>NC_046185.1:78237003-80737003 GCF_011004875.1 Balearica regulorum gibbericeps | reverse complement strand
AAATACCTCTAAGGGTTCTGCCGAGCTGTCATGGACTTACCTGTCTTGTTTTCCTGTGTTGAAAGTTTGTGCACATATCTCTTCTGACATCTATTAGCTGAGGGTCAAATCCTACAGCTTTGATAAAATCTTTGAGAATGAATTGAATTTTAGCTCAGTAAAAATGGAGTTTTGACTTCAAGATTTGTCACGAAATGCTTGAAGGATATTAAAGCAGAGTCTTTGTAGTTCTCAATGTGCAGAAAAAACCCAGTGTAAGTCCAACTCAGGGTAAGTTGTTATACTGAGGCCACGTAGCCAAATATTTTTAAGGCCACCATAGTAGTAATAATGATAATGTATCTTTTGGTCAACTGTGGAAAGATGCACAGCTTGTAGTCTGTTTACATTTGATTGCAACTCATGTTTATGTTGATACCTTTAATTTTGTGTATGTAAGGGTCTGTAAGCTCATCTCTGGCATTTGTGGTTTGGACAGTGGAGTTAGCAGATGTCTCTCTCACAGATCTGCTGAGTGTCCTTGGTTATGTCTGGAGTTTTTCTTGAATGTGCTAAGCCCCAAAGAGTGTAAGTGGTGGTTACTATGGACATAACTTGTCTTTAATTTACTGTGGCTGCAAGCCAAACCTCATGAGGTTAAGAGCTTCTCAGTGTGGTCTGAAGCAGTCAGCATACTGACTGGGGCATCACCTGAATTCACAGCATGTTAGAACGCAGCTGTACAAATCTAGTCACAGTTTAGGTCCATCGCTGCAAGCTTCAAGAGGTTAGTTCTGTCTACCTGAGGCACACTGGCCTAAATGTTTTCCCCTGTATTAAAAACTGTACCCGATATCTCCTACCCATCTCCAAAAGGCCACCAGAAAAGGTGTTTGATGCTTGAGGTAAAAATGTATGAGAGCCAAGTTCAACTCATTTCCCCAATCTGCTAGGAAAATTTTCTAATGACCAGACATATAAATTATTTTTGCTGAGATTTATTTTTATACTTCCTGTGATGGCTGTTCTACTATACACAGAACTGAAGATTCATTAGAGTGGAAGGAGGTCAAGGGACATTATTCTGACAGCTAGGGAGGTACCTGCATTCCTATCTGTGCTTCCAGGACTCTTTCTGTACTGTGGTTTCAAGGACTGAGACATCAACATTTAAAATGTAAAGCTTGGGGTGTTTTTGTTTGGCTTGGGTTTTTTCACTCCCTTATTGCCAACCCCATGTTTGCTAAAAGTGGACTTTTATTTGGATAAAGAAATATATTAACATAAATGGAAAGATGTCTTGTCATTGCTCTGATCGTAGTTGTGGGAAGATAAGAGCATGGTTTGTGTGTCTGAAATGGTCGTTAGAGGTTGCTGCCTCTCTGGAGGTTGTTCAATAAGGATGGAACAGTGAGGTGAAAGTTTCTCACCTCCATCCAGGGTGCCTTCAAATAAAGGGAGTTTTCTCAACTCAGGATGATGCCTCTTACAGAATTTGAAGTAGTTTTACTGTGCAAAATATTCATATCCTAAAATAGTTGTTAGGATTTTAACCACTTTTTATCTATTAAATGTGGTGATTTTTAAAAAAGGCTTTCTGTTCAAAAGGTTTGTGTTTTTTTCTTTTAATCGTCAGCCGTGGATCTGTGGGTCTTTCTTACACATCAGTGCTAGCGGGCTGGTGGCAACACACAAACGTCAGACTGGAGTTCTTAGGCTGTGAGGATTTGAGTTGCATTTGTCCCTTTTGTGGCCCTTGGGGGAAAAAAGGTAACTGTTACTTAGGCAAATTCATCTTTTACTGAGGTCCAGGCCAGCATAGAGCTGTGCCCATTACCCACAGGTATACCTAGCTTTACGTGGGTTGTAAGTATAAATTAACCGAGAAATTATTTTAGTTGCTCAAGAGAGCAGACCCAGAGTGAGTATAAGGCTTATGAGGAGGAATGGTAATTTCCTTCTCCCCTCAGCTTTTTTCTCAAATGAGAAGAGGACAAACCAGAAAGTTAGTAGTTACTTTCACGAAGGAACATCACAGAGAAGAATGCTCATGTGACAGCACACAAATCTCTAGCATGAAAAAGAAAATCAAAGCCTGTAAACTATTAAGCATTAGCATTCGAGCCAGATGTCATAAGATTTATTATCTTTATGAATCCTGTTTTTAAGGTTTTACAAGCGAAGTCTACAGTTTTCGCACAGTTAACAGTTCTAGGTCAGTGCATTCAGTCTAATGGTTACATAGGGTTAGCCTGATCCTACAGAAGACAATCACACATTCCAAATAAAAGACCAAATGCCTTGGAGTAGATCACTTGGAGATAAACAGTATTAAAATGGAAGCACATCTGCCAAGTATCAGCTGTCAAAGCCCTGCAGCTATCTGAAACCAATCAAGTGTTAGAGTAATCCGTTGTAGTGCACTTCATCTTTAAGTCTTTGTAATCATCCAGCCAATTCCATGAGCTACATGAAAGACCATAAGTATGTGTTGGTGATTATAATAATGCTTTAAGTGAAATCAGAAATAAATAATAGACACTTAATCTACAGCTATGAATTTTAGCACCTTATTTGTTTATTGTTTTCTAATTTCCCATTAATTCATAGTTTCCTGTGGCAGATAAAACATTTATTCTTTCTGTATCTAGCTGAGAATTAAGAAAACTTGATGTAAATAGTCTAAACCTCTTACGCAAGTACATAGAGGACATAAATGATTCCAACATATGCATTGTTGCACTTTTGTCCTTTAAAAATGTTTGTATAAGACTCTTTGTGGAGGGATAGAACAAGCTGTTTGCTAAGGTCCAAAGTCTAATTTTCAGCCTATCTAATAGTCAGCTCAGATATCTGCTGTATTTGTGTGGGGACTGCAAAAGTTAGATGACTTTCTTGTACTCTGTCGTGGTCACTGAATAACACTGAAAGCATTCCCTGATGGTTAGAGAAAAGGTTCATGATGAGAACTGGAAGACTGTCACATAGAACTGGAAGACAGTCTATGTAATATGAGAAAAGCCACTTCCTGGTGCTGCTTTTTCTTCTTTTCTTACGTCTTCCCTCCTCCTTCATCTATCGTCATATTATTTTAATACTTTATAGAGCAGAAACTGACCTTTTTTATGAAATAGTTCTAGCTTGTTTGGGCGTTCATAGAGCACTTGGGCACTATGCTCTACAAACTAATTGCCTTTCCTGTGCATTTGGTCACCAAAACAGCGTTTTGGGCTGCTGGATTTTCAAGTGGGGCAGAAATCTGGTGGGGTGGAGAAGGTGCAGGAGAGAAGTTGAATGTGATGTCTAGGCCACATCCATCGAAACATTATAGGTGCTATTGAAGTTTAAGAATCTTACTATCAGTGGCTAAAATTGTATCTAACCTTTGCCTTTGGTTTTCTGGTTTTCAGCATAATCGCTAAATCCTGTGGATGGATAGACTATTTTCCCTGCTATGCGGATACGCATTGTGTGCAGTCTTTAAAAGTTTCATGGACACAAATGACCCTTTAAGTGTTCAGATCTGACCTCTCACTTATCTTAAGTCATTTCAGTCAGCCTATATGTATTTGAGTAGCATGTGTTTACCTCAATGTAATTTTCAGAGAAATGCAAACTCTTTGCTTATAGGCATTAAGGGATGGAGAGTCTGTTATTGTCCTTGGTAGTTTGTAGCTCTAGTGGTTGGCTACCTTCATGAATATTTATGTCAGATTTTCAAAAAAAAAAAAAAAAATTGCTATTGTAATGGTCTGCTGTTATGCTTTCTGTGCTAGAAGAAAACCCTAGTGACTGGAAGAAATGGTTTTGTATATATTGTAATCAGAAAACCTCTCAATCTTCTTTTTTAACTGATCAAACTAAGCTTTTTAATCATACAGGTCATACAGAGGCATTTTCATCAGTTTAATTTGTATTATTCTTCACTTTCTTCTCCAGTCCTTTCCATGACCCCTTTTGAATTCGATCTCCGTAAGCAGTATTTCAATATCAAAAATATTTCTGAAAGCCTTCTACCAGAATAGAATTTTCTCTAGTGTTTTTTTATTCTCTTTTTAGGTCCAAGGGTTTTATATTAGCTCTTCCTTCCACAGCATATCATTCTCAACTAGCTAGATGTTTTAAGCATGACACCTAAAATCCTCTGTCACTGTTTTTCCAAGATACATTCCCCATTCTGCAGGAAAGACCAGAATTCCTTATTGTTTAATGAATTACTCTTCTTTTGGCTGTAATAAAACACACTTACATCTAGGAAAGTAATCACAATCAGTCTTTCTACTTGTTCCCCTCGTATCTAACAATTTTGCCAATTCCAGTCATCAGCAAGCTTTTTAAAGTCATTATAGTGCTTAGTTCCAGTTCATCAATGAAAATAATGTTAGCTATCCCACAAAATCTCCCCATTTGCTACTGAAGATGTCAGCTATTTCTCTACATGTGCTTTGATTCTGACCAGTCCTATTTTTCACCTGAAAGTATTAATCAAAATGGCATTGTGGAAACTGTATCTGCCATTACTTTTTTTTAAAAAAAGGAAACTTTAGATCTAAGAAGGCAATCAAATTAGTTTGACAATACCTATTCTTGGTAAAGTCTTATTGACTGACATTTGGGACCAACTCTAGCTTGGTCAATGCAAACAGAAAATATCTCAATAGACCCATCAATAGTTTCAGCAAATGGAAGAATAATAAGGTAGACTCAAGCAAAAATTGTAAAAATCATTCATCTAAATGTGAGGAGAGCACAGAAAACTTAGTCTACATTTGTTTCTCCTGGGTCTTGTTGTATAACCCCACAACAGAATTTCAGCTTCACAGCTGTTAATCAGGCATGATTTACTTCAGAATTTATGCTTAGAATAATACACTTTTTTTTTTTTTTGCCAGAATTTGCTAAGGCAATTTGCGGTTTTAACCAAGAGATGGTCTGCAAGTGATGCGAACAAAGTAGCTACATAGTCTAAAGCCTGATGAAGCAGGGAGAAACTTAAGAGTACTTTGTTGAGTTGTACCGATAACTTGTTCTTCATTTTAGATTCAAAGTATACGTGGATGAAACATGAGTTGGGATGTAATTTTTGTTAAGGTTGTATATTGTCGAATATTACATGCTAAGTAAACATGCAGTCATTATGTTTACAATTGTTAAATGTCTTACCAGGATACAGTCTTAAATATAAGTTACTAATTAGACTGTATGGTTTAAATTTCCTTGTGAATCTTAACATTTTCTGAATGTAAATCATGCAAGAGATTAACCTTCAGCTCTTTTGAAATTCATTGAGACAGCAGGGTTTTGTAATCAGCATTTGAGATCACGGGCAAATGAACCAGCATTGGAATCACCGTAACTGCCCTTCACATGCTATAGCTTTGTAAGATGTTGCATTGTCTATCCATTGTAAATAATTCACCTTTCTTTTTAAAAGATCCTGGAATAAATTAATCTGTTAATTGAATAAAGGCTTTCCTGAATTAAATTTGCCTGCTTCCATTAAAAAATCCAATCTTCTCTTTTTCATTATTCAAACTATTAAATAGTTTGGACTGTATAATATATTAGATTCTCACATTCAAATCAGACCAGTGTCAAGATTGCTTTTCGGTTGAGACAAACCTGTTTCTGTAGCTTCACCTGCAGGAGTGCATGATGTGCGTGGTGTTCAAAATGTTGGTGACAGTATCCAGTTCTGAGGGGAAAGGAGGCCAGCCTCCTTTTTTTTTTTTTTTTTTTTTTTTTTTTTAAACCGCCAGACTTCATATTAGGAGACCATACTTCCTATACCATGCTTGACAAAGGGACACAGTAGTAAGTTCAGCAATTCTTACACTGAGTTACACTTGAGGATCAGTTGTGATGGGGTCACAAATCTAAGCAGGCTCTCCTTACTTACAGCCCTGTCCAGGCGTTCAGCTAAGGCGATGTAGGTAGCAGCCATATGGCTTGGATTACCACACAGTATAGAATCTAGAGCTGCAAGGGTACGGGGACTTCTCTGGAAGGCTGCTGATAAGGGTGCTTGATCCCCCTAAACAGTAAATACAAAGATTTGCATATTTTTGCCAGGTGTGGTAAGTGATACTGTATTTGACATTGAGAGGAACAGTTATTAGTCATTTATAATAAAGCCAAGACCTGTTGTTTTCCTTTTTCAATGAAATTCTTTCTTCCATCATCGAAAAGATAGCATCACGATTTTGCTGATTTAACAGGGTGAAGTACCATTCTTTTTGTTTATGTGAAATTGCCCAAAATACCTCAGAAACTGGGAGCATGTAGATAATGCTAGTGTCAATGTTATAGCTCTAGCGAAAATACAAAATGAAAATTAAAGTGTTTGTACATGCATATAGTTTGCATTGGTGGGAACTCTACATGTAATCACTTCTATTTTTCCTGGCGAGTGTGCTCATAAGGAAAGAACAATACAGTATCACAGCAAGTGGCAATACTCAGTGGTGATTAGCCTGATTATTATATGGTATTCACAATAAGTAACTTAAAAATATATAACATTCAGAGATACGAGCAGGAGAAAACAGGCTTTTCATCTGAACAGCATAGCTTTTACCCTTCAGTATGCGCTTACTGCTAACTGTTCAACAAATGGCCATTTATGCCTTTGTAAAACAGAATGTATTTTCTTTTAAATGCCAATGGTCTGTCTTTTGTGAATAAGACATACAGTGATAATATATCTCACCATTCCTTAGCTTTAAGGAAACACTTGCAACACTGGCAAAGCTTGGTTTCTTCCCTTCAAAATTTTGATCCACCACGGAATATGGCTTGTTACTTCTCCTAGGAGTTTGTTCTCTCTAGCCAATAGGGGAGTTCAAGATTACCACCCTGTCCAAAGTTGCCTGTTGAAACATTTAATTCCAATATAAATTTCTTAGCTTAATCTTTTAATTCAGGAAATGACACCCAAGGAGAGACGTGAGTTCTGTGGAGCAATTGAAATGCAATAGTTTCATCTAATGAATATGTTACAGATTTTTGCAGTTGGAGCTTAAGAAACACTGTGTAGGAAGTAATGTTATCCAAAAAATATTTCCCTAATTTTTTATGTTAAAAAAATCCTTCAAACTACGTATATTTATTCTCAATCTGATTATGCAGTTTGAATTTTTTAGCCAAAATTCTCTTTGACCTCCTCATACTGATTATGCTGCAAAATGACTTCAAATATTAAAAAAAAAAAAATTAAAAAAAATCAATAAACCATTGTAATATTTAGTACCTATAGATCTCTGCAGAAAAAGCTTTTTTTTTCCTGTTAGGTTAACTTTGGAGGCACTTATTCCATCCTTATGGGTTTTTTCCTTGCAATATTGCATCATTACTAAACATTTATGTACAGCTGTGCATGCACTGTCATAATGATTTGACAATATTTTACAAGTGAGAAAAACTCGGTATTTGCATCTTTGGTAGCTTTATCCTGACTTCTGATAGATGCCTTTCAACCAGTAATACTTATATACCGCTCAGATTCCGGCCTTTTTTATTTGATTCTGCTAGAAAAATGGAAATTTCCATATATAGTATTCCCTCTGATTGCCTCTGATTTGTCTTAATACATCACACAAATATCTAGAAACAACAGAAATATATTGACTTCATAAAGAGGATGTTAAATGTAGGGAAGACTAAAATGCTCTGAATATTCAGGTACTATTTGGTAGCCTTGCTTATTTTCAAGACCATACTCTAGGATGTCTTGTAACAGAGTGTACGACACAGAGATAGAGAACATCTCCAGGCCTGCCTTGTGCTGAGCTAAGACTGATAAACAAGGCATCTTTCTTTTAATTATTCTTATTTTTGTCTGCGGAGAAATTGAACTAAAACGACCCACTCATTTCTAATCCACAGACCAGTTAGCTGAGGAGGCAGCCTTCCCACTTTGGATTCCAATTTAGACAATAAAATGAGACTGTTATCCTATCATCTGCCTGTGCCCTGCTGAGTGCACTAGAAGAACATAGCTGTAAAAAATCAGGTGCTTTTAGGGAAGGAGTAATCATGGTAGGTATTTATTCAGTTCTGAGATTTAGAACCTAAAAATGGAATATTTCGGTTGTTTTAAATGATAAGCAAGTTTATCTCAGAGTTGTAATTTTTTTAAATTTTCTATACTGACATAACTCAGATACAAAAGATGCTATTTAGTAGTAACTACTGTTCTGATGAGAAGGGAGTGCTGGTGCCACGCTTTTCCTGAAAGAAAATATTTCTAATAGGACAAGTGTCAGGTAATGATTATTTTAATTTAAATCAACATTTCCAGAAAATTTTGACAAAGTTTTTGTTTTCTGTGTATATCTGATTTGAACAGATTATTTTTTAATGCATAACAAAAATCTGGAATTTAAAAATATGTTGCTGTGTAGGGATGAGAATCATCATCATAATTTTATTTTTTTTTTACTTTTCAGAGTAGAAAGTGGAGACCATCTGTCTATTAATTTTTCCCCAAGTTCCAACTGTAATTATTTTGTAGTATCACATAGCTTCATGTTTAAGCATTCCAATGTATGAAATATTTTATTTTTGACACACCTCAAGGGTATGCAAAAATATCTTTTACCCACTCAGTCTGGACTGAATGTTAACCTGTAGCTCACGGCTTAAATGTTTTTCTTGCTTGGCCAAGGTGCATCCTCAGTTTAAAAAAAAAGTCTTCCTTATCAGTTTTTTCTACACGTCTCAATTTAAATATTTGCAGAATGCAGTTAGCACAAAATTGACATTTATCATAAGACTGTTCTTGAAATATAAGATTTACTGAGCAATTTAGATGTGGGAGGAACCCAGCTTTCATCCTGGATGCATGATGTTCTGAAAATAGACATGGTATTTCCGATGCTTGCTTATGATCCAGCTAAGTTGATATATGCTGGCAAGGGTTTTTGGGAGCTGCAAACATTTCTTATTTTCAGGATGTCTTTTCTGAAATCAGATCTCCCTTTCTTTCAGCTGACCATTAGATGATGGGGCAATCACCTTTTCCAGCTCTGAAACTCAAAAGCACCTGAGTTCCAGGGCAGTGTGGTTCTGTTCAGGTTCCTTTTTAAGATTTGCTTGGGGTTGGATTTGATTTTGCAAATGTGAACATCATTTTCTGTCTTCTAAAAATGTGTCTCTGTTGTCTTCCAAATATTTTTAATTTGAAAACTAATGATACAAAGTCTCCTTAATTAGGTCTCTGATTGTGATAGCAAACAGCAAGGCAGCAGGCAGAAGGCATGGGACGTTATTATAGAAAAATATAGTAGCTTAGATGGAAAATAATAAAATTTGAAGTTTTTTGAACTGGTAGCTTTGCATAAATAAGACAAATTTAGATATGAGCAGCTTATTGACAGATTAATAAAATACATAGTTACAAAACTATATACTTATTAATAAGTGATTACCAATTATTAAAATAGCTTATTAATGATATTAATATTATTTTAAAAGAAGACATACCATTCTATTTATAGCAAAGTTAGAGTCTTATTACAGAAAGGCTTATAAGGATAACTTACATGACATTTTTTCCCTCATATGCAACCTCAATACCAGATCAAAATGAAGCCATATGTCATTAAGGAGTCAGAGAATGCCTTACCTGCCCGTAACACCCCTGAGTTCTAATGGCAAGCGTTTTGTGCGTTAGCTCTGTATGATGTATAGCTACATACATTTGTTGGCAGGGACAAATATCACTTCGGCTTTAGCCATGGGGCAGGTGGAATTTGCAAACTTTGCAGATGGCTCGGACGGGTGGTGGGGAAGCATGCTTCTTCACGGCGTGCTGAGCGGCACGGGCTGGCGAACCAAGAACCGAACCAGGCCTAGGCTTGAGAGTCAGAGAGTACCGCTGTCAGGGACGCTCCGTTAGGATAAGTTTAGCTGTGACACCAGTACCTTTCAATTCCACTTCAGCTTTTACCTTCAGTGCCTCCAGAGGAGAGCTGAAGTAGTGAAAGTTACAGAAAGCACAAGACATTCTCGATGTCTAATTCTTCATTTTCAGGTCTGCATTGTGCCTAATGAAAAGCCAGCGAAGTGAGCTCAGCTTTTCCACAATGGCTGCAGTGGTTGAGTGCAGAGTATAAAGTTTCATACTTTCTCTGTATTGCACACGGCCACAAAGTTGCATGTAAAGGTTGAAGAGGATGATCTTTTAGGATTTTTGTTAATTTATTTGCTTTTGTTTTGCACTTTTCACCATACCTGGGTGTAAGTTCTGTTTCAGAATTATCTGGTTTTTGTAATCTTGTTTTAGGGTAATCAGGTAATCTAGAAACTGTTTTCACCTTCTCTTTGTTCCTTCACAAAACACAAGTGCATGCAAAATCATGTAGAGGTCCCAATATGCTCCATCTTTTTGGAAGTCTGATGTAAAATCACCAAATGTTTGAGGTGTCTGTTCCAACCTCACAGCTCAAAGCGGGGTCAGCTAGAGCAGGTTGCTCAAGGTTATGTCCAGCGGGGTTGGAAGATCGAGGCTCAACAACCTCTCTGACCAACCTATCCTAGTGTACTAACTGCAGAAGAGGTTTTCCTAATGTTTAGGTGGATTTTCTTGTATTTTAGTTTGTGCTCATTGCCTCTTGTCCTCTCACTTGCCACCACTGAGAGGCCTGGCTCCATCTTCTTTGCTCTCTCATATCAGGAATTGATACACATTGATAATATCCCCCTAAGCCTTCCCTTCTTGAAGCCTTTCTTGAATCCTTCCCAACTCTCTCAGCCTTTCCTTGTATGGCAGAGGCTCCAGTGCAATTGTCATCTTTGTGGCCCTTCACTGGGCTCACTCCAGTATGTCCATGTCCCCCCTGTACTGGGGAGCCCAGAACTGGACACAGTGTGCCAGATGTGGCCACCAGTGCTGAGCAGAGAGGAAGGATCACCTCCCTCAGCTCACTGGCAATGGTTTTCCTGATGCAGCCCGAGGTGCTGTTGGCCATCTCTTACTGCAAGGGCACACCACTGGCTTAGGTTCTACTTACTATCCAACAGGACCCTCAGGTCCTTCTCTGCAAAGCTGCTTTCTAGCTGGTCAGACCCCAGCCTGTGCTGGTGCATGGGGTTGTTCCTCCCCAGGTGTTGGACATGGCACATCCCTTGTTGAACTTCATGAGGTTTCTGTCAGCCCATTTCTTCAGTCTATTGAAGTCTCTCTGAATGGCAGCACAAGCCTCTGGTCTCTCAGACATTTCTCACAATTTTGCATCATCTGTAAACTTGCTGAGGCTGCACTCTGTCCTGTCCTCTACATAATTAAGTTATGATGGTCCAAATGCTCGTCTCCACACTGATACTAATCCATGTAGTATTTTCACCCAGCTGCCTTTCCCTTGAAATGAAGAAGAGAGGGGATAGATGTGCTGCACACAAACAGCTGAAGAGTGCTTCTTAATTTCCTATAGTCCGACAAGGGGGGTCCAGAACAGCAGTTTGGATGTAGAGGGTATTAGACTTGGAAACTTAGGTGAGACTAGTTATGAATACATATATAAGTGTAGGATTTTCAGATGCAAGGTCTCATTGTGACTTCATTTTGAGCACCAAATTTATTAGTTTTGGATCTGGCTCACTGAAAAGGAAGTAACCTCTAGCACATGTTTCTGGTTTTCAGTATATTCCCCTTCCACCTCACACATGTAACCTCTCTCAAATTTACTATCTGTATATGTATTTGATTCTGAAGTGGTGTATGTAGCTCATTCTGTCTAAATGTTTTTATATGCATTGCATTAGAGAAATTTTAGGAAATAGTTATATCCTGAATTTACTGCTGCTGTGCTTAAACTGTATCCTCCATATGTCAATACGTAATAGTTCACAGTTTCAGAGTTCATACTTAATGAACAATAAAAGCCTATTAAATAACCAACTTCTTGGAGATATGTTATTTTTGTCAAGAATATTCTTTTATAGGTTATTCATTTTAGTAGGCTTTATTTAAATGTTTCTGTAATTTGGTTCAGACTACAAAGGTCTTGGCCATAATTGTACTGACAGCTGTAGATCCAGTAATCCATTTGTATAAAAATCAAAGTATTACTCACAACCTTAAAGCTGGAAATTGATAAAATGGTAGACTAAAATTTAAATGTGGAAGTCACAGAAAGAGAGAAAAAATGTTTATGACTGGAATATTTATAAGGTTAAATTAATTTTAAATATGATTCACGCTGTGATGTGTGGAGTGATGGTAGCTTCAGAAATAAAATCAAATAAAAAAACCCCATGAAAAAAACTCTCAGCTACTGATTGGGCCATATTCTAGTCTTATATAATTATTCAAATATTTTTTTGCTGTAAATATGTGTAGAACTTGCTACATAGATTTGGCCAATTTGTAGAGAAAATAGTTTTGTGTTAGGTTTATTAGCCCATGACTTCCATAGCCAAGGAGTATGACTGCCAAGTGGACTAGCTGCTGGCACATCAGGCATGAGTGGGACCAGCAAGGTGTGCTGACCTTGCTAGTGTGTTTGCCTCAGAAGTCGAGAGGAGTTCATACTGGTAAGGCAGGCACTATTATTTGGCATTGCAGTGAAGAGCATTTTGCCCACATTCAGTTTGTCACTGAACAGGAAGGAAATGGCAATGCACTGAATTTAGTGTGGTAGGGTCAGAAAAGTATTTGCAGTAGCGCAGTATCTGCTCTGTGGTCACCCTTGGCTGGTGGCTCCACTTTGCTGACGGGAGAAGCTGTTGCAGTTCTCTGGCACAGCTCTCTCCTGCGGGCTGTGAGGAGATGCTGCCACAGAGAAGCTATGACACTTTTTCTTCTGGGCTGCTGGTGGAAAACAGGGACCTCTCCATTTCCTCGATGGTGACTTGTTAGATTGTCATACTCCCCAGAAGCACATCATTATGAGAGCATCAAAATAGCTCTCGTGGATCTTGTCCAGAGTTCTGCCTTTGATTCAAACTTACTTCTCTGTGTAGTAGGCATATGTATAAACCCAAATTAGTCATATACTTCCGTGTATCTCTACAAAATGTTGTCAGCAAGGCCATGCAATAAAGCCATATCATAATTAATTCCCTCTGATATGTAGTGACTTTCCCCGCATAAAACAGAGGTAGGTAGATGACAAGTAACAGTGTATGCTGCAAAAAGATCTTTCTTTTGAAATATGTTTGCATAATGTATGATTTTGCTTTTGTTCTGATGCAGTAAGTTAAGATGCAGAGCCAGGCAACGTATGCTGCAGCGGAGCAATATGGAGTCTGACAGTGGAAGCTGCGGGGTTCCTGCCAGGGGCAGGGGAGATGCAAAATAGGACGGGAGCAATTGGGGATATCAGGAGAAAGAAAGGTGAATTCAGGGCAGGTATCATCCACATCATGGTAGGGCATGGCTCTCTGCGGACTTATTTTCAAGTGGTCAGTGCTTTCATAAAATAATAGGGCAGATGTCACGAATCCACTTGTGTAAACAGATAAGCTTGAGCCCCGTGGAAGAAAGGAAAAAACTACAGAATAAGCGTGCGGTCAGCAGCCCCCATGAAGTTGAATTTGTCACACATGGTAACTATGTCAAGTGCCCTGTAACAAGTAATAGACTGACAAGGAATGATTTTAATTTTTTTTTTTTTACAGAAATCTTAGGTTATTCTTTACTCTAATATAAACTTATAAAGGGCTTGAAGGAAAAAGGGGAAGAAGGGCATCTTCTGTCAGATAGCCCTACGCTTTAGATAACGCCTCATTTGTTCTTGGCAGGTTGTTCTTCTGCAGCCGTGAGAAAGGTTGCCCTGTCTGTCACACGCATACCTTGTGTCAGAGCTCTAGCGAGTGAATTGCAGTGAAGGTAGGCTTGTTGTTGAGTTCAGGTTGCTTTTCAGGTGATGCCACATAGGTCTTGTTGCCCTCTGCTGAAGAGGAAATTGAAACAATTCTTTCTTATCAAATACATTGCTGAAAATGTAGTTCGACCCTGAGAAGATGTTATCACGGGCTGCTGCTTCTGCTGTCCCAGTGATCCCAGGTTATATTTTCACAGTTTAGAAGTAAAAATAGGGATTACATTTTCCTTCTCTTTTTCCTACCTAAAATGCAACTTCAGACTGGATGTTAAATGCGGCCAGGCTTCTTACGCGTAATGGCCTGGTTAGGAGGACACCAGCAGTAATACCGAGTACACTGTACAAGCCAGAACAAGCCACCTGTTTTTTCCAAGTTACATTGGCTCTAAGTTCACAGAAGTTAAATGTATATATAAGTACTGACATGCTCAAAACATACCTGCTTCATATATTCGGAATCAAGTTACTTAATAAATAACTATTTTTAATATCGTGTTTTATGGGCAACTTCACTTGCATAGTAATTTATCTTCTTCAACTCCTACTGATTTGAGTAAAATCTGAACTGCTTAGGAAGAAATGAAAGGATCCATTAATTGTTTGAGATAAATATATTTATTCACTGGATAAATGGTATTTGGGATTCCAGTTGGCTCAATCTTGTCACAGGTTCCACTAATGCTTTTTGTAATAGGCAGAAGATCGGAGTTCTAAATAGTTCTAAATAGTTCTAATAGTTCCAAAATAAAGGAAACAAAAAAGATCTGAAAACCCCCAAAGAACTCACGTTAAAGGTTTTCAGAAAGATAGCACTTCTAGTACAGGTACAGTCAGCAGCAAACTTGCAGTTCTGTCAGAAGCCCCTATTGCTTTGAGTTGGGGTGGGCAGGAATGAACTAGGCAGTCAAGCCACCATTTTCACAAACACCATCTGCCATAGGAAAGTTTTCCTCATGTGGATTTACTGGGAAATCCTTCTTGATCCTTTTCCTCTAGTACTGATGATATGCTCACTCGTGTGCTTGGGTGTTTCTGGATTCCCCCGGGCTCCAGGTCAGCTTACCCTGTTAGCAAGGCAGGTGAGGGGGCTGGCAGTCCTGCTGCGCTCATCTTTTGTCAGCGTCTCCATCTCCCTGCTCTGCAGCTGCCTGGCACTGACCTGCCACTCAGAGGAGTCAGTCTGTGATGGAGTGGTACCTGTATTCTTCTGCAGGCTACTTTTTTTTTTTTTTTTTTTTTACTTAATTATACATTAATTCTTCAAAGCACTTCTGCTATTCTAAAGCAGGCTTTGTAGTGCACGTGAGTCTTGAGGAGACAGAGACAGTTTTTCCTTGTAATACGGAAACATTAAAGGTGTTTCGGGCTCGCAGTGCTGCAGAAGAACATGTTTTAAAATTTAATCTGTCAATAGTGAAAACAATGACTTAAGGAAAAATAGGACAGAAAACTTTTATCCACTAGTAGTGTGCATCACCTAAACTTCACATGCAATTTGCCTAATAGGTTTTATTTTAGATACAAGTTTTTATAAATAGCTACAAGATATTGACATCATGATAATTAAAATGTTGACTTTTGTAAATAAGTATGTTACGGAATCATTTGAATGTTTACAATTGCCAAATTTCATTTTAGGCTCTCAAAAATATATATAAAATTAGATTTAACATAAAGATTTGTACAAAGAGAGATGATTCTCAAGTACTCAAATGGGTCAATGCCTTGTCTGGGTACCTATACGTATGTATACGTACATAGATGTGTAGATGAAGAGCTGCTTTCTCCAAGACTAGAGGCATATAGTTTCCTTGACTCCTGGAATCTGGAATTAAAACTAACTTTTATTTGTCATCGTGGAAGATGAAAATATGCTGCAATGTGCAGATGAAATGTGCATATGCTATGGTGCTTATGGCTACAAATAGCTATGCTTCTAATATAGCTTTGTGTCTATTCTTTACTGTCCTATGCTTTTTTCTCTTTTAATTACATATAATGATTCCATGTTGAATAAAAGATTAATAAATATATTGGACCAAATAACATTTTAACTTACTGTTTTATGCATGTAGTGGTAATTACAGTAAACCTTGGTTTCCTCAATGTCTTTCCATTTGACTATCCATATTATTGGCATTACATTTTGGAGTATTTTCTTAAAGACCTATTTATGAGTAATAGAAGTTGTATTGCTATTAGAAGTTCTATTTTATAGATGACCATAACGTATTTTCAGAATTCCTGCTTTCTTTCAGCAACTTGATCAAAAACTATTTCCTCATTTTTCATTATGGAGGGGGGAAAAAAAAAAAAAAAGGTACTTGTCCAAGGAGAAGGAAGACAATTTTCAGTCTTAATTTCCTGAAAAAATTGAATCCAATTCATGATAAGATGAGGCTGGAATTAACCTAAGGAACAAAAAGTCCAGTCTTATCTGATATCAGATAACTGCTTTAATACATTTCAGGTATTGATCTTGCCTCATCTTCAAATTGGCTGAATTTGTCTTACACATTCCTGTGGAAAACTATATTTCCCCAAGACTGATTTTTGAGTAATTCTGTGTCATTTCCCTCTTGCTCATCTTCAGTTTAACACCACTGGGTGTTGCTTGTCCGGCCTTTTTCATGCCCACTGTTCAAATCTTGTACTGTTTCCCACTTTATTTTTAAGCTATTAACTTGGCAGTGTTATCTGATAATGGGTTAAATGCCTGATGGAATTCCAGATATATTAGATCTACATTTCCATTTTTTACCCTTTGAGAGAAATTTACCATTTGATGTGCTGTGTGAAACCTTAATAAAATCAAGTGCATTTATTACTTTTCCTGTTGACCATTACAATTGGAATTATTAGCAAATTTTTAAACTTTGGAGGTCAGCCTAGGCTTGAGTTGTGATTGGTTTAGTTTCTTTGCCCCTTTCTTAAATAGGTACAATACTTTGTAATGTCTCTTTAGAAGGTACCATCCCCAGCTTGACAGATGAATAAAATCTGTGATTATCATAGTTATTTCAGTTTTGGACTGGAGATTATATAGTTCATCATGGGATGTAGAGTATACTGTATTCTTTGAATTCTCCTTACCATGATCCCTCAGTAGAACATCATTCTTATTAAAAACAGGCCAGATATAATTTTTGGCTCTATAGAAATCACTTTTATTCCAGTCTCATCCTAACTCCAAAGTTGTCCTGTATTGCAGTCAAAACTATACAGTTGTCCTGTACAGTTTTATGAGCTATATTGTTGAAAACAAGATTGTTGAAATAGTTTGACTGCTAGAGATTCTTAAAATTTTATTAGTGGGTTTTTTCATGTTTTCTTTATAGACTTTTTCCTTACTCATTATATTCTTTAAAATGGAAAAACATTAAGATCTAGACACAATTTTTAACAGTTGAAGCCTGGTAACACCTCCCAACCAGCGCCCATCGACCCTGCTTTGAGCAGGGGTTTGAACTAGATTGTTGGGAGTAAAAGGCTGTCTCTGCTTTTGACACTGACTGCCCTTAAGCTAACTTGCAAATACTGTTCTTCCTCAAAATGGCCGCAAAACACATGGCTTTCCTAATTGTTTTCAACTATAAGCTTTAGCATTTCGATACTGTGAGAAATTTATTTTGTCAAGTCCAGAACAGATTTTATGTGATTCATATTCAGGAAGAAAAAAAATAAATCAGTCTCCTCTTTTTCATATTAGCTCTGTTTTGCCAGTGAAAACAGATTTAGCTTTTTGATTGGACTATGTCCGAGACGCACTGAATAAGTAATATAAAATTCTCAATTTTACAATTGGCTTTTAAACACACATTAAGATATTTGAAGAGAAAGAAGTTGCAGAGTTAGCAAAATGATGGGATAACTCAGTTGAGAACCCCTCCAAATTTAATTTAGTGTAATTAGAGAAAAGAAAGATAAAACAAATGCAAAGCTGGTAACTTTTATTTTATGTATATGTAATATTTCTGATGATGGAACGTGCGATTAGGATGGGCATGAAGTGAAAAGTATTACTTAGTGGCATGAGCTGCAGTGAAAACTAACTGGATTCTGGATCTAACAGCCATGGGGAAAAAAGAATTTTAATGAATTGTTTTGAACAAGTGATGTTGAGGCGTCCTAGAGAGGGATTTGGATAGGTGGCCAAGAACTTAATTTTCCTATGGTTCAGGAACCTTGTCACCAAAACAAAGGGCTTTTTAAAAACTGTATCTGCCAATGTAAAGCTCAGCTAGTTACTTGAGATCTGTGTTTCATTTCCCTTGTTTGCTTTTTCAGCAGAGTCAGTGGAGACAATTAGTGCTTTTATTTAACCTAATACAGTTCAATATTTTTCTGCGTAATTATACAGACTTGTCAGAAAGTACTAGATGGCCCCTTGAGCAAAATGAAGATCAGTGCCCTATCTTAACACTTAAAAGTGTTGCAGCCTTTCCAATTTGAAATGCTTTGAGGCCTACAATAGGTAGAATTTGGTTTTATCAAGAAAGCCGTCTCAACAGTTGAATTCTTCCATTGGGAGGTTCTGAGATATGACCTCAGTGTTACCATAAGTGATAGACTAACTGGTCTCTTAATTTTTTACAAATGATAAAAGCATACAGCCAAGCCTCCATTATTATTATTATTTTTTTTTGTATGCAACATGAGAACCTGTAATATTTGTGAAGTCAGATTTGCATGGGAAAATTTGGCGATAATTAAGTAACAAGTAGCTTTCACTACTGGTCCAATGTACTCTCTGCTTTGGTCTCCCCAACTCGTGGAGAGAAAGATGGTCTTTTTGGCAGCTGAAAGGAAGAGGACTATGGGGATTCAAAGGTATGCTTTTGTTTTTCATGAATATTAGTGGGATTGCCAAAAACAGGAGTGAGAGAGCTGAAGTACACAAGTTTTAGGAAACAAATCTGCCATTCAGCTGTAACGACATCAGCTGCATGATAATAGATGCAAACAAGGAATTTGGTACTTGTTTTGCTATGCAGCCAGTGAGCAACAGATAGGTTATGGAAAAGCCAAACAGAAGAAGGAAGTCATGTGTGTAACTTCCAAGATCGACTGAGACTGATCGTCTTTTCATTTGATCTGATTTTGTCTAACTTTTACGACTAATGCAGCCCTTCATGGTTTACCTGGCTGACAGACTTTAAAGTACAAGTCGGTGCACACAGGATCAGGAAAACATATTGCCAAAGTTCTCTTGCAAAGTTTTAACTCAGTATTGAAATGTGAAGTTTATGTACAGACACCAAGATGAAAAGATGCAATATTTAACTATCTTGTGGACCTTCATGTTCTAGATGTATAGTAGAAACATGATTTCATCCTTTTGTTAACAACAAAATTTCAAAGGATTGTTTTTATTGTCAAGTAACTTTCACATCATTTTATATTGTAATATTCTGCTAAGAATAAAGATGATTCAGAATATTATTGCTCTCAGTATTACTAGTATAATATCTGGAAGATCATTTTCTTCAAGTTTCTACAAAGATACTCTTTACTCTTTAGGAATAGACTGTTCAATACCTACATACAATTTTTTTAAAATAGAATTATAATGTATTTCTTACAGCTGTCTTTACCAAATGTCTGACTTATGAGCCTGGTTTTACATGCATAGTGTCTCCTGTGTTGTATTTCTTTAGTCACTGGTAGGCAATGAATAATGGAACAAATATTATTTTCTCAGGGAACTGATTCTCGTTTTCCCCTCTGAGCCTTAGTGGTGGGAAAAGCCAGAATAAAAAGACTGTGTGCTTACAGCAAAGCTCCAAATCTGTCTAAAGGTTACATTTATTTTTTGTCAGATTGTATTAATACAGTTTTAGTCATTTTCAGTAATGAATGTGTGATTAAAGGTTATCCATATAGCTAAATAGCTGTTATTACCATGTGCCATTTTAGCTACTTGGATAATTTGTCAACCCTGTATACAAACAGACAGTTTACCAATAAGAATTTTTACTCCCACAGTTAAAATCATAAATCAATAGCAATTGTTCAGGGGTTGATCCAGCTGCTTATCACTCACCAAATAAGCCAAATTACCTTTACATTCACCCAACATTTTAGGTTAGAAAGTCATTCTCTCCTGCCTTTACATTCATCCACTGAAATGTAAATTTAAGACTCATCATTTCTTGTATACGTGATTCTTGGTACTGCCTGCTTCTAGAACAACTGAGTTTCTCCAGTGCTCAGTGTTACTGGTGGTATGAAGTCTTAATTTGTGCAGTTGTGTGTGTACTACTTTATGTAACAATCACCAGGTTGCCAGCATCACAGATTAAGATTATTTCAAATACAGAACTGGAGGGACCATCCTGGGATGTAGTCCAGTTCCTTGAAGCTGAAACTAGTGTCAACGCTTTGCAATAAATTTATCACACAGCCTTCTACAAGCAGGTATGGTTTTTCCACCTCAACTCATTGGATGGGGGATGGCTGCTTCCATCATGTTTTAGTACCTTTATTAAATTTCCAGCAAAAATTTCAATGCCCAGTTTGAACCTGCTTGTTCTTGTCCCACCTGTATGCTTCCTCTGATTATTTCTTTTTCTCCTGTTGTTTAGCTTTGCTACATTATAGAATGTAGCTCCCTTGTTGTGCTCCCTTCTCAGACTTCAGTTGTGTCATAGAAGCTCACCAAACTCTTCTAACTTTATCTTTTATCAGTTTTTATTTTCTCTCTTAAAAAATGAGAATTAACTAAAAAAATTCTGAACAGCAGAATACTGAATGAGTTTCCTGCATACCTTGCTACAACATTATGTCCAGGACAGTACTTTGAAGTTAGCCCAGCTTTAAGCGGGGACTGGACCAAATGATGCCCAGAGGTCATTCCAACCTAAATTATTCTGTGATTATGCCTCCTTCATCTCAACAGAAAATAACTTGTTCAACACATCTATTAAACTGGGCTTTTCAAATGTACACCTCAAAATGTTTACTTAATCTTCCTTTAAAAAGGATCAGCAAAATCTTTCCTGCTCCCTGCAGAATCTTCTCCTTTTTCATGGCAGTGTTGCACGTCCACACGTGTGGTGGAGAATACAGAAATAAAAGACAACATGTAAGGTAGAGATGACTACCATGCACTCTGTTCAATGTCAAAATTCAGACTATATATTAAAATTAAGAATATTCTTTGTTAGTTACAGGGGACTTCCTGCCACTGTGTCGGCACAGTAGGAGTTTGCTCCTGGCCCAAACAGGCATCAGCTGCAGGAAAGGGAATAGCAAAATCATCAGCTAAATAAAAAGCAGAAACATCCTGTCTCTGTGTTTTCTTCTGTAGGAGGGGAGAAGGAATAGAAAGAAAAGGAGAGAATTGTTTATATGAAAAGAGGCAAAGGTGAAGAGCCCTGAAGGGGTTTCCTGGAAGGAGCTGAGTGAAGCTAGTTTGAAGAGGCTGTAGGGGAGAGCAACTGGGAAGGGCTGTGATGTGCGATTTCAAACAGGGACAGGCTGTGCGTGTGTTGGGAGTTTCCGGTGTGGAATGCACTTTCTTCAAGGTGGAGGCCGTTCAGCTTCTGTCTGCATCATTTCCCTAAGGAAGTGCTGAAGTCAAAATGAATCATCCCTCAAAACCTAGAGAAAATCACTTTCTTCTTAGTTCTCAAGGACAACACAGAACAAATATGGTAGCTGAACTAGTGATGTAAAAGTGTAGTCATACTTAAGATAATTTACCTAAAACAATGGTCAGTGTGAGGCGCTCAGCTTGATCTGCATGTTAAGGACTGAGTCTTGCGCAGAAGTGGTATCCTCCTACAGTCTGTCTGAAATGAGGAGATGAGGAGCTTCGTGTTACTAGTGGGGTTTTACCTGTTCTAGCAGTTAGCTGTCCTAGGAAGACGTATTGCAGAACCTTCATGTACAGAAGTGACTTTCCCTAAAGGAATTCCCTAAAGGAATTGTATTTATATTGCACCATATTTCTATAGAAATTATTGTTCTGGTACCATAGACCAGAACCAAAAAGGTACTGGAAAAGTGTGTTGTAATGCTTATTTTTAGGTGACTGTCTCTAGTCATCCATGTTTTGGGTTGAGTTCCTGTAGTGCTCACACAATGCATAGGGACTATGTGCCTCAGAACAGAATCAATCTCAATTCGCTGAATATTTCTTACCCAACATCAAAATGCTGGGCAGGATGTTTAAGGTACCTTACATGAAATTCAGTCTCACCTCTGGATCTTCAGTACCTTTTGCTGCTCCACTGGGAAACTGTCTTTCCACATGTGGATATTACTGTTATTTACTCTTCAAAACATGGTGCAAAGAGAAGGTAGTTGTGGTGCCATCTTTTATAATGGACATCCTTAACTAAAATACTGGGGTTTTTTTCTATGCAGGATTGAGGTTTCATAGGAAAGATAGGGAATAGCCTGATGCTTACACTCAGCTTAGATATTGCTTTGATTTCTCACAAGTGAATAAAACAGGATTATCATAGAATCATAGAATCATCATAGAATGGTTTGGGTTGGAAGGGACTTTTGAAGACCATCTAGTCCAACCCCCCCTGCCATCGGCAGGGACACCCTGCACTAGACCAGGTTGCCCAAAGCCCCATCCAACCTGGCCTTGAACACTGGCAGGGATGGGGCATCCACAACCTCTCTGGGCAACCTGTTCCAGTGCCTCACTACCCTCATGGTGAAGAATTTCTTCCTTCTGTCCAATCTAAATCTACTCTCTTTCATCTTAAGGCCATTACCCCTTGTCCTATCACTCCATGCCCTTGTAAACAGTCCCTCTCCAACTTCCTTGTAGGCCCATTCAGGTACTGGAAGGCAGCTGGAAGGTCTCCCCGGAGCCCTCTCTTCTCCAGGCTGAACAACCCCAACTGTGTCAGCCTGTCTTCATAGGAGAGGTGCTCCAGCCCTCTGATCATCTTCATGGCACTCCCCTGGACTCATTCCAGCAGCTTGATGTCTTTCCTGTGCCGAGGACTCCAGAGCTGGACGCTATGCTTCAGGTGGGGTCTCGCAAGAGCACAGCAGAGGGGCAGAATCACCTCCCTCGACCTGCTGGTCACACCTCTTTTGATGCACCCCAGGACACGGTTGGCTTTCTTGGCTGCAAGCGCACATTGCCGGGTGTTGTTGAGCTTCTCATCCACCAACGCCCCCAAGTCCTTCTCCTCAGGGCTGCTCTCAATCCATTCTCCACCCAGCCTGTAGATGTGCTTGGGATTGCCCCAACGCATGTGCACGACCTTGCACTTGGCCTTGTTGAACTTCATGCGGTTTGCAGGGGCCCACCTCTCCAGCCTGTCAAGGTCCCTCTGGATGGCATCCCTTTCCTCCAGCGTGTTGACCACACCACACAGCTTGGTGCTGTCAGCAAACTTGCTGAGGGTGCACTCGATCCCGCTGTCCATGTCACCGACAAAGATGTTAAAAACAGTGCCAGTCGCAGTACCAGCCCCTGAGGAACGCCAGTCGTCACTGTTCTCCACTTGGACATTGAGCCATTGACCACAACTCTTTGAGTGTGACCACCCAGCCAATTCCTTATCCACTGAGTGGTCCATCCATCGAATCCATGTCTCTCCAGTTTAGAGACAAGTATGTCGTGTGGGACAGTGTCAAATGCTTTGCACAAGTCCAGGTAGATGATGTCAGTTGCCCTTCCCTTATCCACCAACACTGTAATTCTGTCATACACAGCCACCAAATTTGTCAGGCAGTTTGCCCTTAGTGGAGCCACGTTGGCTGTCTACACCTAGTTCTATCACATTGTGCAGAAGTGCTTTAATAACTGAATTACTGGGGAAGAGGGAAGAGGGAAAGAAGAAACAGGACCTCATTTTATCCTTCAGGTGTTGTGTTGTTTTCTTTAAAGCATGACAACCATTACTGTATTTTCTGTGCAATCCTGTCTACAAGGCATGCTTGAAGAATACAGTTTCATGGGTACTGATAGGCTGCATTGTGATTTAGGCACTAAACTGCACAGTTGCCTCAAGGCAGAGATGATTTTACCTCTCCACTCTTGCATTTCTCTAATTTGCAATTCCTGATTTATTTCTTGAGCACTTAAGTTCCTTCCAAATATTATCTTATTAGATGCTTGTTTGGTTTGGATCAGATCCAAATATCACCACTGGGGCTGAAGAAATATGATAGTACACTACTATCTAAACTGCGATGCTGTGGAGAAGGGGCAAAATTTAAAATTTAAAGGAGGCTGAGGGGTGACCTCATTGCTCTCTACAGCTTCCTAAGGCCCCAAGCCTGTCAGTGTTTAAGAGGCATTTGAACAAAGCCCTTAACAACATGCTTTAGCTTTTGGTCAGCCCTGAAGTGGTCAGGCAGTTGGACTAGATGGTCATTGTGGGTCCCTTCCAACTGAAATAGTCCGGTCTGGTGCAGTCCAGTCCAGTCTGGTCTATTATATTCTATTCTACTCTATTCTAAATGTGCTCCTGTTGACGTGGTTCTGTTTTGGAAGTGAGCTCCTTTCTCAAATAAAAACAGGTTTGAAGCAAGCAGGAAGAACTAACATTATTACCTTAGCAGAAATCCAGCCCTGAGCTAATTCCTTCTTTTTGTAAACCATCATACTTTTGCGTAATTAATTAATAAAGGAAAATTACAAAATGAACTAATTTGATTTGATTTTAACTTCTCTAAATAAGAATCTAAGAATGATGGTATTGATTCAGAGTTAGGGTCTATCTAGCCCAGTATCCTGTCTGGGATAACATAGGGGCCAGAAATGGACACTGAGGGAAGAGTAAGAATAGGGAAAACATGTAATACTTGTTTCCCTAATGTTGTCATTGCTTTCAAGTTTAACGTTAAATAAAATATAACAAGTATTCGCATCTGTTGCCCTGCAAACTCTTTTCCTTGGACTAGTAGAGCTTCGCAGGCTTCCACTGTGAAAGGCTTCTGTGTCTTCACTGTCACGCTAGTAACTATCTGCAGAACTGAAACTAAAGGAAACTGGCTGGTATTGCAAGCCAAGGAGCAAGTGTTTTATTTCCAGGTGGCTAAGTTCAATCAAAACTTCAGTAAATGTTTTTTTGGGGGGTTTGTATATGTGAAATAAATTCAGTTAAACAAACAAAAAAACCCCCTATAATTGATATTCCTGTTGACCATTTTAGGATTGATTGTCAAAAACTACAGGGAAACAGACTGTATTATGCTCTCTCCTTTAAAGAGCAGCCTTTGCTGCCCGCTTTGCAAGCCCCTAAGCAGCGCACTTTGTGGAACACAAGACCGCTGCTGGCTTTCTGTGCGTGCTCTGTACTTAAACAGTGCTCTTAGCAGTGTGGCACACTGAACTTAAAATCACATTTAAATAAGAAGAAATAGAACAATTATTATTAAGCACAATCGGTATAGGAAAATTGGCCATAAATAGGACTGGAGCAGTTAAAAAGTTGCTTTTAAAGGAAAATCATGTCTGCAAACTTTTGCAAGTATTAAATGCAGAGGAAAGCATTGATCTTGGGACCGTTTTGAAAATTTGGCTGTGAATATTTCCCTGCATTTTTGGAAATAACTACAAAACATTCATAGCACAGCCACAAAGTTCTGCTATTGCTTTTTAAAGCCTAGGGAATAACAATAATTTGTCTGGGGAAAAAAAAGTAGACAATTCTCTTTCCCTGTAGGAACTTGCAGCAAGGCCTTTCTAATTAAGGTGGGAATTAACCACCTGAATGGTTTTCTGGCATCTACAATAAGAAGAACTTTGTCATAATTTAAACAGTCAGTTTGAAATTCACAGGGTAGGAAAGAGCAGCCATCAGTAAAATATGTGTGGATTTGTGGGGGGCATTGTTTCCTTATTTTGGTTTGTTGGTTTTTTTCACATTTTCCAGGATTGTGGTAGGGGGATTGGATTAGGTTTGTTGGAACATCTGAAGGACTTGTTGATATAGTATCCCAGTTGATACCACAGCTGACTAATAGAGTGGGTGTAAATATTTGAGAGAGGTTACTGTGTCACATCTGTAGAGGTGACTACTGAAGTCAGAAATTTTGGTGTAATTTTAAATTGGGCAACAAAAAAAATCGCACTTGGGGATTGAGCTTTTCTGTGGTACTATATTGAGAGGTCGGTACTTTTTCATGGGATTATTTAATGTAAAATTTATTTTAGATTTTCTTTTTATTAGATACTTGATACTAAAGATTGTTTACTATTTTGCGGATAACCTGAAGCGTACTGCTAATTTAAAATCTCCTTCTCCTTTGCTTTAGATGAAATATTAGTTTCTCAACCTCCTTACTTTTTGTGAAATGCTTCTGAATCTTTTTTCTTCCACCTTCCACATCCAGAATAGCAATTTAAAAATCAGTGAGACAGTATCTGCTTGTAATTATATACAGCGATGTTTGTGTGGCTCCATTGCAGAAATAATTGAAAGATCATGTGCTGATACAACTCCTTGTAAAAATCCTTTCATAGCTGTTCTATAGTAGCGTTAAATATAATTTCATGAATTGTTTTAGAAAACAATTAGAAGAAATACTTTTGTGTAGCAGATAGCTATAGCACTTTCTCCAAAAATGAGTGACAACTGTAAACTGAATGACTTCACACAAAGCAGCAGCACACAAACATTTCTTGGATAATTAAAGGAATACAAAAGTGTGAGTTTACCCTGGCAGTCTGTATGCCAGCTCCATGATAAATCTAGAGGTGTGCCACTAAGAGGGAATGAAAGAAGACCTACATCTCTTCCTAGCAAGAACTGACTTTCTTTGCCATGGTGTTCTCCCGAGGAGCAGTAAGGTACATTTTGATCACCAAATCATATGGCCCGATGTGCGTGTGCACTGATGCATATTTGTGCATTGGATAAGAAAAATGAATTTCCGCAGGCTGCATAATAAATACTATGCTAGAAGTGTATACAGTGCAGTGAACCTTCTTCTTGCACTGGATGGTTCAGAAGCTTATCAAGAGGCATTCATCTGAAGGGAGTCAGGTCTCACATTAGGCCATGTAATGTCTAAATCTAAACCCAAGCGATTCTGCAAGTACCGCTGTCACCAGGTAGTGTGCAAAATGTGTGTGCTGGGCTGGGGGTTTGATGTAAGTTGCCTTTGCCCCACCGTCGTCCCTGCTGCCAGGGCCACCGGTACACTCCCGACTTGTGGGAGTTCAGCTGAGTCCAAGGTGCCCTTGCTGCTCCCCGGCAAAAAAAATTTGAAAGCGAATCCTTGGGTGTTTGTACGGGCCCTATGGCAACGCTGCCTGAGGATATCTCAGGCAGTTTTTCTTCGGCCAAAGTTCTCAACAGCCTTCCCCACCTCTAGGTTACCTCCCATGAGGGTTCTGGTTACTTTTATGGAAACATGGCTCATGAGCGTGGTCCACGAAGGAAGTATTTTGGTGTCACTTTGAGCATTCACCAAAACTGCTTTTGACTCCCATAAATTGTGAGGAAAGGTGTTTGATGGTCATGCATAGCTCACCTAGTTCTGCTGATGCTGGCTGTTGTAGGACAGTACCGTTGTCTCCACAGAGCCCATCTTGTCATGCTGGGTTCCAATCAAGTCTGTCTTGAAGAGGACACCCACTTCTTCTTTAGCTGTACTTGAGGAAAAAATAATGAAGGCTCCCAAAGGCCCAATTTGTTGCTTGTTTATAGACATACTGTAGCTCAAACTGGGATTTTTCTATCCATGCCTGAAAAGAGATAAACTTGACATAGACAGATTGGTGGTAATAGACATCCTTTGCTGACCATAGAAACTGCATTTTTGCAACGCTTTGTGCTTCTGATCTTTCCACGTTGTGCAGAGACAGGTAGAGCTCCCCGAGCGCTCCATTCATGTGATGTTCCCCAAAGTGAGCTCCCTGCAGCGTGCTGTGCTCACATCCCTTTTGTCCTCCTGGCGTGCAAGGTCACACACAGAAGCTTTCTTGCTGCTTTGGTGCTTTTATTACATGCGTGCAGAAATGGGAACATGTGAGTTCAGCTGGAATCAAGATGACCACTCTGTGGATATTTACTTTGCTTATTTTTGCCTGGGGAGGTGAAAAACAACTTTTACTGGAATATTTCCTTGCATAGGTGGTGATTAAAGGTAAAGTTTTAGGCACAGCATAGTGCATCCTTACAGAAGATAGGTCCATTAGCTTCAAGATGAACATCCACAACTAAACACATGACAATATTCTTTTTCCTGTTTGGTTGAGGTTTTTGTTTGTTTGTTTGTTTGTTTGTTAGCATCATCTTCTCATTCTTAAGTTATTCTGCTTCCCTGGGATTTTCCTTCATTAAATCCTATTTTCGGAAGGCAATAAAAGTACAGAAGAATCAAAGTGTTGTATTGTTGAATGGTGACACAGGATTCTTTATATCACTCAAATAGAAGTAGAACTATCGTCTTATTTGTACTAGAACATTTGAAGTAGATACAGGATGCAGTGACTACCAATAATGAGAGAATACAGCAAATAAATCATAATCATTCTTCTGGTTTTGGGTTAAGGGAAGTAATAATTACACCTACCTGAGTTCTCAGCTCATTAATACTTTATGCTACTATTTTTTAATAGTATACTAATGTAATTCTGGTTAAAATCTCCCTCTTCCCTCCTCAAACTCTAAGCTTGGTGCAGGTTTCCATAGTTCAGAACTTCTCAATAAAGTATTTTATTGCTCAGTCGAAGTTAGTAAAGTTTGCAAACATAGGATGAGGCACAGGACTGTGCAGAAAAGTGGTTGATAATGAATTTAAAACCTTTTCTTTAGAAAAAACTATAAAGCAGAAAGCCTTACTTTGCTGAACATGCTGAATATTTTATCAGGGGGAATACTTCTGTCTTTTTTTTTTTTTGTCTTTTCATGTATTTGATGTGAGTATACAGTCAGTTGTACTGATCTCTTGTGAAACTGGAAAACACCTAAAAGAAAAGCACACACACACAAAAAAAAAGGCATTTTTATTCACTCAAACAGGTTTGGCACAGTTGTGTGACAGCCCAAAGGCTCCCTGTACAGATACATCAGGTTCCTTCAGCCAGGATTCTTTTCAGGCCAAAAGCAGGAAAAGCTCATTTTTTAAAAAACAGGTTAAGATTAAAAAAAAAAAAAAAAAAAAAAAGAAAAAAGGTACCCCCCCCCCCCCCCCCAAAAAAAAAAAAAAAAGGCAGGGTATCTAAATTTAAACTGTTTCAAATTCTAGTAAGATTTTTCTAGGGAAACCCTTTATGTGTTTGTCTGCAAGACTGAGACAGCTGTTTGTAACCAAGAAATGGCAGCTGTAATGTGCAACTGTGTTGGACCATTCGAAAGCTAAAGAACATGAATTTAACTAGGGAAAACAGCACTCTTTATACCAGAATATATTGATATCCATGTAGGAGCAAATACACTTTTAATAGAGAATCATAGAATCACAGACTTATTTGGGTTGGAAAAGACCTTTAAGATCATCAAGTCCAACCGTTAACCTAGCACGGCCAAGTCCACCACTAAACCATGTCCCCAAGCACCACATCTACACGTCTTTTAAATACCTCCAGGTGACTCAACCACTTCCCTGGGCAGCCTGTTCCTTATTCGGTATGTTGAATAAGAAAGTGGCACGAAGAAAAGAATGTTGATGGTGAATCTGTTACCTTGACTGTAAAAGTTAGAGTATTGATTCAAAGACCTTTACAGTAGTTGTGAGGAGAAGCTTGACTAAAACTGGAAAAGCTAAAATATAGTCAAAATGTATTGCAATCCTTTTTCAGAGCTTCCCGTCTAAGATTTCTTAAAATGAATACATTGGAATGTTTCTATGGATGTCATACTAGTAATATTAGGGATCACTACTAATCAGCCACTAATGATTGATTTAATACTATCCGTACTATGCCAGTAATGAACTTCTACATTTTATACAAATTTATTGCTTAAAAAGGAATTCCTGGATATGGTAATTCACTCTTTATGCACAGACTTGATTTTCTTTTCTCACTGATTTGGATGAGGCGGCACAGTCTTTTACATCAGTGTGTTCTTGCCAGCAACATTTAGTAATTCATTCTGCCAGCAAGAATGCCACCTGAGATATTACTTTTTTTTCTATCATCTTTTGAGGTGATATCTATTACATGGTAATCTGGATACTGGAAGAGTGACTGTATAGTGGAAAGTAATATATGGCTTATTATGGATGATGCGAATTGCAGAATGGAAGATCTCTCTCAAGTCCCAGTGTGTCAGCTGAAGCTGCAGTTGTTTAGCGATTTTGGAAATCAGGCAAAAGGAATTTACATTTGGAACACATAGTTATTTCAAAAACAGCCACTGTCCCTAGTCACCACCCACTAGGGCTCCATTTGAAAAGGTAATTTAAATTGAAGTAATTTCTTCCAGTTCAGGACTTTGCCATTGTTATTTGCCAGAGGACTCTGGCTGTGTTTATCTTCTGTATTAACTTCAGTGGACTTGAATGCAAGCATTTTAGTTGAGTCTCTCATCGAAGGGCTAGCTTCTTAATCTGTGAAATCTCACTACAGTACGTCAATATAAACCACAGATGGTAGATATTTGGAAATTGATGATGATATAGAGATTTGAATTTGTCAGGTTAACACTTTTGATGTCAGCTAGAAATTAAAAGTTCATTTTAGAACTATTTATATGTAAATTAGGCAATTATCATTTTTTAAGCACTATCAAATCTGATCAATATAGGAGGAGTTCTCAACAGAGAACTCAATAGGAGTTCTCTTCCTGTAAAAAGAGACCTCCAAAAAGAAGCATTTAATTTCATTTGCATTATTCTTGTTCAGAACACAGATACTAGGAGCTATATTCACATATTCATAAGAGATCCAGCATCTGTTGGGAAAAGGGAAAAATCCAAGAAAAATTCAAGATTTAAAATCCATTTACTCATTAAAAAGAGCATTTTTCTCAACATCAGGAAGAAATAAATTTATAGTTTGAAAATTTAAAATAATTTCTTTTTTTTTTTACCGATGGATGCAACAGATGATTTTGTTCTCCCCTATAAATATCTTGTAAAAATGTACAGAAAAAAATGTTTTAATCATGACTATAATAAAAGAATCAGTTCACTATTATCAAAAGAGTGATTATTACTGAGTGACTTCAATCCTTTTTGTATTCCTGGCATGTGAGAAAGGCCTATGTTGAAGCATAAACAGATCATGCCTTGGAGGATAGTGTACTCATTGCCTAATTGAATATATCATTCATTTTTTAGGAAAAAACCCTACCTAACCTATCCTCTAGTGTGCATGCTCATTATTTTAAAATTAAGACCTTCCATTGCTTGTACATAGAAGCAGAAACACATCTAAATTTACTCTCTTGTGTAGGCCAATTGAATTAACTTAGCTGCACATTTGAATAATATAAAAATGCACATAATGATCAGTAGAACCAGTAATCATTCTCATAATTTATTTAGAAATCACACGTAACTGTTCATTTGAGAAAGCAATTCATAACTTTATCTATAAAAATGGAAAATCAGACAAATGGATCAAAAAAAGCTGCAAAATGTTAAAGTAAATGTGGTGCTCAGGGACACGGTTTAGTGAGGGACTTGACAGTGCTAGGTTAATGGTTGGAATTTATGATCTTAAAGGACTTTTACAACCAAAACAATTCTATGATTCTATGTTGTTGCTTTGAAATCATGTAATTTGTATATCAAGACTAAGGCGGCAGTTTCTATATGTATGTTTTAAATTACTTAATTAAGAAGTGAAGATGCTTCCCTCCTGCTGAATGAATGCTGTGCAAGTCATTAATTAAAAAATATGAAAAATAATATTTGATATATTTTAAGTATGTTATTTATTCTTGAGTTCCCTTATTCTTAAACCAGTTCCTTTAGAATAGATTTAGATCTGAATATTGATGGGACACTACTGAATCAAATCATTAAAAAATAACACTTTTTTGTTTCTCTTTTCAGTTCAACAGAAGAGCAGTTTCACTGGCAAACACAAGGTAATATACTTATCTACATATATGTATTACGTATATTCTCGCCCAGAATGATCTTATTTCCTAAGAAGATGGAAGGGAAAACATTTATGCTTTTTTTTTTTTTTTTCATTGCTCATGTGTGAAAAACCTACTTAAACCTGGCAAAATTTGCCAAAAGTTGTTAGGGTTGACAAAAAGAATACCAAGATTAACACAGAGTTTTGAGAAGAGGCATTGCTAAACATGTCTCTAACTTTTTTTTTAAGATTAGACATGAACTTTCTTATTTTGCTTTTATTAATCCAAGGCCACGCTTTCTAAGGATGGCATAATTTTCAATGTGACCAGCTTCCCCTGAATATGTGATCTTGGTGTGTTCTCCATTCCTTCATCAGCTGTGAATGCTTCGTCACATGTAACTGGTTTTACCTTTTGTCTTGTAACTGGTTTTACCTTTTGCCTTTCTTTTACATTTTTATGTTGTTAATTTTATTACAGATGGTCAGAAGGATATAGAAGATGAGCTCACCACTGGTCTGGAGCTGGTGGACTCCTGTATTAGATCACTGCAGGAATCAGGGATACTGGATCCACAGGACTATTCAGCCGGTGAAAGTATGTTGCTAGAAATGTGTTTTCTAGAACCCAGACATATTTGTAACATTTCATGTTTTAAAATGGAATGCATATCTTATAGTGGTTTTTTGATTATTTTCTGATATTGGCAGAAGACAGTGTAGTTGCAGGCAAATTGCCTCCTTGCCTTTGCAAGTTAATTTTTGGTTTTGTGTGTAATTAAGAGAATCTTATTGGTTGTTTGTGGGGGAAAAAACAGGTGGAATATATTTTAAGGAAAATATTTTGTAATTGCAGTATTGCTGTGCTATACTATAAGGCTTCACAAGATACTATCCACAAGACTTCAGCATCACCACTACAAAAGTAACTTTCAAACAGCACTTTTTCAGTATGCAAAAGTAATAAAGAGGAACGTAGTGTGGGGCTGTGAGTAATTCTGATGTCTTTTTGTAACCACTTGGCCAGGTAGCTGGTACTCCTTAAGACTAAAATTTTCAAATGAATACACGGCCAGAAATAGTTAGGTGAACTTTTTAAAAGTGACGCAGACAATGGCAGTTGTAGCAAGAAAGCTGAAGTCTTTTCTCAAAGGTTGGCTCACCAGTCACTTAGCAGCCATTCTGTTTGCAGAATTGTGCAGAGAGTGGATAGATCCTCTGCTAGGACCAGCTGTTGGGGAAGTGAATCAAGGCTAAACAACAGCAAAAGTGAACGAGGGACATGCCACTCAACATATTTGTAGAGCAGATGTCTACAAATGCTTTTGCTCCTGAGTCACATAGACTGAGACAAAGTTTTCCAACAGGTTAACAGGTCTGTTATCAGACGTAGCGCTAGATACTGAAAAAGCAGGTTAATTTGCTGTTTTCCTTTCCTTCAGTCTCCTATCTGATACTCTGTTCTCATCTGCCACAATATATACCCACTTTCACTTCACTCCTACTGCAGCTCCTGACACTACCTTGGCTTTTCAATTTTCTCTAGTATTCCTCCACATCTCCTTCCCTCTGCTCAGCTGAGCCATTTTTGTCTTTTTCAATCCCATGCTGCCCAGTGCCCACTGACTGAGTCACGTCTTTCGAGGTGGCTGCCCAAATTCAGCTTTCTCGAAACCAAAGGGGATGATCTCCCCTTTATCTGGAAAGGCTAATGGAATGTGACAGCCACTTCTGCAAAACATCTCTAGCAATGACGAGTCATCACCTGAAATGTGGTCATCAGGTGACGAAAGGAAGGCATTGCGGATTGAATGCAGAATTTTAATTTGTCATAACATTTTTCATTATTTTAAAAGAAGATTTGCGTAAAATTCACAGCCGCCAAACCTGGGACAGTAGAAAATTTTTCACTTTCATGTGCACAAGATTTCTGGGCCAACAATGTCACTAACACTTTTGTTAAGATGTTGCTTGATCTGAACTCAGTCTGTGTGATTAAGATCTGTTAGGATGTTGCTTGGTCTGAACAAAATTGGGAAAACATGATGCAATGTAAGCCCTTATAATTTGCCCTGATTTTTTCTTCATTTGGGGGTGAGGAGAAACAGATTAAATGACTGGCATGATAAGGATTGCCTTCAAAATGTGATTCGACAGAAAAATTAAAGTGGGTAGATGGCAATAGAGGAGATGGGGGGCAGGGAGGGGCTAGCTTGGATGAAAAACTGGCAAAAACGGACTGAAGAGGTGGAAACCAAGAAAAAATATTAGGGAAAGATGAAGACAGTAGATTGAGAGAAATCAGGGTATGTGAAGAAAACTAGTACTAAAGCAAATTTCTGGGGAGTATCACAAAAAGGTAAGACACAAATAGGAATGCAGGTAGATGGGAAGGAGAATAAGGAACGTGGGCAAATGGGTAACAGTGATGGAGAAGAAGAGCAATAGAGATGGGATTGTGTGTGGGACCATCAGGAGAGGAACTGAGATTTGTTGAAGCAGGAGGTCCAGTCAGAAAGTTGGGAGCTGAACTTGCTTGGTTGGATGGTTTGTTCATGGGATCAGGAATTAGGTCCAAAGAGAGGGAACAAGAGGGTGATGAGAATGACGTTTGAGAAAGGAAATAGCAATAGAGTTATGGACAGGACAGTAGCTGTCCCGAAGAAACATAGGTTTGGAGAGAACAGGCAGGTGCATGTGCTCACAAGGGAGCAGGCCTCCCCACAGAGCTGCAAGCTTGTTCCTCTGCATTGTTAGGAAGTATTTGTGAAGCCTTTTGTCATGGTGCCCCATACTCCTCTGCGCCAGGCCCACCTCATAATGAAACTAGATTGCTATTTGCCACTTATGGTTTTAATGAAGAATCAGATATATATGTCAAAGCTAACAGTTGCAGCTCTGCTAATCACTCATAAATGCGACTAGGATGTCATATACTGGATTTTCTGTTTGGTTTGGGGATCTTTTTTCCATTTAGAGTAAAATATCACAAACATGTCAGACAGTTAAAATGTTACTGTGTTTGCAAAGTCAAAAGTACCAAAGTCAAGGCTGTCTGTACAACATAATTGGAATTTCTTATGACTGCATTATAAAACAATTATTATCATGCCCTGTTTTGTGCATTTTCTGTCCATGCCTCATTTACCCCAAAGCTAAGGCTTGGATTGCACAGCATACTAGAGGGGGATTTCATCTGGAGCACTTCTGACTTCTCTAAGCAATGAGTAGAACACACATACTAAATGAAAGCAAAAATCTCATATTTGACAGTTCAACTTTGCACTTAAAATTTAATTATATCCTTCCTTCATGTCTTACAGTTCTGATGTTATAGTTCTGAAATCATTCAAATATCTTCTACTGACGGTTAGTTTTAGGTGTTCCCCATTAGTCTGCAGGTGTGCTGAAAACAAACAGCTGTACCTGGACACTGTGCAAGCACAGTCTCAAATATATGAAGTTTGATATAAAAGAAAGTTTAAAATTCACTCTGAAGTGTCTCACACACAGCATTTATATTTCATAGACACGTTCGGTCTTAATTCTTTCCATCACCCAATAGGAAATGAGATCTATATAAATGTCTCACTACACGGGTATTCTAAAAATCATTATTTGCTATGTGTTTGAAGTAAACGTTGAGTGTCATAGAATAAAAAGCAATTTAGTCTGGCATTTCATAACTTTTGAGCTCTTAACTTTACAATTTTTTACTTCATAGCTCTATTTTAAGTAACAAGGCTGACCCTGAGGAGAACATTTCCAGCCTGCCATGGCAGTTCTAGTCTAGTTGAGGCAGATTTTTTAAATCATCATATGAAATCTTGCCCAGGGATGTGACCACAGCTTCTTTTTCTGAACTGTGCGTGTCTAGTCTAACGAGGTAATCTATCAGTAGCTTTGCCTTTGTAGAGGATTAGTGTGTCTGTAGTCAGAATCTTTATGATTCGGTTTCACGCACTGTGATTTTCTCAGAATTAGTTTTACAAAGTCGTCACAAAGCAGGCAGCTGTTATAATACTCTAAATCCCAAACATCACTTCACATGTGCTATTCCTTTAGTAGCAAATAAAAGCCATTTAAAAAAAGGCTAATGGGACAAGTCACGTGAAAGAGGCTTACACAGGAGGGGTTCTGTATTGCTAATAGAGATGCTCGCTAATTATCTTTACTGTGAATCAGCAAATAAAAATAATGCCAATACATAAAGCTTTTATTGATTTGGTGAAACGCAAGCAGAGTGATCACTGTTTTTAAAGTAATAATTATCAAGGACAAGCAGATTTGTAACTGCCATGGCAGGCTGGAAATGCTCTCCGCAGAGTCAGCCTGAGAACTCTCATACAAGTTTTCTGTGATTGCGCTGACCCTGGGACAAGGTTATGTGCATCTGAGGGGAACGCCTGCATTGTTGCCCAAGTCTTTCTTCTGTCCCAACTTAGTATAAATTGATTTCCCAAAACCATGTGTTTCCAGTTAGAAGCAAACAAACAAAATGTAAGGAAACTTCCAGAATTACACAAGAAGCTGCAGCTGAGTTAAGACCTGAACCTACATCTCTCTTGTCCAGTTCCCTGTACTGCAACGATTTCTCTTTGTCTTTACGTAGCTGTAGATCTGTCACCGCTATGTCACTCTAGTTTACATGAAACATGATCTGACACAGTTTTTGTGGAGTCAGAGGGGAGTTCAGCCTGTCCTAAGTGTTTGTGGGATGCCACCAGCAGAACGACGGTGGCCCATGCATACCCTCAGCCCCTGAGGACGGGCAGGTACAGGCTGGTGCTAGTGGCAGTAGCCATTAGCTGCAGTGTGTCCCAGGGACCAGCCTGGTCCCTCAGTGTCACTGTGAGGGCACTCGATCCGTCCTCCTCCCTGCTGTATTTTGCTGTAACACCCGGCGTGGCAGCCTGGACCTGACTGCAGAGCTGGCTGCTCCTCTCTGAAACTATTTCTTCCCTCCACCATTATCTCTTTCTAATGGGAACTCAAAAATATTGCTCTTGCACAAATGAAGATAAATGTCGCTTTAAATAGGATCAGGGTAAAAACCAGACGTGTGAGAGCCAAGCTAATTGCATATAAGACACTGGAGCTGAGTCACAGGAGAGGGATGGGAATGCACAGTGAGTGTAGGACCTGAAATCACTGGGGAAGGAAACATGCAGGGGAGTGAAATTTAGTTCAGAACAGAGATAATACTAGGGATGCTTCAGACAGATGTAAGCCACGGGAGTACTGAATAGTGACTGTAGCTCGGGAAATGTGTTTTCACGGCAGAATTGGTTAATTTAGTGGGGAAAGACATGTGAAAAAAAAAACCCAACATTTTGCAGGGACTGCGTATGTATTGTGGGGACCAAAAATTGAGATTTCAGAAGCTTGGGAAGGTGGAGGATGAAGGAAAGAAGACAGTTTTTTCCTCCCCTTCCCATCACTGCACCACTGCCTCAAAATCACACAACTACTTCAGATTCATTCCTGTTACTACCTAGTCAGTACACCTCCTTAATTTTGTTTTCTTTTGTTTTCGTCTTCCCCACCCCCCATTACATGTAAGAACAATTGAAAAGGTAGAAAGCTTCATGGAAAGAAGGAGAGTAAACACAGATATGTAACTCTGTGTGAAAAAGGGTGATTGCTGAGGATGTTTGTCATTAAGGCTTGATGAGGTCGCAGTCTGGCCTGCAGATAAGCGGGAAAGGTCCTGATGAACTGCCCAAGGCCCCCAGGTGTCCATCCTCTGTGACACAGAGAAACTGGAGGCCTCTGAGCAACCATTAAGGACCAAATTACCTTTTCCTGGCAATGTTTGTAAATTTGCATTGTGCAGATGGGTAGTATTTTGTCCTGTACTTCTTTCCCTCCCACTGCTTACCCTGTACCCCAATCCCTGTGGGTCATTAGCATGCCACATCAGAGGACTGCCATGATACCAGCATCCAAACCATTTCTGAGATAATTAGCTGAAGCTCATCGAATCCTTACAGACTACGTTGAACCCTTACAGGCTGCAGCGGTGGAGGCAGGCAATGGTTACTCCCTCTGTCATGGCATTAGCAAAACGAGGGTTAGAGGGACTGCTGAGATTACTGAGCAAATCCATTGGCACTTTCTTCCTAACTCAAACCACAGGCTCAAATGTCTCCTAATCCAGAAGTCTGTAATTTTAATTTAAGGTATCTATATTTAAATCTTTCATGCTATTTCCTTTGCTTCAGTCTCCACAAAATGAGCATAAGACGGGTCTTAAAAGGATTATGGGACGGATTTCTGGAGCTTTTAGTGTTTGAGTTTCTAACTGAAACAGAATCATTTCACTATTTTTCTCTTGCTTAATCACTTCATGTGGCAACCTTCCTTCTTTGCTCTCTAAATCGATACTACAGACTGCAGCCACAGACTTCTTGTTGACAAGGATCAGAAAAATCTCTTGGATCAGTCTTCCAGTTGTCTGATATTTCTTAAATGTTGCATTTTAAATTTCAATTTTAAAATAAGTTGTTTATATTGGAATTGGAATTTTTCCCACCTGACATTGACAGTACTCCAGATAAATTTTTTCCCCAAAATTTTCTGAATATATTTTATTTATATCTGTGACCCTATTGTCCTGGTGCTCACGATTAATTACAGAATTCAGCACACTGATAAGGGAATATATACAATGTAGATTAAATAACACTGTCTTCTTGGCTAATGCCATTTCAGAGTGCACTTCACTGAGGCTAAATGTTGACAGAAATGCAGGCAGCTAAGGATGTCTCAGTCCTTCTGGGGAAGGAGAGGCATGGCTCACCGCTGAGGACTCAATCCCACAATATATTAACTCCTTTAGTCACTTGAAACTATTTGCCCAAAATGCAGCACAAATGGGTAGTAGTGCCATTTAGATGTCGATTTTCTTCTGAAGAATGACTTGTGTTACAAGAACAGATTATTTTTATCACATGAAATTATATATAGCTGTTGTATTAGACAGATGTGATTTTCACTGAAATAACCTAATTCTGAGGCTGAAAAGATGGTCTAAGCTCTTCTTTTATTCTCTTAATTCATTTTTGTTTCAGCAATTTTTTACAATAAGAGAGAGCCTCCTTACTCAGTGTGAAAGCAGATGTCCCAGTTTTAAAAGAGCACTCCTTGTTCAACCTTCATGATATTCATCCTTTATGAGCTGCTTTACTCATAGATATTGAAAATGGATTGAAACAAAAAGGCACTATTTACACAATGAATGTGTAAAAGGATGTGTGTTTATGTGTTTTCCGTCCCATAGCTCTTGCTTTGTGAAATTGCCACCTGTCAGATGGCTGACATGCTCAATGAGATGAAATTTGGCATCAGTGGACCTCACAATTTGTTGATAGATGAAGTTATTTCCATTTCATTATCTGCTCTGAGAGCCAGGGTGATCCAGCTGAGTCATTCTTTGTGCACACAAAGGAGGTGTTCTCATGGGAGCTCCTGGTAAACATACACACTAATAAAATCATGTGCTCTTTGAGTACATTTCAGAACTGAAAAAAACTCCTAGGAAGTGTGCATGACCCTCTTTCATTTTAGGATTGGAGTCTTTGGAGTAGGAGTGGCAGAAGTGCATGGCACGGGTCACACCACCTTTCTTTCTGCTGCATTAATGCAAACCTAGCAGTTGTCTGACTCAACAGTTCTTAGCTCCTGATAAATCTCTCAGAGTATGAGGTCTGAGGAAATTTTGATTTATTGATGAAACTTCTGTCAGTATTGTAATATATTCAGGATAAATATTTATGGTTGGGCATTTTGGATGCCTCTTCCTATTCCATCCATCTCTTCTAATACAAGCCTTTTCAGTATCTTGGTTTCAAAACTTCGGGGTTTCAAAGTGATCTTTGCCCAATTTGCAATGAGGTAAATATTCTGAAAGGTGGACAGCTTTTGTTAAAGGGTGGTCTCACAGTTACTCGTATGTTCTCACAGAGAAAGTTGTACAGAAATTGTCTCAACTGTGAGTCAAGTTCAGTCTTTTGAAGTAGTTGTTAAATACTTAGATTTCCGAGAAATGGGGATGAGATGATGTTTCCTTTATCCACCTCCCCTTTCTGGCCCTAGTCACACCTAGTCAAGTGTGAGCATGACATAATTATCATGTCATTTAACGTTGTAGTAGTCACTGGCTGGTAGCAAACACCGAGACCTGCTTCCAGAGGCAATCTCAGCAGAAGATTTATGTCTTTACAAAATAGCTAACCATGTAAAGTTTCTGTAGATTCATCACTAAACCCCGCTAAGACATTGATAATAAGAGTTGATAATAGGAAGCAGGCTCTAGTGCTGACCTGAGAGGCAGCTCTTACATCTCAGCATCAGCGTTTACAGCCAGTGCTGCCTCAGGAAATGCTCCATCAGCGCTGAGCATCCTGAGCTTGGACTTTATTGTTCTCATCCTCTGTCGGAGGCAGAGCTCAAAGGTATTGAGAATAGCATGAGATTAAAAGATGTAGGCAGGAGGAGACCACTGCAAAGAGTCAAATGTAGGAGCAGAGCCACAGTATGGGCTTTCACCATCGGCATTCCTGGCAGGCTTTGGTATCTGCTTCACCAGCCATGGCCCACTGTGGGTATCTGATGGGAGTGTTGGGGACCATGACTCAGGCCCAGCTGATCTCATTCTGCTTTGGTTCGCTGCCAGTCTTCAGGTTCACGTGTGGTTGTTTACAGGCAGGAGGCCTGGTGAAGGCCGAAGGAACCATCACCGTTGAGGGAAAAAGCCTCTGCTTTCCCTGGTTGCTCAGGGGTGGCACAGAGGCTGCTGCAGGGATTCAGTTCTGCGGTAGGGTGTCTGGGGGGGATTATAGGCTTCTCAGGGAGAAATTGCTAGAAGCCACTGACAGAAATACTATTCAAAATGTGACAATCCAGTCCGTGCCCTTACTGTTGGACCTAAACTGCTGCAGGCTGCCTCTTGCAATTTCCTCTCCTCAAGAAGAAATCTCCAGCAAGAGACACTCACGCCATCTTGGTATCTCTCCCTAGCCCTCTCCTTTCCTCTGCTCTCCCTCACCTTTTCTTGCTGTCTCATCTTTCCCTAAACTACCTATTACTGTCTTACCAGATCCTTATGTCTGTTGCTTCCCTTCTTGTTTCAATTCCAGTTTGTTTCCTTCTTGTTTCTTTTCCCAGTTCCTTTATCTTTTCTGTTCTCACACATCATGAAATAAAGCCTCTGTGTCTTGTCCCCAAAACAGATGATGATTCACCCTCAGAGGCAAAAAAAAAAAAAACAAACAAAACATATTTCCTGTGTAAAAGTGGCCTTGCTATCCTCACTTTTTACATGCTTATGTAACTTCAAGTGAATCCGCATTGCTCGTTGGTGTGTCATGTTGGGAGTCCAGAGGTAGCACTATGACAACATTGCAACCAAGTCATTTCTAATTTCCCTCCATTTCTGTACAGCAGCCTATAGGCTGACATTTTGTTTCAATGTGCTGTCACCTGCAGCATGTTTCTTGGAGTTTCCTTATTTTGGTTATGTCTACATGATGATATGTGCTTTTTTATATATAAATTCCATATTGATATCATGATACTACTTTATATCTCTGAGCTTGCTTGTCCTGAGATGAATCCGACTTTGGTACCTGGTGTCATTTTAAGCCGTGCAACTGACTTAAAATCCTTGCCTGAAGAAAACAAGTCCTCACAATCTAGCTTTATTACTGTAGTACAAAATATGAATGTCAGATTAACACAGGAACAGTAACAGCAGGTAAAACATATATGGCGGAGGGAAATGGAAAGGTGAGAGTCGAGCCAGGAAAGCAGGAACAATTGGTAGCAACATCAAAGATGGAAACAGGTAGTTTTTTTTTCCAAAGATGGAAAGAGGTAGTGATCAGCTTGTAATGCTTAGCCTGTGGCAAACACAAATCCTGCACAGGCAACCAGGTGTTCCCTCATCCACCGCAGGAAGCAGTTACTGAAACTCATTAGAAAATGACAGTGACTTATGGTAGCATCTGTAGGAGCAGAACAAAGAAAGACTTTTGGCATCCTAACCTACAACAAAAAGAACATCAGTAAATATTGTGTCTGTAGTACGGGCCAGGAAACAAAGGCACCCACATCCTCACGACAGACTGATAAACCACTCACCCTACTCGCGCTTTAGTGGCATGCCAGCGCCCGCACACTCGGCACAGTCAGAAGTGCCAAGAGCCGCATCGTTCTGGGATCTGCCGATGCCAGCTCGTGAGCATAAGCAGCGTGTAGATGCAGCCTTCAAAAAGAGGTAGTTGGCTTGTTAGCCTGTGTAAAATGATGTATATGGAACAGAAAATTTTGGCAGGTATGGGTTTGATTTCTTTGGTACTATGCGCAGTTTACATAGCTCTCAATAAAGCAGGACTTTTGTGACCCCTGTGACAACACAGAGTAGGGACTTGCCTCTGTTTTTTCCACTCTGGCCTTAGAAATTGAGAAATGCATTTTCTGAGTACAACATGGGAGCAGAGAGTAGTGCACATGTGTGGACACAGAAAGAGAAAGCAGAAGCAAAAGGCCGTACTTTCTGGTTTATGGCAGAGGAGTTTTTGGCAGATGAAAAAGATTGTCATAAAATTTTGACCTTTTTGACTTATTTCTTAATTGACTTCTGAGGCAGTGCTGAACGCGTTCTGAACTGGCTCACCTCAGAGACCAGATAACCATTTTCATTTGTGGACAGAAAAGATTCAAGATTTAAGCCTGCCAAAGGGCAGAAAAAATGGAGTTCTGCTTTGCACAAGAAGAGGAAACCTGTTTGGTGCTAGTAGTTAAGCTCATAGAACAACATAATAGCATAATAGATCTACTGATGCCTTTTGTATTAGATCCATATATCTGTGAGTAGTTCTCGTGGTTTAACCCAGCTGGCAGCTAAAACAACCACACAGCCATTCGCTTACTCCCCCCGAGAGGGCTGGGGGAGAGGGTCAGGGGAAAAAAAGTAAAACTCATGGGTTGAGATAAAGACAGTTTAATATGACAGAACAGGAAGATTATGATGATGGTGGTGATGATGATGATAATAATAACAATAGAATATATAAGTGATGCACAGCACAATTGCTTACCACCCGCAGACCACCAATGCCCAGCTAGTTCCTGAGCTGCGGCCTAAACCCCCAGCCAGCTTCTCCCATACTGAACATGACATCATACAGTATGGAATATCCCTTTGGCCACTTGGGGTCAGCTGTCCTGTCTGTGTCCCCTCCCAACTTCTTGTGCACCCACAGCCCCCTTGCTGGTGGGGTGATGTGAGAAGCAGAAAAGGCCTTGACTTAGTGTAAATATTGCCTAGCAACAACCAAAATACCAGTGTGTTATCAACATTATTCTCACCCTAAATCCAAAACACAGCACTGTACCTGCTACTAGGCAGAAAATTAACACTATCCCTGCCAAAACTAGGACAGTAGTTTTATATGCTTTATAGTCAGAAGCTGGTAGGACCTTTTTTAATTGCTATTATTTTTCAACAGTCTAATTTAGGTCTATCAGAAGAGATTTGTCTATTTTTTTTAATTTCTGATAATGCATTCAGCTTCCATGTGAGTCATGTTTGTGTGATGTCTATAACCATCTGATCTTATTTCCTAGAAATAAAAAGGGAACACATTAGTTTAATACTATCAATAGCAGCTTTAGGCTGTGCTAGGCACAGAGGGTGACTAGGAACACTTGACATTCACAGTTGGTCTTCAAAGGTATAAAATACTTCCAAAAAATGAGGATTTAATCATGCAAAATATGTTCTTAATTTACTTGGCTTTTTTTTCTTTTTCTGTAAACAAAGAACACACTCCATTTTAAATGTAGTTATTCTTTGCAAAATGGGAGACTGATAATGAAAATACAAATTAAAAAATAACAATTATGTATGCCAAAATTCAGTGTTTCCCAAATGGAAACATGACAGTTCTTCTGAGTTGGAGCTTGCTGTCTGTGTTGCTGCATGCAGTGCCTCCTCCTGCATGCAAGTTTTCTTCTTGTGGTCACATTCAGAAATGTATCTAATTCCATCCAGAAGCCCAGTTCTGGTACTGTTCTCCTGTGGTTCCACAGTCTGATCTTTTAATAGATAGCAAACTTCTGTTACAGTGAAGTACTGTGTGACTTCTGCCAGTCCTACTGCTGTGTACCACCTGCAGAGTTTCACAGAAGTAACATGGTCACCATCAGCAAATCAGGCCATTTTTGGAAAGAAGTGATTTGTATTCTTCATGTAGTTCACATCATGTCTACTTTAGGCCACTGAAGGTTTTGTTGGCAGAGGCTTCTTGTGGACGTCTAACAAAAGCCGGCAGAAATTTTAATGCCAAAAGAGCTCCAGATCATCCTTAGAAATCCCTAGATGGAAGGCTAGAGGATATTATTCTTCCTCTTTGTGTCCTCCATAGCACCAAAATGTAATTTAGTCATCCTTGCTGCCCGTCTTGTTCCTGTGTTGTTTCTATTTATTGCTCCTATAAAGCACATCATCTTAATGACTGATGATAAATTATCTCTTCCAGAGACTACCTGATTTCGATATCTGCAGAGTTTAGCAAGCAATTTCATAAAATATGATTAATCTCCTACAAAAGAAGTTGTTTAATCTTGGGGTCATTGAAAAATTTGCAGTAGTAGGTTATCCTTGTTTTTAATCTAAATTTGGGATAGCTTTTTCTATTAAAAAAAAAAAAGAGACAAAGGCAACTTCTGTATTCTGAGCTTAAATATGTATAAACCCATTCTTGCTCAGTGCATGTCTTTAGATCTTGTTCTCTAGTATCTTCAGTAATTTCTCTCATTAGTAATGGAACTCTAGATTTTGTCCTACTGTCAAACTTGTTCCATGAGTCTGCTAATATTTCATATTTGCAATACGTTTCCTAACTTCCAGAAGACTTTTATATAAACTCACTGGAAATTCTATCATCTTTATCTTATATTGCCTACAAATTTTTGCCATAAAAGCTATCTATCCCTGAAGAAACTCTTCCTCATTAAATACTTCCTTACTAAGCTCAGCTATGGAAGAACTACTAATTTCTCTCTGGTTTTCTTCCTGTCCCTCACAGTTGCACAGTTAGCATATTTTAACCATTTTGAAACATGATTCTACCACACACTTAAGAGAAGATCACATTTGCCACTCTGTAGTCCTAGCTTAATCACACGGGGATCTGTATTATTTGGAGGCACTTCATTAGCGTTATGCAGTAGCTGGAAACCTGGTAGTGTCAGGCGTCCTCTCTGAATTAGACATTGGGGCTACACGCCCTGCCCTGACTCTGGGATTTCAACATGATTGTAAAAAAACCCAACCTTCCAACCTTCCAGTAATCAAAAAAGAACCATTTACTCTTGGGGTGGGATGCAGGCCTTGGTTTTTTCTATGCACTTCGAGTCTTATGTTTTTCTGCTACTTCTTGTGGACATTTGTGGTGCTTTGCTATCTCTTGGAGTACTGATTTATTATTTCAAATCCTAGTCAACACCTCTGTTTTCCTCTTACAATAACGGCAGAATTTGTATCTGGTGTAAAAAGCATAAGATAATCAGCATCAAATGAAACTATTTTCTATTGCCAGTTCACTTACTCTTGAAATAAAGTGTTCTTCATCTTTCATTCCAATAGTAATTAGGTCAGAAAGAGAGTTAGAAGGGATATCCTTGTATTGTTCCCTTACATAATGGTATCAGCCTAGTTTTTGCATCATTTCTTCAGATATATATCATTTCTAGAATTCTTGGATGAAAATGAACTTATTCTACATTTCTGAATGCATTCCGCCAAATCCCTTTTTCCAGTACCTAAGAATAGGTTCTGTAGCAACACTAAAGCCCTTTTCTGTCTCTGTAGGTAGAATATGTCTCTTAATGCTGGTAGAGCATGGTATTGCATATAAATTACTTTCCTTTTTTGTAAAACAAGTTTGTTTTCAGGGTACTCATTTAAGAATTGCTGCCTCTTATCTAAAGAGATGGGTTTGTTTCCTAACAAGGGAGCTGCTTGTGATTTAGCATATAAAGTATTATCATTTATTTCTTCATTCTAAGTATGCCTTTGCTTCACCCCTCCCTTTTTAGGGTATGGAATACCTATGTTATGTTGCAGTCTTGGCATTTTTTCTTGTAATATAAAGGTATTGATATCTTTAATATCTCCTGGAAGGTAGATGTTTAAATATTTTACTGGTATTATTTTAGTACTAGTCCTGGATTTGGAGGGAGAATGGGGGCAATGCTTATTACTATTGTTATATTATAGCTACTTGTTACCTTCTGTGTGCGATCTTACTAACAGTTGGCTTTAAAGTCCTTCTTTTCGTACAGAATCTGTTTGATCTGTTTGTAGCTGACAGGATTTGCTTATGTCTTTAGATATTAAATTTTGCCTTGGTTTAAACTCTCCTTTTTCTGCCTATAATTAAGAAAACATCTTCTTTTTATCATAGCCACAAAGGTCTTTCATCTAGTTCCCAGGGTTTTCACCCACTTGGAAAACAGGATATACCAGTGAGATGCCAAAGAATTTAGTATCACTGGGAACAGGTCCAACCACCTTGTCTTTAACTATCTTCCCCTCTTCTTTACTGTCAAATACTGTGGAAGGACACTGGCAGGTTACCATCAAGAGCTATCCCTGGTTTTATTGTTCTTTCAGTCTAGTTCCAAGATTCCCCTAGCATCCCAAATACAGTTGAACACTCAGAAATTGATGACCACTTTACAGATACCTTTCCGGATCTTTTATTACACCTTTATTCAACCATCCATTCCTTTGCAAAACTGGGCAACCAATACAACCCAGCTTTAGGAGTGGCTAGCAACTACTTAGCATGAGTACACACACCTAAATTAACTAACAAAAAAAAGTAGGCTTTAGGGTAGGAATCAATACTTCATGCTCAAACTAAATGCCCTGAGAGGCAGAAGAAACAGTAAGTGATGACTTTTTGGTATTTGAAATCCTTAATTAGGCATATACTCACAGTTAGGAGATGGTTCCTCTAGCCGGGATGTGAGGCACCTCAACCTATTAACTCTGTAAATGAATGTTTAAAGGACATTAAAGGAGTTTGGCTGGTGCTTTCTTTCAACTGTTACCCAAATGAGCAAAGCAGGTTGAAGAATGTGTGAAGTGATTAATTACACTAATTAAAAACACTTTATTTACACTTACTCTATAATTTATCATTACTACTTCTGTCAGTTGATCGAAGGTGAGTGAAGTGTTGTTTATAATTGGTATGGGAGCTAATTAAATGTTCGTTTGAGCACGTTTTGGTCTATTTCCTTTGTCAATTAGAACTGGCATTGCAATAGATGACTGACCAAATGGAAATGTATAACGCAATAGTAGTGTTCCACTTTATTACTTACTTGGAGAAGCAAATGTGCCCCGGGAAGCCAACTGACTTGAAATGTTAAGGAGGGAAAAAAATCCTTCTCCTTTCACTTACATGATATTTTTGCTGGGAACTTCACATGGAAAACTAAGTAACAAGCATGCAATTAACTCATGGGGGTTGACTAGGTGTATGTTTCTGTAGTATGTAGTATAATTCTTTTAGCCAATTCAGAAGTAGTTATTGCATAGATTTAGAATACTGAATTAATCATGCCATTATCTTGTAATAATATAGTACCATATGTAACTTGTCATTTATACGGTAATTATTTTATAATTGAACAACTAGCAGATAATGTGTTATTGACTACTTGTTCCACGATAAATTCTGCTCTGTAATGTAATATATTAGTCTCGTTTCATAATTCAGCCTTTTGTTTGTTTTGAAGATTGACCATACTATTGCTATAGTATCATCTTGAATTGTTGCATACTGTGAAGCTACAATTTGTGAAGCATTTCATGAGATACTGCAGTCTAGGTATTAGGAATGGGGAGTAACTTTTCAGATGTTTGACTGGTGGACACTAGGGATAGGCTGTCACTGATATCCCCACAGGGAACAATTTCTTCGGTTTCTTTTTCTAAGTTCCTCTTTTCCAAGAATCCCACATTCATCTGGCTATTTAGCTTTGTGAGCCAGCAATGGTACCACAGTACAAGACAGAAAAAATACAAAGTTGTCTGAGTTTGTAATGAAGTTAATCCACAGATTCCTACTACCTTAACTTGCTGTCCTGTAGGTAAAAATACATATCACAAATACTGATTGTACTTAAATCTTATCAGACTTCACATCATGCGTTTGTTTTTAAGTCTTCACTTGTGATCTAGTAATATTGCAAATAGCAAAATTTAATAGCATGTGCTTCTTTGCCCCCCACCTCTAATCAGTGTAAGGGTACTCGAACAGTCTCTCAGCACTTGGAAAACTGCTTAACTTCTGACACTAGTAAGCTCCTTAGAGCCCATGTTCCTCCTGGGTTTCTTATGTGAGATACTCTTCTGCTTGTGACCACTATGGGATACAATGCGGGTGAGCTCTGCTACCTGCGTGTCCCCGGCCACGGCCCTGCCCTCTGGGGGAAGGGAAGAAAACGTGATGACTCGCCAGCTCTGATTCCCAAGTTCCCTGGCTTTTCAACTAAAGTCGGTGCTGATGCCTACTTTTTGTAATCGCTCCAGTCGGCATTGATAACTATTTATTGAATCAAAATTCAGTACTGTGCACTTTGGTCTTTGTTTCTTGCTTTTGTTGTGGTTTTTTTGTTTGGGGGGTTTTTGTTGTTTTTTTTTTAATGTAATCCTTTCTCTGCTTTAATTTGGGCATCACGCTGCACGGGGCTGTGGATCACGGTGGGCAGCTGAGCACCCACCTTCTCTTGGGATTTGCTTCTAAGCGAGTGAGGAAAGGAAAGCCACGTGCTGTACTCTTTGAGTCTGGCAGTGCTGGGGAGTGTTGAATCCCCTCTTGTCACAGGAAGACTAGCAGAAGGAAACATGCTTTTAAAATTTGGAGCAGTGGTGCTGACGTAGTTGATCTGCTAAACATTTCTAATAATATAGCTAGTCTTTTACCGGCATCATATTTGTTAAAAATTTATTTTATTCCATACGTTCAATTGCTACACTTTCTCTATTAGCACACACTTTAATACACTTAGAATATCTTAAAACCTGATTTGACTCCAACTGAAATTGGCAATGGATTTGAATATAGTAGCCTTAGCCCTTGGCAGTTTCTGATCATACAAAAATGGACATTTTGGACCTTTTTTCAATGTGTAACTTGGATTGATCTGATGAAATGTAGGTATAAAGACAGTTGCACAAGTGAATATAATTTTTTATGCTGAGGAACAGGATATCATTTAAAAGCAAAATACACTTTTTTCACACAATAGATAGCTTCTTTTGTCTAGTTTTAAGTATGCTGCAAAGTGTGATTTGAAAAACAGGAAATCTAAGGGATCATTCTTTCTAAATAGAGAAATATGGTAAAATAGTTACACTGGTGGCATTTTGTTGTTGTATTACCTTTTTCTTTTTTTTTTAACTTACTGGTCTGTAATATCTTGTCACTTCTTGCATAATAAGTAGAATAATTAGAAGTTTATGTGTATTTGTTCTATACTTGTAACTAATTTTTTTGTTTCCTATGCAAGCACTGGTAGAGCTAGAACTGTACATGCAGGTACTGAGAATTATCCTAATATTCTGCTGTTCTGAAACAGCCATATAAAGTATTCCTGCATGCAAATACTCACTGTTCAAGAATAATTTAAAAAAAAATACCAAAATGAAAGTTTTAGGTTGTGATTTTTTTTTTTCTTGCTTGTTTTTGTTTTGTTTTTTTTTTTTTTTTACACTGAATGAAGAAGGAAGAGGAGATGGTCTGAAGAGAGCAGAAACGACAGACAAAAGATTTTATTTCCAAAGAAAATACTGCTCTTGAAAATAAAAGGACATGTTTTCATAATTTCAATTATTTCTGCATTTTTGACCCAGCTATGGATGATAATAGTAACCTGAATTCTTTGTGTCGCTTTGGTTTCCATAATCAGCTGTTACTGTGATGTCCTTGCATTAATAATCTCATCATTTAAGACCACTCGCTTCCTTGGTTTGATTTTTAAATAGCTACACTGCTCCTTATTGCAGCATTGCACATTGTATTGTTACTCAGAAAGAAAAACAGTGGCCCATGAAGACATACTGCCAGTGCAATACCCTGTCCCTCACAGGTGAGGGGCACAGAAATAGCCCCAGCTGCGCCTGGCGGGGCTCATTCTGCAACCTTTGCCTCCCGCTTCCCCCACTCCCCGCCTTGACAGAAACAGGTAGATGCTGTGGAAGCTCTCCTTCTACTATGGCTTGTGACGGAGTCTGTAACGCACCAGTTTACATTTGTGGCCATATGCAACGTACTAAATGCCATGAATCAGGCTGTTGAGCGTAATGCCAGGCTATGCTTATTTTGTCGAATGCAGTATGGCAGGAAGGTAGCACGCGTGGGCTTCACTGCTGCTCTCTTTAGTGATAGGACTCAGGGTAGGGCCGAGCCCTGCGCTGCATCTGCTCCTCTTCCCTGTTTTGCTTGAAGTAAGTGTGCCAGGTACTCTCAGGTGCTCCAAATCTCTTAAACTATTAGGTTTTTGAAAGAGAAAATTAATAGCCATATAATAGCCAACCTAACTGCCAGTAAGAGGGGTGGGTAATATAAACTAAAAAAGGGCTTCACAAGAAGCCTGTCTGTACTATTTTAATACAGGAGGAAAGTGGCACTGACTGAATCAGTGAAAATTTGGTACTATCCACTATGAATAATCCAACACTAACATTCTTTCACAAGGAAATAGATTTTTTTTATGTGGTGGTGAAAAAACATAGGGGAAAACAGGTAGTTATATCTTCCCCATATGCTTAAATAGAAACAAAATCATAGAATCATAGAAGGAAGGGACCTCAAGGATCATCTGGTCCAACCTTCCTTGGCAAAAGCTCCATCTAGATAAAAGCACCATCCAGACAAGATGGCCCAGCACCCTGTCCAGCCAAATCTTTAGAAGTGTCCAGTGTTGGGGAATCCACCACTTCCCTGGGGAGATTATTCCAATGGCTCATTGTTCTCACTGTGAAAAGTTTTCCTTGTGTCCAATCAGAATTTCCCCAGGAGTAACCTGCACCCCGTTACCCCTCGTCTTTTCCATGTGACTCCTTATAAAAAAGGAGTCTCCATCTTCTTTGTGGCCACCATTTAAGTACTGAACATGGTGATGAGATCTCCCCTAAGCCTTCTTTTCTCAAGGCTGAACAAACCCAATTATTTCAGCCTTTCCTCCTATGGCAGGCTTCCCACTCCTTTGATCGTCTTCGTGGCCCTTCTCTGGACTCTCTCCAGCCTGTCCACATCTTTTTTATATAGCAGGGACCAAAAATGAGCACAGTATTCAGGTGTGGCCTGACAAGCGCTGAGTAGACTGGGATAATGACTTCTCTATCTCTGCTGGTGATGCCCTCATTGATGCAACCCAACATCCTGTTGTCTTTGCCGCTGCAGCACACTGTTCACTCATATTGAGCTGCTCGTCCACCAGGTCCCTCTCCACAGAGCTACTCCCCAGCCAGGTGGATCCCAGCCTGTACTGCATTCCTGGATGATGTTTGCCCTGGTGCAAGACCTTACACTTGTCCTTGTTGAACTTCCTTTTTGCTCTGCCTTCCAAAGTGTTCCCTTCCCCCCTCAGCTTGGTATCATCCGCAGACTTCATCATGGTGCACTTGATCCCATCATCCAGATCACAGGTCAGTCGCCGAGGGGAGCTGCTCCGGTGCTGGCCCGACCCGCAGCGGAGGGGCAGACTTGGTGCACAGGGGGTTTTCCTGGGGCAGGGAAATGCCAGGGGAGCGGAGAGACCCGCCAGCTCTCTTGGGAGAAGCTGACGAGGCCTGGACATTGTCAGAGCAATGGCAGGAGATTTAAAATGTAGTACGAATTTTTAAAGCAATACTACAAATCCTCCGTATCTGCTGAACTAAGCCTTATGAAGCTGGAAGTGTTTGTTTTCAAGGTTATTTTAAATTGAAGATTGGTAGTTAATTATATAGCATTAAGGGAACAAATAAGACTGAATTGTTCTAGTAGTTAACTAGTGATTTCCAGTGCCTAACTGAAAATAGAGAATTTCCAGCTGCCTTAACTCGTCTGAAAACAAATGAAAAATAGTTGCATGAACACTTCCTTATACCAACACAACAGAGTTTAAATTTTTGCCAGGAAGAAACAGTAGTTTGTTGTCAAGTCATCAGCATATGGAAGTACACAAACAAACCGCTTCCTTCTCTTGTGAGTGAGCTGCGGGCTCTTCAGAAGGTTTGGTTTTGCCTTCAGATTGAAATCCCAAGAATGTTAATGAGAAAAGCAATCCATCTTTTCCCTGTCAGACCAGACGGGACTGCTTGTAGTCCCTAAATCCTGAAAAAGGAACGTGTTTCGAGATCATGATGATTGATCTCAAATGTATCTTGTAGTTTGTACACTTGATTTAGAATTAGTTACTTACAGGTGAGCAGCCATCATTCTATTCTACGTTTGCTTGAGAAATATGGGCTTATTTAAAATTTTAATATCTATCTGGCTGGCTGTCTCAAATGACTTTGTAATTACTTTATTGAAATGTATATATGTTTTAATTGTTCATTACTGCTTGTTAAGGTACAGAATAAAAAATGCTATACAGTAGTTAGTGAACTTAAAACCATGTGCTCCAAACTTTTTACTAAGAATTTTTTTTCTTTGGTTTGGATAAGTTTCTTCAAGCGCATGGAAGTGTTTAGGCTAAATGGTGCAGGGAACCCACGTATGTGATTCTAGCTGGCTATGTAAATCCCCTAGCGAGCCATAATAATATGAAAGGAACACTTGAAAGCCAGATGCAATGAAAATTTAAACATATTGAGTTCATAGCATGTGATAGTTTAATCATTATTTAAGCTTTAGAAATGTCACAGCATAATTACTTTCAGAATGAGTGCAAACACTTTAATGCACAAAAATTGCTTTCTTGCTGCAACTTTTGCCCCTCCTGGGAAAGTTATGCTTTTGTGAATTTTCTGAACTTAATCATGTCACTTGATCGCAGGCAATTTTTTAGTGAAAATTCAAAATCCAAAAGATTAAAATAAAGTCTACAGATATATTTTAAAATTAAGCCTGTATTTTCTTCATGTTCTTTAAAAAAATCTGTGAAAATATTTCTTTCATTCAAGAACAAAATTTGCAACAAAACCAGTTAAATGGAAAATGGTTAGTAAACCCTATTTGCAGAGTCAGGGAACGGAAAGCTATGAAATGTTGGATTTATAAGCACCCATGCAGAATTAAATTCAGCTCTCCTATGCATGTGATGATACATTTTTAATAACCTCACAGCACACATGGAGCCCTGCCCCTTCTGTACATGTAAGGAAAATACAAGGACCAGACCTCACTTTCTAAATTTGTCCTATATCTGGAATATTCTGATGAATGCAATTGACTTTACAGTATAAATTGTGTTGATATGTAAAATAGTGTCATAATCCCACTCTACACTTAGATGCGAACACTTCCACTTTACGTAGCCTACTACGCTTTGTTTGTAATATGAGTGGTTCAGGTTGGATTTTGGAAAATATCAGTTATAATGATTCTGCCATTTCTGAGAAACAGACTAGGGGAAAAAATACTCTGTTAATGTGGGGGTGGGGTTTTTGCACATTTTCTAAGTGGATATCTTTTTGGAGCAGCTGTACATTCTTGTAGCAAAGACTTAAAGGTCGTAAAATTTGGCCTTTGTATCAGGAATGTACTGGGAGTTATTTCTGGTAAAATTCATTGGAATTTTGCCATTGTGAATCTTTTTAAAACTGAACTTTTCACATGTTCTGTAGGAGCAAAATCAACTTAATCATTTCATATCCCCTAAGGTTTGTGTCACCTTCTATGCTCTCATGAGCTTGTTAGTGCTGACCTGAAGATGAACCTATCATCCCCGTGGAGTCGCTGAACATACTATAGATGATAGCTGTTGGGTTGAAGGTAGACTTCTTTGTAACTCATGCAATGACCAAGGCATAACCCTCTTCTTTTCTCTGCTGTTGTATTTCATTTGCTGGGCCCGGACACCATGGAAGTGTAAGCTAGTTTACTGAAAATTAGAAGAGACTAAAATCAGTGAAAGCATGGGGAAGGATTAGGTGGGTATTCTTTAATGCACGTGTACGGAGACAGAATGAGTTCACCATTAAAAGCGGTTTGGGAGGTCACGTCTAAACCACATGACAGCGCGGTGTAGGAAGAGCCTTTCCCTGTCTGATAAATGCTCTCGGGGCAAAAACTGGGGAATTTGCTATGGGTAAGTGTTAAGTTAAATCAGTTGTACGTTAACCTAATGAATATTAGAACATATTTTAGTTTCACAGAACAACTGAATAACTACCCGACATGCCCTTCAGTCTGGCAGCCCTGATTTAGGCTCGCTGCCTGCATTTGGCTCTCCTGCCGTGCAGTGCTGTGATGGGGAAGATAAGATAGGCTGACGAAAGAGTCATCAAAGATTCACTGAGATGAGGGCGAGTCCTACATGATGAGAAGAGCTATTAATATTTTACAGGCTGCCATCCATCCCTACAGGCACCAAAGTATTACATCACTGTGCGTACAGGACAGAGTGGCAGTAATCAATAGATCTAATGTGCTGGGGGCCCAGGGAGGGACAAGTTAGCATTTCCCATGTGGAACGACTGGATATAATTAAGTGAAACAAACAAGGCTTATCCTTAGAAAAAAAGAAAACTCATCAACTATTCTGAGCTGGAAACCAAGACTTCTTTATCAACTAGTACAGTTGCATTTGTTTAGGCTTAGAATTTCTTCACCAGTCAAACCATACGTTTTTTGCAAAGAAAGCAACGTGGTCTGTAGCTTGAACACAATAATGATGACTGAGTGGTAAAGAAACGGTTGTATGTGATTTTTATTACTGAAAAGCCAAACTGTGAAAAGCTGAAGCCACATACGTCTGATAATTTTGAGGCTCGCTGGACAGATAATACAGGTATGCCCTTCCCCTGAGACTTTCTGACTGCTCTCAAATCCTGTCCCCGCAGGGCCCAGCCTCCTCTCCCAGAGCACGCTCCAGCTCAATTCCAAGCCTGAAGGGTCCTTCCAGTACTCGGCCAGCTACCACAGCAACCAGACCCTCGCCCTGGGCGAAACAGCGGCCGCCCAGCTCCCGGCTCGCAGCGGTCAGGCCAGAGGTGCCATCCAGAGCTACAGCCAGGTACGTGTGCTGAGCATCCCGGGTCTCTCACACCTGAAATCGTGTGCGGTAGCTCCCAGCAAACAGAGCTGTTTGGTGCCCGCCGGCAGATGAACGTCTGCCTTTACTTTCCATCTCGTTCAATGCATCTGCAGCAAGGTGGAATTACCGCCTTGATTTGCCTAACTCTAAAGTGGGTTCACTTGCATAGTAAAAAAATAATCCTGATTAAAAAGGAGATTAGCATGCCAGTTTTACTTACTCGCACATATATTTTGGTGATAGCGTGTTTAGGCATTTAAGATTAAAAATTTTTGTGAATGTGCTGATTAGGAGCCCTAAGGTCTAGGACCTCCCTGCATTGGTATCAGGATTATTATTGAAAGCACTAAGTGCCAGCAAATAAAACTAAAGCCAGGCTGACACCAGATGTGAAACCTGCTTGGGATACCATGCATCGCCTGGTGCCGTGGCCTAGTCCCAAGTGTAAGAATCATTTTTTGCCTTTTTCCCCCCCATATTGTAAGACAAGCGACTTATCAGACAGCCACCTATACTTTTCAAACATTTTGAAAGATTGTTTCAGATACTCATGAAAACATTATAAATCTCTCCTCCTGTCTAAACGGCCCCTCCCAGCTCTGAGACGTAACCCTCTCACCTTCTGTGCTTTTCACTGCAACATCAAAGCCTCTCACTGGGAAGTTAAGCTTCAGTTTAGACAAAAATTTCTAGAGACGTTCATGCTTATGTACATAAACAAAGTCTGACTGGGTTTTGTTGGTCAGCTCAGGTTATTTTCTCTGTTCAGATGTTAACTGCCCCAGCAAGGCAGACCATCTCAGTTTGACACTGAGACACTTTACAATTCAGGATTCTGTAGAAGTGAGTAGTATTTGAATTTCAAAGCCTTAAATTGCTAAGAGATTTCAAGTATTATATAGTCATTGCACAGCTTGTGGGATACTGAGAGACATACAATATTCTATTCTCTCAATTTGCTCAGAAAAGCTCCCTATCCTCTAAGACTGAAAAATTAAATAAAGCACAGTTAAATTTCATTTCAAATTGGGTAGGTACTTTTTTTTTTTCTTTTATAAAGGGTTTAAAATGAGCTTGCATAGTAGTAAGGCCTCGGGGTTTTTCTGTGCTTACCAAAGAGGACCTCCCTGATGTTCTTTGGGATTGGAGCCAGCAGGAGAGCAGGATTCCAGGTGGAAAGAAAAAGGAGGCTATAATATCCAGTTGAAGCCTGGGCAGATGTCATCAGGAGTTGTGCTTTGTGAAAAGCATCGTACCCTGGGGGTTAGCGTGAAAGGGTGTGATGCATTCTTCAAGGAGGCTAGAAATAGTAAACACGATGGAAAAGGAACAGGTTATGAGAGCAACAGAGCAACAGAAAAGCTCCCTCTCCTCTAAGACTGAAAAATTAAATAAAGGAAGGAACAAGAATCTTAAAAAAAAGGCAGGAAGGGAAAGTGTGCAATTGTCTAGAAGTAGTAATATTCTTAATATAAATTTTATCATACTCATTGATAGAAAAGGATGAATTTATGGAGAGGGGAAAAAATAATCATGTAGATTTCTTTCACTGAAGTTACACTGAACAGCCATTGCTTAGATCTGAAAAGCTCTCATGAACCATCTGCTTCACAGAGAACTGGTTACTTTCTGAAAAATAACTAGTAAGTTAGTTAAGGCAACCTTTCCTATCCTTTTTTTTCTTGGTAGGACATGGCAGAAAACAGGTTTTCTTCCTGTGTTCCACCAGATTGTATGATAGATGTTCCTGCAGGAAAATAATTCACAGAACATAATAATTTTTCACACCATCATCCTGCAAAGGATGCTTGATGACTTCAGGTCAATTAAAATATATCTTGAAAATATTAACAAACTGCCATATAAACTATGAATTAATACCATAAAAAGCATATAAAGGAGGTTTTAAAAGTGGTAAACAAGACAGGGAAGAGTCATAAGTTAAAATTAAAAGTTCTGAATATGACCGTTACTGATCCCACAATTAAGGAGGAAAAAAGTCAATCCTTGGAATTGTTTTGCTATCCCTATTATAATTAAAATAAGCCTCAGGAGTCAAAACTGCTTAGATTGTGATAATTTCCTTTGGTATTTGTGTGCAAGGAATATAGCTATCTCTGAACATGAATGATAGCCCAAATGCGTGGAAAAAATATGTAAATAGTCCCAAGGCCAGCTGTGACAGCAAGAACAATTTCTGAAAATGCAATTGTATAAAAAAGAGAAACTAATTAGTCTTGGGACTTCCTGTATAGTGCTGCAAAGTGCAATCTAACATTTTTGTCAATTTGGAGGACTTCATTATAGATCATAGAGGTTTTTTTCACTGCTTTGAGTACTTTAGAACACAAAACTTTTATCTTCTAAATGCTACTGGAATAGGATTTCTTAGCAACCACTGCTCCTCTGGCAGGGAATTACTCTGTTTCCCCACTGAAAAGAGCTTTTCAAACTTGGTGTCCAGATCCTGATATATTCTGTATTAACTGATTCAGGTTATATGTGAAGAGTAAGAGCTCTTAAAAAGTAGCAGATGAGGTACTCAAAAGTGAATCTTCTATTTGGACAATGCAATTTGTGAAAAACTGGTTGATTGGGTTTACTCTCTTCTTGAGAATGGTCAGCTTACATTCTAGATATCATAGGAATATAAAGCATAGCATGTACCACAAATAGTGGTTTTCCACATGCTCTGCCATGTATTTGCAGGGGGAGGGGAAAGGAAATGAAACTAGTTTGCATTTCTGGATGAGGACTTTTTTAGCTTCTGGTGATGCTGTGGTCTTTTCAGAGGCTGAGACAGCAACAGAGGTAAATCCTGACTGTGTATTATCCTATGCTCCTGAAGCTTCTGGGCTGAACAGGCTGGCACAGATTTTGAAAACCCTTTAAAACAAAAAGTAGATGGAAAATAAAAGTAATAATTAAAAAAAAAAAAGCCTTGAAAAATCATTTAACAGCTAATTTTCTAACTTGTCTCCTTTTTCCTACAAACAAGTTGTAAGTTTGGCATTCATCAGACCAGCACACCTCACTAGCCCTATTTAGAATATTAGCAAATGAGTACAAGAATGTGCTCAGATGTCAAGCAAAAACCGTATACTGGCCTTCTTCAGCTACTCATGGCTCTTCCTGCCATCAGTCATCTGTGCCACAAGGTGGTAGGCTGCTTGATAATCTACCCAGACAAAATCCAAAGTAAGGACTTCTCATCTGGTAGGATGTGGCAGATGATGATGTGTTTAAAACTGGATTCCAAACATGAACATGAGAATTTTTCTGTCATTAAAAGAAGCAGATGAAATCTTAAAACAGATTACTCTTATTACGATGCTTACAGAGAACAATTCACTAGTATAGCTTATGGGAGTGAAGAACTGATCTGCATGATGCTGGTTTGATCCTACCATAGGTGATGACTGCAGCTTTCATTGCTGCTTTAAAACCAGAGACTGACCATCTCTGGAACTCTGAGAGGATCTCACACAATTCTGTCCATGGATGTAGAAGACTACGATGGTATTATCTACCTTCATCTTTACGTATGACCTTTGAGATTAGGATCAGGTAGGCTGACAAGTTTTACCACTAGTGTTGGGGTGTATTTTGCAAACACAGTATAGCCATGACCTTTGTGATAAAATCAGGAGAAACAGTTGGAATAAGCCACATTGGAGAGATCCAGAGGTATAATCTGGCATCTATTATCACATAAATGCATTTGAACATAGGTAACATCTTTCTAGTAGGTCAGGAACATACAAATGACAGCAAAGCAGTCCTGCAGAAGACAGACCCTTCCACAGGTGCTGCCCGAGGACTGAAGTCTGCATCCCAAAGACTAGAGAAGGTTAAGCATTTTCCATACCCTCTTCTTGCCCTTTGTGTGATAGAGGCATTGGACTAGAGCAGTGTGGTACCTCGAGTGAAGGATCTTTGGGCTGACAAAAAAAAAAAATAGCCCCCAATAGACTGGCAAGTCTTGCAGGTACTGAAAGAGCACAGAGTATCACGGAGATTGTGAAACAGAGCTGGGCCCTTAACAGACCACCCGTGTCTCTTGAAATCCCTCGTAAGGATGATCACGTTTGCTGCCTATAAATACAAGTTCATCCAGACCTAAGATGGGCATGCAGACTTACTCAAATGTAACATAACATTTCAGTTTCTTCTGTTACCTGTCAGAGAAATGTACAGGACATCGAGCGCAAACTGTCATTTCTTAAGGGTAACTGGTACCATGATTCAAATTTTCCAGCATTTTCCTGGAAATTCTGTCATTATTTCATTCCCAAAAAATGACTATGAAGCCTTTTCTGTTCTTACTTCTGTTTCTAAGACTCAGGCAGTTGCATTGACAGAAGTTCTGTTCCTTAGCACCTGTGAATTATGAAGCATAGATGCACAAAACCTACCAGGTTTTGGTTTTGTGTTTTGGCATGCCTAAGAAGAAAATAGTTTGAAAGGATTTTAGATGATATACCAAACAGATCTGCTGCACCTGCTAACACATTCATAATGGTCATCTTGTCCCCTGAGACTTTTGCTATTCAGGTTTTGCTGGTCTTACACATCCTTTTTTGCCTCCGGAAGCAATCTCCAAGAATCAACATGCTGATGTTTCAGTAATTAGCAGCTGACCCCAAAGTTTTGCTTAAGCTGTCTAGCCATCTAGGATTTTGTAATTCCTTGTCCATGAAAAATTTTCAGCATAATAAATAATTCGACACAGTTATTTGCCCTTCTCAATTCCACTTCATAAACCAGAAATCTTGTATTGCAGTCTTTCATTTAATCTTTTTTGGTTAAAGTTCTGATTTAAATTTTCAATTTTAATTATAAAGAAGAGGAAAAAAAAAAGCTGATGTCCTGAAAGTTAGTGCATTAAATGCATGAATTACAGTGGGCAAACAACAGTTAGACTGTTCTCTACTATAACCTAACTGGACACCCTTAGTAATTTTCTCTATAGAGCTCTGCAGATCTCGTTTTGTCCATATCAGTAGAGAATGATCTTTCTAGTAAAATTAAATGGGAAAGAAAATATTTTCATAGCTGCATCAATGCTCTCCTTTTCTTTCCACATATTTCTGCTGTTAAAAAGGATATATCAGAATCCATGTATTGAATCCAAATAAGCAAAACAGGCTCCTTTTCTTTGGGATACCAAAAAAAAAGTAAATATCTGAGTCTTAGAATAGATATTGATAGGGCTATAGTAGGAAAGTCCTCGATTTTTGTTCACATCTATGAAGTAGATTGATGCAGGAGGATGTAACAACTGGGAAGCACATTTGCTCTCAATTTATTAGTTTAAACACAGTTTCATTACCAGTTTGACAACAATCATGGATAAATGGAAAAATAAGGGAAAAATACCATTGTAGTTCATGATTCCATATGAAGTCACACTGCAGGATGAACAATGGCATGTCTGTGCGGTTGTCTTAAGCAACAGACAGGGAGAAACACAGGGAGAAACTGAACCACATTTTGCCTCTGAAAACACAAGTGGAGAATGGGACTGTACGCTTGGCCCTTTGAGAAAACTTAAGAACCTCACAGTAAATTGAAGACAGGTCTGAGATTAGTCACATCCTAGAAAATACTGCATGCTAATGTTTTCATTGCAATCTGTTCATCCAAAAGTTCTCTCCTTCACACAGAGCAAATGCTTAGCTTTTTAGGAAGTTCTATACACTGCATTTTTAATTATTTAATCCTAGTGTCCCACCACTACACCTTCTTCCCTGTAACAGGCAATCATGAAGTGGGATTTTTTTTGTTGTTGTTTTGAATTAGTACTTGCAGAATGCCTGGAGCTTTATAGAGATTTATTAGGAATATGGGATAATAGTGGTTTACTTGAAATCAATTACTCTAAATCCTTGACACATCAAGCAGTGTGGAAGTAGATTAGGGAAAGATATTTTGTATACATGATGACAGTGCTTGCCTAAAATCCTTATGATCAATGGCAAACTAAGTTGCCAGTGCGTCAGCAGCGTGTTGCAGAAGACAGTGGTAACATTGCAGAAGACTGTATTGTGGAACAATGCTGAATATTACAAAATACATTATTACGCCACTTAACAGTCCAAAAAGTAAAATTTATTAACAAATATCAACTGATAACGTAGCTGGTTCAAACGACCTTTCGTCATGTGCAAAACTTGCTCTGTCCATGTTGTCTTAAATCTTGCGAGCCTGCTTCTGGTTTATAAAAGTTGTTACCATACAGTTTAAACCTGGAAAATGAAAACTGGTCTCCTGTCAAATACATTATTGGACAGTCAGTTGCAGATTAGCCTTTCTTTCCAGTTTAAAGCAGAGACGGTAAGTAGCTCAGCATGAAAGTAGCTTTTAAAAGTTCGTTGATGTGCCCAGGGTCTGCCTTCCTGCGTTTTGTTAGGAGTCTTTCAAATGAGCTTGTTGGCCGTTTATGAAAATTTCGAGGCTCCTGCCTGAGGCTGTGGTGTTTGTAAGTCATGGCCACAATCGGAACAGTCCAACTCAACAGCGAGCTGGCTACTTAGACCCGTGATCCCCTTGCCCACCCGGGACTTACCATACAGAACAGCTGGAGGGAACAGTTTACATTCACCTTCGGGGTGCAAAACCTCCCGAAGCCAGTGAAGTTTGGGTCTGGCAGTGCTGCCTTGAGACACCTGAACTACTAACAACTAGGAGCAAACTAACAACTAGGAGCAAAGCACCAAGAGCAGCTCCTCCAAACCCTTGCTTCTTGTCCCCGTCTAGGAAAAATACATATTCTTCCCCCAGATGCAAAGCATTTAAGGTGAGGGGCAGGGCTCCAAAAGTAAAAAAAAAAAAAAAGAAAAGGACAGAAAAATTTCCAGTGGGCGTCCATAGGAAGAAGTACACATTTCTGGCATTTCTGAACCTCATTTATGCTTTGCTCCAATTAGTTGTTTTATCTTGTCCTCAGTTCCTTTATTGGGTATCCTAGTGAAAATAAATCAAATTTCATACCAGGAACACAGTGCTTTTATTTACTTGTTTTTTTCCTGTAGGATGCTACTAAAAAAATCACATTGCTATTTAAATGTGAAACAACGCTGCTGTGGGCACTCACCGCACCTCTTTGAACTGAGTTGCCAAATTCATTATTCACATTTTAAAAGCTTTTCTCGCTAAGGAAATCAGTAGCCAAGAGGTGTGTTCAGGCAAAGCACTGCTCAGACCGATTGAAACTGCACTGTCAACTCCCGGGAGCTGGAGTGCTTTCTGAGGTTTCAAGTAAATCCCCTGCATAACCAGGAAAAAAAAAAAAAAAAAGTAGTATCTGAAACAAGAGTGTGTCTTCCAACAGAGCGCTGAGCTCTCGCTCACTGCGGGGCGCAGTTATTAGAGGATTTTAATGTTCCCAGATGATCTCTTGAGCCTAAGATCCCCGATAAAAAAGGGGCAGCCGCCTGCGCGTAAGGGCGAGCTCCATCCTTTGCTGCTCCAGGAGCGGCTCAGGCACACCACTGAAATTTCTGATAGCATCTGCCCAGGGTTTTCGCTCGCCCCCCCTCCCATTACCGGGCTGAAGGGGAACTTCGCGCTGCCCTGCCCGCGCCTGGCGGGCCCCGAGGCCGGCGGGGCAGAGGCGGCCGGCGGCGCTGGGCGGTGCGGTCCCCCCATCCCCATGCAGATTCCCCGCTGGATGCGGCCCGGGGGAGGGCGCGGTCCCGGCAGCTCCTCCCGTGCCCTCCTGCCCCTTTGTGCCGCGTAAATAAATACGAGGCGAACGCCTGTCGTGCAGCCGCGCCGGGGCTCGGCGTGAACCGAGCCGGGCTTCCCCCGCGGCGTGGGTGATGCTTTTCCCCTCCGCTTTTTCACGAGAGGACGGGGCTGAGAGGAGGGCCGCGATTCTGCCGCCGGAGGGGCCGGTCGCGCCCTGTCGCGGCGGCGGCAACAGCAGCAAAACGCGGGGGCGGTGTCAGTCCGGAGCGGTACCTCTCCTCGCACGGACACCGATCTCTTTTCTATGAGGAAAGTTACCCGGTTAAAGCCCTTTCCGTGGCTTCAGCTGCTCTTTTCTAATGTATGCAGAATAAAAGTTTGGGGGTGGTGGGCTATTTAATCATTTATTTATTTAAACTCGGGCTAATCTATGCCTGGTCTAAGGGTAGGTCTGTGAGCGCGTTACAGAGCAGGAGACTCCGGAGCGGTTCGCCCTTACAGCCGGGTGCCGACTTCATCCGTGACGCGGAGTTTTTACGGCGCTCAGCCCGAGCCGGCGGCCGGTTTTTTCCTCAAAGGCTGAAAATGCCTTAGCAGATTAACGAGTCCCTTAATCCCGAGGGCGCTGGGTGTCGGCCTGCTTTCAGGTCAAAGAGGGGGCTGCGTGCGGCTTGGGGAGGGGTGCCCTCCGGTGAGCGAGCCCCCTCGCCCCGCCCCGAGCAGGGCCGGGGGAGCCGGGCGCCCCCCGCCGCCCCCGCTGACACCTCTGCCTTTCCTTCCCGCAGCAGGGCCCGGGGGGCCGCGGCGCCCACCCGGGCGGCCCGGAGCCGCCACCGCCGCCGCCCGCCGCCCCGCAACCGCGGGAGCCCTTCGCGCCCAGCCACGGCAGCGCCTTCCACCTGCCCGAGCCCCAGCACGCCGCCGCGCTCTACTACGCCAGCTCCACGCTGCCGGCGCAGCGGGTGAGCTCCCCGCTGCCCGCCCAGCCCGGCGGCTCCCCCACCAAGCTGCCGCGGGCCGGCTCCGCCGCCGAGGGCGCCGCCTACGCCACCGCGCAGCGCCTCTCCTCCCCGAAGCAGTCCCCCAGCCGCCTGGCCAAGTCCTACAGCACCAGCTCGCCCATCAACATCGTCGTCTCCTCGGCGGGACTGTCGCCGTCCCCCATCCGAGTGACCTCCCCGCCCACCGTCCAGTCTAACATTTCCTCCTCTCCTATCCACCAGTTAAGCTCCACCATCGGCACTTACGCCACCCTGTCGCCTACCAAGCGGCTGGTTCACGCTGCCGATCAGTACAGCAAGCACTCCCAGGAGCTGTACGCCACCGCCACCCTGCAGAGACCCGGCTCCCTCGCAGGTAAATCGCGGCCGGCAGCGCCTCGGGTCCGCGGCTGCGGAGGAGGGGGAAGGGGCGGGGGGGGGTGTAAATGCTCGGTGCCGCCGCGCCCGCGGAGGGAAGGGGGGGCGAGGGAGGAGGAACGGCGCCCCGCCGGCCCCCGGGCGGCAGCGTCCCGCCAAGCCGCGGCGTCTCCCGGGGCGCGGTGACGCGGCTGCCGGCCGAGGAGAGGAAGGAGTGGGGTGGGTTTGACAGAAAACCGGTTTGGGGGGAATTGTGGTTTCTATTCCGGCAGCGGTAAGTGGGGAGAGGCAGGTTGCCTGCCTGCCTTGCCGCTTCAACAAAGTACCTGACTTCTCCCGGCTCGTCCCGTGTTGCCGGTGCCGGGCAGGTGTGCTTGGTGTCGGGAGGGTGCGGGGCTCGCAGCGCCGGGCGCCTTGCTCTTACCCACGGCTCGGGTGGGGAGCGTGTTACTATGGTGAATCCCTTCTCTGCCGCGATCCAAACCTGTGAGCCTTTTGCAGAGAATCGCTCTTCCCCGGATTTACAGGCGGTTCTGGGGTATTTGACAAGTTTGGGGTTACCTAGCAGGAACTGCCGGTGTACCAAGTTGTGCCGAGTAATAGGTAGTGGTTATTTGGCTCCCAGTGCTCTTCAGGGAATAGGCGGTTACACCTGATTTAATGTCTCTCTAACTGCAGACTTTGAACAGATCCTAGAAGTGAGGTAGTGGTGCGCTGTTCTGTAAACCATCTCTCTGCTAAACTGAGCATCCTTCAGGGGTGGGTTTTTTTGTGTTCTCAAAATTTCCAGTTTCATTGCTATAGTAACAGCTGCTATGCTCATATGTTCTCTTGTGTGACATAAATAGATTTGAAGATAAATAGGATACATAAAGAGGTTTGGCTGTGTTTATCAGGCAGGTACACAAGTTTCCTACTGGAGTTAAAACCTCTTGTCATCCCCCTTTCTCTTCTCACCCATCTCACCTCCCCTGCTCCAGCAGTGGTTCCCATCCTATATGATTCCACTGTGTCTAAACATACAGTTTAAATTAACTGATAACAAAACATAGTATTAATGTATCTCCTTGTAAGAACTATTTGATGGGGATTTTTTTCCTATTTAAAGGGTGGTGATTTGAAAACTTCTTGGTTATGTAACATTATATTTGAAGTTCAGAATGTGAACCACTAAATGATGTCAAAATCAAGCTCTCAGGACACTTACATCAATCCTGTTGTCAAATATTCAGTCTCAAATTACAAAGTGGTTTATTTAGCAATTGTATTAGTATAATATTTAATACCTGTGGCCAACAGTGTGTTGGACTACAGTGGGGAGAAGGTTTTAAACTGTCTTCGTAAAGTGGAAATGTAGAATTGCCACAGACTTTGTATTTTAGGGAGTTTCGCAACTTTATCCTATAGCAAGAGTTGTTTGAGTCCAAATAGGCATGGAGGGAACTGTCAGCGTCAAAGGAAGAGAGGATAATTCAGTTTAAAACTTAGATACTTGTGGGTATATAACTACCAGTATTTCCCTGATTTTTTTTCTTTACCTTTGTTCTAGAATAGAAGTCTTTGCTTCACAAAGTTTCTCACAGGCATAGTCCGTATTTCTCTTTATGTACTTTTAGCATTGGAATTTGTATTGGACTGAGAGTTTGGTTTTGGCTTTTGAAGAAGGCATCTTTTATAGCATTGCAGCATTAAACCTGTGGTGATAGCTTAGTCAAAACTTGTTCTGTAGGGCTTAAAGCCCATCATGATGACTCTGAAGTGCTGCAGTCTTAGAGAAGCTGCTCGTCCTATGCTAGACCCAAGTTGCAACATGGATTTGGACTTTTGGGGACTTTTTGGCCGATAGTGGTTGTGCAGGTATTCCTAATAGGGTTTTCTACTTCAATTTGAATACAAGTTAAGAGACTAGCAATCATTTTCTTGGATTGCTTTTAAATAAAAGCTTTTGATAAGACTTCTTCTGCATCTTGGGTAACATAGGTGCTTCCCTCCCTACCTGTTTTTAGGACCCACTGCGAGGAGTTGCTTGTCACTGATTTATGGCTCTGGTGAAAGAAAAGCTTATAGATACATGCATTTAAGAAATGGCTGGTGTATTTTTGTGTGGATTTTAGTATGGAAGGGGAATATGATTGATCCTCCGAACTTGCTATGAAGTTTGTAAAAATTAGTAAAGCAACACTAACTCTTCCAACTGTTGTGCTGATCAGAACACAAGCGTCTGAGTTACTCCATCTCATAGGGATTTGCTTTTAAGATATGCAAAAAAATCTGTGTTTTATTTTATAGCAAATGGAAAATCCTGTAACTTATATAAGTATTAGGTGACAGACATGCAGAGATAGTATTGCTACTTAAAAAAAAAAAAAAAATCAAAGTGGAAGCAACAGCATGTTGGTAAATACCGGGGGTTTTTTCCAGGCTGGTGACAAGCCTTTCAAGTAGTCCCTGAAAGGAGCTCTATCACATGACTCATTCTTTTGCAAAAGTTTCCTATTGTGTGCTCCCACCTCTTATTTTCCATTACCATTCAGTAGCAGGGTCCCCATGGCCTCCAGCCATCTCGGAGTTACAGGTTTGCTAGCAGTGTTAAGTGCCTGACTAATCTAGACTTTCACTGGATTCACTGAAGTCAACTACACAGAGGCTTAAAATTAAGGTATTCTTTAGATGTAATGGATACTACTAAAGCAATCTTGGTTTTGTTTTGTGGTTTGTTTTTTTTTTCTATAGGCATTTTTGCTCAGAATAGGTTTGGTATTTGAGCTGTAAGTATAGTGTATTATTGCAGGAGTTTTCCAGTCATGGTGTTAGAAATCAAACCCATTGAGAAGGACAGCAAAAAGCTAATGCTCAATAAATGAGATTTTTGCTTCTTGTTCACAACATCCAAAGATGGGTTGGTTGGTTTGGTTTTTTTTTTTCCTTCAAGAGAGGAGGAGGAGCAGTGGAGAATAGTTGTCACATTGCACTGATTGATGGTTTACCTACTGTGATTAATGTGAAGTTGCATTGGTAGGTATGTGTCATCATAGGGATGATGTTACTCAATGTAATCTTTTTTTATCTCCAGGAAGAAAACATATATTTTGGTAGTAATTACTGGGGATAGAAATAATGCATTTGTTTTAATTTTTTTGCATGATATTAGAAATTTGTACTGGAGCTATCTAGTTCATGAATACTACTGGATCTCAGTGTGCTAAACAAACCCAAGTGATATCAGTACCAGGGCTAGATGTTTAAAAGACAAGACCTTCAGATCTGATCTTTTCTTTTTTTTCTTTTAATTGTAATTTAAAATGTGCAATAGAAACACGGATTGCCCAAAACTGAATCTGTGTAAGACTTAATTGAAGAGATGGCATTATTTATATTAATTTGCTACAAACTCGATTATGAAACAACTTGAAATTATAAAACTAGCAATTCTTAGGCTGCATCCTGAATTTAAAATAAGACGTGCAACAGCACGCAATGACTCAGTTTTAACCGAGTAACCTTAGAAACGTCTTCAGAAATGGGTTTTAGTCTAGTTATACTTGAACTGCGTGTATGGGTGTGTGTGTACGTGTGTATATAGTGGTTCTTGAGGGTGTTCGCTTGCTGTGTTTATTCTTCGTCTAGCTGCTTCATTGCTATGATCTGTAATTACAGTTTTGGAAGTAGTTTTCCAATCTGCACTGTTCCAAAGCGTACTTGACTGACTGTTCAAGCAGCAATCTGAATCCAGAGAGCACGGTTTGTATATATCTTCTTGCAGCTTCCGCACCTGGACCTAGCTGTGGAGTGCTGCTGGGAGCCAAACTTGCCAAAGCAGCCCATTTCGCCTGGAAGAAGAAATGTGTAGGACAGCAGGCAGCAGAGATATGGGAGGATCCTTTCAGGAGGCAGGTCATCTCACAGGTGCCCATTCTTCATGATCCTCTGAAGCATGTCCTGCAGGCCAGAATCACATAGACGATACTAAAGCAATAATGGGTTTGCTTAGGAGCAAAGGGAGAGGAGGCAGTGAAAGGGTGTTATTGAGGTAGTTTGTATCTCCGGTTCTGTGACAGGGGAGCAGCCCTGGTGTTACAGAGCCGCTCCTGCCTCTTCACCCGGGCTTATTGAAGACAAGGAACACGTAAGACAATGACAGGTAATTTTATGCATTGCCTTATTACAAAAAACTAAAAAGAAAATAAATATGCTTCGAAGACAGCATCATGCTCCGTCAGCTGTACTAAAAGGTTAGGTTTAAGAAATGAGTGTTAGTGTGAATCACTTTGTATAATGTTAGGTGGAAAGAATATTATGCAGCTACTCTTCATGTGGTGGTGACACTTCATGTGGTGGTGTTCTAGTGGAACAAGAGCTGCAGCATCCCTCAGACAGCTCTGGTGCCGCTGCTGAAAACTTCAGTGCTCAGCCTCGTGTTTGCAAACACGGTCTTCTTTCTGGTCCTGGTAAAATCCAAAAGAAAAGGAATTTGTCCTTTCTGAGGCAGGACTGTTCATATGCATGTGTAATATTAATACTAAAATAGCACTGGTTTGGAAAAATGTGGCATGGCATATAAAATATGCTTTCCACTCTTTATTGAGCAAAGAGTTCTAAGTTTATCAGGGTCTTAACTGGTTCCTTCTGCTCCTTCACCTGTCTTGTCTCGTTCTTCCCTCTTTTTGCTGCGGACGTTCCTTTTGTAGATAAGGAAGGTACAAGCAAAGTGTTAACCCACAGCCAAAGTGAATCTAAATCACCCCACAATTAAAAGTTTTGTGCCTTCAAATCCCCACCTGAGACACAGGGCCGAGCTGTCTAGATGTGATGTGCAGTTGTACTTCAAGGCCAGGTTGGATGAGGCTTTGAGCAACCTGGTCTAGTGGAGGGTGTCCCTGCCCGTGGCGGGAGAGTTGGAACTAGATGATCTTTGAGGTCCCTTCTAACCCAAACCATTCTATGAGTCTATGATTCTTTGGACAGGTAAGGAAGGAAAGTCTTTGGATTTTTTGGCTTTGGAACTTGGACTATCGATACGATTGATCATAACAAAAAGGACATTCAGTTGTTTCCCTTAGCTATTTTTCTTGTATTTTTAAAGAATCCCGTGAGTATTTCTTTTATAGGGAGAACAAAATTGCTTCATTAATTTTAACCAAAATAGTTTTCTATAGATTTTTTCTAAGTTTGTTTGTTTGTTTGTTCTTTTCATTAGCTAGAAAATTCCTTTATCTGCTATCAGAGCCTTTACACATGAGAACATTCTTAATGCCCTTTTGTTCTGGGACAGACAGTGCAGTCCTAGGATAATTTTTTTTCTCCTGCTCTTGTTTGTTTTGATACTCTTTCAGACAAGAAAACAAAACAAAATATTTTGAGGCATCTAGTAATATTTCAGTTATTAATCACAGACTTAGATACCAATTTATAAGTTATTTATTTCTGCATTGTAACCTAGAGGTTAGAAGTTCTGATGTTGGTCTTGGAGCTGATACACAACTTGATGTTCACTTTTCTTTTCTTTGTTGCTACTTCTACTTATTCCTTCAGCAATATTTATGTTATTAATTGTTGGAACTGAAACATTTACAATAGTGCTCAATTCGTACTTAGTATCCAAAATAGTCTACAGCAATACAGTAGAAGAAATGACAGATGTCTTTGAAATATCTTATTGCCATGATTTTTGTTCCTGCGTCTTTCAAATCTAGCTTACATGAAATAAATTTGCTCATAGGAGAGGGATAGTTGACAAGAGCTGAAAATGGAGGCCCCATGTACATAGATATGTCTTTGAGCTAATGAACTTGAGCTTTGACTTCTTGTGTGAGCAAACACTACAGATATCATAGAACCAAAGAATGGTTTGGGTTGGAAGGGACCTCAAAGATCATCTAGTTCCAACCCCCCTGCCATGGGCAGGGACACCCTCCACTAGACCAGGTTACCCAAAGCCCCATCCAGCCTGGCCTTGAACACTTCCAGGGAGGGGGCAGCCACAGCTTCTCTGGGCAACCTGTTCCTAGTGCCTCACCACCCTCATAGTGAAGAATTTCTTCCTAATATCTCATCTAAATCTAACCTCCTTCAGCTTAAAGCCCTTACCCCTTGTCCTATCATTGCATGCCCTTGTAAAGCATCCCTCTCCAGCTTTCTTGTAGGCCCCCTTCAGGAGGGCTGCCAGAGTGTCTCCCCAGAGCCTTCTCTTCTCCAGGCTGAACAACCCCAACTCTCTCAGCCTGTCCTCATAGGAGAGGTGCTCCAGCCCTCTGATCATCTTCATTGCCTTCCTCTGGACTGTCTCCAACAGCTCAATGTCCTTCTTGTACTGGGGCCCCCAGAGCTGGACGCAGTACTCCAGGTGGGGTCTCACAAGAGCGGAGTAGAAGGGCAGGATCACCTCCCTCGACCTGGTGGTCACACTTCTTTTGATGCAGCCCAGGATATGGCTGGCCTCCTGGGCTGCAAGCATACATTGCTGGGTCATGTCCAGCTTTTCATCCACTGGTTACCCCCAAGTTCTTCTTGGCAGGGCTGCTCTCAATCCCCTTCATCCCCCAGCCTGTAGTCCTGCTTGGGATTGCCATGACCCGTGTGCAGGACCTTGCACTTGGCCTTGTTGAACTTCATGAGATTCACATGGGCCCACCTCTCCACCCTGTCAAGGTCCCTCTGGATGGCATCCCTTCCCTCCAGTGTGTCGATCACACCACACAGCTTGGTGTCGTCAGCAAACTTGCTGAGGGTGCACTCGATCCCGCTGTCCATGTCACAGACAAAGATGTTGAACAGTGCTGATCCCAGTACCGACCCCTGGGGAACACCACTCATCACTGGTCTCCTCTTGGACATCGAGCTGTTGACTGCAGCTCTTTGAGTGCGACCATCCAGCCAATTTCTATATGTCTAAACTTGAGTCCTGTTCTTGTACTGACTATAACCTTTCCTTTTGCTTCCTGTTCTTGATATGGGAAATGATTTGACTGATCCTCCCGATGGTCTTTGAGCAGTGTGAAATCTAATAATACTGCAAAATAGAAGCTTTTAGGCAAAGAAAACCTGTATGCAGCATTGCTGAAAATAGATTCAACTGGTATGAAGCTGCAACTATTTTAACTGACTGTGGGAAGCTTGAGTGGCAGTGGCTGTTTCTGGGCTTTTAGGTGAATGTAACATCAGATACGCTCCTGGTTAGTACTGAACCTTGTGCTGTTGCTTGTTACCACACAACCGGGCGTGCAGTTTCTGGCTTCTGGTCCTGGACTTTAGCAGTGTGCCTAAGAAGGCCAGGATACAAGTGGAATCATGCAAGCCACTAGAAGGAATTTCTTAAGCATCAGAGCAGAGTTTAAAAAGTCTGTGCTTGTATACCTGCTAAAAAGTAGCACAAGAAGGAGTTGAAGTTGGCAAAAAGCTCGAGTCAGTGTCTGTAACTGAAAAATGATTAATCCAAGGAGCTGGAATTCTTCTGTCAGTTTTTCATGGCTGCTGAAATCCAATGAAATACGTGAAGTCAAAGAGCAGTGTTTGGGAGCCTACCTTTTTTTTAGAGCAATGGAAATACATTAGCCAGTGTTGGCACTCTAGTTCATATAGCCATGTCTTGCTTATGTTGATTTGTATTTTTAGTGTGTGAGATTACAGGAAGAGGCTGGGGCCTCACAAACTGTGGTATGCCTAAACTTTTGGGTCTTGAGGGCGTGCTAGTGAGGCTGAGTCTTGTCTGTGCCTGTTACCACCCCTTTTACCCTCAGGTCTGAATGGTGTCCTCACGTACCTGTTGTCCTCTTCAGTGACCAGGAGCATGATTCTGAGTCCTCCCAAACGTCTTTGGCCTCGAACTCACTTGTTCAGAGCAGCAGAGAGTGCTGTTGTATGGGACAGGGAGTATTAGGCAAGGGGAAGGTGCCCTTCCACTCAGATTTCTGATACTCAGGCTTTTGTGGCATCAGTGAAAATATTTGCTTGTGCTATGTGATCTAAATTGGGATGACTATGTTCGTTTCGCTTGTGCACTGGGCAAAGGCGGCACATGTGGAAGCTCAGGTCTGAAACTCCGCTGCAAGACCTTATCCAATAGCCTGTAAATGTTTGTCACAAAATTCACAATAAATAGTGACACATCTTTCGTCCCTCATGATCTTCGGATATTTAAGAGAAGTGAGAACATGCCCTTCATTTTTACTGTGGTGGAAAACTTCATCCTTTCCAGTTGCTGTGGCACACAAACTGTTTGGAGTAGATGGAGTAGGGGAGATCTGGAAAGTCAGTACACATACACATCAGTAACATACGCATTCATTTGTTGGGATATCTAATAGCTTTTTGGTGGCTGTGTGCACACAGCATCTTTGAAGCAGTGCAGGTACCTCTGATCAAACATAAAGCAACTATGGCAGGAAGAAGATTGCAAACTTGGGAGGTGAGGAAGGCTCCCTTTATTTAAGGCCAAAACTTGGAAGGGGAGCTGCCCATGCTGAGATGCAAGGTACTCACAGGTAAAATACATTAGCAATCAGTGGTGGCTGCCAGAAACCGCACTGCACCAAATTCACTCTATGAGCAATCATGGGAGCTAAATGAGGCAATTTTTTTTTTAATCGTAGGGTCAAACTTGAAGATCACCTAGGTATGGACCCAGAACAGACAGAATACTTGTTTTTATAAAAGTGGTATTACGGAGGGCAGAGAGATATTGTCTAATGATAATGAATTCATGGAACTGTATATTATCATAAGTGGGTAGAAGCAAAAGTCAGAATTTAATACGCCGAAACGAGAAGGACCAAGTGATGACTAATCTTACAATTATAAGGCATGGCATATGAAGCTGCCAGTTGGATGACATAGATTTTTAATAAGTACATCAAGTTGCAACTTGTAGTGTGTAAGGAAATAATAGAAAAGTGCCATATTAATTTGAATACAAGTGGTCTTAAATCTTAGGCACTTTTCTGAGGAATTTTTTGCATATGCTTTTCTGTATTTCTCTCTTCCATAGGGTATGTCTATATCTTGCCTTTTGGCCCTTTACCCTCCCCCTCTAACCCAGGTGTGAGCCATCCCTTTTATCAGCTAGCCAGCTGTGCTACTGTCCTCTCAGGCAGTAAAAGCTTTTGATCGTAGGACTAACACTCTCCCTGGGTTTAAAGAGTGTTGCCTGGGAGGAGAGCAGGGGTGGGGAAGGAGCTGTTGCCCTCTGATACTGGGGCAGATTTTCTGTGGCCGGAGAGCAAAAAGACTCCTCTCCATGGGGTCCTTCCCTGAGCATCCTGTTCAGCAGGGATGCAGTCATGTTTGTGTTTGTTCACCAAAAGGTGTCATAAGCTCTTCAAAGGCTTTGTCTGAAAGTCCTGGGAGTGTGATGTGCGAAAGAGGGTGAGTTGGACTTTTTCAGATATTTGGGGGGCAGAGGGAGAGAAGGTGGAGGGAGATGAGCCCTTTGCATGTTTGGGACTAACATGTCCTGAAGAAAGGGAGGACTGAGTAAAAGAAAAATTGCAGACTAGCTAATCTCAGGGCTTTGTTGGACATTACAACAAAAGCTGATAGGATAATGCAAGACACGAAGGTGGTAAATGGTTAATGGGATAATTTGCAACATAAATTCACCAAAATCAGATTGTGCTGGAATAACGCACTTACTGACCTTTTCTTAGATTATGTCTGATGTCTTTCTGTTTCCTATCAGGGCTCTGAGTGTGCATTTTCTGTAGTGCCGCTTGGGAAATGTGTAGTTAAGCTAGAGAGGAAGGATATTCTTGCAGGAGTGTGGCTGGGCAAGGACCTGGGCAAAGCAGCATTGTCAGTTTGTCATTTTGAGAATGAAATTAATGGAAAGGCAGGATGTTACTAATAAAGTCCCACAAGGGGAACTCTTTTGGCCACTTGAAAATTGCGTTTTCATTTTATTATCTTGGCACTAAACCCTGAAATATGCCAAGGAAGCTTTTTGATAGTGGAATTTGCTGAAGAAAGGAAGATAATTCTTGGGTAGAAAGAGTTTTGCAGATGAGAGGGAGAGAATAGAATTGGAGCCAAGCTAATAACGTACCTAATAGCTATTTACAAATTAAGGATCTTTGGCTGAAAACAAGAGTAGGAAAAGACCTGTGTGACCTGCTTGACTGCAGTATGTCTCAGCCACCTGTATTAGGAACATAATAGAATATTTCACGGCCTAATCACATAACAAGTGAAATTGGGAGTGTTAGGTATGGTTAGGACTTCATCTGGGGAACTGTATACAACTGTGACCCTCTGTGGGCCCTTCTTCTCTCCTGAACTGATCTGCCTGGATAATCATAAAATTAAGCCGCCTGTTGTACATAGACCCGACTTGGTGTGTTTCCCTCTTTTCTTAACAGAGGAAAGGCTGCTAGCTTATGTAGCTGCTATTAGTAAATGGATGTTATACATCGAGACTGCTGAATCCTGGAAAGAATAAGGAATTTGATGAAGGACTTGTCAGCCTTTTTTCAAAGACAAGATCAGTCGAGTCCCTGGCAGCTTTTAAGATAGCAGCATCTGACCAAGGAGGGAGTGAGGGCAAAAGATACTATATGTGAGTGGCTTGTTTTCAGCAGCAGGCTTTGCTTTTAGGGCTCGGACTAACCAGCCATGATGTGTTTGGCTTGTATGGATTCCCATTTCCCTTGAAGAACTGAAACTGGTAGCCATGTTGAAGATAGAGTGACTCATGAGCCATGGTTGCGCTTTGTCTGGTCCCTGACCAAGCTTCAAAGTTTTCAAGGCTTACTCATCAAAATTTTGCATTTCTTTTAGTCCGAAGTTGGAGTTGTTGTCTAGCTCACGTCATCCTTGTCTGTGTTGCACCTTGAGCTGCTTTTGGCGAGAGTCTGAAGCTAATGCTGAACTGTAACTGAGCAGTCTTCTCCAAAGTGATCTAATTTGTATCCTGCCCTGCTTAAGATCCTATCTTGTAAGTCTGGGAATTCAAGGATTAAGTGTCTTAGCTGAGAATCTCTTTCTCTCTGAAGTTTATCAAGATTGTGATGGATTGCACGTCACTGCTTTTCTGTCTGCAGTAGATTTCAGACTGCTTTTGTATAATCAGGCAAAACTCAGTGCAAATGTCTTCAGCCAGCCATGTGATCACGGAAGTGCTGGTTTCACAGGTGAGGCAACCATTTGAGATGCAAATGATGTCGATTTGCATTTATGAATAACCAGGAACTAATTGTAGGACAGTTCAGAATCCCTCAAGTGTTTGTCACCTTTGGACTAACATGCATCTCATTCTTCTAATTGAAAGCACTGTTAAAGCCCTTTTTGAAGCTGAACCCTTCCAGTGGTTTATTGGAAACTGCTGTGAACACATTGCTTACATTTCTTATCCTAGGTCTGCTTTCCTTTTGCTGGTGACCTTCTGGTCACCATTTGTCTCTTGCAGTATTTCTGATGGCTATTTGTTTTGAGCATGGAGTCCCTGCTTGAGTGACTGGACTCTTTCAGCTTACAGTCCTTCCCTTGCCATGCTTTTCAGGGATAATCTGAATTTGTGAGATTAATGGCACATTGCAAAGTCTGTTGTGCTGGTTTTGCTTCTTTTCTTTTCTTGTGTCTTTTATTTAAAGCAAAAAAAAAAAAAAGTTTGTGGAAAAAAATCTATAGCTATCCGTTTCCTTTTTTCCTTGCTGTTTATTGTGGAAGGATTTATGTAAGATATTTTTCTGAGTGTTTGGAAGTTGGATACTAACTGCTTACTACTGTGTGATTGCTATATTAGTAACCATAATGAATTAAAAGAGAAAACTTTATTTTATGGGATACAATGATTATTCCAGCATAAACTTTGTTTAAATCCTTAAGCTCCTCATGATCACAGTGTTAACAAACAGCATTATTCTTCCTTGTCTCTACATTCAGCATTTCTTTTTTTTTTTTTTTTAATTTATTTAGAGCAAGCTTGTTAGGATTGCTTTAGATTTTAATGATTTTAATAATAGATTGCTTTAAGTGTTTTAGCAGAGGTCTTGATATATATGCAATGGGAACAACCTAAAACCAGCTTGAATAATGCTGTGATCTGTTGAACATAATTGTAAAAGTGGATAATTGCTGGTCTAAACTTCTTACAGGCATAACTAAATTCTTTAGTTAGATTGTATTCAAATTGATTATGTATACATTTAATAAAATCTCCATGTTTTCACTCTCGTATTTTAAAGGCGATGAGTCTCAAATTGATAATGAAAACTTGATGAGTCATATACTGTGTTACAGAATATCCAAAGAGATCTTCCCTTTCTTGAATGTGGCATTGAAAGAAAGACAAAAATAATGAACCCTGTTTGTTTTGTTCCCCCCACCCCGAAATGTCACGGGCATATACCTCAGGTCTTGGTGAATTCTAGAAACCGGGGATTGCAAGCAAATGCTCATTGAGGACAAGAAAGCTGCTGGGAGGAGAAAGTGTTTAATATTCTATCAAAGATGACTTTACATAAAAGAACAAATGCTATCTGATGCTTTTCTCCATTCTCTCAGTGAAATGCAAGTTTGAGTACAAAGTGTTACAGATAAAATCTCCCAAAGTTAATATTGTTCACATGTCTAATAATATGCAATCTCATTGTAAAAGGAATAACGAAAGATAAGTTGCAAACACTCTTCTGTGGGCAAACCCCAGATATAGTGTCTTGGATTTCAACTGCACGTATCAGAGACTGGAACATAGGTTCGCAAAAGAAGTATGCGCAGTATTCATCATAAATGAACATTTTTTTAAAAGATGCATGCATGGTCAGGATTCATTGGAACTGACTATTTGCATTTGCCCTGTTAGTGTGAAAACCATGCGTTGGAACTGTGAACTCCCAGGAGTGACAGTACAATTAGATCAAAAATTCAGCTAGCAAAAGCTAGCTGAGGAATGCTGTAGGTGGACAGACTTGACACTTCATTACCCAGGTGAGTTTTGTTTTCTGGTGTTACCCTTCCCACAGTGTTACACAGCGACTGTTCTCCCTTTGGGAACCACTGTTCCACAAAGTGCATTCCTTAACCAATTTTCTGTGCCAGTCTTGAGACCTTCACTTCTAGTTGGATTTAAACTGTAGATACTCTTTCTGCTCCATGTTCAGGGAGCAGTCGATGTGGGAAGGCTTCCCCCTTCCCCCTGCACCAGAGCTGCTGTGAGAATTTGCTCCATTTAAGGTTGACTGAGCCGATGCTTGGTTTGGGGGAAGGGTTGTGAGTTGCTGGGTTTTTTAGATGCTGTGCTTTTCCACGATGTTAAACACGATCAGAAAGTTAAGTTTTCACTGGCGGGCATCAGTGGAATAGTGCCTGATTTGTTTTTCTGGAGGCACCAATGCTTTTTAGCAAATCATTCTTGCTGCTGGAAGCGGCCTCTAGCCCTGAAAAGATCTGTGGGGTTTTGGATGTTTGGTGTACGCCGCTGCTTAGCAGGCAGAAATGGGGTCCCCGAGTCTCCCTTGGTACGGCCTTGTGCCTCAGGGAGGGAGGAGGACACAGCTTTGGGGAATTAAAGGCACACTGTTCTTTGGAGTCGCAGTCCTTGTCAGAGAAGCGTTGACTGTAGGGTTTCGCAAAATATCCCGTAGAAGTGGTGGGGTTTTTTTCTGGATATTTACTTCTGGGGCACGTCTTGCCAAATGCACTAGTATTTCCGTTGCTTTACTTGCCGAGTTGTATGTATTGCCACAGCACCTACTGTAGCATAGAGCCCATGGTGCAACACAAGCTTTTACAATTCACGATTTGAAATAATAAACTTTTATCTTTTCTAAGATGAAGACGTTTAGCAACACTTCCAAGAAGATCTCTTCTGCTACAAAGCCTTCATACTATTTTGAATTGTCGCGAAGCTGTGGTGAGCTATTGGAGCGGCACGTGCGTGGCCGCTTGGCATAACACCCTCCTATTGCCTCTCGCACCCTCAGCCCAGCACCATTAGTGAGCAGGGAAGTTAGAAACTGTGATTTGGGTCACTGGATAGCAGTATCTCTTCCCGTTCGTGCATAAGACTTCTTTCCCCTTTTTTATAAAATTCGCAGGGTTGAGGGGAAGGGAAGAGGCAGATCTTAAGAGAAGAGGGGGGGAAGCACCCAGTGTGATCATTCAGTTAATAGTGTAAAAATAAAAATTAAAAAATTTATCTATCATTTGCTGCCTTGCTGAAGGCAAGTTGTTGTTGGTGCGTGGTAGCAATTGGTTTGGGGGAGTTTTTGGTTTTGGTTCTTTCTGCAGTGACAGTTCCCTAGATCAGAAATGAAATGGGAATTATCTCTCTGAACTTGTCTGTCACATTTAATCTGCTGTTTCTTCCTGGCTATCTTTGCCTCTTATCTCTTTGCTCCTACTCACACTTCTCTTCTTCCACTAACAATTTTTTTTTTTTTTTTATAAAATGTTTTATGTAGGTGAATGCTTTTCAACAGAATGAGGACATTAGCAGGAAAAAAGAAAATGCTTGTGAGGCAGCACAACTTTACATTGTGAATTATCTGTTTTTCCTAGACGTGTAGAATTAAAATAACTGGTACAGTACTTTGCAGTAAAGTCACATTGCATGACTAAAAAGTAAGCATAGACAACTTGGAGAAATAAAACTAAAAATGTTTTCTTTAAATATACTTAGGAGTGTAATTAATTTCAATATTTCTTTAAAAACTAGTTTAAATGGGATAAAAAAAATATCCAGATACTTTTTGTAAGACTTAATACTCTTATAAACTTTATGAAATGATTTTTAAAGTTTATTTTGGGCTCATTTATTACACTTAAAATCTTTTTTTCCTTCCCACCCTCCCCCCTCCCTTATTTTTAGCGCTGATGTGAAAAGTGCTGACCTTAGGTCAGAGGCTGGTTTTGCAGTGTCCCTTAAGCAGCCAAAGCCAATCTCTTTTGAGGAGACTTTCCTAAGATTAAGTAATCTGATTAATGGACAAATTATGTCTGGGAAATTCAACAGTGTGAGCCATACTGCTGAACGTGACAGTATCCTGACAGTGAAACTGCTAATAGGTTTGACAGTGCAATGATAGTTCACAAGAAACACTCCAGGTTGTGCAGCATATTACACTTTAATCTTTTAAGTAGAAAACCTGAGGAAAAGCAGTGTAGGATACTGAGAGGTGAGGTGAGTCTGTTCTTTCAGTTCTGGGGGCTTGTATGTTGTAGCACGTACAGCTTGTATGTTGTAGCACATATATGTTGTGGTGATCTCCTGTGGTGTGGACTGGGGATACCAGACTGGCACGTTCATGTTTCTTTGGGATGCCCAGAGTTGGACATAAGTTGAGAGGCATCGCGTGTAATCAGTCAATTCAGTGATGGCGTTATTTCTTTTTTTGTACAAATAGTCCTGAGTCATGGACAGAATAGTGTAGTGAGAATAGAAAAAGAGTATAAAGACAAAGCTGAATTTAATTCTGAACATTCATTAGTTATTCTTTAATTTTAATATTTGGGGAAAGAAAAACCTCAGACCCAAATTGATACATTTTGTGTGTGTGCCTGTAAAATCTAAACAGGTAAGAAACTTGTGTTTAAAAAAAAAAAAACCTAAACCCAATTAAAAGGAATTCACCACAGACTGTGTTTTGGCTCTGGCGAATGCAGATCATTGGTATGCTGGAGACACAAGCAGACATACCCAAGGTGTGCATTAGCTGGTACTGCCATATGGCCTCTCATGTCTTACTGGCTAATTTAACCATCTGTCATGTCTTAACAATTTGTATTTGCTTTCAGTATTTGAGTTAGATATGTTTTCTTCTCGTTGGTACCATACTTTTCATCACGCAGTGCTGATATATTCCCATTATTTGAGTTTTATTAGTTTTATTTATAGTAACATTTGTTGTAGATCATGCTGTCATTTTCCAATGTTGTGAGTAGAAGATGCATGTATTCAGACAAGCATTTTGGAAAAGGTTCTGCATAAATTTTTGGCAAAAGAAGTCAATATCAAAATTCTAGCTATGAATGTTTGATTTGTTCTACTTCTTCCCCCTGTTCACTTCTAATTCTACACTTGGATTCACATCAACTTCTTTACTACATAAAATAAACCAGGTTAGTGCCTGTAAGATAGATTACGTCTGAGTTCAGAGTGAAAATTGTGCTATTCATACCTTCTTTCTCACATGTTGCTTTTTCGGATTTAGCGAAGCTATGACCTGATGTACTGTATATTTTATTTATTTTTTTATAAGGACAGTAGAATTTCAGGGCAAGCATCTAAGAGAAATTCATGTCAAAAAGGGTTTTCAGCCTTGATGTGCCATTTAAATCAAGAAGTTCTTTCAGTCCTTGGAAAAACATGCAGCATACCAAAGCTACAAAATTGCAGTGATTCTCTTCTAGTTTCTGTGCCTGCAGTCTCTTGTCTCACTGATGGGCTTATTACAATTTTACCATCATGTGGGGTCAGTTTTTCTTGTGTGGGTTTTTTTTTTTTTTAAATTTGTAATCTAAGAAAAACTCAGTGCAAAAATACATGAGCAATGCTCTCATTATATTTGAAATTAAAAATCTATACAGCCAGTTGTGGATGGTCAATCCTTTTTGTTAGAGAATCAAATTTCCCGAGTGCAACGTGTCGTAGTGTGTTCAGAGTCTGAGTTCGATAGTTAGAGCCTCAGGTAGCCAAAGATATACTATGTGTTGAAATGGGCGGGGTTGCAACCAAGTTAAGTTAAATGGTGTAAATACGTTACTGATAAGTGGTAATATAATGGTCATTGTGCGTCATCCTCAGCCCACGTCTCATTAATGATGTTCCTGAATGGAACATAAGGAAACTGCTTAATAGGACTCTTGATTAATCTATTTGGTGATGGTGGATTTCTAAATGAGGGCTGGATGGTTTTTCTGGTCAAATTTGGATGTTTTTCTTCATGTTGAGATGATCACTTGCATATTTCATGTTTCCAGTGAGCTCTTAAATCCTAGAGAGGAGGGCAGTACCGTATGTTCTTGATATTAGAGATATTTGGAGAGTATCATGAATTTGTAGGACTCCTCCTTTGGGCTGCAGCAAGGCAGGATGTCCGGTTTTAATGGCTTTCACAGGAGGCACAAATAGAAACTGTTCAGACTTTATTAAAGGGCATGCAAATGCCTGTGTATCCATTCGTTTGAATAGTTTTGATGTCTTTAGTTTCTTGAAATGAAAAATGCTGCCAATATAGTGGTTTACTTCATTGACCTAAACTGTCAGATTAGCAGTGTCATTCAAATGTGTCTGTTGTGTTTATTTCCATGACAGCCTGCACAAGCTTTGAAGAGCAATTAGGGATTATTTTGTGTATTTCTCTCATGTTACACTTGTCTGATTACAGTATTTTTCTTCCTGTGGAAAGTGAGACTTTGTCAAAAAAACACGTTTTCCTAGGAAACAACTATTTCCCTGTACTACTGAGGAACATACCAGAATAATTTAGAAACCTTCAGCTAGTAGGGTTTGTTTGTTGGGGGTTTTTAAGTGTAAGGGGTGGAGATCGTCTTTTTGATCCAATTAGGTAGGACTACAATCTTCCTGGGTTCTTTCTGTTGCCCATCTTGAATGTGGGAGTAGAGCAAAGGTGGTGGGAATGTGGAATCTTCATCTGATAAAACTTCTGCCTGGCTCTAGGTTATCATCGTTGTCCTAATCTGATTCACTTGGCTGGGGGCTCACCAGATACCCCTGCTGGAGCCTGACCATGGTCTACTTTTACACACTCTAGAGATGCAGAAGAAGGGGCATTCCACTTTCTATCAGGTTTCAGTTTTGGAGACTTCAGGAGACAGAGAAGACTTTTTTCTGTATGCTTTGTTCTTGGAGTTAATCAGTTTCTGTTTAAAAGAATAAATGTACCCCATTTTGATTTTTTTCTTTTTTTTTTTTTTTTTTTTACTTGTCTGCTTCACTTCTGATGCCTCTTGCTATTTTGGAGCCTTTTCGTCTTCTCCATACTTTCTGCTGTGATGCACCTCCAGCACTGCAATCAAATAATTTCTCAGTCTTTTGTGAAACTAAAGATTGGACTGTTTGAGCAATTAATTATCAAGTGGTTTCTTCAGCCCCTAAAAAATGATTTAGCTGCTCTTGATGTTTTTAGTTTAGTTTTGGTTTGGTTTTTAATCTAGAAGGGAGAAAAAACTGCACTCCTTCACAGCCATGGTCATAAGAGTTCTGTTTCTGCTCTGATGCTAAATACATCACCTGTAATTAACGGCTTGCAGAACTGTAAATTTAATAATGACCTGTCTTTGAATGCGCTTGATGCCTTATACTTCCCCAAGGGAAAAAATAGCATTGCAGCTAGGAAGGGGCATGAGTCCATTTTCAGAATGTGTAGGAGAGTTGTGTGTGGCCTTGGTACGCATCACGGCTTTGGTTTCAAGCAACCCAGAGCGGTGCAGCGTTATTAGTGGGGTGAAGGGGTGGCGGCTGGCTGAGAACAGGCTTTGGACAAGTGCAGGTTGGGGTGATCCATGCGTACGTGATGCCTCTAGGTTTAGGAAAAACACTTCTGAGGGCCATGAGCCTCCTTGAATGCGAGGAAGCTAATGGGCCTTGGTAATCCGATGTTTTATTGCTTCCTGGTAGGATATTGATTGCTGCTTTTCCGTTCTGACCTTGTTGCTTTTCCAACTTCTGTGAGCTTTAGACTGCATTAATGCAAGGGTTTTTTGAAGCAGATGATATGGATCAGCTTGCAGCTTCAGGTAGTAAAGGATGTAGCTGTTTGCTGCTAACCCAAGATGCAGGCAGGAGGTGTGATATACCTCTCTCTTTCTCAGGGGCATCAATTCTTTGAGTTCACAGTCTTTGTTTTGATTATCTTAACCATCTTTTCAGTGTCTTCCAAAGTAGCAGCAAACTACAGTGGAGGGGCTGAGTGTGTAGATGAGGTGGGATCCGGTAGTCTGAAATCCACCACGCTTCCTGCTTTTAAGATGTAAAAATCTACAAGTCTTGCTGACTTCAGCTGTAATTGTGTGTTAGTTTTTCTGAAAGTTACCTGTTTGAGCTTTACTGGATATGGTAGAGCACTGGCAACAAAGATAACTTGGTATAATAGCCCTTGGTTAGTTGATTTAATATTTAAATAAAACATGCAATAAACACCCGTTGTCTAAAGTTGAGACTTGAGTAAATCAATACATGTAAGAATTTTAAAAGTGATGGAAAAGAGATTTTAATCGAAAACAGAACTTGCAATTCTAATTTTTGAAATACCAACTTAATAGAAACATTTAAAAATTACAGTGGTGTTCTGTCTTTTTATGTATTTTTAAACTAGATTTGAGAACTCTAAAGGGTACTAGTATTTTGTGTTTATATCCAAACTGTCAGATATCAATATTTAGTGTAGTAAAATTGCATATTTAGGTCTGTAGAAAAGTATCAGTTTTGCTTGAAACGAAAGGTGTTTTCGAGACATGCTTTAAAAAGTGTATTTGTGGTCTCATGGCCTTAATTTCTGAGATTTGAGAGTGGTTATGTTTTTAAAAAGAAATTATTCTAATTACCTGTTGAAATATTTGTTTCCTTGAAATGTTAGAGGGATAGTGACAGTTACTCCCTGATAGAGTTTTAACTTTCGAGCCTTTTTTTTAGGTGTTGATCCATAATCTTGTTATTTAGGTGGCTTCAAGTTATTTCTAGATTGCCACTTAGCTGGTTTTGGGCAAGTTATGTTGGTTTTCTTTTATTGTTTGTCACATCTTCCTGGTCTTATTTATTGAACTGTAATGTGTTTTGGTCAAGAAGTTTTTCTGGTTGTATGTATGTTTACTGTTTAGTACAGTAGTGTTACAAACTTAATTACATGTACAGTATGTAAATAAACCTCTGTTTAATATTAGCATAATAAACTAATACTAAACTTCCTAGTTTTAGCACTTGGCAGATGCAGAGCTGTCGGTAGAGTATGAAGGAGATTGTCTTAAGCCCACCTCACCAGAAGACTAGCATAACCGTTTGAGAACATGTTAAGTATTTGGGTTATACTGCCACTAAATTCAATGGGAAAAATCTTTCAGTTCACTGGAAGCAGGATTAAGAAGAAAAATCTGTTGTTCCAAAGAGCATTATTAATTTGTAAATGGACAAAAGAATTGTAGTACTTGCAGAAGGGGGTGTAATTCTTTATTCTGTGGCAAGTCTGGTTTGTTGATGTAGCGTTGAACCTCCAAAATGTTGCCCTCAATTTTTCTATATTTTTTTTTCTCTGATTACAGATCGAACCAAGTATGCAGTGAAATTAGGACATAATCATAACAGGCTGTATTTTAGGCCACTCTGAAGGATACTAGACTTCGGTGGAGCTATTTGGCTGTTCTGAGAAGCAGTCTCAAAGATGCAGGGTTAAAGAGTGTTTTGAAAATGTGGACCATGAAGAATTTAATTCTGTAATAGTAATATCAACTTCCTGGATAACTGCAGTAGTTATAGATAAAATATGTCTTTGAATTTCTTGGCAAACTTTCTAGTAAGAGGAACAACAGAATTGGTTTCACGGGTGTGCTAACGGCAAGTCAGTCTGAAAAATGTTTGAAGGGAAAAATATGCAAATAGGGTATTCCACTGAAAATATGCATGTAAGTTGAAAAATTTGGAAGAAAACATGTATATGGCACAAGCTGATTAGAAAGAAGGAAATGGCATAAATTATTCTTTTCCTCCAGACAACTTGTATTAACGTTTAAGAACCGTCGTGTCTATGTACCTTTCTCATTTCTGTCCTACGTTGCTGTGACACACTACTTTATATCTATGCTTTGCATTTTAAAAATACTTAGTGTTTGTTTATGCATCAAAAGCACTTCTGACACAGTGAATGTGGTAGAGATTTTCAGCAGGAATGGCCACACTGGTGGTCTGAGCAGTACAAGCTAAGCCAGTAGAATGTGGCCCACATCTAGGACTTCAACCTCACCAGGAGTATCAGCAAGGGGCGTAATAGTGGTATCTTGGATTGTTTTTCTAAACATTTAAATAGCATGTTACCACTTTATGGTGTAGTCCTAACCTTTGTCAAGTGTTGCTGGCGTGCTTGCTCGATTATTGCCTTCAAAATGTGTAATTTTTGTACGGCTTCCCCATGACTCTCCGTGGGAACCTTGCTAACGGACCACAGAACTGAAGTACATAAGTGACAAAAGTAAAACAGCTGGAAATATACAAATCTCTTTTTAAAATTCTGTTAAAAGTAATATTTTCTATCATGATAAAACAAGAAAATATTTTAATACAATCCCAGTCGATCTTGTTATTTACAAATAAAAAAAAAGAGCTGTATCCTTAAAATAGTTTTTTCCAGGAGGCAGGTTTAATTCATTCATTCTCAGAAGACATTTAAGTTGTAGAAAGTCTTAGCAATGTGAATTTTTTTAAACTGTTGAGTGCAAAATGTTGATAAGGCACAACCATTCTATTGTAGTTTAGTGAAGCGGCAAGAAGATCACCCTTCATATAATTAGGTCTGTTCACTGGCTTTAGCTTATTTCATTTGTAGATCTTAAGATATGGGCATAACATGTGAAACTAGTTCTGACTACTGCTCCTTTCTTCTCCCCCATTCCTGGTTCTTCTGTGGACCCCTTTGGTAGGACATTCCTGGATAGCACAGGATTTTTTTTTTTTTTCTTGATTTATTTGGGTGGGTTTTTTGCTTTTGTGAGAGGGGTTGGGTATTTTTGGTCTCTGTTTAAGAGGAGATGGTATCATGATACCTCTCTCTCCAAAATCTGTAGTTTTCTTGGAAGAAATGAGGTTTTGGGGTAGACGAAAGCAGCTGGGTGATGTGACTAAAGTGATTAACTGGAGCTGTTGCTGCCCTTGCATGCTGTTTCTGTTTGTATGTTGAAAACATTTATTTCTTTGTTGGGGGAGGGGGGGTTATGTGTTTAAGTGCTACTTTCAAGTAAACTTTATCAAAAGTCAGATGCTGTATGTGTCACTATTTTTCTTTCTCTTAAATGTCTCTTATAAATTTATTTGCAGCTGGGTCTCGGGCATCTTACAGCAGCCAGCATAGCCACCTTGGCTCCGAGTTAAGGGCACTGCAGTCTCCAGAGCACCATATAGATCCTATTTACGAAGACAGAGTTTATCAGAAGCCCCCTATGAGGAGTCTCAGCCAGAGTCAGGGGGACCCTCTGCAACCAGCACACACAGGCACATACCGCACTAGTACAGGTAGGTGGATGTAACTTGCATGATTGTCTTTTTATGAGATATACCTTATTCTTCAGTACTAACTCTTCTCCTCTTTCTGATATGATAAACAAAATGTATTATGTGGTTGCCAGTCAGATAATGTGCAGATGGCAGCTATCAATAGAATGCCAAAGACACGCACAAAGCGGAGAAATATTTAATGTTGTGCTATATGTAGAGTAGGTTAAGCTAATTTGGGGAAGGGGCTTACTCATAAGGAGAGAGAGAATATTTTTATTAATCTTGTGTATTGTCTTTGAGGAAAAACTTGTCTCTGAAGAAATTGCCAGGTTCCTTTGCTCGCAGATGTAATTTGTGTGTTGCAAAGGGACTGCAAAGTTCCTTCCACAAGCTAAAGGATTGTTCACTTGCTTTTGAAGTGAATCATACCTAAACGTTCCTTCCTGTCTCCTACAGAGGTACGCTTAGGTATAGGTACACAGACATAAAATTGAACTATGGCATAGAGAGAAGCTGTTAGTATCGCTGGCTTATCCATAAATAATAAAGATTGTCCATGAAATGCGTTGGTGTACAAGTCCTGCTTGCAGAATGTCCTCTCAACCAAGTGAAATACAGCTGTATGTTGGAACCCACAAATAGATCACAAATCAACAGGGATATTTATGGTATTTAATGCACAAAATAATTAGAGTACATAAATGCTACAGCCAAAATAGCCTAAAGCAGATGTAGAAAGAACTTGCCTTAGGAATTGTAAGTATTTCTGGTGTTTTATCTTTGCTCTGTTTATCGAAGAGGGATAATTATGTCCATTCTCAGATCACTCCCATTTTCATCAAGGAAAAGTTAAGTGTACTTCTTGGAGCAAGATATTTTGCTTTCTTTTAAAATTTTATTTTTTTATTTTTAAAACCATTTCTCCAAGGGCAAAGCTGGCAGTTTTTGCATGTCCAAAAATTTCTGTTGCTTTATGCAAGTTTTGAGTGTTCAGAGTACAGGAGAAAAATCCTTAAAAAGAAGTTTTTCCGCAGGTTTCTCTAGTTAAATACCTGTAACAGCTGTATACTTTTTGAAGAACATCATTACACAGTTTCCTTCCTGTTAAAGAAACTACTGTAATAATGTTTTTTGTGGAATCATACATGTATGAGAAAAGTTTTTGGTTTTTTTTTTTTTTTTTTTGCATGAAAGGGACAAGTCCTCTGCCTAAATCATTGAGCAGCAGAGGCAGTGATAGTGAGCAAAGCAGCTATTTATATTGAACTTAAAGCCTTGTGTTCCATGTGTGGCCACCTCATATTTCCTATACGATGCTCTCTTTCCCAGTCATGCTCTGAAGAGGGTTTCTTGTTTCGCTTGCAAAATATCCCTTGGTTCTCTGTGCTGAAGTAGCAGGCTGTCCTGTGACTGTAATCTTCGCAGCACATCCGTAAGGAAGAAAACCCTGTCAACATAGATCACAATTACAGCAAATGAAACGGGGAGGCAGGATGTTAGTGGGTAATACCTGAAGATGAGTTCTCGGAAGGGAAAAAAAGATACACTGATTTGGGGTAGCAGAAATGGGCCCTGTGAAGGTGAATTTTGTTTTGCTGTTTGGCATACAGATTTGAACGTTGCCCCAGGCTCATTCCAAAGAGCAACCCCATCAGTCCAGCTTTGTGTTGGGTTGATCCTCCCTTGCTTTCCCCCTCCACCTCAATCATCAGGGTCGGGGGGGAATCAAAGCAGATGGATGCGTGCCAGGCCAATTACTCTCTTGCTCTGTCGATAGCTGTTAGCTGCGGATGCTGTCAGCCTTTCACACAACCAGGCTGAAGAGCTGTCCGTGCGCAGAGGGAATTTTGGGCTGGATCAGATCAGCTCTGGGACTCCTCCTGCCTCTACCACAAATGCTCATAGGAACATTTCCTTTCTGATGGAGAGCATACTCTTCCCCCCCCCCCCCCCCCCCCCCCTCAAATTAGCAGAAAGGAGGGGAAGGAGTTCAACTGAAGTTTGGCACATAAAACTTTTTATTTCTTCATTGGTTTATCATGTTTTTTTATTGCAGGACTGAATAGCTATTTGTTTTGACTATTTGGTGTAAGATAGGATAATAAGATATGAGAGATGTAGATTGCTGTGTCCTCCTTGAAGATACGTGCCAAGGGTTCATGGCCTGTAACTTGTGTGCATGAATTGCACTGGGGTCGGAGGGGGTGTGGGGAGCTTTAAGACTTCAGTGTGCCCCTTTACAGACCATAGTTGACATTCTTTTGTCTATTACAACAGTAGCTTTAATCATGAAGGTAGTGCATGCTTTTCCACATCTGATGGAGAAGAAAGAGAAGGCAAGCTTACACTAAGGGCTTTGTCCAAAGCATGTTTTGGTTTTTTTGCTGTGCAGCTGCCGTTGCCTATTAGAAACAAAAATTAATGCTAGTTATGCTTGCAAACCATTCACTTTTCTGTTTGGTTTTGGTTTTGTGTTTGGGGGTTTTGGGGGTTTTTTTTGCTGTGTTTTTTGTTTTGTTTTGTTCAGGTTTTCTTTTTTTAAAGAGAACTTTCTTCCTGAATTTGAAAGCTTCACTTAATTTGGAAGATTGACTTACAGAGTAGAATTTTTTTTTTCTTTTTTTAATATAGACATCACCTCTTTCTCTTTTGTGAGCTCTTAAATACTTATTACATCCAGGAATGTTTGCACAACTGAGGATAAAGCCCGCTCAGTCTTTCATCCTCTAGGTGAATCAACATTCAGTGAGCAGATTTCAATAAGCTAAAATTTCTCTACGTGGTAAACTGAATTAAGTTTGTTCAATTTACTCACTGTTTTGTGGGTGATGGTTTTGTTTTGTGGGGTTTTTTTAACTCTTGTATTTTCCTTGTATTTCACTTGTGAAATAGTTCTGCACCTAGGGCACTGTAGAAGGTACAAAAAGTAGGAGCTTACTGAACCTCTCACTTACTAGCATAACTTTAGATAGGGGCAGGATAGATTCTTCATCGCTTTGTGGTTTAACTTATGACCAGGTGTGTTACTGTCATGCTGTCTAAGTTAAAAATAATCTTCCAAGCTCGACAGCAGTAGCTGCATAGGCTTTTTTGGTTGGTAGCTTTTACTTAACCCTTTGGTCTTCAAAGGGTAATGCCTTCTGTCATATAAAAAGTACCAGCCCAAACTTTTGTGCTAAAAGTAGCAGGAAACGTGAAATTCTACTTTTGAAATGGAAATTCACGAAAGATGAGCTTGGAGGGTGTACTCAGACATAATACAAATAATGAATTAATTTACTTACTGAATAGCAACTTACAACTTATATTTGTAACCCAACTAAATAACACTCTAATAATTTTTGTGCAGGCAGGTGTGTTACTTATTTTCCTTATAAGCCTAAAGGCCTTGCATTATTAATTTAAATCCTAAGTTAATGATAGTAGAGAAGCTTATTTGATGGCATGTTTACATGAACACCACTGGAACTTGAAGAGGGCTATGACTTGAGGGAGGAAGGATTACCTTTCAGCCAGACTCAGACACAGAATCAGCAATCGCTCACTTATTTGCAGAATTAGAAGTTTGGATTAGGGATTTAGTCTGTAGTTATTGGTATTTCCTTCACACTGAATGTGAAACAAGTCCAAGCAGGCAAAAATCTCGCTATTTTGCAAGGCAGGGATTTCTGTAGTTGCCTTGAGAAGAAAGCAGCTTTGCTGCTCAGGTTCAGAACCTGCAGAGCACTCAACGCTTTAAGCACGCTCGCTGGTTTCAGAGGCTGCAGGCAAGTGTCTTTGTCCCCAGCCTCACCCAAGTGACAGGGATGAACCAGCAATTGCACCGGAGGAGTGAACCTGCCCTCCTCAGCTCTGTGAAGGTCATACACATCTCACTGGCATCAGGGGAACCTTGACAGCCTTGAAGAAAGCTTAAGGATTGCCTCGGGATGCACAGCCGGAGAACAGTCTCTGCCTCTGGCCCCTGAAGGTCACCATGGGGAAGCCCTCATGGCACAAGTCAATCGTGGATGTGCAGCAGCTTTGCGTGGTTACATGGCCAGTTGGCATTAGTTTTGAGTGCTGGGTGCGCAGACCTGAAGTGCCCCCTGGATGAAGACAGGGCACACAAGGCAGTGGGGACTCTTCTGTGCTTCCCAGAGAGAGGAGGAAAGGGTTAGGAAAAGGAAAGAGTAGGGTCCATGGCTGATATTGCTGAAATTAAAAAGAGGATCTTGAAATTAAAGATTTATCGAAAAGGGATTGGAAAGGGGTTGAATAGTGAAAGGATAAACAGTCGACATTTGCATTGCCTCTGAAGAGTGGCTTAGTGCAGGACTTGAAGGGTTTACCAAGCATGCTCTTGCGATGGATTATCTGTCAGGAAGTGCGTGTGGTGCAGGGGCACTCCTGCAGCACTTCTCGTGCTACCTCCAAAGCTGCCCAATGTCCCTGCATGTGCGGGCAGTTGCCAGGCTGCCCTCCAGCTTCACTGATGGCCTCTTCTCCTTCAGGTCAGGTCTCCTCGAGGTTCCTGCTACTGATGCTTGGTTGGTTCCACCAGTGCACCACCGCCTCTGAAGGTGTCTGTTACCAACAGCTGTGCTGCCGCAGGCCTAGGTGCCATGGTGGAGAGTGCTGATCAAGAAGAGACCTGTGAAATTCATGATGGCAGGTGCAAACCAGAAACACAGCTCTTGGCAAGCTGGGTTCCTGTGCAGAGGGAGAGTGCTGTCAGGAGAGGTGCGGAGAGTCAAGTGGGCTCCTTTTCAGATGGAGGAGTTATCTGTTGCTCCTGGCCATGGCTTCTGTTCAAGCACTTGCCAGCAGCAGGGAAAACTATTTCTTTGTCCTGTAATGCAGCTCAGGAAAAACTGATGAAAGTGAGAATTACTATAGTGTTTCTGGACAGATGTTGTCCTCCTCCTTCCTACCTACTCCTGCCTGGTCCTTCATCTGTTGAAGGAAAGGAGTCTGCTCTGAGGGATGCCTTATGTCAAGCGCTACTCTTGGTTATTTGTAACATTGTCTTTCTCCTGTAAAAGTGTGACCTGCCAGCTCCTTGCCTCTGCCCGGCCTTCCCTCTGCTGCCGGCATGGTGAGGCAGAGACCTCACCTTGCTCTGGGAGGAAGAGCCGCTCTACTGCCAGACGGCTCTGCCTTGCTAGCGGTCTGTGAGAACACTAACAGCTGAGTAGGTGCAAGTCAATTTTTATTTTTTTTTCCAATTGAGATTTTTACAGCAAGGATGGAGAAAGGTGTTGCATGGATTGCTTAATGCTGCTTCCAAATACCCAAGTACTTTATTTGCTGCCTGGTTTTTTTTTTGCTGGTCCAGCTTAGGCTTTCTTTAATTCTCAGGGTTTTGATATGTCTCTTAGCTCCTTTGTTGTCCCTTACAAATGAAGCACGAGGCTACAAAGGGTGCATGAATTGAGCCAAAGTACATCATCTTCACAAGACTGTAAATATTTGTCTTTATATATCATAAAGTACTGGATATGTTTGATATTTTTAGAAGTCATTATTTCAAGGAGGAATTTTTTTTTCATATTGTGAAGCAATTTTCCAATATTTGAAAAATTGGCCATATGAAAAAAGCTGGACATCCATATCCTATAGAGTGATTTATTCTTTCAAGAATACCTAAGCCTGCTCTATTGCAGTTGTGTGGCATCACAAACTGATAGTGGCTTTCTGTGTCTGCTTTTACAAATAAACTGTTCTTTAACCACTTTGCAGGGTTTTAACCTTATACTTTGAACCTTTTAATTCTTTGGTTGGTTGATTTTTATTTTTTATTTTTCCTAGTGGTTATGAAGTAGTTTATAACAGTATCATAGAATAGTTTGTGTTGGAAGGGACCTTTAAAGACCATCTAGTCCAACCCCCCCTGCAATGAGCTGGGACATCGTCAACTAGATCAGGTTGCTCAGAGCCCCATCCAACCTGGCCTTGAACACTTCCAGGGATGGGGCATCTACCACCTCTCTGGGCAACCTGTTCCAGTGCCTTATCCCCCTTACCATAAAAAAACCTTCTTCCTTATAGCTAATATGAATCTACCCTCTTTTAGTTTAAAACCATTACCCCTTGTCCTACCATTGCAACAGGCCCTGCTAAAAAGTTTGTCCCCATCTTTCTTATAAGCCTCATTTATGTATAGTGAAAGGCCACAATAAGGTCTCCCCGGAGCCTTCTCTTCTCCAGGCTGAACAACCCCAACTCTCGCAGGCTGTCCTCGTAGGAGAGGTGCTCCAGCCCTCTGATCAGCTTCGTGGCCCTCCTCTGGACTCGCTCCAACAGCTCCATGTCTCTCCTGTACTGGGGCCCCCTGAGCTGGACGCAGTACTCCAGGTGGGGTCTCACAAGAGTGGAGCAGAGGGGCAGAGCCACCTCCTTTCACCTGCTGGCCACACTTGTTTTGGTGCAGCCCAGGGTATGGCTGGTCGTCTGGGCTGTGAGTGCACGTTGCCGGCTCATGTCCAGCTTTTCATCCGCTGGTTACCCCCAAGTCCTTGGCAGGGCTGCTCTCAATCCCTTCATCCCTCAGCCTGTATTGACACCAGGGGTTGCCCCAACCCACGTGTAGGTCCTTGTACTTGGTAGGCAATATTTAGATGCTATTTGAGAGTGGGTTTTTTAAACTTTGCTTTGAGAGTTATCTTTTTGTTAGTCCTTTACAATGCCTTATAGCAAGTAATCCCCTGTTAAGCTGTTCTGTTTACCTGTTTCAAATCACTGAAGTTGTCCAGGACTTAAATATGCTGAAAGAAATTTAGAAAATCAACATGGCATTCTTACATTGAAATAGGACTGTGTAAAAATGACATTGTGGGACTCCAATTTTAATGGCATGATGAGCCCCATATAGAGGGCTTGGTTCACAGCTTTCTACACCTGCAAGGTGTGCAACCATAACTTCAGCTCTGGGAGTGAGACTTTGAGTTTGAGCCTTGCACATCACCAGTGGCAGGTTCCATAGGATAGTTTATATCCCCACAGCTTATGGACCCAGAGCTCTCTCTTCCTTTCTCAGGTTGTGTTAGTATTGCTTCTTGGCATAGAACTGGGATTTAGTTAACCAGATGTATCACTTGTCATTCCATAGACTATTAATGAATAGAAGGAATTTTAAGGGGGTTAGAGGAAAAAAAAATTTTTTTCCTATATACATGCAATTATTTTTTTGTAGTTCTTAGAGTGAGCATCGATGAGTATATTGGTATAGTTTACATTCAGAGCAGCATCTAGCTGTTAACGAAAAGCTACTTGTTACATGCTGTAATGTCCTTGTTACATCCTGTATTACAAATACTTCATTTGAAAGTAAAAAGGAGAACTTTGGTTTCAAATATATTTTTTTTCTTTATTTGGCTTTAAAGTTGTTAGTTCAGGCAAAAAGGAGGAGTAACAGAAAAATCAGATTTGACTTGCCCCATTTGGATGAAACCCTTTGTCCATTATACTGCTTTTCGAATCTGTATTTATTTTTTGTTCAGTCCTGCAGTACAATAAGTTATAAATACTAAACATCACTTCTTTCTGCTTAGGTCATGGGGTTTTTTTCTGGTTGGAGGACAGGTTGGTTTGTTTTGGTTTTGTCACAAGCTGATGTGCTGTGCAGAGGCATACTGTGATGCCACAGCTGCAGATTAATTGAGGATCATGCTGGTAAATCACACAGCATGGAGTTCTGGCTATAGGACATAATGTTTTCAGGAAAATTAAAAAGAAAAATTATTCCTACCACTGCATCTCTATTAGTTTGGTAATGTTGTGATAATAGACCTGTATTCCTAACTGACATCCACTTGATAATATTGCTTTGGGAGAGAGAATTATAGGAAACAAGCAGGGAACAAATCTTCAGTACAAAGTAAATTGAGCACAAAATACCTTAGTGATCTGCATAGTGAATAACAAATTGCCTCAAAGCAATGCAAAGTCATAATCCCATTTCATTCGAGAGATCCAGGGTGTCTGGTATAGCCTTATCTGTGTTATATTCTTGTGGATATGTTTTTAGGTTATTCTTTTTCTGGGTACAATGAGGAAAAATTAAAAAAAAAATCTATTTCCTTCCTATAAGAATTTTGGCAGGAGTATAGTAAAAGACATTGTTCTCAGCTTCAGTGGTGTCCAGTGGTTGCTGTAAAGCTGTGGACAAGAGCACTGAGAAAGGGAGGGAAGTGACAGGAGGAGAAAACCCTGCAGAACCACCTTTGTAATCTGTGAGCAATATCCCTCTTATAGCGGAGAAGCATTTCTCCAAATAAGATATTCATGGCTTCAAAGTATTGACCCTGTAGTTGGGTTCCATAGAGAAATTGTACCCATCTGAAGACAGCCCAGATTTCATGGTGGCTCAGAACAGAAACCTTTTAAAATGGTCAGTATCCACAACCTCCACTCCTTGGTCCCATGAACAAGATACCTCTAGGGGCCTGTGGTTTGTATTTTCTAATTCTTCTCCCCTCTTTTTTAATAGAAGGATGACTTAGAGTGTGTCCGAGCTTCTCAGATGTCCCTTGACTTTTGCCACCTATTGAGGAAGAAGTGCGATTATAAAATCTTGGTCAGGGAAGTACATACCCTGTAAATCTCATCTGCCGCTGTTGGGAAAATGCAGTGTCTACTCTGTGGCGCAAACTGTCTGTGTATTTATCGTCTGTTTACTGTACAGGTGTAGTCTCACGTTAAAGCCTGGTCACATTAGGCTTTAGTGATGCAGGACTATGTCCATTCTCTTTTATTTACTTCAGTGTTGTGTAGAAATACAAGGTTGTCATTCATGAAATAAGAAGCAATTCAAACACCTTTCATAAATCTCCGTCTTGTAAATCTTTTGCTGAACAAAACCACAATGCTGTGCCTGAGGTAACTACCCAGTAATGTCTTCAAGGCGATTAATGCTTTTGTTAGAGGATCATTCTTTCTGCAGCATTATATTTAAAGGCACTCTTAAAAATTGCCAGCCTGTTGTTAATTTTATTTTTTTTAACTCAAGCTGTAATCTTTTTTATATAAGACTGTCTATTTTTAGAGATAGTCTCTATCATAATTTCAGCAGTTTATGCGTAGGGCTGGAGTTTTTGTGAGTACAGCAAGTATTCAAAGATGTTAGCTTTTACTATAATGGGTCCAGCAACTTTAAAACTATCATTTGGAGAAGTTAGGTTAATATTTAAGGAGTACATATTGCATGGTCTGGCACTGGAATACAAATGGGGTTAACTTAATAGTAAAATAACTCTACTCCAGAGTGGAAACTATTAATTAAAATAGCTGAAGCTCAGTAAGGTGTTCTAAAAAAATACCAATTAATAGCCATTTTATTACTTACAATTATAGCATACTAAATAGGGAGAAGTCAAAATCTGAAGGAGAAGACATCCATGTCCTTGGTGGCTGTAGCATGATGCAGTGCAGTCTGTTAATCTGGTTTTTCTCTCATAATATTTGTACATTTTTTTATAATAATTGTGTCTTTCATCCATGTGTTCTGTTTTACGTTGGCTAGCTGGCAGGAAACTTTTAACAGGAAGATTTCAAGAGAAGGTGAATTTGGAGTGAAAACAGAAATTTAGTTACAGTAGGCTAGTTTGCACACAGTAGTATGGTCCGCGTGGTTTTGCTGTGATCGGGTTTTATAGTCGTTGTGGTCATTATGTCCCACGTGCACAATGTGAAACCGCGTAGTACAACAAAGAGGAGGAAAGTGATGTGTATGTCTTGTGTAGTGCCATTGCTCAGGGTTGAATTTTATCTCCAGTGAGGAAACTGGTATGATAAGTTTTAGTATCTCAAATTCTGAAGGGGCGGTTGCTTTTAAGGGCCTTGGCAGTTGTTACTTTCTGTGTTTAAATGGCCATGTAACAAGTTAATTAAACTGCATGTTCTCCCCAAATTGAGGGATGCCACTTGGAGACACAAGAGACAATCTGAGAAAAGGTCTTGGCATAACACCTTTGGCAGCCAAAGTTGGCATCCGATTATCACATTTTGTGGATGCACCAATTTTTTTTGTGCAGAGCAGAATCAGTGAAAAATGCTAGAAGCTGAGTCTGAGACTGGAAATTGCATGTATTACTGGAGATTAAAATCTGGCAGACTTAAAATGCAGTCAGTTCCTGGATATGGGAAGAAGTATTACATTTTTTACTACTGAAAACTTGAAAAACATGGCTTTTGCCCTGTTTGGTTGTAAAGAAGGAAGTCGCTCCTGCCCTGAGTCAGAGTTGGGAATCTGAGGTAATTAAAACTATGTAGTTGCTTGTGGAATCCTAATATCTGCATAAAACCTCGATGTCCCCTCAGACTACGTGGATTTCAAAATGATGCTTTGGCCATGTACGGTTTTGAGACACAGGCTGTGTTACCGTGATGGACATGCTGTAACTCTGGAACCTGATGGTGAAGGACGACTGGAAGGAAGGATGTAGAATTTGAGAAGGTTGTGGGTGTGGGGACATGAGGTTGGGCGCAGCAGTGAAGCCTTGTGACAGACCTGGCTGTGGAAGAGGATGCGTGCAAGCTGTGACTTCAAGTTTCACTGAAGTTGCATCGAGCACAACTGCAAATAAACTTTGATTGGAACTCGTTCATCTCAGGCACCATATCTATTGAACTGAAATACAAATTTCTAAGTTACAAACTTTGTTACCTTTGCTGCTCACTGAATTACTTGTCTACATATTTCTTCGTTAAAATTTGCTTTAGAGGTACAAAAATCCTTATAGATGACCTTATTCATAAGGTATGTCTTTGCTTCCATTGCTAACGCTAATGGAGCTAGGTGATTTCAGAATGATACCAGCTAATTACGTACTTGAACCCATAAAGAAAATAATTACTAGTAAAGAAATGCCAAGTGTAAATTGGTGATTACGAAAGTTATTCCATATGTTAAGGGTTAGGCAGTGGCAGTTATACATCCTCCCCCAGTGGAACTGTTCAATAAAAGAAAAAAAATCTAAAACATGCAGTTTAAACACAAAATAAGAGGAAACTAAAACACAGCCAATGTGAGAATGTGCAAACTGAACTGGAACAATATAGACAAAAGGAACCTTCAAAGTGACCAGATACCAGCTGTTCAGTAAATAGACGACTAGCTCAGAAGCTGAGGAAGCAGTATTTTCTTTCACTGATTGTTTCTGCATTACGGAAAAGCATCAGTTTCTAAGCAAAGGAATGTTCAGCCTTAGTGTAACAATTAGTGTCAGATCTAGAGAACGCTCTTGGAGAATTGAAATGAAAGGATACATCAGTGCAGTAGCAACTTCAGTTCTGAAGTCCTCAAAGATTGGAAGAGGATTTATTAAACATGACAATATGCAGAACACAAGTGATGTTTCCTTGGTTTCTACAAAGCAAGGAGTTGTTCTCCCACAAAACAGTGGCATGTAAATACAGCAATGGGCAGGAGGTGATTTTAAGATTATTATTTTTTTTTAAATAATCAAATAGCAAATGGGTAATAATTAATTATTGGAGCATACAATCACTTTAAGCCTAGTGAAGATCACAAAGATACTCAGTACTCTGCAGCTGCCAGCAGTGGGAATGAACCTGGTGACTGATTCAGAGATGCAGCGAGTATTTCCCATAGAAATAACAGCATAGGCTAAACAGCTACCTCTGGTTTTGAAGGTGGGATGGGAAAGTATGAGCAACGTAAATCTCCTGTGATGCCATCTGGAAGGGACATGGGTGTTGCTTTGATTAAAAAGGCTTTTTCCTTACCATGCTATGGAATGATGATAAAAATATTACTGAATACATTAGTAGACACACTAATTACAAGGAGGTGTGACAGCCAGGTATAACCAGTACCTGAGAAAATTGTGACTAACGTGTTTGTGGGTGGAAAAGAGACCTTTATTGCAAAATACCATGCTGTTCAGTATCTATTTCTTTTGTTTGCTTGCATGATGTTACGCTCCCTTAAAAAGACATACCTGGTACAGCAGGGAGATGGGCTATTTGCCATGCCCGGCTGTTGAAGGCGCTGAGCAGAGCGTGGTGGAGCTGACTAGAGGGAAGGAGGTTGCATCTTCCCCAAGATAACGGTATTTTGTATATCTGGAGAGAGGTGGAACCAGCAGAAAGTATTCAGGGGAGCAAGGTTAGCTGAGTCTTTGAAGCATAACTAGAAATCCCTGAGATAGGGAGAGGCCGTGGAGGTAACAGAAGGAAAGAGGCTTTTCCAATTGGCTGTGTGGAGCTCGATGCAACCCTGGAAGCTCTCAAAGGTTGATGCGTTGAGAGCAAAGGTTGGCTGGATGGGGGAGAGCCCTTGTAAGGGTGGCAGGGAAGATTTACTTACAGGTTGTTTTGGTTTCTCTCTGAGAATTTGGAAACTGGAGTTTTCTGATTGCAAGATTAGCAAATAAATAGGACAAAATAAAGTGTGCGGAGAAGCGAGGGAGAAGAAAATGGAAAAGGAGTAGAAAGTTGCCATAGTTTTGACTGTATTTTTCCTGGTTTGACTATAAGAAATTATGTAGCAAAGTCCCCAAGCTACATAGAACTTCTGTGGCATTGATATTTGTGTAAGGTCCTGCAAGCCTTCTATTCTGAAATTGTTCAGTGATTTGTTGTTGTTGTTCAGTTTGTGCGTTTGAAGTACGAAATTCTTTGTGCATGTGTACTTTGAACAGAGGATATGATAGTGCCTTCATAAAATCTTAACTACCTTAGAGGTAGTTGCTAATATCAACTACAGGTTTGGGGGTTTTTCCCCTCTTTCAGTAAATATTTTCAGGTTTCCCCAACCATATATTTCTCTAAAATCTTACAGTGTGGAAAAATGCTGCTAAAAGTAACTTCTAAACAAATTTATTACTATTATATATGTATTATCATACACCTTGAACAGTGTTAAACTTGACTGCTTGTGCTTGTTACTTTGGATTGCTGATTTGCTCGCAGTCTGACTATGGTCTATTTTGTTAAACTCCTATTGCAAAAAAGCTGGTGCATGCTCTAAAACACTCACTTAACATTTAGAGATCAGCTTTGTGTGCCCCAAACTTGATGAATTCTATTTCCTAATTGACAGAGAATGCACTGTGTTATTTTTATGGTGTATTAGGTGGGAAAAGTATATGGTTTATAAAACTTCCTATATATTTGCTGCCAACAGAATGCACTGCAATTGTATCATTTCTGAACTCATGGAGGGATGGCGGACATACCTTGCACTGAAAGGATATCTTACTGGGATCCAATTTTCAGCTTTCACATGAGAGTAAGAATCAACCGCAGGTGCAAATCAGTGGGGAAAAAAAAATAAAAAAAATAATTGTGAAATCTGTATGAAAGGCACAAGAAGGTTAACACAGGAACTGAATCTCTAGTATAGAATAATAAGAGGAAAATTTTACAAGGTAATATCCACAAGTGAAACAGCAGCATTAGCCAGGTAATTTTCAGCAAGAAGGTGTAACAAGAGAAGTCTCATAAATGAGTTTATCCTTTTTGAAGGTCTGATCCTACATATATTGAGTGGGCAAAATGTCCTCTGACTTTAAGAAAGTCTGAACTTCTTAGCAGTTCTTATGTGAATTTGGTCTCCCTAAGATACTTAAGTGTGGTGCAGTAGTATCCCTGCCTAAATCAATGTGTTCTTGCTTTTTGGGTTTTGTTAGATGTTTCTAGAGATGTTACAGATTTGAAAATTAGATATAAAATCTGAACGTGAATTTCTAACTTGAATATCTCATTGTGAGTCTGTGATCACATTTAGAGATACAGCTAAATTTTCAACATCTAATATTAAAGTTGCTGTGTCTTTGTTGCTACTATGCAAAAGCTGTAGAAAATTATAAAGGCAGGCTTTTCTATATGCTATTTCTGCAATCAAGGCAACCATAATCAGGGCATACAGCAGGTCTTTGGAGGGTTTTCACTATAGTTAACAGGGGCTTCTCGTTCTCTTTGGCAAAGATTTGTAAGAACATATTAACATATTAAGAACATATTAAATGTCTGTGCGGTACCCCAGATGCTCAGTTTTCTGGGGATGTGATTTTGGTGCTGCAGTAGTGAAGAGTAGAGATGATATGGTATTTTTAAGGTATTAATGACGTGCCAAATTTAAACAAGATCTTAAAAGAAATCTTTAGGTGACAAACTGAAATCTCTTCACTGAGACTATAGTTCTTGATTTGCACACTTGGAAATTCTCAATTAAACCCCTTCCTCTAACCAAAATTAAAATTCTCCTCCTCAGGCATGGTTCTTATATTGAAGTTTAAAATTTCATGAATGCATAGAGATTTATTGCCCTCCCACCGAGCATGTTATTTGCTATACCCAGTATTTGCTAGCCGCAGCAGAGAGCGGGTGCTGTGACCTTGCCGTCAGCCTGAGCCAGCCTCCGCGTTACAGGATGTGGTCTGTGCGAGCCCCCCTCGTGTGCACGGAGTGGGGTGCTTGGAAGGGGCAGCCCTCTCCCCGTGCCTTTGCGAGGCCGCTGTGCCCAGAGGTCCTGGGAAGGAGCCACAGGTGGGCTGACCACTGCGGAGGGAGCAGAACTTGAGACTTATTTGCATGGCATTGACCACTGAATTTCCTTCTAAGTTTTTAAAAAGTTAGGGGCAGCAGTCACTATTAAAAACGGTGCTTTCATGGGTCATCCCTTAGGTAAAGCAAGATAAAGGAGGAAAAAAGGTTTTGAGGCCTTCTGTTTCTTTTATTTTAATCTTAATCTCGGTTTTGGGACTGTTGAGGACCAGAAGCAGGTCTAGTTTTGTGGATACCTTTACCTCCAAGCTTCTTGTTAGGTCAATGAGGTGTCAAGGTGTCCACAAAACTAGACCTGCTTCACAGTTTGGTCATGACTTTTGCTTTTACCTTGATGCAGAGGCAGAATAGGATCTGCCGTAGACCCAAGGCAACAATGTGACTTAGCCATGATCCTGCTTCAGCTAGGCCAGGTCCCAGGAAGGCTGGGCTGGTGGCTGGTGCTGGGAGGTGGGAAAGAAGTCCATTTCTCCAGAAACAGCACTTGTGTCACAACTCCTCCTCACCGCTCTCTTCCCTCGCTGGGGCGAACCCCTGATCCTTGTCGAAGTAGTGTTGCATCATACCTATGCTGACCTGATTCTGGTCGATGTGCAGCTGTGGCTTGGATTTGAGAGAAGTCAAATGCAAAAGTTAGAGGAAGGGGTAAGCATTTTTAATTTAAAGATACATAAAAAGGTTGCATGACCATCTGCAAATGTAGCTGGTACACGAACACTTTCTGGTCCGCTCCCCGTGTGTGCCTTCTGGATGCCCCTGCGCTCGCTGAAGATTGGCGGTTGCTGGGTGAGGCAAATGGAATTCTGAATTTATTTATTTTAATAGACATAATCACTACGGCTTTACTGTTTTAATAGCCAAATAGAAGGGAGATCTCCATAGACAGAAAGTTTGCCATAGCCTAAAGAGCCACGCTTCAGTCGGTAAGTCTGGCTGCCAAAAGGATTTGTTTGAGCAGGAGTAATAGATTGGTAGGAGATGGCTTTGCTTCAGTTTTACATTAAATTATTTGTGTAAAAATGTCTGCTAAAGCTTAACCCTTTTACAGTCCATGAAGGTGGCTGGAGTCAAGTTAGATGTAGAAGTTATTCTAAAGTATTGGTTGTTTGGGGTTTTTTGTTTATCTTTTAATTGATCTGGCTGACACTGGCCAAACAAGCTTATTTGAGAATATTTAACTAAGTCATAGATTTGTCTCATGCTCATGTTCTGACTGGTACTTCTGTGTTCGTTGTGATAAAATTCAAAAGGAAGTAACAGTCTGCTAGGAAGATAATTTGAGAAATGAATCAGAGTGACTCAAAAAGCATGTAGGTGTTAGGGTGACAGCTAGTTTCAATTCATATAAATACCTATTTTGATAACAAGACAAAGGAGAAAATAAAAAGAAAAGTTTTCAAAGAATTTAAAAACAAACATGATTTCCATTGAACTGTCTTGCAAAGGAGAGGAAGGGAAATACAGTGGAATACTTTGCAAAGCAATCTACATTACAATGAAGTTCGTGTTTTCAGCAGTGTTAGTGTTGTAAGGTTTTTTTGCAATTCCCCATATAATGTGTCAGAAGCTAGCAGCATATACTGCATAGTGACAGTGTTTGAGAGTATGCCATGTCAGTATACAATTACATTTTTGCTTTTTCACTTGAAAATATTTCCAGTATTTTCTCTAACTTATTTTGTTGCTCTTTTTCTCACAAGGAACCCAATTTTGGTTTTGATCTGTGTGTATTATCTGCTAAAACGTGGTGTTTTCCTTATGTCTTACTAACACTGAATTTAGCATGATTTGTGCATGGGATGTCTCAGTATGCTAATGTGGTTATTGCATTTTAACTGATGCAGTTTTACAAAAAGGTCTGTATGTGTTTTATTACCTTATTTCTTGAGGAAATATATACTAGCAATTAAACAACAGCAATACTTTTAAAATGTTGCTATATATGTAAGTTAACATCACAGAATGGTTTGGGTTGGAAGGGACTTTTAAGGACCATCTAGTCCCAACCCCCCTGCCATGGGCGGCAGGGACACCCTCCACTAGACCAGGTTGCCCAAAGCCCCATCCAACCTGGCCTTGAACACTGCCAGGGAGGGGGCAATAGATAAATGGGTGATTTCACTTATCTATATTTGTAACAAAGTTATAAGATAATATTTGTTATTGTAAAGTTATATACTTCAGAACCGTAAGAAAAAAATGAAAATAAGGCAAAAATCTGAGAATTTTAGATTTGTAACTTTTGACAAGTACTGGGTCAGACAAACTCTTGCAATTGTATTTAAAGCTCACTGTATTTAATTTTCTGACACAGATAAAATGCTTAAAGTCCCTTTCATGGTCCTGTAATATATTAAAAAATATTTATTTTCTTAAAATGTAAATGTGCATGTTAATGAGAAATGATTGGGAAATCTGTTATGAAAACCTGTCTCTTGAATATATGGTTTTGTCTAGTCTTGCGTATGAATTTGACCCAGCTAAAAATAGTCCTGCACCTGAGCCCACTCCTGTTGGCAAAAGTATTCTTGTTGTCTTGGGACAGCGGGAAATGGGAACCACCATGAGTTCATGTGTTACGTCAGTCTAAATTTCCTTCTGAGCAGATCCAACATTTAATTTGCATTTGTTTCCAGGCCAGAGATCGTGTGGATATTGGTCCTCAGGCCCTTACAGTGGGAATCCATTTTCCATTAACTGGACTTTGGTTAAAACATATTGCACATTTAATAAGACTGATAAAGCTGGATGTCCAGTACTTGGTGCTGTAACAAAGATAATAGGCTACAAGAGAGATTAATAAGATTTTTGAGTTGCAAAAGCATTAAGTCAGTTTAAATCTATAGGTTAAGCAGCTCAACACTGGTAATGCATTAATCTCGAGCTGCGGTGCGTGAGCACAGCCGTTGTTGGGGTGCATTAAGATATCTCCATGATCACCTTGTGCTTAGCGCTCTTTCAGACTCAGCAGTAGCAGTCCCCTGAGTCTTACTTAAGGTGAAATATGCAGAAGAATGGTTAACGAAGCATACGCAGTGACTCTCAGTAGCAGGTGTCTGGTTTTACCTGCTTTATGGATACCAACCAGGACTATAAATCTGGGGTGGCCATGGCTGTCTGTTTCTTCTGCCACAGAGCCATCTGTCCCAGTTGGAGTCTTGAGCCTGGTTTGACCCTCCTTCTGCTGGTGGATCTGCCTGACTTCCACCCCTGTAAGGGCTGCAAAAGCCTCACTCAGTGGTGGTTGTGAATCTTAGCTTGACTAGTCCCATGCTACTTCTGTGCTTTTTTCATTTCAGGTTAGTGCGGTTAAAACCCCAAGTGAAAAGCACTGCTACGGTCTGTTTAACTGGTGTAAAGGTCTTCTAAATGACATGTCACTTCTGGACTAGAAATTCATTTGATGGTTATTTACTTCAGTGGTTTTGAAAATGACAATGTTGTTTGTTTGTGTTTTTTTTTCTCATTCTTTTTGAACCCCTGTTTTATATGTGTGTGGTTTTGGTTTGGTTTGTTTTTTTTTCCTCTGCCTAGACCTGGTTAACCATTTCTGTGAACAGGTCCTCAATTTTTTACTTTGTCCCTACTTTCCTGTCGTAGCCCCATCTTCCCCTGGTGTCGACTCCGTACCCTTACAGCGCACAGGCAGTCAACACGGCACACAGAACGCAACAGCGACCTTCCAGAGGGCCAGCTATGCGGCCGGCCCAGCCTCCAATTACGCAGACCCCTACCGACAGCTGCAGTATTGTCCTTCTGTTGAATCACCATACAGCAAATCTGGGCCAGCCATCCCACCTGAAGGGACCTTGGCTAGGTCACCTTCCATTGATAGCATTCAGAAAGATCCCAGGTGGGTGAAACCTTCATTGTCTACTATTTCTTGCTCATGCAGAGGTTTGTAATCGCGGTTTGCTTTGTTTGTTTCTGCTGTTGAATATATAAAAGAAAAAAAAATACGCCATGATTGTACGTGAAAGATTTTGTTTGCATAACAGCTTTGTCCTAATGCTTTACCTTGGAGGGCTCTCATGAGCTCTTCTGTGAAATGAAATGGTAGGTGTGGTCTTGAATATGTGTATTTAGCCTGCCTTCAGTAGTGCCACCACTCAAAAGCTTATGAAAAGTAATTTTCTCTGAGGATGGGAGAATGGTATGACTGTTTTGATTCTGTAACCATTGTGGATTGAATTTTCAAGTTGTTCCTTGGGCAGAAGTTGTTACAGTTGTTGGTTTGTCTGCAGTTAATATTCATAAAAATTGCAGAAAAGGATATTCTGGTATTGGGCAATGAGACTGAGCAATGTGAAGCACCACGTAATCAGGCCTATGCTTCACCCTGTGTTGTGCAGGCTTCTCCATGCCAGCACCTGGTAGCAGAATGTATGTACTGCAGTTCGCAGAAATGGTTGTTACTGTGCATGCTTTTTAAATATATAGCACAATTTTTTCATGTTGCTGTGAGGCATGGCCGTCCTCATATGCCTAGGGAAGGTGCAAGGAGGAAACTTTATAACCATACATACCTAGCAGGCAGGCAGAGACAGAGAGTTTTCTGGCAAATGATTTGAGTTCCATTATGACAGCAGTGGAAGTGCTGACTGTAATCCTCAATGCACTTGGTGATTTTGTTTGGTTTTCTAATGGAAAAGATAGCAAGTATCTTTGATAACTTAAGTTTAAACTTGTTGAAAATGTTGATTTATAGAAGGTTTTTCTATGGCAGATGGTGTGATTTATTTATTTATTTATGTTACATGTAATTTAATGATAGGAGAGCCCAAAAATTTGCTCCCAACAAAAATGCTGGAGGTGTTTAAGCAACAATTTGAAGAGACTTCTTTCCCTTCTTTAAAAAACAAATACTCACAACCTGATCTCTTTACTTGTTTAGCATTGTAGCAGTTCTCTCTGTCTCTCCAGCCGGGAACACAACAGCAGCTAAATATTGTGGTACATCAGAAACATCACTGCTTGCAGCTACTTCAGCCATTGCAGAGTTTTACTCGTTAAGAAAATTTCTGTCTTCAACCTTTTTTTTTTTTTTTTCCCCTTAGCATTGTCTCCAGAAGTTTTAAAAAATATAAGATGAATTCCTCCCCTTCTTCCCCCTGCCCCAGAGCAAACATTGGTAACCAGAGGAAAACAGTCTTTTTCTGAAACCTTGGTATTTTGATGTATTTGAATTCCAGAATATAAAAGCCCACGGAGGAAAGAGAGCTTTGCTTTGTAATTGTCTCATGTTCAAACTTAAAGAAAATTACACTAGGAGTGCACTAAACCAGAGGAGAAATTACTGTAATCTGTATGAAATGTTCTTAGAAGCATCATGAAGCACTAGTCTCTGTGGAGAGGAAAGACATATTTACAGTATCTCTACAGGTGCTAGACATAATATCTTTTTAAGAAAAGGTTATCTTTGGTTACTCTGCTGTCACTTCACGACTGTTACTCAGCTGCTGTATAGGATATGTGCTTGTAAAAGAAGATTTCCTCTGGCAAATTTTTCATTTGCCTGGTTTTTTGGTTGGTTCTTGCCAAATTGTATTTGTGAGTTCATGAGTATTGAATTCTTTAGGTAAAGTAAATTCTTTAGGTAAAGTAGGAGCAAGGAGGCGTCCAGGTATGAATTGAACTTGTTAAGCTCTTTAGAGGAGGTCATTGACTATTATTACTAATTACTATTAGATGGATTGGGATTTTTCACAAAAAACTTTTGCAAAAGAGGTTTACATTACTGTTGATCTCATTCATTTTATCCATGGAAAGTGCTCTTACTTAGTGTTGCTGCCCTTACTTGTTGGTTGAAATAATTCTTATAAAGCAATGTCAGAAGCACTCCTGATTATGTTGTGCTTTAGCACCCAGAAACTCTAGTCCACCAAGGCAGACTGGCTTGTGAAACTATCTGTGGCCTACAGCATCATTCAGCTATTGGAAGGACATTGAAAAACTGGAAGGAGTTTGGAGAAAAGCAACAAAAGCAACCAGGAGACTTTTTCACATGTTGATTTCTACGGATAGACTACAAACATGGATAAATGACAAGTGTGGAAAGGAGGGGGCAGAAGACTTTCCAGATGCTTGAAAAAAATTTACAGAAGGACTGAAATTATTTAGGGTAGTACATGTGAGGTATAATGAGAAGTGTTGGCTTTAATTAGGAAAAGGAAAAGATGGCCTAAATACCAGAAAGACTTTCAGTGGTGCTGTTAAGTTGCATTGTATTCCTCAAAGGGTTATCATTTATACCTTAGACAGCAAGAAAAAAAATAAACATGTTGGTCAGTGGATGGACTTTGTCAACCAGTAAGTTTTGAGTTTCCTTACAGAGCAATTACTGCTTTGGTCGGTTGGATTTTTGTGGCGGACACGAATCGTGGAGGGGAATGGCAGGCGTCATTTTCAGACACTGAGCCTACCTGTCCAACCACAGGTCCAAGCAGAGGCTCACTGGCAGAGGAAAAACAGCAAGACAAAGGCATACTAACTGCAGGCTTTTGATTAGCATTTGCCATATGTCAGTCAGTTCAAGATGAGAAATAGATACCCAGAAGAGAACGTTCTCATCCTAATAAGCAATTAGAGTTCCTAAAACTGAACATTATTTTCTGGAATCTTCAGGCAGAATTTCCATCTGAAGACCCAGACAAATGGTTGGCAGCCACTGATGTAGTTGACAATTCTTTCCATTGTTTTCACTGTGTAGTTTGGATTACTAATACTCCAGTTTTACATACATGTTCTCAGCTGACATTTGGCAAATAAAATTTTAGCTCAACATCTGTTCTGCATCATCCAGCTGTCATAAAACGCAGTTTAATGTTCACTAACTCAAAGTTTAGGAAAAAAACTTTTTAAAAAGTATCAAGATACTTATTACCAAGTTTGTGGTAGGGGATAATTTTTCATTTATGCAGGTAGACTGTTAGCTGATATGAGTTCATATAACAGGTAGTAAAAAACTGTATACATCTATACCGATGGAGGGTCTGAGGCTTTGTTATTTAAAAAAGGAAATAAGCCCTTTATCACCCTTCAGAAATAAAACTTCAGTTCTACGTATGGAAAATGGAAAAGTTGAATGTCAAAGATAATTTACAGATTGATTCTTCATAGCAGTCTTTATGTTTACTTCATGTCAAAAAAGAGAAGTATGCAGTAGGGCTGTGATATGAACTGTTTCATGCTATTATCTCTTTTATGAAAAAGTGGCATAGGGAAGGAAAGAATACAATATTTATTTTCTAATTGTTGTCTTGCTTATGGCTCATACTGAACTGTGAATGAGGGAAGTTGTGAGAATTTCAAAGTGTCAGAAATACACATTCATGTGATGTTTTCCAGCCTACTTTCATTTAAGAAAGATTAATCTGCCTTTTGGCACCAACAAATTATCTAAGGTTTGTCCATTCCTAGACTTCAGGGGAACTGAAGAGCCCTGCAAATAGAAATGCTGGTATCCGATTGTCAATTTGTGTGCCTTCCAATATTTACTCCAAAATACAAACCTCACAAATGTGTGTAAATTACTTAAATTTTGAGGTTTTAACCTACTAAGAAACCATGTACATGTACTGCTGCTGATAAATCACACTTGCTGTATAACAGATGAAAAATACATAATTTTCACATCTTTCAGTTAAAGTCATACCAATGACGGTTTGCAATAACAGTTCTTTTGCTTCTTTATGGACTCACTGTGTCTGGTTTGATGAATTGAGTCAACATGTTTCCTTCATTGTTTTGTGATTTCTCTTCTTACCTGTTTTTATTGACACGCCTGCTTGTGCACATCTTCTCCTGCAAAGAAACTGGCAAGAAGCTGAGTTAACAGCAAGAATTATGTAGAATACACTCCATTAAGGCTATCAAAATGAATTTCAGTGTACAAATGTCCATTTTCATATTGCATTGAATTATATTAATCTACGCTTGCAATTTGCCTTTATGGCATCCCCTTTCCCAACATACATGTTTCAGAACCTTTAAAACTACTTATTCAGAAGAAATGGTGCAATTTGGTGAATGAAGCTGTAAAGGGTTCATTCTTTGTTGTAGACTGGACTGCAGTAATGATTTGGCTCTTGTTTAAAAAAAAAAAAAAAATAAATCCAAAACCCACTAGCAGTAGAATCATGTTGCAACTTTACAAGAAAACAGAATTTTTCAATCAAGCTATTTCATAGTGCTTCTCACCTTTAGAACTGTCTGGTTATAGGTCAACATAGAGACAGAGTTTTCCAGGTATTGCATGATTTAACTGTAATCCCCTGAGACGTTTCTGCTCTGTTCTGCACTTTCGGAGTCAACTTTCCATTTCATTACCTCTGCTGCCCTTAATTTCCTGCTAAGCAGAAGATGACAGTGCTGTCTGTCTATCTTCTAAACTTTTAAATTGGCTTCCTTTCCACTTATGAAAGGAAATAAATTAGATCAGAACATTTGTGTGAACTGTTAGTTTCAATTTTTTGTTCTCCCCAAAAATACGGTCCATTTTTGAAACACAAGCTAGAGAGCTTTTTTTTTCCTGCAGGAGAAGTGATAGAAGTAAAATAAACTGCAGTTAAATTTCTGTGTTCCAGTAAAACTGCTTATGAGATTAGCACACAGAGTTTGGAACGTGGCTTGTTTCTGCAGGAGCTTTCACCATATATGTAATACTGCTTCGTTCCAAGGATTGTCTTAGTGTTAATATTGTTAGTCAACTGTAAACATGAATAGGAGCCAAGCACTCAAACAGTGTGACAAGGTAAGAAAATCACAGTGTAAACCGGCATGTATGGGAGGTTGGACATCTTTGTGGAAACATGTCTGATACCTTCTTTGGGAGGGGTTGTCACCTTCAGAAAGAAACTTCTGGTGAGGTAGAAGGCCTTGCTGTGATTGCAGCACAGCTGATGGCAGTGCTTTGCAGCACTGCCGTGGAGAGTCCTGAGATGTCAGCTTGGCTCTTCAGAATCCACAGGGCTGGTTGGTGGTTCTCTGGCATAACTCTATAACCCAAGAGGCAGAAGATTGAAGTTCATATTCCTGGTCTGAATGGGACAGAACAGGGCTTGGAGATGTATCTCTCTGCTTTTATACAACACAGTGTGTGATAGGCAGCTCTCCTTTTCCTGTTTTCAAAGGTCCCTCTTACCCTTACCTGAAATTAAGGGTAAAGTAAAGGGGGACGTGATTCTCCAAAGATGGTAGTGGTGAGAAAGCCATGGGAAACGTACTTGTAGTGGATCAGAGCATGTAAATGTTTGGCAATGTAGGCTTCCCTCCAGAAGTAAATGCTTCAACTTCCTAGATCCTACTAAAAACTTGCTAAGAATTTTTGGCATAAAGTATACTTGGGCCAGGTCCCTTCTAGTGGTAGAACCAAGTGGATGCTGTTTGAATGCTCATTTTGTAGCTCTGTGTTTTAAGTGTATCTTTCATTCAGCAAGGAAATACCTGGTTTATTTTCCTGGAAATTGTACAGTCTCTTAGGCTTTAATATATACTGTTCTGAATATGAAAAACTGACCTTAAAAGAAAGTTAAATCGAACAGTCTAAACAGCACAAAAATACACCCAATTCAAAATTAGTAAGTCCAGAGGAAATTGCAATTCTTCATACAGATCATTCTACACAGAAGGCATGAATTTTTACTTAGCACAAAATAGTTTTGAGAAACATAGCAGATGTGATAAACAGAAATCTGTGTCCCCTTCCTGCTGTAGGTAACTAAAGATGAAGCCTGGTTTCTTAAAATAGGTGAGATAGGATTCATAGACTATCCTACAATCTGTTAATTTGGGATTTCAGACTTAGAAATCCTGGTTTGAAAAAGACTCTCATAACGAATGTTTAGTCCCAGCTTCAGCACGGCAAAAAACCCAAGAAACTAAGTCATCCAGGCAAGTATCAGCTTGTGGTGAAGTGGAGGAGCAGTACCCAGAACTCACAAAACTTAAGTTATTGTGTGGGTGAACACATTCCTGTATATGCCAGCAGTTTCTGTCTCTCCAGTGCTTCCACTGGGGTACAGCAAATGAGATTGAGTATGCACAAAAGCATCACTTGTATTTGCTATTTTTTTTCTCTCTAGAATTTGCTCCATGTTGTTTATCGGTCTCCTTTCTCTGGGAAATGCTTGGGGGGAAGAAAACCCCAAAGTGTACTCCACAGGAATAAAGTGTCTGTGCTTTTAGCTCACAAGGCACTAGTAGGCACTTCCTCTCATCTGACTAGTACCATTTTATTGCCAGTGCAGGAGGTCACTCCGTTTTGTTGCCATCCTATCTTTAAAGAAATCTGATCCTGTCATTAACAAACCTGCCCTACTGTAATCACAGAACATCACAATTTCAGGATATCACAGTAACATGGACAGTGCTGGTCCATGTAGATTGAGTAATGAGTCTGTCCAGAAGTGCTTACAGTTCCTAAACCATCAACAGAGTAGAACAGGTTCTATGTAGCCATTTTATTTCCTAAGTTATTTATGCAGTATACAGGGTTTGATTTTGAGAGAGATGATGCCTCATCTCTTGTGTTGATCTGAAAGTTTAGCTCTTACAATCCTCTACCTCTACCAGAAGGTAATTCCTTTCCTTTGTGCTGGAGGGAGAGAAGTGGATTTGATGGGCAGACTGTTCAGTGGATGAGGAATTGGCTGGATGGTCACATGGTGAGGGTAGTGGTCAATGGCTCAATGTCCAGATGGAGATTGGTGACGAGTGGTGTCCCTCGGGGTTCATATTGGGACCATTAATGTTTAATATCTTCATCGACAACACAGTGGGATCAAGTGTGCCCTCAGCAAGTTTGCAGACAACACCAAGCTGAGTGGTGCAGTTGACATGCCTAATGGATGGGATGCTATCCAAGGAGACCTGCACCAGCTGGAGAAGTGGGCCCATGTGAACCTCATGAGGTTCAACAAGGCCAAGTACAAGGACCTACACATGGCTTGGGGCAACCCCTGGTGTCAATACAGGCTGAGGGATGAAGGGATTGAGAGCAGCCCTGCCAAGAAGGGCGTGGGGGTAACCAGCAGATGAAAAGCTGGACATGAGCTGGCAACGTGCACTCACAGCCCAGAAGGCCAACAGTATCTTGGACTGCTTCAAAAGGAGCGTGTCCAGCAGGTCAAAGGAGGTGGTTTTGCCCCTCTGCTCCTATCTCATGAGACCTCACCTGGAGTACTGTGTCCAGCTCTGGGGGCCCCAGTACAAGAAGGACATGGACCTGTTGGAGTGAGTCCAGAGGAGGGCCATGAAGATGGGCAGAGGGCCGGAGCACCTCTCCTATGAAGACAGGCTGAGAGAGTTGGGGTTGTTCATCCTGGAGAAGAGAAGGCTCTGGGGAGACCTTCTAGCAGCCTTCCAGTACTTAAAGGGGGCATATAAGAAAAACAGGGACAAACATTTTAGCAGGGCCTGTTGCAATAGGACAAGGGGTAATGGTTTTAAAATAAAAGAGGGTAGATTCATATTAGCTATAAGGAAGAAGTTTTTTTACGATGAGGGTGGTGAGGCACTTGAACAGGTTGCCCAGAGAGGTGGTAGATGCCCCATCCCCGGAAGTGTTCAAGGCCAGGTTGGATGGGGCTCTGAGCAACCTGATCTAGTTGAAGATGTCCCAGCTCATTGCAGGGGGGGTTGGACTTAGATGGTCTTTAAAGGTCCCTTCCAACACAAACTATTCTACGATTCTAAGTGAAAACCATTTATGTACTTGTCAATGAGCAGGGCATTCTGGAGGACAGTGGCAGGAGCTCCACGTAGTGTTGATAAGTGCACATCTAATAATTGGAGGCAGGGGAGACCAATGTATCCTCTGTGGACAATTCCCCCCCCCCCCCCCCCCCCCAATAATGATGGTCTACCACCTGAAGAACAGCAACAAAGCCCTTTCCACTGTTTCTTTCTTAATCTGTTGTGTGTTTTAACGGTTTAATTCATCCAGGAAGAAGCAGGTGGACAGTGTACCTCATCCTCATACTATTCATAGCTCATTTCTGATTCTTAAATAGCATTACTGAGCTGCTAATGGTGAATATACATCTCGGTGCAGTTTCTGCCTTTGTTTGCCGCATATTTTACTCAGTATCCTGTGGCTCATTTGCAAACTTTGACAGATGAAAAATATGCGTGGTGCGTTTCTGTGATGACAGACTGTAAGAGCCATAAAATGCTCTAAGTGTATTTTTCAACAAGACATTAAAAACATGGAGAAGAACCATACTTTCAGGCTTTACTGGGCTCATGTAAGCTGTTACAATCTCCTGGCAAGATAAGCCACGTAAGAAGCTGTGGTGGATTGACCCTGGCTAAGGGCCAGCTGCCCACCAGAGCCACTCTATCACTCCCCTCCTTCTCTAGACGGGGGAGAAAAAGTATAATGAAAAGCTTGTGGGTCGAGATAAGGACGGGGGAGATCACTCACTAATTATCGTCACGAGCAAAACACACTGAACTTAGAGAGGGAATTCATCTTATTTATTACTAAGCAAAACAGAGCAGAGGAATGAGAAATAAAACCAAATCTTAAAACACCTCCCCCCACCCCTCCCATCTTCCCGGGCTCAACTTCACTCCCGGCTTCAACCTCCGCCCCCCTCAGCAGCACAGGGGGACGGGGAATGGGGGTTATGGTCAGTTCATCACGCGGTGTTTCTGTCGCTTCTTCATCCTCAGGGGGAGGACTCCTCTCATTGTTCCCCTGCTCCAGCATGGAGTCCCTCTCACAGGAGACAGTCCTTCACGACCTTCTCCAACATGAGTCCTTCCCACGGGCTACAGTCCTTCACAAACTGCTCCAGTGTGGGTCTCTCCCATGGGGTGCAGACCTTCAGGAGCAAACTGCTCCAGCGTGGGCTTCTCTCTCCATGGATCCACAGGTCCTGCCAGGAGCTTGCTCCAGCCTGGGCTTCCCACGGGGCCACAGCCTCCTTCAGGTGTCTCCACCTGCTCCGGCGTGGGGTCCTCCATGGGCTGCAGGTGGAATCTCTACACCCCCTCATCCTCCCTCCATGGGCTGCAGGGGGACAGCCTGCTTCACCATGGTCTTCACCACGGGCTGCAGGGGGATCTCTGCTCCGGCACCTGGAGCACCTCCTCCCCCTCCTTCTTCACTGACCTTGGTGTCTGCAGATGTTCTTACATCTTCTCACTCCTCTCTCTGGCTGCAAAAGCGCTCTCTAACTGTTTTTCTCTTTCTTAAATATGTTATCACAGAGGTGCTGATGGGCTTGGCCTTGGCCACCAGCAGGTCCATCTTGGAGCCAGCTGGCATTGGCTCTGTCAGACACAGGAGAAGCTTCTAGCAGCTTCTCACAAAACCCACCTCTGTGGCCCACACCCACCCAACCCCCACCCCCCTCCCGTTACCAAAACCTTGCCATGCAAACCCAACACAGAAGCTTCTCAGTAGTAACTCTTGGACATCTCATCAGCCAAATGGATAATAATGATCTTACTGTTTACAGGGATGGTGAGAGTAAGTTAAATTTGTCAGGTGCTTTGAAGTTCAAAGGATAATCTTGCTCTTACTTCTATGGGAAACATGATGGGAGGAAGGGAAGAAAAACGTATTAGGTAGAGAAGATGAATGCGGAACATCTTCAGGAAGCTTGCTAAAATCAGGACATAGTGTCAAATTTTCTCATTAAAAAAAGGCAACTGAAAATCATCCTTAATGCTGAGAAGTAAATTGCTGTGCAGAGGTTGTTAGTGTCTGAAGCTGGACCTTAGCATGATGTTGCACAACAATTTTATAGGCAGTAAACAAAACAGGCTAATTTTGTAGCCGTTGCACAAAAATGCGTCATTGAGAGTGCAGAATACTGTAAAAGAGTAACACCAAGAGTCTGCTTAAATAGTGTTTCTAGTGTAGAGTTTAGCTTGAAACGATGAAGGGACAGAATGATTGACAACTTTTGTTTCTAGCAGGTCATAGCATTTATAAACTAAAAGCCTGACTTCACAAACCCTAGCTTTATGTAGATAAAATATGTTGGATGGGAACAGGCCAATCTCTGCCAGCTCATTCAAGATCAGAGCCCAATGTGCAGTCCAGCCCCTAGCCTTTCCTTCTTCAGTGCATCGCCGTTCCTCTGGCAGTCTGCTCCACCTTCACCTAGATCTTCCTTTCTCACCCTGCTCCACTGCCCCACCCCAGCAGCTCAGTGAACAAGTGAGGTTCAGAGGTGCATCACAGTTCTTAGCATGAAGCAAGTGGTTTCCTAGGAAGCAAGAGCCACCACCGATCCCATAGAAATCCTATAGCCATTGTTGCAAGGAAACTCCTAGTCTCTAGAATTACTGTGAAATATTTGATTTTTTTATTTGTGGGTTTTTTTGGGGGTTGGTTTGGGGTTTTTTGGGGGTTGTGGTTTTTTTTGGTTGGTTGGGTTTTTTAAGCCACTGCAGCAACAGTGGGATCATTTGATGTTTGGCCTGTCACCCACCTCTAAAAATCTGGGGGTCACAATTATCCTCACCATGCAATGAAGTGGAGGGATCTGGATAGTTGAAGACCTTGGAAGAAATGGAAAGGTTTTCCAAAAGGAGGACAGAATGAGATCTCTAGGTTTCCTTGACATACCAAAGGTAAAAACCTGGAGAAGGAAGGTACTTGTGGGGAAAGGAGGAGCTGTGCAAACTCTGGCCCAAGGTAAAACAAGTAATTTACTTCAGGAAATGAGCAAAATCTAGGCAAGCTGAAAGAATAAAGTATTTGCATTTAGTTTGTTACTCTTTAAAAATCATTTGAAGTTAGCTTGATAATCCTTTTGTTCCATACCAGGACATGATGTATTTGGTTCATATGCTACATTTCAAACATGAGGGCTTATTTTTGGTTTTATGCTGTTTGATGCTATGTTTTCCCTTCTGCCTCCCTGTGTTTGAGCATTTTGAATATAAAAACTCAGTTTGAAAGTTTGGCCCTGATAGCTGATGAGGCTAAAGAAAAGTGATTTTGTGTGTGTGTGTGTGTGTGTTGGTGGAAGTGGGAGGAATGAATACTGACAACGCAGGTGTAAAACTGTTTCTTGGTAAATGTGACTCCCTTACCTTCCTGTTAGTCAGGATCATGTCGTGTTTCCGTGTTACCCTCTCACAGAAGCTGTGCTGATCATTCAGCCTCACTTGTTCTAGCTCTTGTAACTTGTATGAAAAGTGGTCCCTCTTCTCAAGTCCCTCTAAGTCCTGGAAAGATTCAGAAACTACATTTCCTATAGCTGCTTTTTATATAATTTCATTGTCCTTAAACTATGGAGGCTCAATAACTTCTCTCAAACCACTGCAAACTAACTCAGTGTTTGCAGTTCTGTAGTCCTGGCTGTCTCTTTACAGAAACAACAATATAATTTCTGCCTGGGACTTCTGTATGCCTCCAAATATCAGCAAGGTTATTTCCACAACAGTTTTGCAGTATGGGGTTCTCCTGTTTTAGATTTATAGATGGTTGAAGTGCGCAATATCGCGTGACCTTCACGTATCAAACAATTTCTGGCAAAGAGCTGACCTTAAATCACCTGGGTCAGAACACAACAAAAAAAAGGGTTTTCTCTATTTTATTTCTTAACATGTGTCAAAAAATGAAGCAGGAAGGTGCTCCAGGGGTAGATTCCTCTGGCCTAAGGCCCAAGATGGTGTGTAAGATGTTAAGTGTAATGTTGATGACCCAGGATTTTCCCACTAGCAAGGCACTGACACAGGTGGAAAATTACCATAGCACTTTTCCTTGGCCACAAGGTGACACAAGTGGCCACAGTCCCCATCGGTGCGCTCGTTGGAGGGAACCTGCCCGTGGGACTGACGATGCGGGGGGAAATGGTGCTGACTGGAGACCTGCAGCTCCCAAGCCCCTTGTATTAAGAGCAGAGCGATGCCGTTTGTGCAGCCAGGCACCGCCAGGCATGGGGGGCACGGGGTGGGCCGGTATCGCTCACCAGCAGCGGAGGATGGAGCTGCTGCCTTGCAAGGAGGACCTGAGGGAACCACGGCGGTGAAGACCAGGAGATGCCTGCAAGGACTCTGGGCAGAGGGTGAGCCTGGAGCAACCTACAGGTTTTCGTATTTCTTTGGAGTTGATGGTTTCCCATCGGCTGAATTAAATTGCTGCTCTCCCTTTTCTGGCTCAATATTTTGAGCTCAGTGTCTCTGAAATGCAAGTGTGTGGTTAGTTATTTGCTTGCAGAGAATCAGGGTGTCTGGGCGAACTCAGATATTTTGCTTTTAATAAAGTTCAGTCAGAGATGTAAAATATTTGAACTATATTAGATGCAATTTGCATCCAATGATTCACAAATAAAAGCTGCCTTTTCTTCAGTGATGTGATCCTGTAACTACGTAGGTGTTCGTATTGCTACACCTAAATTTATGGTCTTGAATTGCCTTAAAATGGATGTCAGGGGTTTTTTTCGCCCTGCAAGAAGTTGGCTTTTGTGTAAGGATTACCCTTTTTATGCCTTTTTGAGTTTTCTGTATAGTTCTGTGATTCCTTCCAATAGCTTTTAATAGGGAAGACTTGACATTTTTCTGCATCGGCGTAGTTGCCAAGTGTCCTGTGAAGCTCTGGCTGCACACAGATTGGTGCACAGAGGATTCTTTAGATGTGTTGATGTTAGATAGCTTTTTTCAGGAAAAAGTGGGAGAAGGGGCTTGATTTATGCTGTAGCTTTACCATCCTAGCTGAGAATAGAGTTTGCCATGGGTAGCCAAATGACAAGACCTCTGTTTAGGCAAAGATTTTCCTCTCATGTAGAAATTCTTTTAAATACATAAAATCTTCTCTGCGGGATGAAATCTTTTTTGCGTAGTCTTCTCTAGTGGGTTTTTCTTTTTTTCATTTGTCAACAGCTACATTTTTTAAATGAAATTTTATCCTAAACTGTAAAGGTTTTACCTGCAGCCACTAAGGAATAGCAGATCCTATCAGCCACTGCATTTTCTGTGGCACGACTCCAGCAACCATCTGTTACCTTTCTTCTTCTGCACAACTGACACACCAGAATCTCCCCCACAAAAAAAAAACCCAACAAACCAACCAAAAAAACCCACACACACCCCAAAAAAGAAAAACAAACAAAAAAACCCCCACCAAAACAAACAAACCAACCAACAGAGCAATGCCACTCAAAACCCTCCTTCTGAAGTTTGTCGTATTATATACGTTATTCCAGTAAAAATGCAGGTCCAGTTCTCAGGCCTGGTAGGAGAAACTTCCAGGCAGTTTGGTTGTGCTCTGTAGGACGGAGGGGCCTTTTCACAGGGGGAACTTCCGAAGTGGAACTGCCTCGTGCGAATGACAGCAAGCCTGCTGCGCGCTTTCTGCACTCGCAACGCGATCCTCCATTTCTCCATGGGTGGCTGGGAGTATCTTAAAGGCGAGTCAGAAGGGTGATGACACTGTTCTTTTAATTGCCTTAAATTATGTTTCTGCTGAAGGCATCTCCCAGGAGGAGGACGGGTTTGAGAGGAGAGTGGTTACCGCGATTGGGTTTGGCAGCTCTGCCAGGTCGTAACATCGTCAGAGCTTTTGTGCTGTCGACAAACGTGCGCACGTGGCTATTTCACTGAGAAATTCGAGAGCTGATGTCTCAAAATGCACACTGAACGCCTCTCCATCTTTTCCTTTCCAATTACGGGTGCTCGCTGATTCAGTTTTCAAGTGAGCTAGGTGGAAATACTGTCGTTGAGGAGCCTGTTCCTCACCCCCTGTATGCCTGTAATCATACCAGTTGTACACACGGGTGCACTGAAACTGGCCTAAGAGTTTCTGATCCCCGGCACGTTTATTACTCAGCTAGACTCATAATAATAAAGTGAAGAGCTTCTCACAGTAAATGTGAATGCAGAAGCCTTTTCTTGTCCTGTTATGTATTCATTGATGTAAAGATCATTTTGTTGCTGAACTTAGATCTTGTTTCCCTTTGTTACTTTAAAATAAAATCAGAATGTGGCTTAGGTTTTGCTTTTCGGTCATGTTAAACATGACTCAGTTTCACTCAGTTTTAGTGAAATGTTTTGTGTTATTTTATTTCTTAAAATTAACTGTAAGCATGGGAAAGGAGTCATGAAGTGTTTTTCAGGATTTCATGATGAGGAAAAGTCTGCACTTCATTGCTTTTCAGAAAAAAATTAGTGTTTTGGAAGGGTGAAGGGAAGAACTGGTAGGGCTGTTTTTCTTCAGAAGAGTGTTTATGGGGGAAAAACAGGAAAAACAATCTATGCATCAATCTCCAAAATTCCTTTCGGAGTATTATTTATATTGCCTCTATACAATTAAGAATAGAATGGATGACAGAGGAATGCTAGAGCTGATAGGTGCCAGCAGAGACATGCAATATAGTGAGGGTAGCCTGTCATGCTTTCATTGACAATTTCACTGTAGCCTGAAGGATAATGAAATGTGCAAAATACATTTCAGAAACATTTTAAAATAAACTATTTATGAGCTCACTAACATCTCTAACTTCTTTGGAAACTGGAATTCTCTGCATGTGGTATTGATTTAGTTCCTTGGTATCGCAAGCTTCTTGGGAAAGCTAGGCTCATGGCGCTCCTGGTTGTGCTGAATATAAGCAATATAGGCTAAATTTTGCAGCCTTTTCAAAGAGGAAATTCCGTTTACTTTGTAACATAACTTTAAAGAGAGTAAATGCAGCAATGTGAAGAGACTTCTAAATGAAAATTTGAGTGAGTGTTAATCAACAATAGTTAGGGACTTTTTTTTTTGAGCACTGTTTTCATAATAAAATTAAGAAGATAAAACTTTCATATAGCATTTTATCAGATTAAGATGAAAACTAGTGAATTTTAGAAATTCAGTGACTGTAGTCTGAGGTTCAACATTTGTTCTCAGTGCAGGCAGAGACTGGGGTTTTACCAATATATTTTTCTCTACTTTGTGAAACTGCCCATGTGGGGAGGAGATGTTTAAAAGGCACTGTTGTCAAGTTCACACAATATGTGCAAGGAGAAATACACACAGAAAACCTTCACAGCCTGTTTCCTCTAAAATGCTCTTGTAGTTTCTCTGTATCTCTGTTAAATGCAACAGCTGAGTCTCTCAGCCTGTTCGCAACAGCTAGAAGCAGTTCAGAGTTTGTCTTTTGTTATTGTTTTCAGACAAATAAAATTGCTTGATTCAAACAAGAAAATAACATTTCTTGGATAATAACTGTCTATCTATTAGAATAACTTATCACTCAAATGCTGAGATGTCAATGTAACAAGAGAAGTATTTTCTACAGCCAACATCTCTGTAGAGTAAGGATTTTGTTTCAATCTGGATGTCATGGATCCAGCTTTAAATTTTTAATTAAACCTATAGAGAAACATGTTTTAGATTTTATTTCTTTTTAATAAGACTGAAGTTCGAACTCATTCCACAGTGGTAAAAAAGAAAAGCAAATAAACTTTTAGTAGAGTGAGTAGTAATTTTCATATGCTGGCATTTGGTTTTGGTTAGTAACTTCAGAAAAATAATAATGCTCTTTTGAAATGAAAGCTAGAAAAAAGAATGAAAACTAAACAGAGTAAATGTAGCTTTTGAGTTTTGTGGGAATTCAAAGACTTATTGAGTGTTTAGAAAGCTCGGAGGGAAGAGAGATGGCTGCTTTCAGCTGAGTGTTGTAGCATTGTAAAAAAAATTATCTCTGACTTCATTTCTTTTACCTCAGGGAAAGAACATTTTGGAAAGAACATTTGCGTCCTTGTTCTCCCCAAACCCAAGTAAAATTTAGGCTTTGTAATACTGAATTCTCTTAGGATCCTATTGAAAAGGAGACTGGTGTGAAGATTTATGTATTTCTCTCAATATATGCATGTGATAGTGATAATGATGCAACTCCTGTGTGAAGATGCAACTTGGAATCGAGGCTAGTGAAAATGCTCGTGAATTACCAGCATGCATTACTTTTTAGTATGTAAAACAAAGGTAAAAACATAGATTTGTGTTGCTGTTTCTGCACATCATGCTGGTATTTAAATGGTCCAGTGGTTTCATTTTGCTGTACCTGCATAAAATTGCTGTACTTAACCTAAAATTGCACGTGTCTGTTCCAAAAAGCTCATGTTCAATTTGAAATTAAGGTGGACTGATGAAGAACAAGAGAAAGTAAAAAAGAAGGCAAGAAGGCAGAGTTAAAAGTAAAAGCAGTTAAATTGTTTAGTTACGCCAATAGATTTACTTCTCTGAATCAGTTAAAAGCTTTTATTCTTCACAACAAGTAATTATTGGTATCCCTGGACTGCTTTTAATGTAGTCACGTTTCACTGTTGTTCTGGTAAGCGTGTCTCAGTAGAAAACCCAAGGATTAAGAAAGGGGGTAGTTTCTTTCTTCACGGGTCAGCTGTGAAAGCCTGTAGGAAGTATGCAGTGTGAAAATTGCAAATCTTTTTTGGAAGACGAGGACAAATATGTGTTCAAGGTTGGTGTTAAAAGAGCATTTCAAAGAGTGCAGCAAAGGGCAGAACTGTGAAGGACCTTGGACGTCTGTGAAAACTATGTGGAAAATGTAGCCAACTATACTCAACAATCTCATGCTGTCATCTTGTAAAAATCAAAACTGCTGTGAAAGCTTGGTTGCTGGAATAACAAAACTCCACGTCTTCCAAATAGGCTAACAATGTAAATGCTCAAGTATTAAGTCTAGTCAACTAACTCAGAAAAAAATAAATCTCTTTTCTTTACCACTCCACACTTAGCATTTGCTAAGCTTAGCTTACTATATATACATATGAATATATGTTTGTGTATATATGTATGCGTATGGTATTAAGTAGGGCTGTTAGATTCCGTACTTGTTGGCCATGAAACGTCTCAGAAAGCAGAAGTGCAGAGCACAGAATTTCCACAGTGACAGGACACTGGAAGACCTCCTGCCTCTACCCAGCCTAAAACCTTTATGCAGTCTGTAGGAACTTTAGTCTTTGTGTATGTAGTGTAAATACAAACTCTCTATATATATATGTATATATGCACAAAAAATTGTATATAATATGTGTACGTATATAGAATGCATAATCCGTGTATACATGGCATGGAGCTGTATGCTGTCAGCCTGTGTGTTTAGGTGGGGATATGGGGCAGAGGAGAAGCTTGTGATTTTTGTTCAGAGGCATGTCAGATTTCTTTGTTTTATAAGAAATAGGATAGGTACAGTGTGAGGGGAGTCTCCTTGCCAATACAGCTAGCTGCCACTGAAATTCATTGTGTAAATGTTGATAAGTACTTGGCCTGATGTAGACCCCAGGTTCTCCGACACTTTTCACAGAGAAGCCTCGTGTTCAAAGGACAGGGTCTTTCTAGTGTTGCCTCCAGAAAGGATATATGGTTGTTATTTGTGTTCTGTATTTCAGGTAGAGCCATTTCCTCTATCCTTGTATGGTCTTTGTACTGGTCAGTCCAAAGAATCTTCTCTATCTGCTTTTGAAATTACGAGCTCAGGAGCCGTGAATTTAACATACCCAAATTCAGTTGCAACAGTTAGTTTTATTGATGCCATTGGGATTTGCTTGTTTATAAAGTGGAAACTGCAGTATCATTTTAATTCGGTTGTATTTGTGATATCTTTTGCTGACAGACATCTCAATGAATGGACATGTTCATTTTCAGTATTTTAGTAACAAACGAGTTACAGATAATTTCATGATTTTTCCATGGTTTCAAATACAGAGAAAGTATGAATGCTTTGTTTAAAACAAATAAAAGTAATCTGCGTATTTAAAACCAAATACTTTTCTTGCCCTGCTTCCATATTATTGAGGTGTAGCTTAATACTTTACCTCGGACAATGCGTATACTAACACAAATCAAGTTCAGTGATTAACCACACTGACACATGCTGCACCAAATTACTTCTGCACACGTATTATATGAAGAACCAAAATATATGATAGGTGTAATTCTGAGAGTGACAAGGACACTTCTGACTTAGTTTATGTCAGCTGGTTTGTCTAAGAAAGCCTGGCATCTTACTTGGGGTGTGATATTTGGAAGCTCTACCCCAGCAGAGCTAATGCGTAAGATTGAAGTTCTCTATCTTTGTTTCATGACTGAGTTTATGATAAAAAAGAAAGTAGCTTTCCAGTTCAAAAGAGGTAAGGGAGTAAATAAGTTTTGTTTTAGTCCTAGCTAATTTGCTTGCTAGGAGGAGTTGCTGCTCTTGGAAGACCTACAAATGAGACCTGAACTTGCCTAAACTCTAAAGAGTATTAATACTCTTTAGAGTATTACTTTTTTAAAAGTAATAATAATCCTTGTATTAAATACATATACGTGACCAAATCCTTCCTTGTGAAAACAGCAGTTTGCATATAGGACTGCAAAGTTAGTATTTTTCAAATGAGATTTAATTGTTGGCTGATATGGTACTGTTTCATGTTGGCTTTGGTTTTATGTTTGAATTGAGCAGAACTATTTATTACTTTTTTTTTTGAGGACAATTACCCCTGATTAGGGTTAAAATTCCTTTTGCTGAGGAGTTGTGGAATAATTTAAAATGATTGCATATTGCATCACATAAGAAGGTGCTTCCTTCTTTTGGGTAGGAAGCAGACTCCCGACATGCTTAATGGAGAATTATATTTTATAGCCTCTTAGGGAAGACTACTCTCCATGGAAGCTTGAGAAATTAGGAGAAATAATAAAACCAAATTTTGCCTTTTTTTTTTTTTTGAGGAATACTGGCAAATCTCAAAAACCCTGCAATAATACAAAACTAATAAGAGTCAAGTGAAGAATCCCCCTCGTGTGTTACCCCACCTGCAAATGAAAGACTTTAGTCTCTAAAGTCCTTAGAATAGATATTTTTTTCCTGTCATGTTCACTCATTTGACACTTTAACTCAACATAGTTGAATGATCTTTAACAAGTAACTAAAAATATGTGGGTGAGTGACAGATATAAAACTAGTATGAATTAAAATGGCCATAAGATCGACATGGAAATGTTTCTTCTAAATTTGTCAAAGGGAAGAGCAGAAAAATGCTTAAGGCCTAAAGTAGACTTGCATGTGAACTCCAAAAGCAATATTCCTAGTTGCTGTTTTAATCCTAAGAGGTATGTCTGACTCCTAGGCTTCTGAACCCTTCACATTTGAAGTATGTCCTACAGGACATGGAATTTTCTATCTAACAGTTGCGTGAGCTGCAGCATGCATGTGTCCTGCCAAATAACGCTTCCTTGGAATGGCAGTTGGTGTTTGCCTTTGTTTCCCCTTTCTTCTTGTTTCTGGAGTCTCTAGTACTGTGCTGTGTGCCAGGGTGCACAGCTGTCTCTTCAGCCATGGTTTTCGACTGTTAAAGCGTTCTTTGCTTCGAATGGGAATTCTGTCCCCTTGCTTCATCCACAGACTTTTTATTTATCTCTCACAAAGCAGGATGCAAAGTTATTTTTCTTGGGATAACTACTAACTTCTCAGAAAGGAGGAGTTCAGAGCAGAATTTCACTACAGCTATGTAAAGTGCTGTGAGCAGCTAGAAGAGTGAACCTGAACTCATATTTGCTTACATGCAAGGAAGGGTGGAAGAGGCAGCGTGATGATACTTCGCCTGTGAAGTGTAAGGCTTTATTGCCTCATTGTTCAGAATAACTCGTAAATTGCAACTTAACTTTGGTGCTGGAAGAGAGACGCATACTTGCCATGGGGCATATTCCTTGCTGTACTACGTACAGTATGCCTGTGCTATAGCAAACTTTGGTCCCCGACTTACTTGAATTTTCCTTACTGGCAGTTCCCTAGCTGGCAGAGCCTGAAGTTGTCAGGAGCAGGTCTAACAGGGGCAACCAGGTTGGAGTTGGTAGAAGAAGCTGTGACTGTTGACAGTAAGCGGCTGTTGAGAAATTATTTATGGATTAGTTAATGGTAAAAGCTCTTTGTGTGTGTCAGACTTGTGGGAAACAACACGGGAAATGATGGCTGGATTTCATTTATTAGAGTTACTGGATGTGTATTATATAACTAAAAAACTTATCCTCACTTCACCTTAGAGTTTGGTGAGTATAGGCGTATTATATTGATAACTAAAAGGTGCACAAAACCTGATTATAACATGGTTGGTGTTTTACAGGTAGGGAAAAAAAAAATCACATTGGGTTACTTGGTCTTTGAGCTAGCTGGGGCTGCTTAGGGCACAATGTATTTTTTTGCTTTCCTCCCTCCCCCTGTCTACTCTACAAATTGTAGTAAGACTGGAGCAGAATTGGAGAGACATGCGATTTATGGTGCGCCATATGGAATGCCATATGGAAGAAAAGAAAAAAAAAAAGCAGAGATCAGGAATTTTCTGTCATGGAAAGCTAATGAATATTTTCAGAATTAAGACTGACCTGAAAGCAACGACTTGACGTTGCAGTTACTTGCTTTAGGTTATATCAAGCTGACAGTCTCAGTAACTTTGGAAGTCCTGCCGAAGTATTCTATGATTCAAAAAAAACCAACAGCAAGGGATGAAGTCTGCTCTTCCCCATAGAAGGGCACTCACTGAGGGGTCTGAGGGTTTTCACTGCAACAGATTAGTGAAGTTAAGATAATACAAAACCATGAATTATTAAAATATGTCATGCCTGAAGGTTTACTGTTCTAAAGTTACCTTGATGTGTTCTGAGATGAATTGTCTTTGCATCTTCATTCTGAATTTACAAAACAATTTGAATATTCTAAATGATTTCAGACAAATTTCAATTTGTTCTATATTTTGTCTTTTTATATGGTCGAAGAAGCACATAGATGCATTCGGTAAGGAAAGTGCCCTTCTACAGCTTTTTATGACTAAAGGACGACTTGTACAATTGGATTTCAGTTGTTGCATTGTAAAATATTAAGCTGTGCTTTCAAATACATGAATAAAGTTTTTGTTTAATAGAATTTGCCTGTAGAGTATACAGTATATCTGGAGTATAAAATGCTGAGAGGAGGAGGTTTCTTAATGCTTTCACACAGAATGGCTTTCTTCTTCACAAGATGATTTACTGTATAATTTCAACTTTGCTGTTTGTTTTGGTGACAGTTTACACTTTTCTGTGAAGTAGTAGCTACTAACTTGACAAGAAATTTCATCCGCTGACTGTTTGCCAAAGTTTTGTTTCCAGTAAGTAAAACATAATAGGCAAAATGGGAGGAGTCCCCCAAATCCTTACAGTTTCTGGAAATTAGATGTTCATTTTTATGGAACCTGATTGGAGTGGGAGGGAAGAGTGATGCAGTAACAAACCACATCTGAGATATCTTTGAAGGAAAAATTAATCCCTGCTTGCGGTCACTTGCATTAGTAATTCTTTTGATATCAAGTTGATCATACCGATTTAAAGGTTTTGGGAGTGTCATGAGCACTCAGGATAGCAAAGCTACCTAATCAAAATCAGAGTTTCTTTTTTGTTTACATATTGCTGAGGTGTAGATACTCTTGCTAATAAGTCCCTATCAGAGCAACCTGAATCGTTTGGATATTAATGACTTTTTGTGGTGTAATCATTTACTTATTTAAATTGGTTCATACCAATATGTTTCATTGAAGTTAATTTACCCAGCTTTTGTTAAGGGGTTAGATGGTATAAATGCCTGAGTATTTCTCAGCCCTTGTAATATCTCCATTTTATTTACAAAATTTACATTTTATGTTTGAACACTTACTTGATCATAACTCATCTGTAACAGAAGGTACAGTGTCTGATTCATGAGAAATACTCTAAAATTTACTGGTCCACAGATATAAAACAGAATAGAAATTGCTTTCAACCTCTGAAGTTTCTAGTGTTGAAGAGGATGCCACTTTTCACTAAAGGTAAGCGTACAGTACTGTTACTGTTGCACAGGCAACATAAATAATATAATACAAACCTGAGCCAGGCAGCCTGGGTTTTGATAACAGTGTGCAGAACCAAGATTGTTCTGCAAAGCAATCCAAAAAATGAGGCTATCAATTGCTGCCTCAGTTGGTAGGTGAGGTAGCACCTGAAAGCTAGTCTGAATTGTCGACATAAACTCTAGCTTGTGTATACTCTGAAATTACTGAATTCTCCAACAAAAATTGTCATAGATTGTCAAGAAAATCTATTTGCTCTGTGTGAAAGATAGATACCTGTCTCTGGGACTTCCAGAGGACAGTATTGGAATACATGCTGGTATTTACAGAGTGTATTATTTCTAGAGTGGGTTGATTCTGAATCTGCACACTTTATCAACCTTACTATCTACTGTTGTCTTCAGCAGAAAACTGATTGTGCTAAAGGAAGTGATACATGGATGTGTGTGGGTACGTGTGTGTGTATCACAGAAACGGCTTAACCTGGAAGTCCAAGAAAGGATGTGATGGAAAGGAATTAGAGAGAAGGAAAAGAGGGGATAAAAAAGACATGTGGCACCCCTCATCTTCCGTTTGTACTGTCTCATACAGAGCTCAGCCTGTGTCGCATCACAGGATGGCCATCGCGTATATTGATCCAGTATGGCTTGTAAAAAAACAGTCATGGTTTAGAATGGAATCATAGAATAATTTGGACTAGAAGAGACCTTAAAGATCATCTAGTTCCACACACACACCCCTCCCGCTGTGGGCAGGTACAATTTAGTATGCAATAGTTTTTGTTTAGGTATTTTCCTGTTTAAACCATACCCATGAAACAAAACACTGCTTTTCTGATTGTTATAAACACTAATTTTTTAAACAGATTGCAGTTTTATTTTCAGTACTTCAAGATAAGTCATATTTTTTACATGATCCCTTTCATGTGTTCTTGTTTGTTATTCTACAGCCATGCCTGCAAACCTGTGATCCACGTTGTTTTTATTGTCACCAATTGCTTCAGGCCCAGTGGTATTTACCTATTCCCCTTAATCCCCTTATCTGTTAATTGGAAAATTCCTCAGAAATTTCTTGAGGTACTATTATATTAACTCATTGAACAGGTAGGAAGTCATATTACTTTATGTTTCTAGTTCAGGTACAGAACTTTACTAGAGAGATGCCTCAGGATGAACTCATCCTGTAATTGTTAATGGTATTTTGAGAAGTGGGATAAGGGGCCTGGAGTATTTTGTTTGGGATTTATTTTCATTGGTGGAGAGTGCCTTCTTAAAGTGGTGGTTTGGGTTTTTTTTAACTGATTTGGATTTTTTTTTTTTAATTTTTTAGATTGCTTGACAGAGTTTCATTATAAATTCTAGTGTCTGCTAGGCTTTATAGTGGTTAAATATCTGCTTTATGTCTCCATAGAGCTTTGGGAATAGCGATGTCTTTAGTACAAATGAGTTGTGGCCTTCCAAATTTCAGTTGCATTGTTCAGCCATGCATGATTATAAGATCAACTGGAGAAAAAAAAACAAACAAACTGTACTGCATATGAGTTCTTGTTGTCCGACTTCCATAAAAACCTGTTGGGTTCGTGCTATATACCTGTCACTTTGGCCACAGGTGAAATGCAGACATGCATTAAATGCAGACATGCAGGTAGTCTATTGGTAGTAAAAAAAAAAAATAAAAAAAATACAAGGATGAAAAGGCTGTGATTTGAATTAAAAAAACCCACATCAGTTTCAACTGTGTTCCTATTACAAGTTCCTATTACAAGTTCTGTGTTCCTATTACAAAGAACCTTTGCTGTCCAGGTTGGGAGTATCATCTCATTTGAAAAGTAGGCACCACAACACTTACAGGTTTCTTAGATAGCACATTGAAAATTATCCATTTATTGTAGTTGTTGTAGTAAGCTAATTTCTTCTCATACCCATATCTCGCTCTACCCATACATTGAAAAAGATGAACTAGAGTTCAGATCAAAAAAAAGCGTTGGCTTTTTCGGATTTATAATTGACTTCATATTATTAAACTGAAAATCCTGTGGGATACTAGAGTTTATCCTCAACAACTGTTCCTTAGTGGCCATCTGGATTTTTAGATGATAAAACAATGTATTCATTTTTTCTAACACTGTGATATTCTGGAGTACAGTGCAAGATCCGTATTAAAATCAATTTCCCTAGGGGGCTTCCCCATCATCTGTCTCTTTTACACCCTTCCACCACAGTATTTGTTGTGCCCTGCTTACAGATTTTGCTTATATAAATTCCAGAAGAGAAAACATGGGAAAAAATAAAGCTTCAAGGGTTTTAGATTAATAATGCTTAGGAAGCTTGTTAGCTATGTGGCCTCCTGCCTGTTTATTGCAAGATGTTACTAGGGAATGCTTTTTAAGATTACTTCAGTTTTTCTAACACATTATTCTTCACAGAGTTTTTTGTCTAGATTGCCTATCTTGATTGCATCCTTTAACAACATTGTGACTGATCTAAAAGATCCTGGCCACAGAAACCGTTTTGTAATACGGAGAGGAAATAGGTACAACACTACAGACTGAAGCGTTACTCCGACAAAATCAGCGTAGGGAGTTCAATCCTGACGGAAGTGAAACTGCCCGTAAGTCAGCACCACCTGGTTCATTTGCGTGGGGACTGAGTAAGGTCCGAATGACCTGAGGGCTCTGAGCTACACTGGTAGGGTTTCACCCTCTTAGTCACAATTGGAATATGTGCCTGCTATGCTTCCTGTCACTCAGCTTCAGTTGACATAATTATGTCAAGTTTAGATTGGATCTTAGGAAAAATTTCTTCAAGCACTGGAACAGGCTGCCCGGGGAAGTGGTTGAGTGCCCATCCCTGGAGGTATTTAAAAGACAAGTAGATGTGGTGCTTGGGGACATGGTTTAGTGGTGGACTTGGCAGTGCTAGGTTAATGGTTGGACTTGATGATCTTAAAGGTCTTTTCCAACCAAAACGATACTATGATTCTACAATTCAATCTCCAGACTCAAATTTGGGTGCGTAATGTGGAAATTAAGTGGCATAATATCTCTGTAAAAAATATGACTTACCTCTGTGTGGTTGCTTCAAGCTGAGCTACTGTGACGCTGAGACCTCCTGTTCTAGGATAACCTCTCTTTCCTGCTTGACCAGTGGTGGTAAAGAATGCTAATGGATCAGTCAGAAGAGCTGGTCTGTGAGGATCCAGAATCTGAAGTGGAAAAGCTTTGCTACAATCGCTCCTCAGCTTGTATACCGTCATTCTGCTCAGGGAAGATGATGTTGAGGGTTCATCATCGCTTCACTGCTGTATAAATCTCCCGAAATAGCTGCTGTAGAGTGAGTCAGTGTCTTTCAGCTTGGAGCTTAGTGAAGCAAAGTCATCACTGACCAAACAATTTCTCAGGCCAGAGTCAAAACACTTTTCAAGTACATCACGCTTTTCAGGGAAAAAAAAAAAAAAAAAATAAGACTCCTAGCCAAAATTCATATTGAGGCAGTGATAAAGTGGCAAAGAACATGACATCTTCCTGGAAAATCCTTTTCTGAAGGACATTCAGGGTGGAATATTACTCTATTTCTTCTCTGGTTCTCTATCAGATGATGAAAAGGAGTCAATCTGAGGATGCTGACAAGGCCTTAGAAAATAAAATGGATTATTAAAAAAGAATCTGATTTTCTGAGATCTGAAAGGATTGGAAGAGAGAGAAGGCACGAAAAGTGTGCTAAAGCATCTACCCTAAAATATTACTTCCTTTTGCAATTATATATCTTTTCTTTGACAAAAGTGAGCACTTACTTAGATTGTAAAACATAATTCCTTATGCCAAACATTCTGAGGATGTTTTTATCTCTAAAATTGCAACTGTCCTAAAGATATCCAGAAGATTTAGCCAGATAAAATAGAAGACTAGAATAATGCCACAATAAGATCTTTTGTTCAGAGTCCAAAACAGTCCTTGTCCCTGGAGTCCACCTGCTGTCAGAAATGCCGCTGTCACTAAAGGGAGAAGGCTAGTCAAGAAATGCTAGATGTTGCAACTCGTTGAAGCCTAGATTTGTTAAAGACTGTTAAGAATGAGTAAAAATGAGAGAAATGAGTGCTTCAAAGTTAGTGCATTTTCTTTAAGTCTATTTTTCCACAGCCATAGTATCTGTTGTTTCTTCCAGTTCAGGGAAACAATGATAGTTGAACTGTACAAAAGGTTTTTATACAAAAGCAAATGTTCCTGTGCTTTTATAGCTTAGTGAAGGAAGGATATTACTGATTAAAGAGAAAAGTATTTAGCAATGAGCAAGAGACGAGCCTGTCCTTGCAGGCTAGTAGTCTGTCTGAAATAAGGTCACATCATCAGCTACGTTAGGTGGGTTAAATGCCCAGCTTCTGAACTTAAGGGATAACTGTTCTGCAAAGGAGCTATCTCAGCCTGTTTTGTGCACTGAAGTTGCCATACGTTTCTTTTAATTGAGGTGACAAGAAATACTTACTAGTTTACTGTTACGGAGATCCCCCCTTAGCTGCTAGAAATGTACTAGGTAGGTACTAGGTAGGTACTAGGAAGATGTTCAGGGCTCTAGTTCTTGTCCTCATTTACATATGTGCACGCACAGAAACGCGTGTGTAAGAAAAAGGCGAGGAATGCAGAGCTTGCTTAAGAGGTTGATCAAGCTAATGAAGAAGCTTTAGCATCTCTTGCTGGCACAGTCTCCTAAAAAGGTCAGCTGATGCCAGGGGCCTGATAGAATATTATTTGCATATTCACATCAGACCACACCATTAGCAATTTCTTTGCTTTCCCTATAAAGATTGAAAGATTGTTGTTGATACTGAATACCAATATGCATAATCTGGACCTTTGTTTGCTGTCAGGTACAGTTTAAGGATTCATAATTTCCTAAAGCAACATTTTCAGTAGTCTTGCAAGAAATTATTTTAAATCTTTCCATTTAAATTGAAGTGAGACTTCTATGGTGTTCTGTTACGAGAAGGCGACAGAGATGTAGAATCTTTCTAAGAAAAGTTTGGTCTATACAATAGTTTTTGAAGATTGGAGACAGACAGATATCTGTACACTAATGATATCTACACAGCTAGATGCAAAAGCAGCGTTTGCAGCTTATTTACACTTAGAGGCATGATGCTATTCATATAAAGATAAGGAAGAAGCAAATCTGAAAGCAGCATAAGTTTGTATGGAGGTGGCTGTTTTTCAGGAATTAAGCTTGCTTCTCTTTGGAAGGATGTCCTGATGTTCATCACCATGCTTGGTGTGTGTATGCTGTGTCTGATTGTGAAGTTTGCTTGGGGTATGTGCGCTATAGACCAGTCCCTCAATGAAAGGAGAAGAAGGGAAACTGGTCAGGACTTAGGGAGAAGACAAAGAGGGTGTGACCCAGCTATGTGTTCCTAAGAGTAAGACTGAAATGCCTGAGGTGTTTGCAAGGACTGTAGAGGTGGACTGAAAGCGAGAATCTTGGACAATTGCTATGATCCGTGTTCAGAGTGGATGCAATCAGGTACCATGGACACTCTTAAAAAATGGCATTTGGTTTGATGCGGGCCATTAATTTTGAATAATAAATTTTAAACCACTTCTTTAAAAATTGCATTAATAGCTTGCATAAAATCTTAGCTGCGTAAAAGAAGGTGCATAATATTTTCTTATTTTTTCTTCACCTTTCACCGGGAATGTCTTCTTGCAGGCATTCATTTTGATTGGCAAAAAATGTAACTATAGCCAAGGAAGAGCATCGTCATGCTCTCCAAGGCTTTGAATTCACTAATGCTGATGTTGTTAAAATCAGTTGCCACTTAAGGGCTGAGAGAAGCCAACTTAGAGACCCTTTTTAAGACAAGATACTGCTAATCAAACTAATTTTAAAAAGTGCACAATTAAATATTTTGCTAACTTCCCTGTTTTCCATTGTAGAACTTTTATGCAGCCTTTTTTATTTAATAAAGATCATCCTCAGTAGGTTTCAAATGTGCATATACTGCATGATTTGCCTTTATCATAAGGTGCAAGGGCAGCTGAGATTATAAGCACTGGTGTGTGATAACAGTACCCAAAGTAGTATTGTTAAAGTGGATATATGTCTGTCTGTTACACAGTGACTGCTTACGTGATGCTTTTTGTACCATTACTAAACATGCAAGAAAGATTTTTTTTTTTCCCCCCTCTTCTCAAATTGCTGTCGACATCTGAGATTTTAAATGGGGTCTGTACACGTGTAGCGTTCTGAAAGAGAAAGCAAGTTAACATCAGAATTACAATTCTAAGTTAGATCAAAGGTCTGTTTGAGCCCTGTATCCTCTCTGACGGAGGCCAACACTAAGACGGCTGTGGAAGAGGACAGAGCACGCCTGCTGCTGTTATGCAGAATGCCTTTGCAGTCCCCAGCAGGGATCATAAGCCAGGAACCTGGCAGCTTTACACTTAGTACTCCTCTGTGGACTTGTCATTCCTGAACGTGCCTAATCTCTTTAAACACATGTAAGCTTTAGCATCTGTCATGTGACAAGGAGTTTTTCAGTTTATATGCACCTTGTGTGAAGACTTCTTTTGAAACTTCCACTTGATAGTTTCATTTGACATCCTTTAGTTCTTGTACTGAACATAGCTATAAAGAATAGATCCCTGTGCCTCTTTCCATGCCAGTCATAATTGCGTAGATCTCTACCACACATCCTGTAACTCATTGCTTTTCCAGGTTGAGGCATTCCCCGTGTATTTAGTAGTATGTACTATGGAAGCTGCTCCTTAACTTGTAGTGCTCCCTGCCAGCCTTCTCAATTTTTATTAAGGTAGGTTTACTTCATTATTTTTGTGAGAGGGAGATTGAAACCATGCACATCATTCACGATATAGGTGTACCATAGAGATGTATGCTAAGATAATGATGATGACTCCTTTCTCTTATATTGTTTTCCTAATAATTCACATTCATATTGATTTCACAGATGTTTCGGAGTATTGAGCTGATGCTTTCTTAGAACTCCGTTATAATCCAAGTTTTTTGCTTCTTTGGAAAAACAATGCACTCCTTGGCTTCTCCACAAGATTCCAGTGGCTCGTGTGGTTGTATGTGCTCATTAACTCAGTTTCTTAGAATAGTTTCTAAAAATATGGCCAGGGTTTTACAGGCCTGTGGTTCCCCACATGCCTCCTGCAACACTGTTCTTTTTTAATTAGCATTACTTTACCTGCCTCCCAGTTACTTAATACACATATATCTTTAAGCGGGAGTTTGCACACTCCAGCTAGTGATACTCTTATTTCACTCTTACATTCTTTTGCTGTGTTGGGGCACATGCCATCTGACAATAGAACAGTTTGGGTTGAAAGGGACCTCCAAAGATCATCTAGTCCCCCCTTCCTCCAACACACAGGGACATCTTCAACTAGATCAGGTTGCTCAGAGCCTTGTCCGACCTGACCTTCAATGTTTCCAGGGATGGGGCATCTACCACCGCTCAGGGCAACCATTGTAAAAAAGTCTTCCTTATATCTAGTCTGAATCTACCTTCTTTTAGTTTAAAACCATTACCCCTTTGTCCTATCACAACAGGCCCTGCTGAAAAGTTTGTCTTCATCTTTCTTATAAGCCCCATTTAAGTACTGAAAGGCTGCTAGAAGGTCTCCCCGGAGCCTTCTCTTCTCCAGGCTGAACAACCCCAATTCTCTCAGCCTGTCCTCATAGGAGAGGTGCTCCAGCCCTCTGATCATCTTGCTGCAATGGGTCCATGTCCTTTTTATGTTGGGTGCCTCAGAGCTGGATGCAGTACTCCAGGTGGGGTCTTAGGAGAGCGGAGTAGAGGGGAAGACTCGTCTCCCTCGACCTGCTGGCCATGCTTCTTTTGATGCAACCCAGGGTGCGGTTGGCCTTCGGGGCTGCAAGCATGCACTGTTGGATCATGCCCAGCTTTTCATCCATCAGTACCCCCAAGTCCTTCTCCTCATGGCTGGTCTCAATCCCTTCATTCCCCAGCCTGTATTGATACCGGGCCGTGCCCCAACCCATGTGCAGGACCTTGAACTTGGCCTTGTTGAACCTCATGAGGTTTTGTAGTGGTTTAACCCAAGCTGGCAGCTAAGCCCCACACAGCTGCTCACTTACTCCTCACCCTGCTGGTGGGATGTGGGAGAGAATCAGAAGAGTGAAAGTGAGAAAACTCATGGGTTGAGATAAATACAGTTTAATAGGTGAAGCAAAAGCCATGCCCAGAAGCAAAGCAAGACAAGGAATTCATTCACCACTTCCCATGGGCAGGCAGGCGTTCAGCCATCTCCAGGAAAGCAGGGCTCCATCACGCGTAACGGTGACTTGGGAAGACAAACACCATCACTCCGAATGTCCCTCCTCCCCTCCTTCCTCTTCCCCAAGCCCCTTATGTGCTGAGCATGATGCCATGTGGTATGGAATATCCCTTGGACCCCTTTGGGATCAGCTGTCCCAGCTACGTGTCCTTCCAGCTTCTCGTGCACCCCCAGCCATGCTGCTGGTGGGGTGGTGTGAGAAGCAGAAAAGGCCTTGGCTCTGTGTGAGCACTGCTCAACAGTAACAAAAATGTTTCTATATAGCAAAAACATCTCTGTCTTATCAACACTGTTTTCAACACAAATGCAAAACGTAGCCCTATTCTAGCTACTATGAAAAAAATTAAATCAGCTGGAACCAGGACAAGGTCACGTGAGCCCACTTCTTATGATTGTCGAGGTCCCCCTGGATGCCATCACATCCCTCAGGTGTGTCAGTCACATCACTCAGCTTGGTGGTGTCCGCAAATTTGCTGAGGGTGCACTCGATCCTGCTATGTTGTTGATGAAGATACTAAACATTACTGGTCCCAATACAGACCCCTGAGGGACACTACTTCTCGCCTATCTCCATCTGGACATTGAGCCATTGACCACTACTCTCTAGATGCAACCATCCAACCAATTCCTCATCCACCAAACAGTCCACCCATCAAATCTGTGTATTTCCAATTTAGAGAGAATGATATTGTGGAGGATGGTGTGAAGGTCCTTACAGAAGTCCAGATAGATGACATTCGTAGCTCTTTCCTTGTCCACTGATGTAGTCATTCCATCATTAGAAGGCCACTAGGTGGTCAGGCAAGATTTGCCCCTGGTGAAACCATGCTGTCTATCTCAAATCACCTCCCTGTCCTCCATGTGCCTTAGCATAGCTTCTAGGAGGATCTGTTTCATGATCGTCCCAGGCACAGAGGTGAGGCTGTCAGGTCAGTAGTTCTACCCTTTTTAAAAATGCATTCAATGTTTCTTTTTCCAGTCACTTGGGGCTTCACCTGACTGCCATGATTTTTCAAATACCATGGAGAGTGGCTCAACAACTGCATCAGCCAATTCCCTCAGCACTCTGGGACACGTCAGGTCCCACAAACACGTATGTTCAGGTTTCTCAGGTGGTCATGAACCTGATATCTCTTACAGTGGGAGAGACTTTGTTCCCCCAGTCCCCGTCTTGCAGTCCATCCACTCAAGAGGAGTGGGAAGAGAGATTGCCAGTGAAGACTGAGGCAAAAAAGTTGTTGAGTATCTCAGCCTTCTCATCTGTTACCTGTTTGCCAGGGGGGGTACGCTTTTTTTCACCTTCTTTTTCTGGCTAATACATGTGTAGAAGCCCTTCTTAGTATTCTCTGTGTCCCTTGCCAAGTTCAGCTCCAGCTGCCCCTTTGGCCTTCCTGACCCCATCCCTACACAACCGGGCAGCGTCCCTATACTCTTCCCAGGATACCTGTCCCTGCTCCCACTGCCTGTGCATTTCCTTCTTGCCCTTTAGTTTGACCAGCAGGTCTTGACTCATCCATGCCAGTGTCTTCCCTTCCTTTCCAGATTTCTTACACCTGGGGATTGAGAGCTCTTGTGCTCTTTGGAAAATGTCCTTAAAGATCTGTCAGCTCTGTCTTGCTCCCTTGTCCCTGGGGGCAGTTTCCCAGGGGGTTCTATTGACTAACTCCTTGAACAGCTGGACATGGCACTTTCATTGTCCTGTGTTTCATCCAGTTGTTCCATCCCCTTTTCTGTGGCACTGAATTTGAGACTGTTTTCTTAGCGAGCTCATTGGAAAGAGCTTGTTGAACTTTCCCACATTGAACACAGAAATAATGAATACGTGCAGTTCCTCTGCTCTTGCCTTCATCTTCATGAACGTTATTTTTATACCTTGCTTTTTGGACACATACTCCTCAGGAGTGTTTTCAGCTCTTGATATGTGCTTGAAAAAGAATTTCTCATTGGCTTCTATACCTTCTGAAAGTTGTTCTTGAGCTACTCTTTTGGCCACTGTTTTGACCTGCCTCATTTTCTACATTTGACCCGTTAGTTCATGGTATTTTCTTTTCCTTGTTTAAACACAATTGGAAGTTTTCTGAAGACTGCTTTCTAAATCTCTAATTGTGCCCTTTTCCCTGCTGTTTAGCCATGATAACTTTTTTTTTAGTTTATATTCATTTGTCTCAAACTTCAGTATAGTGTACTAAACAGTGCTAAATCGTGACAGATGGTAGAGACCTTTAGCTGCGGCTCTTAACCTCTTTTTAGCAAGCTGCGTCATTCTAATGCGATTCCTCTCCTTGAAATCAAACACAACTGTAGTGATTTCTTTGGGGTTTTGCTCCTGCAAAGATGTTTAATCTGTGTATACTTCATGATTTCTTGGTGGATGGTTTTATTGACTGTGATATTGTGACCTAGACCTTTGTACAAGCGAGGATCAACAGAGACGTTACACTGCCTACATTGATTAGCAAAGACTAGTCCTTCCTCACAATAACTTTGCCAATGTCTAAATATTAATGTTAGCATCACCTTCCCCCTTTCAATGGTCTAGATGTGCATTTTGTTAGGAGTGTGGGTTTTGTCTCCTCAGGATTTCTGTGTTTGCTGTGCTTGTCACCGTTGCTGTCACCCTTCTGGCTGGTGGTGTAGTCCTAACAGTGCACCTATCTTCTCTGGGCTTGGAGTTTCAGTTTCTGTGGTTTTACGTCACTGCCTGACATAGTTTGCTAAGTTGGTCTGAGTCTGACCTGTCTTCAGCAGATAAATAGAGCCATGCTGTTTATCTGACCATCACAGTGAAGGGGCTTATCTGAACGCTATTTAAATTTCAAAGATCAGTATTATTTAGTGTTAACACTGTGTCACATGGAAGGACCAGAGAAGTGGCATGTCTTAGTATTTCCATTACTGACATCTATTTGATGAATACATATTTATAAACAAAATACTAACAAAAATCAGAGGCTGAGAATGCCAGCCTATATAACTTTTTTGAACTGTTCATGAGAGATGTGAAGAATTTTATATTGTGTTTACCTTCTGTAAATAAATAAAATTACTTTCCTTTCACATGTTATATTTACTTGACTTTTTAATAAATTTATAGAACTTTTAGGCCTGTTTTCTATGTCTGTAGGGTACATTCTTATATTGGATGCCTTTTTATGGAACAATTTTCTGTTACTTAAGAGTCTTTAGAAACTTGAGAAATAAGTTAATTAGTGACAGTGGATTGGTTTGGAGTGAGTATTCCCCACACAGAACATCCATTGACATCAGAATTACTAATTTATTTATTTATTTAGGATTAGAGTTTTTAAAGTTAGTTGCCCATGGAGTTAATGAAACAGGACTGTAAAGTAACCTGTCTAGTGTGATGGGTCTTTCTGGTATAAGTTATGGGCATGTGAAGCAAAAGATGACTGGAAACAGTCACTGTGGATTTACTTAGGGTAAATCACGCCTGACCAGCATGCTTGACTTCTCTGATAAACTGGCTAGATTTGAGAATGGGAGAAAAATAGTGCATGTCATTTACTTTGACTTTAGCAAGGCTTTTCAACACTCCCACAGTGTTCTTTTATCCATGATAGGACACTATGGTCTGGATGAGACAAGAGGTCAACAGGTAGAAAGCTGGTTTTATGATCAGGCTCAGAGGATAATGATTAAACAACATACTATACCTGAAGAGCAGTAGCAAGTGGAATATCCTGGGACCTGTCCTGCTTAATGTCTTTATCAATAACCTGGTGGAAGTAATAGAGAACACTCAGATTTGCAGGTGACACCAAATTAGGGTGACCAGTTGATGCCCTTGCCATCCAGGGAGACCTAGACAGGCCCTAAGAATGGCCTAGCAGAGGAACCTTAGGAAATTCAAGGAGGACAGATACCAAGTCCTGCCCATGCAATGACTCAGGCTGGTGCCTGCCTGGGAGCAGCTCTGCGGGAAGGGACCTGGGGCCTTGGCAGACACAGGCTGAGTGAGAGCCAGCAGTGTGCCCTGGCTGCAGCGATGGCCAACAGCGCCCTGGGCTGTGCTAACAGGGGCATGGCCAGGACTTGTTTGGCCACGTGTGAATTAACTGTGCTCAGTTTTGCACACGCGCCCCGCCTGATACAGGAGGGAGACATCAACAACCTAGAGCAAGTTCAGTGGAGGAGACACCAGAGATGGGCTGGGGGCTAAAACATGCGTCCTATGAAGAGACCCTGAATGGGGCTTATTGAGGAGGCTTTGGGGGGACCTAATGATGGCTGTCCAGTGCCTAAGAGGATGTTATTGAGAAGAGTTTTCACAGTGGTGCATGGTAGAAGGCCAAGAGGGAGGCAAAGGTTGAAACAGGAGAGGTGCAGGCCTGATATAGGAAAATATTTTTTTACCACAAGGACGCTCAAGCAGCAGAACAGGTTGCCCAGAGAGGTGCTGCAGTTTCAATCCTTGGAGATTTTCAAGACGTGTCAAGTTTAAGCCCGGGGCGTCTTAGTCTGAAGCTCACCCTGCTTTGGACAGGAGGTGGGACTAGATGCTCACACTCAGGTGCTCTCCTGCCACCTTTACCCATGGCAGGAGACTTGAGTCAGTGACCTTCTGAGGCCCTAGTTCCTTGGCCCTTGGAGAGGCTAGTCAAGACTTAATCAGGTACTATTGTGCAAGGAGGCAGTATTAAGGCGAGACCACAGAGAAACACTACCTTACGACTACTGTGCATTTTACTTGAGCTGCTATTTTGTCTTTGCCTAATTCGTGCAGTAGCTAAGCGAAACCCTTTCCCATACCTTCTGGAAGAATAGAGATAGCAAGGATAAAGCTCCAATGGATAGAGAAGTTATCGGACTGGAAGCAAGGGAGTCTGTAGATATTTTTAAAGGGAGGTTAAGGGGGCTGCATACTATAAATTGTGAAGGTGTGACAGGAGATATCAAAACTGATATAATTAGGAGCAGTTTAGCTATCTGTAAAATTTGTTTACAGTTGCCATCCTAACCATCTGTTCTCTTTCCTTGTGTTGTAGTCAGTTCGGGTAGATGATATTCTGTAATGGGTGAAAGGTTTTTTAAAGTATTGTTTATGTCTCTGCATATACATTTATAGAGTACATCTTATAATGAGGCCTAGGTCCCATCGGTGCGATTTGGGGATGCCACTGTAGTAACAATGATATATTACATGCTGTTAATGCTGCGTTTGCAAAGCTTTTCCAGTTAAAGTTGTTATGCAAATGCAAGTTGTCTCCTTTCCCCATCTGGTTGTTTGCATACAGGCTATGGCATGCTTTTCAGTGAAATAATTTTTGGTGTTATCTTTTTAAAAGGCTTATCTTTAATGTTTGCAGGGGGAGGGGAGGACTTCTGTCATAGCGAGTCATAATGTCCTTTGACAGGAATTGCCATCAGTGCCTGGACTTCTTGGATATACAACTCTGTGCTCTAGTACTTGAGCTGATGGGTAATTGACAGGAACAGTGTTATGGTTTACACTCACTTGCTGGTTCGGGTACGGAGACTACTGTTTAACGTGAAGAATCACAGCTGCTTTCTGGGTGGTCGAGTAGTGTTAGGAGCCTAGAATAGGTGTTTAGTTCCAGACACAATATTGCAGTGTGCTTCAGGGTGATGGACAGGAAAACATGCAAGGTTTGACTGGATCTGGATTCTGAACTGCCCTCTGATCCATAGACTTGGTTCCTCCAGATCATCTGTAGGAGACCAGAGACAGCTTTTTCCCCTGTATCTCAGAGAGAACCTCACCATGCAGACTTGCCACTCTAACACCCGTCATAGGGACCAAAGGATGACCAAAAAGGGTGGAGAATCAGGTGTCATTTTTGAAGATGAAAGGTAAATTCCATTCTGTTGTCACGTGAAAGGGTACAAGTCTGATATGTGGCTGAGGGAGGCCCTCCCATTGAGTCACGAGGTTCAGAAAGGACCCCCTCGCTTTCTAAACTCATTCTCAGAGAGGAGCCTAGGTGCGGCTAGGTCCAGTCTTAGTCCCAGACTTGTTCAACGGTTTATGTCTAAAGGGTTATGTGTGTAGCCACTTATCAGAGTCAACGTTTGCCTGTCAGAGCCCCACTAAGGACTTTCACTGAAACAGTTTCGCAAAGGTGAAAAGAAAAAATAGGTAATTTATTGAAGCGACAGATATAAAAGTTCGGAATTGCCGTTGATAAATGCACTAACTGCAACAATTTTGAGCTCAAGTTAATAGTTCAGCGCTTTTGTTAATGATAGTTTTCCCGGGGTAACATCCGACATAATTGGAGGCGCAAGTCTTACCAAAGAGGCGTCCCTGCTTGGGGAGGGGAGAGGTCCAGGCCCGTCGACCCGTCCGGATAGTTGGAGTTCTCGTCCTCAGAAAAGAGGATTCTAAATGCCAGATTTATACTTTTGGCGAGGTGGGACTAAGTCAGGTATTGTGTGTCGATTGGCCCTTAACAAGGCTTGTTGTGCAGTTGATCGGGGCTGGGGGGGGGGAAGTGGCAGAGAACAAAGGCATTCAGTACAGAGGAGCGGTGGTCTGTTTAGTTTTACCAAAGTAACGTCAAGCTGTGAAGGCTCCCCCTCACCCCAGGCGTCACTTAGTTGATTAAGGAGCAGACCGGTCAGGCGCTGCATCTTGTTAAGATGAACAAATCGCTCATCTCCTGCCCCTGTTCGGGTCCAGTGCTTATCAGTGCAAGATAAGCAAGTTGCTCAACCCCTGCTCTCGCCCAAGCTGGACTCCCCCAGGGCCCCTTCTGCTGCGTCATAATGGCCCTGTATTCGGCACCAACAAGGCTGGTGTGGTGGGTTGACCCTGGCTGAGGGCCAGGTGCCCACCAGAGCCGCTCTATCACTCCCCTCTTTCATTAGACAGGGGAGAAAAGGTACAATGAAAAAAAAAAAAACTTACGGGTCGAGATAAGGACAGGGAGAGATCATTCTCTAATTATCATCACGAGCAAAACAGACCGAACTTAGAGAGGGAATTCATCTTATTTATTACTAAGCAAAACAGAGTAGAGGAATGAGAAATAAAACCAAATCTTAAAAACACCTCCCCCCACCCCTCCCATCTTCCCGGGCTCAACTTCACTCCCGGCTTCAACCTCTGCCCCCCTCAGCGGCACAGGGGGACGGGGAGTGGGGGTTACGGTCAGTTCATCACGCGGTGTTTCTGCCGCTTCTTCATCCTCAGGGGGAGGACTCATTGTTCCCCTGCTCCAGCGTGGGGTCCCTCTCACGGGAGACAGTCCTTCACGACCTTCTCCAACGTGAGTCTCCTCCACGGGGTGCAGACCTTCAGGAGCAAACTGCTCCAGCGTGGGTCGCCCACGGGGTCACAAGTCCTGTCAGCAAACCTGCTCTGGCGTGCGCTCCTCTCTCCACGGGGCCACAGGTCCTGCCAGGAGCTTGCTCCAGCGCAGGCTTCCCACAGGGTCACAGCCTCCTTCAGGTGTCTCCACCTGCTCCGGCGTGGGGTCCTCCATGGGCTGCAGGTGGAATCGCTACACCCCCTCATCCTCCCTCCATGGGCTGCAGGGGGACAGCCTGCTTCACCATGGTCTTCTCCAGGGGCTGCAGGGGAATCTTGCTCCGGCGCCTGGAGCACCTCCTCCCCCTCCTTCTTCACTGACCTTGGTGTCTGCAGATGTTCTTACATTTTCTCCCTCCTCTCTCTGGCTGCAAAAGCGCTCTCTGTTTTTCTCTTTCTTAAATATGTTATCACAGAGGGACTGATTGGCTTGGCCTTGGCCAGCAGCAGGTCCATCTTGGAGCCGGCTGGCATTGGCTCTGTCAGACACAGGGGAAGCTTCTAGCAGCTTCTCACAGAAGCCACCCCTGTAGCCCCCCCGCTACCAAAACCTTGCCACGCAAAACCAACACACCTGGGTAAGTCCGGCACCCCACATCTGTGCAGGCATTAACATCAATTGAAAAAGCAAAATCTTCACTAAGATTTGCAGAAATTAAGGTTATCTGAGATTTAATGCACTGTTATGGATATCTTTTATGTCACTGCAGGTTTTATCAGGATTTCTCAGTCTCATATTTACCCATGACCAATCTATTTGAGGGCCCATTCTGAGCGTTTATGATAGTTACTTCACAACATAGTATTCACTTAAGAGTAATTACATCTTCTAATTTCATTTTTACAAAGTATTAGGAGTTTTAATTTAACATCTATGAAAGAATGTGTTCTCACAGTTTTCCTTGAATATGAAGAACATGACTATGGAACAAATCATGCTGAGTCTGAGGTTACATGGTCCCCTCTGAGCAAAATAACAAGCAAAACATTTCTCCTAGCATTAATAACTACTTGCTGTAGTGTTTAATCTTGTAGAAGCTAGCCCAGTGGGCTTTTGTCATCCAACCTAAATGACTCTTGTGCGTTTGATGCAAGACAAGTCCCAGCAGCTGTGATCAGCACTTCAAGCAAAGATACAATAAACCTTTCTGCAGTTTCAGCTAGAGATACATTACCTTCCTCTAGGATCACAGTGTGTGCTTTTCCTTAGTAATGGGGTTTCTAATTATATTTATAATTGATTGACTATGATGCAAGCTTAATATGATTGTGGGGCCAAATCACAAGAAGTTTCAAAAGCTTGTGTATACTATGGACTCAGTATCAAAATGCGTTTATTTCCTCATAGAGGGCTCGGGCTTCTTCCCCCTTTTTGTTGATTTTGGTAGATATTAAACACCTGTTAAACATCTTGTATTTATAAGAATCCCACAGGATGAATTTAGTGTAAGAATCCTAATAGCATGTGGATTGGAATCCTAATAGCATTGGATCCCATGGAAGGGATGCAATCCAGCACCCAGGATAAGTTTTCACATATTAGTAGACTACACAGATGCAGAAATACCACATGGTTTGATGACTCTGCTCCCCTTAATACATACTACTTAAGGAAGTTGTATATAATTATGTATGTGTATATACATATGCATATATATATGTGTAGTTGTATACATATTTTTTAATATATGTACAGTATCTGTATTTATATATATAATATATATTCTTTTTAATATATATTATGTGTGGTTTTTCCCAGAGGGACTGATGCTGTGAAGTTAGTATTCACACTTGGAAAGGAGCTCATGGTATTGCTGTCCTTTCATTGATGTTCTGCTTTACCATTTCTAGTTGTTGTTTCTGAAATACTAATAGTGTTAAGGGATTAAAAGAACAAAGCCAAATTTTCTTTAAAGCAGACTTTTGGTAACTAAATGTACAGGACTGCAAATCCTCAATAATCTATTTTATCTCTAAGGAGCAAACTAGGGAACACATATAAGGCAGATATTCAAATCTGTTTGTCAGATACCATCATTCCATAATTCACATCCTATTCCACTACCACAGTAGTTTATGGTGAAGTGGGTCACACAATTCTGACAGAAAAATTTCTCCATGGTTTAGGAAAACTGTGTTGGATTCTTTCTTACTGTCACAACATGGACAGATGTTAGAGAGAAAAAAGGTCAAGATCAACTTAGTGTAGTATTATGATATTTCAACATACTTTACATGTTCAAAGCACTTTGGTAACTTCCACTAAAGTATAAGTGGATAATGTATAAAGCATCTCAATATTTTATAAGGGAATTAGTAGTTAAAATGGTAAATATGATTAAAAAAAATTAGCAGTCTTCCATTTTAAAAGGCAATCTAAGGATGAACAGTACTAAATATAAATTTTAAATTGGAGTATTGACTATATGTCTGTCCCTACAGCATATTTTGTAGCCTCAGGGGCTGAAAACCTGTAGCTCTGTCACATGGAACCTCTGAATAACCTAAATGGAAAAAAAATTAGAATGACAAATAATCAATTTGCATACTTTATTTAATTTAATATTTAATGTGCTTTATGAGTGTCTGAAATCAGATACTGTCAGTAATTTGTTATGGAAAGATAATCGAGTTTATGTGTGATTTTTTGTGTCCTGTATGTTCCTGGTGGTACTGGTCAAAGAAAAAATTTAATAGAAATTTTGTATAATTTGGAATAAAATTTTCACTGTGGTGTATTTTAATATTTTTTTTAAACATCATAAACACAGGTTGTTTTATAAGTACTGTGAGTTAACTATTCTTAATGAGAGTTAAGCATCTTTTATATCTTGTTTCCTTCCTGTTTATATGAGAACAGGCAAATATTAATCACTGCTGAAATTATTGTTTTCAATAGGCCAGAGAATCCTTAAGAGACAAGTGCTTGTTATGACAAAAAGATGTTTCAACCTACTGAATGTTTTCATTTGTCCCTCTAATCCCGTTGTGCAAGTCACCTTAGTGCTGTAAGTGGTTGCAATTACACAGAGCTTTAGTGGTTTAAGTTATGTAATGTAATTGGATTGTTAAAAATTTTTTAGTAGGAAGAAACAGTTTGTATTGCTTTGCCTGTTCCTTAATTATAAGAAGAAATTCAAATTAAATCTTTGCCTGTTCAATCATAATCAGATGACACAATAAACATATATCTTAAGGTGAAATATTTGAGATGGGAAGTATTTGGTGGTCCTTTCTCATGTGAATAGTCTTTTCTTATACAACTAGTCATTATCAGTTCAAGAGATTTGCTTCTTCAAAGACTCATTGATGTTAATAAGGATTTTGGGATCGATGCATATATTTCTCCGAAAGAAAAGGTAAATCAAACACATTTGATGAGTTTTATTTCTGTACCACTGCTGGCCAAGAAACTTAGAAGCATGGTGTCCCTTTCAGCCCAAGCTATTCTATGATTCTATGTGATATGGTTAGATAGGCCATTTACAGTAAGAAAATCTTTCCTTTTCTCTCTTTCAAAAAAAAAAAAGGAAATAATAATAAGATTTTAAGTCCTTTTTTAATCTATTCTATTAAGCAAAAAAATGGCATTATTCCCACCATGTTTACCTCTAAAGGATGAAGAACTGAATTTGTTACTTGCATGTTGCTGCAGAAATTATGTACCATCATAGAAAGAAATCAATATTTTATATCTCATGGAGTAAACATTATTAAATTCTTCAATCATTAAAGTGGAAACAATTTAGTACTGTTTTAATAACTCCGCAGTATATGAGCACTAAGACTGATAATGCAATGTTAATTCTAACTAGAAAAACTTTATATAGGCCAAATAGAAGATGGCTACCTGTCCTGGTTTCAGCAGGGATAGAGTTAATTTTCTTGCTAGCAGCTGGTATAGTGCTGTGGTTTAGATTTAGGATGAGAATAGTGTTGAGAACACACTGATGTTTTAGTTGTTGCCAAGCAATCAGAGACTTTTCAGCTTCTCATACTGGCCTGCCGATGAGAAAGTGAGGAGTGCACAAGAACTTGGGAAGGGGGACAGCCAGGACAGCTGACCCAAGCTGGCCAAAGGGATATCCCATACCATATGGCATCATGCTCAGTATATAACTGAGGATTGGCTGGGAGGTGGCTCAGCTTGGTAGCTAGCTGAGCATCGGCTTCGAGTGGTGAGCAATTGTACTGTGTGTCACTTGTTTTGGTTTTTATTATTATTATTAACAACAACAACAATTGTTTATGTCCTATTAAACTGTCTTTATCTCAACCCACGAGTCTTACCTTTTTTTCTTTTCAATTCTCTCCCCCATTCCACTGGGAGGGCTGAGTTAAACCAGGACGCTATGCCACTAGCATTTTGTTGTTGTTCTTTGGGTTTAATTAGCAGGTTAGTGCTTTCTTGAAAAAAAGCTAGTTGGTATTGTAGAATTTTTCCACTTGGAAGGGACCTCAGGAGGTCCTAGTCCAACTATCTTCTCAGTACAAGGTCAACACCATATTTAGACCAGGTTGCTCAGGGCTTTGTCTAGGTGTGCCTTAAAACCTCCAAGGACAGGGATTCTGCAGTCTCCCTAGGCAACCTCTTATAGTGCTTAATTCTCCTCATATTGAACATTTTTTTATTCATGTCAAGTCAGAGTCTTCCTTATTTTAATTTTTGACTACTGTCTTTCATCCTACAGCTGTGGACCTCAGTGAAGAGCCTAGGTCAACCTAGGTATTACCTCCTCTTTGATAAAAGAAGGTTGCTGTTAGGGCCAGTGCCCATCCTGAGCCATCTCTTCTTCAGACTGAAGAAACTCAGTTGCCTCAGCTTTGCCTCATACACTGTGTCAGCTCTTTGCCTTGTGGTGGTGGCCCTCTACTGACCTCCTCCTGGTTTATCAGATCTTACACTGTTGTGGCCAAAAACTGGATGCGGCATTCCAAATACAGTCCACTCCCTTTTCTTGATGTACTAGCTACACTCCTGTAGCCAGGATGTTCTTAGGCTTAATTGCTGCCTGGGCACACTACTGGCTCATGCTCAGTTTGCTGTCCACCAGGAACCTCAGGTCCCTGCATCTGTCTCTTAACAAAGAGTTCTTTCCCAGCCTGTACTATTGCAGGTGTTTATTCCTAGAAGCAGGACTTTAAATTTGTCCACTTTGTATGTCATAAGGTTCCTGCTGGCCCATTTCTCCAATCTGTCTAGGTCCCTCTGAATGGCATACCTGCCCTCAAGTGTGTCCATGCACCCAGATAGGATAAGAGGCAGCAGGCACTAGTTGGAACGCAGGAAATTTGGATTAAGTACAAAGATTTATTTATCTATCATGCAGTTCAAATATTGGAACACAACCACAGAATTGTGGCTACTCAGCTGGGTAAGGTCCTGTGGACCCTAGTCTAACTAGGCCTGCTTTGAGTGGGGCTTGGGCTAAATGACTTACCAAGGTTCCTTCTAACTTAAAGTTTTCTGTCTTTCTGTGACTGTTCTTCGCAAATTTGATGTTGTCCACAAACTTGATGGAGGTGCATTTTTTTTTCTCCTCTATGTCTTTAATAAAGATATTAAAGAGGGTAGATCCTGACAAGCTCCACTTGTAACGAAGTTTCAGGTCGAGTACAAATTAAGGCCACTTAGATAGATAACATCCCAGCTTGATGCTATGGCACACCATGTCAAATCCGTGCTAAAATCAATGTGAATGATATTCATGGCTCTCTTCATCCACAAATCTAGTCATTTCATTACAGAAGATAATGGTGATGTCAAACATGATTGCGCTTGGCTTGTTATTCCTAATAAACTGCTTCTCATTTATGTGCCTAGAAGTGGCATTCAAGACAACTTACTCCATGGTGCCAAAGAAAGGCTTACTCGCCTGTAGTACCCTGGTTTGTCATCTTGCCATTTTTAAAATACCAGTGTAATATTTTCTCTTGTCCCGTTATTGAGGACTGCAGCCAATCTCCATGCCATGACAGAGAGCAGCCTTTCAGTGTCATCAGCAAGCTCTCTCAGCACCATCATGTGCATTCTCTCTAGTCCCATGGGCTTGTATGGGTTTAAATTTGTCAAGTAATCCTTGAATTGATCCTCCTCTGCTGCTGTTGCTCTCCTCCTTGAACCCTTGCCCCAGACACAGAACTCTGGGAGACTTTGTTGGTGAAGACTAAGACAAAGGCGGCATCGGGTGCCTTGGCCTTATCTGTGCCTGTGATTGCTGATTTAGCAGTAAGCTTGCGTTTTCCTTGTTCATCCTTTCAATGTTAATGTAGCAACAGGAGCTGTTCTCATTGTCTTTGACATTGCACATCTCAACTCAAACTCATCTTTAGCTTTCCTAACAGCACCCATGCATGTTGAGGCAGTATTTCTGCATTCCTTCTTCCATAGCCTGTCCTCACTTCCATCTCATGTACACGTCCATGTTACACTGGAGCTCAGTGGTGAGTTCCTCGAGCTTTTTACTTGGTACACTAACAAATAATCTTGGCTTGTGATCTGTTCAATATTAAAAGTTGAGATTTTTTTCTGGTTGTTGCAACTATTGTCCTGTGACAAAAGCTGAGGAAAAAATGCCAACAATAAATCAGTTGATTACCCTTCATTCTCCTTGTTTAAATTAATTTCACAAGTAAATGAGTATTAATAAGGACATATGTCTGGAATTTTCTGAGGAGCTTCGACCAAGTTTTCAGTGGTACTCTCATGCGTGCTTTGTTTCTTTGTGTAACGTTCATGCCTGTACTGAAAAATTGAGGACTGTTTCAATGATACTCTTCAAACCTGAGAAAAATGAGAAAAGTATGACCTGTCTGGAAGAAATTGGATAGAGGAGGTGTAGCCTTTGTGTGTCTGTGTTCCATTTGATGCTGTCTGTCATAAATTCACAGTAGCTGAAATAAAAACTTGATCTCATGAGGAAAAAAAAAATCTAAACACTGTTTAAAGAATAAAAGATAAGACAGCAATGTAGAGATAGACAGCAAAGCATATGGTGCCAGGAGCTTGATGCTGGGAACAGTCCCGCTCTCTGTCTTCATTATTAATCTGGAAAGAGTGCAAACATATGCTAACTTTAATTTTATGTTTTATTTTACATAGATGGAATCTTATAAATTGAAGAATCTTGTAGTTACCAGTCAGGACAGAGGACAATGTGATTAGGCACAATTATTTTTTTATTAAAAAAAAAAAAAAAGGCAAAACAGTATTTGACTTAAAAATTACAAACTAATGTAATTAGGTGGAAATGAGCCAAATTTATTTATTTAAAGACAGAGACATTCATGTCGGAAGTAGTGGTACTGGAAGAGACCCTTGAGATTCCTTCTCTGGGGCTGCACGATGGGAACGCAGAGAGCTGCTTTCCAGAGCCATCCGCTCATGGATGAAGGAAGAAGGAACTGCCCTTTCCTGCAAAGACGTGTGGCTGTTTTGCAAAAGGGGGCAAACAGGTCAAATTGGGATTTAAGGAAGACTAGTAGACTCTGTGACAGTTTTGAGCAAATATAGACTTTCTGCTTTTAGTGATTTGTAATGTGAGTAATCAGTGCCTCTGCACTTAAACAAATCAAAGTTCAAGGACTGTGTTAAAATTTCACAGGGAAGAAAGGAAACCAGCATATGGCTTAATCTTTCACTGCTCTAAGGATGTTCTGGAAAGTTAGGAGCATGGCTAAGGTGTTCTGGAGTCTTAAGCAGAACAGAGGCTACAGGCAGCCATTGAATTTGGTCATTTTGCAATGTGAGAATGGTATCTGAACATGTTTAAAAATGTGAACAGCAGTTAAGAGCAAAACAGGTAAGTCACGCAGCAGTTCATCAGCACGAAGCTAGCTAGCAGCGTAACTGGAGCTGGTTTATAGCAGCTCAGAATGCCAAGTGTGTTTCTTGCACTGATTTTCTTTCAGGCATCAAGTGCTTGCCTGCCAACACTGAGGTGAATGAATCTGGGGAATAGACAGAGACCAGAATTTCCCAATGACCCAGTGGAATAATTTCAGAGTTTAAGCTCTGTGATCTACTTTCCTCACCTGTATTTTCATGTATTTCTTTTAAAACTTTTGTTCAAACAGTCAGTAGATATAAAAAAATAGAGAATAATTAAATAATGACCTCTGCTGCATTTGGGGTTATACTTGACATTTACTTGATATTTTCTAGTATATCTTGCTGGGTTTATTCCTTATAGCATCTTAAAACTTTATTTCTGTAATATATATTGAATAAGCACTTCTTAGCATTTAGCAACTAATGTTAGCTTAATATTTAATGAGTTCATTAAATGTTAAATTAATAATTACTAATAAATACAAATCCATAAAATGAAGATATAATGAGATTGCTAATACCAAATTGTTTTTCTGTTTTAAATGAATCCTACAGGAAAGTTCAATAGCCATTGCATGCTGTGTTCCTGTTACAGTTTCCTCTGAAGATTTTTTTTTTTTTAAGAAACAGTCATTGCATAGTAAGCTGGACAGCTTTTTATGTAGCATGTGTAAGATAGCATTTGTATGAGTTACTTCCTACGGGGATTGTTCTAGAATAGTAGTCATGCACTTAAGAAATTATTTTAATTCACAATATATACAATTACAGATTCAGGAGTATATATCTAGCAAAACACTTTCACATTACAGATTTAATAATAAATTTCTGATGTGATTTCATTTCCACTGCACATGACCTTTGTGTTGCTTGAAATCATGGAGCTGCTGTTTGAGGAACTGTTGCTTGGCATCTTAAAACATCTCGCTGTGATTATAACTGAGTGGGAGTAACACATGAACAAGTTGGAATGTACTTAAAAAAATCTAGCACCATAGTAATTAAGTGAAAGAAATTGATCAGCTGGTATAACAATAGGCAAATAATTACTGAAAAGGCAAGCTTCATTAACGAGGTGCATCTATTAACGAGGGTAATCCAGATAATCTTGGGATTTCTCTTAGGTGGTTTTACAGTTTTTGAAGTTAGCTTTAAAAAATTCCTTTTCTCCAGTCAGATTAAGAAACTTACCTGATATGTGCTAGTTTTCAGTTTCATATTTTGACTTTTTCTATAATCTCTTTGCTTGTCTCTCAAAATGCAATGATTCCTTAAGCCAAAACTGCTCAGTCACAATGAAAATGTTAAACATCAGTAAGATTTTTGCCTTTTAGGATGAAAAGCCCTAGACAATCCAGAGAATATCAGGGATCTAGTGTTCTCTCTAGTATTGTCATGGATTTTTGTGCCTTGACATCTTCCGTGGGGTAACCAAGAGTCTACTTTCCACGTCTGCAGTGGCTGAACATCAGAACACACCAGCCTGATTCAACAGGAGGGAAATAATGAGAGTTCAAGCAGTGACCCAAGTTAGAATTACTTCTCAGACTTCTATGTGTTGTGATTTACTTTGGGTAAAAATAAAAATATATTAACATACAATATATATGGGAAGTCTTGAAAATAGAGTAGAGCTTGGATTTAGTTGTTTACATATTTGTAGTTTATTTCTATGTACTTCACTAAAGTAGACTAAATACAAAAGATCAAATGCGACCATATCAAACAGGTCAAAATCATTTAAATCAGAGAGGCTTAGGTACTTCAAAAAAGTGTGCCAGCTCTGTATTGAGGGTTCCAGATACTATCCAGGTTAACTCAGCTGCAGTACATGAGATTTCATGTTTCAGGATGGCACTTAATGATCTCGATCTCTTTTCTCTCACTCTGAATTGAGATTGGTGAACATCAACTTGCTAGAGGTAGCATCAGTGCTGGAAATCCACAAAAACGGCTCAGTAATTTGTCTGGCATTTGACCTGGTTGCTCAGTTGTAATCATAACAGTTTAATGACTTGTTCAGTAATGAAGAGGATTTGGGGCCTTTTTCGACTACAAGGTATGGAAAGGGCGTTCAGCTGGGATTAGTGTATAATCTGAGTGAATTTTGGAAGCATACGTTTAAGTTTCACAAAGTACATCGTTTTGATTTCAATAAAAAGTAGTTACTAGAGGTTTGAAAAAGTAGCTAAAATACTGTGATTGTTAATAGTCGTTCATGATGGTCAGTAGACATTTATTTCAGCCTGCTTTCTTCTAAATTGTTTTCGCTGATTAATGTATGCCAGTGATCTCATTTTACCATTTGCAGTCACTTGGTAGCATAAGCTCAATTAAAGTTTTTAAGAAGTGTCTCTAGCTCTTTTTTTTAAATAGTTTCAGATTGCCTTAGATACTGATTTTTGTTTTTTGAGTAACAAAATACTTTGACTATTGAACTGTTTAGCAATCATGCAAGTTGTACAAAATCTCTAAATGGGAAGCACCAAGAGGCTAAACTCCTTACCTGGTTTATTACTTTAGAGTTTCTTGCTGTTCTTTTCTTTTCTCCCATTTGTCCCTTTCCCCTTGTTTTTTTCACAGCAGTTCTTTTTTCTGAAGGTTTCATAATCTTCAGCTTTTGCAAATCATTTGTTTGTAAAGATTTGACAATTGCTGCTTTGGTAACAAATCAGCAAGTATTCATTAATCACTGCCCGGAGTTCCTTATCGTTCGCTGTATATCTTTACACAACAAAGATTAGAAAATGGCGATTAGTTCAACAAAAGCATTCTTAATGTGACTCTCGCTTTAACATGTAGTATTGCTTTCTCCTCCTATCAGCTTGTGCATCCATCTCTTCAGACTTTATAATTTTTGCGGGCATGTGCCAGCTGCATGTTCCGATACAGCCTTTCTAAGAATGGTGCTGGGAACGCAACAGGCGAGAGGGTAGCTTTGCCTTTTGAGTCAGCTTCTGATTCAGAGCCCAGAGTGATGGTAGGGGAGTGCCAGCAGAGAGGGAGAAAATCCAAAGCCCTGACTCTTTTTAGTCATTAACAGTCTCTGGCTTTATTATATCTTCCTTCTCTGAGATTATTAGCTAGCTCCAAAGTCTATTCTAGCCTTACGCTGAAATAATGATGTGCTCTTTCTGAGCGTTTGGAAACTGTATTAGGTAACTGTTGAGTCCCAGTACAGATGTGACCTTATTCTTAAACCACACCATTTTATCCATCTCAGTAAATTGATATTTATAAAGTATTTTCAGCTCTTGGAATGAAATGAGAAATGCACAAAAATTCCTAAAGCTCTCCATTCATAGATTCTAATTGACTTTGCACATTGCAAAACAATTTAAATACTGCATTGCTGTTATCGTTCACCTCTTTGGAAATGGTTCTTCCACTACTGAGTTATCTCATGCATGTGATATGATCAGTGCTTTAAATGCCTCCTGAATTCCCCTTCACTACACCATAGTTGGGAAAGATTTTACTATTTTATCTGCCTGTAGTTAGAATCTCATCATTTCGCTATGCCCATCTTGAGCTGATGATCTAAGCCCACTCTTGAATTCTCCTTCATTCTCCAACTTCACGAGCTTCTGTGCTTTATAGATGAACAGATTTCAAAGACCTCAGAAGCGCTTCTTGAAAATTAACTTTTCTCATATTTTTAGCTCCTTTTTACCTTTCCTCAGGCTTCTTTTGATAGATGATTTGCACTACCATAGTGCTTTCCTAACAGAGCATTTGTACTGCGTTAAGTATCTTAGCTACCCTTTTTATTAAGACAGTCTTTTTGTTCTTCTGTAGTTCCCTTCTCTGAAGTTGAGTGAGAGACTATGGAGAATATTCTGGCCTTCATTTTTTACATAGGGATGTTGAACCAAAGTACATTCTGGTCACTTAGGGAATGGGTCTTCAGCTGCAAGAGTTCAAACAAGAGCTCGCATGCCATCAGAATCAACCATTGCACCTTCTGTTGTGGACTCCTTAAGCAGGAGTTGTTTTACTATTTCTTTCAAATGAGCTCCATCCCTCCAGTACAGGCCTCTTGTTTCCAGCATCTAGTGTCCCATACAGAAGAGTCTCCACTCCATAATGAAGAGGAAACCTCACTTTTTAGCCAAGCATCTTTGCATTTCTGTTTGTCCTCTGTAGTATACAAGTACATTACTACATGGAAAACCTTGTCTTCAGCTACCCTTGCAGGGTCCTAGATTGTCTCTCTAAAACCTTTTTCTTGCCTTTTCCCTGTGCTACTGGTACCCATGGAGAGCAGAAGTGCAGGCTTCTCAAACCCAGTGCTTCTTACCTGGTGATCCAGAACCTTTGTGCCTTTCATATGACTTTTGCATCCAGCAAGCAAGTGAATTAGTTCTGCCATCTGGTCTTGCAAACTCATCTGACCCCTATTTCCTAGGTGCCAATCCCACAGGTCCTTGGTTCCAGAACAGAAGGGTACATGACCATCTTTGGATCGAAAGGCCTCAGCACTGCAGTCATTACCCCGTCATAGGTCTAATGCCATGCCCTGCTGCCACATGATGCCATGGGCATTAGTCTGGACTTGATCTCGTTTTGTGATGTTCCTGAAAGGCTCCTCTATCAGTCTGATCATCCTCTTTCTCAGAGGACTTGGTTTCTGTATATGGAGATCAGACTGCTCACCAATGTCTGTGAAAGTGCTACATGTGACCCATGGGCTGTGTTTCTCTGAGTTCCTTCAGTCCATCCCCCTCAAATAAGCTCCCAAAGACACTGTCCACATCATGGTGCATCCAGGCTGCTTTCCTAGGGGGCAGGTGTTTGTAAATGGGGTGTGCAACACACACCTTCTTGCTGGAGCTCTATCTTTATTTTTCTATCTGGGTGCATAACAGTGGTTCTTTAAGATGGTTTCTGTATCAGTGATCCACCTGACTGGCAAATGTCCCCCTGGATCCAAACTTCCTTTTAACTTCTCAGCTCACTTCCATTTATGTTTCCAACAGCTCTGCTCACTCTATGCTAGGACTTGCCTTGGTCCAGCAAGGGCTTCTTGCCCTGCTTCTAGTTTCAGATTTTCAGCTCATCTTCCTTCCCTCCCTTCTTCCTCCCACCCCACTGCTTTCCTGAGTGAGTTTCTGTCCTTGATCTTACTCCCAAAATTCAGAGATAAGACTTTTTGTCAATACAGGAGGGACAAAACAAAAACATGTAAATATTCTATGTTGCACAAAGTAATATATTCACATAACATATCTTTAATTGCTGGGAAAAAAAAACGAGATTCTGTTTTTTTGTGGGTTTGTGGTTGTTTGTTTGTTTTTTTTTTTTTTAAATAGGAAGAGCATTAAACAATATGCCATAGCCAAAACAGAATTTCTGACACTTTTTATTTCAATTTAAACAAGCAATGTACTGGGGGGAATTGTATTAGGGACTTTCTTGTCTTTAAGCGTCAATTATAAAATACACAAAATACAAAAACCCAAATAGATCACAACTTCTCTAGTTTCAGGAAATCAGACCAAAACCAGCTACATCCTCTGATCAGGAATCAGTCACACTTAAGGGAGAATCAGGTCACATCTTGAGGTTGTCTTGCTGCCCTTATCCATAGCATGGACGTTGATCTACAGTCACCCCATTTTTGAGGGTATTCTTGGAATTGGCAAGGCTTGGGTGGGTCCACCTTCTTTGGGACATCTCTGAATTTGCTCCCTAGGCATTTCCCATTATCTCCCTTGAACTCTGAGACCAGAATTAAAGAAATTGTTATCAAGAGCACCGGGTTGTTGACTGGACCATGCCGACATGCATCTGTCCCGTGTTAGCACTTCGTGTGGACAGTTTATTGCTCCCAGAAACTGTGACCTTGGCCTCACTGGACTGAATAGCTTTAACCACTTAGGATCATTGGAGCAAAAGTCCATCATCCTTGACACAAATAAGCAAGGTGTGTGTGCAGTCTTACCCTATTACACCAAGAAATTCCCAGTTTCACTGAAGGTGGTTCTGTGGGTTAGTTCTGCAATTGCCTTGAAGCATCCTAAGCTCTGAATAGCTATTGTGGTCCTTCAGGTATTTCACAGAAACTCTTCCTGAGCTTTCACCGCCATGTCTTGTTTTCTGTTACTGTGGCTACGTATGTGTGTTTGGTTGCAGTATAATTGTACATTATTCTGTTTTCTTTTGCTCAGAATAGATGACTTGTGTTTTCAAAGATATTTTGTGTCAGAATGAGTTTTGTGTAAGGAAGGATACGTAGCTGCTGAACACTGAATGATTCAGCAGCGTTCCAACAGAACAGACTTTGACATATAGACGTGCAAATGACATGAGTTTTTCCAATATACAAGACTTAAAACATTGATTCATTTACTTATCCCTGTTTTTTCTTGCTTTATTTATTCACTCGTAGCCTGAATGTTTTCCTAAAGGAATGTTTCAGACTTACTAATTATAAATGGCAGGGGGGTTGGAACTAGATGATCTGTAAGGTCCCTTCCAACCCAAAGCATTCTGTGATTCTGTGATAAATTTCCCGCAACAAATAAATCTTCTGTGACCAATGTTTCATTATGATTGTCTTGATGTTTGTTTGTACTACAGAAAACTGAACACAGATCTGTAATTTTGGTGTTTCTTAACCTCCAAATCCTCTGTCTGGCTACTTTAATATTTTAGTAGTGTGTTGTGGGTTTTATAGATTTATACGAAATCTATAATTTGTTAGGATTTAGTTTTGCATTTCATAGTGTGCCTCATGAAATGTCACTCAAATTAATTCACATATTTTCAGTTTGAGTGTTGTCATCTCTTCCAAGAGCTTGTTGAAAGGCTTTAAATTAGGCATCATTATTAAAGCTTGTGGTTTAGGTTGTGGAAAAATACAATTTTTGAAAAGAATATCTGTATCTGATCATTCTAAATGAGATATCCTTACTAAAAAAATGGAAGAGGGTGTGAGGAAGCATAGCAAAGAAAGCCATGCACAATACTTGTTTGGAAACCTTCCTTGCAGTACCTTGGGAGAAAGACAAGACAAAGAAATATAAAAGAAACTAGAAGAGTCAATAAGTAAAATATTTGTATTTACATACAAATTGATGCTGTGTTTGAAAACAAATGCGAAGAAGCAATGATGAAGAATGATAGTGGATGGCAAATCAAATATTTTAGAGGTACGATATTTGAGCTACAGTAGTTTGCAAGACTTTTTTTGTGGCCAAGTGCAAAAAAAATGCATTTCTTGAAAGCTAAACAGGATAACATGCAAGAAAAATATTCTTCAGAATTAATCAGAAGATGGACAGGCACCCTCTGTGCATTAAATTTAACACAGGAAAGCAAAAGCTAATTAAAATTTTCTGTATGGATTGCTGTTTGCAAGAATTTTGCTATTCCTTTGGGTATCGAGAGTGTAATTGTTTTCCAGTTCATCTGAGAAACATTTGCTGAAAGAATGTAAATAATTGTGTTTATCTAAATCAAATTTTTACTCTTCATTGAAGAAACAAATTGCAAAACCTGAAAATAATAGGGAAGCAGATCACATAAACCTTTGTTGCTGTTAAAAAGAAATTGATCAAGTTTCTCATTAACTTAAAATGAATAATAAAATGTATAATTGGAATTACTTTTACAATTTGACTTCTCGCAATCCAGTTTATGACATTTTTTTCAATGGAAAGACCAGGAAAAACAAAGCCAAAGTTCAATGTATTAGAAGTGAGGTATTAGTAAACAGAGATGAGCAATACATAGAGGGAATTACATCCCAGAAGCACTGCATGCTTGCGTAGCTCAGTACTGAGGGTGTAGCTTCTCTAAAAATCAGATATTTTTCTTCTCTCTTTTAGTACATTGTTCCAGAAATTACTGTAATGTTTAGTCTTGTGCTTGTGTTCTTTTAGCTAGCTCTTTTTTCATCATGTTGTTAATCCGAATTATATCTGCTGTCAGGAAGGAATCTGCTTCTTATTGAGACAACAAGGTTTGCCAAGACTTATATGTCATCTGTGTCTATATAATTCCTTGAGGAGATAGAAGAACTTGGAATAATGAGAGTGCCTCAATCTGACTTAGAAAATTTTTCCTCTCCCTTAAAATATTTACAAACTCTATGTGAAGAAGCACAAGATAGGACTAGTAAGAAATTCTGATTCACAGTATTTAGAATAAAAAAGTTCTTCGCTGTTCAACCATTAACCTTGAATTTTATTTCAAATTTTGCATTTAAAAATATTGAGAAATTTTCTTTTTGAGATACCACGTTACATTTGATCTTTTTTGCCCTGATACGCACTGAGTCATATATGAAACCAGTGTTCTCAAACCTGGAAATCAATTCCCTTAATCCCAGCCCATTGTCCAGTGGATACAAAGTACTTCTCAAGTTATCAATGAAATTCCAAACCGGAGATGTCTTCTCTGATTTTGATTTTTCTTCAAAGATTTTTTATAACTTTAATAATTAGGCAATTTTTAGAAGTAGGAAGAATGTGAATGCAACATTTAAACATCGTTAATCACAAAGTGAATCTGTCTAGTGAATAGATGTGAGACTGATTCATATGTCAAAGTTGTTTGTCATTTGTGGAGGAGACAGAACATGATAAGAAATTAGAATTTTTGTTTGTAAAATTTTAAAATTAATAATGTATTTTTATGAAACTAACTGGAAAATCTGACATAATAGCAAACCCTAACCTTTACTAAAATACTTTCTATCATTAAAAAACAAGCAGGGCTTGGGGATTGTCCACAAAGTAAGGCACTAAACCTGCTCGATTCAACGAGTCTAGTATGAGGTTTTACATCATATCATCCGTAACACAGGATAAACATTTCCAAGTCTACCCATAGCATCCATCTCAATCTTTTATTTTACTCCTTTTCTCGTTACAAAGAGCGAGAGGGAAATCTTGATCTGTGAGTCTTCCAGGTTTCCCATTCTTTCATATGCTCCAGCTTACAGAGGAAATTTCCAGGTTTCCTTTGCTGCTGAAGAGGTGATTTGTCATTCGGTAATGTCGCTGTGAGAAGCACTGAGCACCGTCAGTGCTACCTGGTGACTTAGTTGCTCTCTTACCCCACACTGCCTCGGGTCCGATTCCTCCAGTTCTTAATGGCAGAAACGTACCTGCCAGTTCTCAATCCATAGCCAGCTCCTTACCTGGGAGAATATCACCTCTGATCAGTTAAAGTGATACAAGTTTCTGGAGTCTGATATCCTGAAATCAAGTTAGGCAAAGCTTAGAAATGGCAAGAGCTTACGTAGGATGGAGAACAACATAATAAAGCAGTTCAGTATAGGATTGCTCATGCAGACTTTGCCAATAGTCAGTTCAACCTGTGAATCACAGTGTTTGTTACACTAGAAGAACATTTATTTCTTCCTGAACTTCCTTGCCAGCACAGCAATTCCCATCAAAACATCTGAAGAGCAAGTAAGGTTTTCACTTTCCCTCCTTCTTCTTTTTGAGGGAGGGGGAAATCAACTTACCATAGGATCTATCTTAAAATGTGGTATCAGCGGCAAAACTTGGGGAGCAAATACTGAATTAGGAATAACAAATTGCCAGGACTAGATATTGTTCATCCAAGAGTAGTAAGAGCACTCAGAAACAAAATAGCCAGGCTGTAGGCTATAGTGTGATGATCATTTCCTCTTTTAGCCTCTAGAAACTGTATAATGTGATGCCTGTTTTCTCAAAGGGCTTCAAAGTCGATCTAAGCAGCTCAAATCTGTATCACGTTTGCATCAAACTAATAGAAATGGCGATGAAAAAAAACGCGGTGCCACACCAAAACTAGATGAAATTGATTTTGGGTAAATATGAAGTGATGTATGCAGAAAAAATCGTGACTTCACATATACAGTGATGTGTTTGAAGCTGATGTGAGGCAAGAACAAGAGTCTTGTGGTGATAACAGGTTGTTCCTGTTGGTGGTCAAAATCGCTGTTGGTGGTCAATAACAACAGTAAGAAGGAGGAGGTGCTTGGAAGGAGTGGCTGAGACAAAGCATTAGCCCAATCCAGAATGGCTTTTCCTACTTTGTAATACATAACTCAGCATGGCATTTTTGACAACTCCAATTTAGATTAACAAGTTGTTCAGCATTTCAAATGTAAGTCCTGAATTGCCTCATGAATTCGCCAGTGTCATCTCCTTCCTGGTGCTGGTCTCTTTCTCTTCATCAGACCTTCCAATGTCATGCTGCAAACTTCAAAAGAATACAGAGAGATCTTGGTTTTACTGAAATAACAAGGATCTTCAGGCCACAACCCTTGATGACAACCATTTCATCACTCTGAACATACTGTAGATTAATATTACCATTTGTGAGTAAAATAAGTAGAGGATTAATTTATATATTTCATATTCTTTTTAAAGCCAAAAGATAAAAAGTGGTTTGATGCCATGTATGAGGAGAATCGGAAGGTGCCTGTTCTTCCGTTACTGCTCTTTTCAAAACTATGAGCCTTAATTGGTGGTGCAGTAAAAGGTTTTAGTCCATATGCAATACTTCACAAAGTTTTCTTAAATTCTAATCCACCAGTAAGCCGTATTTTCTTACTAGAGAATCTTTCCACTCATCAAGTTGGGCCTTTTTTATTAAGTTAAATTACCGAGATTTGCCACATGCTGTCCTTTCTTCTGTGGAAGTGTTAATCCTTACATCTGTCACCTGAGCTTTTGCTTTGTGAGTCCTAAAAGATGTTAACAAGTGTGCCCTGAATAGCCTTTCAGGTCATAACTATGGTTCTCCACAATCCACTGCCATTTTCCATACTGCCCCAACAGTGCCAGGCTAACTTAACACGTTTGATTTATATACAAGTACAGTGACCCAGCTACATGATCCACAGCAGTGTTCAACATTTCTAAATGTAGGATAAGACTGAAGATTTTAGAAAAACGTAATTGCTAGATAAAATGTACGTTTGCACAACGAAAACACTACCAAAAAAAAAAGACCTACTAGAAAATCTAAATACTCATTCATGCTGTTTGTGGTAGAGATAAATTTTAATGTCTTCACACTCCAGAGCAGCAAAAAATCCATTAGCACACAGATTCTCACAGTCATTGACTGTGTGGGAAGATACAGATGGGGTTTTTTTTCTTCACTGCAACAATATCAACTAACAGCAGGAGCCGAAACATACTATGTCATGTCAACCTGAAACAAATTAGGATTTAAGAATCTAATAAAGTTGGGATGGCTCAGTAGTGCAGTTTGCTAACAGAATGTCATTGCACACAAATGGCGTGTGCTCAGAGTTGGGTAGCTCTGGCAGTTAAAATACACACGTTTCCCTCCTGAGCCGAAATGCCAGCAGCTACCACGCTGCGGGTTTTAGTGCGATACGCTGATCCCAAATTTTCCTTGGCACTGGGTGGTGAAAGAGCTGTATGGCCAAACAATTGAACTGAACTTAAGTGCCGTTAAGAAAAATACCTGGTAATCTGTCAGAAGCTTAAAAACTGCTGAGTTCAGTGGTTACCGTACTGCGACTGACTGAAACCGATTCAGATAAAAGCATGTTGATATATTCTGTGCTATACTTAATGACAGTGTTTTTAAAAATCTTACTAGTTTTTTTTCTTAAGAACTAAAGTATTAATTGTATAAATTTTGCATATTATTTCTACTACAGTGAGGAAGAAACCAGAAGAGTAATGGGGAGACTTTTCATTTTATTACCAAGAAATGTAAATGTTTGCATTTTTGCTTCATATATGGCCAGGGCTAAGAAACATTTAAGAGCTAAATAGTTCCCTATGCAAGTGTCTTAAATCTGATTTGAATTCATGGTCACAGCCATGTATGTACAGTCTGAAAGAAAAGTTTGGATATAGACGTGTTAATGGCATATACTGTCCCTCTTGTTTTATTAGCGAAAGAAGAAAACTCCATAAACATGTGCTGTATCAACGACAGGCAGTTGATATAATTCCAAATTCAGAATACTCTCGAATAAATATTGCAAATGCAAAGCCATGTTATCCTTCCAAAAACTGGCTGTCCTCAACTCAGTTGTTTTGTGAAGCAGGACACAGGTTTCTTGTTCCCGGGTGGCAGCAGCGCGTGTTAGAATGCTTGGCACGGACTCGGCTCCTCTGTGCAAGGGTGGTAGGAGTTTGACGTCCTTCCTGTTGCAAAGATATTGTTTAAACTGCTGTGTTTAGAAACGTAAAGGTTGTTATGCCTTAGATGCTAGTTTTTCATCCACTTCAGACAACTCTCTGTTCTTGAATTAGCTTAAACATATGAAAAGTGTTTGAACATCAGTGTCATATATAACCTAAAATAAATGTTTTTACAACTGTTTTTCCCATATAATAAAAAAAGGCATGTTCAATATACGTTAGAAAAACTTCAGATCTTCAGGGTCCAGTTGACTGATGCAGAAACACATCTTTTGGTTTTGTTCTTGTTTTGCTTAACCTCCAGTGTACAGGTTTGTGCTTTTTTAAAGCTAATTGATGGTAAAGCTGGTGATGCTGTATTTTTTTCCCCTATTTCTGTGCCTGACTAGACAGCTGGACCTTATTATCTTCTAGTATACTGGTATTTCCACAAAATTTAGCAATATTAATTGTCAGTTTTAGTGTGCGTGGAGAGATATTTGAAAGAAAATGTGTCTGTAACTTGTAAGGTTTTCTGTATATGTACCTAAGATAGATCACTATTTAAAGGAGAAGAAAACTCATCTCTGCTACTTTCATGTCCTTTGCTGAAATAAAAGCAGTAGCAGACCTTCTATACGGAAAGTGAATGTTCTGTTTAAAGACAAAAAAGTAGAGTAGAAGTTTATAGGGAAATGTAAAAATCCTAGTGATTAACTGAAGAAACCTTCATGCAGCACACATTTTCCAGGCTGATTGAACATTTCAGTGCTCCTTGGGGACGTTTTATGGCACCACTTTCTTGTGTCTTAGGAGCTGCTGGTACTGCCTTGGCATCCTCTGCCAAGGTTCAGAAAGCTGTCCCAGGACTGCAGTGTTCTGCAGATAATTGCTGCTTCTCTCACTGGATTTTACAGAATTAAAATCTGGTAACTCCCTGCTCTGCATAAATGGATTGCTACCTTTTCCATGTCCTTTCATGTACCAGTGGTAGGAACGTTCTTAGAGCAGATAGATAGTTACAGAAGTTTTTTGTTTTCATTTGGGGAAGGGAGAATAGCTGGGGGGTTTTTTTGTCTGCTTACCATGTCTATACCCACCTTTGAAATGGGAATTTGGGTGTCAACAGATACTTGAAGGCCAGCTTGCTCTGAATATACCTTACATGGAGTCTTTACAGAAAGCAAGTCATTATTTAATTTTTCTGTATAGTCCTTCGGCTAGTCCTTAGCTTCTGGCACTGCCAAATGAATCTCACATCTTACAGAGAACCGTAAGGTTTCTTAAGCTGTTTCACTCTCATTGTCACTCAGTTGTGTGCTGGGTGGTCTTACTTCTGACGTCCCATCTGAGTTTCAGCAATAGTGAGCCTTGAAACATCATTATACAGTATGGTTCAAAACAAATCACATGAAAATACTCATAATTATTACTTAGTACTCTCTCCATTACAGCTCTAGGAAGCGTTTGAATTCTCATGGATTTTTAATTTCTGGGATTTCATTACAAACATTAAAAATGTCTCAAGATTTTTATATGGTTCTAGAAAAACTCTGAAGGTCATAGCATAGAGGGAGAGATGTGACATTCTGCAGTTTTGGTGTTACCTAGTTGTGGATGCCATGCCCTTTTTTTTCCTTTTTTTGTTAAAGAGCAATTTCATTGCACTCTCAAATTTCATGAGCTGTTATCTCTACAAAGTGGGATTTGCTAAAACTGCTGTGATCATTTCAGCAGCTACTTTGGTCAATGCACCTCTAAGGGCTGGACATTTCTGATCCAGTCATGGTCTGGGTGGGCAGATGCAGGTTTCCTTCCATAGGAACGTTCAGCAGCTTGGGCAGGCTCCTGGCTGACTTCTCCTCTGGGCTTCACATGGTGTGTGGTATTCATGGCGGATAATTCATCTGAGTGTTGCCTTCTCCTCAGTTCAAATGGGGCTTTGGACTGTTTAGATTATGCTGAATCATTACAGTAAGCTATGGTATAGTTCCTCAATTTAACACTTTGATGTGTAGGGAACTACCTGTCAATTAGTCCAGTCATACATGGAGACCATGGGCATTTGGCTATCCACGAAAAAAACAGGCAGTGGGTATGTTTTAAATGTTTAGGGCTCATAACTTGACTCACATTGTGCCTTTTTGAGCAGTTTTTCCTTAAAATCCTTACTCTGAAATGCGTAGAAGGCAGGAAGAAGATAAGCCTGCAGTATGTCAATAAACTCTTAAAGTTACGGAAACATTGCTTGGCTCATGAGTTTTATGATCAACTGAAGATAGTCTTGGAAAGACATAGGAGAAGGTTTAATGTGGTAATAAATGTGTTCTTAATGATTGCTTACCAGAACTGTGAATAAAACAAGATTGCAAAGAGCTTGATTAGTTCAGTTACTTCTTGATCGATAAGAAGTGTTACTTCTTGATCAATACTGCAGAGCACTTCTACCAAACTTGGGTCCTCCTTCTAGAATCAGTTAATTACTCATGAAATAGGCGTTCAGCATATTTGATCTCCAACTCTTAAAAGTCTTCTTCAGGATAACGGAAAAGTACATACTCTGTTCCTAAAAAGTACATACATGCATTGTACTTTCCTTATGAGCAGGCCCCTGAGAGTCTGATGCTGTGCCTTGTGTGGTTGTAGGTACCATTTATGAAAAAAGTACATTGGACAAAATGCTGTGTCAAACTCTAACACATAAATTGCAATTAATAAAATATGCAGCAATGAATTTCAATTAAAAAATAAATTCTGATTTTAATTTTGTTATCACTTAGAATAGAATAAAACATGCCATGTAAGTATGTGGCTTCAGTATAAAAATTAAAATGTCTGAAAAGTAACTCTAGTGCTCAGCAATCATGTTAACTGCAATTTTAACAGTTCAAAATGTTACCCCTTTTTGACCCAGAAAGAAATTGATGCCAAGGCTAGCAGCATTCTCTAGAAATCTAAGCTTCTTACCTGGTTGTAGTGGATGGTGAAAGTGTTTTGATGGAAGATAGTGGGAGTAGTATTTAGATGTTTACCAGTTGGTAAACAATTGAGACAGCTGAACAGGTGATGATAAAGGCTGATAGGTATTGGTGAGTCTGGTGAGTGGTATCAGATAAATACTCAGCCATACTGTTTGCACATCCCAGACCTATTCAAGATTTGACATAAAATTGCTCTCGAGAATATGTAACGTAAACCCCAACTTTTCAGGCAGGTGAGTCTTCCTTTTGACATCTCAGTATTGATGAGTCATTCCATTATCACAGTAAAAACCAAGAGCAACTCTAACTTGCTAAAACAGTCATAAAAACCTCCCCAAGTGTTCAGGTGTGAGAGGCATTCACGTATTTTATTGACAACTTGGTAAGAGAACAGGTAAAATTCTGGCTTAAGGTGTCATTTTCTTAAGTGCTGTTCTCAGTGAGTATTTGTGATTGATCAATCATGCAGCTCCATGCACTGGGATTATTATTAATAAACTGAGGGAATTTTTTTATGCCTCTCTCTGTCTTTATATATGTATTGTGTATATATTCTCCAGTCAGCATCAGTTCTCAGTACTGGGATGTGAGGAACCTGTTGCAAGAAAATTCAATTTTTAGGCCTAGAGAAAAACACCTGACAACGTAAATGAAAACCAGAACCTCTTTAGGCATGTGAAACAAATTGCCTTTTACTAGGCTTCTCTCATTTTCTTTTTGCACAGTGCTTGCTTAACAAATTGTAGTCAATAATCTGCCTCCTGATGGTTCTTTTGCCTTCGATCTTCACCCTCTTTAAAACCATCCAAGTCTCAGTGACTACTCTGCACCTCTGTGGCAGCACTGGTAATGATATTTTGCCCTGGACTTAGTGATTTTTACAGCAAGCTCTCAAAAATCTTTTGGAAAAAATCTTTTTTTTTTTGGGAAAAAATCTTTTGGAAGAGCCTTTCAGAAGGATCTTTTTTATAGGTAGCAAAACAGATGTATAGAGAGATTAAATGACATGGAAAAGATAACAATACATTCATGCCTCCCATTTCCTTGTCTCTTGCTGTGCTTACTCTGCATGATCTCTGCCTGACCTACAGCATTTTTTTCTTAGTTTAATTCATTGAGTTTGTGGATGTGAGTATATTGCTTTGCTTTTATCTCATGTCTTCAAGCCATAACTCTTTATCTTCTGACTCAAAGCTGCAGGACTGAAGGCTGAAGCTGAATTTCTTTCTTCTCTTCTCAGTGCTCTGATGCTCTGGAAAGAAAAACTGGCAGAGCTGAATAGCTGTCAAGAAGAAAGAACGAGACAAACATAGCAGACCGAGATTTTCAAAACTGGCTAGTAATTTTAGAGGCACTAATTTTGGGTACACAGTTTGACAAAGGAGACTCATTTACAGCCAGGCCTGTGTAGTTTGGCAGCCAAAATCATTAGCATCTCTTGATAATCTCGGTTACCTTAGTTTTGGGTTGGGTTTTTTTTTAGATAATCTGATTTTAAACAGACAGCAAAAATGAAATTGTATTAGTAAAGATAATTAAAGTTTCTTGGAAATTATGACTAATTTTATTGCTTGTGGTCTTAACTATAACAAGAAAAGTCAAACTTCTACAAAAGGTTATTACTTGGCTTCTGACAAGCTAGCTTTTAATTTCTGACCCGTTTAACTCCAGTTCAAGGGGTGGCTTTAAACAAAAGGCTGAGCTGCTGTTGGCTTTGTGTTGCAAACTGATGGGTGCTGCAAAGCTGTGGCCGCAAGCAGAGCTGCCTGGTGCTGGTTGAGAACAGGCAACAAGATGCCTGTCCCGAGAGCATCCTCCTAGGCAGCCCTGGGCTGAAACGCCAGGCAGGTTTCACAGGTGGGGAACTAGTTAGCCGTGGCCTCGCTGCCTCTCCCCCCGCTTCTGCTAACGGGGGGGGATTGCCTCAAAATCGGATTGCTTCACTCCCGGGGGGAAGGCAGAATGAGCAGCAGAGCAGCTTCCTGGGGCATCTTCTTCAGTTTTCCTTCTGCTTTTGAAACCTCTTTATAGAGTCTGGAGACAGTAGTTGATGCATCATTTATATGTCTGAATAAAAATAAATTTAATTTATAACCTCATTTATGATGTATTTCCTTATCTTAAATTCTAATCAAGCAGAGTTTGCCTAGTTGTACATATTGCTAAGAAAGCAGTAAGTTGAAATAGATATTGCCAGTTTGTTTTTCATCAATAACTGATTTATCAGTTTCCATTACTCTGAATTTATGTTGAATTTTTAGGACATGTCCTCACATGTTACATTTCAGCCACAGGAGTCAGTGGCTGATTAGCATGCAGAGATCAGGTTGGTCCTGTTCTTGCTTAATAGTACTAACCTCAAAATAAAAAGTCAATTAGAGCGAGTAAAGTTATTAAAAGTGCCTATGTGATTTAAAAGCTAAAGTCTACATTTTCAGGAGAGTCTTAGGCATTTTGAAAACCTGATTAAATTAAAATCCTTTATGAGGTTACATGAAAATAGGGCTTTGGCTTTAAACCACCTTGGTGATTTCAAAAATCTTACTCAGTGTCTTTCATTATCTCACACAATAAATGGAAATCTTCACAGGTGAAATTATCTTCATACCATTAGTAACTGTGGAAGAGTGCAAGAACATCATCACCAACAGCATATATTTAGTCAAAATCCTTCACATAATCCAAGAGCACTTCAGATAACAGTTCATTTTAAACTACCAGTATTTAGAAACAGTTAGATGAAGACACAAGCAAGTACGTTTTTCATTTTAGTTCTTCACGTGGCTGTGTTGCGGTAGAGGTTACATTTCATGGCTCAGACATATAAATCTGATACACGCTGACACCCAACGCATCGCAGGCTTAGGCAGGAGAAGAACAAGCTGAGTCAGAGGGTTGCTGAGGGGAGGCAGAGCCTTTCGTCCAAAACTTCATATCAAGCACTGCAGTACTCGGGTGATGTTGTCCACATATCTCCAAATACATGTTGTCCACCTTGGCCCATAGAAAACTAGTTTGGTGGTGTCAGCCCAAGGACCGGGGAATAAAGTGTCCATAAGAAGCCCGGTTACTATTAACTGGGATTCTTGCTGCTAAATCCTCACCAGCAAACAAAAGACTAAACAAGCCTGGAGACCGATCCTGTCTTTTCACCTGCAGGGACTCTTCAGTGGGAATTGACTACCCACGCTTAAATTAGTGTAAGAGATGCAAGACCATATGCATTTTCTTTTTGAAGGAAACTAATACACTGAACGGGATAATGAGTAATCTGCTGGCTGCCCTTGGTGAGGGGGATGAGATGCAGTGACGTGGGATGAAGGAGTTGCGAAGGTCGTGGGACCACTTCTAGTGAAGTGGCTGAGGGACATCTCAAGCCCTTTTTTGCTTATCTTCTGTGAAAGCATCTTCAGATGCTTGTCGTAGTTCAGATAGTATTGAATTCGTATTCTGTTTTATGTGTACTATCTTGATAATATAATAGGTGTTTAATGCAGTACTGCCTCTCTCCCTTTTTCTACTTGTCTAGAATATCCTTGGTATTTAAGACCAACCCTTATGTCAGCTTCTTTATTAAAGAATGCGCTGTGGAAATTATGCTAATTAAGCTGGAGTGTAATTATGGGCTAGAAAGATTATTTCACAGTCAGAATTGAATTGTTGTAGATAAATGTGCATTAACTTAATAGTGTGCAGCTAATTAGTTTTGCTATTTACTCATAGAAGTTTTTAAAAAAAAGATGTAATCAGTTATACAAAAGCTTGAGAAATGAATATATTGCAAAGCCAATGGGAAGCGTACTCTGCATCTCACTTTAATTATTGTTTTGCTGAATTTTTCTCAGTTTTCCTATTCTGAAATTACAATGGGCACAAGTAGCTAATTAACATACTTTATTTCTACTTAAAATATATATTGTACAAGTAAAATGTATGGTTGCCAGTTTGACAGTTATATATCTGTAATTCATACTAAAGTGATTACAACATCAGGGTGTCTTGTGCTTTCCACAAAAAGTAAAATATTTTGGATCTGATGGTGTAGCAAATGAAGGTAGAGAATTTATTTGCTGTGCATATCTAACTTTATTTTTTATGAAAAAATATGCACATAGATATATATGTGCATATCTAACTTTATTTTTCAGCTTGTCATCAAGCTGAAATTTGTGTTTAGTATTTTTTAAGGGAGGAAAGAGCTAAGCACTTACACACCGGACACATATACACTAAATACCACTTATAATATTGCAGGTGCATAGTCACAATAAAGTACTGAAAACCAAAGAACGCAGAATTATTTTACCTCTATCTGAAAGACTGAAAGTCTTGAGAGGTTTGCCAATAAACATGTCATCTTGTATGTTCCAAAAATACTCATGTTTGCTGTATGTCTCAGACATTCACGAGTGTACAAAGGCGGCTGCAGAACATCCTCCTTGATGTAAATTAGTATCAGCTTCCGGGAACATCTAATACAGTAATTTGATTTGTGCGTGTAAATTCATGTATACAAATTCTTTATAAGCCACCTGTGAGCATAATATTTCTTCCGTGGACTTCGGAGTGAAAGACACTCCAGTGTAAATTAAAGTAGTGGTTAAAAAATGCAATCTCAAACTGCTGTGTGGTGTGCTCTGAACTTAATCTGCAATGTAGCCTAGAGAGCTTTGCTGTATGATCACCTTTCTTTATGCTCAGATGAAAAAAACATAGAAGAGCAAGATATTTTTATGAAAAGGAAAAAAAAAATTCAATAGCCTATATAGTGATTTTTCCACTAATAAATAAATAATGCCAGGTATAATATCCTCTGTTGCAGAACAGTTCCATGGCTTTTCCACACTGAGTTTTAATGAAAGTGCATACCAGTTTCATTTTTATCAAGTTATATCAAGAACACTGGCTCCTATGTGACTTCATGTTTGCCATTGGAAGAAAACTTACGAACAGTGAGCAATGACACAGACCTAAAAAAATCTCAGGCTTTTCCCCCTCCCTACCTCCCCTTGTGCAAACACCACAGCTGAAAATCTGTGAACTTTGTTGTGTTTGAACTTGACTTTAAAATTTGCCACAGCAATTTGAAATATGAATTTCAAAATCATACATATTTGTCCTAAGATAATCAGAAATGTAAAATTAAGCATGTGTAAGAAACATATTTTTTCTGCTTGCAGAGATTAGTGGCTATTAAAAAAGGAAAGGAAAGGGAAGGGAAAAAAAAAAAAATCAAAGGTTTCTGCTGTATCATGCATGACAGGCGGTTGGATGCCAGCCTAGACAGAGAGCTCTTGCGTCTGTTCGGTGCAATCATGCTCATGTCTTCCATGGAACAGGTTATGCTGTCCAGCCCTTGATGTGAGTGTATCCCAGGGGAGGAGAGGGAAGGAAATAAATGGTTATCAGAGTGCGTTCAGTGTCTGTGAATGAGGGTTGATAGAGGTGGCTGGCACCACCTGTCATTACAGTTTTCATCACTCTAGAAAATGAACCCACTATTCATTTCTGGGAACGTTTTAGAGCAAAATCTGATTTCTTAAGTGATAATCTACTCAAAAGCGAATAGAGTGATATAGGGTACACATGCTACATGACTTGGACATACGGCAGAATCAATGCTGAAGTCTTTAACCACGGTTTAAACTACTTTTAATTAGAAACATATTGGAAATCTGTTTTATAAACAGCTAAGATACCAGTTGCTTAGTTGTACGTAACCATGATGTGAGCTCAGTCGCTGAAGTCTGAGGCAATCATTCATGTTAGAGCTATAGGTTGTAAATACTGTATGTTTTTATAGCTGGAGTCGATGTTGTCAGCTGAGCACATAGAGGACAGTTTCAAAGTTGGGGGGAGTGGCGTTGTCCTTTCAGCTTAAACAAGGAAATATGGAGGGAAAAAGGTTGCCTAAAGACTGAAAAGGAATTGGCTCAGAGATGGACAAAGGAAAGGTGCAATTCACAGTCTGTACTTTTTGCAGTTGGTAGAATATATTGCAGGGCATCACACACCAGCTGAACTCTTGGATCAGTTACAGTGATGGGCACTAATTCAGTATATCAGATGAAAAATCCCACCCAGAACGTGTTGTATGGCAATAAGTACGATACAACTAGCAACTAAGTTCCATACAAGTAACTCCTCCTTCTGTAGGTAGCTGTACTTCCACAGGCTGAGGAAAGATTTTTGATAGATTATAGCACGTATTTTCCCCTCAATATATTCAAGTTTCAAAGACCTTTTTAAGATATTGATTCTTATTTCTAAATGACAGGTCCTTGGCAGTATTTCTCTCATTCGTTAATAAGGGCAATTGTCCTGAATCAATAGCGTGATTATTTTCTGCAGTGGATTTGTTAGATATATACAGCAGTTCACAGTTCAGCTAGAAACATTTCTGCAGAAGTGCTGTGCAGAACAGTCTGCAGCCTCATTCTTTTTGTAAAGGATAGAAAAGTTGTGTCCCAGGTGTAACCTGATAGGATGGCAACTAAGAGAGGAGCTGGTTTTCCCTGCTCAAAGGGTGTTTTTCTGTGGGTTGCATTTTAGTGAGGTAAAACTATCAAATATACATGTGAGATGTCTGTTTTGCATTTATTTAAAATCTACAGCCTACTTCTGCACTGAACTCTGAATATTGCCCATGTAAAGTAATTCTTCTCTCAGTCAGCTTTTGCAGTATGTTTTTTAGGTAAGACAGGCTTTTCTTGGTCTGGTTTTGTTGCTGGCACAGCAGTTGAGGGTTGTGGATTTCCCTGGTGATGTAGAGCACTGGTAGTACTTTGTTGGGCGTATCTGTCTGTTGACAAGCTCGTCATTCTTCTGGATTTTGTGTCGTTGTGGAGACTCTCTGGGTTATCCTGTGGCCCAAACAGAGAACAGAGATGTTACCGTGCTAGATACCCAGCTAGAAACCATCATTTCTCCATTTACTTCCCCTTGGAAGTGCCGAAGTACAGCCTTGTTTTCTGATTTAGCACTCTGAAAAATGGGATACATACTATGTCAGTGCTTTGAGTAGAAAAGGACAAGGTTGAAATACCCTGTTAGAAACAACAACAAAAAAGCGCACCCCTTCTGAATGGAGATGTATGACAATTTTTTTTTTTTTTTTTTTTCCATTTATAAACTGAAACTGTTGTTAGGGTCAACAATCTGAGATTGATTAAAATCTCCCTACATTAGCTTGAGCAATGTATGCTGCAGCATACGTGCTAAATAGCAGGAGACTTGCAGTCAGAGATTGGCTTTGATGGCCCATAAGGTCTCTTCTTGTCCTACACTCCTCTGAAATACCATCCAGATCCTCTGCATTTTTATATTCTTGAAAATCTTTTGCAGTCAGCTAACAGTGAATCAGTGTATTCAGTTCAGAGAGTTGAAAACCAGGGCTGAGGGTTTAGTAGTGGCTCTTATAACTTTTGCCAGCTTTTTTTATTTTTACCCTATGAGAGAGGCATGTAAGCGCTTTCTCTCTTTACCCATGCCTGAGATGAAGATGATGATATCTATGTACTGCATTGGGAGAGTTCCCTAGAATTTCTGCCATGCTTTGAAGTAGAAGAAAGGCATGTGATGGGAAGTAGCAATAGTATTTGAGTGTCACAACTCATTACTGGTGGATATTTTTCCTTCCATCCAACACCTTTCAATTTGAGCATTTTTTTAACAATTTGACTCTTCTGTTATTGATCCTATGAACTTTCTGTTTCCTGAGTGTCAACTATATCTTGCATTAGTACATTGTTTTGGTGGTCGTACATTGAGATACATGAAGCTAGTGTGCAGGAGACCAGTTTTTTCATGCTTAATGGAAACTGAAATAAAGGCAGCAAAGAAAAGCCATTAGTCTGCATCCCTTTGACAAGAAGATCAAATTCAAGTGCATTTATAGAATTGTACAGCTTGCAAGTTTAATGAACAGAATTAGTTCCTCTGCTTCACTACAAGATTGAATAGGAGTCTAGTTCTAAAACAAGAAAATGAGAACTGTTTGTTGTTTGATTTTTTTTTTAATTCAGTATTAGAAATTTATGTGGGTTTTTCACTCGGCTTTCCAGACTTGGTATTTCAAGCGTTTCAGGGAAAATTCTGGGCTTATCAATTTGTATGGTATTTGGAGTCACCTTAAGTTTTATTGTTTAATATTCATTATTTAAGCATCATTGTCTACTTTGAAGAGTTTACTGTGCTCAGAAAGACAGGGAGTGCTGCAAAGTGTTAGATAGGTAAGAACGATGCCTTGACATGTATGTGTGGAGATAAGGTGATGCTGCGATGCAGTGGCAAAGCAAGCCAATAATGCACTTGATGGAGCAATCGCTAAGGAATGAGATAGCACAAGATATTTATGATTAATACTTTCCAATACTTCAGATGGACACCCTTTCCTTGCCCCCACCCCAGCTGTAAAAAGTATTTCTGCAGCTTGTGCTAAACTACATGCACTGTTGGCATTTCCTATTGCCTGCCATTTTGCACACAGAGAATACCCAGTTTCTGGTTGTAATGCTCCCTCCTTCTCCATTGCAGTCTGCAGGTTACTCAGATGGCGATCTGCCCATGCTTTTTATTTTCAGTTAGGAGGGAAACATCCAGTTTCATTGCTTTTTTATATCCCCAAACCTGAAAAAGCTTGAGTTTCCATCCTCCCTGCTGGTGAAGGGTAGAAGCAGTTCTCCTTTCACTGCCCTGTGACTCGGGAGATCTGCTGTGGCCAGAAGCTTAATCAAGCAAAGAGAGCAACGGGGAGAGAGGATCCATGTGTTGTCACGTCTGTTATCGTGAAACTCATTGTGCTTAATAACATGACATTAAAGGCTCAGGCTGGAGAGAGGTGGAGTGCCCCAAAACCTTTTGGGTACTCTTGTGGTGGTGGTTCTTTCAAAAAATAATGTGGGTGCTCTGAGGCTTTCAGGGAGTATTGAGTGTGCCAGCTTCCTCTCCTGCAGATGAGCATGGTTTGAATTGTTAACGTTGGTGCGGTTAGGCTAATGCTAAATTGCTCCTGCTTTTTTGTTCCTTTTTTCTTATAGCTGCAATGATTAGGTGTCTTAATGTGTGTGTGGAAAGAAAATAAGTATCTTCTCTAAAGTGCTCCTCCCGTTTCCCTAGGAAAATCAGAGTTTTGTGGAGTAACATTTGTTCTTTGGAAAGCATACATTTCTCCATGGCCAGATAGGAGCAGGATCTCAAAAGCTTTGTTCCTCTGTTGTTGAAATACAGGAAGGTTTAAGACCCTCTGAATGGGAACACTAGTTCTAGAAAAGGAGACAATTTTGATTTACAGGTCTCCAGAGACAGAGAATCTATCAAATCTCAGAGAAAGACATTAAAGTAAATGACTGTGTCTGACAAAGTAAGTCAGTGACACAGCCAAGGCTGGAATCCCATGGGTCTGTCTACTGTTTTAATCTCCTGTCCACGTTTCCACCTTTCTGATCTATGAGGAACGCATATCCGCATCTGTAACAGCTGTTCTGCTGCTGAGCAACATTTCATGATCTTCTGAAATCTTCCCTGTTGAAGTGTGAACTCCTGTATACAGAGAGAAGGAACCATAAGCTGGTGTCTCAGGGAAGGGTTAACTTGGCATATTTTCACAGCTGCAATGTATTAAGTGTAAGACCCTTCTGTAGTAGGGGGTCAGAAAAATGTTATGCGTTGCAGGGGGAAAGAAAATAAATTAGGCAGCTTGAAGTCATCTTGATAGCTTACCTAATTCACCTCTTACTCGCCTTTGCAGAAGCAGTCCCTGTATATACAAATGCCTGCAGAGGAAGAGATAAAACAAGATTTTCAAGATTGTTTCAGCTCAACAGCCCCAAAAGATGAATGCCACTTTCTTAAAAAAAAACACAAAAACAATAAAAAACCCCCCCCACCACAATAACTAACCACTAAACAAACCAAATAGTACAAATGGCAAAATTAAAGATATCCTAAAGCGCTGCAGTCCCTAATTTTTCTCTGCTCGCAACCCCACAGTCTAGAGGAGAGAGAACTTTATACCAGCTACAGCAGGATATGGCTTCCTCAGCACACAGCCAACTTTTTTCTTAAAAGCTCCCTCACTGGGAGCGAGGGAATTACATATTTATAGATCAGTAGCGATAGCGTGAAAGATTATTTCATAAACGTTCATAAATATATGTCAATTAAAAAGACATTTGTAAATGAAATCAGGGTAGTCTTAAGCAGATAATACTTATACCTCTGAATGTCATGGGTTTGTACTGGAGGCAGTAACCTAGAGCTGTAAATAGTACTACGTGGGCCAGCACCATTAGATAATCTTTACTGAACTGTATCATCTTTAAAATATTTTCCTCTTAAGATGAAAATGTACAGACAGTTCAGCCCCAGACCATTTTTGTTCTGTTGAAGTAGTTCTCACCTTGCCTCTTCACAAGCTCACTTCTTCTGGTTTTCTTATTTTAAAATCTAAATCACAGGTAGTAGTGTAAAAACAGAAGAGTGATGCCTGATCCGAGACCATATAAAGGATACAAAGGCAGAACGGCAGGAGGGTATATTTGCCATTGTACAAATCAGTTTTAGCCTTTTGCTGTATCAGAGAGGTGATTTTTTGAAGTGCTGGATTAGCCCTGAGACCTCAGGTTTATGGTTCTGTTAAAGGCCTGGGACATGCTGAGCATCTCCGTTGCTGCTTGGCAGAGCTGGGCGGGAGTCCTGTGCACCTGCCACAGCACATTTTCCTCTGCACCTCATTAGCAGACCCAAATACCTTGTAAAAAACACATTTGAGATGAATCCGTATAAGCACTGCTGCATGGTGGTTCTGGTTTAGGCCACATGAAAGTGTAAAGCAAGGAAAATGTCATAACCCGAGAGCAGCGTCCAGGTTTTTGGCATGACTGCCAAATGTTTGTACAGCTGTTTTACATTCAGCTGTGCTAAATCGGAAATCTAGGGAAGATGTAAGCTGCATGCTTAACTGAAAGTAAAGTATATGTTGAAGTGCAGTCAAATGTTGTTAATTGCTCATGTATTATACACTTAAATATTTAAATGGTATACTGCCAGAATGCAAAGTGTTGCCTATTTGCATCAGTGAAATTGTTGATCCGGTAAAGTGGGTCCAGGTATGACAGATAGTATCCTAACATTGTCTGTACCAATAGGTCGTAGTATACCTGGGTAAATAGATCTGGTGTGTTACTCAAACGAAAATCAGTAACACACAGTAACAGTTAACTGTTGGGCCAAGCATGTCTTTCTGATGTTTGCCTGCTCGAGTGCTGACAAGATCTGAAATCAACTTTTCCCATATCTCAAGTGTCATTAGACTCTGTAGTGAAATGCTTCCTCCTCTTTCTGATTCCATTTGTACCATTTATATAATGTTTTGCCTGCAAATTAAATTTACAGTTGTGCATGTATTAAAAAAAAAAGGCAACTCAGCAATTAAGAGGGTATTGCAATCATTTTTTAATGTTGCAAAGCCTTTTGGCAAGCACACTGCTCTAACAATAGCAGCTCTTCAGAAAATGTTAGCAACTCCATTAGAGGAAGAAAAAAATAGCGAAGATTTGTGAGCTGCAAGGGTTGCAGGTTGGGTGAGATGTTTACATTTACTCTGATTGTGTGACAGTGGATGCATTTGCATCAGTCATACGGAGCACCCCACACAGGCTGCAGTTTTCAGGTTGGAAGAAACAATAAGGTAGATGCATTTCTTTGTTTCATTACAAATTAGATTTTTATTCAGAGAAGATACATCTATGGTGCCTTTTCTCTGTCCTTACTTCTGCTTCCAAATTTAGCCTAAATTATGTCAGATTATTTTGTTCCTAACTTTTCCAGTAGTCTGCGTTTGGTTTATCTTCCTTGAGAGGGCAAAACAGAATTACAAGGAGCTCTCTGCTGATAAGGGCCCACTGCTGCCCTAAGGGGTTTGTATTAGGCCTAAACCTGCTGTTACTGCATCTTGTGGATAAATATGTTGTTCATATCAGTGCAGGACTGAAGATGAAGGTGATCAGTTGCTTGTTTTACACTTCTTTGGCCAAGTCTGGCTAGAGAAGGCAACATGGTGAAGGGTTTTGAGGGTTTTCCGAGATGAGTGGAACAGAGATTGACATCTCTGTATTTTATTTCCTAAAACTATGTGCTAAAGATACCCAATATTCATGTGTTATGTTTTCAAAGCAAATATAGTACTTCTACCTCCTCTTAAACTGTAGCAGGTCATTCAGACCAGGCTGACAATCTGTATATATGTATGTGCTTCATGTGGTGAAGTATGTTTGAAAAAAAGGGATAATACTTTAAGGAAATACTTCAAATTCAACTCCCAATAAATTAATTGTAGTAAGTACGTGTTCACTTTTGTTTGACCAGCTGTCATAGAATCACAGAAAGAAAATGAGGGAACGAGCTGTTAGATGGCTTGTTCCTCCTTATATCACAATCCTTATGTGTGGATTATGTTTAGGTATTTTTGATTTTTTTTTACTAATTACATTTAACATCTTGTCTTTGCTCTTTTTAAATGTACTGAGATGAAGTCCTTAGAGAGAGATTCCTGTAGTATTGGTGTATTCCCTTCCAAGTATTTTTAATAGAAGTAAATTCCTCCCTTTAAACATGGGAGGTAGTTCTTTCTTTGATCTTCTCTTGGCTCTTGATTTGTTCTCCTCTTGTTTGATCCTGAGCTACATGTAGTTTGTTTTTTCCTAGTACTACCAGAAAATCATTCTCACAGCTCTCCTTTCAGAAAAGAGGCAAGAGATTTTCAGGTTTTATTTCTTGAACGGGGAGCGGCAGGAGGGAACAGGGAAGGGGAGAGGGGCAAAAAGGAGAGTATATATCTGTGGGCATAAGTTCAGTAAAAAGTCTTATAGGCTGACATTAGCAATGCCACAATGTATATGACTTGGAAATCTAAGAAAGATTATGAGATTGTATTGTCTTTCCCTTTGAGCACCACTTCATATATGAAAACCTCTCTTTTACCAGTCTGAGACTGTCTCACACATACGCATGCGCATTAGGACAGGCAGGCACATACTGACAAGTCTGGTTTAAACATGCAGTTTTGTAATAAATATATCTAAAAATTGTGCATTCTCTTTTCTTTGATAAACGCTTGGTGGTGGTTCAGTCTTTGTCAAGCATATGGTTCTTTACAGCAGGCGTCTTCAGAGCGCTGCCTTTGGGGAATGCTGCTGAGACGGGAATAGCTCCGGGTGTCAGCGGTTGTCTGTGCCAACTGCTTGATCAGCTGTGATCTGCTTTAATAATGTAAATCAGATATAAGAACCCAAGCTCTCGTGAGATTCACCGTGACCAATGGATGAGAGTAGAGAGAGCCATCACACCTGCTTCTCCAGTGCTGCGTAGAATCGATCGGTGTCCTTAGTTACCAACTGGAGACCTCTGCTTTTAAAACTTCTGTTGTAGCCTTTTTAAAATCAGTGCGGCTATAGATGTAACAGGAATCTTGGTTTTGCTTTTCTTTGTGTCATCAGCATTTGCAGTAACAGAAAAAGAAAATTCTGGCATAATTCAAGCAAATATTTAGATGCGGTATATACTCTGTATTCAGGTGCACTTCTCACCGATCCCACGTAGCCGGCGCACTCAGCTGTGTCACTATCTGTCTCTCTTAAGCCTGCATCTCCTTTACTTTCTGACATGCGATAGGATGGCAGGAGCTGTATTCAAGTCAGCCTGGATTTCTGGGTGCTACTGCTTCTGCTGCTCAATTTGAGAGTTGTTGTGGCTCATGTCCGGCTCCTTGTTGATTCTCTTCAGTTGTTCACAGATAAAATGAAGCCTATTGTGATAGTCTAGGCATACATATTGCCAGCTTACATATAATTCAGCATTCCCCTTTGGGTCCTCTTCCACCCCTGGAACAGTAGACTGCTGTAATCCATGGAACATCTGCCTTAGTCACCACTTCAAGCTAAAGACTTCTGCAGGATTCAAAATGAGATCAACCCTACATTCCTAGAGCACAGTTTCCATCAAAGAAAGAAGGTGGAACACCTTGGCGTGCTTTGGTCAGTCTTCTCAGATGAGGGTGCTTCCTAGGAATAAGGCACTTTTACAACCTGCTGGAATATTTGGAGTGCACGGGAAATGCTGCTTTCCAACCAAAGCTGTGAAGTTCTTGCACAGCTGTGGTTCATGTGTGGAAAAACCCCACACCACCACCAGAAGCCTTTAACTGACCTGAGCAGCTTAGTGTTGGTATTCCAAGGGAAATGGATGCAGTAGCGGAAGATCTTGAATGAACAGGTGCTAGCTTACTCTTCATTTTTGGATCAACTACACAGACACTGTTTGATAACCTTCTCAAAAATTGCATGCCATGCACCTCCTCAGATTTACTCCGGCCTTCTGGCTTGTTTCACCATCTGTGTGGATCGCCTCACTCAGATCTTGTAAGCATGGGGATGTTAATAGAGGACACAGGCTTAGCTAGCGTTTGTTTAGGATTTTCACTACAGTTTCAGATTTTGCTTAATTCTACTTTATAATTTTACTGGGGATTGGATCCTCGTATGTTGCCAGTTTAACTAATTTCCATGTGGCACGGTATCAGATATTTCACAGAAATGGAGGTAGATTTGATTTTCCTTATTCTTCTCCCTTTCTTTAATCTGACCCTTATGTTCATCAGGTACGGACCCTACTACTGCTTTTTCTTGGTAGGCGGTAAAAGATATTTTGCTATCTAATTTCAATTACCTTTCCGGGGTGGAACCCAGTTTATTCCAGCTCCCGGTAAAACATACCTTCTTTCCCAACAAGTTTTTTTTCCTCTTACTTGGTGTTTGGCCCTCTATTTTAATATGTATTTAATATGGGGGTTTTGGTCATGTAAGGTATGCTTGGAGCCATGGCCTGAAAGTTCCCCCACATTTATGCAAAATGTTCCAGACAGTTTTGTACCTTTGCCTTCAAGAAACTCCAGTCCTCCTCTCTTCTCAAGACCTCTGCCAGTTGACTTCATTAAGTAGCCTTCCTAACTTTTCATAATTAAGCCAAATTAAAAAAAAAATCAATATTTAAATTTTTCAGGTAAATGTTGTTAATAGAGCCGCAAGCTTACTGTTCTTAAAAAAATTCCTCTCTTTCTCTAGCTCACTTTCCACCTATGAGAGACTTTTATAAAACAAATGAAAAATTGAAACCCCTGGAAACTAGTCCTTCTTGCCCTGAAGGCTGCTAAAATTATCAGAATTATTCAAGCAGCCTTCACTGTTGACAGAAGTTTTTGTTTGTTTTATATAGCTACCGTATTTCATTTAGAAGCTACTAAAAATATAATCATCTTAGACACCATCTGCTTGAAATGACAGTGCATACTAGGGCTAAATTTTGAAACTTTTTTTCCTTTGTTCATTATCTCTCCTAAAAGTGGTTACATGACAAACTCAGTATTCACTGCGAAGGGTTTCTTTTCTGAATTAATTTTCTACTTAACATCCAATGTGCACACAACCATTTCCATCAAGTATTCATACATTACTTATTGGCTAACTCTTCTTCTGGGAAACCACAGTGGAAAAGTAGGCACAGCCTTGTTTTCATATGTAAATACCAGATTCATCAGAACAATTAACTGTACCTTTGATGAAGGGACCTTTTACTTTTGCCCCCTCATTGCCTCTTCTGGTCTGGATTCCAGGGCCAGAGGAAGAAGAACCTGAGCTGGTTGTCAGGCGCCATGGTGTACTGCTGGACTTGGCGGGCTTTTGGTTTGTTCGTTTTCTGTTCAAGTAATACAAGTATTATGAAGAAGGAAATTTCCTTTGGGAGAGAATTTGGTGAGAGAAGTTCCAGCACTTTGAAATATAGTTATTTGGTGTAAAACAACTCATTTCACATGTTCCTCCATGTTGTCTTGTCATACAAGCTGGTTTTTTCCGGTATTTTGTATCCTCTCCAAAATACCAACACCTGCACTTGGCATCTAGGCTTGAAAATGAGAATAAATTAGCAATGGAGCTAGGATAATTCATTTGTCTTCAGTAAGATTGGTGGGTTGGTTGGGGTTTTGTTTTAAAATATTTTCTGGAAGATGCCTCTGGTTGGTTGAGAGCCATGTATATAGGAGGCAGGTCTACTGTGTTTGAAGAACCTGTTAACGTGTTAACATGGTTAACTGTAAGAAAGCAAGTACAAGAGGAAGCTAACACATCAAATAACATTGTTTCTATCATCTCTGTCAATTTAGGATTTGTTTATGGGTTTGTACTACCCATTCTTAAACAGAAATAAGTGCTTAACCAAGAATCACTTCCTTTTCACCTGTTAACAGTCATAGTAACCTGGCATCCATAGAAAATGTGGTGTTTGTCATCTTCAGCTGCCGAAGTTTCTAGCCTTCCCTGATACCTTTTACAACGTTGTCTGACTTTTCAAAATAACAATTCAATGTTAAGATCTTCCTGAACATATGCAGAAGTTCTCTTGTAGAAGCTTCCTACCTGTCTATATCATCTCAAGATTCATTGGAATAGTCCGTATGTGATTTATTATTACATCTTCATGGTTTCTTTGTATTAAACACTTAATGTGAAACCTAATATTCATGAGTTAACACCTAATTTGTCAGAAATAGCCAATGAAATTCTGAGTGTATTTTTTTACATCTCCTATTTATATTCTGTATCTTCATAAATATGCGACTGTAATGACAGCTCTCAGTGTGGCAAACATCCCATATGAGAAGAGAACAGACAATACCTCTGTCCTGTAGTAATTCATTGTTATTGTAAAATGAATCTTGTTTCAATGACACATCTTGGAGAACTCTTGTGCTTTAAGTGTGAGATGCCTGATTTTACTTGAGACAGACTGCAGAGCTACTGTAAGCTTTACTCAAACACAGGTGAATATTCCCAGTGACATACATACACTTGGCCTCAGTGCAGCAGAATCCCCATAATTTGGGAAGGAAACTAATGATCAGGAATATTTATTTCAAATATTATAGCTGGACTCTGCAACAGCTCTTGTGGGTTTTTTTGGAAATGAGCTCCCGGGCGATGGTGGTAACTGCAACAGAGAACCTGCAGAAGACCTACAACCTTTTTCACGTCACCTCTTTCCCCTGATTTCCCTCTATTACCTTGTACGCGTAGTGTTAGATGGAAGATGGTGAAAATATTTATATGGCAAAAAAAAAAAATTGCTCTTACGGGAAAGGCATGTGAGAATTAAGTATCTTATGCAGAGTGGCTGTGTGCATGTCTGTCTCTTGGGACACTAAGTCCAAAGCCATCTTCATGAATGATTTTACCCTTAAACACAGAGGGGAAAAATTTACCTGAAGTGACAGATTGATTTGAAGTTCAGTTCTGGAAGCTGCAGAATACCTGCTGAGAGTTGTTCAACACGCTTGGATTCAGTTGCTTCATTTGATGCTAATGGTGTTTCATACTTTGTTGGATTAAAGAAAAGTGCAAAGAACAAGTCTTTGTGTTTGCCTAGCTGCTTTAGATTGAGTAGTATGACTGAAGAGTTAAAAGTAATCCAATGTATAAGTGTGTGTTGCATAATTGTAAAATTATCAGCCAGAATCACAGGGCTGAGGTTGGAAGGGACTGCTGGAGGTCATCTGGTCCATCCCCCCTGCTCAAGGTGGGCGAGAACTGTATAATAGTTTTACACTGAGCATGGACCGTATCTGGAACAAATAAACCAAAAGACAAAGTAGGTCATTGCTTTCTGTATAAGAGCAATTTATATCAAATAAAGAGTACAGTAAGTAAAAACGACTTTTTGACAAACTAGCATTTCATAGCAAACCATTTGTGGTTCTGATTCTAGCCTCTATATTTTAATTTTAATAGAGAAAGTATAATGGTATGAGCATGTATCTTCTTTCTTATATTAAGATTTCATATAGCCATTTTTATTTAGGAAACTTCAGCAGTTAGAGACTTAATTCCATCAAGTTATTTACTGTAATTATATTTACATAACCTTTTTTTTTTCAGAGAAATGCAGTTTAAAATGAAAAATAGCTTCATATTTGATTTGGTTGCTTTGACTACAATGGGAGAAAAAAATCAAGATTTTACTTAGACATGTCTTTCTTCTTTGTTAGCCCAACTGTCGCCACATTTATCCACTACTATCAGAATTTCTGATGAATCTTTCGTGTTTGTTTTCACACAGAGAGTTTGGATGGCGAGATCCAGAGCTTCCAGAAGTTATACAGATGTTACAGCATCAGTTTCCCTCAGTACAGTCCAATGCTGCAGCCTACTTACAACACCTCTGTTTCGGAGACAATAAAATAAAAGCAGAGGTAAGATTTATGAACCCTTTTTTGAACAGCAGTGCCGTCTGCCATTTATCATCACCAATTATTTATATGTACTTTAAAAAGAGTTACAAAAGAAATCACGTGTGTATGTCTGGACCCATTTTACGCAAGCTTTTGCTGTAGTCATTTCTTACCATTAGAGGAAGAAAAAATGCATAAAATATTACTGTCATCTTTTTTTGGTTGGTTGCTTTTGAATATTTTGATTTACTGTATACCATTTAAACACTGTATCAGTAGTTGTTCAGTAAACAGCTAGTCTTGGTCCCACTGAAGCATACAGGCATTTCCTTGGGATTTTCAAAGATAAATATTTGGACACTAAATACAAACACAGAAGATGAAAATTAAGCAAAAGGATTCTGAATCAAAGCCTGCTTTAGTGTATAGTTGCATGAATAGAGTTTAATTTCACTGGCTTTGCAGCTTGAACGATGATTGTTGGTCTATGATCTTGAAATTCAGCACAGATTGTATCTAGAATGTAATTCAAACAGCAATATAGACTTTGTTCTGTACCTGTAGCTGATCGGTACTTCTTGCTTGCTTGTTCCCTGTGGTTAATGGGACCAGTTCAGCTTTTGGCACAAGTTAAAACAGAAGGAAGGCAGCTCTGAGGGATCTTACGAACACACAGGAGTCAATTAAAATTGAATGAGTGAAGCTGTTAGCAGCCCCAGCTGCCTCCCCTGGCTCTCTCAGAGATACTGCTAGTCAGGGACATGCGGTGTGCACATAAATCTGTGCCTGTACTGGCATCCTTTAGCCTGGTATGTAAAGGTAAACTGAGATCAGGATCTGCTGTTGCTTATTTGTCAGAGCTGTGCAGTGATGCTGGCTTGCTACCGCTTCATTATCCTCAGCACACACCACTCCGTGGGTCTATCCGGCTATAGCAGCTTTCCCTTCTAGGCTTGTTCACGCTGAGGAAATTCCCAAGTGAGTAAGTAAGTATGTGGTCTGCTGGCACTGGCAGAACTGCTCTGGTTGCGTACATCACCGCAAGCATCTTAGAAATAATAATAAAAAAATATTTACATGAATGTTAAAATGAAGGATGTTTGTGCACTGGAAAAGAGAACTCTGTTACAGGTATTGCTGAAAATTTTAACTGCACACTCTCCCCATGCTCTTTTTTCATCCTTATTCACAAATTAGTTTTTCAATAAAAGAATTGATTAATCTCTGAGAAAGGCAGTTAAATGATTAGAGCAATTTATTCAGTGTACAATCTGTGCTTCCTCCTGTTAGCCATAGATTGAGAGCCCTTAGGTAGCTATCGCATTTGAGAGAAGATGGTTTGATTTTTCGTTGCTAACCATTTAGGGAAAAAGAAGACTGATTGTTGTTGATCTAACCTGTCCCACTAGGACATCAGCCTTTGTAAGCTTCAGGCTTGCAAGCTGGAAGGGCGAAGGTAAGTGTATAAAACAGTAGAGCACCAGGCAGTTCTCTGAGCTACTTCTCTGAAAAAGGGTAACAGATAAAATGAGGATTTCCCCCCTTCATTTGTTTTGATTCAGGGTTTTGATATATTCCTCACTCTATAATACGTAAACTGTCTTTGGAAACAAGCCTAAAATACATTTTTTTTTTTTTTAAACAGTCCACTTGATAATACGCTTTCAGACTTCTGATACTGTGGATTTTTCTAAGACAGAAAATGAGAAGTATTGTGTACTTTTCTAATGCTTTGTGAGGCTTTTAGACTAGAGCATCCAATGTTAGCAAACTATTTTATCTCTGTATCTATCTATCTATCTATCTACCAACCTATAGTATTTAATGTAAGTCCTGTTGTGTTTAGGCCATGATTCAGCAGAGCACTTAAAGAGTTTCTGTGTTTGTTTATTGGAATCAGGGTCTACCTGAAGCTCATCTGCTTGAGCTCTCCACTGAATAAGAATTTCTTGATGATCCTTTTGTGTGAGGAGTTCAAAATCCTCTTGATAATGGGATATCACAGCAGATATCCCAGATTCTTGCTAGGCTTATGCCCGGCCAGAGAAACGTGAGTGGTGCTGATGAACCCACCTGGGACAGCTCGCGTGCTGTTAAAGATGTGTCTGAATTATGACTTGAACTAAAACCTAAATAATAGAACGTGATATCAAAATTCACTCTTCTGCAGAGTATTTGTGTTGCAGTTGTGTGTTGTGGCCAGTCCCCCCCTGTCTAGGAGCAACCGCATTTAATATCCGATTCCTTCTTCATGGAAAGCAGAGTGGTAGTTCTGCCATACACGGTCACAGGGAAACACACCAGCTTGGACACAAGGTGCAGGGAAAAGAAGCACTAGGACACATCCTGATCTTCATTTTCCGTGCAGCCTCTTCTTAAAGTAATAGTTACAAATTTTGGAAGTCCAGTTGTAAGTTTGAGATTACAAAGCTGAAAAATTCCAATTGTTTCTAAGCACAGACAACTGTGCTCTTTTACCAAATGCCTAGCTTCAACATAGCAAATGACAGCTGTCTTGGTGGTCTTTCAAATCCTGGAGAAAGGAAAAACATAAGATTGTATAAGTTAAGAAAACTGCTGTTATTTCATACGCCTGACAGGCACTGAGGAAAAAGCAAATTGAATTTATTAAGTAATTTGTTAAGCGTTAATGTGTAATATGCACTTGAACATACACACACACACAGAATGAATAATATTGTGCAACAGTTTATTTACTAGTTGCATTGAATTTGAAATGTAATGCAGTTGTTAAAGTTTCAACTCTGGAGTTATCTGACAGAAAAAAATAACAGTCATTTACCTTTATCACTAACGAACATCAAATTGTCACACTGCAATTAATGGCTATTTTATCCAGAATTTCTGGAAATAACTGTCCTGAAATACTTTTTTTGATTCTTTTAAGCATGATTTATATGGTATTGCCTACCAAAAAGGTGAATAATGATCTTTCCTCCAATCCTGACCATTCTTTCCATCTTCTAGTTTTGTTTTTGTAATAGTGGTAAACTTGTCTTACTCTCATAAGAGTTTAGTGGGATTTGTATGGAATTCTTCCTCATATACTTGGTGGGACAAAGGCCTTTATATTCCTTCTGAGTAGAACAGTGTCAACTAAAATTTAGACAGAGAATAGCAGCTATGCCTATATGCATTTCTGACATTCCTGACACCTTTTATGGTTCTACCATTACGTTTTTCTCTTCTAAAATATTTTCATTTCTGTGGCTGATGTGTGGAACACCGCCCCTTGCTTCCTCCGTCCTCCCCATGAAAAGAAATACTCTATAGAAGACAACTATGAGAAAGAATTCAGTCAGAAACATTTGAAGTATGGCTAGGGAAACGAGAGATCTTTTTCCCTTCGTGACCGTGTTCTTTACGGTATGTGTTATTTCTAAAACACGTGTTGATCACAGACGTCCTTCTGAACTCTAAATGTACCTTTATTGCTACATAAACACCCTGCTCAGTCTTTTATGCAGCAATTCTCTCAGACCAATGAGGTCTGCAAATGCCCTTCTCTAACTCACAGGACTTTCAAACAAAGTTGGTAACTGTTTATATGAAGATACTCCAGGCTGGCTAGTAAGGTGTCAGAAGTCATTTATTTTTTCACAAAAAACTGCTGGAGTGAATTATGGTTTATATTTCTGGTATAATTTTTATTTTTCCTGTTCCAGCCCTGAACATACCAGTACGGCGATAGGTAAATGTGATCAACACTGACCGCTGATGAAGATGGCGGTGTTATTTCTTGCTGATGCTGCCACTTCTATGCTGCTCAAAACCATTCAGTGCTAGTCTTTAGTCAAAAGTATGATTGTAACTGCTGCTCTTACCTAAAAGTTTTCCTCAAGTGCTACTTCTGAGTCTCCTGACGTATTGCTGGCTGCAAGACAGGCACTACATCTGCTGTCAGAAGTGCTTCTCATTCTCTACCTTTATTCCTTGTGCTTGGTGCTTACATGGTGCAACAGATATTAGAATGGAGTTGAAGAAATTGTATTATTTTTGCTAATATCTGATGGTTGGATTTTTCATCGCCCATTGAGCAGTTACCAGTCCTCACTGAAGATATCACATATGTGAAAGGGGAAATAGGGAGGCAGAAGGCTAAATTTTGTAAAAATTACTAGGCAGCCTGTTACAATTAGGCATAATAATTCTGAAATTCAGAATCTCAGAATACTTTAGGGATTCATTATATAAATTATTCTTTCATTGATGACAGCAAAGAATGCAACTAAAAGGCAAAAGGAAAGGAGGAAAGAAGTTTTGCTCAGCTATTTGAAGGTGAATGAAAAGTTGATCGGGCAAAAGAGCACAAGAAGGCCCTTTCAGATGGCATTTTCTCCTTAGGAGAGGGCTCTTACACCAACAATGGTGGGACTGTGTGCAGAGGCAGAGTAGCTGGTCCTGGGTGCCAAGAAGGAACAGGCAGGGGATATAGGAAAAGAGAAGCGTTTTAAAATACTCAGCAGAGACCATTTCTTTAAAAGAGCACATTCTATTAAACACAGGATTCATTCTTCCGCAGCAATTTTTCTTCCTATAATCACAGCTTACTCCTTTGTATGAGGTCACCATATAAAAGGATTGAATTGTGCAGTTTCACACGCCAACACCATTTTGCTCTCATGGAAAATGGCAGCCTGCCATCAGCTGCAAAGGTGTAACAGGTCACTCGGGGGTTTTGGCACCAATGATTCCTTTCTGCAAGCTAGGAAATTAATTTTTGCCATCAAAACCACAGCACTTGAGGTTCTCATCTCAGGAAAATCACGCAAAGATGCCAAATAAAAGAACAGTAACTACTTCACTGTCCTGCCTGAAGCATTCCCTTGCAAACTTAATAAACTTCGCTGGATCAGATAGTTTCCTCTTTATCTTGGAGAGCATTCCCATATACTCACTTCAGACAGTCTTAGAAAAAAACTATCAGTCCAGATGTTATTGCATGGTGTTCTAAAAAAATGAGTGATTGCACACTGAAAGCAATTGTTTTCCAAACTTGCTCAAAACCATCATTTACATTTATTTTGTCATTAATCTTAAAAGTGTTTCTGCATTTTCTTCTGTGAGTTCTTCAGAATGTGCCCAGAATCCTTTTAACACAATACCACCACTCTTTCATATGTCAGGCAGCACGCATAGACTATACTAACCTCTTGTTTATCTTCAGTATTTTTATACTTATGTTGCTCTCTATTATTATTAATGAGGGCTTGTTAAATATACATCTTTCTTTCCTGTCCTCTAGTCCATCTGATTGAAATGGAATATGAATATGAGCCATATAAGAAAAAATATGTCATTATATAATGTAAGTTATTGTTGTCATCTTCCAGGATATATTTTATTCTCACCTGTATCTCTTTTGCATTTATAATTCATATAATTGCAGTGTTGTAGTAACTTTGATGTCATCCATAGTACTGCTAGATCCATGATGGTCAAGGTTACATACTCAACCGTTTCTAGCATGGCTTTGTCTCACGGAATACTTACACTTAGTATGGGGTGATGGACAAACAGTCCACGATGTTGCTTTTAGACCTGCTGGCTAATGCTGACAGAATTTTTCATAACATTTGAAGGATCCAGAAGGGGGGGTTGGTGGTGCTGTCATCATCCTTGAAGGATATCTTGATTTTATTTCTACAGTGTTCTGCAAGATTCCCCAAGATTCCCCAATGTTTCCATAAGGGGTCCCAGTGAAAACAGAGTATCTTTCTTTTCCAATGTGTTTGAAGAAGAAACACAGTTTGGCCTTCACCTTCCCGTAGCCTTCCTCTTCTCTCTTGTGTTTTTCTTCTATAAATCTCTTCACTTAAAAGCTGGAATTTGGCTTGTCCGGTGGTGATACTGTCAGTTTTCCATTGAAGGAAGAATGTAAACTCCTTTAATCTCTGCATGCAAGATGATATAGACATGGTATTTAATTTAAATGAAAGAAGTATTTCATAGGTGGTACTGAAAAGTAATGTAAAAATTGCAAAGAGACTCTAAAACATTTGTTGAGCGTGCATTTTAGCGCAGACAATAATTGCATACTTTTGGAGAAAGTATGCTTCCCTGTTCAGTTATAAACATTTTATTAGTACTTTGATAACCGTAGTTTTCATATGTTAAACATGTGTTTGAGAAATATTTCCCTAAATGGCTTCACAAGGGATTTACTATTTTAATGATGATCATTTATACAAAGGGGTGCTTGCCTGCACCCGATTCCCAAAATGAGCACTGATTTGTTCATGCTTTTGCTTACCTCCGTTTAGATGACTGCATGCAGGATGCTTTGGTCTATGTCCCCATCTCCCTGGGCAGTTGTATTCACCTATGCAAGTGAATGTCAAACAGTCCCTTTGAAGTACACTTTCTGTGTCATTTTTGCTGGTAGAAACTACGCTAATGAAGTACAGCGGTACTATACGAGAGCCTGTCGCTAGTGAGGATCCCGTGTTGCGTGTCCAGCCCCGTGGAGCACGAACCGCCACGGTCTCCTTCAGGCAACTTTCTCACTTCCCTCGGGCTCGGAAGGGAGGGTGCAAGGCTGCGTCCTGGCCATCTTTCTGTCTCCAGTTTGCCTGGCACCGCGGGTCTGGTGGCATTCTTGCAGTTGCATTCATTTAGAGTGGAAGATGTCTTTTCATTCTTCTGATTGGGAGATTCATAAAACACAGACTTGAAACAGATGAAGGCTGAATCCTCTATTTTGTTAGATTTATAGAAACAAAACCATTTTTCCCATGATCAAGATTTCATCACTGATATACTAACTATGGCTTGTCTCTCTTTCTTTCCATAGGAGATTTTTTGAAAGCAACCTTTGTTTTCTACTATTGTTGGTTTTGGTTTTTTTTTTTCAAATCATCCCCATTTGATCCCATCTTCAGACCTATATAACCTCTCGTGATCTCTCTGCTCCTTTCCATTTTATTTATTCCAGCAGTCAGTGGCTTGAGATGTATTTCTGTGTTAAGGCAGGCAGATGTAAATGGTCTGTTTCTGCAGAGTATAACAATGATTTCTGCACTCCAAGCCCTTCTCTGCTCGTAAGTGTGCAGGAAAGTATATTCGATAGCATTTCAGTAACTGCAGCACTAGTTTGAAATGTCTAATATGTCTGCTTTGGATGTCCCTTTATGCTATCTCCATTATACCCTCTCTCCTCTTTTAGTTTGAATTGCGTGAATCAAGGCAGCACTAACTCATCCTCTGTAATACAGCCCTGTGGCCGAACATTTTCCCTTTTTAATAGTAACTAAAACAGATGAGGCAGAAATGGCTGCATGGGTCTTGACACAATAGTTTGTGTTAACACTGTTATTAAGACCACTTACACTCTTAATGGTCTTAAAACATTATTATTTAGAATAATGCTAATAAAAAACACACTTTTATTCACTAGCATTAAAGTATTGTAATTCGGTTTCTCTCCCAATCTAGAGTCCAACACTGAGTTACTAAATCAAATTTATCAGAATGTATCAATCTGTTTTTTTCTTGCTAATAAATTGTCTTTATATTGCTAATGAATTCCAGAAACATGGATAACCATAAAACGATAGGCCTTTTCACTTTTTTTTTTTTTTTTAAGCATAAAAGCCCACCTTCTAGCAGGGAGTTAAATCTTAAACTGATAGTCTTGCTTTCAAAAGCATTTCTGAATGCATTTCTCCATTCAGCTTCACCATCTAATTTATGCACTATCATTTTATGACATTTATCTCTCCTGACGATGGAATGCGTGTCTCTGTTTCGTGCGCAGACTTTACATTTATTAAGACTGAGTATTAATGAATGTCACTGAGTGCTGTGCTGTGCCTCCACAATCTGTGCTTTCTGTATCACAGAAGGAGTGGCATTGTACACTCTGGGATCCCTCTGTGGTCATTTAACCATGGTTATTCTTGATTTCACCATCAGGATACTTTGCCTGAATTATAATAATGATTTACTACTCACCTGGCGTATATTTTACTTGATGTAAGATTAGGAAAATATTAGACTTGTTAAATAAGTGAATTAATGACAAGCCCCACTGGAGTAACATTCAGTTAAAAGAGGAAAATGAAGAGTTAAGATGTTAACTGAAGACTGCACAGCAAAGTAGCGGCAGATTGCGAGGACCAGTTCTTGTCTTTTACTCCTCTGCTCTGCTAAAGATCTTGATTAATGCCTTGGGCTTATTGCATTCACATTTCAAAAATAATCCTTTTGAAAAATAGCCTCAACTGGGGAATAAAGTGTCAGTCCTGTAAAGCGATGTGGTTTCAAAAATAAGTAAACAAGAGTGTATTATTTCATAAACGTAATTGAACATCTAGTCATGGTTGTTTCTTCTGAGTTAATGCTAGACAAGCAGAAATTAAGCATTTTGCTTGCTGCCTTCCCATTGTTTTCAGTCATTTTGTAACATTACATCATTGTCTCTCATCTCACAAAGCGACTGAATCAATGAATTTACAAAGGGACTGAAAACATAATTATTTTGCAAGAAGTGGGTGTAATATTGAGAATATGTATCTGTGTTTTTACACACACCCCCCCCAGCTTTACACTGCTTTCATGTTTCCCCCCCCGCTCCGTTATTCCCTTTCCAGGGAAAAGCCAAATGGACAAAATTTTGCCCACTCTTCCCAGAAATTCCTCTTTAAGGTACATTTTTCTGTGAAGCTAACAAGTAGTTAGCAATGATTGTTTAGAGCCAAAGCAAACCAAAATGTGGGTTTTTTTCATTATTAATGACTGTCCCTGCTTCGCTGCTGTCGTCTGAGCTATCCTGTTTACGCACTACACTGCTAACAGTGTCTGCAAACGTCTTTGGGGTGCTGAGTCTGACCTCTGTTTTGCTGCCTTTTAGGGGCCCAGCACTGGTCATCTTCTGGGGTGAAGGGGGTGAGTGAGGTCTTGAACAAAACCTGTCTGGACCTCCTGTTTATCTGGGTTTAGCACTCGTTCCTGCAGTGTCTGCCTTGCAGGAGATGACAATACTGGCTAAAGGTTTCTGTCTTCTTCAGGCCAGCCAGAGTTTGCCTCTGAGTGAGTAACCACGTACAAGAGAATTTTAGGCAATAAATTCAATTAGCTGGCAATAATACTTTTCACACAGTTAGGAGGAGAGAAAAATAACTCGGTATTATGTGCGCAAGATGAATGCCTTCATGCTACTTTCTATGGCACGCGGCAGATGCAGGAAGAACATTGCACTCGGTCGTGAATCTCTCTCCACTGGTCTGAGGAAAAAATGTCTCGGTTGTGTTACAACATTTGTAAAAGCTGTATCTTTAGTATTTGAAAATATTAGGCAGTAGGGAAGGAAAGGTAATACACACTGAATGACAGTGTCATTTGACATAAGTAACATGATGTTCCCACATTTTGAATGGACAATAAATATATTTGGAACTTTTTCAAGCAGTATAGTGTTTTAATATATGTGCCATAGATTTCTTTCTATTCATAACTCTTCTGCCAGTTGCTTCTCTGATTTATTACGCTGAAGTATGAATGCAGGGGATTGCTTTCCTATTGTAGAGCATATTTTTTATTGCTGTTCTCATCATCCAGTGAGCCACAGTAAGACTTTGCACACTATGTATAGAAATAAAATAACCTAGATTTATATCAATATCTGTAATTTGATGCTTTCTCAACATAGCCGTACTAAAAAGGTTAGCAGCAAAATTATTTCAATAAGGTGAATTGTAGTCCTGATAAAAAGGCCACAGCGATGAAACATCTAAGGGAAAGACCATCAGCTGATCTCCAAAGCGTGTTTAAAAATACAAAGAGATGGCTGTTGCTAAGCTGCCGAGAGTGGCTGCAGCAGAAGGCGCAGGTTTGTAGAGCCATAAGGACACCTAAAGCTCTAAAATTAAAATGCCTACCTGTCTTTCCAGCCACCGCAGAAAACTACTTGAAGTCGCTGGAACCGGAGGGTCCTTTATGTAATCTCAGAATCAACTTATAGCAGTGTCCTGCTCCTCTAGGGTTTACGCTGGTATAACTCAAGAGTATGACTCATACCACATAAGGAATAAAAGAAAAAACAAGACAATTAAAAACAAGATATGAAAAATTATCCATTTTGAAAGCCTGAAGTTTTGTACATCTTTTACTGGTCGTGGGCCAGATTCTTTCCTTCTCCTCATCCTGGAAGAAGTACTACTTACTAATAAATGGCTGACGTTTCTAAGGCTGATATGTTGTAGAGACCTAGGTTCAGGCAGAGATGGAAATGTGTTAGATCTGTGAGATACAGCTTGAAAAGTTATGTGGAATATAATAACATTTTTTAGTTTCACAAAGAGATTTGATTTGTTCCTGGATACTCCTCTGTATAAAAAGTGGGACTGCAGTGCCCACTATAAGGATCATTTAACGTATATAAAGAAATAGTTCATGCAAAATGATAAATGACACAATAGGTTCGAATCAGCCCCTAATATTTGAGCTGTTGCTGCTGCCGGAGTCGCTGAAGAGCGGGTGGGAATGGTGCCCACCAGTGTGAGCAGCGCTGCTGGACCTGGCTGTTGGCGTCACTGGACATAGACGTACTGCAGGCACGTGGTTAACCAAGCAAGGCCCTAATGAAAGGGACACGCTCCTTACTCCACACACAAAGGTATTACAGGGTTTAGGGTGAGGTGGGTTTTTTTTTCTGAAACTGCTACTTTGCTGTTACTTTCCTATTCTTACGTCCAGGAGCAACTGAAAAATTGCTGCAACTCACAAGCTTTATAGAATAGTAAGCAGATGAGTCCATTGGCAGTGAGGTGGCACTATTTTTGATGGTTATTTTTGCTTGTTCCTCATTTCTGTATGCTTTTTCTGTATTCTGCTGATTGCAAAGGAGAGGTCTTGAGTTATGCTGGACAGCTTTTGGAAAGTGTCATCTGAAGCTTATTGGCAGTCCAACAAGCACATGGAAGGTTAGGCGTCAGGAAAGCAATAGAGAACGAAACAGAGAACGTTGCTGGGGCCTTCCGCAAGTCCGTCTTGCACATGTCCTGGATGCTGCATGAAGTTCTGGTCCTCCCCTATTTCAAAGACTATAGGAGGTTTAGGAAAAAATCAGAAGAAAGTTGTGGATTTTAGAAGGCAAAGAGAACCTGAGCTAGTCAAAAGGAAGACAATATTCAAATCGGTACAAGTACATTTATATGTATACACACACACTTTGTAATACATACCTTTTATATATGTATAATTTTGCATATTGTACTGTGGATATCATGAAGTACATTAGATATCAGGCAGGTTTACTTGTGCTGACTTTTACTCCATTTATAATACTCACAGAAATGGGGAGACGGAGGAAAGATCCTGCAGTGCAGTTTTGCACTGGTGGAACTCTTTAATTTCAGGTCGTAGTTGTAGCTGTGCCACAGCCTGTCTTTGTGATTTTAGGCAAATAATTTAATTTTCTCTGCCTCAGTTTCTATGAGCAAAACTTCCTACCAGAGAGGGGTGTTACGAGAATGCATTCATTAGCTTTTGAGACAGTAACTGGCTCCCCAAATACTTCAGCTTTAAGACAGAAAGTTCTCATCTGATTGAGAGACTCTTTGGAGGACAATACATCAGCTATAAGGAGAGAATACGTCTTGTTTAAATCGCAGTAGAGAATGTCGTGGGAGCAGAGGTCATCAGGGGGCAGTATGAGGCTTGATCTAATAAATTGTAAATGTATTTTTAATCTGAGAAGAAGTGGCATGTTGTTTAATTCTGTGAGGCAAACTATCTGAGGTAGCTACAGCAAGCATCCAAAAAGGATTGTTTTGAATTTCCAATTAGAGCTGAAACATCAGATAGAGTTGTTCTGTTGTTCAGGCTTAAATGACTGAAAAAAATGAATGTTCTGTGGTCTTTACTGGTGACCACCTCATTCCAAGATGGTATTTGTGCTCACGTTGACTAAATCCCACTAATAATACACTTAACTGAATATAGTTAACTATAGCTACAGAAGTGTTCATCTAACGCTAAGTCGATGTCCTCTGTTACTGTTGGAATATTTGAAGTACTGACCTACTGCATTCGTCTAAAAAACTTACTTTGTCTTCACATAAAAAAAAAATTGTTAAATTTGCTGTATCTTGTTTAACTTCACTAGGAATCTAGTTATAGGGATACCAAGATGTTTTTAGGTGAAGTATGTATGTTGATTTTTTCCCCCAATAATAAATGTAACCCTTCATTCTCAAATAGATGCTTAATTTGTTTTAAATACCAGAAAGTCAATGATCCAAAACCTTGTTGTTAATCATCATTTTTCATTTAACTTCAGACAGTACTAGATCAGTGCTTGACTAATGCCAGTGTCTTTTGCATCCTAAATTAATATTACCGTTGCATTATCTATAAAGTGCACACTCCTGAACCTTCTTTAGTATTGTGTCTTTTTTGGCTGTTTCAAAAAGCAAAGACCCCAAATTAAAATCAATTAAGTACAGTACCTTCTAAGGGCTTTGGCTTGTGTGTATTTTTCCTAATTTGTGTTCTTCAGTGTTAGTTTATACCCGCAGTGATTCAAAAGCTGAGAAGCTTGCTTAATGCAGGTCAGTGCAGATCTGTTCATCCTAGGAGGTAGTGCTTTTAACAGTGGGATTGAAAATCGCTTTTCAGCTACCTTCACAGTCAGACAAGCACTTTAGGTCGGCTCTGTGCCTGCAGTTAGGAGAGTTATTTGTATGATCCCTTTAAAGCTTGATGTTTAGATTTAGAAGAGGATGCTTGTGTCTGTCTACAAATTAATGTTTTTTAAGAGCATTAGGGTAAACTGCTTTACTATTACAGGTAACTTATATCTAGCCAGAGATTTTTTTTTTTTAGTGTAAAATAAAATCATGCTAAAACCTTGATTTATAATAAGCATAGCCTTCCTACCGAGCATGTAAAACAAAATGTATCACAGTGCAGAATACATTAAGGCTTACTGACTGAGGAGGCAGCACGTTTGTTGATACCTTTTCAGGGCAATTTTAGAACATAATTTTGAGTCTCCTTCTGTTCACAACATGTTTTCCAGTCTCTGTTAACACCATACATAGATCCCAGGATCTAAAGAAGTCACTTAAGAGACACAGGGAAAAACAAATGCACACTCAGTTAGAGAAATAGAATATCCACTCCCAGAAAACAAGCTTCTCAGTACTGACCCCATGTTGTGTCCTCAGGTGTCACACAGCTGTTCCTCCAAACACGTACCTGATTTCTACGGACACAGAAAAAAGAACCCCTTCCATCTCCATGTGCTGCAGTTTTGCACACAGAAAGCAATTCTTCTTTAACTTAAAGCGGAACATGGTATATGTACAGTGGTTGAATTTATTTAAATTATACCTGTTTACAGCTTTGTGTTTCCTTTGTGTCAGATCTAACAAGTCCTTAATGACACTTCTACAAAACCATTCGTAAATGGGACCTAGATCCAAACTCTGATTCAGATTCCTTAAACAAATTAGACTTCAGAGCTAATGCAGCAATTTGCATAACATTCCACTCTATTTTAAGCTAAAATTGCTCAGCACTTTTTTAAACTTGTAGCAAATTACTTTGCTAATGAGACTAAATTACCCTATGATGTTACAGGTAAATTTGTCTGTAACAAATCTCTCATGTGTTTGCAATGAGCGGATTTTGTATTGTCTACCTGCTGTTCCATAGGCACGTCAGACGAAATAGTGGAGAGGACTTAAAGTTTGGACCAGTACCATTTATCTTAAGAGACATATTGTACTAAATACTATTCCCATATTCAGTTTTGATGGAGATTTGTTTTCTTTCCTTCACATCCACTTTAAGGTTTAGGAGTTAGCCCTCTGAAACTAGCTAGCAATGAGGCTGCTCGTCTTCCAAACCCTTCTCCGAAAAACACAGCGGGTTTTTTCCTCTTAGATGAAAGCCATTTTAGTAACGTAAAACAGGCAAAGATAAGTTAACAGAGAGGTCTCGTGGAGAGGAATTGGAATCGCAGTCAGTCAGTCCAGAAATGTAATATTTTTTTTAATACTGTGTATAACCGGTCAGTGCAGTCAAGTTGCTGTGGGGGCGGCAGCCTCTCGGACTTTGCTGGAGCGCCCGCAGCGGTGTGCTCAGACGGCGAGCCCAGGAGGAACAGGGCGGCCGGAGTCAAGGAGTGTCTCGGAAACGCCACGCTGCCTGCCAGCGTCTAGGGATGCTTTCAACATTGGGTTCTGCTCACTTGGAGCTTCTCCTTCCCGCACCCGTGGAAGAGAATTGCTCGGAATCCGTTCACGTGTGAAATAATAAGCACTTACTCTGCTAGTTAGAAAATCGGCATCTAAGAACGTTAAAACCAATTATTACGAAACATTTCCAGAAGCAGACTTAAATTCAATCATCCTTTTAATTTAGGGTTTATTGGATATATACCATCACCTGTGCTAGCAGTCAGTTATTTTTCAGTTGCATTCCATATGTAACACAGTGGCATTAAAAATAATTGCATGTGTTTAAACACTTGTGTTTTGATATATTGAAACATGCTTTCTTAATAATGGAAATGTCACAGAATAAGTGGTGGATGATGCAGTGTATTATGTCAATTAAGCTGGCAATTAATATCTACGATGTCTAAAAAGGCTTGATTGTTGTTAGATTTCCTTCACCTCCTTTGGATGAAGAGTTACTCAAAAGTGATTATTAAGAAAGATGTGGAAAGTAAGCATTTAACCATGAATTAATCTTCAGATTAGGACTGTGGAGCTGTTAGTAGTGGAACACTTAATGTCTTATTGGGAAGAGGAGTTTGAGTTATTTTAGAAACACTGTCAGTCTCTAACAATTTTTGTCACCTATCTTTAATCCTCTTCTGTTTCCATTATATTTTACTTTGTTAGGCTGGGTAGTCACAATTAAATGCAGAAGAGGATGTTCCAGTTATACCTACTGGCAAAATTTGAACAATATCTCAGATACCCACTTGCTAAGTATAAATAGAAGAGGAAGGGTGTTTTGGTTTCTGTCACAGCAGTATTTTTAGGCTGTGTTGGAATACTTAATTATCTAACAGTCTTTGGCTAAACTGTTTAAAACTGGAAGCTTCACTTTTCTTACTTTTTGGATCTCTAGCTCTGCTTTTTACAGCCTTCTGAGGGGTGGAAGAGGCAATACCCATTATGCAGCGATTGACAGAAAGGGTTTTGCTTCTCTTCTTCGCTGCTGGGAGGAATAGAACAATTTTCATTTCAAAATAAAGTTGAAAACTGTAGTAATAGTCGAAAGAGCTAATGTCTATTTGCTTTGACTTTGCTTCTGCTGTTGTAAAGCCATAAGCAACAGCTAGATTCCAGGGCCAGTTTTCTGACACCTTGATACAAAGAAAGATCACTCGCCTGTATTTTATTCACATTTGAGAAGTTATCTGGCCTTCTAAATGTGAGAAAATAATACTTTTGATCGTAAGTCAAAGCGTGAATTCTGCTCATTCTGACAGTCCTGGTTATCCTCACTTTCTGGGCAAACCTTCCCCATCCCCAGGGAAGCAAGCCAGTCGAGTTTTCACATCCAATTGTTAGACTTTAAGCAGAGAGCCTGGAGGAACAGCATGGCTTCTGTGCTGAATCAGTGACAGGTAGTGTGTTTTGTCAATTAAGGTCATGGACTGTAATGCTGTTAGTGCTTACATCTGACAATAATTCAGTTTCAAGCTGTGTTAAGATTTGTGCATGCTTTGGCATGCATTTGTCATGAAAAGTAAGGTAAATAAGACAACTGCAGTATTTTCTACAATACCTACACTGTAATTTTATTTTTTTTATTTACTTCCTGAGAGGTCCCATGTTCATAAATTGTCCTTCTGTCAGTTCTTTTTAGAGCACAGAAAGTGTCCGTTGACCAAAGTAGTCTCAAAAAGAATAAAGGTTATATTTAACCAGTGTAATACAAAGCAGGGAGAAGATACCAAGACCTGTAGATCCAGACATCTTTCCCAAAGGAAGCTAAATATACCTCAGGAGAGGTCTCTGGATTTTTTTTTTCTTTTAACAGAGATCTGTGTTAGATCCACTAACTACAACGTATCCTTTGTATAAGAGTAGCGCTCCAATGCTGCATGAACCACCTGCTCCCATCTGTGGGGTTAGTGTTACTGATCTTCGGAGTGATGGGGACCAAACTCTTAACTGCTGCTTGGAAATGGAGCAGGATGTGTTACGGCATTGCATCAGACGGTGGGCACTTCTCAGTTAGACTAGCTTATCGAGCCAGCTGGTGATTTTTCTTGTTCTGTATCTTTCAGTAAATATGATGTAAGGCTGAACATGTAACCCAGTTAAAATTTCAAGTATAGTGTAGTATATGCTAACCTAAATTACACAGCTACAAAACCAATGCAATAAATGAGTGAGAAATTAATCAGATGTGGATCATCCTAGAAACAGATGTTTCTACTATCTACCTCTTAATTTTGTTAGGTATGTATGTTAAAGAAGCTTAGGTCGCACAACAGATCTACATGAGAACAGTGCCTGCACAGGCATGCCATGCACACAAAGCAGCACTCAGGCGAAAATGAACAATAGTACGTGGTCCTCAATCTCCAGCTAATCGGGCTCAAAGCTTGCTGGCAGGTCTCATCTCATACACACGCAGACACAAAGAGGTCTCTCCAGCAACTGGCTCAGACCTTTGGTCTGCCTAGTAGCACATCCTGAGACCCTGGTCTCACCGGTGTCTATCCCCTAGATGTACGGTGTCTCTGATGGCGCTTTCACACGTCTCCTATCCTGCTCATTGGCTACTGCAGCTTGAGGTTCACTAGCATTATGCCGATCCAGAATGTAATCCATCCTCATCCAGGACAATTGTTAGGAATTAGGTTTCATAAGAAAATAAAACAGACTGCAGTGATCAGGTGCAGGGTTTGGCTGGACAAGCGTACTGAAGCGCAACTTATTTATACCTGATGAGCCTCCTTCATCACACTCTTCTGTTTTCTCATGTTGTTCCTCCCCCATGCATTTGGATGTCTCCCTTTTTCTTGTGCCATTCTGCTAAACATTCCATAAGCTTTGCACATTGCCACAGTCCCCGGAAAGCATCCCATAAGCATGCTCTTTCCCATAACACCCGTGATAACCTTGTCATTCATTCCTCCCTGCGTGTGTGTGTCTCCCTTTATCGCTAAACAAAGCTCAAGTTGAACCTCTCCAAGCCTTTGAGCAGTTCCTTCAGCAGCCCGTCAAGCAGTGACTTCACAGACTGTCCTTGGTGTTGCCTCTTCTATAGGATTTGCATGTGTAAGTGTGGTTTATTAATTTTCCTGTCTCATCTGTGTTTATATACTGGACAACCACTGACAAGATGTCCTCACAAAACAGGTGTCCTTACATTCCAGGTATCTACATACCTTTTGCATCCTACATTTCTTTTCCTTGCAGACATCCATCCAATCTCTTATATTAGTTAGAAGACCAAGCTGTCAAATAATTCACGTGCTAAAGTCATACAGTAATCAAGTTTATCTGTATTGTTTCAGACATATCATCAATGTATTATTGACGTGCTTTACCAATGTATGTGCTTCAGGCTGGTCACGTGTAACTCCTGGTAGATTAAATATCTAACAGTCCACTGTCATGGAAAATTCATTGTGGTAACCACACTCTGAACTGATCTTGGCTTCTTGACTGCTGAAGCCAAATCAATTGAATCAAAAGTCAGCCTTGAAACTGTTAAATTACATTTCTCAAAGGCTCTTGGCATGGGACATCCAGGCTGCCCTTATTAGGACATGGATAACATCTTCACTGCCTCCAGCACTGGTCCGAACACCTTCTCGAGCCCCAGTTCACTTTGTATCTGCATACTGTGGATACAAATATGTTCCCAGATGCAATGCAAAACCAAACTTCATACAATGCGAGAGGAGAAAACTCTGGAATCATGCTGATGTAAGTGCACTCTTATCTGTCTGTGGACCAGAAAGTCTCGCACCTTTTCCTGTCCTGTCTGTCTGTGTCATGGAACTTGACCAGAGCAAGTTCTTCTGACCAGCAAGTAGACAGTAACATTAAAGATGGAGGACCAACTTTAAAAGAAAAGTTTAAAAAATTGCTGGAAAAAGAAGACACGTGTTTCATCAAAGGAAAGCAGCTTTGTGCATTCTTCCCTGGAAAATTTTTCATGACAAAACTCATGTAATCTCCATTCTTTCACCTCTTACTTTGATCAGCACAGGTTTACACTGAGCTGTTGTTAAGAAAGCTCAACAGAATGAATTCAAACTTATGCATCCTGGAATTCCTGGTCCTGATGATAGGATTTTCCATACATGCTATATAATGCCATTTGTGAAAGAACCCAGCCTGATGTATTTATTTAGCAGCTCTCTAACAGCATCTTCCGAAGACATACACAAAATATATCTAGTGAGGAAAAAAAGGCAAGAACTTTCAGAAATTAACGATGTCCATGGATTAGAAACATCATAACACAGATTCACCCAGCGTTTTTAATACTTCTAGTCTGATCCTCTTTTTTTTTTCTTTTTTAATTTTGAGAAGAGACAGCATAAAAAAGGGACAATATATTCAAGACAGGAAGAATAAGCTTTATGGTATGACTGAGCAAACTCAGTTGTGCTGCAGGGTTGAAGGTAATTCTTTGGACTTCAGAAGTGGCCACTATGGGACCAGTCTGTGTGAGAACAGAGTTGGTCTCCTGTATCTCCTGGTAACTTGGTACTATGCTGATCATGTGGTTGTAGTAGGCAAGCAGGCTGCAGTGTATTCTATTTTCTTTTTCTCCTAGATGTAGCGAGGCAGCAACCACTGAAGTGTCAATAAATATTAGATTAAGAAATGTTCTCTTCATATAAAGTCAGGAGAGAGACAGAAGTATCTATCAAAAGTCCTTTGGAGGAGTGGGATTTGATGCCCCGTTGGTGAAAATTGATGTTTATCCACCCATTGCAGTATTCTTGGCAAAGACATTTGGCAGTAGCACTGCTGCTGAACTCACTGGAGCCGTGACAACTTAGCTTGGCTGAGATCTGCCCCTAGGGACTCACTAGGTCAGAATTGTCCTCCAGGCCACGGATCTAACTCTATAAAGGACTTGAACAAAGAAATTCATTCCCTTTACCTCAGTTTCCATAAATGTAAATAGATTCTGATAACATCCATCACAGTCTCATAATTTGTCAGGCGTAGTTAAACCTGCTAGAGTATGGTATTAAACAGCTATATAGATATGTGATGGAAACACAGAGATGGAGTGAGACTTCTGGTGAATAATGGGCTGTTGGAGAAACAAAACCAAAGCGAGACAGTAATCCAGATAAAGAACAGCATCAGAAACTGAGCTCCCAGTTGTGAAGAATAAGCTTCATCTCTGCCTGCATGACACAGCCACTTTGCCAAGTATCTGAGCCTCAAAATTCAAAGTAAGTTTGCCAAATAAGTCTTGTCTTTCCCAGGTAAGAATAGGTTCTTTCTTCAGCAGAATTTAAGAAATTTTGTCAAGTTAGGTAACGTGTTATGTAACATCCGTTTCATTTCTGTTGTATTACCCGTTTTTTTTTTTTTTTCTGACAGAAACGCATTTTGGATGAATATTTAATGCCCTTGCTTTTAAGAAAGTATCTTTGAATCACTTCAGTCAGCTGCGTGAGCTGCATACTAGTGTGCTGTCAGATACCATGACTGAAAAGGGAGGGTGCAGCTCAGGAATGCCGAGCTGAATGTGGCAGAACCAGACATTTTCCCTTAGAAAGGAGCAGAAGATAGCAAAACACGTCACCTGAGAGTGTCCACAAGAGAAACTTGGGAGGAGCCTGAGAGGCCGCTTGGCTGTGTCCGAGAGGGAGCCTGGGGAAAACAGCACAGGCACAGCCTGCCTCTGAACGGCGGCAGAGCCCTCTGGGTCTTCAGATGAATTATAGTGCACCGAATGATTTTTCCTACAAAGTTAATACTTTTTCTCCTTCAGAATCTTTTTTTTTTTTTTTTACCACTGAAGCAATTAAAATATTCATTCAGCATATTGTGCTTTAAAAATCTGAACCGCAAAGATCAGCAGGCGTGTTTTCATTCTGTCGTTCCTGATATTACTCATCATACCAGAACACTCGTGTATTTTTTAACTGCGTTCTTTTTTCCATCAGATCTTGTTTCTTTTTGGAGGTTGAAGTGTGAAGCTCAGTGGTTGGTTCACCTTTTGTGGAACTGATGCATAAATTTTTGTTTCTAGTCTGTTTCAATAAATGTCATCTATTTTGTTATGTAGGTGGCTCTTCATGTAGTATGCTTGGGTTTGAGAATCTGGTTAGTAGAGGAAGTGAACATATTTTAATCTGAAGATTAAATGGTGATGGATTGTAACAACAAGCCAACAAGCAACCCTACTCCCTACCCCTCCCAAATAAACTTGGTAATTTTTTCTTAGCTTGGAAGGGAGAACATTATTTCGTGGCAAGTCATCCTGTTCACATGGGTAGAGTTTTGACCAATGAGATATACTGCAATGTCTTTTCTCTTTAATTTGTTTTTCTGGTTTCTGAACTGAAAGATGTCATGGTTTGCCTGAGCAGCAGAAGCATGGGCTCTCAAAAAGATCAATGAACTTTTCCACCTGAAGTTGATATTTTGTACCAATGTCTATTCATGTATTCACTGCGTGTAGTACTGGCTGCTGTATATTGCTCAGAAAGCTGGACATAGTATACTGATATAATGCCTATTTAAGGGAAAATATTTTAGTTTAAACACTGTCACTTTGGCTTTTAGCCCAAAGCTGTGTGGTAACTGTATGCACATTATTACATTGTAATTTAATACTGTAACATCTCAGTATATACACTTTTTAACTACAAACCTGATCTATTACTGCGTCTATCTGTTATTACAAAAATAGGAATATGCCAGATAAGCTGGTAGAAGAAAGAAAGAGAGAACTTCTATTTTATCAAGGAGTAATTTTGAACAGTTTGATTTTGGAACCTCAAAGGCTGAATCATTTCTCAGTCTTTATTTGCAGTGAAGCTTGTGTTAGATTCATGAAATGCCATACATCGATTATACTTAAATATTTTGAAGTTAGTAGATAGAGCATAAATTTCTAATAAATTTTAGTGTGCTTTGTTTAACCATTTCCTACTCCCAAGCCTTCCCCCCTGCAAAGATCCCCAAGAACTCATATGCCCATGCAAGAACAACTACACAAAGATTTCAAAACTTTGTCATCATAAAGTTTGATTCTAAAATTAATGCCTCACCTTTCTCTGCAATTTTGAGAACACTCTATAGCTGTCTCTCTTTTAGTGTTTTAGGGAAAATATTACTGGAAGTGGTAAAATGGCCAGCTGAAGTGCCTGGCTTGCTTTGCACCTCAGCCAACAACACATATGGAGAAACTTTCTGACAGACATGTCTGTATAACTTACTTGAAGCTAAAACATTATACTCCTTGTATATTAGTTATGAATCAGTCTAGTTTCTTAAATTAGATCCAAGACTGATTACTGTTTGAGGAGCAAATAGTGCCAGAGAACACAAAGGATGGACTTGTGGCAAACAGATTTTATAATAAGTATTTCACGGTATTCTTTATCTTCTCGATCGTTTGCCTCAAAGATTTGCTTTTTCTAGAATGATATTTTATATAAGATATTCCATTGGAAATCGATTTCGTAGGCCACCTTAGGAATGAACAAGACTTCTGTGTCTGCGTCACTTAAGGGTCTCCCTCAATCGTAACAGAACAAACTTTCCATGATTTATCCATCATCCTTGTCTTTATGTTTGTGTAGACTTACTCCTTTTCTTTTCATCTTTGCTTTTCCCAATTTTGTTAATATAACATCCTTACAGAGACTACAGTAGCTGCTCACATTCCAAGTAATTAAATGTACAAGGAGGGACTCCTAAAAACTTTATTGCATTAAGTGCGTTTTTGTGTTTGCCATGGTCTTGTGGTTTTTCCTCTAGCTTGTGATGCGTTACGCTCTGAAGCAGGTGATGTTTCTCCAACGCAGGAGAAACCCTTGCCAAGGCAAACTTTGCTGAACCTTGAGAAATCTTACTGAGGCAACTCTCATGACTAACTTTTGGCAAATTTTACAAAGGTTCAGGTTTGTCATTGTACAGTTATATTGTCCCAGAAAAAAATAATATGAGGAATCAAAGCAGTGTAACATAGCAGCTTTGCAGGACTACCAACATACTTTTGCTGGAGCATCGCCCACAAAAACTACACCTTATTTAGTGCTGGTGTTCATTCCCTAATTTTATGATTATCACTTTGGCCTGTTTCAGATAAGAAGACAAGGCGGAATACAATTACTGGTGGACCTATTGGACCATCGGATGACAGAAGTCCACCGTAGTGCCTGTGGAGCTTTGAGAAACTTGGTATATGGGAAGGCAAATGATGACAACAAAATTGCTCTGAAAAACTGTGGTGGTATCCCAGCATTAGTACGGTTACTCCGCAAGACTACAGATTTGGAAATCAGAGAACTGGTCACAGGTTTGATTCTTTCAGTATTTTTTATTCTGGTCACAGGTTTGATTCAGTATTTTTTATTCTGGTCACAGGTTTGAATCTTTCAATATTTTTTGTTCAAACTCTATATAGGCCGTGCAAGCACAGTTCTGTGCTGTGTGCCGCTTGCTCCATCAGTAAGTCTTCATTTTATTACCTTCTTCTTTGCCGTAGCAAAACACTTTCAAGCCCTTTGGATATAGGTAATGTATGAATTGCTTTATTCGGTACTACGCAGACAGTTCACTGATTCAGGCATGGTTTCTGGTTATGCTTGCTGGTCACTCTGTTCTTGATAAGCCGTGAATGCTCGTACGGGCGATGTGCTCCATACACAGGTCCTACCATCAGCCGTGCTCTGCTCTTCCTCCTGTCTGGTATAGGGCTGCATATGCAGAAGTCAGATTTTACTGAATTTTCTTAGAAGCTGTTAATAATTTCTTCTATATCCTATATAGTGAGAAGGAGGATTTGGTGGGGTTTTTTTACTTTTTTTTGTGGTTATGATAGGAAAATGGAAAAGCAGGTTGGATGGATGGACAGCATCCTCTTCTGAAGCCTTTTCTCTGAAATTTGATAGCCTGCTATGCGATGTATGTTAGTTGCAGGCCATGCTGGTAGTGGTAAAGTTGATTTCTTTTCTTGATATAGTAGAATCTGATCTTTTTAAGGTTGTTTGGACCTTTTCCCTTATGAAACTAAAGTTGGGCTTTTTTCATAAATACAGAAATACTGTCAAACAGCACCAATCTGAAATGTTTGGAGATTTCTTTCCCCTAAGCTATCCCATTTAAAACCCCAAAAAGAAGCTAGATGGTTGTTTTCTTTTGCTTTTTCACTTTGTAATTTCATTCTGCTTGGTTGCTGACATCAATGTGGTGATTAATTTAATGCTACAAATAAAAAATCTTAAGATGTTTTCATTATCCTATTTTACAATGCCTGTATTTCCATTATGATTTTCCTGCTAAAATCTGTCAGAAAAGTTCTCATTTCTGTCATAGAAGCATCACAGTACACAGTATTGTCTGTGTTTCTTCAGAAATCACTTACCCTTGTGGGTCAGGCCTTGTTTAGGATACAATTCGTAAGATTATTGTCCTTTGGTTGACTCCAGATTCCTTCCTTGAGAGTGTCTGAATAAACGGCGTAATGTAGATTTTTATGTTTAGTTTTGTTTCTTAGTTACTAACACCTATCGCCTCGTACTTGTTAGGCAGGATTAATGGGGCAGAGATACTGGGTTACACGAGCTCGGATGGTCCCTCCTGCAGAGTGACAGAATTACTGACAGATCTAATAAAGTGTAACCACCGCTTCGGATTCAACATACTTGTTTGTCTGTTGGTTATGTTGTCTGTGTCCTGGCTCCAGGGAACATTCTGCCTATTTATTCTGAGTGGTAAGTGGCAAACTGCTAATGAACATCAGCAGTACACCTCAGCAGTCACAGCGGCACTTCCCATGCTGTCTGTAGACTGAACACGTAATGTCATTAGGTCATTTAAAGAACAGGTACTAGGCTACAGTTTACATTCCTTCCATTGCACAGTATGTGGCTAAATTTTCATTAATTCCCACAGAATGAAAGGATGTGTTTGCTAGCATGCCCTCAAACTGTTACTCCCGAGAAGAGTAGGTACTGACCATCAATGGAAGGCGGTAACCAGCCTTTGTACAGGTAGGTGCAGCTCCCAGGGATGGTGAGCATCAGGAGCGCTGGACATCTCTGAAGGGGGAGCAGAGCAAGATGGTGACCCTAAGGAATAGAATCAAAGTCAGTAGTATTTCAAGATTTTATTCCTGGACCTGGTTTTGTATTGGGGTTTTTTGTTTGTTTTTAATAACCAGTACATCCCAGAAGGCCACTGCTTGCCCTGGCTGGGTTTTGTGCCTTTCAGAATGCACATCACTGGCCCTTGCTTTAAAAATGCAAACCTGGTAGTGGTAATGCTCTGCAAAGCTCCTTTTTTTGAAAGCGACACTCGTAGCTGCACCTCTCATCTTGCATCTCTTAGGAAGCAGGCTGGAATCGTGCATCTGAATCAGTTCTCGTTTGCTTTTTTCTAAAGTGTTGTAGTGACGGCTGCCCCAGTTAAATTCCTTCCCTATGTCCTTTCTGGGGAAGAAAAGATAGCTCCTGCAGCAGCTGCCTCAGTAATGAAAAAAAATTGGCTTGGTGGTGGGCATAAGGGAAAATAAAAGAAGTTCCTCCTGCTTCCTGTCAGCCTTCCTGATTGAGGTGGGAGGAAGATAGTTATTTCAGTAGTGCCACCGTAGCCTGAAGGACATACGGAGAAAATAATAGCAAATGTGTGGTTTAGGAGTAAACATAATACCTTGAGCCTTTCCATCTCATGTTCATTGTGCATCCTGTCCACCTAAAACCTGTTCTTGTTTGTTACTTCTAGAGAGGGCACAAAGTTCCTGAAGTTCCTGCCTTAGGAATGCATATATACAGCTGTGACAGCTGCCCCTAAATACTCCTCCAGCGTTTGTCCTCAGAGCACTTCTCGTAGGTGGGGAAGTGTCATTATCTCCGTCCTACGGATGGGGAACTGAGCCTATCAAGTCTAAATGACCTGTCCAGAAATCTGGCAAGAGGAAGGTGTGAATCACTCTGAGTAGGCACTTAGCTGCGAGGGAAGAAATACAGGCAGGAGAGGTTTTTAGCAGCTCAATTTGTCTGAACAGTAGTGAAGCATTCATCCCCTGCCTCAAGTACCGTGAAGCACATGCCCGCCAGAGCAAAAGTTACGAACTAACAGTTCCTTCTTCAAACATGCGCATTTTCTTCCTTCTTGTTGCTTCTCTCTAAGGAGATTATAATTTCAATTTCCAGCTATCTCAAGACTGGTTTTGGAAGGATATTTAAAGCTGCAGACCAGCTTTCTATCGCAGTAGTTCCTTGCTTGTCAGGATTGGCTTCAGTGCCGTTTGTGGCTTTTCCTCTTTTCCAGAGATTTTTATGCCATAATCTCTCCAAAATGGAGGTTTTCACTTTTTCCCTTATCTCATCTGTCTCCTCCTTGGTAGCAGGGGACTCAGGCTAATATTGGAAAACTTCACCATGCTCATATTTTTTGGATTGGACAAGCTGAACCTTATTGCAAAGTGATAGAGCTTCAAGACTTTTTCACATGGAGCAAATGGTTTCGGTGCAGGCTCACATGTAGAAGCCATGAGGGAAGTTTGCTGCCTGGCTGTTATGAAATTAAATGGTCTTAATGCCCAGGAAATACTTCCTGAAATATTGAAAGTTTACTCTTTCAGAAACACTTCCACAATCACTGTTTTTTTACAAGAAGAACCTGGATAAGCTGAAGTATACCAAGGAATATATACATTTACACAGAGGTGAAATACGCTGATAGACATAGAGATTTCAGCACGGCCTGCGGCCTCTCGTAATTTTCAGAGAGTCAAGGAGAACCTGAATTAGAATGTCTTGTTTCATGTAGGTCTGTAAATGAAAAGAAGTCGGTATGAGCTGGATGCACTGTATTTAATTAAGCCATCCTTTCACCCCAGCGCTGCACTACTAGGTTCCACAGTAGCTGCTGTTAATGGGAAAAAATAAAAGCCTTCTATTTTAAAACAATTAAATGTTAACACTTTTCCAATAAATATAAATAGACAAGAACACAGTACAAAATTAGCACAGATTCCGCAGATGGTAGAAAAAAATGTTTTCACTTCTTAATAATGAAGACAAGTAGCTGGTTTGTGACTCCTTTGCCTTTCCAGTGTTAAAGTTAATTATGAACCCTTCCACAAAATCCAATTTTAGCATTATTTTTATTTGTTTTACTCTCAGGAAAAAAAAGTGACATGAAAAATGTGAACTGTTAGCAAGGGTAACAGAGGAATCCTGTTGATGCCTTGCGGAGAAGGTGAGGTCAAGCAGCTGTTGCTAGATTCTACCTACACCGGCTCCTTGTTCCATCAGCTCCATCTGCTAGCTGGGTACCTGTCTCAGACAAAATGATTTAAACTGCTATTCTTCTCCTTTTGACAGACAAAATCCCTCACAACTAGAAACACAGTTTCTACCTATGAACAACAAGCTAGGTGAATTAGAAGAATCTCCATTTAAAGAGGCCCTTTATGTGGCTGTATCACCCATTTTCAAACTATATACCATATTTGATTGAAAGGTAAATGATCCACTTTTAGAAAGCGCAAGTTGATAAAGAAATATAGCTATAAATAATGACGGAGGAATGTTTTTTTCCCTGTGCTAGCAGCCAGCCTGCTGCTTGTTTTGGTTGACATTACTGTGTCGGAGATTTAACTCTTGTCTACCGAAAATATATAAATTATGAAAATTACCACATTTACAAAAAAATTTAAAAAGCATAAGCTAACACTTTACACATATACTATATATAGATAGACAGATAGATGTAGACTCTGTATATTTCATTCACATTTTTATTCACTGAATCAAAAAGCATATATTCCATTCCTGCAAAATACTGTAAGACGTTTCGTACATAACGTTCCTTTCAAAGAAGCACTAGTTGTCCAAGTGTGTTTGGCCCATGGTCAGATTGGACAGGAAAAAATTTTCTTTCACTTCCCGGATTTTGGATTCCAATATTCATTAATGTTGTCTTTAATTTCAGCTGTGGCCAGTTTGTGTTTTGGCTTGGTTGGTCCTCTGTTGTCACCTCATGTTACGCAACATTATTACGTAGTTGATTTACATTTCTTTTCCATTTTCAGTAGATGCCAGGCGTTTATAATGAGGCATTTATAACCTTATAGATAGTCTGTCAGCGTTACTGAAAGCAATTATATGTTGTCCTCCTTATATCTATCTAGTTTGAGGTAACCACTGCAGTTTAAACCTCCTTTTGATTGCATACTGCTTATTAGTATGTGCATAAATTGTTGGCAGGTTGGTCAAGACACTCCAGAAGGTCCCTTTCAGCCTTCTATGTGTCTTTGCTTATCAGTGTAATTGCGAGTTAGTGAGCCTGCAGTGAGGTGTAAAGCAGGTTTAAGGGAGTATTCTATTTAAATGGACCTTTTGGCCTACTTCGCTGGAAGATTTATTATGATGTTATTTTTATTAGGTAATTCTGGCCAGTTTTCTAGAACTTTTAACTTCCTAGTACAATGGTAATTCTTCTATTGGGGATTCCCAAAGTCAAAATCAAATGCCTGTAGTTGTTTCCGATGTGTGATGTTATTTTCTAATTGGACTTTGTAAGGTGTTATACTTGTGATTTTTTTGTGTAGTAAATCCTGTTTAACAATATTATGGCAAAGGGCTGACTATTTAGTACGTAGGATCTTTAAGCAGTTTATCAATTTAATAATTTTGTGCAAAAGTGCCCTTGACATTAGCTTAGTTACTGGAGTGTGTAAACACAGATGTGAAATTTTATTGTGATAGAAACTTATTGTTTAGAGGTGGCAATTATTTGTAGCCCTATTGCTCTTTGGAAATTTGATTTGAAAATGAGTAAAGGCTGTTTTATCCCACTCTGCAGTGACTTTCCCACAGACTTAAGTAAAGAAGAATCAAACTCTTCCATGAGTTGCATACCTATAGTATTTCCCCTTGATGTCATTCTTAAAATCTCTATTATATCCTTTTTTTTTTTCCGCAGGTTTACATTTGATGTTGTTCCAGTGTTGATCATAGTAAATATCCCATTTCTTGATTATATTCAAGTTTTGTAATGGAGCAATGCAAGTATAAGGAGGCCTGGCCAGTGAAAGTCCCAGTTAATTAGCAGCTTTTGATATTTAATATAAAAAAAATAGGTAGGAAGATAAATATGTGAAGTGGGTTGCTTTTGAAATCAAACGGAGGATTTTGGCATTACATTAACTGAAAATTAGATTCTAAAGATACAATATGTTTTAGGTTCAGATACGTACCCAGACTTTTCGAACAGACAATGTGAAAAGCCATCTATGTGCTTAAATTGTCATGATGGCGTAACCATGGTAATACTGCTGCTACACCGTTGATGTAAATTTGGTTCAATATAGGATTAGCTAAGACAATAAGACTGCCAAATATCATTTGGGGAACATAACTCTATGTAGTTAAAGAAAACGGAGAAATGGGATAAACATAGAAAGTATACAAATGCCCCTTAAGATGCTGCTCTGTGAATTAGCTTCTCCTCTGCCTCCCAACATCCAGTCACTATGACCTGTCAAGTCAAGGAAATTAGGAAGGTTGAGCGTGGAGATAGATAGCTGCTAGAACAAAACACGGCTTTCAGAAGAGCTTGTTTTGGGTTTTGGCAGGAAAAGACGTTCATTCATTTCTTGCTTAGTTTTGCCTCTACAGATAAGCAAATTCCCTGTAATAACTTTAAACAAGTGTTTCAAGGAACTTAGCAAGCACAGATGCAGGTGACTTACAGACTTTAAGCTTAATAATTTTTTAAATAATAGATTTAGGATAAGATTCACAAGTTTCAAATCTACTTGCTTAGGCACTAAAATTTGCTTGTATATTTTAAATGCTTTTCATTCAAAAGGGAAATTTGAAGGGTACTAGCTCTAATAAATCTTTCCTACTCTTTCTTTAAATGAATGTAATTGTAAGTACAATATCCTGCCACAATCAATTATAAGAGTTGATTAAATCTCTTGTACTAATTTACTTTTAATTAGGTGTTTTAAATAACAGTTGTTTTCAACATTAATAAAATTATTTGTGTGCTGAAAATTCATATCCCTACTCAGGATTGAAACCAATGACTGAATGAGGAATTACATATTATAGTTTCTTCAGTATTTCTTTCTTCAAGTACAAAAGCCTTTTCAGTTCCCAAAGGTTACATAATTGTTTGACTCCCTCCCATTGCGTGAGATACTTTTAATCAAGGTATTCTTCAACCTCTGCCCTGAGTTTTGTGAGCCAGTGAGAATTTCATACAATATGCCAAACTCCATCAAGTCTCCTGCGAGTCTCAGATTGCAGTAAAAACAAGCATTTTGTCTCACAGCTCAGACTTTGCATAGAATAGTTTATGGTTCCTTGGTGTTACATTTAAAATCTTGTAATGGGGAGAAAAGGAAAAAAAGGATTTGTTAAACGCAGAAAAACTACTTGTTACTGCTACAAACCCTCTGGCCTGTTACTCGCAATGGCAATGGCATGGTTAGGGGGCTACAGGGCCACCCCAGTAACCAGTTACTGTAAGGTTTTACAGAGAGTCTTCAAAAATCGCTCTTACATCATCATAATTTTTCGAAAATACTTTAAATATCTATTTGTGCTTCTCCAGACTAATAAGCTGACGTTTCACAGTCAGTGGATGTGCTAGAACAAGGCAGAGCCGTGTAAGGAGCGCTGTTGTACTTCACAGTACGATTCTACAGTCTGGCAAAGTTCACATTTTAGATTTTGGCATGACCTACAGAAAGCATTGTCATCATTTCTAGAAATGTAGAAGTAATTTCCAGACAAATTCAGAGCGGGAATTAATTGGAATTTTATAAAGGATTCCTGTGAGCCCAATGTGCAATCACTTACTGAGACACCAAATCTTTGTAGCCATTTTCCTTGCAAACCAGGAAGGTAAAAGGCTGTACAGCTTACACCCGTAAGCTGTTGGGAAGCTGATTTCCAACCTATAGGCTGCGACATCTTCAAGACATTCCAGAGCCGTTCAGAACACATCCTATTTATAGCTCATACGTAATGGTAACTCTGAATATGATTTAATAAATTGTGTAATTTTGCTTCAGAAATGATGCTGTCTTATCAAATAACACTTATGCAAACCATATTGACAGTTCAACTGAATCATTTTATACAAAATCTATTACAATTTACTGTCTAATTATAAAACAATCTTTGCCCCCTTTCTCAATATGCTGTCACTATTTTGGCTCTGAAAATGGGAAAACCCACTGATAGGATTTGTTGTACTCATAAAGATTAATTCTCAACTTTTTTATGAATTACCAGATTAACTGCTGCTCACAGTTAAATAAGGAGAGGTTTTAAAAGAGATGCTTTCTGAAATCATCTGCCCTGTTTTCTTAGCAACAGCCTGGGACACTGATTTGTTGTGTAAGGTGCTACGTTCAAAGTGCTGTTATAGGTAAAAGGGAACGTCCTGATAAAACATGGGTACAAAACCTACCTCAGTTTGGCAGTGCCCGTTTGCCTGGAGGTGAACGGGGAAGAGCCAGAACAAGTCACCAGGCTGCCGCGGTCCCGGCTGGGAGCAGTGCGATGGGGTCCCTCTCCTCCCTCTCAGGGGTCTGCTTGGGGCTGGTTTCACCAGTTTCCCCATCACAGCCTGCCTCCTTCTTGCTTCTCAGGCAAATTCCCACTCACCTGTCCGGAATTTACGACACTCAGTGCCAGCACAAAACTTGAGGCGGTCCCTTTTTGCTCTCCTTTTCTCTCTGGCACTGGGATCACTCCCATGTATGAACCACATCTCCTTCCAAGTTGAAATGGGAAATACTTTAACCTTGTACAATCAGTAAGATGCATCTTCTATGAAAAATTCATTCAAGTTGTTCTGATTCATATGGCAGCGAAACCGGTTTCATCATTTGCTTGTTCGTATACTACATACATGATTTTCATATTTATTTATTTTTTACTTTGGTCAAATCTAAGTTGAAGAGGAAATATCAAACAAGGCAATCTGGAGTGATAAATAGAGGACGTCTGTTGCAGCATATGGCTTGACATAACTGCTGCATTGAACTTTTTCAGCAAGTAGTAATCCGTTGGAAAAATTCAGCTGGGCGTGTAATGTTGATGCCCCTGCCTAAATGATGAAGTATTAAAACACTTGCGGTGTAAAACCACTCTGTAGTTTGAAATGTTTGCCATTTGCAACACGGAATACTTAAATTTTACTTTCCAAATAGTTTTTGTTTAGAAACAGATCTGAGTATTTCACTTTTTTGTTCACAAAGTGTAAAGGGGTTTTTTTAGCAACTGTACACCGAGCCTTTCGTTTTGCATGTAGATGCAACTTCATACATAGTACTAACTTCCTAATTGATTCTTGTGAGAAAAGAGTTTGGTACTTAGAGCTGTGACTTGATGTTCAGTTTTAAGTATAACATTTTTTTTCTCTGTATTAGGGTCTTTTACCAAACATATATTTTGATTTTTGCATGCTAGAAAAAAATTCTTCAGTAAAATATATGTGTACACATTGGAAAGAAAAGTCTTTCCAGTCACATATGCATCCCTGTTTGATTTCCTTGTTTTCTAATAAAGTATTTAATTGGGAATGATATTGCCATTAGTCATGTATTAGGATGAAATTTTGCTTGAAAACAGTTGATTTATTTTTTTCCTGTGTTGCTCTCACTTAGAATGAATTGCTTTTGGTTTGGCTTCTGTTGTCCATGGGCCCGGTTCGATTTCATTTAGGAAAATAAGTTAAGCAGGAGCCACTGATCTTTTCGCAGTAACTTAAGTCACCTCTTCTAGTAATTATTCTACTGTCTAACATTAAAGCTAATAACTTGTCCGACAGTTCTCTTCCACAGTTATACGTTATTTTAAAGTGTACAGCAGAAAGAAGGCAGCAACGTTGGGTCAGTGCTGTTGAGAAGAATACAGACTGTTTCAGTTAATGCAATAGCATTTGGACAGAACTTGTTTGCAAGCAATCTTAAAATTGGTCCCTCCTTTTTGTTTTAATAAAATCCTAGATGTAATTTTGGAATGAAAAGAGCAGTAATTGAGAAAGAAAGAGCTGACTTTCAGAGGAAATGCTTATATTACTTACACTATATGTAGTCTTGTACTTATATGTGGTCAAGTGCAAGCTGTGTTTGTTTGTAAATAATAAAAAACCCCAGTAATCTTTATTCTCTGTGGAAGTTTTTGCTTTGTAAGACTATGAGTGGCTGCAAAAGGGAAAAAGACTTTGGCTGCAGCTTTGCTTACTGGTCCTTCAACTCCTGCCTGCTGATGACTTTCACTGAAACCCGGTCCTTCTCACTTTGCACTTTTCATGGGTCGTCTTACACACAGATGGAAAAACACCTCTGTGCATGTAAAGAAGTGAGTTACAGGGAGGTGCGCATAAGTAACCAGATATTCAGTAACCAGATAAAAAATTATTTCAAGAAAATTGGTGAAACTTCCTCCCCTGTTATGCGAATTTTAAACTTATTTTCATGGTGTGCTTTTAAGGAGCTGTCTTACGAGCTGTGAATTGTTCAGGTGCCAGAATTCAAATCAGCCACTTGGTTTCCTACAGAAAGTCTGTTGCCGAGACCAATTCCTCACCTTGACGGTTGAGCTAGCTGTGAAGTCTTCTTGCACTTAGTGCTAAGAAATGCTGTTGTGGTTGGTATTCAGCACCTTTTACGCATATCAGTTAAGTTTTCTTGAAGTTATGGGGTAGCCTGTGTGGTGCTTAAACACCAGTTGCATTTAAGCAGATGTACACTTTTCAGCGGGAGAAATGATTTCATCTCCGTCCCTGCCTTGAACTCAGCAGAAGCGATGCAATACATCAGGAGTCCCCTCCCTGCTGCCCCGGAGCGGATCCAGCTCTGGAGAGCAGCGATGCAATTACAGGGGGCTCCGCCTGTCAAAGCTGCTGTAAGAGCCAGCAAATGACTTCTCTAGAGCTTGAGAGCTTGGGGTGGAAGATGTTTTTCCTAAGAACTCCAGCAAAAGATCCTTTGTGCTTGGCTTCTGTGCAGGGTATTTAGGTTTCAGATTTCAATCTTAAATGTCCTTTTCATGAGGGAAACTCCCTGCAGTGCCCTGTGCCTTCAGCGTATAGACAAAAAAGCCTGGCAAAGCTGTGTTCACTCTTACTGGGATGCAGGGTCTCCCAGCTCTGCCATATGGCACTCTGCATCAGTCCATGAGCAAACTGTTAAATTAAGGTGGAAAAGAAAAACCTAGGTGAGTTGGAAGACTTTCATATTTTTATTTTTTAGCAAAGAATATCAATTAAGCAAAATCTTAGTATAAATTTAAGGCTGACTTAACCATACCAAGTTGAGAAGAATCAAAGTCTTGTTTCTCCCAGTAATATGTGTTTACTTACTATCCTTTTACCCTATGATTTATTTGGCAAAGTACGTTTTTTGGAGCACAATAAAAAAATAAAGTATGTAGTGGCACTGTGGCAGGGGCAATGCTTTTTGGAAAAGCTAACTTTTCCAGTTTCTTGGTTTCCATTTATATTTGTAGTCTAAATTGCTCTAAAGGGCTTTTTTATATATATCAAAGTCATAATTTGAGGTAGCATTAAATCATGCAGTGAATAATTGTTTAGACTTTCATGATGTTGCACATGCTCTCTTGCTAGGGTGATATTCTTGCATGGAAGTATATGATCTCTATTTTCTTAACTTTGAATGGAGTAAGGATAGGATGTGGCTCATCAAGTCTTTAGCTGTATCTGACTATAGATATAAGTTCTAAGTAAAACACTAGCTAAAAAAATGCATTGAAGAGTTTAATCAGGATGAGTTTGAGCTCCAGCCTTATTCAGAGATGATGGGCTTTTTGGCTCAGACTGCTCCATTAAATTAAGTGTCTTCAAATTTTTTAGGTATTTTGCTTTGCTTCTTTAGGGTAAAAGTGATGTATCTATTGCAATAGCTTAAATTAATTTACATAAAAAGGAGTGCTGATTCTAAGCTGAAAGCATTGTGGGTATATTCTGTCTGCTAAGCAGTAGCAGCATCTCTTCAGCCTGGATTATGCTTTTAAAAGGGTTGTTCTTGGCTTCAGTCTTCTGGACTTTGACTAAGAGAAAGATAAATCAAAGTTTTCCTGGTTCTGTTCTCTCAGTTCCCTCATCTAGTGGCAACAAACTTAAATTGCCTTAACTAAGATCTGTTTGTAGTTTTCCTTATGAACTACATCAGTGCAGTTAAGTCTTTGAAAAGATTGATTATAGCCTGTTTCAAAATTTATAACCAGTTTTTAAATTTAATTGTCATTATCTGTGAAAGGCCTTCTTAGAAAAGATGATTTACATTTAGTGTGTTAAATAACCTGTTGAATGTGTGTAGATGCGTGCCCTCTGATAAGCCACTCCAGAAGGTGTAACTTGGTACAGGAAGATCTCCGTAGCCAGCATTCCCATAGCCTCCTCTACCAGTCCTTCATCTGATGTCTGCAAGACTGGTAATTGATACTCAGACCCAGAATCCATCTTCCAACTGGAACCAGCTGGATGCTTTCAGTACCAGTTTCTCCTTAGTTTTAACCTCAAACTTTGTCCATGTGCGTCAGTTTGTATTATCTAAGGGTGAAAAGCTTCAACCTGCAAATGGACATGATCAGTCTGATGTAGCTATTTTGCTCTTTCTACATAGCATCCAACACAACGTAAAGTGATCTGCAAATGGGGAGACAAAATGCCTACTCTGAATGCATCACAACCTTAAAAGCAAAGAGGAAATAAGATACTATGAACACAAGTGATTAAGACAGTGCTCAATGTTCCTTATTTCCCCTTCCCTTCCAAGAGTCAGTGGATGCTAAACTGTTGAGTCGTACTATTGAGTTGTTGGATTCACAGCTCTCTTCCAATCCATATACAGCAGGATGGGATCCACTATTTGTGAGGAATCACTGGTATGCCACGTCCCGTCACTTCCCTTCCTGCGGGCAGCTGATGACACACAAATGATTCAGGGAGCAGTCAAGGGACCTCTGAAGTTATTCCAGACTTGCTTGTGCTCAGACACCTGATTCAGTCAGGGCTTTCAGAGTAAGGTGGCAAATGATCTCAGTGACCAGCTCCTTACTATAGTCTTAAAGGGCATGTAATGCAGACATGCTTGAAAAATAACCTTCACAGTCATTTAGAGAAGAGGTAGCTCCATAATGGAAGGTGCCTCAGGTAGAAGATGTATTTTTTTTATCACTTCTCCTTGCAAAGCCAAGGGAATGGATCATCTTCTTAGACCCCACATAAATCTAGCTTGGGGTTGTCCTCAGCAAAAGTAATGGGAAGTGAATTGCCAGTGCCCTTTCATAATTGCAAATCCTTAATTAAGGAAGGGTACAAGGAGGCACTTAAAATGTCAACCGCAGCAAGTAGCAGACTCCACTACTTCTGATAATAAACTATAACTTGTCAGACTAAAATTGTTTTTTTCATTAATGTGGTTGGTAGCATTCCAAGCCTGAGATAAAAGACATTGTTCTAGGGTAGAAGTAGATATCTTACTCCTTAAAACTGTGTGTGAGGTGCAAAAACTTTGAAGATGGTGTCAGGCTTACTGGGCAGTGCCTTTTTGCTTGATTCTGCCTTGACTTACAATCATTTTAGAAGAAGGTAGAACAGCTAATTTAGTCTGGTGATCCCTTCATCATTTTGCTGTGAAGGGTTAATTTTCAGTTAGTGAAAACAGATTCTGCTTTTTGGCTCTTGGGTGAATATGTAGGTTTTTATTTGGATTTGGAGCTTGCCTGTTACTATGGCAGTTTATTGAGCAAAAGCTCATGTGCAGTGTCAAGTGGATTTTAAATAGAGAAAAAGGGCTTAAAGAATATTTCTGAGCATCTCAACTATTGCTTAATACCAACTTATCATGACGTTTATGTGAGTTTACTTTTAATTAGCAGGAACCTAGAGTGAATACAAAATAGTGTATACATACATATTTTTAAGCATTTTTGCTATACAGGGCTCTTATGTTTGCTTCCTTTGTATTTTTTTTTTCTGCTTTTCTAGTTTATGACTAGTTCTTGAAGCCCAGAGTACTGTTTTGTTGCCATCAAAGCACTCTTTTCTGCTTCACTTCCAAAATAGGACTTCTTCACAAAAAAAAGCAACACATTGTCTTGCATAAGAACTAAATTGGACCTGAAGGGATAGCTTTGCATCCTGATTCTCTACTTCTGTATACCATGCACATCATTTACACCTGTCTAGATAAATGTAAAAAAAAGGCAACCACATTGGGTTTTTTGTACTGACTAAAACCAGCAGAATACTAGGTATTTCAGGAATAGTAGATGGGCCAATAAAGCTTACCAAGAACAGGTCATAGAGAAGCGAGTATAAATATCTTTATGAAGGTCTTTATTCCTTTAAATACAGTATTACTTTTCATAAAGGCATTCAGAACAGAATTCAAAGACTCCTTTCCCTTTAAAGCAGCAATTCTTAAGTGGAAAAAAAGAAGAATAGTATTCTTACTTCTGTTGTTTTGTGTGGTTTTTTGGTCTGTAGCTGAAGTCTGACAGTTTCTGCCTGTTTACCACATATAGATTATTTTAAACTTTTTGGGTTTTTTTACTGGTATGCTAAGCAAAAATTTTCACTTAAACTGCATAGCTGTCTTTGCATACAGTTCCATATAAAATAATCAAAACATGAAATTGTATAACTGAAACAGTCTCCCCATAGAGGTAATTCATTTTAAAGGGAAACCAAAAACTGTAGGTTGATTCCTGTTAATTACACCTCTCCTTCAAAACACAGAATGCTAAAGAAAGCCTTGAGCAAGTGGCGTTCTTGCTGCTTATCTTCATAAAAGTCTGACTCTGCGCTCATAAGATCTTCAGCAGTTTCCTCCCACCACCACTCTGTTTTCATAGTTCATATTTGTAACCTCATGTCTAGGCTGATGATAATCTTTCTCTGTGTTGGTTCAAGCAGTGAAGGCGAAACTCTAGGTTAGGCGTGGGGCCGGGCTACTGGCGCTACGGGAAGGAGAGCAGGAAGGAGTAAGGGTGGGCTCTAGAGAAGAGGACGTGTGTTGGCAAGGCGAGCGGGACGAAGGGGCAGGTTCGCTCTTACCCGTGCTCCTGGGAGGGCGTAGGGCAAAACCAAAGCCCACTGCTTCGTCAGAGCGGCGTACTGCCCTCTGGATTCCCCCCGCACTAGTAGCTGCCCAGGCTCATGGTGCAGCACAAAAATCAAATGTGCTTTTCCAGCAAATACACAAATATATACGAGGGAATGAAAAGCAGGATCTCCTTTGCCCCCAGCAGTTTCTTGCCTGCTTTCTGTGTGGCACGTCTGCAGTGGCCCTGACCCTTGCGGCTGTGCTCGGAAAGCTTTGGCTCTTGATCGTTCTTCCTTTTCTTTGACACATTATGATTTTTAACCAAAGGGTTTTTTTTAAAATTCCAGTAAATCTTGTGAGTTGCACCATTAAGCTTGTTTCTGTGCAAATACAGTAGTATGCTGTAACTTTGTATAGTAAAATATTTATGAAATAAAATCTGGCTTGTTGAAGGCCAGGACAATGCCATATGACTTTATCAGGTTGTGAAGGAAGTCTTTTTGCTTGTAGTACCAACTAGCACAGGCAGTACATTCTCTTTCATTACATTGACGATCACAGAAGGAGTTGGGCATTTGTTCTCTCAATGTGTATCTATCAACAGTGATAGTGTAAGTCAGAACCTGCTTTCTGCTAGTGGTTTTTATTGTTTTTATTTAGAAGGCAGAAGTCTGAAATCCGAGCTCTAAAAAAATGTATGTAATAATACTCCTTCATTCCACATGTGGTTCACAGCCTAAATAGATGTAGATCATAACCAGCTGCTCAGTTTTAAGCTTAGCTCTGAGAAATTTGCAATGTTGCTGTGACTACTTGTGTATTCACAACTGTATTCCTATTGCAAAAGTCTGCAAGTATCATTCAGCCCCATTTACAACAGTCTTATTTTTTTCTTGACAGAAACAGCTTTATCAAGCACACCAATGCTGTGAAATGTTTTGGTTTGGTTTGGTTTGGTTAAATGAAAACTATTCATTTTTTGCAAAAGTGTTACTTATTTGCCATTTGGGTTTTTTTGTAGGAGTTCTCTGGAATCTATCCTCCTGTGATGCACTGAAAATGCCAATCATCCAGGATGCCCTCGCAGTGTTGACCAATGCAGTGATCATCCCTCACTCTGGATGGGAAAACTCTCCACTTCAGGATGATCATAAAATACAACTCCATTCATCACAGGTGCTGCGCAATGCCACTGGGTGCCTAAGGTGAGTACTGCAAAATGTTTGCTTTGCCTTAATCACCTTGCTTTGGCTTGAATTGTTATTTCTCATTCTTAGGCATCTGTAAAGTAAATAACTGGTTTGTGTGCCAGCAAAGACAATGGATGACTTTCAGTGCTGTAAACTTAATGGTGGAAATTAATTAGAAAACAAGCTTCAGGCCATTCAAAAAGCAATCTCTAGAAGCGCTGCTGTAGATTTTCCATTTTTCGTAACAGCTTTGACCAATCTTCTCATCCAAGCTTGTATATTACAGATGTTTTTCTCTTTGTAGATTTGTCCCATTTTCCCAGTTGCTTAAGTGAAGTCAATATGTTCTCACTATTACGCCCAATTTAATCAGCACAAAAAGTAATGAAGATGCTCAAAAAAGTAACATGCCTTACGGGTTCCAGATGCCATTGCTGGAGTTATGATAAATATATAAAGTAGATTTTTTCTCCTTTGTGAAGATGAGAAATGGATTTCAATAAGAGATCAACCAATTTAACATTGTGCAACTAGAATACTTAAATAGATCCTTAACAAGTATGGTATTTATTTATATTTATATTTGTATGCCAAACTTGTAGATGCAACACCAAGGTGCACTTACATCAATGTATGCAACATGATCTGTCTGTTCCTAAAAATCACTGTAGCTGTGAGAATTAAAATAGGATGAGTAAGAAGAGTTTCTGGTCTGACAAAGCCTTACAAAAGGATTGAGTCATAGCACTTTCTGAATTCCAATCCATATCACTTTGTTGAAATATTGTAACATAATAGGCAAGTTCTTTTAAGCATTTGTTTTAGGTTTTTTTCTCCTTGTATATTGGAGATTCTGTAATCTATCTCAGAGATAGGAAAATAAATTAGTTAATATTTTTACATACATACCAGAAAAATTGTTAGATGAATAGTATGTATCAGTAATACAGTCTATGTTTTATGCTGCATCCAAAGCAGATATCCATCAAAGAACTAAATAAAAAAAAAACAAAAAACATTGATTAGGAGGCAAGGTAAAATAGCAGTATTTTTTACATATCTATAGCAAGCACCTTTTTCTCTTTGTGCTGTTTCACCAAATGAAATATCTCCCTTTCAGAAGTAATATCTAAAAAGTTTAAGTGAAAAAGTGATAATTATTGATGGCTTATATGTAATCAGAAGAGAATGACATATAGAAGGTAATAACTTCCACATTGCAAATATACTTGTATTGGACCTGAAAGCAAGTATGTATATGTGAATACCAGCTATGTTGGGATATGTGACTGAAGCTAGGTATTTGTATACAAGCTGTATTGATTTTGAAAAGAATTTGGTAGTATAATTGTGTTGCATTACATTCAAATCACTAGGAAAAAAGTTGCTCAAATCATTGTGACAGAAGTCATTCCATAAAGACATGTATCATGTTATATTTTTCATGCTTCTGATGTTTAACCTGTCTCAGTTTAAAAGCTGCCTCTGAAAGAAGTGTCCATTATTAATTTGGGGCTTCACGGTGCCCCTTATCTGAACAAGCGTGTTCGGTGTTGGTCTCCCCTACACCATAAGCTCTGTCTTCCTGTGAATTTTTCCCAACTGCTTCTCAGGGACTGATGTCCATCCCCGATCCTGCAAACCTCAGTTCATCCTACCTCATAGTTAATGGATTCGTTGCACATTGGTCTTGAAATCTTTCTTTTTTCTTTCTTTTTTTTTTTTTTTTTTTTCTGTGAGTGTATGTGCACGCCCATTTGCAAACTGATGTGAGCTTACTGTAGCCTGCACTCTGGGTCAGCCTGAGGACCTGTGGCCACATGAGAATGGTACGTTGCCTGATCTGATACACACTGCTTTGCAGCAAGGCTTGCTACCAAGTGCTTGATGGTACGCTGTCATAGCAGAATGGCTTCTGGTCAGCTCATGCAAAATAAGCTCATATCTGCCTGCAAAAGACTGTGCATATTATGACTCTTGAACCCTTCCCAGGTAGCTGTAATAATTCGAATGGCTGTCCTGAGCAAGTTGGTCTTCCTTCTAAATCCAGGCTTTTCAACTATAGTATGGCTTTTTACTATCTTTCTGATCTCAAACCCTCCTTATTTCCCAGATGCATCTTGCTCTCCTCTCTAACTGCTTCAGATATTTATTTGGCCTTCATCCATCTTCTTTAGATAATTGCATCCCACTTAGTCTGTGTGGATGCTCTTTGGCAGAGCCAGAACATTTGGAGAGGGTTGAACCGACTTTTGCTTCACACCAGCGGGAGCTTTCTGGTTCACCTTTCCCCAGTAACTGTTGAAAGCCTCTCTTTCTCTTTGAACAAAATGTCAAGTTTGAGTTTGTGCAAAGGAGAGAAGTGTAAGTTGACCTCTGAAATGGTGACTGGATTCTTGTGTTGTATTCAGCTAAGATGATGGGGCTGTAGGGTAGAGGAAACAGTGAATGTCAGAAAGCAGATTAGAAAGCTCTGTGTTTTACTGGAGATGAGTGGAGTAGCACATGCTCTGTGCAGGTAGTACCTTAGCTGGCATTCCTCAAATACCCACCACCCCCAATGAACCGAACAGCTCTCACGCTCTCCACTTGTGACTAGTTGTAAACCTCATATTCCCATTTCAAGATCTCAATGGATGGGGAGCTGATGAAAAGCAAGAATATGTGATGGCATTGCTGGCTGAGACATTGCTGTGCTTACCTGGTAAATGGAAAGTCCATTGTCATCCTCCATGGGATAATTTCTTCTAAGAGTCTGGTTTGATTGTCCTTCACCGTTTTCTTTTTCTCCTTTTGTTTAAGTTGTACTGAAGTTGTTTTAAAGGGACACCAGTCAATATCAGTTGCATCAGGGTTATCGGTGATGGTGTTCAGTATCAGGAAAAGCAGTGGTCTTCAGAATACTTGACAAATGTTTCTAAATCTCTAATGTTGGCAGGTTTCAGAGACATCAGGTTGTATTACGTAAGGTTTAATGCTAACAAATACGCTAGGAGGCTTCTTTTTTTCAGTCTTCTGTACCTTTGGCTTTTTGATGCATTCACTGTTGAAAGCTTTAAATAATATCTGATAGGTGCTGTAATACAATCCATCCCATATACAACGCTAATACATAGTTTGCAATGGCCATTATGTCGGAATAGTCAGATCTTTGTTTTGTGATTTTCACTACAGTATATGAATTATTCTTTCTGCTGATCTTCCCTTTTCTCAGTTTGTTGATGAGAGTTTCTTATGTTTTTTCAATTTAGAAGTCACTTATTAACTACAATTTTAGTATTCTTTTCTGCTTATTCATTATCATTCGTAAGCAAGTTCTTAATAGATTTAAAATTACGTGATGTGGGACCAGTACTGCAACTCCAGTCACACAGTAATCCAGTTGAAATCAGTATGAAATCGTATGAAAAACAGCAGCAAAATCAGACCACCTTTTCCTGTTATAACCTTCTTTTCCTGTTATTTTCTTCTTTCCTGAAAGAGGTTGTTTACAAACTGCACTTTGCATACTTTTGTGATTTGGGGGGGGGGGGGGGGGAAGGTTTAACACAATATTGTACTAATTAATTTCACATAATTTGAATATGTTGAAATGGATTAGATAATTCAAAGCTCTAAATACTGCGTTATACCTATGACTTCTAAATTTATTCTTAATATTCATCTTTCATAAATTGCCAGACCTCAGTGTGATGTGTTAGAGTAATCACCCAATTTACTTGCCTCCCCACTGAGATACTTACCTCATTAAGCTCTGTGAAAGTTTGACTTTTTTCCTTTTGGATTTGAGCTGCGACTGCTTTATTTGTGTTAGGGAAATGCTGTATCTTTGGTTTATAGTTTGTGATTAATTTCGACTTATTAGGGAAAGCCAAGTGAAAACTGAATTTTGAATCCCAGTTAGTTATAGGGGGGTTTACAATCCCTAATCTGAAATTCAGAAATCAAGAGGAGACACATTGTACAATGTTGTCTTAACCTGAAGTGTCAAGCTTACTTAGCACCAAACTAGATGTTTGGGCCAAAGTCCAAAGACTATCCGAAACAATCCCGGACAGAATCTTTTCAAGAGTTGATATACAGTCCAGAGCCTTGTTTTTTGCTATGAATTTAAGTTGAAGTTAAGTTAATAGAATCTCATTTGAGGATTTTAAGGAATTTTAAGCATTCTAATCTGATTTTAGATTCATAATCATAAAATGCTGTTTTCTTTCTTCCATGTTTTATTTAATTTTTCATCGTACACTGAAGGTACAGGGGCAATTGTGAAAATCAAAGCTCTATTAAAATATGTATCTTCCCACCCCATTAGCTGGTTAGTAATTGTATCGGAGAGTAACTCAAGAATTTTTGTTTATAAAGCCCCATACCTTTCAGATTTTCGTACTGCGTAATTTCATACTTGTCAAACCTTTCACAAAATACCATGAATTATTTTTCAACTGAAAAAATACATAGCAAGCTCTCAGAGTAGAAAAGCATAGGGGAAGAGTGCTTTTAAAACATGAATTGAATGTAACTGACCCAGCAGTATTTTGTTGCTAGATCAACTTTTTGAATGAAACAAATTACCTTGTTAAATTGTGTAAACAATGTGTGAAGCTGGAATATCACATGTTTTTAGCTGTTTTGTGGATGAATGTTCACAGACATTTACAGCTAATGCATTTATTCCACTGTCTTATTTCTGCTCCAGTTCTCTTCTAAGCATCCAAAGTCTATTGATTCCTATTCTTAGGAACTTCTATAATCTGTTTTGAATATAACGTTCTGCTCTATACTGACAAAAGAAAATATGGACACAGCATAAAATAGCACAGACTGTATATCCATCATCTGTTTAGTTTCTTAAGAAACATACGTATATATGAAGAAACATTCTTTTATACATATATATATGAAGCATGTTTCTTAAGAAACTAAACTGATACATGTACATATGCTCATGTATTTATGTGTGTATATGCATATAGATATAAAAGGGCTGATTATTGAATCTAAAATAAGTTTCTGTCTTTACCGACTGGTGCAAGTTCTGAATATCTTCAATTGGGTATAAATTGAGCTGGCTTCTTACAGTAGGACCAGGACCTTTGCTGCTGATTCTATGATTCTCCTCCTATCAGCCGAAGAGTCGCATTTTGTCCATCACTGTGTATGCTGCAGTGGATATAGAGATGTTGGATTTGCCATCCCGTCTCCGTATCTCCCTTGCTTCTTCTAGAACCCAGGAACTCTTCTCAGGCTGGCCTTGCAACCAAGAAAGCCCATGCTCCATTAAGAAGCCTGTCAGAATCAAAATTAGGACAAAACTCATATTAATTGTGTATTATTTCCACTGGCAGCCTACTCAGGGGAGGGACTTTTACTACACACAGTTCCAGCAAGCAAGAGGCATGGGAGAGAGACAACCACCTAGAGGGATACTGAGGCAGGGTTATCCACTTGTAGAGAATAGGAAGCTGTCCAAGTCCAAACCCACAAATTTTCCTTCTCTTTGCCTCTTCAAATCCAGTCTTATCCTGGAGAAAGGGATAATCACCACTGTTCTTGTCTTTTTAACATATTTTGAGCTGTTAAAATTACAAAGCTGGTGTAATTAACATACAAGGATCTTCACATCAGTAGTTTTGGTACCATTTATTTAGCTGCATTCCATGAATGTCTTGTGGTGAAACACACGTTATATTTTACACAGTCTACAGAGTTGCACGCCATGTGTTAAAGCTCATTTGGCCACAACTAGTATGTTGAATCAAGTTAGCGAGTCCCTAAACTCCAGGGTTACCCTGGCTATGCTGGTGTGTCCGTTGTTAAACACGCACCTTCCTGACAGCTCTCCTCAGCTTGGGAATTGCTCTAGGGCCCGGAGTTGGAAGTGCATGCAGAGGAAAAACTTGTCAAGAAGCTAAGGAAAAGCTTAGCTTTAATGTCAGATTTGGTGAAGTTCAATCCCTTTTCACTAAAACTTAAATTCTTATTAAAATTACACCATTTATGCTCCTGGGCCCAAGCAATGACAAGTTGTGGAGGAACTGAGGGGCTCATGTCAACTCTCAATTATTTTGAAGAAAGCAAGAAGGATTCCTGGCATGGACTGTATGAAGGACTACCAGATAATTTCCAATTTAATATAAATGAAGGGATCTTGATCACAACTTCTCGGTCTTGTCCTTCCAGGTTAAACCTGAATGGCATACTGCTTACTTGCAAATGTATTAGCTCAGAAGTTCTGTATTACTTGTACATGATGAATTTTGAAAAACTGTTTTTAATACCCGAGTAACATACGGGAACATAGTTCACAGGAGGGAAAAGTAGCTGAACTGCAGTTTCTTTTCTTTTAAAACAAGATAGAAGGGAGTAAACTCTAAGTTGTGTTTACCTAATGGCAGGCAGTTTAATCAATGAGTAAGTGTCTATGTAAGAGCCTGGTTTTTAGAGGCTTTGAGTATTTCTAGGCAATCACTGACTTAACAGTTCTGCAAATCATTTGTAGCTTTGTTGTTCTTGATGATGAGTTTAAGAAAGTGTCAAATTTCAGGCACCCCAATTCAAAACTTTCAGACAGGCTGCTTTCATGGGCGTGAACTATGCCAAATGTGTTTTTAGAAAGGCCTAAAGCTTTCACTAGCTCATGTGTAAATGTTCACGGCCATACTCCTAGTCTTCCAACTACAAACCAAAACGGGAAAAATCACAGGAAATGAATAAGAGTCAGTCTACTGCGGAAAATGTATTTCACCTTTTCAAGAAGCTGAAAGGTCTAGTCTAGAAAAAAGCCACAAACCAACCTGAGAGGCCACAACGATTGCATCTCAGTTAAGCATAAAGTTTCAAAAACAAATTTCTGCAAGATACGAGAGGGATTGTTCCTTACTGAATATTGCAATAATTCAGAAATGTAGCTAAAATAAACATCTAATGTTAAGATCCAGGGGGAGAGGGAGATTTTAGTAGAAATAGATCAGTGTCCTCTGATTGTTGCTGTAATATTTTTATTCAGAAGATACTCAAGGGAAAAGTACCAATAGAATTAAATGTGTAGCTGTGTCAGATACTTAAGCACCCCACTTTTTCTTCACAGTGCAGTTACTCCTACTTTGCATATTCATGAACAAATTTATAAGGTTTATACAAGGTCATACTGTATTAATTATAGCAGTGGTATTCAAACAGCACTCTGAAGTTTAATGCTTTTTCAGCATTTCTGGTAAAAGCATTACTTCAACCCATCAAATTGATGATACAAACTCCACATACCTCTGGAAGTTCATTCTGGGCTCAAATTGATCAAAATCTCAACTAGAAATTTTATTTTTAAACTGATGTCATGGAATGCCTTTTGTATTCCCCTTTGGACTTAAAAATAGTACAGCATAATTCAAGATATTTTTTGCTGTCCTATACTTAAAAACATGTAAAAAGCTTTGATGGCATACCTCCTTCCTCCATCATTTTACCTGGTAAGAGATGCTGGGCTGCTCTGCCTTAATCTACCTTCAAATGCAGAACTCCCAGTATTGATTTTGCACTGAGATAGCCAAAAGGTGATCTGTCAACATCCATCTTGAAATTATTTTTTAAGTGATTCCTGGGCAAACAAGAAAACTCATTCGTATTTCATTGGGGCTTCTTGTTTGGATACAAATTAGAAATACTGGACCTATATGTCATAGTCTGATAATTTAGGACCTAGCCGAATGTTAGTTTCTGTTCTTCAACTAGGATCTTTTATTCTCTCTAACTTGAATGTTTGTGGGGTTTTCGAGAAGAAAACCATCAACTTAGCTGGGTGTCATACACGGTTATAAGTATCTACTTGTTGCTATGGCAGGAGTGTGTTCTTCCTGTGATTTACTAATTTACTGTTGCTGGAAATTATACATGCACGTATGAAAAGAAGGAATGTGCCTCGGTACCTTTGCTTTCATCTTATGATATTCTTAGGCTCAGAGATGATGACAAAACTATCAGCTGCTGCCTCAGGCTGAATGGCTTATGGTGTACCCTAGCCTTGGATTAGGGAGGTGCTGAATATCTCACGTATGACTGTTTTCCCAGCTTTTGGTGGTTTTAATTCTTTTCAGGTTGAGTTCCTGCTGTTAACTGGTGCCTAATGTGAAAATTAAATGTCCGCTCCTATTTACTTGGTTAGGTGGTGTTAATTTACATTTCCTTCTGTCAGAGGTTTAAGCCGTGTGGATCTGAATGCTGTGAAGAAAGTGAAATTGTTTTGTGAAAAGGCTTAGATTCTGTGGGTTTTCTTCATTTCAGGACAGTTTTTGTTTATGCAGTGGTGAGTGTTAACTTGGCAGACAGTGTAATAAAGCATGGTCTGAATCCTGGTGGCCTGCTGACTTCATTTGGGTTGACTCCAAGTCCAGCTGACTACAACAGCCCTCCTTCTCGCTGGCCAGCTGCAGAGCTGAGTATCGCAGTGGCACAGCAATTCTCTCTTTGGGAAGAGTCCCCAAGCCTGCGTGGCACCGCATGTATTTTAGAACGTGTCAGCACGTCCATGCGGTCACTGCGTGGGAGGCTGAAGAGATGGAGCCAATTCTGTCTCAACTGTCTGGGCCCATTGGGAAGAATCAGAAGGGTCACAGGTGTCAGTGGGAACCAGAGCGTACCTCTGTTGTTGCTTTGCTGACTGTCCAAAATCCTGGATAGTCCTTTTCGAATGGGTACTTTGAAAAACTGGTGTAGTCTGGCTCCACAGAAAATACTCTTTGTCTCAGCATGAGAGAAAAAATGATTGTGACAATTCTGTAGCACCGCTCATGTTCATGGTGACTGATGAGAGAGGATGATGTTTTATTTACCCATGGAAAACGAGAAGCACAGTATCCAGAGTTGGTATGTCCACTCAATTCCATCACAGATAAAAATACAATATTCAGTAAGGTTGAGGTTCGTTGGTGCTTCCCACTTGATTTGCATATTAACTAGCTTTTCTCCTCTTAAAACTTTGCATTACAAGGTGATAGAAAAAAAGAGCATATGAAAGCACATGCCCTGCATAGTGAAGAAAAGGCAGGGCGTCCTTGTGCAGCTTTCCCTCATTAGCTTATGACAGACTTCTTCAAATCTGAAGAAACTTCCCCTAGGAGTGAGATCATTTGGTCTCTTTGCGCAATTTGAGGATTTTCAATGGAGATATCTGAAGTACGCTGAGCTTGCTTCATCTTTCTGGATAAGCCAGCCAACATCACAGAGTAAACATTTTATCACCCACTTTCAGGATGTTTTGGGCATGTGAACTGTCTCACTTCAAGCACAAGAGTAATTAATGCCGGCAGCTCAAGTGGAGCCAGTGCTCAAGTCTTTTGCTGCGAGAAGGCTTTGATGGCATTCCACATTTCTGCAAGTTGGTGAGCTACTGAGCGCTCGTGAGAAACGCTCTACCGTAATATCCTTCACACTGAAGCCCTAAGACCTGCAGTCCCCACTAACCACACATACAAACTTAGTTATTTTTATATGATTTGAAAATATTTTCCCAGGAAGCCTCCTGATGAAATAAGTAAATAAATAAAAATACGGCTCTTGTGGGGTGTGATGAGTGCCAAGCCTGCTTAGTTCACAGTTCACTCACAATGTCTGAGCTGAAGACTGAAAAGCAGCAAATCATTTCTGGATGACATCTTTTCTGAAACTGTGCCCAGTGAGCGTTGAGCTTGTATTCTCATTGTCACTACACATCTCCGTAGAGGAGTTTTAGCACTTTCTAAGATGTTTTCTTGAGTAGAGAGGACAATCTAGTAAGAACACTTTGAGAAAGAAAGATGAAGTCCATTACGTGCAATCAATCAAGTGGATTTCACCCTTTCTGAGAGCAAAGCAGACAGTTAATTTGAGGGTAGAATGAGACTTTTAGAAAGACTGAAGTAAAAAGCATGTGATGGCCATCACTAATTCAGTTTCACCAGTTTTATCCAATTTGAATATTTCTCTGGACGTGATAAAGACTAACGCTCACACACGTGGAGTGAGAGGGTTCAAAGCTAGGGCAAGGTGCCAGGCGATGCTGATTTCCCCTGTAGCTCACTGATACCCACACAGCCTTGCGCACGCTGCCTCAGAAAGGCAACGACAGAACAGGACGAGAGGATTTTCCTGTCTTCTGTCAGCAAAGTCTGTGCTAAGTTTCTGTCTACTATGGCAAGCAGGATGGAGGACTTCCCTCTTTAAACATAAATTAAACAAAGATATTAGAGGTTTGTGGGGTTTAGGGTTTTTTCCTATTGCCTTCCCTAAATTAGCTTTATGTTGTATTTTGAAGCTCTTTATTCCTGTTGATAAAATTCCCTTAGGAAAGAAAGAACACATTCATTTTTTTTTTAAAAAAAAGCAATAATAATTCTGTATTTTAACTGCATCTGCATGTACTACATAAAAACATTTAACATCTGCCTGATAGTGTTTTTAGCTAGGATTGCACACCACATACAGAGGATTTCCATGACAAAGTACTTCTGAAGTATTCATCCTAGTGTAGCTTTTTTACTTTCACAGCTCATTTATTTTTGTCAGGTACTCATTTATTATAGTTAGTTGGTTACAGCTTCAGCATTTTCTCTTGAAGGACAGTAGCATTGTGAAATACCTCCTCCTCTTCCCCTGCTGTCATTCATCCATCTTTATATCTGATTTACTATGCGCAGAAGTACAATACTTGGAAAGTGTTTCAAATGAGATAGTCATGAAAGGGCACAATGTAAGTATTGTGCATATAAAATGTGTGTGTGCATGTGTGGGGGGGTTAATCCCCTAATGAAGTAAAAATACTTAATAAAATAGAGAATAAAAATATTTTGTTTACGAAAATGATGGATGAGGCTTTGGGCAATCTTGTCTAGTGGAGGGTGTCCCTGCCCGTGGCAAGAGGGTTGGAACTAGATGATCTTTGAGATCCCTTCCAACCCAAACCAGTCTGTGATTCTGTGATCAACTGGGACAAATTTACGAAGGAAGATGCAGCTTTATTAACTTCACATCAAGTACAGTGATGTAGCTACAGTGATGTTTCCTATGCTGGACATCATCTATCTTGAAAACAGTGCAGTCCTCCTTTAGCCCATTCCTTGGCATAATCATGTCACCCTTCCCTGTCACAAGGTTGCAGAGGTTACTGAGGACAACAGCTCAGTAACTAATCCACGTACGGGCACAGGATCCACCAGCAAAACCAGCTGGAGCGTGGCTGCCACTGGGATCACCAGCGCTGCAGTGGGGGGAAGGGAAATTCACATACTTGGTGATTTTTCTGAACTGAAATTTTACATGATTTACAGGAACAGTGTGGGAATTTTTAATTGTTTGTACAGGAACAATGTGTTTGTTTTTTTGTTTTGCTTTGGCTTTCCTTTTGAGAGGACTGATGATTTTGTTTTTGCCATCAATTAGATTGTAGAAAAGTGGACTAAAAGAGGCACTGAAATAATCCCAAATTTCCCAGAATATATTTTCTTTTTAATTGGGGGGGGGGGGGGGGGTGTTTGGGTTTTAATCAGGCAAACTGAGGTACCCAAAGTTAAGTAGTAGCGGGAGGGGCTACAGAGGTGGCTTCTGTGAGAAGCTGCTAGAAGCTTCCCCTGTGTCTGATAGAGCCAATGCCAGCCGGCTCCAAGATGGACCCGCCACTGGCCAAGGCCAAGCCCATCAGCGCCTCTGTGATAACATATTTAAGAAGGGAAAAAACCCATTAGAGCTTTTGCAGCCGGAGAGAGGAGTGAGAAGATGTAAGAACATCTGCAGACACCAAGGTCAGTGAAGAAGGAGGGGGAGGAGGTGCTCCAGGTGCCGGAGCAAGATCCCCCTGCAGCCCGTGGTGAAGACCATGGTGAAGCAGGCTGTCCCCCTGCAGCCCATGCAGGGAGGATGAGGGGGTGTCGCGATTCCACCTGCAGCCCGTGGAGTACCCCACACCGGAGCAGGTGGAGGGACCTGAAGGAGGCTGTGACCCCGTGGGAAGCCCACGCTGGAGCAAGCTCCTGGCAGGACTTGTGGCCCCGTGGGGGACCCACGCTGGAGCAGTTTGCTCCTGAAGGTCTGCACCCCATGGGAGAGACCCACACTGGAGCAGTTTGTGAAGGACTGTGGCCTGTGGGAAGGACTCATGTTGGAGAAGGTCATGAAGGACTGTCTCCTGTGAGAGGGACTCCATGCTGGAGCAGGGGAACGATGAGAGGAGTCCTCCCCCTGAGGATGAAGAAGCGGCAGAAACACCGTGTGATGAACTGACCACAACCCCCACTCCCCGTCCCCCTGTGCCACTGGAGGGGAGAGGAGGTTGAAGCCGGGAGTGAAGTTGAGCCCGGGAAGATGGGAGGGGTGGGGGGAGGTGTTTTAAGAGTTGATTTTATTTTTCATTCCTCTCCTCTCCTTTTGCTTAGTAATAAAATTAGATGAATTCCCTTTCTAAGTTCGGTCTGTTTTGCTCGTGACGATAATTAGTGAGTGATCTCTCCCTGTCCTTATCTCGACCCACAAGGTTTTCGTTACACTTTTTCTCCCCTGTCTAGAGAAGGAGGGGAGTGATAGAGTGGCTCTGGTGGGCACCTGGCCTCCAGCCAGGGTCAACCCACCACATCACAGATGACTTGTAAATAATCAGTTTGTTTTACCATTTGCTCCTCCAAATGTATAGGTACTTTAAATACTTTGATATTGTTATTATCTATAATGAAAATATATCATTACTTGCTAAAAAACAGAAAGATGTGTGTGCATCTGTGTTTATATAGCTATATCCTTTCTTTTTTTGGTACTCTTTGGCCTGAATAACAGCAGTTGGTAGTATTTCTTTTAAGAAAGTGGAAAGTGACTGCATTAGCACAAACATTTTGTTCTAGAATCATGGCTGCACATATCATGAAACACATGGAAAGCATTAACTGATTAATTATCCCCCCTAATTCTCCGACATATCTCTGTCTAGACTATAATGCATGCAGTATTGCTTCTGCCAGGGTTACGTTTTGCTTGACCTTATGGCAGACATACAGTGTAATTACTAAATGGGGGCTAATTTATGTAAACAAATGTTAGTTTTTCATAGCATGAGCCCTATCATTATGTTTTATTGCTAGTGGATGTGTTATGTAGTCAGCTATTCTTCAAGGGCTTGGGTGGACCATTATTGTAAATTATCTTTATACTGTAAACTCTAAGGACTTAGAGTTTACAAAGTGAAAGTATTGTAATCCCTAGATATGATTTTTGTTTCCTCTCTGACAAGTATGTGAGAACTTCATTTGACCATGCTTTAGCAAAGTAAATATATCTTACTTTGTATAAAAGTACTCAAATTATTTTCCAGTTAGTACACAGAGACTTTTGGGGATGCTAATGCAAACTGCATCTTGTATTATCAGACATAATAGGTAAAAGCAAATACACAGGAACTGGAATATATTTAGTACTTTGATAACTGTCATGTACTGGCCTTCATCTATCAAAAACCTTAGAGGTAGCTGCCCTGCAGTGAAAGTAATTTTCCATAGCACCTTATAAGCCAAGCTAACCTAATAGCTCCCATTCTTAAATCAAGTGTAGGAATGTGTTATGAGAGTAACAGTGAAACTATCCACCAGTTTTCTTCTTGGTTTCCAGTAACGCCAATAGTACCTTTTCTTTCCTTCTTTCGCATTCTTACAAAAAGAAAGAAAAAAGGAGATTGGTCGTGTTTACAGTGACATCTTAATAGCTGGAATTTTTCTTGGTGCAGACATGCAGCGGTTTTGGGAATGTGACTCTTGGCAGGAATCTAAGCTTATTCATTCCTTTCCTGCTTAATCATTTCACACTTACTGCTCTCCGTTGGAGGTCTGTCCTTGTGCTGTTTATTTTGTGAAGTTCATGTTTTCAGTAAAAAACAAATGGTTAACCTATGTTATCAATAATAAATATTTGTTCATGCTCAAAATCTGCAGTGAGAAACAGAACGGTTTCCAGCAGATGCCAGTTTGGAGTTTGCTCTTTTCATCGTTTGTGTGAAGTGAATTCAGTGGCCTCAGCGCAATTCCTGCTCCTGTCTCACTCAAAGCAATACTACTGTTGTCAGTCCTTGATGCCCAGGCAGGAAACGGGAATGATGTTGGCAGTAGAAGGCTATCTTGCAGCACTGGGTAGGTGCACCTGCAGCAGCTCGGCATTGGCACGTTCAGCCAGCAGTACAGACTATTGCAGTTGGTAGAAACCTCCCGTGGGCCTGGACTATACATTTAGATTGTTATTCTCAACTATAGTGGCATACTTCCCCCTGTAATTTTGGTTATTAACCATATCTGTCTTTGATCATTCCTCCTGACAGCAGCACTGATGTATCCACGGCAGTTACAAATTCAATGGATAAGGTTTTTTAAGCCTCTGTGGAGCTGCTTCATAGGAGAAGGATGCTCGCCGAATTCATTAAAACTCGGTGAGAACTTGGGAACAAACCATGTGCTGTGCAGGAAGAGTGGAAACGATGGCAGAATGCTCACTTGGGTAAACAGGAAGCTTCCTGAAGCAGAAAAAGAGACCAAGGAGTGTAAACCAGAACAACAAAGGAGTATGAAAAGCCTTGGTTCTGCACTTGGGGATGAAATGAGGAAGATGAAAGCCCAGCTGGAGCCAGCTAGGAACATAAAGAGTCACAGCAGGGGGTTTTACAGGCATATGTATCCTGAAAGCAGAAAGAAGTTGGGGGGAAATGTGAGTCCATTGATACATGGGGAAGACAAATTAGTGATGGACAAGAGGACTGAAGACGTCAACACCTTTTGTGTCTCAGTTTTAACAGGCAAATCCTGCTCTGAGACTCCTGTACATTTCGGCATGTTTTACGACGGAGGAGGAGAAACCAGCAATGGGCAAGCAACAGGTTAAGGACTATTTGAAGAAATAGATATATTCAGATCCATGAAATTGGATGGAATTTACCCAAGGATACTGCAAGAGAAGCTGGTCAATACGGTTCTGAGGCACCTATCATGCTGGTATTTGAGGAAAGTGTGTGACGGCTAGAGAAAGGCTAAAAATTTATCTGTCTTTGTAGAGAACAAAAAGGACAGTCTGGGGACTACCTTTACCTCAAACCCTGGAAAAAACATGAAGCGTAAGTTTTTGGAATCCAAACATGTGAAAGAGGAAAAGTCAGCATGGATTTACCAGTGGCAAATCACACTTAAGGAGTCTGATGGTTGTCTTGTATGATAAAGTGTCTGGCCACGTGGATGAATGGAGAGCACTGAGACAATATCCCATCACTTTATTAAGTGTTTTATCAGTGCAGGCTGGAAACCCCGTGGCTGAGCAGCATGCCTTTTGAAAAGAAACTGGGGTTTATAGAGGGCACCAAAATGAACATGACCCAACAATGTGTTCTCATCATGAGTAAGGCAGACTGGGGTACATCTGTGGCCAGCAGGTCCACAGAAGGTTTTTCCCCTTTACTCAGTACTGGTGTGGCCCCATCTGCAATACTGTGTCCAGCTTTGGGCCCACCCAGTTCAACAGAGATGTTCAGAAACTGGAGAAGGTGCAGGGAAGAGGTCACAAGTTTCAGCCTAGAAGGTTCAAATTGGACGTTATGCTTTATCAGGAAGGTGGTGTAACACTGGAAAGAGAGGTGGTGGGATGTCCATCCTTTGATGTCTTCAAGGCTCTCTAACGAAATCACTGACCTTGTCTTGTTTTGGTGATAGTCCTTCCTCAGGCAGCAAGCTGACTTGGATGACTTCCCACACATTCCTTCCACCCACCATTTCTGAGATTCTGTGAGTGACTCCAGAGTTTCAAGTCAAGCCTCCAGAAAATGAGGAATACAGAAATTGCAAGCTCTGAAACAAAATCTGGAAGAGAACAAAATTCCCTTACCTCCTTTCCCCTCTCAGGGCCATTATTTCTCTTCCCTTACATTGGTCATGGAGTACTTGCTGACAGAGATGAGCAGGTTAACCAAAACCAACCCATTCTACAGTGTAACTCTGATTCACTTCAAATAGGTCCATCCAGTGCGGTGGATGTGGCATGAGTCCTATGGGGTTGAAAAGTGCCAGTATAGACAACATATCACCATCATTCTGTAAAAGGGGGTTGAATTACAGTTGCAGAGGCCAGCTTAATTTTGGTATTACTTAAGTTTTCAGTGCTTGGCTTTCTAACCATACTGTTCTGTAAAGTATTTTATAATTCATAATGATGAACTGATTAGCAATTGCAAGTATAATTGCTTTCAAACGTCAGCCAAACAGCTAGAAAAAGATTTGTATTTGAAACATCTTTTTTTAATTACAGTAGTGTAGGTTAATGAGTGTTCGTTTGGTTTCCCTTAGTTTTTGTTAGGACTAAGTTTAAATCATAGAATAGTTTATGAAGTAAATAAAGTTCTGTGAATTAGTAAGTGGTATTTTGATGGGATTTCAAATTGAAATGCGTAGTTATGACATTGGACATATATAATACGATGTTTATTTAAATAGACTCTGTTGCACACACTGCAGAACTAAATAATCACCATGACTTGAAACACTAAGCAGACAGTTTGAAGACAAGGTATTTAAGTGGCATTTAATTCTCAAAGTAAGAATTCCTTTCAGACATATAGTAAAGGGAGATATGCTTGTTGCTCTTCGCATAAAAATCATTGCATAAACACTCTAGAAAACTTAATTTTAATGAAACTGACTGTGGAATGGCTGAAAACTCTCTGGAAATGAATTCTGAAGTGTACTGTTTGTGTATTGTAGTAGCATTATGAAACACACCACAGGTATCTGCTACTTGAATTTGATGGCAAAACTGCCTACTCTGTGGTACTAAGTGCCCAGCTAGGGGGGGTCCTGCTGCCAAGCCCCCCAGGGAGACCCCCACTGGCTGACGGCAGAGGAGCGGGGCCAGGCTGCCTGTGGAGTGGGCTGCTCTTCTCTTTGGGAGGGTGGACAGGGTGATGCACTCTTTGTGGAAGGACATTTTCAGCTTGTTTATGTGGCAGCACATTGCCTTGGTTGAATGATTTTTTATTCATCCCATAAGCAATGTGTATTTTTCTTTTAATTAAATTTCATTCTTTGCTGGCTGTCACAGAGTGGAAGTCAAAAATACAGTTTGACAATGGAAAAGAGAGAAGTGGGATTAAAAAAACAGATCAGAAAGACATTGACGAAACAATTTTTCTGGAAGAAGAAGGATGGGGTTTTTTGTCAGTAACTACCACTTTTTTCAAATACATGTTTATGATGAAAAGAGTATAAACAATCTCAGAATTTCAGTTACAAGCTGCTGTTCATAATTTTTTACATCAAGATGAAATTGCAGTCAGAGAAAAGTATTGACCATTAGAATGGCAGTGTCTAAAGTGCCATTTGCAAGTCTCTAAAATCAGTTAAGTCCCCTGAAAATTGAGGTAAAACTTCAAAATTCTATGATCAGGCAAGAGTGCAGATGTGGTTGGTAAGAAGTAGGCTTAAGGTTTAAATTGAAGCCGGGTATAGGTTACTTCCGCTTACTGTGACTGGGCTAAACCTGTGTTGTAACCAAGAGTTTTGTTTTAGGGACTTGTCTATGAGCAGAAAGCAAAGAACTGCAGAATAGTTGTTTCCCAGTAATTCTTCCTGTGAATACTGTCATGGTAGACCACATGTCCCCAGAAGAAGTTAGTGCAGGATAAATACTCCATATGAAATTCAAATAACTTTTCCATAAACTTTCTCCAGCAGAAGAGTCCAGGAACAGGCTCTGTGTTCCTGGTGTGTTCGGTGGCACCCATCAGTGCCAGTGGGTGTTTCTGGAGCACGGGTGTACAGCTCTTCCATTCATCTCAACGCTGGTGTGGTTTCGTACAGCTAAAAAGTGTGTTCCCAGAGCTGTGCTCAGAGGGACACTTACCTGCTGCCAGCATCCAAGGATGCAGGGAGAGGCGCTTGTACGAGCAAAGCCCAAGTCATCGTCTCATCCTCATTATGGTGGAGAACAGAGGCTGAGCCTTGGCTGAGGCCCCTCCAGTACCTGTACCCCACATGGTACAAGAGGTGTAGGGCCTTCAGCAGCATAAGAGCCCATAGAACAAAATCCACAGGATGGGGAGGAAAATATGGAACTGATGTGACCTTCCAGTCTATGCATACAAAACATTATCTGAACAGCTGATTTTAAACATGACAGTTTTGGCTTGTGGTTTAGTGAGGATCTGAGATTCAGGGGATCTCAGATGGGGACCATATACTTTGCACATGCAGAGGACAATGAATTTCAGCCTAGTCCAGTTAAGTATGCAGGTCTTAGGGCGTTTGGATTAATAGACCTTTAACCAACAGTGCTACTCAGTCTTCAGTGGCTTCAGGAGCAGAAAGAGAAGGAATATCAAGAACAGTATAGCAAAACTGAGAGAGTCAGCTACCTATTGAATTGTGTCAGAGAGTAGCAGGAGCAGGGCTGCTCCCCAGTGTCAGCAAGCCAGGAGCTGAGGGCGGCTGCGATGTGGACAGGCAATGCCCTCACCAACGGGCTCAGCCAGGGCAGCAGAGCTGGGGACAGCAGTGGGTCCTGTTGGCACTCCAGGGTGCATCAGGCAACAGCAGGGATCAAGTCAGGTCCGTGGCCAAGGCAGGAAATCCAAACAATGAGCCAGAAACAGGGCTGGGGACCAGCACTGCTGCAGCATCGCTAGGACAGGGACAAGGTTCTGGGCTGGGCTGCAGGGGGGTCCTGGGCCATGGACGCTGCTACATAAAGCTGGTGGGTGAGTAAGTAGGTATGTGAAAAAGTGACGTAAATCAAATAATGCAGAAGTAGTAGGAATTACTTTAATCATAATTAATAAATTGCAGGGTAATTCTGCCTTTCTTGATGCAGTGTCTGTAAATGAATCATCTCGCACAAAACAGACAGGTAGTTTATCAGTTACGATCACGTGAGCCTTCTGTATCCCTCCTGCTCTGGGCAGAAAGATAACTCAAGCACAAGGAACTGGAACATTGCAATACTTGATTCATGCAGTTATCATCTTGATGGAGTGTCATTTTACCAGAGCCACCTGTTCAGGATAGGAAAAAAAAAAATAATCCACCAGTATTTGGTATTAGCATATTTATTTCAGCAAGATTTGGCCATGGAAATCAGCTCTGAGCTGGGGAGTAAGCGCTGAGCTTCCCAAAGCTGTATTAAATAGTTTGCACTCTTTTATACCTAATATAGGACATTTTACTGTTATTCTGGGAATTGTGTTTGCACTGTGCCAGAGGAAGCTATGTTGTTGAATAACTGACAATTAACTGAGAACGGTAAAATAATAATTACAAAATTAGAATGAGTGTTTATTCATAAAAGAACAGACACCTTTATAAGCTGTAATTATCTTTTTGCTAATTTGGTCTCTGACTGGCACACAAAGCATACAAAGGATGAAACTCTTCCCAGGCATAACACCGCTACAGTCAAAGCTCTGTGTTAGAGGTGAGGTTTGTACACTGAGTGTGTTGTAAAAACAGGTCACACGGGAGCAAGTCTGATGGTGCTGAGGATCTGTCACTCTGGGAATGCTTAGCTGTTAACTAAAGAATAATCACAGCTGCAGAAATCCCTTAGTGTAGGGATAATTATCAGGAGATTGAGGTCGAAGGTTGCCACAGTATCAGTAACTTTGTACTTGAAAACAGCTCTCAACTTTGGTGGTTCAGTTTGCATAATTCTCCCCCCAAAACCTTTATTGTTGTTGGTCACTCATAGGTTTTTAGAACACAAATACACTCTGCCCCTTGGCCCAAAGAACATACAGTAAAGCCCCTATGTAAGGTGAGACTTGATGGAAATAAGATGCACGAAAGTGATCATGAGATAAAGAACACAATGATTCTGCAGAAGCCTTAGTCAGTCAGATACACACAGCTCCTGCAAAGTCCATTTTTTGGGGGAGGAAGGGTTGGGGTGGGGGATGTCCTCTTCTTTCACTGCATACCAGTGTTTTGGTTCAATTTATAGGTAGAATCAGGATGAACCAAATACAGTAACATGCTAAATGTGTACATTTGCAGATGGGATGGTAAAATATCTGAAGGCAAGCATAATAGTACAGCTCAGGGCAAATCAAATGACAAAGTGGATGAAGAGAGCCTGGGTTGTTTTTTAACCCTAGCTGGCAACTAAGTCCCACACAGCCACTCACTCACTCCCCGGTGGAAGAAAATCGAAAGAGAAAAAGTGAGAAAACTTGTGGGTTGAAATAAGGACAGTTTAATAGGGAAAGCAAAAGCCGTGCGCACAAGCAAAGCAAAGCAAGGAATTCATTCACCACTTGCCACGGGCAGGCAGGTGTTCAGCCATCTCCAGGAAAGCAGGGCTCCATCACGCGTAACAGTGACTTGGGAAGACAAACACCATCAATCCAAACAGCCCCCCTTCATTCTTCTTCCCCCAGCTTTATATGCTGGGCATGACGTCATATGGTATGGAATATCCCTTTGCTCAGTTGGGGTCAGCTGTCCCAGCTGTGTCCCCTCCCAGCTCCTTGTGCACCCCCAGCCTCCTCGCTGGTGGGGTGGTGTGAGGAGCAGCAAAGGCCTTGGCTCTGTGTGAGCACTGCTCAGCAGTAACAAAAACATCCCTGTGTTACCATCACTGTTTTCAGCACAAATCCAAAACACAGCCCTATACTAGCTACTGTGATGGAACTTAACTCTATGCCAACCAAAACAGCGCAGACTACTACTATTCATGCAGGAGTTTCATGAGCATCTTGAGACACCGATGGGAAGTTTGAATTTGGTGTTTAGTTTCACAGGAACGAGTGAATTGACTCAAAGCGTATGTGTTAAAATGGAAAGGGAAAAAATGAAATCTCTGGCAATAAGTAATCTCTGCCCACTCCCCGCCCCCCCTCCCAGGAATTACTGTGTCGTACAACAGAGTCGGGCACCAAGGCAGGGCAGTGTAGCGTTTTGTAAGAGGTTCGTTTTGGCAGAAGAGCCAAGTTGTCAGACACCATCCCTGGGGTATAAGCCAGACGGGTAGACAGCATTGACAATAGTGCTAGTAGCAGAGAGGTTTTGTTCATCGTTTTATGCAGCATGGACCGGGTGGGGATAAGTAGGGTTGTGGTAGAGTGATTCCCTTCTTTTTTTACAGTTTATTTCACGCAGCAATGATGCACAATGACTCATTAGGCTGAAGGGCATGCTAGAGGGTCAGTTCTTTCATCATCTCTCAGTATGCACATAGAGCCATTTGGAGATAGGATGAAGTGACATAATCTGAGGTAGGATACACAATTTCAGGTTAACTGTCGTGGAAATAGGACATGAACATACATTTATTTCTTATGCTGAGGGCGCATTTAGCCAAAGCATAGGAATTACAGTTCATTATGCGTCACATATTATATTTTTTTTTACAATTAGGCAATTTATGATAATGAAATTTTTTTAACAGGTATTTAGCTTAAAAAAATCATAACACTGTGAGATGTTACTAGTGGGAAGCAGCATAGATACCTTGATGCTTTTAATGGAGTTAAAGCAAAAATGTGAGAAAATTGAGGGGAGAGATGGTTCTAGAACTAGCAAAATGCAATTTCACAGAAACAGTATCATAATAATGAATTACGTGAAAAGAAAGAAATAGCATGAGCAAAAAATAAATGAATTTTGAGATGCCTAACTGAAAATTGTGAAGGAAGTGCTGGTAATATAGAGCATGTGCATAATGACAGAAAAACAAGTGGAACTAATGACTAGTAACTAGTCTAGATTAGGAATGAGGAGAAATGCAATATAAGACAGCATTGCTAAGGAATTTTAGTTTGTTAGAGGAGAAAGACGCCTGTCGGGTTTGGAGAGAGACTCCAGCCGGAGAAATATCCGTAGCAGTCAGCTCACTGAGAGTATCACACAGTTGAAAAGCATGTGACTTCTACTTTTCTGTGCTATGCTGTAACTTATTGTGTTGCATTCACAGTAGTCTTTCATACTTTCTAATATTCTAATGAGTGTTCTGCTTTGTGACTTCTTATCCTCTGTATTAAAATTTCTAAGTAGCTGATCAGAAAGAGATGAACCTAATAATCTAATGAACTGATTGGTGTTTTAATTAATTGTGCTCATCTGATTAGTCAACAACCAACGCTGATTTACCATCCTTTCTTCTCCAGGCTCTGCACTGATAATGTTTTTTCAAGACTGTAAAATAGATGCAGGAGAGCACTTGAAACTCAGAAGTGACAGGGAGATAGCTTTGTAGGTGAGGGGAATCATCTTACTTAAGCAATCACCATCCTATTTGTTTGTTCCTCCAGGTTGATAGGATTGCTTATTGCTAGTCATGTATTTTTTTCTGGAACCTAATCTTTATTTATAGGACTTTCAGACTGGTAACTGCTAAATATAACTATTTACATTGTTTATGGTCTGATTTTGGTGATGATCTTTTTCCCTTGATTCTGAAACCAAAGCAAAAGAACTGTATAACTTTACAATATTTTGATTTATGAGAACTGAGAAGAAGAGCATGACAAATAATGCTTTTAAAAATTTCAAACTCAAGGGCACATGCAAACAGACTTAGTGAGTTTAGGTGCCTACCGAAGTATATTAGAGGAGTGTGCAATATGTTGTAATACCTGATCCAAAAGTCTTTGTTTTGGTTTAGTGACAACAGTGTCAAATAAAAATCAGCATAACAAATGGAAAATTGAAAATTAGGACATAAAAAGTAGAATCTTATCTCAAAATGGAACCCAGAATGTGTCTGTAATGGCATTATTTGTATTCATATTTGTACAACTAGAAAGACACATCTGAATTGTCCTCTAGCCCAAGTGGAATGGTTGTCTAACACAGAATGAGAAACCAAAGTGACAGTGTCATGAGATCTTGTCCCAAGATTTAAACTAGTTTGCCCTCGTACAGATGCTATTCTGAGTTAATATGTATGGAATAAGCTCTATTTTTATTTAAGATACGGTTTTCATGTTTGCGTAGACACACACTCACGTCTATATATAGTCAAACTAGGAGATCTCATTTTAGCTTGCCTCCATTTCAAAGTGTCTACTTGTTTGGGAATGTGATTGTCTGCCCAGTTGACTCTAAAATTACTGGGTTTATACCTCAATGACAGATTCATCTTTTTGTGTCATCTTATAGAAGGAACTGGACAGTTGTGGCACAAGGCTTTTTAGGGCACAGGTTTAGTTGCCCTCAACTGAATTTGTGTGACTAAAACTTCAGGAGGTCCTTCAAATATATGGCCAATGGGTCTATTTGGCATATGGACTTTCTTCCATGTAACAGGCTGTTCACTGGCTATTTAAACTGCCTGTTTCGTCTGGGAGACTGACTGACTCACAGCTGTTTCATTTGTATGTATGAACAAAAAAGGAGACCCAAGTAATAACATCAGCAAGATAGGGACCTATAATTTACTAATTAAAACACTTCTTTCTTTTATACTGGACAATTAAGAGAATGTATGGACAACAGATGAGACTCACTGGAATTCTAGACAGTCAAATGACTGAGAATGCAGATATTAGACTTCAAATCACTTTCCTTTTTGCTTCTGTGGGGTAGCACAGCCATGTTCTTTCAGCAAAGACTTGTTCTGAGCATGCTGGAGATCAGATTCTAAGTGCCTTATTAAAATGGAGCAGAGGATGACTCCAGAGAGTACAAACTCTCAGGACTTCTTGGGTTCATAATTTCTTTACAGAGGGAAGAAAGGAGGCGCAAACTAGTTCTTTAAGAAAGCAAGATATTTAACAAATAAACTTCAAAAAAGCATAATCCGGAGTTAATTTTCTGTGGAGTTTGCTGGTGGGTTTTGGGGGGAGGGTGGTGCTGATTACAGAAACTGTACTTGTGAAACTTTTTCCCAGATTTTTTGGTTTTGGAGTTTTATTAAATAAGCAAACAGCTCCATTTGGAAAAGTGTCATGCTTATTTTTAGCTGTTAATTTTATGTGATGGTCTGGTCCTTTGCTATTACTCTAGAGACAAATATATCTTCCGTAGCTAGGACATGCCTGCTAGCACTAAACAATTCAGAGTAAAACCTGGAAGCAGGTCAGGAATGCATTTTGGCCCCATGTTGGATTCTGAAGTTGCACTTTTATCATAATCAACTCAGGCATTCAAAATATTTCCGAGTGTATAGAAAAGAGGCTTGTACGTATCCCTGAAAAACACATGAGCTATGCTGGGAATAAGCCAAGGGGAAAGAACTGTCAAAACCAAGAGGTTTTGTTTTCATTTGTTAGTACTAGTTGTTCTTAAGCAAGGTCAAATACATCAGAGAATGGCAAGAAATTTCACACACTATGTGAAGTTGGCTAAATTCCTTTCACAAGTTTCAGGTATGAAAGGAAATCCTTTTCCCCAGCTGTTCTACATGCTAAAATTTTGGCTGAAGGAGAGTAATTTTTCTTTACGAGATTAAAATTATATTAGAGAAATAACATTCAAAGGATTTTATAAAGTGATCTCAGTAGTGTAAGACATGCAGATAAATACAGTGAGAATAATATTTTTAAATGCTTAGTAAATTACTGTCCTTTATAGATAGTATATTTCTCTGATGCTTATTCTGAACTCTAAAGCATTTTGCCTGATTGTTTTCAATTGTTCTTATGAATGCAGTTGTAATGCCAAGTTTTTTCTGAGAATACAGCTCACAAAAAATAAAAAGGGGAATATTTTTCTTCTTGTGGAAGTATTTTTCTGAGCACAGCTCATGCAAGACAGAGACTTTCCCACAGGACTAAACAGGACAAATACAGAATTCATCTTTTAGTGGAAGAGAACAGTAGGCATAGCAATGTTGAAGAAATAACCTGAATTTTAATACTTTAGAAATAGCTTGAACAGTTAATGTAGAGGAAGGCAATTAAGAACATCAAACCAGACCAATTTGTAAGTATTTGAAGAAAATAATCTGTTAAATAATAGGTAGAATGAGGTTAATTGAAATCCATTTATGTCTGATCAATGGTTTAGTTCTGAGTAGGGTAACAAGTTGAGCAGGAAAATGAAAAAACAGGAGAGACTACTTTACACTACTGAAGCATCTGACACAATATTTTTGAGTTTTCACAGTGGCCAGAGTAGATGACCAAGAAGGAGAAATTAGACCAGGAATAATTCCTCAGAGTATGCTTCCCACCAGCCACGTAGGTTTTTCTCTGGGTGTTGGTATGGGAGGTGTACTGCCTGTATTTAACAGTCTCAGTAGCATCCTTGTCCACGAATTTGTCCTGTTGATCTTGTGTTCATGCAAACGTTAAAAGGTGCAGTGTCCTCTGGCAAGAAATTCTGTAGAACAGAAGTACCTAAGCTCACACTGGAACAGTAAGTACAGTGCAAGGAACAACACGGCTGTACCAGTGTTTGTGCTAAGTTGGTTGGCTGTGTGGAGAAGCAGTCAGTGCGAAGCTGGTGAGAGAGCCAGCCATGGTAGTCTTGTAGGTCTTTCAGAGCTAGCTTCTGTGTCTTCACTGGCAGCTCTACCATGCCTTGCAGGTGCACCTCCATTTCTTCCAGTACTAGCAGTGGGGGACCAGAAACCTCTCTGGAGTGTACACATCCTTTCTTCTTCCATACTCAGCTGTGCTTGTTACTTTACAGAATAATAGCATTTAACAAAAGTTAGAAAGTGTATGTCGCTCAGACCATCAGCTCTGAGTACTGATTCAGAAGCCATTGCTAAATGCTGTACGTCTCCTCCTTCTTCTCCAGCTGTTGGACGGCTATTCAGATTGCCTGTTCTCTCTGGGAAACTGAACGTCACCTTGGTCTTTCATTTGTACCTAAGATCAAAAGAAGGGACACAAAGTGGTTTTCAGGGTTAAATGCAGGATTCTGAATTCATGAGGCTGGTGCCTTTTCAGGTTCGCTTGTCCTCTTTGCCCTTTTGCTGGCTCCCAGTCTTCCTTAAACAGATGGTTTTAATAACTTAGTAGATTTCTCTTCTGTGAACTTGCCTCTCTTCAAGCCCGTATACACTTTTGTCAGCCACAGCTTCTTCTGGGCAGGACATCTACAGTTCAACTTCACTCAACTACCATCCCTTTTTTGTTTTAAGCCTTCCTTGTCTAGTTCCATCTGGTGACACCTAGTTTTCAACTGAAATTAAAAGTTGATTTCTATCCATCTTTTCCGTGACCATACTGACTTCATAAATTTTGTTTATATTGTCCTGCTACCAGTCAATCTGTCCCTTATCTAACATGCTTACTGCTTATGCATTTCATCTTCAAAGCACAAAGGTAGGATTGTGAATCAGCCCTTATGACTCCACCTAGCAATTCTTATTTATTCCTATGTCCACTACTCCTGTATTTTATTATGGTCCACTATATTTTATTCTTATTTAAATTCATACAACCTTGTGCTCTTCAGTGGAAGAGGCAACCATTCGAAAGTCTTAGGATTGGCCAGTTTATTGTGCTCTCTCAGATAAGGAGGATAAAGGAAAGGCTCTACTGAAAACAGAAATCTGTTTTTCCTCATCTCTAGATTTCCTGCACTCCCTGGGCATGAGAGAGCAGCTACGTGGTGCTTGGCTGCTGGCAGGGCCACCACACCACACCACACCACACTTGTGTGCATTTTTAACAGAAGTAGAGCTCCACTGGTGTTCAAAGCATCTGATTAAATTCTGGGAAGAAATTGAGATAGAAATGTAATGATTCCAAATGGAGAAAAATGTCTTCACATTGACATCTTTAAACTGTTCCCAAGCATCTTCTTCCCAAGGGCAGTAAGGGGGACAATATTTCAGTTCTTGCAAACGGAATGAACACTGGACAAACTGACTTTCACCTCCTGCGGGTAGTGCATTAAAAGCAATATAGGCATAAACAGCTGAGCATTAATGAATGCAATGATTTTTATGGAGCCAGATACTACATGTCAGAGAAATGAAATACCAAATCAGAAATTTGCTGCAGATGGGATTTTTTTATACCATAATATGAAACATTTACTGAATGCATTATATGTACTTCTGTGCACAGTATGTAAATAGAAGTTGCACTTCAAATGTAAACATATAGCAAAATGGGAGGGAGTGGGAGTTAGAAATACTTTTTGTTTCTTTCAGATGAGACTAGGGTTCATTATACCATGAACCCTTACCAAAAATACTTTATGCCATAAAATTTTGTTGCTTTTTGGAGGGCGACAGTTTATTTTAAGATGTTTATTGTTATGTTCGTTTCCACAACATATCTCTTAAAAACATATCAAAATAGCCAAAAATGATGTTAGAAGTGAATTGTTTCACGGATCCCACAGACCAGTCATCAAAAAAAGATGTATTGAGCCTAAGGATTGGACATGCAGAAGCACAGCAGTAAAAGCTGGCCTGTTGAGTGCTTGACTTGGTAGACTAATTGCTCTGATGTTTTGAAAATTAAAGGTATGGCTGAATGATCAAAGCTAAATCACATTGTCATAATATTGGATAGAAAGGTTAATAACCAAGACTGTGTCCACATTAGACTGTCAGATATTTGTCTAATTGTAAAGTATGCTTTTAAAGTGAAGTGAATACCTAAGAGATAAAGATCTGGGACCAAATTCCTTGTTGATATAAAATGGTCTTGCTTCCTTAATTACAGTTGAGCTATTCCAATTAATATGAGAGAATTTGCCCCAACACCAGTGTTATTCTTAATCCACATGAAGGATTGATTAATTATTACTCCTCTGAAGACCAACTTACAGATAAAGAAGGCTATCGCTGATGCTAAGAACATTTAGCAAGAAGAAGTTTTGCTAATCTTGCTAATACTGCATTGAACTGTCATTCAAATTGGGCAAAACTGCAAGGAGGATCTGTGGCAGTGACTGAAAAAAATACTTTAATTTATTATTACTTTCAAACAATAAGCTGATCTTGTAGTCACTAAAAGCCTAACCTTTAGAAACTCTTAATAATGAAGATGAACCATCTTGTGTTTTCTTATTTTTTGCCTCATTGCTTTGTTTAAATTTGTATGTTGTCTGAGAAATAGCTATTCTTATCAGCTAGTTTAGTTTGCAGTAGTAAAGGATGACTAAAAAAAAGTTTTAGTGTACAAAGAATGATAAAAAAATTAGAATTTGTCTAAAATTTACAGTAGTAACCATAACTACTACAGCTAATCTGTTTAATGTACGTCCAAAGGCTGCACTGAATACTTACAGATAAGCCCATGTGACTCAAGGTCTACTCCGTTATAAAAAGCCCTTAAAACTGTATAGTTGTCAGTGAACTGCTGATGACTGTGAGCACACTTGCTGGATACGTGCATGGTGCTGGTTGCTTCTTTTTGCTGTCACTGTTCCTGTATTAGACCCTTGCAGCAAAGAGCCTCAGTGCTTCTAGAAACAGCTGGAAGTACACAGAAAAAGTAATAGCTCTTACGTGATCATCTGCTACAGCTCAGAGACTCATCACCATTCACTGCAGCCTGTGATGGGACTGGGGATGCCAGCTTGCCACCAAGGCACGGCTGTGTCCCTGAAAGAGAACACTCAGCCAATCAGGCAGAAATAAAAATAGGCAGCATCTAAGACAGCACATGGAGAGGAAGCCAGTATCGGGGATTTTTAATTTGTTTTTTTATATATGTCTTTTAAAGATGAGTGTGTAGTGCATCAGTTGCAACTCTGTTATTCAGTATTCTCCTGAGGGCTTTTCCCTTGCAAGGTAAACATAAACATGGTTCCTACAACATTAACGGAGTTTTTTGAATTGGGTTTATATAAATTTTTCCCTCTTTCTGTGAAAAATCTCTTTTTGGTGGTTATTATAACAAGTAGAAAGGCAAAAAAGATTGAGGCTGTTATGATTAGTCCCTCTTACACAAAACTTTTTGGACTAAAGGTGTACTTTGGACGCATTTGAAGTTTCATACCAAAGATAACTTCTGCATTCCACTTGATGTAGGATATTGTCCTTCCTGTGTCTGTCCTTTCTTATATCACATCAGTCCGTAGCAAAATGTTACATATACTTGATATTAAGCATGCTTTCTCTTTTTATTGACCCATCTCAATTTCATCTTTGCTAAATACAGATTATTTGTTCTCAATGATTATCCTACATGACTGCAGTGAGATCTGCAGACCTGCAGCTGGTACAGGAAAGGTCATACTACTTGATGCGACTTGAGTGTGCTCAAGGAGGGCGGTTGCTTCTGTAGATACTTTAATTCTGTCTTTGAGATTTGTAGAACTGCCACGGGGAGTAATGTCGACATCTTGCTAAATATTCCCATATCCAGAGGGCATGCCTCTCAGCACACTGGCTTTCTGGATGATCTTTCCATGGAATTCAATGTCCCTCCCCTGGATAAGGCAGGTGAACTTAGTTATCCTAGAGTCATAAGGACGTTGGTCAAAACCTCCATGTATGAGCGTATGGAAAATGACCCTAAAGGAGAAAGAAATTACTCGGCACCACTCATCTTCCCCTAACTCAAATCCCACCAATTATATTGAATAACTGAGGTAAGTACCAGGGTTGACAGGGATCAGGTATGTGTTGCACAGTGCATTCCTTTATACCGTAACCTTCATATCCATAGAGCATTGGATTATACGTTTGGAGGATCATGCCTACTTTTAGTTATCAGGTGATGACATTAATAGCTCTGACACATCCTCCCATAAAACTGAAGCTGGATTATTGTAGTCCTCTTTCCATTCCTAAATTATTAGCAAAATCGGTCTGCCATTTGCTCAGAAAACAGCGGTTTGATGAGCCATGGGTCTGAGCTCTTATTCTGACTATCCGTTCTTGGTGTTCCTCTCCTGAGAAGAAGCTGTTTATGTTAGCTGGTTTTTGGAGGTCTGAGTGGGACCTTCTGACTAAACTGAGAGTTATTCTTCAGCACTCTGTATTCTTGGTATTCCTGTGTGACTAGATTCCATTTGAAATTAATTTTACTGGTTTATGGAGGTCTAAAGGACTCCTTGTCCTGTTAGATTCAAAACGTCAGCCTACACCTCACATATACCCGTGAGTAGAGTTTCCACAAAGAATCAAAATCTACCAGGCAATCAAGGTTTTTCTAGGCTGCCTTTATGATGGAAAAGTATTTTTTTCCTGAAAACCTGTGCATTGTATCTCCGTGTCTCTTTAAAAATCCAGAAAACGTGGTTTCACCTGCTTGGAGACTGATACAGGAGAAGTATGTGCTTACTTATTTCGGACATTTTACCAACAGTAGATATTAATAATGCTCCAGTTTAAGGTTTGCACAGTGACCTGTAAATTCACAAATGGCAAATCATGTCTTACTCCCTGTCACACTGACAGCTACAGTGTGTTTGAGTTAACAGTGAGAAATAAGAAAATTAAGATGGCAGTGTGTTTTCTTTGACAGCTCAAGTAATCTGGAACTTGCTCTCTTTCACAGAACTACATAGCCTGAACGTGGTGATATTAGAGACCTTCTGTGAAAGATCTCAGTTAATAATGATTCCTTCAACAGAGGTGAAATGGGAATAGTTAGATAATAGGATATATTTCTTTTTAAATAATCAAATTATGATTTCTGCCAAAATGTTGATGCAAGGTTTGGATTTGTCTTGGTTTTTTAAGCTATTTCTCATGTAAGAAAATAATGCCAAATCTGGAGAGGACTGTAGTAGCTATGAGTCAGTGCAGAAACTAGACAGAAACTTTTAAAAGAAAAGGAAAAGCAGTCACGGGAATTGGGTGTATCCACCTCTTGATTACAGAAGTAACTGGAGCATAATGGGGAACAGAAGAACTGAACTCGACAGCTCCTGCACACGGGGCAGAGAAATGCATTGTCTGTGCAAGATGTGCCCCTAGAGTGTCTGTATTACTTTGTATAAAGGCCTCATATTCTTTGTTTGGCTAGAAATGAAAGAGGCAGACAGCTCGCAGCTCAGGGACTATAAGATTGTCTGCATTGCTGTCTTGGTGAGGAGGAGTTTCTGGTGAACTTGGAGAGGAGCTGAGAGGCTGCCAGTCTCTGCAGGCTCTGGAGAGTCAAGGTGACATGCATTTGGCCATGCTAGAGAGAAGGAGAAATCACCTCAATGAAAAGATCAGCGAGAATGTATCTCTCCATTTCTACTGATGTCTGAGTCTGTATATTTTAAAAGTTTGCATTCGGTGTATGTAACTGCACAAAATGAAGGAGCCTGGACACATGATGTTAGTACAGACTGTTAGATCTAGTTCTGTTTAAAATGATTCAGTAATATTTCAGCTTTTTTTTTTATAGTGGTGCAAGGAAAGGTGGTGTGCTGAGAACACTTCCTCAGCATCCTCCTGTTGTAATTTGTGCAGTTACTGAAGGGTGGGAGAGTAGCATTTCAGATAAAAGAAGTCCTCTAATCCCCCTTTTCCTCACTGCCCACCCCTCAATGCACTTTTTGGATCCATGATTCTGGTTTTCCCACATGTGCTGCCTTTCAGGAAGTTCAGATGGAGCTGTTGCCTTTAATAAGGGGACAGTCTACTCAAAATACACTTTAGGCAGAGCCCCCAGCCCTGCAAATATAGGGCACAGGCCCTCTTTGGGGGAGGGAGAGAGCACGCATGCCAATGGAAGACTTTTTCCAGGTGATGCTCTCCAGACCTGATGCTCTGGATGACAGAAGAGTGTCTCCCCATGAACAGGAAGAAAACCCCTCATCTGCTGCTTATAGCAGCAGAGAGGGAGAGGAAGAGGTGTGCAGTTCATGGACCAGAAGAAGAACAAGACAACACAAAACTTGCAAGCCATTATGAAGGGCACGCTTCTGATGTGTAATGTGGGGTGAACTGGGGAGTCTCAAGGAGAATGGACAGCGTGAATTTGTGTGCTAGGGAGATAAAGGAATTCATTCTAGTGCTCTTGGCTGTATATTTTTTGTTGGTCTGTCTGCAGAGGTGAAGAGAACAGTACTGAATTAATTGGGGCAGCTTACGTGTGGGTGAGTAAAACTAATTAGGACTGTGTGGGGATGCAAGTATAGATGGAAAATCATGTGTGTTTAGGGAGCAGAATCAATTAGGAACTTGCTTGGGAAGGGCTGGGGGATTGTCCTGTTATAAGATTATTTGATTAGGAAAACTCTGGTGCTTTGGGGGAACGGAAATGCTTTTTTTTTTTTTTTTTTTTTTTATATGATAGGCAGAACAGGATGAAGTGGGTAGAGCAAAGAAAGAATTGAAAGGAAACCTATCCTTAAGTCCTCTCACCTTTCTCCATCTAGAATTCATTCCCCCCTCCCAGGATTCTTGTCCTTTTTCCATCTTTAATGCAAAGGCAATTGAAAGGCATAAGAGGAAGAAAATGCCAATGGCTTTTCTTCTGTTTCCATACATTGGCACGAAGTACGTAGTGTGCTCTTTTCTGTTCTTCTTTTGTATAAACTTTAGGAGTGGGGAGAGAGGAGCTACAGAGAAGCTACCTCCACAGAGGGTTGTCTTCCCCTACCAAAGGAGACTATGTGAAAAGTTTTACTCCATTCCTGAGATTGGAGTTTCCAAATTAAAAGCTGCCGTGCAAATTTGAATGTAATTTTTTCTTGGGGAGTCTTGATGCTAACAAGTGTAGATTCTATTTATATATGGTCATTCATACATATTTGTTTCTTTATATATCAGTATTTTGAACTTTATGACAAATAATGTTTTCTAGTAAATTTTGCTTTAATTGTGTTTTTATAAATGTGTTCAGAAGGCCTTCTGGCCCTGTTTGAGGAACACAATTATTATAATAAGCAGAGGTTTTAAATTTTGCAATGTAAAACAACTTCTAAGTAACTACGTAAAGAGAAGATTGAGGCATTAATTTTCTCTCAAAATGAGAGAGAAAAGGAAACACTCATGTGAAATAAGAAGCAAGCAATACCAGGTGTTTTATGTTATGCTTTGATAATATTTTTCTCTCAGGTTAAGAGCCCTAACTACTGGGCTCTTCAAATCCTAGGAGACTTCTTTGGCAAAACCTCTAGACTTTGCAAAGCCTAATTTACGTGTACCCGTGCACATTTAAAAACACTTTCTCAGAAATATAAAACCTACTTTTTAAAAAAAAAAAAGGGGGGGTGGGAAGAAGAGTGATCAGCCCTTCTCCAAATTTTAGTAGTCCATGAGTCTCCCAGCTCAGGCGGGTGTATGCTGCTTGGCCTCTCAGCCCCTTCCTGTGGAGGCCCTGATGACTTCCATTTGTTCCCCTCTGCGTTACATTTCCTGAGCTCATTTGCAGCTGTCTTCATTATTCACAGCTCTGAACTGATGAAAGGAGGGAAAAAACAAAACCAAAACCCACCGTTTTATCTGTGTGTTAATTGTGAGGAGGTTTCAGGAGGGGAGGTGGTGACCCTTGCTGTTGCCTTGCAGGAATGTCAGCTCTGCTGGAGAGGAGGCCCGCAGAAGAATGAGGGAATGTGATGGCCTGACGGATGCATTGCTGTACGTGATCCAGTCTGCTCTGGGGAGCAGTGAAATTGATAGTAAGGTTTGTTATCTTTGTCTTTTCAGGAGCAAGAAATCCAGGTATTTGGGGTGCATCAGGACTGTAAAGTGACAGTTGTTTGGTTGGGTTTTTTAAAATGCATTGCGAAGGATATCTTAACAAAGCATAATTTAGCTCATCTTTTCCTTTCTCTTGTGTCGAATTGTGTATTTTTGTGTGCTAAGTGTTGGATTTGTGTCTACCTGTGTAGTGTGCACAGGTAAACATGCCATCCTCTCACTTGAATTATCAAGGGAGAAAATATGATACTGGTTTAAGAAAAGCAAATATGTCATATTTCATGTAAACTTCCTTACATTACTTGGCCAGGTTTACCTTAAAATTGATTTTCAGTACCAGTATGAGACAGAGCTAATAACAGTGAGGTAGGCTTACAAGGCAAACAAAGGAACGAACAAAAACAATGGGCAATTAATAGGCAGTTTTGCAGTACTACCAACATTATTTCCTCTTTGAAGAGGATCAATGAATGCTTTCAGTAACAACTGTTTTAAGACACATTTTTATGTCATCTTTACTTCACTGAAAGTACTAGGATATGAAAATGCTTCTCCAAAGGTAAAAGGCACTGCCTCATTAAAAAGATTTCAAGCATTTACAAATTGAAGATGTGTAATGCATTGAAGTATTCCACAGAATAAGAAAAAGGCTAGTTTTGAATATCTTTTGCTTTCAGTATATGGTGCTGAATTAATTACAGTTGCTGCTCTAGGGCAACCTTGGTCCATTTGCAAACCCCTGATAAATCATAGAATGGTTTGGGTTGGAAGAGACCTTGAAGATCATCTAGTTCCAACCCCCATGCTGCAGGCGGGGACACCCTCCACTAGACCACATTGCCCAAAGCCCCATCCAACCTGGTCGTAAACACTTCCAGGGATTGGGCCTCCACAACCTCTCTGGGCAACCTGTTCCAGTGCCTCACCACCCTCACAGTAAAGAATTACTTTCTCACATCTAATCTAAATCAACCGGTCTTCAGCTTAAACCCATTACCCCTTGTCCTGTCACTACACTCCCTGATAAACAGCCCCTCTCCAGCTTTCCTGTAGGCCCCTTCAGGTACTGGAAGGCTGCAATAAGGTCTCCCCGGAGCCTTCTCTTCTCCAGGCTGAACAACCCCAACTCTCTCAGCCTGTCTTCACAGGAGAGGTGCTGCAGCCCTCTGATCACCTTCGTGGCCCTCCTCTGGACTCACTCCAACAGCTCCATGTCTCTCCTGTGCTGGGGCCCCCAGAGCTGGACGCAGTACTCCAGGTGGGGTCTCACAAGAGCGGAGTAGAGGGGCAGGATCACCTCCCTCGACCTGCTGGTCACACCTCTTTTGATGCAGCCCAGGACACGGTTGGCTTTCTGGGCTGCAAGCGCACACTGCCAGCTCATGTTGAGCTTCTCATCAATCGATACCCCCAAGTCCTTCTCCTCGGGGCTGCTTTCAATCCATTCCTCACCCAGCCTATAGTTGTGCTTGGGATTGCGCTGACCCACGTGCAGGACCTTGCACTTGGCCTTGTTGAACTTCATGTGGTTTGCAGTGGCCCACCTCTCCAGCCTGTCAAGGTCCCTCTGGATGGCATCCCTTCCCTCCAGCGTGTCAACCACACCACACAGCTTGGTGTCGTCGGCAAACTTGCTGAGGGTGCACTCGATGCCACTGTCCATGTCGCCGACAAAGATGTTGAACAGTGCTGGTCCCAGTACCGACCCCTGAGGAACACCACTCATCACTGTTCTCCACTTGGACATTGAGCCGTTGACCACAACTCTTTGCGTGCAACCATCCAGCCAATTCCTTATCCACTGAGTGGTCCATCCGTCAAACCCATGTCTCTCCAGTTTAGAGACAAGGATGTCATGCGGGACAGTGTCAAATGCCTTGCACAAGTCCAGGTAGATGGCATCAGCTGCCCTTCCCTTATCCACGGACGCTGTAACCCCATCATAGAAGGCCACCAAGTTTGTCAGGCACGATTTGCCCTTAGTGAAGCCGTGTTGGCTGTCACCTCCTTGTTTTCCATGTGCCTGAGCAGAGTCTCCAGGTGGGTCTGCTCCATAATCTTGCCAGGCATGGAGGTGAGACTGACCGGCCTGTAGTTCCCTGGGTCTTCCTTTTTTCCCTTCTTAAAAATGAGGGTTATGTTCCCCCTCTTCCAGTCAGCAGGAACTTTGCCAGACTGCCAGGACTTCTCAAATATGATGGAGAATGGCCTGGCTGCTTCATCCACCAGTTCCCTCAAGACCCTCGGATGCATCTCATCAGGTCCCATGGACTTGTGCACCTTTAGATTCCTTAGATATTCTCGAACCTGATCTTCTCCTACAGTGGGCGGTTCTGCATTCTCCCAGTCCCTGCCTTCTGTGACCTGGGCAGTGTGGCTCAAGCATTTGCCAGTGAAGACTGAGGCAAAGAAGTCATTGAGTACCTCAGCCTTCTCCATATCCTGGGTAATCAGGTCACCTGTTTCATTCCGGAGGGGACCCACATTTTCCCTTGTCCTCCTTTTATCACTAACATACCTATAGAAGCTTTTCTTCTTGTCCTTGACATCCCTGGCCAGACTAATCTCTGTCAGGGCTTTGGCTTTCCTAACCTGCTCCCTGGCTGCTCGGACAGTTTCTCTGTATTCTTCCCGGGCTACCTGCCCTTGCTTCCACCCTCTGTAGGCTTCCTTTTTTTGTTTGACTTTGCCCAGGAGTTCCTTGTTCATCCACGGGGGCCTCTTGGTGTTTTTGCTTGACTTGCTCTTTGTTGGGATACATCTCTCCTGCGCTTGGAGGAGGTGACCCTTGAATATTAGCCAGCTGTCTTGGGCCCCTCTTCCTTCCAGGGCTTTGTCCCATGGTATTCTACCAAGCAGATCCCTGAAGAGGCCAAAGTCTGCTCTCCTGAAGTCCAGGGTATTGAGCTTGCTGTGCACCCTCCTCGCTGCCCTGAGGATCCTGAATTCCACCATTTTGTGGTCACTGCAGCCGAGGCTGCCCTTGAGCTTGACATCCCCTACCAGGCCCTCTTTATTGGTAAGAATAAGGTCCAGCATGGCACCTCTCCTCATGGGCTCCTCTGTCACTTGGAGGAGAAAGTTGTCATCAACACATTCCAGGAACTTCCTGGATTGCTTGTGCTCAGCTGCATTGTCCCTCCAGCAGATATCAGGGTGGTTGAAGTCTCCCATAAGGACCAGGGCTTGTGAGCATGAGGCTGCTCCTATCTGCCTATAGAAGGCTTCATCTGCTCAGTCCCCCTGGTCAGGTGGCCTGTAGCAGACCCCCACTGTGATGTCCCCTGTCCCTGCCCTCCCTTTAATCCTGACCCATAGGCTCTCAGTCGGCTCCTCATCCATCCCCAGGTGGAGCTCCATGCACTCCAGCTGGTCATTGACATAGAGGGTGATGCCCCCTCCTCGTCTGCCCTGCCTGTCCTTCCTGGAGAGCCTGTACCCTTCCATCCAATTGCAGGAGAGCAGCAGCCTTTTACACAACAAAGTTTTAAAGCCCACTGTGTTTGTGCTTTTGAATGATCTTTTACAGATAGTTTTCCATGAATGTCTGTGGGTTTATAGGTTGGAGAGGGATAACCTTCAGAACTTCCTGGTTGTTAGCTTGAACCAGATAGGTGAAATTTGCCCATGCCTTCAGGGGAAGCAAAAAGGAATGATGAGGGGCTTGTAGCATGTGGTGTTGGGATAGCAGTGTGGTTCTGTGTTTTAAGAACAAAAACCACCCCCAAAAAAACCACCACCCATTAGTCTCTGACCAGTTTTCCCTTTGCAGCAGTTTAGCAGATGACAGAGGACCAATGCAGCCCAGCCACAAGGTAGGCACCACACTTGCAGCAGGATTCAGAGCAAATTCAGTGGCAACTGCAGCCAGCTGCCTCCCACCCCTCCCTGTCACCTCCTGCCAAGCAGTCCCCAAACGTGGGGCCAGTTTTAGCTTCATTAGCTTCGGAAGGAGAAGTTAGAGGGGCTTCACTGGAACAGAGTGGGAGAAGGAGGAAGTAAGTCAGTCAGTTTATGACCCTTCTTACAGCTCAGCTGCTTTTTCAGCAGCTTCTTTATAGGTGACCCGACTGATTTCAAGATTATTTTACTGTTAAAATGGCTAAATAAGAAGTGCAGTAAGCTCCCTGTTTTGCCTTTATCATTCATATAGACTCCTCGTTAAACTCTCATTTGTAGCTGTTATGACTGGTAAAAACTGCAGGCTAAGTATGGAAGAAAAAATGAGAACATGAGGGGAAAGTTATTCTCCCTGCCTTAGTAGTTTTAACCTCTTGTCTAACAGCTCCTTAACTGTATGACATAAAGCAGTTGTGCAGCTAAATACAAAACAGTATAGTGTAGCCTCTTACCTTACATCTTTATCCCAAAGTAGAATTTAATTTTAATTAAACATTTAAATCAGTGGTTCTAAATCACTTTTTAATCTAGTTTCAAAAATGGTGCTCATAACAAAAAATGGGTTTTGTTGTTTTGTTTGGGTTTTTTCCAAATGCCATGGCTGTTGCCCTATTAAGTGATTTTGTAACAGTGTTAGTGACTAAAAACTGAAATACTGAAAAACAGGTCCCTGCTCTTGCAGGGTCTGAAAGAGGATGGGGGGTTTGCAAGCACATGTGGAGTTGTTGTTAAAGTCATTCCTCATGTTCGTGAAGTTAAGAGCCCATAAATCTTGGCAGCATTACAAGCATCTTAGCAGCAGTGTTTCTTATAAATGTTTAATAAGAAAAAACTATGCTAATTCAAGTGAAAGTGTTAAAAATGAGTGACTTGGACATGGTTACCTGACAAAGTTACTGTTCATAATTTTAATTTGATCCATTAAAGCAGATAGACTACTGAACACATACTTAGTCCCCATATGATGAAAATGAAAAATGTCTGTAGGAATGAGGAATACAAGGACCCTTGAAAGTTCAAAGCTACAAGTCAAGAAAGAGTGAAGTCTGTCCAACTGCATGACTAGACGCAGCTTTCTTGGCTTGTAGCAGTTCACGTTAGTGAAGGTGCAAGTTGCATTTGAGCCTTGGAAGTCTGCTTATCAGTTTTTAGTTTGAGGTAACATCCTTGTGGTGGACTCAGCTTATTTGGTTCTGATGTAATGAGAATTTTAGATGCAAAAACTATTGTTTCTAAAAAGAAGAATTAAAATTTAGAACCCTAATCAAGAAATGCAAAATTTCAGCACACTGTGGCTGTCTAGAAGTAAATATTAGCAAGAGTGAACAAAATTCACATATGGAAATCTTAAAGGAAAGTAAAAAAGGCAGCAGACTTTTCAAAAAAATTCATAGTCACTATGAAGTCTGCAAAGATTTCGGGTATGAAAGGTGTACTGAGGGCACTTTCTACACGCACATATATAGCTCTACATGCGTTTATGAATTTGACTGGAGATTTCAAATTAGCACAAGTGTAATGTGAAATGTCATCGATGTTGAAAAATACACAAATAATCCTGTCTAGATGAGTCTGAGTTCAATATCATCTCTGGAACTTAATGTCATAGCAAAAACCGTGTGCCAAATTCTTACCCGGCATAAGCTCATACAGTATATGAAAGTAAATGAGTTCTTGTCTGTTTGCCTCACTGATGAATAAAGCAGAGTAAGACAGAGCCGAAAGCCTCACAGTCATTCTGTTCTGGGTTAATGGAGCAACAGAGCTGGGATGTAGTGACTATCACTTTTTATCTCCATGGAGCACTAGGAACAGTTGAAATAAATATAGATAGACACAGACTGGCTTTTTTTTAACCATGCTTTCCCTGCCTCCAGAAAATTAAGCTCATATCCTTCTTGTTAGGGATAGTCAAACCAGACTGAACCAACTACATGAGTAGTCTTCAAGCAAGTCTAAACTGAACTTCTTTTAGGCTTGCAGAAACTATGTTGAATTGTCAGTGAATTTTTCATCCACTGGGTCTCACTCCATTTCTGGGTTCCTGCCAGCATCTTCTACAGAAGGCACAACCTATTAGGGGGACAAGTGGATGAAAGGGAAAGGCTGCCCACAAGGTATCTGCAGCCTGGCTAGAAGCAGTAAAAGCAGCGAGACTCAATTTCTAGTCTTACTTCTGGAACTCGAGAAACATCATCTGTTCATGCTACAAGTACTTGTGAAATGGAACTTGGATCCCATTTTTCTGGTAATTTACATGGAATTGATGCCAGAAAAAGGCTATTTCTGGTTTGTTTTTTTTAAAAAAACAAACCAAAAAAACCCAAACCCACAACCTATTGCCATTTTCTATTCATAGCATTTTCTATGCACTGAGGTGGGAGATTGCTGACATTCTGTGTGTGTTCAGGTTCCCTTGATCACTTTTTACCTCAGCTTCTGTTTCACATGAGGCTCCAGTGTGAAATTCAGAATGAAAATAGAAAAACTCACAAAAAAATATTGTCCAGGCTACTGATTTCTTCCTATAAAAATTTCTAAATCTCTTAAGCTATGGCTACCTGGGGAACACTCAGAAATTAGCAGGTAAGAATTGTGCTAGGAAAATGTACATGCAAAGATCGATGATATGTCTTCTGCTTTGTATGCAGAGTGAGCAAGGGACGATTTTAACTTTTTTGTGGTTTTGTTTTCTGTATTTTATTTCTTTTTGTCACACTCTTCAGACCGTTGAAAACTGTGTGTGCATTTTGAGGAACCTCTCATACAGGCTAGCTGCAGAAACATCTCAGGGACAGCAGATGGGAACAGATGAACTTGATGGATTACTCTGTGGTGATGCCAATGGAAAAGACACAGAGAGTTCAGGGTGCTGGGGGAAGAAGAAGAAGAAAAAGAAATCACAAGATCAGGTAATGAAAGTTACTTGCAGCTGTGTTGCAAGTAGTTGAATTGCCCATCATTTAAAATATCAATAATTAATGCACTGCATTAGATATAAAGTGCATGATTCATAATATACAAAACCATTGCCTTTGATTAGTTGAGAGCTTACGGCTCTGGATTAATGAAATATGTTTGCTTGAGAAAGTTGCACATGACGTGGTAGCACCTGGAAACTGTAGTCATGAATGCCATAAATACTGTAAACTGTTGAGTCTTTTAAAGGAAGCCATTTATTATGAAAAGTCTTAACATTCAGATGTAATCAGCATATACTTTATACTGTACTTCCACATAACCACACATGTGTGTAGAGAGGCCTTGATGCAAGCAAGCATCAGGCTTACATTTGTATAGTTATTTACTTCGAAGTTAGTCTTGTACTTTGCCTCTACACGTTGAGAGAAAACTGTACAGGACTGAATCAAGCAATATGAGTGAATGCTAAAAAAGCATGCGTATTTTGGTATATTTAGTGTCATTACCAAGCAAAGATTGAGAAGTACAGTTTTGATAGTTTCCTCAAGTTATTTGAGGTGCTGCAGGATTTTATTTTAGGTGGGTTGACTTTCAAAGTGTATTTATCTCCTTGCTTTGCCGTTAACAACTTAAAATTTGGGGAATGCTGACAGTGATATTAGAGAGAAAGATATTGTTGTATCAGTACACATGAGTATGGCTACTGGTTTATGAAATTTTTCAAATGACCTGTGCTGGCAGCAGGTAGTTCTTCATCTCTTCCAAGACTTAGTCTTTTCCATTGCCTTTTATTTCTATTTCAGATTGCTCAAAGAAAATACTAATTTGAGTAAGTGATTAGACACACAGGGTATTTGAATAAATGATGTAAACCAGTATTGAAAATATTCCTGAGTTCCTAAAGGCAAATTTTGTTAATGTGGAAAAGTTATAGGAACATTAAGAAGCTAAGATTCAGGTACTGAAAAATGCAGTGCTCATTACTAGTAATACTTTAATTTCGCCTACTCTTCTAGTTAAACACTGCACTCATCAGATAACTTGAATTTATTATGGCCTTTTGTTGAGATTCCTGTATGAGGCCACAGTGAGATAAAAAGTGCCAAAGCAAGCTAATATTACCCCATAAAGCAATCATCATCCCTGTTCCTGAATTAACAGTTCCCACACGCTATGCTAGCAGTTATTCAAAGTGCAGGAACAAAAATAGCATGTCCGGGTATGAGTGGGTCATACTGCAACTCACCTTACTCATTTGATGCTCTGTTTACCAACACACACGCGAGTGCGCTCATACACAAATTATATAAAGTCTTTTTCAACTCTTTATATTCCTTCTGTGATTTCTGGATCTTGGGTTCATATTTTTAACTCTGTACCACTGACTGTTTCGTTGTTGCTGTCAGGCTTCTCTGTACTTTAAAGCTTCCCTGTTCTTTCTCCTCCTCCAGGCCAAAGAACTAATCTCTTTTGACTGATTTCCTTTACAATATACATGCTTCTGCCTGCTCTTACATACCTTTTGTCTGTTTCTATGAATGTTCATTATCAGCATGGTAAAGGTCTCTTCAGATCTCCTTGTGTTTGCCTAATGGAAGGGTTTAATATAATTTTTAAAATCCAAAGAAAAGTGAAATTACGTGCATATTTTCAGGTTTATGTTTACTAGGCTTTTCTGCGGCAAGGAAATAAATTTACTCTTTCCAGAACTAATTTTGTGGTACACAGAGCCACTTTGCCTTACAAACATTAGAAATATTTTTCTAATTATTTTTCTCTTTCATCTTAGTTCCTTTAAATCTGGATAGCCTACCCCATCTTGCCATATACCAGTTCTCACCTGTGGCTATTGTTCAGTTCAGGAGTTTAAGGCAGCCTTGTGAGCCTTCTACAGAGGGCATTATTCTCACTCCGTGATCCTTGACTGTTGTTGACTGTACTCAACACTTTAAGATACGATGTCAAGTTAACTAGAATGCTACTGAAACTGAAACCTATCAGTAAGATCACCATGCCAGAAACAGCTCTCCCAAGTTACTGTCCTAAATGGAAAAGAAAAACAGAAGAATGTTTTTCTGTAACTGTGCCTTTGTATTAATAGCACGGAGCTTGACCCCCAACTCAAACTGGGGTAAGGGTAACGTTAATTTTTTTGTCCAATTATTTTGCAAAAATGAGCATACAACTATATTCAGTTTGCTTTCTTTCTGGAAACCACCCAGTCCAATTATGTAAAAAAAAAAAAAAACAAACAACCAAAAAAACCCCACCCACATTCATTCTGCTGCTTTGATTCTGTCATTGTTTTGTGGTTTTTCAGGACCCCAGTATGTTCCTTACTACTAAAAAGTAGGACTAACTGGAAACCCAGTTCACGTTCTTTTTCTGGACTGTGTCACAGTCAATACTCTATTTACCATTTCTCTGTGTATCAAGAAAAGTCAGTATTCTTGGGTGTTTTGTTGGGGCTCTTTTTTTCCAGGCAAGAGTCTTTAACAATAGGATCATCTTGTGTTTCTCAGGTTAGTCAGAATTCACCCCATCTAAACTAAGCTCATCAACATTTCCTACAACTTGTAGGACGATGTTTTCACATGTCCTTTCCACTATACGTTGTCTCCCTATGTGCTGACTGCTGCCCTGTGTATTGCACGTGTACATATTCTTTTATGGTAATCTCATCGCTTTTCTCCAAGACTTTTAACATTTTTCCAAGTAATGCCTTTCATAATCCCTTTTCAATTGCAGTGCTTAAGCTGTTACCTACTACTTGTAGGAACAGATCTCATGCTCTCCTCAAGATGCTATTTTCAGAGTGCTCATTCCTTTAAGTGCCTCAGCAGGGAAGCATTTATCCTCTGAAATATCTTATAGTTCTGAAGATCACACTCATGATGGACAGTGTTTTACACGTAAATAAACCAAGGCATACCTATGGAATCTGCATAGGATGCAATGATTTAAAACACCTGAAATACTTAAGCATAGCACACCATCATGGATTTGGAACCTGTGGAAGGAAACCTCAAACAAACGGAAGATAAAAAAGATATAAAAGTAGTCAGTTACCCAGGTGCCCCATGAAGACACAACATTGAACTTCAGGCTATTTTTGATCCATTGTTCATGCTAGAAAATACAAACCTAGTTACCTATCAGAAAAGTTCTTCACAAATATATAAAAAAAACCCCCCACACCTTTCTTTAGGCTCCTTATTATTGTCACTTACAGATACAGAAAGTAGAGTTCAACCTAGTATTAAAACTCCAGTCATTTACCAGTGTGATTCCTTTAATACTTGTTCATTTTGCCTGTCTGTCACATCTCTAAGAGTTGTGACACCTTGGTACAAGGGAGTAGTTTCCGGTTCTGCAGCCTGCTACGTTTTATGTCCCCAGAAAATGTGTTGAGGGTATAGGTATCATTCTGTTTTGGCAGTGCCATGGGGTTCTTGTATAATAAAATTGACTGTTTCAGTCTTCCTCAGAAGATAAGGTTTACAAAACAGCATGGAGAAAAAAAATGTTCAGATTTTAGTGAATATAATTTTCAGATTTTCCTTTTACAGTATACTTTTTCAGTCCTTCACTTAGTTTCTCAGGTGTGTATTTTCTTGAACTCCTCCTGAGGTGACTGATATGGGCATTTATGCGGTGGTCTTTCTTTAATTTTTAAATAAAAGTATTCAACTTATTTAAAAACTACTAGTAGCAAAACTACTGTAATTGGGCAATAATAACAGATGTATCATTTCAGATAGTGGATGGGGATGAAGTCGCAGTTTTCTATAGTTTAAAAAAAAAATCCCATACACAGGTAGGGAGTTTGTTTCTTAAATCATAAAACAGGAGAAACCTTCTGTAACATTAAAGTCACTTTCTCATTGGTATTGTATGTAAAGAAAATAGAAGTTAACTTTTTATGATTTAAGAAACAATTATCACTATTTTTCTAGGTTATAGTTCAGTTGGTAAGTTTCTTGAGAAGAACAGAGCTGAGTGGTAATAGCAAATGTGCTTTTCTTTGAAAGACTTTTCAAGAAGAAATTGGAATATGTTTTTCATTAATGACATCAGTCGTAAATACCAACGGCGACTTTCCTACATCTTGAAATCAAGTAAGAGATGTTTCTTTGTTCAGTTCATAGTTAAGTCTAGTGTCACCTTTCAAATGACTTTACTTAAGGAGTTCCCTTAGGATCACAGGTAACAAGTGTTCTCTTCATTTCAGAATAAAGGTGGGTTTTGTTAAACGAGCCCACAGTCCTTCCTCTCTTTCACTCTGTAACAGGGCTCAGACGGGTACCTGAGGTGTGTGCTTTGTCACACAAGTTTAATGCCAAAAGAAACCAAAACCTTCTAAAGATTTGCAACAAAAGCCAAATATAGCATTGGTATTATGTACAGAAAATCAGAAAGCAAAACTCCTGTATAGGCTTCAGGAAAGATAAGTGAGATGCACCAGTCTTCATTTCTGTCTCCGATCCCAAGGACTGTAATTCCATCACTGCTGTTTGTTATATTCTCTCTGCTGCTTACCTGTGATCAGCTGTTACTGAGCCCTCACCACATAAAGCTCCCCAGCTGTAGAGGCCTTCATCTCTGACTAGGACATCATAGGCATTGACCTCTCTGCCTTGCATTGTGTCACTTTTCAGATGGAAATAAGTTTTTCTACTTTGGAAAATTTTGTCACTTCTGTTGGTATTCTCACTGCTGCCAGCTGGTTTATTCTTTGAGCTCTACGAGAAACAAGGACTAGGTCAAAAAGCAGATAGGGGAAATAACTTGTATGGCCCAATTGCAGTAAAAAAATCAAGGATTTGTCATCAATCCTTATTTTATTTCTTGTTATGCAGCCCATTATATACACATGTGGAACTACTTAATTTCTTTCCCTTTCTTCACGAAGAAGAAACAGGCTGACTGCTTGGCTTCATGCTCCTCTCGAGTTCCCCATCTGTGATCACTCTTGTCAGCCCAGAATCTAGCCCAACATCTGATTTTTGATTGGAAGTGGCACTTTTGAAATGAGTCTAACCTTCTCTTTCACCTTCTGTCAGGAGCCTTAAGGTATAACAGCAACATTTCAAGTTATACATCATTATGAATTGACTGGTACAGCTCTTTAGCATGCTAGCTAAATGGGCTGTAAATTCTTCTATCCAGGTGAAATAGCAGGTTTAAGGCAATAATATTTCAAAAAGAATAAAAAATAAAGCTGTCAGATATGCCTTTTCATGTGGCGAGACCACTATTTTACCAAGTATATTTCAGTACTCTACCAAGCTGTACCAAATTAATAAGCACAGAAACAGAGAAATGGTGGTGGCTCCTGGTTTTAGCTAATAATCTAAACTGAGATTAGGGATGTAAGACTTTGTTGCCAGTATGTTCTGTTCAGGGAGGATATTATTTCCACTTGTTGCTTCGTTATCTTGTAGAAGATGATTATGCCAAATGTTGTTTAGCAAGAAATCAACTATTGAGCAGCTCCTTACAGAGCTTCTTAGCAACCATTTCTAAATTCTTACTTGCCTACACAGAAACATCTCATATACCCTGGGAATCAGTCAGTATCATATATGACCAAGTTGTTTTCAAAGTCAAGACTACAGGGTTATTAAAAGAAATTTGTATTTGTCAATTTGTGGAATATTGTGCAAAACCCATTAGCTTCAGCTTCCTATGGAGGAGCGAGGGGTGAGGAGGAGATGTGGTGAGATGCCAAGGATTGCTGTCCCTGGATTGAACTCCATCCTGTTTTATTTGGAAGGGGTCGGGTTTTAAGCAAAGACAAAATGGACAAATCAAATGAAATTATTTTTCTTAGCTAAGCATAATAATATAAAAAAGTTGCATGGAGGCATTGACAGTTATTTTAAGAATGTAATATAGAATCTGGAGTATAATTTAGATTTATTCATATCTCAGATTAATAATAAAGATTCCAAACTTTGGAATGTTTTGAAAGTGTTCCAAACACCTTTCCCAAAATTGTAAACATTGTTGCATCAAATTGGGGAGGTTACCATTATTTATCCAATAAACTTTATCCAAAAATTTCCCAGTTTTTTTGGCAGCACATGTTTCTGGACCACAGCAGCATTTCCCTCTCCCAACCTACTCCTGTAGTCTCTGTGTAAGTAGACACCTTTATTTATATTCACCACCCTTCTTCAGGCCTGGATGTCTAAGCTGAAATTTGACTTGATTTAAATAGTGGCATTCCTGCCTCCTTTATATAGCTGCATGGATTCCCATCACCCCTGACAGCAAGCTCTGTGATTTTGTTGAATTTTTGTTGGTTTACTTTAGATTTCTGCTCTTGACAGCATTGGTCAATGCATCTCTTGGACAATGGTTCCCATAAGAAATTGTTGGATTGACATGCCTAGGGACAGCTGGCGTAGATTTCCATGGGCACTGGATATGCAGGATGAGAAAGCATTGTCCTCCGGGGGTGGGGGAGAGGGGGAGCTGTTTAAAAGTCTTTGAAATGTCAAAAATGCATTTGGTGAGCACTGTTACCTCTTTTATATATTTTTTTTTACTGCTGATACAAAGAACACAGGTACAGCGCAATCCTAGACATTTGAGATAGTCCAATAATTGATCAAGATCGTTTTAGTAATTGCTGAGGTGTTTGGTTTTTTTTTTCCTTAGATTTTCTTTTTTTATCAGTGGTAATTTGCATAGGCTAGGGGAAATGAAAATACCCATGTTTAATACAAGAAAATAAAACACTTGTTATCACAGGGAAAAAACCTGTTGTCGTGTGACACTCCTTAATAACAAACCCTACCAACTAGAGGCTGTTAGTGCAAAAACCAAAATATAGATAATGCACTGCTCTGAGTTGAAGCCTTTTCTGGTATTCAGTACAATTGTGCTATAAACATGGATTTGCTTTCATTAAAATGAGAAAAAAGGTGATGGGTGATCTGTTGTGTGGCATGGGGGAGCATCTAGACAAGTGATCTTTTTCTCCTCTCAAAGTTCCTTAGTAATGTGAAAACTTCGGAAACTTTATTAGAGTACTCTTACTCTCAAAAATCTGGTGTTAAAGATCTTTATATTTGGCTTTTTATTCTTCTTGACTTTCATCCTTTCTTTGCACTGGTTTCAGGAAATTATAGATTTGTATCTCACCCACATAACGAACAGTTTGTCAGCTTCCACCACAATATATGTGGTTAATTTCAGCTGAAGGAGGGAAGCATGGAAGGAATATTTGTTTATGACTTTTTTTTCCTCCTTAGCATAAGCTAAGAAGAATAATTGGATAGGGTCATCCACTTTTTCAGAGGCTCCTACTACATCCACAGCCTATGTCAGATAGGCCTTACTGATCTTTCCTGATGGTCTGCAGCAATACAGTAACTGTTCCAGTAATTCATGGGGTAGAGTCATTTAGTACGCTGCCTCAGTTCATTAATACTGAGCAATGTGAACTACAAAGCAACTTCTGCCATGCCTTAGCCAACATTTGAGAAAATGGACTGTAATATCATTTTGAGGAATTTTTTTTTTTTCACTCAGCTAATTGATGTTTATATTTGTGAAATACCAAATGGGGTGAAGATCAGGAAATTCTCCTTTGCAGTAGCTTCTTTTCTGACCTGCGTCAGTCCTGCATGCCCTGCAACAGTTGGGCTGTACAGCTGCAGGCACTGGTCTCAGCTACACGGAAGATGCCAGAAGCCATTAAGCCCTTCAATGAAGTGTTAGCTGAGATCACGCATGCAGGAGCAGAGAGGAGCTGAAACGTGGAGACAGGGAGTGCATGACCGGTCATGGTTGCTCGTGCCCTCTACCTCCCAGAAAGCAGCTACAGGAGCATCTTTTCTATCACCCTTTATCACACAACCTTGAAGAGGCTACCACAGGCACAGCATGTATGTCATGCATGGTTGGCAGTGACGCCCTCCCTAGCGTGCCGCTGAGGTGCTCTGGGCACACACACCACGTCTGAAGAATAGTGCAGAACGTTATCCAATGTCACTGGATTTACTGCACCTTCACTGCGCACGCAGGTGCGGTACCAAAGACTTCCATCACCCTTACAGGGACCATGAGGCCTCACAGTGTCTTGAGAAAAATGTCTTCCCCCACAGTTGGTGATAAGTTAATCCAATCATGTGCTAGAAGTGAGTAGCAAGAAGGACAGGGAAATGCAGTAATTTGTCTCACTTTTTTTTTTTTTTAAAATGTTTTCTCATTACTGGGCAGAATGGCAAAACCACATTAAATATTAATGCAAGTATCATTTCTAGTGCTTTATAAGTACCAGCATAGCATGAACATATATACAGCTCTTTTTATATCAGCTGATTTTCATGATTTTCAGCAGTCTTTGGGATTGAAAACAACTGAGTTTAAAAAAAAAATGTTATATCCCAACATGTGCACAAAAAAATGTATTGGGTCGATCTGATACATTTGATACATTATATGCATTTATTCCCTGAAATAATATAATAAGTACCCTCTGCAAGCACTGTTCAATTGCATAATGTGTCCATAATTTGTGCAAATTGGAATGAGATGGATGAAGACCTGAATTCGTGCCCTTGGACATCACAAGTCGTTCATTAGTGGACTTACTAAGGTACAAAACCCAAATCTGGTGTGAGGTCAGGTTTGACTTGTAAGACATGTTTCTCATTTGTTTTCCAAAAAATTCTGACAGCGCAAATGATTGAATTCTGAGTTAAAATAGGAAGCAGGTTTTTACGTATTTTTTCTGAGCTGACGAGAAGTCATTTCTGGCAAGGATGGTGATTTATAAGGAGAAAAAAGGAGAATTGAGTTGCATACAGTGAAATCAACCTATTGGTTTAAAGGCAGAAATGTATTTAAAAAATTCAAAGGCACAGCCCTATAATAGTGTCATTGGAAAGGATTGTTTCTCCAGAAGGCAATTTTCCTGTAGTTTTTCAACCACCACTGGGTATTGCTGTGCCAGTCCTTTTAAACTATGGTGACTTTTGTGCACCAAGTTTCATCTCTGAGGAGCTTTCTGGTTCTTTCTTTCTTAGTAACTGCTCATGTGTATTAAATGGTCCCACTAGCTTTCCCTGTTGCTGATTTTTCTGCTTTAATTTAGAAAAACAGTGTACTGGATTCTCAGTGGTAGTTATTTAGCAAAACTTTGCTAAAATTAGGCTATGTTAGTTGTTATTAGATAAGACTTGATTGATTGTTCCTTAAATTATGTGTAGGTTTTTAAAGTTAGCTTAAATGAAATGATGATTTATACTTCCTGAAAACAAGAGAATCTAGGTCTTTTCCCAGTGCAAGTATCATTGTCTTGACTCATAACTAATTAAATCAGCTAGGAAAATTAACTGTTGCAGATATAAGCAAGGAGTTAATTTGGCCTGTGCTATCTTTGTATGTCTAGTAGATGTTTAATGTTATGATACGCATTTTTTATCTACATCATCACAGTAAACTCTAATGCATGGCATTAAAAGGTTTACTTTGTATCATATTGTGCAATCAGTACATGTCAGAGGTGTTAAAAAAAAAGAGATTGTATTAAAAAGTTGGGGCTTGTTTTTCACACTGGTGTTAAGGCTATGAATTTTTTAAATCCCTCTATCTGTTCAAAGAAAAATATATATTACATATATCGATAATCACATTTAAAATATCATTAAAAGTACATTCCACATCTTTTGTTTTTAAAAAGTTAAAAAAAGTCCTTGGATTACCTTCTTTTTAAGACATTTCATGCTTAGGTGTAAATATTGTGCATTCCACTGGAGAGGTGAATCACTGTTCTGGAATAAAGTTTCTCTTTCTGGTAGAAGTGGGTTTTGTGCAGTAACCTGCTTGTTGTCCAGGTGTTAATATTGCCCATTTTGGATATCAGACTAGGATTGTTTTCGTGGCAAAACTCTGTATGCAATGAGAGGAAGAGTCTGTTTTGTAAGAGGTGGTTCCACCTACTACATCAGAGTCTCAGACTGTACAGCTGGCTGGCTGTATGGCTGCACGTCTCCAGAACTCACACGGTGAGAAGCCAGAAGAAGTTGAGCAGTTGGAGAAGACTTGTCACACTTGGGCCTTTCAAGGGATAGAGGTCTCGTGGCCTTGCATGATTTAATTTTCCACATTAGTGTTTCACTTTGGTTTTTTCTTCTCATGAGGAGAGAGAGGATGCAGAGAACTGAGCAGGATATGAAAAAGGAAATTCTCTTCATATGCGACTTCTAGATTTGCCTCTTAAGATATGTTCATGTTCACTGGGCTTCTGTTCCCACCCAAAAAAATAAATGCAGCGAAAAATGTTTTTGTTATGTCAGCTAGCTAAAACACTGTGATTTCTGCCAGTGCTGTAGTTCCTCTGTAAGGAGTGTTGAGTAGTAAATTTGGTTTCTCTATGAAGAATCATGTGATATGCTAAAATTGAGAACAACTGCTTGCGGGCAGATGCCTTCACACGCGCACTCGTAGATGTTACAGCTTCAACTGAGGCAATTCTCAAGTATTTCACTGTTCCTTGCTGACAATCTGATTTGTACTTTCCAACAGTGGGATGGCGTAGGACCTCTCCCAGACTGTGCAGAACCACCCAAAGGAATCCAGATGCTGTGGCACCCTTCAATAGTCAAACCCTACCTCACACTTCTTTCTGAGTGCTCAAATCCAGACACGCTGGAGGGGGCAGCAGGGGCACTGCAGAATTTGGCTGCTGGGAGTTGGAAGGTAGGAATATTAACGTGATACATCTTTCTTTTCAGTTTGGAAAAACCCCTACAGATGACAGCACATTGGTGATATAAATCTATCTGAATCCTCCTGGTAGTGGGATAACCCTCTGTTTTCACAGAACTATCTGCAGTCACATTTGAGATGATAGTATTTTAAGTCCCCTGAATTGATACAGCTAGTTATGTCATAGGACAAGTCAGCATACAGCAGTGAAAATCACCTTGGTCAAGTCAAGCATGAAAAATTACCACTGAAAACCAATATCGAAATGAGGAAAAGCAACATCTTTATGAATCCATGGTGACAGACCCATAAGAAATGAGCCAAAAATAACACTGGTGATAGTCAAATGAAACCATATTGTTTTGTCACTGTTGACATTCTGTCTCTTAAGGGAAAGCAGGCAAGAGTATAGCAAGACATAAATCATGTGACACCAACACAAGAAATCTAACCGTCTACTTTTTTTAAAAATAAAAAATTAATAAAATACATCAACAATATGATTAAATATGTATAATGGGCAAGGAAATGCTCAATCAAGGCACTCCATTCCAGCTAATCCTACTTTTCAATTATAGTAAAAAAATCCATTTTTCTCTCTCATACTGTTTGCAGTGAATTGAGAAAAAATTTAAGAACTCATTTATTAGATTTTGAAAATACTTCTAGATTAAAACAAATCAGTAAAATTCAAGGTAACAGTTGAGCCTGGTTTACTTTTTAGGGCAATTCCTTCATCCCTTTCCTGACAGTAAACTGGTTTGATTGGGTGAAGGTACCAACTGTCTAATTCTATTTTACAAATATAATGCATTGATTTTAAGTTAATTGTCAGTGGGAATTTTTCACAGTTACTATGAAAACACACATGTATGGGGAAATGCAGTTATCAAAGTGAGGTCTCAGAAGGTATCCTGTTTGGTTTTAAGCATTTGGGCATTCTTATCTGATATGTAAACATCAATTTAATTAGGCATTTATTTTGAAATGATAGCCATGACACTAATAAACTGGGGTTTATTTTTTCCATAAAGTTTTATTGGAAGTTGAGTTGACACATTTAGTGAATCTTCAAAAGAATGTGATTTTTTCCTTTTGAGCACTGTGTTCCACCAGATTTCTAAAATGCCTTGGAACTATTGCATTCAGTGGTCTATGAAATGAGTAACAAAGTATTTGTCCAGTGATTTTTATCCTGCAAAGTGCTACATATATACTGTGCCTGAAAATCATTACACTTTTATTATTCTCATATTGTAGACCACATCAGATTGTGTAATCCTGGCACTGAAACACGATAAATGTATTTTATCCATCTGGGAATGGGTGTAGTCCTGATCCAAATGAGAAAACAATGCATGCATATTTGCCAGGACTCTTAGGAGTGCTAAAATCCAGGTGGTGCCCCTTCTCCCATTTCTAATAAATCTGTATGCCTGTCATCCATTAGTTGGCAGAAGTGTACAAGGAGAGGAAGGAAGGCTCCACAGAGCTCTTTGGAAAGTGTCGGGTTAGACAAACTGATTTGAACTTTGATACTATCCACGCTGATACTGTGGGAAGAGCTTAGTTGTTCTCGTGTTGCTCTATTTTTCTAAAGTTTCACCAATTCCATTACAAGTGATATTCAGACACAGAATGAATATCCTTAATTTCACATGTGATACTAGCCATTTTTGTGAGGGGAGTAATCCTCATTGGGGATTACATAAGCATTGATGTTTCCACCTTTTGACCTCTCTTTGCTGCAGACTTCTGATTATACAATGACTGAAATCAAAGATAGAAAACTCTTAAAGGAAGAGGATATTCCTAAGGGAGATTTTAATTTTTTTAGTTCCTCCAAGAAATCATAATTGTATAAAGAATGGGGAAAGATCTTATTTTTTTTTAACTTGAAATCTTTTAAGAAAAGCTTTATGACGGACTGAAAGAGAGAAAAAGAGCAAACTCCATTAAAATAAATAACATTGTTATTAATAGCAATAGCAATTGTGGGGTTTTTTTCCAATTAATATTATTTTAATGCCAGAAGAGTCCCAGAATATATGAGGCAGGCAGTGCACCAGGCATGCTCACACACTTCTGAAGATACAGTCTCATCTGGAAAAAAATACAGTGCAGTTGATATACTTGCATAATTCTTTTCTAGCTGTTTCACCCTTTTGGTTCCTCTGGTATAAATCTGTCTAATCTCTTCAGTGACCAAGAGGTAACACTTTAACACAGGCAGTGCTTAACCAATGCCATTATAAAAGTGAGCAGATAAAAGGAAGCCTGAATAAATTTTTAAAAATAAAAAAATTGTGTAGGGGATTTAGATAAATGTCTGCTACTAGAATTAACAGATGATATGTTTCTAAATCCGCTAGACTGCTTTTGAAAATTGCAAACACAAAAAGCAGCAGTACATAGCTTTAATTATTAATAGCTGAGAGAGGCTGAAAGTTTTCATTATTTCAGGGAATATAGTTTCTCATTGATGCAAACACATAAAATCAACACATGCACATAATAAATCTTAATCTGTAGGACATTTTTAGCGCTGTTTCAGTTGCAGGAATTCCTTCTAAAGCCCAATACTAACAAAAAAGAAAAAAGTGTGACGTACATATATTTGCATATAATTTTTCTGTGTCAAGATAAAACACTTTGGGCCAGAGTCTTGCCACATATTACCCCTCTGCAAAGTAAACTTCGGGTTTTTTTACAATGACTAATACAATATTTGGTCTGTGTAATTATTATTAGAACCAAGACAATCTATAACGAATCAAAAAAGGAGCATATTGGTGACAAACACATTAACAGGTCCAAATGAAAGTTTACCGGTAAAACAAGATACTGATCTAAGGTATGAGGAAGGATATTTTCAATGCAAAAATTTAAGCTGGGTTAGATCACGTCTGTATATCTTGACTGTGATATATATTCTGGTTCTGAAGAAGAGATTGACAGCTTATATACAAAGCAGAACTAATTTTGGAAGAGGTTGTTTCAGGTGAATGTGGAAGTTCATTCATCTCACTCTTCTGCACCAAGATGTCATTACATAGGGAGGACACTGGTATTGGAATCTGAAGGAAGCAGACCCATTCCTTTCAGGGAAAAATACATGCATATCCTCACAGATCTCTCTTTTTTGTTCATTTACTTATTTGATGCATCTGTGCATAATATGAATGGCCCTTCTGGTATAATATATATAGAGACGTCCAAATATGTATGCCTTTGGGGAGGATTTGACAGATTAAAGTTTTCCCCATCGCTGCCAGGACACCACTTTGTTTAAGGTCTGACTGCTGCTTTGTGCAGTGGCCTGTGATACTAGCAGTTGGTCACTGCGTGTCCCCCTTCTGATGGGGTTGACGGCCACTAACTACGCACTCCGAGTACACATGCAACCTGACAGCCTACGGGTCAAGCTGTCAGCGTTGTAGGTGCCTGCATGCATCTACCCCTTTCTGCAGAACTCAGCTGCTACCTGGAGTTGGGTGGGTTTCTGTTTGAGGGGAGTCATTGCTTCCCAAAATGTTTTCTCTCATCAAATCCCTTATCCTAAACTTCCTACATGTAGACAGAGCAAGCATAAAAATGATGGTCTTTGGTTTTGTTTTCTTTCATTGCCACTCTGAGATACATTTTTTTCCAAAAGTAGACTTTTTCTAATTATACTTAATGTGAACTTGTATTTTAAAGCTGCTTAGTAATATGAAATAAAAATCTAGGCAAATACATTCCTCATCAAGCTTAGCTGGAGTTTTCCCTGAGCAAATAAGGCTTGAGACAGGCCTTTGGAAGCAGTGGAGACTCTTTACTTCCCTTTAGGTATCTGCTTTCATTGGGAGCTCTGTTAGTTTTCTTTGCCACTTAATTTGGGTTTTGCCAAGTTTGTGCACAAATAAGAGTAGGTTTGCTGACTCACTCAGCTGTATTCTGAAGACACTTGCCTGCTTATTAAGAAATTTCTCTCACTATAATACCTCAAACCTGAAGTCCTTTCTGCAACCTCATATTGTTATTTATTTTAATACCTTGAATTTAAAAAAAAAATTGAGATTTAAAATTACGAGACTCATCCCATAAAAGGAAGTCTACATAGATTTTTATATATAGTCTGGCATCGGTATTTTTCCTTAGATGGTGGGAATAAAAGTGGCAAGGTTTTGTTTTGTTTTTTTTTTTTTTCTTTAGTTTTCACCTTGGTCAATAGGCTATTACTACATTAAATCTACTGAACATGTAAAAAGTTATATGCAAAATGTCCTAGAGTTAACGATGTCAAGAATCCAAGGTTATGTCCCTTCTGAACAAAATTTCCCTCTCAGGAAGAAAGGAGATATTGGGATATCTGTATATTACTGTAGCTCTCTATATATCTGATAGCAAAAATAAGGCTGATGCCAGTTTATCTGCCAGAGACATTTCTACAATACCTGTTGCGATGAACACATAGAATCACAGAAGGGCTAAGGTTGGCAGGGACCTCTGGAGGTCATCTGGTCCAACTCCCTGCTCAAGGAGGGTCGTCTAGAGCCAGTTGCCCAGGACCATGTCTAGACAGGGTTTTTTTAATGTCTCCAAGAATGGAGACTCCACAACGTCTCTGGGCAACCTGTGCCAGTGCTCGGTCACTCTCACAGTGAAAAAGCAGTTCCTGATGTTCTGCAAACCTCCTGTGTGTGTTTGTTCCCATTACCTCTGGTCCTACAATGCTACCTTTTCTATTACATGCAGTTAAAAACACAGTGTTGTCACCACAAGTAGGATTTCCTTAGTTTTGTCAAACCCTTAAAAATAATTTCTTCATTCATATGATCATGTTTTGTTTTAAAATACTATAACTTATATAGGTGATACATATCTTTTAAAATCAGGAAACGAGTTCTACTGTGTTTCTGTTGGCAATGTAATGGCTTACATTAGAACAGGTAGCACACCTGCTCTGGGCCTTGGTTAGTCCCTTCTGTGTGCCCAGTCTTCTGTCCCAGTTGCTTTTCAGGCTTTACAAACTTCTGTCATCTGCTTTAATGATAGGATGGCCATCTTCATTTTCCTGAGCATCTGTTAGTTCCTTGGGCTCCTTAACATCAGGAACAAGTGCAGCTCTGTTTAAGTTTTGCAATCGTGTGAGGCCATAGCATTCCTTGGCTACTTCTTTCTACCTCTTTTCCTTTCACTTCCATGTTTGATCATACTCAGCAGGGAATGATGAGGCTCTTTGGTTAGACAACTGAATGTCCCTGCCTTTGATCCCCAAGAGGTACAATACCCACGTGAATGGGGTTTATGGGTCATTGGTGTGAGCTCTTGAGATAGCTAGATGAGATCTCGGTCTTTGTTCCTTAGGCAAGTAACTACATTTATTTTCTTAATTCCATCCTAGAGAAATCTGAGCCTCATGGGAGCAAGAGCTCCATTAAGTAAATTATTAGATAAGGAAACTGAAAACATAAAAGGGACTGATTCAGTCACAAGGTCAGTGCAGCTACTTCAAAAGGTAGTATAAAAAGAGTTTCAAGCTCCCTACCATCCAGACACTTGCAGATAATGAGTAATTATTGTCTAAAGCAGCAGACATCTAGGTTATCAATCTTCCTCTTATCAGGGAAGGACATATTGTGGGTTCCTTGCCAGACTTTTCTGATGACTCTAGTTATTTACATATTAACCCTTTGGAATTTCATTGGGCTGTTCCAGGAGGAATTTTTTTTTATTACAGTGAAAAGGTTTTCATTCACTTTCTCCAAAATATCAATCTTACAGATCTTTATGTGACAGGATAAAGAAGACCACTTATAACACATCACCTAATCAACAAAGACAAACTCTTTAAATAGCCAATGCATTATTCTGTCAGGAATTCTTACTTGGGTGGAATCCCCCCTATAGAAGAGGCAACATCAATTAATAGAGAAACATTAGGAAGGAAAAGAAGATCCAAGGGACAGGACAATAATCAAGAAGCAAGACCTGCTGTAAACACCTGTACTACAGACATCATGAGGAGATCAGCATGGGCATCAGTTAGTGGAATGGGGAACACAGTAGCTCATGGTGAATTCATGCTCAAAGTACTTCCTTATTATACTCAGGTCACTTTGCTTCCCATGAGATGTGTCACTTTTGTCTTAAAGCCTCTCTTTTTTAATTATATTAGGTACAATGTTTAGAAAAGTCATTGTAATTTCTCTCAGATCATTTTGAATACACAGTACATACTTGTAATGCAGAACCAAGAATGACAAGGTGTGAGGGCAGTTCCTTCTGAGCTTTACCTTCCTCAGACTTTTAAGATATCTTCTGTTAACAACATTTTAGTTTTCTCTTATTTATTTATTTAATTTTATATCTTTACCCACCAGATTTTTTCTTTTCTTTTTAAGCTTGACTAAGGGTGTGGAGCAAGAGGAAAGTACCTAGTTAATACTTTTCTCTTGTCCCAGAACAGAGATGTAGAGAACTTATTAGTGTCCTGCCAGATGGGATCATTTCTGAGAACAAAACACTGCAGTCAGGGAGCAGAAAAAGTCCCTGGAAAGTGCTTGGACTCTTCAGAAACTGCAAAAAGATAACCAAGTTTGCAGAGCCTTGTTCTCTGTCAGGTGACGTGACTTCACAGGGATCCCAGTAGAGTCACTTGAGTAAAGTAGAACTGTAATTTTCTAAATGGAGTGTAAAAATACTCTGTTTATTTCCTGATGCATGCACTACATTGAGTATGATCAGACAAAGAAGAATATTGTTCTTTGATTACTTGTTGGACCTCTGATTGTTCAACATGCAGTTCTCATCTGTGGTCTATTGTTCCACTACTGTTAGCAGACAGCTTCTTTCTAAGCCTCTCCTAGCATGTTCTGAGTCTCTCTAATCTTCCTGGTTCTTTTGGTAATTTAGTTTGCTTTGTCATGCTTGCTGTCCTGATTTGGCTTTCACTTTGTAGTTTATGTCTCAGCAATACCCTTTAATATTCAGTATCTCAAGTCTTTGAGTCAAGGTGTTGACCTGTACCACTACAGTGCAAATTCTAGTCAAAACTGAAGTATGTGGTGGTGAAATATTCTGGAGGTACTCCAATAATGCTGATGTCAATGGCAGGAAAGTGAATCCATTCAAAATATCAAGTGTATACAATTGTTGGTGTTCCTTGGGTGGGTTTTGTGGGTTTATTTTGGTAGGTTTTTTTCTTTTTCATTTTGTGCTGGAAATGTCTTCATTTTCTAGTTTGGTCTCCTGTGGTGACGCTTCACAGGAGAATAAAGAAAACCATATGAAACACTGAAAGGAATTAACTGGCTAAATGTTTTTCAATTTTTCTGAAAAAAATAAGTTTTATCTAGATTAATTACTCTTTTGTTGAGTTTCAGCATAACGTAATCTTAATCCCTAGAGGCATTCAGCTCTGGAAAGGGTCCTTTATAATAATAACTGTGATAAACTAAAAAAAATAATTTTCCAGTTTACTGTATTTTTCTACTTAATTACCATGACAAAAATAAAAAGGGAACTACTAATGAAAGTGGACACAGAGATGCACTAGATACATTCAAAGTGATGTATAGTAGTTATGCCCCCTGAATTCAATTATCTGTAAAGAGTATTCATGCACAGATTGCGGCTCCTGTGCTTGTCTCTGATAATTTAGCTGCAATCTGATACAACAATAATGATTTTATTTTATTTTTTGGCTCCTTGTTCCCTCTAATGTTTTTGCTGTTCCCATAGGAGCCCATTCTCTTTACTGACTGAACAGTTATTTGATCATTGACACTGCCATTGATTTGTGGAGTAACAGGATGATTAAATATATTGGCAAAGTGCCTCATTTACCTACTGATAGGCAACAAACCCTTTGTCTCTTTGGTTTTTTTATGATTTTTCATCTCTTCTTTTTTATACTTCACTGCGCTCATATTAGCAATTGACCTGCAATGTGGAAATGCAGGCGTGTTTCACGATGGCTTTAGGCAAACAAAAGGATGATCAGTATACGCAAGAGCGAATCAATTTTTCCATTCTCTGCAAGAATAAAATAGCTGTTTTGAGGCATCTCAATTTGAGCATTCCTGAAATCCGCAAAGTGCAACATAATTGCTTGCAGAGACTTGTCCTAATTGGCAGCTTAAGGAAAGAGACACAGACAGTTCTTACCATTTTCCACATTGAAAGTTCTCCGGAGACTGTTGAAACAATTAATAGACGTTTCTGTCTTTGTGCCTAAGGTGCATGACTTGAAAATGCAGATGAAATGATAGCAAATCACACATCAAGGAGTCTGTGAACTTTTCCCTAAGCGGATGGTATTCTCTGGAAAGAGATCAGGGGAAAGAATGCGCAGGGGAGGAGAGGTTTCGTACATTCTTTTCTCTCTTTCTCCAGTTATTTTATGTGTGTGTGTGTATGTGCGTCTGTAAAAAACTGTATCTGAATTTTTCCCCTATGAAAACTTTGGAGCTGTATTTTTTAATATTGTGATCAAATTAATTGGCTCATTATGGATGCTGTAGGCTTGCATGTAATTTATTCAGTAAGGAGGTGTATATTTTCTCTTTTTTTCATACTGAGTTATTTCAGTGTTTCTCCTACAATGTCTTCTGCTCTCCCTAAGGTTAAAAAAACCATTCCTTAATTTGTTTCTTTTAGACTTTTGTTTTGGAATGGATGATGAAAATACAACCCAAGAAGTCTGTTTTAAACCTGGGTTTCATAAAACAAGTGCTTATGTTTTCCCTTGATAGTTGACTAAAAGAAAAATCAAAGTAAAACTGTTTACTGAGGTTTTAATATGGAGGTTTTTATACTATAGCGAATAATCTGTAAGATAATTTTAGATTCTCTCTGGTATTGAATAAACATAAGTAAGATTTTTTTAAAAACAAACTCTCCCACTGATTCCCCATGTAATCCGTATTGGAGGCACTGCATCCGTGATGTCCCTTTGCAATGAATGATGGCATCTTTCAATATACTGTCTGCTAGCTTGAACTTTCACCTCAACCGGCAGGCTCACTCCTTTCTCAAAATAGTCTCACTGCTACCATGAACTCTCACTCCGACAGTCACCTTGTAATCACAGCAAACACAGCGGAGGCCTCCCCTGGGAGAGGTGTTGAAAATACAGTGGTGGGAGTCTTCAAGTGCAAAAAGCTCTTGGCTTTGGGTACTCACAGCTGCTGGTGAGAGTGTGTTTAACTGGCAGGTAAATACATCTTTATTAAAACAGGAAGCTTAGATTAATTTGGTGTTTTCATAGCATCCTTTGTATTTAATATCCCATTAAAATCAAGGTATAGGAAAGAAATTGTTTTTCAGCAGATACTTTCAATTAAAATCACTGATCCTTAAGATTCGTTTTAGTTCTGTATCTGATGATTGCCCTGTACACCGGTTCTAGAGAAGAGACTAGAGGAGAGATCATAGAATAAGATCAATCAAGAATCCTGCTACCCCTTCTCTCACCTAAGAGCTATTTGTTTTGCTGAAGAAAGTGATGGTACATTTACATTTTAGACAGATTACTGTGCTCAGTGATGCTGAGAACCCCATGTTCCATTTACCATTTGTAAACCATTATCACTTTTGTCTACAGCAAAGTCGGGCCAGCTAGCTTTTGTTATGCGTGGTTACTACAGAGGAGAAATAATAAAATAATACTCTTTAAATGCTGTTTTATTTTTCTTTTTCCCAAGTTCCCTTGAATGACATCACCTGAAATGAATTTGCACTCCATATATTGCAACCTTGCAGCCCTTGTCTGTCTTTGTATCTACTGGTCTTATCAGAAAATACATTCTGGCTTTTGCTGTTCAGGGCATCTATCTATAGCATAAACAGATGCTAGCTTTTAAAGTGAGCACTTCAGCTGCGGTAAGTAGTGGCCATATGCAGAGGTTAAGCATGGTCTGCTGACAGCATGTGTGCTTACTATTTTCTAATGCTTTATTTAATGGAAATTGTTTTTATTCTTTCTGTTTATGGAGAAATGCTATTGCAATGTAACTGTTCTTTAAGGAATGTTTGTCAAAAGAGAAGGTTCACCGTGATCTGAAAATCCTAAGGCTTATCATCCTGGTTTCTGAAATACTTGAAATATTTCAAAGGCTAAGGGCTTCCAGAACTTTGTCTTCACCTTCCAGGTATGATGGCAGGATAAGCATCCATGCCATAGCACTGAAGGGAGGGAGAAGCTCTGCTTCAATAAATTCCTTTCACATATCAGTACAAGAGGCATGAACGTGGGCTTTATGAAAACTACAGAGGAGAGTTCAGGATGTGGGAAGGAATATATGCCTTGTGGATGGCTTGTTTAGAAGCAGGCGGTGCTAAGTAGACCTGCAGGTGTCTGAGCCTCTCAAATTTGGCAATACCCATAGATTTTAAAACCACACAGCCACAGTATTGGTCTCATTTGTATTTTTCCAACTTCTGGACCTAACAACGAAATGAAAAAGAGGATAGTGTAGTTAACCTTTCATCCCTTCAGATGCTGGGAACTCCAAGTTTTGCAGCATTGGATGGACCTCCTAGTCAGGGCATGGCATGCTGCACAGATCCCATCCATGCAGAGCTTCATTGGCATGAAGCTCTCTTTAGAGCTCTTGGAGGTTTTCTTAGAAGTAAACAACTCTATTCATCACTGCTACTGTCAAACATAAAGCATGTTCACATGAGAACATGCTGCTTCACTTTGAGATAAAGACAAGGGCATGGCAGCGATGTCATGACCACCTGCCAAGTGGGAGATGCTTACAGGCTTCTCCAATACAATCAGCCACTGGCTTTATCCTGCAGCCAGGCGGTACACGCAGCACGACACAGCACAGGCCTGCACCTGCCTCAGGTCAACTTTTAGGTGAATCTCGAACTCCTCGATATACAGTAGTCGTTCAGTTAGGACCACTGCAGGTGGCAAAACCAGACATATAGTTGTCCTCTTTTTTTCCTTCCAAAAAAGTTGACAATCACAAGAGAAATTATAACAGTATTCTCATGTTTTTAGACTGAATAGTTCTTATGGTAATAACAAAGAAATAGGCAGACCTCTTGAACATGTTTTGTAATATAAATTTTGTTGGTTTAGTGGTGAACAAGCATCATTAGATGTTGCATAGGAAATGCTGACGCAAAGCAAGTGGTCTGCAGACTTGGGCTATAAAAATGTAAACAGGTGTGCTAGGAGTAAAGTCAATTCATCATTTAATTTCTCTGCCACCATAAAAAATTACTGCAGAGTTCCAAATCAATTATGATGCCTAGCATCATAAATGCAATTATTTCCCCTCTTTTGAGTTTGTATCCACATGCTTCTGTTACCCCTTACTCTGTATCTGTTATAACCTCCGATGCCTTGCTTTCTATAGTGGATTTCTCACTTTCTTCTTCATGCTCTGCTACATGTCTTTACAGTGGTCAGTGTATATCCGTGCTGCTGTCCGCAAAGAAAAAGGATTGCCAATCCTGGTGGAACTGCTTCGAATAGACAATGACCGGGTGGTATGTGCAGTCGCTACAGCTTTACGAAATATGGCCTTAGATGTCAGAAATAAGGAGTTAATAGGTATGTTCTTTCCAAGCAATCTATATATTCTGTGGCTTTGGGTTTGTTTTTTTCCAGTTTGCAGCAGAATGAGCACAATGAAAACAATTATTCTCACATTTCTAGCACAATTTCTTTCTTTCTCTAATGTGTCATATTCAGATTTTATGTGACAGCTTAGTGCCGTATTGCAAGGAATTGCTAAATTAATTAAACATCATGCAATATTTCATGATCTCTCATACAGTAATCTCCAGAAGAAAAACAATGGCTTTGTTCTGCTTTAGCACTTCATTCCCAGGCTGGCAGTAGCACTTGCATCTTCCAGATCAAGGATCTAAGCAGAGCAGCCACTCCTAATCCTCAGATTATCTATTGCAAGTAATTTTGGGGTCATGAAGTGAACAAATCTTAAAAATTTTAAGATGGTGCCAGGAATTTACTGGGCAGATTAGTAGATCCAGCAAGAGAACTGGGACGTACTTGATTCACACACACATGTGCAGTGAAGGAAGAGGACGATAATTTACTTAAATAATTGTTGCCTCTGAATTCTGATGGAATGGTAAGCAAACATCTTGGGCGTTGGGTTTTTTTTAAGTTTGCAGGTTTAGGTTTTTAATGGGGTTTTTTTAGCTGAAATTCATCCAAACACTGTGGATCGTTGAACTTCTATTTTCATGCTCTGTCTTTGAAAAATAATCACTTCCTTGATTTTGAACTATTTCAACAGTCATGACAAAATTATTCCTACTTTTTCTTTACATTGAGCATATCTTTTATTCATTTTTACTAACTTGTTAATTTGTTATCATTACAGCATACTTCTCCTCCTCTGCTTTTAATTACAGAATTCCACAAATAGATACTTTGATCATAATGTTTTATTTTTTGTATCCAGTGCTATCTCAGGGTTTGAGCTTCATTACAGCGGTGCTCTGTGGGTTGTTAAAACGAGGCAACCACTCCTCTCACATATTGCACAGACTAAAGAGACTTCACTGACAAAATGTTGTAAAACAGAGGTAGAAGTTGGCATAGTGTAATAGTGGAAATAGTTGGTATAGTGGAATAGTGTAAAACCTGTTGCAATTGCCCAGGGATTGAACTCAAGACTGATGCTTTAACTGCAGGACCAGGCTGCTTGTTCAGCTTTCGCTCATGTTATAGTTGATAAAATTGGCATGAAATTAGATTCGGTTTATGTATTGTTTTCAGCTTTCAGGAAGCAGGTTGCTGCTTGTGTGTTCTTAGCCGTTTTTTGTTGTTTTCTAGGAATTTTAAAGTAGAAATTACTTGAAGCAAGTATATCAGGCCATCTAATCTGGATTAATAACAGACTTTTTTTTTTTTCCTCTCATGATCCCACCTCTACATTCAGTCTACAGCATGTCATAGTCTCTCATTTAACATCTTATTCCTTTATTTGTGAGACTTCCTGTACAGGGTTCACAAACCACATTCATACTGAGTTATCTTCTATGTTCTCTTATCCCTACTTATTGACATCACAAAAAACTCTTTACAGTTGAATTTACAGAGTATAAATGTGGTTTGTAATGTTGTGAATTAGACTATATATGATTGCCTTTTCTGTGCTTTGATCATTAGTTTTTAATTGAAAGTTTTATTTCCTTCCCAAATCTGCAAATTTCATTTAGGAAAGTGAGGCTATACATGTGAAATTGAGCTGTCTTAATATGATGTGCCACTCAAAATACTGGATAAATGATGGGTAAGCTTGCACAACCTCATCATTTCAATATTTTATTAAATTATTGGAGAACATGTGATATAAACAAAGATGAATTTTAAAAAGGTAGGAAAAGTCTGTTGAAAATAATTACCTAATACTTTTATTTATGTAGCCAACTTGTAATCGCTGTACAGTCCTGCTCAGATTTAAGTAATTCGTGGGGTGATTCTGGGGAATTGTAGTTCATAACTACAATACAAATTTGCTACAGTTTAAAAAAAGTCCAAACATGCCAATATCACAGGGAAGTTATGGCAATAATTCCTGAACCATTTCAGCTGTGATCTTTATATGTTCATTTCTTCGGCTTTCATCATTGAACTTCAAAGAAACAGTAATAATGGTCATTATTTCTCTTGTTCCTGAATATTTTTTAGCAAATAGGGCATATCATGGAGCTGATTTTCAGAAATGCTAAACACCTGGAGTGGTCAAGGATTTCAACTCATGTTGTAGGTGGTCCATTTTTGTGAATATTACAGTTCCACATATTCTACGATGCCTTAGCTGTTGCTATGGAAAGGAGGACTCAAAAGGGGCTTCTTCAGGTTGGTCGCTCAAGCATCTTTCTGCCTAAGCAGAACTGACATCCTGTTTATCTTTCCTCTTTGCAGTTTTTGTTTGTCCATCATAGTCTTGTGGTGACAAACTGTACTTCACAAACTGGAATCTCCCCCTTAAGATAACCTTTTTAAAGGTGAATTTTCCAACTGTATATATAGTAAAATTACATAACTAGACTTAAGTTGGGAGGGTTAATGCATTTATAAAGCATTCTTTTCAGTGGTGCTGTGGTTCCATTCCCGACTGACAAATTTTTACTGAAATGTGCCAGAGAATGAAATATTTCTTGATGCTGCTGCTGCCAAGCAGCCCATAACTCAGTGTTGAGGCATCTGGCAAATATATCAGAAAGCTTGCTAAAATCTGGACTCACCTGTACCAAACTACAAAACAAACAAAAAGACCCCTTTTTTAAAATGGCCAGAAGTTTCTTTCTAGACTTCATTGAATTGGCCAATCTAGTTTGTTTTTCACATACATCTATCAAGTGTGTCGTTATATCACTAAAGGTTGGTGCCAGCCTTCTCTTGTAATTTATGTGAGCCATCCCCATAACAGCAGGTTTTTTTAATTTATAGTGAGGTCTTCTTTCTGGGTTTCATTTCAGGCATGCTCTAGGTCCTTAAAAGGACTCTCTTTTTTCTCCTCCTCCATCACTTTTGCATTGTGCCATGTGTCTCTAGGCCGAGAGAGCAGGCATATTCATCTTTCTCCTTCCCAAAATTAAATTGCACTCAAAGACATGGTAAACCTGGCCTACTTAGTACTGGCACTAGGTAATCCAGCACGTGGTTTTTCCTCCTCATGTGTACTGCCAACGTGCGTTCCTGGTCACAGTCAGACCATGTTCATTTTCCACTTGCCTTTCAGGACCTTTGCGTGCATGAAATAGTACCCACCCTATGCTGCTTCCCAAGAGTGCACCCCACGGGGAGGTTTATCAGCCTTTTCTCTCTCCCAGCAGTGCCACAGCTGAGGGAAGTGGTGCTTTGGGTCTTGAAAATACCCACTGCTGATATTACCTATGTCGGTCTTTGTCTTTTGGTCTTCAGCAGTCTAGGCTGCATGGCACCCCTGTGTCCCTCTGTACCCCAGCATCTTCCTGTTGCTTTTCATGTACTCTGTAAGCATTTTGGAATGCTTGTTTTCGTTCCTCGAAGCAAGTTCTGTCTCTGCTAAGCTTCTCCACAGGGCCATTAGCTTCTCCCCCCACACCCACTAGATGCCTCTGAGTTGGCAAGAAATCTTCTTTTTTTTTTTTTTTTTTGCTTTTGATCGGTCACTTAGGTAGAAGAAAATCACTTTTGTCCCACAGGTCCTCCAAGAGCTTTGCTGATGACGTCTGTGCAGTTATGTCATCCCCATGTTCCTTCCTTCTTCCTTTATTGTTCCCTCTCTCTCAAAAAAAAAGGGGGAGGAGGAAGTAGAATAACAAACCCACCCTTCTGTGCCCCTCAGCACTATATAGGTGCCTTAATTTGAGAATATGGCATTATTCTCCTTCCCCCAGGAATGTCGTTTTTAATTGAGGCTTACCTGCAGATCTGCTGCTTCTAGCAGTGCCACGGCAGGATGCCATCAGGCCACCTCACATGGAGCAGTCCCACTGCTTTCCCTACAGGGAGCACACCTACAGACTTTTATTCTCTAAGGCCTTGCTTTGTTGGAATGATGTCAAAAAATTGCTAACATAGAATAAGGGGGTTTGCTTTAAATGGAGGAAACTTGGATCAGCTGGGTGGGGCAGGAAGGCTTAAAAATAAATCCATCTCCTGTAAACAGCATCTTTGCAGGATGAATTCTTTCCTCATAGGCAGCTCCAGCAACCTTCAGTGGCTTTCTAATTCAAACACCTTCCACACAGTCCTCTGGGCTTCTAGGAGACTTCCTGTGGATCCTCTGAGCCTGCACTGTAGACCTGTGTCTCACTTTACATGAAATCTCTTTTCCTCCCTGGAGTCTCCCAGCCAGCACTGGTGCATCAGCCTCCCTCCTTGCTAGTCCTTCTCCCCTCTCTGCATGTGAGAAGGCTTTCCAAACCGAGATTCCCCATTCAATCTTGGGGAACAAGCCAGCTTCATCTTTCTTTTATCTGAAACACAGCCAGCAGTTTTCTCTCTGCTGCCATCCATGACCTCTTTAAGAAAAGAGATAATGAAACGTACAATTAATTGAAAACTATGTGACTTGTTATTCTACCTACACAAGCAGGTACAGACTGTCCCTGTCAGTGAAAATTTTAAAGAATGAATCTCTGTCCCCAAAATTTGCATTTGCATTGTTCTTGTATATGCACAGCATTTACCTTTGATTTTAAATGACAATTATTGTGGCATTTTAAAGTGCAGTAGGTGGTCTTTCAGAAGAGTTAAGCTGATTTTTCAGGCTGCTCCAGATGAGAAATTTGTCATCATTCATGTACAGCAGAGTATGTACAATATAGAATTTGCCCTCTTGAAGTACAATTTGGAACTTGTGTTAGTATTGCATTTCATTGAATTAGTGATAGGTCCACAGGATATGGGCTTTGGAGTGAATGCAGAGCTGGAGGTAAAATTTGTAAAATTTCTATGCACAGTTTTGTGCGTCAGGTCCTTCTGTCAGTTTTCCCTTATCCTGACAGTGGTTTCTAATGCTATTCTGGGTCAATGTTGATTGAGAGAAGTATTGTACTAGTAATTCAAGAGCACCATTCTTTCCCTTGGCTTCTTGGCTTGGATTTTTGTGGTTAAATAAAAGATGTTTTTAGAGACTGGAAGTATTTTGATCACTCACCCTTGAAAAAAAAAAAAGGAGGACAATTCTACCTAAGGGTTTGTATTGACTTCTGTGTAGAAGATATGTCCTTATGTATCTCTTCCCTTAAAATGTGAAGAGAATCCATGTGTCTGTTCAGGGCTCTAGATTCTAGGGAGTTTGATGGTGTAAATTGAAGTGTTGCCATTTTTAAGACATCTTTTTTGTGGCTATCGCTTTAAAAGCATGATTCAGATAATGAAGTTAGTGGGACAATGTCTGCTGCCTTCACAAGCTTTTCAATCAAGTCCTGAAACAGGGCCTGTAGCAGGGGTCATTTTTTCATAATTGTTCCTGAGTTGGGGGGTACAGTGTGTCAGTACTGAATTATTCTCAATTCACTACTCATCTGTTGGTAATGCAGTTATAAGATATACACAAAATTCGAGGATAGCATATCAATTAAATTGTTATTTAATATGTGTTGGAACCCGCTTAATCTTTCTAGGTGTCTAAAAGTTCATTGTCCAATATAAGATACCTGTATTGGTATACTCCCTTATAGTTGATTGAGAGAGACATCCAGAAAGTGATTCAATTTGTCTAACATGTGATAAAATGGATCTCACCCTGTATTACTGTCTCACCATTGTTGAGTGATGAAAAAATTCTAGAGAATGTGTAAATTGCTGCCTTGCCATCTCATGAGCAATGTGCATCTATTTGGGTGCCTGAAATAACTGGTGTTTGTTTCAAAGTTTTATTGCTAAACTTGAGATAGTTTGATTGAAATATATATCAGGAGTTCACAACTCTAATGAATTGTTAGACTCACAGAATAATTCAGGTTGGAAGGAACCTCAGGAGGTCATCTTGCCCAGCCTTGCACTCAAAGCAGGGTCAGGGATGTTATTTCAAAGTGTGATATTGATTTACATTTGGAAAGATTTGCTTTCAGCTGTTAGGCTGAAAACACGTCAGAAACACATATTTGCATTCTCACAGCAGAATGTGACTCTTCTGGAGCATAAATAACTACATGGGGTTCTCCTATCTTAGAACATGGCCACTTTTTAAGACCATAACTTTGTTTCAGTATTAGTAATAAATCCAAGTGAAAACAGTGTTGACTTTTGTAGTTACAAGAACAGCAGCTATATGAAATTCTATGTCCTAGTAATGTACATTGATAGAGAATATGGGGATGGGTTGGGAGATGATTAAATCAAATATGCAGCTTTCATCCCACTTAGAGTGTCTACGTGCAGTTTTCTCTCCCTTTTAAATGTGAGCACTTCTGAATTTCTCTCACATAGATCTGCAAGGATCTGGAAGACACTGAATTTTTTTATTGAATTTTTAATTGACTTATAAAGTATCTTCGCCACTGAAATGTTAAATTGACATAAATTCGCTATGCACAAGATGACAGAAAGCATTAATCAGGAATCGTAGACATTTGTTTGGAAGAAGGTGAAGACAGAATATATGCTGCAATTTGTTTAATTTGTGTCAGGTTTTATTGCACTTCATTTGTTGTGTTTAATAGTTGAGCTGTGCAAAACCTATAATACAATAAACAGATACCTGAATAAGAAGAGGCTGTCATCAAGAAGTTGATTTAGGAAATGGAAGATATGGCCATGTACTAATAGCTGGTGCTCCTTACTCTATATCAATGAAGAGAAAGATGTAGGTTAGGGTGGTAAATGCATAATTAAGCTCTGATGTTTTATAACACCTATATGGCAAAGTCCAGACTCCCTGGTTTTTAGTGTTGTATACATAAGTTGGCTGAGAATTTAAACTGATAAAAGTTTAAATGTTAAATATTTTTACCATTACAGTGTAAAAGCCTTGTGTCAAGGAGATTTTGACTTTTCATGTGCCCTCAGCCACTTGTGCATTGCCTTTTCATCCAGCTTATCTCAAATATATTTCTGACAAACAAACCTGGTAGTTATAGAAGTTAGGAAAAGTTTCCTTCCTCAGTCATTTCTTATTAACAGTCTCAAGTGAGGGGATTTAGGGGAAAAAACGGGGTTGGTAAATCTGAATTCTCATTTTTAATATCAAAGTCAAGATAGCGCATTTTCAAGACTAGATTAAGTCTTCTGTGTCTGAACTTCCCTATTGCCTAAGTATGGCTGTCTGGATCTGGAGGGATTTTTCTCTACCATGAACCATCTTAAAAAACTTGTGTTTCAGCTAGTTGGATAGGGTTCTGCCATGGACAGCAGAGAGAAAATGGCACCTCTAGCTGTTCATCCCACTCACCTCTATCACCTGAAGTCTTGGATCTTACGGTGGAATGGGTCCTGTGTGACAACCTAGAGAAGTAGCCAGAGACTCGGTGGCTAACTTTTGGGTGACTGAAGATAAGCATATAGTATCCTATCAGAAGTTGTTCTGATAATGCAGAAAAAGTATTGTCCTGCTGTCCTTTAATTAGCTCGGTAGACTATGCAAGGTCAAATAGTGAAAAAGCACTAAAATTTCTCATTGTCACTCAAAACAGAAATAACTGTATACAGGCTCAGATCTAGAACAAAGAATGCCACTTTCACAGATCTGGTTTTCATTGTTATGCCAAGACAAAGAATCACACAACATTTCATCTCCATAAAATAAGATCAAGATGCTTGACAGTACTAACCACAACCCAGCCCCAGGTCAGCTCTTCCTCATAGTTGAATAACCTGTGGGGAAATACCTGGAAAATGCCTGTGTTTCTATTTCAAATGCCCGAGTCTCAAGAGACTCATCTGCAGTATTGCACCATGACAGCTTATCTAGATGATAGTGGTAATTTTAAATGATGCCATGTTTATAAACCTTAAAGCCATTATTATGGGTTTTATAAGTTTGTATTCACGTTCAGTATTACTTAAGATTAAATTCTGAGTGCAAGTAATAAAAGTTGCAAAATCTTGCACAGGTGGCCCAGGAAAGCCTAGATTCAGTGTGACTGCCAAGAAAAACCAACACCAAAAAATAAGCAGCCAACAGATGTGCCTTTTTACTTCATCAATATGCATTTCACACATAAGAAAGTGCCCCAACCTGCACCTTACATTTTATTTGAGATAAACAATTTGTGTTTGGTTCTGTTCTTCTGCACAAGGTAGAAAGCAATTAAGCTGTAACTGTATCCACTTTTCTCACTCAGAATATTGACATTACAAACAATTCAATACTAATTTTCATCTCTGTTTCTCAGTATGTTCATGCTCCAAAGTGCTACTTATCTTTTGAAAATTCAGAGTTATGTTCTTAAAAGTGCATATAATTTAGTCGCATATTCCATAAAACATACAAAGGTAGAAATGCAAATGTCACAAACTACCAATCCTTAGAAATACTTTCAAATCCATGAAGAATTATCTTAAATCTGCAAATCGGTTTTGAAAATCGAAGTTTTGTGACAGCCTTACATTAACAGATAAGTGTATCAAAACAGATGTTTCCAGCCTGTTCTGTATTGGCTTGAATTCATGGAACAGTGATCTAGTTTTATGCCATGTAAGATGCAAAATAACCTTTTTTCCTGAAATCCTTATCAACTTAAGCAATTTTCAAATGATAGAAATTACATATACGGCATTTTTTACTAAAAGCACTTCTCTTTGAAGAAACTAGAACTCCTATCCTATTTATGACACATGTCAGTGAAGGAGAGTAGAACATGGCAGGTGAATTAGCATTTGATAGAGGAAAGTAACATCCATTTCTTCTCACATTTGAAGACCCTGGGGATGGGGCACTGTAGTTGCAAAGGATGTTGGAGTTGGAGCTGAGAAAGGCAAAAAGCAAAAAAAAAAAAAAAAAAAAAAAAAAGAGAAAAAATGAGTGTCAAAAAAGTTTAAGCTATCTACAGATTGCTTCCAGTCATATTAATAGTAATTTTCTCTGTGCATCTTCATCCTTGCACCATAAACTAGTTCCAAAATACAAGTGATCCTAGTGCTGGTCTTTGACAGTTATAAAAACGGAACTCAGTCTCGTACTTGTTGGTTTCTGCATGGCATCTTTGGATGCCACTGTTTTCTTACAGAATAACTGTTCTTCATGAAGTACTTTGATGCAGGATTGCTTGCTTGTAAGAACTAAGTCATACACTAGTTGTTTCCATCCTTTATTATGGGTTTTAGTGTTAAAGGCTTTTGTTTCAGATAATATTATTAAAGCTTCAAATATCCTTTTGATTACAGAAAGCAGAATAATGGTCTTTTGCTGCAGCCTTTACAAATTAATTCTTGTGTTTCCTGATGAATATTGTACCTTTAGGTGCATGTAGTATCTCTAAAAATGCACTGTCTGGGACTGGCTGGAAGCACTGTCACTACGTGTTACCTTTCTTGTTGCTTATTTCTGGGGTTCTTTTGGATACTAGTTGAATAGGTGTCACACTAAATCAGCTTGCGCCCCTACTTAACAAGCAATTTTTAAAAAAAATCCAAATGCTTATAACTGCTGGGATTGAATAGCAGCGGTTTTGTAATACGCAGTTACAAAATACTGAAAGGGTAACAAGTTCTCATCATCTGAGATAAGTGAGGAAATAATCCATTTGCTGAGGGGCCTTTTTAACATAATTCCATAAGGTAAATCTGTGATTCTGGTACTTAATATCTCAATGGACTCAATTACACAAAAATAAAGAAATTTAGTTTTCCTCCCAAGGAGAGCCTGGAGAACCCTTAGAATCAGCTTCAAAGCCCCATTGATCTCTCCATGGCATCTCTATGAAATTATTTGAAATCTAGTATTACTGATACAATCTTTAGTATTATTATGTTTTTCGTTTTCCTTTTGCTTCCTCTTGTGGCTGCATTATGCAAGAGATTGTGCAAACATGAAAAAGATACAATGACTACCCCCTAGAGTTAGCAATTTTGTATATGTATAATACTTTATGATAGATCAGACTTCAAGAATTGATCTAAGAAAGCATTTATATGCATTACTGTTTAAACCCATGTTTTTTATGTAGAAATGTAATATGTGTAATGCAAATGGAAAGATCAGGGTAAGACAAAAGAAAACAGCACTTTGTTAAAAATTATAATTGAAGGCATTTCTCTTTTCAAAAGAAATGAGATAATTGAATATTTTAGATATGATCCTTCCTGTACTCCTGAATGAAGATTTTGAACAAACTTATCAGAGAACCACCTCCAAAGAGATTGTTTTGAGAATTTTCAGTAGATTGTGGACCCCTGAAAGAAATGGAAATAAAATCTGTGTTGTTGCTGGTGGTTTATAAATCCCGATGAATGTGCAGGGAAAGAATCACCAACAAAATTCAAAAGTTACTTATCTTTGTGGGCAGTCTTAACTGTTAAGTACTTGCTAACAGCCTGGGATACCTACACTGTGAAATTCGTGTGGGTACCAGTTTACCTCCTTTTAGTCCATGTAAGCCTAGAAGATTAAGTTACCCAGCTAACTTAAGAAAATGCATTTAAAAAATAAACTTACTTTCTCAGTTTGTAGGGAAAGCTTCAGTCTGCCAGCACAACAAAAGACAGAATTTGGTCTTACTGAATCTTGGAAGGGACCTCCAGAGATCAGCTAGTCCAACCTCCTGCTCAAGGAATGTCCAGTAAGAGCAGGTTGTGAAGGACCTTTCCCAGCTGATGAAGGGATGGAGATTCCTCAGCCTCCCTGGGCAAACTGTATTGTTTGACCTCCCGCATAGTAAAAATTTTCTTCCTTTCATCAGTTGGAATTTCCTGTATTCCAGCTTGTGTCCTTTGCTTCTTTTTCTTAGACTGTGGAACTCCAAGATGAGCCTGACTCCATCTTCTCTACACTGTCCTATTAAGTAGTTTTAGCCAACAGTAAGATCTCTCCTTAACCTTTTCTTAAGGCCCAGAAAATGCAATTCTTGTATGCCATGTGTTTCAGCCCCCCGACTGTCTTTGTGGTACTCCACCGAACTTGTTCCAGTATTGCAATGTCTTCCTTGTACTGGATGCAGTCTACCGTCAGAATCATTTGAGTCTGTAGGAGGAGTCATTTCTGTGGTTGGTTGGCTAGACTTTATCTAACACAGCCCGGGATGTGGTTGGCTTGCTTTGCTGCAAGGGCACATTGTGGACTCATTCTTAGCTTGTCCACTAGCACCTCTGGGTTTTGGAGTTTTTTTGAAAACCTGCTTTCCAACTAGTTGACTCCTGACCTGTGCTGGTGCCGGGGGTTATTTCATCTTGAGTGCAGGACTGTACATTTGCTTTTGTTGAACTTGGAAGGTTCCTGTCCCGCTGTCTATCTGAATAGCAGTCCTACCCTCCAGTATATCGACTGCTCCTCCCAACATCATATTGTCCACAGTTTTTCTGAGAATGCTTTCTGTCCTGTTATTCAGGTTGTTAATGAAGATCTTAAAACAGTGTTGCCCCCAGTATCACCACCTGTGGGACACCACTAGCAACCATCTGCTAGTTGGATATCATACTGGTGATCACCACCTTTTGAGCCCAGCACTCCAGCTAGTTTTCCACCCACCATATCACCCATTTATCTGGTCAAAATCTCAATAAGAATGCTATAGTGAGTAAAAAGTGGGTAAGCTGACATGTTTGTTATTTCAAGCCATGCAGAGTAAACTCTGAAATTCTGAATTAGAAGTGGATAAACACGATTTAACTGCATTTAACCTCAGTGACATCATTGCATATACTTAAGTTACTTCAGGACAAGTTTCACCAAATTTTAAACCACAATTTCAGTGTCACAATGTCTAAGAAACAGGGTCAAATCATCTTATTGTGGAATAAAGGCCATAATAGGATACGTGCCACTGAATTCACTTAGACACACTATTGCGTTATTTACCAGAGAGGAAATTAATAGCTCAAAATGTTGCATTTTTAGTAAGGCACTGTAGTTGCAGATTTCTAAACAGAAATACTGTGGAATGTCTTTAACTTTGTCTTTGGAACTGGTTGCTTCAAAATCAGTGGAAATAAATGTAGTTTCCTTAGTGTTTAGTAGTGATTATTAGACTAATCTTAGTAATCACATGTAGACTAACAGATTCTGATCTGATATGTAATTCAATTATATAGCAATAACATTAATTTTAAATTATATATACACACAAAATATGTATGTGTGTGTTTGTATGTATGTATGCATGTATGTAGATTTTAATCCAACTTTTTACCTGCATCAAAGAGGAAAGAGAAGTGTGTTGGGGAATACACACGCATATGGAAGGGTACTCCATTCATTTAAAAAAATGCATATTATGGCACACAATTGCAACAACCTGAATAAAATCTTGTAGCTGTCAGCTTAATCTTATTCTCATGGAAGCTAAAACAAATTTTTCCATCAAATTCCTGAGAAGCAGGATTCAACTCAGAGTAACAACACACCATTTTTAAGGTAGAGTGAGTAGGCTGCATAGGTGCTAATCATTGTAACAATGTCAAACAATGGTGAGGTCTACTTTAAATCAATGAGTTAAGTATGAGAGCAGCAAAAGTGAAAGTACGACTGGTTTTTACCATGTTAGTAACATCTGGGTAAAATTTTTAGGTGCTTGATAGTGAATTAAGAACTGAATTTTTCTTTTCAGTCATGACGTAGGCTCTAAGCAACTGTTTTAAAGGGACTAATAATCTATTTTGAAAAAGGGAGTTGGATGCTAGTTCAGTCACTTTGGTCCTTTGAAAATGTTGCACTTTCCCCAGTAAGTGTATTTCATAGGAATAAATTCTTATTAAACTGTTATATATAACAGTTCCTTTTTTAATAGTGGAATTTCTATTTTCACTCTAAATGATTGGTTCTCAATTGATTGATTTAGCATGTTTAGGAAATTACAGGTCCCTTACATTAGACATGGTAACTCACCCCAAGGCCACCAGTGGCAGAAGATATTCCTGCTCCTAGGCTCCCTCCAGGCTCTCATTAACACATCACATCTACAGTCAAACCACTTGTGTGAGTCAGCACTGCCTGACTTACAGGTCAAAATAAGCTGAGTGAGCAAAAAATTATTCTTTCCTGTCATAGACAAACTTATTTTAAACAGAATGAGCTCAAACAAGTCACATGAGCGGCCAACATGAGGGATGAAAAAATCTGACTTGGCTCAGTAGTGCTTGTGAGGCTCAAAATGTGCTCATTATCTGATAAACTTTAATACTTGTATACCAGATGTCTGCCCACACCCTGAAAGTTGTTTTATTTTGTTAGAAACCAGCCACCGTAAGTCCTACCATAGTATTACTGCACCATTATAAACTGTTATGTTAGTACAAACCCTCCCTCCTCTCTCCTCCCTGCACCCAAAAAAAAGGCAATTTTGGTAATTCTTTCATGTCTTTTTACTAGAAAATTAGAATAACAAAACAGATAAGCTGCATTCCTCAGCCAGACAGAAACAGGGTACTTTGGAATATGATGGTATCAGATAGGCTGGCAAGCCAGCGTGTATAATTTCCCTATACAGGTATTAAATCTTGAGCAGTTAAAGGTGTTATCTTCTGTTGTACAATACTGTACTGCAATGTCTAACTCAGGCCCCAAAGAAAAGGGCATGTCTCCTGCTCTCTTTTGAGCCACTAACAATCCGAGATACCAAGTACATCACAAGCAAAGCCTTTGAGACAGGGGTTCTGAAGGTGGATTTTTGTGCATTATCCACTGTAGTTAAATCCATTCTTCTGCCTTGGGATTGAATATGTATATGCCTTATACTGAAGAGCTCAGCCTCTTCCTAGGGAGACTGAAACTCATCTCATTCACTTGTAGCCCTATTTAAGGATCTTTTATTCTCCGGGCCTTTTCTGATAAGCTATCCTCAGCTTACGGAAACTTCAAAGCTGAGGCAAAGTTATTAAAAAGAGAAAGAAAAATGAACTGCACCTTTAGTTCAAGCTTCAAACAAGACTAAAATTGATTAAGAGTCAGAAATTCGCTTGGTTGTAACCGTTTCCACATTCTTATGGAAATCAAATGTCTCTTTCGTTAGCCTTTTTATTCTAAAATCTGTTTAAAACTTAAGAGATCAGTAACTATTAGCCTGGCAGTATTAATAAGTCACTGCAATTAGAAACCCTGTGGCTAGAGATTTGTTGTAGAGTTGCCACTGAAGTAAACAAAGAGAATTAAATGGTTTAGAAAGGAAACACAACAAAATCACATCTAGAAGTTAAAAGAGTTAATTTGTTCTCTAAGTTTGTTCAGTTATTCCTGATCAGGAAAACCTTTAAGACTTAGATGTCTTCTTGAGTTGGTTGTTGGCCTGTCTTGCCTTGGCTTCCTTAACTGTAAATGAATAATCACGTGTCTTTGTCATTGCCAGGGACAATTAGTGTGCAGAAAATGCCTAGAGATCATCAACTATAAAAGGCACTATAAGAAGCAAATTGTTATTACAAAATTGATGGAAGTACTTTCAGAAGCAGTAGTACTAATCTGAGAGCTAGGATGATGTGAGCTTGGTTTATTACCAGTCCTGGGGCACATCTTAGATTAGATTGCGGCGGGAGCCCAGGAGAAAGCATCCAAGGTGAGCTGTTCACACACGCAAGATTAGTATCTTGATGGAAAAAGCAGTGCCCTGGAGTATTGGCCCTTGAGTGTGTGCATAACTTGCAGAATAGGTGAGTCAGAGCAGGCACCTACTCCATCTGGCAACGGCAGCAGCTGACCCAGAAGCCATGATTGCCAAATCACCTGAAGGCGGTGAACAAAGAGAAAGAACATCCCCTGGATTATGAAGAGGAGTAGAAGGAGATGAGATATCTCTCTTTTCTGCTTCTCCTGATCCTGAAAGAAAGGGAGCAGACAACATGGAGAGTAAGAAAAGGATAGTAGTCAAATGAACTTGGGGAATTGTGCGGTTTGAAAATGTGAGGAAAAGAGATTCAGAGACCTGGATCTGGTGACTCAGGTTGCTGAATCTGCCATTTCTCTCATCTCACTTGCTTCTTTTCTTGAATCTCTTTTTTTCCTTTCTTCAAACACCAGGAAGTTATGTGGTACATTCCTTTTGCAAGGTCATGTTGCTTTATCTTCCAACCAGTGTACTGCACGCATTCACAAGCTAAGAGGGTACTTTGTCTAAGAAGTATATTTACAGGGCCCCAGAACCACAGAGACCATGAGTAAAGGTATCAAATCATTATGATCCTGAGGAAGATGAAGAGTATTACTGAAAGCAGCTCTCATACTTTGATCGCAGGAGTTTTGAAAATAAGCCGTCTGCACAGGTTCCTGCCAGCCATCATTCTGAGCCCACTTAACCAATAAATTTGCAGAATCAGATGAATTTCACCAAGTATTCTAAGGGGAAACTAACTGCTGAATCAATGGATAGGCCTGTCAGTGAAAAGTGCTATGAGCCAATCCCTCAAGTAACAAGTCCTTCTCCTATTCTGTCAATATAATATATACAACCTCAGTCAATTAATAGTCCTGTCCTGTCTCTCCCAGCACATCACAGGCCTGAACTTTCTGAACTTAACTCCGTGTCTGACCCTGCTCCACTTCAGAATATGCCAGCAATTTTCAAATTCTCTAGATCTTACAACTGCTTTGCAATAAAACCTTATGCTAGTGCCGCAAGGCCCTTTGAGCACAAGTTTCAAAGTCCTAAACCCAAACATAATCTCTTGACAAATGAAGCTCAACATAAACCAGAGTTTCCATCAAAATCTCCCAATTCTCATCAACCAGTTTTGAAAGCACACAGCCCATTGCAGCCTCCTGAGTTCAACAGTGGAATGGATACCTTCACTGTACAGGTTTGACAAGCCTAAATATCAAGCAAATAATGTTAATTCTGTGCCTAAAGGCATTCCTGTAAGCCCTTCAGCACTCGAGTATAGAAGGAAGACAACAGATGCACTTGAAGCTACAGCAAGAGGTGTATTTAACAGTAATGGTGGTGTATTGAGCTCTATAGAGCCCATAGTTAGTATTTTTATACCACAAGGAGCCATTCCAGAGGGAACAGCAAGAAATCTATTTTAAAAGTCTGCAGAGACAACAGTATACTTCCACCTTTGGACAAAGAGGGAGGTGAAATGCTTCTTAGCCCGTTGGTAGTGTGGGCCTCATGGGCTAAAATTCCTGAAGCCAGTGGAGCTGCGCCTGCCATATTGTGGCCCCAAAACCTGGCAGAAAACAAGTCTCTTCCTGGGGATCCAAACTATCTTGTTGGAGCAAGCTGTCTCAGTCCTAATTGACCACTTATAAATATTAAGTTAGCTAACTGAGTAAATAATGTGAAACTGAGATGGACCTTACATATAAATTGAACCACTTTATTTCAAGGCCAGAAAGAGAAGTTTGCAAGTGTAAATTCAGAAACCACAAAAAATACCAGCTGAACCATTTCTTTAAAATCTTTTTATTTTGGACGCTTGGCTCACAATTTTCTTTGTTCCAGTTCCATATAGGAACTGTTGCAGTAGGCCATAAGAAGATGTTATCCCGAACATGCAATGGAGCCATATGTTCAAGAACCCTTATCTTTCTGTCTTGTCTTGATGATCTGCAGCCTCCAACAGAAGCCTTCTCTGCCATATATCTAGTCATTCATGAAGACAATCAGTAAGAATGATGCCGTTGCAGTACAGTACCACAAAGATGACAGCATTATACCTTGTTTGCAGATTAAAGATGTATAGTTAGAGTAGTTGAAGATATTATTGAAGCTGAGATAGCAGTCAGTTTGGTCTGTCTTCCTAGCTATTCTTGTTGCTTTCATTTGGTCTCATTCTAGTTGGTCCATATCTTTCCCGAATTTCAGCATTCAGAATAGTTGTGGTATTCCTCCATAGGCATTGCACAGAGGAACATATCTATATGTTCTGCCAGGAATAATTGTTAATACACTCCTGTATAGCTGTCTTTCTCACAGCAACCCATCTTGTAACGTGCCTATCTCCTGCTCCTCTAGGTCTTCCTGATCCTTTTCTGCAGAGTTATTCTCACTCAGTAGGTGGTTCTTCATTCTGTATTTCAGCAGATAATCATCTCCTGCCTGTGTATAATATTATCCATTTGCCTTTAGTGAATTTGGTCTTCCTAAATCAGGATAACTGAATTCTAAACCAGTCTTTTGAACTTTTTTCAGCCCCTGTCCTTCTCTCTTTCACCAGCCATACCACTGACGGTGACACTGGATGGATACAGACCCAGCAAAGAAGATTGTCTACAGAACTTAGTTTATACGTTTTCTACAGAATTCATTTGATACATGCTTCTGTTCAATGACGAACCATTGGTAACTGTTCTGAATAGAACTATCCAAACATTTTTCATCCTATTTGCATCAGTTCCTGGTAGCTTTCTCATGAGAGTGTTATGTGAGACTGCTCTTGTAGGCTTTACTGATATCAAGATAAGTGAGATCAACAAACTTTCATCCATGAGACCTTCTGCTACAGGATATTTTCTTTTAACCACAAAATGTACAAATATACCATATTTTACTGCTGCATTTGCATTTTAAGAGGTGCAAGTACCAATAGGTTACCAAAAAAAAAACCACCTCTTGAAACATTGTAAGGGACCTCATGTTACTGCTGTCATGATTTTGAATAGTCTGCTCTTCATTTCTGAGTTCTTTCTGTATTGTTGTTCATTCCTGCAGGCTGCATGTCTGCAAGGATAAAGGCTAACATCGTAAGAGTAAACTCCAGCTGCTCTATCAGTGCATTCCTCCCAGGGACATACTCTTATGCCCACTTTTCTCCCAAATTACAAAATGTTTGAAAATTAGCATCAAGTTTCAACTGCCATGACAAAAGAAGCACAGGTTTTTGAGACAGCTAAAACATGGATTAATTTAAAATTTTAATGTACTAGTGGTTTGTGTTGAAGAAAGATTTGGGTGTTAAAGGCATGTGCAGCTGCATAGTAGTATGTGCACGTACCAATACATGGAAACCATCTTATTTTCCATTCCTGTTCTATCAATAAATACATATTTTGTGCTCTGTATTAGCTAATCTTTCCAGTTGCATACTGTTGCTGCCTCCATATCCTAGAATGTGTTCATACCAGAAATAATGCAGTCTGTTGTGGTCTTTATGTAGGCAAAATTACGTTTCAAAATTGTAGTGGGACAAGAGACTAAACATGCATGTGCACACATGAAGAGACACATTCATTGTATTTACATATTAATTTCATTATGAATAGTAGTCTTTTTAGCAAGAGAGCAGCAAAGGGACTATATGTGCCATCCAGTGTATTATGTCAACTATATCAGATATATTACATGTATTTTTTAAACAGTCATCTTCTATTGATATGCAGTTGTCTTCTGTTTTTGCATTGCATTGGCTTTGCATTAGCTTTGGGCAGGAAGGTTGGACTAGACAAACTCCAGATGTCCTTTCCAACCTCAGTTATTCTGATTCTAGATGTACTTATTAAATTTACTTGGTATTAATACAAAGATTTTTTCGTGTGTATCTAAACCCAAATACTTCTATGAATTATAAGGAGAGCATTATCTGACTCAGTCTCTGAAAGGAAAATAATTCCGGGACAAAGAGAACTTGAACGTAAATGACAGATTTATCTACTTTAATTTGTTTTCAGAAGAGGATTTCATAGCTCAGAAGTGGGCCAGGTTCCAAGATATTCTCCAGGATGTTTACTTTTAATATTTGAAGTAAATATGTACTGAGGATATATTTCAGACATTTTCAAAGATAAGAATATGCTTGTCAATAAATCTGGAAGCTAAATATCCAATAGAGTATCACATAATTGCTAAGAGTGTGCTTTAAATTAATGATTTTTAAAGAATCTTTTCCATATGGTTTGTCTGCTATAAATTTCATACAACAGGACTGCAAATATTTTTTATACTGCTGATTATATTAGATAAGGAGCGCATGTTTAAAGGAACGCGTGGCTACACAATATTGCTGTTAACTGCATCTCACTCAAAAGCTGATATGCCAAGAATAATATTCTCTCTCCTTCCCTCATTTTTTTGCACAAAAGTTTCATTTATCTGAGTGGAATTTTTTTGAAGAGTAGGACTATGATATTTAAGATCCATTGAGTTTAGTGATGCCATTTAAATAGAGTATTTAGCATAATTGTCAAAGGAAAGACCAGTGCTATTTGCAAGTGCATTGCATCAGATCCATCACTGTCCTCCAGCTGCTTTACACTGGATTTGATTCATAGGCAGGAATTTTAATTGGGTGTTTCTGCTAAGTCAAATAAGCTGGTAACCAGCTTGTGCTGCAGAAACACCATGGCTAATGGGAGCAAAATCTTTAATTTTCTCACATAGTGAAGACTAATGTTTGCTTGAGACAGTGATAAATGAAGCCTTACCTCACTGCTCCTGCTCAGCTTTATGAGAGCAAGATCATGCCAAAAAACTGTGATTTCTTTTTTGACAATTATAAATACTTCTTGTGGCAATTTATTTTCTTATTTTACCAGATTATTCATTATTGGTTTTTGTTATGGGCTTGGACTTTGTGATACTGCGGTCAGAAATCAGAGTTTGGGATTGGGGTGGGGATAGAGGTAGGAGTTAGGAGTCAGGCGTAGGGTTAGTGGTCAGAGTTAGGGTAAAGGCTTAACAAATGTGGTCTGACAATCGATGTCTCATAACCTGAATCCCCCTTACAGCCACAAAATCACCCTTCCTTGTTGTCTCAGCTCTCTCACACCCTTCACATCTTCATGTGCCAGCCTCCAGCTCCTGCCTACTCAAGTGCTGAAGCACAAAGACCCCCCAGACCCCAAGGCCCTGCCATGTCACCCTGGCCTGCTTCACTTCTGTCCTCCCTCTGGCTGCCTGCAAACACATTCTATTGCCTCACAGCGCCGGACGAATCAGCTTCCACCTCACAAATGCCTGCCTGCTTCCCTGGCAGCTTCTGCCAGCACAGCTGTCCTCACAGCTGACACCGTAGCTCTGACCTGTCGCCCCCATCTCTGCCTCAATGGCCCGGCTCTCCCCCGGGCCTCTGCCCACCTCCCAGGCACAGGCACCTGAGAGCTGGGGTAAACGTGCAGGGCCACGAAGGAGGGGTTGGGCTTAGGTTTTGATCTTCTGCGCCGGGTTAGGGTGAGGGAGTTGAGCTTGCCTTTCAGGGGTTAGGCTTTGGAGTTAGAGAAGGGTTTTGGGTGAGGGTTGGGGGTTCTGCGAAGGGTTTGTGGTAAGCAGTTAGGGTATAGGTTGGGGGCTGAGTCAGAATTAGCAGTGAGGGCTAGGGTTAGGGTTAGGGACAGCAATAGCAATTGAAGGCTAGTGACCAGGCCAAGGGTTTAGGGTGGGGATAAGATAAAGGGTTAGGGTTTTGGTCTTCGTTTTTGCGATAGGGCTTGGTGTTAAGGATTAGAGATGGGTACTTGGGTAAGGGTTAGGGGCTGGGTTATGAGGTCTTAGGGTTAGTGGCCAGAGTTAGGGTAGTGGCCTAAATGTGGTCTCACATTCGCTGTACAGGCTACATTGCTATCACTTTAATTGCCAAGAAAAATCTAAAAAAAATCCGTGAGTCAGCAGCGTGCCCCAGCAGCAAAAGGTGCCAACAGCCTCCTGGGCTGTTAGGAGTGTTACCAGCAGGTTGATGGGAGGTGATTTTTCCCCTCAGCACTGGTGAGGCCACACCTAGAGTGATGGGTCCAGTTCTGGGCTTCCCAGTACAAGAGAGACGTGGATATAATGGAGAAGGTCCAGTGAAGGGCCTCAAGGATGATCATGGGGCTGGAGCATCTGTCCTATGAGGAGAGGCTGAGAGAGCAGAGTCTGTTCAGCCTGGAGAAGAGGAGGCTCAGAGTAATCTTACCCATGTATCTAAATGTCTGATGGGAAGGTGTAAAGAGGACAGAGTCAGACTCTTGGTGATGCCCAGTGTCATGACAAGGGGTCATGGGCACAAATTGAAGTACAAAAAATTCCACACGAATATAAGAAAACACCAAGCTGACCCTACTTTGAGCAGAGTGGTTGAACCAAATGTTCTCTAGAGGATCCTGACAACCTCAAGTGTTACATGACTTATAAGGAAGTTATTTACATCAATTTTTTGTTTCATTTTTGTTCACAGAAGCGTCAAGGTCCACAGTCAAGCATGACTAAGCTAGGCACCTCGTTCATGCATGGTTGCACCTCAACTTTATACTCTTAGCCCTTTGGGAAACAGAAGCAGAGGTGGGCTAGTCTTTCTAACATAGGGAACTTAGTCTTTTACATAATCAGTGAATTACCCTGTTAGTTTATGGTTGTCCTTGCATTTTATTCAAAATACAGGGTCTGTATTTCCTTCTCAAAACTCTGAGAAGTTCTCTACAATCCTGAGAAAGAGAAAAAAACCTCCTAGTCCAAGTTTACAGATTTTGCAGCACAAGGCAGTAATTCAGCTCTGTGTACCAAAAGAATGTGCAGTGGTGTTGTTCAGAGCTCACCTGCTGTTTGGTAGATCTAATGGGCAACATGAGGAAAATAAATTGCCTCATTACTTACTCCTCTCAGGAGAAAACTTACAGGATGTCTTAGATTGTGTGCTACTCAGGGTGCTCTTAAAGTGGTATGTTTTATACCTTATTTGGATTTCATAACTCAGGATTATTCTAGAAATAATCAGAGTGCTAATTTTAATTAGAGGAAAACGCATACTATTAGCATGAGTCATATATTTGCGTGCAAAATTTTTCAAGGTGACACAACAGTTGCTGTCACAAAGGTAACATGATATTCTGCAAATTTAATGTATTATTTGCAGTGGAGCAGTCTATCAAGAAATAGTTTACATTTGGGAATATTGTCCTCTGAATCCCCTGTGGTTAGGTCAGCATTCTATCTGACCTCTTGCCTGTTCTAACTGAGAGCATTTATTTTTCTGCTTTGTTTGTTGTTGTTGTTAAGTCTTTTCTAGCACTTCAAACCTGATCTCCCATCCTTCCCCTGCAATGCAGAGTGTAGTTTATATTCTGCCATGTCACAGCAAAGTAGCAAAGCTGATGAGTACAAGGAAAATTTTCACTCTGACTCCACTCCAGTCTTTCAGAGCTCTCTGATCATTTAGAATTAGGCATGTAGAGCTGGGGAGCCAGCTGGTCTCCAGAAGATTCTTCTTTTCCTCAAGTCTGGAGAGAGGAAAAGACTTTTGGAAGACCTGCCCAATTCTCCCCTTCTATTTGGGAGTAGCAGAGATGAGCCAGCATTGCAGAGGTCTTAGAGCAGTGAACTTGAAAGATCTAAGAGGTTACGGGCTTTGCCTTAAGCAGATATCCTCTGTCCAACTTGATTTCCAAGGAGATCAAGTCTGGCATATCAACTCTAATGTGTGGACTCTCTGATTCTTGCTGTGTGGGCAATTGCATCCTCATAGAGGTAAGAGAAGGAAATTCAGTGAGTGCACAGTCCTGAGAATCCTACCTCTGTGTGTTGCTCAGATGTAGGTGAGCAGCTGTGACTCAGGTTTAAAAAACAGTAATTTAGTGACACAGAGCATGCTCAAATGGTTGTCTGGAGGCAAGGTTTCTTTGAGGACCACAAGAGAAAAGACTTGATCAGCTACTAGCCTGAAGATGCCACCTGGAGCTGTTACCTTGAAAGGAACAGCAAGTAGCACAGCCCAAAACCAAGTCACCTTGTGAACCCTTTGACTCTCACCTCTTGAGGAAGCACCAACAGAACTGTGCTGTAGTAGATCTGTACTCTGATGGAGGGGTCGGGACTAGGATTTATTTGTCACAATTTCTTTAAACGCAGCTAATAACGAGCTGTACAACAAAGAAGAGCTGAGGAAGTTTTTTATGAGAAAGGTAAAAACTAGGCATGTTGTAGTTGAAACAAAAAATAATATAATATACATTAGTTAAGGAAGGTTATCAGATGCATTTTTGCCCTTCCCATGAGCATACAAAGTTTATATTCACTCTGCACCATATCCTTGCTTACATACCTATTATATTCAGGCCTTAAATTGTTGTAGCCTCAGGTGAATTAAAATATAAAACTACAATATAATTTGCTCTTTTCAAATGACTGTGTCACTAAGAACACAAAGCACTCTGTCGAGAACAGGAATTAAACTGAGTCAGAACATTAGTACTTTCTGCAAAATCAATTGACCTCTAAAAAATACCTACAACTGACTACCTGTCCACTTTCTGCATGACCAGTGTGAGAGACCACATTGCTAATAATTGTACCTAGCTTCATTACTACAGCAGATCTTTGTATGGTCTGTTTTAGTTACACTGATGCATTAAGCAGTTCAACTGATGGACACTGTGTCTTCATGAGGTCTTTGCTAACAATTCCAGATTGCAGGAAAAAAGCAAATGCTGTATTGTACTCTTACCCTTTCGTGGATAAATTGTCTTTGAAGCTTTTAAAAATATTTTTGAAACATTTAGCACTTTTGCTGTTCTTTTACTTGTTCTTTTTCTTTTCATTTCTGTCCTTCTCCCAGTCATTGACATCTGTGAAATTAGTGTATAGGTTCACTGAGCCTTAGATACTAACCAGGATTTTGTTATTAAATATAAACGATTTTATTGCATGGCGCACAATAAAGCACTGTGAAGTACTGATATGTATCCTCAGTATTGTTTTGCCATCGTGCACAGAGTAATCATCTTAACTGTTCAATGTTAGTGATAAGTAACGTTTCAACATTGCAGTAATTAAGGAATATATCAATATTATGGTATGACTTGGAGTGGTTTTGATATTTGTTGGAAGAGTTGTTTTCAAAAGACACTGTCCCTTTACCGTTATTTTTATTTATTGAGCTAACACATTTACATCTATACATTTTATTGAATCTTTAATAACAGACTGTATCATGAGGATCCATTTTGAGTTTATTTCTCTTAACATTTTAACGTACATCTCTAAACATAAGAATTTTTGTACGTTTCACCATCATGTTGTATCTTCGTATAAAGGCATGCAAAAATAATCAGTCTTTCAGACCATACAATGGGGACAAATTTGTTCATGAGTTTCAGGCAATATTATAACACAAGTGAAGAAGAAAAAGAATAGTAGCAAATAAATAGCAATTGCTTCATGGACAGTTAAAGCAGGATAATGTCTAGTTGCAATTCACTCTGGATATATCAGTCTCCTGTCAGAATCTTGTTCTGTTTTGAACACTAACTAAAAACCACAGTAAAAAAGGAAAGGTACTTCTTTATGAATCCGATTTAATACCTTTTGACATTGGTAGACAGGCTCATTAATTTCAATGGGTGTTGGATCAGGGCATAGATCTTGAAGCCTAAACTTATTTTTCGAAAAATAGATTACATTCTTATTTCTTCATTATGGCCTAATTTAAAGTCCCTTGAATCAGACTATTAACAAAATATTATTCTATCTCAGAAAATAATACACATAAAACTAAAATTCCACTCAACACTCACATAGCACTTTTCCTCTTCAAAGCACTTTAGAAATACTGATTAATCGTAACATTAATTAAATGACTATGGTTTTTATAATTCAGCTTTCCAAAAGTTTTATTCTCTGCAGGGAGCAAGGAGGAGGATAGCAAGGGACTAAAACCAGCTCCAGTAATCAGAAAACTTAGCCTGCAGCAATTAAACTGAGGAATCACTTCCCTTTGCAGAATCTTTTTTACCTTGGGCTAGTGGAAAGATGAAAAGGAAAGATGACAGTGCAGTCTAAACGAGGAATAAATCTGTTGGTGTGTAAAGAAGCTGATTAATTAGATATATTTGCGCTACCTGGGTCAATTGGTAGGCTAACAACTCCTTTCCATGCCTTTTCCAATTTGTATACCTGGCAGGAAATGTAAACAAAATTAATTAAAAAGGAAGTTATTTGAGTGATTGCCCACATGAACTCCATCCATTTGCGTGCAAGATCAAATTCCTTGGATCCAAGAACAAGAAAGCCTGGGTCTGTCATTTTTGTTCCCAGCCAAAGCTGAGACTGCAAGGGAGACAGCCAGAGCCACCACCCAAATCCTTTTTTCTGGCCAGGGGAGAGGGAACGCCATAAGAGCAGTAATATCTGTGGTTTGTGACAGTTTACCTTAATAAATGCTGCTGCTTCCTTTGGTGCTAAGTGTGACAAATAGAAGCGTATTGGTGGTTTTGGCATTAGCTCCGTTGAAGCCAGCTGAAGTGCTTCTGCATGCAAAGTGTAGACATAGATCTAGCCTTTAAAGCACATGTTGGGACAGATATGCTGTATGTTTATGACCAGCTAAAGAGCCCTGGAAGTTCTTTTATCTCTAGGTCTTGAGACAACTGCTAATATAAAGCCTGAATATCTGCAGTCTTGCTGTGTGAGAGAAATGCACAATATGAAGGTATTGGATTGAGGAAGGAGTAAAATCACTAGTAGGAGCAACAGTAGGTTAAATATTTGTTTATGGAATTGAAATATACAAAAGAGACAACAAGAGTAGTACAAAAGCAATGGCTTTTAAACACACTGGTACTTTCAAGTCTAAAATCTATGCTTGCAAGCTAGCTAAAATTTCCTTTAGTTCAGAACATTAAAGAGCAGGAGCCAGGGGGAGTGGGGAGGGGAGTCACGGGCATGCAGGGGTGTGACAAAAACAGGATCTAGCTGAGCATCAAACTGAAGGTGTTTAAAGCAACATGAGGAGAGGATGGAAAAGCTTGGCAGACAAGGCAGATGCAGAGATCTGCATTAAGTATCAGATATGCAAGAGATGGCGAAGGAACATGAAAGCTTAGCGGTTAAGACCTAAAGGGCTGAGGGGGGTACAGCTTAAGGAAGAAAAAATGTCAGTCATGTAATGGAGGGGACAGGGGGCAGCCCTGAGAAGGTGAGTTGAAAGCAAGAAAAATGATCAGCCAGAGGGGGGCAGGAAATACATGAAATAGAAAAGTTACATTTCTAGAAGCAGAGAAGCTGAAAGAAGAAGGTGGCTGGGTTAAAACGCAGCTTCAGGAAAGTAAGTCTATGAAGGATCATGGATCTGAGAAAGCAATTTGCTGAAAAGGAATGATTGCATTGCACCCAGTTGTGATTTCCCATGGCACGTTCAGGGTGAAAATACCAAAATGCTTCTCTTTTGTCTTTGTCTAATGCTACTAGCTCCTATACAGAGTGCTCTTCCATCCCTGTTATGGCTGTGCCCTTTGTCATTCCTAGTTTTCCTCATGCCATACCTTTCTCTTGCAAAATACAGAACCAGCATCTTTCATCTTTTTTTTTTTTTAAAAAAAAGCTTCTATATTGGTTATCCTTTCAGATATTTGATTCTTTTACCAGTAAATCTCAATTGACATTGCCAACATAGATATTGGTGGTTCATGTACTTTCATCGCTCTATGAAAGTTTGAGGGTTTCTTCCCTGAAACTGTAAAAGACGACTATTCCTCCTCCCTGTAGGGCTTTATATGCTACACTACCTGTGGCTGAATTTATTCTTGATAAAAAAGATTTTAAAAAAAGAACACTAGTGAATGGCACATCACATACAATGCATCAGGGAAGATACTGTTCCCCTTTGTCGTGGTCCATACCGAATACCAATCTTATATCTTGAAATCTTGCTGCCTGTCATCAGAGGTGGTGGAAAAGTAAAAAGAGTGTATCGTTTTTCTGAGGGGCAGAGGGAATCTGAGACCTCCACCTGATCTTTTGTTCTGTCTCAGCAGCCATGAGCAAAGTGCACTTGGGTGCTTGGGGGCACAGGAGAGCCTGTGCGTGTAATGGGTTTTATTCTTTCTGTCTTCTCCAAAAATAATTTATCTCCACAGAGTCTTAAAATTTAAGTTCAAATAAACCTGCAAGGAGGTGAAATGCAGTATTGTTCTCTAGCTCAGAGCATTCATCCCAATTTAATTGGCAAGCTAGGCTTAATGTGGAGCAGCTAAAGCAGTGGCTCCAGCTCACGAGTTTTGAGGTGCTTACTCAAACCAGTCTAAGTTAACTCATCACTCATTCCCTTACAAATGGTTAGGCTGAGATGATAATTTTTTTGATAGGTAAAATTGCAGTAATGTAGTCAATTAACATTATGTAGTGAAATGTCTTCATATGCTTTACTCTGAAGTGCCAGAGTTTACAAGTGTTTGTGCACATCCCTAACATAAAAAGTAAAATGACTTGGGTACCTAAAAAACATTTTTGGCCAAACATTGAGAATGGGATTCAGGTGCCTAAAGATAAGCATGAAACGTTAAAGACCGTAGGGTATCCTACCTTGTCTCCATCTGCTTTTCAAGAAGACTGTGTATCTTCTGTAGGTCTACTAACTCTGCTCAGATATCTCAGATATCTAAGGGAATTTGAAAGTGCATTAGTTCACTATGTTTGGACACATGACTTGCCCCCTACATGCCTAAAAATGGTTTTACCTTTCCTTTTACACCTTAATCCTAAACTGATCCAAAATCCTCTGTTCTCTGACACTTCCTAGAAGTGGTGAGGCCCATGCTTTTTGCGGCGCATGCTTTTCAGTCCTACTTCTCAGGTTTTTTCCCACTTTCCTCTTCCAGTGCTACTTCATGCACAGTGGTCTTAGGAACAAGAAACTGATGTTGTGATGAGCAACACCACAGACCACGAGCTAGCACTGGTCAGGCCGTGTGGGTTAGACAGTAGCCACTGCCTTTGAGTTTCATAAATCTGCTCTGTCAACAACTTAAGTCATGTCAAACCAGACTCCACCAGACAAAGGGAAGAGAGAGTAGTATACAAACTCTTGTGACTTACAGTTCCTTCACATATAATGTACACTGTAGTCATCAGTGCTAGAGACTATATGTTATGGAGTGGGGTGAACAGCAGTCACTGGCTCAGTGGTTGCAGTGGAAAGACTGGATGGAGGCAGTCATGTCATACAGTGCTGAGCGAGAGGGCGTTAAACTTTGTGGTGGCTAATGACCCTTATTTCAGTTTGTGCTGCTCTGTCTTCTGAAATAGGGGTTCTCCTTTATAAACCAACATTGCCCCATCAGGCAGGTTATTTCTTGTTCTTGACTCACCTACACCTTTCCTGGTGCTCCCCAAAGTCTGAGGAGTCATCTAGTCACAGGGACAAGTGTCTCTCAACCTCAGTGCTGCAGCCTTTCTTGCTTTCAAAAATACAACTTTTGTCTCCTTCCATCCACTGCCTTTGCTGCTGACCCAACAGCTCTGACATTACCGTGCTTCATCTTCTTGGGTTTGCTTCCTTCTGTGTCCCACAAAATATTGCAGGTGTTTGGCTCTAAGACCAAGAGTTCAGTATGTACTCTTCCAGTGTTCAGAGAAGGGACAGGGCCCTCTGGAACAGCGACAGCTGGACCCTGAGGGGCACTTTCAGGTGCTACACTAGTGCCAATACTGATTATCAGTTACACCTTAAAACCACAGTATCTGACAAGAGAAAGCGTGGTGCACAAATGAACTATTTATCAAATATGGTAGTGGTATTTCTGCCACTGCTATCATGTGATGAATGCACTCTAATTTATTAGACTATCAGTTGAATACACTGACTCATGATCAAAATTTGTTCCATCCGAATTAAGTAGACAGTTTTGGCACATTTATTAAGTAATGATTGAAAGTAATAATAAAAGCTCTCCCTGTAATATTCTTTCCATAAAGATTGTGAAATGCTGTAGTTTAATGCTATTAAAAACCCAAGGATGATGAAAATGCACAGAAACACGTATGTCTGGAAACTGAAGAGGAGCACACGTGTTAGAACGAAGAGAACAAAATTCACATATATTGTGACATACAGACACCAGTAGATCTGGAATAAGGTATCTGTAGCATTACAACAAAATATGGTGGCATTTTGCTATTTTTACATTATCCAGCTACACGATGTGAATGAATGGGTATCTTTGAGAGGGGAAAAAATGGTGATGTATTACTTTTATTAGAGCAAGCTCTACCTGTAGGACAGGGTTCTCAGTTTGAATTAATATCTGTTTGAGGTTTCTTGTGTTTTCAATAGGTTAATTTTCCTAGTCTTGTTCTCTCAAACTAGGAACCATGTCAAAACTATTTAAGAAATATGCCAATGTGTCAAAGTCATTTTTCAGAGATGAGTGAAAATGGAAATGAAGTCAATGGGGTTACATCAGCTGTGAATTTGTCTCAAGGCAATAGTAGGGAAATATTTCCGGAAGTGGAACCTTATCTGTGACGATTTTGCTCCTGTTAAATCTACCAGAAGAATAGTTTGCTCTATGGTTTTGCTCTGAAGGCAGAATCTCTCTTAGGACAGCTATCAGTTTGATCATATGAAGGAAAAAGTTTCCTGAATTAAGCAAGGGAGGCATGTACTAAGGTACTAATCAGACTTTATCATGCCAAGTAAAAGGTTTTAAGTCTACATTGTTGAAATGTTTAGGAAGCAAACGTTATCATCTCACAGTCAAAGACTTAGTGTATGGCGATAGATGAATCCTGCTCTCTATATAAAAGTGATGGAAGTCTTATCTTAGAAAAATAAATTTTAAATGTGTAGTGTCACAAAAACACTATCCCAAACACCTACAGGACATCTTTCCTGTGACACTGCCTGCAAATTATGGCTATGTAATGTCTTTGTTCCTTCCTTTATGAGTGAAATTGAACAAATAAACATAATTTTTCCTTGTCAAGCTGGTGGTTATATTTAACCATACTACATAAATCCTCTTTAAAAGCATCAGATCAGTTTTGGGTCTTATAATGTGTAAAGTTTCTCAAATAACAAATCAATTTATTTGTAGATCAAAGCAGTTCTGTATGAACCCTAACAAAAATTAACACTATTTATTTTTAATACCATTCTCACACACATCCTCCTCTCTTCCCAGCACCCTCATCGATTCTCACTTCTTCAGCTCAGGGAGGCTTCTTGAGCTGCAGGTTGAATTCCCCAGCCTTCCTACCAGTAGTGCTAGATAAAACTTTGCTGACAGTACAGGCCTAGTTTCCATTATAGGTTTCAGTCTGCTTTCAGAAGAGGTTCTTAATGTCAAAAAAATAATTCTAAATGCAAACACTCTGCAGATTGTAACATACGCTAATGGAAAAGTCAAGGATAGCATATGTTGTCAGCTGTGTTGGGCTGATGTAGCAGTAGCTGTGCTTTCGTTGGCATTGCTCGACATTTACACCACTCTAAACTAGAGCAGGCTTTCTTCTAAAGCTAAAGCTAGAAAACATGACTCTTCTTCATGTCTATTGTAAAGCAGCAGGAATATAATTGAGCTAAGAGAAGTTAACTAATAGCTGGTTTTTTTCTATGAATGTAATACAGTAATTTCTTAACTATATGTATGGTTTTAGAAAACAGATTTGGAATGCAAGCAAGTTACTGTGAAATGTTTTCTGCAGTATAAAGAATAGTCCTTAACTTTTAATTTTCCTGACTTAACTCTGTATTAAAGCAAATTTACTACTATTTCAATATAAGTTCCTATGTTTTGAATTAAGTTAAATTAGTGACACATTTTTTATAGCTAAGGCAGGTTTTTTCCTCATCCCAAATACATTTTCAAATAGTTAACAAAGTCTTTGAAGTACTAAAACCACAGAAAATCTATTAACAGTTCACTTGTTAATAGATTTTAAGACCACGTAAACAGTGGCTTAGATCAACTCTATAGCGCAGCCACTCCCCTCTTCTTCCAGCTAGTGTGCCACCTTTTTCTGGTGAACCTCCGGAAGGACAGTTTGAGCCGTGATGCGCATCTGTGCAGGTCAGTTGCTTTACCTGCATGTGTGAGCAGCTCGGTTGGAGGTGGCAGTTCTGGCTCTTGCTGCACCTTGGGGACAGGGTGGGGAGGAGGAAGAAGCCTGTCTGGCTCACAGGCAGCGCCTGGCCTGGCATTGTAATACAGGTTCTGAGAGGGGGGGTCTTCAAACTGGACACCAGCTTGCATAGCTGCCACAGCTGTAGTACGCTGACTAGATTTTAGATCTACAAAATGTGCACTGTGAGTGTTCTGGCACTTTCTATCCAAAGGCTACGTTTGATGCAAATTGTAGGGAAAAAAAGCCAAAACCACTCAGAATACATTTTTGTTTAAATATGTAACTGATAAAGAACTGAATAGTAGTATTAAGCTGGAATTACTACAGCTGCTCAAAATAACTGATGCTGTACTGTCTCATTGTTACAAGTCACCTATAAAAAGCCTAGTTTCCTGATTTGAAGTGTCTTAACACTGATTTGATCTTCTCAAGCCTAAGTATGTGCACAGTAGAAATACTAGAACTGTTGAGCGTTAACATGTCCAGAATGCTTATAACATGTTTGACTCTGTGTATTTTAATTTTCCTACTGAGCTTTTCCTGATAGCTCCAAAGCCTTAATTTATTGTAAGAAGCATCTTGTGTGTTTAGGCATGTGTACTGGCATGAATACTATTGCCTGGAATGCTAGGCGAGGTCCAGGAGATAAATCCGTTTGGGGCAGCTATCCAGATTTCCTTATACCCACAGCCAAGGCACATAGTCTTTGGCTGCTAATGGAATCATCATTGTCATCTGGTTCCACCAGAGGACCGCGACAGCGAGATGCTCCGTTGCACTTTAAGGAAAGGAAAACGGAACATTGGTCTGTTCTGGATGTGTGTACAGGAAGAAGCAGAACGTCTCACCGATCTGATTTATCTACTTGTACATACTCCTGACCAGTGGTGGACAGTGCATTACAACAGTAAAAGCTGCAGCAAATGATAGTTTATTTTATTTTTTTGATACACAAGCTTAATTTACTATATGCTACAGCCTGAAGTAGGCACCATAAGTGATAAGCAACTATTAATGTGTTCATATTACATACAACAAACAGATGCAGATGAAAATAGCATTTCAGGCTGTTCCTGAACCGTGTTTCATACATTTGTAGGGGAAAAAAAGAATTTCAGTTTGCTCAAACAAGCCATTTCTAAAAGAAAAAAATATGTTAACATCCGTACTATATCTGATATTAATACTATTGCTGAAAAGCTGATAATGCAAATGACCAATTAAATATTAAGTTCAAAGAAGTAAAAATGTTTGAGGACAAGATTTGTATCTGAATTGCAGCACACCAGTAAGATTCAAATCCTGCTGTACACATTTTGTTGGTAATGTTATGCTTTTCTATAATCAGTAGTGGTTTTACATGATACAGAGTTTCTAAGATCTCATATTACCACAAAATCTATTTGATAACCTTTAAGTGTAACATTCTGGTACAGACATTTTTGGTTTTATCTCTACTAAGAATATTTTGTTCCAAATGACTGGCTGTATGTCTACCACAGCAGGCGAAATTGTGAGAAATAAAAATAATTTAACATTTGATAGCTAAGATGTGATTTTCCTCTTACCTCTGCTTTGAGATATGGACACACAGCACTGAATTTATGAATTCAGAAATAAGATTTTTAATAAGTACTCACAAATACTAATTGATCAGAATTTAAGTTATAAAAAAATCTGATTAAATTATCATATTATATACAATAATCATACCTGATTATTTCATTCATAAAATGTGATGTAGATGAGATTACTAATTATTTTTCCCAATTTTCCTGTCCTTTTCATCCTGCATGATACACTCTCATGGTGATTGCTGTATGCAAATTCCTAGCACAGCTGCACTGAAGGTGATTCAGAGTTGTTTCACTGACCTCAGCAACAACTTTGCCAGGCCCTCATTCTCTCTGATCTTGTCTTCATTGTGTTGAAGGACTGAGCTGCCATTTTACCATAATAGTGACCCTCTAGAACTGGTGTGAGGCTTCTTATATACTGGAAGCTTCTGGTGCTGGTGTGAACCTTACCCTACATTTTTTTATATATGTATAATTTTTATTATTTTTTTTTAAAGCATTACGTGACTTTCAGGTGCAATTTAAAAAAAAAAATCATTGAAATATGAAAAAGGTTATAATAATCAACAAAATTTCTTTTTCACATCTTCAGTTCAATGTGAACGTTTTAAAAAATCATTGCACCTTTCATTTCTAGAAGTTAGCATTATATAAAATAACTCCTTACTAATTATCAGACAGGAACAGATGTCAGAAAGGCTTTCTTTCTGGTCAGTACCATGCATACAACTAAGGATGCAGTCCAGTGTCATCTCTGAGTACTGAATAAGCAATAAAGTCATAGAAACACTAATAAACCCAGTTAAATTACTGCATGTAGTACAGAATTAACCTTGTTCAGTGAAACTGGTCCTTCAGAGAAGACTTTTTCACAAATAACAGCAATGTCATTGGCTTTGCAGTCACTGTAGTGTTTTTAACAACTGATGCACATTTTATTTATGGTAACTTGAGTTATGAGTTGTGTGATGGGAGATAAGAACTTGCCAAGCTCTGTAAGTTGTGGTATTCAGGTTATCTTTATACGTATACTTGGCCTTTACTATCACCATTTCATTCTCCTCAGGACATGATGAGGCCACACTTGAAGTCTCCAACTGATTTAATATGGAAATGCTAACAGAGTCCCTAATGTGTGAAATGTTTGAACATGCAATCGTATAAATGTGGCTTGCTCCAAAATAGTATCAGTAGCCAATTAGATTACATGCAGTGATGCAAATAGTGCTAATATTCTTGCGTGTTTTCCCTGTACTTCTTCTCCGTCACCCTTTATTGCTCTATCTTCTGAATTCTCCCTTCATTTTCTTTCAACAAAGGCAAGTATGCCATGAGGGATCTGGTCCACCGACTGCCAGGCGCTAACAACAGCAACAGCTCAGCAAGCAAGGCCATGTCTGATGACACCGTTACTGCCATTTGCTGCACTCTGCATGAAGTCATCACTAAAAACATGGAGAATGCCAAGGCCTTACGAGACGCAGGCGGCATTGAGAAACTGGTTGGCATATCTAAGAGTAAAGGAGACAAGTATGTTTTGCAAAATCACCTTGCACCTTTTTTTAACATCTCCAGTAGTTATTACTAGTCCTGAATGTGTTTGCCTCCTCTGTGCAATCATGAGTTGAATACTTTAGTTTCAGCGGAAATCATATGCCCAGTGTGAAAGGTGACAAGAAACAGACAATACCAATAGCAATAGTCTCTGCTGTGGTTTATTTTTGATGTACTGACAGCAGTGCATGGAGCAGTTTAAGGAAGAGTAATTATCTACAGTAACTGCTACCTCTAAGCACTTCCAGAAGATCTTGAAAAACATTAGGGACCAGAGGTGTTGGCCTGAACCTTGCAGAAGGGGTGACGTGCAGGTGGAGGGATCCTGTGAAAGGAAGGGACCTCAACGCAGTTCTGTTACTGCTCCTCTTGCTCTGGAAATAAAGAACATAAAGTCTCTGTCCCTCTTCACAGCACCCTTTTCTCTGCCACCAGCTGCTGGTAAGGTGGAGCATAGCAGAAACATGGGTCCATGGATTTTCCTAGCACCTTGCTTCTGAGAGAGCATTAGGATACCTGCAGGCTACTTTGTGAGGCACCAAAACATGCAAAAAACTTACACATGACTGTGACATTTTCAGAGCAGCTATGGTTTCATCTTGTCTGTTTTCCTATGTACACACTCTTCATGAAGAGTTCACTCTTTATCCTTCTTTTGCCTAAAACAGATAGCCTGGTTCTCATATTTGTCAACCTGCAGAAGTATAGTGCAATGGGACTATGGCAGTTTGAAAACAAAAAGCCTTCACTGTAGTGTACAAAACCCATCAGTCCACCTACTCGAAGCTGTCATCATACAGCCTACTGCAGCATCAGAGCTCTAAAAGAGCCCCACAAAACCAGGCCACAACTTGAAGGAAAGATTTATGCACCCTACATTTGGTATGAGAACTTATGCTCACCTATGTGATCGGAGCATTGCTAATATAATTTAATCACTTTTCTTTTCTTCTATTGTCACCATTTTCTTTTCATACCAAATTCATTATTGAAACATTCTCACATTCCAATTATAAGGGGTAAAAACTAGTAGCGTAACAAAGTATGTAATTGCAGTTGTGGGAGCTCCCCATGCTCTGCTGATTTATTTACATTTGCATTTTTATTATTATTAAATCTATTTAAAATTTTTGTTTGCATTTTCTAGATCAAATGTGCTGATATTGCAAGCAGGTTTATATCCATTTCCTTAAGTTGAATATGTCTTTCCTCAGAGTAATGCATTTGTCTACCTGTTCATTATCTGGTAGAGAATATAAATACCTGTTGAGTCTGGCGGTTTTAGGAGGATCCAAGGGTATAATTCCCTGTCTAAGTATCCCGCATAACTGTGAAAGACATGTCTGTGTTGCATGCAAGTATTTAGCCCAGGAAGTGTTGAGTTATTCCAAAATGCCCTCTGAAATCATGATACATATCCCTTCTCTCAAGTACTTTGAGTTGCGGTCCTGTGTTATTACTGTTACAGGTGACACAGTTCTAGAACAAGAAACCCTGTCAACTCACAGTGCTGCAAATGCCCATCTTAAGTGAAAGTTTCATTTTTCAACTTTCAGAAATGTTAGTATTCTGCACCATTGCTTTGGTTTGGTTTCTTATAGGTAATCCATTGTTTAAAAATTGGAATCGCTAGTTGTTGGGCTGATGAGAAATTCTGGCATACTCATTTTAATACAGTAAAGTACTTCAGTATGAATTTATCTTGTCCAGTATGAAGTGTCTGCTTCTGCAAGTGCAGGATAGTAGCCTGGTCATGCATCCTGGTATGTATCAGTGCCAGGAGTGTGGGGCTGGCCCCGCTAGCCTTTGGAACATGGCAGGGCTTGAGCACTGTCCCTCTATGACAGCACGAGAGAACTGGTGTTCATAAGGTCATATTGGCCAAGCTCATACTGGCTTCACAAAGCTGCTGTTTCTCCTCAGTACTCACGGTATGGTTGACACAGTTATTTTTCTGGTTACTCCATGCTACCAGCACCCCATCCCTACAGCTAGGAGCATAATGAAAAAATAAGGCTTGAAAGCATTTATCAAATTCCTGCTTATTTACCAATTACCCACCTACTGCTGTTCTCTGGATGAGAAATGGCAGGAAAAAAAAAAAAAAGGACCAAATAAATTACTAAGAAAATAGTGTATAAGTTAATTGAATCATTTGTGTCATGAGCATTGCTTTACCAGCTTGAGTGTCAGCCCACCAGTAGTCCTTCTCGGAGGTCACAGGATGCACCAGAGCCTGACTCCTGAGAAGACTTCCTGCCCAAACCAGTAACATATGCTGCTGGTTTTCTGGTTTCTCCTTGGTTTTGCAATCCATGTGCCTTTTCTGAATAAAACATGAATCACTTCAATGACTTCCCCAAACTCCATCAAACCCTCAGTCCAGATTTTGGCCTTTGCAAGGTTTTCTAGTGCTCTACTGCTTTATGTGTATTACTGGCACAGCACAAGGACTTAACTACACAGTGTATGCTTCCTCAATGGGCTGGGTTATCTTCCCAGTCCTTTTCTATTTGACCCTTCTACACTGAGCTGAATATTCTCTGATACAATTTTTTATAGATTCTTTTTAAAGTTACCTATCTCAAGAGGAATATATGACTCCAAGTGATTGTAACAATAGTTTAGAGCTTCTTTGAAAACTTTTCCGAAAAGAAAGTGCATGTGAAGTTACATGTGGTTTTCAACATGACATTACATTGCCGTCATTAAAAGGTAATGGTGTGAGCAAGATGCAAGTCCTCATTTGGACTCCTACTGAAATTTGTCACGACTTTTTATAATCAGTTGTATCTCTGCATCTTGGCTCTGCACTTCAAAACCAGTTCTCATCACCCATCTGGAGTGTTTCTTTTGGCCACTGCTAAGAGGCGCTTAATGCATTGAGCACACTGTCATGAGTTGAAGTTTGGCAGCTTATAGAGAAAGAAACTCTGGCTCTAACTTCTTGGTCCTTTGTGCCAAAAGTTGTAGCCAGGACATCTTCTTAGATGTACATAATACCAGTTGGGTCCTCAACAGTTTTGCGAACTGCTGCCTTTCCTATTCCTCTTATTATGCTCTCAGCATGAATCCTCGTTCTCAGTGTGCAGAGGGACACACACGTTGCTCCTCACTGAATAATTAGTAATATAGAAATTGAATGTATTGCCCTTGCTAAAAACCACATTGGTCTCCAAGATGCCAACCAAAGAACTTATGGTACATTTGAAACACACTTTAATTGTGGGTTTAAATCCATAGCAATGCATTCGAAAATTGGGATGAATGGAGTCTTGTATTTAACAGTCTCTTTCTCACTCTTTCTTTCTCTCTCTCCCTTTTTAATATATGTGTGTAACAGGCATTCGCCAAAAGTGGTGAAAGCAGCATCTCAGGTCCTCAATAGTATGTGGCAGTACAGAGACCTGAGAAGTCTCTACAAGAAGGTAAGGCCTGGGTTTTTTCTAAATTTACCATCTTTCATACGGTTACCCAAATTTGGAGGCTGAGAGAATTTATACCAAAACATTTATGTGAACTGGAAATTTACCTAGAGTTTAAAATTTCAGATACTTGGATCTATGAGTTTTTCTCTCATCTCTACTTTTAACATAGAAATACCTTTTTAAAATATGTGTGGTGGTGAAAAGGGGATGTGAATCTGATTTTCAAAAAAATTAATACAAAAAGTACTGGATCTGACAGCCCTGGAGAATTAAGTCCTCTGTTCATAGAACAAACTTATGCAAGCTCTCCTACTGTACCTTTCCTTCTTACACCTCCCCACCCTGTCCTGAGGAGGTTACCACATTTCCAGCACTTCAGCTCCCAAATTTCCTCATGAGATTGTAAACAAGAGTATCTGAAGGAGTGGTGCTTAGGGACCGGTTACATGTGGAGCTGAGCTGAAACTTGATAGCTTCACTTCCAATCTGCTGGCAGACAGTGGCATCATATACTTGGCTTTCAGTCTATGGAGTCTGTAGTACCATACCATTCCCACAGGCCTGCTAACCTCTTAAAAATGAATAACAATACAGTACTATAATCCTGTGAAATAACATCCTGTATAGCTTTAAGAACATAAGTGTCTACTTAGTAAATGACAACTTTTAAAGTAATTGTTGCTGAATATTTCCAAACTGAATTACACTCCGTGTGAGTATTACCCTGCAGATTTAGTTCTCAAAGTTCGTCTTGCTGCATGGAATTTCACAGCTGATCTAATTGATATTTGTATTTGTAATATCAGTAAAGAGAGCTAAGACTTCATATGGCACAAAAGTTCAGGTCCTAGTTAAGGCTGAGGCATAAGAATGGTGAAGGAGGGAAGTTCACAGCAGCATAGTCTGTGCTGTATGTATTTTGCACAAGAAAAGAATTTAGTTACATGAAATGTATGCACGAAGTCTCAAAACTGGCAGAAGCTGACCTTCTGTTGAAAATGCTGTTCTTTTGTGTGCCTCATCCCTGTTTGTGTCAAGTGTGAGGAGTAAGGAAGACGATTATTGAGTCTCTCCCATTGTTCACTTCCAGTATTTTCAATCAACCTTGGCAGCCCTAGGGATACCATATGCGAAGATGTTCCAAGTAACAAGCTGGTACTCAACTGTCCCATTAAGAGGTGGGAACAAACATGAGCTAGAGTAGGTTTTTCTTGACACGAGGCAGTCACACACTGAAAGTGTGCATAGCCTGGCTTCTGTGCATGTGGGTGGCTGCACTGTAGAGGCTGAACTTTATTGCACCATAATCTCTTAGAGGTTCTTACAATGTCTGGCTCAGTTCCAACCTTCTGTCTGTATGTATATGCTGTGATGGAAAAGCAGTTTCTGGGGTTGTTCCATGCATGAGGTGATCTATATGCTGTATGGCTTCTGAGTATACTGCTATGTAAGGGACATTCTGTTGGCTGCCAGCGCGAATGCCTGATAATGTACTTACATCCTAAGCGTGCTCGGGTACTAAGTACCTTGCATGCCTAAAAGAACATTTTCTGCAGCCACAAATACATAGTTGTGGTATGGAAAATAGGGCAGGCTAGCCTTTGAGGTGGCTTCCAGGACACTCACAGCAGACAGATTGCCTACATTGTCAGGAAGTATTTTATTAATCTCTGTATGGGCTAATTCCTACAGGCTTCACAAAACCTTAAACTGAAGGTCAGTCTCTACTACATATTCATTATATGCCATTACATATGCTGCTAAAGCATTGTATAAATATGGTTTCTTTTCATCAAAGTGTTCAGATAGTTAATTTAAGATACTCCTTTTTTGTTAAAAGTCATAAAGTAATCTTTATAAAATCCATAATATTTATTAAACTTGCTGGTAGTAGGCTGACTGTTGTGCTGGCTGTCTGGGTTTCACCACTGTTGGGAAAATAATGTTTTTATCATAAGAAAATTAGAAAAGTTTGCATTATACTAGTAATCAGCTCATTATGTAATATAAAGATACTGGGTCAATGCAATCTTTACTTTCTCCCATTAAAATACATATGCTTGTAAAAACAAGTGAACATACAGTTGATAGTATAATGTGATCTGCACTTTGCAGTCTCTTGCACTTGCACAGCCTTTTTTGAAGTGCTGGTAAATCCCATTGTATAACCATCAGCAATTTCTGCCTATGTACTAAAGTACCTATACAATTACTGTCAAAGAATTGGTGGCCTACAGAGAAGCACAATTTTGTATTGTAATACAAGGAAATTACAGGCATCACATCGCTTGTAAGAAAAAGTAGCAGCACTTACCTTCCTTACTGTTTGAGAAACAGTGTAACCAAATAGTTTGAATTGTGGTATATTTTAGAGCTACATGTTTGCAGTAGAGTAAGAAAGAAGAGAGAAAAAGAAGTAGTATGCTTTCTATTAATGGAGAAAGAAGGCAATAGATGTTTACTGCTGATACAGCAGTAGTATATTTAGTCCAAATATGACTACATCAGCAAAACCATGAAAACCTTGTTCATTTTTCTAATTTTGCTCAACATTACAGGAATCATCCTATAGCTGGCAGAATATAAACTGCACTGACAGAAAGTCCATCCAGAGCTGGGAATTGGTGTGGTCACCTAATGACTTGTCACACCTGTGAAGGACCAAAAGCCCAGAAGCACATAGTCACCAATATCCCACTTAGAGCACTCCTTGATAAACTCCTGTCTGTGAGCGGAGAGAAGTGTGGGAATCAGAAACTAGTCCCCCACCTGCTGCCCGTAGCTCGGCTATACCCTAAGCAGGGTATATGCAATGCTTCCTGCCTGCTCCAATCCTATCATGGGTGAGCAAGCTCTTCAGCTTTAACTAAGGCTGTAACATTAATATGCCTATGGAGCGAAACCTAAATTAAGCATCCTGTAAGGACACTGTCAAAAATCAACTGTTGCATAAAAAGTAACCCAAATTTAACATATTTCAGGGTGCTTCCAGCTATGTTGCTTAAGAAGAATAGAGGTGTGCACAAATTTCATTGTGCTGCTCAGCGTCTGAGAGATAATTGCCTGTTTCTCTGGTCCATTCGAGGCCAAAAACTGCAGCAGCACCTGCAACGATTCGGTTAACTTCATTGACCAAATCAAGCAATATACCCTGTCTCAAGGTGGTAGTGTATCTGGCTAAGAATACAAACAGTATCTTTTGACAACACAAAAATGTAAGATCCTATCCATCTTTTTTTATCCTGAAAAATGCAAAATTATTCCACAAGTCAGTGAGGTAGAAAGCATAGAAAATTAAATCTGGTAAGCCACGTTAAGCTAGAGATACATGTGTTTCTGGAAAAAGAGTTTCAGGCTCGGTGTTGTGTTTAAAAATAAAGACCAGAGAGATGGACAGAACAAACCCTGCAAGCAATGTAGCTCCAACAGTCCAGAGCTCAGAGTTCTGGTACTCAGGAACTTCTCTGAAGTGGGCTGATCCTGTACCCAATGAAAGCAATGAGAAGGGCCTATTGATTTCATAGGTCCTTTCTGTAAGGCCTCCAAAGCAAGAGCTGGAACTTTTGCAGAAAATAGAACCTTACTGGGGAGACAGGCTAAGCAGTCTGCAGCATCCAGTGTGTTCTGGTATTCCCAAGATCCTATCAAAAATAACTGTTGAAGGTTTGTGTGTTACCTTTGTTCAGTTTGCTGGAACAGGAGCATTATGCCTATTTATTAATAGCTAGTACAACAGGAGTTACACTCTTTGAACTGTTGGTCTGTCCTTTCAAATAGCTTTTTATTTTCTAGAAAGCATGCTCAGCTTGAGACTAGTTTTTTCTGGCGCAGGAGAATGATGGGTAGACTCTAACTTCCTACAGCTTGAGTTGCAAACTCAAGGAAGAGGAGGGGGCATTGGCTTTGTTGTCTCAGTTTCCACTTGGAAAGCTCTGTAAGTCCACAATACCTTATGGACTATGTTTGCAGAGCGATGTCACTCTCCGTACGCTCCTCTGACAGGTACTATCCAGTACAGTAGGATTTCCAGTTCATAGCTGTGTTCTGGCTTTAGCAGGATGCATAGACTTGTTAGGCTGGGCTGGCATGGAAAAGGCACAGAAAGTCAGTGTTCAGATCTGTGAGTAAGGTGAGAGTGTTTACTGTCCTTTATAGGCTTATGCTTTGGGGAAAAAAGGATTTCACTCCCTGGTATGCTTAATTTGGCACTGTCCTAACACAGTCCACCAAGGAAAACTTAGAAAAAGGATAAATGTTTCCAATCCTAAAATTATAGGAAAAAAAAAAAAACCCTTGACAGACCAAGAGGAAGCAATTAATTCAGTCATCCCAGAAGTTTAATTTGCAGGTACTTCATCATGGAAAAGTACACAGGGAATAGTCTTTAGTATGATGAGCAATAGCTGAAATATTGAAATCTAAGCTGAAAACTTCCCACCAAGAGAAAAACAAGGTTCAGGTTCAGCCCCATAGAAACAGTGTTTAGATGATTTAGTGTGATTAATTTCTAAATACTGCTAAAGCTTAGCAAGAAAGAAGTGATCATCACAGTTTTTCATCAGTATATGAAATACTGTCTCCCAAAGAGTGACTTTAAAGTCATGTCATTTTCTAACTTCTTTGTTGTGTACAAATAAGACTTAGATTGCCATAAATGATCATTTGTCTGCCTCTGGTTTTGGGAGTCCATTCTGAAATACTTAAAATCTGATTTTCAAAAGTGCTTAATGGTTCCATAGTCCTGTGGGTGGGTCAGTGCCTCAGCACTTACGAAAAACAGGTAGGGGAGCTTATCCCACTTTTATCCCAGTGCATCAGACTCATGGTACACCCCACTTGTTCACCTATCTTGGTGACCTGTACAGTCAGTGGGAGAATTAAGTGCTGCTTACAGTCTCCAGTGAGAGGCACTGTCCCATTTGTGTTTAGCTACCTAAGCAAGGTGAAAGCAGCTACTGTGGTGATTCTTTAAATACACCTATGTCCAAGTGAGGAACACTGGACCCCACTCCAGTTTTTCGGATATTAGCTGGTTGAAGGTTGGGAGACACTTTGGAGACCACAGATGTGACTGTAGGAGAGCAGATTTCCATTAGCTGCTAAACTCTATTTCAATATTCAAGAAAATAAACAACTGCTCTTAAACACAGATAGCTTGTTAAATGACATGAGGAAATTTGAGCAAAAGGGTTGTGCTAAATGTTAACATGAAAGAAAATTTATTAGCTAAACCCTAGCTTCAATTAGCATTAAATGTGTGTAATATTAAAGAGCTGGCAGAACTGTCAGGAAGAGTATGTTTTCTATTAATTGGTTTGCTTTGCCTAACTATTTAGGCTCCATCAAAATATGTTGACATTCTATCATTATGTTTACACTTACTCTATCTTCCAGTATATGAGTAGAGATCACAATGAATTTGCAGAAATTATTTTTCTTTTCCATTTATTACCATAGGTTTCTGTTCTGCATGGAATAATAGAAATGTTTGTCCTATTCACCTGCCATATGAATAAAAATGCAACCAATTATTTGAAACCAGGGAGGCTGTTAAAGGCAGTTGTCCTTCAGTGTGTAGTGTGCCATTTACAACAGGGATACTATTGTGACAAGCTTTTAATGAAGTCAGAGTAGTCACTCTGAAGATGGCCTTGTCTGTCATTGGCTGGAAAAGATATTTAGAATTGCCCAAAGCCTTAGAAGCAGTTAAGTAAGTCAGGATCTAGAAGAGGACTGTCTCTTCATGTGACTTTCAGAATAATAAAATGATGACTTTGTGAGAAGGTCCTTTATTGCTAAATGTTCCATGAAAATTGCCGGCAATAAACTTCAAAACTCTAGTCAAGGAGTTTTAGAATCTAAAGTCCTTTCTTAAGTAAAATATACCTACTCACCCTTTAAAAATGTTAATTACATCGTGCTATCATGTAGACTTGGAACACATCATTTGGATTTTCTTCTGGAAAGGTTATCGTCAGTCAGACATCCCCCAAAAATATGCTGTCTTTAGGTTAAATTTGTCTAGTCAAAAAGTCTGTGCAGAACTTAAACCCTACATTAAGGATCTAAATTCCAAATCCAGAACATAATAGTTCCTCAAACAAGTGGCTTGATTTGAAGGAACTATTCATGTGCTCGGATTGTTCATAAGCATATGTATTTTGCAGTGCTGATCTTTCAGCGGGGCTTAATTTATTTCTATACAAATGGCAAAGCCTTTTTCAGATTAATATGTCACCCTTTTAGGAAAAGGATGGATTAATTTAAGGTAAACCCCCCACTGTAATATAAAACTAGATTGTCATTATAGAGAAGGCATTGTCTAGAGCCCATTTTTATATTAACTATGAAAATGCAAGTACCTGATTAATAAATGATTGACTGATTGATTGATTTATGGCAGTGGGCGGCCCCAAGCTTCAGTGTGACTGATGACAGAGGATTTTCACCAACCCACCACTCTGGGTCATGGCACGCTCAGCATACTCTCTCCCAGAGCCAAGAAACCAGAATCTATTCCCCAACCCAGGTATTCTGGCTGTCAGCTGACCAGTGTTGAATTGTTATGTTTCATGCATACTGAGATTTGTACCCAAAAGAGATCTACAGGAGACATTTTAATCAAAAGTAACAAAGCCTTACTAGAGTATATATTTTAAAATTATACAGTTTCATTTACTGAACCCTGTAGGTTCTAGATGGAAAGCGTCTCGCTTCACTTAGTAGAGCAGTCCCATTCATTTCAGCTGAGTGAAGAAGGTATGCAGAGTTGTGCTCTCTCTGAGGACGGCATATGCCAGAGAGAGGGGCAAATGCATTACATTCAGTTCCCTGACAAGCTTTCTAGCATTTCAGTAATCTCTCTGTTGATTGTCTGAACCTTTTGAACAGAAAGGCGGTTATTGATAAGCACTATGTTGCAATAGCAGATTAAATTTATCAAGCACTTTGCTTTATTTTCTGGCCCAATGGCATCTTTCAGAAAAAAAAAAACCAAACCAATAGCTGTGTAATTCAGTAAGAGGATCCCAGGTAAACTAGGATATCTATAGAAAAATCAGTGTGTCCGGGAGTTATTTAAATTCTTAAAATGCTAATTTTCAAAACCTCTATTACTAAGAACAATGGAAATTTCCTTCCGACATAAGTACAGTAGATGAGAATTAGCACAACTGGGCTTTTTTTTTATTAGAGGCACTATTTAATTTTAGGTACTAAAATTCCATTTCCTTAACCAAGTGTAGTCCTTTGTTTTCCTCCTAATGTTTTTTTCATAATAAAATGTGACTCTGTTGCAAAACCAAAATACCTTCTGCATATGCACAGCATTCAAGTAAATCCAGGTAGAAACCTATATATATATATATATGTCTGTGTATTATTTCTGATAATATACGTAGAGAAAGTAGGAATTTACATTTTTTTACTGGTTACACAGGACACAGTAGTTATGCTATTTCTTTCAGTGTATTTTTTTCCTACTAAATTTGCCTGGAAGAGAGAAGACATCAGAGAAGATCTCATTTTTAAATACTTTAGACATAAATATTTTTCAAGGTTAGGGTAAATGCTTTTAATCTCTAGCTAACAGGAATGTGATATTTAAAACGCCCAGCTTTTCATCATCTCATATATGACATTACTTTCTTTTGTTAAGCAGGAATTAAGCAAATTCCTAAATTGATTTTAAATAAATGAAATGTGGAAATTCTCTGTAGAATTAACATATTCAAGCCTTTTTAAAGCATCATCTGAGTAATGTTGGAAAGTAGAGATTCTATAACCAATATAGCAAAAGAAATTATAGTCTTCAAATATATACTTTCTCTCTCTTTTTTTTTTTGTTTCAATCTTTCTTGCCTAAAAACATGTTATTCATATTTAAGTGAGCATTTAAAATATGGTTTTTTTATCAAATGGCAATGCTGTTAAATACTTAATCGTAAAATTGTCATTGGTTTCAGTACCAAAGAAAAAGTTGGTATTACTGGTTTTTGTGTGTGTGTTTTCAATTATTATTAATTCTTCATTTTATGCTATGTATTAGTTTCCAGTGTTCATGTAAGATAGGTTTCCCAATGCACATGCAAATATGAAGTATTTCTTCATTTATTACCTTGTCCCTGCCCGCAGCAGGGGGGTTGGAACTAGATGATATTTAAGGTCCCTTCCAACGCAAACCATTCTATGATTCTATGATTCATTAAAGCAAAGGCATATTTTCTGTTCTGCAGGAAATAATAGGTAGTAGCTGCAAACCAAAGTATAATCTGTTAATTTTTTCACATTCTTTCTTAGGGCTTCTTCAGTGAGGAATAATACATTAGCCTGGAATTTTGTTTTTCTTTTTACCTTGATGCTACTTTCTCCAACACAGTTAGCACTAGGCTACCTCACTGTATAGTATAAACTTATCATTTAACTTACCTCCTCCTTTGTTTGCATATGCCTTCACAGGGATTGTTTTTTTAAAGAATCATTCAAAACTTTGTCAAGTAAATTTTAACATTTGTGGCTTTTTCATTCCCAGTTGCCTGCTTAAGCAATATCCTGTTTGCCTATACGATAGGAATTTACATACCATGAGCAAAATCATGAAGCCTAAACAGGAAATTGTGCAAATAAATTGAGCTGAGCTATACAAGTAAAAAACTTTCACATATGCAAAAGTATTCAGAAGTATTTACACATGGAAAAATTGTGTATAAACTATGCTTGAATTATTATTTTTTTTTTAAAGAGAGAAGAGGGAGAGAGATTTTCAGCATTTAGCATAACATATATTAAGTGTCTTCAACTAGCTATATTATCATTCTAAATCATTTGGCTAATTTTAAGAAGAACAGTTTAGGAAAAAAGACAATATTTATATCTAAAATATTACAAAATGTTAAGTCAAACAATGTTTTTCCAATTTTATTTTAATACAAATAATTATCACTGCACTTGTGCAGTCAAGTAGATCGTGTTCTCATTTTCTTAGCTTATCCATCATATCAAGTAATATTTTTCCTAGTTCCTTCTAACTCCCTTTGAGTTCGTTAAAAGTACCAGACAATACTAGAAAGAGAAGGGATTGCCATTATGTTGTTGCTGATTTTTTTATATTTTGCATGGTCTAAAGATGGTAGAAAATCTTTTGGAATCCATAATATTAATGTTCTTACATATATGACAGTGACAACACGATGCAGTATCAAAATTCGTGTTTCTGCATCAATTGTTAGAGGGAGATGTTTTCAAATGTTTTATGCTTCTGAATTCCATCATGTTTACTGTATAATAGACTTCATTTATTTTAATCATTTTGCATTTTACATTGTTAAATTCTTTATGATACTCTCAACAAAGGTTTATTTGCTGTGCAGTATCACCTACCATTCCTTTAGTCACGTTTCAGTTATTTCAGTATTTATATGTTTCTTTCTAAAACATATTCCATGTTTACTGTTGTATTTACAATATTAGCAGTAATCTCAGATACAGCCTGTGCTGAATTGAAGATTCAATACTGATGATAATATTTTCATAAGGACAGTCCTGCACAGCTGTAGCAAGACCTTGCCCATCCTTACACTATTTTGGTGCGGGCTTTTTTACTGAATGGTATCCAAAAAAATCAGATGTGATGACTAAGCTCAATTAAAGCCAAACTAATCACCCCACTCCTTGCAAATACCTGTATGTCTGTGTGATGATATATCAGCTTTTTTGCTGGTAAATGCGCATATATATTTATATGCATATATGTATATACATATATGTGCATATATGTATATATACACATGAATATGGGTGTGCGTATGTAATATGTACTCACGACACTGCATGGACCTTGGGGACACTGCCTTTAAGCATGATGCCTGAACAAGGAGAGCCTGGGAATACCTAAAGGAATAAACCTTAATGGTTTGAGCTATGAGCTTAGAAAATACCTGCAGCTGTGCTTGACTGTTGCTTTCCCCATGAGGGCCTTAAAGTCATGATAGTGCGTTCCTTTAACATTCAGCATTGTAGCTAGCGGTAATTCAACAACCAGACTTAGCAGTAATTCTTCTAAATCATCAGTAAGAGGTGTGTGGAAGCTGACACCATTCTCATCCGAAACCTGCTAGACTCAAGAGGTGCTAAACAAGAAGGAAAGGCATCAAAGTTTGTCCAAACAGTTCTCTAGGATAAGCCATACATATATATGATGCTAAAGCATCCTTAGCATTGATAGTGAGTCTCATGGTAAGCTCTAGCTAACTTACGTGGGAACCACTGGGTATTTTTCACTTCAAAACCAAAGTCCATTTTAAGGTTACTAAGTACAGATTCAGAAGAGAGAAGTTTAATCTCATAGTTGTGTAAAGTCTGTCTCTAAAGTACTCCACCTTTTGAACTTCTCTGAAGAAAAGAAAATCTGAAATGCAGCCCAGGAGTCAGTATCTTTGACTTAGAGCCTTCTTTCTGAAGGGAATTGTATAACTGAAGTTTCTGAAATATCCTTAGGGTAGAGATATGAGTAGGCATCCAGAATCTGGAGGGTTATGCATAAGTGGAAGGTCACATCTGCAGAATTTTTCTTCTCAAAAGTACAGTTCCTCAGAATAAGATTGGATTTTAATACTTGAATGCAAAGTAGATACCTAAGAAAATTATCTGCATGTCCTTTGGGACTGGGTACATTTTTAGTCCACTTAAATAATGTATTAAAATTTTTAAAACAAATATAAATAACATTAATTAATGGCAAACAAAGTTTATCTTGGTTCAGATACACAATACTGAAAAGAATCCAAAAGTCTTTCTAAAGACTTTCAAAAGTCTTAAAGATACATGCTCAGAGAAACCATTTTTAATTCTTGTCAATCTTTTTCTCCAAAATTCATTCAAGGAACATGATCTGTACCATTCAGAACTAAATATCATTTTTAGTTAACTTGTATGCTTGATGTTTGCATATCTAGGTTCAGAAACAGATAAAAGCACATGTGTAGTAAAGAGTATGGGTGAGAAACTTGGTTTCTCCCAACAAACTTGATCTGGTATGTTGGATGACTACTTATAGTTTTGCAAATTAATCAGATCAGTAGAACTTCTACTAGTAGTAATAGCACATGCAAGAAGCACAGAGGGGATGGAAATGAAATTAAATTTGTTATTATGGTAATCAAAGCATGTTTTCTTTTCAGAGGTGAATAGTGTAACTGTGTTGATCTGATGCATAACACTGGGCATCTTTTGCTGATGCTCCTCTGTGGTGCTGTACTTACACTGCCATTCTCCTCGTTCCTCTGGGATTAATAGTGTTCATTTAGCGTGGCCAGTACATGTAAATTCAATCGAAGTTCAATGAAATCTTAAGCTGGTGCATCAATATCCTGCTTTCAGTTCTTTGATGTTCTTACATGATCTAATAATGGGTGGGGAAAAAAATGCTGGGAGGTCCTTCTCATTTCTTCCCTCTTTGCTTTCTAAAACTGCTAAGAGAATTCAAAAATGGCCTAAACATGCCTGCCATTTCAGACTCGAAGAAAAAAATCTTGTGTTTTGCAAGATGTCTCTTTTGTAGTATGTGTGCTTTGTTCTGAATTGTTTTACTTCATTTACTAGCTGATACATTTCATCTTGATAAAAGATAGATTCTTCCTGCAGAAAGTAGAAATTAAAATTTTCACTGGCAGTTTCTAAAATGTTTTTATTACTTTTAAATTTACAAAGTGCTTTTAGAGAAAGTTGTGGTTCCTCTAAAATGAGAGGTGTAGGTTTTGGTGCAATAGTGTGTTCCTGTTGGAGTTAACAATACTAAAGCTCTTATTTACCGAATAAGAAACTCTTAAAGGTATTCAAAAAAGAATATACATTTCTCATCATTAATGTCTAAATGTATTGGTAAACTACATGTTCAAAGCAGCATATCCGTAAAACTCACACAGCTTAGCAATAATCACTGGGATCTCTGAGTCTTTAGTTTAAGTGTATTTGTGCAAGAACTTTCAACCTAAAACCAAGGACAGCATGATTCGTCAGGCAGCTGCACATTTGAATAAATTGATCCCCAGTTTTCAGCCACATTGCCACTCTTCAGGAAGCACGAAGTCCTAATGGCTCTTGATCACAGTTGGCATCATCAGTTGTACCATGTTCTTCACCATAGGAGACAACAGTGGAAATTTTATTCTGATAATGATTTTTTCTTGTTTTACGTTCACAGGTATAATCGAAGAGTTGTATTTTATGATTTAATGCATGCAAAGTAAGAGGTATTGATTGGTTTCTAGTCTTTGTAAGGACAGTAGTCTTAAGAAACTGACCCTGAGCATAAAGTAGTATTTGTCCTACCCCCGAGATTTTGTGGCCAAGAGCCAGAGTTTGCATTTCTAGGGCATAAATGTGCTAAGATAAGGGCATAAACACGTTAAGATAGGTGAAATTGCATTACTGGAATGAAAATGACAACACAAGTCAAAAATTACTGTAAACACTTTCTTGGATGCAAGGTTTTTTGTGCATACAAGATACAAGCAAAAATAATTCTTTGTGATTCTGACAATTTAAATTATAGCTTATATACCTTATGCAGGGGAAAATAGGAGAAGATTAGAAATTCTAGCTGAAGGGCCAAATACTGCCTTCATTTCTTCTAAAATATATTAAAAAAAATTTATTTCTGTTTAAGAGGCAAAGTGATGCTTTGAAAAATGAATTTATTTCATTTTATTGCAGTGTTTTGAAAGGTTTATTATTTAGCTGCATATAACCTCAGCAAAATGAATAATGAACTCTGCTGTATCTGAAGTCTTGTCCTTCATGCTTTGCCTCACATACGATTCCCTTTTCTTATAGCTATTTTATTCATCAGATTAGATCTTGTCATCTTTGCAATTCGCACAACAGGAAATCAATAATTAATTATGGACAGGTAAAGCAATGCCTCAGTGATTTCCTGAAGCATCCCAGAGTTGCGCTATATAAAATGACCGGGGATAGTTACCTAGCTGTTTCTCACTCGGATAGATTTGGCAAGCAATTAGCATCTCTCTCTCTTATTGTGTGTCTCTTCATAGCTAAAATCAAAGGATGAGATGTAAAATTATGGTAGAAGATACGTGATTAGAAAATGATAACACTGCACACAAAAAAAAAAGCATTTGAAGAAGAGAAAACTGGCCAAGGCCATCTGTGGTATTTTGAAAGAAAAAAAATGGATGATACTCTCAGAAGAATATAGTACCTCAGGCTCTGCGATGACAAGAGGAAAACAGGGAGAGAAAATATTCCAAATGATTTTGGGGTGGAATGCTGACAATAGTAGAATAATGGCTTTGCTTTCAGAGGAGCTGAGATGGAGGCTAGGAGGTACACATCTTGTTTCGAAAAGAATGAGTTTAACGACTGATTCTGAAAATGTCACTTTAAAGAGCCTACAGAAAACTTAATAATCCTCAGCCAGTGCCAGACAGTTTTGCTGTGGTTAATGACTGTTTGACTAGGAGCCCTTCGTTAAGCCTCCTGCTGCCCTAAATACATATTTCTCTTTCAGCTTCTTAAGCAAATGAACTTCTGCTGTGTCTGCAATGCAGAAACGGTCACTTAGAAGTAAAAGCCATTTGTACTCTGAAATTCAGAGTAAAAAGGACAGGCGTGGTGATGAGCCCACCGTTCATCATCAGAAAGGAAACTGAAGGGGTGCGTGTGTGTATCTCACAGCTGTGCCGGCCGGGGAGCGGCGAGGCAGCCCCCCCAGCGTCAGGCACTGAGGCAGGGGCTGAGAGGCCCTGGGAGAGGCGGCTGCTGCAGCGGCAGCTCTGCTGCCCAGCTGGCTTGGTCCTTCCCTGCCTGCTCAGCCACCGCTGCTCTTTGCCTTGGCTCAAGTGATGGCACTGCTCCTGGTGCTCTCAGCACTCGGGGGTCTCCGTCCTCTCCCCTCGGTTATATCTCTTCAAGGGAGGAGCGAGTGGTCTTCATCCCAGTGGCCTTCATCCCAGGCTCGCACAGGGGCAGGTGTCGTACTCCCAATGTAACCTGTAGCCAGTAAGTAACTGGCATCATTATCAGAAGGCATGGGAAACAGACTGTATTTTCCTTCAACCACTTCAGCTAAGTGGCTGTACTGTGAGCAACTCCTGCACCTTTATCCAAATTATTATAATATTTTTAAATTCCCCAAACTTGAATGATTTCTCTGCTTTAAGTAATTTTCTGGCTTTCATAAGCTGTGGAAATAAGACTATAAACATAAATACTAAAATCCTCAAATTAAGATGAGCTGCAGTGATCCATGTCTTCACTTTGTTGATTTTGAGGGCCTGGCTTGTAACTGTTCGGGAGAGGAGGGGAAACAGGACAATTGGAGTCAGCAGCCCTTTGTCTTTTGAAGCCACTGATTTCCACTTGCGGACTTAATGTAGAATTAATTTGAAGGATTTAACCCAAACCGCAACGACTGCTGTGTAAGCTGTGAGAATGCCAAGATGTTCCAGACTTAATCCCTACTCTGCTGTTCAACAATGTATCTTGAGTTCCTGCTTTGTAAGCAAAAGACAAAATCCTAGGAGTAAAAATGTCAATATTCTGCTTATGATTGTTTGTAGCTTAGCTAATGTCAGTAAAAAAACATCGGTGAAATAGCTTTATTCAGAATACATCATAAAGCAGATCAATGCCCAGGAGTTCTCTGCTGGTTTTGAGTTTTCCTGGAAACAATGCAAGGAAATCCAGAAAGGACAATCCTTTCAGGAATTGTTTACTGATAATAGGATTTGGCACTGTAAATTCAAAGAAAAAATGAAAGAACACCTTTATTTTTAATATAGATAGTTTATCTAAAACTACTTGTTCTGGTTTTCAAATGTGTTTCTAGAGTTGCTGAAGTTGTTAAGAATTTAGTTGAAATCCGTCTTCCAAAGTAAACATGCTTCAAGCAGAAAGGCAGGGGCTTTTTTAGAGAACAGCCATCTCTCTATGTGTCCTTCAGCAGCTGACAGCTCCTTGTCAGCTACTTTGGTGGGACGCAGGCAGCAGTCCTGCTGGAAAACTCAGTTTTCGGGGTGGGGGGTGGTTTGGCCTCGTTGCCGTGGGGCTGGCAGAGGGAGAGAAGTCAGGCTCGGTATCTCTGTTGAGAAGCACTGGGAAATGTATTTATTCTTCCTTTTGTATTTAAAGAAAATAATATGATCCCGGGTTGTAAAGCCTAATGATAAAAGTGTGGTAGTTGGTGAACATTTAAACCACATTATTTCAAAAATCCCCTTTAAGACCTCTGTGAGATACGTATGTGGATCACCCCAACCTTGTTACCATTTTCTTTTTCTCACCGCAGTCAAGTCACGCGCGTAACTTTCATATGTCAATGTATGTAGATAATTTGATCCAGTTCTAATTTCTGTTATGTCTTATTAGTGTTGTGACAACAAATTCCCAGTGAAGAATTGCCCAGACCTGTGTAAGTCTGATGAGCCTTGACTTAATTCACATCAGATTTATCTTTTACTCTAGATAGTGTCACACTGGTGCACACCAGTCAGGATGTTTCATTTAACCTGACAGCAGTGCTTCAGCTTGCGAAAGATGCAACACCAGCAGCTCAGAGCACTGTCTGGCTGAGTTTCAAAGCAAGTAGATCCTGCGTTACGTTCTTACAGGCACTTTGCCTTGTTGCTGTGTCACCTACTTGTAACACGGTGGTGGGTCTAGTTACCGAATCCTGCAAGTGGTTGCCTATCAAAACTTCACATTTCTACAGCTTATTACCATTACAGGAGCAGTTATTATTACAATTAATTCCTGGAACCAGTAAAATGCTGGCTTACAGATAAGGAAGTAGAATGACAAAACAAGTCTGGTCCTGTGTGCTTCAAGTCATTTGGAAAAATGTCTATTAAGTCACAAGAGGATCGGGCCTGAAGCAAGAAGTAGCATGCTGGAGAGTTTGTAAACTTGAGGGAGGCAGGACACAACAGTATCTGTAGTTTCTCAGGTTTTAGCTGTTACTGGATTTATTGCATCATTTTTGGTTTTTTTCCCTAGTGGGATTTCTCTGCTTCCGAGAAGTTGCTCTCTCTCTTCCTGACAATGTTGGACATCAGTGGCCAGGAGTCAGGGCAGACTATGCTCTGCAGCATGGAAAGATAGTCATGTGCGTGCAGCCACAGTACAGTTTTTCTAAACCACTCAGGGCTTTTTAGGCCAGTGTCTTCTGAGCAGCTGATCAGCATAATCAGTCAGAGGGTAGGGCTTGTGCTTATTTTGGCTGTGTGGCTGTTAGTATGTGAGCTGATGTAAGGTTTCCTTCTGAGCAGATGCCATGAGGTCACCCAGGCTGGTCACCTCAATGTATCTGGTCCCCTGTCTTTCTCTCTTGTCTCTGAATTCTTCACGCAGGAGCCCTGGTTTCCTGTTGTGTCCACATGGTGTCAGTTCCCATCAGGGCTTAATTTCATTCAGTCCTCATAGTGTTACTGTACAACAAGGAAGAAAATGGTGTGTCTGATATCACCCGCTCCCGCAAATCAGCTCCTCAAGTCAAGGACTCCCGCTACCAGAGAGTTCTGAAACTTTGAAATTCTCGCAAACACAATAGAAAAGTGCTTTCTGTTTTCCCCTATATTTTAAACACAAAAAGAATAATGTGGTAAACCTAAATTATATTTTCATAAGATACCTATGCAATAGGTTTTTGGCACAGTAAGTTTAGTCACCCTGACAAAATAATTATTTCCCGTGGGCCTGAAGAAAATTACTTATTTTCAAAATGACTTAAAGTTGAGCAGTGACCTGTTCACTCCTTAAACCCAGTAAAAGGTGATCAGTGAGACTGCAATACCACTTTTTTTTTCTTCAGTGGTTATCCAACCCCCGCCCCAAATCTAATCCCTGCAGCTTTCGCAAGAACGTATCTTTGGAAACACATCACTGCCAATCAAGCTTTAATGTTTGGACTTTATGGAGTATAAATGAGGGAGAATACATACATTCATTACAGTGAAAATACAGAGAAATGCCCAGTAGAAGATACCTTGGAAGAGACAATTAGGACGTATAATGGTATTTCTGTACTCTGGTTGTTCTGTGCCCTCCTGTAGTGTGCAGTTGCCACCTATTAATTAATTGCTGCCAGTTAACAAATGCATCCATTCTGTAACAGAATAACATTGAATTTCTTTCCGATCTTTCAGATCTTTTTATCTTACTCTTCCTCTCCTAGATCACGTTTGTAGTTGGTAAATTGGTTTCTGAAATGCAGTCTCACACACTTTGCTTTTGAGTTAGCTTTCTTCTCTGCAGGACACTGCTATATACTGTACCTTTAAGTACCCAAATCAATTTAATTAAATTTCATTACAGGCACTAGAGCTGAAACAAACTAATGGAAGCAGCCATCATGTCAGGTGGTATTTATCTCGGCATTAAATTGAAAATACTCCCTTTAGGCTCTTAAAAATTAGTTTCAATATTTAACGCTAATAGCTTTTGGAATTGTTGATGGGCATAGTTTTAATGAATATGTTACAAACTGTTTACCTTTGCAAGGGAAGAAGCTTGTTCCTTGCGGCACAGGAGAGTTAGAGACAGATGACTTAAAAGTATTAGGGCTTTGAAATACTGTGAGGTCTGGGAGCTGCCCGTAAGGCGGTTGATATTCTGCAGAACAAAACTGGTACCACACGCTCTTCTTGTAGAATCCGTGGAACTGTGCAGATGACGGGGATTTATTTCATCCACTTCCCATCAGAGCCAGGGTCCACGTATTAATGTAAACAATACAGTGGAACAGAGAACAGGAGTAAAGGTTTAGAGTAAGATTCAGGTCACTTTTTTCCTGACCCACATGCCAGGGATGTGAGGGAAGCAAGAGTGCAAAAGGAGAGTGTGCCTGGCCATGCAGGCATCCAGATCCACAAAGCCTTTTCACAAGGCATTTCTGAATGCACTATGTAAACGTGGCTGATGTCTTCTCCTTTTGCAGGCAGACAGTAATAAATAGTCTGTTCCTTCTCCTTTTATCAGATCTAGAGTCTGTCCTCTTGGTATCTTCCTCGTCAGCTCTCTGTTTAAAAGAAAATAAATGATCAGAAAACTATTAACAGAGTGAATTATAGAGAGTCACCTTTCTGGTAAGAACTTCTGACCCCAGAGAAGGAGGAAGAAGGGAACCATTTTTCTTCGGCAGGATAAGGGCAGGGGCTTCTCACGTGTTTCTTACTTCATTTTTATACTAGAGAAGTCACTGTGCAAGTTATTATTAACAGGAGCTGTAAAAATAACAAGTATGTTATTTACAGTCTTGATGCCTGGATAAGATTATTGGACTTAAGCTATTCATTATGATTATAGCTATAAACGATTAGTTCTTAAAATATATGCTTTATATATATACATATTATATATAATATATATGTGTATAGATGTGTATATATTTTTTTCTTTTAAACTTAGGACTGAGATACATGCACGTTTATACAAATGCATTATGTAAGGAGTACAGACACTCAGAATCTGTAATTAGGTGTCACCTCTGTCTATCCTAATTGACTCATAACAATTCCCTCTGCATCAGTATGAGTATCTTCTGTCCTTCTGCGGTTTTCAAAAGAGAGAGGTGTCACAGTCTTGCTGAGTTCTGTTTCTTAAAAGTTTAGTGGAAGAGGGATTATGCCTTCAGTGCAAGACTGGGAAAACTCTGTGTTACTGATTTAGATTTAAAAATAAGCAGTGATAAAGACAGTTAAAATCTTTCAGTACTTTAAGACATTTGAAATACTGTCATTTAATAAGAGCACTAACCAAAAGTCAATTTATTTACTCATGATACTTTCAAAGTATTTCTAATATCCTTTTAAAAATGTAAAGTACATTATTTTGGATTATTGGATTATATTATGGTACAGGAACAAAACATGAATGATTTAAACTCCTTTTATTTCTGAGCTAGCTGTTTCCAGTGTTTGTATTACTTTGGTTCTTTCTTTTAAATACATCACCATTACCACAGTTTTAAATAGAAGGTATAGGATTTCCTTCTGTACATCTTGGAGAAAAATGCAACAAGGAAATGCATTGATTCTTTCTCTCTCAGTTACAATAATTTTGATAATGCTGGGGCTTCCCCATCTACTTACTCCAAAATTTCCTTATAAGATAGGAATGATTTAAAGCAAAAACTGATTTTCACCATGAAAACAAGCAGTCTTATGATTTGAAAATATTTTCAGGGCCAGAATGCCATTTGCAATGTGAAAATAGAGGCACAGAAAAAGAAAGAACTATTAAACAAATAGCCTAAAAAGTTGTTCAGTGTTTTCATAACTTGAGTCTTTCTGAAATGTGTTATTTTACAGAACTTTCTGCATTTTAATTTTTCTCCTGGTGTGTCAGTACAGTCAGCACATTGTATCCTGCACCGCTAAGAACATTTGCCACCCAGTGGCAGGAAAAAGATAGTAGCCTACTTCTACATACATAGTGAAAACACTAGAGGAAAATACTCTGTACTTAAAACTGAATGGCTTTTCCACTGACTGCTGTTGCAACGTTTGATGTTGCAGGATGGATGGTCACAGTATCACTTTGTAGCTTCATCTTCAACAATAGAAAGGGATCGGCAAAGACCGTACTCTTCATCACGCACGCCCTCCATCTCTCCCGTGCGCATGTCTCCTAACAACCGCTCAGGTAAGACCAAGGCTTTCAGGACTGCAGTAAAGACAGAGGTAATCCATCACTGTCATTTTCCTTCTTTAAGCAGTGTCACTGGCATACGGATTTGTGGTGGAAGGGCACAAAATATATTCTTTAGTCTTAGCTAAATTATCTGTTCAAAACAGGAATTATGGGAGGTTTATTAACACCTTGTAAAGTTTTACAACGGAAAGAATATTCCATAACTTTTTGTCACCAATTCTCATGCAGTGTTTTGCTGATGGGGATTACCTGACTACAACTTAGGGCAATGGTGTCCTTTTGTAGCATGAGGAAATTCTGTTACTCACTTTGCTAGTCATGAAAACCACTAAGTTGTTTATGATGACTCTGCACACTTAGCAGAAGTTGAAGGATCTACATTATTTTTTTGTCAGCTTTTATTCTGATTACATGTGTATGTATACGTAAGTGTGCATACACATGCATATTAAGTTCCACAAAAGCCTGACTACAGATCTTCCTGTAATGTTGATGGCATATTTACACCAACTATCACAAAGTCTGTATGATCCATACAATGAATTAATGTAAGTATCTCAACTTATGGCGTGGTGTTAATTTTTCTGTTCAGAAATCTGGGCATTTTCCCCTCAGCTTATTCTAAGGCAGAGCATACCTTGGTTAGATAAAACCATTCCCACTGAAAGTCTTCTAAGATAAACAGAGTAAAACAGTCAGCCTTTGAATGTGATTTTTACTACCTGTTCAACCAAATGTTGTCATTCCATAGGTATACCAAGAGTGTAGGATTCAAATTGCCCAAACTGATTATTGCCATCAGCATTGTGCCATAGTTTTGTTTTTAAGAAAATTGTTTTAATTATCTGGAAGCTGCATCTTAGTCCTGAAGAACAACCTCTGAGGAAATTTGAAAATGTAGCCAGAAATGCTACCTTTAGTTTTCAAAATCCGCTATTACGCAAGTCCGTAAAGAGCTCTTGTTCCTTTTTTCTTCTCCAAAGCCTTGTTTTGACTGCAAGTGCAAGGCACTTGAAATGTCTGGCCCTGAGAGCTCAGTTCTGTCTTTGGCCAGAACTGTCTCCTCACTTCTGTTACTCTATTGCTCAAAAACATGCTTAAAGAAATTTTGGATGAAATCTTTCTGCCATCATCAGTTATCATAAGACTGGAAAAGGACAAATATAGTGGCTGTTTGTGAAAGAAGAGGAGCCAATATAATTACAGACCAGTCAGCTCAATTTCATTTAATAAAATCGTTGGAACAAATAAGCACAATCTGAGCACCTCAAAGATAGTAGGAGCATAAGATACTGCTTAAGTCTAGGACTATCTGTTTCTACATAGTAGTATAAGTTACTGTCTGTCTGGTAGTATCCATATCAAATCCAAACATTGATATGATCTTATAAAATCCACCTGAATTCCTGCTACAACGTAGTTAAAGCACTTTGTGGATAGAATACTCACTAAAAAATCAGTAAGACTATTTTACACAAGATTTTTATGGGCAAGCTAGCAAACGGTCCAGAAAGTGTCATAAGTGGTAAGTACAAAACCGACTGAAAACCATTCGCAAAGAATGGGTATTGCTTATTGCCAAAGTGGAAGAATGTTTTGCTTGGGAGTTTGCCTTGGGCCCAGTGCTCTTCAGGGGTTTCATTAATGACCCAGATAATATACAAAGGATGCCTATTACCTCTGCGGGTGACATAAACCTGGGAGAGGCTCGTGTACCTTGAAGGGCATTACTGGAATTAAGAGTGACCCTGAGAAATTTGAGAGACTGTCCAAAAGGAAAAAAAGATCCTGTCCTTTACAAATAAACTATAAGGAGAATATCTGGCTAGACAAAAGTCCTGTAGAAGTGATTTAGGGATTTTTGTCAGTTGCACAAATCAATCAGGAGATGGAGAAATTGGGCTCTGAGGACCCACTGAATGGACTGTAATTGTTTAACTCAAATAAGAGATGCAAGATGGGGGCAGTGAGAAGAGGTATGTATCAAGTATTCAAGACCATAACAGCCAGCTGTGAAGAGGAACAGCGTGAACTTTCTCTACTTTCATAGCAGACAAATGAAAATAATGAGCAATAAGGAGCCAGGCTAGACATCAGGGAACATTTCCTAACAGTAGGGAAACAAAGCACTGGAACAGACTGCTTGGAGCAGTTATGTGGTCTCTGTCATTAGAGATCTTTAGTTTTAGATGAAAATCTGTCAAGAATTATTTTGGTATACTGGATTCTACCTTGGGGTAAAGAGTTGAAGTAAATGAACTCACAGTGGCCCATTCATCCTCAGGACTTGGTGATAAGAGAGCTCTGTCTTCTTTTCTGTGTTCTTTAATAATAAGAGAGAAAACCTTGATACCACTTTTCAGTCTAATGTCAACCAATGATTTTATGTCTGCTTCCAGTAAAAACTCTGAAAGAGGGCACTTCTGGATTTTAACACTTGCCAGAAAGCAGTTGTTCTCACATGGGAGGAGAGAGATAATTCCCACAGGGAACAGAGAGAGCTGATTTTGTCTTTATCAGTCAATTTTGTTCAAAACACCAGAGTGCTTAAAAGCATTACTAGAGTATGTGAAACAAAATGCATCCCTATACTAGCAACTTTTTCAACGTTTGCATTCTGTTTTGTTCCCTGTTAGACTTCAAGTTGCCATTAGCTGATATGGTAATTTAATGTCATATTTCTTTATATCTACTGGATTAACAACTTTAGAATTAATCACTATTGACAAGCAATTTAAAGGCAATCTCCAATTCTAATGGCTTCATTAAAAAAAAAGTCTGTCCTGCATTTGCTCTGTGACTTTCAGAGGCCAGGGCCAGCAGAACCAGTCTAAGCAGAACTCAATATCACTTGTGCTTCCCTACTCCTTAATTACATATAAGTGCTTCCCTACTCCTTAACTAAAAAACGTAACATAGTTCAGAAATGCTGAAAGACATAAATCATGATCAAGCTTCACAAATGAGCTTGTCTTACTTCCCCCCCCCCCCCCTTTTCTTTAAGCAAGGACATTGTTACTGCTTTAGAGGTTCTTTTGACATACCTGGGTGGGGGCAGGGGAGGGAGTGGAAGTAAGCACTAGCACTCCATTTATTTTTGTACCATTGTGCTTTCATGAGGCTCTGGGGTGCTCTGCCACTTACCTTGTATTCCTTCCCCTGCCCTCCACAACAGGGAAAATTCATTGTATCTACCAACACCTAAATATATTGAAGTCCGTTTACTTGAAAGCCATTATTTTTTCCTCTGCTTTTCTCCTTTTCCTAAGCATTGCAAGCTCTAGGTCTTCATGATCAGTGCCAGTGATCACCTTCACATTCTCCAGCACTTGAGAATCAAGTACAAAACCAATTCTCCTCCTAGTCACCTCGTACTCTCCTCCTTTTAGCCATACCACGAGTATCGGTGATGAAGGATTTAGTTTTAATAATACCTTAAAATAGTAGTTCTTTTAATGGCAATTGTTTAAAGACAGAGAGTTACCTTTAAATGTAAGGCATTCTTTGCCCTATATTTTCTATGAAAAACACCTTTCTTTTTTTCCTATCCCCATTAGAATCATTTAATGGGTTTGTTTATTTTCAACAGAGAAGGGAAGAAACCATTTTATAAGAGTTTTTCCACACAGTTGAAAGTTAATGGTCTTTTCAACAGAAATAAATTAACCATTTTGAGGAAAAAATGGAAATGCCTATACCAGCAAGTTTTGACAAATTAAAGAAATTAAAAAGCAGAAGGGGAGGGAAATATTATTATTATTATTATTGTACTTTTTTCTTAAAGATCATCTTAGATGTTGAGTGTGAGGGGAAAAAAGTAAAACGTCTAGAGAGAAAAAGATGTTTGGAGTTGATTATCTTTTTCTTCCATAATGTGGTAGTGTTTCTTCAAACAACGTTACTATGGTAACAAATACAAACTTTACTAAAATGTTTACTCTAGAGTTAAATGCTACATTCAGTGATATGTGGTGAGAAAAAATAAATCCATTTTTATGATCTAGCAAGTGCCCCAGCCTCACCTCGGGAAATGATCAGCCTAAAAGAAAGAAAAACAGACTATGAATCAACTGGAACAAATGCCACTTACCATGGAAATAAAGGAGAACACACTTCTAGGAAAGACACCATGACAGGTGAGATGATGCTTACATAGCATATGTAAAAATCAGCTGTGGTAGACCACTGATTTTACAGGTTTGGCTGGGTTTACTGTACTACAGAGATGAGTCAACCTGCTTTGCTTGATTCCAAAGTTTTAGCCACCTTGAGAAGTACAACTGAAGAAATATTTTATCTTAATAAATACAATGCTGTGTGAAAATGATTTATGAAGACTATGTTTCTTCACAGAAGAAAGGCTCTAAAAGCAATTTTACATTTCTTTTTAAGTTTGTTTTCATTTCAGAAGGAAGTTGGTAGTTCACTTTGAATTAACTAGTGTTGTTTTGGCAAGCATGACAATGGTTGAGCATGTGCGGCGATCCCTAACATCTGTCTTTCGCAGGGAGTGGCTTTCTGGGACCGTTTAGCTTATTCTGCACATCAGTCATTCCTAGCAATTTCAGTAGCAGTTCATAAAGACTATCCCTGTTACTTTCTCAGCTTGGCTGATTTAAATACAAAAATTTTCTCTGTGTTTATTATGGCATCTATTGCAAGTTTCATGGAAAGCCTCTCTCCCCTAGTGAGCTCATTAACCTGTTAGCATTTCAGTAATTATAAAATTTCGAGTGCTTTGCCTAGTACTGCACCTCTTTGTTAATTTTGGTCTCCATCACCATTGCACAGGTTTATATAACCTCTGTTGAACATTTTCTTACATTTATACGCTGCTGAGCATCACAGTGTCCTCTCCTCCAAATGCTACCTTTGGGCAAGTAAAAAATCACAGTGAGGAGTCACTCTGCATTTTCTGAAAGCCTGTTACCTCTTCCCATGCCCTCTGTAGAGATCTTGCTCAGAGAATGCCAGAATGGATTGTCTTTGTGTTCCTGGGGACACCAGGAACATGCTGACTCCGTGTCAAGCCATCCATACTAGCTTTCACAACTGTATTCAGGATATCATGATACTCGTACTATATCTACTGTTCTGTATGCCATTGTATAATCAAAACCTAAAGCCCAGCCTTTGAATTTGTGTGGAAATGCAATGCAGAACATTAATTAGCATGAAAGTGAAAATCTGAAGAAGAGGAATGACAGTCAAGACCACTGGAAACCACAGAAGTGAGGAGTGTCCTGAATGGCATCTGCAGCGTACTACATGAAATTGCTGCAGATTCAGTCAAGGTACTGATTTAATGTATCTGTAATATTTTGGGTGTTTCATAGTCACTGAACAGGGTGGTTCTCTGAAACACTTCAGTGGTCCTTACTTGTGTCATTGTGAAGGACAGGACTGCGATTTTTTCAGCTCTTTGTCAAGGATCCATGAAGAGGGAATCGCAGAAGTAAGAACAGCAGGCTGAAAAGACAGAAACATTAGTATTTTTTTCTAGTTGTATCTGCAAATTTAGAATACCAGATCATATCAGAAGGTTCACCAAAAAAGGGTTTCCATGTGGAAAATATGTTTCCTTGCAGTTAGTTACATATTTTTCCTTGTCTCTCTCCACACTAAAAAAATTGGGTGGATTTCCACCTCCACCCATCCCCTTTCATTTTATCTTTTGCTGTAGTGTTTTTCTTCTCCCGGTCCTGTTTCCCTTGTTTCCTTTCTCTTTCAATGTAATTTTCAGAGTGTGAGGTTTGTACTTCCCCAGCAACCTTTGCTCAAGTTTGATTTTTGCATCATGTTTTCCTTTAATATCTGCTTGTATTTTGTCTGTTCCTATCGATCTTTTGGCTGGGCTTTTAGTAAGAAAACTTGGAACTCTCAGAATCATGCTCAGCTATCAACTGTTTTTCCAGCTACTGCTCTCAGTGAGAAAAATCAAAACCAAAATCAAATTGAAAATTGTAATAATATTTCACAATCTTACATTAAAAAAAAAGCTGGAGAGGGACTGTTTACAAGGGCATGTAGTGATAGGACAAGGGGTAAGGGCTTTAAGCTGAAGGAGGGTAGATTTAGATTAGACATTAGGAAGAAATTCTTTACTGTGAGGGTGGTGAGGCACTGGAACAGGTTGCCCAGAGAGGTTGTGGCTGCCCCCTCCCTGGCAGTGTTCAAGGCCAGGTTGGATGGGGCTTTGGGCAACCTGGTCTAGTGGAGGGTGTCCCTGCCCATGGCAGGGGGGTTGGAACTAGATGATCTTTAAGGTCCCTTCCAACCCAAACCATTCTGTGATTCTGTGATTCTATGACCATTGTACAAATGAATATGGAATTAACAAATCACTTTCTCTCTTTCAGATCACCAAATCTCTGCTCATTTGGTCTAAGCTAAAATTAAGCACCATTTTAAGAACAAAAGAAAATGACAGAAGGAGTCTTGCTTTGCAACATTCAACGTGAAATTTGTGTGACATATTTGTAGCTCATTAAATACTAAATATTTCATTAAAGAACAATTTAAAATCCATATTTGTGATTTTTAATTGTGAGACATTTTGGCTTTACTTGGATGGTGTAATATAAGTTCATGTAGCAAGTTCCTTGCATTGCCTATATTTCATTTGCTGCATCAGACAATGCACTACAGCTAATACATCCACAGAACCTCTGGGACTTAGATAAATGTTTTTTCAGGTTCCACCTGGCACATACACATTTTGAGCTGCTCTTGGATTTTGTGTCAAGCTGATGTATTACACAAAGCTTTCTTTGACTTACGGATTTACACAGAGTGTAGAGCCACAGCTGTAGTCCCAATTTATCCATGACTGTCCCCATGCTCTTCTCCAAAGCTTTTCTCAGTTTATAGTTCAAATATTTTATGACCTCTTGGCTGGGACTGAAATGAAGGTTCTTTGATGGATTTTCAAAGTAGAAATGTTGGCTACTTGCCATTGTGGGGAGTTGTCAGGAAACCTCTGGGAAAAATGGAGAGTCTATGAAGTAAGCAGTTTGGCTGAAGATGATAACTTATATTGATTTCACAAGGACAGCTAAAAAATAGAGGAACAATATCAAAGTTCTCATTGCCCTCTTCCCTTCACAGGTTTATGATACCTTGTATATTTACTATCCATCTTCTCTTCTCTGTAGAAAATAATAACCAATAATAAAATGTTATCACCTGAAGTATATTTTTAAGACAAAAACTATTATATTCCTTTAAAAAAACCCAGGAACTATAAGTGCATGCGATAACGTTATTTATGTCGTGGTGTTCTCCTTCAGAACATGGAAGATAAGATTACTGTATACTATCATGGAACTTCTCAAGTTTCTTTTCCTTTGTTACTTCCCTCATCGAACTCATACGTACACCACAGTCTGCACCCTGTATCTTCAGTTCCACCAGGAGAAACACCTTCTGATTAATTGATTTTCTTTTGGTTGTCAGGAATCAATCATCTACACTTTTGTCATTTAAACTTACTTGCAAGTCCCTGCACATTCAGAACACAACCACCCACCATCATCTGTTACAATAGCTACAGATGCTCAGGCTACTTGAACTTATTCTTACTTTAAGAAACTGTAATACACTGAAATCTTTTCTCATGCCCTTACCTCATCATTCACCGTGCAGGAAGGTGGCAGTGGTAGTGACAGGTAATGATCTCTGTTAGCTGAAATTTGTGAGGCACAGAAGCATTTTCCTTTACTGTCTTGAACTAAATGTTAGAAAATTGAGTCCTGCTGTTTATAGCAGAAAAAGCAGGTTATGCAATACCAGATGAGGATGACTACCTGTCCAGCTGAGCACTCCTTTCTTACTATCAGTCTGTGTTTGTGAGCTCAAAAGGCTAGCACCTTGTTATTTCAAAATGCCTGTAAATGTGTTCAGAATACGTACTTACAAGAACTGAAAGCTGACTGTTAAACCATGAATCAAGTGACTGCGATATACGGAGCTGGCTTTGGTCAGTGATACCTTTGTCACATAAACCATTGAGTGACACGATTTTCAAAGTTGTTGTCAGCTTTACAGAAAACTGCTGTGGGGAACTATATAATTCTTTATTTTTTTTTAACCAAGATCATCTTGAAAACTGAACAGGGGAAAAAAAAGCAGGTATTTTTCTATAATGTTCTTCATACAATGCAACTTCAAAGTACGACAGGTTGATGAGAGTACTCATTTTAGAATCTTCAAAGTTTTGCCTAGTAAAATGTACCTCTTTGGTACTGTCTTGCACTGATGTTTAGATAGTGCATAAAACACATACGCACACACTTTCATCACTCCTCAAATCATTTCATCTGCAGCTACAATTCTCACATCTCTGTAAGGTAGTGAGGCTGCTGGAAAACACTCCATCTCTTGCTCCTTGTACCCCTTTGCCTTCTTTTGCCGTACTTTAAAAAAGAAAGTTATTTCATTAACCTTTCTTTCTCTCAGTTTGATAATTTTATTATGATGGTACTTATACAATATTAACAGCAAAAATCAGTTACTAACCACACAATATCTGTCCCTTCATCTAGCTCATTCTCTCCCTTCTTTCTTTTATATTTGCCCTCTGCTTTTGGACAGCAAGAGTCAACTGCTCACTGAGGCATGGCAGAGCGGGAATGGAATTCCCAGGGATGCCGCCTGCGTGTTCAGAAGCAGGTACTGGAGCGGAGCTGCATGCGTTGCTAGCAGCTACATTGCTTGACTTACATTTCCTCCAGAGACAGAATTATCTCAGCCTCCCAGCTAGACTAAGCCAAGATTTCTTGTTCTTGAACTCTTGGCATTCATCTCCAAGCATCAGATGTATCATTGTATTTCTTTTTATTACTTTAAGAATACTACCTTTTTTTTCTTTTTTTTTTTTCATTTTAAACTTGTGAATTTGTATCCACATCACTGCAGTGAAATCATCAATGCATACCTTGCAGCTATTTTCATAAGCTGAAATTATCCATTTTTCCATCACAGAATATGTGATCTGGGAGACTGTCAGTCCTCAACCTGGCATGTGACAATTCTGAGCACATCAGTGCAAATTTCACAGTAATGCATTGGACAGCTATGCACTAACTTTGGACTATTTCTGGATTTTGTAATAGTCTTGGCTATTAGTGGCATATACGTACCATGTGCCTCTTTGTATACCTGTTAAAAGGTGGGTAGGTCATGAGCCTCCTTGAGGTCTCTCTGATTGCCTGCAGGAACAACATATGAATGATTATGTGTCCACTTTGCTATTTTTTGTCAGATTCTTCATAAAACCCTCCAATGTTGCACCTTATACCAGTCTTTTATTCTTGACATCAAACAACCATGAACAGTATTGTCCTGCCTGGACTGAATATGTTCAGTCATTCCTGACTGAAAACTTGCATGCATAAAACTTCAACATCGCTTATCTTCCCATTTCTATACATGAAAACAAAATGGTTACAAGTTCTTCCTCTGTTTATGAGAGTCCAACACCTTGTATGTCACTTTCATTTTTTTCAAGAAGTAGCACTTCAGAAAATGGGTAGCCGAAACACTGAGTATTTTTAGATCTTGAGAAGAGGAATTTGTATAACCCAACTTCTTCTAGCACTTTGTGGGGCAAGCAAAAAACTCAAAAGAACAGCATAAAAAAAGATGGTATCAAGGAAAGATCTGTCAGTTGTACTACTGAGAGTCATGCCATCATGAGACGCACCATAAATAGCAGTGCTGATGAGGATTCCTCTAATACCAAAGACTGCCATCAGGAGGGAGATTTTCAAACACTAAAGCAGAGGATGCAGCTGGAATATAAAAACCATTGAAATAACAGTCAAGTTGCATGCATCGCTCGGGTGACAAAATGCAGCCTGAACAGAGACAGCCTCTGCAGATCGACCCTTTGACACTAACATCTATGACCAAAGACAAACTACTCAAGCGGTCATCATTTCCGTCTGTTACTAGAGTTTGCATTCTTCCCACCTTCAAAGAAAGGATCCTGCTGCAGTCCGTGGAGCTCTTATCCATTTCTTACACAGGACTATGCACTGTATCAATAATTGCATCCAGCTCTTCAAGAAACGAGATTTTTCACCCCTATTAGTTATTTGTTATGAAGTGAAAAATCTTCTTCCAGCAGTTGTTAGGGCTGTTAGGGCTCATCACCCCACCATGTGAGCCCTGTCTTAATGCTTTTTCAAGAACACGCTGGAGATCTTTAAGAACAACATCTGAGATCTGTAAAGCAGCAACATGGAGCAGTGCGCCAAACTCTGACAAAAATTATACACCCAGCTTGGAAACCATGGCAGATGCGAAGATCAAAATTGGCGTGTTACAATCAACTTTGAAGACTGTGCCATTCCTTTCTCCATAGAGGGTGCGGTGGTGGGGGTTAAGATAGAGGCAGTTGCACATGCTGGGGTCCATGCTAGCAGGTTAGCAAAGGAAGAAAGAGTGGTTACTTCTTCAGTAACTGTGGTTCTTCTTAGTGATGTGACTAGCATGGATCCCATACCCAGCTTTCAGCTCTGATCCTCAGTCTTCACCCTCAAAGGTTTTGAGTTATGAAGGTATTAAAAGGAACTCTCGGTGCCTCCAGGTTTTACACCATTGCACAGAGACCTGAGAGAAGTCAGTTGAGCAACGTGTTTCAGTTCCACTGATGACTCTGATTCACAACTACTCAATTGTTACTTTCAGACACGTGCTTTTATAACGAGAGTCTTCGTGACAGCATCAAATCACTGGTTATAATGTCTGGAAAGTTAATAATGCGTGCCCAGTAAGAACAGTGTGCAGCAGCCACACAAAATACTACCCTTATATTCTTTCAAATATGAGAAATAAATACAATCTTTCTAGCCCTACCAGCAAACTAAGCTTCAGCTAGATAACCAAAGTGATCAGGGAAGTCAGCCTTGCAGGGAAAATCCTTAGCTTTTTATGTGCTTGGGGGGCGGGGGGCAGTATGGGAAATAAACTTTTGTAAAACTGTATGATGTTATCGTTGTCTTTAGAATTACTTCTGATTTCAAACTCATAGCTCAGTTTCGTCCATGAATTTTAGTAGTAGGACATCTGAGAAAAAAAAGTGACAGTAGTTCATGGATTTGAGACTATCTTGGCCAGACCTCTTCAGTATAACTACATACTACTTTTTTGCATAACTCATTTTTCAGTTGCATTTAATCACTTTTCCCATGAGTAATTTCACCATGTAGCAAAAGCACTGTAGGATAAATAATCCAGGATTTGGTAAACATCATCCAACTGAAGTGAAAGGAAAAAAATATTTCTTAATCTCAATGTTTACAGCTGTTACCTGATTAGTGTATGTGTGATATAAAATCCCATTCGTAACCTGAAATATATTACTGAATGCTAGCTGTACATGAAATTATTTTGTTGATTTATATGTGAAGTGCATAAGGTTGGTATGAACATGACATAGTGCCTGTTACCATTAGTAAGTACATGCATGTATACCAAAGCAAAGATTTTCATGTATGGGAAACAGGTGCTGTATCATGTATTTCATGAAGCCTTCAGAATTCATTTTGATGTCAAAGAGATACATTTGGTAAACCTGCTTTTACCTGCCTTTTTTCTCTCTCCAGCTCAGAACACTGGAATCTCAACTTTGTACAGGAATTCGTATGGTGCACCTGCTGAAGATATCAAACATAACCAGGTAAGTAAGGAGACTAAAATGTTACTGTTCCAGATGGCAAAAGACCAGTGTAACATCTTGTATGGAAACTAAGAAAAATACTGCAAAGATTGATAAGTCTAGATTGGAGGAACTGAGTCATCTGCTTGTGCAAATGCTAGCAATTCCACTGGCAAGCTACGTTCTTTATGTTAATGGCTAATTTCAACCCAAGTTTCAAAAATTGTCCAACAGGTTATGACAGCACATGCACAAAAATTATGTAAGGTGTTTAAGCCTGTAACTCCAAATGAAATCAAGAAGGGCTTGAGACCTGAATGCCTTAAAAGTTCTGGATATGGGTGACACAGACTACGAAAGCCAAGCTAATGTTAATGGGCCCATCTACTGGCTCGGGTATCTCGTGATGTCCTGTGCCGATGAATTTGGTTAAGTCCGGTCACATCTTATTACTTGAGTATAGCCATTGTAAAATTCAACACGCTGCTGACAGCACACGGCTCATGTGCTAAGGCATCTGCTAAGGCAGATACTCAAGTGTTGAACAGGCCAGGAAGAAGAACCCCCTGTATCTCTTGCAGGGACATGTCACTATACTTAGGTGTTGCAAAGCCCTCAGATTTGCCATTTAGTCACTCCAGAAGCATGATTGCAACAGGGCTTTTGGTTTGTTTTTTAATGCATGCATCATGGCATGGGCAAGAGAAAATCTAGCACTTCATCAGCAAGGACACTTTCCCATGTATATACATCCAAGCCATTTGGTCTAGAACTTTGGGACTCTTTTAAAAATGTCCTGTCATTGAAAACCAGAAAGCAAGCAGTAAGTATGTCTGGATAAGGTATGCATTACAAAAATGTCTTTGGCAGCATGAGTGCCAAGCTAATACACTCACAGAAAAAGTTGCAATACTGGCATGTGTGGCATTCATATAGCTGGTGTTTCCAGTATATTATTCCCTCAAGTCCCTGGGAAACAGCCATTTTTTGCATCCATAGGCTTTTCATAGAGTCATAGAATGGTTTGGTTTGGAAGGGACCTCAAAGACCATCTAGTTCCAACCCCCCTGCCACGGGCAGGGACACCCTCCACTAGACCAGGTTGCCCAAAGCCCCATCCAACCTGGCCTTGAACACTTCCAGGGAGGGGGCAGCCACAACTTCTCTGGGCAACCTGTTCCAGTGCCTCACCACCCTCACAGGGAAGAATTTCTTCCTGAGATCTAATCTAAATCGACCCTTTTTCAGTTTAAAGCCTTTGCCCCTTGCTCTATCACTGCATGCCCTTGTAGTTTCATACATGCCCTTTTGTTTCATCATTATGTGTAATGCTACTTTATACTTAGTTATCACAACTTCCCTGTGTAATACGCAAAAACTGCAGCGTTTTTCAACTGGAGAAATGAGACAAAAAACATTCAAGGAAGGCATTTAAAATGATTAGTAGTATTGGACAGGTAAATGAATATTTAGTAAAATCAATAAAAAAAATTTTCTCTGAAATTTTTTACTAATTACCTGAAATTTCAGTTTAAGAGACTGATATTTCGATTTTCATCCACTGATTTAAGAGGAGTTGCTGATATTTTGTGCCCTCATTTCTCTTTATTGGTTTTGCTTTTTAACCAGCCAGTATTTCCTGTGGTGCACCATATTCTTTCTTTGTGTGACCCAGTTCAGTGCACGAAGGTGTTCCTGCTTTTATTGCATTTAAAGAGATGAAGCCCTTCCAATTAACACAGTATTTCGAGAAAATAAGGATATGAAGTATTATAGCAGCAGGTGCACTCTAACTGCAGTCATGACTCAACTAATTTGATTTTTGGGGTGAGAGTTTGAGCAAAAGGAAAACAAACAAACAAAAACCTCACCAAAAACCAAAATCAGTTTTCCACCTTTTCCCACTTGCTTTTTCAATGAAATACCAGATTTATGATTGACATATGAGATGTAGTGTTCTTAGCTAGAAAGAACTCAGAAATACTACTTCAGTCCCCTATTTTCTATGCAAAAATTGACCATCTCTATCTTTGTGGCATATAAATAGGTTGCTTGGTATCAAATTTTTCTCCTGTGTCCAAGATAGAACACCTGTGTTTGAATATATGAAATGAAACAAGGGTGTCAAGGTCTTGTACACCTTGATAGCAGTCCTAGAAACAGAAGCTAGGGTAGTTGTGCACCCTTCTGCTCTTCTAATATTGTGCCCAGTGTTGTAAGATCACTCGTAAGATTCTTAAAGGGCATGGGCAGCCTTTTGCACAGAGTCCCATACAGACCTGCTTTGAAAGAGTATCACAGAGTTTGGGACATAGCAGTGCAAACGTTCCTCTTTTCTTGAAGGAGCATTAGTAACTGCTGCAGAGCCAGCAGGATCTGCAGAGTCTTCTGACACCAGCATCTGAGCATCAGTATTCCCAATGATGACTCTTTGAGGATCGAAAGGCTGTATCATTTTGCAGTCACAAAACCTGCACAAACTTACATAGGCAGCATAGAGTGAAAGGTAGTGTTCCACTAAGTTACTTTAGCATGTGTTTCTAAATTTCAGATTTTAATTAAGTCCCAACTATAAAAACAGACTTACTAGGGCTGCCTGCAAAAAACCTTATGGCAGACTCAGGTTAGGGGACTGCCTGAAATTTTTTACTGCATATCATAATTATTTCAGCTTCAAGGCAACTTGCTGGAATGTAGCAACAACACAAGATTGCCACCACGAAGTGTTGAGGAGGTGGTAAGAAGATGGTTCAGCTTAAGAGTAGCAGAAGAACACACTGTAGGGCACTTTTTGCTTGAAATTTTCTCATGTCATTGCCTTGAAAACTATAAATGGTTCCTAAGGATATGGTGTCACTCTAAATCTCACTTGCGGCAAAGGCAGCTGCAAAATGTTTAGTGTCTTTATTGTCTTCCATTCGAATTCTTCAAGGCTGAGTTCTGGTCACCAATTTTTGCTGCATACAGCTGCAAAATAGTCAGAAAGTTATATACAGGTTATAGTTACGAAACTAATTGTAGGCTACACTGCTCAGGTCCAGATTTGAGTTACTTTTGAAGTAAATCAGCATCTGTTAGCAGCAATAACATTAAATAATAAATGTATCTAATAACAATATTAAATAAAGAAATGTGATGAGAAGACAAAGCTGTGGAATTAATTCACTGCCAAGCGATAACTTGAACAGATGTTAAGATTACAAAGATAAACTTTATATTTCCAGCATGAAATATAAAAGTCAGAGTGAGACTTACTCCTTCTTCACTCTTGTTGCCCACAGTAAGTTTTATCTAACAGGCTGTGCGTATTGCTGTCTTTCAGGTTTCAACACAGCCAGTTCCACAGGAGCCCAGCAGAAAAGATTACGAACCATATCAGCCGTTTCAGAATTCAACAAGAAACTATGACGAGTCCTTCTTTGAGGACCAAGTGCATCATCGTCCACCTGCAAGTGAATACAACATGCACCTGGGACTAAAGTCAACTGGCAACTACGTCGACTTCTACTCAGCTGCTCGTCCCTATAGTGAACTTAACTATGAAACAAGCCACTATCCAGCCTCTCCCGACTCCTGGGTTTGAGACTTGGGCAGATACAAAAGCTCCAGGAACTGTGCATGTGCATGCATACCACAAGACATTTTTTTTCCTGCAAATTTAGTTTGTTAAAGCCTGTTCCATAGGAAGGCCCAGATAACCAGTATGGAAAAAATTAAGAGATTTTTTTAGAAGGCTAAAAGATATGAAAGCTAAACCTGGGAGTAATTAGAAAGAAATATATATACACATATATATTTTACAGTGTGGGGCAACTTTACTGTTGGCCTGTAGAGTCTAAAGTTTGGTGCTGTATATTGAATGTGGCTGAAGGAAGGAGGGAGAACACGACAGTGGATGTGGGTCAAGAGTTAAGCACAAGTAACCGAGCAGCGTACATACTTTATGGGGAACAGCTTCTCACACTTTGTTTAATATCCTCATTCATTGTGAATCTAGGCTTCAAGTTGCATTTGGGGTTTCCTCTGTACAGCAAGATGTTTCTTGCCTTTTGTTAATGCATTGTTGTAAAGTATTTGATGTACATTACAGATAAAAAAAAAACAAAACAAGTGCATTGTGTATATTACACCAATGCCACAGTGTTTCTTCATCTATGGTTCTAAATATTGCTTCAATTTCAAATTTTGAAAGATGTATGAATTTCCAGTTTTTTGTTTTCTTTTCCCCAGTGCGTTTTAACAAAAAAAAAATCAAAAAAAATCAAAAAAACAAAAAGGAATATTTAGCAGTATTGTTCGTTCTGATATGTGAATTTGTTTGTGGCAACTAAAAAAAAAGGCATTCAGCAGTTTCTGACAATTAACATTCATCATTCCACACTCCTTGTCAACGAAGTGCTTTTTCACTGCCTAAAATTTTAGATGTAGATATTTGAAATAGATTTTTTTCATTTATACCAGTTTTCTTTATGATGATACAGTGTTAAAAGAAAATAAATTACAATTGATCTGTCATCCATATTTGCTAAGAATGTCTATTTCCAAGAACCAACCATACAAATACACATTCTTACTTGTGTGTGTCCACGTATGCATAGTATTCTGTGTGCGCGTGTGTGTATGTGTTTGAGTGTGTGCGTTTGTGTGGCGTAAGACTTCTTTTCATCCAATGTTTTCCTTGTTCAAGCTTCAATTTTTGTTTGATTTTCAATTTTTTTAAACAGTGGAAACTCCAGTATGTGCTTTCTCTTACTCACTTTCTTATCCATTGATAGCAATTCAAAATTGTTAGGCCACGTGCTCACAAAGGAAGGGGTTGTCGGATTTTTTTCACTGACTCCTTCACCCTTAGGTGCCATTTCCTTTAAAATAGCATCTCTTGATCTTCTCTTGAGGAAATATCATTACTCTCCAGCCACCAACCAGAAAGTGCTCAAGGAAGGCAGAATTTGATCTTGCCATCTCCCCGAGGAAATGGAAAATAAAAACCAAGCAGACTTAAGTCTGGAGTCTCCAAACTCTTTGGGCTATAGAAGGCTCCAACTCCTGAACCATTAAGGACAATCATTTATTTTAACCCATACCAAAAAAAAAAAAAAATACGCAAAACACATTCCTCAAATATGAAAGATACCAACCATTTCTGTGCATTTAAAGTAAAACCCTGGGGGAAAAAATGTAAGGGACAGAGGTTTGGGGTTTTTTTTTTAAATTAAAAAATAGAAAAAGGAAGCTAGGCTAGGAGGCGTATTCATCTTAGCTCTTGGAATTCTGGAAGTGAAATAAAGAATCTAGCATTGTTCATTTCTTTGATTCAGGCAACCATTCACTGTTTTCACAGCATAAGACCCACCACAAATGGAGTAGTTGTAAATTGCTCAAATTAAGGAATTTGATTTAGGTTGCAAACATTTCTGTGATTAGTCATTGTAATAGTCTTAACATCACCCGGCACACTTCTGGCTGTGCGCAAGGGGAGAAGTCTCTTGCAAGTCATCGCCTGGTCGATAGGACTCAGCCCGAGTAGTTCACGCAGGCGGGTATTGTGACGTAGAATTGGTTTATTGGTAATCTAGGACTATAGTTTAATCTTTTTTGGCAGCTTTTCCCAGTGTACGATATGTAACCTTATCTGCTCTTTGTAGTAAACAGGGGGAAAAAAATCGCATGCAAAAAAATTTTTAACAAATTTAAGAAAGGGTGGGTGGGAGGGGCACAGTGGGCCAGATGTATAGTGAGGTAGATAAAATATTATTCATAGTTTTGGACACAGGTTGTTTATATTTTATTTATTACATTGATTTTAATAAGAGAAGTGACATTTGCAGTGCTCTTTTGAACAAAGCACATTTTCAGTATAAAAACTTTTTTTTAATAAAGAATGTCACTCGCAATTTGAAGTTCTTCTTGACTGCCTGATAACCACCAGGCTGCGCAGTTCTCCAGGCGCAGGATTGCCATCAGGCAGAGGGGATCCGTCATTCTGTTTGAAGTTCTTAGGACAGGAGGTTATTGTAAGTTGGATTTATTTCCATTCTCCAAACTACTGGAATGCCCACATTGCCCCCTTTCAGCTTCTCTTAGGAATTACTTGGAGTCAAGTGTTGACCATTGCTCAAGTGAGAGATTCTGGATCGATGAAGTGGCATAAAATACCTTTTGTCTATAGTTTGTGTTGTTTTGTTTCCATTCTTCTGTAGTGGCAAGTGCTCCGACTAGTAATGTTCACTCTTGCTGTACTGAGTTTTGAGACGGTGTTGAATTACCTGGCTTCTTTTCCAGGCTTGGAAATCCAACACTGCTGCCATACTGAGCAAGATATGTGTGATGCATTCTTTTTAATATTGAGGAAAGTATCATTACCTATTGCTGTTCCCTTCATTCTTGTACTAGATCACACACAGAAATAGAGAAGAAACAAAACTGTTCCAAAAAAATGTATAAAATGCAATTGATGTACTGTAAAATGTCGGGTTTTTTTTTTTAACAAGCTTCATATTAGAATCTCGTTCAGCTGTGTAGAGCTATATAAATCTCACTGTTTTATTAAATGCTGTTTATGGTCTGGAAGGAATGGTTAACCTATCTCAAGATTAACAAATTTGCACTAACATGAGCAATATTGATTTGAAAAAAAAATAATATTCAATATTTAAAAGATAAACTATGATTTTAAAGGTATATTAACACTGAAAGTACATTTTGACAAATAACATATTTAAGCCCAAAATATAAATGGTTATGTCAGATAACACAAAAGAACTATAACAATATAGATTGAGAAAAAAATGTGTTTCACTGTACATGTTGCTAACATGTACAAAGACAAACTCATATTGACATATTTTCTATTAATAAATCCTACTGTATTGTGGAGACTTGCTGGTCATAGTGCAATATGTTTAAACTCAGAAGTTGACTGCATGGATTGATGCCTAGCTTCACACAGCCAACAAACCCCTGCCATTTATTTACTTTAAATATTAATTGGATAGCTAACTTACAGCCCTCAAGTTATTTGCTCCCCTCTCCCTCTCCATCTGGTTTATAAGCACAACCTCCTCTACAACAGCAAGCAAAGGGGAAAGGTATTTTTGAGAAGAGTGTCAACACCCAGTTCGCCCCTAATTATGGCTGCAAGAACTCAGCTGCCACTGCTTACAGAGAGATTGTTTATCTACACCTGTAGAAAAACTCAAGGCTGGAGCCACTGGGTGGGAACACGCTGTAAAAAATACGATCTTGGCCCCAATGTTACAGACTCCGCAGCCAAGAAACTGAGAGCGAGCCATTAATTTACTGGGGCGTTGCTGGGAGTGCCGCCGAGCAGTGCATGCAAGGGCTCGGCAAAAATTGTTTCCTGGGACAGGGTTGCATTAGCATGCAGAAGCGTCTTGCCGGGGTGACTTGCAACTAAAATCAGAAATGCTGACTGGTTTTTTTATACCTTGGCAGAGCACAGGCTGTGTGAGCCAGCGTGCTGCAAGGGAGCCTTTCTCAACTCCCCCATCCCTGTTACTCACCCTCTCCAGGAGGCAGAAAGAGCTCGGAGTTTAGTGTTGTTGCTTGTATCACAGGGAGCGGTGAGAGGAGTGGGAGCTATGCGAAGGGGAGGAAGAAACAAACAAGGGGCCTAAAAATACAGAAACTCAGAGCTTGTGTGTCAAGACAGATACACGCCCGTAATTACCAACAGTGGAATGGGCCCAACAGATTTTATGCACTGAGATCATCAAATACTACTAAGAAGTTAATGCACTGAACATTTAATATCAGCAACATGATGCCTGCTAATTTTCATGCTAGAAAAGCAGGAGTGAGCAGCAGAGGGAAATCACAGGTCACCGCTGGGCGCTTCCAGCTTCCGCCAGCAGATGTTGGGCCTAAGGGCAGCAGCTGCGTACTGCCATGAGGAGAGAGGAGAGGGATGAGACTCTTAATCAAAGATTGTAAGACTAGATCCAAGACTTCACAACTAGGTCAAAAAGACATTAGGCAGCTAAAATAGAGGCAATTTTTTAGAAACTCCCCCTGCCCTCCACCCCACCATCCTCAATGATAGAGTGTGGTCTCCCCAGCGGGTACGTGGAGGACGCATGGAGGACAATCCATTCCATCAAGGACCAGATTGCAAAGGCCCTTTACTGTCACCTGGGCAATACCCGGCACAGGTGTGTGGCTGAGCAGCCACCCGCGCTCAATGCCACCTGTGCTGGGGCTGGACTTGCCAAGAAGCAGCTCCAGCCACTTGCAATTCGAAGCCCAGCCTTTTCCCTGGAGGCCAGATGCGCCCTGGGCTCTGCTAAAGAAATGTGCAGGGACGGCTCTTCTCTGGAGGACCAGCTAGTCTTTAAATAGTGGCCTAAAGCCAGTTCCAGACATTTAGGCTGAAAGTGGGAGATTTGTTTCATCCCCCATCAAGGGGATTGAAGTCTGCAGCTGATGCCTGTAAGGGGGGGGGGGGGATCCTCACCTTCCAAGCTGTTCTAGAAAACAAGTGAGAAAAGCAGTGACTATCGTGTCTTTTGGTACGCCTGGCTTCGGAGCTGTTGCTCCTAACTCTTGCTCCACTCTTCTGAAGGCCAACCCAATGGCTCTATCTAACACAAACACTTCAAGTTCTTTCTCTCCGATGCCCTCCCTGGGTTTTGCGCCATCTCAACAACTGGGCCACTTTATTCAAAAGATCGGCACACCGCAATCCTCTGCAAGCCCAGGAAGGCACCTGCATGAGTACTGCTGCCAGCCAGGCACAGTACTCTAGCGAGACACCATGTCAACGCATTGTTCTTAAACCTAATTCCCAATCGAGCTCACTTTAGTATTTTTAATGTAATTTTAAAAGCTGTTTCCTTCTTCTGTGGGCATTGGTATTGCTTTGCCAGAAGAAAACGCACGCTAAACTCTTGCAAAGTGTAAACTTTTAGCTTACACCTAATTCTAAAGCGCAAAGTAGTCACCAGAAAGACTTCCATCAGCTTCACCAAGCCATGGATCAGGCCCAAAGTGAAAACAGGTGTAGAGTCGGTGCAACCTTTTCAAAGGATGAGCACATCATGGCCACCCTAGCCAGCACACCAAAGGCTGCAACCTACTAATAGATAAAAGGAGAAAAAAAGCAAGTTATTTTCTAATACCTGTCTGTCAAAATTTACTATAGAGCCTTTGGCTCTCTGTAATTTTATTTTCACTGCTTTAAGAGACTGACTTTTAGATAAAAAATACTTGCAGTGTCTGATTGCTGCAGTTAATTTCAGTAGTCAGATAAGTAGTGTCAGACACTGAAATACCTTTCTTTTCCAGACAGGCAAAATGTGAAGTTTGCCACTAAATCTAGAAAAGCAAAATAGTGGTGGTTTGCTGATTCACTATTTTTCACAAATTCAATTAATATACAAATTCACATAAGCCTTTTTCATTTATACATAGCCCAATGGCTATGGGGGGGGGGGTTGCTTTTTACATAATTTACTTATTTTACATGAATGTTATATAGGCAGAAAATGTTGATAACTAAACACGTCCAGACAATAACTAACACATCAAGGCTGAAGATAAAATGCATGGCAGAGAATTCAGGCTACTGTCTACAGACACAAACAATTATTACCTCTGTTTGACATCAACTGATAGTGAAAAAAAGAAGAGCATGTACTGTATGGAGCCTAACATCTTCCGTAGCAAATATAAGTCCCTTTTGAAAAAGACTTTTCCCTCAAAAAAACCCACCCCCCAAACCTTTTCCGCTAAGCTACCCTGGGTTTGACTTTTTATTGGAGCGGCAGCAGGGGAGGAGAATTTGCATTATATACAATATTTGAACAACGTTGTGTGTTGTTTTCATTTCTGCCCAAGGCCTGTGGATGTGAATAAGAAGGCCACTCACTGTAGCACTGTAACAGCATTAAGCAAATCAAAATATGCAAAATAACATCCACATTTAAAAATGTGAAAAACACCACTTCTAATACCCTGGCTAGCGCTGCAGGCTCACCATCACGGGAAAGACAAGAAGACAAAAAAAAAAAAAAGTGGCTGGCTCTTTTGAAATAACAACCTCCTGTTACACAGACACACCAGCGCTTGCTCAATAGTTAAAAGAGTGACTGGTGCAAAAGCTGATCAGAAGAGACCCACGGAATTTGGGGTGCCTTCAACCGTGGGGCTGAGCAGGGCAAGCTGCGGCAGTGCTCGGAGCAGCCCGCTGCCTGTGGGGCTACTTTGCAGCAGTTTGTGCTCTGCTTTACTTCAGATAGAGTAGTTTAAGACATCACCTGTTTGTTTCGTTGTTTTGTTTTTCCTCTGGTTCCTTTTTAAGAATGTAATAGTTGTTATGACCCACCCTGATTACCAAAACCCAGGTGCAGAGCCACCACGTGCATGTCAGCAACTCATTCTGCTCTTGCAGTCACAGCTTAGCTGTGCTGGAGAAAAAGAAAAAAATCTCAATTAGTAGAAACTGATAATTATGTGTCCTGAACAAAATTCGCAATTTTCTCAAATTTTAAAATAAAAAACCTGGAAACCTTAATTATGCATGGTTTGCTGGCACATTGAAGCATGGGCAGGAGCTCAGGCCCCTGAGCTAGGCTCAGGTCCGGGCAAACCTCGAGAAGGTGTTTGAGCAGGAGGATACAGACCACCTGAGTGGGGAGGTGCTGCCCATGGGTTGTGCACAGGCTGCACCAAGGAGGAGGGCTCCGTGCCAGCGTACGGGCATCAGTAATGTCTCCTGACACTAAGAAGGGAACATAAAGTTGGAAGCCAGAGACCAGGAGAATTAAAGCTGCCATTGTTAACACAGGGGAAAGTGGGAGCTACCCTTCCCACAGCTAATGTCTGTGGTTTAGGCTTTTTTGGCTTGTTTTTAGGTTTTTGTTTTGTTTTGTTTTGATTTGATTTCCTAAAATTTGATGTGTATGTGTAGGTTAAGATACTGATTTAGTTTAATAACACTGTGATGTAATGCAAATTATATACTCTAACAGACTATGAAATTCCAGATCTATCAGGGTGGCTGTGTATACGATATGTCATTAATTAATGACTGTGCAAATCAGCAAAATTAAGGTTAAACAGGTGTTAAAAGACAGGAGGATTTTGGAACTGCTTCCTAAAGTGGCAAATGATGGCTGTCATTTGTCTTGTCACTGCCATGCCACAGTTTAAGTGTGATGTTTGTCTGCTGTATTAACTTTGATTTAAAAAATAAAAGCAGTTTTATAAACCAGAACCACTTCAGTCATAGCTAAGCCTGCTCCGCTGAGCTAAAAGATGTAAAAAGTAGGAAATTAACCATATAATCTTTTATTGTGTTTCCAATACCATGTCCAGAAATCATGAATTATCCCAGAAAGACTGAGACTCTTCTACTTCCAGGGATTTACTCTGCATCTTGCTGACGGCACTTACCGCCTCTCCCCAGGGCAATGGAGCCCCGCAGTATGGCCAACGATATTTTCAGGAAATCTCAGCAAAGAGCTATGTGTGCGGGAAGCAAAACCGGCAGGTCTGTGTCTTGCTACAACCGAAATCCTGATCCTTCTTCCAAGACCTTCATCCATCCCACACAGTGCTGCAGGGCTGGAAGAGCAGAAAGGGGATGTGACCACCCTAACCTGCTGTTTGAAATAAATCACTGCCTCAAACTAGGGGCATATAAAACTGCTTAAAGATATCTTAGCTCTAGGTTTTTTGGTGTGTGGGTTCCAATGTAGTTTCATTATGTGATTTTTGACTAAAAGGCAGTAAAAGAGGAATTCTTTTACAGCAAGAACGCTTTGGGGCTTAGACAAACCCACTGGAAACATGGGGTAATTCAGGCACTAGTAACTACAACATACCAGATGCTACTCACTCTTCAGTGCTGTCTGGATAGATCTAGAGGCTGATGCCTAAAAGCAACCCTACCTGCAAAATTATTCCAGAGGAGTGACCAGAGGGCTGGCCCATAACAGGTATAGCTGGTGTTTGTCATTTCACTGAGCTTGGAAGGCATTTCTGCTGAAAAAGACAGCACGCTGTAAAACAGCGAAGGGTCTGTAGCTGTAGGAGCGTGGATGGCTGGGCCACTTAGGTGCCTGGGGTGAGTAATTGCTCTAAGGTGGAGCAACAGCAGTCAGTCCTGGGATGCAAAAGTTACACTCTAAAAACGAAAACTATCAAACACCATTTTTTGCTCATGACTTTTAGAGTCAACTGTAAAGTGAAGAAGCTGTTCTAGGAGTGTCCTCTATGCAAAAGAACTTCACAGGTCCTAAGTGATATATGGATTTTTGTGGCAAGGTGAAATAATAGAAACAGCCAGCAGAGCTGACTGGAGTAGCTGGCAGAGCAAGGCACAGCAAGGAGCAGAGTTACGTGCTGTGTTCATCTCCTTGTTAGGTTCTCATTTTACTCCCTCTCAATAAAATATTTTAAGGCAATGGGTGCACCATGGCAAAGAGAGAAATTTAGCTTATTGAATGCAAAAAAGTTTTCAGCTTAATTTTTTCCTCATACCCCTGAAGGGCTGCTGCTGTTACTGCCAATCAAGTCCTTGCAGACTTGACTAGTCATTGTCCCAGGTCCATAGGTAAGATAAGAAATACTGCCACCAAGAACTGAAGTTAACTGAGGCTTAATGAAGTCAAACCAGTTTGATGTAATGGAAGCGACTTGCAAGGCAAAGGTCCTGAGATGGTTTAAAGTGCCCTCTGGAAAAAGAGCTCCCCTAATCACTGCGTGGCTCACCATGGGGCAGCAATGGAGGGCAGCGCGCCTGCGGGAGAGACAGAGGTGCAATGAGTCCATCAGGTCTTTGCACAACACTGGACAGCTGCCTGCTAAGCTGGACAGGCATTTTCTATGTGCTTTTGGTGCCTTTGCTCAGGACAGGAGGTACCAGCCACTCTTACTGCCCTGGAGGAGATGGGACTGAGAAGAGCTTTGCAGCAGTTTGTCCTCTGGTGCAGTCCCAGCGAGTGGCCATGTCTGGGCGGTGGTGGGACAGAAACGTGGCTCGTCCTGTGCAGGGGAGGGCAGTGGCAGAGGCGCAAGAGCTAAGGAGAGGCACGGGTCAACCAAGACTTCACTGAGCTCAGACACTGGGACAGAGATAGGCCAAGATCAGCAAGGCTGTCAAGCGATAATAATAATATTAATGGAAATTATGCATTTGTATTAATAGTAAGTTTTAAACTTTATAACAATCACAGAATGTATTAAGCCTCCGGCCTTGTCTGAATTTGTCTGGTCTTGAACCCATTTTAGCAATATTCGCAAAAATCATCCTAGAAACTTTTGTAACGGCAACTCTGTTATCCATCTTTCTTTAGTCGTCTTAGTATTTGTATGTCTTAGCTGAGGATTAGCATAGCCTTGCATAATTGTGTGCTGTCAGCACGAGCAAAAATACTCATTCAAATACAGGAGGGATAAAGTATAACCGATTAGATTGAGTAGTAGATTGAGGCATGTGATAAGTGAGGGAAGGAGCACACGAGCTGCGTCCAAGGCCAACCCAATAAGCACCGCAGAGCACGGACATGCCCACGAGCCAGCCAGCCTGAGGGGAAGTAACAGGGACTGGATGTTAACCTGGTTGGCAGCAGCTGTGTAAGGGAGCTACTGCCGTGTCCCCCGCTGGAGGGATACCGCAAGAGGATGCTCTGGACAGAAGGAACTCCTGCCTGACATTTCTCAGGCCTGGCAAGGTTAGGGAAGGAAAATTAGCTTAGCTTTGAGTGTGAGTCTGTTCTTCACACATCTAAGATCTTGCTAAAATTACATCAAGAATCAGGAGGTATTCCAAGTGCCTGTTGTGCAGCACAGGCAGTACCCAAGACCTGTAAAACAGTGTAGTGTCTGTGCCCGTCCCAGAACAAAAGCTCACCAGAAGGTGAGTTGCTTCTCCCTAGCACACCTATGGCTGTGACTTTATAGGTAAGGACCTCAAAGATTATTTTAATAAGATATTGCTTCAGTCAGTTCTCAGCTGTCAAAGTCACAAAGCTGCTCAACTTTGGTTTTGGCATACTTTGCTGGAAATAAAAAATTCCTTGGGCAGACCTGTTAATGCAGGCGCAAACTTCAATAAAATCAGAAGCTTTCAGGAGAGGAAAATGCCGCATGGCACTCCTTCATACTCTAATGTGATTGGAAAGGACTCGGTAGTCTGTAGAGCAAAAGCCCTGTTGAAGGCTTGCTCAAGTTGAGGGAATGTCCATGAGACAATTAAAATATTGTGCTTCATCAGGTGGAGATTTTCGTATATTCAGTCTTTCTTATTGACCTCAGTTTTCTAAAAGCAGAATGAAAGGACCCTTTGTCTATGACCTGTTGAAGCTGACTCTGATTAGGACAGATACTTTAAAGTATAGACAGGATTCAGTGTTGACAGATGAGATCAAATGCTGGTTTTCTTTGTTGTGCTCTTTATGCTGTTGTTATTGTACCTTGAAAGGATGATTAATGTTATTTTTATGTGTTTAATAACTGATTTGCATTATTTACTTATTTAATTTCTTTAATGTTGATAGAGCTACATAGTACAATATAGATTATATTGATTTTTCTGGAAATAAAATAATTGTCTGCAATTTCTATTAATTCACTGAAGACCTTTATGCCTTACAGTGATAACGCAATGATGCATAACTGGCTTTCTATAGCTTTCAGGAAGCATCAAGGATGAAGTGTGATCGATTCATGAAGTTCAGTAGACACTGGAGATCTGTCTTTCTAAAACTCTCTTAATTGTCTTCATATAAGTAAAAATGAGATCCTAAAACTGAGTTTACATCAGAGGGTGCCTAGAGCTCCTAATCCTGGGTAAAACTTGGTCCCAGAATTCACTTGTTCATCCAATCGATCAAAGTCAATAAACATTTTGTGTTGCAGGGAGCATCTCTTGTTTTGGACTCCCCAGACATGATGAAGGCCAGAAGAATAAGTTCTGAATTAGGACAAACATCCATTTTAATTGAGCTTTTGGACTATATATGTGTTTTTTGAAAAGCACATGCACAGGAACTTATTAAAGAGACTTATTGCTTTTCAGTCCTGAAGGGAATCCACACTCATTAGAAAAATCTTTCTTGCCTGAATCTGCATTGCAAACTGTGAAGAACCTGTATGGCAGTATCCCATGTCAGGCTTCACGGCTTACAGTCCACGATTCTCCTATAGCAAGGTAACTGCAGTGAATTATATCTGCCGATTCTACCACCTGTTAGCACAGAAAGACTTTTTTTTGTCAATATATTTTCCAGATGGATTCCTGCAATGTTTCTGTAAGGACAGGTTGTTTTACTATGTTAACTACAGTTTGAATGTGTGTTTTGTCCAAAAAAATAAGAAAGATAAGGCTGCGGCATTTGTCAAAATTACAGTTCAGTTACTGCATATCATCCCTCCCACTAATTTAGCTCCCATTTCTTGTTAATATCCTACACAAGAATAATTCCTTTTTCATGAGGAAATTCCTACTTATCTGTTCTAAAGGGTTAAGTAGCTTTTTCATCATGCTTAGAAACATAACTGTAACCTTGAGTTTTTCATAAAAGCCTTTCTCTCCTTCAAGGGCATGCTGACTAAATTCATCCAACTTTGTCGCTCTGATTTGCATATTAAAGAATTGTTTCTTCTTGCAGAAAAACAGTGTGAGCAAAATCCATGGCTTTTGATGCCAACTGTAAGCTAGATTAATGCTAGAGAGAATAATTACAGAGACCGAAATAATACATAACTTACTAGAGAACTAACAAGGCAGTAGCTAGTCAGAGGGTTAACTACTTGGAGAGAGAGTTCTGTTTCAAAGGCTTTTATCTTCCAACAGATGTCTGTAAAATAAAATTGTCGTGAGAATACCTAATACCTAAATACCATGCTGCATCTGTAGAGCTGAGCTGGGAGGGCATGGATTACCCACACAGAAAAACCACATCACAGAAAACAAGCATCCCAAAGCCAGTATTTGGTGGCTGTATGCAGAACAAGTCAAGGGTTGGGTAAGGGCTGTGGGCTCTTCAAATGAAAAGACCAGCTTTTAGACCCAGCTTTCAGCCCCTTTTCCCTCGCAGTTAAAGCGCTGAAGTGGACCATATGATCTCTGTCTTATGAAGGATTTAGCATGGAGCCTGACTGATGGTCATAATCAGATTGATATGGTCATAAACTTGAGTGTCAAAGGTGTTGGAACAAAGCTCTTTGCTTCAAAAGATAGGTGGGAGACCCAAAGAAACACTCTACTGTCTGTCTGTAGATATGCTTTGCATACATACAGGCTGCATTTTTCCTATTAAACAATGAGAAAACGAAACATGTGTATAATACATGTTATTTGCCTGTGTTTGAGGAGCCAAATACATTTCCCCTGGTTTTTTGTATTCCTGAAGGGTACAGTACTTTATGATAATGAAAGACATTTTACAGCAGAGGCAAAAATCATGGAAATTCTTCTGTCATGCAGTTTTTCTTGGTTGTAGTTAGCAACATTTGCAGGTTCTTTACCATGTCTGTAGCCAACCATCTCCTACAAATTTACTTGCTGCTAAATCCCGTCTGAGTGTGAGGTCTATGGCCTCTCCTACAATTGTCTCTTTCACTGTCATATTAGGACTATCTTACTAGTACAGTCCTGAGGTGCATATATGCCACCCAAAGTTCAAGCTTTTGGGTTTTTTTATCCCCCCGCTTGTCTTTGACTGGAACAACCTAAGCTAAAACTCCCTCTTCCTTCTTTTTTTCCTTTCACAGAGCAGCCAACCATTTGATCGACTAAATTGTATCATTTCCAGAAATTGAAGCATACTGAGATTATCTTTAAAGAATAGAGTCAATCTGAGCTGCACTTACACCATAAAGCTAAGGTGCAATGAAAAACCGACCAGAAAGAGTCATTAGGACTGCTTCCTCTAAGGTCTCATCCTTTGCTTTCGTTTGTGGAGGATGCCTTTCACCACCTATGAAAGCTTTGATCTTACCACCAATCTCACTCTAACTCATGCCTACGTAAGTGTTGCCATCATTAGCATTTAGCTAATGTGACATCACAAGCTTTTGTGTGTCTTGTTAAGTAACAGTACGTTCTGTGGTAGTTCTCTTCATATTTTCTAACTTCTGAGCACCTTTTTTTGGGACAGGTGGCACATACAAAGTTCTCCAAACCAACTTGCTTGTTCTCACTACATGAGTGTGTGTTTTTCCATTTCTACAAAGACCAGACCGATAGCTGTCTCTTTTCTGTAAGTTTCCAAGAAAATACACGCAGCACGCTTTCCATTGGCTCCACTCTTTCCTACCATGAAACTGTCTGACACCTCTAAATTTCAGTTTCTTTACAGATGCTTTCAGTAATCTATGCCAAGGCTTCATATTCTGCAGCACCATTTCACTTGGATGATTTGTGCTGAGCTTAATACTTCTCCACATTTAAATATATGCTCTGCAAAGCTTTACAACATTGGTTTAGTACGTTCTCTGACTTAGGAAAGCAATCAAACATGCCTTCCATAACAAGTCACTTCTGCAAGTGCATTGGCACTTCATCAAGAGACTTTCCTCACTTTCATTTCCCTACCTGCTTTTATGACTTGCAACTTCTAAATACAGCAGTTGGATTTACATGATTTACTTCCTCTCTTGCATTCTCTTTATGTGGTACTCTTGCAAAATAATCACTCCAAGCATTGCTAATTAATTCAGTATTCATTTCCAATATACCTTATTTACCTCTAACATAAGGAAGTGTGTTTGTATCCCTTATCATTTGTTCTGTTGCCTGGATGAGCTTACAAGTGATTTTTTTTTTCTATGTGTTGAGTCTTCCCCTCCCTGGAGAGCTGTAAAATTCACTGCTAACTCCGCTTTTAGCTGGCACTGCTTCTTTGGCTTCCTTTTCTCTTGTCATATTCTCACTGTTCAAGTGATTGTCCCCGTCTTTTCAAATCAACAGATACTTTTACTTGAGTTTTTCATAAACAAGTCTTATTTTATTATCCAGTTCAGCTCCAATATTAGTATTGGGGAATTTTTGCAGAAAACTTACAGTTTCTAGGCTGTCCCATTTACCTCAATTTACCTGAAACAGACCGCAGACCTCAGAGGTCTTGTTAGTATCGCCTGGAAAATGGAGGATACATGTACGCCAAAGGATATGTTCTTGTCACAGTGATTTTTCTGAGGTGGCAATGGTATTCTAGGCAGCAATGAATTCCTGTGCCACAATGTCTGTAAGTAGCAAAACACTGTTACATGGATGAAGAATCAAGATAGTGCAAAGCACACAGGTGAACCTAACAAGCATTTAACAAATTTTATAAAATGCTCAGTGCCATAAAGCTTGAAATATAATTTTCATGGACAGATTTTTTTTTTCAGAAGATCTCATTAGCAAACATGGGTTCCTTTTGAAAAATTGGTCCCTGATCTTTTTTCACGAAATATATCTTCTACCAAACACCTGATGGCTGCACAGTATGTTTGTAGCAAAGCCAGAGAAACTGGGCACCATATCCTGACTCACTATGTTGTGGTTTTCCTACCCAAAATCCTCCACTGTGCAACCCTTGTTTTGTCTGGCTACTGTGCAGAAAATTCAACAAGAAAGCAGAGAAAAAAAATTGGCTTTCTGAAGAAGAGGAAAGATTAATCATCTCTGCAATGTCTCAGCGTTGCAATGGAAGATAATTTCAGTGGGGCAGCAGAAAGCATGTGTGCAACAGCCACTTGCAGCCAAGAAGAGAGAAATGGGATAACCTCTAACCAGAACATCTAAAGCTCTGTCATTTCACTTGAATGTTAATTTAATTCTTTGACAAGGTTACCTTAATTAGTTGGCAGATGATAGAAAGAAACCTGACAGGTAAGCATAACCTGACAGGTCTTGAATCACTGCTCTCCCCTCTGCCTTTTCATTTTGCGGTGAAATTTGGACTAAAATATGCATTGCTGTGAGGCTAAATGTTGGCGTGAAAGTTCCTGCACCAGCTGTTAGTTTCACTTTTAGGAGATTTTGGAGGCATACTTAGAATATTTTAACAACAATAACAACAACAGAAGTGCACAAGAGCTTAATTTTTAAAGGACCAAAGTCAAGTTTGACCTTTTCCAGATTTAGTCAGCAAATAGGAACTGACCTAGCCTTCTCAATTTGAGAACATTTATTTCTCTCCAAAAGGGTCTTGAGGTCTGGCAAAATATGAAAATGAAACAGTTTTCAGGGTCAGTGAGGAAAAAATAAAATGTATTTCAGGAAAGAAAAAAAAAAATCAACTGTGTAAATGTTTTTATTTTTATTATTATTTAAACAATTATACAGTCAGTAATAGTACCATTCACTGCATAATTAGGACAGCAGACTTGTTCATTTTCAGCCTGCATTCTCATAGTTAGAACTATCCCTGAGAAAATGGGCATTAGAGATACCATGCCTAGGACTGCCACTGATGATTTGGGCTTGATCCTGCAGATACTTCTGCACATAAGTACCAGTGCCTACATGGAGACCCACAGCTCAGCAGGATTGCTTGTAGGTGTTAAGTTGGACAGCGTTATGAACTATTTCCATGACCAGACTCCTAACTTCTGACTCTGTTTATGAGGTGCAAAATCTGCCTCCATAACCTGAAGGTGAACACAGCCCACAGTTTCCTTTCCTCCATCGCTTCCAGCCAAATCAGTGGAATTTCTGTTTAAAACTGTTTTTTTCCCTTAAGTTGATCTGATTGTGTTCACTCCCTGGAATCCAAATGGACATGATATTTAAAAACCTCAAAAATGCCTTTATGATGCTCCAGTTCATAACGTTCTTCTGAATGGTAGCGAGTGTGAGCAAAAGATGAAACGACAATGGAAAATCTGATGTGGAACAATTCAGGGCACTACAGCTCAGCTGGGTGCGTAGCGGTGCAGTAGAGTTTTCCTTTGTTACTTTTGTGTTACCTCAGTTGTAATGTTAGGCACTGCTCAGTAAAGCAGCTTGTAATTTCTCCGTTGAGACTTTTATAGCTTTTGGGCTCACCAAGCAGTCCTTTCTCTGACATCTGAAGTATATTATACTGACAACAGGTAACATCCTCTTGGCACAAGTCGTTCTTGTCTGAAATTTTGAACTTCTCACATATTTGACCACAGGTCAGGAATTTTTTATGTTGAGCTTAAGAAAATATTTCGCTTCAAATTATTCACTATTTATGAGTCTTGCCCAGTTTGGCCCAAGGGACATTCCTGTTTTCTACATATTACAGAAATGACCTTGCTCAGCTCTGGGTAAGTGTCTGCTGACTTTTCCAACAGAACCTGCTGTCAGAGGTTAGCACCTTAGTCATAAAACATCTGATACAGCAAACATCTTTTCTCATGAAGGATACTATTTCAGTGTGGAAACACTGCACTGTAGACTAGTCTCCAATTCCAGCTTTTCTTTTTTCTCTTTTCAATAATCAAATGGCATTTCTCTTGGAGAGAAGCATGTAGTATATGCTGCTAAGACCCCCATTTCCAGGGAAATGGCCCCTCCTGGGTCTAGCAACTGTCACTGGTTTCAGGCTGCCATGAAAGGTCCATCTGGCAGAGCCTTCACGTCTCGTTTTGTCACCGAGGAGAGGTGTTGTACCTACACGCTGCCAGCCCACACCTCCTACAGGTGATGTGCTTTGCATAGATCTGAACCCTGGTGCAGCTGTTGGGAGTGAGAGCCCAGGTCAGAAGTACCTTCAGCGCTGAAAACATTTGCAGAGAAGTTGCAGATAGATAAAACAGGGACATGGCCTGGGTGTTGCTTTGACTGAACAGGATGGGGAAACAATTTCTTTCCCAACTGAAAACCTGAAAACCCTGGCAACCACCTGAATCGAAGCCAGAAGGAACTTGCAGGAAAGGAAACGATTCTCCCCAGTCACCCAAAGCTGGTTGTTTCCTGATAAGGTAGTCATTTGGGTAGGTGTTGTATAATTAGCACCACTCAACATGCTCCGTTAAAGGAACCTCTGCCTCAGCGGAGAGGTTGTGGTCTGGTCTCTCATGCAGCTGGAAGGGTTCATTGCACCTTGACTCCTGACTGGGTGACAATCATTGCCAAGTTTCATAAGGGATAAATGATGACTTAAACCTAATGGGGTTTTTTGGTTATAATATGAACACAAACATCTGACATACTGACTTCTTTTTTTATTATTATTATGAGGATTTTACATTTCAAACCAAAAGGCAGGTTCCTCTTGAAGTCAATCCTAAACTTGACTATATGACCAACATACAGGTGAATAACTTTGTTTACTGTTACTCACAAAGTAATAAACTTTGAAATATTTAAAAGATTTAGTTTCTAGTTCTCAGAATACTTCCTCTCTCTCAAATTTTATTTCCATTTTATATCATATCATATCATCTTGATGTCTATTTACAGCACCTGGCTTGGAACCTATAAATAATAACCTCACTTTCAAAGTAAAATTTCCTTTCTAATGAAAAAAGTGAAAAGCTCCGTTAACATTAGAACAAAGTTGTGGGTTTTTTGAAATAGCAAAAGCCAAAACATTGAAAGCCAAGGTTAAAGCTGACGTTCAGAGATAAAGTGAAAATAAAATTAAGTTCAGAACTATTCCAGAGTGCTATTAAATAATTGTGCATTGTCATTCATAGATACATTATATATATGTATAGATATATTCATAGGTTTCTGCATGTGTGTGTCTGCATGACTATGTGGTACAGAAGCATTTATGTCAGCAGCTGGCTTTGCACAATTCTGATGTTGTTAATAACACAATCCAATTAGATCTTTACACGTGTTACCTACAGATTCATAATAACATCACAGACAGAAATATGGACCATCAATATTGCAAAGATCAATACCAGAAAATGACGGTCACAGCACGCAGTCGAACTGCGGTACCCCCAGTCCTGCTCCCCAGGGTCACGTCCCTGTTTCATAGCAGGAGGATGCTTCAACATCCTGGTGCCCTTCCAAAACAAGAACCATGCACAAAGGCAGGGGAAATCCACAATGAGATTCTGAACAACCCCTGTTGGGAGCAGTAAGAAGCGTTGGGAAGCAGGACACCCCAGGAAATGCCTTTGCTTGACAAGGTAAACAGCTTCAGTTTCTCTTGCTCACTTGTACTCCAGAATTTTAAAATCCCGATTACAGCAAAATATCCCACCCGGACCAGACCAATTATCATCTGTAGTTTTGAGCCTACGCTCACAACTGTTCAAACAGTTCATGACAGTAATTAAGTCAATGAAGTTCTGGAGGCTCTGGTATAATTGTGAGAAGACAGAGTCCTCAGCTCTCTTTTGTAGTTAAATATTTTTTCAGCACTTTGCAAAAGTCTCACATCTTTTGGACAGAAATAGATTTTACTAAACTCTCTCAACACATGCTTTGAAGAATTAACTACTGTGTAAAAGAGACAATTTATATTTCCAGAAAAAAACCAAACCCAAACCCTGTGATTTTTAATTGAAAGATCCATCTGAGCTGGCTGTCAGCTTGCTGCCTCTTTTTGGTACAATCACGTGGGAGAACGGGGAGAAGTCGCTCGCTGCCCTCCCTTAGTGAGTTGCCCCAGACCACTTCAAACGGATGGGCTTTTTCCTTTTCTCTTTGGAGAAGGAAAGAGTGTGGGCAATGCTGGTGCTCCATGCACAGGCCCAAACATCGTTGGCTAAATTAAGTTCAGCAGCGCAGTCATGCTTTTGCTGATTGAGCTTGTACCTGTCAGTAAAGTGGGAGGCCACAGGTTCGGGCAGGTTTTACTCAGATTTTACAACTGATTTCTCCAAGACGCATTTCTTCCAAATACAACAATACATAAAATATTGCCCAAATGCTCACTAATTCTGTTGGAAAGCAGATGAAAGACTTCCCTCCAAGGCATTTTTCTTTATTGGAAGGAGGAACATCGTTGGGATTTCTAGCAAAGCTAATTAACTAAAAGTTTATATTGGAAGCACCCTGCTAATTGTGCAGGTCAATATAATGCTTTTGAGGTGCTGTCTTAAGGCCAGTTGCGCCACTGCAAAATATTAAATACATATGGCTTCACAGGTGGCTTTGTAGTAGCACCATACAGATATGACAGTGATGTACTGACATTAGAATAACTGTGAGAAATCCAAGCCCTTACAAGCTATTTTTCAAATCAACTACTGAGCTGCATGAGAATTGGAGAGTCCAGATCTGAGGAGGGCATGATTTGAAGTCTGTGTGCACATTGCTGGAAGGCAGGTGCAATTGCATCTCTCCATCATTGCTCTTAGTAAATACCTAACTTAGTTTTATGAATTGACTCTGTGAGTACATCATTAACCAGCACAGGGTAAATTCATCATGGTGCCCAAGATAAACTTAGAGAGATCCACCACAGGGAAGAGAAGGTGACTGATGCATGTGGAGAGTGGAGAAGAATTTAAAACTACAAAGCAGCCACAGTACAGGGTGTTGGGCTGCCAGGAATGCTATATTTCCGGGGGGCGGGGGGGGGGAAATCAGTTCAAAGTAGACAGCTATCACAGCCCTACAATTTTGGAGAAGGAGACAGGGTGCTTCTATGAGAAAGAACATGAAATGGAAAATAAAGAAGAGAAATTGTGTCTTGACTGGCAAGATAATGTGTTTGGGGGAGGTTCAGATGGGAAATTGCTTGCTTATTTTCAAAACAAAAAAAAAATCTCACACGGAAATATTAGCAGTGAGATCAGAGAAAACTTAAGCAAAATGTATTAGCTGGTTAATTTGGGGTTTTATTTTGAAGATGTAGAATATGCCTGCATATTTGCTTCTACATGCATGTACACATGGATATATGCATATATGCACACACATTTTAATATATATGTGTATGTACGTATACACACACCCCCCCAATCAGTTCCACACACAGCAGATATCTGATTGTCAGTTCCAGACCCACTGCCTGCTTTGAGTACCAGTGAATAAAGAATAAAGTGGGATATTGAGCAGGAGATTAAGCAGTATGCTCCATTAATCCAAGTAAAAGGTAAATCATGTTAAACAGTTAGTCAAGCCACACTTACTGTTCCTTTTTACCTGCAGAGTATAGCAATGAACTCGGCCATAAGGCTTAATGTTTTTTTTTTTTCCTTTTACCAAACAGCCAATGAAGTGAACCAAAGATATATAAAATGGTAATTGTAATGCACTTGTTTTGCATCCAAAATGTTGTATTTTAGAAATACCTTATCACACAGAGAACAATTATGGAAATAGAAACTCATCATTCCAGTTGCATGATAAATTTCTCAACCTGACAAACACTAAATATAACCCAAGGTGAAGAAGTTTTACTGTTCCTTTACTTTTATTGTGTTCCCAGGTTTTATTCTACTCAAACAATCGTGGAAAATGTAAGCTGGAAAATAGCTCTAGAATGAATCACTGCAGAGAATTTCACAATATACTGCCTGAAAATTTTATCAAAGAAATGCTTGAACCTCACTAGCCCTTTACAGTATCTGTGGATCACTTTTACTATCTTTTTATCAACACTTTTTTCAGATAGAAAATGCTCTTGAAAAGGCTACCATGAGACCAAGTCTCTGTGTGTCGTTATCAATTCAAAGTCAGAAGAAAAGCCTCACAGTTACCTTATGATTTTTTTTTTTGTGGGATTGGGAGACATAAAAAAATTGTGAAGGTGGCAGAAAAATTATTGCACACAAATGTACTTTTAGTTAGTTTTCCCTTTGTTTTAAAATATAAAATGAAATATATAAGCATAGTTACAAGATAGGAGGCAATGAAAAACTGAAAAGTTCTTGTTTCTGAAATCCATTTCCATTTGAAAATCCATTTTCCTTTTTTTTTTTCTTTCAGGAAATTGGATAATTAAATCAAAATCATCGACATTACATAATCCTCATTATGCTATATTATCTTGAAATCCCCTTGCTAACCTTGCATTTAAGAGCTTCAGTTGAAAACTTGCATCTTGTTTAACAGCGTTACACGTCACATAGCCGTGCCTATAGGCAACACAAGGTGGTTTGCTAAATCTTAAATTATGATTATTATAGGTTATTCAGTCTATGACTAAATGATTAAATTGGTCGTTCAAACTTCAGCCGCTGTGCAAAGCTGTGACCGGACCCTGTGCTGTAGCACTGAGGTGGCAAGTTGAGGATAATGGTTTCATTAAGTTTTAGCAAAAGCCAAACATCAAACGCACTATATCACAAATACTTTTGAGAGCGTCTGGACAAAAAACTTTCTCAGTGCTGCAATGCTCTTGGGAGACTTCAGACCAAAGATATATTTAAAAATTACACATATCCAATGAATTATTTGCTTATATGATTGTTGCCAAATCAGTAGAGAGAAACATCATTGCAAATTTGAATGAATATTCATATGGCGCAGATAAACAATGAATACTCATCATGGCAAGCTGACAAAAATTATGCTAAAATTATGTTGAAATTGGGTTTGGAACAAATTCAAAATTCATAGCCTGTTGGCAAATAATTTGCTGAAAGAAAAAGAGCTACAATTGTCATAAAATCATTTGCATACTTCACTTGTTGCACTGAGTTATTTTATTTAGCCATAAGGACTCCAAGACTTTCAAGTCTGAAATCAATTGCTATGTGAAATAAACAGGTTTTAGAAGATATGCTGATAAATTGTCTTTGGCTCCCACCATTAACCCTCTTATCAAGACAGATGAACAAGCCTGGTCTACAGACTCTCTTATTTAAACACTATTACATATCTTTGGATATCATTACTGGAAATTAAAACATATTAATTTTGAATTCCTGTCCCAGTACTGAACCCAAGCTGATCTTTCATTGCCTTTCTTTTCACATCAGCTGATGTTTAAGGTGGAAGTTAAGCAGGCAGCCATCCTTATCCTGGCCTTTTTTATACTTTTTGGTTCAAAAATCATTAACACCTGGTATACCTCTCGGCCACACTCTAACTCACTCGACACTTGTTTGGCTTCCCCGTCAGCTGGCTTTTATTACAAACATATCCACCTTTCCTTTTGTTCTCATTGCGCACCTTCCCACACCACTTTATTACCTACTCTATCAAAGCATCTTACTTTAAATAGCCTATGCAGACAGCTGCATTGGCAGATGCCAGATTTGCTTGGGATGGATTTATCTTTCTAAGATTGCATTTTTCATAGGAGGAAGCTGAAGACATTGTTTCTAAAGACCTTTAAGTTTGTGCTTTTATTAATAACACTGAATTTCTTTGGTTTTGAAATTCACAACTTTACCTTTTCTGAATCACTACTGAGTAGAATAGAGAAGGCAGATCCTTTTTTTAAAAACAAAAACAAAAACAAAACAAGGGCAAACTTGAACGCCCCAAAAGTGGTAACAAGATGCAAATATATGAGTGTAGCCACATCTGGGGCCTGATAACTAAATTGATGACAGTGTGTGCTTTATCATGTGAGGCGAAACAGTACCTACTTGTCACCACATCCCTGGACCTCCTACCCACAGCATCACTGTGCTTCTTAAATGAGGGACTGTACTCTGTGTTGGTTTTGCGTGGCAAGGTTTTGGTAGCGGGGGGGCTACAGGGGTGGCTTCTGTGAGAAGCTGCTAGAAGCTACCCCTGTGTCTGATAGAGCCAATGCCAGCCGGCTCCAAGACGGACCCGCCGCTGGCCAAGGCCAAGCCAATCAGCGCCTCTGTGATAACATATTTAAGAAAGACAAAAACAGTTAGAGAGCGCTTTTGCAGCCAGAGAGAGGAGTGAGAAGATGTAAGAACATCTGCAGACACCAAGGTCAGTGAAGAAGGAGGGGGAGGAGGTGCTCCAGGCGCCGGAGCAAGATCCCCCTGCAGCCCGTGGTGAAGACCATGGTGAAGCAGGCTGTTCCCCTGCAGCCCATGGAGGGAGGATGAGGGGGTGTAGAGATTCCACCTGCAGCCCGTGGAGGACCCCACGCCGGAGCAGGTGGAGACACCTGAAGGAGGCTGTGACCCCGTGGGAAGCCCGCGCTGGAGCAAGCTCCTGGCAGGACCTGTGGACCCGTGGAGAGAGGAGCCCACGCCAGAGCAGGTTTGCTGACAGGACTTGTGACCCCGTGGGGGACCCACGCTGGAGCAGTTTGCTCCTGAAGGTCTGCACCCCGTGGAGGAGACTCACGTTGGAGAAGGCCGTGAAGGACTGTCTCCCGTGAGAGGGACTCCATGCTGGAGCGGGGGAACGATGAGAGGAGTCCTCCCCCTGAGGAAGACGAAGCGGCAGAAACACCGTGTGGTGAACTGACCGTAACCCCCACTCCCCGTCCCCCTGTGCCGCTGGGGGGGGCGGAGGTTGAAGCCGGGAGTGAAGTTGAGCCCGGGAAGATGGGAGGGGTGGGGGGAGGTGTTTTTAAGATTTGGTTTTATTTCTCATTCCTCTACTCTGTTTTGCTTAGTAATAAATAAGATGAATTCCCTCTCTAAGTTCGGTCTGTTTTGCTCATGATGATAATTAGAGAATGATCTCTCCCTGTCCTTATCTCGACCCGTAAGTTTTTTTTTCATTGTACCTTTTCTCCCCTGTCTAATGAAAGAGGGGAGTGATAGAGCGGCTCTGGTGGGCACCTGGCCCTCAGCCAGGGTCAACCCACCACAACTCTACACTTAACTAAGAAAACAACTTGGAGACAATTTTTCAAGTTTCTACAGCCATTGCATTGTCAAAATCTGTTTCTTTTATCAAGCCAATAATCTTGCAAATAAAAGTAAGAGGCTGAAACACTAGACTATTAAAATGACTTCACCCACTAGATTTGCACAAACTCAGCAAAGCTCCAACTAATTACCAGTGTTACAACGTGAAGATGAAGACATTGTGAGGCTGCTTAGAGGAAGATCTCTTTAGAAAGGCAGTATGGAAGGAAGGCAGGAGTTGAAAACCAGCCATGAAGCCAACATTTTGAGCTTAATTAAAACAAGAAACTTGTATCTAAAAAAACCCCCAAACCCTACTATTAAGACAATGAGAAGTAGTTGGGGGAATATTTCCAACTCAATATAATGACAGTTGACATCTTATAGGTACTTGAGAAAACAACATAAAATTGATTGAATGCTCCCTATTCCTGCTGAATCTTTACCCTTCTCCCTATCTCCTTGGTTGCCTCGTTTCTGGTGTGGCAACCCCCTGAGTACCTTTGTGCTGTTCCCATTCCCAAATGTAAGCAGTGGAGTTTTGTCTTGTAATGAACCTGGGCTTTTCTGAGTTTAAAAGCTGCTTGGGGAATTCACTGCGGGAAAAGGTCCAGGCAAATCCTCCTCACATTTGTACACCATCTGGAGTCCTGTCACATGCGGGTTTGAGCATAAGGTGGTAAATGCTGAAGGGCCTTTGTCCCATTAGACTTCAATTTACATATCCTTGCTAAGTGTCTCTGGGCAGCACTGCTTCCAAGAAATATATCTGGAGGTCTCCAGCCCTTCTTTCTGGCACATTCAGCCCACGCTCTGTCCTTGACCTTGTGCTCTCATTGAAGGGGAACTGAGGAGTACACTAGCTCTCTTTGACAGCGTTGCACACAGATCATGAACATCCCCAAAACTCGGTGACCTATTCCAACTGGCTCATGACAAAATCTCCTCCTTTCTCTCAGAAACAAACCCAACAGCAGCAGTTAAGCATAAAAAATTGTCGCACTGTAAAATTGAAGTCCTTACATAGTTTGCCTTACCTGGAGCCTGATGGCTAATCTGTGCAGTAGCCTCTGGTGAACTGCACGGTCTCTGCTCTGACATCAGTGAGTCCTGGACTTCTAATTTTGAAACTACAGCTGTTGCTAAGATCTTGTCAGGCAAAACCTTTGGTCTCTTTTTTCTGGAATTCGGAGGTGACATTGCTTGTGACTTTGCAGAATGGATTTGTCTGACGTGGCGCTCTCATCTGCATGTGGGCTGAACCCCTACAACACTTGTGCTACCTGTATGCTCTCTTGTTTTTCTTGGGTGATGACAGTAACTATATGCCAAGATAAACTTTTTTTTTTTGCTGTTTGGTTTTATTGCCAGCATTGCAGTATATGTTCCTTAGCCTTAAGTCAGTCACAAATTATTTGGTTTTCACCTTCTTTGGTACTTCCTATAAACACAGACAATACTGTTCACATATCTGTAATACAGATCTGCACTTAACTGAAAACTAGTAAACCCATCAGAATTAAACGCTGAAGGCACCCTCTATGTCATTCATGTCGGCAGCTGCTGTTTGCAGACCCAGAGCAAGGGGGTACTTTCAATCTCCCAGGTGTCCTCCAAGCTTCTGGAGAGGTTCAGCTTTCCTGGAGATTTTAAGTGCTTCTTCATGCTTTCCAGGCTGTTTCTCTACGTGGTTTTGGTTGTGTGGGTTTGTTTTGTTTTCCCTAGTTGCACACCAGGTTCAGTGATCACTGGAGAGATTTGACAGAGATGAACTGCCTGAAGAGTTTCAGTTGTACCTGAGCACTGCCCAGAGGAGTGACCCAGGCATGCTTAGCACTTGCTCCCCTGCTGCTGGGGCACTACTATCACTGATACTTTGGTTTTGGTTTGGGGTTGGGGGGTGGGGTGGGGTGGGGGGGTGTTGCTGGTTTTTTGTTTGTTGGTTGGTTGGGGTTTTGTTGGTTGTTTTGGTTTGTTTTTTTTTGCTACTGCAAATATACAGAAGGACGTTCAGTAAGTTTCCTGTCTCTTTACTTTAAAAACATGCTTTGGTTGGGTTTTTTTTAGGTTTCATCCCTTTTTTTTTCCAGCAGGACAACTTTTGCAGTATGTCACAGATAAAAATGCCGCACCCCTTCCAGAGAAACTCCATTTGTTTCCATTTAAAGAAGGTGCTACTGCTCCTTTTCTTTACATTTGCATCTACAGACCCCTTTCTTGTCAAAGCAGACACATTCTGTTGTAGCACAGGAGGCTGAAGTGGCTGATGCCTAAAAAAAGTAGAATAGCTTCTCCTCTTGATATCTGATGGAGAGAAGAGTTTAATAAAACAGATCCATGGAGCATGTCTTGTTTTAATGTATCTGTGGGGATATTTCTTCTGTTCTTCCTTTATTCTGTACTCTTTTTTTTAAAACAGTTAATCCATTGTTCACAAGTGAAGAAGATTAGGTCATTGAACAACTGCCAGTTTAACTTAATTTCCCCCAGTTTCTGGATAGGAATGCAAGCCAATGCTTTCTAAGTGACTACTGAAATTTGAACTGGGCCCTTACTGGTTTCAGTCAGGTCCAGGCACAAGGGTTGCACATAGATACGGGAGAACAAGAATGTTGCAGATGCGGTATATCCTGTAATCCAAGGTACCTGCATTTTACAAAGAGCCCCAAGGATGTGTGGACTGTTTTGTTGCATTATCTAGGTATGGACCAACAAAAAAGCATGTCAGATTGCCCAGGAATTTTGGATGCTGACTAGGGTAGGAGAGTGGGTTTGTAACATAAAGCATTTAAAATTTAGCAGGTTTTGTAATGCATTTTCCCCTAGCAGAATAGAAGACAGTTTCTGAAATTGCTTAGTTTTGTTCAAACTGCTCAGATTTTGCAGAAACAGTACTAGTTTGTTGAGGCTACAGGGGAAACAATTACGTGTCTTCCAGAAACACAGTAGCAATTAAAGTCTCTCTAAATCAAAGTCCCAGCAAAACATTTCTTATAGTTGTGACTTCACATGGAAGTAATATGGTAGGTGAGTATTCATTCTCTTTTAATTTAGACATTCAGCACTAGGAATAACTCTTGGCAATATTATTGTGCAGTAACTTCTAAAGGCCCACATCAATAGTGTCTCATAGGACAATATCCATGTTTAATAAGAGGGTCATGGAGAGAAGGAAAACCAGAACAGCAAAACATGTCTAAATTTTCAAGACTTTATTAAACTAGAAACTCAAAGTTTGAAAAAAATAGTCTCTTTCAGGCAGTGGTTAGAAGTGCCATCTTAGAACTTACCTTATGTTGTTAAAAAACAAGAGTAGATGCAATCTAGAATTAAAGGGAAAATAGCAATAACCCCCTACAACTTCTCTTAATTTGGCTATTGAAAGCCTGGGTTTTCTATCAGGATAAAAAGTTGTAAAAATTAGTGTACTCATACAAAACCATGCACATTGTCACAACCTGGGGTTTCATTCCTGGTTTGCAATTATAAAAAGTTTCCCAACCATTAGAATTGAGGACTTCTCTTGTGCTACTGGAGATTTTACCGGTCGTCATTCACTGTCTCTCAGTAGCACACGGCTCAGCTCTGGTAGTACGGGTCCTCAAGCTGCTCTAATGTAGAAGCAAAAGAAAAATGTTTCCATACCATGGCAGATAACAGGAAACAGCAAAAGTTGGCAGACATGACCATTGGAGAGATGCAGACTCAAGAAAACGTTTACATGAAGGAAGCTTACAAATATACCTGCTTAATGAAGTCCATCAGCTTTCTTTTGTGAGCCAAAATCTGCATTGAAGGAACTGAATAGAGCAACCTTTCCTGAATTCATAATTTCCACAGTTAAGGAAGCAGAAGTAAATGCATTTGCATTTATGGAAGTTACCTTCCACTGCCTGCCCTTTAAAGTCTTTGCCCTTGTAGAAAGTGACAGCAATACACTGTGAATTAATTCCCTTCTTCCACACAGGCAAGGGAATAACTGTGCCAGAAAACAAACAAACCAACCCAAGTCATACTGTGATTAACAAATTATACACAGAAAGAATCTTTTCCTGTCTTCAGGGATTAGCTGACAAATATTCCTCTTGATGTTACCCTAATTGGTGGATAGGCTCATGTCTGGGCTGGATGACCTACTTAACTCCATGTCATTCAGAATTATTTCCATGAATTTGGAATATGCAAAACAATTTCTATTTTTTGTTTACATTTTGCTGATTATGGAATAATAAAGTGTCCCTTTGCTTACACTTTATAGACTGGTGGTAATGATATCTCCCAATTACCCTTTACTATATTATGTATTAAGAAAGTATGAAATGCCTGATGGGTTCAGAATAACAGTCCAATTCTTTGAGGTGGCACATGACTGCTACTATCTGCAGCCCACGCTCTTCGTACGGCTCCAGCGTTCGGGACTCTGCGTTAAGAGATGTTAGAAGGTGCGCAACCTTGCTTGTTCCCTTTAACACATGTGCATGGGGACCTGCAGACCCTGAATTTAACTACTTCCCTCTCCCCTTTGGACCTGCTCACAGTGTCTGCCTCCACAGCATCCCACAGCTACAAACCCCAGGTGCTTACCACCAGAGAGGTGTTTTCATTTCTCTGTTCTAAACCAGTCTCCTACCAGTTTCCTGGAGCATCCCCAGTGCCAGTACTTGATGGGATGTGATTAACAGCCCAGTTCTGCGTTCATTTCATCTGCTGCCTTTGTGATTTTGTAAACCTCAGTCATATCCCCCATTCATCTCCTCTACTCACTGAAGAGCCGCGGCCTCTTTAGTTGCTCCTGATGAAGCGACGACCCCTGCATCGCTTTGACTGCTGCAGTTTCTCTTCTCTGTACCTTCTCTAACACCACCACGTCCTCCTTAAAATATGGCATTCCCAATATTTTTCCAGATGATGCCCAGAGCCTTGTTGACTCTTCTGGCTGCTGTTGCACAGCAGGTCACTAATTTTGGAAAGCGGTCAGCAAAGGCTCCAAGATCTCTTTCCTGAGTTGTAGCTGTCTGTCCTGAGTTGCAACAATATTTTGTTCCCTTATCATATCTTCTCTTAATATTCTTTCCAGTAACAGCCTTGGTAATTTACAACTCCCTTCACACAGGCAGCAGCTCCAGCTCTCCGATCTCCTGTTGCCCTTCTCAAGCTGACTGCTTCTATGTCACTTACGTTCCTTTTGAAATGAAGTAATAAAGTCTGATTGGGCTAGCGAAGGCAAGGAGAGCAAGACATGTGGCATTTCTGAAATATTTTTTATGTTGCACTCCTGATTTTTCTTTGTATCAGAATTTTTATTTGGTATAGAAACTACGTGTTGTTTGACATACATACAAAGTATGCCTTAAATAGCTTCTTCATTTTATAGTTCAAAATTTTAGCATATCCAGAAACAATGGAGTATTGTATTCTTTGAGTGTTACCAAATGATAAGTTTTTGTAGATTTTGGAGTTCTTCACAAACATTTCTAAAATACTGAACAACATCTTGTGCTTTCTTACTCATTTCCATTCTTCTTCCAAACCAATCAAGACCTCAACCAAGTCTATTAGGACCAGCTGCATACATGTCCATGTATCTCTACCTTGTTCTCTATCTGTAGAAATGGTTTTATACATGCTAGGGCTTCTTGCAGATACTATACCACTTATCACAGCACTTACCCTTTCAAACACTCAGGTGCTGGAACAGGTACATGAAAGCTATCAGTACATTTCAATAAATATTACCCCAAAGAAGCTGCTGCCTGGCCCAGCTACACTGCATATATCATGAGAGAGTAGGAATATGCAAAAGTGATTCACAAAAAAAAAGAATGGAAAGTGTGCCTAGAAACATCTAATTTTATCTAAATAAGTAAGAACATTTTTAAGGGCTAGGGAGCCATAGCCATTTTTGGAAGATGGAAGTAAAAAGGGGTTACAAAAGCACACAGAATATTGCCAGGAGAAAGAGAGAGAGAAGAATTCGAGTCTGAGAAATGATGATCTGCTGTGAACTTTAATTATTGTTTTCCAAGGAGTGCTGAAAGCAATAAAAGCACTGATAAAAGATAACCTGAAAAGCAAATCAAAGTGGGTTTTCACTGGGTTTTATTCATTCTTCTGTAAAGCTTTGTAATTTCTTAGCATATATATAGTCTATCACATATTTGTGTACTATATATTGTATATAACATATTTACATAAATACAACTCAGCATTCACATATATAATATTTTTCCAATTATATATTCATAATCTAGGTTTCATAAAATATTAAAAAATATGCAAAGTTTTCCTTTAGATCACAGTCTTGCAAGAGGTGCTAAGCAAGAGAGATTTTTCTATCTATCTACTTCAGAAGAAAAAATTATGAGGAGGACAGTTCAATCAAGTACACAGATGAAGAGACCAAAGGCCATTTTAATCAAGAGGATCAGCTTCATGCCCTATACATCAAATTTAACCAAATACAGACCTGAAGATATTTGGGACTATGGTCGCATTTAATATTCTTGCAGGCTCCCTGATACCCATTTCTGGCTAATACTGAAACAGCATCCAGAATATCAACATAACTTTCTACTTCCAGTCACCTTACAAACCCTAATGAAGAAAATCCTTTCTCTGCTAGTCTTTCCACATCAGAAGATTTTTCTCCAAACTTGACTTCCAGTCATCAGCTGCTCTTTTACATGAAGAAGGAGTCTCTGAGTGGAGGCAATAGTCATAGCCTTGCCTTCCCTAAACAGCAACTGCCAGGAAAAAAAAATCTCTAAAATGAGTTGCCAGCTGGACTTTTCTTTTGATCTGGGGCTGCTCTTTGATTAGCAGTTGGCCTTCCTTCCCTGGTTTGCCTGTGGTACCTTTAGACATCTGTTGCATTAAAGTGGTCGCATCATTGAGCGTACTGGAGATTGGCCTTAAGCCCCACTATCTCTTAAAGGAGAAAGACTGTCTGCCGTATTACAGGAACAGAAGGTGTTTTCATTGATATTTTAGAAGGTTTTAGGAAGCATTCTTTCTTTTATCAGTTTTCTTGGGAAGAAGCAAAGCACTATCTGTATCTGAGTCAAGTATAGGCCTCCTAGCCACGGACCAAAGGGATGCACAAATCAGCGCTCTTGGCAGCTAAGTGAATGCATGTAACTACATCTTCTGTTCACTTCCAAGGAAGTTGTTCGTCTAGACTTTCGTTCAGTGCCATGAAAAAGCAAGGCACATGGTACTGCTGTGACCTACTGCTCTTCTGTACATTTATCACGTCTTCGTTCTTAGAGAATAAGCCAAGGCATTGCGTATGATGTGTGTTGACAGTGAAACAGCTCCTGTACCATTAGATGCTTTCTAATAGCTTGTCTAGCCTAGCTACTGGGCTGCATGCCTTCCATCATCTGTCTGGCAACTGACTGGCTTCAAGGGAAGGCTTGCAATTTGTAAGACCTTGGACTACCACTCCACATTTTCCTGTCAACTGGAGTAGCTGAATAACCCTGGTAGGCAGGTTCATTTGGATGCCACCTATGAGGAAGGCAGTTGCAGGCACTGGCGCAAGCATTTCAGGAAGCAGAGCCCAGCCCCAGCTGTGACGGATGCCTCAGAGCACAAAATGTGTTGCTGTCTCTTGAGACACTTCTCTGCTGTAGATTTGGACATATGGAGCAACAGATTGGTGGACAAGGAAACCAGTTAGTAAGTCTGTAAGTTTACAGACATTAAGTCTAATCAGTCTTCCTGAATGATGATTAACATATTTGCCGCACAGTTTCAGGTCTACTTTCAAGTGAAGTGTCATTGTTTTGTGATCTCTGGACAGATTGTTATATGGGAATGTTTTTGAAGGCTGCTAGTAAGCTAATGGCATTACTGCTAAGCATTCTGCCTGGGCGATGTTTAGCATATTTTCTCTTTAAAGTGGTTGTAGGTTGCAGGCCTACTTGTCAGAAAGACATCACCTTTCTGTACTCCTGAGAAAAACAAATGAATAAAAAATTTAAAATGGCTTTCAGCAGTGCAAATAATATTTAGCCCCATAATGGTATGAAGAAGACCAAAGCCATCAAACTCTTTCTAAATAACCTCAGTTTTGGAAGAAAATACCTATCTTTATGCAAAGTAGAAATTAACAGAGCACAGGCACCCATTAACAAAAACCAGCTAGACCTATCTCTCAGGATTGCTTTTATATCCTTTTATTTAATCTGGGATATTGTTTTCCATATCTGCTTGTAGCATGATCATCTTGTTTGGAAACTGAAATTCAAAACTATACGCATATACTGTTCTATAGCTACAATAACGAAGAAAATAGTCTGTCTAGTGAGAAAGAAAAATCAGACACAATCTAAAATATGCTGGAATGTACTTTCTCATGTGCTTACGCATCTGTGCCATGGAGCCACAATAAGTTATGTACTGCTGTAAATCTAAAGGTTATTCCCCTTATGTCCAAGTGGCAGACTCCTGTGCATTTGCAAAAGACAACCTGTCTCTGTCTCCAACTGCTGCTGTGAAGTGGCTCTTACATGCAGCTGCACGTGTTTCTATATTCATGACTCTAATAGCATGCTGGGCTAGTGAACACCAAATGATGCATGGACCTCTTCTGATTAGAGTGATTTACTAGGAGCTGTGTACAAATAGTACATGCAAAGTGTAGACTGAAACGAGTGAAGGAAAAAGTGAAGAAATGCTTTTATGTATTTACGTATTTATGTATTTATGTATTTATGTAATTTGGTGCATGTTTGCTATCATGCAAGAGGGACAAGGATACACTGTGCACATGTACTGTAGTAGGCAGAATACAAATGGCCTAGTAGGCTCATAAAGACAACCCATAATAGGGATTTTCTTTCATCTCAAAGCATGAGTCCTGACTCTTTAAAGATCAAGGATTTGGGCTCTCACTGAAAAATTAAAAGCTGCCATTCAATACAGGATTTTTGCACAGGAGTTAACAGGGTTCATAGAAAGACCTTTAAACTACATTTGAAAGGGGAAGGGGGTAAAAGCAGGCTCGCACATAAGCCTGGAGGTGGCATGCCAATGTTTGTAGGACAGTGTGCTAGCGAGGTCCTTCGGTCTGCCATCTCAACGAAGGTAGGAGATGGAGAGCCATGCGACAGCACAGACATAAAGGTTATTAATGGGGTAGAAACCACAGAAGGTCAGGTAGGAATTAGGGCTTCTCCCCTCAAAAAGGTGACAGGATCAGTAGCCCAGCTGAAGTGCCTTTACACCAATGCACACAGCATGGGCAGCAAACAGGAGGAGCTGGAAGCCATTGTGCAGCAGGAACGCTATGATATAGTTGCCATCACAGACACATGGTGGGATGACTCGCACAACCAGGCTGTTGCAATGTATAGCTACAAACTCTTCAGAAGAGATAGGGAAGGAAGGAGAGGTGGTGGGGTGTCCCAATATGTTAAGGAGTGTTTTCATTGTTTAGAGCTTAATGATGGTGATGATAGGGTTGAGTGTTTACAGGTAAGAACCAGGGGGAAGGCCAATAAGGCAGATATTATGGTGAGAGTCTGCTATAGTCCACTGAACCAGGACAAAGAGGCAGACATAGTATTCTATAAGCAGCTAAGAGAAGTCTCACGATTGCTAGCCCTTGTTCTTGTGCGGGACTTCAACCTACCATTCATAGGCTGGAAATACAATACGGCAGAAAGGAAACAGTCCAGGAAGTTCCTGGATGTGTGGAAGATAACTTCCTGACACAGCTGGTGAGTGAGACAACTAGGGAAGGTGCCCGCTGGTCCTGTTTTGCGAACAGAGAAGGACTTGTGGGTGATGTGGTGGTTGGACGCCATCTTGGACACAGCGATCATGAAATGGTAAGAGTTTTTGATTCTCGGAGAAGTAAGGAGTGGGGTCAGCACAACTGCCACCTTGGACTTCCGGAGAGCAGACTTTGGCCTGGTTGGCAGAGTCCCTTGGGAGGCAGTCCTGAAGGGCAAAGGAGTCCAGGAAGGCTGGACATTCTTCAGGAAGGAATTCTTAAAGGCGCAGGAGCAGGCTGTCCCCATGTGCTGAAAGATGGGCCAGTGGGGAAGAAGACCAGCCTGGCTGAACAGAGAGCTTTGGTTGCAACTCAGGAAAAAAAGGAGAGTTTATGGCCTTTGTAAGAAGGGGCAGGCAACTCAGGAGGACTACAAAGATGTTGTTAGGCTATGCAGGGAGAAAATGAGAAGGGCCAAAGCCTATCTAGAACTTAACCTGGCTACTGCACTTAAAGACAATAAAAATATTTCTATACATACATTACCAGCAAAAGGAGGACGAAGGAGAATTTCCATCCTTTGTTGGATGTGGGGGGAAACATAGTGACAAAGGATGAGGAAAAGGCTGAGGTACTTAATGTCGTCTTTGCCTCAGTCTTTAGCAGTAAGACCAGTTGTTCCCTGGGTACTCAGCCTCCAGGGACGCAGAGCAGAATGAAGCCCCCATAATCCAAGGCGAAATGATTAGCGACCTGCTACACCACATAGATAGATACACACAAGTCTATGGGGCTGGATGGGATCAACCCAAGAGTACTGAGGGAACAGAAGTGCTCACTAAGCCACTTTCCATCATTTATCAGCAGTGCTGGCTAACCAGGGAGACCTCAGTCGACTGGAGGCTAGCCAATGTGATGTCCATCCACAAGAAGGGCCAGGAGAAGGATCCAGGGAACTACAGGCCTGTCAGCCTGACCTCAGTGCCAGGGAAGGTTATGGAGCAGATCATCTTGAGTGCCATCACATGACATGTACAGGATAACCAAGTGATCAGGCCTAGTCAGCATGGGTTCATGAAAGGCAGGTCCTGCTTGACTAACCTGATCTCCTTCTATGACAAGGTGACCCACTTAGTGAATGACAGAAAGGCTGTGGATGTTGTCTACCTGGACTTTAGTAAAGCCTTTGACACCATTTCCCACAGCATTCTCCTGGAGAAACTGGCTGGTCATGGCTTGGATGGGCATACGCTTCACTGGGTAAAAAACTGGCTGGATGGCTGGGCCCAAAGAGTTGTGGTGAATGGACTTAGATCCAGTTGGTGGCCAGTCACAGGCAGTGTTCCCCAGGGTTCAGTATTGGGGCCAGTTCACTTTAATATCTTTACTGATGATCTGGATGAGGGGATTGAGTGCACCCTTAGTAACTTTGCAGATGACACCAGATTGTGTAGGAGTTTTGATCTGCTCTAGGGTAGAAAGGCTCTACAGAGGGATCTGGACAGGCTGGATCGATGGGCCAAGGTCAACTATATGGGGTTCAACAAGGCAAAGTGCCAGGTCCTGCACTTGGGTCACAACAACCCCACGCAACGCTACAGGCTTGGGGATTAGTGGCTGGAAATGTGCCCAGCAGAAAAGAATCTGGGGGTATTGGTCAATAGCCCAGGTGGCCAAGAAGGTCAACAGCATCCTGGCTTGTGTCAGAAATACTGTGGCCAGCAGGACCAGGGAAGTGATCGTCCCTCTGTACTCAGCACTGGTGAGGCTGCACCTCGAGTGCTGTGTTCAGTTTTGGGCTTCTCACTACAAGAAAGACATTGAGCTGCTGGAGCGTGTCCAAAGAAGAGCAACGAAGCTGGTGAAGGGTCTCGAGCACAAGTCTTATGAGGAGCAGCTGAGGGAACTGGGGTTGTTTAGCCTGGAGAAAAGGAGGCTGAGGGAAGATGTTACTGCTCTCTACAACTACCTGAAAGGAGGTGTTGGTCTCTTCTCCCAAGTAAGAAGTGACAGGACAAGAGGAAATGGCCTCAAGTTGTGCCAGGGGCGGTTTAGGTTGGGTATTAGGATAAATTTCTTCACCAAAAGGGTTGTCAAGCATTGGAACAGGCTGCCCAGGGAAGTGGTTGAGTCACCATCCCTGGAGGTATTTAAAAGGCGTGTAGATGTGGTGCTTGGGGACATGGTTTAGTGGTGGACTTGGCAGTGCTAGGTTAACAGTTGGACTTGATGATCTTAAAGGTCTTTTCCAACCAAAACAATTCTATATGATTCTATAGTACAGTGGAAAACAAAGAGCAGTGTAGGGTTACAGTTTTTCCCCAACATGACTGGGTATTTGAAGTTGTTATGAAATGTGTTTGCAGATGCAGAAGAGCATAACTGCAGGGTGTTTGGAAACAACATAAGTCTTCAAAATAATGATCAAAGGAATTAAATAAAAAAGTACCTGAAGAGCATCGAGAGATATGGAAATCTTTGCTACCTGTCTGATTCCGCTCATACGTATGAAGTAACCTACCCAGGTCCTGGATGGATCTCCTGAGAGGTGGTAAGCAGGAGGACTTCCCCCTGAACACACAGCAACTCAAACATATGAAGATATGATTCTCTGAATATAGCCTACAAGCATCTTACAGAGACCTGCTTAAACTGTACAGGGCAGGATAGAAGTGCCTGGAGTTATGAATTCTCCATTGATCCACAAAGCAGAGAGAATGTGGACAGCATAATATCCACGCAGCAAACGGAATATCTATTTTCTTAATGATGAGCAACTATCTATATAAGCTGCTTTTTCGAATAATGTGTTTCAAATTTGAAACTGCCTGACTAGGTTATGAATAGGCCCCATGTGGCACACCATTTGGTTATCTTTTTAAAAATGAAGGAGTCAGGCTTGGAAAGATTTTGCTGCACTTTCAGTAGTTTACCTTTCAGTAGACATTACAGAAAATAATTTGCAGAGTCCACAGAGACTGCATATTACACAGTGCATAAGACAAACAAATGGATACCATTTAGAACAATGAAGGAAAGAACAGGAACTTATTTTGCTTTTACACTACCTATTCCAAATTGCGGAAGAGGGAAGAAGCAAAGTGAAAATTTTGGGAAATTAAGTAACTGAGTGGCGTGTGAGATGAAAAAGAGTAAATGTCCTTGTGAAATTAAAATCTCAGTATTATTTGTAAGCCTCTGGTGTGCTAACCTGTATCTTCGTGTGAAAAGTAGAGAAGACAGCAAGTTTATGTATTAACATCACTTCCCAGGAATGCTAGTGGTGTGGAAAGAAAACATATTTTGGTGGTATTAACAGGGCTGACTTTAAAGACAGGAGACCCCAGATGATGGACAGATTCCTCTTCTCTGAGGGGGGACCATGCACGGTCTGGCTGCAGGGTTGTCCTTTCAGATACCCTGACATCAGAGCCGTGGGACAGAGCAGTAAGACCATGGTGGCCTTTCACAGCAAGCATGGTTTTCAGACAACCTCTCTGGAGTATTTGAGAGGATTCAGGTTCACATCCCCAAGAGCCAGGTTTCTTCCTTTTTTGTTGAACATTAGGGTCTTCCTCTGAGGGTCCTGGAGAAAGCATTGTGAAAAAAAGAAATAGCTGAATACAGCCTCTTAGGTTGTCCTTTGTTCCCAGAAGTGACTGCTGTCCTCAGCAATGTACAAGCCAGGTACATTTAAAACACACAGTTAAACTCAGGGAACAAACTATGTTTTTTTACGACCTGCTCTTTTAGTGATTCCTCAAGGAAGCTTCACATGCTGCTGAGGAGAGCAGTCACTTCTGGGAACCAAGGCTTCCTCTTTGTGTATAAAGCCTGGCTTTCAGACCTAGGTTTTAATCACAAGCACTAAATCCTTTCTTGGCGTCAGCTCCAATCAAATCTGTCTACATCTCCGTTCTTAGTGCCATTGCAAGCTGTGGCAACTGAATAAACCAGAGTTTTCTGGGATAACCTCTAGATCTGCTTGACTGGGTTTCATCATGAATCACCTAGGAGAATTTAAAGAAAACTTTCTCTCTTCGATTTTTTTTCCTTCTCCAGTAAAAGGCATCAATTGTTGCAGACAACCAGCAGGCAGAAATTTGCAGAAATTTGCAGTAAAAGGAAAGTTGGTTTGGGATGGACCAAAGGATTTACCACCTAATTGTGGGGTAGCTATGTACTTGCTGTCTTGATAGCCTTACCTAACTTCCAGCTGGAATCCTGGCTTGAATAATAGTCTACACACTAAAAGGACGTGAACATGAAGTTACTGTCAACATGCATTTCCATCCAAGGCTGCAGGTGAAAGAGCTAAGCTGGGACATTCAGTGGCCACCTGCAACGAAGTGATTGCTGCCTGAAAAGAGCAAATGGGACATTCTGCAGTTGCACACTGCAGTTCTGGAGAAAAGTGATATGACCACTTGGAGATCAGAGATAAATATGAAATTAGCTTGAAGAAATTTGTCCTGTGCATTGAGGTATTGAGAATACAGCCATTTATGACTAAAGAATGCTCAAAAATGTCTTCAATTAAAAAATTGCCTCAAAATATGGAAACTTCAGGATAAAAAAGTTCTAGCCCCCTGATGCTACTGGTGGTTCACGGGCAGGACTACTCATGTTGGTTTTCTTATGTTCATGTTTACATTTTAAAAACTATGGGCACTTGTGCACAAAATGCATTCACAGGAAGGGTGTTGCTGCAGCTGGAAGGTCATGCCAGTCTAAGTCAGCAAGAGCCAGAATGCCGTCACCTTAGCTTGTACCGCTGTGTCTATGCGTTTATCAACATGTGCAGCTGCCTGGGAACCTGATTTTCCACTATGTGGGAAATTGCATCATTTTACAAAAGAAGTCTTCTGCACTGGATAGAAAACAACAACAAAAGTTGGTCTGCCTGGAATGCAGGAGGAGGTTAGTGCTTATTTGATCAGAATGAAGGGAGCTCTCTTCTATGTTTTCTATCTGTGTACCTTTGTATCTATATTCTGGGTTGTGACACCCTGCCTTGAAAGCTTTGTTCATGGAGCCTGTGATGGAAAGAGATGAGAAGAATTAAAAAGAAGGAGGAAAAGGACAAAAGAAACTTCAGGTAGCAGTGGCTGTGCTAGGTTGAAGCTCAGTAGCTCCTCCATTCTTTCAAAAGTGGGACTGTCAGTAACACCTTGCTGTCGACGTTGGGCAATGGTAAAAAGCCAAAATGAAGAGCTAGAGCAGTGTAGTGAATAGTGCTTCTCCTGCTCGCATTAACAATCAGAGCATGTAGCTGGACTCCTTCCCTTGCCAGAGACTAGGCAATAAATGAAATTTCAAGGGTCTGATGAGCAAAAATTCCAAGGTCACTCAACCTGAATAGGATAAATGATAATAAGCTTCGCTATAAATAGCAATTCAGTGACCTGTTGTTGCAATTCTGGGTGAGTTATCAGTGATGAATTTTCAAGTATTCCCCATTAAGAATATTATGCACCATGTTGAATTTCAGTCTGTAGAGGTTGCAGCTCTTTTTCTTCCTCAGACACAGGCGTGAGACACATCCCATCAAACCGCAGCCATTTATGAGACATCTAGTTTAAGCTAGTTAGGCTTCCTCTGTAATAAAGAGGGATCCATCAAAGTATTGGATGAATTGACTTCTGGAGCTGCCTATTTTCTTTTCTGTTAAGGGAGCTTACATGACCAACCTTAAACCAAAGATGTGTCTTTTAGGATGATAAAGCATAAATTCCATTATTATGTTTAGCAATATCCACTGTCAGTATAGTCACTAGTCATGACTTTCCATCTAACGCTACAGGGTTAATAAAATAAAGGACAATACTTATGCTAAACATAAACATTTAAACCAGAAATGTTGCTAAATTCACATGGGAAGAAAAGGACGAGATGATGACAAATACCTGGCAAACAAGAAGGCATTCAAGTGAGCTTCGCAAGCGTCACTGAGTGAAGGCAGCCACGTGAGCTGGTTCTCCTTTCCTCCATCAGGAAGGGTCAAGTTGTTATATCTGTGTGGGTCGCTGTTTGTAGCATTAACTACAGACACAAGTGACACAACAGGCAACCCTTGATGTCCAATGGTCTCCAAGACTTTAAAAATTGTCTTAAGAAGAAAGGTAAAACCCTAGTATAATCTCATGATTCCAGGAGGTGAGGCTTTAAAAATAAAGCGTCTAAGGGGAAAAAAAGCAAGAAAAAAAACACAACAACATGACAGATGACAGCCTTAACTGCTCCCTCTTGTTAATCTCAGGAATGTCAAAGCCTGACCCTTCTCTCACAACAATATACATTAATGTAATTCCACTGTAGTCATGTTCTTCATCTTTCTTTAAAAACAAATGAGGGGACGCTCTACATTATCAGGAGTATGGGCCTTTTTCTTCTATTGATTACAAGTTTTGCATCTCAGCAATCACAATGAATTCAGTGTAAATATTCCTAACTTTTTACAGTACAGGCAAGAAGAGACTGATAAATGTGATGATTTGTTCTTTATGAGTCAGAAACTATTTAAGTAAGACATATTCTCTGTTGGGTTCTCAGTGATACTGTATGAAAATGAACTTGCATTGTTTAATATCAATTTGCTGCTAAATAAAACCTCTTCTGACTTCAGTGTGACTCATTAATAGCAAATTAATCAAATTTGGAGCTCTTTGTTTGGTCTTTAAAATGATTTAGTCAGACATATCTCATTTAGAAAGTAATTTAATAACAGAGGTAAAACAACAACATTGAAAGAGTCATACTTCAGCATGAAGCAGATTGTTTAGATCAATTGCCTTATGAAGGCAACATGCAGTATTTAAAAATGCAGACCTATCACCCCACTCTTTTTGGATCAATAGCTTCAATGAGTTCCTAATAACACATTCCAAAAAAAGCATATTCCAAAAAAAAGCATTCAGACAGAAGTTTCTTATCATTTTGATTTGTGAAAATAAATATTTGGATTCAATACACAGTTTTAATACACAATGTATCAAAAAGTCAGTATGGGTCAGATTAACACTAATTTATACAATCGGAGTCACTGGAGCTACTCCTGTTCATTCCTGTGATGGATATTTCTCTAAACATGCGAATGCATTGTAGAATAGGAAAAGTACTCTGCAACATGAAAATCATTCTCTGTAGAGAAAAGACTTGATAAGCAAGTAATGAGTAACCACTTGTCAGTGCCCCAGCTCCATATGTAAAGGATTGCACTTGTTTAAGGAGCAGGACAAAGACGTCCTGCCACTACTGTAATGTTGTCACAGGAAGAGAAAGGAGACAGATGCTAAAAAGTTTTGGGTTTCCCAACAGGTGTTGTCATTGTCGTCTAAAATGTGTGCTTTAAAAGCACACTACAATTAGTACAGGAAAGGTGAAAATAATGAAGAAAAGCTGTCATTTTGGAATGATTCATGCTGCTATATAAAAAACTTCATGTTTCAGCAGGCACAAAAATAGGAGTCAGCTGGGATACAATGTAACCTATTTTTTCAGGTTATAATTTTAATTTCTGCATTACATAATTTGGGGTTTACATTTATCAGTCTTCAGCTGAAAGATACAAACTCCTGTTTGGTACCCAGACAGGAAGTCTGTGATGAGTCAATCAGGCATACATTAAAGACTTTCCTAAAATCTGTAGTGGATCTCCTCTTGATATAAGGTTATGTTTACATGAGCAATCATCTCCATCTCAGCTCTCCCATATTCCCTACCCACCGCTCCTGTGCTAACCTCACTCTGTGATGGGAGCATCACATGTTCAGCATCATGTCATGCTCCTCACCCTGCCACAAAATGCCCTCAGCTCTGCAAACCCTCTCACACATCTCACTAACATTCTCCATCCTTCAGATCTGCCACTAACCTTTGTTTCACCGGACCCTCAGACAAAAAGGAAGCAGACACCAGAATGCTTCCATGCTAAAGATGTGCTTTTTAAGTGGTTGTTTTGTAAACACAGAAGGCCAAGAAGTACTGGTATCATGTATAGCTGACAGGATACTGGCCCTTGGCTCCATCTGCATTTACAGAGACGTAAAGAGGACTGCAGTGGGTCAAGCCAAACGCTTTTCTCATGCACGATCCCGAGCTCAGCAGCAGCCAAGAGCAAATGTACACGGAAGAGTCTGTAAAGTAAGGTAACGTACAACGAGGGCAATATTTTCTTAAAGCTTTCTCCTAGCTGTAACCCTAAATGTGATCTTTGACAATAAAAAGTAAAAGGCCATAGTCTTTACCCTTGGCAGCAATCACCTGGTGGCCACGTGCCCGTGTCCTCCCTGCGCTGGCGTCGCTCTGGGAGCTCCCGGTCAGGGGGCTGGCACCCCCACCTAGTCACTGCGGGACAGACAGCCCCTCCGGGGTAACGGGGATGGGGAGGGCAGCCTGCGGCTCCCAGACTTCGCCTGGGAAGCAGGGAGGAGGAGGAGGCAGGCTGTGGTAAGACATTACATAAAAATATCCCCAAAGAGAGCCAAGGCTGAGGAGAAAGGGACCCTGACCGTGAAGACCACCAAAGACCTTCTGACAGTGGAGACTTGTTGCAACCCCACTCCATTTTTCATGAGGGAGACTCAGGTCTTTGACCTTAGCACCTAAAGGGAGCTTGGAGGGTCCCTTAGAACATCAGAGAAAAGGAGGAGATATCAATAAATCTTCTTGTAAAACAATTTAACTGTGTTACTAATGAAGCTTTTCTATATTAATTTTGCACTCAGAGTGCACGTTATTGTAAATGCAATAGCAATTTGGACTATTAGACTGTTAAAACATTAATAGGGCTGATGCTAAACAGTGTTCCCTTTTGCCAATAACAAGGGTTTGAGTGTAAATAGATTCCGAGTGTAATCAGCTTCCAGCAAATTGCTATCCTTCTAGGGACTTTCCGAACCAGAACTATCATTACTAGCTGTCAATGGGGTGTTTCTACCATGATTTTGTCCAGTCACTTTTTAAACCCACTCCTCTTGCAAGGTTGGGCATGCATCATATTTTATTTCACAGCAATGAGTGAGCTGAACAAGGGCTTTGGGGCACATACATTGTGTGATCCTGCTCTGCTTTACATTACAGAAAAATGGAAATTCCCATATTCTTATTAAGCTTTGCAGAAACTTCTCCATAATTGTGAAGATGTGTGAGATCATGTGACTATGCTTATCATTACAGTATCCACACCAATGTCTTTCTAGTGTCCAGAAAAGCTTTATCTATGCTGTTTTACAGCTGTGTGGAATGGCTGATTTTGTTTTTATAATGTAGCTACTACTGGTAGCTGAAGTGCACTCAGTTAAGCTCCCTGTAGGCAGCACATCACCTCAATATGCAGAAGCAAAGAGGTGGGCTTTGAACAGAACCTGGAAGTCCTAAAGGAGGAAACAATATTTGAGACGTCTGGCCTTGGTGGTCACCCTTGGTTTATGGAAACCACAGAACAACACAATAAAAATCTCTCAGATCAGCTAAACCAAAGAAACAAACCAGCTCAGGACTCACTGGGCACTCTTTCCTGCGTTTGCATACTGCAAGCCATAGCTTTTCATCCACAGGTTTGTTTGCTGAGGATATTGTTTCTCACCCCTTATAAATCAGTCAGGCATGATTCTGTTGTTAGAATATCCAAACATGAGTTGTGACTTCAGTAATTTGTCACTGAGTTGTGCCTCTGCCCTGGGCAATATGTATACACTCTCAAAGGCAGTGAATGAAATGAAGCTGTCACCAAAACTTCTCTGCAGTTCTTCGTGAAACAATCTGTGGGAGCTTCTCTGCCTGCGCAGCAAGCAGCAGGGGCAGAGACCCAGGACACTTTATCAAAAGCATTATGGAGGTGTCTGTTTTCCCTGAGTGGCTGAAGAATATGATTTTCTGAAAACTCCACTCTATTCATTATCGGGGCAAAGTCCCCACCAGTTTTAACAGTTATTGGAAGATAGTTGTGGTGTGTAGTACTGAGCTAGACCTTAGAACAGCATTTATCTAATAGCTCATCTTTCCCTGTTCTAAGCTGTCTTCGGTGAATCACAGCATATGTCCCTATCTCAGTTTTCCACTATATATACTCTCTTTCTTCCATTCTTTGCCTGCCTTAGGCTGACCATTCATTACGGCAATGACTCACTCTTTCTATGGATAGCAACAGACAGAGTAGTGAAAAATTTTTTGGCGCTGCTAAATGTTATCATTATACAGAAACCCACCAGTGTTTAGCCAATCTTGTTCAATATAACAACAATCATCAGAAGGCTGATATATGAACTTTTCTGTTTGGAGAAGGCAAAAATGTTATTGTATACAGCTTTATTTCAGGAAAACACCCTTATTTTGGACATCCTGTGCCTGAAGTGCTTAAAGTAGAATGAAAAAATGAAAAAAGAACTGTTGGAATAATCCTAATCAGGAAAAATGTAATACAGTTCTTCTGGAAAATTAATATTGTGCTTATAGCCCATGTGGATAGATGATTTATAACGGCTTTGTGACTGCTGATGGTATAAAAACTCTCATTTGTGCTACAGGTTGGTGACCAGATCAAAGGATCTGGTGGGAAAGGATCTCTAAAGGCTATCTAGCCCAACATGCCCCTCAAAGCAAAAGTATCACCAATACAATATCAGGTCAGCCACAGCTTTGCCAGGCCAGTTCTCAAAAATCTTCAAGGTTTCCCATGTTCCCAGGTAAGCTGTTCCTGTGCTGCGCTGACCTCTTAGTGAAGAAGTTTTTCCTCAAGTCCATCTGAACCTCCCAAGACACAACCGGTGTCCTTTGCACCTTGCTGTATCATCTGCAACTGTGACACACAATCTGGCTCCCCAATCTTTGCAACTTCCCCTGTAGTAGCTGTGGGCAGCTACTTCATGGCTTTTTATTTTCTTCTCTTCCAGACCACACAAACCCAACTCCCCTCTCGCTGTAGGCCTCTGAACATCCCAGGCAGTGAAAGCCTGTCAGCACCACAGCTTTATTTGATTCTCCTAAATTAATGAAAAGACCTCCTCGTGAAACCTAGGTGAGAAAAACAAACAAAAACCCCCAACCAACCAGAAAACAACTTGAGCGAGTTTTTTAAGCTTTTGTGGAATAACCTCTCACACACAAAATCAGAGGGATTTTTTTTTTCATATGAAAGATACATTATGTTGAACTTTAATTTTTTGAACAAACTCTGCACAACCAAGCAGCTTCACAGTACTGTCTCCTGAATCTGCAGTTTGCATTTTAATGGGTTTGGTAGTATTGAAACAGTGCATCATTTGCTATTTGCATATTAAGTGCAACAAGCAAATCTCTGCCTAGCAGTACGGCTATGCGTTGTACAGGATTCAGCATCTACATAATACATATGAAAAGACATATTTGCATGCAGGCAACCAACCACATAATACGGGTTTAAAAAGTGATAAACTCTGAACGAATGGTGGGATAACGGGTTCAAATATGTACAGAAATGACTGAGTCAATTCCAACATTGGTTTAGCGGTCTGGAGCCATGCTGATACACCTTAATAATACACCTCCTTCCATCTGCAACAGATACTGGTTCTATTCCTGCTCAGCACAAACACATCTTCATGTACTTCACGTACTTTAGGTTGAACTCTGTGGCAAACCTGATCACAACATCTGATGTTTCTGCAATATTTTCACATTTTTCACAAGACATCTGCGGTAATTGACAGTATACTGCAGCTGTAAAACTATTTTTTTTGATGTGTTTTAGATTTGCTGTCTTGCAGCTCCACATGTGTTACCTTTGTAAATTTTCACAGGTCACCCTCTGAACTGTGTCTGTTTTTCTTGTGAGAGCTTCTCATCGCACCGGATGTACTCTGCTTCCAGACAGACATGTGATGATCAGTTCCCTGGAAAAAGTTGTCTTCTGTTCTTTTAACTGTCTGATCTTTGTCTGGGGTGGCCAAAGGTATTCAATTAGAGAGACCATTTAGTTTAGATCTTTAATGCCGTGAGGGCAACATGACTTTTCTCATCCCTAAAGGGGAGCGTGTAGAGTACAAGCTGGCCCACTGCTCCAAGGCAGTGCATAAGCAATGCATACCTTCATGCTTCAGAAACGTCTTTGTCACATGCTGCAAATACGTAATTTCCAACACCCTGATCCAGTCACGGGAACTGCAGGCCCCAGCATGCACTGCAGGGATGGCGAAGCTAGACTGAGGGGCATCCTTGCCACCAGCTTGTGTTATACCCGGGAGAAATGAAGGAGTGGGGTCCTTGGAAGCTGCTCATCCAGGGAAGTCTCTGGCAGTACCACAGCGCCAAGGCAAAAGGCAGGGTACAGCACCCCAGGTCACCGAATCCATCCCCTGCTTTTCTCTTCACGTTGACATGTAGAAGTGTTGCACTCTCTTGTCCAGTACCAATCCTGCAATGCTGGATCCCATCCTTAAATAGCTAGTTAGGCACAGTAGCTCTCTTTAGCCATCCTTGCAAGAATACTGTGCCTGCTGTATTGTTATTTAATATTTATTCCTTCATGAACAATCTTCTATATAAAAATCTGTCTGACTAAATGAAAAGTAGTGTGTTGGGGGATTTCAAAAGCTTCTCTTTCTAGCCATGTGCAATGAGCCTTGAGTAGCTTGGTTTTCTCCAGTTGTGAAACATGGTTCGCAATGTCTGGAAAGGGTAGAAAATAGCTTTCTTTTTAAGGATTGCCGAATCTGTAAAAAGTAAACACAAAGCATCACTAACACAAAAAGAAAAAAGAAAAAGTAGTGTTAGATAGTCTTGTTGTTAATGAAGACCCTGGTGAAACCAAGATATATTTTTTTCTCATTGGAGACTGTCCAATTTCTGATATGGAGGAAATACACTTGGACAACTAACAAATGCCTTCTAGTGTCTTCATCTTTTTTGAAAATTCCTACTGAAAAAATGGAGGAAGACTGTGAGCTGAGATTTCATAATCCCTGTGTGAGAAAAATCTTACCGAAGCAGTACATTTTCACTAGCAGGGAAAAGAAAGGGGAGAGAACCTGTTAAATGAGGTGAAAGCAGGGGCATAGATTTATATTGTAAGACTTCTGAATTTTGTTTTCAAATGTAGATCTTTATCTGCTGTTCAAAACAAGAAAATAATTTCCTCTGGTCTCAGTGAAATCCCAAAATGATGGCAACCTGCTGCCTGCTGCTGCTTTACTTCAATGGCAGCTTCTAACAGCAACTCCCTTTCAGGAAAGCTCTTTTATCTCTGAGGTTTGGACGAAACGAGCTCATTAGCACATTTTCTTTGTACACTAGGGATGCTCTTCTGTGTCAGTTCAAGATGCGGGGAGAGGATCTGTACGGTTGCTGGGACCTCAAGGTTGTCCAGTTTCATTTTTCCTTCCCTTGTGATTAGGAAATAGCCTTAAAAGTGAGGCTACAACAGGCCAAAAAGGGCAGAATGAGAGATGTAGGGCTTTGTGTTCAGCCTCTGAGAGCTTTATTGCACACAAGATTTGGAGGCTATGTGTTTGCTATTAGTTTGCCCTTTTTACCTTGCTTTGCTTGTGTTCATGACTTACTCTTCAGTCTGACAGATCTTAATGTCCATTACCAGGATTTTTTTTCTCTGAATTTTGCTACCAAGCTAAAAAACCTGCATTGAAAAAGTATACTGATGTTAACGATAAACCAGCTAGAAAGCATTCCCTAAAGGGAAAAAAGGCATGAGGAACAGGGCTTCATAAAAACTGGAGGCTTCTGTATTTTTCATGTATATTTTTTTTAGTAAGATGGTGAAAAACATTGGCTTATAGTAACATTCTCCCACCCCCCAATAACTTCAGCAGGTCTGGGCTTGTGACTTCTTTAAATTGGTGTCACAGTCATTTTACTCCTTTCCTGGGCAATAAAGCACCAGAGTGCTTGGTTCCTTTTCCCGCAGGAGGATTTGTTGGGGACTCTTTCTAACTCCATAAAGTTTCTCTAGTCTGGCTGCAATTCAACAAATTATTGGCTAGAGAAAAATTATTGAAGCTCATCATGACAACATTGTTCATCACATTAAACAGTGTTGCTGAAGGGGGAAAAAGTTGTACTTCCAAGACAATGCACCTGTATAGAATTAGCTGATAAATGAATAACAGACATGTGGCTGAAAACATTAATGGGGAAACATATTTTTAAGAAGAACTTGGGTTTTTTGCAACAAACTCTAAATGACTCGTCTGTGTTATCTTAGCAGTTAAAATATTTGGCAGCCCAAAGATGCAACACTACACTTTGTACCATGGGAAGCAAATTGCTCAGACATTTTTCCCTCTTGCGTGCTGTTTGATGGTTCTCCTCCCTGTCATTTTGCCACTGACACTAGCATTGCACAAAGAAATCATCAAGGCTGGTGATTCTTTTCCACTCCCACAGAAAAAGTGGGAGCATGTAACTACCTGCCTAAAAGGCACAACCATCTCTGTGCTATTTATACTTCCTATACATCCTTTCTTCAAGTATAAACAATTATACTCTGTAAGTTTATGCTGATTATTTTATATTTATGGTACAGTAGCAGTAAGAGATACCAGCATGTTACTGCCAGGCTCTTAGAAGTATTTCTTGGATGTCTAACTCCTGGGCCCTGGCTGTTGTGCAGTGCCTGAAGAGAGCAGGCTGCGTGAAGATTGAAGAGGCAGTCAAGCATCGAGCTACACCGTTTCCCCTAGAACCCTTGATTCCCGTGTTGCAGCTTTTGGGAGGTATGTGGTGAGTAAAGGAGGAGCCTGCAGGAAGAAAAAGAAGGGTTGAGCCAGTAGAATGGTGTCATGGAGAAATGTGTTTTATCCCCCAACCTCCTGCTGGAGAATTCCTACACGATGCTCATTATTAAACTTTTCAGAGTAATTAGTTCCTTGGTACCCAAAACCAAGCACAGAAAGGGCAGGATTTGCTGAAGTATTGATCTCTGAGAACAGTGACTGAGAAATCCTGGAACTGTGCAATGAACTGCTGTGAGAAAACAAGGAAGAAGAAAGTGATGAAACTCTATGCCAGTCAGTTCCATGGTCATTTCTGAACACAGAAGAATGCAAACAGAGGACTTTGTGGAAGTGTCTGGAAAGCAGTGTGGTCTGGAAATGTCTGGGAGACAATAAAGCTTTCTGACCATCTTTCTGTGTCTATAGCCCAGACCTCTTAAGGGATCTAACTAGGATTGGATCTTCTGTGCCAGGTCCTCTCTTTCTCACCCCCATCCTCACCTTTTTATCTTCGGGTGCATCCTTACTTTCCCCTCATCACCTTAATTTATTCCCTATTGCTTCCTCTTGCCTACTGTTCCTACTTCTTCTCTTTAATCTTTCTTCTGTGATGTTATTTACACTGTACTCCAAACCTTTCCTCTCTCCACATCACAACTTGTATTATTTCCTCCATTTCTGTCATTCCTTGGCATCAATACAGTAGCATCAAATTCAGTAATTGTCAGGAAAGTTTTGATCATTCCCTGAGTCCCCATTATGTGCAGTCCCCTTGCTGAGATAAATCAACCTCAATTGACTTAAATTTTCTTCCTTCTGTGGGAACATGTAGCATGCCTGATATCCAGATGTCTAACCTGAATCTTTCCTCCTGAGTTTAAACCTATTACTTTGTCCCCTGCCTATTACAGACATAGAGAAGAGCTTATTCACTTGCTTTTTGCAGCAACATCTTTACACATCCAAAGACTGTTATTATGTCTCTCCTTGACATTTTCCTCTCTAGATTAAATAACCTCAACTGACTTAACTTTTCCCTGTAGGTGATGTTTTCCAGTGCTCTCATTGTTCTCTCTGAAATGCTTTTTTGCACATCCTTTTTAAAGCACGTCACCAAAAGTGGACGTAGTACTCCTGCTGAGACCCTGGTGATGCTGACTGCAGTAGAATTCAGTCTTTTAAGCTATAATCCCTTCTTTGTCTACCTATATATAGAGATATAAGAATAGAAAATATCTTTCAGTATAGTGGGTTTAGTGCTTTTTTCTTTTTTTTTTTTAGCAATAACATGACACTGCTGACTTATGTTCTTCACTGTAAAACACTTTTTTCCCTGCAGAATGATTTCTTGCCAGTTTGTGCTCCTTCTATGTTTACATAAAGATTGTTCCTGCCTAAGCGTATTACTTCTCATTACTGAATGGTACCCTGTCTTCTTTCCAGAATATTCCTCCAATTCAACAAAATTATCTGGAATCCTAAATTTCCTCAAAGGTCCTTCCTAGTTTGGAATCATCAGCAGATTTAGTAGTCATACTTTCCCTTACATTGCTTCCACTGTCCCACTTGCTGTTCCCAAACTTCTTGATCCAGATCATTCATGAAAACATTAAAAAACACTATAGACAGATCAACCCTTAGTGGAACACTGGTTGGCATATTTTCTCCCATTTTGACAGTGAATTGTTATGACAGTGTCTCATTTTCTAGACAGTTTTTCCCTTGTATAAAATTAATTCATGTAGTAGTCCATGTTTCTTTAACTTACTTATAGACTGTAATGGAAGGCAACGTCTTTCTACAGTCAAGATATATGAAATCTGATGCTTCCACCATATACACAAGACTTGTGATTCCGGCGTAAAATAAAAACAGATTGGGAAGTCTACGTTGGAGGTGCCACCCCATCTCATTACCTTCTAGGTGCTTATGTATAGTTTGCTTGATTCTTATGTGAGTGAAGTCTCTTTGTTTCCTATGTGTTAGCATCGGTGTTTATTACAGCCTTTGTTCATAGAAGCAGCATTTCTAACAGACGCTGTTAGTATTAATGCATGCCATTTCTTGCACACAGACCCACAAAACCAGCGGAGAGACAACTGAAGGAAGTGAGCAGCTTTGGCAGTTGACATCTGCTGCATTTGTGGTTTACTGCATAATATGTGTTATCTCGTTCCACAGCCTTGTCCTGGCTCTGAGTCAGGAGGAACCTCTGGATGGAGCAGAAGGTTGTGCTTTCCCTGGGAGCCACTGAGCATGGACAGGGGAAGCATCAGGGGACAGGATGGACCCATCTGAAGGGAGGCAGGGAGCAGGCAGTCAGGCAGCAAGGAGCCTGCAGAATGGCCAAGGAGGCTGCTGAGAAAAGCAAAAAAGCAGGTGGACAGGTAACAGCAAGAGGATGTTTCCTACAGAGCCAGAGGAGATGGCATAGGTCTTGTAACAACCAGGAGTTAGCAAGTAGCAAGCCTGTAAGACTTGCCCTGCACAGGCATGGTGGTGAGGCGAAGACTTGTAAAAAAGGCATTTTATTTCTGGTTGTTCTTATCCTGACCTGTCTTTGTTTTAAAAAGTTTAGTCTTTTAGTTTATGGTACAACCTGACTTTAGCATTTAGCTACCTTTTTGACGTACTGACCACAAGGAGAGGTCTGATAGTGCCATCTCAGTGCCCTGGGTGTTATAAGGTGTCATTGTTAGCAGTCATGAAACTTCAGCTCCAAATTTTTCATCGCTCCATAGAAACCTGTTCCCTCTAAGTATTTTGGACAACACTCTCATTTATGATTACCCCTACCTGATTTTTCCATTTCACACCACCACCATTGGTGATGGTTTGCACATGAGTATGAAATGCAGGGACTTTGGTTAAGGAAGCTCTGGAAGGCTCACAACCCTCAGAAAGCTGAAGTTTCCTCCAGAAAATTCTGATCATAGGAAGATGTAGAAAGTGTTTCATTTGCATATCTGATATTTTATTTATGAATTAGATATCTTCCAAATGCTAAATGATCTCTATCATCAGGCTCCAGCTGTGACATGCATAAGCATACACAAAATTAACTTGAGTGCACCCTCAGCAAGTTTGCCAACATCACCAAGCTGTGTGGTGTGGTCGACACACTGGAGGGAAGGGATGCCATCCAGAGGGACCTTGACAGGCTGGAGAGGTGGGCCCATGCGAACTGCATGAAGTTCAACGAGGCCAAGTGCAAGGTCCTGCACATGGGTCAGCGCAATCCCAAGCACAACTATAGGCTGGTTAAGGAATGGATTGAAAGCAGCCCCGAGGAGAAGGACTTGGGGGTATTGATTGATGAGAAGCTCAACATGAGCCGGCAGTGTGCGCTTGCAGCCCAGAAAGCCAACTGTGTCCTGGGCTGCATCAAAAGAGGTGTGACTAGCAGGTCAAGGGAGGTGATCCTGCTCCTCTACTCCGCTCTTGTGAGACCCCACCTGGAGTACTGTGTCCAGCTCTGGGGGCCCCAGTACAGGAGAGACATAGAGCTGTTGGAGCGAGTCCAGAGGAGGGCCATGAAGCTGATTGGAGGGCTGGAGCACCTCTCCTATGAGGACAGGCTGAGAGAGCTGGGGTTGTTCAGCCTGGAGAAGAGAAGGCTCTGGGAGATCTAATTGTGGCCTTCCAGTACCTGAAGGGGCCTACAGGAAAGCTGGAGAGGGACTGTTTATCAGGGAGTGCAGTGACAGGACAAGGGGTAATGGGTTAAGCTGAAGGAGGGTAGATTTAGATTAGAGTTAGAAAGAAATTCTTTACTGTGTGGGTGGTGAGGCACTGGAACAGGTTGCCCAGGGAGGTTGTGGATGCTCCATCCCTGGAAGTGTTTAAGACCACGCTGGATGGGGCTTTGGGCAACCTGGTCTAGCGTAGGGTGTCCCTGCCTGCAGCAGGGGGGTTGGAACTAGATGATCTTTAAGGTCCCTTCCAACCCAAACCATTCTATGATTCTATGAAATTTTTCTCACCCGAGGATGACAGACCAAAACAATCCCCTGTCATTAAAAAAGTGTCCTGAAGAGTTGGGCTTGCTACTCATAGGGCTGCCTGGAAGCAGGAAGATGGGGAGGTGGCAGCCATGACTTTTGGGAGGAGCCAGGGTCTCCATCTCATGGAGAACCTGGTACCTCTGGGATAGCAGCAGCAGACAGCCTAGCATTTTAAGATTGTGCATAGGCAAAATAGGCAGCCTCCTCCTTCTCCTCCCCTCCCACCCAGTGACCATTTTGCTTCCTCATGGCTTTAATCAGAAGGCAGATGACTAGTTTGCCTAGGGCCATACCCACCATGGGACTTTATCTAGTTATAAAAAAAAAAAAAAAAAAAAAGGGAGTTTAGTGGCAGAAGGATTAAAACTATTTCCTTTTCTTTCACAGGGTTTCTCTGATTTGTGGTCCTCACACATTCTCTTAGGTTTTTTTTTTTTTTACTTTTAAACTACTTTGAGATCTTTAGATATGAATGTATACTAAATAAAACTGTAGCCACAAGGACATAAAGTCACTATTTATTTGCAACAAGAGTCTGATGGCTTTTTGCTGGGAAGGGATTTTCTCCAAGAGGACTCTCAGGAGTCTGTGAGCAAAGATTTTTGTAGCAAGGCAAAAATCCAGGCAGCTCAGTGAGCACCTAAAAATGTGGCCCCTAAGCAGTAAGCACAAAATTAAACCCTCAGTACCTTAGCAAATCACACCAGATCTTTCTGATATTATTTGCACGGCTGTTCAAATCTTTCCCTTCAGCTCAGAAAAGCTTCAATCCTGCAAACTGATATGCTTAGAAGACCCTGTGCTGTGCAGAGCCTCCTCAAATACTGTAGCTTCTAGAATTGCAAGGTAATTGTTCAATTATTATCAGGTAGAATTTATTGTTTAAGAAGGCATTTTTAAATAGGAATTTCCATTTTGAAACCTCTGGAAACTACAGCAAATAGACCAACAAACTCAGTGGTAAAAGTCCTGGTTTCAGCTGAGACAGAGCCAATGTTTTTTCTAGTAGCCGGTATAGTGCTGTGGTTTGGATTTCGTATGAGAATAATGTTGATAACACACTGATGTTTTTAGTTGTCGTTAGGTTGTTGTATTGCCTGCACTAAGCCAAGGACTGTTCAGCTTCCCCCACCCTGCCAGGTGCACAAGAAGCTGGGAGAGCACAGCCAGGACAGCTGGCCCAGGCTGGCCACAGGGATAGTCCCTGCCGCATAACGTCATGCTCTGTATATAACTGGGGAAGCGAGCTGGGAGGCAGATTTGCTGTTCAGAAACAGACTGGGCATCGGAGGTTTTTTTTTTCCTCAGGTGGTGAGCACTTGCATTTGTGCATCACTTGTATTATTATTATTATTATTATTATTATTATTATTATTATCATCATCATCATCATCCTCCTCCTATTAAACTGTCCTTATTTCAACCCATGAGTTTTGTTTCCATTCTCCTCCCCATCCCCTTGCAGGGGGAGGGGTGAGTAAGCAGCTGTGAGGTGCTTAGTTACCAGCTGGGGTTAAGCTACGACAGCAAATTATCACTTTCTAAGCCTTACATTTAAGAAGACCTGCTCCCTGATACCCTTGAATATATTACTTTTTAGGGTCATAGCATCTGAGACCATCTGTCACTATCACTTAACAGCAGCGATGATTACTGCATCATAGAGGCTTTAGAGTTTCAACACAGAGGATTTAATTCTTTCAAGAGGAAACATGGATAATATCCCTCCAAGCAGAAAGTCCAGTAAGTCACTAAGTTCTCATTACAGGGATTTTCTGTAGGAGAAAATTTTGCACGTTGGCCTGAAGCTGCCTCAGATGTGCACTTCTGGTCCCTGGCACTCTCTATCAGAAACAGGGCAGCTGAGAGTGAAGATGATGATTGCATTCTGGTTGCAGATTAGCTTGAAACAAGATTTCACTAAGTCATGGGTGCTAGAGGGTTTCTCTGGGTTATTGTAGTCATGACGTGTGTGTACTGCAGGATGCAGATTGTTCTACACAGGCTCCCAGGCATTAGCGAGGTTATGGAAAGTAATCTTTTTGGCAGCAGCAGCCTTTGTTGATTGCAAAACCAGTAAATGCTAGGGGCTACTCCAGCCAAATAGCATATTTCATCCTTTGTAGTCCTGAGAGTGCAGGCAGGCTTGGTCAGGCCTCAGTGACTTATTTCATCTCAAATAAGGGAAGCAGAGTCAGCACCGGTGCTGTTGAACTGGCCATTATCTCCTATGCCAAACTATTCACGCAAAAGAATTCTTATCAGGAGAGAAAAAAAGTATCACTATAAAATAATACTTTTAGCTTTAAAGTATTACTTTAACTATAAAATAAATTCTTTTACCTTACGAAGCCCTTTTATGATTTTGATGCAGGGGAATGATTCTAGAAAGTTTTAATATCTGATTTGTTCTTCTAGCATAAATGTGTCTTTCCCTTCAACCTCATGCATGTACAGTGTATTAAATATCTAAACCAATGATATCTTGCAAAATAGTATAATTTAAGTATTCATGAATTATCAAACATCTACATGGATTTTCTTAATAATTGAGCAAGGCTGAAAACAAAACCCATATAGATTATGGAGACAAAACAATACAGTAATTATTCTGTAGTTCCTTCTCAGGTAAGACACTTTTTTTTTTTCTTTTTTTACAGAAATCAGGAATATTACTAGGACAATGTGTACTTAGCGTGAGGATTTGGTTATAACATGGGCATTGCTACGCTGTGTGAGCCACATCAGTCTATGCTGTTGTTTTTCAGGCCTGACCTGAGAGTACTATGCCAAATAAATAAGGAAACAATTGAAGCTTCAGACTCATGGAGTGCTTTAGAACCTTTGTTTAACACATGGACACATTGAGGTTTTTTCACTACATTTCACAAACTGCAGTTTATATTAATATAATAATTTCTGATTCACTAAAAATACGCCATGATATTAGCTCTACCAAATTGCTGAGAAACAGATTGGGAAGTCATTACCCATCATTAAGCCAAGAGAGGAAAAGGAGGCTTTCACAACTGTTCTGTTCCATCCACACCACTTTCATCTGCTCTTTCTTAGCCTGGGCTAATTCAGAAACCTGTTTCATGGATCAAACCTTCAGCACAAATGGAGCTGTCTGTAAGCTGCCTAAAATCACAGGCACACACACAGACTCACACACACTCACAGAGGAGAAGAGTAAGGCAGAAGGTCAAATAACTGCAAAACCAGAATAATTATTTCCCAGTCCTTGCAGTATTAATAAGCGGGACATCATTGGCATGTTGGCCTTTGCATATCAGGCGAAATCACACTACGCCGTTGGCAGACTACGCCTGTCACGGGATAGAAGTGGACTGCCTTCCAAGATATAAAAAACAGATCATGCAGCAATGACTCAGAGCTGAGTACAAACACACGCAGAAGCTGAGGGGGATTCTGAGGGAGCTGTCATTTTACAAAATAACTGTTGAAGTCTATTGAGCAATTATATCGATCTTTCACCGCTAAGATGATCAATAGTTGGCAGGTCCATCTCAAAAAGTTCTACTTACCAGGAAATGTCTGTCTCTATATATTTATACCCTGTTTACTTTTGTGTCAGAAATTGGCACACTTCAAAAGCCTTTACCTGTATCATAAATAGTAAAACTTGCTTCTTTTTAGAGGCCTGAATTTGTTGTTACATCCTGACATCAATGAATCTAGTCATGGCATGTGGTGATAATACAAACAGTAGAAGAGCTCTCAAATTCACCTGCTTGACTTGGACCATAAAACCAGAATACTGCTCTTATTTATCATCCTCTCTGTTCACATATATACAATGCAGTTTTTAGGTTGAAAGTTACACCCATAAGAAAAGATTTTCTATTTTTGTTCATCAGATTACCTCATTTAGACACCTCTGTCTCTGCTGGGTTTTGTACAATTAGTTTTACTGTAAGTGAGAGTTGGAAATCTAAATTGCCTGGCACTCTCTTGCTAAGATTTCCCAAGACAGTCAGATTAGTTGGGAATGCTGGGAACACTTCCTGAAATTTTTCTTCCAGTAGGTCTATAACAAGGACTTCAAACCTTAAGAATTTAGGGTATCTGTATAAAATTTGTGAAATCCAGCTGGGACATCTTACCTGAAAGAGGGGCTGTGACTTTCAAATGATTCCCCCAAACCTCTTTCAAAGCCTGTTTCACAGTTCTTTCCTCTTTTGTCTTTGTGTGCCTAACAGCTGCCATGTCTCTGCACTGTATCATTCTCCTGTGCTCCTCTTCCGTACCCCTTTATCATCTTCTGATTTCAGCACTGAAAGATAAGCTTTACCGAGACTTGCCTGCCTGGAGTTAAGTCTTTAAATAAGGAGCTTGATTTTCAAAGCCACTGGACACTTCCTACTTCCACAAGAGCTGGTGGAGTTGCTCTGGAATCACTTCACTGGCATTTTGTGAGAAGAGTGCAGTAGCATCCACCTCAAACACCAACCTTACCATGGTGGATGGGAAAAGAGCAAACCAGCTCAAATGCTGGTGACATACTGACAGCAAAATGATCTACCTGCTAATGATTTCGTGATCCTGCGTGATGATTTTAAAAAAACAAAAATAAAAAAAAAAAACCCACATAAAACAAAAAAACACACCTAGATTTCAGTTTATTAGCATAAGTATACTGCTTGGGTTGGAATCACATGACACTTCATAGCAAAATAAGGAATAAGGCAAAATTAGTCCGGTCCTGAGACTGTGGTGGGAGTATTTAACATGGGTCCAAGTCCTGTAAAAGATACTGAGAAGCAAGGGCTGAACTTCTGTGGGACAGGCCAAGTTTTGAACAAAGTTCACTTGAGCCTCAGCGAATCTCTGGTTGATGCTCAGGCAAATCTTGCCTGACGTAGAAATTCTTTTAATGGCACAGAAAACTCAGCTAGGGCTCTCTTTTTTTTCTGCAGACAAACCCAAGCGTGCCCCCTCATTTGTTTGGAAAGACTTCACTATTACTGGCCCAAAGCAGCTACACAAGACTGCTTGGGAAAAGCCCCCTGAACTTACATGGGGTCTTTCCCCACATGAGAAAAGGTAAAAATCCAGACATGACCTGCTTAATGAAATGCCTATCAATTTCTGCCAAGACAAAACAAACATCTGGATGATCAGAGAACAAAACAGCAACAGAGAAGAGTCCAGAGAGTCAGGAGACAGCTCCTCAAATGTGACAGGAGAATGAGGGACAGAATATAAAATTACCTATAAATCTTCTTTGCATCACTATCTCATGGTTCCCTAACCCCAGCTCCTGCTTGGTTTGTAAAGCTTATAGAGTCTCCTCCTGTTTGGAAGAACCTGCAAGTCCTGGGTTAAATTGGCCTAGAGTGCACCAATAGGATCTGCAACATCTTCCCTCACTAAACAGAGTTTAGTGTCTTGTGATCAGGATCACCTCAGATACGGTGTGACAGTGAAACCTTGCGTTATTCTGCTGTGAAAACAGTACGCTGTGAGACGCCTTGTCTAGGGCCTGCATGCTATGCTCGGGAGCTGCGTTTCAGCTCAGGCCCTTGTTCCTTGCTGAGCTACACAGCAAGGTATGCCTGTGCCCAGCCATGTATCCTGCTGATCCTGACCTTGCCTTGCTGACATGACCTCCTGGCTTGACCTCAGATCTGTGCTATCACTACAGACATTTTTGGTGATGGTTGTCAGCTGAGCCTGGTTACTGCTCTGCTCTTCTTCTTCAGGCACGTTGCTCTGCCCCCCTTACCCTTGAGGATGCTGCCGCTCCTGCCCTGCCATCATCCCCAGCTCTCAACTAGTGTGGAGCAGCCTACTCTGCCAGGAAATTTAATCCAGATTAAATTTAGCCTGGCCCACGTGCTTTTATTATATGTGCAATTCAAAACTTTCTAAAGAAAAACTGTTGTGCTGGAAAATTGGATGTCCCCCACCCAGTGGTGTCAGAGTGATTTTTGAAAGAAGATGGAAGCTCTTGAGTTTTCTTCAAGTAGATCTAGTTTCTATGCACCTAAGTCATACTGAGAAATTACCACAAGGTGGTAAATGAAAATAGAATTTCCTTCAAAACTGCACCAAGCCATTCTATTGGACAGCCTTTGTGATCCAAAATGCACCAGCTAAACACATTGACTAAGATGTTGATTTCCACATGAGGCTCCACAAAGGAGAAAGGTTTCCTTCCAGAGTGTCCCGTAAGCCTTTTCCTAGAATACTTCAAGATTCTAATGAGAAAAGAAATGTCTGCCTTCCCCCAGAAATGCTAGAGCCTTATTAATTGTAACTCTGTCATTAGTATATAGTAGTAAGGCACATATTGATTACAGCAAAGATAATCTGCAGATTTGGCAATTAAGCAGCAGTGCACAAGAGGACTCAGACATAAGGTTGTGTCCTGAAATTCCAAAGCAAAATTATGCTTTCTACATTTGTGAAACCTCAATTGTAATACAAAGGATGTCAATTCATGGAAACCAACATTCAAATTAGGCAATGTTCTCCTTTTCCTAGAAACCACTTGCAGAAACCATGCGCAACTCTAATTTAGAGACTTGTCTGTGTAATGGTGCAGACTGAAAGGTACGCTTGCAGCTACAAACTGCCCGTGTCCTAAAACAATCCAACATTCAGAAGATGGGCTTATCTGTAAGGACAAAATTGGAACATCCAAAGGTTTTAAGCGTGGGTGTGAGAGTAAGAATCAAACACATGTGAAATATCACATAGTAAAATCCTTTGTGTTTAATTTGCAATGCCGTCTTGCACATCTCAGGCATAACGAATTACTTCCTCTTTGTCCTTTTATGTCGTAAGGTCTTTATTACTTTTGCCTGCAGCTTGGCTATTCACTGGTATTTTTTTTCAGTGAGGTCCTAAAAGCAGGGAGAGAAAATAATCTATTCATTAACTCCAGCCATTGTAGAGTAGTGTCAGTCTCTGACTGCAGTCTAGATGAGGGGTAGTAGCTGGAAAGAGGTTACATCAGGTCAGTCATTTGGGCTCTTTGCTCAAACCGTTGGGCTAAACAGCTGTTCATGGGATTACTTGCAAACAAGACTGTAAAAAGAAGACATTCAAAAGGTAATCTGCATACTATTTTAGGAACAAAACTAAATCCCCCAATTTTGAATAATCTGTAGTGCTCGTTATGCTGCTTTTGCTTTGGCAACAGTCTCAAAGTTAATTACCTTTTTTTATTCCAGTTTTTCACACATCATTTCAACTACAGTGTTAGTAATTTTACCTTTGATGCTCTTTTTAGCTGCTCACCAGTTCCAGCAGCCATCTTGCATTAGACTATATTCTTGACAGGGATTTTCCAATAGGTTTTGACTTAGGTTAGGCTAAACATTTCACTCTCTTTCCTTGTCAGGACCCAACATTTTTATGATTAGATGCCTTAAGGATCTGTGCTACGCTAAGAAAAAAAAAATGCATGGTTCTTTGATTCACAGAAAAAAAGATAAAACTGTCATGTTGGCTGAGACTCATTAATAGTTCTACTTTTCAATTTATTATAACTTTGCTGTGTGTTTTGGAAAAGTGGGACAGGAGGGAAAAAACATCAAGGCTAAGCTAGTGGCATTGTGTTCATTGTCTGCTTTTTAGACTAACAAGTTTGCTGTGACAAAACAATGAAAAGTTTGTACTGAGATCAGAACATCTTGGCCTCTAGTCGTGTGAACACTGATACACTACAAATCATATATTGAATTTAAAGGCTGTGTATATATGTACTGAAGGTATAAGATAGCTTGTAAAATAGAATGAAGATGTGTTCTGTACAATAACCTCAACTGGACTGCAAGATTTTCAGCTAGATTTATGTAAGCCAGAACCCTCATTAAGCCAAAGCCTTGTATGATCTCTACCATCAGCATCCAGAAATTTTTTAACTAGGCTACACTCTTTGTCATCTGAGAAATTTCCAGTAGAGCGTGAAGCAATTTGACTAACATCTGTCACAACTTTTTCTTCTCGTACTCTTAAATTTTGCCCACTGGTGTCGTGAAGCCATCAACAAAGGTAGAATACAGAAGTTTGTTCAGGCTTAGGTTCTCTGTATAATCCATGGAGACAGAGGGATACGTGCCTAAGGGAGCCACACAAGCCAGCCGGCTGGATCTGCCAGGCAGCTAGCTTACCTAACCAAAAAGAAAAAAGAAAAACAAAACAAAACAAACAAAAAAAACAAACCAAAAAACAAAAACCTGAGATGCCTGTCTTACATTTTGCCCTCTTTAGAGCTGGATGCCTCACCCTAATGAAGAGCAAGGTGCCTGGCTCCCTGCATCCTCTCCCAGGGTCAGGTGCCAAAGGCAGCATCTCACGGAAAAAAGAGGACAGAAATAGATTGTATGTGACAGTTCAGTTACTGAAGTGGGAGCTTCTGGTTCAGCTCTCTTCATATACCTGTTATGAAGGAAAATGTTTTGACCATCCAGCTCCAGAAATCCCAAAAGAAGTGCAAGCCTTACCAAAACAAAGTGTGTTGTATTGCATTGGAGATGAAGGCTGTGTAAAAGGATATATTTTGCTATAGTAACCTTTTCCCACCTTCTTCTTGAGAAGGGGTGCAATGATTTGGAAGCCACCAGGCTGCAGCATTCTGGTGTAAAAGACTGTGGGGCACACTCTGTTTCTTCTCTTACACTAGTTCCACCTCATGTGAAACTACTAGAGAATAAACATGCCTCTAACCTACTGATTTGGCTGCCTGCTTGGGCAGAAAGAAACTGCAGGTCACTATTCACATTTCAACGGGGATGCAGTTGAAGCTGAGTCTTTTCAATCCTGGCCAAGCACTCCAGTGAATACCTCTCCTACTTGTGCAATATTTTAACTAGTTCTTTTTCCCTCCTGATATCATACCCTGCACCCTGATGTTTTTTAAACAACCTTCATACTCTTTTTCCTAACAAGGCTCTTTAAATAGTCTTCTGTATGTTAACCTCTCTTTTTCTCATAATTCTAACAGACCTTCTTTCCAGCATCGGTTCCAGCTTGAATTCATTGTTCTCTAACATAGGTGAGCAGAAGTGAGATATTATCAACACAAGCTTCTTCTCCTGCTGGAAGCATTCTTGGATTTTTTAATATTTTTTTTTTAAATGATAGAGAATCAGGTCCTTGTTTATTTCAAGCTGGACTACATCAAATAATGGAGCATACCGCATTTATTGAATTGGACGCCTTTTAGCTAGAGCATCTCCTATGTTGTCTGTTTTGCAAAAGGTCTCTTGAATGAGTAAAGCTTCAGTGTGTTTGTGATTTTCTTCATGTATCTGCCAAGACCCTAGAAAATAAAAATATGAATTATGTTAGAGGAAGGCCAAGTATTTGTAGCAACTTTTGATAAAACTCATAGCAGAAATATGCCTTTCATTAACTTTTTATTTCTACTAGTTGTAACATTTTCCATAGGTTACATCTGGTATTTTTCAATTAAATTGAAAATAAAAAACAACTATCTTACTTCTCACACATGTTTTCTCTTACCACATGCTTATATTTTTGTTCTGCCTGTCTTCCCCTCCTCTCTGTGGATCTTTATGCTTATTCTTGGCTCTTACCTTAGCTTGGTCCCGTCCTTCAAGCACTCCTCCATGTGCTTGACATTAGGGCCCTGCCAAAGTAGAAACACAAACGCCAATGAGGCTGGAGCACTGGACTAGAAATATTTTTAGGATATAGGATGTACTTCTGCTTCATAAGCCTTCCCACAAAGTAGAGCCTCACTCTAACCTGAGCGCCTGCATGCGATTGCAAAATAAATCATTGTATAAATAACCTCAAAAAAGAAAGAAATTTTGCCTGCTTCTTGATGTAGGAACTTCTTTTCTCAGTTACCTAGCAGAGTGCCTCGTACAAATGGCTGGTTCTTGCCATGTTGAATGGGCAGAGCAAGAAATTTCACAAATTTCTGAACTTGCTCTAAAAGAGTTGTTTGCATTAATGTTTATCTAAACAACAAATAATTCCTGGAAAACCTTAAAATGGCTTTTAACAAAAATAAAAAGATACACAGCCTTCCACGAGCATAGAGATCAGTTAAAAGAAATGCATCTGTGTTTTTCATTTCAAAACACTAAGGAAGATGATGATTCCAGAGAGATGTATCAAGCACCTCCTTAACCTGGACTCTACACTTCAGCACAAAACTAACTCAATGTGAGCTATTGTCATTTGTCAACAGTTAAAGCACTTGAAATTGTTGCAGCAGTAGTATTCCCGTGTCTTGTAGGTATTGAAGCGCAGGACTTGTTGGAGTGCTATTGTACTAAGTTTGCATATTAAATGTAGGGGGGAAAAAATCTAAATACCATTTCAAATTGTACTTTAATTTCTCTACACCCTTTACAAGTTGGGAAATTATCTAGACCGAGTAAGGAGTTTTGCTTTTAAGGAAATTCACTGCTGAGCTTTTCTTAGCACTGTTAAAATATAGGGCACAATTTCAATACCTAAAGCAATTCTCTGTCTTTTCTGCCAGGCACACACCTGCCCCTGAGCCTTTTTTCTGCCCATGCTGTGTGCTGAAATGGAAAGATATTTGTGTGCTGTTAATAAAAAGAAAGAGGAATTTTCTGCTGTGAGAAGTGATGAAGATCACTTAAATGTATATTAGGGGCTACCCTCTGCCTTTAAAATCAGAGTCCATTTACGCTGGGGTAAAAAGGGTGCTGCAGATAAGTTAGGCCTCTGGGAAATATTTCAACTGTCTATAAATAAACACTCTGTGGCCTTTTTAGTACTCTTCAGTGTCTTGTACGCAGTCTATCTCTATGACACCTCTATGCAAGGTAATGGAGAAAAATGATCATTCTGCAAATAAATTCCTTCTATACTAACTTTTATTTCCCCTTAGTCAAGCATAAACCTTCACTTGAGGTTGTCAGATGTGATTATTGATCTGGGTCTGACAGAATAACTCTAGCCAGTCCAGGAAAAACTAAAAAGTTGAGTCCTTCCTTTTTCTTGCTTTTAATTTAAATTTGATTTTAAAGAAATGTGGCAAAGAATGGAGAAAAATGTAGCAAAGTACTGAGGATAAAGCATATTATCAAAGCAGAATCATGGTTTTTTATGGCTCAGAAGTCCAGGAGCCCTCCTGGAAGAGCAGTGTACATGTGGCCATAGACCTCTCCACATCCGGAGGGTTTGATATACTGTGCTGATTGAGTAAAGACAAAAAGACAAAAGACACTAAAACTGGAGCAAAATTGGAGCACTACCAATGTTGAATGAAGTCTGGCAGGAGCATCTTTCACCATGATCTGGTGACTTGCCCTGCACATTGGAGGAGGTCAACATCCCTTGCCTTTCTCTACTTTTGTTAATTCTTGTGGAATCAAAATTGTGTGTTCTGAAAGTTTTATTCATGAGGTTCTGTACCTTGGTTTAGTGGCAGGCTGTAGTCTTGTTTTGACATATGACACTTTGTAATAGAGAAAATACAGTAGATGAGGAAAGGCTCATCTTTTTCAAAAGCACTGTGGATATCCTGGAGGATTATTTATTAACCTATATTTTTATTGCAGCTATGGCAAACTCCAAAGCTTTTACTCCATTGATTTCTGAGGGAATTTGAGTAAAATATATGATGAAGCTTGACCAAAGGTATGATATGAATTACACATTTCTAACCTGAGGTAGAGCTGGCTCAAGGCTTTGTAGAAGTACAGGAATGGTCGAACTTTTCTGTTCAAAGAGGAAGTAAATGATAGAATCATAGAATGGTTTGGGTTGGAAGGGACCTTAAAGATCATCTAGTTCCAACCCTCTTACCATGGGCAGGGACACCTTCCATTGACACCTGTCATTCTGAGGCAACAAAATAATTTTTCCACAGAAAAATTACCTTTTGGGGGAAGATTAGAAGAGTTTCAAGAGTGACTGAAAGTGATCTGTAGAATATCTGTTAACTAGGGATGGAGGAACAAAGATCCAGTGTGAAAGGAACAGTGTGATTTTTGGAAATCTGGTTCCCCTTTCATGACCCTTTCCCTCAGCTAATCAGTTCTAAATAGGAAAAGGAGTCTTCCATTGGCAAATAAGAGCAGCTGTACTAGGTTGATCCCAAAGTCCAACAATCTGTATCTTATTTGTGACTATGACCAAACTTGGAAAAACTGACCAAAACTTAGGGCAGAGATAAAAACAGGGCAAGCATATGGCAACTCAGTAAATACTTATTTTGTTATCACTAGCATAAAGCTTGGTGGGCAGCTGGCAGCGCAGGGTTGAGCTGGTTTTAGCCATGGCAGCAATCGCCTGGTGGCCACGTGCCCATGTCCTCCCTGCACTGGCGTCGCTCTGGGAGCTCCCGGTCAGGGGTCTGGCACCCCCACCTAGTCACTGCAGGACAGACAGCCCCTCTGGGGTAACGGGGCTGGGGAGGGCAGCCTGCGGCTCCCAGACTTCGCCTGGGAAGCAGGGAGGAGGAGGAGGCAGGCTGTGGTAAGACATTACATTAAAATATCCCCAAAGAGAGCCAAGGCTGAGGAGAGAGGGACACCCAGCTGAGACTTGAGGGTGCCAATGACTTGTTCTGACTCCCACCGTTCATCTAGAGGAAGACTCAAGTCTATTTTGGCACCCAGAGGGACATCGGAAGGCTGAGCACAACACCGGAGAAGAGAGGCAGGTACCAATAAGTTTTCTCGTACAACAATTTTAACTGCATTATTAATGAGGCTTTTTTCTACTAACTATATATTTTTTACAAGTAGACTGTTAAAACACTAACTGGGCTAACAATCAATTCTTGGTTCCACGCATATGCCTATAACGAGATTTTGATTATAACATGTGCTCTGTTTCCCCAAATTCTCTCCCAGCATTCCACAGCTTATGACTCAGGGACCACCTGAGTCAAATGTGGTGACTTGATAATTTTCAGTTAATTAATTTTCTCCCCGCCCCCCCCAATTGTCCAGCTGACCCCTAACTCACAGAAACATTTGCACCATCTGAGGGAAAGGAGTTTGGAAGGTGAGCTACATGATGAACGAGAAATTGCCTCCATGTGTTTGTTAGGAGCTTACCACCTGCTCATTTCATCTGATGCCCCCCTGGGTGGCAAGCAGCAAACACTATCCTAGTAGTGGTTCCTTCTTTGTCTGCCACCACCAGCTGACCTCCTTTCCTCTGTCTTCAGGGGCTTTTGGTTTATACCACATCTCTCCCATACACACCTCCTTTTTGACCTTCCTGATGCCTGGCAGGGGCCTCCCGGCTTCCCTTCCCATCCTTCCCTAGAGGATGCAGGATGGTTTGCTCTGCAGATATCTGTGCCTCCTGCAGCTGGTCTATTATTAAGAGGCTGCCTCGTAAAAATGACTGGCGTGTCTGGGATCCCTGTTGCTATTTTTAGCTGGGAGCTCAAGGCTTGAGATGTCATGGAAAATTACCTTCCCAAGAAAAACAGCATTTGTAGATTAGCATAGTAAAGTGGGAATAATTCTTGCTTTCAGGGAACCTGTTTGGATGACAGGTTTCTGGATACATGAATTACCAAATGCAGGAAATCATAAAATATGTTAAAAATTTGCTATTTTTCCAAGATGAAGTGCTCAATTTATTCAATCAGCTGGAGGACATTTCTGAGAATCTTCAAATACAGAAAAGTCTCAAATTTTATAATGTATGTCTTGCGAAAGCTGGATTCTAAAAACCAGCTTCTGCAAAACAAAAACAAGGACTTAAATTCAGATTGCATGAGCCAGTGCACTGACCGTAGAGCCGTTAAGGAGAAGCTAGTGGAAGTGGAGGAGAATGGCAGCCCTCGGTGCCCTCTGAGCAGATAACCAGGCATTAAATGCTCTTAGGCAGTGCCTCTTGACAGGGTCCCTCTGGCAAAATAGGTGGCCAAGTACAGGTCTAATGGCTGCTAACAGGGCTTATGCATGAGTAGGTTTTGAGAGGCTCTGCCCTATCAAGACTGAGACATTTCTAAGTTTGCTCACAAGCAGAAGTGCATGTGTAATATGAATATTTATAAAACAAAACCAAACCTGGTAACTTTGAGGGAGTTAGGCATGAGCAGAGCACAGGTTTTTGGGGACTGCAATGTTGGTCTTAGATGTCTAAATCCTATCCAAGTGGTTATGTGGGTCTGCCTGTAAACATCTTTTCCCAGCTCTCTAGAGTGGTAGGAGGAAGGATAAATCATACTGCTGTGTAATAATGAGGACTAATTATCTATTTCTTATAGAAGTGAAGAAAGAAGAGTCACTTTTTAAAGACACAAAGATTTCAGGAAGTGCATTGTGCCAATTAGATTTAGCAGTACTATTAGGAAATAAAATTGTATTATTCAATTATCAGTCACATTTGTAGCCATTAGTTCCCCTGGAAACTTGACAAAGCTTTAGAGTACAGCTGTCAAGGCAAAAACCTCAGAAAAGGAATACTTTAAAAACAATTTTCAATTGACCTTTAAATGTTATTTTGATAAATGAAACTAACAATGTGGAAGATTTCTCAGAATAAATATCTTATGCTTGACTAAAACTATATAGCATTCTGCTTGTGTTTTATTTAATATACCTACATATATATACTTATTTACTTGATATGCATACCTATGTACATATATTTTTTATATATATTACACTAGATACTTCTTTTATCAGCAGCAGGTTTCCAAAAATTCATTTTGGACAAAATTAGGACATGTTAGAAACAGGGGCATTCCTGTCTCTTGCTCTAGATTTAATAATGATCTTAGCAAGAGAGAAGATGAAATTTCTCCCATAGATGCTTAGTAGTACACAATCAGATAGCTGAACTACAGATTTTGTTTTGTTTGTTTGCTGCCCTCCTCTGATGGACCAAGCTCTGGCCACTGCCAGAGGTGAGATTTCAGACTTGAATTGAAATATATTTCATATAATCTTCCAACTGCTTGGTTCATGTGCAGCAAAAAACCAGTAATGGGAGACTGAATAAATAATTTTATCTGAGGTTTACTATGCTCAAATAAATGAGACTTTCATGCATGGAGGAAAGATTGGCTCCCAAGTGCATTACCCAGGATGTATACAGGACATATATAACATAAATTTGTTTTTATACAAGATAAATGTAAAGCATAACTTTTTTTCTACTTCAGCAAGCAAATGAGAGGCTAGATATTTTGCAGGTATTGGCTGCTAATTAAAATTGTTTTGTACGTGATTTTAGAGACTAGTATAATATTACAGTTGGAAACATTCAACAAGAGTGGCTATTTAATAATCCTAAGGAATTTCAGTATTGTAAGGAAATCTGTACTGCCCTGAAATCTGTTCTTCTTTTTCTACTTTTACTCAAGACTTCTCCTTTCCCCACCTGTCTTGTTTCTGTGTGTGGTATCAGAAAAAAAATACACTTTTCTAATTATATCTTTACAGAAACACTAAGAAGAAAGATTTAGTACTTAGTACTTTAGGATAATAATCTAAATTGCCTGGTAGAGCCTTTATTCCATTTTGTGTTCAAAATGCAGCATGACTTGCTAATCAAACAAAGGGAAAAAAGCTTATAACACTCTCCCTCAAATACAGAACAGTAATTGCAATTTTTATAGCATCGTTACTTCCTATTGATTATTCCCAGGGAACATCAGTCTAATAGATAGAGGGGCAATCTTCTAACCTCTGTCTGTGTGTGGCTTAGATATATTTAAATGCACGCTACAAGGGGAATACAGTGTGGGGAACACTGCAACGTACACAGGTTCATCAACTCTACTGATAAATGTGACAGTATTTTACAATTCATGTTTCAAAAACATCTAGTAAAATGTAATAAAAGTAAGGATAATAAAAGTGTAGGCACATGATGTTACCAATTTAATGACGTTCATTCCTTTTATTAGTAGCAATCCCACAGATGCCTGAGGAAGCACATTTGCCTTTGTTAAAACAAATCCATTCTAGAAACTGTTCTGACATCCATCATTAAAGCATTTTATGTGAGTAGTCTTTCTTACTGTATTATTAAACCACTCATTAACATCGTAGATAAAAACTCCATTCCACTGAGAATCTTCCATGGCACTACAGAAATGTACCCTGCTTGGCAATGATGAAATATGCCATGACAGGAAAACAATAACACAATGTAACTTAACATAAGGCTTTTCAAATTGTGGAATGTTTCTATTGTGCCACTTAGAATATATACCAAACTCGATTTCCTAAATAAATAAATAAATAAATTCCATTTGTACCAGAATTGAATCTTGGCAGTGCAGTCTATGAAATGATTACTAAAACATGACAGAAAACAAAGAGGGAAAACTCATAGTATAGCACTCACTGCACTGACTCCATGTCATTTTAAGTTCTTGATACAGTTCTTAAATGTGCCTGGACAGCCTGAACTGTATCTCTGTTACTGAGCAAATAGCAAATGACTGTACTTAAAACACCTGAAACTGCACAGGGTTCAGTGAGCAATGTATTTAGGCATGAAGGAGGACATCACCAGCCTCTTCTTTCTTCAATATACTACAGGGAAAACTTTATTTTCAAAACTAGGCTTTATAGGTAATTTCTCATATTGTTACTGCAGTGTTTAAGCACCTCACAGCCTTCATCATCTCTTGTAGTGTCCCTGTGAGATAGAAAACTGCACCTTGGAAACTCAGATAAAACAGAATCACAGAATCAGACAGCCACTGAATCTGGAAGGCAGCCTTGGACTCCTGTGTGCCCTCTGTCACTAGGTCACATTCAGCAGCAGACCTACCTTTTCCCTAGTCTTTCTTTTGCTGCCTATGGACTTGTAGAAGCCTTTCTTGTTGCACTTCATGTTCCTTACGAGATTCAACTCCAGATGGGCTTTGGCTTTACTAAATGCACCCCTGCATGCTCAGTGTCTCTATATTTGACCTGGGTCATACCAACTGGCTCCTCATATATCCATGCAGGCCTCCTGTTACCTTTGCTTGATTTCCTACCCATCAAGATGAATCATTCTTGAGCTTGGAGGAGGTGATACTTGAATGCTGACTAACAGTCTTGGACTCCTATTCCTCCAGGGCTGTAATCCATGAGATTCTTCCAAAGTCTGCTCTACTGAAGCGCAGGGCTGTGATTCTGCTTTTAGCCTTGCTCCCTCTTCACAGCATCCTGAACTACTCCATCTCTTGTCACTGCAACCAAGGCTGCCCCTTATCCTCATATCCTCTACAAATCCTTCCATGTTTATAAGTATCAGGATCAGCAGAGAACCAACAACAGAGAATCAACAACTCCCCTTGTTGGTTCCTCAGTCTTCTGTGTCAGGAAGTTCTCACCAATGCACTCCAGAAATCTCCTGACATGCTGGTGGCCTGTGGGGTTGCCCCTCCAGCAGATATCAGGGTGGTTAAAGAGTCCAAGAGGACCACGGCCTGTGAATGTAAGGCTTCTTCCAGTTGCCTGAAGAAAGACTCATCATCTTATTCTTCCTGATCAGGCAGTCCACAGCAGACACCCACAACATCACCCATATTGTTCTGCCCACTAATCCTAATCCATAAACTGTCACTGACTCATGACCCAGCCATAGGCATAGCTTCATGCATTCCAGCTGCTCTTTCACATAAAAGGCAACTCCTCCTTCTTGCCTTCCCAGCCTGTCCTTTCTGAAGAGTCTTTATCGGTCCATCACAACACAAGACTAACAAGCTGTATTGGAGCAGCAGTGTGAGCTCTCACCCACAGAAACTTAGGCACCATGAGAACTTCACTCTAAGAAACCTCCAGGTCTGAGGAACTGAGGTAGTTCCATGAACACGAAATAGATTAGCAGGGTTTTGAGAATGTCAGTGTTTGACTTGGCACCTTGCTGCTCACCACCATGCCAGGTACAACAAAGCCTATACTAGCATGGTGTTCTGCCCAGGCTCACTGGACTTGCTTGTCACCTGAAGCTGTGCTACAGCAGAGGGCAAGAATTCCCATTATATTACAAGGAAACACAGAAGGAAAGCCAACTCATAGTTTCAGTGTGTTCTCCAAAACAACAAAAATTAGATGTAAAATTAGGCTACAGTGTGTATATATGAGGATGACCTTACATGGAGGGGACATACATGAAAAACAGAGGAAGCATAGAGCCAGTACTTTGAAAACTTCTGATAGAAATCTTAGACATGTTCAATTGGGATAAAACATCAGTTCTTTACTGGCTTTTGAAGTTCTTCAACAATTTTAACAAGCTGAAGCTCTGTTCCTCCCTATCTAGCAAAAAATAAGACAAAATGTAAAAGCGAAGCTTATTTCAAAAGACTTCTAAAAGCAGAAACATGATTCAGTAGTACCTGATTAAAACAAAATCAAGACTCGGGGGGGTTTGTCAACTTCTATCAAACATTGCTAACTATTCCATAAAGATCCAGCCTTTAGTTACAAAAAGATTCTGTAGGATCTAGTATATGATGTATTATAGCATGTAGACCTATAATAATCTTAAAATTTAAACAATCCACAGTGTTTATTTAAACAGATTTTTATCTGAATTTCTGCTTACAAAATCCTTAGGAGAACATCTTGCATTTTCATTAAAAACACTGAAAATAACATCCACACATAACAGGCATCAGATTTATCACCATTTGAGGGACAATTCTTGCAATAATTATCAGAGGATTGATAAGTTAATCACCAGGCAGATTCAAAAGGGAAAGCCAAAGAGACTGCATAGAATTGCAGAGAACAATACATTATCTTTTATATTTTCATTTGTATACTGATGTTAAGTTTACCAAGTACCATCATAGTCATTTTTCTCACTGTTTACAAAATGTAGGACATATACATTCATAAAAACCTCTTGTTACTGTAGCAGAATTTTGCTTCTGGCAAGACTGTAACTCCATTTAGTATCTTTAAGTTAGCACTGTATGTTTAATACACAGCTTTTTCTGGCTTAAAAAGATCTTCAGGTCAGCTTATTAAAAACTTGAAACTCTATAGCTGAAATAGGCACAGACATTATAACACCAAAATACATTATTGTGATCCACAATACCCTATTATCATTCTGATATTACTTACAAAAATAAAGATATTCCTACGCTTATATTTTACTTGGATTTCCTTAAGTTATCTAGAATAATGATATATAAAACATAAAATACTACTAATTAAAAATTTAAATTTGCATTAAATTTATGGGGAATTATCTCCATTATACCAAAATTGCCTTTGAACTGTAAAAGCCATGTCACTCAGTTCAATGGTAGAAAAGTAGCAACTGGTATGGTTCCCATAGTAAAATTGGTAATCTTAAATTTCAGAGAAAAAAACACTACGGAATCTTTTCTTCTTTTTTTTTTTTTTTGTGCAGTGAGGGACTGAAAATTTGATAAAATCGCCTCTGAGTACAAAGAAGTTTTGCTCATGTTTAAAAAAAAAAAAAGCAATAAAAATGAACTCAGTATCAGATAGCTTTGATTTCTGATAGACTTAGTCCACTGAGACCTAACCATCAGTTATCTAACCACAGTTGCCTAATCCGTGCTGCTGAGGCCACGACTACACTTCGTGGTCTATTACAGCACAGTTTAGAAATCTAGCAGAGGGCATTTAAACTGCAAAGCTGCCAAGTCTTACAATGGGAGCACAATGAAAAAACATATCAGCTGATGACCAACCAACCAATTATTACACAATTTACAGTTCAGATCGGTCTACTGGAGCAATAATAGCTTCAAAAATTCCCTTCACAAAGACAGCCATGCCGCTGAACAACTCCCATTTGCAGAAACTCAGTCTAGAGTTGCTATACAGAAACTTTCTCTTTTTAACCAGAAAGCCGATCTGAAGCTAGTCCTTCAGCTTTGGGAGAGGTGGGAAATGGGAGCATTGGCAAGCCAGCCGCAGCAATGATGGCTGTTGAAGCTCAGTTTGCAGGGGCAAGTTTCCAAGAAGGTAAGCCAGTCCGTGACCGCACCGAATCTTCCTACTGCTACGGATCTGTGCTGTCCTCTCTCTGCTACGTGTTGGGTCGTGTCCTGGGGCTGCATGACATGGACACAGAGATTGGGAGGGTGTGTGGGACACACGGCAGGGAGGCTGGCTCCTTGAAGCATGATTCAGGCTAGAAGGCACTGTCCCCTGCTGCCAGGACATTCCCTGTCTGGGAATCAACCGGTAAGTTCTCTTTGAACTCTATCTTGTACATGTGGGCCAGAAGTGAGACCAGATGAGATGAAGGACAGACATACCCCTCACTACAGTGTCAGCATACTGTCCACCAAGGTGCAGTAATGATTCTTACTCATTCCTGAATCCCATCATCACCTAGATCCCCTCTGCTCTGGCCCTGAGGGCAAATGTCATGGCAGGACTGGTATGCGCACAACTGAACGCTTCCTCCCCAGAACAGTGTGTCCTGACACACAACGCCAGTAAGAACAGTTCCTGACCCTTGCTGACTTTGACCTGTGTCCCAGCAGCATCTCAGGGAATACCAGCCAGCACGGCCCAAGGCTGGGTAGGGGAACATGCCAGCAATTAAACAGTCCGGACAGCCACCAGGCAGCGTCCTGTGGACCTGTTCCCTTCCCCTGTTCTGTTTACTAGCAGGGGTGCCGTCCCGTTTCCCGTGGATCCCTGTGGGCTCACTCCCCAAGGAGCTCTGGGTGGTGGCAGTGCCAGGCTCCCAGCAGGGCTGAGTCTTTGCAGCATTTCTCTGTGAAGCTGCAAAGCTGTTGGGGTGCTTAAATTTGAGGGAGCTTAAGCAGAGCTGCCTTTCATCAGGAGAGGGGAAGAAAGGTCTCAGACCATGCCCAGGGCCTTACTCCAAGTCTGTTGGTCCAGCATTAGTAGCTTTTGCTCCTGTGAGAAACAGTACAGAGTACTTTTACAAATGAAGGAAACTGTACATCACCATGAGCACCTCTCAAACCCAGAGATCCTATTTCCCTGCAACACAGTTGTGGTGGATTGACTCTGGCTGGAGGCCAAGTGCCCACCAGAGCCGCTCTATCACTCCCCTCCTCAGCTGGGCAGGGGAGAGAAAATATAACAAAAGCCTCAGGGGTTGAGATAAGGGCAGGGAGAGATCACTCACCAATTACCATCATGGGCAAAACAGACTGAACGTAAAGAAAAATTCATCTAATTTATTACCAAGCAAAACAGAGTAGAGGAATGAGAAACAAAATCAAATCTTAAAACACCTCCCCCCACCCCTCCCATCTTCCCAGGCTCAACTTCACTCCCAGCTTCAACCTCCTCCCCCCTCCAGTGGCACAGGGGGACGGGGAATGGGGGTTGTGGTCAGTTCATCACATGTTGTCTCTGCTGCTCCTTCCTCCTCAGAGGGAGGACTCCTCACACTCTTTCCCTGCTCCAGCGTGGGGTCCCTCCCACAGGAGACAGTCCTCCATGGACTTCTCCAACGTGAGTCCTTCCCACGGGCTGCAGTTCTTCACAAACTGCTCCAGTGTGGGTCCCTTCCACAGGGTGCAGACCTTCAGGAGCAGACTGCTCCAGTGTGGGTCCCCCACAAGGTCACAAGTCCTGCCAGCAAACCTGCTCCAGCATGGGCTCCTCTCTCCACGGGGCCACAGGTCCTGCCAGGAGCCTGCTCCAGCACGGGCTTCCCATGGGATCACAGCCTCCTTGGGCATCCACCTGCTTTGGTGTGGAGTCCTCCATGGGTGCAGGTGGATATCTGCTCCACCATGGACCTCCATGGGCTGCAGGGGAACAGCCTGTGTCACCATGGTCTTCTCCATGGGCTGCTGCGGGGGAATCTCCGCTCTGGCGCCTGGAGCACCTCCTCCCCCTCCTTCGTCACTGACCTTGGTGTCTGCAGAGTTGTTCCTCTCACATCTTCTCACTCCGCTCTTCTGACTGCTGCTGGTGTGCAGTTTTTTCTTCCCCTTCTTAACTATGTTATCCCAGAGGCACTACCACCATCACTGGTGGACTTGGCCTTGGCCAGCAGCAGGTCCATCTTGGAGCCAGCTGGCATTAGCTCTATTGGACACAGAGGAAACCTCTAGCGGCTTCTCACAGAAGCCACCCCGGAAGCTCTCCTGCTACCAAAACCTTGCCACGCAAACCCAATACAACAGTCCACACACTCTAGTTCAAACACTAAAGTTATAAATTGTTTTGCTACTTCACAAAGTTGCCAGTGACCCCAAGCAAAGGCCTTCATGTTTCTAAACCAAAATGTTGCCATGTTATGTGCTTGGGCAAAAGACCAAGTTCTTCTGTGGTGTGTCCTTCAAAGGGAATGGTGGTTGGATGCAGTAATATATTACGTGAACAGCACCAAAGCCTGGAGGAGAGGGGGTCCATAAAGCTCAGAAGATTTAAAGGCACTCCAAAAGAAACACACTAGAAGACATCCAAAATATTTTCTCTCATCTAAAGAGGGAAAAACAACTAATTGGGATTTCTGCCAGCACTTAACAGCACTCAAATGCTGGCATCAGACAGATTGCTATGCAGCATACAGTAAGATGAACTAAGTCTAGCCTGGGAATGAGTGAACACATGACTCTGCAACGAACCTCCAATTTCGGGAGGCTGAAGGAGGGTCAACTTCATAGCGTTGTCATGTAGCTTACAGTGTGAAGCAGAGAGAGCCTGGCCCACCTGGGACCTCAGTGCACCTCGGAGGCTAACTTGCTTTACTTTTTGTTGAGTAATGTGGGAGATTCAGATGAAAAGAGGGAGGGAAAGGATAATTACATATACCAATTTTTGGTATCCTCATTAACAGTCATATCAGAGGAACCAGGTTTAGGCACATACTACTGCTTCAGTGATGATCCAAATGGCTACACAGGGATCCGGAATTGGAAAATTTCAACACAATACTATGGTAAATTTACAATACTGCAGTTAATGGTAGTTGACAAAGCTGAGATAGTCTACATCACTGAAGGATACTACTGCAGTCAAACTGCATTATTGTTCTCATTGTCCAACTACTCAAAGTCCTTGTTTGGCCCACATTATTCTTTTATTTGAATCCTGTAAAATCATTATGTTATTCATCCTCACAACACTGAGTAGAGGGGCACGTGATCACCCTCAGTGCTGATAAGTTGAGGCACAGGAAGGCCAGAAACCAATTTAAGCACCTAACTCTTGAAAGCTCCTTTCTACTGCAATGAGCATTTTTGTTTCCAGCAGTCAAGCTACTTAGATGCTTAAAGTTTTGCTCTTGTACATGGACTGATCTTTTTTTTTACGGTGCTTGTTCACCTTACTAGAACAGGATTTAGATGCATGTTCAAGCACCCTGTGGCTGCCTTATTCTGTTCTTACTGCCTCACTGTTAGCATGGTCCCTAGCACGGGCTTGCCCACGCCTACCCGCAGCCTCTGAGACAGCTGAACCAAAGACCAAGAACACCAGGCAGCACGGACAAAGCTGTACCACATTTGGCCAGCCTGCACTGTCCTTCAGTGTAATTGCAGGCAACTGTGCAATCTCGAACATTTTTGTATGCTGTCATGCCTCACCATAACGCATACAACACATGCTTTCTTTTTCAGCAATGACAGGCAGTGTTATAGTGCTCTCATTGTTTTGGGCACTATGAGCTAAAAGATAGGCAGAAATGTAATATTTGCATCCTAGAGCCCCAGAAGCACCCCATGGAGGAGACTTAAGGCTAGTTGCTATGTCATGGGTGAACTCAGGCCAACCTAGGCCAAGCCAGGCCATGTCTACAAATTTCAGGGCCACAGAACACTCCTTAAATCTGTTTAGCATATTGGTAGAGATGTCATTGCAGCTGAGCAATTGTCTCTAAATATAATACGGATCCTTAGGTTAAGTTCGCTCCAGCCAGTACAGCCAAGAGGCATGTCCCGGAACGAGCAGTCTTTCCTACTGCCTTCTATTAGGATAACAAACCATTCAGTGTTGGGAATATTATCCTAGAAAACCACTAACGTGGATCTGAATATTCCTCATGCACCAGAGGAAGTGGGATCTTTGATTTCTGTTTTTTCCCACTCAGGTAACTGCGTACCTCAAACATAAGAGCTATGACATCGGGCAATATGGCACATAACTGATTCTCTCCAAAGAATTATTGATTTGCTTAAGGCCACCTCAGGTATCGTGGTGCAGAGAACTCAAGCAGACTCGTAGGTACATATGCCATCCACCCAGCTGCTCTTCTTTTTAACCTCCTGGAATTTTCCATGCACTGTGTATCAAACTAATACACTACTTCAATTCTATTTCTCATTCGTTAATTTTCCATAAAGTATGAAGAGCCTGTTGTAGTAAAAGCCGGTGCTTTACAATAGGAATAATGGTTTCAGGACCCCCTCCTAAAACCTGTCATCCTTGAAATTCTTGTTTAACCAGTGAAAGACATATTATTTGTATCACCTAAGGACTGGTGCTATGAAAAACTAAGTCATGCCTCTTGAAGCTTCTGTTCAATTTACCAGACATATGACCTAAGTATCAGGACATATATATAGTAGGAAATGTCATGAAAGCAAAAAAAATGTTTGGCAACATGTGAAGACTAAGACAGAATATTTACGACACCTTGAAATCAAGTAGGGCGATTGCTATAAAGCATTTTCTGAAATAAAATGTACTAACTAAATAACTACTTTGCTAGATTATAACTACTTAGAGTAATTTGAGAGCAAAAGGACCATTTATATTTTCACAAGTTAAATTAATTGGGTATTTAATTAAATACTGTGGGACTGTGGTACTACGTTAAAAAATGCAGCTGGTCAATGCTTTCTCTGAAGATAGGGAAGATCCTGCAGATCTGTAAATGTTAGTTATTGAGGGGTGATTAAACACAACAATTAAATATTCAAGTACAGGAACTCTAAATAAATCAAATGCCAAAGGCATAATGAGAGAAGATACAAATTAATTTTTATTGCAAAGAGTGAATTTTTAGAAAATACCACAAACCAATGAAGCTACATATGCAGCAGGGAGGCATCTCGGCCTGACCACAAGCTACTGTTTATCATGACTGCCAGAAACCATCATCAGCATGGCTCCATGTCCAGACTTTTGGACTCAGGCAAGAATACACCATCAGGCTTATACTTCACCTCCCGGGATGAGTTAAAGTTAAAGCTGCTATCATGTCAAGCCTCTGGGCAGCTTCTGCCCGGACATTATTTCAGTCACACAGTGAATCCTGCTGCTCTGGATCTTCTTCTCAATGACATCCTCCAAGATGACATGATACCCAAGGGGATGGTTTGCTCAGTGAAACACTCAGAGCCTTGAACGACTGTTTGGTTTGAACTGAACATATACGTAGCACGTGGTGAAAGAAACGTCACAGAATCAACCACTAAATATTGTGAGGGAGAAGACTGCTCGCCCCAGCTCCGGCCATCCTAGGTCAACTAGTGAGGCAGTAAGGACAATTAACTGTGCTAGCGGAGACAACGGGAGAGCAGAGCTGGGCTTCCTAGCTCAGGCAGACGGTTGCTACCAAGCATTTCCAGAGGGGCTTTAAGCCGGGTAACGAACCCATGGGGGCCATCATTCAAGCCTGGTCACCAGCACAGGAGCCCCAGCACCCCATGAGGGAAACCAGCAGTCCCAGCCCAGCCAGCAGCTAGTAACTTTACGTTGCACGTTGATGGGGCACAGAAAAGGCAATAATTAATTCAGACAAAAGGGAACAGACAGCTGTTAAGTTGGACTTGGCCAACCAACACACCACCTCATTGTTCCAGGGAAAAAAAAGACACAATAAAATATATAGTCAGCTAAATAGAGTAAAATGAAGAAACGAAGAGATTCCTGTAAATGTGCAAATCTTGACGGCAAGGACATTAGATAAATGGTAAAAACATGAGGTAAGATTTTAGTGTTAATGTTGACTTCTTGTACAACACTTCTTCTGTAACATGTTTTTCTTATACTCTGCTCTGCTGAGCAACCTCCACCTTCCAGCCAGCCCACCAGGAAGCTCGGCTCTCACTTGGCCAGACAAGCCATGATTTTAATGACCTTAATGAGACTTTCAGTGATTTTAGTGAGAAGTGTAGCCTGTTTTAGGCATCTCTGCTTAGTCTGTTGTTGGCTCGGGTGGGAGAACACACTAAGGCCTCCAAGGTTGGAAGTCCATAGGACGCAGATCAGGGAATACTAATTAGAGCCTCTCCTTTGCAGCCACGGCCTGCACGTTTGGGCAATGGCTTTGTCTTATCTGCTTAAGCACCTGGTTTTCAGACATGGCTGACAGATGCTTAGATATTACATCTCAGGTGATTGCTTTTTGGGTCCTTTCCTTGGAAAGCCTGCTGCCATAATCCTCGCGCGTCTTTGATGCGCTTGCGGATTTTTTCTGACTTAGAACAGAAGAGCTGCAGTTAAATTGATTTAAATATTTAATATCTGTCTTTCACAGAGTGAATAGTAATGCTCTTCAAACTTTCTTAGTTATGTACGCACAGGAGTGCTTTTTCAGTCTCCCCTGTTGCTGTCAGCTAAATGTGAGAAATGTGGATTATTGGTAGCAAGTGTGTGAGCTTTTTCTTCTGATTTGTGGAGCTTCAGACACAATTCTTTGGTGTATACTGCTCCGCCTGACCTCCTCTTTCTTCTAAATGATACTGAAACTATTATCACTGGCTCTGTCTCCCCCTCCCTATTATTCCTTTCTTCCCAAGCTCTTTTTTCCCCTGACAATTCAACTTTCTGAGTTTCTGTGGTATGATTTTAATCTTTCCTGTGGTTTTCTAGAATTTTCTTCAAAGGCCATAAGGTCCTTTCTCACAGGTTCTTCCTGCTGCAATACAGAGAGTTCCCCAGGCTTATCTAATTAATGTGGCTTGCATAAGTTTGTAGCAATTTAGCCAAAATGAATGAAAATTTGTGTTAAATTACCAGAGCTCAGGGGTCTGCACTTTGGACTTTTTATTTGGGTAACTGACAGAGCCTAAAGAAGTACCGTAAATGCCTCAGTGTTGCTCACCACGCAGTAGTATTTTAATCTTCAGACTTAAATCTATCCACAGAATGTCTTTTGCATTTTCCTTCTGCAGCCTCAAAGCATTTTGCAAAAAAATATGTACTAGTTATGAGTCAGGGTGTTTCTAAGAGACAAATAAACACAAAAGTGCGTGCAGTAAAGCTGATGTACCTGGGGTGCGGAGATGGAGAGTGAAGGAGGTCTCTAACAGCCTCACACTAAATGTCGCAGTCACCCTACTCAGGGGAAGCCCTGCCAAGTGCATGTTACGATTTCTCTAATGAAGGGTAACACGCGTCCTTCTTCAGCTGGGAGAATGACGTGCCAGCCATCTGGCCCAAAGGCTGCCCAGTGTCTCTGACTGGTAAATCTGTCTGAACTGTGGGAAATGATGGACACTAACTGGCAAGGAAGATTTCCTCCCTGGCATACATCAGCCATCTCCTGCTATTTTGAGAACTAAGTAGGACTCCTGCTGTGCTGCTTACGCAGCTAGAGACAGAGGTTTTACACTTTATGCTTTCCCTCTGACCAGTACAAGATTTGCTGAGACCCAGTGTAACTTTCCAGGAACCACGTAATAAAATCAGAGCAGTCAGGAATAACAGCTGTGAGTCCCCGTTGCCACTAGGTGCACCATCAGTATATGAAAACCAGATACAAAAGACCAGTCTGGGCTTCTCTTTTTTCTCCTTTTTAATCTGGAATGTATTCAGACCTCTGAGGAATTGTTAACTTTGATATCAGCTGTTTCCCCAGCTGTTTCTACTTAGAAAAAGCTTGTAAAATCTGGACTGTGCCTTCGAAGGCGTCCCAGTAAGAACTTGTAATATCACAGCAGTGAAGAAAATGCAAAATACTTATTGAGCCACTGAAGCTCTGCAACCGACTCTAACAGATTTTCACAAAACTAACTTCTGTTTCAAGCAGTGACAGACTAAGAAAAACCATCTCACTGGCTAAGATCGGCCTCCTCCCCCCCCCCATCACCATCCGACATCATTGATTTTTGATGGAAAAAAAAATAGTAAAAATTAATTAAAAGAGCTGCTAAAGCAGAAAAGAATATTTTAGACATACGATCTTCTGAGTTGTCTCCAACAACATCATCTTAGGTAATGGCTTATCACGTAACATTTGCTTTATTTTCTCTTTAACAGTAGGATATTTCCAAACCTGTGCATCCCATCTGTATCCATTTTCACAATGACTGAACAAATGCAATTAGTCTGCAGTCAGCCATGTAATGGTCTCCTACTACTACCACTAGGTATTTTTAGTCCATGGATTCCCTTATTTCTCAGCTATGCCTTCTTCCTTTTCCTATCTCACATTTATTATCAGAGTTGCTTTTTTCCCCTCACTGCCATTCTGTGTTACTGAAAGAATCCCATATGCTTTATCTTTTCATATTTCTCTCATAGTCACCTCATTACAACATACAGATGGTTGAAAAAGGAGGAAATTTTTCAGTAAAATTATTGCAAAATTTGCCCTTAATTTCTTCTTGAATTCTGTACTTCGCATTATTTCCTAGATCGGTACAGTCTGCCTTCTACCCAGACTCCCTTCTACTGGTTACTATGTTTTTACAAAGATATGTGAACTGCTGGGGAAGAGAAAATCTCCATGTCAACCTATTGAGAAAGGAGTTCTATTTCCTTCTCCCACAAAAGATTTTCAATGATCCGCCCACCTCGCAGCAGGATGCAACATTGATTTTTTTTTTTTTTTTTTTTGAAGTCCAGATTGCAGTTCCCTTACGTGTTGAACAGAGCAGGGATGAACGTGACTTTGTGTGTGCTCTTCTTCGGCTATGACACGGACACCCAGCAGCCTTTCCAACTTTGCTTCAATTCGTTAAAACCAAAGACATGTTGCTGAATCTTCCTTTGTCCTTCGGAGTCTTAAACATGACATGCTTTAAATTCTCTGAATTTGTCAACTGGTTTCTTCACCAAGAGAAATGCGATGTTTCTCTGCCTGTATCAATGATTGTGGCTTTCCTTAAGGCTGCTTGTCAAACAGGCCTTTCTTTCTTTCAATGTCTTTAATTCATGATTTTTTGGTTCGATTTCATACTGTGTGTGTAAAATTTCCTGTTTGTTTGTGGTGTGGGTTTGGTTGTGGGGTTTTTTTTTTCTATAAGGCAGTGAACTTTTCTTAATTCTAGCTTCTTTTTCAAAGTACTCCTCTGAAAAATGGTGAATCCTCAGTTGTACCTCCTCAGTAGAGAAATACTTTCATCAGGCTTGTCTCTAATGTGGACAGTTCACACACTGAAAGCCTTCTTTACAACAGAAAGATGCACTGATTTAATTTAAACCAGGTTTTAAACCAAGATAGTGTAACTAATGAAAATTCTTGTGTAGACTTTCTTGCTTGGTACAGCATACACAAGTTTTTCATTGTCTTGAATTAAAAATAAAAGAAATTGGTTTAATCTCAAATAGGAATGTCTGTGCTATTTATTTAAAACTGCATACCTAAACAGACTGGTGCAACTTTCTCATGAAGAAAAGGCTTTAAACTATAAACAGTAAGATAAGAAAAAAAGCATATACAGTCCCCAAGAGTATTTTTTTCCTCTGTACTGTCGGTTCCCCCAATTTTCCACACTTCTATCTCTGATTGCAAGCACAGTTTTTTAGTTGTTTCTCAAAACAGAAACATGCATAATTTCATTGCAGCTTCTGGGGACCTCATCAATCTCCAAAAATTTTCTTCTGCTTACTCTTCCTATTCACCAGTTCCCGTGTCCCTTTTACCCTGCTTTTTTCACACTGTCTCTGCAGATTGCACTGGCTCTAGAGCAATTTTGAACATTTAGTCTACAGCATCTCCCTTCAAAAATGTAACCAAGCTTCTAGTAATATCTTCAGAATATATATATTTTTTCCCCCAACACATTCCTACCTTTTAATAGAGAAAGAACCATTAAAAAGAAATATTCTGACAGTGAATAGAAAAATTAAATTGATTTCTACCTCTAGATTTGCTTAAGTTATATTCAGAGGCAGGATATACTGAAGAAGTAACAGAAATACAACAAGCCTAAATCTTTCATTACCTTAGAGAATAGCCAAGCTTAGCAGCAATGATTTCATCTCTAAGGCCAAAATTGTCAGCTGGAAATACTTTCCTTGCTTCCTTTTGAACAGGCTCAGAAATCTTTTCTGCCTTCATCTCACTTCTCTTCCCAGCAAAAGAAATTATTCTGCTCTCTCAGTCAGCCTATTTTCACTAGGCATTTCAGTTTGCATCCTCAGCTCAGGTTCATGTGTGTGAACCACTTAAGCAGACCTGATAGGGTATTACTATTGTCTTTTTTTCCCCTTATGCATAGGCATATTTGCTATTACACTTCCTTCCCTTTGATATCAGATTAGTGAGGCTACATTAATTATTCATTTCTCTAGGCGACAAATGCTCTGTGTTCAATAGTTGATTGGCCCGGTTCTTTAAGCTCAATAGAGATGTTAGTTTTAGCTATTCCAGGGACGACAAAGGAGAAAAGATACCTCAGCAAGAGTTCAAATATTTATAACAGATCATTTTCCTACTGCTTCTCACAGTGCTGCATGCCTTTCACTTCATGAAAGTTGACATTTAAAACATCCTTTCATTCAGTGCTAGGAAATGTTTTGACACCCAAACTGCCGGAATTCTTGGGTTAAGCATTCTCCTCCACTATTCTGCTGCTTTCCTGACTAGCACCAGTCACCAGAAAATGCTTCTTCCACTTAAACCTCTATCTGACAAGCTTCAGAAAGGAAAAAAAATGCGTCGGGATGCTGGGCATCGCAAGAATATTCCAGTAAAATGGTTCCTAAGATTAGCTGCACCTATGGGATAAAGTCATTAGCTATTTACTGTGAAATCATCCTTAATTCAAGCCAGCCTAAAGTAAAAGGGAAAAAAAATGTTTGCCTACAGAATTTAAAATAGGTGGTTGCAAAACAGTGCCAAAAGGAAATGGAAAACGCATGCAACTCTTTGGTCATTATTTATGTTGGCTCTAAAGTTTCTTCTCACCCATTATGAGGCAGCTGAGAGACTGTTAGAAATTCACATCCTCTTGACTGAGGATCTACCTTTGAAATAACTACATTCTCAGGCTGGGTTCATGGAAGGGGATCTTGGCTCAGGGAAGAATGTTACCTTTCATAATACATTCCTTTAAACACATTTTAAGGATGTGTTCAAAATCAAATTTATCTTCCCACAAAATTTTGAACCTTCATTTCCTAAGTGAAAGGTGGTGCTTCACTTTGGATCTTTTTCTTGACTATTAATTGCCGTTGCCTCTTTGAAAATGCTGCTTTCTTTTTTGGCAAGCCACACATAGTCATCTCCTTGGCTACAGTATTAGGAAACCGTTAATCATCAGTTTATTATCAAGAGATACACTTCTCTTCCTACCTGATCAAAACTGAAAATAGTTCAATGTGTATTATCTCTTTAATCAGAAAGGTTTACTTCACACAAGGCTTCATCCATGTTTTATACAAACATAACAATAGACTCTGCCACATCTGTCTATCAGATACGATCACTGGACCAGACACAACTGAGCTCTGCCCCATAGGGTAAGTCAGGCACGAGATGTCTGAAGAGTATCCCCAGCTGACAGCTACATTCACAGCACAGGGTTTGATTCACTTTCGGTCCGTGATGCAGCTAATTGTGGTCAGTGCAGCATGGAGGCTCTCATGCAGCACTTCTCAGACACTGCAGGAGCACCCCAAGGCCGCTGCAGGAACAGACGAGTCCTCCAGGCACAGGCTACCTTTGCTGGAGTCCCAGCATTTGCTGAGGATGTCCAGGGTAAAGCCCCTCGTAGGTGAGGGGACAGCAGAGATGCCCAGGCAGGACAAGGAGTGTGGGCAACAGGCCACAAAACCCATTCCAACAGATGAAGTGGAAGCACTTGAGAATTGTGTGAGATTTTTTGTTTGGGATTTTTCATTCTGTTTTTCCCTACAGACCTGGGAGTCATGAGATATGAGAGCTGCCCGTGAGAATAAAAAGCAGCTAGACTGATTTCATATATATTTCATTTGCTGAGGGTGAGTTTGATGCAGCAGAACTTAATTTCAGGATTGTCTCCAAAGGACAAACAAGATTATGTGAACAGAAGGCAGGCAAAACAACAGGTATTTAATTGACGTATGGGACTGAGCAGAGCAAGGAAACGGGGCGTTTCCTCCTGAACAATCTGTTGGTGGAGGGATTTCCATCAGGTGTTCAGAGTTGGTTGCAATATGGAGGACCGGCTAATCTTCTGGAAAGACATTTGGAACAGCATGATATGGAGCTATTTTTGTTGCCGCATTGGGAAAAGATAGCAACAGAGCAGAGAAAGGAGAAGCCAGAGCTAACAACACACATTGCAGAAGCTGAGGCAGGTCATATAGAGTCTCTTAATGGATGCGCTTTTAACCTGTGATTGAATTTAGACAAGAATTAACTGACGGACAGAGGACAGTGGAGTGAAGTGTGACTTGTGGGTGTTGATAATGACAGCAAAAGTGCAGGTTAGTTTCAATGTAGAGTGCTGTCTTTCAGACAGCTTATAAACTTTCACACTGCTGTGCCAGACACAGGTTTGGAAACTAAGATTAAGTTTGTGCCATGGAAAAGGGCAAGTAGGATGATAAGGAGTAGATGAAAAGGGCAAGGAAGGAGCACTAATCCTTGGGCAGAAGGATGATAGTTTGGGGAGCCAGAACTTTCCCAGTTAATCTGTATGAACTTGAGGCTCTGTTTCAGGATGACCATAAGAGACAATATTTCTAGCAGAGTTGTCCTTGAGGGGGAAACAGGAGTACTGTAACACCCAAGAATTTAAAATCAGTAAAGGGTTGGAAACAAATGGCCTATAAAAAAATAATTAATGAGGTGGCTGCAAAGAGGATTATGGGTCCCTTTACTCCTCTAGGACAGATATTGACAAAAGGATGTGATGAATTCAGAATGATCCATTCAGCCTCCCCTCTTATCCTCGCAGAGTGTCCATAAATGATGGTGGTGACCCTCGATTAGTTCTTTGATACACATTTTCTTTGACCTAGCAGTATCAGTCATTCTTCCCCACGGCCTTGTAACACGGCTTGCAAATTGTAACACCAAATTGGTATTTCAGCTATTACCAGCTCACCATCATGATTTCAATTTGCAGGGATTCAAGATTCAGGGACAGTATTTCTTCAAGAAAGCAATGACAATAGGTTGCTCAGCAGCCAGTACAGCCTCTGGTAATTCATCAAAATGCAGTACAGGCAGTGAAATGGGAAGTGGAAAGCCTCTGGCAGCTTACTGTCCTCAGGACTTTGCTGGAAAGGGAGGGAGGAAAGGACATCAGCACACAACAATGTGGAAGCAGACTGGGGTATCAGGGAGGTAAGAAGTCCCTATGGCCACGTAAAAGGACAGAGGGTTTCTGTGCCGAAGCTGCCTTGCGGAAGGGGCAGATACCTGTGTAGGAACAATCCATGCTGCCACAGGAGGAGCAGACTGAAATCAGAAGGACGAGGGGGCCAAGAAGGATCTTTCAAACAATTGCAGGTGTTGCTGGGGGACACTTAGATCTTGTATACATAGTGGTAGTGATTGCACAAAGGCACGGTGCACTAACCACTGCAAAATTTGATGGTAATATACAGAAGAGGCTTATCCGTTAACGAGCAACGTGATTCACCATAACAAAAACTTGTAAGGAGTCTGTGGTGCAGTGCTGATGGAATTACACCTTGTTCCAAATAAGGACATAGCAGGTCTGAATAAACGTATCTGAGGCAATTAATTTCAATTTCAGGACAACACATTTGTTTAGGAAATGCACTCCTCACCGCCTTTGCGCCTATGGATCCTGAGTAAGGGACAAGTCAAGGGATGCAGGCCTGTTTTGCACCAAAGATAGGGAGGACCTATAAAAGCACATTCTGAAGAGGTTTTTTTTGGGTTCTCAGGGAAGATAAATCTGGAGGAAAATGACCTCTGCAATGTATATGTAGCACAATATGGATTTCCTCATCGAGCAGGACCTGGCAACATCCACTAGAGAAGGTTAGTCCATAGTCATTGCTCTGAGTACAGAGCTGATGGATTCTATGGAACCAGTGTAGGAGTCCTTGGGACTGAGACATGGTCAGACCTGGATTTCTTGGAAACAAGTAGAGAGAATACAGGCCTCATACTTCTGGGCAGTATCAGAGCTTCACTCACTAGGCTAGACAGACCTTTCCTTCACACATGCTATTATTATATAGCATGTGATGCATATGCAAGTGTATCTTATTGCTCTTTTGGAGTTTTGAGAAGAAACTGAAGTAATTCCTGGTATGACGGTCCTCCAACTGGTCTACCCATACCTGCTGTAAATGTAACAAATATACCTCTACGTATTCTAACTTTTTTCAAATGTAAAAATCTGTTTACACAGTTTGATGACATATCCACTCTGCATTTAGCTCTTTACCTTGTGTAGTACTTCTATTGTATTTTATTAGATATACCCATGTATGTGTATGTACATACTATCTAATGACATCTTTATACACTATAATATATTATACTATGTGTAGGGATGGAGTTAGTAAAGCTAAAGCTTAGTTGGATGAGAAACTAGCATGGCTAGGAAGGTCTGTTAAGAAGGACTTCTGTAAGTCCATTGGGAGCAAAATGAAGGCTAGGGAAAACTTAGATCTGCTGTAGGTCCCCTAGGTAGGGGACAAAGGATATGGAGAACATGAGGTACTCAGTGCTTTTTTTGCCTCAGTTTTTACTGGTACGTTCTTCCCTCAGGTGTACCAGGAACCTAGTAGCAGTCAGTGGAACTGAACCATTACTCATGGTAGAGGGTAACTAGCAGAGTTAGGGATCACTTAAGCCAGGTGGACATATGAGACTGGGTGGGGTGCATCCAACAGTACTGGGACAGCTGGCTGCTGTCATTGCAAAATCTCTATCACTTTTGAAAGGTCATGGCCATCACAAGTAGGTTTCTGAAGACTGGAGAAGGCATTCGTCGCATCCCTCTTCAAGAGGGGCAAGGAGGAAGACCTGGAGTAATACAGGCCAGTCAGCCATGCACGGAAAAGTTGGGGAACAGATTTCCCTGGAAGCCATTTAGGACTCCAGGGCTGACTGTTACAGGTGCTAAAGAGCTGCCATTAACACAAGCTCATCACAGGTCAGCACCTTGCAGTGCCTGACAGGGCGGCTGTCTCAGAGCTTAAAACATGAGTGAAGATGCTATTCAGCTTCCCACAGTGGAGCATTGTGGTGGGACGATCCAATCCAACGGCCAAGCACCCCACGCAGCGGCTCACTCCCTCCCATTGTCCCACTCGCTGAAGGGCACGGAGTGGGAAAAAGAAAAAGCTTTGATGCTGTGCGAGCACTGCTCAGCAATAGCCAAAACACTGCTGTGTTATCAATCAACCCTGTTTTGGTCACAAATCCAAAACACAGTACCTATAAGGGCTGCTATGACAAGAATTACCTCCATCCCAGCCAGAGCCAGTGCAAGCATTAAAAATCTTCCAATGATATTTTAATAAACACTTAACACAGGATAATTGTTGAAGATAAAACTAGACTTCTATAAAAAGTATAAAAATTGTACTATTAGCAACTAAAATAAATTAATTTAAATTATGTAGTCTGGACAAATGGAAAAATTGAAAACTGGTAAACAAACTGAATTTGTGCAAAGAAAAATAAAATATAAATGCATACTTTAAAAATGTCTTACAACCTTAGGCTCTCAGCCAGCAAGTATTTTGAAAATATACTCATTAAAACTGACATAACTGTGGTACACCACGGAAAAGCAAAACAACCCTTCCGCTATTGTTCAAATGCTGCATTTTCCTAAGGAGAGGTCATAAGACTTCCCAACCCTAAAGAATGCTGATATTTTGCATTCTTTTCATGTAAGAAGAAAGAGGACTGGAGAGATAACAGGAGAAAGAATGTGTTAGCCTTATACCCTTGAGCTGTGATGAAATACCAGTCTACTTACATTTAATTATGTTCAGTTTATAACAAAGCATTCAGCAGAAAACATCAATAAGAATGTTGACACATTCAGACTCCTTCTAATAAGAATGAAGAAGAATTATAGTTGCAAATCTGGCATCTAGAATTCAACAGAAAAGGGATTTTTGCTGTTTAGCAATTAGTTCTCTCTGTAACATAAAGCAGTATTTCTAAAGGAAAATTATTGGGTAGATTTACAACTGAGCTATGTGTTAAGATCAGTTCAAAGATTAAAAAATGACTACATTACTCTAGACAAAGACACATTTGGACTGAACATACACCACAATATATAATTTCTTGTTGTCTGTTACTTAATGTTCTCTGGAAGGAACATAAATAAATAATGCATAAAGACCTAAACTTTGCAATTGATAATTTGCTGCAAAGTTAACAGAAATCTTAGGTCAACTACCACAAGTCTGAAACTAAGGCACTAAGGCTCTTCCAGGAGAAAAAGTGTTTTTTCAGAGTAGGTCTGGCTATCTCTTGGAAGGATACAGGAGGGTCGGGTGAAGCCTATGCCAGGTACTGCTACTGTGGGAAGCTGAGCAGCAACTTCACGCGTGTTTTAAGAGTGGCTGCTCGTGCCTAAGCTCTGAGACAGCCGCCCTGTCAGGCACTGCAAGGTGCTGACCCATGATGAGCTTGTGTTAATGGCAGCTGTTTAGCACCTATAACAGTCAATCCCACAGTCTTCAAAGGTTATTTCCTAGAAGCTAGAGCCAACTGTCCATACTTGGGTACGTGCAAAACTCCCTCTGAAGCCAGGAACAATTTTTATGAAAGAATAGAAATAACCTGAAGATATTGAAATCAATGAAGTTTGGTGTTATTTACCATGGATGTGGTATCTGACCCTAAATATGAAATATGGACACTAAGCAACCATCACTTCTGTAACGAGCGCTTACTGCAAGGCTTGCAGTCAGCCAGGTTCTCAGTTCCCATCACGACCACAAAAACTCCCCAACATTATGATGTTAACTGTTTTTAGAAATAAAATGTAGGGAAAAAACCCCAGCAAATCCAATGGGCTTGGAAACACTAAGAATTTAAATTAGCTTGACTTTTTTTTCATTTTCACTTTTGAACCAACATTCTTTCCTTTACTGAAATAACACAGCTTCCTCAGGTCCAAAACAGTTGCAATCTCAAAGACAGAATGGGATGGGGAACATAGGAACAGAGAAGTGGTAAGACCCAAAGCTGAGTATAACACCTAATTCTCTTGGACTTCATTTTGGAGCCATACCAGTAGCTCCCAGGAGCAATTGCAGTCCCTATTCCCACTGACACTGAAGCTTCCCTGTTACCCAAAATCCCCAAGAGGCTGTGCACACCCACACCCGTGCGGAGGGAAGCCTTGTCATCTACAGATCTCAAAGAACAAGACCCTCTCTAACCGGGCAGCAGTAATGTGCCCATTATCTATAATGATAAAATAAGAAATTTCTTTATTAAGCCCCAGACTAATGAGACTTAATGGAGAGAGAACTGTGCCTCAAGAGGCCTGGCTCCTGTTTTCATCTCTGCTGCTAGTTTGGCTTTGGCAACTTCTTTTTACCTCTCTGTACTTCCATTTACCCATTGCAACGCAGGGGATAATGAAAACGATGGCCATTATGCAGAACGTTGAAATCTTTGGATGAAAGAACGCCAAAGGATGGCTTTTATTTTCCCGGTTGCACCAGACATCTTCCTTCCTCCCTTCCTCCCTCTCTCCCTCCCTTCCTACTTGCCTTCTTTCTTTCTCTTTCCCTCTCTTTCTTCTTCCCTCTGTCCTCCTTCCTCCCTTCCTTCCTTCGAATCTATAAATGGTTTTATTAATCATCCATATCAGAACACTTCTGTAGTATCATCACTGTGAGTAGTGTCCTAAGGCAGAACTGAATTGCACTGAATCGGAGGAAGAATGAATAGCAACATTTTGTAGCGCAAAGCCTCTGTAAAGTCACAGAGGTTTATTCACTTCATTTTGTTTCATTTTCCTTTTAGTATATAGTGGTAGAGACATTTATAAAGATTTTAATGATAAGCAATAAATTTTAGCTCAATGTGAGGCTGTATTGTGATAGTGGTTTCCACTGAGTTTTCCTTAAAGGCAGAATTCTCCTGTGAGGTCAATATAAATTCCTACTTCAGCTGTATGGCAAATAACAACATGTAACTGTTCTTGAAAGAAAAGAAATCTAGTACAAACTATGTCACTCTAGCATGCACAGTGTCTAAAACTTAACAGCTATGATAATATTGTAAACAACAGTGGCGAGAAGCAAATGTAAAAAGTAGTAATTGCATCTAAGATAACTATTAGCAGAAAACCAGAATGCTTTTGTGAAAAGTCATACAGAGCAACTTCTTCACTTGCTAGAAACCTCCTGAATTTGATTCACGTCTCATCAGTAATCCATCATACTGAGAAATTGCTTTTTGTGCTGATTTAATGTCTCATAACAGCCCAAAAGTCTGAACTTTATGACAATATAACGTAAGAGTAGCAACGTGCGGTTTCAACATTTATTTATGAAAACATCATTCCACCTTTCTGATGAGATAGACCTGTAGTACACTTTTTAGCAGAAACACTTCCAAGGAAATTTAATAAAACACTAAGATTAAAAAGTGTGTGAGTTTTACAATTACATTATGATTCAATTCAGTAACTTCAAACACTCAACAGATGTATATGTTTGCCCCAGTGGGAACTTACTCTAATTTGAAAGAAAAAAATAAATTGTATAGGTTTTCTTGGAAAATTGAATTGGTAAATCCAGTGAGCAACTAAATTTGTGTTCCTTGTCAGAGTAACAGTGCAGTTAGAGTAACAACATAGAATCAATCAGATTACCAAGATACGGAGAAACCAGCAAATACTGGCAACTCAAGTGACTTCAATCATTAAGTCAATGCAACAACAGTAAGGGAAGAGTGGAAAATAGATACTAAAGCATGTGTTACTTTCTCGCCCCAAATTTGTTTACTTGTTTTCTTACACCAACTATTTTCCCAGATCTGCACATTATGACAAAATCACCTTTTTGGAAGGCAGCCCACAGAGTCTCTGAAGATTTCCTAGCAAACCATAGTCTTAAAAACTGCACCCTTTGCTTAATCTGGGGTAGCAGTGGACAGAACAGAAATGATCATTATTTGGCTTTTGATATATGTATTTATATATTTCCATGGAAGTAGAAAAGCAGGCAACTTTCTCATCCTGTATCAGATTGTAAATCCATTGTTTTAAGTAGTGGGTAGCAACACATACAAGTAAAAATCTGCAAACTCAATATGTCAAAGTGAAGGATCAAATTCCAAAGAAAACCTTTTAGTTTGTCTATAATTTCTCATAAACTATGGTGCTACCCCGAAAATGTCACAAAGGATTAGAACTCTATGAAGAACTGATGTTTTTATTAATTGGCTGGGGAAAAAAAAAAAAGAGAGAGAGAAAAATAATTTCATTTCTCAGTGTTTTTCATCTTTAAAAATAGCAAAATCTTAAAAAAAGCTTTTGAAACAAACCAGGCCAACTTTCTAAACAACCACTTGTTTTCAGGAGAAACTATTTTGGATGCATTATCAAACCCAGCTAGTAGTTTTCAGTGACTTTATGCTTATCTATAAATTTGGCAAAAAATACTTACTGAGAGAGTTTTGACCTCCTTATAGCTAAATACAGAGCAGTTGATCCTGCTCCCCAGGATTTACAGCATGCATATGCATACGTGTGTTGGAACTGATGGCAGAAGTCAAGAGGGTTGTGGCAAAACATTTAGCTGCCTTTTAAGTATTGAGCGACCCTAGGTTGAATTATTGTAATTTCCCCTGACTTGAACCCAGAAATAGCTTTTCGATGTGTTTCAGTATTTCCAGAAAGAACACAAAGCCTTACTGCAGGCCCCAGTGAAAGCACCAAAATTGCAGCCATCTGTTAAGTACTGGGAAGTATTTTCAAAATAGACATAAATGGTGTCCTAATCATAGCTCAACAGATTGCCTATTTTTAAAATAGACTGCTTACTGAACATACTTTGGGCTGTAAGGTACAAAAATAAGAACCTAGAATTACTGTCAGAAGTGTTGTGAAGGGCCAACCGCAACTGAAAATAGTTTTTATATGCATGCATTTTTTTTTCTGTCTAATCTCTTTACATGTTTTTAACCTAACCTTTAGGATCTGTAAGGGGCTCTTTTCCTATTTTTGGTTTTGTTTTGGTTTTGTTTTTTTTTTTAATGTGGGAGCTGGGGTTTTGCCTGCACCATTGCCACAAAAGACGTAGCTTCCTTCTGCTTGCTATTTTAGTTAAAATTAGTGGTAGCTGGAGAGTACTCCTTTCTTGGTTGTGCTGGATAATGCCATAGATACTTGAGATGTCTGTTATGAGCTCTTACCTATCAATTGAAGAGGTGCGCTGTAGAATCCTTCACAAAAATGCTCTTATTCTAAAATATCCACCAGTCTTCAAAACACGTTAAAACATGAAATAAAAACATCTTGAGCAGCCTGGTTTATTTACTCTTCCCTCACGGTGCTGCTGCGTATCAGTGCCCTGTCTTGCGATGCTGTCATTCACTAATTTTCCAGTAGAGACTTGCCTTTGGTACAATGTCTGGGAAAGGGGTGCCGGGACCAGGTGTGGCTGACTTGGCAAAAGAAATGACTCCACAGCCAACTTTTTGTAAAAACTCTGCCTTTTTTCCTCTGCGGTTTCCCACAGTTGCTCCCATTCACACATGCTGGTACAAACAGCAGGACTGGTGGAAACGACAAAGTGACTGACAACTGGCATTTTAATGCCTCTCATAAATTACAAATAGCTCTGTATTTCTTGTACATTGGCATAATCAAGAAGGACACTGCTATTAATACATGGCAACGCCGCTAGCCAGAGAAATGCGTATTGCCTTAGATCTGCCAAGGAAACATTTACTCTGTTTCACGACAGTGAAATATCTCACTTACAACCTTTATGGCATCTCCTCATTTAAGTGCTTGATTTTACAAACCTCAATTTCTTTTTTTTCTTTTTTCTTTTTTTTAATTTGTGATTTTTGTCTCCTTTTTGCTTCTCTTGCAACATTTTAAAAACAATAATGGAATTAATAACTGAAAATGAAATTCTATCCTGTGGTATCCTACTGACACCTATATAATTCTTCTGCAAGCACAGAAACAGCATTTGCATTTGCACAGGCCCCCATCGCTTGAGGAAACACCTGTATGTACTGACAAGCATAGCAAGGTCCAAGAACCTCCAGGCTCTGGAAAGCAGGGAAGATCCTTCCCTCTCCCTCCTGCAAGCCTCACCCTCTGCACACTTCCTCCTGCCCAACCTGCCTTCCGGCTGTCCTCCCTGCCCCTGGGCTTCTCATCCTCGTCTTACCCAACCAGTCCTGGCTTACACTTCATTGCTTGAGGAAACATGTTTCTCCCACCCTGGCACTTGCTCTGCTTCTGCAATTCTTGTGTCACCTCTCCACCACCCCCTACTCAACATTTTGTCCTCATCTCCTTGTCCACTCAGGCCAAGCCCTCCTGCGCCTTGGTTTTTCCTGTTTCCATCTCTCTTCCTCTTTTCTAGACCTTGTTCCTTCTGCACCAGAATGGCTTGCCTTGGGATCCCAGCTTCCAAACCCGACGCACAGCTGCATTTGCAGGAAATAATACCCTGTTTCAGCCCTGCGTTTCAAAGACATACCCTGGACAGATGTTGCATTTTAGCAGTGAAGCCACGGCAAGCCTTCATGCAAGTATTTGTAGTAATGGCAACATGCAAAGTCTTGTAATATTATGAAATTTTTCCAGCTTTCACCAGAACCGCCAAAGTACATTTTTTGACGCAATTCTTCTTCCCAGTGCACCTCTGCATATCAAATCCTTGCAGTGAAATATGAAATTATTACTGATTCATAGAGTAAAACCATTCACTTGTGGGTTTTTAATGTCATAAAGCATGTTTTCTTTAATTTCAATTCTATAACAGCTGGTTGACGTGCAACAGCAAAAATTCATACCGACTCTAGTGACCAGCACAGGGAAGTCCAAACCTGGGAAAACCAAGAATAATTGAAAATATAACCTTTTAATTTGAATCCAGAGGACAGTAGACAAAGAAGCATTAAAATCTCCATTTAGGAGATAATTCTGCCCTAGAAAAAAGTATAATCTGAATAGACTTTGACAGAGACTGGAAAGGGAATTGAAGTCATTTGTGTTAGGCTACACAGAAGGTGACAGAGCTGAAAACATAATCTGAGACTCTAAAGTGCCTTATGTGTAAAGAAATTGAAATTACCCAGCAGCAAAATGCAAGAACTCAGTTACAGCATTTTTATAACATTTGCTCATGCAGGCTGTTAAGGATACCACGATGTGATTAGATTTTGGACTGTTGCCAGAAAAAAACCCTGTATAGTTACCTATCACTTATATTTTGACAATGGTAATATAATTGTAACAAAGAGTGATAGTAAATAACTAAAATATGACTATATTAACTTCTGTATAACATACCTGGGATGCAGTATTACTATGGCATTTCTGGGGGGGGTTCAACTTCCAATCATTTGCACTCATCTTTTGGGGGACTTGCTTTCCTTATGTCAAATTATAAAAGGAAACCAGAAGAGCCGGTATGGTTTACACTTCACTGCTAATATAATTAATGTAGATATCGTGCTCCATGCCTTTCCACATCACTTAGAAACTGAAGCGTTTGAAAAATTTCTTAAACTGGTGTGAATCGGCACCGTGATTTCAAAGGAAAAGGCGACGAGACGTGAAGCGCGGGCAAGACGAGCGCTGTACATGCCACTTCACACGTCCGTGGTTTGGCAGAGCAAAATAGAGCGGAAGACGTGAATTGCCAGTTAGTCGCTAATGAAAAGTATTATTTGAAGTGTACAAGCAAATAATTCAGAATCATGCTAATTGCCTCTGTCGTTTTCTCGTAGCAATTAAATAAAAAGGTGTATTACCCTCCAAAATTGCATATGCGAAGGTGGTTTTAAAGGCAGTCTGTTGCAGGAACCAGTTTACATAAAGTCAGATGGATTCATATTGCTCAGGGGAAAAGAAAAACGAAAGCCCGGCCTCAGCGGCCTGGCAATTTCGCAACACTGACTTCACACGTAGCAGTGGCAAAACGCACCACAAGGAATTAAAAAAAAACACCCAACCGCTGGGTAAACAAATGCAGAAATAGAGACCGAGATGCAGAGCAAGCGGGCGCCCAGCCAAGACCTGCTGCGACACCGCAGCACACCGCAGCGGAGGCTGAGGCGGAGGGTCCCGCATCCCGGCGGCGCGGGGTGGTGGAGGGGCACAGCGGCCCGGCCCCGGCCCCACCCGCCGGTCCCGGCGGCACCGCCCTCCCCCTGCGGGGCGGGGCACGGTTCCCGCTCCCCCCGCCTCCGTTGGCTGCCGGCGGTGCGTCCGCGGCGGGGCGGTGGCAGCGCGGGCACGCCCTCGGTGGGCGCGTCCTTGGTGGCGGCGCCCGGCGGCCACGTTGACAGGGCGGGAGCGGGGCCGCGCCGCGTACCGTAGCGCAGGGCAGGCTGGGCGCTGGCCGTTGCTCGGCGTCGGGGTGTGGGTGGCCGGTGCGGAGCGGGGCCGCTGGCACAGTAAAAATGTCTTCGCCTCCCAAAGAGAAAGCAGAGACGCGGGCCGGACACCCTCCTGCTGGTACGGCCGCCGGTTCCCGTCTCTCCGCTCTTTCTCTTCCCATTCCTGGGGACGGGATGGGACAAGGGGGGCCGGGGCGGCCTGGGCAGCCGCGGGCCGGCGGAGCCGGAGGGGGCCGAGACCCTCCGGGAGGCCCCGGTCGGGCGCCGGTTCCCCGCCAAGTCCCCGGGTTGCGGGCGCCGGGGTGCTGCCCGGGGCTGAGGAGGGCGAGGGCGGTCTCGGGAGGGTCCCGCCGCCGCTGCTGGAGGGTGTGAGCCCCGGGTGGTTTCCCCGTGTTCCTCTGCTCAGGCGCCGCCGACCAGAGCGACGTCTGATCGGTTCTTTGGCGCTGGGAGGTGTGCGGGGGTCCCCTTCCTGATCGGTGCCTGCCGCTCACCCTCTCCCTAAGCTACCCCTGGCCTTTGGTAACGGGGGCGACGCTGCCTGCCCTGCTTGTCCCAGGGAGCTCTCTGCAGACAAATCCTCATCTGCTTTGTGCTCTTTGGCATCTCCGGCTTCTGACCTGGGAGACAGCATTGCCTTCGGCAGCCCTCGCTCGGGAGAGCATCCCATCCTCGCAAGGCGGTGAAGGCCTACGAATCCAGCGCGTGGGGCTGGTACAGGCGGGAAAGGAAAAGGAGCAGTCTCAGCCACATCACAGCCTGCGTGGCTGTTCGCAACACAGCGCAAGCTGAGTGTGAACACACAAACTAGGAATGAACAGTACGCTGGGCATCCATTTTGCCTGTGGGCATTATGGCATGAGTGCTAGAGCAGGCTGCGTGCCCCTGGCTTCAGTTCTGGAGGCTGGCAGGGTAGGAAACAAGTAAACCGCTTGCTAGCTGCCCAGCGAAGGAGCAAAGGCACCTTCCACCCACTGCTGCGTGCTCATGGATGAGCAGAGCGGCAAGTGGTCGGGGTAGGAGCTGCCTTTCACCTTCGGTGGTGCCCTGATCTGCTTCCGTCCATAGACAGCAGCTTCTCTCTTTACACAGGTGGAGTTCGGTTGCTTGCAGTACCCAAGTTGTCTTGTTCTTTCACGTACTGTTATTTTTTCTTCTTTATTACAGTTTTTTTAAGGGAAATTTCGTCCCTGTACCAGCAACTTTTTGTGTGTTTTTTAGTGTTTCCTGGTGGAATAGTTGGGGTTTTTAAGTGTTTCAGTCAAAAAATGCTAAAGTTCTTAATTCACAAGGTGGTTAGCTTTATATTCAAATCAACTGATGAGATTTGATAGCTAAATTTGAAAAAATTTTTGAACCCTAATTGAATTCTGCCTCTTATTATAATGAGGACCTGAAATTCTTTTAAATAGATACCAGAAGTGAGAAATAATGGCTTGACTTTGCATCGGCAGATGGAGTTTGGCAGTACAGTTAAGACGATGTCTTGGGCTGAGCAGTTGTCCCACTTCTGCAGCCTCCCTTGTCATGGCATTAGCTCTTACCTGACCTCTTGGTGAGCTGGTTCAAGAAACTAAACCAAAGTACTTGTCCCAATGTCTGTAGCTTTTGCTGCTGTAGTAGCTTTCATATGCACTGTTAGCCCTCACTTACTGACTGCATGCAGTCTGCTAGCTTTCTCTGTGCATTTATCTTTCACAGAGGAAAATAAAAGACAAGAAAAGCACTTGAAAAGTCAAAGTATAATGAAATGGAAAGAAACCTCAAGACCTCAGGCTGGTAACAGGGTGCACAAAGTGACTTTGAACTCCTTTCTGAAACTTATGAGGGTCCCAACTTAAGCTTTATTAAATATCCGTCTGTCAGTGAGCTCAATGCATCTGTAATATGTTGCTGAGTAGGTTTGTACAGCTTGCAGTCCCTCTAAAGAGGTCTGCGTAATTATCCTTTTAGCTGTTCACTTCTAGTAGATACTGTGGAGAAATAAAGCAAAGTGATTGTGTTAATAGTTTATTTATGAAGTTTTACAGTAGGTTTGTGAAAATAGTTACGTGCTTTTTCCTAGATTAAAAAAACATAGCTCTGAGCCAAGGTTTCTGTGAAATGAAGGTATATAATAACTCTTACTTCTGTTCTTGTTTTGCCAGACACTATGCTCCCTTAAACTTGCAGAATGGCATATTTTGTGTTTCCCTTGGTCCTGGCTTTTCATACATCTTATCAATGTAATGGAGTCTGTTACTGTACGGTACATAAAAAATAAATTTTCTGTTAATATTGAATATGATGCTCAAAGAAAACAGGAAGCTGCTAAAACTCCTGGTTATACTCTGGATTTCTAAAAGTTCCTGTCTGGTTGCTGTGACCAGCGGGCGATTTGGGTTGAGCTGGAAGGTTTCCCCAGGAAGGACGGCCTCGGGTCTGCAACCTGGGGGAGCTGGGGCTGGGGCCGGAGCCGTCGCTGAGCTGTGGTGCTTCTCTAGGTACTTGTGCTTGCCGTGACTCTGTAGGGTTTATTTCAGAATTGAGCCTCAGAAACTGAGAGCAGTCCTGAAGAAGCATGGGGAGGGGGGAAGGTAAATAGACTGAGAATGTTTGCTGACTCCAGATCATCTTGAATGGTAATTGATTAACACAGTTGTTGAATGCATTTCCATACCCTTAAGAGGAACGCAGGCTGGTGTTCACAGGACAAACAAGACATTCTTGTCTGCCTTTCAGGGGAAAACACATCAGATAAATCTGCGCTCTTATCCAGCAGTGGGGCAAGCAGACTTGTGCTGTTGCTCTTCTTGGAGCGGGCTGGCAGATGATCCCCTCTTTTATTTCAGGTTTTAGAGGCTGGTGGCCTCTCTTGTCTCTCCAGTGCCGCAGGGAGCCGTTCCCTGTCCCCTCCTGCCTTAGCGCAGGTCCCACCCGACCTCTCCTGAGCAACTTCGGCACGGGAACTGCTTTCTTCCTAATCCCAGCATTGTGTCATTGACACTGTCCTCTTCTGAGCACCGATTTCTGGCCGTGTTCTGGGATGTGGTTTATCAGTTATTTAAATCCTCTTTCTGCTCTGTGCAGGATTTACTATAAGGAAATGTGAACTCTTACTGTATAAGAATGACTTTTAAGTGACAAAATCACCGTGGTAAGCATCTGTCAAATTATGTAGTAAATGCTAGGCGAGTAAGAAATAGATGAATCCTCGTAAGTCTCAAGAAAATCTCACAAATAAAGTGGGTTTTTCTTTAGCTTGGTGGATGTAATCATTTCTTCTCTCTGTGTAACCCTGAGGTAGTGTAGCTGGGTTGAAACCTTTTGAAAGTAAAGTCAATTACGTTGCAAGGGGATTTCTTTTCTTAAGCTATGTCTCTTGAAACTAGATTGGGTATGAGCATGCTGTGTCAGAGGTGGCAGAGATGTACATCAGCTATATGTACACTTTTGGTCTAAAATACAAATTATTACTGCAGTTGTTTGCTGGATCCTTCTTATGGTTTCACAGATCTGCACAGTAACTCTGGATTAACTGAAGATTATTCAATTATGCACCAATGTGCTTTTAGCTCTCTATACTATGCCTGTTGATATTAGTGCAAAAAATCAGATTATTAAAATTATCAAGTTACTGCATTGGTCAGTCACTATTATGTCTTTTAATTGTCTGGTTATTTGCTTTTTAATCCCTGTTAATTCTACATACAGACAAATCTGAACGTGTTAGCTGTGTATTTTTGCCAGTGACGTATAAAGAGAAAACAAGTGGCTGGTGGCCTGATGACATACAATATGAGCGGAGAGAGATTTTTAGACCACCTAAATTAGCACTAAATCTTTGGGTATGCTTTTCTTTAGTTTTCTATTAGATGGCGAAGAATGTGGAAGCGTGTGTGTATTGTTCAGAAGTGCTGTTTGTAACTTGGCAGATGTTGCTGTGGAGACAGAATCTTCCGCAAAAAGGAATTTGAAAGGGAACTAGTAAGAACTGATTGTGCAATGATGTTAAATTTATATATTGATTTAAATAAAACATACCAATCACTTTAACTAAGATGTTAGAACAAGACAGCACTTGACAGAACTCAGTGTTTGCTTTTGCAAACAAACTTAAATTTCTATGGAGTTTGCATCAAGAAAAATCAGTAGGAATTTTAATTTTTGTTTCACTTTTAAAACTAAATTTCTTTGTTGCTTAACATTTCTGCCTTTCCTTGTCCCATGTGAAACATATCTCATCATTTTAAATATTGTAAGTTTTATGCTGGAGGGAGAATGCAAAATGACTACTGTTTTGGTTTTTAATGAATGATAAGGGGACACAGTTTTGACAGGGTTTAAAAGAGATTTCTTTCGTTTTGTCTGTTGATCACCTGTCTTTAGTGTCCTTTATTGAATCAGAAGTTAATCTTTCAAATAGCACACACAGCTTAAAATCTATTTAAACAAAAATCCCAGGGCCAAAGAGCTGTCACTGTCTCCTGGGGCGGGTCACTTTCTCTTCCCTGCTTGCCTTCACCCAGACGGTAAAATTTATGCACAGGGGTGTCCTTTCCATTGCTAACCTGGTTAAGAACCGAGAAATGAACCTGTTTCTAGGTTTCAAGGATTAGCACTGAACTGCTGTGAGGTGCCTTAATCTCTCTGTGGCTGGGCAGAGGAGGGCTGTCAGACGAACAGCCTCCCCGGCCGTGCTCCGAGCCCCGTCGGCTCCCTCCGAGCGCTGCTCTGGCATCCTGCTTGCTCGAGCTGTGACATCTCTGACAAGGCTGTCCGCAGCCTCGCCGTGTCGCAGCAATGTGAAACACAAACCAATGCGTCTGTAGGTGGTTTTATTGACTCCTGACCACTATAGTGGCTTTCTGATGTGGTTGCTGATGGCAATGTAACCCATCCAATTAGCTAACGAGATGCATCATCTTATGCTGTCTTGTAAGCACATATAGCAATGATTAAAGCGGGGAAAAAAAGTGCAATATTAAAACTGAAACCAGATCAAGAACAGCCTGCCTGTTGCTCTGCTTAGTAGCTGTAGTGTTAGGCCTGGATTGGTTCATATTTTATAGTTCACTTTGGAGGGGATAAATGATAGAGATAAGTGGATTTGCTTTCACTTCTTGTTTTATGTTTCAAAGACATGCTTTCACATTTGCGTAATGTCTAAAACTAAATCATGACAAGGATTGGAATTGTGGTAAATGCTTGTGTTTTGCAAAACAAAAAGCTCTGTTCTAAATGCAGGTTGAGTCCTCCTAAACTTTGCTTTTTATTATACCGTTCATGAAGTGTTTCCCTCTATAAATGCTATTATTATAGCTGTAGTTGTTAACTTGAGATGACGGGTGAGGTTCTTCATCCCTTCTTGTTTTATGGAAGTATTTAACATTAACAATTGTGGCCTTTTGCATAGTGTGATGCAAACCATTGCCTCCGTTTCTTCTTCTGACTGCTGCAAGTTTACGGGGATGGGGGAGACTTAAAACAGAGTTGAGTTTTCTAAAATGGTGTTGGAAGCAGGTGGTAAAATGAGCTGCAGCTTCTCAGGATGAGCAAAGATGGCATGACGTGAAAGAGAATGGCAGATGCAGTCTTGAAGTAGCTGTTCCTCATGCTTGCCGCTTTTAAGCACTTTGGGCCCCTTTACCAAACTGTGATTACTATTAAACTGTTTTGTAAAGTATTGTGGGGGGAAGGGAGGGGAGAGTCATCCTTAAAACATTCTTCATTTATGCTGATTTGACTGAGGTTTGTTGTGTCTCTCTAATTTTTGTTTCAGTGAAAGCTGGTGGGATGCGGATTGTGCAGAAACACCCACACAATTCTGATGCCAAAGAAGAAAAAGATAAGGATGACCAAGACTGGGAAACCAGCAGGTGAGCATTTTGATTTGGTGCATGTGCTACAGCGAATTTCCATGACCTTGAACCTTATCACCAGTTTTGTTTTCCTTGCGGATACAGTTGGTTTGTATCATAAAATTGATTTAAAGTGTTAGCAAGTTACATGCTCCTTCAAGAGAATTGGGGAATTTGGGAAATTTTTACCTTGCTGAGCCTCCTTTAAATGATCCTGCCAGGTAAGAGAAGGTTCGGGAAAAAAGAACAGTTAAAGAAAGACATCGACTTTCCTAAAATCTCTGAACATTGTCTCACATTGTGAGAAATATAAAGGCTAGGCACATTTGGTCACAAACATTAGGCTGTCAGTCTGCGTACGAGGTCATCTTGTTGTGTGCTAGGTGGTGCCTTCTGCCCTTTGGCCCATATTCCTGTCTCTGCAAGGTATTCAACAATATGGTGCTTTTAAAAAGACAAGTAAAAATAAATGCTATTAATATTATCTGCTTTTATTTTAGGTGAGAATTTAGCAGTTTTAGTGGTGGAGGATACCAAAACAAACAGTTGTTACTGTAGATTAATAAATCTACTTAAAACTGCTAGTAACTGCTGTGTAGAAATGAAAGCAGGGAAGGTCAGTGGGCTGTTGCTGTATTTCTGTTCCTACAAAAGCCACCTGGATTTGTGCTGCTTTCCTTGGCTAGCTGCTTTTCTTTGTAGTCAAGACTATGTTTACCTGAAATCTTTATGTACTAGATTATTGCATGGGTTTGTCCTTGCTATTTGCTCAAGGCAAAAAAAAGAGAGAGACATTCTTGTGCTTTGGTAAGTAGACTGACTTATATGATGATTATTTTACATAAAAAACAATGGTAATAAATAGGCATTGTGAAAATGTCTGTGTAAATAAGAACGAACGTGTTTACTAAATCACAGCTTGAATAGGAAACACATTTGTGAGAAGGGAAAAGTAATTTTAATATATTCAAATGAAAGGCAGAAGAATGGAATTTTAGGCCATTTCTTTATTAAACAGGTTGGTCATCTTGTATTTCTGTTCAGTGGAATGTAAGTTGGAACAGAGTCTGTACTGCAGTCAAGTTTTGTCCAAAGGAAGGAATCATTCTTATGGTTAATTTAAACTTTGCCTGGGGTTATATCCTTTTATTTAAGGTGTTATATACCTGCTTATTCTTACATTTCCATGGCGTGCCAAACTCATGGTAAGGGTTAGAGAATCCAAATGAGAAGGCTTCTTACACCTGTTCGCAGATATAAACCTGTTACACCACAGTTATCAACTTTATTCCTTTCTTCAAACAGGATCATAGCTTTCCCCTCTCACTCAAACAGTGTAGGGAAAAGTTAAAGTTTAACCTAGATATTTGTGTCTTGAGTCAGCTTTAGAAGGTGCTGTGGCACAATAGAAGCAGATCTGCAGTGGGAAAGTTGGTGCTGAGGACTTCGTGTTCACACTGCGTGTGTTTTGGAGATTAGTTAGTCTGGTCTTCTGGACTGAAGGACCAATCCTAGGTGGCATATGTTAGGGGCTTCCTTGGACTGCACGTTCCAGTTTAGCATCATCTGCAGGGAGTCCAGGTCAGGTGTCCTGAGACCAACCCGCAGTGCAAAACAGCGTGCAGCTGACAAGGATCGGGAGAGGGAGTGCACTCCTGATCTTAAGATGCTAACAAATACACACTGTATATTAATATCGTAAAGCAGGTCTATGAGAAATTTTTATGCTTCAAAGGCAGAGGAGAAAGTTTAATGACCTCTAGAGCTACCTTATTAAATAGGGAATAGGTAGCTGGTGCACCTCATAATATCCATTCCCTCAGCCACCTGATCAGATTTTATTGTCAAAATATGCACTTAGAGTGTGCTCTTTGCTTTGGTTTTCTTGTAGAGGATACATTATCGGTCTGTATTAGGCCTGATATACAGCTATTCTTGAGCCTGTATATTAATGCAAAAAACATTGGTCTGAACTTTTTATGTCTTTGATTTAATCCTCTTGAGAAGGAAAGCAGCAGGAGGGACATAGTTAGATGGGAACCAGCATGAATTATAAAACAAAACTGTAAGTTGGTTTACATGTCTGAGAGAAGTTCTTTTCCTGGTAGAACTGGGAAACCTTTGTGTCTGTGAGGGAAAGGGTTTAATGTGCCTTTTGTAGGCTCCTGTGGGAATACTTCTGCAGCCGGTGGCTGTACAAGCTATGGATGTGAGCAAGAAGTTATTTAGCTGTAGACAGAATAAGCAAACTCCACAGGCCATAGTACATAAAGTTGTTTGTCAAAATTAAATTACATTTGCAGCATGTCAGCTGCTTGTATGCTGGAAGGTGCAGTCCCCTGGACTTTCTCTGTCTCTGCTGCTGGTGACTCACGGCGCCCTTCTAGAACACTTGGATTTCTGATGCCTGTGGAGGAAGGTTTATCAGGAGATGGGCAGAAAAGGCCACTAGCCTGTTCTGGTTTCTCCAGCACCGACACGTGTATTTCTTGATCATTGCTAGCTGGTATTTTATGTCCTTTTGCTAAGCAAGGGGACATCACTTTCTATTCTCACGGGTTTAGTCTTCGCCATTTTAAGACAATCATTTTAAGGTAGTATTGCCGATATGATGCAATCTCTACTCCGTGTTGCATTCAAAGTCCAAAGAAGCAAACAGACCTTCAGGCAATTATTACCAGGTGATACTGGCAGCTGACAGTGATGTGAGAGAAAATAATAAAGCAAAGAAGCATAATTTGTGTGTGTCTGTGAAGAGGGAGGCTAGGATGATTGAGTGATTATTTTAATCTCATTGCAGGCTTAGTTGAGGACAGATTAGTGGAACTGGCAGTAAATAGTGGCAGTAGATATTGAGCTGTCCCAGAGCTCCCTGGGAACTCCGGGAGTGAGTGTCTTCCCCACGATGGCACAATTCTGAGCAGCTGCTCAGCAAGAAAGCTTCTGGCTAGAGTCTGTAGAAGTACTTGTGGCTTTGGAGACAGCTGGCATTGTTTTTGCAGCATGCTTGCAGGAAAAGGCATTGGGTCACTGTTTCTAGTCTTAATGTAAACAAAGCTGATACAGGTAAACACCCCTGAAGTAGCTAACTGTGCTGTAATAAAGGTGACTTTAAAGTAACGTTCACCAGGTATATCTTCTTTGACATTTATTTAGCAACTTGCAATCCAGTTACTGTAATTTACTCTGCAAAGTATTTTATTCAGTTCTGGCTCCTAAAGTAAAATTGTTATGACAACCTACCATTTCATGAAATGGTAGGCTGACTTGTCTTAATGGTGATTTGTGATCCCTTAAAACAATATGTGGTAAGATGATTTTATACAAATTTAAACTATTCCTACAAGACAGTTCTCGGCCTTGAGCGGTAATGGAAATAACTTTATATATCTGGTATAAATATAGCTTTACTCAGAGGAATGGCTGGATATGATTATATGGAGAACACTCAGTGAAAGACGGGATGGGTTGCATCATTTGGTTTAGGTGAACTAAAAAAATGTGTGTGGCACCCAAAGCCAGTGGCACTGTTGCAAACTTGACTGTGAGATAGGGTGCTTGGCCCATGTGTTCTTCAGGACACCAGTGATTTTGATCAGCCTGGTTAGAGATAGAATACTAGCTAGATTAACTTCTGGTCTGATCAGTTACTGACTTTCTTATGTTTCTGTAATTGCATAAGACTTGTGCTGGTTTGTTTTTTGGATGTGATTGTAGTTTTGATTGATTGAAAGTCATCTGATTGCTGCCGGCAGGTTTGGGTTTTTTTGTGATGCTAGATGAAAGTGAAACATATAATTAGAAGTAGAGTTATGAATAAAAAACATCTTTTTTCGGGATTGTATGTTGTCATAGAAAATATTTGGATTAAGTAGGCTACTCATAGTCCTAGGATTTATTAGAATGCATGTTTAACTGAGATTTGCAGTATCACGCTGGCTTCTGTGCTAGCATCTGACTCAAGCCATAATAAATACTCCTGAATTGAAGTGAGAGCTGCTTGTTCAGTTTTGCACAAGAGCTTCATTAATTGTCACTCTGGGACCTCAAGAAGAAGAAACTATAATTATATATTAGCATCTGGATTGAAGAAAATATCTAAAGCAAATATCTGGCTCATTTTGTCTTAACAAACAGGGTAAACAGCAAAGGCTTTCTTTCCTTCTCTTTTGTTGTATTTCTGAAACAAAGTGGGTAATTACAGTGATTTAATTACTGAATATAAATGCAGTAGAGTGGTTTCTTAGTATACATAAGTTAATTGTATGCATTTTGTGTCTTAAACATACCTGAAGATTGTGAATCCAGCATTATGTCTGACTTTTCCATTAGCTCTAGAAAGAACAAATTATGCAGCCTGGATTTTAATTCAGTTTAGGATGTGGATATTTGCCTTAGCTATACTCATTGTGCAAAAGAAAAAGGAAAAAAAAAGAGAATAATTTAGAATGTGGTGACTCAAAAGCAAAATCATGCTAAGGAAGCATATGGGTGTCCGTATATCAAAGAGCCCGTCTCAGTACTTAGTTATATGGTGAGAGACGAGTTGTCAAAGGTCCCTGTCATCCTTCAGGTATCTCTGTGTGTTATTTGTAAAGTCTGAATATGCTAGTTAAGCTGCACCTGCTTTTTTTTTTATTTTTTTCTTGTAGAAGGGCAGTGGAAATCTCAAAAATTTAGGCTGTGGGTATATACTTTCATTCAAGAGTAAATTTGTTTTTTCCTTTCTCTCACTTTGCTCTTTTGACAAGAAATAAGCCACAGGCATTACTTCTATTTTTCATTTGCCATTGAAGATTCTGCTGTCATTGAAATATCTTTAATTTTTGCCTTGTAATGACCCTTGTGCAAATGTCTGACACCATTTAAAGAATATAAAGTAGATTATACAACTAAGCCATTAGAGCAGGTTTGTATGTTTACACCCTAAATAGGGAAATGGTTGAAGCTATTTCTACTCCTTATACTTCATCCTATTTTTCTGGTTATTTAGCTGGGGCAGAAACTGTGGAGTCAAAATCCTGACCCTTTAACTTGGGAATAGCTGCCCTTCAGCACAGCCAAGTCCTGGGAAATGACATCCGGTGCTCAGCTTGCTTGCACACAGGTCCTGTAGGAGGTAGTTTCTGTCATGGATGAAGGTGTTTCAGTCCAGTTAGTTCTAATGTTGTCTGTTGTAGAGACAACAGGTGTTTGACAGAGGGAGATCTTGGGAGTTGAAGTAAGAAAAAAATAAAAGGGTGATACTTTCCAGCTTGTTAAACGTGGAAACCAAACCTCCCTGAACAGGTAGCATTGTACCTCCATAAAAACTTAGAGTGAATAGCCCATTAGTGTTTCTCCTGCGTAGTTCACCAACATAAAGCTGAAAAAAGACCTCTTTACCTGTGTTCATGCATCTATAAAACCAAGATATTGGAAAAACAAGCAGGCATTGACTCAGCATGGTGAATATTTAAAGTCAAAAGAAAGAGACAGGTTGAGACAGGCTGCTACATTTGGAGAGGAAATGTGCAGCTTTGGTGGCTAGAGGATTGACTGAGTCTCCCTTTCTGACAGCAGGGCCGCTTAAGTCTTGGCTTAAAAGGTGCCCTGGGTTATTGTGTCATGGAGACAGATCTGAAGGAGTTCACTAAGTACGAGCATCTGTCAATATCCAGATCCTCCTCTTTGTCAGAATTCACATTTCTTCCACCACTTTTCTAACCACCTCTTTTTTCTCCTCTTTTTGGGGCCTGATTCTGTGAGGTGGTGTGGCTTTAAACAAAGATTATGTTCGCAGACTGCATATTGCCATTTTATGCTTGACCATATAAAAAACGGAACTTGATTAAATGTATGGATGGTAATGGACATGACTCTTGAGGATGTTTATTCATGTCTTTGGCCTTTGAGCTCTCATTACTCAGATGTGGAGCTTTGGAGACAGTTGACCTTAAGAGGATGAGATGGCTGAGAGAAATGCAATCAAAAAGCAGCCTTGCTGTGAACACCATGCTTGCAGTTTCTGGGAAAGACGCAAACTGCAGTAAACATTGGGCATTATCCCATTGTCATACCAGAGTTTGGTGTGACTGTAACTTTTTCTTTACGTGGTTAAATATTCCAAAGGCTAAAAGGAAGTTATGCTGTCAAAAGAGCTGTAAAAAATTTGCAACTATGATTTTGTAGTATTAATAAGCAGAGTACAGAATGTAGTGCAGTGAGGGAAATAGCTTCCTACCTCCTTCAAAACATCTTTATTTTCCAAAAAGATTCTATGCTTAGTGCATTTTTCCCTCTCCTCCCTCATCTTTATTATTTTGGATTTAAATTCACTTCACAGTTAAGGGAATAGCTTCTTAATAGTGTCACACTCTTCTCCTTTACATAAGCGATATTGCCTTCAATGCATTTTCCCACCTCGTGATTCATCTTTGTGTCTTAATCTTTTACATAGTTTTTATGATTAGCAGATGCTCAAGTCTAATAAAGTTTACATATGCCTAATTTGTTTAATTATAAAATCAAACCCCAATATTAGCAGTTTTGATGTGATTTTCAGGACAATACCTTCTGCAGATGGCCCGTTGCTTGGAGAAGTAGCACAGTAATTGCTATGACCTGTGTTGAACCATATCAAATGCATATACAGTTACAGATTCAACTATAGAGCACAGAACATGTAATACTGACTTTTAAATACAGAACTACTGTAAGGCAAGAAAAATATCTCCATTTAAGAAGTGAAAATACCTGTGAATGTAGGGAATGGAGAAAAAGCTAGACGAGATTATGAATGAAGTATTCTCATACAGGAAGATGTGAGTCTTCTGAAAGACTGTATCATGCTTCCAGTATTTCTTGATGATTGAAGCAGTAGGTTGATAAATCCATCAGTGTAAGTGCTAGTTATGACATTATATGGATAGCTCTTTTCATATTCCTGAAGTACTGTGTGCATGTGTGAAAGAACTAAAAAAGATCTGATATTTTCCCCCTCAAAGTGAATAGAAGATACGCCATCCAGCTCAGCAAGAGCCGGGTTCGGTCCCAAAGAAACATATGCTGTCCTATGAAATTAGCTGGAAAGCTCAGTTGAATTGTCAGCCAGGCTGGTGTAAGAAAAAGATTTTAAAAGAATGAAAGTCTATAATTTGTATTCAGTGTGATGAGGAAAGTGAGAAAAGTTTAGTCATATGTGAGAGGAAAACGGATGGGAAGGGAAGTAGTATCTTGTGAGTGACACAGTTTAGTTAGCCTGGCATTCCACGTCTGTACGGAAAAGTAACTTAAGCTAATAGCAGGGGTGATGGCATTTTGCTTTGTGCTCTTCTCTTGGTATCTTTCTGAAGTAGTGGAATGGATGGGATGAAGGTCACTGTGCCAGTTTGAAGGCAAGGACAGTGTTGAAAGAGATTACATAGGCAGTATAAAGCACAAAAATCTCCAAACCCAAAAGTATAATCAAATGCTTTTCATTATGTCAGCTAACCCCAAATCTCTATTATTTAAGTATTCAGCAACACCAAGAGCATTTCTAAAGCTAAAGGTATGAATTTCTACCAGAAAAAGCTGCCAGAGGACCAGATGCTACTCATTTATTTAGAATCAAAACCCTATGTTTGAAGTGAAGTCACCATGAGCTAAAAATGAGTAGGAGGTGTGTGAGATTGACACCATGTGTGCCAAGGGTGGTGGGGGGGAGATCTAGTTTTTCAACTAGTACCTTCCTCTTCTGTAAGTTTCTTCTGCCTCAGCTACAGCAGACAATGAACTTTAAAGCAGTTTATTTTAATATTAAACTTTAGAATTATAATTTGTTAACTGTTACTGGGCCAAATGAGGGAATTTCAGTCAGTTGCTCCCAGGACACTGGTACTACAAGCAGGAGATACGCAGGAAATAATTAAAGACAACACTGAAAACGTTTGTTATATTATCATCAGAGTTCTGTTTTAGTCTGCTGTAGCAGTTGATAGAGCTGTTCATTGCAGCTCATTATTTGATGGGAAAGCGTTTGTTGCAGTAGGCTTGCTGCCTTCTGATTTTATTGTTACATTTCAATGATGGCATCTTGGTCACAGGCATCCTGTTAAATAAATGGCAATTAGTAAAAAATACTTCAGCAACATTCACACAAATCTTAGTTCTGATGAGTTTCAGTTTCTCTGGGACTCACTCCTTACAATATATATAACACAGTGAGCCTGGAGCTGTTAACACGGTCAAAGAGGAGCTGGTTTTGTTTCTGCAGGGTACAACCAAAGTGGTTCATCCTTTTCCCTAATGATCTTGAAATCTAACTTTTTTTTTTCCAGATTGTTAGAGCCATAATTAAATTCTAGACTAACTCTCAATTATGGAGAGACCCATGGCATGCTTCATCTAGCACCCCATCCTGCAGTACTGAATCGGACAGTCCCAGAGTCTCAGTGTCTTTGGTTTCACTGGTGTGGGTTGCCTTGGGATTCTCTCTGGGCTGGGGGGACGTAGCATTAAGCTTGCAAATGGTGACATGCTGAGGGTATGACTGGGTTAGGTGTTGTCTTAAATTTTAATTTCACTTTGGGAAAATGACAAATACAGAGGAGTGTATTTAAGACAGATGCTGGATTTTTTTGGGGGGGGGGGGTGGTACTTTGCAGTGCTGAATGTTTGTCATTGCTTCCCAAAGCCTACTTTAAAGCCTTCTTTTTGATTAAAAAAAAACAAATGTAAAGCTCCAGGTAGTACAGTGGAAGAGCTAGACTTCATATTGGTGTTTAGAACATGCATTGATAAACTGTATTTACTGTTTGGTTGTTAGCATGATCAAGAGTACTTTGCATTACTTCGGAAAGCTACCATTGCTAGATTTTTTTTTAAATCTTTTTTTTTTTTAATTTGCTAATATGAAACATGTTATTGTTGCTAATAAACAAGTTATTTGCATTCAGTGTATCAGACTTTTGACTTTGTGGTGCACTAATGAATTAACTGGCCAGCTAATACACAGCCGTGTTTGGCTTGTTTGTTAAAATGTTGCTTTTGGAGGTGATGTAAAAATACTGAGTTCAGTTTGCTGAAATTTCATTCCACTTCTGTGATTCTTCTTTTCTTTCTAGGATCATGCTAGCTTGTGATTCTAGAGGAAAAGTGTATGTAGCTATGTGTATGCTATTTTATATCAACAGTAACGCTAATAACATTACCACAAATTCTTCCACATAAGGCTATTTAGAAGGCTTTTGACTAAATGAAATTAGCATTCTTACTGCTTTGAAAACTGCTGTAGAATAATTTCCTGTTTTCAGACATTACAAAATTCTGTTTCTACTGGTGCGTTTAAAAGATTTTATTCTTGTTCCAGTTCACAATGTTAAAAAAGTGCCAGAACCTCAAAAGCTTCTAAGGAGTGGAGCTTGGTGTTCTGCTGTTTTCTCCAAACATAGGCCTTCTGGCTGATAACAGCCAGCTGTTCTGGTTCCTTCCCTGCATTGGGATGGTTTGGATGACCTCTAAATTGCTTTGAAGTTAATACTCCATTTTTCCTTCCTATCTTGTAAGCTAGCACAATTACAGAGAACTTGCAGTACTACTGCTAATGTATTATTTATTCCTGCTGCTGCCTTTTGGACTATCTCCCTTTATGACACCTTGTTTTCCACTCTTCGTGTTCTTATTTCATATTATGTCTTGCCCTTGAAATTATTTCTGTATTAGTGATTGCCAGTTGTCCTCTTCCTGTTTTTTCCTAAAAATCACTTCTCTTTTTTCTGAAGAGTTATAATCTTGAGACACCTCTGTGTACATACTCCTCTTTCTGTGCAGAGCTGACTAACAAATTAGCTAGTCTGATGATCAGGAATTGGCTCTTTTATGTTTTCTGTGTCACACTGAGAAATAAAAATGGTGTTTAGGAGCTGCATAGTTCTAATGGAAATAGCTATGTAATAGACATAGATGTTTTAAACCAGTGATGTGTCATTTTTGTGTTTGGCTATTCCAGTTTCTGATCCTCAAGAGTGTCTCCTGCCGTATCCCATGCTAACTCAGTTTAATGACTCTTGTTGGCATTTTTTTGGAAATCTGTGCATAGCAAATAGGCTAGAAGATACTTTTTTATTGTATTCATCATTCTTTCAGGTTTTAATACCTTTTACTGGGAAGAGCAGATTAGCCAAGTTAATGCACAGTGTTTTTCCCCACCAATAGTAGGAGGAAAGGGAAGGGGAAAAGGAAGATAGTTAGCACTAGATTTTGTCTTCCTCTCCAGCATTTTTTTAAGCTTATGAAGGTTTATTAGCTAATGGCTTTTTAAGACACTGTATATAGTTCATACTTCTCCCTGCCTGTTGTCTTCTAAAACAATATAGAACTGTTAATATAATGAAGGAAAGCGGGAGTTATTACCTTATTATAATCTCTTCCTCCCATTTCTGTTTTCAAGTATATGAATGGCTGTGCAGGGCCAGCACGAAGCTCCACCTGTCCTCACTTGCCTGTCCCGCACTCCCTGGCAGATGGTACTTCAGCGCAGTGTACAAGAAGGGCCGGTGTAGAACGTGCCCGGTGAACTCTCCCAGCATCTAGCAATCCAAATTACTGCTTAGAAACTTGCTGATCATATTAAATTACTGCCATTGGACCTGGTTCCTATTTCTCTAGCTCTCTTTTGAGCATATGTACCTTTCTCACCTTGATAATAGTCTGAGGTAGTACCAGAGTCTAAGTAATGTATGCTGCAGAAAGTGTTTTCTTTTGGTTTGCCTGGTTACCTTTGCCTGTGCCCTCCAAGTCTCATGTGCTAAGAAATAGTGAATAACTGTATTTGTTTTACCTTCTGCTCTCTACTGTATATTTTTTCCTTGAGTTGTCTTTTATTTTTCTGTTTGTTTTTGTGGTGGGATGACTAGAATTGCAGTGTGGAGGGTAAAAGCATACCACAGACTTACATGTGGGCATAATTCTATTTTTCTGCTTCTTTTCCCTTCTCTTAATTGTTCTTATGTTCCAGTTGTCTTTTTAACTGCCTTTAGGGTATTAAGCTGCTGATTTCAAAAATCTTTCCATGGTGATTCCAACATTTGGTTTTGACTTTAATAACTGTTCAAGAGCCCATCATTATGTATGTACAGTTAGGATTGTTTTTCCCAGTGTGTATATTCTGCATTTATCAAGGTGTCATCTTCTTTTGCACTTTATTGTTCCATTGTTCCTCTGAGATCTCTTGTAACTGTATGCGGTCAGGTTTTTTTATCGTGTATAATTCACTAACATTAGCATATATTGTCATCTCGCTGTTTAGACCTCTTTTCAAGATTCTTATAGGATCCTACTGTTAAATATCATTATGATATTTGATTTATTCCTAAGCTTTATTTCCAGTTTCTGATCCTCGAGAGTGTTTTCTACCATATCCCATGGTAACTCAGCTTATTTAGTGAGGAGCCTTGTTTGCGTTTTTTGGAATCTGTGCATACCAAATAGACTGGAAGGTTTTTTTTTCTTCACTTGATCATTCATTCAGACTTTAATACCAGTCACATCAAATATTTAGCCAACATACATAACCTCTGCTTTGGGGTAACTTTATAGTAATTTTACTTTGAAAATACACTCATTTTCTCTCTAGAAAATCCTGAGCTAAAGTTTTCTAACACTGTTATACTCACTAGGTGGCATACCAAAATATGCAAACAAAGGAACTAAGTAATAGATTCATATGCTGAATCTAATGCATTCATGTTCCTGAAACAAATTAACTCTTTATTTGCTTGTTTTTAATATTTCCTTTTCTAAGTTATTTCTTTGTACCTATTTAAGAGAGAAACCTTGGCAAGTAAATAGCTTCTCTGAGATAAGCAGCATTCTTTTTTTTTTATTATTTGAACTTAATTATGTTACCACACAATGTGGTGAAAAAGATTATCAAATGGGACAAAGTGTCTGTACAGGGAACCTCACAGCAGAATTTCTATTAGAAAACATTTCAGATTTTCACAGCTTTTATAATGATGTTTGCTAACACTGGAGTTATTGAATCTTCGCAGTTTGTTTAGTCTGCCATAATTTCAGCGAGTGTTTGCTGCCATGAGATTCCATAGCCCATTTCACCTTTCAGCAGAGCAGGCAGTGTTGGGCCAAGCTTCTGGGTAAATATTCATGCATTAGGGTTTGAATGAATGAACAAAATCTGTATTTGTGGAAATGGTAGACACAGGACTTCATACATGCAAACAGTGAAACCATTGATTGTTGTCAGTGACCTCAACAAGGAAGTAAACAGTGAAATCTTCAAGTCTCCAGGAGATACAGAGCTGTTTTGTGTAGTTAAATGGTGAGGAACTCCAGAAGCACATCACTAAACTCTGCAAAAACTTTTGGATTACAAAAGCCACTGGAAAATCCATGGAAAATAACTTGTCGAGGGCTACTAAATACAAGGACGTAGCCTGAAGTTCCTGAGCAGCAGATTTCTGGAGGGTGCTTTCAGGAGCACTCTTCTGCATGCTCTGTCTTCATCTCCTTCTCCATGTGTTCACTGCTGCCCACTGAGTGCCAGCAAGGTGAATATGTGGTCTAACACTGCGCGACTAGTTGTAGGCTGACTTAACTGCGCGACTAGTTGTAGGCTGACTTAACTGCGCGACTAGTTGTAGGCTGACTTAACTGCGCGACTAGTTGTAGGCTGACTTAACATTAAGATCAGTTGCCGTTTCAACAGAGACATATGTGGGTTGGGAGAAAATGGTGATCTCGTCAAAGATTTATGTATCAAAACTGAGTAAGAGAAGTACTTGGGAATTTGGCTTCTGAATGGCCATGGTGGCTTTAGTTGATTACGGAGGCAATCCAGTAGAACTGCTGCAGTAGTTTGCAGAACATTTGTGGTTGATGTTTAGGGACTTGAAAAATTGGAAGCCTATAGCACATCTGTAGGCTCTATGGCAAATTCAGGGAACTCAAAAGCAGTGTTATTCTCTGGATTCACTGCTGTTATACATGATGTTATTAATACCTTTAATCTTGCAAAATTCCCTAGGCAAAAAGGGCTAGAGAAAATGTAAATCTAATTGCTCAGATGTAACCCTGACACTGTTTACAGTATCACAGAAAATCTCTCCTGGCTAGATTCTGAGAATTAGTCTGAGGGGACAGGGGTGGAATTTAAGAAGTAAGTATAAGTTTGTTTTGGTTTGTTTTTTAAGATTTGATTGCCAAGGAGTGCTTCCAGGAGTTCACTTTTGGCACAGCAGTGTATGAATTAGCACTTTAACTCTCCTAGGCTTTGCTTAGATTTGCATCATTATCTTTAATATGTGACATAAATTGGATATGATTAATTCTTTCCTGGTTTCTTCAGACTATAGTCATGGGCATAAATATAGAGTGAACTTTTCTAGCAGATAGAAGAAAAGAAGGAAAAGCAAAGGGAGGAGAATAGCCTTGATTTATATGTTTTTCAGTTTGATTTTCTTAAGATGGAGATAAGAGTTGCAGTGTTAGTTGATGATTCATGATCTGCCAAAATCAGTTTGACTAAAAGGGGGAAAAAACCCACCTAAAAACATGGTTTAGCTTTTGAAATATGGAAAAGGAAGGAAATGTAAGAGTTAACTGAAAAAAGTATTTTACCACAAACCTGGCAGAGATTTTGTGGAGAAAAGTCTGTGTTTTTACAGTTGAAAATTGAGAAGACAACCTGGTAGATATAGATGAAAAATTTAAGCACCACATGTTAGTCTAACTAGCATGGTCTCTGCAAATAAATTCTAGTGAGACTAGTCAATCTTCGGATAGATATCAAGACATGGATGCTTTTGATCTAAAAGTTTAATTTGGTTCTGTACCTCCATCACTTACTTTCACTTCCCTAAAGTAAACTGTTGAAAGGGATGAAATATCGCTGTATGGGAAGGAGCCTGAAAAATCTTTATGCAGAGTAGAGTTGCTTTAATTCAGTGTGTAGTTCTTGACGTTCATGACTTTTTGTACTCGGTAATGAGCTTCTCCTGGTGTGATAATTTTCATTTAGGCTGCAAGTCTGTGGTTCATCTGTTGCCAGGCATCTTGAAATTTGGATATGATCTTGTTCTGGAGATGGTGTCCTGGAAGAGTTCACATTTGGTAGAAGCAGTATTGGCAGCATAAATATTGACTTCTGTAGTAGTGCTCGTCAGCTGGTAATTACAAACAATCCTGAAACAATCAGAACTGATGTCTGTCATGTGTCCATGCAGTAGTTGGGATGAGAGACACTTTCTCAATGGTGTGAAAAAGTAAAGCTCTCTAAGTCAGAGCAACAGCAGCATTTCCTGAGGCAAGAAGAGTCTTCTGAAGACATGCAGCCTCCTGTCTCAGGCTGTCAGCAAGGCTGGTGAGCACTGAAGGCTGGTGCTTGGGCTGTGGGTGTTACTGCATTCTGGGAGCGAGATCACAACCACCCGGCTCTAAGTGCAAAACTGACCTGAAGCTGGCTGGTGGATCTCACTGCATGAAGGACCTGTTGCTCACTTCGGTCCTCGCACCGCCCCAGTTCAGAGCTTGCCCCTGTAACGGTGCATGATAAGCAAGAACCTCTATTATTTTGGTTTTCCTGATCTCCCCCACTCTTAATTGATCTGGGAGCCAATAGCTGGAGGAGGGAGAGGCAAAACTGATGGTTACTATTGCAACATAAAGGTAAGTTTGACGGAGTAGCAAGCTTTATTTCTGTTAATCCATGTGGGAATTCACTTTTTAAAATTTACATAATACTTGGTAAGTTGTGAGGGAGGGAAGTTACTCTGTGATTATTCTCCTAAATCAAAGCCTCTTGAGGATACCATGTTGTCAAAAGCAGGAGATCTTTTGAACTGACAGGGACAGGCTACAAGAATAAAAGCCTTTGCAGGGAATCCAACAATTTCTTTAGTCAAAAATTACTGGTGTCACCTTTATTCTAGCCATACTCTCTTCAGGTGAAAGATCCTGTAAGTGAAGTAGCAGTTGTGGCAGGAGCAGCTGCTGGAGAAAACACGCAGCCCCACAGCACCCCAGCAGGGATGGGTGGTCCCCATGTTGGCTGCCATCACCAAAGCAGGCAAGGCAGTGAGCCAGGGCTAGAGCCCACCTGAGGAGAGGGGACATTGAGCTGGGATGGTGTGGGGCACAGCTGCGCACAGATACACCAAGAGTGAAGTGACATGAAAGAGTAGTTTAAGAAAGCAAAAGTCAAGCCATTCTCACCTACTAGGGTACCTTAGCATGTTAGTGAAATAGAGCAACTGGTATCTTGTACCTGTGTTTTCAAGATGCATTTGAAACAGGTAAGGAGAAGTAAGCCCTTTTAGGGAACCTGATCACCACATAATCTGGTAGATAAACCACTTAATGAGCAGTTACAGAGAAGATGGAGGTGGACTTTTCCTAGAAGTCTACAAAGAAAGTGTAAGAGGCAACAGCTGCCAATAACAACAAGGGAAGTTCTGACTAGACATAAGGAGGAAAAAACCCACCATAGTGATGATGGTGGTCAACCACTGAAAAAGGTGCCTGGAGAGTTGTGGAATCATCATCCTTGGAGATACTCAAAAGTTGACTGGTCAAGGTGCAGCAAAGTTGCCCCACTTTGAGCAGGAGGTTGGACTGGTCTTTTCCAAGGTCCTTCCAACTTAAATTATTCTGTAGTACCATGAATTAAGAAGCATCTAATAGAATTATCAGTAAATCATGTAAAGAGGTGGTGTGGGATGCTTCTATTTTCTCCCTTCCATAACATGAGACTGGAACATCTAGTGAAAACACAAGGTAATAAAAGGAAGTATTTATCATGTGGCCTTTCTCAGAGGAGCTACAAAGGCATCACTGAAGTTTTTTTGGTAGGTGTCCTAGCAAACTGACCGGTTCGTGTGTGTGTAGAGATATTTTTTTTATAATCAAATACCCCAGCAACGTGAGAATCTGATACAGATTCCTTCAGTTGCACTGTAGTCTCTGTCTTGCCTCACGCATTGAAACACTTCTGAGCGGCTGGCAGTCTGGCTACTGTCTGAAATATTCACGTGGTACCTTGCTGTCTTGCGTGGATTCCTGTCTCTGGCATGGTAGTGGGGAGAGAAAGAAAGGTGGGGGTAGAGACAGTGTGCTGTCAGTGAGGTCAGACAACTGGTGAAACAGTTAAATCTCTCTTCTGTAGCAGTAGCTCTGCCTCTTATAAGCTTCACTTTGGAGCCCTGGCCATGGGCTAACACAGTTTTGTGCTGGTTAACGGATAAAATGACTGAAGTCTAGGCTGCAGCCAGAATGTGACTTAACTTCCTTCCCCCACTTCCACCAGCGAGGAGGAATTTGTTTGCCTGAGGTTACTGACAGACAGAGTTTGAGGCCCTGTGTTTGCTCTCCCAGGCGGCCAGGAACCAGCTTGTAGTGCTTTTGGATTTGCAGACTGTATTGCTAATGCTGTAACTCCAACTTGAGACATCTTCTTGAAGAGAAAAGAATTAAGAACCTCATGGGGGGACAAAGGTGACTTCTTTCTCTCCCCTCAAGTTTCTGTAGATGTGAATAATTCTGTTCACATGACCTCAATTCTGACTCATAAACGACAACTGTGTTAATTTATGATCTCGTAGTAAACAAAAGCAGCATAAATGTTTGCTTCTATAAGCAGCCTCTGAAAAAATTGGTGGTTGGATTGTGTTCCCACCTGTCTGTGATGATCCAAGAGGAATTGCAGGCAGTTGTTCTTTTGCCCCAGAGGCCACTTTAGATTTTATCCATGGGTATCTGCAGTGTCTCCTCCTCTGGGTAATATATGAACAAATTCTTCAGGGACTCAGGCAAGTTTTAAGGACAGCAAGCTGGCTTCAACTCAGCCTGGGTGCGATTAAGTATTACTGAGGAGCCCTGCAAGGCAATCAGATTGCTGTTATGCTCTTTGGGTAAGCAGAGGTGTGGAGGTGCTAGCTTTAAACATTTCTTTTCCCCTCTGTATCTGCATTTGGGGACCTTTGCTCCCTAGTGCAGGGATATCTCCACTGTGCACATGGTACAAATTAGCTTCTCTGCTGCTGTGTGCTCCATCAGGGCCCACTGAGAAGCTGTATCCAGTGCACAGCTCCACAATTTATTTATGGCGTAAACTTCTGCATCTTAAGTTTAACTATGCCACTGCTGTGCGGAGATCTGTGTTAGTTGTTACTGATGTTCATGAACCAAATGTAGAGTTTTGGTTTTAATCTGTAAGTCCTGAATGTTTTTGTTCTTCATTACCTGGCATGCAGTAAACATAACTACTGAACTTGAGATTCCTCGATAAAACATCCTGCAAGAGTGCTTTGAGGAGGTTGTGAAAATCTGTCAGACATCTTTCTCTTCTTTAACAGACTTGAAGTATCAGCTTTGCCAGACACTTTTGCACTTCCTGCCTAAGAGAGCAGGACAATGAGTTGAGGTTGATGAGCAGGCTTAACAGGCTGGCGAAGTGGGCCAGTATGAACCTCATGAAGTTCAACATGGCCAAGTGCAAGGTCCTGCACCTAGGTCAGGACAATTGCCAGTATTGGTACAGACTGGATGATGAAGGGATTGAGAGCAGCCATGTGGAGAAGGACTTGGGGGTACTGGTGGATGAAAAGCTGGACAGGAGCCGGCAATGTGCACTTGCAGCCCAGAAAACCAGCTGTATCCAGGGTCACATCAAAAGAAGCATGACCAGCAGGTTGAGGGAGGTGATTCTGCCTGTGAGACCCCACCTGGAGTACTGCGTCCAGCTCTGGGGACCCCAGTACAAGAAGGACATGGAGCTGTTGGAACGAGTCCAGAGGAGGGCCACAAAGGTGATCAGAGGGCTGGAGCACCTCTCCTATGAAGACAGGCTGAGAGAGTTGGACTTCTTCAGCCTGGAGAACAGAAGGCTCCGGGGAGACCTTATTGCAGCCTTCCAGTATATATAAGGGAGGCTTATGAGAAAGATTGGGACAGACTTTTTTAATAGGGCCTGTAGCGACAGGACTAGGGGAAACGGTTTTAAAATGAAAGAGGGTGGCTTTAGATTAGATAAAAGGAAGATTGATTTATTTTTTTTTTACGGTGAGGGTGGTGAGGTACTGGAACAGGTTGCCCAGAGAAGTTGTGAATGCCCCATCATTGGAAGTGTTCAATATCAGGTTGGACAAGGCTTTGAACAACCTGATCAATGCAACCTTAAAGATGCCCCAGCCCATGACAGGGTGGGGTTGGACTGGATGTTTAAAGGTCCTTTCTAACCCAAAACATTTTGTGAATATCTGTCTACAGGTAGTATCTTAATTATGTCGTTTTCTGTTTTGTGGGGTGAAATTTTATGCCACTGGATAGCTTATAACTGTATTTTTCAAAGTCCAAGCAAAAAAAAGAATGTTTGGCTGAAGTATATTTGACCTAGAAACTTAATGTCATTGCAAACAAGAGCTTTGGAGGGTTTAAAAAAGAAGGACTTACAATAGCAATGTTTATAGTTTCATTTATGTATAAACTATCTTCTTTAAAAAATGCCAGCCTCCTTGTGATATAGTAGGAAGAAATTTCCTTATAATCAGATTCTTGCATAGTTTGCTTACTGTTGTGTGTCTGACACCTTTTCCTGAGGCAAGATGAGCCTGTGAATGAGAGGAAATGCTGGCTGATACTGAATTAAAAATACCAAGTCTTCAAGGCTAATTTTACTGGCATTTCTTTGAGTGTTTCTTTTCACTTAGATATGGGAAGACAGCTGTCTTTCAATGATGTCCTTGGTTTCTGGTAGCTAAACATCAAGTGTCCTCACTGTGTTACTTTGGTTATTGTACTCAATCCTGGAGCCACTTTGTAAACCTCAGTTGCAAAAGGGTAAGGGCATGGATAGATGAAGAATCTGTCTGAGGATAAGGAATTAGTTATAGAGGGTACTGTGCTTAAGTGTCAGTTTGTCAGAGGGTGTTGGCATCCTTGTTTAACAGGCTAATGTAGAAGTTCTTTCTCCCATTCTGTTTTTATATGTTACTAGTGAATGACAAGAACACCTAAATCCAGGTTTCATGTCTGCTTCTTTAGGAAGGGGAGGAAATCTTTTTTTGTGTGTCACCTGAGGGTAAGTAGAGGTTTGCTGTGTTTGCAGTGAGAATTTGTGGATGACAGGAAGAGCAGTAGCACTTAGCAGGAAGAGAGTATCGCAAAAGCTGTATGCTTGATGAAGGAGGTATCTTGAAAGAGAAGAGGTATGTTTTGGTTAAATTAACACATGTTCTTTCACCAAGGGACTGCCTGTCAAGTTTAATTTGAAATGAAACTAATTATTAGTCTGACAGCTTGATGTGCTGGGAAACACAATAAATACATTGGTACCAAAATAATTTTCAGCTCTACTATCTAACTGTTGTTTGACTTAATGAGAAAGGAAGAGCTGAAGCATGCATGTTTTTAGGAACAGCTGCCTATAAATTTTGCTTATGTAGAAATAATGCAAGTTTTTGTGCTCATTTTATCAAATGCTTTAAAAAACTGTTGTACTCTTGTTTCATAATCTTTGCTAATTAACATAGGCATAAAAATATTGCTAGTTCTGGTGACATCTTAGTATGTTTATCCTGATGTTTTTGCTCCTGTTATATTTTCTTTTCCTATTCCAGTGTATCTGGGACAAAGAACAATCCAAATTCCCTAAACTATCAAGATGTAAAACTAAAGCATTAATTTGCATTTTTGGTCATAAGAGATTTCATTAGAATCACTTGAACTTTAAAGAACTAATTGCAAGCTTATTTTACAGTTGGTATTAAAAGGACAGCAAGGTAACTTTCTCTGATCAAAGCGAAGACTGAAAAGAACTGCTTGGCAACTGGCATAGATAAACTTGGAACCAATTGAAGTTTTATTGTTATCACTTCAAACTAGTGTAATTAGGCATTTACCTTTTAGGCAGTCACAGAATGTGGTTGGTTTTCTCCAAAATTAAAAGAAGCTTGCCAAATACTGCTGTGAGTCTGGCTTTGAAATAGAAAAGACAATGATTTCTCAGGAAAGTAAGACTTGAGGCACCAATTTGGATCAAGTGTTGTCTTTGTAGGCAGCTGTCTTCACTGCTGCCACCAGTTTCCTATCTTTGCTTCGTTCTCTAGCAGTTGTTTAGATTTTCTGAAGAGATGACATAACATTTATCACCTCTTGCCTTGTGATAGGGGCTAAAACTGCACAACAGTACCAGAAAGATTTTTAGCAAAACTTTCAAGTTGACAAATATACGTAGGCATTTGTTTCTTTCCTGAAGAATTGTTTTATTCTCTCTTTGCAATCTGCTGTCAGCTCTGGAGTGGTACTGGTTAGCGGCAGCAGGGAAATGTTCTGCTTCCTGAAGTTCCTTTTTGATCCTGCAACGGGAAGTAAATCAACAGAGGATCCTGACTATAGAAATACCCAGGGACTAAGGTCTCGAAGCAGTAATTTATCAGAGCTAGATAATAAGAGGAAGAATTAAAGATCCTGAGGGGATGAATGTCTTTCTAGGACAAAGAAGGGAGGTTCAGGGAGTAGGAGGAGGCTCTTGGAAGAAAAGATTGTAATTATCTGAAAAGATAACGGGAAGTTGGAGTTGTTTGCAAGAGAGAGACCTGAACTGCACTAGATAGGGCAGAAAACTGAGTGAGAGACCTGGTGAAATGAATAAGGAGCTAGGTGGAAAGGGGGAGAGGAAGGAGGACATCAAAATCAAGATTCAAAGTGGAATGGCAGAAGGGATTAATCTTGAGAAACAGAAGGGAGTGCAGAAAAGCATATTTGCTTCTTATTCTGCTGCTCCTTTGTGTCCAGGAACTAGACACAAGATATTAGCAGAGTGTCCTTACCTCATGCAGTGCTGGCCAGTGCAGAGGATGACAGCTCATTACTACCATCACTTACCCTTCTGGCTTAAGTAACTAATATTCTCAGTGAATATAACAATATAGAAGTCTTCATCAGTGTGATGGTCAGTATGATGCTGTGATGAAATCTGTTTTCCCGCTTTGCTTTTTAAAAGCAGATTTGCAGAAAGTTTCATCCCGTGCGGGTTTACCATCTAATGAGCTACGTGCAACCCTGCACTACTTATGAAAGTGATCTTCAGAAGAACAAAAAAAGCTACCTTCCTTTTCCTTACCCTGCTGCAAGAAAGATTTCAGATAGCTTGAATAATATTACTAGGTTAAACTAAGCTTTAAAAAAAATAAATAAATCTACTTAACCTTCATTGAGCTTTGGTTTGGTGGTTTCTGCTAAAAGCAGCAGGAGCTGCAGAAAACCAGTATGTTCTTTCAGACATGTTTGCGAATTTATTAACTGTTTCAGACTTAACTTCGCTTAATAATTAGAACATCACACTTAAATGATACCAATCAGAAGCTTCATATGTGCAAAAGTTGTCTTACAGTAACACTAAGACTCCAACCAAACCAAAACCCCACAAAAAACCTCCAAAACTAAGAATTAGGGTTAAATCTGTTCCTATGTACATAGTCACTGACAGGCGTTAGTTGCATGATCAGCTGTCCAAGTTTTCTACAGAACTTGCTTTATTTCACAGAATTTATGCAATTTAGCAGCTATTCACTCTACCTTCTATAACCCTCCTTGAATTTCCTGTGGCTGTAGTTCCTATTTATTACAATTTAAAAATCTTTTTTCACAGCAGTCTCTGAATAATTTCCTCATAGGCTTTTTCATTGTGTTTATAAGTGTGCTTCTAGCATCAGTTTATTTTAAAAACCATTCTTAAGGTATGAAGAGGCTGAGTTTAATGTTAAAGTGCAGAGAGTCCAATTAATTGGCTGGCCAGCTTGATGCTAAGATCCAGTGATATTAGAATACTTAGTTTGCATGTAGCTTTTTATATCTTCTGACCATAGGTCCTGTTGCCTTTATTTGCGTTGGCCATTCTTTCTTTGAATCGAGGATCTCAAGGTGGACACCATTAAAAAAAAAAAAAAGTGCAGTCTGTGAAAAGTTTGGTTATGTGATTTTGCTAAGTATAGCTTTGGCACATTCTCTGGGAAATCACTGGACTACCTTAGCCCTAGATGTTTTCTCTCTTGAGCATTCCCTAGCTTATTTGCTAAACCCTTTCCCTACAGCAAGAGGATCTCCTTCTGCATAATCCTCAGTCATCACCTGAGGTCTATTCTATTTGCTGAAGAAAGAGTTATGAGTGTAAAGTAGAAAAAAGAAATGAGTTGAGCATTCAATGCAATTTGTGAATTCTATTTATTCACTATTTATTAGTAGACAAACTGAGTAGAATCATCTAAATTCCATTAAATAGCATCCAGTTCACACACACTTTCATCCCACTCTAATATCAGTTTCACAGCCTCTTTCATTTTAAACAGTGTACGTACCTTTGTGGAATTTTGTTCTCTACCTGGGTACATCCTAGATGGGAGTGTAAGTTAATTTTGGAGATTATTTCAGATGTATGCTGACAGCAAAGGCAATGGTGAGACTTGAGAAATCTCTCAACTGATTGCTAAGATGGATGGGAATAGATGAAGACAAAGAGCTGTTGATGAGATGAATAGCAAGGAAGTGATCGCTGTATACTTTCTTTAGTCATTAGCACTTTTGCTAAAGGTTTGCTATTGGTCACTCTTGGAAACAATCTGCCTGGTGCAGATTACCTGGTTTAAAGTAGTAGACGTCTAAGCTTCTTATAAACCGTAGCATCTTATGGACACAGTCTAGGCTCTGGATCGTAGGATATAATTCAGGTTGGAGAGGACCTCAGGACATCTCCAGGCTCAAAGCAGGGTTAACTATGAAGTCAGACCAGAATGAATAATCAAGGCTTTATTCAGCCAGGTCTTGAAAACTTCCAAAGATGGAGGCTACACAGTCCCTGCTGCTCAATGGTCCTCATGGTAAGTTTCCCCTCACAGCCAGTCTGAACCTCCTTTGTTTCAGCTTACCCCCATTGCCTCTCATCCATGCACCACTGTTTAGAACTTGGCTCTGTCTTCTTGTTAACCAACTTGTAGGCATTGGCAGGTTGCTGTTAGGTTTCCCAAAGCCTTCCTTCCTGCAGGCTGAACAAACCCAGTTCTCTGAGCCTTTCCTCACAGAGTACATGATCCAACACCCTGAGCATCCTGATGCACTCATTTAGCTCACACCACTTATGCTGGGGGCCCAGAACTGGACACAGTGTTCCAGGTGTGATCCAGTGAGTGCTCAGCAGAGGGGGATAATCTCCAGCACATAAATACTGCCAGCTTTATATGCTGCCGGGGAAGACTACTGGCTCACATTCAGCTTGCTGTTTACCAGGACTCCAGGAGAGAAATGTAGTGTATTACTTGTAAAACTTAGTCTGATCTCTTCTTCAGTCTCATCTATAGCCTGTATTTCATCACTTAGCACTCTGTGTTAGGTTTCTCTCCACTTTAGCTTCAGGTATCTTTACCTCTCTTTCACAAATACCAGTCTTCCATCTTTTTTTGTCTTCATCTGTTCCTGCCTGGCCTGTGAAGCTCATTTTCTGCACTCAGATCTCCTGGGATTTTCCTCTGTAACAGTGTGTAGTAGGGGTGGCACATAGAAGCAATGGTGATAAAGCATAGCTGGTGTTTTATGTGTTGTTTTTAGGGGATGTTGCTGACTGCCGGAATTGCAGGACAGTCTCATTTGGCCTATGAAGCTTTGAGGAATCTTGTACAGGGCGAATTGTATTCACTCTGCCTTAGCACATGTGCAGCAGATGCATACAAGCACGAATCACAGAATGGCAGGGGTTGGAAGGGACCTCTGGAGATCATTTAGTTCAACCTCCCTGCTAAAGCAGGATCACCTAGGACAGGTTGCACAGGATCATGTCCAGGTCGGTTTTGATTATCTCCAGAGAAGGAGACTCCACAACCTCTCTGGGCAGCCTGTTCCAGTGCTTGGTCACCCTCAGAATAAAGAAGTTTTTCCTCATATTGATATGGAACTTCCTGTGTTCCTGTTTGTGCCCATGGCCCCTTGTCCTGTCACTGGACACCACTGAAATATCCCTTTAGATATTTATAAGCATTGATGAGATCTCCTCTTGATCTTCTCCAGACAGAAGAGACAGACCCAGAGCTCTCAGCCTTTCCTCATACAAGAGATGTTCCAGTCCCCTAATCGTCTTTGTAGCCCTCAGTCTCTCTTGAGATGGGGAGCCCAGAACTGGACACAGAACTCCAGATGTGGCCTCACCAGGGCAGAGTAGAGGGGGACGATAACCTCCCTTGACCTGCTGGCCATGTTCTTCTTTATGCACCCCAGGATACCATTGGCCTTCTTGGCCACAAGGGCACATTGCTGGCTCGTGGAGAGCTTGTTGTCCACCAAGACTCCTAGTCTCTACAGTGCTGCTTCCCAGCAGGTCAACCCCTAATCTGTACTGGTGCATGGGGTTATTCCTCCCTAGGTGCAGGACCCTACACTTGCCTTTGTTGAATTTCATATGCTTAATGCTTTATCTACAAGCACAGATAGTATATCATAGTGTATCTCGTTAGACCTCCTAACATAGATGGAAATTTAGATGAGCTTTTGGGCTTGTGAGCCTTTATATATTTGAAATATTCAGACTTCTTTCACACCTGAAGATGCCTACACATCTTGTCTTGCCTGTGTCCTCAGGCCATCATGGGAACAATGTTGTCACCTCAAGACCTCACGGGTTTTTGCCACGCTCACAAATGCCAGGGGGAACATTCTTGTCAAAGAAGTGGCAGTTGAGACTTTCCTATAAGCTGTGACAACGCTGCTACTCCTTAAAGTTGCTTCCACTCTCAGTATCGCAGAACAACTTACCTTCCCTGGAAGCTAGTTATTCAAATAGCTGGGCTACATCCCTGTTTTCAACAGGATCAGCACTTTCTGTGGCAGAGATTTCTACTTGCAGAGGGTAGGCAACCTTGTTGCTGTGGAGGAAGTCAAGTCCTGGTGGAAGCTGCCTCAATTCTGCTGTCAGTCATGCATGAATATTTCAAGAAGTATCAGGATGAGTTTTTAAAAAGTTAAGAGGTACTGTACTCTGACTTCTGTATAGCTAGAGGTTGTTCCAGTAAGTCCCACCCTATGACTTCTATTGTATATCTCTTCAGAGTCTTTTTTACATTTATCTTCTCTTAGCTGATGAATTCCAAGAACCATATGATCCCAGAAAACAACTATTAGCTAATCAGTCCACCGATCTTAAGGTATCTGAGAGAAACAGAGGTAATTTTTCTTGGGTTTTTTGAAATTCAGAGTATAGTAACAGAGAACATGTGAGATTATCATCCGTCTGTTGCAACCGAACAGCTCATCTCAGAGAGCACTTCTTGTCATGGATAAGGAGTTCAGTACAGCACAGGAATAGCTGTCCAGCTATGCACCGGATTTACTTTTTGCATTGGATTAATAGGCCTACGCACACAGAAAAAGTAGAAGACCTGACGTTGCCTTCAGATAATAAGGTCTAAAGATCTGGACTGTTGTGTAAACATAAGGGTAACTTGTCACAGACAGAAATTTTAATTCAAAGCTTTGTGTTTTCAATAAAAAAATGTTGGCCCTGTGTCTCATAGTAAGAGAAACTTGTTCTTTGAGGTGTTGATATCAGTCTAATATAGGAAATGTGCATTTTTTTCCTGGCTATGGAAATCATCTCAGCCAGAGCAAGCTTTGATATGAAGGGTGTTGTGTTCCTTTTTACGGGGATGTTGTGGGTTCCTGCGTCCAGGCTATAAACGGGATGAAGCATCTCAGGCTCACTAAAGTGAAAGGCAGTTCCTAGGCACTAATGTCACTTGTTTGCCTATGTGCATTTATTGCAGTTTTAGAATAATTTCTATGGTGTCACTTTTATCATTGTTTCCTTACTCACTGCTCTCAGAACTGGATTTTTAAAGTCTTTGTGATTTACTGTGGTAACTCTCTGTCAGAGACTTTGCTTCCTCTATCATGACTCTGGTCTCCCACAGAGTGAGGTTAAACAGCAACCAGCCAACCTTTGGACAGCTTTATACCATTTATTTTAGGGTGAAAACGCTAATGGAAAAAAAAAATCAGTTTACAAGTTAATTTTCACAGGACTTGATTAAGATGCTGCTGAGTCACCAGTCTTCTGTTAAGTTTTTTATGTCTCTTAATCCACACAGTTTCTGTGAAGATGAACAGTATTGACTGTGGAGGTACATACTTCCCAATTTGTTTACCTTCCAGGAATTTTACATGAATCTTTCCCAAGCAGTTTCAGGAGCTCAGGGTTTATCTAGACCTTATATCAGCGATACAGTACTTTTTTTAGTGTTGCATATACCTCTTACTTCAAACATGCCTCTGTATTATAATTACCGAAGTCCCTCATGTTAGATGAGGATATTAGGATGGTTGAATTGTTTTACACAGAAGTTGAGTTCATAAATGCAAGGAAGGTGGAAATCTAATTGTAGTGCGCAAATAGCACTATGTAAAAGCTATTTTTGTAGGTAATACATTTTAAGACCTTATCTATATCAAAAGTTTCTTTAGCAGGGCAAATGTAATACTGCAGAAATTCGCTATTCTGCTGCTTTTCATTGAGGAATGTACATAGTTAATTCTAAACCATAAAAAAGTAAATGTGGATATCATGATCGCTTCATGAGTTCACAGTTCTGTAATGATCTTTGGTATTTATTGCCAAATAATCACTGCATAATCTGAATATGTCTCAATTTAAAGTTTTGATTGCTCTATATGGAACTGTATTTGGCACTTGAAAGATTCAGTTAAATTAAAAGCTAAATGAAAAGAAAATCTTTTGAAGAAGAAAATACCTTATTCATAATTTTGATATTCCATTCCCATCATTACAGTAGCTTTTTTGTTTTCTTGAAGCACCTAAGAGAAAGTCTTAGAGTAAGAATTTTATTTCTTTCAAGAAAGGAAAGAAGAAAATTCCCAATGTTTATAAGCATTTCAAAAGGGGCAGTCAGGAGGAGCCAGAGAACTACAGTCTGGACAGCCTCACTTCAGCCCCTGGGAAGGTGATAGAGCAGCTAATCCTGGAAGTAATTTCCAGGCGCTAGAGGAACAAGAAGGTGATTGGTGAATCCATGCTGACAACTCCTAAGGGAAGTCATGCTTAAGATAAACTTCTGTGATGAAAATATGAGGGAGAGCCTTGGATATTGTCTGCCTAGACTTCAGTAAGGTTCTCAATGCTATCTGCCATAAGGTCTTCATAGAGAGGATATGATGAAGTATGAGCCAGATGAGCAGGCAGTGAGGTCAATTGAAAACTGGCTGAATGACCAGGCCCAGAGAGTGGTGATCAGTGGCACAAAGTCTTGTTGGAGGCCAGTAATTAGCAGTGTACCCCTGGGGTCAGTACTGGGTCCGGTCCAATCTTGTTCAACATCTTCATTAATGATCTGGGTGATGGGGCAGAGTGTACCCCACAGCAGCTTTGCAGGTGACAACCAAACTGGGAGGAGTGGCTGATATGCCTGAGGACTGTGTCCAGTTCTGGGCTCCTCAGCAGAAGAGACAGTTGGAACTACTGGAGAGAGTCTAGTCAGTGAAGAGCCACAAAGATGATGAAAAGACTGAAGCATCTCTCCTTTGAAGAGAGATTGAAAAAGATGGGACTGTTTAGCCAGGGAGAGCTTATCAATATGTATAAATACCTGAAAGGAGAGTGCAAAGAAGATGGAGCCAAGCTTTTTTTAGTGGTGTCCAGTTACAGGATCAGAGGCAATAGGCACAAACTGAGACACAGGAGACTCCATCTGAGCTTCAGGAAACCCTTTTTCATTGTGAGGGTGACTGGGCACTGGCACAGGTTGCCCAGAGACTCTGTGGAGCCTCTGTTCCTTGGAGATACTGAAAAGCTGTCTGGATGTGGTCCTGGGCAACTAGCTCTAGGTGGCCCAGCTTGAGCAGGGGCTTGGACCAGCTGATCTCCAGAGGTCCCTGCCAACCTCAGCCATTCTGTGGTTTTCTTGTGGACTGCTCTGTAATTACAGTTCTGTAATTTGTTTTATTAGTTCTTTGAGTGTTGTTTGTCTTTTAGACTTGGCTCTTCTAGCTCTCAAAAATAAGCAGAATAATTGAAGACAGTTTTGTTTTATGAACTCTGTAAATTGTACGTCCAGGAAATAGGTTAGGAGCGAGTGTTTCCAATACTCTGAGCAGACTTAAGAGGCTTAGATTAAAAGAATGATATAATCTAAGACAGCAATTTTAAATCAATCCAAAGTGTAGTGACAGACCTTTAGTAAGAGTGGTCTTAGGGGAAGCATTTGTCCTTTGTGCCAGCGTCCAGGAGGAGCTACCCAAGCAGCACATACTAGAGATTGGATGATGCAGGAGAACCAACTAGGCTTTTCAGAGTGGCACCTTATGCAGGCATCCTCAGATGTTACAAATTGGGTTGGTGGGACAATGAGGAACCACCTCTTGGTTCTCTCTACCACTTTACTGGTCCAAACTGTCTGACTTGAGTTCTGATCAACAGACTGCCAATGTCAGATGAGTGTGTTTTGTGTGTAAAAAATGTATATATGCAGTGACATGCTCACAAAGGAAGAAAAAGCCAGTGATCTTCAGAGTGCAACATGCTGCAATCTGCCATGGGCATTTGAACCTCCAGAGATAGCCTGCCCTGAGCACTGAACCCTGCATCATGGTAGTGATGAGGGTGTTCTCTGTGGCTGGGTGCCTGTTTATGGGCACTGCTAACAGAGCCTAAGCTGCAGTCAGAGAAACCACTAGGGAAGATGCTGAAGTGCAGGTCCAGGGACAAGGTCACATTAGCAGTGGTGTTTGAGTTGGCCTCTGCTTGCATTGCCTGTTCTGTACTTAAAAGGACTATGATCTTTTGGGCCAGCAAGTCCACATTTTGCACAATATTGTATTTCCTTATCAATTCAACCAAATTGTTTATAGAAAAATATTGGTTAGCTATTGAAAACTAGATTATGTAGAGTAAAAACCAAGATCGTGTGTGAGGTGATGGACAACCAGCTCTTTTGCTCTATCGTGTTTAATCTCTGCATTCATGCTCAAATTCTTTTCATGTTTTCCGCAAGGATTGTATCAGATGTTTCCCTTTTGTCATGCTGCTTTGACAGTTGTTATGCAGGCTAAGTTATATATTCTACTGAAAATTCAGAAGTGGTTTCTCAAGTGCAAGTACCATACTTGATACTCTTCGTTCCATTTTCAGAGGTATAGTGTTCTTGTTTAAATCAAGTGAAATCGTGAATGCCTAACCCCTTTGGAAATTGCAGTAGGGTATATTAATGAAAATACCCAGACTTCAAGCTTACAAACTGCTTTTGAAACTGTTACATTATGTGCACAATAGCAGAGGTACTGAATAGGTTTTCCTTAGATTTTCAAGGACATAAACACCAAATTACACCTTTACATTACTATGTTAATATATTGATCTGATCCAAAACCTGACCTACCTGAAATAATTACAAGCCTTCCTGAAGTTCTAAATATGTATTTCCATTAAAAACTCACCACTGAATAGTTACACCTGTCAGCTTGGTTTAAGTTTTTAATTAATTTGTTCCTCAAGATTACCATACCTAAAAGAAATGGTAACAGCTGATCAAATTGCTTCATATGCCAAGACTGACAGTGAGATAACACTAAGGAAAATCAAAATGAGACTTTCTGAGCATTGATTGGTTGATGACAAAGTTATGAGAGGCTGCTTGCCAGTCTGAGAGACCTAGAGAAAGACAGACAGGAATTACTTCAGGGTGGATTTTCTTCTTGGTGATCTGTTTTAGCTCATGTTTCCTGTAGTGTTTCCATTCTGTGTAACCTTACTGTTACTTGAAGCTCTACAAAGTGAATGCAGACTAAAATCAGCATGACTTCTGTTACTTCCATGGATGATCATAGCTCCCCTTTGACACAACACCAGGTACATATATAATTTCTATCGCGCATCGTGGTTGTACCATGCTAACACAGAGCAGATACAGAGACTGGGTAGTTTCCCTTGGTTTTCTTCTGCTCTGGACAGCTGTGGGCTTCCCGTTTCAGATGTGCAAGTCATCACCTTTTGATTCATAAAAGATTGAGGATCTCCGGTGGTCTATATGGAAACTAGGGTTCTGGAAAGAGCAGAGGTAGCAGAACTCATATGTAGATGCCTGGTGGTTCTTTACTGCTGATGGTTTATCAGTGGTTTTCATAACAGTTGTAAATCCATCTTTTGATATGCTCTTTCAAGAGAATGAGAGTGCTTCTTGTCTCTGCATAGGCTACAAAATACTTGGATCGTTTCTCCATGTGACATCAATAAAATGACATCACTGCATGCATGTGACTGTAGTTAGCCCACCCACACAGAAAAGGAGGATGAGAGGGAATACTTGTGCACCTGTGTGGTCTCCCTTTGTATGCTTGACAAGGTCATAGCTGAGCTCTTTGGATCAGGCAGTAAGCCCGTGGCAATGTGCCTGTTACTGGTACCCTGTGATATCTACATCAAAGCGCTTTGTGGGCAAATCAATGGCATTTAGGCATTGTCTTTTCCATATGCTTTCTCTTGTATCTTGTTTTGTAGACAACAGTAATACTTAGTTCTTGTAACATGAAGTACATCCCTGGATGTCTCTTCTGCTCTGTCTAGGCCGGTCACAGCAGCTTATACTTCCACTGTGTTTTAGGAAATTTTTCCTGATACTTATTCAGCAATACTGTCAAAGGAGAGGATCCCCTTTTTTGCTTCCTTTTTTTCCCCCTCCCTTTTCCCCATCCTTTCCCTCCCCTTGCCTCTAGAGTTTCCTCTCCTACTGTACTTCTGCCCAGTACTCACATCTGTCCTTGTCCTCCTACATCTACTCACAGATCAAGTAGCATGATTGCACTGTGGTTTTTTTGCTCAACTGTGGATTGTGCTGTTATCCTCTCCATGTTGCATCAGGAAATGTTACCATTCTTCACAGCACAGCTTTGTAACGAAGCTTGCTTTTCTTGCTTAAGCTCCTGTATGCTTTTTTACTTTCTAATTCCCTTGATGTGTTGCAGTAATGAATGAGGATTGCTGCTGTAAAATTTGTGGAAATTTCTCTTTCTTTGCAATTGGAAGTAGCTAGAAGAGATCCCTCTAATAGACAAAAATGAAATTAAACTTCAGTTTGCAGCTGGCCATTATGTTGCAGCAATAGCATTGCTGTCATCTGGGTGCCTAGGGTATGTCTCCATGGACTAGTTCTCTATAAAGATTTTAAATAAATATGACAGGAGTCCAATAGCCTTCTGTCAATTTTAATGTCATAGCAGCAAGTATTCTGAGCAAGTATACGCAAGAGGTCTGTCTTCTCTCTTGAAAGTGCAGGTTAATAATAGGAATGCCACATTGGTTAATACAAAATTTTGCCATAAATACAGAGGATGAAAATTAGAAAATGGTTTGGCCTTTTGATAAATTAAGGATGTTCTCTTTACACCTGGCCTTTGCAGTTTTTTTGTGGCGATAAACTCAAAATGAATGGGTAGGTATCTGACATGAAAGGAGCGTGCAAGCTGGTTAGCTGGTTAAAAGTTTGCATGTATCACTTTTATCAAATGTCATCTCAGAAAATAATGTGAAAGGAGGATTATTGTTATAAGCGAATACAAGTAAAAGCAGTAAATGTATTAGGTATGAATTTGACTTCTCATGTTCTTATTTTGGGTTCTTAAACATAACTTTCAGGTTGTGACCAAAAACCTGTAGTAATCCACCTGATTGCCTTGGGTTTTTTTAGCCCCCATCAGACCATCAGAGAGTGGATATTCATTGGAGCCCAGCATTATATGTCTGGGAGCAGCCTGAATTGTAGTCCGGCCCCCCCACTTGATTTGCACCTACCACGTGGTAGGTGCTCTGGGAGTCACTATGAGACTGAGGAAAAGTGACCATAGATAGACATCGTTTCCAAAAATGCATTTATCATTACATCTAGCTTTGTTGTTTTCCATTGACCTTCAGTATTTTGTGTTTCAGAATTTTTTTCTTATCTAAATAACACGTTCAAGTAATATCTCTAATTTTCAGTTAAATGAAAACTTAGATTATTTTTTTTAGTACCCGGTTTTTAAGATTTATCTGTGTTGTAACTTACCAGACCAAAATTTAGAGCCTTAATGGAGTGTGAAACCTTTTCCAGATACATGTATCTGAGATACACGATACGATTTCTACTGCATCTGTCTCTGCTCACACTCTTTCATGGAATGTTTTCCTGATGCAAGCAGGTTAACCATTTGAGTCCTTTCTTGGTGGTGTTTGATTTAGCAGTCTCAGGCCAGTATATCTTTAATTTTCTCCCTAAGTTTTTGATAAAAAAAAAGAAGAAAGTTAAGGTCCAAAATCGTGCAGTTCCTCTGAAGTATTTTTAAGACTTCTCATTGCAGAGGTTTTCAGGTACTTCTAAGGTCATGTGAATTCAGAAGAGTTCCGCTGAATCAGGCCGTGCATCATCTTACACTCCAGCCTGCAGCCAAATTTGGTTGCTGCAAGTTCCACATTCCTTATCTTCTCTATTTACATGTGACGTGATTATGCTGTAAGCTAGAGATGCTTTCTCAGCACTGGCTTTGCAAATACCTTATCCAAAGTCATCACTCCTTAGAAAAGAAACAATTTGGTGATTAACTTGCCATTGCATACAGTTAACATGTTATTAAAGACAACCAAAAAACCTGTTGGTTTGGGAAGTAGCCCTTGGGGGCTAAGAGGCTGTTAGAGGTAGCTAGGGATGGAGAGAAGGACGGGATCATTACCTCCCCTGTACCCTCTGCCGAAAAGTACCATTAAAAACTCCTCTGGTTGCTGCTCCTGCAGATCTTGAGCTCCCTCTAACCACTTGCTTTTGTAATGAAAACTAATTGGGGATGTGTTTTATACTGAATTCTTAAAATAAGGAGTCAGCATTACACAGATGTTTAGTTCTTTGTCCCAGCAGTGGGAAAGGAAATAAGAAAATGTAATAGAACCAAGAGATAAATAATGGGAAACACATTTTTGTAGTGGAAATGTCTCAGATTTACAAAATGTTTCTTCAAAATGTGAAAATTTGAAAAGAATAAACTGTCAGTAAGTCATACCACATTATGAAAAGTCATGCAGTATAGCATTTACAAATGTGCATACCTGGTTGCATGTATGATAGAAGGTGCACTTACAGTGACAATTACTATTTCCACTTTTTAATTGTTTGAAAATCTGATTGCAGTGTCATGCGTTTTCATTAATTTTCACACTGACGTATTGGGACTCCATTACTCTTTTGAACTACATAGAGTAAAAATGACCTACTGAATCTGGAGAGATCTCTGTGTTTGCATGTTAGTAGACTTTTACAAAAGTTGTATCCTGGTTCATTAGCAAATGAAAAACTATTATTTAAAATGTTTATATGTCCAAGTACACACAGGATGAAATGGCTTTTTGAAGCATATAGGGGAATCAAGGAATCTTTAGAAAAAAAATGTTTTGGCTAAGCTAACCTAAATTGATACTTAGATAGGTACACTCTTTTTGAAATAAGTAGTACATTTTACTTACGCCCGTTGTCCCTGATTTCAAAGGTGAGTAGGCTAATGGTTTCTTAAGTCAACTCCCATTATTATGTTGTCACTTGTTACAACACCCAGACAGTGGCCAGAGGTACTACTGCTACACACATGTTTTGGAAAAACTGTGGTCTTGCTGAGGACACCCTTCAGCTAGAACTACAGAAACATAACTTTAGATAGCACTCCAGCCAGAACTGTGCCACCAGGTAGCGGATAAAGTAAAATGAGTCATTTTTAGTGTCTCTTTATTTTCTGTTGTGCTCTGTACGGAAATGACCAGTATAAAATACTAGTACAAACTACCAGTATAAAGTGCCAACAGTATTGCTGCTGTTTAATAAATGTAAACTCAGCTGAGACTGTGCATGTTTGTTTCATTTTCATTCCTCAGAGAGACTGATCTATTTGTCCTGTATAAGCAAAGTGAAGAAGCAAAGCTACTTGTCCATCACAAACAGAAAAAATGTGATCTAACCCTGTTCTGTATGGTAGAAGGTGATGTTGCCAAGTGGTTAGCTGCCATCTTATAGGTGCTATAGTACTTTAAGGAAATGAACTGCTTTAGCTATTATTAAAGCAATTAAAAGCCATTCAAACAAATGGAGCACAAGGGTGTGACAGATCTAACACACTGAACTAGAAAATTAGCAGTCGTTTTTGTTAGATTAACAGAAAAATGACTAGTGGTATTGACATTCAGGAGTTCATAGTTGCTTTAAGATTTCTGCATCCCCCTGAAATGAATGGGTACTACTATAGAACTATATTTAGATTTAACAGCACATTGATCTGTTACCCATTTGCACTGTCATGGTTTTTATTTTCACTTTAAACAGCTAGACGTTTATTTCACACTGGGTGCAAGCTTACCATCTAAGAACTCGTCTTGAAATCCTTCAGAATGTAATGCTTTGAATCCCGTTGTTATTGATTTCTTCAAGGTCATTTTCTGTGTATTTTCATTGTACCGAGTTCCAGTCCCATTGACATTAGTGGAAGTTTTGCAGATGATTGTAGTAATGTCTGATCTTGACCTTCTGGATTAAACCCTTAAGATAAATATGGAAGGAAGAAACAGCCTGTTCTGGTTGTATTCAGGTGACTGGATGTTTCTAGATGGAAAATGAAGATGCTGCCTTTCCAACTGCCGTAGCTCAGTAGCAGGCTAGTAATGGTAGCAGAGGAATGAAGTGGTTGCTTTCGCTCAGGTTAAGAGAGGCCAGTTTCTCTGTGGAAAAATTAATTTTCTCCAAGTTCATTTAAACAAAGATGGACCTTGTCTGAAGCCCTTTTAGAGAACTTTGTTCCTTGTATTTTATCACATTAAAAAACTAGCTGGGCTAAGTTTATTAGGGGTTAGGTATTTTCTTACTATTAAAAGTAAGCTGTTAAGTTAAAAACATTTTTTTTTTATTCTGTCTTCTTGCTCTTTTATGAGCTCTAAATATAAGATTGCATACTTAAAGAATATTTTTGTTTTCTATGTCTGAATTAAGATGAATTCCAGGATCCAGGTTTTACTGGTCTCTTATTCCTATGACAAGATTTATGTGATTAGAAATGCCACTTGCCACTGGAGAATGGGGAGAATTGTGTTGATAACTTTGGCAGGGTTTGAACTAAAGGAAGTTCCTGGCCAATACAGCCAGCTCACACAATCTTCAGCACAGGATCTGATACTACCAGAGTGTCTTCATGACCTTCCACAATGGCCTTTATCGTGTCAGAGCTTTCCCAGGAGTGGGCTTGAAATGGGCAAGAACTTCATCACGGTCTGTTCTGCTGTGGGCAGAGCCATGAGCAGGCAGAGAAGTGAAAAAATGCTGATTTTTAGTCTTCATTTCCTTTGAGAGCTTCATGTAACAGTAGGGTACGACTACAGAATGGAAACCATGCAGAATGCATGGTGTAAAATTGGGTTGAGAAGACTCCTCACAATAGTGCTATGGCTGTGGAAGATGATGTAGCATTTATGCACGTGCAGATGCATGCACATTTGACTTTGTGTCTGCAGTGTAGTTGGGGGTAATAAGAAACAATATTGCAGTTGTTCAAAGCAGTAGGAGAGTGACAGGTGCGCATCTACTGAATAGTTAATGGCTTGAGACATCAGAAATCAGGATTTAGGTATGAACAAGAAAGACTGGAAAATTCTGAGCCACTGCTGTGTGCCCATGGGACAAACACAGATTCACTTGGGCAGGAGTGAGAAGATTTTCACCTTCTCATTAGCTTCTGCCTTCTGTGTCTCCTTCATTGCACTGACATTGTATATTCCTAGCACAGTGTAACGCCCTTTTTCCAGTTCCACTCCATCTTTGATCTGCTGGGAGATGGAGGATCTACAACTGGCTAATGTGTGTCTCTAGCCGAGACACCACAGTGCAGGCCCACAGCCATGGTATTCTCAGTGTGGAACTGTGTTACTGTCACGAGAACGTGCACAGGGATACGCTTCAGCGCTTGACCCATACATGGAAGACTTGGTCCTCTCTCCCTTTTGCACCGTGGTCTTTGCCGACCATTTTGCAAATGCTTAAAGTCTGCCCTACTTCATGCCTTATTTTAGAGTTTCCTTTGAGGTGTGTCACTGTTTAAGTACTGCTTGCTTTATGTCAGTTTTCATAGGTCTTATTTGTCCACAGTTAAGTGGCTACAGATACTAAGTGGGCTAATGCTGCAGTCACTGCCTGTGAGAAGTTTGTCATTGATGTTCACTAAGAGCTAATGTAGATGCTGCGATGACAGGGTTGAACCTGTTCAACGAAGTTCCCGCTGACTGGAAGAGGGGGAACATAACCCTCATTTTAAAGAAGGGTAAAAAGGAAGACCCAGGGAACTACAGGCCAGTCAGTCTCAAATCCGTGCCTGGCAAGATTATGGAGCAGACCCTCCTGGAGACTATGCTCAGGCACATGGAAAATAAGGAGGTGATTGGTGACAGCCAATATGGCTTCACTAGGGGCAAATCGTGCCTGACAAACTTGGTGGCCTTCTATGATGGGGTTACAGCATCGGTGGATAAGGGAAGAGCAACTGACATCATCTACCTGGACTTGTGCAAGGCATTTGACACTGTCCCGCATGACATCATTGTCTCTAAATTGGAGAGACATGGGTTCGGTGGATGGACCACTCGGTGGATAAGGAATTGGCTGAATGGTCGCACTCAAAGAGTTGTGGTCAACGGCTCAATGTCCAAGTGGAGAACGGTGATGAGTGGTGTTCCTCAGGGGTCGGTACTGGGACTGGCACTGTTTAACATCTTTGTCGGTGACACAGACAATGGGATCATGTGCACCCTCAGCAAGTTTGCCGACGACACCAAGCTGTGTGGTGTGGTGGACACACTGGAGGGAAGGGATGCCATCCAGAGGGACCTTGACAGGCTGGAGAGGTGGGCCACTGCAAACCACATGAAGTTCAACAAGGCCAAGTGCAAGGTCCTGCACATGGGTCAGGGCAATCCCAAGCACGACTATAGGCTGGGTGAGGATTGCATTGAAAGCAGCCCTGAGGAGAAGGACTTGGGGGTATTGATTGATGAGAAGCTCAACATGAGCCGGCAGTGTGCACCTGCAGCCCAGAAAGCCAACCACGTCCTGGGCTGCATCAAAAGAGGTGTGACCAGCAGGTCAAGGGAGGTGATCCTGCTCCTCTACTCCCCTCTTGTGAGACCCCACCTGGAGTAGTGCGTCCAGCTCTGGGGGCCCCAGTACAGGAGAGACCTGGAGCTGTTGGAGTGAGTCCAGAGGAGGGCCACGAAGTTGATCAGAGGGCTGGAGCACCTCTCCTGTGAAGACAGGCTGAGAGAGTTGGGGTTGTTCAGCCTGGAGAAGAGAAGGCTCCGCGGAGACCTAATTGTGGCCTTCCAGTACCTGAAGGGGCCTACAGGAAAGCTGGAGAGGGACTGTTTGTCAGGGAGTCTAGTGACAGGACAAGGGGTAATGGGTTTAAAATAAAAGAGGGTAGATTTAGATTAGATAATAAGGCAAAAATTCTTCACCATGAGGTTGGTGAGGCACTGGAACAGGTTGCCCAGGGAGGTTGTGGATGCCCCCTCCGTGGCAATGTTCAAGGCCAGGTTGGATGGGGCTTTGGGCAACGTGATCTAGTGGAGGGGGTCCCTGCCCATGGCGGGGGGGTTGGAACTAGATGATCTTTAAGGTCCCTTCCAACCCAAACCATTCTATGATTCTAATAAATGAATCAGCAGTTGGAGAATTATGGACTATTTCTAAATCCTCTGAGACTTTAGGAAAGGTGAAATACTTAAATCTTCATTTTGTGATCAGAAGGCAGCATGAAAGAGAAATTTACTCTCCAACAGCAATGTCATGTACAACACTATAGATAAGAGATGGTGGATATCTTAAATAATTTTTTTTTATGGCTCATACATGCACTAAAAACAAAGATGAATGAGAGACTGGTGAGATTAATCAAGCCATATGCTGCAATACATTGACAGTGAATGTAAGAGCAATGAATGTCAATCAGTTGCTATTATATATAATGGCCAGTGATTTACCACCTCATTAAAAGATCAGGACACCCAATTTGCTTGTATGTGAATAGCAAAACAAATAGTCATTAAAGTTTCCTGATTGGGCATTGAGTTCTTCCTTCAAACATGCATTACTTTTGCTGGCATTAGAAGAGGAACAATTTAGCAGAGTGGAAGCTATCTCATGGGGGATATCAGGGCGCAGACCAACACACTGCGATAAGAAAACTGTTTTCCAGAAGCAGTGTCTGTAGGTATGTGTATGAATGTGTGTGTGTATACGTACTGCATTTCATCGAGATTTGGCATCAAGGGGAAGTACTGCTTTTTCCTTGGTTTAGTATTTGCCACAGCACCTGGATTTCTTTGAGGTTGTTTCCTACTTACTGTAGATGATACTCAGAGGTTCAACAGTGCCATCCTGTGGGTGATCTTAAAGGTTTGAAAGCTATGGTAGATAAATAAATGACCTCAATAGGATAAATTATCATAGAATATCAGATACTGTATGTCCCCACGCAATCAGCTAGTATATTTCCCTCTGATAGTCAGTCAGACTAATTATTACTTTTCTGTCCAGAAAATTAATAACCTAAATGTATTATAACGAATGGGAAAGTATTTCAGGCAAGCTGATGAGCAGTGTGCTTGTTAGTTTTACTCTATTGCCGAGAAATTTGGTTTTAATCATCTCAGTGTGTTTTTAATCATCTCAGAATTTATTTTCACAGACAACACCAAAATCAAAGGCAACTATGTAAATTCGAATAAGCACTCCTATAAAGAAGTATCTGGACATCTTTAAAGAGGCATTAGACTAAAACTAAGACTAGTTAGCTTTCATGTTTCATAACCAGAAAATATGAATTCCCAAGCAACCTTGAAGATTAAGCTGGATGGTTTGAACAACTGGCCAAAATGCTTTTAAATCCAGAAGGATAAGGGCAGGATTAAAGCCTGAAGTTGTGTTGACTGAAGATGAAATTCTGCTTAGAATATTTGGAGAACTTTCTGTTCATGGAGTGAATATCATGCCAGGACAAGGTAGAAAATAGCAAAACTTGCTCTAATTAGAGAACAGTTGGGGCATCAATGGGTAACTGCAGATTGTCCTATTTCATAAATAGTTTTTCATTTTGCTTGCCTAAGCAACTTGTGAGCGAGAGTGGTTGATATGTTTATTTGGAAATGATCAAGGAAATAAAGGGCAAGCTGCCCAGTAGGAGGTTCTGTTCATTTTTTCAAGCCCCTGCTGTTTCGGGGTGCCAGAGGGGCGAGGTGCGTGCTGTCTGCATGCTGCCTTTGCCCAGTGGTTCAGGGAGTTGGATTCAGCTCTGGGTTCTGCCCGGGTGCCTCTTCTGTTCGCAGCCTGCGGTGGGAATTTCTCCTTTGCTTTCCACAGCTAAAGGCAAGCTATGAGTCGCAGTACACGCCACTAGATGATTTGATTAAAGGGAGGAAACACCAAATTGCAAACTCTGCTGTTAATCTTTGGTAGTTAAAAATTATGACATGATTTGTGGTTCCTAAGTCTTTGAAAAACACGTCATGCTATTATTTATATATTTCATATGTCTCTGCCAGACCCACTTAAACAGCAGAAGGTGGTCGCTGATGATAATGTATCATTAATTCCTACGAGTATGAAAAGACAAATATAAATCATCCCTCCCATTTAGACAATTAGTTTAATGTAGTTTTAAAGCATTTAACATCTTTTTACCTATTTTGACAAAAAAATCTTGTAGCCTAACAAAAGACTTGCATCTGTGTAGTTCTGTCCTTAAAGTAGGCTAACCTGTTGTAAATGTTGGCATATTGGGAATCTTGACACTGTGCTTGTACTCTGATTTACAGTACATAGATGAATTTTGGGTGAATCGTATCAGGAAAATAATCTCTTATGATATTTAATAGAAGGCAGAAAGGGTATCAAAGTTTAACCTCTGCACAGAAGAGATTTCTTTGTAGTCTTGATGAGTTTAAGGATAACTTGAGCCCTGGAGCATCAGCATTCATTTAATTTTTACACATTGCTATCCTAACTGATGTAAATGGGTTTGCATCATATAAATGTCTAATTCTGGTTTTGAATCTCACTAAACTTTTGATCTTGATGTTGTCTTATTTTTCAGGAGATTCTGCATTTAATTCTCTGGTATTTTAAGGGTATCTGCTATTATTAGTTTTAAATATGTCTTCTACTTTCTTCAAGTGTTGCTTATACTATAAAGAAGGTAAATGGGAACAATGTTCTCCACTCTTTTGTATATCATATGCAACTAGTTCTTAGCTCTTTCCTCATATATAAGGTTCTCCATGCGCTCTCAGCTATTTCTGCTCTAGGTCTTTACTTATGGTGTTTCTGGACTGAATACAGTATTTTAAAGGAGGTATACAGGGAGGTACTATTCTTACAATTGCTTTTTCTTGTTCTTTACTTGTCTTAGCATGTTGTCTTGATTTTTCTGGTCACCAGTGGACATGGAGCACTAGCCTTCTACACTGGCTGGCTGCAGTAGGACCCATTTCCCATTTCAGGAGCTTTTATAGTTCATGTGGAAAGGAATGATGTGTATGCATCACGCTATTTCCTGGTTTGTCAACTCTAAACATAAGCTTTTGTTTTGGATCGCGCTGTGAGCAATGCTCATAGTCCTTCCTCCAGACTGGATCTGCCATTCAACCCTCCATTGGAAACTGTCATCAGATCCAGATCCCTCCCATCAGGTAACGGCGCAGTAGGCAATTCAGATGCTGCAAATGGAGTTCATCCACCCGCTTGGCTGTGGGAACATGCTGTGTGCTCTTTCCTGCATTTGGGACCAGTCTTAAACTGCTGTCAATCTGTGTAATCTACATCCGTATACACGCATAGCCTCTGCATGTGTCTGTGTGAGCATGCACGGCGTATATAGATAGATATAGCTAATAACTATAAAATTCTGTTAACTTAGAAAATGAATTTATTCCATTCCTCTATTTTAAATGGAGTTGGATAAATACTCATCTGCCCCATGTATGTTCTGTAGCCTGTAGGAGATTTCACAGTAATTCCAACGTCACTGTGTTTGTCTTTACAATATGTCTGTCAGACTTAAGTTCAACCAATCCCTCTAAGGTGAAAGCATAAGATTTTAGTATTATTAATGCCCCATTTCATCTAGTTAATGATCTTTTCAAGTATTCCATCTTCTTTGTGATTTACTTGCAATGTCAGATAAAGCTCTTATTTAAGCTAAGTATTATGAAATAATAGAAATCTTTATTTTATTTGAGTAGAATCAGGATAAATGAGTTCAGTAGAGAGCCTGATGTTAAACAGGTGCAGTTCTTAGCAGCATTGCACACGTAAAATCAGGGTAAGTTCTTTGAATGCTCAGATCTTAACAGATGTGTTCTTTTTCTCCATATGTTATAATAAAATAAGGATTTGCTCTGAAAGTACAGACACACACTATAAGCAGTCTTGGCAAGTACATCGTTGTATTCCTTACACAATATCGGCTGTGGCTATTATTTAACTTTAAATGTGTGCATTAAATAGCTGTAAAGCACATATATGTATAGACAAAATCAGGTTTTGTCAGAAAGTAGTATTTTTTTTGCTTTCTTGTTTACTGACGCCTAGACAAAGGAATGCTGCATCTTCAAAACAACATCTGTCAAACTGATTTTCATCAGATTAAGTATATCCTCAAAGCAACCATCATAGCTTACAAAATACTGGAAATGTACGTTTTGCTTTGCATAAAACACCAGTAGAATTTGAAACACTTGAAAGTGTTTTATAAATGTAGCAATGATAGCCTGTGCGTATTCTCCAGTTTTGTTTCTGTTTTCGGTAGGTCCTTGGGAAAGATAGTGAGTGATGTTGCAACGCGGCAATCCCAGTAGATGTCTTGGAGTACAGTTACGGAGTTATGGCCCTGGCAGCTAATCTGGGTCTGCACAAGCCAATGGTTTGAGAGTCTGGCAGTAGAGATTGAATTTATTGTGAAGAAGTTCATCTGTAGAAAGATTTCTTTCATTAAGAATGAAATTTAAGCATGAATCAATGACTGATTGGCCTTTCTCTGATCCGTTGAATTCTTCAGTAGTATAGATGTGTGATTATATGTGTTCTGGTCTGATTCTGGTTCTATAGATCATCAGAGATAACTGATAATAATAAATTTGTAAAGATCTTTTCAGGGACAATGTAATGTAGTAAAAATAGGAGGAAAGCCGTTGGCTTTAACATAAAACATAAATATAGACACACTCAATCATTCACGTTTCTGGCCAGCTTTCTGTCTTTTTCCCTGCTAGGGAATAATTAATGCATGAAAATGAGCTTCCTAATAGGCTGGTCTGTCTTCCATAGGAGCGAAACATTTTGCCTGTGTAATCAGTTAAGTAAAGAGGCAAAGCCTCATTACAGTGTGTGCCTGCGGCCGAATATGGGAACTTGGGTCAGCCAGAAATGAATGCCGGGATTTCTGTAAAAGATCTTTGTGGATGGAGAGTAGAGGCGCTCGAGCTGGAAGCCACATCAGTGTTCCCATTAGCTCTTCCGTTTAGAAGTTGGAAATCTAGCATAACGCACAAAGAGTCCAATCAAAAAGCCGTGGAGAGGACAAACGAGGGTAAAAGTCAAGGACAGATTTGTTCCAGCTGCATCTGGATGATGTAGATAGATTTTTACAACTCTGGTTTCCCATTAGGTTGTTCCCTGTGTGTCAGTGAATTGCCCTGTGCTATCCTAAAATGTGCCACATAAGCCTTTGGTGAGTTAGTATGAGGCGTTTTGGTGCCTACCACACACCTGTGGGATAGTCCCAATTAATGTCCTGATCCTAAGTGCAGCTGAAGACAGTCCCAGAACCAATTGCATATAGACAAGCCTAAATATTTTATTTCATGATAGAGTTCAAGATAAATACTTTATATCTGAAGGATATAGTTTTTACCAGCAAAATTGTATCGCTTATTTTTGTTGTCTTTATAAAGATATGCTAGCTAATTCTGTGGTACTACCTGAAACATAAACCTCAAACTGGATTTTTAGCTTAACTGATTCTGAAAATGATTCTAATAGGATCTTCAGCCTAGTTCCTTAGACAAAAGAACATATAGCTAAGTAAAAGTAAGTGCAAAAATATACCAAATAGTCTAACTTTATCCAGCTTTATTGTGTACCCAAGGAACTTGGCACTTGCAAGCTCAGGTCCTTTGAATATTGATAGCATGGCATTTTGAATAGGAGACCAGGGTTTCTGAGAAGACTCTTATGATTTGCAGTGGGAAAAGCTGTGTTTGAAACAACCGTTATGCTAGAGATGCCTTCCGGTCGGCATTGTTGGCCAAAACCATGGAGCATTTAACTTCTTTTTAAAGCAAGAAGTATGGAACAGACAGCAGATAATAGAGTCTGGTGGTAGGCAGACAAGCTGCAGCACGTTCAGTGAATGCAGGCTCTTTTTGGGAAATGTTGATTTGAATTTCATGCATCATTCAAGCACATCAAACACTGAAAGGTCACAGTAAGAATATAAGGAAGAAAACCATCTGATTTGAATTTCTCACTATCCAATATTGTTAATAATACAATATCAAACAAATAACTGTTTCTCTGGGTGTGACTAAAGCCAGATTCCATGTATAGTTGAATAATAACTTGCCACACTTTTTTTTTTTCCATTTACTGTTCATTTCCTTTATAATGTCATGGTGTTAGTTTATCAATGGTACCTTGAGCCACTGCAGTACATCTGTGTTTTCTCAGAGTTATTTCTTTGAGTTTGTTACTCGGCATCCAGGAAATCTCATGCAGACTGTAACATACTAATGGGCTCAATTATCAATTAGGATAAAATGAAAGTGTTTTGCTATTGATCTTTGCTTGTTATTAGTTTATACTGACAGAAAACTAGATTGAAGAAGTCTAATACAGTATTAAAATACTCTTTCTCATTGCAGGAAGTATCACTGGTACTCATAAATGGAGGTATTTTAGAGCAGAACTTCCTTCCTTTCTCCTTTTTTCTAATTCTGTCTTTCTGACTTTTAAAAAATTTCTCTAAGGGATGATGACTCTTGTTAAATAACTAGGGTGTTCAGAGACTGTGTAGCAATACCATGACTTAAACAGGGCTCAGGCAATATTTATTAGACCATTATATCAAGGTGTAATACTGTTCTGCTTGCTACCTTAACATCACATAACATCATATTAATAAATCTTTACAAGCTGTGTAGTTTTAAAGTGCATCATAATAATCAGTATCATTCCTCCAATAAATCATTTGGTTTGTGTTTGTGTTGTTCCAACCTCATCAGCCATAACATCACAGGGTAGGGACCTTTCTCATGGTCCAAGTTAATGAACCACCTGCTCTGAGTCCTCGGTTATGGACGTGCTCCAAGGGAGGCACAACTTTACCTCCACACCCTTCTTCCCTTTTCAATGCTTCAGGTTACATGATTTTCTTAGAATAGTATTACTTCTGTTGTGGAGATGTGCTGGAGCTCCTGTTCTCGATCCTTCTGCAGACTCCATGCAGGTGTATGGTTTTACTTGCCCAGGAGACCACTGAAGTTGCTGAGCATTTATAGTTTGGAGGCTGTGGCAATGCCCACCGCCGGGGTGGACTGTTAGATGTGGCTGCACTTTGGCCTCCGTGCAGAGGTGGTCGGTTCAAGAGATGGGTGACCGGGGAAACTGATACCTTGTGCCGACCAAATAGAGTTCTGTTCCCATTGGCATGGATGAAGGTCTGCAAATGAAAAAGCAGTGCAGACTTTGTTTTGTTTTTAACGTTTTGTTGCAGACATGATTCTCCTTCTGTGTAATAGAGTAGATAAATATCTGCTTCAAAATCTATGATTTAAAGTGCTGGGTGTTGTTTTTTCTGAGACTCAGAATCTTAATCCATTTGATTGACAGATATAAACTTGAATTGTATTTTATTCTCCATCACAGCAGTAAGTTTAGTCCAACTGCAGTTTTCATTGTTGCAATACAAATATACTAAGCCTAAAGTACTGCTGGCAGCTTATATATAAAATTTGAGGATTAAGAAACCAATGCAAACAAACAAAGGCTCTCAGCTTTAAGTAAGGAACAGAGTGTTGGGCTAGCCTTTTACTGCTCTCACAATGTGAAGTAATAGCAGCCAAAACCTACAGGTCTGTTCTTGGCTGCAGTAATAGTAAGGCAATAGTCATTTGAAGAGGAAATTTGTCTTGTCTATTTGAAACATTCATTAATTGCCAAATTATGCCACTTTTTTTTTTTGCATTGTATGTGTGATGTACTTTTCAGTTTTACCGTCTAAATAATTTGTACAAATAATCCCTCTTATTTTTTTCAGCCCACCTAAACCAACGGTGTTCATCTCTGGTGTCATTGCTAGGGTAAGATTATCATTAAATTTCTTTAAATCACAGAAAAATTATTGTAGACTTTTCAGAATTATCACTGATCAGGGCAAAATTAAACTTTTTTCATTCCTCTTCCTCTTTTATGAGAAGAGGCTTTATGTTTTGTATATTTGTGTAAGTCCCTTTGAGCACTCTTTTTGGTTTTGTGTGAAATTGAAATTATTTATTGAAATTACTTCCACCATTTTATTTTGAATTTTAGCACTTTAAGTTTATTGGATCTTATTTTCATATCTAAGCTAGATATTACTGCATTCATTTCCTTTGCAAGTGGTTGCATGTTAAGTCTGCTGCTATAGTTTGATCTGTAATGAGGAGTGACACTCCTGCCTGTAAGCTGCCATGTGTGTCGTGAGGTGCTTGGGATTCAAGATATTATTCCCTGGATTTTAACAGAAGGCAGGACCTGGAAATCATTTAGATGATTTAGTCTGCATTTAGATGTCTAATTACTTCTAATTATTGCATTAAAGTTTAGTAATTTTGATAGCACTTTCAGTTGTAGGGTAGTGATATTTTTAGTGAGTGACTTAGGAAGTCCTAGACATAAAAAACACAGGCCCCCAGTTTAGTAGGCATGCAAAACATTAAAAATGGAAAGAAACTGTTTTGTTAATTTTGTAACTCAGCTCTTCGTTAGCTAATCAGTTACTTGATAGGGTGCTATACTTATCCTCAGTAAGCTATCAGCTACAGGTTGGTTTGTTTAACCTATGAAAAGCAAGGTTGGTCTATCATTTTCTGAGACTTTATAGCTCCCGAACGTGTATCAAAATTTCTTTGCTATGTAATAAACAAAACCTAGCAATGCTTTTTTGAACCCAGAGTAATTTTTCCATTATATTTTCAAGTTTCCTGGTACATAGTAGTTCTCATCAGTGCCAAGTGGAGGTTTATATACTGTGACCTGTTCTGTTTAACATCTTCATCAGTCAGAAGACTCCTGATCAGGTTTGTGGATGGCACCAAAATCAGAGGAACACTTAATAAGTTTGAGAACAGACCTGCTACTCAGAGGGAGGTGGACAGGCTGGAAGAATGGCAGGCAGCAGCTGGACACGAGCCAGCCGCATGCAAGACACCAAGAAAGCCAACAGCATTCTGGGCTGCGTTAACAGGAAAACAGCTGGTAGATCAAAGGAAGGGATTATCTCCCTCTGTTCAGCATGATTTAGACCACATATGGAATAATTCATCCAGTTTTGGACACCCCAGTGTATGAAAGGTGTTGATAAAGCAGAATGAGTTCACTGGAAGGCCACCAAGGTGGTCACGAGTCTGAAGCACATGCCTTGGGAGGAGAGGCTGAGGGAATAGGCCTTGTTTAGCATGGAGGAGAGATGCTTTCAGGAGGACCTAACAGCAGCCTTCCCACAACTACAAGGAAGTTACCAAGAAGATGTAGCCAGGCTGTTTGGAGTCGTGCGTGGTAGGCATACAAGTGACAACAGACAAATTGAAATTGAAGGGCCTGACTAGACATAAGTCTAGTCTCTGTCCTTAGAGGTTTTCAAGACCAGACTGGATAAAAGCTTTGAGTAAGTTGGTCTGATCGTATAGCTAACTCTGCTTTGAGCAAAAGGTTGGACTAGAGACATCCTGAGGTCCCTTCCAACCTGAATTATTCTACAATATTTTGATTCTAAGATGGGCATTTCCTGCTAACGTTTACAGACTGATTCTGTCATGTGCTCAACTGTTACAGTACCCATAAGTCATAGAAGAGCTGTATTCACATCACCCATTTGGGATAACAAGGTGTGATGGGTCAGTGAGGTATGGAGAAGGGAAACAGCAGCATCAGGGGGAAAGAAGGTAGAAAATGTCAAGTCTGAGAAGAGGAGATCTTTGAAAATTGGAAACAATTTGGAGTAGAGAAAAAGGTGAAAAAAATGTAAAAAGTTAACCTAGTGATCAACACTAAAAAAAAAAAAAAGACAAATTATGCCAGAAGAGAAAGGAAGAATTTGAAGTAGATGGAAATGGGGTCAGGTGTGAAACGGGCCATCTGAGATGTCAGCTTTGTACAAAATATCTCTGTGTTTGGCTGTCACTCCGTGAGCTGATGGAATGCAGGGAGTTTCTGGCTTATGATGTTTGTCCTAGTTTCTAAGAGGGAAGTTGTGGTGCTGTTCTCCTCCCCCTGTCACTGAGCACTGATAGTAGCATGTTTCCCTTTGCTTTTTGAAAACCTCGTGGGACTGACCCTAGCAGTGACAGTTGTAAATAGGTGGTGTAAGGGTTACACCTGAACTGAGCCTGCCCCACAGCACCACATCAGAACTGACACTGGAAGATCTGGTTAAAAGAGCATGTTAAACTTAAAAGCCAGCCACCCCTAAGATTTGAGTCAAAAATAGTGTTAGAACCTGCCTTTCTTCCTAGAGAACTGGCATTCCTACAGTAGGTTGTCTTCTGCAGGTAGTTTTTCACACACAGACTTATCTTGTCTGTAAAATAGTCTCCTTTTTCTGGTTGCTCTGGGAAAATGAAACAGGTCAAGGAGATCTGACCATACAGAGCCAGTGAGAGTGACGTAGCATGAGGAGCGATTAAGCACCGGAGATAGAAATGTGGGTTGTTTTCCCCTTGGGTCACTTTAAGATACTGTGTTCTTGGATGGTGTCTGCAACTGGAAGAAGTGAAACTTGTCTAAGAGAAATTTTCAAGTTGGATAAAAGAATGGCAAGATAGGATGTGTACAGGGGGACTTCAGAGTAACATGCAACACTCTTTTCCATCTGCTTTTCACATTTTTAAAAACTTGAATCCTCTTGAACTGGAAAGCATGCTTTTAAGATTTCTTAATTTTTTCCTGGCGTGTTCTTTGAACAGGGTGATAAGGACTTCCCTCCAGCTGCGGCTCAGGTGGCTCATCAGAAACCACATCCTTCTGTGGAAAAGCTTCCTCACCCACAACATGTCAAACAGCACATCCACCAGCCTCGCAAGTGAGCTCTCCATCAAAGTCTCAGCCAAATGGTCGTCAGTGAATAAGTTTTTGAGAAGACAAAAACCCTTTAGGATTCATGCTGTCAAATCAGTAAAATTGACCTCTAAAATAATATGCTGTTTCTTTTACTTTAATTCTCAAGGGTTAATAAGAATGAAGATGTTCAGTTGTTATCCTAGATGGAAAATTCTCTGTTAAGTGTTTGCTGATCAGGGGTGGGTTTTTTTAATAAGATTTTCTTACTGCCAAGATAAAACTTTAGTATGAATAATATGATCAATGAGCTTAAAACTTGTACTTTTAGTTGTGGCATTGCAATAGCAGATAGTTAATGTAGTTTTTATGCTAAGCCAGTAAGGAAGAATAGCCCTTTTGTACTGGTACCTTTACTATCTGGAGGGAGTTGTGTGTGTTGCGACAGAAATTGGTGGTTGTCTTGATTACGTAGAACCCTTGTGTCTTCAGTATCCTATGCTGTTACACCCCAGTGACTGAGCCCTCTGATTTCAACTAGTGAGATCATAAAAGGGCCTGAAAACATTCTCAAGTGTGCAGAAACCCAGCTGAATCTTCTTTACACCCCTTTGCACTCACACAGTCTTGCTGAGAGTCTTCCGTTTGGAGGCCTGTGAGTATGGAGAGGGGTGAGAAATCAGAGTTACAAGAACACTGCTGCTGTAGGCAATTGATTTGTGATCTCATGGGTCTCACTGGGGGCTGTATTTTTTGAGGTGATGATTTCTCAATTCCAATAGCAAGCTGAAGGAACTCAGGACCCTCCAGAATTGAACTTATAATAAACTGGCAAAAAATCTGTTTTATTTTTTAACTTACAGTTTGAGATCACTGTTTGAAATTAAGAGATACCATTAGTAAATGTGTTTAACTTTGTGACCCAACCTCTGTTGCATATTTATTTTTTTCTAGTCTTCTTATTGTGAATAAAGACAGTAGTGATACAAGGGAATAAAAAAATTACTTTTCATATAGAGGAATCGGATTAGTTTTGGCCACATATTTAAATCTTTTGATTGCACAGTTCAAAATCACTTAGCTGTGTCATTTTCCTTCTGCAACTTATCTCTGTAAAACCCAGGAAAATAATTTTTTAAACATTCCATCTAGATTTTTAAAGTGTACTTTTGTTTTTAACTGACTATAAATACAGTACAGCCTTTAGTTCCCTCCAGGTTTATAAAACTTCTAATAACGTCAAAAAAGTGGGTACTGGAGCTAGTGCTGCAAACATTCACCTGGCAAATCAATGGAAGCGTGGGGTCACTTGGAGCTTTACTAGTCCATTTATATTTAAAATCAAATAGTATAAAAACCAGTGAGGAGAGTTTTAAAAATACATTTTTAAAAAAAAATTCTGCAGATTAAATAATTCCCTGAGTAGCTGATTTCAAACAACAACAACAAAATCATGTGAAATATGGCCCATTTCACAAGTGGAATCACTCACTCCATGTGGATGAGAGGGACATGGCATTTCCATCTCTTCGTAGGCTTGAAATGGAAATGATGTTTTGCAAAGGATATGTGTGGATATGTTTATTCTACACCCAAGAAAGGATGTTCAATCTGTATATGCAGTCCTTACTTTCAATTTAATTAGATAACCGTACTTGCCTTAAGGAATGAACGTTGTTTATAAGAATTATTCTGTATTAGAATGTACATAATTTTAAAAATATGCTTCCTGTTTCTGATGTCAGTATGCTTGAGGCCTTGTTTGGAGCTGCTCATGAGGGTAGCATTGTTGAGCACCGTGGAATATCTGCATGAGGTAATTTGCTGGGAGGAACGTTTGCAGATTCAGGACAGAAAGTGGTGGCATCTTGCTGGTGGTGCAGCCAATAGCTGTCAGTGTGCTGTGTCAGCGATGAAGCAGATTGTCACAGTCGCTTGGTACCTGTGGCTGCTGGCTTGAGAGTGAGCTGCATAGTCTTGTGCCTACACCTGAAGTAGTGTCTAGATTCTAGCTGTAGTCAATGGTGATGTAGTCAAGACAGTTGGTACAGTTTAGGTATGGCGTCTTCGACCAAATGGAAGTGTCTTTCAAGGTGAGCTGGATCACTGCAGTGGAAAACTAAACGTACCTCAGTGTAGAAGCACATGATTAGGTGGGGCTGGGTACCCCTACTCTGTATCTAGTAATAGCTGGTAGAAATGCGTATTTCTATCTTCTGAAAGCAACACCACATTTCCATTCTCATGCTAAAAGTTAGGAACATGGATGCTTCTGAATTATGAACTACTGCTTCTGCTTGTTAATGCAATATATACAGCATATATAGACAATACCTGAATTTTGTCTTTGATTACTTAAGATGGATATGTGAGTTTGTACAATGCGATATGACTCTCAAGATAGCGTTAGTGGCTTTTAGAGTGTAGGAATTTCTATATGGTTAGAAAATGTGTCTGTATGAAAGCATATTATATATCACTGGGAGGTATCCATGTTTATGCATAGGCGTCCTTACCAAAGCATTACTTTGTCCAAAATAAAGAATCATAACTGGTGATCTGGATGGCCTACTGATGGTTATTGATACTTTTAAAGTATGTTACAATAATATACAAGCACATGTGATGTTTGGATGTTACCTTCAAATTAATGTAAAAGAAATTTTCTGTAATTGTCGATGTGGCAATAATGCAACAATAAAGCATGAAGTTGTATATTGGGCTCTTTTTTCCGTAAGTACAATGTAAATCAGCAGGGTGCGGTTTTGTGGGGTTTATGGGATTTTATTACAGGATGCTGCACGGCAAATCAACATTTTATAGATAGTGAAATTTATTAGGAAGTTTTATGACAGAGTGTATCAGCTGTTTTGGTCAGTCCAGTCTCATTTAAAATGAAAACTAGATGCTATCAGCTAGAATGGGAGTTGCTGTTTTTCACTATGAAGTTGGAGATCCTTACTCAATTTTTGCAAAGCTATGGAATCTAAGCCTGGTAATAAGTCATTATGGTAAAGGAAATGAGATATAACATTCTCCATTGCTTTTCAAGTTCTAATCTTCTTTCAGAAAAAGGAAGTATTGTAATCAGAAGAGGTGGCAAGCTTCTCATAAAACTGCAGTTAACATTACATAGTACATGCCATAACACGGTGATTCACAAAAGAGTTTGGAGAAATGGCCACAGTGTTTCTGGAAGCTTTCTGATACTTTGGGCACCTTATGTTTAGTGTATGTGTAGTGTGTATATAATACAACAAATGTATTTGATACAGCACAGGTATGAGAGATTTACTGCCCTGGGACTATTGTAATGTTACATGCTTACACTTTGCAGTCACATAATGATGTGCTCCATTATTCAGAAAATGTCTTCTTTCATTAACATTTGGAGAAAATACATGTGTGTGACATCTGGCATGCTGCTGATTGAGCTGTCCATATTTATTCCAAGTTCCATGGCCCGGCTATCAGAAGTATCGCAGATGTTAGTAGTAGTTAGAAATTATTTACTTCTAATTTCAACAGTATGGCTTACCCTTTCATCATCGGATGTCTTGAAACATAAGTCTTGTACTGTTATCCATGGTAGTTTGACCATCACATGCTCCTGGCTGTTTAATGAAAATATTCACGGCAAGCTGTTTCATACAAAGGTGAAGGAGATGGATCGGACTTATGCTTTTGTCCCTTTGGAAGAACTTTATTCTGAATACTCACTATCTTCATGGAGGAGGGAGGTGTGGGTTTTATAAACCACTTCTCGTGTCCCCTGCAGACTTGGGTATATCACGTTTAAAATGAGATTTAAGTCTAGGCCAATGCTTTTGATGACAGGATTAAGATATGTTAATTGCATTTTAGAAAATGTGGGGATGTCAGTAAGGGTACAGTTACTTTTACAGCAGGAAGAAATGTTGCTGGTCAGATGCTGCAATGATGTAAAGAATTAAGAAGATAAATCTCTGTTGTAGTTGAATTTCTTTGCACACAGACCTTCTCCCTCACAAGATAAAGACACTTAACCATAAGTGGTTACAGCTAACATTATCTGCTCTATCTGTCAAAGAGGAATCCAGATCATAGTTACTGGAGGAGCCTTAATGAGCAGCAACTGAGTCAAGTCTACAGTGGTAAATTTTCATCAGACTTCTCTAACAGGTGGGTAAAATAAATCTGCATTTTAGCTGTAGCCTTTGGTAAGTGCTGTGCATGATTGTATTATGTTTAATTAGTAAAGGTAATTGCCAAGTACCTGATTTGCTTTCCTAAAGAATTATTTTTTTCCTCAAAATTCCTCTATCACGCCTCTGGCATGCACACTTTTTTCTTAGGAAGGTGGAGGTTTGTATTTTGTTTGTTACTGTGTTCTTGGGTCTCCTTCAAGAATGTGTGTTTACTTGTTTTCCTCATCCCCCATCAGAGAAGAGGCTGCACCTAGTGTATACTAGTTTTTGAGTCTCTTCAGAAAATGGTAGCACTAGTGTTTAGATGGGGAACCTGAGAGGAGAAGAGCAATGGGTTGTGTTTGACAAAGCACTCCATGAATGAAGAAGCCAATTCTGTTGCAAAGACTGTTTCCCTTCCCTTCAGGATGCAGATCAGAGGTGAGAACAAGAATACAATACCATTCTCTGAGAATGTAATTTATTATTGCTTGGAGTCGACGGGCACGCGTGGATGCTGACAATTGTTTGCAAAACACGCTCCCAGCATTGCCGGGGACAAAACTGAAACACGGATACTAAAGCCATTGCAAACATAGATCTTGCAAGTGACCTTGAAAGAAGTCCTGTAACATAATCTCTGCTGTCCAGCTTGTGTTGGAGATATTTTTAGAAAACTTCAGTGGCTGGCATTCTATAGGTCACTTGCAGCTTTAAGAAAAGAAAAGCATTTGTAATCCACAGTGATTTTAAGGATTATAAAAATTGCTTAGCTGTTAATGAGCTGTGAGCTCTCTATAGGCAACAGTAAGGACACATATATTACCTTTGGTGTATTCTCACATTGTTGTGACTCAAGCTGGTTCAGCAAAATGTTTTTTATCCTTCTTTCTGGCTGACAAACAAGAGGCAGGTTACGAAGGTAGGTAAAATAACTTCTTAGGAGCTGTTTTTGGTAGGCTGTGTCAGGTGTCAATGGATGTCTGATATCATGATAGGAAGGATAATGACATCGCTTCCTTACGTAGGGAGGAGCAAGTGCACTGGAGAGCACAGCAACTAACCTGGCTTCCCTCTTAAACCCAAAGTGTCTCTTGAAATACAAAACAGCAGATTTAATTAAAAGCAAAAGTTAGCTGCTAATCTCTGCATGCTGCCAGCAGCTGAAATAACCAGTAGCTTGTCGTCTTTCAGACGTGCCTGAAACTGCAGGTGTGTTCAATGCCTTTTTGAGTAAAATTGTGCCGGCGTGCCAGTGTTTGGAGGAATGGGTCTGAAGGAAGACAGGTGTCCATTTTCTCCTTGTTTTATGCTTATTTGTGAACCTACTGTATCTGAAAACTTGGCTTAGTATTTTAAAAAGTCTTATTTCTGAAGTCATGTACATCTAATCTTAGGCTTCATTTCATTTTTTGAGTGATGTATCCCACTCTGCAGTGAGGGTTTGACTTCTGCCGATTTCGTGATTCATTTCTTTAAAAAACCTGTGCTAATCCCTGATTGTTTCTGTGAATTCAGAGCAGGTTTTCACAAACAGGAGCCATGGACAGCAGGTTCCTGCGAAGAGACTCCTAATGCTGATCGAGGTCAAGGAGTAAGGGGAGAGCCCACAGAAGGGGTTGACGGAGGAGGGAGGTGATGGAAAAAAGCAGGCAGCCTTCAGCTGCCAGGGCAGGCTCAGGAGGTGGGGGACAGTGGTAGGGAGAGTAGTCGTGAGCCAGCAGGACCTGATCTTTTTCAGCTCCCTCTGTCGTCCTGGCATCTGTTATTGAAGTATCAGAGGAGCATGGACCGAGTGGAGCTCTGGTTCTCAGCTCCGAGGCGCTGCTCCAAGCAGGTCTGTCCCCTGTGGCAGGGTGGTTCAGCTGGCTTTGTAACACGGTAGCGGGGAACTATGAGGAAGCGAAAGGTCTTGGAGCTTTGCCTCTTGAAGACCAGCAGACTGGGGCACATGCTGGTGGCATGTTGCATGCTTCATTTTATTTTTTCACGTGTTTAAATCTGCAGTGAACGGGAGCTGTGACTAAAGCAGTAAACCCTCAAGTATTAAAACTGGAATAGTACGTGGATCAGCACAGAAGTGGATTCAGTTGTGCACTGTGAAAGTGTTGTTAGAAGATGATGAGAGAAGAGAAACTGAGCTATCATCTCGTTTCAGAACTGGATACTGACCGTTTCTTATGCTGCTCAGTGACCTCAATTTCCATTGCCTAATTATATACTGAAAGTACAATTCATTGATTTGTAAATCTACATGTCCTTGAATCATTTTGCATGGGAGACCTTTGAGTGAGGAAAATCTGCAAATGCAAATATATTTTAACACACTTCTGGTTCTTTAAACCTACAAGTTTTAGTATAAAGAAATATATATTCTCTCTCTTTGTTGCAAAAGCCAGCACTGGGTGTATGCACGTGCAGGATGTGGAATTGAGACATACTCTAGTTGAACTGAGACCTAATTAATATTCTAGTGTGTGTGCACCTACAAAGAGAGAGAACTGTCAATTTTGGAATCTATAATATTTTATTCATCTCAGAGGCATTAAACAGTATGAGATCTGATTCCTCGGAACACAGGAGTTTGGGTGATGAACACATTTCACATCCTTTTGCAGGTAGCTTTTCACTGTGTTAAATCTGAGTTGCTAATAAAAACTACATTAGAAGCTGATTCCTTATCTGATTCCTACTCCCTGGGTAAAAGATAATGAATAGTAAATGCAAGAATTCCCTTTTAGGGCCTGATTTATCACCCAGAACAGAATAAACATTACCCCACTGCTGATGTGACAATTGTAACAGCTGGAGAGGTCTGGAATGAAAGGCTAAAGCCTTAAATATGCCTTTCAATTGAGCTTGTTATGAGGGTGTTTGTTAAACCCACAGCCTTGCTTTTCACCGTGCTAAAAAGCTCCTACAACGTGCACGCTGGAAAACCTATACTTCGTAGTACGAGAGCTCCACTTCGCACGCTAATAGCTGGTTCACCGTTAGCCAATTGTTGCTAAGGTAAATATTTATGGAAAGTATAGAGCGTGGTCTGATTTTTATCATGATTCATAATACTCTGCTCTCCTAGGTTTGTATGTTTAGTTTGTTTACAGACATAATTTTTTTCCTGGCTGTCGTCGTGCATGGTGTGTGTCACTCTGTGACAGTCCTTTCTTTGTGACAGGTGTGACTTTGTTCAGTGGGAGCAGGTTAAAAGGCAGGATCTATACCTTAGAAGTATAGAAAATGTTGTTAGTGGCATCTAAGCAGGTTTTTCCTGGCAGATTTAGGAATCCTACAGATGTAGGTTTAAATAACCTTTAAGGCAGGTTATTTTCCTATCCTGTGCAGGCTGCCGATCTTTCAGAGTGGATTTCTATTTTGCGTTTACAGAATCCTGTTAACTTCAGTGATAGTCTCTGAGTTACGAAGCTAACTTCAGATTTGTTTTGTAGGACTGGAATGTCAGAATAGATCTTTTACACGAACTAAAGTAGGAGCCTCCAGACATCTGTCTTCTCAGACACTGTAGGGCATATCAACCTGAAAACGGTGGAGTAGAAGACTTGCGGGCAGGTTCTTTTGCTTTACATGAGTCGTGTTTGTGGAGCTCTGCAGAGGACCGTCAGTGTCAGATGACTTTATGTGCCATCTTCAGCCTGTGGCTTGGTAGCTGCTAAACTGCTTTTTTAACCTTGGGTTTTGGGCTTTTTGCTGACACCCGAATGTGTTGTAAAGCCCTGGCTTGAGGGAGTGAAATGAAATTTGTCATGCCAAGTATGACCCCAGCCTGCTGTTGTGTAGGTCCCATGATTTCAAAAATAGGGGAGTGGAGTTCAACAGAACTCCTTGGAAGAAGGAGCCCCTGTCTATGCAGTGCTCCTTGCTGGAATAGCAAGTTTAGAAGAAAAGATGGTATGAGTGAAAACCTGAGTTATTTTGAAAATAGTTGAACAGAATGCTGCAGAGTAAATTAGCTTCTTAGATAGGAAGGGAAAAAAATCACTATTATAATGCACAAGTGTACAAGTACGTCTTTACATGTACATATTGTGTAATCTATTACCTGATTTTAATAACCAGGGGAAAATGCCCTTATTTTGCAGTTCCTAATAAATGAGCATACAGTATGTCTCGGCAGAAACAAACGTAAGTCCTACCACAACCATTCTTTGAGGAATGATACAGACCCTGGGAAAATTTACAAAAGCAGTCCAAGGGTTACTGTTCTGCAGTTTCTCCTTTACTTATGTGTTGTTTTGCCCATAATAAAAAAAAAAAAAAGACTGCAAAGCAATTGGCAAGATACGTGCTCAGCCTGGAGATACTATTGAAATGCTTTTAATAGTCAGAATCAAGCAGGAACTTCACTCTCGATTTATTGTCCTTTATGTTCTGAAAATACAAATATTTCTGTGGCTGTAAGGAGCTGAGATTATAGAGTGAAAAGATTAAAGCACAGCACTTCAGGAAGAAGAGATGTACCAATTACCCATTCTAAATAGCTTTAGTGACCTAGCACCACTATTCTGAAAGGTGTCTAAATAAAGATGGCACCTTTGTGTTCATTATGGGCCTCTGCCTTTTGATAGCTTATAATATGTACTCAAGGTAAAATGATAGAGGTGATGTAAATGGAGAATATTACTTTGATAGCATTATAGTTCTAATGGGTAATAGAAGCTACAAGCAACGAATATGAGCCCTGTGTATTTTCAGCCGTATTTGCGGGCATTAATAACAATACAGCTGAAGACTTTTTGCTTTTCATCAGCTGTTCAGCAAAAGCTCTTCAAGTGTAAAGGAGAGGTGAACTTGTTTTTACTCTGCAAACTTAACAGAACTGCTTCTTAAGAACCAGTCTTTGATCCCAGTGCAGTTTGCCGACAGCACCTGCTGGAGTTGGCTGGGGCATCGCTTCAATGTGATCAATGCACATTTGGGTGAGACTTTTTCTGGCTTCACAGCCTTTCCCATCAGCACCAACAAGGAAGAAAGGGAGGAGAGAGAGAGAGAGAGAAAGATTCTGCAAAAACATCAACTAAAGGGCAGGAGGAGTGACAAAACCTGTTGGACCTGCAATCCCTCCGAGGCAGCAGCGTGTAACACTGTCCTATCTGCTGCCACTCTCAAGGACAGACATGTGCCTTGCAAACTCCCAGATTAAATTTGGTATGGTACTGTTTTGTGGTGAGCTAGGCTTCTTAGAGGTGAGAGCTTGTCCGGGTGTGGGTAGGTGTCTAAAAGCAGTGGCTGGGAGAGCATGCAGGGGAGAGACCTCAAGCTGAACGTGCACCTTTTCGCTCCCTAAAATTGCCACTGAATGCTGAGAGTCTGGTAGGCATTTTCTGTGGATTCACTGAGGGATGGTTTGACAGATGGACAGAATTTGGGGAAGATACTAACGAAAGATCATGGTAGCAGCTGGGCTGATCTAACCTTGATATTTAGAGAGGGAAATGCACCCTGGAAATGTTTAAGTTGCAGCTGGAAAGAAGGAAATGAGATCTCTTAAGGAAGGTGCAATTCAGAGAAGTGAATGCAGTTCACATAATTATGCAGGATGACTTTGTCTACGGCATTTGGAATAAGCAAATAATGAGCATTTATTCTGTGGGTGCAAAAACTGACAGGGAGAAATATAGACATGCCTGCCCTGCAGTTTTCACTTGCCTGGTCCTATCATTTCTGTAAGCACAGATCCCATCTTCTTCCCTCTTCCCTTCAGCGCTTGTGGAAGAGGTCACCACACTGTCTTGCATGGGGGTTCTGGTGACTCCTGTCTCAAACTCCCCTGTCCCACTTCCTTGAAGCTTATCACCACTGGAGCTGTGCTCCTGCAGGGAGTTAGGCATGCTCCTGGCTCTGCATCATTGCTGGCGACATCCCAGATGAGAGCCTCTCGGCAAGGGCAGAAACGGTAGCGCTGAAAAGGGGCTGTTGGCTTGCTCAAAAATTTCCCCTGGAGTCAGCTGAGTTGGGAGGATCTGGGTGTGGTGGAGATTTGTACATTGGGGAAAAAAACAAATACTCAAAGAAAAGGATTTTCAAGGCTGCCTTTGAGCACCAACAAAGCCTAAAAGAGGTTATGAAGTATCACAAAGTGGTTTTGAGTGTTCTTGACAGCCTTTCGTATTAAGAGGTGAGTCTCCCTGTGTTGTTCTGTCCCAGTCAGTTATATTGATGATGCAGTGGAGAGCCTTTGGTCTTAGCCAGAGACCAGCATGGAAGACCAGGATATAATCTCTTTACCCTTCCTTGGTGATGGTCTCTGAGGTTTATACCCAAATGTTATTGATGTAGGAGCTTGGAGGGCCACTGCCAATTCTTGGGACTCTGCCACGAATGGTCTTCAGGGCTCAGGCAGCCCGGAGAGCCCCAGCGCATGGGGCATATCTGGTGACCAGTGGCATCCAGCCATCAGGTGCTGTTCTTTTGGATAGCCTGTGAAGGCTTGTTGCTGGTGAGCAGTGACGGAAGAGCAGGGAACAGGAGTGTTTTGTTCTGGACCACGGGATATGTTTTGAATTTGTGCCAGACATAAAATATGTGGGGTTACACACCACATGTGACTGCGTCTGCCGGTGATGTTTATGAGTGACCGAGTAAAAGCACACATTGAGTCCCTCAATAAGCAGAGTTTACAGCAATACCTAGAGCATGTTTAGAATATGGACTCAGATTTTAAGGGATCTGGATTTCTATCCCATTTCAGTGGAAGCTTTTGTTATCTTTCATGGAAATTGATTGCTTACCAGTAAGATGCGTGCAGTTATTGTTACACTTTAATAGGGTTTGCCTGTGAAAACAGATGTGAAAAAGCCTTTGAACAACTACATGCCCTGCCAGTACCCCAGCATTCATTGCCAAACTCGGTAGATATTTTCTCAAGGGAAAGACATGAATACAACTGAAATTAGCAGAAACGCTTTGCAAGGAATCCTAGGAAAGGTATGAGTGGCTCCCGAAGTATTCCACAGGTGCAGACCTTGCTGCAGAGGTCTGGGTGCAGCGTGGTGCTCAAGAATTCCTGCTTTCCCTCCTTCCCACCCCCACAGTTTTCTTAATGCTGTCTTCATACTGTGAGCAATGTGACCAGTGCATTGCTATATGGGTTTGCAGGCTGCCTGAAACTCTCTCAAAGAAAAAAGTACTCTTCGTGTGTCTTAATGGGATTGTTGGCTCTGAAACCCAAAGCTGGTGACTGGCAGCATCATTAAAACTGAAGCTGAAGGCAGGGTAAAACATATTCAAGTTCATATCACAGTAAGATGTCTGACTGCTGTACTGACCATAGTATTTATTTTTATATTTAGTTCAATAACTTTGTATAAATCAGATGAGAAAGTGCTGTGTTTCCTCAAACCCTGTCACGGGCTGGGGCTCAGCTGGCTGTGTATGGTGTCCCCAGGGCCTAGTTTACCACCTTCTGCTTCATACTCACGCGTGACTCTCCCTCTGTGCCTGGGAAGTTTTTACAGTCCCGTCCAAACATCACCTGCCTCAGCTACATTTCTAGACAAGTTTAAAGGAACTGAGAGGAGCTGATGCTTGAATATACTGCACAGGCTGTTTAAAAAGCAACCTTGCCTAGACTTGTAGTAGTGAAATATCTGCTCTTCTCCTAAAGCATTTCTCAATGCGTCCTTAGAGCATCTCATACTCGTTTTATAAGCTTTATTATCAGGTGGTTGGGTTTGATAACTATGACATGACTGGCATGCCTGCTCTGGCATGGGGGAGAGGCCTTCCGGTCATCAGCGAAGGAAATGCCGCTGTCTTCTGCTCTTCCCTGGACTTAGAAATCCAAAGACTATTTTGGGTGAGTGCAAACCTACAATTGCATAGAAGATTCATGTCCATATATTAATGGGATTTTTAAAGACCTCTGGTGGGAGATTATCACTGTTAAATTAGAATCTGGCTTTGTTTGACTTTCTGCTGCTGGGTTGACGTTGCCTCTCCCTCCTCCCTTCTCCTGCTCCAGGTTCATTTAAATTCCTTCTAAGTGTCATTCCCTAATGTGTCTTCTTGGCTGGCACGAGGCTTTCAGAAGAGCCTAGCTAATGGGAAATGGCAACACAGGGATTTAATGGCATTTAGACTGCATGGACTTGGCTTTAGCTTTCATAACTTCATAAATCTATTAAATAGCCCACTGGAATCCCCAAAAGCTGGAGCTCTTCAGAAAAGTAGGGTGTGATGGTGAGCTTTGATGCAAAACTTTTTTAGCCTTGCATTTCTAGGCAAAGCTTTCAGTGTACTTTTTGCAATACAGCAAATACTCATTCACTTGAGGAAAATATTCAGTGGGAAAAACAGGCCAAGGGCACCATCAGCTTCCTGTTACTCTGAGGGAAGTACTTTTTTTTTTTTCCTCCTCCCATGGGTTTTGAAGGATGATACCTTTAATGGTATATATCTGTACTGTGGGGAATGCACGAACACTCTAGTGCTTCTTTGTCTTCAGAAGCTGTATGGGTTCAGCCACCTCCTGGCCTTGAGCAGCGGATGATCTATGTTCTGGATGTGTCTGACCTCATCATCATTTGACACCTGCAGGCTACCATCGGGATCGCCACTGCTGTCCAAACTGCCTCTACCATCTATAAAGAACTTTATGTGGTTTTCCAAAGCCAATAGATGATACGTGTTCAAAGTTTTCATTGTGGGGTTTTCCCACCCATCCCTTTCCCTCATTACCTGATAACCAGAAGCTGCCATTATCAGTTAATTTGGGATTTAGGAAAATATTTCTGTTTAATTGATGGGGAAACTGAGGCACAGAGGAGACAAGCAAGTCTGGCTGGAACAAGCCCTGCACTTCATCCAGCCTGTGCCAACACAGGAACAGCTGCAGCTTTGATGCTTCCGGAAATACCTGGATGGTGATGTTGGTTTTAATCCGTTTTCTTCCCTCGGTGTTTTCTTCAGCTGTATCCCCCCATGGTGGTGGTTTCCTTTCTCTCATCCAGCCTCACATTCTCTTTATTTTGGTCATATCCTAGCTCACTGGTGTACAACAGTCTGCTGAGATGATGGGCTCAGGGGAGAAGAGAGCCAGAGCTCACCTACCATGTTTGTAGATTTTGCCTACCACGTTTATAGATTTTCTCTGTGTGTTTCTTGTACAGGTAGATACATCCTGAAGCTGACACTTTTTTTTTAGCAACTAAAAATTGCTACAGTTATGGATGTGCTCTACACGTGGCAATTGAAGAGCATACCTGGAGATAAAGAAGGAATAGAGGTCTCCAAGCAAGCCCGAAGCTTAGTATCTGGGAGGTGGGCTGTTTGTCTGCAGTACATGGTTAAATCCCACAGCTGGCTTCTGTACAAGCTGCGTTTTGTAGGAGACAGCCTTGGAAAGACCTGCAGACAGAGACTTACTATAATCCAGCCTGGATGTCACAAAAGCATGGATTAATATTTCATCTTCTGCCTCTGACTGTTGTCAGGCTCACTTTGTTCCTGAGCTGGGGCTGTGATCCTCAAAAGACAGCCTTGAATTAAAGATTAAGCCAGTGTTTTACTTGATGGAAAGAGAGCAGTTCTCTGCAGAGGATGGTGACGATGCGGTTCTTACTCAGCGCTGCATGCAGGGGTTTAAAGTTTCCCAAATCCAAACAACAGAGCAAAGCTGTGGCATGGTGCTGGGGACGGTGCAAGGGGAAGGGTCTCAGGCAGTCGCGAGCCACCTCAATGGAAGTGAGACTGGTAATTAGCCCAAGGTGAGCAAGAGGCACTGGACTGCTCCAGGAGGTGCCACTGACTCTGCTGCATATGAGAGAGCTCATCAATGATGAAAAACAAGTACCTTACTGTCTGTTGGAAAAACAAAGGCTGCAAGGAAACCAGAATGGGTCAGCAGAGCCTTCCCCCAGGTCAAGGGTATGGCCCTCTGCCCAGTGGCAGGGCAGCACTCTCACTGAAAATCAATTTAGTTAAGCTGCCACAACTCTCTGGGCAGAAACTCTGATTTCAGGATGAATGATTTATATCGCTTTAATCTCAAGCTGGTTCTGATTAAATCAAATGAATATTAGCTTGATTTAAACCAACCTAAGAGAGCCTGTGTATATTTGTTCAGTTTAACTCTTCACTTAAATCAGTTCAACTGCTTTATTATTTTTGGTTTTGTTTCTAAATGCAAGACCTCACCGTGATACCTGGCTATTTCTTCTTTGGACAGCTGACATGCAGTTTAAGTCCAGCGCTTTATCCTTGGCTTTCTCTGAGCACAATAGCTTGTGGAAACCCTAAGACAGTTCAGGGTATTTAAGGTTCATGAATGGGCAAGCTGTTGGGCAAGTAGTCACCCAAGAAAGTGGAGAACCCAGTTTGAGAGTGCAACCATAAGTCCCCATAAGTCACCGTGACAGAGATGACCACTGTCACACCACAGTGTTCCTGTGGCTCGGCGGAAGCTGATCAAGTTTCTTCTACCAAAGAGCAGGTGCAGACTCTCAGGAGCCCTGGTGCAAGAAACCCTGTGTAAGCCAAATAAGGCTCTTGCAGAAGGCTATCTCGTAGTGGCTGGGAAACCACAGGCAAACACTGCTCATTCTGCCCAGGAATATTTAAAAAAAGGCTAATACAATCGATCATACGAAGAATAAAAACCACAGTTTCCACAAAGCACAAGTGAAAAAGTGATCGTGTAAAACATCCACGAAGTATTTTTTTAACTGAGCATGTTAGATGAATTTGAGTTTGCAAAACAAATTTTCAAGAGCAAAGCAAAGCAAAATTAATTTGACTAGTCTGTTCAGTTCTATTACTCACCAAACAAGTGTCGTTTTATTTTGCTTGTAACAATACGTTTCAGGAGGCTGAGGCTGCAGCTTTTGGAAAAGGATACCAAATGGTCAAAGCAATCGCTTACAAGACCACATATCCCTTGCATGGAAACCGGGCAAATCCTGAGTGACAACTATTCCACTACACTTCCTTGGGAAAGCAGCCAAGCTGACAGTACAGCATGTCTGCTTTCAGTACTACTACGTTTGTATATTCGTTTGAAATGCTGTTGCACCTTGTTTTGGAACAGAACTTTTAGTGGGGCCATTGCTTAACGGTATCGCTTATTTGATTTGTGTCACATCATTAACACTGCCATACAACATTGCAGAGCATCCCCACGCTACTGGCTTCTGCAAGAAGCTGGCTTCAGTATAATGGTAGCAAGCCCCAGGAAACCTTAGCTCCTGTTGCCGGATGCAGTTGGAAAGTAAATATTTTATCATCTTTGTCAGTAGAAGCCTGCGTGTAGATACTCAGAAAGCATCTTTGGTGGTTAACGCTTCCCCAAGCAGATTTCGATTACTACAGCACCAAAAGTAAAAGTATCACACGCATGCACATGAATACACACAACGGAGATGTTCCAGCAGTTCCTGTGCCCCTCTCTTGATCCTCATTTCAAAAAGCTCACTGTTTGATCAGTGCCTTATCACTGAGAAATCACTGAATGCATCCAGGATGGCGCCTGCGAGCATGGATTTTGCACATCTGCCTCTTGAGGGTTTGTGCTTATTTTTGATTTGTTTGGGAGGAAGGGCTTGGGCAAAGCAGCAAGCTATCATTCATGTGGGAAGCTGCTATGACGGGAAGGAAAAGGAACCACCGGAGCTCGTTTTCCCAACCTCTTCTGTTTTCCCAACCTCTTCTCTTTTCCCCAGAGTGGACTGAAACAGCAGCGTTTGGCCCACTAATTATCCACAAACCTCTGCACAGTTGTAGAGCCATAAAAGAATGCTACGAACATTGTGAATTCAAATGTGCCAAGAGAAGTGCCAAATTTAAACCTGACTAGGCAAAATTAATATGCATAATAACTTTAATTACCCTATGAAGGACAATTTTTCACAGAATCCCCTGCCTCTTCCCATGCAAGTGCTCCATAGTGTTCAGTGAAAAGGCAGCTGGTCTGTTTTCTTTGTAGCCTCCATATTATACCCTGAATGATTTGTTCCTCTTACAGAACAATTATTTAACGCTAGTCTTCTTAGAGATGCTTATCATTAACATATTTGAGTGCTTCACATTATCAGTGGGAGGTGAGAGGCTTTTTATGTGTGTGTATTTTATAAACTTCTAAACATACATGAATATATATATGTTTTATATATGGTTTTGGGTTTGTTTTTTTCTATTTGGGTTGGGGAGATCCTAGAGAAAGTGTCCCCAGGATCATCAGATAGACAACCTTTACAGGTCCTGGGAGGAATCCTGTTAAACTGAGCTGACACAAGACTATCTCTGTGAGAGTTATTTAAGCAGCTGAAGAGGGTTATTTCTGAGGAATCCTTTGCCTAACAGCATATCTGAAGCCCAGGTTTGCCTTTACCACCCTAGCAATGACGTCTTGGCCTCCCTATTAACAGAGAGGAGCAATTTTGGACTCACTGAAGAAATATGTCCACACTGAAATTGTTTGACATCTCCTATTCTGAATGAGCTGATGTCAGGTTTTCATTGTTTGATCTGCGTGTATCCTACAGACAGCCTGCCACCGCTCTGCAGACTGCCTCTTGTCCTCCAGCTCCTCCAGCATTATTTCTCCAAAGGGCAGGCCTGGGTGCCTTGAACATTTTGAGCAAAGGCACGCAGGCAAGGACCTAAGTAATGTTCTTTGTTATTGGCTATTATTTTTATTTTGTGCTCATCGTAACTCATAACGTTGTGGTAGATGGGATGCTCTGCAGTCTAGGGATGGCGTCCAGCCTGCTGGGTTACAGGTTTATTTGACTTTCTTATTTTCAAGATGCTGTTGGAGGCATTTTCCCCAACCTCAGATCAAATCTTTTACAACTCTGTCCAAAGTCATTGCTGAGCAAAAAGCTTCAAACGAAAATGCTGGGAAACTGGCTTTCCTCGTTGTTTTCACCAACTGTTTGTAAGAAGTTTGCAAGGTTACCTTGTGTTCAGGAAGGTGTACAAAGATGTTCAAAATGACTAGGAAAGCCAGTTTCCAAAAACTGAGGAGATACTGAAGGAGGCTCATATTGAAACATTTTCTTTTTAAATAATATATTCCTTAGCAGACCAGAGAAAGCCTTTGTGGCTGCGTTTAACTCTTGTCTACACAACAGTCAGAAAAAAATTGGGTCAAAAGACCAATCTTGTTTCAAATCAGAGACACACCATGGACACCAACATATTTTTTTCCCCCCTCACTGCTTCCATTACCTCTTGTCCACTCCTCCAGGGATTATCTCTGCCCACTGTTATCTCTGATAGCATTAGTTTAGCAGTTTTCAGTGAATTGGAATTCAAAGACTGAGTTGCAAAATTTACTATAGGGAGAGTCTGCAGAACTGTCAGTCCAGTTTTTGCTTGCCTTGAGAAGATGGCTGGCTGGCTGGCTGCTCAGCTGCTCTCTCTGCTGAATATGCTCTCTGGGTGAGTAATTATCGAAGTAATGAAGAACCTCTTTAAATGACCCATATGATTGTACGGGTTTGTAATTCTACCTGTGATAATTTAAAAGGAAGAAAAATGTGAGGAAAACTCCCATTTGTTACAAATCTTTCTACCCTACTTTATGGCTGAAGTCGCTGAGCCGCTGTGTTGCTGGTGCTTGTTTAATCTTTCCAACGAGGGCTCAAAGGCGGGGGGGGGGGGGGACCTATAATTTTCCTGAATATCTGCAAACCAGCCCAAGCCCCTTTCCTTGGGGTTCAGAAGAGATACAAATACCTGCAAGAAGGTGTCACCTCTGTGCTTCACGCAGCTAGATGTTTTCTGGAGCTGCCTAACCCATGCCAGGGAGCTCTTCCTCACCGCTTTGGGCACAGCCTGGAGCACTGGCTGAGCCACCTGGCAGCTTGCTGGCTCTGAGCGAGACCCTCTCGCCCCTTCCCTGCTCCCCTGCGCTGGGCTCCAGCGATTTTATCTAGCTCATTAAACTGGCAGAATACTAATCCAGCAAAATGGCAGGTTTGCTGGGGGCAAGCAGGAATGCATGGGCAGGAGAGGGACAGGACTGCCTTTTCCAGCTTGTTGTCCACCTGCAGCCTCCAGGTATCTAACCAAACTGTGGAGTGTTAAGTCATGAGGGACAATGAGCGGACCTAGCAAAACCAGGCTGCATCGCATGAATTACAGAAAAAAAGAAAAGGCTTCAGTTCAGACCATCTGCAAATTGGCATATCCTAAATTAGATCCTAATTTCAGTCACAGCTTTTGGAAGTTTTCCGCTGAAATTTAGCTGTTTAAAAAAGAAATACCCTCAAAGAATGTTGTGTAGCTATATGCCATTTTTCTATTCAAGGTGTTTTTTAACGACCTGCTCTAATACCTGTCCCTTAGCAGGACAGCATGAGCATTCAGGACTATTAAGAAAAAGACATTCAATGAAGAGGCTAGTGAGGATTTTTGCCAAGGCTTAACGAACAGTTTTCATTGGCATAAAAAACCCCAAATGAATAATACATAGCGATATGAGGAACCACTTACATGTAGTATTGTGTTTCCACCTGAAAAACCTTCCATGGGGTTGGTAGTCTCTGCTTTGTGACACCATTGCTCTCCAGAGATGAGAGCACAATATCATTTGAGAGAACGTAGGGAAGCGCTTGGGATTGCACAATATTAAATTCCTGTTGCTTACCGCAGGAGTAAGTCAGCCCATTGGGCTGGATGCTTCCTTGCAAGTGAGCGTCAGACGGTGTGAGGTTGGCCGTCACGTCAAAGCTCGCAGTGCACCGAGACGAGCAATGGCTGCAAAGGCAGGCACAGCCCGTGCTGCGGTTTCACTCACTACGCTCAGGACCATCGTTCCCACTAATGTGCCAGACTGCAGCCTGGCAGTGAGGGCAGGTAGAAAACCTTCCTCCTCCCTAGGAATCAGTGTCCCCTTCCCCTCTGTGGGAGCATCCTCCTGCAGCAGTGCTCTCAGGGCTCCAGCTGCCAGGAGGTGCTACCACGGGCTCAGTGGTAAACTGTCCTGCTTGAGCGACCAGGAGCAATCTGAAGTACAGTCGGTTTTGCTTGGCATTTCATAGTTATGGGTCTCTTGGGAAAAAAATGCAACAACAAAACAAACCACTCTGTGCTGAAATCCAAGAGAAATCAAATCCTTCTCGGCGGCAGCAGCTCAAGGGGGATGGACAGCTGGAGGAGAGCCAGGCATGCCTCCTCCCTGCTACGGTCCATTTGCCACAGGTTTCCAGAAGCACGTTTTGCATGAGCTTTGCCCACTGCAACCGTCAGTCTCTTCAGACAGACAATAAAAAAAGCGAGCGAGAGGTGCAGCACTTTGGGTGAGGGCAGTGATGAAGAGGAGGAATAAGGTGGCAGAAGGGGAGGAAGGAAATGAGGAGACAGACACCTGTGCCTGCACTTCCCAACCTAGCGAATGCAAAGATTTACACAGATGCACAAAATGTACATAAGGATGCCGGGGAACTGCCTGCTTGAAGCAGGGCGATGTGGCTGCGGGTCATCGACAAAACAGCTTCTCTCTCCACCGAGATGGCCAGCCAAAGCCCGATGTCGGGACAAATGTAGTGGTTTTCTTTTATTTGTAGGGACAGATTCTCAAGGAGTGGAAGTTAACCCACAATAGCTCCTTCCAGGGAAACCAAACTGCTTTCAGATGGTGCTGCGTAGTCCGTTGGTGAAAGTGGGTGGGCTTTTTCATCTACTGAAAAGTAGCATCCCCAAACCGTTCTGAAGAATAAGGTCACCATATAAATTTAACAGCTTGTGCCTCTTTTAATGGAAATACAACGTATTTACACACATGTACACAGTAAAGTACAAAGGGTTAGAAAACAGGCTTCATTTTCAGCCCCTAGTTCTAACATACTGTACGTTAATCCCTGAGAGCACCTGTCAATTGTATGTCTCCTGCAAGCAATGCTGAGAGTGCAAATTCAAGCGTTCACCTGCAGCACAGGTTGCTTTTCAGCTACTGAATCTGAATGCTAAATCTTCAGTACGCTGGGCTAGCAGTAAACAAAAATTAATAGTTAAACCTTACAATCCAGTGTACCAATTCAAAATCCATCCTGATATCTTTGCCACAGACAGCTAAAATATTGTGTTCCTACTCTCCCAAGAAATGAGTTCAGCTTATATTCTGGTCACACCAAATCCATTACAAAATTGGTGCCTATGAATTGCACAGCACTGATGCACTTGCAGACTAAAATCCTCTTTATATTCACAGGGCTGGGGAGGTTTATTAGTAGGGTGCATATTCCTCCAACTCTACCCTGGGACGCTAGCTGGCAATACAGTCTAGCCTGCACAGCTGCTCCAGCAAGAGGTACAAAGAACAGGCTGTGTGGAAAAATCCTTGTTTCACACATCTGCCATAACCTCTGTCAGGCCCTGACCCCACAGACGCCAGCTAGCAATACCAATCCAGTTTTCAATCAACTGAATTTATTTCTCCCATGACACGCACAGTTTCATTACAAGTTCAGTGAGGCCGTGGACAGCCTTTGTGCTGGGGGAGTAAAGGATGGAAAAGTTTTCTCCATCTTTAATTGAAGAGAGAAGCTGGTGACAGGAGCAGCTGGGGTCTGCCTGGGCTTTAGCAGAGAACATTGTCAGGAGGACACACCACAGCACATTTCATTTCAAATGGGAGCAAAGCCTGAGCAAAACCATAGTGTGAGCATGTGCTGTATGACTTGCTGTTTGTGTTTGACCTCTGCGTTTATGGATGTGGTCTTTTTTTCAGCAAGCAGCAGGTTTACAGACCGTCCTTATCGGAATTTGCTGGGGCTTGGCGTGCTATTCAGACTGACTGCTAGTAAAACCAAACGAAGCCTTAACGTGGACCACAAGAACCTGTGGGAACTGTGGGAACTGCCACTTTGAGATGCACTCATGTACTAGGGAAGGTTTTCTCCCAGGTTGAGACAGAGGGGTGAGGTATTGCCCTCTCTGGGCACCCAGAGGCGTACTGCCGAAGCTTGCAATGCCATCTGGCCACAGTTTCCTAACGTTACTGGCCAAGCTGCCTGGTACTGCATCTCTGGCTGGATGTTCACAGCATATGGCTGGACTTGATACCTGGGAAAATTGCTTGGACTTCTGGAAGCTGCATTATTTTCCTGTCCTGGCTATAATATGGAAAGGCTCACAATAAAGTCAGTGGGGTTTTTTTAATAGAAACTTAAATACCGACCTGGAAAAAAAAAAAAAGCTCACCTGTGGCTCACCATCTCCCTTATTTCACAGTGAAATGCAATGACAAAAATTCCCTGAGACTAAAGAGGAGACGACAGCTAGCAGACGAGGGAAACTGCATGGGGGAGGCAAATCTTAGGTGACGGTGGCGTTCAAAAATTAGCTCAGCTTCTCTGTTGCTCCAAAGAAATCAGTCCCTGCCCCTGATTTGCACCTGCAAAGGATGTGAATACCTCAATTACAGAAATATTTAGTATGCAGCCCTTTTTATATTCAACAGAACAAACAACAGCATTAAGAACTGCATCCATACAGATTGTATAGAGCTGTACAGTTTAATATCTATCCTGTCTTAAACTTCGATTACTGGAATTAAAGTGCTTAGTATAGTCAAAACAATTGTAGACCTGGATTTTCACTGCCCATCAACATCATGGTATATTTTAAACTTTTCATTATTACTATAAAACCTTGCAATACATCTACCTAAGCAAGGAGGGGGAGGAATGTCTAGTGTCAAAAGCACAATTCCTTAATTTTGTCCATTTCAAAAAGAACAAACACAAAATATGATCCATTTCACACACGTTGTTTTTCAAGCTGTGTCTCAGTCATTCACCTGGAGCTGGAAATAAAGGAAACCACAAAAAGACTGTACCACTTAAAACTTCCTATCAACAGCAGATAGGTAAACTTAGTAAGTCTTCCACCTCAAAATACCTTTCCACTCCACCATCAGACATGCTGTGGCATAGCCCTTGCCCTGTTTCTGCACCTTAAAGGCCATTATTCAGTATTGCAGCTCCGTGAGCAGTGGGCATGCACGAAGGCATGCAGTCTGTTATCTTGCTCAGATAACAAGACAAACAGCTCTAAAACCTTCTAAGCAACTGTCTTTAAATCAGGTCCTGCATCTGGCAGGAGACACCTGCCTCTGCTTTTGAGCCTCTGCTGCTTTTTTCTTCTCCTGTTCCTCTGCCTTCTTCCGCTCCTCTTTTAGCTCCTTGTATCTCCATTTGGGAATCTGCAAATAGGGGTCGTCCTTTGCACTGCTCCTCCTTCTCGCCTTTTCTGGCTGGAAGGTGGGTGGAGGAGCCTTGCTGATACGGACTTTGGGGATGACAAATCCCGGCCTGACGCTGCTCCGTCTGAGCAGGTGGAGCGGCAAGAGGCTTGCTTTCCTGGTGGCTACCATGTTCACTTGAGAGACTGCAAGGCTGATGGGCTGCAGGCTGGCTCGCCGGTCCTTCTTCTTGGGGATCAGCGTGACCTTGGAGTTCTGAAATAGCTTCTTGTAGCTGCTAAAGTGGTCTTTGTCCTGAGATCGGATCTCCTCGGCTCTCTGCTTCCTAAGGATTTCTTGCACAGCCAGTCTGCGTTTCCCCACAGAAGGCGGGCTGCCTGGGCACACAGTCCGGCACGACAGAGCAATGAAAGGACTGCTCAAGCTTGTTGTCACCTTCACCATGTGATCAAGGACCCCGTCTTCTTCTGGGCCATAGAAAGACCGGAATGAGACAGCTGCCCTCACGCACTCAGAAATCCTCTGCAAACAGCTTTTTGGCTCTGCAGCCTTGGCAAGAAGTTCCTTCATCTTTGGCCATTCTGGTTTATATTGATCACAAAACTGTTCCGGGCACGGCCTGTCCATCAGCTTTTGCATGATGAAGGCAGATTCTGACCTTCCCGTGAAACAAGCCCATTCCCATGAAGTCAGTCCACGGCTTGGGTCAGTTGCATGAACATTTGCCCCTCAAAGGAAAGAAAAATAATTACTGTTAATTAATGAAACTTCCTGCACTTCTGTTGCTATGATCAGAGTTGAATCAGGCAGATCCCTGCAAGAAAATGTCACACACGACCCACTACAGTATTTGTGTCAAAATGAACATGCAATAAGGATAGATCATAGTTCCTGACTTTCTGAACTCTTGATTTGTTTAAAAAAAAAGTAAAAAAAATTTAAGGCTGTATATAGGAAATTCTCTTAAAACAATGCAAATAATGACATAATGAGTTTCGACTACATTAATTGTTGCCTGCCATTTTAAAATCCATTCAAACAGGTTTGTAAGAAAAGAGGGATGACTATGGAAAGAAACAATTCTGCACACAAAAATCCTTCCCACACAGAATAATGGACTTTGCACTGATCGCTGCCACTCACAAGAAAGATCTTGGGGTAATGATCACAAGTTCCATGAAAATAACAACTCAGTGCTCTCTAGGGGCCAAAACAGCAAATGATATACAAGGAATTTCTAGGCAGGCATTAAAAAAAATAGTGAAAAAAAAATAGACTCGATGATAGGAGAATGAGTATGAGTGAATACTCTCTGGTTTCAGGCAGTCACATTCTTGAGCTGCAAATCCTTTTTTTATATTCTGACTTTAAACTTTGACTGATCTCAGACAAAGCTTTGCACGCTCTAGAATGTCAACTTTGTTCAGCAGATCTGCAGCACGTTCCCTAGGACAGGCATGGGCACTTTGCCCAGCTGCTTTCAACAACTGAGCTCTTCAACACTCAGTTGTGATTTACACATATCACTGGCCATGTAGATAATTTCTGGGTTTCTTGCTACAGTTTCAAGCTGGGATATGAATGGGCTGCAACGTTTGACTTCTTGAAGGGCTTCTCTATCAGCTGAAGCACCATTTTCAAACAGCCAACACAAAACTGACCTACACAGATCTTGCCACAAAAGAAAAGACATTCTGTCCCATTGCTTTGGAAGAGGGACATGTCCAGAGACTGAGACCTGAGGAAAACACCAGAGAAACATCTTGATAAATTATTTTTTTCAGGGTGGATTATCTTGGTGACAGCATTTCTAACTAGCATAAGGGGGACTAGATGCAAGGAATGGTAACCAGGAACCAGTTTGCAATGGTTCCAGTATAGCCTTCCCCACAAAGGATGTCTTGTCATTACAGAAAAACAGAGGAAAAAGAAGAGCATGGGAAAGTGATCAAAAGCTCAGTTTTAACTCTATTAAGTACCAGTTGATTCCTAAGTCTCTGAAAAAAATCCCTAAAACAGAGGACGCTAGAGACACAGACCAAGAGTGAATGTGGATGGAGACACCCTAAGCAAAAAAGCTGATCTTGGTTTAAGTGTAGTTTAAGTGAATTTTGCAGAAACGATCACTCAGAGAGAAAGCACAAGGACACTGCAGGGGGTCAAGCACGAGGCTCAGACTGGAAGGCAAAGAAGAGGAAGATTTAATCAAATCAAATAGTTCATTAGCTGTAGTCTGAAGAAAGGATTGTGATATCTCAAAGGCTGCAGGGTTTGACGAAATTCATGACTGCAGAAGCCCCAGACAAACCAATGAGGGGAGAAACAAAGACATACAAAGACATGTGCTCTTGCTCCACTAGACTGTTTTTGAACCATCCTATTCAAATTTCCTGCATTGAATCTCTCCCATCTCAGGCTAGCCTCTTGTCCTGTCCCCTTCTTAACACTTGTCTGTGTCTTCGATCCTTCCCACTGGAGCTGACTGGGAACACAGCAGATTACATGGAAGTTGTTTTGTAACAGGCAAGGATTTACCAAAGGAAGTGCTGTTAAAGGAATTATCTCCAAATATTTAATGAACAGTATGCTCTGCTTGTAAAGATGCAAGAGGTATAGACAGCTGCTTACCATTATCTTCAAGAAAAGGACATGCCAGCTCTGATATGGTGCAGCTGTGGGACCTTGGATCAGACTTGTGCAGAGAGCTGCATGAGAAAGCGCTCACTAGGGGCTCCCCACCTTTGCTTGGGGGCTGCACTGAAGCTCAGACGCTCGGCTCTGGTCCTTGCCTGGGCTGTATTGCAGCTATGCCTGTGCCTGGCCACATGCCTCGCCGATACGGACCCTGACCCACAGACTTAATTTCTTGTTTTGACCTCAGACCTACCTTGTCTCTATGGTCTTGCCTTGTCACCATGGACTTGCCTGGCAATCACTGCAGTACTGGCTGATCCTGGTTATTGTCACCAGCCCTGCTCTATGTCTTCATGAAGCACCTTTGTTGATGAGGCTAGTGCCTCTGCGTGCCTTGCTGTCACCTGCCTTTGAGGAGAAGCCCACTCCTGCTGCTCCCTGACAGATGCGCCCCCAGGTGTTTTGGAAACTTTATCTCACAAAACAATACTACAGAGTATTGAAATCCTGATCTTTCAACAGAAATCAATGCTGACTTTGTACCTTGTATCACAAAATCTCTTCTAAGGCATGATTTACTATAGTGGCATTGATTTTCTGTACAAATCAGAAGACATTCCTGAACAAACCTGTGATTCTGCAGAATGCCTCATCTGGAAGAGACATGGTCACGTCCCTTTTTAAATGTGATAGCAGTCTTACTGAACTAATTGTCATTTCAGTGTAAGTATAGCCTACAAGTTTTCTTTTAGAAACATTGCATTTGCCACTTGATTTTCCTACAAAAGTTGCCCCGAAGATCATTTTCAGCACACCTAGTTTGAATACACAAGCCCTTCGGGATATCAATATCCTATTTGATTAAGAAGGTTTAATTTCCCTTGAGATGCAAAACTGCCATCGTGAGTTTAAAGACAGGGAGTGAAAGAGCTCAGGCGTCTGTTACCGATCTGCTTATACGCAGTATTTAAAGCCCAGTCTCCAGATCCACAGCCACTCCGATGATTTTCCTAGAGCAGCCCTGAGTTTACAGCAGGGCTTGACATGTGAATTACAACCAGCATATCTATGCTTCTGCTCGAGCTGGCTCGCTTGCCGAACGCTGGCAGCAGCGCGGTCCTGGCAGCGCAGCCGCCTGTGACAAACTGCCGACGAGCGACTGGGTCCCCCCCCTTACTCGCTGTGCACTCATGAATAGCAAATTCACATGTTCGAGAGACTCACTTTGAAAGAGCAAACATTATGGCCAAGTGTCTCAGAGTGCCTTAATCTTGTAGTGATTGACCTTGGCCACCCTCCAGGAACTCAGATTTTGGAATGAGCAGTCACTTTGACAATCCAGCTCCAACCACCTGTCACACATTGCCGTTACCTCTTCCCCATCTGACTGTGTTAAATTCATGCTTAGGCGGCCAGGAAAGTGAGTTATTTTCCTTTACTGACCTCCTGCATTGCCGTAAGGAGGTGCCAGTCAATAGAGGTCCTACCCAAGCCACTAAGCATTTACCTCCTGTTTAAACCTCCTGGCTGTATTCTAAAGACACATACCTGCTCTGTAGCTATGCAAGTAGACCCACAGCTGATTATTGGTGCTTTCCCCCTAGATTTCCATGCGTTCTTACATTTTAACATAGAATTTTGCTAGTTTATTTGTGAAATTGATTTTTTCACCAAATCTTTTAATAACAATTTCTTTCATCTTCTTCAGCAAACTACCACTTTATTGTCAGCAGCCACTCAGTATCCCTTAAGCCTCAAACTACTTCTCAATCCATTCTGAATGAGCAGCTCCCTCCCTCCCTCCATTTCACCAGGCTGTACAGTGCTAAAAAATAATCAGATATTAAAATGGGTGCAGGCAATTTACCACACTTCCTTTGTGGCCCCTATTTTGGGCTGAAAATGTGAGGACCTGCAAAATACTCACCAACACATATATATAAACTGCAGTTTAGAAACTCTGAGTATATTAACTCTACACCTCTTTAGCCAATGGATCATCTTTGGTATCCTCACTATGCTTGATGCACAAACCAGCTGATACAACTTTCTGTAGTTAAACTCTATATGAAGGTTAACAAAGCCATTTTCTAGCTAGCTAAATGTTTGTTCTCCCCAATATTCTGTTTTCTTATGAATCATGAAAATGAGAAGGTGGCTATTCAGATGCCACATAGGTTGCAGCAGCAAACACATAGTGAACTTTGATATTGATACTTTTTGTACAATAAGTAGAATAACAAGGACTGAGTTATCTACAAAAATTGAAAGGTCATGAAATAGCTTCTAGTGACCAAAACAGAAAGAACAAGCTTGCATCAGATCTCCAGTGATAATAATAGAAAGCCATGATACTGTAAGGTCAATTTGACGATCATGAGGTCTTGGGATTGAAGTTTCATTTTAAGTGATAATTTATAACGGGCACTGGAAAATTCTGAACTAGCATCTGCACGAAATATGTGTTAGTACAAAAAGTGCATCTGTGTCTAGAGGTACTCTCTGACAGTTACTTTATAATTTTGTTTCATAAAAATTTAACTCCAAAATGAATGATCTGATTCCAAAGCCTTGATTCCAGTATAAGAGGCCACAGAACCTTGCAGAAAAAAACATGACAGTTACCACATCAGCCAAACATTTTCTGTGTCATATCAACATCTAGAGACTGGATATTATGAAAATGAATGAAAGTAATATCGCTATGCTTGACAAATGTCTGTGACTAAAAATATTCAGATTATGAGGGGTTAGACTTCTGTGAGAGCAAAATGACTGAAATAAACTACTTATTCAAGATCTCTCTCAATGAAATGGACCTGTAGGATTCTTGGTCTAGACCTTAACAATACTCACATAACTCACTGTTATAATTTCCATAATATTTAATTTGTGTCAAATATATGCAACTGTAATATAAGAATATAAACTAACATATGCTAGTTACTTAATCATCAGCTAATACTTTATACACTGATTACTTAATATAATAAAAACATACAACACTGTGGCTAATAGGTGCTTTATGCTGGGACTGCTCCTGTAGAGGCTGTTGCCCCAATGTCTCTCACCCTTCCGAGTTTCCTTACCATGACCCCTTCACCTCGCAATGGATACAGCTGGAAATTGAACCGCAGTCAAGAGCCAACGGCAAGAAACCTACTTCCTCTTCTCAGATGTGAAGAGAGGCAGGTGGGCAGAGATGGACCTGCTTACTCCCTGTACCACGACTCCCTCCTTGCAGCAGATACAGACCTGCTGGTGCCCTGTTGCCCATAAACCTGGAGACCCAACTCAGATCTGTAGAGGGGTTAGAAAGAGGGATTATTCCCTATGTCACCAAATTTCCCACCAATGTCCCCCGTGGGCTATGAACTCTACACTCAACTCTCCTGACAGAAGCCAGGGCCCCCAGAGCTCTCCACTCCCTGTCCCAGTACCTGCCATGGTTGTAGGGAGAGGTGGAGGTCTGGCTATGGTCCCACCACCATCACACACCCTTGCACTGTCACACCTACAGAGCTGGCAGCAAGAGACCTGCATATCTTTCCCAGCTGTGTCATGAACTTCATTAACTCCTTGTCTACAAATCTTGATGATCACACTCCCTGAACTCTCTTGGAGACAATGAATCCCACCCTGAGAGCTCTTGGAGACATCCTGGTTGAGTTTCCTCTGGCAAATGGAGTGCTCCTGCACTTGCAGCACGTGGCTTCACCACCTTGTCTATGACTTACTTGAAAGCTGCATCAATTTCCAAGGAAGGCTGCACCACACCTCTCAGAGTAAACATCCCAAAAGCCAATTTTCTTATTGGTCTTTGCATGTGACCATCTAGTATTTACAAGTAGGTGATGACAACAAAGCAGCAGCAAAGCAGTTTGCATACCTGCCAACATCAAGGCTTTCACGCATTCAGTTCGGCCCTGCATCGCGGATTTCATCAGTGCTGTGAATCCAAACACATTCCTCTTCTCAATATCGAGCCCGGGAAAATAGTTCAACAAATAGTTTGTAATGGTTATGTGTCCTTTAAAGAAAAAGCAGAGAAAATATGTCATAGAATTAAGGCGTTGTCTCACGGTTAAACCAAAAATTACTCCCGCAGGTTTGATAACAGGAAAAATGTGGATAACTAATACGAACTTTTTTCTTTGTATCCTCTTCCGCTCATTGCAGTCATTAGCCTTAGGGTTAAGTAGCACTGACTTGTGACCAGAGTGTTGGGCTAGGAGCCTGGAAACCTGGGTTCCTACCTTCTCTCACATTGCTCTCCTCTCTGAAAAGTCAATTTAAGCTAAGGGAATAATATAAACCAGAGATGGTCACTCCGAGGTTGCAAAGGGCCTCAGGTTCTTGACTCAGTGAGTAGAACTGCAAAGATAATTCCTACAGCTTATGGAAGGAAGACCCATCACCGGGGGGGAAATGACAGCAAAGGTGCAGCTTTTTCACTTACCTGGTAAATCTGAGCCTTACTATAATAGTGCTTCATTGAAAAGTGATTACAGGTGGCAGTTCAGCCAATAATACTAACTATGCCAGGCCTGCTATGAGTCAAAGAAATCATAGAATCATAGAATCATAGAATGGTTTGGGTTGGAAGGGACTTTAAAGATCATCTAGTTCCAACCCCCCTGCCATGAGCAGGGACACCCTCCACTAGACCAGGTAGCCCAAAGCCCCATCCAACCTGGTCTTGAACATTTCCAGGGATGAGGCCTCCACAACCTCTCTGGGCAACCTGTTCCAGTGCTTCACGAGCCTCACAGTAAAGAATTTCTTTCTAACATCTAATCTAAATCGACCCTCCTTCAGCTTGAACCCATTACCTCTTCTCCTGTCACTACACTCCCTGATAAACAGTCCCTCACCATCTTTCCTGTAGGCCCCTTCAGGTACTGGAAGGCCGCAATTAGATCTCCCCGGAGCCGCCTTTTCTCCAGGCTGAACAACCCCAACTCTCTCAGCCTGTCCTCATAGGAGAGGTGCTCCAGCCTTCCGATCAGCTTCGTGGCCCTCTTCTGGACTTGAAATATTTTGTGTAGAATCCCACATTTTTATTTTTCCATCTGACAGTGTAGAGCCACTTGTAGAGCAATAGGAAAATGGAGCTGATGTTCAGTTTTGTTAGTAAAATAAATGACTCTACTTCTGTTTCTAAAAGCAACTGTTGTTGCCATTCGTGTGCCTGGTATGCCAGAATAACTGGTGTTAGCAAGGGCATACTGAGTAGTTGAAGACATCTCTGGCTAAATGGTTGGAAGACCAATTAAAACATCAAGTCTTTATAATTTGACTATCAGAACAAGATGAGTATCTAGTACCATTATGACTCATTCAAAATAGTTTTCCCTTCACTTGTCATTCATTTTATGATGCTTTGACGCTTTATAAAATAATGCAGTCTGTCAGGCAGCTGCAACAATCACAATTTAATTACTAGGAGCTGTAAAAATATTCTCTCATCTCACTCTTCAGCTGAATATTCTGTGATGCATGTCATTCAAATTCATCTAGAAATGTTACTGAAGCAGATTATAATTCATGCAGGACAATTTTAAAAGTCTATAGTGTCACATCTGGTACAGATTTCATCAGCGGTTTCTTTGTACCGACACAGTCCTGCATTCACTTTGGAAAGCAAATTAAGAAAATCGTTACCAATTAATTTAAGATGTTTTCTAGGTATTACTCTTCATGCTGAACTCTGCTACCTTGCTGCATAACTGGAAACTCTCCTGAAACCTGAGCAGATGTAGAGATAGCACAGATCGGCTTAGCAACACCAGAGAAAACCAAATAAGGAGCTTCCCGAACCTTGCGCAGTCTGATGCAAATGAAATATAAAGACACGGCAAACCACAACAAACTGAACAAAGCAAAAGGGAATCGGGTTCAGGGCAGGATTAAGTGACCCGGTCCTGCTTACTCAATACAGAGCTTTTGGCTTCACTGGCTTTATGGCATAAGATCAAATCCTAACAGGGTATTGGTTACTACCGGGAGAATCTTTGTCCCCAGATAGTTTTGTAGGACCTGCTCTGTTTCACTGATGTACAGTGTGCGTCTTCATGAAGGTTTTGGAACAGCTGAAATACTGCTTTTTGACCACAGAAACCAGAGACAGGAACTGAAACAAGGAGAAATAATAAGATGGAAGATTTTTCAGCGTCTATTACATTACTAAAGATGCTCTTCCCTTTGCGAAATGTATAGCTGATGTAAGAGACATTTTGCAAATCTGGGATGATCCTAAGAGTCAATCCTGAAAGACCTCGCTCAGCCAAAACTCTTCAGGGGACCTCAGATGGCCTCAAATGAGACAGGAAAAAACCCAGCAATAAAGTAACAAAGAAAATGAAGAGGTTTGTGATTCTCAGAAGTTTTGCATCTCAGGGATTCCTGAAAACCACTTCAGTTTTAATCTGCAGGAGCTTCTGTCCTCTGAGGTTTGCATCAAATTTCAAGTTCAAACAGAAATCAAATTCAAAGCAAAACTCAGAGCTGCCAAGTTTTTGTTCAAACTCTGTCATATGCTTTTGATTTAAGGCCATAAAGTTTGCTTCAGTTCTCGTGCGTCTGGGTGAACTAAAAGTGTGTATCTAAATCGTTAACCAGGTGACTCTTCCATGATTTAAAGTCTGTTATGAAAGGTGCGTGCAGCTCTAAAATAAATTAGCCTGGCCGCAGCCAGTTTGGTCATACTGAGTTTGCGTCAGGCTCTTGCTGTTTGTAAGCCAGACCTATCTTCTACCAGAACTGGCATGCTGAGGGTACACTTCTTCACCTTGTGAGCCGTATTTAGAGATCAGCACAGATGTCTGTAGTAGCTTAATTCACTTAATTGCTGCCACAGAGGAAATGCATATAATGATGACAATATTACCTAATAATCTATGTAATGCAGGCAGAAGGATAAGCTGCATAGTAAGAAAGATGCTCTGTCATATCATATCGCAATTTCAAATTGTACCTGCAAAAGCCTGTGTTTGGCCTATGGGTGGTGAATGCTTTCTGAGGGGTGGGTGGAACCAAAGACACCCAGAACCTTTTATCCTCTGGATGCTTTAGGTGGTTGCGTTCTCATGTCTCCCTTAATAAGCAGAAACTGGGATAACTTGTCATTTTGTGTTCCCAGCTCTACAGCCTTGCCCCAAACTGGTCTCTGTTACAAAAAAACCATCTATACTGTGTGAGCAAATACAACTGTGTCTAAACACCACTGTATGCCAATTACCGTAGGCTGCCACTGATGTAGCTATGTCCTCAGCAGCAGCAGAACTGAGAAAAAAAAATTAATGTACTTTTCCTCCCTTTTCCCTTTTTTTGAAACCACTGTCCTTCCTTCCTTTCCTTCCACTTGTTATTTCAAGCTCTCGTTTGCATCAATCTCCCATTTTTTTCTGCGTTGTCCTTGTACTGACATTTAATGATTTTGCTTTTGCTTTAACAGCATCACCACCCAGTTCTGGGCACCACCTGCTGCAGGCTGCAACAAATTTACAGTTTTGGAAGGCAAGATCTCTTTGAGAAGGTATATCACATCTGTAAGAAATATCAAGAGAGCAAGTAAATAGACCAATTTTCAAACCTGAAATTTACAAATGAAGCAGAGCATTTTGTGGTTATTTTTCTATACTAATAAGCTTATTAAGAAAGTACTGCTTTTCATTGATCCTTCCAGCCTATCTTTCTCAGGTCAGCCCGTGCAGAAAAACGTTAGGTTTAGATATTTTAAAATGAGGATCTTAAATTATCAAAAGCAAATGAATATGAGGAACTGAATTCACTCCTCTTCTGAGACTCTAGCTGGTCTTTAAAATAATTCTATTTAAATCAAGCTGATGCTCAGATTTGAGCATCTTGTCTGGCCAGTCATGAAATGGCATAAGCAAGTGTGGATTTTTAAACTCCTGCAGCAAAAGTAAAGAGGCCTCTCTGTCATCTCCCTTGGTACCTGTACCTAGCGTTACAGATGCAGCCTCCAAAACGCACAGAACGACCCCTGAGGACTGCAGCTTCTTTCCCACCCAGCTCCTCCTGGGTGTCTGGCCATACGTGATCAGTGGGTCAGAACAGAAATGGCAGTGCTTTCTGAAACCTTCTGATATCACCTTACAATCAACGGAAGTGATGTGGATTTGCTATTAGATTCTCTACAGGAAACCCAATACTTTTTGTATAAATAATAGCGATCTCTTGGAATAATTTATTTTGCAAAAAATATTTTTATTTCCATGGCCTAAGGGTAAAGAAAAACAAATAAACCCTCCACTAAAGGAAACCTCACATAAGCTTTGCTTTCAGTTCTTTATAACACACTGCTCAGCGTTTCTACTTAACATTTAGCAATAATTAAGTGGCATCTATTGCACCATAGCTCCTCTGGTTGCAATGTTAACCTCATGGTAATCTACACTACAGCAGCATCTTGTGATAATGAATTAAATGACTGGTGTCAACACTGTAGCTCAGGATTATCATAGACAGGGGAAAACATCCAAGCTGTTAGGAGTTTGTATAAGCTTCTGCTGACTACAGCCATTTCCAGTTGCTTTGCGTATCAATAGCAAGTACTGGCAGAGAGTGTCAAGTCAATGTCAGCCCGCTGGATTAATTCTGAGCTCATTATCATGAGTTATAAAGGTCAGGAAGGAGTCGGTGTTAAAGTTAAACATTTTGTGGTCCAAATTTAAATAAAAGATAAATAAAGCAGGTTAGAGTTTTGGAGACTTCTTCACTTTCTTTGGAAAGCTACTGTACTCATGACTTTGCTATTTAAGTGACATCTCTGGCCCCAATTCTTTCTTCCAGTATTCAAGACCTATCTCATAGTGGCTTCTTTAGCAGAGTTCACTTTTTGGTACAACACAAAGCAAAGTTTGGAATTACCTGGAAATGTCTAGTGGCAATATTACTCAATTAAACCCAAAACCTAACTGCTCCGATCTTCAGACACGGCTGAAGCGGACATGGGATGTCCATTGATGCTGCTTGATGGAAACTTGTTTTCTCCATCCAGTCAGAGAACAGTCAGGGTCTGGGAGGGAATACTATGTCCCATGATCTCCCACGAACATCCCATATTCTTCACCAGTGAGAAGACCAAGTATGCATTTCCTCATACAGTGATTGCCTTTGAGGAGCACACTTGAGGGATGCAAAGGAAACCATGGATGCAGAGCCAGGCAGCCCTTGGAACAGCTTTTAGACCACAAAGGGATGGCCACCTTGGTCAAATTTTTCCTGATTCACATGCTTCAGCATTTTGTTAACACTTGTAGGAGAAAACTACAAGTTTACTAACCCTTTAAGATTAAAGCAAAGTGTTACAGTTTTAACAGAAATAATGGACTGATTGCTCTTAACTGTACACTTGAAACTAGTAATGCTTTGGGGAGAATCTCTTACGTTTATGTCATCTGTTGCACTTGTTCACTGAATATTACCATGCTGGGTGGGATAAAAGAAAACCCGGGGATAAACTCTGCTCTCACTCAGGTCTGCATCAGGATTAACACGGTCAATTAACATGTCAATATAATCAGTCTGTTATAAAAGCAGCATTGACAAACACTGAATCCTGCTGAGACTATATAAATAGGGGGATTTTTTTGCTTTTAACTATGGAGTGGTTGAAGAATGTCTTGGCAGCTAAGACATTTCTTAATGATGATACATTTTCCAACAGTCAGCATTTATTACAGACCCACTGAGGTTGGTACAACAAGCATGAGAAAAGAGATGCTATGAGCACTGATACAGCACATTATATGACCACAGTGTTGACTGGTTGCTTGCCAGAGCAAACACAGGAAAATAAGGAACAAAGTAGTATAGTACTGCGCGCTTAGGGCAAGATTTTCATTATTTTTAAGTTAAAATAGTTAATGGCTTCTATTAGAAATTTATAGCTTTTCCTGTCTTAATACATTGGATAAATATTACTGTGGATTAATTAGTTCAAAGAAAACCATGACAAACTTATTTGGGAGTGGGCTTGGCCAGGATTATTTTATGCAGACTAATTTCTTTTAGGGCTTTGACAAAATCCTGAAGAGAATAGCCACAACGCACACTCCTCCTAAGACCCTGTATGCGAGAGGTGAAACAAAAAGAGCCTTACCTGCCTGTGCAGCTGTAATCAGAGCCGTGTTCCCTTCGTTGTCCTGCCAGTTCACATCAAGGTGAGGGCATTGTGCTAAGGCTATTACAATATCCACATAACCTTGGTAACAGGCAATGATAAGACCATTCTGTAAGTAAAATATAAAGAGAGAGTTAGGTTTACCAGACTCAAAAAACTTCACTGAGGAAGTGAAGTCCGCTTTTTTTATTTACTTTTTTTTTTTTTTTTTCCAGAATGAAGAACTGAGAAGATATCAGCATAACCAGTGATTAGCTCCAGGCACAATGTTCAGATCCAAACCACCACTTTTTATCTCTGCCCTTTGGCGACTAACATTTGGTATTCCTCAGAAATACCTAAGAGAGTAGGTATTATATTATGCTACTTGAAAAGTAACTGTTTATAAATGGCTTATGCTTATATGACTATATAATCTAGATCCAAATGAGAATAAATCAGCTTTTATTATATAATAAAATGAACCCAGCAGGTAAGATGAACTGGACCTGATCTGAATATTAATTCTCTGTAAAACAACTGCCTGTTCTCTGAAGGGGAAGTGGTAGGCAGGAGTCATGTTCATACTGCCTGTTGCTATCTTTAAATACTTCAGGTTTCCCATTTTACCCAGACTTTTTTTATAATCGTAAATAAAATAAAATTGCTTCTAGAGTTCCTGTTTAATGTGCTTTATGACAGCTGGAAGCTGTAAAACTTCCAGGACGAAGCCAAGCCAGAAGGTAAACCTTATAACTCAGCTCGGTTCCCAGCTAGTGTTTCACTCCACAGAGGCAAACTGACAGCTTCCCTAAAATACATAAAAATACACTTGTCATTAATTAAATGGAACTACAGTACTTAATCCTGGCTGCTCTCTTGACCACTAGGATTAAAACCATTATCTCTGATCTTCAGGATTACTTGGGCAGCCCAGTGTTCATCTGCACGGGGCTGAGGGGCATAGAGGAGGGCAGGTGCAGATAAATCAGTGCTCCCTGCACTCCCTCTTCACTGCCAACGTGTGATTCAATTTCTCTGAGCTCAGCATCACTCTCTGACTATTGAAAAGATAAGGGCAGAGACACGAATCTCAACCTCTCTGGTAACCCTGCCTGTCTAAAACGAGCTCACACAGATATGCTGCAATTTCATAACCACAAAAGACTAGCAAGAAGAATCCAGTTATGAAAACCGAATGGCCCATCCTGCCTTTTCCATCATTTTTCTAAGCTGCTCTTGCATAAACACTCTTTCTTTTTCTTTTCCCCATGGACACGACTGAGACAGAGCCTTTCGCCAAATGACAACAGCTGCAGTTTCTGATTTATTGTCATTATAACTAGTTAATATTTCAGTGTCCTGTTTCATTGTTACTCTGGATAGTCCTTTTGGTTTAGGTGGCAACCAGCTTCATTAAGAAACAGAGGCAATGCCAAATCTTTGGGACGCTCACAGGCTATGTACAGTATTTCTAATTACATGTTTTGATAAAATTATTACTCTGATTTCTTTTATTCTCAATTCATTCTTGTCCTCAGTATGAAACAACACCCATCACTGCTTTATAAAGAGCATCTCCATTTCCTTATGAAGCACCTGTAGTACTTCAAACCATTCTATCGAAATTGTACACAGGATTCTGCTTAAAGATATGGATATATACACACATGACCTGAAATAGGTAACTAAAATATACATACTCTCCTGGTGGGATTGTTCAGATTAATCCAAGTTTTACTACAATGTAATCATTCTTAGCTTTTTTTTTTTTTTTAAAAAAAAAAAAGTATCAGTGTCCATTTGGTAAGGACTTGAGCATTATTTTAGTTCTTTAATAATTTTGTCTTTCACCTGATGTTCAGGATATAGGTCTTTATAGTTCCAAAAACTCTGCAGATTTAAACCACCACTCAATCATTCAAAAAAAAAAAAAAAAAAAAAAAAAAAGCCAATTACTAATGATAGCAGAAAACTAAGCGTGCAATAGGTTGGAGACCTAAAATTGTTAACAATAAGAAGGCAGATCCTACTGTTCACTAAAAAAAATGGCATTTCTGAAGGGTAATATTTTCAAAAAGCTGTAAGAATATCTTAGTGTAGTTTTCATCTCTAATGGAAAAAAGATGTTTCACTCAGTATGTGGAGGATATTTTCACAATATATTTTCACAGGACATTTTTGTGTTCTAAAAGTGTTTTCCAGTTGCTTTAAAAAAAAGTTTATTTTTTGCTCTCTTTAAAAGAAAAACAAACTGTAAAACAGGAAAGCAAACAATAACAGACAACAAACATTAGCTCTTTTTTGCAAGAGGCTTTTGCACGACAGTATTTAGGGACTTTTGTCCTACTTTAGTGGGTATCATCTCCATCAGATAGAGTGCTAAAGACATATCCAACACACACCGGCATTCTGATTTCAGTGGATATGAGACACAAATGATGTCAAAATCAATCAATATCTCATTCATCATTCTGAGTTTACAAACCAGGAGGATTACTTAGGTATCAACATTTTCTAAAGTTTATTTTCTAAAGATGCTATCAAAGACTGCTTGCTTAAGGATAGGGAAAGGCAACAGAGAGTAGGAGCTTTCTGTGGGATTACGTGATGCAGTAACAAGGAAAATAATTTTTTTGGAGGACGGTTGTATGAATCTGAAGTGTTTCAGGTCCGAGTGTGAGAAGCGGTATCTGATGGAGCATGCCCAGCACTCCCTGGTTGAGAAGCAAAACGAGCAATTGCACTAGGACATAAAAACAAGTCGTTTCACCGCCATGCAGTTCCCAGCGACACCCAGGGCCGTAAAGCTGATGCAAGTGCTCTCTGGTTGCCCTCACCGGTTATGTGTCTCATAGGGAGGTGGTGAGACAAACCGCTTGCTGAGGGGCTGCGTTCCTCTTGCGAATGCGTCAGATATTGAAATGAGGTGCAGGAGGCTACAGCTTTAGAATAAAAATTGCAATAAACCCCTCAATTCAACAATCATTTCCCAAATCCTGGTTCAATGATACCATGGTAATTTGTGGTTTCATGTTGCTTTTTTTTTTTTTTTCCTTCCTTTTTTTTCTCTTTGCATTCATTTCTGGCCCTGTCTGTATTCCGCTTGCTGAAAGTTAGAAGAAGCAGATTGGCCAGGATGCACAATCAATCAATTGCAACATGAGTTATTAGTCTGGAATCTTTAACTTTGTGTACCAATAAATACTATTATCCACAGCCACAATACATTACAAACTCTTCCAACAATCTCAATTGATAAATATAACTGATACAAAACTGCTTTCAGCAAACTGCTTTTTGAAGCAATTGGTAAAGCAGTAGCCTGTGTCACAGAAGTCTGTAGGAAAATACAGCTGTGCGCTTAAAGTTTTTTTAAAAGATAAAAATAAAGCAGTGTAAATGAATTTTAGCTAGAAAATTCTGAACATGAGTAATATGGTTATCCTCAGAAAAGAGATGACTTTTCATCTTATTAGTGTTCTACCAAGGCATCAATTATTCTGCTCCTCATATGAAGGGTCATAGTGCAATTGTGAAATGGCCAATGTATGTGGAAAAAACAAAAAAATTAAACTGAATCTTCCTATTATTTTGTCAGTAAGATCAGTTCTCAGACATATTCACCATATGTGAAAGCTTTAGGAGAAGGAAGATTTGTAATTCTTAAATGCACGTACCCTGCCTAAGACTTCAACCTTTCTCCTTCAACCGCATCCCTTTTCCTCTCTTTGCTTTCATATGTCCTCAGCCACCACTTACTTTAAATCATGGTAACAACTCAAACTGTTCCCATTAAATAATAATAATAATAATAATAATAATGAATAACTGTACATACATCACAGCGTGCAAGCACAGTATCCCTGCTTTTCAAGGGCTGTTGTGTTAGCTAAGACCTGCTCTCTCCTGTTCAGCAGCCAGGGTTGCTGCCCGTCATTCTCCCAGATCAATGAAACAGAACGGGCAAAAAAAAAAAATCCGCTTTGATCCTCTGTGCAGAAGAGACTGTAAACATGAAATGGCACCGATGCCTTTGGATTATAGGAAAAAAGGATTTGTTCATTACAGGAGACCGGGGCTGCTGGCTTACTCTGAATTTTGCAACAGATACTATTTCATTTTTCAAATACCGCGTACAGACTCTGCTTGATAAACAAGAAAATATGGGTCATCCATCAGATCAACTACATTAACATTTACTGTATATTTTTCTATGTAATGGGGGAGTGGGTTGAAATTCAGCTCAGTAACAGGGGTTTTTCCAAGTAGAAGCCATAACACTGCCAGGTGCTGAGGGCTCTGTCTTTCCTCTGTGGAATATTTGGCATTTCACAGAGTTTCCCCACAGTTTTTCTGTAGTATATGACATATCTTCTTTTTATGTGACTAGCACGGTTTTGAAACATGCCCCGTTATTTTGAGGTGACAGAGCAAAATTAACAATACTTTATTTAGAATATATGGCAAAACAGTCAGTCTGGGATAAATTACTTATTTTCCATATATTCTAAATAAAGTATCTAAACTATAACTAATTTTCTTAATTTCATCCCAGAGTACTTAACTGGACATTTCAGGCGTGGAACTACCTGAAGTTAATGAGATGTTGCAACATCTTCCTCAAGTAATGTTTACAAATTGTAAGAGTTTCATAGTGCTCTTCTATAATTGGACTAAAAGTATTGTATTAAAATTCCCTACAAAAGCATAAACCTGAAATTTGCATGTTTGAAATAGAATAAAATAATCTTGGGAAACTTTTGATTCCTTTTAAACTGGTATTTTTTCATGTGCCTTTGATTTCATCTAAGCCTGGAATAGTGCTGCCACTATAAAAATAAACTCTGCTTTCCTCAGCTGTGTCAGCTAATGACATAACAATGTGTCTGATTAAGTGAGGTCATGGATATCTCAGGAGACAATTTTATAAATCAGATGTTATGACAAAATTACAGAGGTAAGGCTATTTGTACACTAGATCATTACAGATAATAGAGATCACAAGAAATACTAGAGGATCAATAACGAACTCAAGCTGAACAGCAGAGCAAATCACATACAGCATGCAATTATTTTCACTTTTAAAAAGATCTCTTCAGGCAACTTATTTTCCACCAAGGTGCTGAGAATGAAAAGAGCTTGTTATAGCTTTTTGCCTATTATCTCCGACAACAATGGGTCTGGCAAAAGACTAAATTGACATTACCCATTGCTTTTCATAAGCATTGGGATAAACAACTGCCCGGTTTGCTTTGCATGCATCTGTAAGTATTAATGACAATTTGGCAAGGTTGATTTAACAGCAATGATTAAAACTGCATGTAATTGAATTAAATCAGATAATGATTCATTGTAATCCATAATCATATGCAGGGACAACTACGAAAATTATGTCTAAGTTAAATGCATATTACACAATGTTATGAGCAATAGAAATGGAAGAATAATAGAACAAAAAGGAATACAAAGTTGTGTTTAAACTTTTTCTTGTTGATTTACTAAAATAATAATTCATATATTTAGTATTTTGTGTTATACATAACTCACTATTGTAACAGAACTATATATAACTATCACTCACTGTAACATAATTCACATACAAAGCAAAAACAAAAAAATCAGGTCAAGTATTTAAAAATAAATCTCCCAAAATGATTTGAGGGAAATTCTGATTTCCACTAAAAACTCTGGAAGTCTGTGAAACTTGGGTTAACAGAGATTCTAAATTTGCATTGTATTAAAGAAGAGCAAAATGTAGCGCTGAGCATCACTATCCACTATACGCTAATTTGTGTATAATGCACAAAACCTTCCAGTCTGCATAAAGCAATCTGAGAAACTTTCATAAATGGCTTGGGCTTATATTATAATTGGTTTAGCTGATTAGATCAACGGCGACTGAGATGAGGTAATTATTCAGGTCATCAGTCCCATGGAAAGTGGTGTTTATGTGCTACAGAAATCCATCAAGCACATAAGCTTTAATATTACTGCACAAAATAATTTAGGCTGACCTTTTAGAGAAAGGGCTGCAACAGCTTGTATGTTTCAAACATACAATTTTATATTGGGAAAGCGACAAAAAAGAGCTGGGAATTTAAATTAATTTTGTCCGACTGTTGCTTGGACAAAACCCCACATGCCTGGAGGGGGGAGATGCTGATTTTGCTGGGGGAAGCGATCAGACAAGTGCAAAAGAGTATTCAAGCAGGGACAGAGCGGCAGCATGCAAAACCCTCTGACTCCTCTGCAGAGGAATACAGTAGCCTGAAGTATAATCACATATCCAAAAGCAAGCTTAAATGGCACTGCCCCTTCCAGTGCCTGAATACTGAAGGCAAAAAATTGTCACCTTCGCTTCACGGCATTATGAGTGCTCACAGATTCATTTCACAGTGTGAATTGCACTCCGCTGGCTAAAAACACGGGCCACTCTGTGGACGTGCAGATGATAACCCACCATTTTTCCCCTTCATTTTGTGGGATATGTTTGACTTTGCTTCATAAATGCCTCTTGTAGCAGTCAGGCCACATGTCTTTAAGTAAAGGTATAGCTTAGTATATGTATCATCTCTGCAGAAGTCCTTACTTAATCTATTCTAATCCAAATCTCCATGATCACCTCTAAAAATAGTCCCAGGAAAGTTCATTTTACTATGCCTGCAAAAGCTCCCATTACACAACAACGAAAATCAGTGCCACTTGTGTAATAAATCCGACAACAAGAAAAGGTAATAAAATTAGCATGACTTTCCTTATTTACTAACATGTACGTTGTCTGAATGGGTTTCAGCGTCACTAGTGATATAAGCAGCTGGCAGAAACCTCGAGAAACTGCTGCCAGGGGCCACTGGGGACACACAAGGCAACTAAACGCACACCATGTAGCCAGAGATATCCCAGTGGGTGGGATATATACGAAACAATTTTTTTTAATCATCTGGCAATACTGAGAGATGCTTGTGAGGGATTAACCCTTCTCTTTTTTATTCATATCAAGCCACATAATAAAAGCACGTAATACAATGGGAAATCAAAACCCCTTGAGGTGAATGGGCACTTGGGGGTTGTGTACTGTTCCACAGGAGGCTGGAACACATCCCCAGCTCCCGCACTGTCCGATGTCTTCTCCCAACACCAGCCATATAGCCTCCTGACATAGCTCCCTCGACCGAAGCTGGTGGGGAGAGGATGATTGAAGAGTCAGATGATGATTTCTTCAACCCATGGGAAGCCCGATGGGAGAAAAACCGGAGCATTGCACCAAAAGTAGCAATCCCTTTTTCTCCTCACTCCTGTGGAGAGTTCTCATCTTCCCGTGCGGCAAACCCCAGGTGAGACAGCACCTGGTTGCTCAGGAGCCCTTCGCTGCAGCCCGTCCCCCCAGGGATGCTCCGGGAGCCACAGAAGGCAGCTTCTCTCTCACACTCCTCTACCCCCAGCATCTGTGGCCACCTCTCACCCCGCACGCGCCTCCCCCAGATCATGCCGTGTCCAAAGGGCTGGAGGGCTGCTGGAGTACAGAAGAGGTTTTTTGACTGTATAGCCTGACCAACAGCCAATGCTCGCTGGCACCTCCTCTCCCGACCACCGGAGAAAAGGGTCACTTTGGTTCTCGCTGTATCGCATCCTCCCAGCCATCCCTGTCACTGTGGAAGGAGGCCAGAAGCCGAGGGCACCCAGGATTACATCTAGCAGCGGAAACAGCCCCACAAAAAAAATATGCGCTGAGGGACACTGTGTCGATGGAGTTGCAGGAGGCCTGGGCTGCATTGCCAGCTGTTTTACTACAAGTTAAGATGGCACTTGGTGATACTTCTGAACACATCAGCAACTGGACTTATCACATGAAAAATCTTTTATTGTTCTTTCCTCTCTGAACCTCAGCTTGAAACAAAGAACTGAAGACCTGAACCCGTGAACAAGAGTTAGTAGCAGCTACAGCTAACTCAGGTATATTTTAACATTGAGGTACCTGAGTTAGGAAATTTAATATTATTGTATTGAATTAAAAAAAAAAAAAAGTAAAAGAATATTTGCTTAGGATGTTAGCAGGTATATACATTCATACTCAAGATCAATTTTGTTAAAATAATGTATTAATTTGCAGTGATAGCTGGTAAGACTATATATTAAGAATGTAGTCATCAGTCTGAAGTTTCATCAGGTAGGAAAAGTGCCTTTGCTAGTGACCGCAGACTGATGTGCAACAAAGCAATATACAGAATGAAAAAGTTTATATGAAAAGACAGGAAACTGGGATCATTTTCCCCCAACTGAAAACAGAAGTGACCAATCAGCCTAAAAATAAGCTTTGCAATATATGTGAGATCTCTGGTCACAGCAGAGGTAAACAAGGTATCATTTTAGAAGAGGAATATGTAAGGTAACTTTAAGGAAATATGGTTTAATAAAAATAACACATACTTAAAATGAACTGAAAGGTCACCTAGCAAAGCTTATCGTCGTTCTGTACATTAAAAGGAAGTTATCTCAGGATTCCACAACACAGCAAATCAGCCCGGGATACCATTTTCAGGGAAGGGTTCTGTGTTCTGTTTATGGGGTGCCTGGCTGTAAAGGACAGAAAATACTGTGGGAAGATGGTAGGGAAAATAACACAAATTTTATCAGGTTAAATTTCACATTTTCAGTTTATTTAGACTGTCGTGTTAGGTACAACTACTAAATAGTGATGATCCCTGACAAATAATGCAGCCTTACTAATCCTAGCTTTCCTGTTTGTATAGCACATACTAATCAGTGTTAATACTGTCAAATGTTAGTGCTAAGTTTTGATAGTGTTGACAGTAATAACACATGATACATGGCAGCCAGATTTATACATCCCTCTTTGCTATGCCTGTTTTTCGATATCTGTGCTAGACGCAGGTTGCTCTTCTCTTGCTTAAAAGTGAGGGAAGAGACATTTATAAGAAAGAAGCGAGAGGTCTGACTTCAGAAAACAATGTAAATTATGTACTGAACTTTAATGGCAGGGGGGATCCTGATGTAAACCCTGAAGGCTTTGCTACCACAAATGCCGTGTCTTAAAGTGCTCTCAACATTAGCAACCCAAACCGTCAACTGCAGAGGGCTGGGGGAGGCAACGTGACAGACTCCCACCGACGTCAGGATCCTGCCCCAGTGAGCTGATTTTAATTTCATTACTTTGTCTTTCACTGGCTTGCTATGCAATGTTCAACAAGGCTTCCAAGGGCTGTAAAGCATCCTGTGAACAATGATAATGTATTTCCGGATCCTTAAATGAACAGCACATTGTTACGCTTTGCTGGGAACGGGAGTTTCCAGCTAGCGATAGATTTAAAACAGCAAAGCGCGGATTGCTTCCTCCTGTGAACACATGAGGCTGGGAGCTCCTGCTGCTCGGGGCAATTGCTGCACAAAGCTGCAGTGCATTTGGAAACCACTGAAAGACAGTGAGTTTGTAATAAGACTCAAACTATACCTTTTGTGGAAATAATTATATGGAAAACATTTTGGAGAATCTCTCAATTGCCTGATTACTTCAAAATCCAATGTTACCATAATAGGCTTCCTACCAATTATATCATTGAAGCATTTGGGGGTTTGTTTTGGGTTTGGTTTTGGGTTTTGGGTTGTTTTTTTTCAGGAAGTAAAAACCCCTAAGAGTTAAACAAAATGATAGTCAAAGGTGATCATCTAACAGCATAACCCAAACCTGATGGGACTCCGATACAGTGCACTCTCTCACCACGTAAGAACTGTTAGGAACATTCAGAAACCAGTTTAGATCCAAGTCCTGGGCCAGACAGACACCACTGTTAACTTCTGTCCTGATCTCTAAATATATACATATATTCACACACATATAAGATAAAAGGGAGAGTTTGCAGCATTTAAAAAATGTATCTTGTAGTGCATTCAGAAGCTATGTAAAATGCATTTTGTGCACTGACATAACTCTGTCAAAAAGTACTCCCTTTGGCTTTAAGGCATATGATTCATCTCTTCTCTATGTGTTTAACAGATACATTTTCCTTTGTGTTATGTGCTGTCAGACACAGGCTGACCATAGCTTATATCTGTTGAAAGAGGCTAAATAGAGAGTTTGAATGCATAGGTTTTATCAGGAGACTTCTCCAAATGTAATGACTCATAAAATCTTTGTAAGCAGTAAGTTTCACTTCAACACTGGCTAAAAGATAAACGTACAACCTTCTACTCTGTCATAGCCTGTCATTGTATCTAACCTGTCTCTTCTATAAACAACATTTTAAAGGCCCCACTGCATTTTCATTGTGGAGTTCTCTGAAGAGACATGGGCAGCGATGAGCTTGCAAGCCCCCTCTTGTGGCAACGAGCTCCTGTGGTTGTATTAGGAAAGACCTTTCCAAGAAGTTTCAGTTCCTTTCCTCCAACTTCTGTAAATTAATTTTGCTTGTGTTTCTCTGAGCCTCTTGTTTGTGGAATCGTACCAGACTCAAATCTTGTAAAGAAAGAGCCCAGGAAGAGGTCTAACTGCCACTGAAGGGGAAAAAAAAAAAAAAAAAAAAGTCTCTTTCCTCAAAAGGAAATCAACTTGATGAAGAATCCATCAGGGTGAAAGCTCCTCCTTGCAGAGACCCTGTGCTCACCACGAAGAGCAACCACATACCCTTCTTGGGACACCAGAGATGGGGGACCGCCTGCATGCTACACACAACTCTGCATAATACCACACACAAAAGTACCAGCCTATTGCCCCACTCTTTGATGTAAAGAAGCTCTAACAGCGAAAAAAAAGGCCCAGTCTCCATCTTAGTCTGCCATTTGACAGTAAGTTTCATAACAACATCAGCGGATAAGTAACACCCTCATTGTATCTTCTTCCCAATCACCCCTGTACTCTGCCTTTTGAATCTCCTTGCTTCCTTTTCTATAACACTTCTAAAATAACCCTCCCTATTGATCTCGGATCTAATAATAATAAGCCTTATTGATCCCAGACTGACCTGAATCGACCAGGAAACTGCACTAAACTTTCTCCCTCCAGTGAAAACAAAGAGAGGGGAAAAGACCAGCTGCCCTTGCACAGCAGAAGGGCAAATGCGTCTCAGATGACAGAGACGGATTAGTATTTAGCCTACAGGGTTCAACTTCAGTCTAGATGTGTTATCACATAGCAACAGTCAGCATCCTCTTTTCAACCAAGAGGATAACAGGGTAACAACAACCAGTAGTTGTTCATGAAAATGCAAGGTACATACTGATGTTCAGGAAGAAATGTATGCTGAAGTATGATTGGTAGACATGAAGGAGGTTCTCCAGCTGGACCAGGTGTTACTATTTTACTTCTATCAAGCAAAGATCTCACTGATGGGATCTCATTAGCTTGTCTCTTCAGATTATCATTAACTAGTGCAACTGAAGAAAGCCCTTATAATTGTGCTTTCCACAATGGAAGAGCTTCCTTTATCTAGGATATGCATCCGGTTTTACCTAGACTGGTTTTCATCTCAGTTATGACCCTTCCTGTTTTTTCCCCAGCTCTAACAAGGCAAAAGATTTCTTTCTGCATGAATATGAAAGAGGTCTCCTGCTTTTCCTTAGAAAACAAACTTTTTGAGCAATAGATACAGCTGTGGTAAATTGACAGGAGGTGTCTTTTTTTCACTCAGAGACCTAAAGTGGATTTTGGTATGTATGGATTAGTGTCAACTCTCGTGATCCTAAAGGGTTGCAATCCTGTAATCCCACAGCTCCATGCAATGCAGCTACTGTGGAGTATCACAGATGACCACGCTGGAGGCCAAAAACTGGATTTCATAAATATTAATCCTTGGATTCATGTTTGTGAAACTTGGAGGAAAGTGCCACGGTTCCTGACTTCATAAGACGTCTTTCACTCATTCCCACGTATGCACTGTTTATTACTAGTGCTCCACAAATTGCATTGAAAAGTGGGTCTCCATAAAGAAAGAGAGAAGAGGCACTAATAACTGTAATTTTTTTAACACAGCCTTGATAAATTCAGAGTCTCTGAATATTAGAGATTTTCAGTTCTGGGTGAAAACACTACCTTCAAACAAAGTATGCAATTTTCAAGCAATGCATAGTGAACTAGCATTGCTAATACTAAACAGTACAAATTTTATGCCCAGGTTTTTCATCTTTTATAACTGTTAGAAACACTGATGACTGTGATCACATTTTAAATTACAGCAGAACATGTGGATTATGTTTCAGTAAGACTTTTCTAGTTTTTATGCAAATATGCTTTGGTCAAGGGCAAAGAGGATTGGACTCTTGTGACTTACACCTACACTGATGACTCCATAATGTTCATGGCTGTTTAGACAGCAAAAGCTAACTCCTACCATAAAAACCATCAAACTACGGTTCTGTCTATTTTAGGAATAAAGTAACCGATAGGCTGCATTCAGCCACCGGAGGGGAAATCCAGCATGCCTCAGACTTCCCATTAAGGAATGGTTCTTCCTGAAGGTTTAGCATCACCCTGTGAAAAGTGCACCTGTTTGAACAAAAGGCAGAATTATATTTTTGAAAGATCAGAGACTAGCACTTGGCTAAATCAAGAACGCTGCTGCTACTGGCTTGCAAGTCCTAGTGAGCAGCCTCACATTAATTTAGTGCTGTATTTAGGGAATGGGCTGGTCCACGATGATGTTAATCTGCAAGAGGCTCAGCCTGTTTTTTTGTTTGAGAAAACACATACTGTGACACAGAATTAATCTGTTCAGAGGGACCTTTTTTGTTCTGGTAGTTCACTGTTTTTTTTGTAGATTCAACTTTTTAAAAAATCCTGAAGAATGTGGTTCTAAAGCAGCTTTTTCCTTAAAGTGCGTATCTCCATTTTAAATTTCTCTCTTTTACTATCTCAGTTGGCCAAACAAGGATTCATCATCCACAGCAGCTGTAACAGGTATCAGTGTATGAGCAGACAGCTCAGCAAAGCTGAAAATCGTATTATTTGGAATATCCAAGTCAGAGACAGTAGCATCACCATCTTATCTGTCTCAACTACAGCACTGCACCTTGAGTTTAGTAAGCAAACGCAGCACACGCTCGTACGGTGTGTCATTACCTGGTGGCAAGAGCTGCGTGAGGCTCTACCTGCCGTTGGTGCAGTCTCTCCTCTTCTACAGAGACTGTGAGCACCCAGTTTATCTCAGGTGAGTGCCTAGCTCCATGCAATACAGGCAGCAAGGCATCTTCTGCCTCTGTGCCTGGACCTAAGAAACTCATCTTCTAATGAATACACCCCATTCATCTAAATAATGAAGAAACCTAGGGAGGGATTGAACATTAATATAGTGTTGAATTTGAAGTAAAGAAGATAGAATTAAATATCTGAAAAAAGAGGGAGGAGTAATTTCCCATTTATATTCAAATGTCTGGAATTACTAGCGGTGACCTGCCTTTGTAAAAAACAAATATATATACTTTATAGAACAGTTTCAGTCAAACAATCCAGAAACTATTCTTCTTCTGCTTCATAAAATTGGAGAATATTTGGGTAAACTGCAAAAGGTTTCTCTTGAGTCAGCACTCCAGGAATTCATACAAGCAATCTACTTTTTAATTTAAGGACCTATGCCTATGAGAGAAGTGGTAGACATTTAAAACACAGTTTTCTTAACAAAATAACACCTTTTGCTGAAAAGAAACACACTTCAAAAAAAGCAGTATGTATCAAACACATCTGAAGGAGGTTTTTCAGAGCTGTTTGCAGTGAGCTTGACACATCTCCGTGCCTCACAGCAGCTGAATTGCAACAGAGTCTTTGGGTACGTCAGGATATTGCTTGACTGCAGGATGGAATTTTCGTTGGTAGAGGCTCACTAAAGAGAGCAGTATCTGAACACACGAAGGAACCTTTGAATTATACCCAGGCCTCGGAAGAGAAAAAAAAAAAAAAAAAGATAGCTGGTGTATAAGAAATTTTCAATATGCGGCTGGAAACTAAGAATCATCATAAAAGCTCTCCAATCTCTCCAGCTGAAGATTTGTAAATAAATACTTTTATATGAAATAAAAGGATACAGAGAAATATTGGCTACCTGACTCGTTCCACCTCAGTTTGTGACAGCTTTTACTGTTCACAAGAAGACTATATCCTAATGCATTCAATGTTGGCCAAACATCATAGCAATTACTGGACTAGCACTTTCCAGCTGCATCCATATTATTCATGTCTTAAAAAAATTAGGAATTAGTGCATGGGCCTGCACATCCACAGTGGTCTGTGTATCTTTCCAGGATTTCTGTTGACAGGAGAATTCTTCCCATTGGCTCAGTATGTCATGAGGCCACACAAGGTGTCATGGGTGATCTGTTGCCATTAGAGAGCTCCACCTAAGCAAACAGGCTGGCAAGCTCAGAAAACTGGAAGTGTATTTCAGCTAAAGGTATAAACCAAGGGACATCAACAACTGCAGAGATTCCTGTATGGTAAATGAGAACCTTTGGTAGAAATGGACTTGGTTGCTTAGAGAGACTTGTCCATTAAAATAGTACAGAGGTGACCTGTAAACCAAATTTTCTTCATTTTTGTGGTGCCCAACTCCAAAGCAATGGAGTTTTCTAAGAGATGAGAACAAAGAAGCACAATTACTTTGAAGAAATATTGTAAAGAAGATTCCATTAATATTTGTGCAATTTTTCTATTTCATAATAATGAAGAGCATGATAGAGAAGCAAACTCTCCAACCATTGGATAAGCACAGGGTGGTTAGCAGTAAACAGGAATAAGGAGAATAAAAAGCTGGGATGAAGAGGTATTTCTGTATTTAAAAGCAAGATAGTATGTGTTGGTGTAACTAAATATTCTATTATAAATTTGGCATTTTGTTATTAGCAATGTGTGACATATTCTTAGTGTAAGTTTTCAGCTGTGCAGCCTAATACATCACACTGAACAAAACCCATTACATTTCCACCTCATAAAGGAATAACAGTAATTTTTCTAAAGTTAGTCCGTGTTCATTTAGCTGTCACTCACGGGCTACACTCGTGGACAAATCAAACAGTTTTATAGGAGGCTGAGGCAAAACCAGAAGATTGACATTTCTACATCCGATTGATGATTAAATATACCTAACCACAATTAAGATGCTAAATGATAAATGTTTTGTCTACATCTTTTTGGCACTTAACTTCTTTTTGTTTCATCATAACTGAATATGTGGAGCACCACCTGTCCTTCTTCAGCAGCAGACCTGTAGGAGCATCCTTAAACCCATCTGTGCGCGGCCTGAGAACAGTAAATCTCAGCGGCATGAAACCTCCCAGCTCCACGCAGAGCTGCCCGCGGAGCTGAGCTGGGCACACCAGCAGCACAACCGGTTGCCAAAACTTGCTCTTCTCTTGCCCTGCGGGTGGACACAGGACTTGGGAGCAGCAAACGCTGTCCTTCATTACCACCAAATCTACACATGTGTTGTTTCTTCAGCCATAACCTCTAGAAGCAAATGCACTGAGGTCTGTGTTTTCTGTTCTGCTTTTTTTAATTCCTCTAATGTGCATTTTATCATCCAGTGGTGAATGTTTCATTTCCCAGGACTGACTCTCCCACCTCGTTCTTTTGCCAAAGAAAAGAAATGTACAACTAATACTTTCAGTTTTGAAAAAGTAAGAATTGATGTGCTAACGATGTAGCCTTCAAAGCCTCTGAGCCCTTTATTTCACAGAGAACTTTCCACTTGCTACAGAAGTCCACCAGACCGTGCCCAACACTACCAAGCAAGAACCAAAAACCCTTTCCACATCTCAGGAAGGACATACAGGTCAGATGAAATTGCATCAGCTACACAAAGGCAATGGCTCATACAAGAGCAGTAAACTGAAGGAGATGTGTACCTTAATTATTTAGAAGAAAACTGTTTTTCAGGTTATGATCTTTTCTATTTTTGAGTCAGGTTTCTCACCCTCCTTCCTTAAAAAAGCGTGTGCTAACTCATCTTACTCAGCTGGATATTAGAAAGCACAGGGAGGAAATATTAAGGTCTTGCCTCTACTAGAAGACTGAAAACTTATAATTTCCTTCTCTTTTTTTAAGCTTATGTACAAGCAAAAGAACTTTTACATCCAGATTTGAAAATTACTCATTTAATAGCATTTTACTTTCCATATATCCTCATTCATTCATATTAAATTGTTTGTGGCATGAGGAACCTCATCAGTACGTGCTTTTCTGCGTCAGATGTCTCTGGCCTAAATACTTGCTTAAGGACAAAAACTCCAGTATGCTTAGAGAGATTTAAAATCTTTTCAGAGAATATATAAGCAATTTTCTAAGTAATTTCTGGTTTCCCTGTCACTTCTACTAAAATTTTCATCACTCTTTTGAAATGCTTTGATCTGGAGATAGGCTGTGAAGCTGTCGGTTTCCACTGGCTTTTATTTTTAATTCAATAGGAATTAAGGTAACTTACTTCTGTGTAAAAAAGCTGCACTGTAATAAAAACGACGAGAAGGTTTGTTACGATCTTCCTTCACTTGCACCGATGAGAAAGGCAAAATTTTACAGAAGTGAAATGAAATGGAAACCAAAAGATATAAACAAGCATGGTAAAACTTATGGTTTTCTCCCTCAGTTTTCAGGCACCTGAAAGCAGTCACAGGTTTTCTCCTAAACCAGATAATTTTCAAATGTTTTGCTAAGTGTTTGGAGTTGTTTTTCTACTTCTCTGACACAAAATGAGAGAAAACTCCTTGGTAATCCTGCAATATTTTTAAGAGCAGGAGGTCTGGTCTTTGTATTTCGACTTCAAAATTCTGGGCAAGATGTTTCCTGTTCCCTTCAGAGTCCAACTCCTTCAATCCACCTCTGGAAAGAGACAGACAATAGGAAATACGTAAAATGAAGACTTGTTGCAATTAATTGATACTAACTAAATTAGTATCAAAATCCTACAGCCAAAAATCACCTTCTTCCCCTTAACATTTGAAAATCTCATATTGGAACTTTGCACAGTAGAATTGTTGTTAATAACATGATTATACCAACTGACATCGCTTTGTAGCAGTAATCTTAAAAGTTCAGCCAATACAAGTAGAGTTCAAAATCGTGTATTTTGGAATAATATTATTGATTGCAGTAGCGCAAATAATGAGGTGAAGTCTTTCCAGATACACTCCCTGAAGACCTTAAAATCTGAAAGGGAACAACAGGACACGACTGTGGGAAGGAAGAGAGAAGCAATTTTGTGAAATTAATGACGACAATATTTGAACGCTGTTGTTAGTTTTTATATCACGTGAATGATCCTCACGTGCCCTTTCCCCCGTGACTGATAAGCTGCCAAATTGTATAGGCTTTGCTGTAATTCTTATTTCCTATAAGACACACACTAACAATTTAGTGATAAATCAGAACTGATGCAATCGCAGTACTAGAAATAGAAATTACACAAGGAAGTGGAAAATATGGTATTCAAAGTCTGAACTAGGTACCTAAGTGCTATTTTAAACAACTTCCTCCCCAGAGGAATGTAGTTTGTGGACAGCAAGGAGTAAACAGAAAAGAAGGGCCAATATACACATTAAATTCACCAAATACAATTACAATTACTATTTTGCATTACAGAAACTTTAGTAGTGATTTTTTTTTTTTTTTAATTCTCAAAACAATGTATTTCACCACGGATATATTTGAATGAAATTTTCAGACTCTGCAGATTGGCAGATGAATGACAGTAGGCTAGTTAACAAGAGATATTAATTACAGAATTGTGAATGGTACTTTTCCGCACACTCCACTTGTCCAAATAATAATGGCAGTATAGAGAGCTGAAATTTTTAAACGCAATGGCTATTTTTCCCTGTGAGCAGTCCAGCATGAAGCCAGCAGCCCTCATTTCACTCTGCTGGGGAGATGTACTTCAGTGAGACGTGCACTACAGCTAGGCAGAGTCAACTTTTCACATAACTCTTTAATATCCACGAATGTGGCCTGACGAGCAGGTCCAGCTCTGAACCCCTGCTCCAGCAGACTCAGCCCGGGTACCTGAGCGGGAAGCGGCACCACGAGCGTGCACCTGCGGGTTTGGTGCCGGTGGCCCCGGTACCGTGCTCCCGCGCTGCCACGGCTCTTCCTTCGCACCCATACCAAAGGAAACCCCGTGTTCTTAAAATCCTTCCTCTCTGCGATATTTATCACACGGATCACATGTATTTATGCTATTTAATTGGCAACGTTAATCTGTTTTGCCACACGGTTACTATGTCTAACAGGGTGACCGAATTTGTGGTTCTAGCACAAGAGGGTAGGAGTTTCTACTGGTCTAGCATCAAGTACTAAAACTCCAAAGACAGGTCATAGTATTTTTTGGTGACACCTGATAGCTAGGGGATTTCATAGCTTTAACGCCAGCAGAAAAGAGAGTGATAGACCTCAGATACAAAACACACTGGGGAACAGCATCATCTTCCTTGAAAAGTCCAGGCAATTATTTTTTTCTTATTTGAACTCATATCTTTAGAGGACAATCCATTCACTGTACATTTGTAATCTGTGAAAAGCACTGTAACAATCACATAGCTGCACATCAAAATACTGCAGCTCCACCCGCACCCATCTGTGAGTGGAGCCTCCGCTCATAAATCAACTGTACTGACTGTAATAAGCATAAACTAGGTCAAGCTAAAAATGTCCATGGAAAGATAAAATGACAATAGTAAGTGAAAGGCATTTCACAATCTTGCATCTTAGAGAAAAGTAATTTAGGTGATAAATTTTAAGAGAAAGGCTGACATTTATTCACTATGTCTCTTTCTTTTTTTCTTTCTTTGTGTCTTGGGATGCTTATAGTGCTTACTGCTTCTAAAATGTCTCATATGAGTATTAAATATTTCAATGTTTGTTTCACATCATATCACTAACGGGATGATTGGGACGTAATGTATGGTGGGAAAGGACTACGGTATCTGCTTATATTTTCAGAATTCAAAAGCAACTATATTTATTGCAACAGGTCTGATTTGGTAAGGCAGCTCTTGCCTGTCAGATTTTATTATCTTGCTTTCGCAAGGAATTTTCCACATGTATGTAATGGATCCAATACACTTCATGGGAACTTGTACGGAGATGTCTTGTACCAAGACATCTGAATTCGGTAAACTGCATACATGCTATTTTAATTCAGGTAAGGTACTAACAAGATGATTGTGTACCTAGCACTCAGTTCGGGTTCCTATTCCACAGGCAGTTCTGCTCAGAAGTATCTTCACGCATGGGCATGCCTGTTGCATCCTCACAAGAGGAAGAATTTTCCAGGCTGGGAAATGCCTGCGGCCTGTCCAGCAGCAGAGCAGTAAAACACAACAAAGAGCAACGGACAAGACCCTCCTTTCCACACATGATAAATAGGTGGCAAGGAAGATTCAGTCCCACCCTACGTAAATGGTGGCGGGATGCAGCCCAGTGTGGACTCCGTCCTGCTGTCTGGCGCTGGCCCCAGAGCTGCCTGAGCCTTCCTCACAGCCACCGCTTGTGGGCCGCAGGGCAGTCCCCGCGTGGGGCATCGCGCTGGTTTTCTCCCCCTGGGTACGAGGAAGACGCTTTCACTCCATTCCCGGGGATGGAAATTAAGTGCTTTCTTTCCCTGTCACCTGTGAAACGGCAAATGCTTTCACGCCCCCGTCAAATCACCAACCGCGGTTGCCCCCCAGGAACAACTTGGGGTTTATTCCACGCTGGCGTTTCCGCGCGGGGAGCTCTGCTGAAGCGGCGCCGCAGAGCAGCATCCGTGACGCGGTCACGCTGCCGTGTCTCCTGCGCAGGCAGGACTCGCCGAACGCGGTGGTGACCAATGCCTGGAGCACGGCAGGGAAAATAACCTGTGGCTTCCCAGCCGCGGTTTTCCTCTGGCCGCTGTTGCTCGGTACATCTAGGCATTTACAATGCAGTGCTGCTTGTCCCAGCGCAACCAGAAAACTCTTCTATTGTGCTTGCGCTTTTTGCTAGCTCGGAAGGCCTTTATAAGTCTAAATACTAAAGTTTCATTAATATTTGTGGTACTTCATTTTCCAAACCCAACCAATACTTGTTATTCTGTACTGTTTGTCTAGCAAGCTATTGCTATTTCATGCTCTTTGTAGAAAATCTTTCTTTGTACAAAGAAAAATATTTTAAATTAACTCCTTTATGGACCTGAGCTTTGACTCTGCTTTCTTTTGAAAACTTTCAAACCCATATGATGCTTCCAGATACACAGAGGTACCCTACCACCTTCCGAAAAAAAAATCTTCCCTTTCCTTTCATCCACACCTAAAGAGGCTTTTATGAATACATGGCTATCCTTCCCGTATTTCCCAGCCAAATGTTAAACAGGCGTGCCAAGCCTTTTTTCATATGAGCTACAAATAGCAAGACACCTAGGTTTACTAAAAAAAAAAAAAAAAAAAAAAAAAAAAAAAGCCAAATACCCCCTGAAAGGCTGCTTTTATGAACGTTTTTAAAATGTTATCCGCCACTGTTCCACTTCAGAAAACTAATAACAATGGCTTACGTGTGAGCCCGCCTCTCCACTAGTAATAGAGACAAAACTTCCCCGAGGGCCCAATTCTGAGCTGCGGTGGCTGCTGGCAACATCTCTCGTCACCAGCGGCTGGTCTGTCTACACACAGGCTGCCCCAAAGATTGCGCCTCACGTACTAAGAGGCAAAGAGGCAAAAGAAAAAAAAAAAACAAACCCCAACCCAGATATGTGAGAGGGTATTACAGGATCAAGCTCAAAACGTGATATATCCGAAATATGTGAAGCAACAAAAGCCCGACCATGAGTCATTCCCGTTTTGCATCAGCTTGCTTTCAAGTTGCTCCCTGTGGAATTTAACAAACATAATAGAAAATAATAGAATTGAAAAATGGGAACTATTTCCACATTGTGGGTTTTTCCCACAGTGCATACAATTTGAATTGCTAATTCACTGCCAGATGTGCCACTACAGACTCTGTGACAACCATCCTCTTCCTAAGGTACTTAATTATTTCTTATTGTGACACACTGGGTATGCTACAGGATTATATTTAGCCCAGGTTGGAGGGGTTTCAGTTTTGTTTTTAATGAAATAACCCTTAGAAATGGGTAAATTCAAACTGATGTGGCATAACATGTTAAATAATTTAAAATGGTAAGCTTCTGAAAGTAACTTTATTTATGAAAACATTAAAGGTGAACTCCTGTCTCCAGTAAAGCCCGTGGGAGTTCTTCATTGCTTTCACACCCTCCAGAGATTTTCTTTTCTATTTAAAAAAAAATCTACCAGCAGCTTTTAGTAGGTGGCCTTTGTTCAACTTTACCTCAGTCACAAAAGTTAAACCTAATTCCACAGTGTAACAACAGGCAATATAGGAAGAACATGCAGAAAAATTGTTAGCAGGCGATATATTTTTTAGGTCGGTTGCTAAAAAAACTACCCAGAACAGGATGACTTGTATAAACAAAGTATGAGCGTTGGAAAAGGCATCAAAATTAATGACAAAACTACTAATTTGGGAAAAACTGGAGCATCATATTACCTATGTCATCATACCTGAAAGCTATTTCATCGTATCTGTAATGAGTACACAGCATTTGCAAACAGGTACCAATTTTAGTATCAGTGTAGTTAATGATTTCCAAAGCCATATCAGAGCAGGAAATATCACCAGTCCTTTCAAATGATGCTAGTTTGGGCACTTTTAATTGAAAAGTCCAAAAAAAAAAAAAAAAGATTAATTAGGAGAACGACTTGGGATTCAGAGAAAGCCTGGGCCAAGCGCCAGGTGTGTGGACACCGTTGGTTCCCTTCAGAGAGGCTGACTCTGAGTAGGGTGGACGTGCTCTTGTGTCAGAGATGGTTTCCTCCGGCAACGCGCACACAGCCCGTGCTCATCTAGTGGGGTCTTCTGCAAGTAAAAGGCTGCCGACGCTTTCCAAATCAATCTTTATTTCAAAATTAATAGTCAGTTTTAGTTAGTGATCATGTACTACTTTTCTTTAGAGGAAGAAAAACCTGTTTTGATGAAATGTAATTTAAAATAAACCTGAAGCATGTTAGGTTCATCTGGAACGAAGCAACCGACACCTGTAAAGTCATTCAACAGTTACTGCTCAGCCTCACTATCATTCTCCTCCTTGAAGTACTACCAACACATAATAGTATTATGATAAATCACCTGATTTTTGTTGGGTCTCTGTCACACAGTAATTGTTACCAGAATGTATAACGGGGCTTTGTTTTTTTTATCTTTCAGTCTATCTCTTCTTGAGTAATAGAACAGATTTTGAATGCCATAGTACCTGCTGAAATGTCTGGATAGATCCAAATAGATATTTTGATTACTTCTACTCCTTGATCAACATTTGTTAGTATTTATTTTCATAGGTTATATTATTCCCGAGTACATATACAAGACCATATGACAGAAATTAATATGGCAACAGAGTGGTTCCTGTGGCACATGCAAAAGTGAACCTATCTCAAAAGCCTTTTTGAAATGTCCCCTGAAACCCGGCAACAAGCCTGACAGCGTGAAAAGGACACATCTCTGAAAAGGGCATTACCCAACGAGGGGCTGAACATCCTCACCCCTGCCTTTCCACATGGCAGCGCTGCCTCCGGTCCTCCAGGAGCCACAGCCCGCATCACTGCTTCCAGCGCTAGCGGGACCGAAGGACGTGAAAGGAACTCAAAGTTGAGCTCTTGATGATGCTGAAAGATGCGGCACTGGGGACCTGCTGTCCCTCACAGCTGGCATCTGAACCCATCGCTCCTGTGGCACTTCTTAGCAGGCAGCTCTGAGCCCAGCGCCTGACATGGGACCATTTATTCTTTCTTCCTCAGAGACCCTGCCTCGAGACCTAAAGTCTTGATAAATGAGGTACCATACAATGACTTACTGGTACTTAGCTTGGAGCTGAAGAATTTGGGAATTTTGGGGCTTTTGGACCCTCTTCCTTTCCCAACGTACCTGAAGCCCAGTAGCTCCTACAGGCTACTGAAACTCAACAGGACCCAGCTTTTCAGAGCAATCAGGTGCTTCTTAGTGGTGCCATCTGTTTCAACTTCCATTTTCTTCCTGAGAAACAGTACTGGCAGGCACTTTGTTTCAGGTCAGGCATGAAGTCTGAAAAGTGATTTCTATACAGAGTAGTATCTTAATTCAAGGAGCACGCCTTACTCAAAAATTTGAAACACCCCTAAGCTACCTTAGGCTCATGGACAAGTGCTACTGGAAACTACATTTTTTTCCTCCAGGTTAGAAATCTTAGCTTTTGAGAAGGGGAAGGTAGAAGAACAACAGTGCCCAGAGGTTAATCATTTCCATTGGTATGTATGTGTGTATGTCAGGTATCAGTAGAGCTGCTGGGATCAAAACAATGCAAGGGTTCTCCACATAGTGATGCATTCTTTATATATGTCACTGGACACTGAAACTGATTGAATAGCTCAATAATGAATGCCTGAATACCACCACAAAATAGCAAGGAGCTACAGCTTCGTTTAGTTTTGGTCTTATCATATCCTCTTTAAAAAAAAAAAAGACAACACCTGCTAATGAATACAGATACAGCATGGAAAACCTAGGGCCATGAGAAGAGCAACCAAAGGCTTTCGGGATTGTCAGCCTCTGTGTAGTTTCGTACTAATGGAAGATGCCCTCTTCTTCTTAACTTCTGATTCTGAATTTGCAACAGCCATGCTGCCCGCATCCCAGATGTGGGGTCTCTAAAATCACGCCTTTTAAAACTTACTCATACCCAAAATAGTTTTTAAGCTCCAAGTTTTGTGGTTGGTTTCTGCTTAGGGGTGAATTGTAAATACAACCGAAACCCAAGTGCCTGTCCTTCAAAAACTCCCTGCCTTTGTCCTCTCTGGGAAGATGGGCTGAACACCTCTGGCAGGTTTCAGGCCACACAAACTCTGTCACAGATGTGATTATACTCTGGAAAGAAGAAGCACGCTCAGCTCTGCCTCTGAGGACTCTCAGTCCAAAGCCAGGCCAGCTGGAGGACCCCTCAATAACCACTGAGAACAGCCCACTTCTCTGAGGCCACCCCAAAGCCACCAAGCAACGTCAACCAGCGGTTACTTCATCAGTAATTTTACATTAAGGAGAATTCCCAGACCTTTTTGGAGAGGTCCAGTTTTAAGGCACCGTTGACGCTACCAATGCTCTGTGCGTTGTATGGAGCTGAAAAGCCAGAACCACAACACTTAGATTTAGAGCAATAATAGGGAGGCAAAGCAGAACTGGGAAGAAATTATAAACATTGCTTATTTACTGCTATAAGAAGATACAGGACTGCTGGGATAGACAGAAAAAAAGGAAAAATAACCTTTTTTTTTCATGTCCCAGGATGTTTCTAGGGTTTTCTTATCCTGTATCAGGCTGCGGTTAAAAACCCAAGTCTTCTGCATGGGAGACTTCAGTCCCACCAGAAGCAATAAGGAGAGCAATATCACTTTCTTCTTCTATATCTCCTTTATTGCAGGATTTAAACCTGACTTTTCTAAAGAAAGAAAGTGCTCTTCATGGACTTTTCTGAAGCGCCTTTCTGCCTCTTAAGTTCTTTTAGACCTACTCTTTTTTGCAGTTTCAGCATCACAAATTGCAAAACTTTTGTCTGAAGTTGCCTAGATATCTACAATGTCTGTGCATTACTTCCAAAAAACCCTTTTTTAAATACCAAGCTACAAGAACCTCAAATTTATGTAAATCTTGAATTTCTGCCTCAATAAAAGTTCAGGGAAAGGATCTTAGGGACCTTTAAGGGAGAAAATTAGTGCCAATATTCCTTCTTGAGTAATTCTTCCATATGAATATAAATTTCCATTTCCCAATGGGATGAAGGAATCAGCAGTGTCACATTGTGCATTGTGAAATAAACCTGAGAGATTCTCCTGGAAGCATGCAGTAAGGCATCTTGAGGTCACATTTCTTACCTGTGTTAGAGGCCTGTTCTGTTAAAGACACCATTATAGATCTGTCATAATGATTGATGACAGATGTCCCAAACAACCAGTCTTGTTAGACTATCATTAGATTCTAAATGCAGCTACATTTTATTATACCTGGAGTCAACCTGTGCTCAGCTGGGTAACCAGGATCAGTGCTGCACCTCTGAGGAGCTCTGCAAGTCCCAATACTTGATTTAAGATACTAATGTGAAACACTGCTTAAAGAAGAACAAAAGATTGCTATGACCTTTACTTCTGGGCTGCTGCCAGGCTAAAACCATCCCTCCTGTTCCGTATACTTTGCATTAAGCAATTTGTCAAAATTCTTCAAGGAAACTGCTCTTCATCTAATTTCTCTAAAAGCTGCATCACTTGAAACTAGATTAAATTTGTACAACTTTCTCATGTTGATGAGGTCTTCAGATCCATATCTATCAATTTCCATAAGAGTTATATCTGTTAGCTCATGCTGCTTTTTACAGCAAGTACAAATTACATCTTACAACCTGTCTATTATTATATCTTACTACCTGTCTATCCTCCTGCATGGAGGATGCAGCAGGTCTGGTCACACATTTCCAGTGGTCTGCTAAAGGCCTGCATTTCTATTCTTTGTGTCTAAGCACCCTCATGGTCCTTATTAATTGTTCTCTTTACTCCGTAGAAATCATGTTCTGCACATATACTTCTTCTTCAGTTAAGTTCTTTTAAAAGATATGTTTCTGTGCCAGAGTTACAAAGGCATTACTCACCTAACACTTCAGACGAACGCAGACGAGGGCAGGCAGACAGCTAACCTGCCCACGCTCTTCTGCAACGCCTCTGAGTGCCTGTCTGTATCAATCTGGTCCATACTCTGGTTTGCTCACTGGATTCTCTCTTAGCCAACTGACTTTATATTTTCCATGCTCTATGTGTTCCTTTCTGGTGGTTTCCCTTCAGGTGTAATTACAGTATTTGAAGGGTTCCCAATTTGTTTTGAGCAGTTTCGGTGTTTTGACAATTATTCCTTGCCTCGCTTTGCTCACTCACTCCTTTTTTAAACACATACATATTTCCAGGGACTTTTTGCAGTGTATTTGGGTAGTTCTGTACTTTTCTGAAGGATTTAAATTAGATTACTCTTGCCATTAGGGTCTTTTTAAAACTATTTCCACCCTAAAAAATTCCCTTTCATGGTTTAGTGTCACAACATTAAGTTTCAATACAATCCTTCCCACGAAAATACCTTGTATGAGAGATTATGAGAGAACTGAAACTGCCTATAAAAATATGAAAAAGTTCCCAGCACTGTAGCAGATGATTTTCTTCACATCCTTTTTCTGACATGGGGTGACTTATGCTATATGCCATGATGACGGAAAAGCAGTATGTGGCAAGGAGATCTTTATCCCTCACCACAAAATGCTGGACTCCTAATTTTTTATTTTTGCAAGTTAACAATGTGAAGGCAACAAAAATAATAAAAACAGGTTAACGGAGTGTTATACAAGCTCGGGCACTTTTTGTGACTTGGGCACTTTGTGACTTTCCCGAAAAGCATTATCCAGCGCAATATTCCCGTACCCAAGAAGTGGGAACTGAAGCACTGGCACCCTGTCCTTCTCAGACAGTCACAATTTTGGGAGCACAGCCCTTTTGGCAAAGATGAATTTGGGCGTCAACTCCATGAAGAACTCACTGTGCATCTCTCTGTGAAAAACTCTGAAGGGTAACGCTCCCTAAACTCGCCGAGTTGCGGAGGAGCAGTCTGCAGGACAGGGCAGGGAGACCAGTGTGACATGCCCGATGCCTCCAACGCCGTCACGGGGCCAATAAGGAGACTGGGTGAGCGATGCCATTCCAAAATGTCCTTTTACGGCCAGCAACACGCAAACAGACCTAGGCTGCATTCAGAGAAACACCTCCGCTCGATTCAGGGGGTTGCTCTCTGATGCTCCCCAAGGCATCGTGTCCACTTCAGGAGGTGTGCACGATGCCCAGATGAGGAGTCTCATGTGCCCAGTCTCTGCAAACTCTCTCAAAAGTCAGCAGAGGGAGGCTTTTGGCAGGAGGTGAGGGGACAGCAGTTAGAGCATGGGCATAACATAGAAACCTAAATCACCCTCTGGAGAAACCCACTGCTCTCTGCTGAGGAGAGAAGGACAACGGGGAAACCATCTTCCTAATTCATGCACTACACCATGGTGTGAACTGCCCCTCAGGAAACTTCTCTCCTGCTCCTACTTCTCTGGGCTTACTTCCACGGCTGGCACAACCCTACGTTCTCACACGCTTTTCAAGTAGGTTTCTAGCCAGGACGTGACTACTTTGTTGATGCTTAGTCAGTAACAGCAACTTCCAGGTTTTTGATGCATCATTGTCCCTCCCCAGGTTATTCTTCATTTGTTTTTTCTACTAAGCATCATGAGAGGGGAAATCAAAAGAAATTTAGATCAAGAACAAAAATAACCTTCAAAACTCTGTTTTCTTCCTTCAGCAGTAAAAGGAGAGAAGAAAAAACAAACAAATCCAGACCTGCTTAGTGACAGAGCTGCAGAACTACATGCCTCAAAGGAAAACTTACTCCAGAGCAGTGCTGATCAACAGCATCCTCTATAAAGCATTATTGGGAAAAGCTAACTGTGCTCATATATGGATTTAGGAATATTTTCTGAAAGGAGAAGAAAGAGCTTACAAGCTGAGCCACATAGATTATTTTGTCTTCACACCTTTTAAGGGGACAAAATAAAGATCACAAATGTAGGATCTCCACTAGGTAAAGGTATACTTACAACAATAAACTCTTTAATTGCAAATTGGTTCCTAGCTGTCTATGAAACCGGATGAAAGATTCATTGAACAATGACATAAAAAATAAAAAGCTGAAAAAGACTACAGCAGAATATTTTCATACATACATCAAGTCTAAAATACAGAGTTACAGAATATCTACTAATACAGACTATACCACATGAATGGTTAACACAAAACCTTTCTACAGATGAGCTGCAGTGATTACTTTCAATCCGACATGAGAATGTTCTTTGCCTTCTTTTCTCTCTCTCACTCCCATCCCTTATCGCCTTCTCTATTGTCATGGCAAATTTCTAAATTTGCTTTCATTCTGCAGTTAGGTAACACCAGATTTTAAAACTCTGTCTTTCTAAGTATATATAATTCTGGCCTCCAGGCAAGATTTAATATGAAGTGGTGTTAAGCTTCTGAGATGCAAATATCTGAAATTCTAGAAATGTGGCTAGTAAGGAGACAAAACCAGTCCCAGCATGTAGAGGAAAGCATTTTCCAGACCACTCTTTGGTCTCAGCCAGATCAGGAGATTTCCCCAGAGCCACAATTTTATCTTCTCCTATATGTTTGCAAATCCCTCTTTATTGCCAGCCTGGGGCAGGTAAATACATCCACATTAGTGAATGAGAGGCCGCCCTGCATGATCTACAATTAGTATATTATATGCTGTCGTAGTTGTTTTCCAAATATTTCAAAATTAGATTTGGCAAGGAGAGGAAACGAGCAGTACCAAGCCAGTCTTTCGGGACTCCGTATACACGTGGCAGTGCAGCAGAAGATGCAGGGATCAGCCCTTGGGGATCCTGCGCAGACAGGGATGGATAAACTGTTGTTGTCTTGACAGTAATGAAAACGAAACAGGGCAGGTACCGGTCTTCAGGCTACATGTAGTGACTAATAAATCGGATGTTGTGGAGCCTGGTTTACTGCAGGAAGGTGAATTTAATGAAAAACTGTCCCTGGCAGGTGGTTCTGCCGCTCACGAACAGAGCATGAGAAAAATACGTTTCTGCAGAAACCCCATGACAAGACACTGTCCAGGCTGGGAAAATTGACTCAAAAGAGAGAATAGATGTATTTCAATAAAAAGGATGGATGAAAAAATAAGTAAAGTTACCTCTGGATCTTAGCGTTTCTGGAAATAATTCCTTCTGAATCCTAAATTTATACATTTACACTTTAGGGACGAGGTAAAAATTTAAAACCAAAACAATAACAAAACTCCAGTTGTTCGTGTGCAAACTCATTTAAAATATTTAATCTTTAGAAATTTTCTTGTTCTTGTTATGTTTTGTGAGTTGTATTTAATTACATTCAGAATCAAAATACAGTATTGTCTTACTACCATAGCCTGTTACATGTTTTGTCTATTTTGAAGGAAAAAAAAAATTAAGTTGTGAAACCAAAACTGAACTTAACAGAGGTTATCAGATCAGAGTTGTGAAAATAGTTAATATACTCAGTTGGACAGCCCTCCCTTCGCCATCCCACTTCTCAAAAAGTAAGTTATTCTTCCTTCTCTCTCCTGCCTCACAGAAAAGAAACAAGATCTCAGAAGAAACAAAAGTTCATCTTATTTATTCACAGTGTAAAAAATAAAAGACAAAAGAAAAGATGCTTTGCGATAAATATATGCCAGATAGCATTGTAAACAAACATTATCCTGGTGAAAGAAGATGCTGAAAGCCAACAGTACAGATTTCAGCAACTGAAAAATTTCCTTAGCACAACTGGTTGTCCTGGGTTTCGGCTGGGATAGAGTTAATTTTCACAAGGAGCTGGGAGGGGACACAGCCAGGACAGGTGACCCAAACTAGCCAAAGGGATATTCCATACCATATGACATCATGCTTGGTATATAAAGGGGGGCTGGCCGGGGAGGAGGAGCCGCTGCAACCGGCTGGGCATCGGTTCCAGGCAGCGAGCAAATTGCATTGTGTATCACCCGCTTTGTATATTGTGTGATAAGTACTGCTGTTGTTGTTTTCCTCTCCCTTTGCTGTCCCAGTGAACTGTCCTTATCCCAACCCACAAGTTTTACCTTTTTCTTCCAATTCTGCTCCCCATCCCACTGGGCTGGGGAAGGAGTGAGCGAGCGGCCGCGTGGTGCTCAGCTCCCGGCTGGGGCTGAACCACGGCAGCGGTGTATGTAATTTGTACCGTGACTTTTTGGCAGTAAAACTAAGTTTTGTTTACGGCTAATGTGCAATGCAAATTCAAGAGCTGCAAAAATTCCACAGAAAGGGCGATAAACAACCTGAGCAAAACTTCCCTTTTGTCGGGTAAAATTCTCTGAAAAAGGTGGTTTTCTGTTGCAAAATAATGTGAATTTGCACTGATGTTCCCTGTGAGGATGTCGGGACTGCAGTCACACCTGATGTTTCAGCTTCCTAGCAGAAAGGTTGCTCCTATCCCATTCACATCTGTCTGGAAAAGTTAGACTGTCCTGCTCCGCACTGCTGTGACTAGGGCACTTCGTGAGTGTTTATATCCCCTCATGTAGAGAGAGAAACTGGATTCATGTCTTCCACATCATTAAAGAGGCTTCCAGAAGTTGCTGAGTTACAGAACTTCTTTTGTTTTGTTTTCATAAAAAAACCCCAGAAAACAAAACTTGATGTCAAATTTTAATTTCAGGTCAAATGGAATATTTGCTTAGGTAGAAAAAAAACTTTTTTTTTTTTTTTTTTTTAACTGTATCAACAAATAAGAGGAACTTTCAGTTTGGACGCAAGGGATTCAAGCTACAATTTTGTTTCTTTTCTGGGAAGCTGGAGAGATAAAGAAGAATAAAGAAGAATAATTTGCTTTTTGGGAAGTGGGATAGTGAAGGAAGGGCTGTCCAACCAGGCAAATTCACAGTTTTCACTACCACTACCCTGCTCTGACCACCTCTGCAGAAGGCGCTGCTGTGGGATGAGGGCTGATGCTTATGCTGAACTTGTCCATACCCCCTGACTCGGCTCTGCACGACCCCAGCCCTGAGACGGAGGATGCCTCCAGCTTCACAGCCAGCTGCATCCCCTCTGCTGGGAGGGAAGGCCACCCTTTCAGAAAGGACAGCTGTGGGACACTTGCCCTTTTACGCCACACGTACAATGGGGCCAAAGCTCGCCCACCATCACACACTTGAGGCACGCTGAAGCAATGGACCTCAGCGGAGGCGAGCGTCCACACCGTGCCGGGGCTGGGTTTGGGCTCCTGCTGAGGCCCAGACCTCACATACAGGGTAGACGTATCTGCAGGATCTTCAAAATCTCCTGCGATGTATGTTTGGATCTCGCGTGTTACTAAGAGTATAACTACACCGTGTGTTGGCTTGGGCAGAAAAGTTGATTTAAAACATTTCTACCCTCTGCTGCTCGTTCCCATGCCCGTGCCATAGTTCGCTGCCCCCTCACATGTGTTAATACAACTTCTTGTATTTGTATCTGTTGCAGAAGTTTACTGTAAACCAGATCACTAAAAATCTGTATTAAAACCAATCCTTTGGGGAGGAAGTAAAGCTATTTTGTAGGAAAAGTCCTACAAGTACATACACCTAAGACACAAAAAAGCCCCTCTCCAAACAGCCCCTAACCCTAATTATTGCATTATTTTTGATGCAAAGACCACTTATTTTGCCAGAATGTACAAGTCAGTTGCCCAGCTAAAATCACGCAGGCTTTCTTTCAACATATTCCTGTCACAGCCTAGTTGGAGAAAATTACTTGTAGTTTGCATAAAGAATCTCAAAAAAAAAAAATCTTAGTTTTAATATAAATTGTAGTAATACTAGTGAGAGAAGTTGCTATTGCTAATCTTCAATATTGTTGCTCAAATGTCTCAGTTACGCACTACCCAGGAAATCTTTCCCAAGTTTTCACCTTCTGATTTAGTGAAGTACACTTCTGTCCCTGCAATTAACTTGAGAAAGAGGCAAAAACTGAATCACAAACCTTGTAGTGACACAAAATCTAAAAATAGGCCACCGACAACAAAACACATACCAGAAGAACTCCGAAAAGTCTGATTTTAGCACAGGAATACCCCAAGCCCTGCTTGGCATTCTAGGACGTGGGAGCAAGCTTACATTTTGGGGGGAGCTAAACAAACAAACAAAACACAAAAAAAGAAAGAAACCACAAACTTTGAACAGTTGTTCAAATTCTTCAAGTGAAAAGCGTGAAGTACTGCCGGGGATGGGCTGCGCAGCCAAGAGGAAGGTTTAGCACTGCTGAACACGACCGTTACTAGTGATACCACTCTCCCCGGTAAACTGTGGGAAAGCAAGGCGAAACTCAAAACCGATGGTGGGAAAACTGGAATCTCAACCTTTCTCTCCTGCCATAAACCAGACCCTTCCTTTGCCAGAGACGGAAAGCCACACCTAGCAGGGCGAAGCTTCAAGCCCTTCTCCCGTCCCCGCTGCAGCGGGTCCTGTCCCCCACGGGGCTGCAGTGTCACCCAACCCACGCACGCCTGCCCCCGCCCCCTCCCCCGGCTCTGCTCCGCGGGGGATTCGGGGGTGACGCGGCAGCGGAGATGCTCTCCCCTCCGCGGGGGTGCCGCGGCGGCCGGGGGCGGGCACGGCGCGGGATGCTCACCCGGCGGTTGCGGTCGGTCTCCCGCACCTCCTCCTCCTCGGGGCCTTGGCGGATGAGCGCCTTGAGCACGACGGCGTTGTTGGTGCAGCAGGCTCGGAAGAAGCTGAGCCCCTCGGGGCTGTCGCGCTCCCCCCGCTCCAGGGACCAGCGATCCTCGTCCTCCTCGTCCTCCAGCCCCCTCGGCGGGTAGAAGGAGTCGTCCGAGGCGATGCTGCAGGTGTCGGGCAGCTCGGAGAAGTCCTCGTACTCCTCGCAATCCTCTTCCTCCTCCTCATACTCCTCCTCGTCCTCCTCCTCGTCCAGCCCCTCGGCGGCAGCCCCCGCCGCCCCCTGCTCGGGGCTGCTCTCCGCCTCGGCGCTGGGCACCTCCGCCGCCGCCGCCGGCGCGGGGCAGACCCGCTCCCCGGCCAGCTGCTCCCCGTCCCCCGACAGCAGCACCATGGTGGCCCCGGGGCCGGGACGCGGGAGCTCCTCTCCGCCCCGAGCGGCGCCCGGCCCCGCGGCCAGCGGCCCCGGTTCCGCCGGTTCTCTCACGGCGGCCGGCGCCCCCGGCAGCCCCCCGCCCGCCCGCCGAGCGCTGCCCGGCCGGGAGTTGCGGCTCTTCCCCGTGCAAACCCGCGGCGGGCAGGGGCTTTCTCTGCCCACCCCCCCCCCCCCCCAACCTCACGCAAGTTTCAGGCCCCTCCCGCGGGTCGCCCTGCAGCAGCCCGGTGGCCGGCCGCCCCCGGGACGGAGCATGCTGCCGCCCGAGGTTTCCCCGGGGCGGGGGGGTGTGGGGGGCGGTCCGGGCCCGCTTACCGCCGGCGGTCCGGCAGAGCGGCGGCTGAGATAAGCGGGGAGAGGCTGCCAGCAGGCAGGGCAGGTCTGGGGAGAGGAGGCAGTTGGCAAACTCCTGGCCCGTAATCCGCTCAGCATCTCTTTGAGAAGATTTGGGCTCCGGCTTAGCGCGCTGACATCAGGGGCGCGGTGTAGAAGCGCTTTGCCGGGGGGGGAGCGGGCAGCTGCCGCGGCTGCTCCTTCCGCGCCGCGCAAGGGAATTGCAGCTGCCAGGTGGGAACACCTGAATTCCCAGCGCACCTCCGAGCTCCGCGCAGGGCCCGCTGAGCCGCCCGGCCTCTCAGTCCCGCGGCGTGCCTCGCACCGCGGCCGTGGGCGCGCTTCCGTGCGGAGAGACCGCCCGCTGCAAGCCCACCCGCGGGTGGGAGAGGCGGGGCGGGGGGGGGGGGAGTGGGGCCGGCGGTACCCGGGGCAGGTGAGGGAGAGGCTGCCACTGGGCCTTCAGCACAAATTGCGTGGTCCGGAAAGCTGTGGTTACAGAGATGTGTGTGAAACTTTGCAGGAATACGATTAGCCTGTGTAGCATTCGTCTTTTTAAATAAATATTGAAACTAAGGAAAATGATTATACAGAATTTGAATGCTTTGAGGGAGAGCTTACTTTAAAGCAAATAATTCATTAAATCACATAACACAGTCTTGACAGTTTACCAACTGTAGAGATGTCAGGCACGTACTTTTTATGGAAGGCATTTGGAGATTAGGTTGAGAGGCATAATGCATGTATAAACTGAGCTCCTGCTTTGTTACAGTTCTTCTGAAACCTTTGTCCCTTTCAAATACCACGGATTAGCACTGTTCTCCGGCAGGGAAATGGTGAGGGAAAACCTTTTGGCCAACAAACCAGGATATTTGGTTTCTTCAAGAGCACTTTGAAGCGACCGTCATATACATGACACGCTTCAGCAGGTGAATGAACGTCCAGGGTCCAGCTCCTGCTAGAAGCTGCTATTTCTGCATGAGGTGAGGTAGAGTGTGATACACACTTTTTCATTAAAAGAAGGTATGAATGGAAAGTAGAATGTCACTGTGATTAAAGGAGGCCAAGTAGTAGGTGTTTACAGTCTTTCATGAAAACATCATGTGAACCAGACGTCATGGGTGACACAAAGCCAGTGACTTCTTGCTGATCTCTAACTGGTGGGGTTAGCCCCGTGCCTACCAGAAGGATATCGGTGATCAGAATTAGCAATAAATAGCTCCCTGATTGGCTGCTTCTGCAAAGCAGCTAAACTGGGAAGAAAGGAGATTAAACTGTTCTCCCACCTCCAGACACCTCTGAGATCACAGCTGACGTATATTACCTACCACTGCCAGTCTCCAGTTACGTGTGTAGAGAAAGGCCCTTACTCTGATACTGCTGGATGTGTCTGTTCCCAAATCAAATGCTTCTGAGTCGACTTTACCTGCAGCATGACATCTCCATAGGATCAACTTTTTGCTCTTATTGCCTATCAATTTGTTAGGTATTTGCATTCACATAGTTTAAGGGCTCCATTCAGTTAACTCTTTGTTTCTTACTCAGTTAGCATGGCCACTGATCTGCTCAACAGAATGTCATTTCTTAGACTCATATTTGCATTCTGGAAGAACTTCATTTTTTCCATGAGACCCTGCAGCTGGCAGGGAGCATTTGCATTGTTCTCAGCCTGAACTCATCATAGAAGCTCAGGAAGATATTTGGCTCTAGTAACTTTGAAGAGCAGAAAAATAAAAAAAAAAAAAATTTTAACTAGAGGGGAAAAAAATTTGGGGGGTGAAGATTCAGCTCATCTGTAAGAACTGATTCATCAAAATACCTGATATAGATTTATAAATAAAGATTATTTATTTTAAAAAATAATTTAAATTATAATTTAAATTATAATTTAAATAATAATTTACATTATAATTATTTAAATTATAATTTAAATTATAATTATTTAAATTATAATTTAAATTATAAATATTTCCTTTATAAAGTATATATAAAGATTTACTTTATTTAGCAGATTATTTTTTTTTACATGAAATATGTTAACAAAGATGCAGGCAGCAGTAACTTTGAATCGCAAACACCCCCCCTGCCCCCAAAACCCAACCCTGAAAAAACTCTTATTCTTACTAGAGGGAAACAAGTGTTATTTCAGTGTAAGAAAAGATGTTTCATTCTGAAAATTCATGCTTATTTTTAGTCTCAGTTCAGAGTTTACCTTATTGGCTTATTAATGGAGAAGAAATGAATCAGTTCACTCCCACAGCTGTAGTGGTTCTGCGAGGACCTCAGACATGAAAACTGTTTTCTCTCGCCGAAGCTTGACGCTTTCATCCTTTCTCTCAAAGAATAGTGCTATATTGCTTGAGCTTTCAAAGCAAGGTGTCAGGCTAGCACAGAGCAGACACTGTGTTTGCCATTGAATTTTTCACTTTTACAACTGCTGTTGAGACTGTAGTTCAAATTATTTAATCTCTGTGCTGCTTGACAATAAGCTACCACGGAAAGGTGCAGCTAATTGGACATAAACTGTTACATGGTTCTCTAAGGTGATGCTGCAGCTGTATATCTTGTCAGCGTAGAGGCTCCCACCGAGGCTAGTCTGCTTGGGCACGGTTCTAGGTTTGGCATAGATTATGCCTGGTTTCTCAGTTCCTTCAGTGACACAGCTTGTAGGTAGCAAACGGGGTTTCTTGTCATTTGTGCTTCACTATGCAAATCAAATTAAAACAATGTGAAGAAAGGCCATAGGTTAAGTCTGCAAATGCTTTCAAATTATGAAAAAAAAAGCGCCATTTTTATGGCATTTGTAAGAGGGCAGCCTCAAACCTTTCATCCAGAAAAGATACCAGTTAACATCAGTGCAGTTAAATGCTGGTGTTTATAAACGTTGTAATAAAAGCAAAGAAATGAAGATTATAATCTTAAAGCAAATAGCCCAGAATTATTAGTCATTATCATCACCAGTAGCTCATAAAAATTTATTACTGGGAATTAACAAGACAGGAAATTAAAATATCCAGAGCAGATCCCACCTGTCCCTATGCAGCCAGAGCTTCCCTTGAAGAAAGCAATTTTTGGAATGACTACAGCATTGGGTGCCCCCAATTTGCCTCATTAAGTTTTGTAAGCCATTTTATTGATAAACAATTCTGAGATTGAGATTTAATGAGATTCATGTGCAATAGTAAAATTAGTATCAAGATTCAGTGAGTGTTAGGTGTCCTTTTCACATTCGGTAATTTAACGTAAGGAAAAAATTCACAACACACTGAAATTTATTGCCAGTATTCTTAAAAATGAGATCTAGTCATAACAAAAGCATTGGCTTTCTTAATAAAATTAGATAAAAAAATATTTAGGTTTGGTTGCTTACGTTGCTTAAGTATCTGAAATTTCTGATTAACAAGAAGCCTGCTTATGTTTTATTTTTACCCATCTGATATCTATGCATTTACTGTTGAAATTCTGAGTGTATTTCTCTCTATTTCTGAGTTTATCTGGCTGTAAAAACCTACCAGATGAGAATCTGAGGCTTAGTTATCATTCGTTGGTAAGCCATTTATGCTGTTTATGCACCTTCCTGGTGTATTCCCACAAATTGGCAACTTAAGCGGGTTCAGTGATTCAAGGGTTTTATAAATTCTCGGTTGCACATCAGATATAGGTTTTTCTGCAGCCAGTTGGCTCTTCACCCGTTGCTTTGTAGGTTGGTGCTGGAGCATATGAAAGGATGGAGCAGCGTATCGTTACCTGGCAGTACGAGCAGTCGTAGCAATACCACACTGTTCAACATAAGAGCCGTCTCGCTTCCTTCCTTTCTTTCTCTGTTGAATGGCTTGTAAAAGCTCTTTTTTTTGAGATGCACAGAAGTGGGCACTGGGCCGCTCTTTGGCACTTCCACCAGCGCCGCCAGAAGAAGTATTCAGAGCACAAGGAAACCTCTCTCGAGCGATCTGCCCATCTTCACAGATGGGAGAGGAGCTGAAGCCTCCTAAAGGCCAACGCAGGGAATGGGATCGGTGGCAGGACGTAAGCCAGCATCACCCCAACGCTAACCTGGTCCGTGCCGCAGGTCACCACAGGTGCCTCTGTGGAGGAAACGTAGGCACTGAGGGAAATAAGGGACTAACAGAGATGGAGTATTGCTTTTTACTGACAGCGTCTTCTTGATTTTTTTGAGACAGACTGATAGCAATTTGTGCTTTCAGCATTACTGCCTCCAAGTCTTGCGTTGGTCCTCAAAACAGACTGGTCACAGCTTCAAAAACCAGCTGCTTGAAGTTAGTCTTGATACAATATTTACTCATGGATGTAAGCAAACTGGTTCCTGGATGTAAGCAAACCAGTTTGTGGAGTTGTGGAGTTCTTGGCAGGGCCGGCAGACTAACGAATCCAACCCTGTGTTTATTATGCCAAATAATGTATTTGTTATTTGGATGCTTTGCTAGGGCTGTAGCAGGCTAGCTGCTGTGAGGCATAAAAGTGCAATTAAACTAGTCAAAAGACATCAGGTGATATACCATACTTCAGTGTTACTGTTGGTGAGGTACGTGTGAAGACGACATTCAAGGTAAAGATTAAGAATTAAGTTGAGATCACTGAGAAAATGTTTCCCATCAATTAGAAAGACCCAAAGAGAGACAGCATTTGTTTTCATATTTACCTGATTGGAAGGAGTAGGTGGGGAGAGTGTTTACAAATTAACAGATTCAGCAGAACTTGCTAAGAACACCCCACTTACAAAGTTCTTTGGAAGGAGCAGGGTTGGAGCCTCAGTTCTCCTAAGCTCTGGCCAAGATTTGATGTGAAATCCTGCTTGATCTGAGAAGTAACATCTGCTAAGGAGTTTTGGGTGGAAGTTGCAATATGTTTCCTAGAAACCAAAGACTTGAGTTGAATGATGAGAGTGAAACCAGAGAATAAGAAATATTAGCAATCATCTTGCTAAATGTCAGTGTCTTCTCAGTTGCTGGTATTTTCCAGCTGGTGCTTAGTCAGATTAAATGTTGTTTGAAGTATCTGTAATACCAGCCTATTGGTGTCTCTGTGCAGTTAATACAACAAAGGGACATAAGTTTAAAAATTCAATACTAGTTCTCATAATTTCATTTACTAGCTATGAAAGAAAATAATTGGTGTTCTGCTTTTAACATGAATCTGTATTTTGTCTCTACTTGAAATCAAAATCATGGACTATTCTAGAAAAACATTGGGTCTAGCTAATCTCAGTTTAGCTTGTAGTTGAACCTTGCAAGCCCTGCCAGTGCTGAGCTCCCTGAGGATAGCAGGGGTTGGTAGCAGGTGGGTTTCTCAGAATAAATTGTGCTAGTCCTGAGCAGGCAGGGCAGTCCCCTGACAGCGAGGAGCACCTGGAAGGTGTGCACCCACCTCCTCTGCACTGGTTGGGGGGGCTTAGCTTCACTGGAGGAAGTTTGGACGCCACTTAATTAACTCTTTTTGGATTATTTCCTCAGGACTGTGAAGAACAACTGTCGTAGCAGTTGTAAGACACATCAAATATGCTAATGTTGTGCTTTTATATGTTGTTTTAATATTTTTGAAGGTGGTGGGTAGAAGGCTGACAGTGGAGGAGCAAATGCAAGTGAAGGAGGGAGAGATGATGGATGGATGGATGGATGGAGTTTGAGCTCCCACAGAGCTGTTTTTTTCAAATATATGCTACTGTAGACTGTGCTAATGGTGAAGATCCTTGAGGCTTCTCAATAATTATCCAGTGTGGAATTTCTCTTTTCATATTTCTCTTTGTTTCTGTCTTAAGGAATTTCTTGGGGGAAAACTGGTGAAAACTTATTGTTATTGTTCAGAAGTTGTTTTATTAAAATACTGAGGGAAAATAGAAGTTTGAATAAAGTCTTTGTCCAGGGCTCTGCCACCTCTGAAGAGTGGATTACAGAAATCTCCACTTTCAAAATACTTTTTTCTTTTTTACTTTGCATATTATTTCTTAAAATGCTGCACATGCACATAATAACGTGGAAACGTTCATTGTTTGAAATGTCAATGGCTGTCTTTTTGTTGGATAAAAGCTAATGAAGAATGAGAGTAGGAGAGCAAAATGTTTCTCAAATTATAAGTTTAATTTTCTTTTCCTGTATTTTGATATCTTCTACCAAAAGAACACAATACTAGAAATTAATACATGTATAAAAATTATTAGGAAAAAAAACCTCACATATATTCCATGACTGGATTATAATTATTGGATCATCAGAGGTTTTTTAACTGGATTAGTGTGCATGAGAATTTATTTGTGAACTGTTATTTTACTTTTGAACTCTGGTGTGGCAGAGGACTCCCTGCATACATGTGTGAAAACACGTTGCTTAGCTGGGTATCTGAAATAAATAAGTAATGTTATCTTTACATCAAAATCTTTTGTTCCTCCCTAAAGGAATTTCTTTCCACATACAAGGAATAAACCATGCATTTGCTTCACATTTTTCCTAAAACTATTCCTCTTCGTTCATTGTCAAATTATGCAACCAAAAATAGGTTGGTTTGATACTGGTATGAATAAGCCTGCTGATGCTATTCCATATGGAGAAAACGCGTAGCACGTCTACCCTTGCACTTCTGAAGCTTAAGATGACTTCACTCCTCTTCTGCAGATTTCCTGCACGACTGTGGGGGCTTCGAGCCTTTCCATCCCAAAGTTCTTGCTCCTGAGTGACACTAACGGTACACCTCTCTGCTCCTGGGATGTTTGGGACCTAAGGACATTACAGTTTCGTAAAGGTGAACCTACACCTGTGTTTGACTTCAAGCCAGGGAAGTACCACAGATACATGCCCCGCATTAGCAAACTGTAAAGAAGTCAGTGCTGAATTCATCCTAATTCTAATTTTTCTGGCAAGCCCCAGAGAAAGCCTTAATATGTGACCCAGTTTCTATTTCTGAAATATTATGGTTTTAATCCTCTTTCTATTTCAGTTTTGCCTGATTCAAACTGGGGGTTGGACACTGCTATCTAATGCAATCCAGTACTGGAGAAACACTGATACAAAAGCAGAAACAGAAATAATTTCACGAAGTAAAGAAATTAAGGGGAAAGTCTAGAAGTTTTGCTGCAATAATTTATTCTGAAGTTTTTCTGCAATAATTTATTCTTAAATACCGTCTCATTTTATTATGCACCCTCCTGTGAGAATTTGAACTGCTTTAGAGTATAACTTGCATCGAGTGGCATGTTTCAGCAAAGCAGCTCAGCTCACGTTGTAAAGGTAAATATCATGCTCATTTTATAGGTGCTGACATTGAATTAGAGGCTATTCAAATGCAGCAGAGCCTTGTGTAATATAGCTTCAAACATACAGATGTCTTATTTTGGCACTACTGAAATAATTTAAATGACTCATAGTTTAAATGACTTGTCCAAATCTGTATAGCCAGGCAGATGGGGAATAGGGTATGGCTCCTCACTGAGACCGTTAGAGAAATCCATCTGAATACGTACGGTGTAGCTCCATCGAGGGCTACAAGTGGCCACCTTGGAAATATTTTTCTTTTCAGAACATAATGAATGCTGGCCAGCAAGTATTATAAATGAGGCTTTATGACAAACACAGTTATTATATTCAGTATATTGAATTTTTCTCTGCCTGTTTCTTCTACGTTCTTAAATATAAACCAGGACGCTGAGAAACTGTGGTCTCCAGCAAGGCCACGGGGATACAAAACCACTTTGTTGCTTCAGTATGGGATTTCAGAGTTTGCGATTGTTTCTTCGTACAGTAGGAAAATAATAACACCCTATATTTGGAAATGCGATTCCTTGAATGTGCAATGAATCACGCTCAGAGGATTTCTTGTTTTTCCTCTCCCGCCTCTTCATGAGATAATTGGTCTTTCTGGTGTTAACTGGCATTTCACCAGAGTATGCAATCATACGATTAACTAGAGGCTTGTATTGAAAGACAAATATGCTTAAATATCCTGGAAAGGCTTTGTGCATGTATTTAAGCGATTTAGAGAATTAGTGCCCTGATAAAGATACATGTGGTTTGGAAACAGTTTGGAAACTCATAGAATAACTGTGGGGCTATTATTATTTTCCTATTATGCACATTATCTATTAGGTTTCCTTGTCTCTAACAGGATTGTACTCATTTTCATCTTTGCAGAAATGTGATGCTTTTCAAGGAGATTATTTATTTAATGTCTTCCTGAAATCATTTAAATTGCCATAGTGCCAGGTTAAAATAAATAGATGTTCATCTCACCCAATGGTTCCCTTGTTTCTTGGTGCTTTCATAATGCAATTTTCACAAATCACAAACATTATGGGACTTATCCCATGAGATGCTGAAGTGCAAGCAGATTATCTGTAAAACATACCTCTTCAGCGCTCATACCTCCCATGTGATCGTTATTTAAGCAATTTTAAATATCTTACTCTGTTGCATCTGTTTTTATCAGAATTCTTCCACTTAAGAAAATATAGTTCCATTAATTTTCTACAGAAGAAGTTAGAGGGGTAAGTCAGTAGGCAACGCTGACTACACTTCTGTGGTAAATTCGATGCAGTTCCATTGGATTCAGTTTTGTTACTATCCATACTCTTCTGTACGGATATACTGCATTAAAATGAAGCGCTGTCACTGTTCAAAGCACATTAATCCATAGAGGGCATGTATGGAGGATCTTTCTGACGCCCTATACAGAGCTAGTTAACAGGTAATACCAAACGGAGAGAGCAGTATCTCCTTCCTGTGGTGTTCTCATTGACTGTATTATTTTCTTTACAACTCCAAATAAAGCCTGTCACTGATTCAGTAAAGGAAATAGATGCTTCCGTGTGGTTGTCTGTTCTTTGGAAACATCCTATGAGACTAGTGTAATTTCCTTTTGATTGCCTCTTGCATATCCAGCAACAAGAAAGTCTTTAACTTCCTCTGTAATAAGGCAGCATCGAGGGATGAAATTTCCATAGTCAAACTGCTTCAGAAGGAGCAATTAATAGTCAGAAGACACTGAGATAGGTAAACATTGTTATCTCTGCTTTTCAGTTGGTGAAATTGAAATAAAGAGGTCAAGGTCAATGTCTTCCAATTTAAAATCTATGGTTGGACTTTGACAGCTAAAGTAGTGACATGATTTGCAAACTTTTGAAACCTATAAAATCAAAAGGACTGCACATTCCCAGGAATCCTGGAAATCCGAACGCTTATTTATATGCCAAAAGTGTTGTAACGAAGTTAAATGTTCTTGCTTTAATGATTAGGGCAATGTTAGGTCATGGTCAAAGATGTCCCGCATCTTTTCAGGTTTTGGAGTTTTGTCTTATGTTCAGCAGTAGATATTTGCATTTAAATTACCCCCCTCTATTTATTTGCACTTGTGTAGTACCAAGATCGTAGGAGGAAATTTTCCTTAAATATCTTGGTTTCCCTTAAAGTTAAGTTGTATTTAGATTTCTTCAGTTTCCTTCACTACGGTCTGTCTCACATTGATGAAGGAACTTGCACACAAAAGGAAGAAAAATGTATCATCTACTTTGTGGGTGGTTGTGGAAAAGATGAAAACATGCACTCTCCTGATGAAGAGAGAAGAGGGAAGTAAGAGCATCTTGCTTTCCCAGAGGACAGTATCAGGGAAGGGGCAGGGCCAGACAACGCAGCTCTCGAGAAGAGGGTTTGCACTCGATTCTTTTCTGCATCCACGCAGTCTTGTTTGAAAGGAAATCCAGAGTACGGTGGCGAGCGGCAAGGCAAACCAGGAGCAGCATGACTGGCATGTTCTCTTCGCTAACGGGTAATTCGTTAATGAAGTGCTGACCGCGTGGCACTCAAAATGCATTGCATGGATCTTGTAGGACTCTTAGAAGTTTGGGGTTCAAACTTGAATGTTTTGGACTGATTGGCCCTTTTAATCCTCTCCTTCACATTAAGGCGTGTGGCCAAAGCAGAGGTTTTTCCATTTTCAGCAGACATGACACAGAAAATATAGTTATGCTGTCTAATTTGGTAATCAGTGGTGGAAGAAGACAGGCGCTTCCTTCTCTGCATTCACAAGATCTGACTCCCCCTCATGCTGGCAGAGGAGTGAGAGTCGAGTCAGGTTATCTCCTTTCTGGTTCTTGCCTGGAGGTGGCACGTCCTGCCTGGAGGCACCGAGCACCCTCGTCATGTCCTGCCCCACACGTGGCTGCTCAATAAGGGGCAACACAGGCTGGGAGCCGCTGCTGAGACAGATGGTAACGCTCCCATCAGAAGCCTGGAGACGGTATTTTGGGCAGTCCGGGACAGGTACACGCATTTTGTTGTATTACTTGTAAAAGTTTCATTACGCCAGTTAGCACATTAGCATTGCAGGCAACATAATGAAGCGTAATTGGTACATGGGCTCAATGCGAACTAATTGATCTGGAAAAAATGCCATTTCAGAATGCAAGCAGGAAAAATAAACCTTGCCTTTGCCTAGAAATTTCCAGGAGGCCTTTTATTTACAGAATAGTAAGAGAGCACTGAAAACTTGCTAGCAAGCTGATTTAATTTTTTTGTGGATTGGTTTATAAAAATGGCATCTTGCTTATCACCTAGCAATGAGATTTACCAGCACGGACTTGTATATTGAGCTGTGTTTGATTGCAAACTCTGCTGAAAATGTTGTTTCGGGAATAATAGGATACAATATATTTTTAAAAGAAAGACTGTTCCTAATTTTTGTTGTAAAGGTAAATATCTTCAAACAAGGTTACTGAGATAGGGAAACTCATTCTATATTCAACAAAGCTATAACAAAACTGTCAGCCCTGCTGTAGGATTTGCATTGCGCTGTGCTGTACGGCATGCTCTAAAGTTAAACCACAAGAGATAAGTTTTTGCCAGTAAAAAATACTGACGTGGCCTTCAACTTATAAACCCTTCTGCTTCACCTCTCTTTTCTTCTTAGCTAAATTAAGAATACATTTTTCAATACTGAAAAAAATTAGAGATCTAACATTTAGTTCTACAAATTTGTCTTTTGCTCACCCATATTAAATCTAACTCTGGAACTGCGCTACCTATAAACCTTTCCTTGTGTTAGAACCAAAAGCATCCCTTACATTTCTGTAAAAAAAAAAAAAAAAAAAAAAAAAAAAAGTGTTCTTAAAATGATAGTTGTGAAAGATAATGAAATGCCCTTTAAATAGCTAAGATGTATTGTCATTTAATTGAGGACTTGCTACAGCAATCTGGGTGAGATTCAATTGGGTTTATGTGTGTGAAGCACCACTGTCTTTCTGCAGAGACTATCCTTTGCTGAGGGCATTGGGACAACCTCTGGAGCAAGCCACAACGATGTAAAAAGGGCAGAGTCTTGGATAACAGGTATATCTTGGATCATATGCGTGTTTGCAGTGGGTGTCATTGGTTTGATGCCACACAAGGCATTGCTAAGTATTTGAACAGCACAGTCGAAGGCTCGTGACACCCACAAAGAGAGCAGGGTGAGTGAGCGCTCCTGGTGATTTCACAGCCAGGAGGGAGAGGAGCGAGGGCAGCGGAGTCCCTCTGGGGACGGGGAGGAGGGCTGAGGGCTCACCTGGGTAGGGGGGCTGAGAGGAGACAAACACGCTGTGCACCAGGGTGGAGAGCCACGTCACCTGGCTTGCCTGGGAGCAGGTTACATCCTCCTTCTCCCCCGGCATGACAGCAGTAGCTGTTCACTGGGATTCAGGGTTCCTTCCACTGGCACCCTCCATGCTCTTCACCCCAGTTGTGTTTACCTCTGCCTAGTAAATCCCTTAGCAGGTAAGACAAATGCATTAATAACACTTTAAAACATGTCAGAATTGTGAGAGACACAGAGCTGAGTGCTGAGAGAGCCAAGTTCACGCACAATTTCCCCACTGAAATGTTTTGGAGTGAGTCATTTTGGTCTGCGAACGCCAAGTGCGCTGGCACAAGTGCCGCAATAGGTAGTGTTTCTCTTTCTGCGTGGTGGTGCGTCAGCTCAGCACAGATGGTGCAAACCCCCGTCAGCGAAACACCCGGCTTCATGCAACGGGTGGGTTTGCTTCCTCCAGGGGTGGAAGAAGAGTGGGTGGGATGGGCTGAGTAAGGAGACCTCCCCAGCCCAGCACCACAGCTCAGAACCACACTAGGCAGAGGGTACACCTGGCCTGTCAGCAGGGATTTGAAAGAAAATTAATTTTAACCATTAGTTAAGTCAATCAATAACCTTCTTTCTAAATTACAGCATTTGAGCTGATTAGAAATGTGGAGTGGGGCACACTTCTCTGGTGGTGCTCCTCTAGTTGGGTTGGGAAGCAAGGCACGATGCCGGCAAGGGTTCCTCATACCTCTGGAGACCACGAGGAGGACTGTCTTCTACATACCAGTAATGTCCCTAGGCTGGAGACTTTGAAATAGGGATTACCTCCCAGGTCCACGTGGCCAGGGAGGCTGCCGACACAACGGGAGGGTTCCAGAGCAGGTTTTAGTGAAGGCTGATGGTGAAAGACACGTTAATGGAAAGCTTTGAGGTCCACTGGGAGTAACGTCTGAGAACAAGACACATACTAGTGGGAAAACTCCCTGTGAATAATAGGAATGGGCTATGGCCCTGTGAAACCAACTGTCTCAATTTCCAGTGGAGTTTCATGATGTTCCCATTTTTCACTCAAAGTCAGAGGTCCCAAAATCACCTGCTTATATGGAAATCACATTTCTAAACCAGAAAGGTGAGTAAAAGGAACTATAAGTATGCTATTTGAAATACCTGATGACTTTGAAGATAATCTGGTGATTTGTGTTGCTGAGTACAGGATCTCTGAAAGGTTGAGTGTGGCGGTCCCTGAAATCTCTGCATTCACTGTGATGCATATCCTACAAAATGATGCACAGATTGGGAGTAGTCCCCAAATTCGTGGCTTGTCTGAGCTAATTCTGCTGCAGTCTGGGATAGAGAGCCCACTTTCCCAATGCTTGCTGATGGTCACAGTGCGATTGTATCTCGATGACTTCGCAAGTTTGTTATTAATGAGTAAAAACTCTGCATAATTTGAAATTTAGCAGTTGGGAAACAGTGGTTTGGAAGAACATCTGGCTGACAGTTCTGGTGAGGAACATATATTTTCAGGTTAGTAGTACACTGGGCACTCCCACACTGTATTGCCCCGTTATTCTGCTATATAGGCAGAATAATTTTTCAGAAATAATAGGCAGTCCAGCATTTATAACCCAACAAGTTCTTGGCTACCCTTAATTCCAGTCCTGTATGGCAAGCTTTTCACGTGTGGCCCAAGGACATAACACAGTGATTTCATACGTCCAGCCTTTCATTACTGGGAAGCAGGTTTCATTAGCTATAGATCTGTGCTGGACTTTGAGAGAAGTTTCTGCAGTTTGTGATCAGTATCAAGCCTTCCATAACAGAGATTCAGCCTCTTGGGTCCTGAGGTAATTAAGGCAGCTTAACACTTTCCCATTATAAGGGACCTTGTTCTGTTACTTAAAAATTCATCAAGTTTTAAACGCTCAAGCAAAATTCCTTAGGTCTTAGGAAGGTTGCTTTTATGACTTTGGGGTTGTTTTTTTCTTTGGTTTGCTACTTTTAAGAAGGGAAAAAAAGAAAGGACAAGAGTGCTGTTCTGGCATGTTAAAAAAAGTCTGTCCTCTTTGAAATTTGACTTTCCATAAATATTTTGATAACTTCTTTTTGCCAGCAGTGTCATCCTTCAGCCCTTTGAACCCAGCCTACTAGTGATCACTAGCTGTGTGTTCCTGGTTTTCAGAGGGTCTTGATTCTTTCTTTTCAAAGTCTTTGAGCTGTTTTTCAAAAATACTGATCATTCACTGCTGCTGCTGAAACATACCTATGCTAAAGAGAGAGAGCATCCTGTAAAATTCTTAAGGGAAAGATGAAGGTAATTAGGCAATGTGTTAAGTGTCTGAATACATTTAAATTGTTTGCCTTATATGCACTGACAAAATCCATCTCCTAAGCACCTCCAGCAGTGTACTCTAAATTAGCAGGCACGTGCGACCCCTGTCTCTCTGTGCTTCATCTCCTTTGAAAAAGCTTTTTAGTGTGTGACAGGATTTGCTTCACAATGAACCATTGGCTTTAAAAAGTCAGGCTTTACTTCACTTTTCTCATTATTCCTTTTTTTTCCCCTCCTATTTTACCAGGAAATATAAAAGTTAAGGAGAGATGGGGACTAAAATAGTTTCTGAACTACCTTAACAAAATTTGGATTTCTGCCAGACTGCCTTCACTTTCAGGAAACTCCTGTTTTTATCAGCCTCCCCTTCAAAAATGTAGCTCAAACCATTTTTAATCCCGATTCTTCATGTGCCTGGCGTTGCACTGTCCCTAATTAGGCAGTGACATGCCATTGTTTTTCCTACCTGTGGCATGAGTGGCACAGACGGGGCACCGTCAGAGCTGAGATACTGTGGGACAGGCTAAGTAGGCTCTTACCCTCCGTGCAAAGCAGCTTCTTTGAGAGGAGGGAACGTACACACCGCGTCCTGCCAGCCCGTTACACAAGAATTTTTGAGACATCTGCGGATTACTGGCGTGAGGATGCTCGGTTTATGTAACGGTACCCAGCTTCCAGGCAGCACTTCTCATCGGTAGGTATTAAAGTGCTCTATGCAAAAAAAAAGAGGTCAGTGTTATCATCCTCAGTTTACATATTCTGTGACTGGCTTTGAGGAAAGAGCATTTTCTCGTGGTCAGAGCAGTGGTAAAAGACAAGGCGGCTTGTGCAAAGATTTAAAACACTTGAGCAACGTGCCTGAGTGAAGGAGGGTTACCTATTTAGTACTTAAGACCTGTGTCTGAATCTGAAACACGCCTCAATTACCTTTGTGTAATCTCCCAGTCATAACATTAAATGCTATTAGTTACCTGTCTGTCTCTGACATATTTTGGGCTGCAGAAGCAGGAGTCCCTATAACTCGGTTTGCTTAACATTTTTCATACTAAGACGCTGTCTTTTGTTGAATGTAGTTTGTGCATGTGTGCACAACCGTGCAGGTTGGGATTCTCAAAGCTGCCTCAAGCTGATCTCCAAAAACCTTTTAGAAAAAGTGCTTCTGCAAAAACAAGTCAGCACAAATTAAAAATTTCTTAGGCATATCGTGGGGGAGTTTCAGCCTCACCCTGTCACTGGACATAGGTTTTAAAGTCGCCACTGTTATTTTGGTGTCTGCACACCTTGTATGCCCCATTCCCACAAGCCCTCTGCTTTAGTTCTGCCCCTGTAAAGTGAAATAACACTTTATTTCTGCAGTTTTTCCTGTGTTTTGCTTTTTTGGTCTGTAAGATCTTGAGATCGGAGTCTCCGTCTTAAACACACTGTCTAGCTTCTCTGGAACCCAGTGTTATTCCAGAAACTTGCTGTAGCTTCGCTACAAGAAATTTATAGTAATATAATATTAGCATAGGCTCTTTGATCAGCATTTCACAACATATTGAAAGAAAAATATGTTTCGGAAGAGGAGCGTATCTCGTAGGAATGATCATTTGTTTGACCTTAATCTGTCATTGGCAAAGCTACCAGGCTGCACTGTATTAGCAGATGGATAATCGGCTCCAGCTGAAATTACTTGCACAGTTAAGTAGTTTATTTTCTCATTTTCCTACAGTGAGAGTCTCTAAGAACAGGGCTGGCGTATAAGCGCTCAGGTACGCTCCTGTACAAACGTGTTGGGCTCGTCGGTTGGACTGCTTGAGTGAGAAGCCGAGGCGCTGCCGTCTATACTCCAGTGATTTGTGCAAGGAGCAAAAGCTGGATCCAGGTCACTGTTGCTTTCCTTTTCGGGGGGAAGCCTGGCACAAAAGTGCAGCACCTACTTCTGCCTCATTTGGGACCTATTCCAAAGGACACGGGGAAGGAAGTTTTTCCACAGATTTCACTGGATTTTTGGATCATCTTCAGGGTTGTTTTGGGGGGATTTTTGGTGGTTTGTTTTTTGGGTTGTTGTTTTTTGTTTGTTTTTTTTTTTTTTTTTATTATAGTAGCTTGCAAATCTATATTGAGCTTTTCAGTGATGTCTTTGTGCCACGTAGAGAGAAAGTAATTAAAAGAGAAAATTTATCATAGCAGTAAACAAAATTAGAAAATCACAAAATTCAGAAGAAATGGGATTCAGATGATAAAATCAGAGAAAACCATAGAATGAACACTCATTTTTCATGCATGTAGTCTTATTGCCCTTAGCTTTTGTTAATAGCTTAAGGAGAGCTCTTACAATGATTTTTATAAAAGTGTAAGCAACGTGAAAGTCAAAAATTATCAATGCTGCTAATAACACAGCTTCTGATGACTTTGACATCTCTAGAAAGAAATTCCTTGTACCATGACTGGATCAGATTTGCATGGCTTTTTGTCAAGATGACTACTCCTCCAAATTATTCAATTATTATTAGAGCAGAATAAAGTGTTGTGCAATTCTTGCCTGTACCCAAAAAATAGCCTCTCATTTGAATATGAAGATGTAGAGGGCTATTGATTATCAGTTAAAACAATGTAAAAAATTGTGCACAAACTAAAAGTGGCACATCCAGGAGTTTTATTAGGGAAGAATGCATTTATTTACTCAGTGACGCAAAGAAATTTGCATCTAATGAATAATAATATAGATGGTCAGTAATGTAGTTACAGAAATGTTATGGTTTTGGTATGGTAGAAAATTGTCATTTGAAGCTGGCTTCTTGCCTTGACATATAAACCTGACAAAGCTGTTACCAATGACATCGGGTAATTTTAATGAAACATAATTGAAACAAATTGAAAGGCAGGTTGGATTTGGAACTCCCACCTCAATTCTATTAATTCTGCTGATATTAACCACAGACAAAAGAAATTAATTTCATTTTGCTTATTCCTAACAGAATCATGGGTAAATAACATACATTCAAAGAAAATTGAAAAAGAAAAGAAGAGCAGTTCCTCTCCTTAAAGTTGTGGAAGCTGAATAGAAAAGGGATTTTTTTTTATTTTTTTTTTAATAAGGAAAGGCTGTAGCAGCTAGAGAAATAATCACAGATTTTGCAAGGATGTTCGATCATTCCAGATTTTGTGATGTAAAGAAAAATGATTCAGGAACAGACAAGATGAAGCCAACACTGTTGAGACAAATATGGACTGGTGGTGCTAGTCTTCCAAATTATTTTAATTTGTGTATGAGTCACTGTGTTGTGTAACTTGTTAACATTTAAATACTATAAAGTTGTTTGGAGAAATCATGCTCCTTGGAAAGGCTGCTGTAAATGGGGTTTGCTTACTCTGTTGCTACTCCAGTTATTGAGGCGCTGGACCTTAGTGTTGGCCTGAGATTCCTGCAAGAAGGGATTGCCCCAAAAGCTGCTTTAACACAAACTCTCCGGTTTATGTTTGGTTTACAGGCAAGAATAAAACAGTTTATCTTAACAATGTATCCAAGCAGGCAACTCCTCTCTCTTCTCCACTTAAAAGACGATCTCCCAGTATCAGTTAGTATCGTAAGTGGACGCTCAGAAGTCAGGAGACCGCTCCAGTGCCTGATACAGGAGAAAAACTTCCAAGAACTGGAGCGGGAGTTTCAGTTTGGTGCAGCGTTTTGAAGCTTTGGGTCTGAGTGCATGATCCAGCTATTCCAGCACGGGGCCAAGACATGCACCAGTTTTTTCCCCTACTCAACAAATACAACAAATTTTGAGCAAAAATGGTATTGGATCAGGAGCCACCGGTATGTCAAAAAAAGACACAGAAAGCTTTGACCAGTTTGGACCCCTTTGGCCCTTGCGTGGCAAAGCTTTGCAAAGGTAGGAGCCTGCAGCTTTACTTGCCCTGTGGCTTGCCCACACCTTTGCCGTGCAGAACCGGGAGGTGCGGAGATGAATTACTCCTGCACTGAAGCAGTGCTGGGCTGTGCATAGCTTGTTAAACCTGCTAAACTGTGGTTGGGAGTCAGGGCTACAGCCAGAATTTAAAGACTTGGGAATTTGCTTTGAGGTTCAAATTTTTTCTGATTGCAAATATGGATGTTTTACTGAGGGTAAGGCATCCGCAGCATTTCTGCTACTGCTATACAGCACACAGAAATCAGCTCCAACAATGGCTGTGAAAAATGTTTCTAGATTGCTTTGTGGCTATATATGATTGATAAGATCAACAGAGCAGAAGTGGATGGGATACTTCTTGTTTAACTTTAGGGAAGCAAACAGCATAGGCTGTATCTCCATTAAAATATTTTACACTGTGATAGGAGCAGGTCAGTGATCTACATGGTGTTGAGCTCCCTACATCCATGTTGCACGAAGCCCGGGATTTTTACATGAGATGACGTGTAGTCAGACATGACACAGGGCCCACAGCATACCTGCACCCTTCTGGTGCAGCAGCTGGGAGGGAGGTGGGATGCTCTGCTGTGTCCGCAGGGGCAGGAGGTACCCAGATCTACATCTGAGACAGTCGCGTGGGCTCCAGCTACGGTCAGCGGAGTCTTGCAGGGACAGTCAATGGAGACCACGTGTGACTCTGCTCTCCACCAACAGCATTAGGTGGATCCTACACCTGGCCCACATATAGGTACTGCACTGTGGCCACCCAAAATTAAGGAATACAAATCTTAACTTAGCTTTTCAGCAGTTAGCCTGAGTATTTCAGCTCTGCCAGTGCTGCAGACCTCAATGGCATGAAAGAGGGAGAATTGCATATTTCTTGTACAAATTATTTGGAGACTGCTGTTGGTCTGAATTGTTCAGGATCTGTCTATGGGCAGGGAGAAAAGGTGTTAAAGAGTCTACATGTGAACCGTGAGTTAACGCAGTAAGATTGGTGTAACTAGAGATTCCCTGTAGAGGCACATGGAATTTAAAAAAAGAAAAAAAAAAAAAAGTTCAATTTTTTAATCTTCTAGCAACCTTATAGTGTGATGTCTTTTGTTCCACTGTAAATAATTATATTCTCAGTTCAGTGGCTGAATTAAGTAAGAAATCATAAAAAAATTTTTGTTTGCTTTAGAATAAAGCACGGGAATGACAAAATTACTTGCAAAAATTATATGAAACCGCATTTTTTGTGAACTTACGTTTACAGGCAACATTTGCTCTAGTTCTGATGAGTCACTGGACTTTGCATAAATCAGCAAGCAGTGGCATTTTCTTAATGTCACTAATGACTTTTAGGCCCAGAGGGTCTCAGCTGACTTTGTTCACTACAGAACTGTACACCGCGTGTCCTGAGGGGAGTTACTGCATCACTGTGTTTGTTTACATTACTCTTTAAGCTGCCATCCCCAGCAAGTGTAATTAGTTGTCCAGTGAAACAAGATCTTTCATTACCATCTTTCCTAATGCTTAATCTAGGAATATCTCTGGGATATTTGTTACATATGGAGTTGTGGTTTAACCCAGCAGGCAGCTAAATACCACACAGCTGTTCACTCACTCCCTGCCTCAGTGGGGTGGGGGAGAGAATCAGGTGGAAGAAGAAAAAGTAAAATTGACGGGTTGAGATAAAGACAGTTTTAACAGGACAGAAAAGGAAGGGGAAATAATAATAATGATGATAAAAATGATACAAAACATGTGACACACAATGCAATTGCTCACCACCCACCGACCGATGTTCAGTCAGTTCCCAAGCAGAGGCATCCCAGCCAGCTTTCCCACTAGTTCATATACTGAGCATGATGTCATGCGGTATGGAATATCCCTTTGGCCAGTTTAGGTCAGCTGTCCCAGCTGTGTCCCCTCCCAGCTTCTTGTGCACCCCCAGCCTCCTCGCTGGCGGGACGATGTGAGAAGCTGAGAAGTCCTTGATTTAGTATAAGCACTGCTTAGCAACAACTAAAACATCAGTGTGTTATCGACATTATTCTCATTTTAAACCCAAAACACAGCACTATACCAGCTGCTAGGAAGAAAATTAACTCTATCTCAGCTGAAACCAGAACAGGATTAAAATGTTTCCTTCACAGTGTGGTGAATAAAGTTACTGTTGTCAAATGCTGAATGATGAAAGACAGTGTTTCCCAAAGGCGCTGTTTTAGGGGGATAAAGGAGGACATTGATCTGATGCAATGTTGTTGAGGTTATATGGCAAATTTAGTGAAGAACGTGTTATTCCAGGCTCTTATAGCATTATATCAGCCAAGGGGCCAGCTAAGAAAGTAAAAATCTCTTTCCAGGGGAAAGAAGACCACACCGAGTATTTGACAATAACTGTGCTGTTACTCAAGTGATGGTGATGGATTAAGCCAAGGTTAATGTAACCTAGCTGAACCCTGATACACTGTATACTGATGTATAAAGCAGGGAGGTCTGGTAACGCTGCTAGCCCCTGTACTGCACTCTGGAGAACAAGAGGAGTGTGCTTACTGTAAGTCATACGCGTTTACCACAGCATCCAGGCAGACTGAGTGCTTTTTGGTGTCAGCATTCAGTGCTTTTGGGATAGGAAGGGAGTAAAAAGTGCTCCCACAGAGTGCGTTAGGTTATAACAAAATGTCTAAATCACTTATGAATCAGACTTGCATTAGGACTTGTGGGCACAGACCACTTCAAGGGTGTTGTGAACCTGCACCCAGGATATCTGGCCTCCTAGGGCAGTTCAGCCATGACTCTGAATGTGAGCAACATTTTAGGCCAGTGCTATGCTTATCCCACCTTAGTTATTTTTTTCCAACGAATGTATATTGCAGTCTTTCTTCTGGAAAGACCAGTCTCTGCCTAAATGGAGGAATATGCTGTTACACAATGTGTGGTGTCTTTTGGCACATTGTACTTCTAAGGTCTTCATGTCTTGTTTCGTCACTGCACATGCTGTGTTAGAGCAAGGCTTTGTTAGTACTAATATCTCATTGGTCTTAGAATAGCATCATTAGAGCGCTCAACATAATAAAGTACACCAAGGTCCAAGGGATGTAAAAAACTAAGTATCTGACATCTGAGAAAGGCTTTAGTGCATAGGATCTGTGCTTTCCATGCTCCATAGAGATTAAGTATTTTTCGGACAAAAATATTGTCTCCGAATGGCATGTTCCCCAGGAGATTACTATGCTCCCCTGTTTAATTGGGTTACCGATTCCCTTCCCATTAAGAAAAATTGCACCAGTTTTAGTTGGAGAAAAAGGCAATAAAAGAGGTGACAGAGCAGCTCATTAGTCAGGGGACTATGACTCATGACTCAGCTTCCATAGGCAGAGAAGATGGAAGAGACGGTAAAAACTACGGAGGTGGAGCAGGGGAAATGGGAAGGCAATCCTGACATTTCTTTCTAGATCAAAGTGGTAAGCCAAGTCTTCATGTACACTATATTTGATTTATAAAAGATAATAGCCTTGCTAATATTTTCGGGCAAATGGGCAACAGGGGTTTTTCTTGTTTGTTTGTTTGTTTGATCAAAAAGAAGTTTACTGAAGAACAAGTAAGTAAAATATGAATTGGCTGACACCAATGCAAAGAAAGTGAGCAAGTTTGCATTTAGATTCTGATGCAAACAGGTTGGACCAGTGGAGAGGTAACTATAGCGCTCATTGCTGCTCCTTTAAAATGCTCTTCCCTTCTTGTCTAAACCTAGCTGTCCAATTTTCTTTTTAATTACACTGTTAAACAGCTCTACTGCAGTTGGAGTAGTTTGAAGGAAAGACAATTCATCCCTTTGCTTGAACTGCTCATCTGTCATGTCAGAACCTATACAGTAAGGAGATGCAGTTTGGCACATAGCACTGGGCACAAGCGGGACAATTTGCCTTGAATTGTGCCCCAAATAAAAGTAATGCAGTCTCAGCACATTTGTGCTCCTTTGCTACAGGATGAGTGTCTTACCTCAAGTAGTGGAGGAGGACCTCAGCATACACTTGTCCTTTATGCCCTCTCAGGATCTCCTCTGTCTCAGCTGGAGAGCCTCTTCTGAGTAGAGGCTGGGGATGGTACTAGTCTGACACCAGGGAATTTGCAGAAGACCTCAGATGAGCAGTAATCCATCATGCTGCCAAATTACTTGTATCCCCTCAAGCAACCAGATTGGAACCTACACATGGAAGCAAAAAAGGTGCACCAACAGCAGGCGAGTCTCTGTCAGCACTGAACGATGGTTGGGTAAGCAAAGGCCTTCCGCCCAGTTGAGGTTCACACAGTCATAGGATCATAAGATCATAGAATCATAGAATCATAGAATGGTTTGGGTTGGAAGGGACCTTAATGATCATCTAGTTCCAACCCCCCTGCTGTGGGTGGGGACACCCTCCACTAGACTACGTTGCCCAAAGCCTCATCTAACCTGGCCTTGAACACTTCCAGAGATGGGGCATCCACAACCTAATATCATAGGATATCCTGAGTTGGAAGGGACCTATAAGGATCATCGAGTCCAACTCCTGGCTCCACACAGGACCAGCCGAATCAGAGCATATGACTGAGAGCGTTGTCCAGACGCTTCTTGAACTCAGTCAAGCTCGGTGCTGTGACCACTTCCCTGGGGAGCCTGTTCCAGTGCCCAACCACCCTCTCAGTGAAGAACCTTTTCCTGATATCCAACCTAAACCTCCCCCATCACAGCTTCATGCCGTTCCCTCGGGTTCTGTCACTGGTCACCAGAGGGAGGAGATCAGCACCTGCCCCTTCGCTCCCCCTCGTGAGGAAGCTGTAGGCCATGATGAGGTCTCCCCTCAGTCTCCTCTTCTCTAGGCTGAACAAACCAAGGGTCTTCAGCCTCTCTTCATACATCTTCCCCTCTAGACCTGTCACCATCTTTGTTGCCCTCCTTTGGACACTCTCCAACATGTCCTTTTTGTACTGTGGCGCCCAAAACTGCACACAGTACTCGAGGTAAGGCTGCACCAGCGCAGTGTAGAGTGGGACAATGCCTTCCCTAGACTGGCTAGCGATGCTGTGCTTGATGCGCCTCAGGATACGGTTGGCCTTCCTGGCAGCCTGGGCACATTGCTGACTCATGTTCAGTCAGCTCAAGAGATTTGACAATTTCTACTAGTGCCCAAAATTGCTGAACTCCAACCAGAAGTGACGTAGATTTCAATGCCAAGAGGCATAATGCAGCTTCTGGGAGCAGCCTGAGGCAGAAGAGCCTTCTGGATAGAGATGTACATACGGAAGCAGTCAGAAACACTACCTGAACTGTTGTACACTGACTGTTGCTCGCTCTTCCTTGTGATGAGACAGCATCATGGCTGAACAACTTTGGGCAATACCAGGTTTCCAGTAAGTCTCCCAAACTCATTTTTTTGAGTAATAGTGTAATGGTAATTTTTATCTGTGCCTGTTCTCTTTGTCGATTCATGAACTGTGTTTGATAAAGATTATTCTGTAAATACATCATCACAAACAATGACAAGTACAACTGAAAGCACTTGGCTTACAAGATCTTATTTATTGGTAATTTGCACTGGAGGAAGTGTTTTGAAAGAGCTGTTTTCCACCAAAAAAAAATAATTCAGATTTTGTAGATGCTTGGTGGTAGTGCAACATGTTTAGCATGTTAGATGGGAGCAAATCTATACAATGGCTTTCACTATCTCACCAAAATATTTCAATAATGTTAAAAAAAACATTAGAAGCAAAACAAGATACATTTTTCTCTGACTTTACCATTGTACTTTATTCCATTTTGATGTGTCTGTGGTATTAAAATATTGGAATGTATTGTTTTTAATTAGTCCATTTATTATGTATAAAAATTCAAAGTTGCAAATGCCAGAATTTCATTGCAGAACAGAAATTCTATTTGTTGCACAGCTCAGTAACTGGGTGTTGCAGTCTGTGAAGAGCGTAGCTTGGGCTTTCAGTTGCAAGAGCATGTTTTTCAGGGCTGGTGCGTGGTGAGTTGGGATATCCCAATGGTTAGTTAACACGTTAGCTTGAAACTACGACTGAGGTTCATGCTGTGCAAACTTTCTGTGTGGCTGTAGATGGATCACTTGTTCTTTCTGGGCCTCATTTCTCTAGCTATAACCATGCGAATAATAGCAATTCACAGATGTGTTAGAAGAGAAATGCATTAATGAATGTGACCTGCTGAGGTATCATGGACAAATGACTGAATTGCAAGACAAGTGGAACGCCAATAATGCTGTTTCTACCAACAGATATTTTTTAAATTGGATCCTAACAACAATGGGTTTTCTCCACAGTGTTCCTTACATGTTTAAGTTAAGCAAGCATAATAAAAATTAAACAAACTCTGGCATGTATAAGCAGATTGAGTCTTGTTTTTTACTCTGTTTTCAAGAAAGCCACTGACAATTCAGTATTAACCTGGTCATCACGTACTTCCATGAGAGACAATAGCTTAATGTCTCCTTTAATGAAGAAGCAAAAAATGTCTTTTTTTTTGTCACATTATCTTGAAATACTATACAGAGGAAAAAGCCATATGCCCAGCTATGGTCCTTTGTTTCTTGGCTGAATACCTGGAATGTGAAGGGAAATAGCTTTTATAATAGAAGAACATGTTATGGGATAAGTCTTTCCAAAGCAATTACATTCTTTCACAGTAACGCTTTCATGAAAGATAATCTGATTAAATTCTTTGGGTCAGGAGCCTATTTTTAATTAAATACCCTAAGGATAGCTCTGAAAGATAAAACATTTCACTCACTTGGTTTTAATGGCTGTCACTAAACCCTGAATGATTCACACGGTCAAAGAGGCTGAATTTGTGAATAAATCCTAACTCATCCCAGCCTGAATCCACAGTTGGGCAGAGGGGTTATAAAGTGAGTTAAGGAGACTCTGCCACACAGATGTCTGGAGGCTGGGGAAGTACCTATACCTGCTTGCCCTGCCCCGTGCTCCCCTATAGGCATCTGGTATAGGACACTTTCAGATGGACCATTGGTCTGATGCAGTGCAGCTGTTCTTATGCTGCTATGTTTAAACTCCCTGGGGTTTCATCTTTTGCATACTCAGCAGTCTTTTGGGTGCCAAACATAATGAGACTTCAAGCACACTCTCCGGAAATGTTTATGCACAGTTCTGATGATGGGCAGTTGAATATATTGGGGAGGCCAATCAATGGTTTAGGCTGCCTACATCTCAAATACAAAGGGGGGATGAAGTTTATGTATATATTTTTATATATATGTACTAGACTTACATATATAGATATCATCCATTTACCATTTATCATTCATATATATATGAAATGCATCTGGAGGTTATGCAGACAAATTGAATGCACACTTGAGTTAAGACACACAGAGCCCACAAAGGTCTCAAGGAACAAGCATCTGGAGATACTAGTAAGATATTCTTGAGCGCAGCCAACAGAGGTAGCTGTTTGGGCAACAGCCTCTGTGTTCTGCTTTGTGAGCTTCTGCACCTTCTGAGAACAAGGTCCAGGATCATTGGGCAATGCCTGGGAACCCGCTGAGAAAGCGGAGGGTGCCTGCCCCTGCCAGGAGAGGACGAGGGAAGGGGAGCTACCAGGGTATGGGTCTGAGGAAACTCTAGCAGCTTCTAATGAACTGATCAGCTGCCCTTGACCCACAGTGCCTGGAGCCTTTGTGGCAGCTGCCCCCAATTAAGAAGGATGAAGCACCCTTTAGCCAGTGCTCAGGAGAGGGCTATAGAAGAGCCATGGCCCAGAGTACAGCTTCTAGAAGTAGCAGTTTGTGCAGCAGGATACAGGGAAGGAAGGGATGATCAGTTATGGTGATGACATGCCACAGAGCAGTCTGCCCAGCAACTGTCCCAGCTAGGGTGGAGGCTTTGATGCAAACTGAACTCTGGATGGCAGATGCAGCCCTCCAAGTCCTGGGCTGCAGGGTGTGCTTAGGGCTTCTCTTTGATGCCCAGGGAGACGGCCCACTGTCCCACAGGATGTATATCACCTTGGAGGAACTGTGCTGCCAAGTAGAGGGCTTACAGGAGGAAGTGAGCAGGCTATGTGGCATCAGAGAGGGTGAAAAGGGAGATAGATGGGGTCTTCTCTGAGATGCAGCAGCTTGAAGAACCCCAGACCCTAACTATAGTGGGCAGTGTTCATCCTTAATATTAAGGTAAGTGCTGGAGAAGGGGAAGGAAGGAAGCTGGTGACTTCTGGTACCAAGAGAAATGCTCCTGCCCCACTTAAGGGCTTACAACTGCAATAGGTTCACCACTCTCAAAGTTGAAGAGAAGACAGATATGCCTTCAAGCAAAGGATCTGGTCCACCTGACCCTAAACCATGCAAGACCACCTGGAAGAAATGGTGAGCCTGTGTAATGGGTGACTCCCTGCTGCAGGGGACAGAGGTACCTATCTGTCAACCTGACCTATCATCAAGAAAGGTTTGCTGCCTTCTGGGGGCCTGGATTGGGGACATTGTGGAGGGATTGCTGGATCTCATTCAACCCTCTGATCACTAACCCCTGCTGGTATTCTGTGTGGACACAAATGATACTGCCATGGAAATGTGGCACAAAAGTGACTGCAGAGTTCTAGGGGCAGTAGTCAAGGGCATGGGAGCCCAGGTCGTCTTTAAAATCCTTTTAATAAGGGTAAAGGATGTGAGGAGGAAGACATTGATAATACAGGTCAATAATGGGCTGTAGAGCTGGTGTTGGCAACTGGATTTTGGGTTCTATAACCATTGGACCCTGTTGCAGATCAGCATCTGTTTAGGAGAGATGGGATCCACCTCACTAAGCAGGGCAGAGTTATTTTCACCAATAGGATGGCTGACCTTGTAAAGAGGGCTTTAAACTAAGAATGACAGGGGAGGAAGAGTAACTAGAAGTCTTGAGGGAGTGCTGGACAGGATCAGTGAGCAAAGGGCATGGGGTGATGTGACAGGAATGGAACACAAAATCAAGAAAATGGGGTTTAAGTGGCATGTAAGCAAGGAAGTGCCTATAAGGTACCATTATGGAGAAATCCCCCAAACCCTCTACAGAAACTCAACATGCTGAGGTGCCTCTCTAAAATGCCTGTATAATAATGTACACAGTATGGGGCAAAAACATGATGAGTTGGGAGATCTGTGTGCAGTTGCAGGGCTATGATCTTACTGGAGTCATGAAGATGTGGTGGGATGGCTCCCGTGACTGGAATGTTGTAAGAGAGAGATACAGGCTCCTTTAGGAAGGGAAGGCTGGGAAGATAAGGAGGGGGAGTTGCCCTCTATGTGAGAAAGCAGAGAGCATGGAGCTCTGCCTGGGGATGGATGAGGAGCCAAATGAGAGCTTACGGGTTAGGTTTAAAGAGAGGAGAGGTAAAGGTGGCATTATAGTGGATGTTTGTTACAGGCTGTCTCACAAGGAAGAGCAAGTAGATGAGGCCCTCTACAGACAGTTAGGAACAGACTCCTGTTTTCAGGCCCTGATCCTCATGGGGATACTTCAAGCATGCCCTGAAATCTGGTGGAGAGACAGCAGGACATAAGCAATCAGTAAGGTTCTTGAAGTGCATTGACAGTAATTTCCTCATCCAAGTGACAGAAGTCAACAAGAGAGGTGTTTGGCTGGACCTCATACTCGCCAATAAAGGGCTTGTTGGGAATGTGAATGTAAAAGGCAACCTTGGCTGCAGTGACCATGAGATGGTCACCAGGATCCTGAGGGTAGGGAGGAGGGTAAAAAGCAAGCTCACAGCCCTGGACTTCAGGAGAGTGGACTTCAGCCTCTTCAAAGATCTACTTGGAAGACTTCTGTGGGATAGGGCCCTGGAGGAAAAAGGGGCCCAAGAAAGTTGGTTAATATTTGAGGATCACCTCTAGGTTAAAAAGCAATCCATGCCAATGAATAGGAACTCAGATAAAAATGCCAGGAAGCCTGCATGGATGACCAAGGAGCTCCTAGCTGAACTCAAATACAAAAAGGAAGCACATCGAGGGTGGAAGCAAGGATGGGTAACCTGGGAGGAATACAGAGACATTGTCCAAGCATCTGTGAATGAAGTTAGGAAAACTAAAGCCCAAATGGAATTCAATCTGGCCACAGATGTGAAAAACAAGAAGGGCTTCTGTAACTACATAGGTAACAAAAGGAATACTATGGAAAATGGGGGCCCAACGCTCAACACGACTGGGCACCTGGTTACACAGGATGTGGAAAAGGCTGAGGTACTTAATACCACCTTTACCTCAGCCTTTAGTAGCAAGACCGGACTTCAGAAGTCCCAGATACCAGGAGGAAAGTCTGGAGCAAGGAATATATACCCTTGGCGGAAGAGGATCAGGTCAGGGAATACTTAAGCAAACTGGTCATACGTAAGTCTATAGACCCTGACAGGATATACCTGTGAGTGCTGAAGGAGATAGCAGATGTCATTGTGAGGTCACTCTCAATCTTTGATCAATCATGGTAACTGGAAGAAGTGCCTGAAGAACAGATGAAAGCAAATGTCGCTGGGAGGAGTGGCTGATATGTCAGAGTTGTGCTGCCATCCAGATGGAGCTTGACAGGCTGGAGGAATGGGTTGACAGGATCCCTAAGAAGTTCAACAAGGCAGAGTGCAAAGTCCTGCACCTTGTTGGGGAGGAACACCACTATGCACTAATATATGCTGGGGGCCATGCAGCTGGCAAGCAGCTTTGCAGAAAAGGACCTGGAGGTCCTGGTGGACACAAAGTTGACTGAGCCAGCAATGGGCCTGTGCTTCAAAGAAGACAAATGGTATCCTGGGCTGCATTAGGCAAACCATTGTCAGCAGGTTGAGAGAGGTGATCCTTCCCCTCTACTCAGTACTTGTGAAGCCATATGTGAAACACTGTCCTGTTCTGGGCTCCTCGGTACAAAAGACACATACTGGAGAGGACCCAGCAAAAGGCTATAAAGATGGACTGGAGCAACTCTCCCATAAGAGGAAAGGTTGAGTGAGCTGCAACTCTTCCTCCTGAGCCTTCTCTTCTCCAGGCTGAACTTATCAACATGTATACAAATATCTGAAGAGAGAGTGTGAAGAAGATGGAACCAGGCTCTCTTCAGTGGTGCCCATGGACAGGAGCAGAGGCAATAGGCACAAACTGAAACACAGGAGGTGCCATCTGAACTTCAGGAAACACTTTCACTGTGAGAGTGACCAGGAACTGGCACAGGTTGCCCAGAGAGGCTGTGGTGTCTCTGTTCCTGGAGATATTAAAAATATGTCTGGGCATGGTCGTGGGCAGTCTGCTCTAGATGAGCCTGTTTTGATGAGGGAGGTTGGACCAGGTTATTTCCAGACGTCCCTTCCAACTTCAACCCTTGTGTGATTCTTCCTGTTACTGTCACAGGGCTTTTTGATGGCAAAACTAGAGATGTATTACACATTACTGTGGTACTTCACAATTTTATTTGATTCACATTTTTGACTGCATCAGAAATGTAAATTTGCAGAGTTCTACCTTGAGACAATACTCTAATGAGAATATGCTCATTACAGATGGAGCTGTCTTAGCCCATTAGTTGTACAGAGAGAAGTGTATCTGAAAAACAGTCCTTAGAGCATGTGGTGGTACAACGCCCCCTCTTCTTGAGCTGCTTGGTATCTGATGCAATTTCTGCCCCACCTTTTCTGGGCCACATGCCTGGGCAGCAGACCAGAGCGTTAAGGCACCCCTTTAACGTGCCTGGCTCTTTCTTTGCTTGGGAACAGCAGTAGCCTGGTACTTGGACCATGACGCTCTTGCTGCCCTATTGTTTGGAAACAATAATGACAGTTGATCACCTCCTGACAGCCTGGTACACCTGTACCTGGGCCATGGCCCAAAAGGGGGTGCTGCCAGAAAATTTCTGAGTCTGTACAACTGATGGAAAGTACCAGAATATTTCACCATCCGAAGCGGAAAAGTACCTGACAAAAGTCAATTATCTCAGATGCTATAAACAGCAATTCTAAGCAAGACCCTTTGAGCTCTCCTGGATCGCAGCAGGCTGTGACCAGCATCTCCCCGGAGCTGGGACACCACTTGGGTACAAACTCCTTGAGGAATGTCTGCTGACAAAGTCAACACAAGGCCAGGGCGAAGTCAGCCTCCTCGAGTCTCAACCATCGCCTGTTGAGGAATGCCAATGTGTTAGGAGTATTTAAACTTGAAGGGGGAAATTTTACCCATAAGCTATCTTCCTTCATCCACCTCTCTATCTGTGTTTAAATATACACGTTTGCCTTTATGAGTGTGGGTGTCATACATCACTGGGCCCAAATATTTCTGTCTGTGTGTACACCTGCATGTTTTGTGTTTATCTATACATGTACCTATACACTTTGATTTAAGATAACTTACAGTAAGTTAGTGTGAACATTGCCATCTTCAAATCTGTAATTAAGTCACTGTTTTGATCATAATATACTGAATTACTTCTAAATCTTTAAATTAGTCAATCATTGAGCACTGCTAACATTCAACCTTTAATTTAACTTATACTATTAATAAATTTTGAGTTGCTACTAAATCATAAGTGTCAAACATTTTCACCCATGACAGAGCACTAAAAAAAAGAAACCTTTGCCTGATTACAGCACAAGCTGAGACACTAACACAGAGGTGTAGACTCGCATGTAAAGTGCTATAGATGGCCGTACTGCATCACATGGGCAGCTGCTCAGCAGCCCTAGTGGTTCAGCCTTTGTGAGAAGAGTGATGGACTCCATCCTATGATGTTATACATGTAATTTAAATTAACTTGGCAGCTGGAAAGGAGATTTACATTATGTGTGGCTAACTTAGCATGCTGGCTGTGCACACACTGATTCTAAAAATAGAGTTTAATTTGGGGCTGACACATGGGGTCAACATCAGCAAACAGAGCCAAGTCAGGAAAATATATTTCACCCAGAAGCAAAATTATAAAACTTCATCTGTTTTAAATTTAATTTCACATTTTCTAAAGGTAAAAGAAACAGTTTTGGGTCTTCCATTGAAGATTTGTTGGTTACAAATATTGATGAAATAATCCCCCCCAGTAAATAAGAGTAAAGGATGTATTCAGTTTCTTTGAGGAAAGTGACGCAATCAACAGCATAATGAGTTCCCCCAGGTCATGCAACGTATTTATGTTGCATATAGAAATACAGATAAGACCTTTCCACTAGCTACAAGCCCTCCTTTCCTGAAAGCTCCTTCAGAAAATAACATCTGAATGAGGAACCAAGAAATTCTTTAATCATCTACCAAAGCAAAGTTTGTAGCACAGAAGCAGACAAGGTTTGAATGCTGCTAATAAGCAATCAGTGAATCTCCATTTCTCCTGATCTTTGATATCTTAAAACAATTGATGTGAAGTTTCTGATTAAAGTGAGTATTCTAGCAGGTAATTTAATAATCAAGCCCACTTGTCTTTTGCTAAGCTTGAACAAATGTTCTGATCATATGTAGTTAACATGCTTTTAGTTAAAAACAACGTATAAGCCTTAATTCAGGACACTATTGAAAATGTAACTAAATAATGTATAGGTCCATCTTAAAGAAGCCTTGTGAATAACAGTTTATTTTTACTATTCAGGTATGATATTTCTTTACTGGTAACAGATATTAAGAGTGATCAGGATTTAACCTACAGTGTTAAGGAAAAAAAAAATTGTGAGTTATTACAACCAGTCGCATCCTGAAAATGGTCACAACCAGCAGGCTGACAGTCAAATTGGCCTGTTTGGCTGAACTGCTGCAGTACTGCCATATTGCTAATGACCAATTTCCACAGCAGTGAGTTTTCTTTCTGGTGCTGTTAATTTTTCCCTTGATTCTTTCATAGGACTCTGGTTGTCTTTTAGGCATAATACCGTCTTGCTAAAGTAAGCTTAACAGTCTATAATGGCCATTTAAACCATTTTTTTTCTTTTCCATGATTTTTACAGTATGTTTAGCAGTAGAATAGAGCGCATTGGATTAGAAAATGTGTATGTCCAGCTTGGGGGTTATTTGCTCCTGGGAGTCTCAATATTTATCTGTTTCAAACCACAGGTTTCTTTTTGAAAGGCAATCCTTTGCCTAATCTGTCCTTTTACTGTGTTGGATGCGAACACCAATGCTCACAAAGCCAAAAGTGCTCTTCCACAGAAAGACCGTTAGTCTAAATATTAGAAAAAATGGTCTTTTCCCAGCAAAGTCACAAGATAAGGATCTGCTCACACTGATCAAGGAAGATTTATGAGAGAGGTCCGGGAAAGTAAAAGATGATGCTGATTATTTTTTTTAAACCTTTTTAAAATCGGAGCAGATGCTGGAGGGATCAGATGGGAGAGAGGTCAGCAGGTGGGATGCAGAGATACAATTCCACAAAGAAGGTCTCTGCCCCAGAAAGGTGCTTGGGGCTATCCCTGCCCTATTCCTTTATCTGTTCAATTTGTAGACTGCCACCTATATGATGTAGTGTCCCTGCATTGCTCCAAGGGCAGCCCAGGCTCAGGCACCTGCTGAAAGTAGCTTCCTGCTACATGCAAACATATTTTCTTGAGGTTTATTTTATTTAAATGAAGACAGATGCAATCCCAAGTTGGCCATATGAAGGTCCCACATCTCTACTCTCCTCTCTTTCAATACTGCACGACTGCATCAGCCAGTGCTGAAAGGGGAGATTTTCATCCTCTTAATAAAGCCATCCCTGTTAAGGACCCTAGAGCCATCGTGTGTGACATTACAAGGGCTGCTGATGGTAGGTTCAGGTGAGACACATACGGCCATACCTGTTGCCTTTCCCCCAGTTCTGCAGGGAGGAACTTGCTGGAATGGTTGTTCAAGGGGACATAGTGCAGATGCAAGCTTTCCTCTGCTGTGCTTGGGGGTGGGGGGGCTGAGGGGGAAGCTGAAACGCATGCCTCAGTGTAGACATGTGTCCCAGCTCTGGACATCTGGGAAGATGAGACCCCCAGTCAGGGTAGTAGGGTGCTCAGATGTGAAGAGCTAAATGGAGAGAGTGCTGCAGTGCATTGAGACCCACAAGCAACATCTGTGGCAGTCACTAAAACAGATCAAGTCCTATATTCTGAGCCTGCCTGCCATGGTACGGTGTGCACGCATACGCTTCTTCCCTCCCACTTCCCAAAACCACGTGGCTGCATCCAGACAGTTGATGGGAGCAGTCCCCCACTCACACCTGTCCCGTGCCTGGGAGCTCTTTGGCCAGGTGATGGCTGGTGCAGGTGACTGATGTGCCAGGGACCGCCCAGCAGCTTCACAGGACAGTGGTGGGGCTGAGGGGGTGACAGCCATGGCTCTGCAGCCGGGGGCACCAAGGCTGCACGGAGTGGGCAGGTATGGCAGCCAGCTGCAGAAGACCAAAAGTGGGTTGATAAGGTGAATTAAATTGCTTGTTAAATAATTAACCTCCCACTGAGAAAATGCCTTATAATAAAAGGATGAAGAAAGCATGAGTTTTGCTTTTTTTTTTTTACAGGATATTAGTGTTCTGTATTTGTGCCACAGGTTAGGATAGCAAAGGAAAACTTTTTAACAGCTTCAACAATCCAGCTGCTTTCTGGGGAAATTTTGGCATAAAGCAAATTGTTAATAATACTATATTATGATCATCAATAATAATAAGTAGATGTAGTAGGCCATTATTATGCTATGCATAGGGCTTTTATTATGCATTGTATGTAACTCCTGCTAAAAGGGGTTTCCTGTCCCAAAGGATTTAAAGTCTAAGGCTCTAGTCCTGTAATTTACAGTATACAAATGCATTTCTTAATCTGTATGCAATGCCAACACAGTCAGTTGCATGGGATCAGTCAGTTGCAGGACTACAGCCATCCTAGAGCAGAAATGAAAATTGCCTGGGAGGACTCAGTGCTCTTTTTTTTTTTTTTAATTTAGCTAATACACTTTATTTTCTTGCAAAGTCGAGGTAGCTTTCACTTTAGGAAGAGTAGTGCAGTGTAGGGCAGCTCCAATAACTCACTGCAATTGCAAAGCGAATACTGTTGCGATGAGTCTCTGTAAATCCCAGAAGGTCTTCTGGATATACTGTGCCTTTCTCTTAACTTGGAAATGGTTATTTACAGCTGGCAACTGCACTGAGGCTACAGAGACATGAACAACTCAGCCAGCGTGTCTGTAGTTTCTGCCCTCTGACTGGACAGACAGAAACCCCTAAAGCACCAATCTTACCAGTAGTTTAAAAATTGTCATTAGTAAATAATTACCATGATTCGCTAGTACCAAATTTACTGCAGGATAAATGTCTAAGAGAAGTCATGGATTTTGTTCGTTCATAGTGGCTAATGTTGGTGAAGGCCCAGCACTCTGCGTTCCTTTATGCTAACAGGTCAGTGGTAGTGGAGGGGAAATTTTGCCATGTGTGATCCGACGTTTTATTTGTCTATTTTTAAATTGACAATCACCGTTCTCCGGACTGTCACCACGGTTTGGCACCAGCTGAATGAGGGCTCACTTGGAGGGGACTAGGGGAGTCACCTGGGGGCCAGTGGGGATGGCACCCTTCAGGGCTCTGAACGGCAGCCGAAACCAAAGCACTTGGTCAGCAGCGGTGTTTATGGCCCAGCTTCGTGGTCCTCCAGTCCGCTGCCTCATTTTGCTGCCGGTGTGAAAACTGCACAGTCAAGTCCCACATGCACTGTGAGCACCTTCTTGTGTATTTTGGAATACAGAGTGTATATGCACAAGAAACTCACTTTACCAGCTGCATAGTCAAGTGGTTTCTGAAGTGGAAGATCAGAATAAGCCTTATTTATTGCTGCTGTTGTAGATAGCACCAATTAAAATAGCCCTTGGGAATCCCCATGTCTCGTCACTCAAAAGTCCACTCTGACTACTTCTTTTCTTAGACTTCTAAAAGAGACTTCCTTCTTTTCTCCCCTCAGAAAGCTTGACTGGAGTAGCTGGTATTTCCACTGTATCAAGCACTTGATGCAGCTATCATGCCAAAATGAAAATTAGCAGTGTGGGTTCTTCCATTAGTTCTGAATGTGCATAGCTAAAAACATACAAAAATGAAAGTGTGAGGAGGGAAATAGTGTCTTCATTTGTGGTAGGTTTTTTTTCCAATTTATCATGTATTTTAGGGGGTTTTGCTGCTCTAAAGGTGGGTGAGATGTAGCAATACATCTTAGAGCTCTTGAATCTGTTTCTTTTAACACTGGGTATCATAAGACTTCTTCAAAACTGAATTGCTGCCAGCTAACCTAAATTGGGGCTGTGCTTTGAGGAAACCAATTCCCCAGCAAGTGTGGGCGCAGCTTGTCGAGGGATGGCAGTTCTTCCTCTCTGTCCATCTGCCAGCTGCCTCAGCCCACAGTCTGCTATATTCCCAGCTGGGAAATAATGAGCTTCAAAACAAGAAAGCAAAATAATTGAACATATTTTGAAATAGCAAAACCATTAAACAGCGATTTAGAAAAAGCCATCATATTGGCTATCACAGCTTAAAAAGAGCAAAAATCTTTGCATTAGCCTTTGTGCTACTTACAAGTGAGATAATAAACAGGGCAAGTTTATCTTCCAACATGACCAGTGAAAAGTACATCAAGCAATATGTATAGCAGCTTAAAACTCTGTCCATTTAAAAGAAAAGGAATAAAGGATTAAGGTGAGTATGATGAAAAGTTAAATAATCTGTCCCTCCATAGTCTTTTCAATAGAAGTTTAGGTAAAAAACCAATCTCTCTTTCCTCTGAAAAATCTGTGTCGACTGCAATCTATTCTGTACTACATGGTGATATGTTCTTTCTCATTCTTTCCTTGCATGTGTATATGAAAGAATATTTTTTCTCTCATACCAACACTTAGAAGTTATTTGTACTGCTACATATAGATCTCAGAGTACTACTCATACTGTGCAATAGTATATTTTCTCCTCTGGCTGCTTTTCTCCTTACCCCCAGTCCAGCCTGATGTGTGCAATTGCACTGTTGCTTGCAAGTCTCATTTTTGCTACCAAAATATCTCCTTTTCAGTGTGAGATAGCCAGAGTGCCACTCTGCATGTGGCAGCATGGGAGGTGTAGACATTGACAGCACTGTAACACAGTATGGAATGCAGAATCTGACTCATTTGCAAAAGTGCTAAGAGTATTTATTGACTGTGTTGGTAGTTGCAGAGTTGAGCAAGAACTGAAAAAAGCGTGCTTTCTTTATGGATGCTTATGGTGTTTTTACTCACAGCTGCAAAGGGAGGTGTAACCCACCTGCACCTGAAGCAGTGCCCCCCCAGGGGGGCCCCGGTTGGGTCATACTGAATTCTCATCCTGGCTCTGCTGCCCAGCCACATCACCGCCTTCAGCAAGCCCGTCTGTCTCTCTGCCTCCGCTATTTGTCAAGTAAAATTAATTGCAATCAGATTTTCCTTCCTGCTACCAAGATTAGAAGAGTAAAGCCAAGCATGTCGGCAAGGGACTCGGCTGGCATGCTCTTAAGAAACTGTTTGGTTGCTTTTGTGGAAATCTCTTGAGCAACACGTGGTCAGGCAGGAACGTCCCTGATCTCCCACGACCCTTCTCAATTAGGGAAACCAAGAGCATAATCTCATTAGCTAATCTGCGCTGCTGCACCTTTGCATTTTACCTGCACAGTGTTTTGCAAAGGACCAATGAAACCCGTCACAGGGGAACACAGGAAAGACTCATGCCATCAATGCCTGCGCAGAGGAGCAGCACGGTGATCTTCCTTATTGCCTAAAAATCAGAAAGTGTGAAATGGAGAAAGGAGAACTGACAGGGGCCTGTCATGGCATGCGTTTACTGTCTAAAGGCTTTCCATGTAAAAAAAAAAACCATGCCCAGGTGATTTAAAGCGTTGCTTTCTTTTTCCATAAGATTCTTCCCTGATGCTGCTCCCAGGTTTCTACAAGACGTAAGAGATTTTTGGTGACTATGCTTTTTCTCCCTCGCTCGGGATTTTTCTCTTGCGCTTAAGGGATTCTCAGACCCCTTTAACACGAGCACTGTGATGCTAGTTACTACACCTAGTATACTGTCTTCTGAAGTTCAAACATGCAGGTACAAAGATACCGTGCTCTCACCACCAGCTAAAAGCAAGGGCTTCCGTGCGTAGCCTCAATGTGTGAAGTCTCATTGTCCTGTCAACATGGGTTTTATAGTTGGTCACCACAGACATGACATGAACTCCAGGATGCCATCTGCTTGTGCATAGGAGTAAACATTACTGGTGTTAGTTTAGTATTTAGCTAATCTGTACTTAAAAATTTCTAGCACTGGAGTTTCCACAGCCTCTCTGACATCAATTTATTCCAGATTTCTTTCATTTTTGAAGGACAGTGTCCAATCTAGGCATATACCTCCAGCAGGGGCCTTACAAGTGCTCAACAGAACATAAGAAGTACTTGCAGAATTACTTGTAGGTCTCGTTCACTGTCCTCCTGTTCATACGGTCCGGCAGTGCTCACCTATTGCACAGCAGTCTGCCGCAGGCTTGTGTTCAGTTTATGGTCCACTGTAATCCCCAGAACCTTTTCTCCAACACTTCCTAGCTATTTGGTCCCAACTTGCACTCATGAAACTGATTATTCCTCCCCGAGGGTAGTGCTTTGCCCTTGTCTTGACAAAATCTCATCCTCATTTTTTTTCAGTCTGTTTCTCTAATTTGTCAACTTTAAATTCAAATCCTGCCTCTGGTGTATTTGGGGGGAAGGAGGTAAAACAGTGATGTACCGAATATGGTGAATATGGTCACAATAACCTCACATTCTTCTTCAGAAACTGGTAAAAAGTGCAACAAGAGGAGAATTCAAGACTTGGCACGTTGCACCAGCTGTTCTACATTTGCAGTAGGAGAGAAAAGTAGTGACTACAGACTATGTTCAAAATCCAAAAGTTCTTTCTGTGGCACAGCCTGTCGTAGCCGAGCCTTGCTTCTGCCCCTGGCTGCCCGCGCAGCCCGCGGCTCTCCCAAGGATGTCAGAACATGCAGAATTTGGCAGGTTGCGCCCAGACGTGCTCCAGCCTGCACTGTCAGCATGTGTCTCCTCCCTTTGATTTGAAGTCACGGAAACTACAAGGCAAGGCCTGTTTGGAGCTAAGCATGCATTTGTGGCTTTGCTGGATCAGGGCCTTAATCAGTCTTTAGATGAGGTGTGAATACAGGAATGCAAGTAAGATGAACTGCAACCAGATTTTTCTACATCCTGGTGAGAGAAGGATGAACCAAGCATTTCTTGGATTCACACCTGTACTGGGCTGACAGGACAAAGAGAAGTATGTTATAAAAGTTCACTATTGGCACTTAAGCAAAGAGCAACGCATGCTTTTCATAAAGGCACTCATGGTAAATACAAAGAATAAGGAGGTTGTACTTTTTAGTCTAGCTTTCAGTAGAAACATTATCTCATTTACAGGCAGACTGGTATATATGATAACGATTCCAGTATTTAGCAGCAGCTATTTTGGCCTATTTGTCTGGAAGCCTCTAATAGCTTAGTCTGGCTGAGCTCATTTCAGAGCTTCCCCTAGCTGTGGGACCATCTGTTGTCCACCTCACTTTTTTTTTTTTCTTTCCTTGATTGGTTTCACAGAGGCCCTTTAGTTAATTTTCAATTAGGGTTGTTTGGAGAAAATCATAGTGTAATCTGCAGTTGTTTCCCCCCCACTAATTAGATGGAAAACATCCCATGATGAAGAGCATTGTTGAATTTACTTAGTGGAAAAAGGGTGTGGGGGGGATTTTCTCCAAGGCTGGAAGGTTTCTGCAGGTAAGCCTATAAAACCTGCAGAAGAGGGTAATCATCACAAGCCTTTACTGCCATCCTAGGTGACCTCCAGTATTTTCTCAATTAGACAGAACAGCTAAAAATATCAAGGGTCTCTTTACTCATACTGTTGATCTTTTATGCATATGTGCACATACATTCATACATATATATGTGAGTATACATACACATTGTTGACCTTTTAAATACATACATAAATAACATATAATGTATAAATATACATCATATATATATATGTATTATATATAAAAAAACACCTGTCTCATTTCCTTGGGGATTTTCTCTTCAATTTAAAAATGTCTGGCTTCCAACTCATACAGGTCATGAGTGAGGCTGGAGAAGTATAAGGGAGACGGAGAGGTATTAGAAAATTCCTAGGAGCCTCTTGAAAAACATCTCCAGACAGATGAACCTGGAGGCTTGTTTTGTTTCTGGAAATTAGTTTGTTGTTTGGGGTTTTTTTTTATATAATTTCAAACTCTGAGCAAGAGCTAAAGAATGCTGGACTGGGGAATTGCTACTGTGGGGAAGATTTTTAGAAGCAATAGTTCAGAAACAGAAGAGCAATGCCAAGCTCAAGGAACTTTGCCTCACTTCTATTGTCATTTTGTCATAACGAACAGAGTCCTGTGAAATCCTCTGGGCTTTAAACAATTCACATTTCAAACTGAGAAAACAAAAAAAAAGATCAGGGAGTAGCTGACAAGTTCTAATATCCTCTGTGTTGTCTGAAATAGCATTGCAATAGGCCAAATCATTGACAAGCACAGGAGCAATCTTAATTTGAGATGTTAATTTTCAAAGCAAAAAAAGTCACTCGCTGGCTGCAGGAAACGGGGTTTTTGCAGAATTGCTCATGGCACGTTTCTGCTGTGGGATTTTCCCGAGCGCAGCCGTTCTGCCTGTCCCGCGGTGCCTTCCGTCCGAGTTTGGCACAAACTCCTCCAGTTGAAATCTTCTTGTATCTCTATTTCACAGCCCCGGAGAAGAAAGCATGCAAACCATAAATGTCAGCCTGGAAGCATTTCCATTTTGGCTGGGAGTAGGGCACCACACGGCTCGGACTGGCTGGGGAGCCCCTCGGCCGGGGGCTTTGGAGAGCTGCTACGTCTGTCCTGTCCACCCTCTTACATCCAGCCCATAGGTACCTGCCTGCGGCCCCGGCCTTTGCGTCCTCGTCTGCTCCCGGAGCCTGCGTGGGGGCCCCGGGACGGGAGGGGAGCACTGGGCTGCTGGTGGGACAGGGAAGGTTTCCAGGGTGCCTCGGGGGGGGTTGGGAAAGAAAACCCCAATAAAATGGGACAAGATGGAGTGAAGGACATGCTCCAGGTTTACACCGGGAGGAGGCTGAGGGCTACTCCTGGTGATGTAATGGCACCGGACCCCTCCAGAACCCAAGGAAAGGGCTTGTGCAACTGTTTCATCACTGAAATATCACTGAATCCGTATTGCTATGCCTTTCCCAGGCAGCGAGGCGTGAGATCGCCTGCCACTGCCCGCAGCAGGCAGGGATGCGACAAAGCAGCGCCAGGGTCGCAAGAGAAAGCCGCGGACATTTTGTTTGAGGAGAGGGAGCGGCACCTCGGCGGGCCCGGTGTCCGCAGGCCGTGCTGCGGGGCTCCGCGGGGGTTTCCATAGCCCCACCTGGTGTCGGGCCGTGGCAAGGGAAGCGCTTCCAGAGCTGTTCCCGTCCCAAAAATTCCCCCTGCTCTTCTCCCCGTGCTTAACGCAAACCGCTTCTCCGTGAAAGCCTCCTGAGGTGCGCGGCGAGTAGCACCCCCATGCCCAGGGCAGCTTACCCCTCTTCCCAGGAGCAGCGCTGGCACACCAGACCCTTTGTAGCTTCGCAGCTGCCGTGGGCAGCTGGGATTTCTAAGAAAGGATGATTTGGCATTTGGCTTTTACGCCACGTATCGCTTACTGGGGTAAACTGGTGGTAGCCTTCTCGTTTATCAGCATGACCAGCCTGTGAGCAGTGACAAACCCTGGGTGCAACCACAGGGTCATGGCGTAAAAAACCCACATCGACTCGGTTAATCAGGCTTGCTTTCTGTAAGTGAGAGGAGCCACAGCTAAGGCTTTTTTTTTTAGTAACTGTGTGTTTACAACTTGCTGCGCTGCTGCCCCTACGGACCCCCGGGGCGAGGAGACAGAGGAGGCAGCCAAGGAGCCCTGCTCTGCCTCCCACCCCGCGGCTGCTGCCTGCGTGATTGCACCTGAGTGATCCCATGAGGAACGAGGGGGAAGCTCATGTATCGGGGAAGAGGATCCTGAATCTTCAGCACTGGGGTTTATGTCTGCAACCAAAAAACAGCCTGGTTTGCAGGATTTTGTATTTTTCAGTGGTACACAGTAGCAGTTGCTTTTTTCCAATACTGAGTGAGGAATTTAAGAGGAGAGACAACGCTACTATACTTTGCACAAGTATCTGTTTTAAATCAGTGTTTCTACCTGACTCCTATTCTGGTTTCCTACATAAGCACCTACAGCCTAGGAAAGGCAAGACTGAGTTTAGGTATCTTGGCTTCCCTGGCTGCATCTCCATTCCTGTAAGACATGCAAATACCTTTCCTCTTCAGCAAGAAGGGAGTCCCTGCCAGGTTTGGGACGGGAGGTGCGGCTTGCAGAACAGCTCCAAATCCCCCAGAGGCAGCCACAGAGCTTTTCAGAGGGAGCCCTTCCAGCCATGGGCTCTTGCTTATCCTGCTTGTCATCACGGCTATACCTATTAAGACTCTGCCGCTGGAGCCAGGAATAGACCAGAGTAATCCTGGTGCTCGACAGCCTTCCCAATAGTTTTGTAGTTCACAGCTGTATGCGTGACATCTCAATTCAGCTTATTCTGCCAGGGCATTGCCACATACAACATGTACGGGAACGATCTGACCCTTACCCGCCAAGGCACCGCTGTTCTCCATGCGTGCTGCAGGCATGAGAGGCTGCAGCACCGCGCGTGGACCCTCAGCTACAAATCTGGCTTTTCCTACATTTGAGTTTGCAGCTTAAATGATGTAGTTTTAAAGCAGTTCTTTTAACACAGCTTACAACTGTTTGTGTTTATTAGGTGGACCCTGGATTCATTATTGACATGCTTTTGCTTTGCTAACAGTTTTTGCTGACGTGAATGGAGCTGTTGTCTTAAGGTATCTCCTATTAGTGGTTCTATATTGCTTTTGCTGTGGTGGGCAAGAGACATACCTGAGGTGAGACACTTCACTGCACAGTGCACTTGACCGGCACGAAGAGCAGCACATGCGAGGTTCTGCCTGAGTGTCTGGAAAGTGGAATAAACAACCGTTAAAAGAAAATAACCTTATTCTTCATGCACGCTTGCAGGGAAGCTTGTGCCAGGGTGCTGTGCGTGCATGCTGGGATGGAAGATGCACCCAGTGAAGTGGGTGAGGGTGGGTGCTTTTCCTTTTTACTACAATCAGGTCACTGCTTGCTTTGCAAGGCTGTGCCTTGTGAAAGACAAAGCACCTGTTCGCGGACGTGCAGCAGGACGGTTCAGAGCTGCAGAAATAATGGCGGGCTGAGCAAAACAGGGGGGTTTGCTCAGCTGGGGAACATTTCTTGTTTGGAGGTAATACTGTAACAGCACAGTGGAGCAGTTCCTGCTTTTCAGAGAAGGTTTTGAATATCAGTGAACAGCATCAGAAAGACCTGGGAGGACACAGCTGGGATGGGGACACTGAAGAGTTGGGGACAATTGCAAAACCACAGGCCTGACAGGGGAGGAAATGGGGGGCAAGCCTGCAAAGAAGTAACAGAGGATAGAAAGAAGCCTGCACTGAGAAACAGAGGGATGTGGAAGACCACAGTGTATGTGTGGTGGGCATTGTCCTTTAACTGCAAATTTGTAATGACTCCTCTGTGTGTGTAGAGTCAAGAGAAACTGGCCATGACACAGAGTTTGATGCTGTAATTCAGGCATGCACAAGTTACTGAGGGCCATTTCTGACCACAAGCAAGCAGCGCTTCGGTTTCGTGTCTCAGCCAAGAGGCTGAGCGTCCAAACATGATGCTGCTGGGGTGCAGTTTTTGAGCTGAGCCTGATGAAATCCCATCACTGATGAGCTCAGCAAATACAGTGATCTTGAATTATCAGTCCCTGTGAGAGCTAAAGCCACATTGTGGTTTTCCCATTGGCAATTGTTGAGCAGGATGTCTGTTTCTCCACTGCCATCGCTTTCTCTTTCTCCCTGCCCCCACACACTTGGGAAGCCTGAGATGGTGTGACCATCTGAGCATATGCCAGTCTCTTCAAAGGGCATCTGTAATCCCCCGTGCTAATCCTCCTGCAAGAGGAAGGATGCTTGTAGGCAGCACTTGCAAATCCACACCCAGAATATTAAGCTTGTTATAAAACCTGGCCTGTCATTGCGTCTGCTGACTGTTGTTTCCAAAGAAATTGTTGCAGATGAGTAAGTTTCTCCTTCCTGTGGACTTCCTTTGAAATGTCGCTTCATCTTAAAGTCATACTGCTTGTTTCACACACCCTCATGAGAAGAAATGGCAGCACCTAGGGACAGCTATCATTACTCACTCCACTAATAGTGCTGAACATGATAGGCCAGAGTTTCAAAGCAACCTCTAAAACTGTACCCACCTGCAGATGCAGCAAAAGCAGGCAGCTCGATCCATATGTGTCTGGACATCACCTGCTGGCCCCATGCAGGTGAGGATCCCCCAGGGTCTGGGGCATACACAGAGCCCCCAGGGGAGGAGCTGAAGTTCCCTGTATCAGCACAGAGTGGGGCACACTTAGGCCATGCCCAGACAACCATAGAATGGTTTGGGTTGGAAGGGACCTCAAAGAACATCTAGTTCCAACCCCCCTGCTGCGGGCAGGGACACCCTCCACTAGACCAGGTTGCCCAAAGCCCCATCCAACCTGGCCTTAAACACTGCCAGGGAGGGGGCAGCCACAACCTCTCTGGGCAACCTGTTCCAGTGCCTCACCACCCACACAGGAAAGAATTTCTTCCTTCTATGTAAACTAAATCAACCCTCCTTCAGCTTAAACCCATTACCCCTTGTCTTATCACTCCATGCCCCTGTAAACAGTCCCTCTCCAGCTTTCCTGTAGGCCCCTTCAGGTACTGGAAGGCTGCAATAAGGTCTCCCTGGAGCCTTCTCTTCTCCAGGCTGAACAGCCCCAACTCAGCCTGTCCTCACAGGAGAGGTGCTCCAGCCCTCTCAGTATCTTTGTGGCCCTCCTCTGGACTCACTCCAACAGCTCCATGTCTCTCCTGTACTGGGGCCCCCAGAGCTGGATGCAGTACTCCAGGTGGGGTCTCACGAGAGCAGAGTAGAGGGGGAGAATCACCTCCCTCGACCTGCTGGTCACGCTTCTTTTGATGCAGCCCAGTGCAAGGGGGACTTCAGCACCAGCTGAAACATGCGGTTGGTTAACAGATGACTTCTGTGTTGCTCTAAAGCTTTTGAAGAGCGGTGTGCATGCTGAGAGCGCTGTAAGGTCTGTGCTATTTCGGCTCCCCGTTGCCTTGCCCCATGTGGCAGTTCATCTGCTGGGGTGTGGCAGGGCTCCAGCTGGCCGTGGTGCAGTGGTGTAGGGCTCGGACTCAGCTGGCTCGCCTGGCAGTGTGCGGAGCTTCAGAGGTTGCAGGTGGCACAACCACTGCAGGAAGGCACTTCCACGTGTTCCACTGACAAAGGGTTGGGTGGGCAGCAAGGGGACCACCTGCTCCAGCTGATCTTTGGCGCACGATCAGCTGGGCAGGCTCCCCGTGCTCAGGAAATATAATCCTATTAACGCACACCAGGCACAGGCAACAGCGACCCAAGGACAAAGGCCTGGCAGAAAGCTGGGACAGCGACACATGGAGCAGCACTCATCTGCTGCTGTAGCCTTGGATGCATTCATAGGGGGAGGGAAGTGTAATTTGGGTAGCACCTTTCAGCCATATAAGAAATTAACAAATACTTAATTCATTAGCTCTTGCTCTGGGGTGGGGATCTGTTACTGCGGAAAATGAAGCAAAGAGGCAGTAAAGCATACATTTTTCCGAGGTGGCCACATGTTATCGGTGCCTGTGCTGTCCTCTGCCCATTGGACACTCAGACCTGCTCTCAGACCTTCCCACAGAGGCAGTACCGCTAAGTGACCACCTCTGATGAATACGCCCAGCACCTTCCTCTGAAGTCCAGGTTTACGGCTTTGACAGAGGAGGCCCCTCTCCAGCCTCCCTTGCACCTCTCCCAAACCCGGTACACCTGTCCTCACCCCGATGCTTTTGGGGCTGCAGCCTGAGGCTTCGTGCAATCCAGAGTACCTGTGCGTATTGCCAGATGGGGTGCACGCTTATACTGGATTACACCTGATGTCAGGTGTGGTGGGGGCCAGATGCCCACCAAACCGCTCTCTCACTCTCCTCCTCAGCTGAGCAGGGGAGAGAAAATACAATGACACGCTCGTGGGTGGAGATAAGGACAGGGGGAGATCACTCACCAATTACTGTCATTGGTAAAACAGACCCAACTCGGGGAAATTAATTTAATTTATCGCCAATAAAACCAGAGTAGGGTAATAAGAAATAAAAACTAAATCTTAAAACACCTCCCCCCACCTTTCCCTTCTTCCCGGGCTTAACTTCACTCCCAGTTTCTCTACCTCCTCCCCCCCAGCAGCACAGGGGGACGGGGAATGGGGGTTGTGGTCAGTTCATCACACGTTGTCTCTGCCGCTCCTTCCTCCTCAGAGGGAGGACTCCTCACACTCTTCCCCTGCTCCAGCGTGGGTCCCTCCCACAGAAGACAGTCCTCCACCAACTTCTCCAACATGTCCTTCCCATGGGCTGCAGTTCTTCATGAACTGCTCCAGTGTGGGTCCCTTCCACGGGGTGCAGACCCTCAGGAGCAGACTGCTCCAGCGTGGGTCCCCCACAGGGTCACAAGTCCTGCCAGCAAACCTGCTCCAGCATGGGCTCCTCTCTCCATGGGACCACAGGCCCTGCCAGGAGCTTGCTCCAGCACAGGCTTCCCACGGGGTCACAGCCTCCTTTGGGCATCCACCTGATCTGGCGTGGGGTCCTGCACGGGCTGCAAGTGGACATCTGCTCCACTATCAATCTCCATGGGCTGTAGGGGAACAGCCTGCCTCACCATGGTCTTCACCACAGGCTGTTGCAGGGGAATCTCTGCTCCAGCGCCTGGAGCACCTCCTGCCCCTCCTTCTTCACTAACCTTGGTGTCTGCAGGGTTGTTCCTCTCACATCTTCTCACTCCTCTCTCTGGCTGCAATTGCTGCTGGTGCTGTGCAGTTTTTTCTTCCCCTTCTTAACTATATTACCCCAGAGGCACTACCACCATTGCTGACAGGCTTGGCCTTGCCAGCAGTGGGTCCATCTTGGAGCTGGCTGGCATTCTTTTGGACATGGGGGAAGGTTCTAGCAGCTTCTCACAGAAGCCACCCCTGTAGCTCACATGCTGCCAAAACCTTGCCACACAAACCCAATACCTCAGGCTGCCTCTTTGTTGGCATCAGCTGGCTGACCTTGGTGGTGGCTTTGTAGCCCTGGGCAGCAGAGCGCAGCAGCTTGCAGCACGACCTGGGCTCTGTGCAGTGTGGATTCTCTTGCTCAGCCCACAGTCATTAGTGAGGAGCTATCTCCAGGCAGGACAACACTGTTCAGCAGCTAAAGCAGCACCCCAGGTCCTGGCTGGGAGATGTTACATGTTTCAAGAGGATGGGGCCAGAATCTCTTCAGTGGTGCCCAGTGACAGGACAAGGGGCAATGGGCACGAACTGGAACACAGGAAGTTCCATCTCAACATGAGGAGAAACTTCTTTACTGTGAGCATGACCAAGCACTGGAACAGGCTGCCCAGAGAGGTTGTGGAGTCTCCTTCTCTGGAGATATTCAAAACCCACCTGGACTCAATCCTGTGCAACCTGCTCTAGGTGATCCTGCTTTAGCAGGGGGGGGGGTTGGACTAGATGATCTCCAGAGGTCCCTTCCATCCTCTACCCTTCTGTGATTCTGTGATACACAGCCTCACATCAAGCACAGAGCTGTAAAGCCTCCCAAAGAAGACTGACACATGGAAACAGCAAGAGGATGAGTAAATTCTTATTCTTAGTTTCAAGCAGACATCAATTGGAAAGCAGTTGTATGCTTTTAAAAGAAAACCACAAGGTCCTCTGTCCTTCCTGGCAAAGAGCATGAGCAGCCCCGTGCTGGAAGGGTCTCTGCACTTACGGCATGCATGGCACTGGCACAGCTAAGCACAAGCAGAGACTGAGTCACCGGCCAGAAGTTGCCAGTTTCCACAGTTACTGAGTCTCGGTCACATTTTGGCTTAGTTGGTTTCCATTTCAGCAGTATCTGTGACAAAAAGTGTGGAAGAGGCTCTCTTTCTTCGCAGGGATTACGCTTAATCATAATGGGTGTGAAATAAATGAAAGCAGATGTCAGACTGTGCCCTCCAGGCCATTAACAAGTCAGGAGGAAAACGCAGGTGAGGAACCTCAGCCCCAAGCAGGCAGAGGGTATTGCCTGGTCGGAAAGCTCCGAGCAAAGAAAGGGCAGAGGGAGCTGGCAAAGGACCGAGGATCGCGGCGCAGCAACTGTGAAGGTGCTAGGACTTAAACGGAAAAATCCATGCAAGCTCAGAAATACACATATTAAAATTTCAGCATGCATGAGGACATTGGATTTACTTCTGATTGTTTAATGGTGAATTTCCAGCTCTGTCAAGTGAGAACGTTTTCCATCAATATTCTTGCAGTGATACATCTTGTCTCTATGTTTAAGCACAGATGGTTATGTAGCTTCTATACAGATCTGGCACATGGGGCAACACCAAGCTTTTAGTTTCTTTATCTTTAAAGATGATACCAACCTGATAAACCTATCTAAATCTGATAAATCCACGAGAAATCCATGGAGATACAGAAAGAGGAATCAATAAGGCATTAACAGATGCTAGAGTTGCCACCTGTAAATCAATTTGGAAGCATCCAGTGTACTACAGTTTGTAACAAATACCTTAGGCTGTAATTGTGCACTGGACTAAACTAGGAAAGAATAAGCATCAAGATCCAGGAGCCCAGGACCTGCAGCAGGCTCTGAGTGCTCCAGAGTGCTCAGCTCCACTCCCCTAGCTGAGGAACTAGTCAGGTCTGAGCAGTCTCTGACTTCTCTGGTTGCCATCAGCACTGCCCCATGCCAGTGCTCTGGGATGAGCTGGAAGGGCAACAAAACTAGAACTGGGAGAGCAAATGATGAAAATTAAACTCTGGTCAGGGCTCCGGCAAAGGGAATTTTGAAAAATCTGCCTATGCCATGTAGAATATTTCTATAAATCAATTCATGTGTGCTAAAGAAATTGAACCTGCGCTAAATCTGCGCTACAGATTTTGAGTGTGGCATCTTAGCTGAAGTCTAAGAGAGCAAGGAGTAACAGCAGCAATAACAAAAAAAAATTGAAATTCAAGTGTCCGTGTGTTTCATCTTTACAAAATCTCTCTCTAGTTCAGTAGCTTTTGCTGAGTGACACCCAGGCTATCAGCCCGGGTACCACATCTCCTTCTCTGGAGAAAATGAGTTTGACATGCAGGCTCTAGGGGCAAGGGAGAAAAGGCAGCATCACTACAAAGGCAAATGAGCAGAGCTGCTCTGGGACGAGTACGGTCAATCCTACCACCAGGGTGCTGCCCCCCCCCGGCCTCCCTGTTCAACATCCCCTGTTTCTGCAATCCAATGGAAGCAGTTAACCAAGCAGAGCTTTCTCCCAGAGCTCTGGAAAGGAAAACATTCACCCCGATGGTTTGTTTCTCAGGCATTTCCCCAAATCCATAAAGGGTGGGGAAAATAATTAAAAAAAAAAAAAAAAGAGACAGTAGTTTTGGATTGTTTCATGATCCCAGGAACCCGTTATTTTTATGGGAAAAGAAACCCCTAAGATCATCTTGAATCATTCAAAATGTTGTTTTTTAGAGGAAAATATCTATTCTGATCATGATTCTTAACTATCAATTTAATTTACAAGTTAAAAAATCAAAATGTTGTTTAATCTTTACTCTTAAAAAAAAAATCTGCTTGGACACTTTGTCAAACTCTACTGTCATAATTTTGAATAAATGGCATTTTCCAATGGAGATAGTCACAACAATTTTGCCCAGCTCTTCTTATGATAAAATGTGCTACCATTAGCCAGCATACTCTAGTACAGCATAGACAAAACTGCAAGAGCAGCTGGGAAATCTTTCAGTGTAAGTATTCTGTATCTTGTGAAGTCAAAGATCCTCAGGCAAACATAGCTAGAGACAGCAAATCTCTCAAAGGGCTAAAATCCCAGCTGAGTCTCAAATTCACTGTGCAGGAGAGAAAGGGCTGTAATCTGGTAATGAAAGCAGATGTACAAGAGTCATTCTGGCAGCTACATCTGTCGCGCTTCTCCTCCCCACCCCGCCTTGTTAAACCCACTCTTCCTTCTAGTCATACGTGCTTTTCTCATCCATGACAAAAATAGGCAAGCACAAACGTCAATCATGCGAAGTTTATTCCTTAGGACAGGCAGTCTTTCCTTATCCTACATTAGAGTCTTATTGAGTCCTAATGCTCCCTCAGTCTCTAGGGGAAGACTTCCCATCATTTTGGCCAGGTAGTGGGCAGGACTCTCTGGGGTACGCTACAGTCATGCAGCTGCCTCCCACAGTGGCCCCTGTGCTGGGTGTGCACAGGAGGGGTGCTGGGGTGAAACACAGTCCGGGCCCGCACCGGGCATCCCCTCACCTGGCAGGAGGCTGCCCAAGGGGCTGCCAGACATCTGGCACTGCATTCCTCGTGTTGCAAGAGAGCAATGGGCATCAGGGCCTTGACGGTGTTGAGGAGGCTGATGTTCCTCCCGCCCCGTCTGGAACCAGCAGGTGTTTTGAGGGGCTCTGAAGCACCCAGGTCGGCACCAGCTGTGCGCAGAAGAGAAACTGGCCCCTGTTAAATAAAGCCGATGAGTAGTTCAGGCCCGGGTCTTGCAAAGAGCGAGCAGGCTGCCCCCAGCCTTTGCTTTGCTCCTTTATGGCAAAAGGTCCCCAAAGGAGCAGGAAGGTACACTGCCCTCACCGAAGCACCGCTGCTGCGACTCGCCCTCCCCAGAGAGGCCGCACGGAGTGGGGCACACCCCGCAGCAGGCCCGGGGCACACCCCGCCGCTGCTGAGGCCCGGGAGCGGGTCTCCGGCTGAGGCCGCTTTCCTCAGGCTGCCGGCTCAGGCCCGCGCACCCGAGCTACGGAGCCCCTCCCGCCCGCGCTGGGCAACCCGCTGCTGGTGGTGCCCGCCAGGCCTCAGCCCCTCAGAGACCGGACGCGTCCCCGGAGCGGGATTTCGGGCGCCTGTGCGCGGCACTTCCCCCGGCTCCCTGCTCCCCCCTCCGCAGCGGCCGGCAGCCGGGGAGCGCGGCAGGACCTACGGCCTCCCGTCGGCAGGCGGCGCCCTCTTCCCCGCTCGCGGCGCTGCGGGCCCTGGCGGATGTCGCGGCTGCCCCGGCGGCCGCCTGCCTGGAGGTGACAGCAGGCGAGCGGATAGCGCGCCCCATGCCGCCTCTCCGCGCCAAGTCTTCCTCAGATCTGCCGCCGCACCGCGTCGGGGCCGCTGTAGTCCCTCCCCGCGTAAGGAAGGAGCGGGGCTGCCGGCCACAACGCGCAGGCAGCGCGTCGTCCTCCCCCCAGAACTGACCGCCGGGCAAGATGACACGCCCCAGCATCCTCTGCGGCAGGGCATGCCCTCAGTAAAGATGGCGCCGGCCCCGCCCCCCTATCGCGGGACCTCGGCGGCCGCCCCGCCTGCGGCGCGATGGCGGCTCGCAGCGCCGTGTGGCTCGGGGACCCGGTAAGGCAGCGGCGGGGGCTCCGCCGGGGCAAGGGGGCGGCAGGGGCGGCGGTGCGCGCTGACCCGTGTCCCGCCGGCAGGTGGAGCGGGTGCCGTGCCCCTACGACGTCCATCACCGCGTCCCCCGAGCGTCGCTGGAGAGGCACGCCGCGTCCTGCCGGCTCCGCAAGATGGGCTACTCTGCTGAGGAGGAGGTGGGCGCCCGGGCCGGCTCCGGGCGGGTTACACGGCCGGAGGATACACGGTGCTGGCGCCTCCGGCCTGGGGGTGTCGCCTGCCCGGCTGAGTGGGCGGCAGCGGCCTGGGGGGGAAGGAAGGGGTGGGGGGAACGGGACGGGGGGTCCCCGCTGGCCGGGGCCGCCCCGGGGCCTTGACTGAGCCGCTCGGTCCCGCAGGCTGAGATGTACGACTCCAGCTTTTTCTACGAAAACCTGAAGGTTCCCACCGTCGCCATGGGTGAGCGATAGCGGGGCTTTGCCTGACGGGGCCGTCCGCGTCCCCGGGGGACACCTGGGGCTGAGGGGACACCCGGGGGGGCGCAGAGGATGAGGGGCTGAGGGGACACCCGGGGCGGAGGATGGGGCTGATGGGAGACCCCCGAGGGGGTTCAGAAGATGGGGCTAACCCTGTGAGGGCAGAGCCCGGGTTCTCACGGTAGCACACAGCACTGCCTTGCCAGCTATAAACTGTCCAAGGCCTCTTAGTAAAGTGTTTTCATTGTGTAGGTTTATTTTCTCACCATCGTGTTTTGCCTTAATTTACACTCATTACCCTTTTGTCACTGTGTAATTCTGCTCTGTAGGTCACTTGGGTATTTTCATCTTAAAATCTAAGGAGGATTTTTTTTCCTCTTAGGTTATTTTCTAGTTTCTTCCTATGTTCTTTTTGCATCAGTTGCAGAAAGAGTATTAAAATGAATGTTTATAAGGTGAAAAAACTGGCCCTAGAATTTGGGGATATAGTAATGGTACAGAATAGAGTTATAATATACATACACTTCTTTTTCCATATCCCTGTAACATGGAAATCCTTCTCCCCCCCCCGTTAAAATATGGAATAGATTGAAATGGTATTTTCAGTTCAGACCTTCCCTTCTGCAAAAATAAAACTACAATGTTCTGTAACGTACCGTAAGTCTCATAGTAGAGGTTGGGGAATAAAAACTAACCCTACCGAGTACTTGATATAAAAGTTCTGTGATGTTTTGTTTTAGATAAAGATCTGCAGTTTCACATTGTTAAGCAAGCTAGAGCTCAAAGCGCGAAAGAAGGTACCAGCTACAGTGAAGGTAAGTGGCAGGCAGATACTGAGACAACTTCTTCAGCTCTTGTGTGGAGCTCTTGTCTCCCCCCTCAGAGCTTCCTTGATTCCACTTGTGAACTGCTATGAGGATTTTTTTTTTAATTTATTATTAATATTCCTTCCCTTGTATACTTTGGAGCATAACTACTTTCTCTACTTGGGGCAACCAGGTAAGAGAATTTGAGTCTGTTGTGCTCAAACCTCTAGTTCTCTTCAGGACTGGAAAATCAACGCCGCAAAATTCAGGAGTTTCTTAAAGCACTAGTCCTTCACTTCCCATCCTGCTACCTATGCTTTGCTTTCTGCCTGCATTTTCTGATATTATCTTCTGCTCTTTGTGGCCCAAATTCTTGTCTTGCTGCCTCTAGCCTTGTTCTTCATGTGATGGGTGGGAAGGAAAAGGAGGGCTGCTTTTTGTTTTGTTTAAGGAGTAATTGTTAGATATCAGCTATATGTGCTTGTCCACCACTCCTCAGATGAAAACTGTACCAAACAACACGTGTATTATCGTTATTATGTTGGATTGTTTCAAGACTCTCCTAAGAAGCTGTATAATAAATATACTGATATATCTGCAAATATGGTGTTGTCCTTTGCCACTGCTCTCAGCTCATTAGTTCCTTTATGTTTCATTTTTCATTGGGTTTTGTGGGGAGTAGGTTAAGTCTAAGCTATGCTGCTTTTTTGAGGGTAGAAAAGACCGAGTAGAAAAGTAGGGCTACCTATAGAAATCACTGCAGAGTTGCTGCGTATGGTTTGGAAATTACTGCAACACCTGAAAGATACAGCGTTTACTGTCCGTGGTCTTTTAGTTTGGTAGACATGTACGTGCAGAAGGAGAAGTGCATTTGTTCTACTTTCCGGCCTTGACAGACAAATACAGCAGCACTTGCTTGGGCAGGTTTTCGTGTCGTCTTTGTTTCCCTGGCACAGCAAATGGAGCCTTAACAGTCAGTTGCTTGGGAAGGAGCTTTCATGTGATGGGCACTGCGTTTGGAGCACGCGTCAGGTGCAGTTATTCTGGAGGGAAGTGGTAACTCATTAATTTGACACAAGCACATCCAAGTAGAGAAGAAACAGATAAACCTTTTATTGAGTGGTTGCATTGCAAAGATACGTCAGTGAGCCACTAGATGCCAGTGTTTGCTATCCGGTTTTCTCTTCAAGCTTGCATTTCTCTGAAGATAACGCTAAAACAGTGTGGGGTGGCTTTCATTGTGGCGTCCTGGCCTATGCTAAGATTTACTGACTTGGAATTGTTTGTTTAATTTAAAGTCTTCGGCAACAGAAACAAATGGAAAGCATTTTTCATTGTAAATTTACTTTCTTTGGCACAGCTAGTCAAAAGGAATTTTCTTTGTTTTTTAAAAATTCTAACCATATTTGACTATTAGAATATTAGAAAAGCTATATAATAGGACAGGAAGGCTGGTCTTCATCACAAGTTGTGGAATTACTGTAAAATCACAAGCACGTAACCATTAGGGCACTTTTATGGGCTTCTGTGACCCTGCAAGAACAGTGCGTTTTAAAAATAAGTCTAGTGTTAATGTTTAAATGTGTTAGTTCAGATTAGAAAAGTTCTGGTTTAGGTTCCCAGTGCAGTAACGAGGAAATCTTGTATTTTAGGTTTGTTGTTGTAAATTAGAGTTATTGTGACTCTTCTTCCTCTTCTTCGGTGTCTTTAGCGAAAGCAGGATGTGAAAGGTTGCCCAGCTTCCGTTAAGTGCTGCGTAATCAAGAGAAGCAGTAGCTTTGCTGTTGTGACGACTCCTGCGTACGCCCTGCCTTACGCGTTGGCTCTTCTGTCTGCCTGGAGACAGACGTCTGTGTGGCCCAAATTCTTCTCTTGCGGCCTCCAGCCTTGTTCTTCATGTGATGTGTGGGGAGGAAAATGAGGACTGCTTTTTATTTTGTTTAAGGATTAATTGTTAGATATCAGCCTTGCGGGGAGTGGGATTATGGAGGTCAGGTCAATGGCTATGGGCAATTTGAATGCTCTCAAGTAAAATGCTTTTTTGCAGGCAATGTCCTAGAATACTGCATCCTGTATCTTTAGGGAAGTTGCTTTGCTGCCATTGCAGTGAATAGACAATGGATTTATTGTTTTTTTGGAGGATGTGTGTTTTATCTGGGGAATGGGAAGAGTGAGTGCAGGGCTGATGATTGAGAGAAAGAAGAGTGTGCAGGCACTGTGTTTGTAACTATGAAGTTATCTGAACTAATCTGGAGCATCTTGAAAGTGCCTTTGTAGCCCTTTTAGCTATCAATGCCTGTGGCAGTCTACTGTAAAAGCTCTGTAGAGAAAGCAACAGTGTGAGTGAGACTGATTTGCATAGTGCCCAGTTATCTAGTCTCCTCAAAGTTTTTTTTGTTCTTGGCAGAACAACAGCTATTTTGCAGCTAGTACTTTGCAGAACATTTTAGCAGTAAGACCTAACAAGTTAGAGTTGCAGCTTCCTTTCTCTTGCTTTAGCTTGTAAGCCAAGAGCTGAAATTGATGGGACAAGACAGAGCGTCCTTTTGATCTAATCTAGTACAATCCCTTCACAGCATAGGAAAACCTGTAACTAACAGCATAAGCAGTCAGGAGGGGTTATACAGGCTGCCTGGGGCTGGGGAGGGATTTGGGCCTTTTTTCTTTGAGCAATTTTTATCTTTTCAAATTAAGAAGGATGAAACTTCTTACAGATGTGTAGGGGAAGGAGGAAAACAGTATGGGTGTTTACTGCATTGCTTGTTTGTTGAGCTTCTTGGTGTTTTCCTGTATAATTACGTTATTTTACTAATAACAGCTGTCCACCCTCCAGGATCTTACTCATTACTGCCTGTAGAAGTGCCTCAAAATCACAAGCGTTTCACCTGTGACCTGACTCAAGCCGATCGCCTTGCTCTTTATGATTATGTTGTTGAGGAAACAAAGAAACAGAGGTCTAGATCCCAAATCATGGAGAATGACAGTGACCTCTTTGTGGATTTGGCAGCAAAAATCACCCAAGGTTTGAAGAATGGTTTATTGTTGAATTTGTCGCTTGGAACTTTGACTTTGTGTAGTTAGATGAATTTTATTGAAAGCCAAACAGAATTGCTTGTGCTATTTTTATTGTGAAAAGCATACTGTTTTTAAAAGCCACAACGAAGACCTGGCATCAGAAAACACTAGTTTGGTAGCCTTTAGATTGTTTCCTTCTGAGAAAGCCCAAGTGCTCTGATCTTGGCACACATACTGTGTATATCTTGGATCTTTTGTCTTTGCTGCAACTGACTTCAGGTTGCTTCGTGTTGCCAACTTACTGGGTGGCTTGGAACAGTATTTGCTGTAAGAGATGATGAGATTAAAGGTCACTTAAGAGTAAAATCCGAACAAGAAAGCTTGGCAGTGGTCCAGTGGAGCTCTTGAGCAATATACAAACGGGTGTATTGGACTGAGGCCTCTCATTCCTGTTGAGTCACGCTAGTTTGTAACTATACCAAGTGCAACATAAGCATCTGTGTTATTCTGTGGGCCCTACTACGCCTTGGAGGTAGGAGATAGCGTTTGTCATCTACACAGGTAAATGTTTTACAGAATCTGGCTTTCTCAGTCTTTGCGGTTTATTGTAATACTGGCTTGGAAAACATGGCCTATGTTTTGTAGGTGTTTGACCAAATTGCAAGTGCATATATTGATTTGCATCACTGTCAGGTGACTGAGATCACATAACATTTGCTTGGTGGCTTTTTAGTCTTGTGTAAACAGCTAGCAAGAAGGTTGGAGAGGAAGCTTGTGCTAAATTCATAATAGCATAAATTCATAAATACTAGATAAACTTCAGAAAGAACACGATTTATTTTATGTTTCAGACCTTTATTACTAAAGCATCAGACTTGCACACCTGCCGGTGCTAATGTCCTGTTAATGACTACTTGTTTTACTTCCAATTTTTTGCTAGATGATAGTCAGAAAGGTCCAAAGTCCCATCTTGAAATTCTGGCTGAAATGCGAGACTACAAAAGGCGGCGGCAATCGTACAGGGCTAAGAATGTTCATATAACAAAGAAGTCGTACACTGAGGTGAGTATCTGAAAAGAAAGAGGGTTTTTCCACAAAAAGTGCTTATTGTGCATCAGCATAAACAATGATATACCCTTTCAGACAAAGAAAATGTCTTTTTCTGCTTCTCATACCCTGCTTTATTAGACTTGCAAACTATAGAGGAATCTGTTTTTGGTTTGTTGCAGCAAGGTAGAAAGACCAGGACCATTTCTGGTTATTAAATTTTGAATGTGAAAATGCCAGGAAGATATAGTTGACTGTCTATTGTAATTTATTTTACAATAAATTTAAATTTATGCTGACATACCTCTTTCTGCAAACAAGACTTTCTATTCAAAAATCTGATGTATAAGGTTTTGGGGGGGATTTTTTTTTTTTTTGAGATGTTTACCTTCTGCTCTCTAGTTGCTAGTTCAGGCCACTACCTTTTTGTTTGTTTTTAATGTATCTTAATCTCCAGGTGATCCGCGATGTGATTGGTGTGCATATGGAAGAACTCAGCAATCAGTGGCAGGAAGAGAATAGATTGGATAATGCAGAGATATGTGAAGGAGGGAAGTCAAAATCTTCAGGAAGGTATGTCACAATTGGCAAATTCCTGGGGCATGGCAGCAGCCCAATAGTCTGTAATGTTACCCTGTTACCTCTTTCTAACAGGGCACATACCAACCTTGGCTGAGACATACGCACAGTTTATTTTAGACTAATTCTGTTAGGCTCTTGCTTGAGAAGCTCTTTCTGCGTGAAGGATGGGGAAAATTTAATTACTAACTTTTTCAGAGGTAAGGAGGTAAGTTGCAAGTGATCCAGGTGAACAGGTGGTTTCTGATGGAGCTGAGGACTGAATAGTGCTCCTTCTGTGTCCAAATGTGTATGTATGTATGCGATAGCTGGGGACAGAAGGACACTTGAAAATACAAGTACACAATTTCTTCCCCTTCCTTATTGCATGACAGGAAATGCTATGGTAGATAGAGAATACCTCAGAGAAAACATTTTCTCTAACTTACTAACTATAGGGTCCCTTTACAGTTCTTAATCATTGTGAATGCTGCTGTGCTAACTAGGCATGTGTTTTATGTAAACATATTTCTTCTTGTGTCAAGTAACACTGCACAATCTTTAAAACATTTGTTGCTGAAATAAAAATGAAATCATGACCTAGTGATAGTCTACTTGTGCTGCTTCTTCAGATCTTTAAGATGAAAACATTTTTGAAACAGACTAAAAGTTTTCAGCATTAAAATGAAGGTGAATGATGACAAGGCCACAGAGATCAGGCTTACTGGGTTTTCCAACTGTAGGTGGCAGCTTAAGGGAGGGAGTTACAGATTTAAAGCAAAACAGAGTGAATCTCCTACTGTCTCCTGTTTCATGAGCACAGGTGGTACGACTGAGGGGCAGTGGTAAGAAATAACTGGATTAAACAGTGTGCAGAGATGCACACATACAAGAGCATGGACTGTGGGCCTCTTCTGGGAGTATTGCATTTCTTAGGGAGATAGGCTTAATAAAAGATGTATCCTCTGACTTGGAGTATTAGCAGGTCATTATATTACAAAACTGGTACTGAAAAAAAGAGTCTGTGAAGCTATTTTTATTGAATAAAACCAATAACCTTTTTTTCAGAAAGGAGGACAGGCGGTCAGCATCAGTGGACTCACGGCAGTCTGGAGGAAGCTGTAAGGATACTGAACGCACCAGACACAGGAGAGAGAGCAGCAGGAGTCCAAATAAACGAAAAAGGAGTCGCGAAAGAGGCAAAGACAGAGATTCTTGGAGAAAAAGAGAAAGGTGAGCATAAATAGTGACAGCTGACTCTACCTCTGAATTGGTACAGCCATAGCCATTGTCTATGAAAACTTAGACTAATTCTCTGCACTGTCTAGTCCAATTAAAAAGCTAGGCTAATCTCATGTACAGTATAACAAGCCAGTGGCGTGAGGCTGCTAACACTGAACAGAAGTCGCTGTGAGATCATAAAATGTGATCTAGACTTCAGTATTTACTCACATCAGAAAGGTGATGCTTTCAACAGCACACTGCAGGATTAGCACAGTACTGTCACAGGCTATTTTACTTCTTGATCGACACAGGCATCATCATCATATGCATAGGGGGACATACTGTCCATTTAACCAATGAAGGGTGCTTGTCATGTCTAATCCTGATTTCTGCTCTAGTTTGCACTGGGAATAAACAGGATTTTTTTTTTCACTAATATCACAGAACAATAGAATCATTTAGGTTGGGAAGGACCTTTAAGATCATCAAGTCCAACCGTTAACCTAGCACTGCCAAGTCCAACCACTAAACCATGTCCCTAAGCACCACATCTACACATCTTTTAAATACCTCCAGGGATGGGGACTCCACCACTTCCCTGGGCAGCCTGTTCCAGTGTTGGACAAGCCTTTCGGTGAAGAATTTTTTTCCTAATATCCAATCTAAACCTCCCCTGGTGCAACTTCAGGCCATTTCTCTTGTCCTATCGCTTGTTAATTGGGAGAAGAAACTGGCACCCACCTTTTTTCAGGCTTCTTTATCTCCAGACTAAACCCCACTTCCCTCAGCTGCTCCTCATAAGACTTGTGCTCTAGACCCTTCACTACTTCATTGCTCTTCAGACACGCTCCAGCAGCTCAATGTCTTCCTTGTAGTGAGAAGCCCAAAACTGAACACAGCACTCGAGGTGCAGCCTCACCAGAGCTGAGTACAGGGGGATGATCACTTCCCTGGTCCTGCTGGCCACACTATTTCTGATACAAGCCAGGATGCTGTTGGCCTTGGTGGCCACCTGGGCACACTGCTGGCTCATGTTCAGTAGTATAACAGTATATACATACAATCACTTGTCTAGCTTTTCCATGATAGATGCTTCAAAACAATGCTGTTGCTCTTCAGTTCTGAACATATTTTTAGGCAAAAGAAAACAATATGATCAACAAGGGTGCATTTGCATCTGCAAGACCAAGGATGTTTGAGCAAAGACAGGCTGTTGTACAGAAGAAATGCTGCATTGTCCCTAGTATGTAGGGAAAAAATGCTCTAGGTAACTGCATGGATGGGAGTGCTTGTTTGTCTCAAAACTGGCTTCATTACACAGTGATGCTATTCATCCTAAACTAATTGCCACTATAGCACTGCATGACAAGACTTTGATTAAACCAGCATGGGAAATAAAATGTCTTAAAGTAAAGTAGTTTACTTTCTTTCCTTAGAAGAGAACATGATTACATTTAATTAGAGCTTTTCATTGCTCATGTCTTCCCCCCCCCCCACCTTCAAATTCTGTCAGTCTGAGCCTAACACACTGTTTGTGTTTTTGTTTCAGGGATGAAGACAAATACCACAGCCATAAAAGAAGAAAGTAGAACAAGAACCTAATTACTTTGTTTGTCAGATGTTCAAAAAAATCACTTGCACAGGAACTATCATAACTGCTGTTGTGCCAGGGACAGTAATGCTGTGTATGTAATACTGGTGTTGCATCACAGCCGTGCTTGGAGATGATCATTAATGGATATAGAACAGAGCTAATCCCTGGAGTCTAGGATCAGCTACAAATGGAACAGACATGAAGAAAGCTCTCTTCCTACCCTCCTCCTACCCTCCCACCTGACACTGTCACCTCTGGGAACAGTGTTCCAGAAAGACAGTGCTCACTGTTTAGTTACAGCATGTACCAGAGGTGAGAGGGCAGATTTCAGAGTTCTCCAACAGGCTAAAAGATCTTCAACTGCAGCTAGTGGTAAAAGGACAGTAACAGGAAAGTTACTGTTCCCAAGCTCATGCTCAAAGAAATTCAGGACCAACATCATTTGGCAAAGATGATGAGACTGTAGCTCTCCACAGAAACCAGTGGGGAGGTACTGAGCACACTTGTAATGTTACTGATAGCCGTTTTCAAACACTGGGTGCATACCCATTTCCTTCCAGAAATAACTAGGAGGAGTTTTCATCCTATAGACTAACATATAAGTATTAGTGACAGAGGTTGATAAAACAATAACACTTCAGACATGCAGGTACTTAATAAGGGTGTGCAGAAGCATTCCACTTGACTTCAGTGATATTTTCATTATATCAATTTCTAATCCTCTTAATTCCTCATACAATGTGCTACAGCACAATCAGTCATCATCAGTTGAGTTTGTTACTTCAACAAAGTAAGCAACTATAAAAAGATCCATCTTTCCTACAATACTTTCTTCTGTTTGGTTGAGGTGCCAGGAGAGGGCACTCCATATGCTCCTGGTTTTGGCCTACTCTGGTACTGGAATCTTTCCAGTTTTACTGTAGCCATTAGTATGTTGTCTCTTGTCTCAATTGTTTCTGCAATTAAGTGTGATTATCTGTCACTAAATACTTAGTCTAGTTCTGATTTAGACTTCTGTACCTACTACAGCTGTTCAACTCAAAACCAAACTGAACCGTCAGGCATTCCTCACCTATGTGACAAATGCAGTAGCTTTTCCTGTCAGAAACCAAAATGTATTTTAAAACAGAGCCTTAATTAGACAAGTGCATCTATGAATGGAAAAGGATATCTAAGTTCTGAAAGGGTCCTACTTAGAGGGAAAACAATATGGAACCATGGCAGTCCTTTTTTGCGTTGACATTTCTTCTACCAGCTCAGCCAAAGGGTTCTCATGAAATTCTCTTGAGTAAGGCCTGGTCAAGCTATTCATTTAATAGAGCTTGTTCATGCAGACAAGGTTGTCAAAAACAAGCAGTACTTGTGTAAGAGTCAAAGTCAGTGCTATCCAGAAGCATAGTAAGAAATGCACCAATTAGACCTGTCTACTCTTCTCTAAATTTATTTGTGTTTTACTTCTTTTCTTACAATCACATGTGAAGTATAGGTAGGAAGATCCATAACAAAATACATTTTACTCAATATAAACAAATGAATGAAGATATCACTCCCTAGGATCAGTGAGCATCAGTATTTGAGCGGCAGGAGAACTGTGTAACTGTGTAGTCAATTAACATCCACCAAAGGGCCATTTCAACAGCAGGATAAAGAAAAGGAAGTGCCAGAGAAGAGGATCATTTTGTAATTTAATGTGCAAATAACGGTCCTTTGAACAGAAACTGTCTGGCACATATTTATTCCTTCCCCGTCCCCCTCTCACCTGTGCTGAAGAGTAAGGTTGATCAAAGCAGTGTTGAGGGCTGGGTCAGAAAGTTTCTGAGCAGCACCATGCCAGTTTGTTGGTTGCTGAAAAGGAATAAACCAAATGTTTTAGAACAACACTAACATGGTAAGTCCTGGCATGGTGGGCAAGATACAATTGAGGGTTATGTTAATAGTAAGCAAGAGTACTATTATTAAAAAGTAGGTCTTACTAAAAATTGTCAGTCTGGTAACTAATAACAAAACCAAGCCAGTTCATTTGTGGACTTGTGTGTTTTTGAGCTCCCACGTACACAGAGCTGGTAGCAATTAAGGCAAAGACCAATTCCATATAGATGGTAGGAAGGGTCAGTGTCTGTCTGCAAGTGTGCCACATAGGCAGTAGTCAAAGGACAAGCCTGTTGCAGATCTTTTAAAATGGTTTAAAGTGCATTTTGTGTGACCTGTGTGTGACTATGGATAAAATGAGTGGGAGTTTATCCACTGAGAGCTGGATTGAAGACATTGTCATTTTCATACATTCCTAATGCTAATTCTAGTGGAAATATATGCAGTATCTTGATGGATCCTTTCCTTCATCTGCTAAAAGGTTACATGATTTTGACATTGAATTTTGTGGGCACAAGACTTCACATAACCAATCCAAGTTTATTAGAGATGATGTTTTCACCTGTAGCAGTTAGCATGAGTTAGGCCCTGTTAGGAGTGCTCTTAGCAGCATCCTGTGAATTTCAAGTTTTGGTGTTGTAAAAGTTGACAAAAACACATCGGCCATCTGTCTAAAGCAAGAGAACAGTGTTGGTGTGCTCAAGAAAAAAGGTAGCCAAATGATGCAAATACCCTGTTGATTGTCATGAAGTGCAGGTGTCCAGAAGCATTCAGAACAAGCAGGCTGGAAGCACCAACGATGGTGACAGCGCATCAGAAAGTGGCAGCACAATTTGAATGGACCCATCATCAACAGGCTGTTCTCCACCCAATCCTATAAGAAGGACACCTAATAATATTGGGGGTAACCAGAGTACAAAAAACCCCAAAAAACAAACCAAAACCCAAAACACCCCTCTGGTTGAAGCAAGGGGGAACCTTCTGGCCCTACATCAGCATTTAGGACCATCTTGTCAACACCCAGAGCACTGGAGAGTACCCAGGGGACCTCAAAATCCTGCACCAGAACCATGCAGAGCACGGCTGCTGCTGGTACTGCTGCGCTGACCTGCCTGGCTTTTCTCCTGGACTGCCTTACAGAAAAGGGAAGTCATGCAATCCATAAATTGCATATAGCTAGGATTAAAGTGTTTTGGGATCCAAATCCACTTCATACTGCCACTTGGTCTTCACTGATTGAAAGGTGAGCATATGACATAGAGGCTCATCTAACACAGCCAACAGATCATCTAAGATCCTTCAAGTCCTCAGAAACAACAGAGATTTTCAACTCCAGATTCTATAGTACCTACAATATATATATACACACACACATATATTATACCATTGAGGTGACTTTGCAGTCCTACTGATCCCACCTGCCCCAGAGCGCACCGAATGCTCTTTAGCAGTAAGACCTTTGACACCACACTAATAAGGTGCTGCAAATAATTACCTTGCCTTGATACATTGAGAGATGGGTCATTCACAGAGGTTCATGCTTTGCTAACAAACTACTGGATGAAGTCAAGAGGTGGGAATGGGGTTGCCTCTTCATTATGCAGCAAGCCAAAAATGACACAACAGCACAGAAAAGACCTGAGCACAGCCATCGTCGATAGCAAACCAGATAGCTAGGCTGTGAGTTTTTGCTTAACCTTCAAACCTGCCATGAAGAACTGCGTGAGTTTGTGGCTTACTGACAAGACTGACAATAAACTATAAATCAATCTCAGAGTGAACAGAAAGAGAAACAGAGCAGACTAGAAGTATGCCCACAAGCACCCCAACTTGGTACAAATACCAAAATAGGATGAACTATTCAGGTGGGACTATGTCCTACCTTTGTCCATTATATCCACTGAAGGCAACACACACAAAACCATTCCAGGAAGGACAATTTGCCATAGCTAATACCACAGCTATTGAAGAGGCAAACCGTTTAAGACCAAGTACGTACTAAATGTTTTCTCAAGAAAATTTCTAGGGAGAAGTAATTCAGGAGAAACACGATAGCAACTTCAGACTTCAAGTGGGAATTCCCAGTTTCTCTCTGATTTATGATCTATGGTAAAAGAGCAGCCCAGAAGACGCTGTTGGTTCCAGTATCAGTAATATGCAGATGATACAAACCTGTACGTAATTGCTTCCTACATGGAAAATTATACCACCAGGTAGCACTTCAATATTTCAAAGGAAGATGGATAAATAATTTATCATTTAACAGTTCAAAACCCGATGTTGACTGCTTACCAAGAAATAACTATGTACGCTTTTGATTTAACCTTAGTTAACCTTTAGTCCTGTCATTATGGCTATACCCAAAGTGAAGATAGATTCTTCTGAAATCAAAGGTTTATGGAGAACACAGGGGAGATCCACACATTAAAATTCCACACACGGATTTTTACTTACGCTTGTTCTTTAATTTTGTGGAGGAATGCTTCAGTTTTCTCCTCTGGTATCTCTCCGTCGATACTGGCCAAATAGGAGTAGAGGAATGAGAATGTTCCGAAGGGAATGCGAGCCGCTCCACCTTCTGGGTCCCTTGTTAAGATTTCACAGGCATGTTTCATTGAACCCAGTAAGGACTGTGGGGGGGTTGGTCAAGAAATGAGAGGAACAGTATCAGAGCCATGAACCTCCTTTGTATACCATGACCAAATCCATACTGTAAGGCCACTAAAAGTGAGTGTAAATGAGATAAAGGCTTTATCATTGTCACCTAGCTTTCAACCCCAAATTTACCCTCCAGTGCAGGTGCAGGGACAGAAACAATAATGAAGTTCTAGTAGAAACAGGGGTAAAAAATACCAGAATCCTGTGATGTTTAAAGATTGCCCAGAGCAGTCTGAGCACTCTCTCCAGTATGGCCAAATTGCTCTATTCTGCTGCTGTAAAAGCTCAAACATCACTATACCTAGCTATATGTACGTATATGTGTGTATATGTATTACTTCAATAGATCTAAGTGAATTCTCAGCAGCAGTTAAAACAGACATATCTACCCAGAAAATTCATACGGTTTAGATTATTTTTTATTATGACATTATATGATACTAATTTTTAGGAGTGTTGATATTTACTACCTTCCTTACTTGTATCCAAGTTCCATTTTAGTAGTCAGGAGAAAACGCACTGAGGCAAAAAGCATTTGAAGAATGTTTCAGTTTAGTCAAAGCCAAATAACATCTGAGTTCCCGTTAGAACAAGCATGCATCAAAATATTAATTCCAAATATACTTGTAAAAAAAAAAAAATCCTTTATTCAATACAATGTCTATAATCTGGTGCCTTATCCATGCTGAACTACATGGGGAAACACGGAAAAATTCAGCAAGGAGCTTCACTGAGTCAGAGACTGGTTAGATGCCATTAAAACAATGAAACAAACAAAGAAAAGAAAACACATGCAGGCCTTTTTTAACCCAAGTAGTAATATTTTTGCTATAACTTTTTCAAAATTTATCCTTACCTCTTCATTAATAAGCAAGCAATGACTTTTTACAAAGCAAGTATTTCCTAACAGTAGAACAGCAATATTTAAGATAAATGCAGTATCTGTTCAAGATCTAGAACACAGGCCAGAGAACTGTAACTTTATAATCTCTATAGTTTTACTTAATGTCGTTCTTCCCCGGGAGGCCTCTGTGGGGAAGGGGAGGCAGCTGCCCACCCGATGGCAACAGACTCAGCATGGCCTTCCAGCCACTGCAGTTTGGTACCACACTACTGCCATTCCTGCTTCTGCAGCTACGAGCTGCCACTTGCTCCCTCTCACAGTGCAGCAAAGTTATTCACATCGATTTCCCCACCTTTCAAACGCAGTTTAGCAGGCTACTTCTCTAGTCAGTTCTCCAAGGCTGTAAAAACACATCAGTGCTTTACAGAAAGATACTTCAGGTGACTGGTGTTTCTAACCAACTCACACTTAGAATCACAGAATGGTTTGGGTTGCAAGGCACCTCAAAGACCATCTAGTTCCAACCCCCCCTGCCATGGGCAGGGACACCCTCCACTAGACCAGGTTGCCCAAAGCCCCATCCAACCTGGCCTTGAACACTGCCAGGGAGGGGGCAGCCACAGCTTCTCTGGGCAACCTGTTGCAGTGCCTCACCACCCTCACAGTGAAGAACTAATGTCTAATCTAAACCGACCCTCCTTCAGCTTAAACCCATTACCCCTTGTCTTGTCACTACACTCCCTGATAAACAGTCCCTCTCCAGCTTTCCTGTAGGCCCCTTCAGGTACTGGAAGGCTGCAATAAGGTCTCCCTGGAGTCTTCTCTTCTCCAGGCTGAACCACCCCAACTCTCGCAACCTGTCTTCACAGGAGAGATGCTCCAAGCCCTCTGATCACCTGTGACCTATTCGACTATGAACACAATTTACAGCTGCAGGAAAATGAATGTAAATTTCTGGTATATGTCCTCTTCTTTGGTTTAGAAAACTGAAGTTTAGGTTTCAGTATGAAGAGTGGAAATCAAAACATTCACTTAATATTGGAAAGGATGAATAGATCGAGGTAAATTTAGACTGTCTAGCTTCATCAGAATTATGTTTCTGTGACTCTGTTTTTGTTTTGATTGATTTTTTTTTTTAAGTAACCAACCTTGCTGTTACTTTTTTTTTTTTCAAATGAACCAAAACTACAAAATCATGTTGGGAGAGGGATTGGAATCAAGAAATACACAGCTGAAATAAATATGATTGCATCACTAGGCCAGTTTAACATTCAGGGCTTCCAGATATTGCAACATTCTCAAAATATATTTTCTTTTTAGTACTCCTTCTTCCCTACTGTAGAAGTCATTAAAAATACTATACTTCATAAGAACATCAGCTTAGTGCATTTTACAGTATCTCATTCTGTTGAAATGCTCTGCTGAGATTTTATTACTGACATTAAAAGAATTAAATGTCAATTTAGTAACATTAACTGCTTCTGTGAAAAATTTAATGGACCGCACAATCAATTAGAAATTGACGTTTTAATGTCTCCCTCCAGTTCTCCTCTGTGGACACTTACACCGATGCCATAAGCATCATTCCTCTATCACCCTCTCTCTCATGGTCCCAGCTCCCTGTGGACATGCTGGCTGTTCTACTGCCATCCCAGTGAACTGCAGACGCAGCCCCCTCTTTCTGGTTAAGCTCCCCTGACCAAAAGCTGATGGGGAACAGCAGTAAACACATAAGCCACTTTGTCTGCTGCTGCAAGAGCAGTCACCATTCCCCAAAGTCTATTTGCATTAATTGTTTATGATCTACCTCATATACTATCGTATATGACCATTTGTGTTTGGATACAAGGGCTCCTGCTGTGAACATACCCCGCCGAGCACACTGCACCCCAGTGCCAGGAACTTCATCCATTCCACCTCCTCGCCGAAATCATCCAACTGGAGGATAGCTTTCAGTTGCTCCTCTGGCAAGCACAAGTGCTTCCATTTTTCCTTCAGTTCTGCAACACTCACCGTGCCTTTGGGAGAAAGCTTTAAACGAAATCGTGGTACCACAGTAAGAACTCTGAAACCCAGAATGAAGCTAAGAATACAGTCTCTCCCCAAAATACCTCAAATACTTGACAGTCAGTCTCCCCAACCATCCCCAAAACATTAGCTAGCATCCTCGATAGCATTGTGCATTTGATAAAGGCCAGTTTGTACCTGTTTGTGCAGGATTTTAAGCAGTCCTGGGGTCAAACCAGCACCTGTTTTCTCTGTTGCTAAAGGCATTTCAATCCTCTCCTTCACAGGAGGGGGCTCGCCTTTCGACAACGCTGAAAAATACCTAAGTGAATGGGAAGAGCAATACACTTCAATGCCCATGGCCATTACACCTGCACAGAAGTAAACGCTCTTACGGTTCAGGGAATGAATCTGCACGCTCCTGGGCAGGGGCGGCAGCACTCGGCAAGCTGCCCGCATGCATGACTCCCATCTCCCCGTGATCATCATACTTACGCAGCTGCCCACTGCAAAACATCATGAGGTTGCGTCCTAATAGCAGCTTTAGTAAATTGCTTCAGAATATCAGGTAGCTCAGGGGGGATTTTGATCTGCTGAGCACAAAACATGGTTTCTGGAAGAGGCATGGTCCATTCACATTCAGTTACAAGGAGCTGAAAGAAATAATAATGAAACAACAGTTCACAGATGCAGAATGTGAATGAAAAACTGTGTGTGCACATGGGGGCCAACAGTGCTCGTACCCAAACTCCCTCCTGTCCTACTCAACAGCTGGAGAACTGGCGGGCTCAGAAGGGTAAACAGACGAGCACTGCACCTCCCTAAAAAACTTGAATGTGATGGCAACACCAAGTAAAAGGCTGGAGCTCCGACACCAACCACAGCTCCAGGTAAGGAGAACTACTACTTTCACAGGTATCTTCAGATAGTCTTACACTGATTTTTCTCCTCAAACTTACCACAATACGAATTTGTAAAACAGGTAGTCCAGACAAGTCAGACCACACCTGCCAAGCTTGCTATGTTGACACTGCTCACTACTGCACGCCAAGAGCCCTGTCATTTTTGTAAGGAAGCTAGAGTACACAGATTACCAAGTTTCTACTATGTTTATGTGTTCAAAAAACTGTAGCAAGAAGTTACTAATTTGTGCTCCCAGGCAGACTTTACATCAAAAAATTACATTAACAAACAAAACATTCGTGTGTGCTGCAATTACGCATTGCACTTTGCTCATACAGCTCTACAGGTAGGTTCCTCTCATTCAGGATGAAACTTATTTATTGCAAGGAATCCTGTTCCCCAGGAGCCAAAAGAAGGGACAGACATCGCTTATTGTATGATCCTTCTCCCATTATAGCAATGGAGCACATTTGGTGAGAAATCTGGGCACTCTCCTTATCATTTCAAGGACTACAGCCTACTTAAGTTGATCTAGCAACAGGAGCTGAAAACATGTCAGCTATTTGCAGACGGGAAGAGCAGTGAAAGCAAAGGCATCAAGAAAGGAATCAATGTAACAGCTTCCTTTATCCCTTTAATTTTTTTTATTTTCAATTTTTAAGATGAAAATAAGAGTATCTGGCAGGTGGCTTTCTCCCCCTATCATGTGAATTTTCCTGTAAGGGGGGGGGGGGAGGGGGGAAAGGGGGGAAAGGGGGAAGTCAGCAATGGAGGAATGGGACTGCTGTGACTCAAGGCTCCTTTGAGGATCAAACCATACTTAGAGCTTCATTTCTGGAGCAACACAGACAGGATACAGCATCTTCATTATTCCAACGCAGCAAATTTGCATCAGGGACAGACGTCACAGCATGCATTTAATTACTACATCAGTCAAACACTTTCAGTAATGATTCAAAATTGCAGCTCTAGCCAAGGGACTGAAGCTGAAGGCAAAAAGTTGGGGAGTTGGGGATTTGAGGATACGAGAACAGAAAAACCTTGAGGAAGGAATATGCGTGTGCGTGCTTGTGCCCTTAGGAAACAGTCAAAGAAGAGAAAACCAATCAGAAAAGAAAAAGTAGAGAGGGAAAACAGAAAGAAAAAAAAAAAAAAAACCTGCTTTGCTATAGTAAGCCATTAATCACAGAGTCACAGAAGGGCCGAGGTTGGCAGGGACCTCTGGAGAGCACCTGGTCCAACTCCCTGCTCAAGCCGGGTCCCCCAGAGCTGGTTATCCAGGACCATGTCCAGACAGCTTCTGAGCAGCTCCAAGGATGGAGGTGCCACAACCTCTCTGGGCAACCTGTGCCAGCGCTCGGTCACCCTCACAGTGAAAAAGTGTTTCCTGGTGCTCAGAGGGAACCTCCCACACACACACACAGCGAGTAGAGGAAAGTGCCGTCGGGTCAGCCAGCCTTCGCCGCTTCTCAGTGTCGTTCCCCGTCAATACCTACCATTTGCACGCTAACAGGGGTTACCTAATCTCTCTCACCTCCTATTTGCCCTTATTTTTCTATTTTTCTCGTCGCACACCCAAAGCCAGCCCCAGGAGCCCTGGGTACAAACACCAAACCCGACAAGCCCGAACACGCAGATGAGACTCTCCCAGCCCTGGGTGACACCAACCCACAAGCCCAGAGTCTGAGGCTCGACCGCCTTCGGCAGCGGGCCTGTGCCGCGGGCTGAGGGCCGGCTGCCCTCCGGGCCGCCCCACGCTGTCGGAAGCGCCGATTGTTCCGAGCTCCCTGACGCAGCTTCTCGGAGGCCGCCGCCAGGCCCCGCCGCCGGGGGACCCCAACCGCCGCCGCCCCACGGCTCCGGCCGGCGGGCAGCGCCCTCGGGAAGCCCCCTACCCCCGCCACGGCAGCACCCGGCCAAGCCGTCCCTGAGCGGCCTCCCCGGCGGTGCGGCCGCCCTCGCTATGCCGGGGAGGCGCAAAAGCAGGCCGCCTCACCTGCCCCTGCGCCGCCGCTCTGCACGGCCCCGCTGCCCGGGCAACGCGGTGGGGGGGTGGGCGGGAGGCCGGCGCTTGCTGGCGGGGAGCCGGCCGGGTCGGTGCTTAACGGGGGAAGGCGGGGACCGGGCGAGGGAAGGGGGTTGTTGCCTAGCAACACCTGTTTTCTGCAAACTTCTGAAAAGACCTGAAACGCCTGGACAGTAAGTCAGCCGGAGGGCCGGCAGCGGGGAGGGTGCTCGTTGGGTCCCCCGGGCCCCCTGCGTGCCCCCAGCAAAGACGATACACGGCTCCATGAGCAGCATTAGTGTGGCACGTCCATCCATCCTGCCTTTGGCTCTCCTAGCGCCATTCCAGGCTTGCATGAGACATGAACAAACGCTATCTGAGCTACAAAATAGACTTAGGGCAACGTATTCCCTAAAATTCCTGTTACTGGCAGTAGCTGCTGGTTCAAAGGACAGGTCAGCCCCCACACTCCTGGAGATCCAGGACAGCAAGGCCACCGAGGGGCTGCCCCACCACGCGCGGCACCGCCAGCTGCTCCTCAGCACCCTCTGCTCCAGGCCAGGCATGACACAGGCTTGACGAGGCAGCGTGGGCTCTGCCACCGCCCCAGAATGCCGATGAGCCGAAGTGGCCTCTCTGCATCAGAGTCTTGGTGGGCGATTAACAAGACCTCTGCTCTTTCCACCGTGGCTAAACCAGCACCGGAGGTAACCTGAAAAGACACTATGGCGTCTCTTGATGACAAAGCAGTGCCCTTCCTGTCCCTTCTAACTTGGGCTGTAAGTAGCACGAGCACTCAAATGAACTTGGTAATAGGATTATTCGCTACAGAAAGCCTTCACAAGCCATTGCTCAAAAGAAACTTAGGGGATGCATACTTGAAGCAGGCCAAATTGTTACTGAAAAAGAACACAATCTTATTTGAAGCCAACCCTTTGTAATCCACATTATGTTCCCGCTGGTGAATATGTAAGGCCATGCAGGACAAAGATAAAATGATGGTCTCTGGAAAACAAAAAGCACACATTTTAACAACTGTTTAATCTTTCATAAAACATGAATACTCTGCATAGGCTACAGGCCAAGCATTGGGCCTCAAAATACTTTGCAGATTCCTACACCTACATGAAAACAGCAAACATATGGCATTCTTTAAATGGGTAGATGCTTTAAAATCATTAAGAACACTACAGCAAACAATACCTGTAGCAAACTTTATCCTGCAGGGCTTTACAGAATGAAATTAATTTCACAATGCAGTTTTTCAAAGGTGTCTAGGGATAACAGGTAAACAACAAAAGTTTCCTATTTTCTATGATCCACAGTCCTTGGACCCACTTGGAACTATCCTAAAGGTGCTCAAAAAGTAAATCTCACACCCTCAGTTCTTCTAGCTATTTGATCCAGTGAAGTGAAATCATGCATAAAGCTGCCAGACCATATTATGTGAAACAGCAGCATGTAAGTGGAAAGTTTTTCTATGACTATTTCATGGAAACTCTGCATTCTTAAAACACTTATGTGAATTGCAAACTGGTGGGAAAAGCAAAAGACTAAAACTTTCATGAAAAAATAAAAATAATTGGAAAGTAAGAGACCAATTAATCACATGCTGCTCCAGAACATGCTTGATCTGTAAAGTCGTGACTAAATTCAACTTTGTATAAATACTTACATGTAACAAAAATTAACAAGACATACTGCATCAAGTAATAAAAAAAAAACAACCCCTGGAGGACATGCTGTTGCTCTCTGCAGAAAGAGGAGCATGGGCACTGCTCTTCTCCCTCCTTCGACTCCAACTGGCCAGAGATCAGATACTTAACTGGGGGGTGGAGGGGAAAAAGAAAAAAGAAAACCCAGCAGTTCCATGAGTTACCATCATCCTTACTGCTCAGCCTCCTGATTTATAAGTGGAACCAGATGCACCGCACATTTTCTACTTGTTAGTCCTGTGTTAACAATACACAAAGTATGTAATTACTCACGTTGGTGTAAGTTTGGCATATTGGGATATCATTGAGTCCCTTTTAAGAAGTCATTCGTGCTTCAGGGAACTAGTATTTTTAGCTAAAAATAGCATGCTTTTCACATGCAATTACACTAAAAAAATCTGCATAAAGATTACTGCAGTTCATGGATATATGAAAGGAAGGAGACATAATAAACAAGAAAGCAGAATAACTTCTGAGATGGTGAGTAAAATTGACAGGTAGGTGAGGGAGGGAGGCTTCAGTTTCAAGGGTTGGTGGTGTGACAACAGTTGCTAACTATATACAGGTTAATGCAAGGTTGTTTAAGGAAACCTGCGATTACATAGGTAAGTAATGCAGTTGTTAGGTCAACAAATCCCTTTCAAGGAGGAAGAGATCACAGAAAGGCACAGTGAGAGGGATGCTGATGAGCCGTGTTGAAAATCTTGGCCCACAGTTATAAAGGTAGTAAGGCTTAAACTATTTCTGTTAAGCAAAAGCTGATCCACTCTATGAAGACACAGGTAGTTAAGTACACCAGTGTAACTTCAGTGAAAGCAGCAACTCAAATTCTTCCTAGACACTGAGTACTTCCCCCCTCCTGCATTTTACTGATTACTCTTTATATAAAGCGTTTACAAGTGTACCCCTGGACACAATGGTTGCTTTATAGCAGCACTGCCTGATTTCAGCTTCAAAGTCCTGCTGCTGCTTCCTGCTTCCACGACTCCTGGTCGCAACTAGCTAAAGTATCCCGTGTGTACTCCATCGTGACGCAGCAGTATTTTTAGATTCAGCAGATTCCTTACTGAACTTCACCAGGCCATTTACACAATTTGCATGTGCTGAGCATGGCACAGCAATGCAGATCGTCACTGTCTAGATTCTAATACATAAATTCAATATAAGTAATGAGCTTTGCAATGTTCTCTATAAGCAACAAGGAAGTCTGTTCACTCTAGGTAAAACTAGTGTCATTTTCCAGGAACAGAAACACTCCTTGAACCATAAATCAGACGAGTAATGTTAAGTGCCCCCCTTACCCTAACCCAATGTCAGACAACTCCAGATATGTTTGAATTCTCCTTAAATGGGAAAAAAATAAAATCGCACCTGTGCAGCTTTGGCATTGGCACTACTCAACAAGTAAGGATGTAAAAGGTGAAATTGACGTGCAGAGTTGTGAAATAATCTTGTCATTGTTCCATCCTTCAGTATTATACAGAATTCAAAACACTGTTTATTTTGGAATAGTATTTGATCTTTGGAAATACTTCTAAAAATAGAAGAATAGCGTATCTTCTAAAAATTTCTATTATTGAGGATTTCCTTTGATTTCAGCATATCGTTTCTCAAGATATGGTGACTTCTAAATGAAGAAATTAAAACCTGAAGCACATCTTGTCTGGAATAATCACAGACTTAATAAAATTGCTGTTAACTATGCAACTCTTTAGTTCCAGTTACTCTAATTAAGAACTGAAGTATCAGAGTAAGAGAGCTCTAACTTACCATTATGCTTTGCAGAAGTTCTTTCCTTACCAGTTTCAGAAGACGGCTTCCTTTTTTTGCATCTTGAACTTCATTGTACTACCACGATTCAGTTCCCCATTTAATGTTTTTATTATCTGTATCACCATTCCTGCTAAGAACACCACTCATTGCTGGGCTGGGCAGCATCCACTCACAAGCCAAGAACATGAACACTGACCCTGCCACAAAGAATTTCCAACCTAGACACAAACGATCGGGCAGAGAGCGGAGTAGGAGGAAACCAACCACCACTGATCAGTACACAGCAGGCAGTGGAAGCAAACAATCTCTGTCATTCATGCTTTTTTGGGTAAATGGCTTTTTACAGCATTCTCTGAAGAACAGTGGGGCTGCTGGGCAGTTCCATGAAGACCTTTGCTCAAACTTAGGGGAAAGCAAGGAAAGAATTAATGCACTCAGCTGAAAAGCGATGCAATTACTGTAACTGGTGTTGGAGCTGGCATCTGGGAAGTTACTGACAGAAAATAGTTACAGGTTCCAGAGGGCACTTGGAAATGAAAAGTAGTAACTTAGGGTTTACCCAGTGGAGAAGGGGGAGTCAGAGAAAGGATGCAGAGTTTTCACTATTTTTAATCAATATAAAATAATCTGTGTAAAAACAGTCAAAGCCATGCTGTAATTAACTTCCTTCAGTATGCAAAAGACAGCTACAGAGCCATCTGACAGTTCTTGGATGAAGGCCTGTAGAACCATTAACAGCATTAGATACTTAACACCACGAAGGGATACAGTTAAGCCAGTACACATCTCCAACCCCTCCTCCAGTCAAGACCCAAAGTCAACACAAACTGTGGCGAAAGCACACGTACACACTGAATTTCTCCCACTTGAAGAGTAACGTAAGACCACTGCATGCTGTATTACTCTAGCACACATGGAAGCCACTGGTACAGAGCTCGTCAGCTGTCTTGGTAACAGTCAGTTAACTTACACACTCACTACCAGGTTTCTATCCCAGAATACACGCAGCACAATAAGGCAAATTAATAAAATTTAAACCAATAAAAAAGTAGTGCTATTTAATTCTTGTTCTATACAACCTCCATCCTCTTTCCCAAAACACATGTAAAAAAAAGGAGATAAGGAGATGAGATTTTTTGAAAGTTCACAATGGAGAGTTTCAGAAACAAGCTTCACCTGGGATGCGTAAAGCAGTGCAAAAGCAAGCACAACACTTTGATTTGAAACCAGTTCTCCATAACAAAGTGCGAATACAAATAATGTAAGCTACATTAAAATAGCTACAGTTCACATTACATGACCGGCTTGATTCAGTTTTTTCTGGCATGACTTGTAAAATAACAGTAGTGAGAAACAGCACAAAGGCTTTTTCTTAATAAATTTTAATGTTAAGACCAGTTTGTCTGGATAAAAACATGACATTACAAGAACCACACTACTGCAAATTCTGCATGATGCACAGTAGTGCTCACAATATTTTGAGTGGCAAGACCATTTTGGAACTGTTTACGAAAGATAGTCAAAGACAGAATCTTGGCATAAGAATACCAGTTATTCTCATCTTGTGAAAATGTATCTGTCCTACAACGTACACCACTGTAAATAGTCAAATGCAGTATTTATGCACATCAAAAATATATGGGGCAAATACTTAATTTAGCATTTAGTCAGTAACAGTGAATGAGAGAGAAATATTTTGGTTATTTTCTTCTATTTCATTTCACTGGAAGTTTCCTAATAAATCACTCCAAAGAGTGGTATTTGTGGTTCAAAGCTATCAGGACAACAGTAATTCTGTAAAATGGTAGTTTCTGACCTGATAGTGACAGCCCAATCCTCCTGCCACTAGATTCAGATGCATTTGGCTTGTGCTCACTGCCTTAGAACATGAGTTCAGACACCAAAATAATGCACTACCACCACTACAGCCTGGACCACATTAGCTCAAAAACAGTCCAGATCAGAGATGCAACATCAATAAAAGGAGATGACACTCTCAAAGCACCTGCCAGATTCTCAAGTATTAATTATATACACATATGGTTAAGTACAGAATACTGAAGGACAGTGTACCGAGTCGCAAGTTAAATGTTCCATCAATTTTCCGATTACTGCAATGGATACTCACATTGCCCTCATTTAATCTAGGAAAGATACTGCAATCTAAGTATGTGATTTGATGCTACTTAAAGCTTTGTGATACTGTTATGTATTTTCTTTAAAATATCTACATAAAAAAACCCCCCAAACATTACTGCAAAAGAACTCGATCTACATATAGAAACAACACAGACTTGATTTGGTGGCTCTTGTTTGACTGTGTCCTTGCAAAGAAATCTGCTAACTTCTCCTTGCCTGTTGAATAGCGTATGTATTTTCCTGCCTCACAGGCAAAAAAGGGTACATGATGAATCACTTCCTCAATATTACTCCCATAAAAATTCACAGTGACCAATTCTGAAAGAAACGAGATTTTTTGTTGTTGTTGTGTTTTAAGTAATTGTGCAATGTAAAAATTCATACTACAATTTGCAACTTTGGTAACTTACAGAAAAAAAGATTTCAAGCTCTTTAGTTAAGGACCAAGTCAGAATGTTGCTTACACTATGCTCTTTGTTTCTGTGCAAACACATCAGATAAGGTTCATCCCTCCTCCTGAGGTCCTGAAAAACTGTATTATTGACAAGAAATTGGCTACAATTTAAGTGGTAATTTTCCTTGGTACCTTTACATGCTTCCATCAACCTAGCTTTAGTAAATTTTGTACTGTTTCAATTCAGGAAATCCTGATTCCCAAAGCCAAACCGCTCCCCCCATCCCCAAACAGAAAAGCCCAGCTGAGCTTCAACAAGTACATCTGAATTCTCAGAAGAAGAAATATTTTCTTGATTTAACAGCAACTGTACAATATTACAAACTCAGACACATGAAAAACAATTAGGCAATAGAAAATGTACAACAGCTTTGGTGTTATACAAAATAATAAAAAAGACTTGACAGCAAGATACATAGTTCATTATGTTCTCACCACAGCCACTTGATTTCTGACTGTAAGACAGTTATTTACTTTTGATATTCTCTGTGTGGCCTTTTCCACTCATGAAAAATCATACTATATTACTACAATAAGAACTGTTATGAACACCATAAAGTAAGCTCCAAATTTTATAAAAACATCTTGCCTCTTCACACTATTGCTTTGTGGCACATTGTCAACAGAACAGCAGTCCAAAATAAAGTGACAACTAGATTTAATAAATTAATATACTTTTTTAAAGATGTACAATGCACATTCTTTTTAATCCAAGGTTTTAGGGTGTCAGGATACTTCTATTTACACATGTACAGACCTCAGACAGCATTGAAAACATCAGAAAATGCAGATAAGGAAGAGAGCCTTAACTGCTATCTGGATGCTACTAACAGAAGCCAAAACAATGCTGAGAGAATTATTGGGAGAGATATCCAAAGACTGAAGAAGAGTCTATGAAAAAAGGACATGTAAAGGCAAAGGGAAGGTCAAGATGTTTAATATGACCATCTATTCTTGTGAAGACTGAGGTGGAGTTGTTGATGTGCCTTGTTTACCAGACTTCCGTTCGTAATTCACAAGTCGTTGCCCAACAAGGTACCTGAGATTATAGCAAAAACAGTGAGAAGTTAATAAAAGTTAATACAATTCTGTAACACAAATCTGCCCTATCTCCTTTGCTGCCCAAGTAGCTTTCTCATTTCAATAAAAGTTATTCTACAAGCGATCGCACCCCCTTAATGGTCTTCAATCATCATTATCTTTTTTCTCACCATTCAGGCATTTCATAATGGAATGCAAGCATTACACATTTGTGTTTACAGCCTTAACTTCAGTAGTCCTACAATTCAGACATATACAAGCTGAATGAAGATATGAAGAGTGTGTTTGTATTATTTATATACCCAGCCCCTTCGCTGGATGGTACTTTTAAGAGCATCTTTGCAGTATCTGAGTCACTGCCGCTTGAACATCTGGAACAACTCAGCTCTAAAACCAAATGAGAGTGCTAATGAGGTTCTAAGTTCAAAACAGAATCTTCCACAATGCAGAACATGCATTGGGTAAAAGAGGCTCAGCTCATATGTCCAACAAAAGCCACCCTGATTGAAAAAAAGTAAGTAATATCAAGGAAGAACTTTTACTGCAGCTCAATCTTTCTTACAGGGAGAAAAAATACCCTAATGCTACTCCATGTCAAGCTTAAGGACTGCAAGGTTCCTTTATTTAAATTCTGTTTCAATATCTCATCAGCTTGACAGTTTTCCTACCTTTCACATTATTACTTAATTCCTCTCTATCATTGTTTCACACTCCTACTTTTTGCCGTCTAAATTCCTTTCCATGCTTTCTATTTGTATGCTGGTTCTACATGTAGAAAAGCCATATACAACTATGAATTCTTCCCCTGAACCCTACCATTTCCTTTAGAAATTTTTTCACCACCACTCTTTTTCTCACAGTACCATCAAACTACTATCACATTTTTTGTACATTTTAGAATGTAACAAAAACTTGTACATGCTTTTGAAATTTGTTACATGAAAGATTTAATTAAGCATATTTCTAAACCATAAATTTCTACTGGCTAGCATGACTATGTTTGCTTACTTCCTGAAATGAGATCATTAACTTAAGTTGTACAAACTTCTTGTCTACAAGACTGGTTATAACAGTTAATAAGTCAATTTAATATCAAAGTAATTTTCACTTATATTTTCACAGCTTTGTGTACTGTTTACATGCCTTATTTACACAACAAAGCAACTTGTAACATTAATGCAAGCTGTAATTCAGGACACATTCTACCTGAAAGATACCAACATTTAGCTCAAAACCCATTTCTAAATATAAATACCAACTACACATACTACAGTAGGCCAAATACTACAGAACATGTTACGAAGGCAGGTGGTGAACAGTATTCAAATCAGCTGATCAAATTAAAGGTACTAAAATATAAGTTGATCTGCTGAGAGTTTAATTATAGTTACAACTCTCTTAATATTTCTAGATACTATTAATTGCACATTTACACCAAACACTTAATGTATCAGTCACTTCCTAACATTTAAGATCCAAAGAAGTTTATTTTAGGTTTGACTCCTTTTGTAGTCAGCGGAAAGCAAAACTGTTTTAGGGTAGCTCCGGACGTGAACACAACAAACTCATTTATTCCTTTTGAATACAAAAGAAGCCTTGGAAGTCTAGTTGCTAGGGTCCAAAAGTTATTTTTCTAAATAACCAACACATAAGTTAATTAGGGTAACACAAAAAATAAGGTAACAAGGATAACACAAAAAAAGCTTAGAAACTAAGCAGGATAACCAGAAAAAAAACATTAAGAAAATCAATATTTTGTCAGGCACCTGAGTAATACAGAGTAATATTAACTGAAAACATCAGGAAACAGTACAAGATTTGCTAAGGACAAACTAGCAAATCACCTGAACATTCTTTAACAGGTTAGTTGGACTAATGAGTAGAAAGAATACAACAAACAGGTCTGCCTCAGAGGGTCATTTGTCTAGAAAGCTTCTTAAAATCCCTTTTAGCCTTAAGTACCTACAACACCTGAATTCCATCTGAAGTTACCACAATTTAAAGTGGAAAAATTAAAAACCCCACACTATATACTCACTTGTCATTTTTAATATGTTCATAAAGGCGCTTGAACTGGCGGACTTGGAAGGAAAGAATTCCCATCAAAACCACCACCATAAGCAGAAAAGGATAAATCCGTCGCTGAACTAGGTTTTGCATTTCAGCAGTAACTCCTGCAAAACAAGACACAACCCTCACATAAACTGACATTGTTTAAGTAACACACACATTTCTGCTTCTGCACCAGCTTCTATCCTTTTTGTTATACTGTAACTTCAGTAGAAGGGTTGTGAAATAAATAACACATCCATTTACCTAAGAGATCCCACCTGACAGCTGCTGTTGTTTTTCACCTGAAGCATTAAAGCTAGAAGTTTTTTATTAACACAGTGAAAATCCACAGTAAAAAAATTGGACTAATCAGGTCTTCTTGCATATTGACTTCTGTATACCTCGTGTCACAAGAGTTGACGCTATAAAAGTCTATTCTTCAACCTCTCACTTGAATACAAAAAGGAACTTCTTGGACATGTTGTTAACATCAGAACTAACTAGCAACAAAGACAACTGTTGATGAAAAAGCAGATCTACCCTGCTTCTAATGAAATTATTTCCCTCAGTTATGAGGAGATAGGAAAGTCTGAAAAAAACCAAACTGTATTTATAATTTACATGTTACTTTAATACTGACTGACAACCTCAAAACAAACCAAGTATTTTCACCTGTTCTATGCTTCCTTTAGAATCTGACAAGTCAGGAAAGATGTCCTCAGTACAGCTCTTAAAGAGAGACTAAAATTAAATTAATTTCTTCTGTGGACAATCAACCTTTATCATCCCTTTCCCAAACTAGCTAAATACCTGCATTTCTGCTGTTAGATATTATGCAGTCCCATACTCTTGATGTATTCTGCACCTAGTTTATTAAAAAGCCCGTCAGAATACTGTATTGCATTTCTTCAAAACCCCCAAACTGTGTCACCTTAAGTGACACAGCAATCCTTAAGAATATACATTTGCTGGCAGAATAGTGTTGGGTCTTTGTGGGGTTTTTTTGTTTGGTGGTTTTGGGGGTTTTGTTGTTGGTTTTTTTGTTTTTTTATATAACCTAGACCTTGGAGTTTTATTCCACAGATATATTTACATTGCTCTAAACCATCAGATGATGAAGAGGTATTCTGAACGTATACATACCTAATAAAGGTACAACACCAGAAGCTATGATGTATGGTACACACAGGGAAAGTAACAGAACAGATATTACAGGTGCTGCCAGTTTACGGATTATGAAGTGTAAATCAATGTTACGAATCCCATTTGCATATACCTAAAAAGAACAAGTTAGAAGTAGAATGGATCAATTATGAAAGCCATGCTTTGCACTTACAATAATAATTACAAGTTTTTACACAATTCTCCTTATGAGAGGAAACAGGTGTTCCCAACTTGAAGAAAACCATGATGGCCATAGTCAAAGGAAAAACTCTGTGCCAATCTACATCATAAGGGTTCCACGAAATCATTTAAATAGTGCCCAGAAGAGCAACTTAATCTGGAATAGTGTTCTGATTTTATTGCAGGAGTGGAAGAGACCAGCTGAAACATCATTAGAGCTGTGGGTAGTGTTTTGTGGGTGACCTGAGATCACTTAGTGCTGTTAACTTCCTGAAAGAGGACCCTGTGTAAACTAATAGAGCAAATTATTAAATTTGGTAACACAGGCAGAAAATAGGATTCTATTTTGTACTTGGCTGGGCAGACCAGAGCCTCTGCATGTGGAGTCTGTGCCTGATGACAGGACCTCCACAATTCTTGAGTAGCTAAGGTGTCAACGTGACTAGACCAATCATGGGAAAAGACCGATTTCAAATGGCTACCGCATACAGCAAGACAATGGCCTCTGTGCAACAGCCTGGATGTAACCATTTCTAAGAATGGCTCTGGAGAGTGTGTGCATAACAAACAGGCCCACAGAGAGCATTCAAAATGGAAGGAAGAGCCATAGTATGCATCAAAAGGTATTAAGACTACGTTTCTCCGGTGTGACATCTGAAGTACATAGTCCTGGATTTAATAACCAGGACTATGTACTAGACTTAATCAAGAGACACACCTTTTGTACAGAGGTGAGGACATGCACCACGGCCCATTACATATAGTGCAGGGCTGAAAAGTTACTTTTCAACAAAAAATTGAGATATGTCATTGAGACATGTCATTGAGACAACAAGCGTAGAACTTAAAGGTTAAAAATCAAGAAAAAAAATATACTTCTGCCAAAGAAAGCAACAGGCTGTGTGACTCAGAACTGCTCACAGAAACTGTTCTGTCTTGCTTAATAATCAAAGGGGAATTGAAGTGCTGTCCGTTATATGCACTTGTCTAGGAATGAGAGAATCTCTACAGCTCTGGAGAAGGCAGAATTTCTCTGTTCTTGAATGGTGGACATAAATAGTGTCCAGTATTTGGACATACATTAATTCAACTGAAGAAATAGTGATGTTTCTCACTTTAATACAAACCTGATAAAATTGCATATATGTATACGCAGGATATTCTTGATTTCAGATTTCTGAGGTTTATTATGTGTACCTTAACATACAATTTAAACAGATTCTACAAGACTAGTTGAGTTTTACTCAATTACTCAAATTACTCCACTACTACAACAGTAACTCTGTTTTCTGACTCACACATTCAAAAAATGTTCAAAATGTATTATACAGATAATTCACATGGACAGTTTTTTCCTACCTGTTCAATAACAGTTTTCAGCCACCACTGGGGACCCATCAGTGTTATGGCAGCAATTATTTTGGCATGCAGAACTCCAAGAGCCCAGTCCTAATTTTGTAAAAATGGACTGTTAGCATTAACATATTTTAAAATAGGTTGACAACTAAAAGCTTTTAGAGCAACTGGTTAATGTTACTTATAAGTGAAAAGATAATTACTTTTTTATTTACCCAGGACATTGTTTACATGAGGTGACATCATCTGCAGACTCCTAAGAAAAAGAGGATGCTCGCAAGCTTAACTGACATCTATAAAAGCTCCCTGGAACCAGGAAAATAAGCTACTACCATAAAACCAAAGGCAAATACAAAATAAATGCATTACGCTTACCTAAAGCAACAGACTAATGTTCTGGTACAAACTAATTAACACTGGTAACATTTACCTAGAAATAAGTTATTTTGATTCCTTAAAGAAAGAAAAGAAACAAAATACAGAAATGCTCACACAAGTCAGGAAACAAGTTTGTTTGTTTTTTCCCTTTTTTTTAAATTTTAGTTGTTCACAAAACCCTACCTGATGTGAGAAAAGCTAAATGAAGCAAGGTAATGCTCTTCACAAAACAATCTTGTACTATTTAGAGGAGAACTTATGCTTTTAAAAAAACACAGTGTAATTACAGGCTTCTAGTAAATACTGCACTTCATGAGTCAAACCTTTCTGGATTACAGATATTTGTAAAAGATTCTTCAATAAACCCCACCAAAAATAGAATGCAAAGTATAGGTTGACAAGGCAGAATAAACAGCTACAGAACTGGTAAGACTTAAGACATCATAGGTTAATAATAGGTTTAACTTTCTTAAACTGCCACGCAAATATATTTTCTTTAACCCATTATTTAAAAAAGACATGTTAATTGTCTATTACCCCAGATACTTTAAAAAAATTTAAAAATTACTGCAAAAAAGTCACTGTTAAAATTGCTTCATGTTTTCTCAAGCATGTAACCTTTGTATGACTATTCTCTTTAGTGAAAAATGCCAATTATTCTCTATTTCAGTAGCTTCTTGTTAGTTTAGAACAAGTCTCAAATCCCTCTAATCTGATATTTTGAGGAAGCTCTGCCACATGAAAATAAAATCTTTCAGTATATTTAATTCCAAACTTTTAAAGAACTAACATGCAAACCCTAAGAATTTTTAGAATCTCTAGCATTACAAATTCTTTCCAAAACTGTTTGGACACCATGATCATCTACCACTGCAATCATATGATGTCCTGATTTATTAGTAATTTCCTTAAACAGACACCTCCAAAGTACACTTGTATTATAAAATAATGGAATATTTAAATTAGCAATCAAATAATTCTTTGTGTTATGGCTTTCAAACATTTGGATACTGAAAGTAAATGAAAGCTTGTTTGTGGACAGCTTAGAAAATTATTATCCCCGAACACCTTCTTGTTATTTAGTAATAGGCATTCTAGGTATTTTGAGTTTGGTTCCCTCAGGGTTTCTTTTAGTTACAAGTTCTTTCATAATTCAGCCTAGGTGATGCAAGCAGTTGTCACACAATCTACTGTTCCTTCATTTCTTCCACAAACTTGCAGGAAAAAAAGCTTGCACTCCCTTAACTTGTGAGACTTGACTGAAAAAACCCAAAACACTACTACCACAAAATCCTGTATTAATGATTTGACATCTCAACCTAAAATCAGAATGACCTAAAGCATATAAAAATTTCATTCATAGTGTGTATCATCACTAAATTAAAACCTTGTATGGAAAAAAGATCAGCCGACCCTCCTGCTGCGTAACTGTATGCAGAATGCTTTCCAGAAAGGTCAGACAGAATATGTACATCTGTGCATACGTACATACAGCTACACTAACTTCTGTATATTACTTTACAATTACGCTACTGAGAAAAGTGTCTGTCTGATCACTGAAATGCAAAGAACCTCTGATGTCATCCCACAAAGTTCAGCTTTTCATTCTTAAAATTCCTAAGCATAACTTTTTGGTTTAAATAATCCTCACATCCAGACTGGCTGTCTTTTCTCTGCCACTCAAACATACTTATGGGAAATGCTCTGAAGCGTCGCATCAGCATGAAACAAGAACTCCCGTACCCCTTAGTTCTAAGTAAATAAACGTATAAACAGCAGCAGAAGAATGGGAGCAACTGACCTGCCAAGGATAGAAGAGGGGTGTTTGATCCAAAGGAACTCTCAAAGGTGCAACAATGACCAGTTCAAACAGAAGACCAAGCAGAAGTGGAACCACACCAGCTAGCAGTATAGCCACTATTAATGTCTTCATTATCTAAAAAACCCAAGACATCTAATTAACATGTGTATCAGTGAATTCTTTTTGTTTAAACTTCATAATGTAACTTAAACTACACAAAGTTGGAGAAAACAACCTACGCAGACCTTTAATTCATACATATACATCCCTAGAAATAATTTTTATTATGTACATAGTTTTGCAATGCAATTTTTCAAGAGTGGGTCCTATTCCATGCCACCTCCAGAAAAAAAGACATGATTGTGCCTGCTGGTGTCCATATAGTTGTAGACCATAAAGTCACCTTGGACTGTTATCAGTAGGGAGTACTATCCAATGACACTTTATTGAGTATTCTTGTATGTTGGAAAATTAGAGAAGAATCTTTCCAAAACTGCCGATTTTTCTCCAGTGAAAACCAAACCTTAAAGATTCATTCATTATAGAATATTTCTGACTTAAAAATGAAAGACTCAGAATACCACGCTTGACTCTTTCTTTATGGTGGAATTCTCTTAATTTACATGTATCATCCAAGAATCAGATGCAAAACTAGTCTGACTTAACATGATCAGGAGAAGAGGTAAAGGACAAGTAGAACGTTCTATTTTAACTCTGAATAGAGTTAAATAGAATAACTAGCTGAAGATTTCCTAAATTAAAATGATGGATGAGATATTTGGGAAATGTGGTAATACATGAAAAATACACTCATACTGCTCTTCTGTCTGTAACAGTCCAATAAGTACACACGCATGTCCATCACAAAATACCATTTATGCTATGGCTATTTAAAATTACTATACTTAGGCAAGAAATCTACTACAGAAATCCTCAAAACCAAGATAAAAAAGTGGGATATAAATTTGTTGCCATGGTGAGAATCTGAACTCCTGGTAATAAAAAAGGATATTTTCTTTAAAAATACTAATTTGAAAGAGGCAGAGATCTGGCAAATCATAAAGATCTTTCTGAAAATATGCATCAAGCTGCTTTGTATAGGCACGTTCATCATCATCTATCAGCTTTACTACTTTAATTTGATAATGTCAAGTTGCTAATTAAGTAACAGTTAAGCTTCCAGGTATATGTGAAAACATGAATATATTTGAGGACACATCACATACGCGATAAGATAATGCAACATATTCCCTTTTAAAGGAAAACAGAAAAACATACATGTACGTATAAACATATATATGCAAACTTATTTACACTGATTGCTTAACATTGTGCTAAACGGCTTCCAAAGATACAGTTAGCCTATGCAATGGGAATGCAAGCTGCAAAAGCTTCAAAATGGTCTGAAAAGGAAAACATAGTATACATCACAAAGTACAACCTGCAAGCAAAAATGAAACAAGTTTTGTTAGCTATTTTTTCAATAATTCAGTAAAATTTTTTCTCAAGACTCACCATGAGAGACCATTCTTTGACCTTCTGAAAAATCACTCTACGACCCTGTGGCATCCAGGCAACAAGCACTGTCACTGCTCGGATAGTTAGCCAACACACATAAAGACCACAAGCAGCTGTGTACAGTTCATGGATTTTGGCAGTCCCCGTCCAAAATGACATTAACCATCGGCCAGCAAATACTGAAAACATAAGCACTGTTAAATAGAGTAATGCTTTTTGATGTATTAAGGAAGGATGCCTATTAAAAAAAATACTTATCGCATTTATTGCTAAATATCAACGCACAAATAGTATTCAGCGTAAAACAGTATTTTGGTACTATACCCACAAGGCAAGAATGTGTGAAGCACTACGTAGTTATATAAATGATGCCAAATACATATGTAGAAAGGTTTTTTCCCAAAAGTTTCATTACACCAGCAATGCAATCTGAACTACAGCAAAACAAAGCACTGAATACTGTACTATTCAGAGCCTAGACAATTCACCTTCAGAACTGCAATGGATTAGTGCATAAGCTTGAACTTAAATCTTATGAGCTATGTTTGGGTTATTTCACTGCCTCATATCATTTTTTTAAGACGTACTGATGGGCTTCTGAAACTCTGACAGAAATGAGAGACTCATTGGCAACATTTCATTTTTTAATAGTGTTTCTATTTGCTAATATTATAGTGGAATTATTTTATGTACTACTCTTAAAACCATCACAAAATTCATAACTGATCTCAACACATTATTGACTTCAGGATCATTAACACAGGAGGTAAAAGTGACATGGTACTACAGTAGCCAGCTTATAAAACTCAAATGAGTTTACATGTCTTAATTTGTTCCAAATTACTTTAACACACCTACAAAGTGTTTGTAATTAATTTGGTTAACGTACTTATTCATACATATTTGGGAAGTAGCATGTGTATCACTTCAAAGTCTCCTAGTGACTTGTCATGATGACAGCTTCACAATAAATTAAAGAAGACACTGTAGAAGACCTGGTAACAACCTATATATTTTCCTTCTCTAAATGGTAAAGCAGGTGCAAGAGTATCAATTGTCGTCTTCTGTCAATACTACTACAGAGATTGTCTCAGCACTTGGAGCCCTGCCCTTAAAAAAAAAAAAACGAACCACTGTTCTACAATAAAACAAAGGAAATGGCAATCTCTGTCATTTAAATACAGGTATCATCTCTATAATTTGCATTTTAGACTATTACAATTTGATGATGTACCATTAAGAGTGAGACGGTTTTCCATGTTTTCTCCTTTTAACTTTAAACAATGATTTCAAAACATCTGCCATTGTTGAGAATGGCAACATGCTGAGTTGTTTTTAATTGCAGTTTTACATTAATAGACTTACCTGGTAAGGTAAGGCAGATAAGACTAGCAATCAGTAATGTTATGCACATGAAAACAATCAAAAGAAATATCTGAAACAGGAAAAAAAAGAGAAACAGTTCATAAGAAAGTTACTTGACCAAAGCAAAAAACCCCTCCAAACATACAAAAAGATGTATCATCCCAGAAAGGCAGCTAAACCAGAATGTTCAAATACCAGCTGATGTTTCACTGTATAAATAATCACCAATAAGAAATGTATCCACAGTACATGCAGCACACCCAGAGTCTTGTGTATTTCTTTTAAGAGTTCGGATCATTTGTCACAACAGTAAAAATCAACATTTGAATCCAAAATGAGTTCTTTGTTACGTTACATTCAAAAATAACCTCTTTATTTCTGCACTGACCAACACAACAACTCTTAATTAACCCTCAAAGGTTTCCAGCTTCATATGCAAGATAAGCAAGATTTTTTTATAATAAGGAAAATCCTGCTGAGAAAGTTCTTCCAGATGTCTTCAGGTTTATGTGAGCAGCAGCTGACAGCAAAAGCTGATGGCTTCTTAGTTGGGTTTGCATCTTATCAGAGAATTCTCATGTCTTGACTTCTTTGAATATTTGAACGTCTCAAGCATAACATGCTATGAAGTTCTACTTCATTAATGATCAAAGCCACACAACAAGCAAGCTTACTATGGGAAAACTAACACCTTATGATAGCAGACAGAGAAAGTTCAATCTGTAACACACATTGTCCTTGATGGGACCTTTGGGGCCAATGTAGCCCAGTCTCATCTCTAGGTTAGGATCTTCAGTGCTGCTTAAAGAAAGAAAAATCTTGTGATTTTGTAGACATTAGCCTGCATGAGGAGGGATGATTCCACAATACCCAATTCCTTCCCAGGTGAATGCCACACACTATTTTTCACATAGAACACTCTCTTTAGGGTTAGGGATCCCAAATGATGAAAGAAGAAAACCAGAGTAGCTGACAACTGGACTGTAGGCAAAAAAACCTTCTCAATGGTGAGGAACACATGGTGTGACTTGCTTGGGACCAACATTGTCTAAATAGTTACTTAAGGAATGCTGTGGAAGACTCAGTCCATGTGGGAATAAACCACACACAAAGGACTAAAGCTGATATGAAGCTTTTAAACACCACAGATGGCTGCTTCTTGGATCAGTGAACAAGAACAACTCTTGACTTGGACCTAAACAAGGCACAGGCAGCTAGTCACTTATATTACAGAAGCAGCACTGATAGTGACCACAACATATTCAGACTCAAAGATCTTGCGAGGACAGCCCTCCTTTCTCCTAAATCCACCACAATAATATTATTTCAAAAAAGCAAACTAGCTAAAGTGAGGACATTTATTAGAAGAATATTGAAAATAGTAGTCAAGAGGAAAAACACTCACAGGAGATGTGTTTAGATACACTGAAGGTTTGGCACAAACTCACACTACTGATCATAAGACTTAAAAAAAAGATAAGTCTCCCCAAAGTTCCACAGTAAACAGTAACATAAAAATGGCTCCCAGAAGATATTTCCAGATGTTGGAAATAAATCCCCAAGGAAAAAACCCAACCAAACAAAAAACCCCAAAACCAAAACCAGAAAATGGATGAACTCTGGTAAGTGAAATTCAAAACTCCAATAAGACAAGCCAAAAGGGATTTTAGCAATAACATACCAAGTCTATGAAAAGTAATGATAAATTTCTTTTTCTAGACAGGTTGGTGGGGTTTTTTTTGTGTGGTTTTTTTTTTTTTTTAAAGGATCAACAATACAGTAATAAAATCTAAGAATCCTCAGAAGAAAGCTTGCCAGAGAGTTTGCAGGCTCTGCTGACAACTATGGATTATGAAAGGAATGCTAAAGGAAGACAAGGCAGTAGCAGGAAAATTCAACACATCACCATTTGTTCTGGAGGGGCTTTGTGAGATTCCCCACAAGAGAACCTTTGTTTAAAGAGGAATGAGTTGGAAGAATTATGTAGAATGCCTGATAAAACTGATGATATAAGTAGAATAATAATAAAAAAACCCTTTTGATTTTGAGATTAACAATATATATTTAATTAAATTTCAAAAAAATCAAACGCATAGTTTTACATGCTTATTTGTAACTGAAATAACATGAAAGATCAGTTCTTATTGCTTGTTCAATCCATATGGACATGATGAGTGAGTTCTAGTGGAAAACATACATAATAAAAACTGAATATAAGCCACCTTCTATGTTCTTACAACTTGGTTAAAATGAAGAAAAAAAATAATGAAAGCCTAGAAAAGATCAGATATTTACACTGTAGTTTTCTTCTTCTCAATTAACCTGTCATCCCAGTAACTTCACATGAACTGGACTACGTCTAACCGAAAACACCACAATTATGTTTTCTTACTATAAAGTTTTATCTGAATGTTTAGACATGTTAACTAATGCCTTCTGCATATTACCTCAGTTTTCAGCTGGACCAGTTTCCTGTTCCAGCTCATCATGTGTATGTTCTAGCACAGGCATTCACGGCAAGAAGTGGAGAAAGGAGCAACTGCCATGGAAAGATGACCAGCAGCACTCCTTTCAGCACTAAGTGCTTAGTTATGCTACATTAAACTGGTCTCAGAGCATGCTCTGACTTCTTGTTATGACCAAACTGCGGTAGTAGCAGCTGCTATGAGGGGTAAATTCTGCTTGCCTAGCCTTTTCATCCCTGAGCTACTTCCTCCCACTCTTTCCTTGACAAGAGCGTTGTAGCTCATGCATTCCTGTGGAGAGCCATTTTAGAAGTAAAAACAGCAGTGGAGGGAACTAACTCTCCCTCTTCCCTGCAAAAAACCCCCCTCTAAACAACTTCAAACACCTAGAAACTCCACAGTTGTGAAATCCTAAAATACTTTCAAATTTGCTTTCAGTTCTACTGGGCTGAGATTTATGGGAAAAAAAGTGTGCTTTATTTTGTACTTTGTTATGAGAATTCCGGTAGATTCAGCATTTTAAGGAAACTTCAGAAGCAATACTACATTGTTCTGACTTTAGCCATTGCTTCCATTCTTGAGCTATACCTGAAACCACAATGAATGAGCTGTGGTTAAGTTTGTATTTGGTTAACTCAGTTCTGGTAACAACAATTTATCCAGTTTGACCTATATATTATTCTAGAAAGTTAATTATTTGCCAACAACACTACCTTTCTAATTACAGGAATTTAGAATTTGCAAGTACTATAACACTTTTCTATGATTAATATAGATGCAACAGTAGTTCTCAATTTAATTTAATAAAGCAAAAAAGTTTAAAATACGCTTCAGCTACAAGACCAAAATATGCCCTCTTGAAAGCCATGCCTTGTTAGAGATGCTCCTAAACTACCTATTTGCTGAGGGGTTATTATATTTCTCTCCATTACTAACCGTTAAGAAAAAAAAAAGACATGAACAAATAGATAATACACAGCATGTATAGGATGTATACATAAAATGGTAATTGAAGGTCTTACAGATGAAAAAAACTGTATGTGAGAATAACTAAGTCTACTTTTAGAAAGATGCAAACTGTGCAAAACACAAAACATGACCCACCACTTCTGATAACATGTGGGCAACATCCTTCTTACAAAAAAAACCCCACCTATTTTTTCAAATGCCTTTCCCTTTTCTCGTAATGCGTTAGATATACCTACCCTGAGCGGGAATTTTAAAGGCCTACGATAAGGCTGGAAACCCACAGGTCCTCCTTGTTGAAGTATGGCTTGATGGGCTGCATGAAGACCTTCTCCCACAACTGGAATGGCATTATTATTGCGAGCATGCTGGTTGTTAGGCTGCTGGTTTGCATTGTTTTCATTCTCTTCCTGGTCACCAAGTAGGTAAGAATGGAGATCCCTGTAACAATCAAGATTTCAGTTTTGTTCTGTTTGACATGAATGAGAGTTTTACAGAAAGACAGGCCTACTCAGAACAAGTTGTACAAAACTTACACAGGAGTGCTGACAGAATCTTGATAAAGTAAAATAAACCATTTTCTGATAACGTACTCAATGTCATCATAAACACAGAATTTAGAAGAAAAATGCTAGTGTGGATGCAGATTAGAACAGTAGAAATACAGCCACAAAGATCACTTGTCCATTTGACTGCTTTAAAAACAACATCTGGTATTAAAGTTGTTGTCCATCTAAAAGGAAAATTGCAATGATATTTCAGTTTGTGTAAGCAGGCAGCTAAACTAACAACTTCTATCTGACTGCTACTGAATTCTATTGGAAACAATTGCCTTCAAACCTAAACTGTACAAGGACAGTATTGTATTGCTATAGACATGTTTTAAAAAAAAAAGTCAGGTAGAGCCTTTCAAAAAGATTCTAAATCACTCAAAATCTGTTCACAACTTTCTAAGAACATCAATCCTAGAAAGAGCCAATCTGCTTTAAAAAGTATTCCGTTGGTATTTCCTGCATACATCAATAGCAAATAGATGTTTGAGTGATTAAAAAAAAATTCAAACCCAATATGAACATTTAGAAGCTAATTTTCCTCAGCTTTAGCAGAATTTTTATTAGCAGTGAGATGCATGCAGATGTTCTCCTGGCAGATAATGAACACATTTTCATAGCAGTTCCCTTTTTAAGAAAAGCAGAGGAAAAGATTTTCATCTTTGCTCAACTAAAATGGCTGAATATATTTCACAATTGTTCTTAACAGCTGCGACAGTGGAAAAAGCAAAGTCATTTCTATGATCATATCTGAAATTCTCATCTTGCATCATACTTAAACACTATCAAAATACAGACAAATTAATTAAAAAACCCACAAAACTTCCCGAAATGCAAACTAAGAACAGGGGTGGGGAGAGTGTCCTTATGAGAAGCTAAAATAAATATTCTGGATTGCAGAGGAAGAAAAAAGTCTTTCATTCATTTTCTCAGAGTCTCAGACATAACTTAGCAAAGAATAAATCTTCATCCTAATAGTGCTGCATTAGCACGACCCACAGAGCAAGCCGTGATGGGAGAATGACAATATACTTTAAATTTAAAACTTTACAGAAACAAAAAACAACCTTAATTTTTTCTTGACTAATTTGGCAAACAACTGGTGAACTAAAAGATCATTTCCCTTGATAGGACAAGGGGTAATGGGTTTAAACTAAAAGAGGGTAGATTTAGATTAGGTATTAGGAAGCAATTGTTCCCTGTGAGGGTGGTGAGGCACCGGAATGTGTTGCCCAGAGAAGCTGTGGCTGCCCCCTCCCTGGAAGTGTTTAAGGCCAGGTTGGATGGGGCTTTGGGCAACCTGGTCTAGTGGAGGGTGTCCCTGCCCATGGCAGGGGCTTGGAACTAGATGGTCTTTGAGGTCCCTTCCAAACCAAACCATTCTATGAAGTGTTAGAACTCTGCCTAGCAGTCTAAATTAAAGAACCTCACTTTGTATAATCATTTACTGTAGCTGACAAAGGTACAGTTTTGTCCTTTTTTAGAGGCTGAACTTTTAACTTCAAAATCCTCAATTTACAGGTACTCACTTCTTTAGCTTAGTGTTCTAAATAATTTTTCCTTTTTTTCCCCCCTCCTTCTTATAGTAAGAAATGCAAGATGGGCATATGAATTTTACTTCGATGACTCATGGAAATGCTCTGCTGACACTTACCTCTAATTTTTCCATATAATAGAAGTTAACAAGCTGTTAGTCATACTTTTATAATTTTTTTTTTTTTTTTTACTAAGCAAATGCTGTAATAGTGTACCAAAAGAATTACTTCTCAAAGACTAGTCCAGAAGTAGGTACGACTAATGCTTAGAAGGTGGTACTTACACAGGAAATCACTATAGAAGTTTTTCATCATGTATTTATCTGTAAAATAACTATTAATGCTACTTATTGGGATAACTCTCTTAAAAGCATGCTGCTTTCACATTAAAAGGCTAAGATGGACACAATGCTTGGAGTTGAGTTTGTCTTTCTGTACTTACAGCAAGTATCCAGCAGTAACAGTCCATGCTCGTACAAGACCTTTCAACCACTGTCTCGTATGTCCTTGTTCTAGCAAAGCTGGAAGCACCACCTGAAGCAAAAGGAGCTCTAGGGAAAGTTCACTTACTGGAGCATCACTAGAAACAATGGGAAGAGCAGGAAGTCAAACATAAGGAACATTCTGATAGTAATCTTTTACGCTGAATTATATTACCACCACCACAATAAAAAATACACTGGATGCCAAAAGGAACAATTCTTATGTTTTTGCAGACATTTTTCCTTATATACTACTCTGAGCACAGATTAAGTGTTCATGAGTGTTTAGACACTTAGGCACACAAGAAATTTAAGAAAAAATGCTGAGAAAGATTATATCAGAGAATGATTTGCTCTTCTATTTGCTTCTATGATTGCTGTTTCAATTATTATTTAGAAATGGAAAGATATTGCAATCATTAAAAAGAAATTCAGTTACAGATATTCTTTTATTCTTGAAGTAATAAAAATGAGGAATGAATGTGAAAAACAAACACGGGAGCACCTTGCCTATCAAAAAGTTGAAGGGGAAAGTGTTTTGAGGGTATATAAAACTCAAATAGTTATCATTATGGAAATAATACAAAATGCTTTTTATTTTTCTTCGTAGCTTTTTATTTGACAAATTGTATGATGTACCCATATCCTTTATCTTTTTACTTTTCTAGAACAATGAAGTTTAGATTAATTGAAAACAAACAAAATAACATACCAAACAATACCGCATTAATGCTCAAAGAGCACAAATACATTTTTTTCTAGTTATAGGGAGACTGAAAAAACACATCTTTTTAAAATTAAATGCTTACCTGTAGAGCATAACATTATATGGAAGAAAGTTAGGCAGGAGATACTTAATAATGCGTATAGGAAGCCAGAGCATGAGCAGTACAATTGATCCAAAGACAATCTGCAACAAGGAAGTTAAACAAGTTAATCCCAACAGCAGAAACAACCAAAACTAGTTTCCCCAGCCTTCTCTGACATGTTTCCCATGTGTGGTGGGTTAACCTTGGCTAACAATCAAACATCCACCCAGCTGCTTGCTCATTCCCCTCTCCAGCTGAACGGGGAGAAAACAATGAAGGCAAGATGACTTGTGGATTGAGATGACAGTTTAATAGAGAAAGCAAAAGCTGTGCGTGTAGGCAAAACAAGGAATTCATTCACTGCTTCCCATCAGCAGATGGATGATTAATGACTTCCCGGAAACCAGGGCCTCAGCACATGTTAACAGTTGCTCAGGAAAAAAACCACCATAACCATGAACATCCCCTGCCTTCCTCCTTTCGCACAGCTGTTACTGCTGAGCATGATGTCATATGGTATGCAACACTCCTTTGGTCAGCTGAGATCAGCTGTCCCAGGTATACCCCCCTCCCATCCCTCAGCTTATTCGCTGGAGGGGTGAGGGAGCTGGGCAGAGCAGGAAAGAGGGAAAGCCTTGATGCTGTGCAAGCACTCTTCAGCCACAGCCAAAACACCTGTGTGCAATCAACACTGTTTCAGCCACTAATCCATGGGCTGCTATGAAGGAAATGAACTCCATCCCAGGCAGACCAGTAGCTACGATGCCCTCACCAAACAGGACTGTGGTGGAATAAGCACTGGCTGGCCAGCTGACAGTTAGGATAATGTCAAACAGTTCTACTTTCTTCTCCCTCCTCCAGCACTGGGATTACTAATTTTGGATTCTTCTCTTTCCTTAGTGGCTGAGTTTTGAAGCAACCTGCAGAAGCCTCAAAAGATCTTTCCATTTCTATTTCCTCACATTTTAAATTGGCTGAAAGATCACAATTTAGTAGGGGAGATCAGGTGCATGAAGACCATGCACTTCTATAAATCCTGTTTCCTTAAGGAACCAGATTAATAATCAAGTAAATTTTAAACACATTCTTACATTTCATATAAATGTATCACTAGAGACTAAAAATGCAAAAAAATTATGTGGTTAACTGTACAAAAAAATCAAATCCCATTTTTCTTGAAACTTAATAGTTTATGTTCTGCACAAGAAATTTCTTAAAAATATTGAGAAAGAAGCACAACTTGAAAAGTGTGACTTGTTTTTTGAAATGGTAAGCTGTAAATGATCACCATTTGGGTCCCATATTCTAGCATGAGGCTGATAAAAGGTCTGGACTAATTAGCTAAGCGAATCAAAAGGTGAAGTTCAAGTAACCACCAGTTCCAACACAGTCTGAAAACCCTTAGTAACAAACAGGTCTTTGATCATATTTGGGTCACTTACTGTGACACAGTTTCAGGCAGCTAAAGCATTATGATTATCTAAGGACAAAATACTCTGAAAGGTGGACACGTCAGTTCCTCTCACGTACTGAAGGGCTCTCTAATAGAACTAAGATCCCTCTATGAGCTTTCGCTGCTCAAAGCACTTTAGGTGTATTAATAAAGTATGTCAAATAATAATGTTTCTGGTATATCAGTTTTCACAGTTAACATGACATTTATGTCAAAGACAGCCCAAGATCTTTCCCTTACTGCATGCTAGGCAAACTTCAGACAAACAAGCAAAAGGAAAAAAAACCAACCCTTCCATTGTTTTCACTATTTTGTAATGATAACCTAGAAACAGACACCATTGGCTAGATCACCATAATCTGACCAAAGACTTAACTAGAAAGTTACTCTACCTCTGCTGCACTACTTTAGCTGAATTGGACACACAATGTTTACTGCAATAACTACAAGCATTATGAAAAAGTTACATGACATACAATATCCATAATAACACACACTTTTCTGAATACACAACCATTTCCTGTGATTTTGCATAAGGAGAAGATATCACAGAAAAATTTGTTCTGGAAGGGACCTCTAGAGTTAAACTAGCCCAACCCCCTGCTCTGAGCAGACCCAGTTACATCAGGTTGCTCAGAACCTTATTCAGCTGAGTTTTGAGCATCTCAAAAGATGTAGATTCTGTTGGCAACCTGTTCCAGTATCTAACCACCTTCATGGTAAGAATGTTTTTCCTTAAATACACAGTAGCATATATGGGAGCTAATGTATAAAATTTTATTTCAAAATACAGAAATTTGAGAAAAGTCCTTACCACTGATAAGATAAACCTCCTGAGATGTCTATAAATGGGCAAGTGAATCATCTCCTGCACAGGATTAAAGTCTGGATCATTCAAATTCCTGAGAAACCATAAGACACCAGGTCTCAATACCTGAAGTAGGAAACAGAAAACAATTATGAAGAAAAAATTATCTTTGTATTATTTTTCATTTTTGATAGCTGCAGCAAGTAAATTTTAAACATAATAATGAATAGAGATATTTGTTGAACAAGGTTCAACAAAACAGTACAGAAATAGAACAAAGGAAGCATTATCATAGAGAAGTAGAGAAGCAATAATAAGTTACAAGCATAATTTTCAAGTATTAATCTTAAAGAACTGAAATGTATTTAGATTAATTTGAAGGCAACATCCATGTTTAAAGACTCTTTGCAACCTAAAAATCTCTCAGTAAAATAGACTCTAAACCACCATTTTCCACTGCAGTAAGTACCAGTGTGGCCTTTTTTACGTAAGTCTGAAATCCAATATATACACATGAAGCACAGTAGCAGCAACACCCACATGTGAAAGATTTAACTGACAGTTCAACATGCAAGCTTCTCTATGTTACATACCAATCTTGTTCTTATAGACTCACCTCTCTCAGTAAAAGAATAAAGGATGCAAAATAAAAGACGTAAACCATTCCAACTAGCCAGTGCAGAAACATTGTGGTACCTGGGGCAGATTGAAAGCTCAATTCTCTATCTTTCAAAGTGGCATCAAACATTTCCTAGAAGGTAAGTAGTAAACAAATATGAATAAAGTTTGGCAAACCTCCACAGTTACTCATTTTGTTTACCTTAGTTCATATATAGTACTACTAGGCATTTAATGTGAATGTCTGCCTTGTGCTAACACATAAATAATTATAGCATTTAATTAAAAAAAAAAAGAAAAGAATAAGTTACCATAAGAACAGCAAATAAAGATCAATTTCTGATCAATTTCTTTTGACAAAGAAAGAAGTCAACTCAAACACTACATAAATTATTAATCAGTTCAAAGTGGCACTGTGATGGAAGTAAATACTTGCTTCATTAAATAAAATTCTAAGGCAAAAAGAATTAATTTTCTTCATTTAAAATTAATCACTTAATTTTTTTTCAGGACAGAAACACTGTCCTCAATTCCGAGCAAATGCAGCATGTAACTTGTCCAAAACAGAAAGAGACTGGACAACTATTAAAATATGAAGTCAGAACCATTATACATAAGATAGTTACATAAAGAAGTTTATTCAGTACACAAGTTTGCCTCTAAGTTCATTATCACAGTGGTCTTGTAAATGCTGTAAAAAGGATCTTATTTTAATAATAGCATGTTAATTTTTATTTAGTAACATAAAGAGAAACAAAATTAGCATTACGCACTACCCAAAAAACACTTTACCTCTGGAAACACTGTTTATAAAAACAGAAGAGTGCCTCGTATCAATAACTCGCTCTCATCAGAACTTTTTTTGCCTTTAAATATGAATACTGTTAAAAAATCATTTTATCCCATTTATTTCCATTCTTACCAAAGAGCATATATCCAGCCACCAGCCACAGATAAGAGGAAATACACCAATTTCAACCACCACTAACAAGGAAACCTTCAGGAAAAAACAGAAAAGAACATCTCACTAGTTTAACAAAAATTGCTAAGGAAATTATAATCTAAGCTTAAATTGAGAGGGCTTTTTGCCACACACACAAAAAATAGGATTACCTTGACAACAATATAGCAAACTCCTAATAAACGTCGTGATCGCTGGAACTTTACAAGTGCTGCCAAACCCTGAATAGTTTTGTCAAGAAAATAATACTGAAAAATACTTTATGTCACAGTTTGATTAATATAAAATTGTATCACAGAATCATAGAATGGTTTGGGTTGGAAGGGACCTCAAAGATCATCTAGTTCCAACCCCCTTGCTGCGGGCAGGGACACCCTCCACTAGACCAGGTTGCCCAAAGCCTCATCCAACCTGGTCTTAAACACTTCCAGGGATGAAACACTATTATGTGGCTTTTAGCAACAGGAAATTTTTAAAAAGACAAAAGTGAAATAGGAAGTATATACTTTATCAGGGTTCATATTTTCAAAATTGGCTGTGACTCTGGCAGCCACAATTTGATGAGCTGGATAACCCCTCTAAGCATGCATCTAAAAATAAATGAAGAAATAAATAATAATACTACCATCCTTTTTAAATTAAACATCCAGAAGTTTTTTCTCTATAATTACGAGGGTTATCACCTGAAAGAAATCCTTGCTGCAAAATCTCAGTGGTTCAGAGACAAACAGAAACTAGAGCAATCTGCATTCTAAAGATCTGGCAGGATCAAAAAGATGTAAATAAATTTCCCATCATACCCTATGTATTTTCATAATCCCATTTCTCTTTCTGCTCCAACTATGTAGCCCACAGCAATAGGATAAGGACAGTGAGGAAAATACAATGATTCTACACTAATCTCAGACCATCAAAATTTAGTTGGAGGCCTTCAAGCAAGCATAAAAGCCTATGATTTTCTGTTGTTAAACATGTGCAAGTGTTCTGAAGAATGCAGTCACACTGACAACTTTTACATGTCCAAGAGAACAGAAGAGATCTTTTCTTCTAATTTCAACCAAAAAACCAGAGCAAAATTGTAAGTTAATTGCATCTGCATAATCTCTGTGACTCCTGAAAATATCGCCAGAAAAATTATTTATGTGTAAAATCTGAACCAGGTAACTACTGACAAAAGGATACATGACAAACAATTAGAGTCACTGCTAGCAGAACATATCCCACTATAGTTGTAATCAGGCCTTCAAAGTGAGATGCTTGAACCTGTAGGGGGGGAAAAAAAAAAAAAGGGAAAGCTTTTCAGTCTCTTAAAAGATTACATGTCCTTTTCTGTAATTAAAATAAAGTCCAAATCTCAACTCTTCAAGAAGAATGACAAGTTTCCTTAGCTTTCACATATTTTAATAATCTACTACTTTTTTGGTTGCTCCATAAAGAGTAGAAAATGTTTACATTCACAAGAAAAGTCTAACAACTACTGTCTTCAAACATGAAATAACCTCTATATATGAAGCAAAAATTGTTACCTTACACTACCTCACTACCTCCTAGCTTTCACTACCCATGATCATCAACTATGAAAATTACTCTGTATACAAATTAAAAATATACGTGAGGAACAAGACGCTGTTCAAAAAAGTGCCCCAAAACACATGCATTAGAAATGTAAATAAGGGAGGAAGCTGGAAAGAGTGAGACAACATTTTTATCATAGATAAAAAAAAGGTTTGAGGAGAAAAATGACAGACACTCCAGATACTTTTGCGATCACAAATAAAAGTGGAAGGATGCCACAAAAACGTTGTGATTAAATAAGTGTCAATAGTTTTTACATTTTGAAATTATGAAACAGTACTTACATATTCCTCAAAGCCCAGGCCGACAATGGAGAAGTGACCAATGTGGTATGGACAAAATGCTGCACAATGTAAGGAGAAAAAAAAAGGCCGTGAAAACTGTTAACTGGAGCCTTATTTGCAGGACGCATATTATAATATGGGTAATTATTCTACTTCTCATTAGTTTTCTGAAAATGACTAAAAAAAATTTACTTTGTGCAAATATTTGCAAGCGTTATATTTCTAGAATTTTACAAACACTGAAAGTCAGATGAGAATTCACACTGACTATAGACAATATAAAACTACACTGAATAAGATGTCAGTCTTTTCCTTCTTAGTTCATCTTGCTGTGTGTAAACTAATTCCATTTCTCAGTCTTACATACTAGGGTGGCATAGGTCTCATAGACTGCTGTAGGAACCTGTTCTGTATATTGACCCTTTCCCACACACTAAAAGACTTAAGTCAGCATTTTACATCTTGGTCAGATGGGACTCACTTTAGCAAGGTTTCAGTTTTAGTGCTTTAATTCTTAAGAATACTGTGAAAAATGCAAGCCCTGCAGAAATTTGCCAAGGGAAGAAAAGATGAGGGGGGAGAAAGATGATGCTCCAGTGAAGGGACAAGGAGCAACTGAAAAGACTTTTACTTCGAATTAAAGTATTACGAACTGTCAACATTCTTAACATTGAACTCACTCTTGCCAATTCTGAGGTCTCAGGAGGAATCAATTAGAAACCACAACACTTTCCCTATTTTTGGACACCTGTGTATTTGCAACAGGATCAAGTAGTTGTTTTAGCTCACCCTGTGGTCTTCTAACAGAGCTATGGAGGACTACAGAATTCAATGCCACTTTCCTACAGGAGTAAAGGGAGTCAAAAGGAAGTAAAGGGGCTGCAGTAACTGCAAGCTTTATTTTCACCTATATTGCTTTCACTGTATCATGATAATCCACTCTGGGGACTACTGTAGCCTAAACATACCCTCAAATGAAAAGCCTGATTATTTTCTCTCTTCCTTATTTCCGTATGACCAATGTGTGAAAAAAAAAACCAACAACAAAACCAAAACACACCTAGGAAAAGATTTAGCAAAACTTGTATTATCCTAATCAATGATCAGAAAGTTTTAATTTATGTGCCTTTCAGAAAAATCAGCAGTTACTGGGAATAGCAAAAATGTAAAAGACAAAGGGAGAACATGAGCTCTTCCCGCCCAGTAAGAACAAGAGAAAGAAAAATGAGATTAAAAAAACCCCACTCAACTCCTATAGACAGACTCATGACTTAAAAGTCGTTATCTTTTTGACAGTGTTTTATGAGATTATAGCACAGTTTATCATGTTTTTTTAAATAACTTTCTTTAAAAGAGAATTTCTAATAGATCCCTTTTAATAAAAAAGCATGAAAGAGCACAAACTCCTCTGCAAGTACTAAAATGAACTATAGAAAATATGAATTAAGTCAAACTTAATTAACTTGTCCAAAGGAACATAGAGGAGAATTTCTGGACCAGTAATTAAGGTTCCAAATTCTCTCCTCCTGTTTTACCTTCTAGGAACTGCCTCCTGTGACATTTGAACTCACTAGGACAGTAACTACGAATAACTAAAGACCTGGCAGTTGTAAATTAGGCAGTATTACTTAGTGGGAAAGATACTAAAAATAGGCTTGAGAGGCACAAATTAAATTCCCAGATCTCCTGCTTGCTTGGGAAAGTCATTTCCCTTCTCTTCTCTACTTGTTAGCTTCCCACTTGTTCAGTAGCTCTAAGTGTGCTTTAAAACACATCTATATGACCACCTTGTTAATTATTTTTATTACTGACTTATTATTGAATTTAAATCAAGGATTTAGAACTTTCATAGTTATTAACTACTTATTAAAAAGCCTAAATTTTATAGCAGCTAAAAAATCTAATTAACTTCTGATAACTACAGATTAAAATAGACTAATTATTAGAAAGAATTTAAGTATTTTTCAACTCTTATTAGAAGAGTTATAGTTTTTTTGTGAATTAAATATACATGGTGATTCTTTTTATTTTCTTTTGATCTGCTGATTCATTTCAGTAACTAGATGCTCAAATCACTGGGTCAGTACTGTGAGCTTTACTTTGCCAGCAAATATTTATCTACAGTATCTCTTTAGTTTATAAAACGCAAACTCTTTTGCCAAGAAAGACCACTCAAAAAACTAAAGCAAAATAACCAAACCCTATTTAAACTGATAATTCAAAGCAAGTGAAATTTTGTGTCTGGCAAGTGTATAAAATGCTCTATCTTGTCACTAAAATACCACTGCTTCTGCATGCAGCTGTGCCAAATTAACAACACTAACAAGCTTGAGCACCATTATCCAAAAGCTTTGTTAGCAGTGAACAGGCAAAGTTGAGGAACTCGACAGGTGTAAAGTACAAAAAAAAAAAAAAAGAATCTGAATCACAGTTTAATGCCTCTCAGAAGGTTCTTAAAAAAATAAACATATAACTCTGAATTCGTTACCTCTCTCTTTGCAGTAAAACCAGGGTGGAAATGCAAATTTACATAATATAAGTAGTAAATGTAAAATAGGAATAGAAAGTCTCAAGGGGGAGCTTACTGCTATTTGCAATAAGTTAGGCATTTTACCCTTTTCTTTTAAGGTTCAAGTGACTAAGTAATGTATACCTATGGTTTGAGGATTATTTATTTTTAATTTTTTTTTTTAAGCTGTGACAAGTTTATGTCCAACAAATTTCCCTAGCACCATCTATACATGGAATCGGAACACGGAGATATTCCTATCTTGTTCTAAAAACAAGAAGAGTCTTGCAAACATTTGAAGTTGCAATTCAGCTTTAGCACCCACAGGAAGGAGAAAGGAAAATAAAGTAAAAATACACCACTGATTAGAATTTACTATTTTCTAAATTTAAGTCAGTCTAAGGTGTATGAACTAAGGAAAGTTGTTCCATAGTAATTTTGCACACAAAATGAAAGTGTATTTGACAACTCTACAGTCAGCTACATTCTTGTAGCCCTCTCCCCCAATTTTGAGCTCCAAAAATGGATTCTTGATAGAAAGAGTGATTTAGGCATACCTATGGAAAACTATAAGGAGAAAAGATATCCTAGCCATTCCTAAAAGTACCACAAATTAAATTCCAGGAGGTTCCTCCTTTAGTTTAATAGTATTCCAAACAAATGTTATTTTCTGTGCTTTGGCTGCCATCAGTAAGCTTTTGGTAGATTTCCTATTTAAAACCTATTCACTTAAAGGAATTAAAATGACAAAACTAGCAGCAATAAAGACTTCTTATTCATATTTCCAGATAATTTGTGGTTCCATTTTTAGATGTCACAGTTTCATTTATTCTGAGAGAACAGCCGCAAAATTAATCTGCATTATCACTTCACAAAGAAGGATCTTTTTAAAACCTACGAGTAAATGATACTTACCAAACACAAGTATGAACAACGTATTTAAAGATACCACCCAAAAGACATGTTCCTGCAAGGAGTAGTGGGGAAGGAGGGAGAAAGACAAGGAAACAGTACATAAATATCAGTCATTTAAATAAGTGACTTGACTTTTGTATCTAAACTTCTTATTTACTGCCTATTATTACCAGAACTTGCACACCTCATATTACAGCCAAGACATTTGCTCTAACACAAGGACCAAAACATGCAGGACAAGACTATGAAAGCATCTGTTCGCATTCGTAGACATTTACCTAGATAAGAGCACTTACATTTAACATTCTTATTTTGTAAATATAAGCTTTTATTTTAAAATCAATATAAACAGTGCCACCCTCAAAAACAATCACATTAAATGTACATGGATATTTGTTTTATAAATGAGAAAACATTCATCTGAACTTTTAACAAGTAGTCTTTGTCACAAGAAACCTGTTAACAAAATTGACAGCTCTCACTCTAGAAATGAGGGGTCATCTATATTTTTTAATATTACATTTAGCTAAGATGTCAACTCAGCCATAACTACACTGGAGTTTTAATTCTTTTGATATTAATATTTAAAGTCAATTCCTAATGACATAAGCAGCTACATTATTTTAAACATGAGACACTACATTAAAATACGAGACATTTTATTTCAGACATAAGACATTTATCCACTACAGCATCTAATAAACACATTCATATTTAAGAGTTATATTTTTTCACATGTTAAATAAAGCAGAATTTATACTCCTGGAAGAGAACACAAATCTTTTTTTCCCTTTAAGATATAAATAACTTCTCTTTTTAAAATAAATGATCTGGCAGATGATACCAAATGAATGGAGCTGTGATAGGTTACAGTTTTGTTGCCATCGACTCTTTGCATTCTCTCTCCTCTGGCCCTGAAGTCAGAGCTAGACATTTCCAACAGTCAGGCAGGATGTGCAGCAGAGAGTGTCTTTCAAATAAACTATAACAAAGCTCACTAGAAGGCATGCATTACATATAGAAAAAGAGTTTGTCACGGAGATAATCGACATAGGTTCACCCACAGACAAGTGTAAAAAGCCAGCAGTCTTTTTAGGAGTGCTTTGCTAAATTATCTTAATCATAAAGATTTTTGCAACCAATTTAAAGGTTACGTGCTCCACTAGACAGACTGACTTAGTGAAAATTTATAATAAATTTAATACTGATATCAATTAAAATAATATTCAAGAAGGGAAAAATTATAGGGAGGAACAAAAACTCAAAGTCAAGGAACATAAATGAAGATCTTTAAAATTTAAAATCTAGTCTACACTAAAAATTCACTAGAGGTATTCTGGTGGTATTAGGCTAATCAGAGAAGTCTGACTGAGGACACCATTTTAATCATAACAAAAAGCAGAACTTAAGGTGAGTACAGATATGTATTTTCAGAGGATACTTTCAAAAAGGGTCTAATTTTCATTTACAATGGAGTACATGATCCAAAGTTACCTATATCTTTTAAGCAATTCCACTTTTATGCCCAACACACCACTCTACTTTGATACACCTAAAAAACCCCATTTGCTTGAACGTGACATCATATGAAACTCTCTTTAAAGAATATATATACTATGAAGATAGGGACTTCAAACAGAATTATGACATTTTAAGAAATACAGTTTATTTAAATAAAAAAAAAAAGCCTGCTATAGTAATTCTTGAAATGCAGGATTTCACTTACTAAAAAAACGAGAGATCCATCAAGTCCAAGCATCTGTGAAGATAAGAACGTTAATTCTATTTACTCATCAGAAAAACTTAAGTAATATGCATCTAAAATAAGTCTCATAGATGCCTCTTTCACACCAACTTTCATATCATCAAAAGCTTTTTTTACTGCTCAACGAACAGAACCTGGACATAAAGGTAGAAACTAAGATCTTGTTCAACACAGTAAACTCAGTTGGTCAAAGTCAGTGATACACATGTGGAATATCTTAATACACATGTATTTATATATGGCAAATTAAACATATAATCAATTTGTAGACTATTTCTCTCCAAGACTTTGAAAACTGACAAAGATTTTGTATTTACGAAATATTTTAGTGATTGAACTGTTATTTAAAAAATGTGATTAAACAACTAAGTATTAAAAAAATAAGAGCAAATTTTTTTTTCTTCCTAATTGCAAAGTACGAGTTTGTTTCATGGAGAAAAGTTGAAGGTTAATATTTTACCTTCAATGAATAAAAGCAACTACTAACAGGATAATGTTAGAACAGAATTGGTTTAAAGTTAGGGTAGACAGGAAACAAATCCTCCATCACTGCACAGCTGTTATGGGAAGTGTCCACAGAACAGCCAAAAATAAAGTATCTATTAAAAAAAAAGATATCTCTCCTTTCCCCTCACTTCAAGGTTTTCTTTACTATTTCAATCCAGACACTCCTATTCCATGACTACTGTTGTAAAGCACCAGGTTCAAGGCTATTTTGTACCATGATTTTGCACTAAGTTCCAAAATACTAATGTTGCACATATTTTACGAAGTAAACCAAGATTTAAATATGCAGAAAATTCAGAAAGCTTGCACACTCTTTTCACAAGATGAAATAGCAGAACAACCTATCCTACTTTTGATACTAAATGCCAAGTAAATGTCTATTGCCTATGCCAGCACATAGGATTGGAAATGGTTATGAGTTTGCTGAAACCAATTTCTATGTTCACAGAGAGGCATCAAAACATTTTCAACTAGGATTACATCAACATTTCCCAGCACATAAACTGGGTTCAGAAACATAACACTTTCCTCTTGAGATACACAGTAGAATGGTTCAGAAATCTGAATTTATGTATGCCCTTTTTCATTAAAAACCTTTCAAAACCCCTAAAGTTTCAACTAAACATAAAACAAAGATCAAGACCTGTCCCTTGTGATGAAAATTATATTTCTACTACACTGCAATCGAGATAACAACTATATCACAGCCTAGGAACACAGTGACCAGCTTTACAGCTGGCTGCCATACACGCTGATGACACTGGTAAATCACACAAAGCTGCTGTATCTACCTTCAGGTAGATTTTTGTTGCATGCGGTGAGCTTTAACTCAGATGTTGGCTACTTCTAAACCAGCTACAAAACACTAGTTCTTGAGTTTCTACACTATGATTACAGTGTACATGCATCTCAAGCTCTAATTATGGAATTTGTGATCCATAAACAAACTAGAAAATGTTACATTAAAATGTTGCATCATTTTTAAGAAATACATCTGCGTTTTGCAAATATGCAAATAAAGTAAATTAACCAAAATTTCTGGTTCTCTCTCCACTGTAGTTTAACACTATCATGAACACAAAAATTAAGCATTAAACTATATATAACTCCACATCTATGTGCTCCTAATCTGGCCTAGCATCCTCAATACGAGCTGCAACTCATTTCTAAACCTGAGTTGAAGACTTCAGAAAAGTCTGCGCTAAAATATGTTTTAAGCTGCTACTACATTTCAAATCAAAGAAATGTCTTTTTGATAGTTAAAAAGTAGCGTAATAAAATTTTGGTTTTAATACAATTAATTTTTTAGGTTACTAAAGCCTCTTACTGACAGTTTTCACACTAGATAACAATATCCAAATCTATCTCAAATGGATTTTGACACAGCGATACTACAAATCATTTCATGTATGAGTCTGAATTATTCAATTCAAGAAAATGATTCTTACTCACTCGCTCCCAAGTAAGCTCTTCTGCTGCTCGATCCCATTCCAAAGCATTCCAGTTCATGTCATCTGAGGAGACAATGGCCATTTTTACAGCTGTCAGACTCACCCAAAACAAGATGTAACCACTCCATGCTATGTTTTAAATGAAGACTTAAGTGCATAACATTCAACTCATAACTGATGATAGCTTTTCAGCAAGCAAATGCCTCAGCACTCAGAAGAAATACATGAAGTTTGCAAAAATAAGATAAATAAGCTGAAGTGGAATTTATAGAGCTTCCTTGAATGATGACAGTTCTATTTTCAATGATTTAATTTAAAAAGAACTAGAACATTACTGTTTCAAGTCACCTGTTACCTTGTGCTCCATTGTTTGCATCTGCTGCATCTTCTACTACAGCATCTTCTTCATCTTCATTATCCTCCTCCTCCTCATCTACTTGTTCCTCTTGAATTTCAGGGTTCTCACCTACAACCACATTCTCAGCAGCTGGATTAGCAGGCTGATCAAGCACAGCGTTTTCAACGCCTCCATTTACCACAGCCTGAGCCTGTAGAAACAGGATTTAGTATTCAGTTAAATTGATCATACTTTCTCCATACTTTTATCCTGCATATAGAAAAAACAAATAGTATTAAAGAAACATTAATAATGTTTTTGGGGTTTTTGTTTGCTTGATTTTTGAGATAAGCATTAAATTTGAGACCATTAAACCACTTTAAAAAAAAAAAAAAAAGAGAAACATTCAGACGTCTTCACAGAGTAGCTGAGATTGGAAAGAGCCTTTAGAGATCATCTAGTCGACCCACCTAATCAAAGCAGGGCCAGCTACAGCAGGTTGCTCAATGCTTTTTCCATTTAGCTTTTGAGTAACTCCAGAGATGGAGACCTCACAATCTCTCTGTGCAACCTGTTCCAGTATTGATCACGCTTACAGTAAAAAAACCAACCCACATCTGGGTTGGTTTGTTTGTTTTGTCTAAGTGGAATTTCTTCTATTTTAATTTGAGCCTACTGCCTGTTGTCCTGTCACTGAATACTACCAAGACGACTTTGGCTCTGCCTTCTTTACATCCTCCCATCATGCATTTCTACACACTGATAAGGTCCACCCTGAGCCTTCTCATCTCGGGCAGAACAGTTCCAGCCCTCTCAGCCTCTCATCGTATGTCCGGTCCTTTAATCATTTTTGTTGGTTCTTCATTGCACTCACTCCAGTATGTCCATGTCTCTCTTGTATTGGGGGAGCCTAGAACTGGATACAGCACTCCAGATGTGGTCCCACCAGGGCTCAGTAGAGGAGAATTATCTTGATCTTATGAAAACTGTCATTATATTAGAATGACGATAATTCAAGGACAAACCAAGTCAGTCATCAAGCTGAAGATCTCCATCTCGGCCTTCAAAAAGTTGACATTTATTACAAAAGAAAACAAAATTCTTATTATTTTCCCCCTAAACTTATATCATCTCTTCTCCTGCCCAAGAGGCTCCTGTAAGCACTAAAAAGGTACATGTGTGTGTTTCGGGGCATGGAAGCTCCAACTTCAGAGGTTTCAACAAAACCTCCAACTGCTTTGAGAACAGTGAATTGTTACCTCATGAACTACTGAAACATTTATGAAGATGACAACATAAAAGCAAGCTGCATCTTCATTGACTGTGGCTGACAATTCAGCTTTATATGCACAAAATTATCTTAAAAAAATGTAAAGATACAGACATAAGAATCTAAACAATGTTAAAGTTACTTTACAAAAATTATACCATAACAAATCCATTAACAGTCCATTTTACAGAACTTTAAAAACGTAACAGTGGTGTCACTGAGTTTATATAGGAACACATGTTCAACTTCTGCTAACATACAAATAAAGATGACCTGCAGTAAAACAACATTACTGTTGGGTTCTGACAATGTATTTACTCACAAAACCACATTTTCTAAATTTATCATGAACTACTAAGTAGTTAAGTTTTACCTCATTTTGTTGACCAACACCATTGAGTGGCTGTTGCTGATTTTGTTCTAACCACTGCGGTGCTCCTCCATGGACAATCTGTTCACGTAACCAGACAAGGCTGATAAATGCACACAGAGTGCATGTTACCACAAAACAGCCCTGCAAACAGTCAGCCAGTAAGTTCTCCCTGTCAGAGAAATAAAAAACCCCCTGAAACATTAATGACATATTTTGCTAATAAGACTAAACGTAGTAATTGTTAACTACCACAAACAGACCCTCCTAGTCCAAATCAACAAATAAACTGGTATTTGTACAAAAAGCCAAATTTATTTATATGTCTAGGAGAAAGAAGTATCTAGATGTAATTTTTACTTGATTTGAAAAAAAAAAGTCTGTTCAAAGGAGGTTGCTTTTGGGAAGGCTGTATGTAGCTGTGTACAAATAGTTTTAAGTGCCAAGATAAACACTCATTTGGAAAAGGTTTTATTTCCCTCTGGTTTGGTTTGTGAAATTAGTACTGTTTAAACATAAATATTCCTGCAAATCAGGATCTGACTCAAGATGAAGAAAAGCTTTAAGAGCAGTTCAGGAAAAACAATCTTCCAAGAATAGCAAAGGAAGCACAATAGTCACCAAGTAAATTATTTGCTACAGTAAAAGGTCTGTTTAAATGGCTAGATGCGTAGTATTTAGTCCAGTGAAACATTTTATCTGCTGAGCTACCCTAAAAGAATGGAACTGCAGGGTTTGCCTTCGACTGCTCTACATTTCAGGTAGTCTTTTATCCCAGAGATTGTCTTTGTACTTTAAAACCCCTAATCTATCAAGTCATACATAACTAAAGCAGCAGCAAAACAAATTTCAGTTAGCCAACTGAAACTAGAGTTTCATGTAATGCAAGAGGTAATTAAATTGGCTTAAGCAACCATCATCCCTAGTTCCAGGTGCTTCCTTCCCCCCCCCCGCCCCCTTGTTTCTATCCTTACACTACTCCTTGATTACAGTAAATTTGCTCAGGAAACTAACCAACTACAATATGTTCTTTAAAATAAGTAAGAAATATGCCATTGCCAAGGAAGTATCAGTTTGGCTCTCCATGCAGCTGCACAAATACCTGTGCCTGCACAGCACAATGAATACCATAGGGACAAGGAGTTCAAAATTAAAAGATGACACAAGATGCTATTGAAATTGACTCCGTCAAAAAAATACATGTCAAAGCACAGCTTCACATGCCATTAAAATCTGACACCTACTTGAATCCTTTATTTTCTCCCTAGACTGTAAAAGATGTGAGAAGAGGTGCTCTAGGTTCAGTTGTTTCAGATTCTTCTTAAAAATAAAATCTACACTTACTGGGAGATAACAGGAAAAATACTGTTATTAGTCTCAAGTGAGCTGACTTCTGAACCTCACAGAACATTCATTCAAAATTTGCTTCACTTGCAACTGAGTCTACTCAAACAGAGTTTCACTTCCTCAGGTTCAAGATAACGAAAAAAGTAAGAACCAGCCTGAAACTCTGTTGTGTTGGTATTTACTGATTCTTTAAGTAATACTGATTTTAAAAAAAGACAAAGATAGACAATATTGAATAGCACTGAATTGAAGCATTAAAATCTAAGTGTCAACTAGAAGGCAATCCAATTAAAAAAAAAAATCCCTGTCACATAAGACTTAGGGTAGATAAAATTAAATTCAAAATATAAAAATGTAACAAAGCAAACAATGTGATATTGATATTATTAGCAATATATATTAATATTCTACTACACAGCATCTGATTTACACTGTAGGAAATTATTTTTTAATTAAGTGCAATTTTGCAGCATAAGTTTTCTTGACATCAAATACAAATCTTCATTAACCAGGACCCATTTTGTGAAGTCAGTTTTCCATCTCCAAAGATCCTGAATAACTGAACTTCAAAGTGAAATGATTTCTACTGTAATACTGTTGGCCATACGTCTTGTTATGCAAAGAGTAACTGGCAGCTGCTTGCATAAGATGATGGAAGATAGCAAGCATAACCGGAAAAAAGGGATACTAAGTTCCAAAGCAACCATTTTCACAGTAATCTGACTAGAAAAGTTATTTGTATCAAACAGTTTAAATACTTACGTTGACAGAATATCTAATGGCAGTGTCAGTAGTGAGCTCACAGAGCCAGTAAACAAGCACTTGTAGATACGACCTGCATGAACAAACAGAAACATTTTGGTTATAATCTCACTTGGAAAGGACTATAGGTACCCTCTTTTCACCTAGTGTCCTAACTAAATTTATGACAAGGAAAAAAAAAAATCTCAACTTTCAGTGAACTAACAGAACTCAAGATCATATACAACCATGTGGATCAAAGCTGTATTTATTTTGGCTGAACGTTCTTGATGAAGTATACATTAAAAGTGTAAGAACTGCCATACTAGCTTAGATCCAAGATTAATCTAGACTTGTCTCCAGCACTGGTCACACCAACAGATACCTAAGGAAGAATATGGAAAGAGGTTAAAGATACTTGCAGCAATACTTCCTCAGTACAATCTCACATGTTTCATGCAAAGCAGCTCAGTTCCTGTGCCATAATATCTCAGTACTAATTAATCCTTGAAGGATTTTCCCCCCCATTAATTTGTTCAATCATATTTTGAACCTGTATAAACTTTTGGTATTATGATATCTTGTAGCAAGGAGTCTATTTCATTATCTGTTTTAAATAATTGTTTTATGGTTTAATATTTGATGCTAGTTAATGTTAGCTTTTTACCACGATTCTTCAGTTACATAATCTTAAAAGTAGGTTATCAGTGTGTATTATCTACTTCAGAAAATTAGATGACATAGATTCTCAGAACAGATGAGGGAAGAATTAAGGCACCCATATCCAGAAATGCAATTCTTAAGATTCTCATTCCACCCTTTAGGCAGCCATAGGTACCCAAGTACATACTAGTACTCTATGGTTTCCGTGACCTAGAATAAATAGTTCAGATACTGCCTCTCGGTTAAACCTGTTTGGGACTTACAGAAAGTTTACGTTTCTACATCTCTCATGGATCAACCCACCAGAAATGACCCAAAGGTCTACTGCTTATACTCACCTTTTCTATAAGGCATAATATAGCACTTGGAGGAAGTTAATACTTACATCCCCAGTGCAATCCACCCCTCCTGCTGAAGTTCTGACATTGGTCAGAAAAGAGTAACAAAATAATGATACAAAATTCAAAGGTTTAAAGCACAAAAGAGACAATGGCTGTAGCTGATCTAATGAAAACTTTCAGGCTCACTGTAGTCAGTACTACTTACACATATTATATTGAGCAGTCACTGAATCAAATTTAGCAAGATGATACTGATCCTCTGCTGCCGGTGAGTTTCAATAGCTTGCCCCTGCCTACCAGCTAGCTACATGGTGGGGGAACTTCAAAGGGGCAAGATACTGCTGTGAACTCTGGCAGGCCAAAAGGTCAAAGAACATCAGCCTTGTAACTCCCAATTACACTACACAGGTAGGAAACCAATGGAACGAAACTCATTGTTGAGATTTTTATGGAACAGGAAGGAAATTTTATTACACAAAACCTCTAAGCAAACTGATATCTAAGCAACCTATTTTTTCCTCACAGATTTCACTAGCTCACTCTCATACAAGCACTAAGACATGTAAGCCCAAGTGGTCTGGATAGGATCACTTGCGGACAACACTGAAGACAAAGGACACCACTAAGTCCTCATCATATCTCTTTGATTCTTCTTGACTGGCATTTATGAACTGATTTTAGACAGACCTTTCATAGTCTTCATGAGTGGATGCCGTTTGAGATCTTTGCCTCATTGTTTTGTTTCATTCCTCTTGAGTCTGAGGCAAAATTCGCAGTTCTGTTTTCCTTATCTGTCTGTCTTACAAGTCCAGTCCTGTTGTTCATCATCTTAACACCTTATCTTTCGTGTGTTTCTTTTCCCTCTTGATTTGAATGACATATACAGCTCTCTAACAAGCAGCAAATACTCCTTTTATCCCTTCTTAAGCTAGTTCTTACATACACAATTCCATTCATACTTTACTATTCTCAGCAGTTCTACTACACATCGCAACAATTTTAACCACTACACAATTACATGAAACATGTATACAACCACTCTCTTCAGCTATATTGTCTGGGGTTTTTTAAATGACAACTGAACCACTCCAGAAAAATACATTCATGTGCTATATTGGCATGTGGACAGTGATTTCTAAAATCTGAGATAAAGGAAGTACTTCAGACAACCCAACTCCCACTCTAGCATTTCCTGCTGCCTTAGTGTACACATTCACTTTACTCAGTGTGTACATCTCTGTCTTACCGTGCGTACTGTATAGCTACCTTGGGTATTTCATTCCAGGAACCACATAGACAAATCACAGAGAACAAAACCATTTTGGATTACACTGGCCCAATTAATCCTACTTCTCTGAACAGATCATGGCAAATTACATAACTGGCTTTTTTTGTTCACTAATGTAAATACGCTTTGTGCTAACAGAATAACAACAGCATATCAGAGCCTGCTGGGATTAGGCTGAGGGTATGCAGAGAGATAAATTCCTTTTACTCAGCCATGTACGATGGGTATGCAATAAAAAAAGTAAAATTACCAAAACAAAGTAGAATTTCTCCCACAATGGGATAACTGCATGACTAGCACACTAATCTGGAAGACAGATTTGTTCAACTATACATTTCCTTTGCTATGTTTGACAAGTGTTTATGCTGCACCTTTTTCTTCCAGATATGAAATAAAGAGAAGAATACTTCCTTGTGAAGCCAGCCACACATTATTATGTGAGTCATATAACAGAAACAGGGAAGGCAAAAAGATAGTATTAAAAAGTCTTTAAATATTTCAGAAAAAATTAAAGATTACATTAAAAGCATTTAATGTAAGAAGACAAGACCTATACAAAAATCACATCCATGAGACAGATTCTGACAAATTTCAAACGTATATGTATTTTTCAAGGTTTGTTAGATTGAATGGCTCTACCATGTTGGACATCTTCCTGGGCAAATATGGTACCCTTCACAGTACATTAATTCTTAAAGGATTTTTTTTTTTTTTTTAACACAAATGTAATTTTTGGTTTTTAATACACATTTACTAAGTTGTAGGTGGTGACTTCTGGTAACATGTCAGTATTACTGAAGAGCCAGCATCAGTTTTTCAGACAGTTATGAAACATAACTGCCTTAATTAATCTACTGAATATGACTTTGTTGTCCTTTAGTAGTTCTAGTAAGAAAAGCTTAAAACATTTGCATTTTGAAAGACAATAGTAGAAAACCAATGTTTGCCTAAAAACCCAAAGAAGAAATATGAAATATTTTTTAGTTTCAATGCAGAGCAGTTTGTAAATCTTGTTTACTCTAAGCCCAAAAAACCTCTTTTTCTTGCACAGGAAGGACAGGCTGCAGAAAGAGGATCACTCTTTTATTGCTGATGCCAGTATTATGCTATTCTCAAACTAAGTCAGTGCCAGCTACAAATAAAAGCACAAAACATATTGAGAAATTGTCTAGGGAGATGCATTTACTGGCTTCCTGCTCTTTTGTTCCAGGGTTATATTACTGTTTGTAAAGATGTGCTTCCCATCATTTCCTTGACTGAACACTATATCCCCTTTGCCTTTTTTAATCTTCTCTATATTTTCAGCTTGTTGAAACATCAATAATTCTCTTCCCATTTGTATTTCAAAAGTGAATTTCAAACCAGATACCACAGTATTTTACATGTGTGCTTTCTCTTAAATTTGTTTACTACTAGTTTTACTAATCAATTTATATATGACTATAAAGGAATTTCACTTTTCAAACAAAGAAACGCACTTTCATTTATAGATGGTTAGAAAAACCAGGACAATTCTTCTAATCTAATGTTAATATATGGCATCAAATAAAAAACTTCTGTTTAGATTTTAAAAATGATATTCCAATAAAATGCCTCATTTGAATTCAGAAGTTTAAAAGCCCTTTTACGCATTTTCTCCTATCTCTTAACACCTTCTTGCATTGCATTACTGGCTTAAGAGTCAAATAGCTCGAACTTCTGAGTGAAAATAAGGGAAATAATGTCTTTGAATTCATGATTTATTTTATTTAAATAAACCAACAATGGTCTCACAAAACTTTGTTGCAGAAAGCGGCATATTTTCCTGCCTATAAGAGTATTACAGTACAAAAAATTAATACTTACATGCAGTAAGAGGTACTACTCCCAACCATGCAAAGGCCACAAGTGTATAATGAAACCAGTATCGTATTGCTGTGCCAATACTCGTAACCAGTCCAGCAAAGATGTCTTGGATTGGAAGCCGTGAAGGCATATCTGGAGAATAAACTGTGTAGAAAAGGCACTTATGAAACAGTTCTTCCTTTAAAGAAGCATTTATGTAAAAGTCCTGCCAACTACAAAGTATTTGTTTTTGGCAAGAGGTTATTAGAAGAGTAAGCATATTTTATAGATTCCCAAGAGATGACCCCAAACAAATAACAAAAAAAATCCTGTCACATCACATATTTGTTACATTGTGTACTGAGTGAAATGGGAAAATTAATAAACTCCAAGCTAGTTTTTGACTTAAATTTTCTTAATAGCTTTATTTATTAACTGTAAACTCTGATTATCTCAAAATAAGCTCAAGCCTGCAAGGAAAAGCAGATTCTAAATTCAGTAGCCCTTCCACACAGCACTACCTCAAAGATAGCCCTGTCTGTTACTTATAAACCTAGTTCAAGGAAAGAGTACAAGGAACATAAGCAATTAGCAATTTTGCATACTGTTGATTTGTTTGTGCTAGATAATTTAGATTCCTCTTGCTATCCAACAGCACACATGCACAAAAAAAAAAATCAGCAAAATGAAAGTACCACACAGACAAGAAAACTGAAGGGAACTGATTAAGTATCTACAAAACATTGAAATTTATACAGAATAACTTTTACTTTCAAGAGATACCTATTTCATACCATGCAAGATTTCTTCTAAGGTCACTCCTATTACAGAACATAACGCAAATCTCTCAGCCTGTATAGACATTTTCATAACAGTAAATTTTCTTGACTTTTTAAACTCAACACCTATATATCATATAAACCCGTCCCTACTCAGAAGTCAAGAAAAGCAGTGACAGGGCTGCTTCTTTTGCAAACAATTAGAGAACATCTATCTTAAATTACATTTAGTCAGCTTCTGCACTCACACGGATGCCAAGAGGTAGTAATGCACAGTATCAATAACAGATTTAAATAAAGAAGATAAACTACAGTTAGGAGTTGCACAAAGACATTGCTGCCTGGATGTTTAACAGTTACGTTGGAAACAGTTGAGGTTGAAGACTAACACATTTAATAAATACACTGTTTTTTAAAACATCACATACATTTAACTACATAAGGAAACTCAATCTTTATAAAAACTACTACAGAAAAGTTTTCCTTTCCACTCATGAATAATCTTTCAACTTAAAAGTCTGAGAACCACAGCTTCGTGCAATTGACCTCTATCTCCCCTTTTCTCTAATGAATATCCCTGCTATCTTTACCCACATTCCTAATCATCCTTTTATTAATCTCAGAGAGGAAACCTCTACATGAAGAAAAACCTCTTTTCTCTCCAGGGATATTTCCCTAGGTTTCTATATTGTAAAGAGAACTCAAGAACATAGAAAAGCAGTATCAAACATGCAGAAGTAGCCAAAGAATATGGAGGGTTTGGTGCAGTTCAACAACACGTGGATTATATTTGACTCAAAGTAACAAATAAACCCTAGCCATAAGACAAATAGTAACTGGTTTTAAATGTGAAAGGTTCTTAGGTATATGGCAAGAAACTGGAATTCATAAAAAAAGGACTAAAAATGTAACACTAGGGATGTGTAGCTGTGAGAACATAGAAGAATAAATTGAAAGTAGGGCACAAACATATTTTGACACACTCTACCAATTTACAATTTTCTTATTACAGAAACAGATTTAGTATACAATTTGATAGTACCATAGAAAATGCCAATTGAAGACTTACTAATGATCTCTCAGCTCACACTGAATGAACATTCTGAAAAATTAACTGAGGAAACAAACAGACCTTTGTTAAGGGCTCTTAAAAGCACACCTACCTAGAATATATTTGTTACACATTTATGGTACCACTTGGACAACATTGAGGGTTATTTTTTTTTCATTTTCAAAAAATATATTTTGATCAAAACTTTGGAACTGCCAAAGTGGCTACAAGGAAAATATTAACTATGCATTAATGATTTATTTGTTGGGGGAAGTTGGGAGGGTTTAAAGTTTTGTTTTGTTTTTTTAAAAAAAGCATCTTTCGGGAATTGCTGAACACTCACACACAGGGGACTGTAAAAAAGGATGCCCATCCTAACTCAGTAAAGCTGAAGTGGTTAGCACTTCTACGTACTCATTTTTCTAAAGTCTTTAGGATTACAACTGAGCATTCAAATAAAAACATCACCCAAATTTTAACAATTTGGTGATTTTTGATGATTCAGGAGCTGGGGAGGTCGAGAGGAAGGGCAGGAAGACTGCTGGTTTTCCTCTGCTTTGCCACACTGCAAAATATATAAAGTTTCTACCACTAGAAGCTTTATACTGCGATGGTAAGATAAAGCCCTTCTATGTCCTACAACATTCCGGTGGGTGAAATGCAAAAATTCCTAGCACGACAGGAACCCCTGGTGTGCAAGCACACTGCAGCACTGAAACTTACTGCCAGTGATTTTCATAGCTAATCCCTGCACTTGTCTCTGTCATCTACCACCATTTTCTCTCCAGATTCCACCCCTTTTACCCACTCCCCACCACCACCGTGAGGCCTGACACTTTGACCCCTGCCATTGCAGTATACATCCTCTTCATTCCCTTTTGCACACTTGTCATCCTCATCCTTCCTCCATCCCTTACTTGTGATCCCAGTAATATTTCCTAAATCAGTTTGGGGAACCAATTTCCTACATTACTCACCACAGTCCCTCCAAATAAAAATAAATCACTCTACTGGAGGCCAATTAAAGTAATTTTTTTTTTTTTCTATTACAGCGTGAAATTCAAACCAACTTTGGCTGAGCATAAGTGAGCTTTCATAGTTTTAGTTCAACTTCTTTGAGCCGTCCAGGCCATGCAAAAACTAGAAAGCTTTTTGGATACTCAGATCACACCTCTGTGCAGTGTAACTGCTCTTTTACTTGTGAATACTAGATTTAGGTTTTTTGTTTGTTTGTTCTGTTAGTCTGGTTGTTTTCCAGAGGTGGGTTTTTTCCCCACACACACACCATTCCCCTCACCCCAGGTAAGCCTAACTTTTTCAGGAACACAAAAATTAATTTTGCTTCTCCAAAGCAGACAGCTCAGGACAAAATCTGCTATTATACTGACACAAATAAGGGAGGAAAACCACAAAGCTGTCTTTAATAATTTTCATTCTCCTAGAAAAAAATAAGGAAGAAGACAATAATGATCAGTAGCTTTCAGGGAAACAGTTTGTCAATAGATTTCAGCTCACAAAAACAGCCAGAACAGGAAAGTGGGGAAAAAAGTTCCCAATGCTATAGCTTAACCAAGTGACACCTTTGAGATTACAGGAAGCTCTCTCATCATTCCTATTTCCTCAGCGGTGATTTAGTACAAGTATCACACAACTGTACTTTGATAAACACAATAGGGACAATCTGCTGCACCCAAATGCTCTAATTTCCACCAAATTTATGAAGAAATAAAACAAACTAACACTTTCAATTTAACCCCTCCCAATCTTTTCAAAGGACCAAAACTTAATCCAAATGAAAACTACTCTGTCCACACGATTTCCCTTGCAAGGAGATATGAGACACTCAGTCATGACATGGGAAGTACAGAAAGGAGCTCTCACCAGAGCAGTATCTAAGCAATAACAGGGGCTTTTTGAATACCTGTATGTTCTGTTATGATAATTATAAACATTAGCAAACCTGGATAGTTCCAGACTACACTTTTGTTGCTTGTATTAAAAAAGCACGCTCTCTCTATACAAATACTAGCTGCACAACAGAAAAAAATGACCAATAAAGAGAACAGCAGGCTCTTCCTGATCCCGAAATTCTATTGCTCCTCCTTCCTGTTCCACACTGGCTGTAGAATCCCTGTACAAACCCACCTCCACAAACCATCAGCAACGTGTAACTCGTCCCAAAGCAATGGTCCAAGACTCTCCCTGTCTCGTAAGGCCTTAACCCCAATGAATGTGAACAGGCCATGCAGGTTTAAGTCTATTTATCTCCCCAGTTAAGGCTAGTTCTGCCAGACGGCAAAACCTGGATGCTTTCTGAAGCATGCAAACATCTGCAGAGAAGTCATATTATAATTCCATAATTATCATATATCTAATATAAACTATAATATTATCATAAAATACAACAGAAAGCTATCCATTGTTTTCATGCTACTGCCCAGCAGCATTTTGAAAATGCAAATCTTTCCCCTAGAAGGAAATAAAGATCCTAAATGTATTTTCCCAGTTATGTATGAAACCTACAGACTTCATGCCTCCCACGAGTCCCTTCCTATAGTGCAAGTGCATCTGCTGAGGGAAATAGAAAGACACTAAAAAAGCAACACCCTTCTGACATATGCTGTATCAAAGAAACTCTACCACTATTTATTATGAAGACTCAGTTTTTTTAATAGTCTTATTTTTCTCCGCAGCTGTTAAAATGCAACTGAATCCTATTTAATTTCTCCCTCTTTCCCCATCCAAGTCAGTCTATTTATCTGCCCATAACCTAAACAGCTACACACCTAGTGTGGAAGAAAGCAAAACATCTTTGATGAGGCAAAACTGTCATTTAGCCTACTTCAGAGAATCTCCAAACTTACAGTTCTCTTACCCATAGATTTTCTATTTACTACTACACTTGCAAGCCACTTATATGTCACCTCAGTCATACTTGTGCACTGACCATTAAATAGTTCGTATAATTTGTAAGTAAAAACCACGTCGTTTATAGCTCAAGGGTTTAAGCACTGGTTTCATGAAAGAGGGGTTGTAAGTTATTCTTTAGGTTGGACTAGATGATCTTCAAAAAACCCTTCCAACCCAAACCTTTCTATGTTTTTATGTTTTACACTCTTGAGACATAAACAGATTATGCTCCAGACTGCTAAAAAAATGAGAAAAATGCCACCTCTTCTCATGCAAGCCAGAGGTCTAACAAAACATATGAAACGACACTAGTATGTATCTCAACTGCATGTATACTCTGCACTCAACCTGGCCGCAGACACGTTGAATTCTGTGCAGTATTTTGTCTCAGAAGTTTATGTTTTTCCAAACCGGACATTCTAGAAGTGCTGAATCTATGGACTACTGTGTTAAAGTTTGTTAAAATGAATAGGTAAAAAAATTAGCCCATTATATTCTTAAATAAAATCTTAATTACTTTGAATAATGTGCCCAAGAAAATGGATCACTCAATATAATTACATAGTTTCTTACAGATCATTTTGTACAAAATTAAACATCAAAAAGTTTGGAACTTAATTTATTGTTACTACATACATGCAATTACTAAGTGCTGGTTTTTGCACAAGTTACTTAAAAATATGAATATATAACTTCATATTTTACAATTATGTCAGAGTGATACTCATTTTTCTTTGCCTTAAAATCTGTGAACTATGAACTCTTTTACATTAAGGTAGATATGCTAGTCACATCTGGAAGGTTTTAAGATGATCAAAAAAGTATCAAGGCTTACGGATTAATTAAAACCCCCCCCAACCTTAAGTATTTAATATGAAGAATCTCAGTGTGCTACAGGATAAGCTTAGGAGCTCAATTAATCCAAATAATTTGCAGGAACAGATCCCCAATTCTAACAAGAATATAGAAGTTAAAACACAAGTTTGGATCTAGCATGCTGAATGAAAAAACGATCACTTCATACATGCTAAGAGAAAACAAGAAAAGAAATTCTGAAAATAGAGCAGTAAAACATACTTACTTGGTGTGAAAGCAAATCTGTGCTTACATAATTCACAGTATTCTTTTCTGCTGTGTTTAAGCCACTGAACTAAGCTGCAATAAAAAAACATATTAATACACGCTACTACATCTCTCCACCTTATCCCTCCATTAAGAAAACACAGCAATTCTCTGTTTTCAAACATAAATCAGGATATCGGTACTATCAAGCAGGACTTAAATTAGTGTGTCTATCAAGTTCATTTAGGCCATCAAGTAAGTTTCAAAAAGTAGAAAGGTAAGCCGACTGTGAGTAATAGCCACTCTTCAATTACATCACTTACATTACTGATAAAGTACATTCTTTGAGCATGTTATTGAGAAGGCTAATAACTCAAGGCATATATCCTGACGTGGACACCCACTAGTGACATCAATCCTTACAAATATTTCAACATATGACACATATAGGCACACAGCTAAGATTTGGAACTGCTGTATCTGTGAAAGAATAGCTATTAAAATACCATCAAAAGAAATGAGTGCTATAGACCAGAATTACAGTTTTCACTTTAACATTTCCCTGAACAAAAATACACCTCAAAGTGACCAAAAAAGTACTAGGGTATTTTTATTTCTTGCTATGACATTAGATGTTCTTTTTATTCACAACTATAAGTGGGCAGGAAAAGCCCCAACATACTGATTTTTCTCGTTAGTTTTCATAAAGCTAACATATGAGCAGAACTGTAGTCCTAAACACAAACAACAATCAGTACATTTTTTCATGTATAATTACTAAATTCTCTGTGAACTGTAATGAACCATCATGTAAAAAACTATTAAAACCCCTAACACATTTCCACTGAAAACTGCATTTCCTTACTAGTTACCCTGAAGTCTTAGGAAGTATTGTTTTTAGAAACATGTTAATGTGTTTTTAATAAAAGAAAAAAATATTTAAAAAAATCCACAAACACAGAACTCACCATTCCTGATGAATAAATTTAATACTGCCAGTACACACACATGGATGATACAGGGGTTTCTCAGGAGTTCCTTCAGACCGACAGACTCTGCATATATCTGCTGACAAGGACATAAAGCTTATTACACTACTGCTTAAAAAACTCAAATTTACAAGACAAAGTATACAACTAAATTCTAGAAAGTTTGCCGTGTAGCAAAATTAAGCCAGACTAAATTGAAAGAAGATGAAAGACAGATTTCATCTGATGCAAGACATGAAGACTGAGAGATCACCAGAAAAAGCAACAAGAATATTATCTGCCTGATCATGTTTAAAAAAAAATCCAAAACATGTCTTATTATATTTTTAAGATTTCTAGGAGATAGACACAGTAAAAATATAAGCAGAGGTGCTCTTTGCCTAAAAATGTTATCACTAAAACAATAGATAGATTGTTAAGGATAATCTTCCTGAAAGTGAGACTTGAAAATGGAAAATTCCATCTGAGTTTTGATCAAGTTAAACAGAGGCTGAGCAGAAAAGATTTACTGATGTCTAATAATGACTCAAACACACCACTTGCTACTCTTGAACCTAAACACATATGTTCCTTGGCGCTCTTGATGAAAGGGAAAAAAACCCACCATAAGAAATGAAAGTAGAAAATTTGTGAGTTTGCTACCCAAATCGAAGGCCATCCATTTAGCAGTCTACAGTTCAGTCACAAGAGGAAAGATATTTTCTATTTCTTATTTCATAATTTCAATAATATTTCAATAGGTCCTGCACCTTATTTTTTACATTTTCTTACAATTAAAGATTGCAAAATGTTTTGTGGACAAAGAAGTGAGTGTAAACCTCTCCCCCTAAAGAACAGATGTCTATTTCAATACCATTCAGATATCCAGAGCATTTAAACACACAACTAAAGTATCTTATTTGCTTATTGACAGATGTATGGTATCTTCCCTTTACTGCTCTTACTTTTGTTAAGGAAAAGAACATAAAATGTCCATTTAAGATGGATTTTAAGATTTAAGTTTTGGATTTTCTTTTTTGTTAATTATTTCTCTATCAACAACCATTCGGCAAACCTGCAAGAGTATACCAGATACACATCAGAGATCTGTGTTAGACAAATACCAACATAAAGTACTGATGCAAGAATACCGAAAATATGCAATGTCAAGTCTGAATCACATATCTTTGTTCTTGGTTCAAATCTCCAAGTTAACATTTTTCTACAAAAAGTTCCAAGATGTACCAAACATTAAAATACTAATGTTCTTCTATAAAGAAGTCACAATACGATCATATCCATAGTTCGCACAGTACCAGAACAGTTTCTACACATAAAGCATAAGAATTCCAGTGATTCCAAAGAGAAAATAATTTTCTATCTATAAAAGATTTGAATTCATTCATGCAGGCCGACAACCTAGAATTAACAGAAACATGTATTCAATACCACATCAATGATGCTACAAAGAGACATAAAGAGTATTTCTGTCACAAGCCATATTGACCAACGACATATTGCTGCAAACATCAAGAGCCTCTGGTTTCTCTGTAAGCTGACAACTTTGCACACTGGATCAGCCTCATAAAGGGTCAGACAAGTGCCAGAGCCAGCACAAGAGACAGGATGTGAAACTGCTGCATTAAGAATACTTTCTGGCACCAAAGGCAGCAAGTTAAAAGCACACTGTTCTCTGAAAGACCCCCATAGCTCTCTGAACCCACTCATGAATGGTCCATTGGCTTTCACAGCATACTGTTCTCTTATTGTCAAGCCTGTTGGGAAAAAACATAGTTTGCTATTCTGAAAGCAAATTAATTCTTTATTTGGAAAAGGATTTTAATAAGCTAACAGAGGAAATAAGTTAAACCTGAATTTTACTTTTTCAAAGGCTACGAGAATTTCTAGATATCCCCACTTGTTTCATAAATTTGAACAAACATTATGAGTGCAACAATCCGGACTGTTCACCAGGCAATAGCTTCAAATCAATAAGGGTCAGCATATAAAGCTATGCATCTTATGACCTACTGTCATGTTCAGAGTGAATTCTACCGTGTAACAGATGCTATTTTTCTACTTGCGCACACACTTTGCATCTGGTTCTTCATGCATGTGTTTTGGAAAGAATTACCTTGGGTAATACAGTTCTTTTTTGTTCCCCCAGAGATTGATTCTCTGCCTATCACCTCTCTAACTGAGTGTTCATCATTGTAATATCCAAAATTGAAGATCATGTTATTTAGCAACAAACTGATTTAATTAGAAAGAAACAGAAGTACCTCTCATCAGCAAAATCTGGTATCTGGTGCTTTCAGGTGCTACAGAGAAGTAACTCTCACATTCATTCTGAGGCGAAGAACCTGCCACATCGGTCTGACCGTTATTACCCTCAACTGCCTCTCTTATCTGAGTTCTCCCCATCCAGTTAAGCCTTCTGGCTTCAAAATACAATTCAGTCAAGCACAAAACCCATCAGAAACACAATGGCCATAACCTCACTAATGGGCTACCAATAGTTAGGAAAACCCATTTGACACTTTGTAGGAGAAGTTCAGGCACATAATAATATTAGAGCACACATTCCCTCCTCCTTAAGGCAGTAACACAGTCTTTGCTGCTGCTAGTGTTTAAAGCCTTCTAACCTTGGGAAGTCTCTTCTGTGTTCTGGCAAGTGTCATGAAATTCCAATAGTGGGAATTGAAGCTTGAAACTGTAGAAGAAGTTGTAGTGGTATTTATGGAAAGTGAGTATATAGACTGGTTACTTTCATCCTACTACTCAGAGCTTTTGAGGGTAACATTGATAAGACTACAATATAATATCTAAGGCTACATGTATATGTGCGTGTTTATATCTACATTATCTTGAAACCCAGAAAAGTCCAAATTCCAAGTGTAGTTTAAGATGAAGGTTTAGTTAAGGGAGACAATGCCTTAAGATATAACTAACAGCCCCCTCTTCTTTCTCTTCCAGGTCTCTCTGTTCACCTAATTAAACTCTGTAAAAGCAGGTATGATCAAAGACTACCACTGCTAACAGCCTGTAACAAATTATCGGCTATGCTGTTTGAATTAAATCCACTGAGATGGATTCAGCAGCTACCAGAGTGATGGGGACTCAGCTGGTCATTTCTGAGTATCCACTTCACAGTTTGCAATAACCCAGGTTTTCTGGGTAACCAGAGGCCAAGCAATCAGTTTCAGTTGTTAATTTCATCAGTATAAGTAACTGTTGGTCTAGAGAGAGGCATGACTGAGTTGCAGCAAATAGTTTTAAAAGTCCTTAGATTTTAAAAACACTAATATTTTGATAAACCATCTGTTTTCACAAGTACTAAAGATGTCTACAGCACAACTCAAGGGACATTTGTACAAAGGTGCCATCTTAATTCATCCAACATTTCATGTTTTTCCAGCTTTTTTTTCTTTTTAATCCTCTCAAGCTGGAAAATCAAGTGTCACTAGATAAAAAGCTACATTCAAAGTGATGCCAAAGTAACAAAAGCCAAGACACAAACCACTTTCTTTGGAACTGTCTTGCCACTGCAATATATATTTGTAGTTATTGCTTAAGATGACAGACAAAGCTCAAATACTTCCAGAAACATAGCACAAGGCACATCCTTTATTTGTTTTGGTTTACGCTACAATATGAAGTCCTGGTTTCTAAAAGTTTTGCATTATCAGCTTGAACTACATAGTTCCTCAACATTATCTGAGCAGATCAAAAGTGCTGACAAAGCATACCCACATTTGATCTCAACTAAAGCAATACCCTTAAAAATAGAAACTACACATAAAGAAACCCGACTATGATCTCTTTGAAAACTTACTGTAAAATGAGATAGATTACTATGCATTGGTGTCTTGCAGAAGAGACTGAGAAACACGTCAGCTCCTGCATCATTTTACTATTTCAACTTTTTCAAATACATTTTCCAGCATACATAACAAAGTTAACCTCGCAAAAGAAGCAGCAGTTAAAGCTGCTATTATTATTCATCTGAAAGCGGAAATTTAAAAACTCGCCAAGTTACAGGACCGGGTATGACAGCGCCTGCCTGCCAAGAGAGAACTGGGCCGGGCGAGGATTTTGCGGGACGCTGGGGAGCCCCTTCCTCACGGCCCCTCAGGCCGCCCCAGCGCGGGCGCTCCGCATTTCGCCTTCCGCGCCGGGAACTCCTTTCACAAGGCCTCCCACTCGCCCCCGAGCCCCTCAGCAAAGCCCCAGCCGGACAAGAACGTAGCCGGTGGAAGCCTCCGGCGGGCCCCCGCCGCCCGAGGCGGCCAGGGTGAGCAGCGGTAACGGCGAACGCCGGGCCCACAGCACCGCCCTCCCCTCCCCCACCCCCCCACGCAGCGCCCGGCTCCCAACGGCCGCGGTTATGTAAGGGGCACCCGTGCGCGCACCAGCCCGCGCGCCCGCCGCATGCCCCGGTCCCCCCCCCCCCCCCCGCCCCACGGAAGACTGACGGGCCCGGCAGAGGAGAAGCGCAGGGGGGGCGGCCCGGGCACCTGCAACCCCAGTACGCGAAGCCCCTCCGAGCGTAAACAGCCACTGCTCCGCCAGCTGCCGGGCCCAGTGACGCCCTCTCCACCCTGTGAGGCAGCACGGACGGAACCCCCGCTCGGCCGCGGGAGCGGGGGCTCGTGGCGGCCGCAGAGCGAACGCGGTACCTTCCTCAGCGGTCTCCATCTTGTCTGGCTGACGCAGCGCCGGCCGAGCGAGTGGTGTGACCGCGGGGGGCGGGGCCGCACGGGTAAGCGGTGCGGGCACCGTAGAGACCGCACCACCGAGCCGGCAGGGCTAGAGCGCCGCTCTCCCCGCGGGCGCCGCCTGGCGGGGGCTATGGGGCCGGGAGGCCCGGGAGCCGTGCGGAGCGGCGGGCAAGGACGGGCCGGGCCGGGTTACACCGTGCCGGGACGGGCCGCGCCACCCGGCGTTCAGGCTGGCGGAGCGCTGGTGCCTGCTGCGTGACTGCCCCCTCCGGCAGCGCCTGGACCCAGCGAGCAGGAGCGGGCGGTCGGGCGGCAGAGGGCGAGCAGGGCGGGACGGTTGGTGGCCGCGGCGGAGGGACGCGTCAGTGCTCGGGGCAGCGGGTGTACCGGGAAATCAGACAAAATACAGCTAAAACCGGTTCTAAATTCTACCCCAAACCAACGAGAAACGCCGCATTCGCACTTGAAGTCGGCCAGGCTTTGGGAGGGTCGGTGTTTCAGGGATCAGGAATGCGTAGGCCACGGAGGTTCCGTCGGGGCTGGAAACAGCTGCCCTCCTCCTCGGGGGGGAAGTTGTTACCTGTCCTCTTCTTCAAATCCCAGCTCTCCTTCCTGCGCCTGAAATTCCCAACAGAGCTAATAAACTCTCCAGCAAAAGGCTAAAATCTCTTTTTGCTTAATACTTTATGTGTTCAGGTCTTGCTGGCATAAGTAGGTGAGACTGTATATTAATACTTTGTACTCTGCCGAGCGCACAGAAAGTTATCAGGTGTTCTCAGGTGAGTTAGCAAGAATATTACTAAGGAAGAAAACAGAAGTTCATGTATTAAGGGTAAACAGAAATCCTATATTGATGAAATGCATGTGTGTATTATATTAATTTTCCATTGTAGCATCTACCTTAACCCCTCCAGTTGATGAACGGGTCGTAGCAACTTTCAGCTCTCTACCATATGACCCTTTGTGTCCAAGGAGTCATTAAATCCTTTGCATTAAGCCTCCAGGCATCAGGTCAGCAGTAGAGTGGATGGTAGTTCAAGTCTGCACTTAAAGGTGGCACAGGCCCAAATTACAATTTTATAACCCTTTTTCCTCAACTTTAACCACGTTAGTACCTTCAAGATTACCTTCTTCAAGCACCAGAGCTGCTGGTGGGATATATGATACCGGCCTGTGTAAGCAAAAAAATTTAGGAAAATGTGAAGGCTTGGGGTGGCTCTCTGGTAACTCTGTAATTTCAGTAAAGTGCTGCTATAAAACACGTGGTCTATGCTATCATATTCAGCTCTTCTGTGTCTTCCCTCTTGGAAAGGAAAGGTGAAAAAACGCACACTCATAACTTAACAAAACACCCAACAGTTTATTTGAAAAGTAAGCTCATTTTCATCTTGACAAATTATCTTGACATATTAAAAAAGTGCCTGCGTAGTACTGAGGATATGACAAATGCCAGTGTATTCAATTTGTCTGAAAAAGGAAAAATCGATGAAAAAAACAGAAGAAAAAAACAAGAAATGGGGCACTTTAATTTCCGAGTACATTCATAATTCCCACTCTTTATTTCCCAAACATGTAACCATTGTTATTACTCTGCTGTGATAAATATAAATTAAATGTCATATAAAAGTCTCTAAATTATCATTCACATTCAAAAGGCCATGCCAGGATTAATGTACATAATTCCCCAATTTCGGTTGTTCATGGTAGGCTTTTTTAAATTAGGTGAAGGCTTTTGAAATGAGTTGGTATATGTTATGTTGCCAGTGAATAATTTCATTCCTGTCTGTATCTATTCAGCCACTTAAATTACCTAACAAACATTACATGTGTACCATCTTCTCAGCATTTAGAATTAATCCTAAAATTTTGTTCTTACTCAATATTTCAGTATGGGCTACACAATAGCTTACCAGTAAATATGAGCTGAAGGCAGGCCATTATCATTGAAACAGAAAAGAAAAAAAAATAATATTTTATTGTAAGTTAAATTAAATCTCTCTCTTTAAGCCTTTTTTGGTAGTTTTGGTGAACATATTATTAATCCTCATCTATTTGGTAATGTTAGGTTTTCTTTGCCTGAGAAATATCCACAGGTTAAGTAGTTTTTAATTTTTGGTACAGAGGAGAATGTTTGGAGATTGTTGGTAGCTTCTGATGGTCATCAAGGTTAAGAATCAGTGCCAACAGGCACTGAACAAACATACTGCAAAAAAAAAATCTCTGCTCCAGTAAGTTACTATCTGCATAACAGAGGAAATATGGAAATTGTACAGGTGGAAACCGAAGACAGTAATAGATGTAACCCCAAATCACAGAAGGTTATGGCAAAAGGAAGGGCATATTTAGAGTGGGTGGGCGGAGCTGAAAAAAGACAAGATTCTTTTGAACATAGTTTTATTTTGGTAAAACATTTTGGTTTTGTAACATTTAAATGTTTAGAAAATACATGGGTTTTTTTTTTCCCTCAAAAAGTTCTCTTAAGAGAATACATCATCAATTGAAACTATCCGGCATTTGTCCTATGACATTTCCATATTTTCTCCCATTTTAAAATGACTTCATATAAATTATTCCCTTATGTTTTTAGAATTATTTTGAAAGTTTGGAGCATTGAAAAAGCCAAACAGCAAAAGCTAAAACTTTTCATTTTTAATTTAGCATTTCAAAATGCATTTATTTTCTTATCCAGTTGTTTGTTTGTTTTTTCCAGTGCTGCCCTAGTTCTTTTCCTCAGCTGTCCCCCTGACTCTTACCACAAAAATGGTTCAGCTGGTTATGAACAGCAAGTTACAGAAATGTGGAAAATGTAATGGGTTATTTTAAGGAAAACCAAATGGATACAAATTTATCTTAAAAAATCAGGCAATATTTGGGGTGAACATGTATCTCGTTCTTAAACAACTGATGAACCGCCGCTAAGGGAGGTCTGGAGTTCCCATGGCAGGAGAAAAGCTGTCAGAGCAGGCACTTTGGTAGATAATGCAGAGGAATCAAACTTCCTGAATGAAAACGTGACTTGTGATTCATGCTTTGCACACCTGCTGACTTGTGATTCATGCTTTGCACACCTGCTGTATGCCATAAAATGCGTAGCAGTACTGCACCAAACATAAATTTAGGGATAGACATAACAGCTCAGCATGATCAGGCACAGCCATGATAGAGGTTCCAGATCTGCTTATTTTAGAAAGTATTTGAGGAGATGCTTGGCTATGCACCGAGGCTTGTTCTGTGGATTATTAACATTTCAACCAAGAAAGAAACTACGCCCACTAGCATTTTCAGTGAGAGGTTAGGTTTTGCTAGCATGTAAAAAAACCTACTCTAAAATGATATTACAGGAGAAAACACAGTTTAATTGGTTTGAGAAGACAATCAAGGTTGTTTATATATGTCTAGATTTCAAGAAGCTAGATAACACTTGGATGATTGACACATATCCGTTTCCACACATTAAAGAAGTATTTGCAGAACTTGACGACTCTTCTCAAGATCTGCAGAATGTGCATCACCAAATTACATTGCTTAAATGCAGGAGGGATCTTTTCACATGTATTAGTTACAGTGGATTTTCTGTTGAAAATGTAAGCCCTATCAACTTGGTTGGGATCCTGCTGTCATGCTGAGAGAGGAGCCGATGGCAGTAATTAACCTACCTGGGGCTGAGAGCTCTGTGACTGCTGTTTGGTGAAGGACTCCTGGGTTCAAATCAAGAAAAAAAGGGCTGTATTTGTCTTCCAGAATATTCCATTCCTAATAACTGTATGTCGCGGTTTTCCCCAACTGGCAGCTGAGCCCCACACAGCCGCTCGCTTGCTCCCGCCAGTGGGATGGGGAGAGAATTGGAAGAGTGAAAGTGAGAAAACTCATGGGTAGAGGTAAAGACAGTTTAACAGGTAAAGTAAAAGCCGCACACACAAGCACAGCAAACCAAGGAATTCATTCACCACTTCCCATGGGCAGGCAGGTGTTCAGCCATCCCCAGGAAAGCAGGGCTCTGTCACGTGTAACGGTGACTTGGGAAGACGAACACCGTCACTCTGAACGTGTCCCCCCTTCCTTTTTCTTCCCCCAGTTTTCTATGCTGAACATGACGTCATATGGTATAGAATATCCCTTTGGTCAATCTGGGTCAGCTGTCCCGGCTGTGTCCCCTCCCAGCTCCTTGTGCACCCCCAGCCTCCTCACTGGTGGGGTGGTGTGAGGAGCAGCAAAGGCCTTGGCTCTGTGTGAGCACTGCTCAGCAGTAATGAAACCATCCCTGTGTTATCAACACTGTTTTCAGCACAAATCCAAAATGTAGCATCATACTAGCTACTGTAAAGAAAATTAACTCTATCCCAGCCAAAACCAGCACACTGTAGTATCATTTGAGGCTGTTCCGATCCGGGAACGCACCAGGCCAGGAAGATTCGTTGTTATACCCAGAGTGAGATTAAGACACGAACGAGGTCAAATGCTGCTAACCGAAGGACTTTATAGACTACCTATCTGAACAAAGTATTTATTTCCTGTCGTAACAGAGTGGCGATAGGAAAGGGAGAGAGAATAGAAAAGGAGGAAATCTAGCAAGCAGTTGGGATAGAGTTGCGAAAGATAGTCACCACCATGGATCCAGCAGTGTCCTGTTGGTCCGTAGTCTTCAGGTACTCCTGTGGTGAGGGTCCCGTTTGCCGTTTGATCGAGCAGTCCTTTATAGGGTATTTGGGGAGGTCGTTCCCTAGATGACAGCATGTACTGCATCCCTGTGCACGCGCTCAGTCTCAACATGCTGGTCCCATGAGGTGCACGCGACCACCGTGTGATTCCTCGCTGTGGACTACGCATGTCTTAACAGGCTGGGGTGGTCGCCCCTGTCTAGACATGGGCCTCCCCCACCCCCAAAGCGACGTGGCTGTTCTTTGAACCCTGTTGGTCTGTTCATGGCAACTGGGCTCAGCCAAACCATCGGGAAGTCTCGCAATGAGCTTACCAGGGTTGCAAACAAGCTTTGGGACAGTCCGCTCAAGATGTGGTCCCTCACAGAGGCATACTGTTCTTTACCTAAATCACTTCAAGTGAACCTGTTAGACAGTTAGATATTTGTGTCATTAGATTAGAATGATTTTTTTTTTTTTAATACTTCTTGTTCTCCTTGGTAAGAGGGTGTGGTGTGAAACCTGTTACTGTTGTCAAGTGACTTGACAAATATCCTCACAGATGACAGCAGTTAGGGATTATCCTCAGTATTTAGCAGGAGCAATCTTATTTTGCCAGAGACCTTTTTCTTGACCTTCCAGATGTTATTGGAGGTTATGACTGCCAACAAAATTAAACTGAACTCCTCAGGGCACGGTTCAGTTTTACTTCATTTAAAACTGTGAACGTTGCAAAAAGAGAATGTGTCTATTGTGGAGAATGACCCGCATAGTCACTACAGATACTTTCTATAACGACCCCTGTGTTACTGCTCTGCTTCTCATGCACTGACTAGGAGGGAAATACAGAAGGGATGAGATTTCTAATGACTTGTCATTACTTTTTCTCAAACATTTGCAGCAACAGAAAAAAGGATGGGAGTTGTATTGGCCAGGGAAAAGTGAGCTATGGTCTAAAGGTCAGAGTTATTACAGGTTAATCAGAGTTGATGACCTCTGCTTTATGAGTTTGATTTCTGTAGTAACTTTCATTTCACTGTAGCTTGCACACTGAGAATTTGGGCATAAACCCCAGCTTTTGCTTGTTTCCCTATGGCAATAATGTATGTGCTGTGTGTACTGCCTTCACTGTAGGGTCAGCAAGTACAGTGAAGAAACCACTTAATGCTTTTGATGTCTAAAGAGGAGAGCAAAATGCTTGACTCAGTGAAGATTTTTCAGTTGGGTGACTGACACGGAAAATCAAACACATTTACTGCTCAAAATCTACATTTTCTTGACTCTCCTTTGTGGATCAATTAAACATTTTGTTATACTCATTTTTAATGCAGTCATGATGTCAGATGGGGCTCCGCCAGAGCCTCAGCCTGGTTAAAGGTGCTAAAGCAAGAGTCATCTCACAAGGATGCTGGTATACACAGAAATGGCAGTGTTTCCTTCTCACGGCCCTGTCCTCAGAGGGTCTGAAGAGTATCTTGAGGGTCCTCATTCAGCTCCTGAGAACAAGCCTGTTTGGAATCTGTCCTTTTCAAAGGAGAACATCTGGGAATGTCCCTACTTTAGACCTGAGTGTCTAGTTTATCCCTACTTTAGAAGGAAGAGTCTTCTGAGAGCCTGTATTTTCTGATTCATTGTCAGCTGAGCCCTGAGCACACAAATTGCTGTCAGAAAACCGTACCAAATTTTCCAGTCAGGACTTCTATATTCAGGGTGGCAAATGGGGTTCTCCTTCTCTTTCATTTTTCCCTGGATCCTCAAGTTTGATTCCCTTCCTCCTTTCTCCTCTCACTGACCTACCAGGAAGGAAGGCAGAGGTCTTCACATTATTTATAGCCCCTTGAGGCGATGCATTACATCTGCTTTCCTTACACACTCCTGGTCTCCCTGAGCCAGTTCCTGATCCTGGAAGGGCAGGGGAGAATTTTATACAGTAAAGGGCAGGGAGTTCTCCAGGAGGCCTGAACCTCACAGTAGCTTCAAGGAAATCAAAGGCTTATGGACAGCTCTGCTTTTCTCCCTCAATCCCACTCCCGATGGGGGTAAGCTGAAGTTGGGCAAATAGAATTTCTCCTCTGTACCGGGGTCCTACTGTGCAGGAGTGTGGGAAGAACAGCCAGGAGCTGTACAGATGCAAAGCATGGCAGAAAGGATTATGGTGAATAGCTTGGCCAAAATGAGTGTGGCCAGTCGGGAGGGGTGTGTGTATAGGTGACTGAGAGGAGAGGGGCTGGGAGAGGGACTAGAAGTAGTCAAGGTAATAGGGGGAGGTCTGTGAAAATGAGAAGAAGACAAGTGTCACAGCCATCTTCAGGGCGAAGAAGTAGAATCCAGGGAACTACAGGTCAGTCAGCGTAATCTCAGTCCACAGGCGGATGATGGAACGTGCAATGTAAGAGCCTCATGGCAGCTGAGACCCGCAGCCCGGGAGTAGGAGCCCGGGGAAGACCCAGAGAGGTGGCAGAGCTCGGCGGGTGCCACAGGAGGGCACCTCTGATCCAGCACAGGACGCGGTTCAGCGACTGGGAGAAAAGGGTGCCAGAGGAGATGGAGCATCCCTGGGGCCTGCAGTGGGCCAGGCATGCAGGGACAATGGCGATACGCATCCGGCTGAGGCCATCTGGCAGTTTAATAGGCCATGAAACGAGCAGCTGCCAATGTTGGGAAACCTATTGCCTTGAATGCTGCCACCTGATTAATCCTATTACCTGAGAGGCCCCCGGGCATTACCGGGTGTCTGAAGCCTTCACCATCTGAAGCAGCATCCTGCACAGCTGCCCTGCACCTTCCCAGCACCGTTGGCAGCTGAATGAGTGAGTCACCAGGGGCTGCCAATCTGCCGTCCTGCCGCAGGCTGCCGTGTCTTGCCTTCACTAGAATAACCCCCCAGATCACATCCCGCGACTGCCAGAACCCTTTGAGCTGGATCAGTTGTTGCCTGTGCTCAGCTGGGGCTGGAGGGGGGTTGGGGTGAAAGATCTGAGGCCTTAGTACTTCCCCCAGGAGCACCCGGGCGATGTGTCAGTGTCTGGTGGTCGCTGCCTCCAGTCAGCTGCAGAAAGTGCTGTACTTCTCCAGCCCTGGCGGGAAGCTGGCCCAGCTCCTGCCCCAGGGACTGGCAGGGTCCCTCTGTTCAGGGTGATGTGGGAAGAACTTGCAGGGAGTTTCTACCCTTGCCTTGTTGTTGAGGGCCAGGTAGAGGTCACTGTCACTTTGGTGCCAGATTTTCCACTTCTCAGTGAATTTTTGTTTCAAATCTAGAAAATTCCATGCAAAGTGTCCTGTCAGCAGTATCAAGCAGTCCAAAGTCAGGAGGAAAGAGAAGAGCTTTAGCTCCAGACCAGGAAGGAGTCAGGGGGCAGGGATGGGGTGCGGGAGCACCCTAGCACTGACACACTGAATGGTCTCCTATGGGGAGCCTGTTGTGTGAAACTGGCAGCGTGGCAGTGCAGTCCTACTGAGCATCATGCCTGTGTGAATCGATGTGTTCACACCAGCAGCCTTTATCTTGCAATGGCAGGAGGATGTCCACGTAGGTCAGGAGAGAGGGAACCCAGAGCTATCTAGTTTGTCTGAGCAATGGGGATCTGTGAATGCAGGTGAATTGGAAATCTGTACAGCAAAGAGAGCTTGTGCTTGGTTTTCTGTTTTAGACTTTCTCACTGCAGTAGTCCAAAATTGGGGTTTGAAAATGTATGCGTATGTTAAATGTGTTGATGTATTTATGTTAATATATCTTTCATGACTATATCTGAAATATTCTTGGACCTGCAGTACCCTTTGAATTGGCTTGTAGATTTTGGATGTAGGATCAATTCCAGATCAGCCATCGTCACCAAAAAAGGGTTGAACTAGGTTGTCACTGAAAGACACATGAGAAGATAGACATTAAAGACCTCTTTCTGTTTTTGAAAACCCTTATTTATAATATGCAGAGCAACAAACCATTTACTAAAATGTAATTATAGTTCAGTGACTTTTCCATCTATTTTTCCATCATGTTTCCTACCTGCTATATTTCAGTTGCTATACTGATCTCTGTCATTTTTCAAAGGTATTTACTAATGTCCTGCACTTTAGTATCACATATAATCACAGACACTAAATAAGATTCTTTGCCTACTCATTTTCAGTTATGTAATATGACCATATTTTAATGAAATTTGGAAGCTGAGAGATACGAATATTCACTCACCTGGATGACTGTGCTTACAAAATTGCCATATGTATCTAGTGTTGTGCTCCATGAATGTACTGGGTTTGCATGGCAAGGTTTTGGTAGTGGGTGGGGGGGATACAGGGGTGGTTTCTGTGAGAAGCTGCTAGAAGCTTCCCCTGTGTCTGACAGAGCCAATGCCAGCCGGCTCCAAGACGGACCCGCCGCTGGCCAAGGCCGAGCCAATCAGCGCCTCTGTGATAACATATTTAAGAAAGAGAAAAAACAGTTAGAGAGCGCTTTTGCAGCCAGAGAGAGGAGTGAGAAGATGTAAGAACATCTGCAGACACCAAGGTCAGTGCAGAAGGAGGGGCAGGAGGTGCTCCAGGTGCTGGAGCAGAGATCCCCCTGCAGCCCGTGGTGAAGACCATGGTGAAGCAGGCTGTCCCCCTGCAGCCCATGGAGGGAGGATGAGGGGGTGTAGCGATTCCACCTGTAGCCTGTGGAGGACCCCACGCCAGAGCAGGTGGAGACACCTGAAGGAGGCTGTGACCCCATGGGAAGCCCAGGCTGGAGCAAGCTCCTGGCAGGACCTGTGGATCCGTGGAGAGAGGAGCCCACGCCAGAGCAGGTTTGCTGGCAGGACTCGTGACCCCGTGGGGGACCCACGCTGGAGCAGTTTGCTCCTGAAGGTCTGCACCCCGTGGAGGACACTCACATTGGAGAAGGTCGTGAAGGACTGTCTCCCGTGAGAGGGACCCCACGCTGGAGCGGGGGAACAATGAGTCCTCCCCCTGAGGATGAAGAAGCGGCAGAAACAACGTGTGATGAACTGACCGTAACCCCCATTCCCCATCCCCCTGCGCCGCTGAGGGGGGCAGAGGTTTGAAGCTGGGAGTGAAGTTGAGCCCGGGAAGATGGGAGGGGTGGGGGGAGGTGTTTTAAGAGTTGATTTTATTTCTCATTCCTCTGCTCTGTTTTGCTTAGTAATAAATAAGATGAATTCCCTCTCTAAGTTCAGTGTGTTTTGCTCGTCATGATAATTAGAGGATGATCTCTCCCTGTCCTTATCTCGACCTGTAAGTTTTTTTTTTAATTATACCTTTTCTCCCTTGTCTAATGAAAGAGGGGAGTGATAGAGCGGCTCTGGTGGGCACCTGGCCCTCAGCCAGGGTCAACCCACCACACTCCCACAGCATTATTCCTATCATCTCCTTTATATCCAAGTTTTATTTTTATATGGACATTCAGACAAATGCTATCCCATTAATGTTAATCTATCACTCTCTCATGAGAAAGAGTATGTGATGGTAAACACACACTATGAATTCCTTCTGAGGAGAAGATGGCTAATTTCCCTTTTTTCTCTCCCCCTCGTAATCCAGATAACAAGCCTGAAGATCATCCACACCCTGGAGAACTCACTTGTTTGTGTCTGGGCTTATGAGAAGGTTTGCACAAGGAGGAAAGGAAACCTGCTGGAGTCTGGCTTGGTAGAAGCAAGCAGTGATTTCACTCAAAAAAATGGATTTCGCCTCCCCAAGCAAACCTGCAAGCAAGCCAGGAGATCTGGGGAAGCCAGTAAGTTGTGGTGCAGACTGTTGGTCTCTTTGAAGAGAGGCAGGTGACTGGGAATTTGGTTTCAGCTTGCTGGGGAAGGGCTTCAGGTTTGGGTTGTTTTTTCCTCCCAAACAAGGAGAACAGGCTGTAACGAAGCAGATGAGCTTGGCCTGAGGTCTGAGCGGCAGCTCAAGACGGGGCTCTGGAAGGGGCCTGCCTTATGGTAGCTGCTGGGTCAGGTACAGACAAGCCATCATCTCTATAGCTGCCTGTGGGAAAAATGGAAAATCAAAGCACCTGAGAGAGGAACCTTGTGAAAGATTGAATAAGGTGGCCCTAAGCTTTTTGCCTCACAGCCCATAACTTGTCAGCTCTCCGAGATCTCGTGGTGGGTCTATCAGGCAGCTGAGGTCCATTTGTTTCAGACCAGAAGGAAGCAGTGTGCTGGAAGGTGGTAATATCAGCCCTTGAAAGCAAATCTGATAAGGCCTTGAAGTTTTCTGCTTAAGCTCATGTTTTCTCCTTGCTGAAACGTCCAGTTTGAAACTTGCTAGTTCACAAATGAGCTGTGGATGAGCGAGCTTGGGAGTTCACTCTTTGTTGGCACAGCTGCTTGGGCACACATAGCCCTTCCAAAAGTTTTAACTGCCAGGTGGGCAGTGGCAAATGTCCAGGTGGGCAGGGGGAGACAACCTCTTCCACACCATGATGTTTGATGGCACAGACAGCAGATGTCCTCTCTGAACCAGATAGGGTGGGCAGCAGCTGCAGTCTGGCTGCCCTCCCTGGCCCACACGTATTGCCCGTGTGCCTGCCTGTGCCTGCCCTGGGCAGTGCTGGGCAGGAGACACATGGGGGGCCAAAATCCATTATTTTGCTTTAGAAAAAAGGTAAGAACAGGTGCTCTCTGCAAGCGTATTTAATAAAGTACCTTGATTTCCTTGAATTTATTTATGTATGCTAATTACCTTGTAATATAATTAGAAGCTCTTATATTTACTTTCCTTAAACTGGCTGCTTTGATGTTGCACTTGGGCGTCTGTATTGCTTTGTGGGATACAGTCCAGAGCTGCCTGGATCCAAGATTACTAATGCATAGACATGTTTGCAAAACAGGACCTGTAAAGTCGAGCAAACATGGGAAGAAGAGTTTTCTTTTCTGGCACTCTGTTTAAAATTTTGGTCTTAAAAACACTCATTTAGTATAGTCATTTTTGCTGGAATTGTCCAATAATCAATGATAGTAGCAAACATTTCCACTTTTTCCAGTTAGGAAAAAACCCCTAAATGTTCATCTAGAAGATGTATAGCCTATAGAGGATCATGTATCAGTGGAAATTTTGGGGTTCTCTTGGCTTTAAAAAGGATCTCGTGGAAAATCTCTCATTAAAATCAAACTGTTCAAGTGCACACTGGGAGTTTACAGGGGAAAAGCTAGATTTCTACTCATTAAAGTTGCCTTTTCTGAAGAGTGGGGTAAATTCTACTAGCACAAGGTGCAGCTTTTTGTCCGAGGCAACTTATTTGAACTGAAGAATGAAATAGTGATTCTATATTAGTGCAAGCACAGCCTTAATTACAAGCCAACAAAATGACCCACTTCCAGCTGATTAACTTGTGCTGGTTTTGGCTGGGAGAGAGTTAATTTTCTTTACAGTAGCTAGTATGATGCTACATTTTGGATTTGTGCTGAAAACAGTGTTGATAACACAGGGATGTTTTTGTTACTGCTGAGCAGTGCTCACACAGAGCCAAGGCCTTTGCTGCTCCTCACACCACCCCACCAGCGAGGAGGCTGGGGGTGCACAAGGAGCTGGGAGGGGACACAGCCGGGACAGCTGACCCCAACTGACCAAAGGGATATCCCATACCAGATGACGTCATGCTCAGCATAGAAAACTGGGGGAAGAAGGCAGCGGGGAGACACGTTCAGAGTGATGGTGTTCGTCTTCCCAAGTCACCGTTACACGTGATGGAGCCCTGCTTTCCTGGAGATGGCTGAACACCTGCCTGCCCATGGGAAGTGGTGAATGAATTCCTTGGTTTGCTGTGCTTGTGTGCGCGGCTTTTGCTTTACCTGTTAAACTGTCTCTACCTCAACCCACGAATTTTCTCACTTTCTCTCTTCCAATTCTCTCCCCATCCCACTGGGGGGGGCAGTAAGCAAGCGCTGCGTGGGGCTTAGCAGCCAGTGGGGGTTAAACCATGACATAACCCCAGAAAGTTCCTGAAATGTAAAATAAACATTAAATAAGTTTTGTTTAAGGAGACAAGTCATTCCAAGAAAAGTGAAAAAAAAAAAAAAAAATTCAGCTTTCATAAATATGTGGAGTGAATTAATCCTTGAAGGTAATAGTCTGAAAGGTGGAAAACTGCAATGAAAAGTACCTTACAGTCATTTCTAGATGCCAATTTTTTGTGGTTTTAGAGAAGAAGACAAAGTATTTGGTAAGAAAAAATAATAGACATATTCTTAAGTCATGCAAAAATAGATGTTCAAGTTTTTAGATAAGGAAATCAGGCCTTAATCCATGCAATTATCCATGTCATCTTAATTCTATTGTCTTGCTCATGTCTCTATAGTGTTCAGTGCAACAATGATGCTGCCTCTGATCTTGGGCAGCTATTCTTGAGCCATTGCTCCAAAATTTTCTATTTTCTCTATATCTTGCTATTAATATTCATTATTATTTGTAATATTTGTAATCATGTGCCTTGTACTGAAATTCCAGAAAAAGTGTTTTTTAATAAAGTCACGAGCTACCGAATAACCTAGAAACACCTGGATAGTGTTAGGTAATTTTAATATGCCTCTTTGCATGTCATCTGCAATATTAAAATAGTTTTCCTGTTATTGCTTTGGCATAATTAACATTATACTCCACCCTTTTCCTATAAAGTTCACAAAACACACCCACTGAAATCCCACAAGCTCTTTCAGCAAAAATAGGAAATCTGAGACTAAACATTCACAATTTATTTTAGGTAAAAATTAACCCAAACCAGGCATGAGAAATACAGAAGCTGTTGGGTTGACCAGTTCTACATGCCAACAAGGAAATTAGCAACTTAACTTACCTATTTAAAATGTTTTTTTATAGATCATCCTTCTGTCCCTGGGTCAGAGCCATACTTTTGATTTTTACAAGAAAAGGAGTTGTATGCTCTGAGAGCTGACCCTAGCCTACCCAAAAGAAAAAGGTGATGCTCAGACGGACATTAAAAGGGACAACCAGAAACCAGATGACACCAGTGACTTCAAATAACTTCTGGAAATGGAGTACCGTGGAAAGCCAGGAGAGGTGGTGGATGCAAGGGGGAGATGGCCAAACGGGAGGGATGATGACAGATTCGGTCTATTATGTTTGAGCAGCAAATAAAAGCACAAGGGAGTGGGACCATCACAACAGATGCAGAGATTAATAGCAAAGAAGCAGCAATGGCCCTGGCCGGGGCCCCGGTGCCCCGTGAGGAACGGCGGGTGCTCCGCTGGGTGCAGGGAACACGGCGGTGCCTGCCAGCGCCGCACCAGATGGAGCAGATAACGTCACTCCCACAGAGGAGAGAATTCGGAGCCTTTCTTCTTAGACACATGGGAAAGCATGGGAAAGAGCGGGGATATGGCTCACTACTAGCCAAATCAGAGAATTCCTGGTGTTTTTTTTAATGCTCCAGGCAAAGGCGGCCATGAACTCCAGACTATCACGCTAGGCAAATGGTAAGGGACAAAATTGTAAGTGTGAGATTAGTTTTCCACTGTTGGCAGTTAAAGTATCTGTACATCTAAACCTCCTGCCGGGCCTTGGTTTGCAATAACAAGAGCTGGCCCGATTTCCAAGGGTCTTTATTCAAACACTGACTGGAGCGTGAAGCCAGAAACCTGGAAAATGGAATCAGATTTGTTAAACTATATTTCTTCACTCCCAAGTGATGACTCAGTAGATCACTTTAGGTACGCAACATTTTACTGAATGGAGGGAAAGGAGTCGGAATAGCGTACAGAAACAAAAGCCCCAAACCCAGCTCCAAATGTCAGGCCTGCTAATTAGCCCCTCTCCTTTCAGTGACGTTGTATGAGAGGGACTAGCTGTGCTCCTCTCCTGTAGCCACCCAAGTCCCAAAGGTTGCCGCTTGCTCTCAGGGCAGGTGCTGGGTACAGAGCCCTCACTGGCATTTTGGCTGGCCCCGCAGAGCCGAGCTGTTCTCACCCCATCCCTCCATGCCCCCCCGCTAACCCTTCCCGCGAGCCTCTCCACCGGTTCCTCAGAAGGTACCCTCAGCAGGGGGAACCCCTTGAGGCTGCTATTGCCGGCAGGACCCGCACAAGAGAAGAGGGGAGCCTCGCCATCGGCTGCAGCTTCTTGGCTGCAAGCAGAGCATCTCTCATCGTACGTGTTTTGAATAGGGTTTTGACAACATAAATATAACATTGGTAATGATTTCAACTTTCTAACAAGTCTGTTGCTACCAGCAGCACTCCAAATACTGTACCAGGTGATGGTAAATGGGGCATGTTTAAGCCTGTCCATTGGTCTCTCCATTGGACTCTTTCACTTCTGCACTAGATGCCAGCAGAGTATTTGCCTTTCTGGGTTTTTATCTGTCAGTAGTTGACTGGGAGAGAATACCTTTCTATTTATTTTCTATTATACCGGGACAACAGGCTTGCATGTTGTAGGATCTTGTTTCTTATGTTAACATACAGCTAAAAATGCAGCCAACTGCTGTGAGGATTTACTTTGGGGTTTTATTCCACACCCGTTTCTATAAAACCAGGAGAAGCAATTGGAGAAATATTGGTGCAAACCTTCAGTAAAAAAAAAAACCAACAACAACCAAAAAGCCCAGAAAACAAAACCAAAACAAACAAAAACCAGCTGTGTGTTTCAGCTGACAGAGAAATTTGACCACTGTGTGTTTGAACAAGTGAATCTGTTGTGCTCATTCCAACCCTTGTCTGTCATCTTCTCTTTTTTTTTTCCCTGAAAACCCTAAAAATAGAGATGTTCACAGCAGGCTTGAAAAAATAAATGTATAAGTTGCTTGAGACTGTAGGAAATGTATAGGTGCAATGAACTCCATAATCCTGAGTCCATTACAGAGGTGATTACTGGGAAAGAGACAGTCTCTTCAAGTATGGGAGATCTAAATGATTTAGGGTTTGCAGGTCAAACATAATCATGGTGTGCAGGCAAAGGCTTGCATTACAACAGAGAGAGTCCTTTCCTCTCCTTTCACCCTAACCACCCCCAATTAGAGGTGCTGGGCACGAAGACAGGATTTACAGTTGTGAGACGCATGTGGGCTCAGATGTCTGCTTCTGCTGGCCCAACCTGTTCCACAGGGGACCACAGCTCGGACAGACCCAAGTTCTGGGGGAGGCAAGGTAGGAAGACAGTACTTCAGTCTTGTGGATCTGAGTACCACATGCCCACCCAGGTGGGATTAGACAAGCTCAAGTCAGAAGCCATTAATATCAAAGTATAAACCGGATCTTTTCAGTGAAGTCTCCCCCCTCCCTCTCTTGCAACACAAGCAATGTTTTTAATGGTTTCTTATACAACCCTGATGTGTAAAGCTACTGACAGGTACGACAGGACAAACACCCTCTGTCTGGTCATGACAAACCTTAATTTTGAGTTGCATGTAGCTCCCACAGCACACAGAAGTGGGACTGCCCGAGTGATAATGCACCTGCACTAGGTGGTTAGGCTGCCATTAAACTCCCTGATCAGCACAGTTGATGGCATCTCAGGGACTAGCCATTTCATTCTAAAGAAGACACCCAAAGAGTGTGAATCATACCCTAAATCTTGATGACACCTGTGGGAGTGTAGGCACCTTGCTGACATGTAGACATCCTCATTGTAAAGGTCTGAAGTTTAGTGAACTGAATCCAACCATCACCTGTTTTACATAGTCCTCAGATTACACAGTGGTCACTACCACACTGAGGATCTACAGAGCGACGGTGGGACTTGTCATATACACTTAGGATCAAAATTTCTTTATTGATCTTTGACTTGAAATTACGTTGTCATTTTCTTTGAGCTCTTTTTTCTCTCTCATTCCTGCCCCCCAACATGCACACACAAACCACATGCACACCGCATGCAAAATTAAAGCTACAGCAGACATCAGCCTGAGGGCTAAGCTAGTGTTCCTTGTATACAAGGCCATTATGGAAATAGGAATGGAAAATTTCAACGAGTCACCATCAATAACAACCAGTGCAGACTCAAATGTCTCTAACTTGTTGAAAGCAAGTCTAATCAAAAATAACCTGGAACATTTTTGGACTTGTTGGGAATACTTGTGGGTGTGGCTGTAATATGTTTAATCTGAGTGCTAGGGAGACTTCCATCCTTTTTTTATGCTGCAAGTTTGCCAGGACAGATTCATCTTAATTTGACACAAATTCCATTAAAGACATTTATTATGGACAATAAAAGTGCAGGAATATACTATAAGAAAATGCATCTCTGAATTTAACAATGCATCAGGAAATACGCCACTGATGCTAAATGTCTCAGCTCTAAACACCGAGGTCCAAAGATTCTGCAGTGTCTTAAATGGCTGCATCACACACATCATTTGCTTTGGAGCGTGCAGGTCTGGAAGAGAAATTTTCCCAGGAAACTGAAGCATGCTGATAATAACACTCAGAAGCCTTGTTTCAACTTCTCTATACTATTTTGTTAGGAATCACACATACTGAGAGATATAAAAAAATAAGCGCAGTATAGCGTTTCTGTGTACCTTGCTTTCTAAACTCCTTAAATAATAAATAAAATAAAAGGTGGAGTAAAAGACAACTGATGTGGAGCCTGCTGCACCCTGCCTCTCTGCGTGATCCGTCCCACCCCTTCCGGTCGGGATGACTCCTGTGCTAAGCCTCTCCTCCTCACCTCCCAATCCCAAAGTCTGCAGAAGAGTTGAAGAGCACCTGGAAACTGGATGGGCAGCAGCAAGAGCAAAATTGTCAGCAGAACTGGTTTTCTTCTTCTTGTGTTTAGAGAAACCTAGCTGGTATCTCTCTGAGCAGAAGCAGCGAGCTGGCCTAAACCGGGATCCTGTACTCCAGGTATGTGATGGCAAACTGGTCCACAAAGACTAAGTTGGTAGCAGAGAAAGGCTAACTACTGTTAATTGTTTTGAAAGGGAAAAATCTGCAATTGCTAAGCAGTTAGATATAGCTCTTTGAAAAGGCATGAAACATTCAGCAAAACCCCATTCCTTTAAAGAGAGACTTTTATTTTTATTTCAGCAAAAATGCACAAAGACAAGTATTAGGGAGCGGATAAGGTGAAGATAAAGGGTGTCAACTTTGGGAAAGACTGGATTTCATTTTGAGTGCTTGTGGCAAGCTGTGGCACAGCAATAGTTCTGAGGGCACTGGTAACCATTTTACGTCCATCAGTAGCAAGATCACATTAAAGGACCATAGTAATTTCTTTTGCCCTTAGGGTAATGAATTCCCATTCTTTTCCTTCTTTGGTCCATTGGAGTGCTTACCATTGCAATTAATTATTGCTGGAGTTTAAAATGTTATCATTGGACCCAGGGAAACATCAGAGATATCACATCTTGGCATCGCTAGACCAAGGTCCTGCCAAACAGCACAGCACTTTGAGATCACGTGCTCATACTCACTTTCTGAGAAGTGAGGATTGTCCTTCAGGACTATCTTTGCCCCTGTTTTATCTGATTTTTTTTTTTTTAATGATTTTTAGCCCCATCTCCCAAGTAGGGATTCGTTTTTTCCTATTGAAAACTAAGACTCAGCGGGATTTAACCACGTGATTTGTTGCTCCCTAAAAATGTCATAGTTTGGGTCAGTCTACCACCTGAGGGAGCCCACCTTTGCCTTGTGATAATAGTAAATAACTCTCCTCAGTTTTTATGTTACTTGCACGAAAGCTGAATTGTATCAAGACACACAATGAAGAGCAGAACCACTGGTGAGAAGCAGAAGATATTAGAAGGCCTTCTCTTAACAAGCAGAAGGATGACAGCAGATTCATAGATATCACTCTTTTTTTTTTTTTTTCCCTGTTAGCAGTAGTGAGTTTTTGCCCTGTTCCTAGCTTTGTGCCAGGTCCCACATCTCTGTGCTGGAGCTCAGTGATGAGGAGCGGGGTGTAAAGGCGAGATATTGCCTGCTTGGAACCATGCCATGGGGAATGCAGGAAAAGGAAAAGTGTAATGGCTGAAAGTGGTGGGAAGAGGGAATGAGGTGAAACAGGACAGGTAGGAAATATCCTGGCTTATTGCTTTGCCACACCGTGTTGCATGGGACAAAGCAGGCGGGAACAAATAGAGCTTCTGACTGAACAGGATCCCATCAAAGACTTCCAAGCAGTTCAGGTGTGGCTGACTATTTACTAATGTTCTCCATAGCCTGGTGCCTGGAGGAGAGCCAGCTGGCTCAGCATCAATCAAGACAGGCCAAAGAAATGATTTCTGGGAAGCAACCAACAGACAGGCGGTAGGCTGTTTCACTACTATTGCAAAGCTTCGTGCCTTCTAAATACGACTTCCTTGAAGGGGACACCATAGGTTGTGCCCTTCTGAACAGATGACCTTCATGGGGCAAGATTGTGGCTGCCACCTCAGAAGCCATTGTGTCAGCTGTCTTTGGGAGTGCCTGTGAATTCTCCAGGCAGTTTCTTGCACTTCAACAAGCTCATTCATCTTAGGTTAAAAAAACAGAAGTAGGAACTACTTTTAATAAACAGACATGTTCATGTCTATTATGGGAGGCTTAAACTAGGAGATACTCTCCCATGCATGTTACAACTTCCACTGTTGTACAATTCCAAAACAATGGAGGTTTTGGTCCTGAAGATCAGGCTACTTTATACTTCCTAGCACCAACTCTGACATTCAGATGTTGAGAAAGGTAGGAAAGCAATTAACAAATATAATCAGCTCTTAGTTATCAGCACAGGGGATTACTCAAGATGTGAGATCATCCACTACATGGCTATTTCTGAAGCAGCTTGATTCTAGCAGTATAGCCACATTCGCCCAATTCCTGTATCTCTGCACTTCACTCTTATCAGCCAGGGGTTCTGGTTGCAATCAAGAATATTTGCCCAAATTCAGCGCTGGCCCCATCAGATCTGGTGATAGCAGCCCCAGGGTTGGGAGAGGATGAGGAAGAACAGCGTCTCTGCACTATTCATTAGGAAGGCTGATTATCTTGGGTATAAGGCAATTTAAATGCATATAAAGTTTGGATGCTGTTCCTGAGCCTGTGTTAATCATGCAAGCTGGGAAGTGCTGTGTAAGGCACAAGCAAGTGGTGAGTCTCTGCGGCATTGACTCTCTGTTCTTCAGCCTGTGTGCACCATGGTCCCAGATGTGTCCGTATTGCCTAGGCAAAATATCCCATTACTCAGTGAAACCTAGCTCTCTGCTGCTGTGGTTAATGGAGAGCTGAGGAAGGTGTGCATTTTTACCAGAATTTGCTGCACTTCCATGAAGACTAGATAGTTTTCTGAAGTACATGTTACAACGCAAGCAGCAATAATAGGCTGATGTAGAAATGATGAAGCAGAGACAGTCATACTGTACATGCAGGTGTGTGTACTGCATCCCCAAGGACACTTCCAAAGTCAGTACGTGGCTAGGAAATGCTACTATTAACACTGCCCCTGCAGACTTAATTGGATTCTTTGTATAGATGCATTATAGCACTACTTTTAATTACAGGACCACATTCTACTTTTGGCACAGAGTCCATTCCAAGCTCCTGACACAGAGAGTCAGAACAACTTTTGACTTTAATCTCTCTAGCACAGCTACTGGCTCATTGTCTGTAATTGCTATTTTTGGAAAAGGGACAAAACCAAATACTCTCACATATTTTGAATGAGATTTGCATATCTGCTTGTTTTCTTGCAACCCCTTTCAAGGGCATATTGGCCCAAGGCATTGAAACCTAATTTACAAATCCATACTGCAGTCCTTCACAACTGCGCCTGATACCTCGGCTCCCAGAACAGCTGTGAAGCTGCTACTGAAAGCACAGATTAGTTAGCAGGGGCCAGTGCTGAGAGAAGCACTGAACACTGTACTTTTCTGTAGCAGTTGAGTGCTGTGGTCCTTACCCACCACATAATTCAGAAAAAACCAGCATGGGATTCCCATTCCCCATGAAGACAGGTGTGATGGCCCCATGCCTGGGGAGAGCGCGATGTCTGAAGCCATACTGCTTCACACCAGTGCTGACAGAGTGGCATGGGAGGAAATCAAATGTGATATGAGAGTCAGGACCTTCGTGTGCAGGTTGCTTGTCATTTTACAACTTTGCTTTTGGTATTTCTCTTCATTCTCAGCTTAATAACACATAATGGATTAACAGCCATTCTGCACTGGAACATTGCTTTTGGTTTTTTTCTACTTTCTCCTTTCAGATAAGGATGTCAATGTTATTTACAGAAGTTATGGAACTACTTTCTGCAGATCATATTTGCCTTTATTTTCCCTTAATAGTTGGTGTTAAAAAATCATTTTGACTTTCTTGCTTTCTTTTTTTTTCTTTCTTCTTTTTGTAGGTTTCCAAATGGCTGAGCCTTTCCTATATGATACTGGAAAAAGATCTCAATATGGGTGCCTTGGACATGAAGTACAAATTGAGCACATCAAGGCATATGTTTGTAGACCATCCTTTTTCACAGACAAAGCTGTGATTGTGATTCACGATATATTTGGATGGCTGTTCCCAGACATCAGATACATAGTCGATTTGATTGCCAGTCATGGATACATGTAAGCAACTGTCTTTCCTATCTTCCTCTGAAATGCACCGACAGATGATCAGGCCCAAAGTTAAGCATGGCACATGACATTTCCCATACACATAGGGCAACCGTACCATTTCAGTCTGAGCACATAAAAATGCAAAGGCCACCATGAGGCCACCCAATGTTCCCATGAGGCCATCAAAGCTACTAAAATTGACCCATCAGAAATGGCTACCTGAGCACAAAGCCACATGGAGAGTCATGAAGTGCCAGTGTTTGTGCTTATGTGGCAGTATGGGTGATTAAAAGATAAATATGGGTATCTATCTTTAAGTTGTATAAGCTTTTCACAACTAAAGCTTTTGAACAGTTGCTTTAGCTTTTACTAGCAAAGAGATATACATGTGTTTATAAAGAATCAGGAGGGTTGCTTAATCCCTAAGGAAATAATGAGAGTTTATTTGTGTTCGGGGTTTTGTCTTTTTTGCATAGAAAGACATATACTTGTAGCTCTGCTGATTGCCAACACAGGTTGATGATTCAGATAGTAACCATGTAGACGTGTACCCTGGAGTAGAAAAGACATTAGGAGACATTTAGACATTCACAGATTCTCCCCGCCTGGACATGAAAATTGACTTGATTCCACGTCTCACACAGAACCATCTGCCCAGACTTCTTCAAGGGGACAGAGCCCTGGAAAACTACTGATCACTGGGCTGACTTTGCTGACTGGATGAAAGATCATGATCCTATGAAAGTAGACAAGTAAGATGCATATTTGTACATCCAGCAAATGAGGGGAATTTGTATGAAATGTTAAAAGTGGCACCTCACAGCAGGGCAAGCTGGCTGCACACACACAATTGCTTATTCTGGGCAGTTCTTCGGTGGTTCTGGGCACTGTATTGGTTGGGATTTGGAAAGGATCATCTGCTCCATCCATCACTCTGCTTACTGTCCCCATCTTGTTTTCCTGAGCCCTCTTCTAACTACGTCATACCGGCCACACAGGCTCATAGCCAGTGTTTCACAGGCTATGAAATACTCAGCACTGTCACCCACAAGTGCTGATTCTGCCTCTAGTTCCTCAAGATAAGGAGGAAAACTCTTCCACAAGTGCTTATGTTATCTGCCAGTTGTCACTTGCCCATCTTGCTTTCCACCTTGCAATAGTGATAGGTGCAGGTGATATTCTCCTGAGCAGCACTAGATCAAAATTTACAAGACTGCCCAAAACCTAAGGTACATCTGATCAACTATACTGTTTTTCTCAATGTGAAAAAGAGGGCCCACTCTCTGTAGAGCCTAGCAGTTCCTGTAACAAGGCTTCCCTGAATTATGGGAGGCATTACTGTTTCTTCATCTGTCAGCACAGCCTAAAACTGCAGAAGATGATAGTGAGGCAGTGACACCCTATTACTCAGCTATCATTTTGCAAGCCACAAGTATTCTTCTGTCCCTTTCAAAAGGACCCAGTGGTCACAGCCTAATTTCAACATCTCTCAGCAAAGCTTTTGACCATATAGTTGCAGAAGCTGTGACTGAATTTTTTGAAAGACAAGTGACTAACACCTATAAAAAATCCTACTTCAAAGATTGAGCAGATACGTGGGCACTGTCTTAAACCATTAAGACCTCAAGGACATGCCTGTGCTGTCTTTTGAGGGTTCACTTGTAGCTGCCCTCACGGTTAGATCCATTGCTCTTTCAGAGCACAAAGAATGCGACACACTCAGGACTTAGTACCCTTCCAAACAAATCAAATCTGAGAGAGCTCATCCATTCACAGCTACAATGCTACAGGCCTAGGACACCATCTCCTGATTGTGTCACTCTCATACTGCTTTTATATCAGCCTAACCAAACCTGCGATGACCATACTAATGTGCATAATATTTGAAAATATAGTTATGAGTATATGCAGTCTGCATTTAAAATTCATTTTAAACTCTGTAGATAATAAAAGAGATAAAACTATTGAGACCTAGGAAGTTAGCAATTAAAAAAAGAAATAAATTACCTACTCTGGCCTACATTAAAAACAATTTGCATATTTTTTGCATTATACCTCATGCAATACCTGCTTTTTTAAACATTAGAGTTACTGACAGTTTAATTTTGAGTAATTGCTACTTTAGTATAGTATTATTGCATCCGGGCTTGGTAGGATGTTTTAATATTAACTCATGCAACAGGAATGACATACTCCAGATAAATCTTTATCTATATAGGTGGACTCTGTAGACATAGCACAGTGAAGCTTATCTATTCCTGCAATCCATAATGCAAGATGTTGTTCTACTTGCAGATATGTCTTGTCTTTAGTTGTCCTGTCCTAGACAAAGTGATTCAATTAAAAATTTGCTTCTTTTGAAAACAAAGGAGCAGGTCACAATTCACGTAAGTATTTAAGTACCTACACCTGTACTTCCCTAACTTAGGACCAGAGATGTTAACTCCCATTTAAGAATAGAAGCCACTGCTCTGGGATGAAATGTGTTTTTCAAGTATTCTGTTTTAAATGATTGGGGGTGCAGATGCAGAAAAATTCATGTATGTCTTTTAATTTACTTCTTAAATTGTCAAGTATTTATTCTGCAATAGATTCCTTAGTTTACTTTTGTTTATATGTCTTAGGGAAGCTGATGTTGTCTTGAAGTATCTAAAGGAACAATGCGATGCAAAGAAGATTGGTATCGTTGGGTTTTCCTGGGGTGGAATGGCAGTACATCACTTGATGCTGAAAAATCCTCAATTAACCGCTGGGGTGTCCCTCTATGGTAGTGTAGAACACATGAAAACTTGTATGGGCTCACACCACTATGCATAGTTTGTAAGTCTAGTTATTGCTTTGTAACAATTTCTGTGAATACTCAACTCAAAGGTGAGTTGGAGATTTTAATTATGATAATTGCAGCAATATGCTATACGGGTATCAAAATTTAAGAATGGTGGATTCCAGAAAAAAATTGTTTCCTTTTGCACAGAAATTACCTTTTTTTTTTGTGCTTGGAGAGTGGGGAAATATATTTTCCAAATGCTTTTCTCTCCATTGGAACAGAAACTGTCTGGATCTAAAAAAATATATTTAATAAGTAAATAGCAATTTTGTCTCTTAATTTGCCATTTATCTAGCAAGACTGTTAACTTCACTAACAGCAGACTGTTTCTCAAATACATTACAGGAATAATTAGGGACTCTGAAGAAAGATACAATTTACTAAATCCCACGTTTTTCATTTTTGGTGAGAAAGACCACACTATTTCTTATGATCAGGTAAGTTGCTATACTGGAAATGATTTTTCTTTTCCCATAGTTCTTTTATTCCACACAGAAATCCTAGCTTGTTAGAAAACGTTTTTGGGTACACGAAATCGACAGGCTGGATTGTTTTGCTTATATTTTAACTTACCCCCTATCTTGCTTCGGTTATTCAAAGCTTCTTTTGTGAAGCGAGAAATACAGTAAAGATCAGTCATCAGTCTCTGAGTGGTTGGACAAGCGGAGTGTGAAACTGGGCAGGGAGATCCAACTGGTATGAGCCAAACACGTCAAGAACTCGGATATTACTGCTATGGTTGAGGCAACAGGGAGTTAAGCCACTGGATTTAGACTTTGAATGGAAAAAAAATAATCAGCCTAGTAACTGAACTTTCTGATGATGTGGACCAATGACTAATTGCTTTTGGTACACGAAGACAAAATGAACTGTGTCAGAAGAGTGGGCGTGAATTTTAAGTAAGACAATGACAACTTTTGAACTCTGTTTTGACTCCTGGCTGCCATCTATATTCTGACATAACCCCTATTGCAAGCATATCTGAAAGGCTGGATAAATATACGGGTAGGAAACTGGTGCCCTCTTCTGTGCAGAAATTCTTTCTCTTCAGTGACAAGGATAACATACCACCTCTAGCATAGTTTGTTGTGTAGGAGTAGGGTCTAACTGGGGAACTGGCAGTGTGCTCTGGGAATGCAGAAACCAATCATTATTTACTTCTGTGTTATTCAGCATGTTGATCTGTACCTCAAATATGTGTCTCCTCTGCACAGGAAAACAAATTCTTCACTCACTGTCCCCTTTTTATGGTGAAAGTGGGTTTTTTTTCCCCAGGGGCACAATTTTCATAAATACATTTTTTCCATCATACGTTACACATTGAAACCATACCTTTCTCTCCTGACGCTTTCTCTCTGAGCTATCTGTGCAGATTGCGTAAGAAAAATTACTGCATTTAAAAAATAAAATAAAATCCTCAAATACATTTTTTTTCTGCACTGAGCAACAAAAGGCTCCGTGGAAAAAAATGTGAAAATGAAATAAATTACAGTACTGTCTCTAATCTGCATGATGGGTAGAATTAACTTGCAGGGGCAAAATAAGTGATCATTCTCCTTTTTTCTGACTTTTTAATGGAAATGAGCACAAAAATGTGTCTACACATGTGTACAGGTACATAATCACATGGTAAGTACACACATCTGTGTGTACGCATGTGTGTACTTATCATCAACAGATTGTGCAGGACCTGTGTCTTTTTGTTATATACAGTAAACTAAAAAAACCCACAAAACCAAACCCTGTGTTTTCTTAAAGTCTCTTACTAAGCCTATCAAAACATTTTGGACTGAGAATCACTGAGGTTTAGGGAATATGTTATCTCAAGATCAGGGCTTAAAATTAGGTTGCAAACCATAAAAAGTCTCTGAATAGAAATGCACCTGTTCCATTATGGCAATGAGATTACCAAACCATCTCTGCAGTAACTGCTGGGTTCTCAGACTCAGCCATACTTTTAAAAAAACATTTCAGTCTTGCATTCCAAAGAGGGGTTTTCTCATCTGTTGAGCGACAGAACCTGCTTCAAGTGTGACAGCTGAGAAAAGACAAAGATGTAGCAATATGAAAAACAGCAAGTTTGGCAAACTTAAAAAAAAAAAGCCATGATATAATGGAAAAATGCTTCCTTTTACAGATCACTTTACTGGAGGAGAAGTTGAAACAGTATTGTAAAGTTGCATATAAAATTAAAGTTTATCCTGGACAAGTTCATGGATTTGCACAGTTGAAGCCAGAAGATATGAAACCTGATGATAAACCTTACATTGAAGAAGCTAGAAAGGATATGATTGATTGGATCAAAATATTTATTTGACAAAAGCGTAAAGTAACACTAGGCTTTAAGATCAGTATTGGATTTAATTAAATTTTAGAGAAGAAAATGGTCAAGGGAAAACTATCTGGTTTTAAAAATTGTCACAAATAAAAATAGGACCATTTTAATTTATAGTTCTTAATTATTTTTTTAAAGGATTTACACAAGATTGCAAAATCAAAGTTGGACTAAAGGATGATTAGGCATTAAAAGTTGATTGAATTTATCTTGCTTTGTATTTGCCTCATTATTCTGCATTATGACATCAATAGTAATGATATTGTTTATTTATTTGTCTATGGTAGTGAGCATGACTTCATCCTAACTTTACCTGAGTAGTTTCATGATTTATTTTGGTATGATGATTGGTGGTCATAGAAATACCCTGGTTTTGCATACAGACTTTTTTTTTTATTAACTACAAAGCATTTTGCCTCAGTCTTCACTGGCAAATGCTTAAGCCACACTGCCCAGGTTGCAGAAGGCAGGGACTGGGAGAATGCAGAACCGCCCACTGTAGGAGAAGATCAGGTTCGAGAATATCTAAGGAACCTGAAGGTGCACAAGTCCATGGGACCTGATGAGATGCATCCACAGGTCTTGAGGGAACTGGTGGATGAAGTGGTCAGGCCACTCTCCATCATATTTGAGAAGTCCTGGCAGTCCGGTGAAGTTCCCACCGACTGGAAAAGGGGAAACATAACCTCATTTTTAAGAAGGGAAAAAAGGAAGACCCAGGGAACTACAGGCCGGTCAGTCTCACCTCTGTGCCTGTCAAGATTATGGAGCAGACCCACCTGGAGACTCTGCTCAGGCACATGGAAAATAAGGAGGTGATTGGTGATGGCCAATACGGCTTCACTAAGGGCAAATTGTGCCTGACAAATTTGGTGGCCTTCTATAATGGGGTTACAGCATTGGTGGATAAGGGAAAGGCCACTGATGTCATCATCTACCTGGACTTGTGCAAGGCATTTGACACTGTCCCGCATGACATCCTTGTCTCTAAATTGGAGAGACATGGGTTCGATGGATGGACCATTCGGTGGATAAGGAATTGGCTGGATGGTCACACTCAAAGAGTTGTGGTCAATGGCTCAATGTCCAAGTGGAGAACAGTGACAAGTGGCATTCCTCAGGGGTCAGTACTGGGACCGGCACTGTTCAACATCTTTGTCGGTGACATGGACAGTGGCATCGAGTGCACCCTCAGCAAGTTTGCCGACGACACCAAGCTGTGTGGTGTGGTCGACACACTGGAGGGAAGGGATGCCATCCAGAGGGACCTTGACAGGCTTGAGAGCTGGGCCCATGCGAACCGCATGAAGTTCAACAAGGCCAAGTGCAAGGTCCTGCAGTGGGTCGGCGCAATCCCAAGCACAACTATAGGCTGGGTGAGGATTGCATTGAAAGCAGCCCTGAGGAGAAGGACTTGGGGGTATTGATTGATGAGAAGCTCAACATGAGCCAGCAGTGTGCACTTGCAGCCCAGAAAGCCAACCGCGTCCTGGGCTGCATCAAAAGAGGTGTGACCAGCAGGTTGAGGGAGGTGATCCTGCCCCTCTACTCGGCTCTTCTGAGACCCCACCTGGAGTACTGCGTCCAGCTCTGGGGGCCCCAGTACAGGAGAGACATGGAGCTGTTGGAGCGAGTCCAGAGGAGGGCCACGAAGCTGATCAGAGGGCTGGAGCACCTCTCCTATGAAGACAGGCTGAGAGAGTTGGGGTTGCCTGGAGAAGAGAAGGCTCCGGGGAGATCTAATTGTGGCTTACCAGTACCTGAAGGAGGCCTACAGCTAAGATGGTGAGGGTCTGTTTATCAGGGAGTGTAGTGACAGGACAAGGGGTGATGGGTTTAAGCTGAAGGAGGGTAGATTTAGATTAGATCTCAGGAAGAAATTCTTCACTGTGAGGGTGGTGAGGCACTGGAAGAGGTTGCCCAGAGAAGCTGTGGCTGCCCCATCCCTGGAAGTGTTCAAGGCCAGGTTGGATGGGGCTTTGGGTAACCTGGTCTAGTGGAGGGTGTCCCTGCCCATGGCAGGGGGGCTGGAACTAGATGATCTTTAAGGTCCCTTCCAACCCAAACCATTCTATGATTCTATGGTTCTATATACTGCTGTACTGAGTGGAATTTCACATGCATGAAATGAACATTTGGCTATGTTAAGGAGTTAGGAAGGAATGGTGGTGTTAGGTGGCAACCTCCAGGTATTCCCTTGGCAATGTTAAGAAGGGCACTTCTAGTATTCCTTCATCAGTGCCTAGGTAAAACATAACCAGTCCCCCTTGGCTGGGGCTGCAACCCAGGCGTAGGTACTGTGGAAGCAGTGGGTTTACTGTCCTGGCCCAAACTGTGGTGATCAGGCACAGGGCTGGCAAACAGGTGCCCCCACTCAGTCCTGCTTATATTGTTTGCTTTACATTAGATCCCTTGTTCCTCTCTCAAGTTCTTCCCCTTTATCGCCTCACAAGTACACAACGTATAAACAACAATAAACATCCCTGTTTACTCTTTTTACTCCTACCCCACCGGCTCCAGTTTTGTTGGCCTGCCGACTTATTATTATTTACTTTTTATTTCATTGCCTTGGTAATGACTTGCAACTTGTGCTTACTCAGAGATCCTCTAAGGGACCCATGTCCCTTTACATTTTCTACACCACCTGTCAGTTTCTCACCCTGTTGCCTTGTTAACGTAGCCATACCTCAAGGCCAGCTATCTGCATGGGTATGACTGTCCCTTTGGTATCAGGAACATTCAGCAGTTTCACATCACACGTTGCTCTCCTATCAGTGTCACTATATAGTCACAGTATTGCCGGCGTACCTCAACAGCCTGAGGGCGTTACACTGCCAGAGTGCGTTGGACAATATTGCTGTGAGAAGTCACGACGTTGGAGGCACTGTACAAACCGTATTCTGCTCAGCAACATTCCCTCCGGCATCGAGATGGACGAATAAAAGAAAAATGCGTGTGCACGTGTGTTTTAAAGTACCTCCTTGGGTGTGCTTTGTGACTCTAAACAGGGTTTCGTACGGTTCGGGGAGGGGGCCTAGAGAAGCGCTACCAATTCCCCCCACCTCCTCTTTTCACCTGCAGGCCTCGCCTCTCCCGTAAGAAGCCGGGGTCTGGCGGCTCCGCCCGGGAGGGTCCGCCGCGTCCCGGGAGCTTGAGGCCGCCTTTCGCCCAACGAGGGAGAGGCGCCTGCGACTGGGCACCGGCTGCAGCCGAGAGCCCTCCCCGCCCCGGATCCCAGCAGCCGGCGCCGCCCGTTGCGTGCCTGGCGTCGGGCGAACGACACGCCGCGGGCGCGACTGGTAACGGCTGCGCCCTCAGGCGCGGTATCGCACCGCGGTTCCCGCGGAGGGGCATTGCTTGGGCCTCTCTGGCGGAGAAAGACGAGGGAAGGCGGGAGCGGGGCGGCCGAGGCTTGCCGCTGGAGGCCGGGGAGCCAGGCGAGGCAAGGCGAGGCGAGGCTGGGAACTCGGGACGGCCAGGTCGGGGGGCTGACGGCACCCCGGAGTGCTGCAGCCTTCGCCCACCCGCGGGGGCGGTGGAAGAGGCCCTGTCAGGTGGGCACAGGGGAAGGCGAGGGGGCAGCAGGCGTTTGGGGAAGCGCTGGGCTTTGAGAAGGGGAGGATGTTTCACAACGAAGCTGTGGAGCAACCTGCCCAGAGAAGTGGTGGAATCCCCTCCTTCGGAGGGTTTCAAAACCCCTCAGGGTGAAGCCTGCAGCGGCGCAGTCGGGCTTAGAAGCTGTCCTGACCCACAGCAGGTGGTCGGATGAGGTGGCTTGTAGAAGCGCTTTCAACCTCAAACTTGCTCTGACCCCCAGAATCCCTGTGGCAGCCTGGTGCTTTCTGCATGATAACCCAAATCTGTGTTAGCTCACGTCCCTGAATGGCCATACCAGATCCCTAGCTCTGTGTTGTGTAGCCAAATGTCCAGGTTCCGATCCTGCACCATTACCACCACTCTTGTCCCTGTGTGCCTTCATGACCTCAGAAAAATCTTCCAAATATTGTGGGTTTGTGAAGGCAGTGCCATACATAATGTCATTTTTGTAGGAGACAAGGGATGAGCATGATGAAGCTTTTGCTAATTGTGAAAATATAAATTTGAGGGAGCTGGGAAAGCAGCGTCTGCTGTGGGTTGTCCTGAACTAAAAAATGTCAGTTGCATTATTGCTGTTAAAAACCTGCTTGAAGTGGGCTGGAAAGAGAGATTGCATGCGCAGCAGCTTTCTCCTGTTTGTTTTCCCAAATACTACACAAATAAGAATTCAGTGGGGAGCCTCCTTAGATGAAGCTAATGAGCCAGGTCTTGTAGCTGTGGGATAGCATGGATGGGACACAGCTGCAGGTTGTGTAAACAGCTTTTATAGAAGAGGTGTGAAAGCCTGCCTGTATTCTTCTCCAAATGCGCTGAGCCCGGGTCATCAGGGCTGGCACGGCATGTCTCCAGCCATGCTGGGGATCCAGGCTCTCCTGCTGTTCACAGCCCATGGCCACGGGTGCCATGGCTTCTGGGACCCATGATAAATTGTTCCCAGGCTCGGTTGGCTGACCTTGGTGGCGGTGGATGCCCCGACCTCATCCCGGTTCGTTCCCCTCTGCCCTTATCCCCCCTCCTCAGTGTGCAGGTAAGGAGTTTTCAGGCAGCATGTAAACTTTCCTCCAGGTCTTTAAAAGACATATTGAAGCAGGATTCCTCACACCTGTGGAAAGGGATGGATGGTTTGCCTCAGGAGAAAGGAAGGAGGTGTTTTCTGCGCATAACCCCTAGCTGCTCAGCCCAGACGTAACTCTAGGCGAGATCTGATGCTGTTTGCTATCATAGCTAGCTTTTCAGTACTGCATTAGAAGCAGCGTGTTTAACAGCTTCACAGCCATACTCGCTCCAGGAAATGTCCACGAGGTGGGGCCCCTCTCCTTGATTGTCACGAAGAAGACTTTTAGGGGGTTTTGCTCTAACTACAGTAATCAAGACTCTGAATGGTCCCTGTCAAATCCTGCAGTAAAGGTACACCACTGTCAGAGGAAACCTGGCTTCCTAGTAAGTGGCAAGCTGTTGCGAGCAAAGCTGCTGAATGTTGTCTCTGCATGCAGCAGGACACTGTAGCCTGCTGGATTGTGATAAAATGTGGAATGTCACCTCCTCCTTAGGACTCTAGTTATTCAGAGGGAGCCCTGGTTGTGATACAACATTGTCACACCCTGTATTTCCTTTGCACTTCTGAATGTTTATCGGTTTATCTCCTGTACGTGGCAAAATAAGATTGCCTTGGGATATCATTAAAACTTGATAAGCCAATGAGCTGGAAGAGGCATGATTTGAATTGCACCCTGAGGGTATTCTGGTTATGCTTGCTCATCATGAGTAAGATCTTTTTTTCTTGTATAAATGAATATAAATGGAGGTATACTGAGCCGCTTAAGGGAATTTTAACCATGACAAATGGTATTAAGTCCAAAATGCTGAGTTAATCTCCTTGTAATTCTCTGTTACTTAAACTTGGTTGGCAAAATAGTGCAAAATCACGTTAAAATGACTCAGCAAACTAAAACTCAATTGAGAGGGGACGTACCTTAAGCAATCCAAATATCTGTCACTCAAGAAGTAGTATTCAAAGAACAGCAATTAGTAAATCTGAACTTCTGCCATCCAAGCATCGCCAGTGCTTGTTTAAAGGTAGGAGAAGCAGCCTCTGCTATAGTATGGACTGTTGTGGAGACCATTTTTCCCAGTTTTGTGTCTGGCACTCCTGTCACTTGAGGATCAGAACTCGCTGGATGAGAAGACAGGGAGTTGCCACCTTGATGACATGTCGTAGAGGAAGCAGGAGAAGGGCCAATGAGGTGTTTCTGAGCAATGGGAAGAATAAACAGAGGGATGAAGGAGAAGGCACAGACGTGTTTCAAACTAGAGCTGTTTTGAATCTTGTTATGTATTCCTGTGTTGATGCTGTATCCCCAGGCTCACCACTGTGGGAGGGAGAACAGCACAGATGCTGTTGTGCTATGGCTGCAATATTAGAAGTTCACAGATTGGACTCTCTGCCTCAACTGGGTCTTACCAAAATTGTTTTGCTGTTTGGTTTTATTTTATAGAGGGGGCTTATGTGATAGCCTAAATCTCGCAACTGGGAAGGGTAAATCAAGGCAATGGAAATACCAGATCTGGGCTGTAAATATGTCATGTGTGGCATGATAAAATGTGACAAAGTGTCTAAAACTGTGAGACTGTAAAGTATAAAACTGTGAGACTGTATAGTGAGTAATTTTTTGGAAAAAAAAAGAAAGGCAAGGCATGAAGGCATGCAGCATTTTAAAGTCATGATAAAATTCACACTTCATAAAGCTTTGAAAGAAAAGTCAAAAGAGATGGCAGTGCAGCTGATTTCCTAGGCGGAGATCAAATGTGAATAGTTGATACGTTAAAAATCTTCATCTGCCTGAGCTGTGACAAGTTTGAACTGTATTTCATTTGAAGTTTCACAGCTGTACCAGATAAATTTTGGGGGTACGAGGAGAAACAAGTGTTTTTCTCATGGTCTGCTAAACTTCTGTATTAATCCCTTCTGTGAATAGGGCCTGTGAATTGAGGCCCTTCCCCTATTCTTAACATACTTTTGAAAATCTGCATCCATGTCAGTCTAATTAGTACTTTTTACCAAGCATTCACTTTGTTCAAAGGAAGGTTATGCTGTGAATTTCGGCACGTTTGTAGGGGTAGTCTCAGCAGCACAAGATGATTTACCCCTTTCTGTGAATAATTTGTAAACATTCTACAAGTTGTTATATTTTTTAAAAAAACTTAATAATGCAGCATGTTGTTGTTTATTAAAACTTGGCAATACTGTTATTTTTGTTTAAACACAGCTTGTGTTTTAACATGTATTTTTAAACAGATTTATTTTCAAAGAAATCTTAAATGTAAATAATTTTTCATACACCTTACTGCTCAGATGAGCTGCTTGTGAAGGAAAACAGTCAGCAAGCACGATGGTAAGAGAGTTGTTCTAAGTCTGGTTAGTTATACAGAGTGCATTTGAAGTCTCATGCCCTTGCTTTGCCCGAGATTTGGAAAAGGTACTTCTGCCTCAGTGTCATGCTGGCAAAGCTGCAGTCAGTCTAACTGGCAGGTTAAACTCCAGCTGCATTTTTGGAGGTTATATGGTGACTGATTTCAGAAGGTCGGGAGACGAACTTTGTTCAAAAAGCACTGTTGAGAGACGTCCTTAAAGGGGACCAGTTCTTGGTGCTGGGAACCTCTCCGTGTGTCACCCCAAAGCATATTGTCCTGTGAAAAGAGCATAACTAGTGTAAAGAGGCAGGATTTGGAGTAATTTGTTTTGTTGTTCACTGTATTTTCTTGTTTTGCTTTTAATACCATTTACCATGTGGCACACATTTGTAGCAGACAAATTGAAGGGGGGAGGGAGTACTGGAAGTGTATTAAAGAGCTGTTTGAATTGGAACATCTAGAAGGAGATAAGTGGTTAAGATATACTCCTAACAAAAAGTAGTTAAGCACTGAGGAGTGCATTTGATTTTTATTGCCAGCATGCTGCATTTCCCTTTAGCAAGGGGACCAGCCAGACCAAGGAATATCGTTCCAGTGCATGCATTTACATGGGAAGAGAAACTAGCTCTTGTTAATAAGCAAACAATGCAATTTTGATCAGTTAAGAGTGATGGCAGAGTTAGATTAAACAGCTTCTCAAACTGGGGTAGAAAAAACGCTCTGTGTGTGACCACCTACTGTTTGGTGGAGGGGGGAAGAGTAGGGGGCACCAAAAGTTAGTTGGGTTTAAAAAGGTGCTCCAGTGGCCTATCTCCAGTTCAAAGGAACAGGAAATTGAGCTTGAGGGCTCCTTCTGAGAAGACCTCTTAGGTCATAAACTTGTTGGAAACCTCTCTTCACTTGAGGAGTAATGAAGTAGCTTCTAGTTTGTCCTTTGAAATGTATATCTCTGGAGAAGGTACGTATCTGTGATGTATGAGGACATGTTATATACACAACACTGATATATGTCTATTTTTCTAACAGTTCTCAATTCAGATTACATAGTGTGTAACTCTCAGAGAAAACCCTCTGCTGATTTACCTTCTCTGAGTTGATTTATTAGAACTTTGAGAGATGCTAGATAGTGATAGGTTCCCTGGGAATGGGCTGTAGGCAGCAGGGGATACAAGGGGGACAGCAAAGCACATGTAAGCAGCAACTGCAGCAGCCTTGGATCCTCCATAGAGGAGAGGAAAGGGGACATACACAATGAAAACTTGAAGGGAAAAAATAGTCAGAAAAGCAGCATGTTAACAGTGGGGTCTCACAGGAGTAATAGCAAGGGGTTACCAGGCGCCAGCCTGTGAGGAGGACCACGTGAGAGGAATGGTTATGAAGCGCAGCATGTGGGGACATCACATGGAAATGTAGTTATCACATGCCGGATTGCTCCAGGCACAAAGCTGGGAATGGTGGGCTGACATAAGCCCTTCTTCTGGCCTTACCGCACTCCTGGGTTATGCTGACTGACCTGGAATTCATGAATATGTAGGGCAACCAGAGAAGGCTGGTGTCAAGAGCCTGTTTACAGTAAACATCTGGAGCTTTTACTTCTAACCTTGCAGTACCAAGTGGGTATTACTAGGTGTCTGGAGGGGACTGCAGGGACTGCGTGAAGATTATGACCCATAATCACAGTTGCTACTGCAAATAAATTATATTACTGTTTGTCTTCTTTTGCTTTCCTGCAGATTCTGAGATGGCTAATGAATCGAGGCCCTGCCCATGTGGTATTGGAGACAGGTTTGACTATGAGGGTTGTGGGCAGGAAGTACAAGTTGAGCACATCAAGGCGTATGTTTGCAAACCACCCGCAAGCACTGACAAAGCTGTGATTGTGATTCATGATATATTTGGATGGCAACTCCCAAACACCAGATACATGGCTGATATGCTAACAACTAATGGATACATGTAAGAAATCTTTTCTTCTCCAGGAAATCCCACTCTTTATGATTTCTAGCCTTACGTTGGAACTGTTATTCCCATACATGAGACGAAACTATTACCAGGACAATTTAAGTGATATATTTGCATAATACAAAGACACAAAGGAACATTGCTGTGAACTGCTGCAGAGTACAGCAGGCTTCCTTCATAGTTTGCTGTTTACAGAAGAAATGACTGCACTCATAGAACACGTAGAATATTGAAAACAAGGATGCAGTAAAAGTGATTTTGATGCATTTCCCAGCAATATGAAATGGCTTTTAAAATAGTGTATTCTGAAACAGAAGTGTGTATTTTGTTTTTAGAAGTCTTTTTAAAGTAAAGTCATGCAAACTAAATTATATGATGAGATTTAAAAAAATTGTCATCAGCAGAAATATGAATAAATGTCATATATTTTGAATATGATATTGAATATCTCATATGCACACATGGGGTATGAAATACGATCCCTTTCCCCCCTGCAGATTTTTCATGCTCGTTTTTGGTGCCCTACAGGAGTTAAATCCTAAAATGCAGCAACATCTTGGGATAACTGGATATACTGCAAGGTATTCCATTTACAGTATACATTACAAACATTCATATAAAGTTGGGACTGGCCTGCAGTTCCAAAAAGCAAACCTCCACCCAATTCTGTAGTGGTCTAGTTTTGAGAGATGATGCCTTTCAGCCTGTGGAGCATGAGGGAAGTCAGATGTCAGCAGACAGCTGCCACATGGCTGAGATCTGTCTGCGGAGCTGAAAGCAGCTCTACGTCTCTGTGAGATAAAGATACTACCTTTGTCAGGATTAGGGTTTTCTGACACACTAGAAGGATGATTTGGCCTATAGTCTGCTCCTTGCTACTGTCTTTCCTGAGGACTTGACGTCCCCTATTCTGTTCCATTATTGGAAGTATGTTTGTCTTGTGACAAAATGCAATTATTCTCAATGTGAGACCGGACGTACACCTTTCATGCTGTGCAGCGTGCTGGCGAATTGCTAGTATGACAGTGTGCTTCCTTATTACAGTAAGAGTCCACTCAGTCAAAAGTACCCACTGTCTGATGAATTGGTATTTCTCCACACTGCCTTCCTGTAATTTTTCCCTGTCATTCATGACATGTCATACTTTTTGTAACACCTTCTTTCTCTCCGCCTGTACTGCTAATATCACAGTGGTCAAGGGAAGAAGGCTGGGGTTTCCATTGTTCTAGGCGGGAGGAGAGCTGAGAGTTTTCATGCAGCAGTGTCTGAATGAAGAGAGGCCATGTGTGTCTTCCCTGATTGCTTCAAGATGCTCCTGAACTGGTGCACCAATGTTTATTGAGAGGAAAATAGCTCTAGTGCAGTATGGGATGCAAAGCTATGAGAGACCACATTAGGACTGATGGCTTATGGTATCTTATCAGGCTAATTTGAGTGGGGAAGAACCTGTTCTTCTGCATGGCCTTCAAAGCAATACATAGCGTTTCTGACAGGTACTTATCCAAAGGCTGTGCAATTTTGCCCATACCATTCCAAACACAAGTATGCTGTAGATGTCAATGTTTTTTCATAGAAATGATCAAACACAGTAAAAAAAATGAAAATGCTGGCAATGTACTTTGTTCTGCTTTAGGCCAAACTGATCCAGTCATTTCACCATGACCATTGAAATACATACTGTGTGTCTGAGGAGGAAGAGAGCCAAAGGCATTTAATAAATGAAAGATAATAGCAGATTCCCAGGGATCCCATTGCTGCACTGGACTTGGGAGAACACAGAGCAGCTTCCGGGAGCGACCTAGTGATGGCAGCCTCTGGAATCCTTGCTTGTTTCCTTCTGCATGAGGAGACTCTATTATCCACTGGTGATTGCACCATCACAACTCAGCTGCTGGTCATGTAACACATTTTGGCTGAGGTCATCCTGAGCCAGTGTTTGGGCACCCCTGTGATGCAGGCAGGAACTCTTTAGTACTGAGTGCACTCTTACTGTACTTCCCTTTTTCCAGTCACCAAATGAAGTCTGTGGTAAAACACTCCTCCATTTCTTCCCACACAATTTCCCTTCACTTGTTCGTTGCTGACCTCAGTCCATCAGGTGTTTGGGTTTTTTTTTCTCACTCATAAGTAAGCCTTGTGATGTGCTCTGTAGTAAATAACTATTTTATGTAATTGTCTTTGTTTAAATGTAAGCCATTAACGATGGATTTATGTTAAATGGTATTATGTTGTATGCAAACTCTCAAATATTTGTGATCAGGACCGAGTTTGATCATCTTTTACAAGATAATCTATTGTTTTACTGTATATGGTTTCAAATTAGATACTCAAAATAGGTAAAATACTAGGGATAAAAATATTTCTATTTTCTAGATTTGTATCACAAATTGTATTGTGTGGTTTAGTCATTGAAAAAAGCCTATATAGATACCTATAAATGTTTTCTAAAGCTCATGGGAGTTTCTATAGAATAGTTAACAATGGTGTTTAAAAACATTACTTTCTCAGGAAAAAAAAACCCAAAACAAAATTATGCCTGAATAGAAACTTTACATGCTATGAAGGGCCAGAAAACCTCAGTGTTTGATTAATTAATTCAATTTTGATTTCACACGCTTGTGTGTCTGTGTGTGCAGAGCCATCTGCCCAGACTTTTTTGCAGGGAGAGAAGCTTGGAAGCCTTCTGATGACTGGTCCAAGTTTGATGATTGGCTGAAAAATCGAGATGCCAGGAAAATAAACAAGTAAGACATCGGGAAGCTGGATATCATGTTGCATGCTGCTGTCAGATATTGCTTTTTTTTTCGTTTTTTTTTTTTTTTTTGCTTTGAGATTGGATGCAGCTAACCTACCAGTGAAGGTAGCCTTTTTTTAATGACTCCTTAGAAGCAGACAGAATCAGTGACCTTTTATTTTGCCTTGAACAGAGTTCAAGAACACTCAGCAGTTGCCCCAGGTAGCTGATGGCTGGATCATCTGTTATCAGGGCACAGTGAGGACCAGCGGCTCACTAGGAGACAGGGTGCTCAGAGCCAAAGAGGAGTATCGGCTGGCAGTGCCAGGGCCCCATCCCACAGTACTCTAGAAAGATGGGCAGGGCAGGCACTTAGGATGGCAGTCAGAGTCAACTGAGGCAGGTCTGAGGTCAAGCTGCTGTCTGGGAGCCTCTCCCCATGGTCACTAGAAGGAATGGAGCAGCCCTCAGCTGCACTGTCTCTAGACTGACCCTGAGTCCTGGCAGCAAACCCCTGGGGGAGGGAGGATTGGATGTGTTCAGGGGTCTTAACACAGATTTGGTGTGCAGCCTCGCCTTTTCACTGTAAAGAATTTTTAAGACCAAGTTTGCTGTGATTTGAACTCATGGTGTGTTGGCCGCCTTTAAAAAAAATGCTAACTTTGGACAACATGAGCCAAGAGTCCTCTGCTAGCACCTTAGTTATATTGCACAGCTACATAGCAGTGAGAGAATAGAGCTGTTTGCTGCTACAACCTTAAAGTCAAACTCTTGGCTTAGCAAAGGCCAAGGGAAAGGTATAAGCTTGTACTTACATGCCGACTATACGCTCTTGTAGTTAGTGGGATCAAGGACATCTTCATTAGCTCCTAAAGATGTTATCCAGGCACCATTGCTGAAGAAACTCTGTTGGTTCCAGTTCTGTCCAGGTGTTGGTGTAACTGCATCCGCTTTTCTGTGTTGGCATTTTGCTCAGATTTCCTGGATGCAGATAAGCTCAGTTATACTAGAATGTCCTTAACTCATAATTTTCTTCTAGTAATGGGGTCTATAATACCTATTTTAGATTTCTCTTGCAGATTTTGAACCAGACTTTACTGATGTCTTCCTGAACTGTAGCAGTGTTTGCAGCACCTCTTGTTTTGTTCTTTCCTGAGACAATCTAACAGGCAGCTTTAGGGCTTCTTCCTCTTCTCAAAGGCAGACCGTGTGGTCCAAATTAGCATGTCTCCTCACAGCAGAAACACACCACCATTGGAGGGAAATAGGACCGATTTCTTCAGCGTGCTGATTAACACCTTGGGATTCTTTTGTTAATGTGTGTGTCCTAGGCAGAGTGACAGAAAACTGTGAGTAGAAGGGACACTGACAGAGTTACTCAGATTTGACTCAAAACCAAACAGGATGAAATATTTGAAGGAGGGAGGAAGAATGACGGCTGGAACAGCTAAAATAATAGGCAAGGTCCAACTATTGCTCTTCATTGAAAGAGTTTTGCTACTGTTTGTAGACCAGGTGTGTTCTTGGGCTGTTGAACTCAGGCTGCTACAGGACGCCAAGGTCCTTTGCCAAGCTAAAGTGTTTTCTTCTCTGTAACTTGGACTAGAATCTTCTGGTCTCTAAATCCTGGCGTAGGGGTAGTGCCCTGCAGCCATTTGGCTGCTTGTATGGTAAGTGACCCTCATGTCCTCAGTGAAGAAGTGCATGTAGGGACCATTGAGAAACAGAAGGGGAGTGCTTCACACATGAAGGTGTCTTTGAGGAACACAGCTCAGACGGTGATCTGTGGCTTGTCATGGCTTCCAGTTAGCTTGGTATTTAAACTGTTGGTTAATTTTAACTTGTTAGTAAGTAAAGTCTCCTGTTGTTTCAGTCCTGCCCAAGATATCATGTCTTCCCCTCCTGTGTGCAATGCTGCCCGAGCATTTATCAGCAAAGACCTGTCACTAGCAGAGGTGCTCTGCTGCCTTAATAACACAGAAGGAAGCTGTTGGCAAGACAGTACTGAGAAGGGGTCAGACTAATTAGAGACCAAACTAATCAACTTCCTGGGATAGCAACTGTCTGTCTTGGACTGTTGGGAGTAGCTACATTCGAGGTTGCTGGTCTTAGGTATTTGGTGAGAAGGTTATGGAAGACATAACTGAATCATTTCCAGAGAGCTCCTGTCTCAGAAGGGTCAGTTGTCGTGGAAACTTTTAGTTTGGAATCTGTCCAATCTCTGCTGCAATGGGAAGGGCTCTGACTGGCATTTCTTAAGCGCGATTCACATGTTTCAAGTGTCAGCTCCAGTGAAGAAATAATTTTTTGGCACTTGATTTGCTTCTCTGTGTGTCTGTGTGTGTTGATGGATCATGTGGTATTTGCGAGGCTGATGTATTGCCAGTGTATATAGTTTGTGTGCCCCAGGGGGCAAGGAACTGGGGCTGAAAATCTAGTTTTGAGGTGGCATAAAAGACTTAACTGATACCTCTCTCCCATCAATGCTTTTCCTTTACTGTCTCTGCATGGTGACACCTGCTTCAGGGGTAAATGGCTATTTTCAGAATACAGCATCTGGGCAAGGTGTATTTCAAGCTACATTGTAAATGCTGAAACTGTGTTTGTTACATTGACTTTCCCACAGCAAATATCTCTGATGCTAACTTACAGTTATTGTCAGCATTTTGACTGTCTGATGAATAGTATTCTCTGGAGAGGTTTGTATTCCTTTTTCTATCTATGTTTACAAAGCAAAAATTCATCCAGCTTCTCAGAGAATTTTAAGCTTTTTTAACTCTTAGGTAGGTGTTTAATCAATCGTCTACTTTCCATCCCTTTAGGTTTCCTTTGATGTATGTTATTTATGTTCCATTTTTGTTTAATTCCATTCAGGTTTTTTTTTTCTCTTTCTGATGATTACAGATTAGCAACCCCTAATATTTGTCTGAAATAATGATTTATTTAAAGTGTATGAAAGAAAATATAGTGGCACCATGATATGGGGATGCTTATATGCGTCTCTGTATTGTCTTTTTATATTTCCAAATACTGGTTTTACTATGGGTGCTTAATTTGCATTTTCTTATGTGTTCCAGAGAAGCTGATGCTGTCCTGAAATATCTAAAGGAACAGTGTGGTGCAAAGAAATTAGGGGTCATTGGTTTTTGTTGGGGTGGTATCGCTGTTCATCACCTGATGATGACATACCCGGAATTAAAGGCTGGTGTATCTCTCTATGGTAGGTAAATACAAGGATGTAATACAAGCAGGTACACATGCATATGTATATGGTGTAGCTTAAATACTCGATCTAGCATTATTTCTTCAAATCAGGCTGTCAGCTGATGAAGAGAAATATTTTCAGCAGAGTAGGAAGGATATTATGCAAAGAAGATGGTGGTGAGGATATTTTTTCCTAGTTTCAGAATGGGTCATAGCAGCTATGTCTTTATTTCAGGTCTGGACACACATACGTGTTGTCCTTCAGTCATCTTCCCAATTTAGCTCCCTTTTCCTGTTTACTACTGCTCCGCATGCTGCAAAGCTAGAACTTCACACGGGAGCAGAGTGTGTTATTTTTGCTGTAGCTACTCTGTAAAGTTAGGTTGTGGTTATTTTAACACCAGCTTTCCTTTTATGCTCTGCTCAAGAAGCTGGGATAGCTAAACTGATTTTGCTAATGTTCTCAGAATGTAAATTTTGGGCTACTTATTAAAGCATTGACTTTCCTAGTCAGTTCGAAAGAACTCAAGCTTGTATGCACGGAAGGCATCTTTCAAGTCTTATTAATTCAGATACTCAGTCTGTATCTTAAAAAACTGGCTTAAAAAGAGTTTTAATCTAGGAAGGTATTCTTCTAGGAGCCATGGTTACAGTAGCTTGAAAGTAAAGCTAGTATGTATGGCTACATATTGCATGAGACATGAAAACTTTTCACTGCAGAAGCAGAGTGCTATATTTGAGTCTGGATTTCACCTTAAAAGTCAATTGAAGAGTATTTTTGTTTCTTTAATGTTTTCTAGGACTAATCAAGGATTCTGATGATATATCCAATCTCCTGAACCCTACATTTTTCATTTTTGCTGAAAAAGATGACTTCATTCCCCTTCATCAGGTATGCTAATAAACTCCGTCTTCCTTCATTTCTGCATGTTTAAATTTCCATCCGGAACTGGGAGTCAAAACTCAGCCTCATAATAATGCTTGAAGGTCAAAAAATAAACAGAAGGATGGAGATAGACATAGGGCTAATGTAACCTAGGCAAAGAATGAAAACTTGATATTTTATTTTTTTTTGTAAGTCTCTTTTGTAAAAGTATGGCCAGTAACCCAGGTAGCAAAGTTTTATCAAAATCCCATTGCTGTTTTGGGGTACTCTACTCAGGGAGCTATCCTTTGCTGTATGACACTGTTTTCTATTGGTCCTAGGAACCCATAAACCGTGTTGGATACACCTAATTGCATTCATAGGTGTCCATTAGAAGCTTTTTGTTCAGTTGTAGTGTATTTAGCATTGTCATATATTTCACATATAGGAAATAATTTTGTTATATCTGTATCTTTGCAGATTGTTGGACCTGCCTTTATATTCTAACAAATTTTCTACACCCTTACTGCAAAGGTGTTTTTTCTTTATGTAATTTTACTTTTTGTTTTGCGCGTATGGAGCTTGGTTATTAGTGTCTAGCCTGAATGACAAATTAGGGAGTTGAATTATGAATAAGATGAGGAGTGGCAGCATGGAATATGGCTACATTAATAAAGCTACTACTGTGCTGTATATTACAGGTCACACTGCTGGAGCAGAAGCTAAAGAAAAATTGTAAAGTCGATTATGAAGTTAAAATTTATCCTGGACAAACCCATGGGTTTGTACATCGCAGAAGAGAAGATATCAATCCTCAAGATAAGCCTTATATTGAGGAAGGAAGAAAGGATATGATCAACTGGTTGAATAAATACATTTAATAGAAGAGCAAGCAACTTAATTTGTAATGCAGTTATGTAGTATACTGTGGAGATTTTCAATAACACATTTTAGAAAATTAGGGGAAAAGTTTGTTGAAATAGAAATTAAAGAAGTAAGCGAACAGAATGTTTTATATATTTTTGTCAGTAGATTCTAATTGATACTTTCATATTATGTTCTTTTGAAGAAGTATCAGATGTCACCTAGCAGTGTCATGTTTTAATATGCTGTGAAATATTCTCTAGTTCCTTGAGATTTATCTTAATATTTGAAATAAGTTGGACTAATGGTAAATTAATCTATTTGTGTATTATGGTCACGGTTCATCTAAGTTCCACATAAATCACAAGTCCAAAATTTAGGGCCACACATACATTGTTTGGTGAGGCTCACTTTGAGAGACTAGGCTTTTTTGACTTGTACCCTGGTGGCAGATGTGGATTTAACAGATGATGTAAATGAGCATATCTTGTTTCAAAACTTGTGGCTAAGGTTATTCAGATGGGGTGCTACTTTCTCAGATTACCTTTGGTTCTGTAGACAATTTCCTGGTCAGTTTAGGAATTCAAAAGTACAATGCAATCTGCAGACAGGGCATTTTAATGTGTGGCTTACAAACCATGGTTGCTGCTTAAAGAAGAAATGTTACATGTTTTTGCGTAATGTATCGTGTTACATCATTTTTCCATCAGTGATACAACAAAAATCTCTGTGTTGCATCAGCTCAAGATTGCATCTAGCTCAGCACCCAGCCTCTGTCAGTGGCCGGGAGTGGCTGTGTAGGGAATTTCCCCTCTCACTCCGCATCCTGGCAGCCGTTCAGGGGAGTACTGACCTGGATGTTGCCACCGGAGCAGTGTGTGGAATGGCCGCTGATGGACGTGGCCTCGGTGAATTTGCCGGTCCCTTCTTGAACCTGCTTGTAATGCTGGCCTCTAGTGCATCTTGCAACAGTGACTTCCATAGCTTCATTGTGCCTCATGGGGAGAAAGGCTTGTGTTCATTAGTTTGAAACCAGCTGCCTAGTGTCTTCACTAGGTGCTAGTACTCCTGAAGTTATAAGAAAAAAAAAAAAAAAAGAATGTGTGACCCTTTTCACTTTCTCAGTGCTACTGATAAAGACTGTTAGGTGAGTTAGTGGGAAGAAAATGACAATCTCTCAAGCTGATACACTATCACATTGTGGTGTGTCATTTAAAAATAGTCAACAGTATGTATTAACCATCTGTCTCTCAATGGGATTTTAATTTCTTTTGATTTTTCCCATCCATGTTTTCTTCCTTTACATGCTGCTAACAGCTCTCCATCTTTCCCATGGGGAGGTCTTCAGAGAATTCTGGCCTGCGACTGCTAATGAAGTGTTGCTTTTTGTATGATACCATCTATATGTAATGTGTTAATCCAGCTGTTACCTGGATGATACAGCTCTCATAACACATTTTTCCAGGAGAATGTGGTAGAGGTCTGGAAGTTTATTGTACCTTAATTGCCCCAGTGTAAAACCTGGATAGCTCCACGTTAGTGGAGTTCCATTAGCGTGAGAAGCTTAGCTCATGTGCAAGAGGACAATCAGGTCATGTATTTAGAGAACAGCAGTCAGTCATAAGTACTGAAACAGCATGTGTGCTGTAACACTAACACTGTGACTAAGCAAAAAGAAAAGAACAAACTGGGATGCAGCATTTGTTTGAAGTGAAAGGGTAGCTACAAGTTACTACAAGTACAGCCAAATTTTCGTGATGAAGCTGTAAGTCACTGAGTAAGAGCTGGAAATGTGAGATCCAAGAGAGAGGTATGTGTTTACAAAGTGCAACCAGCTGCAAGTACAGAGATCATGAATGTATCGAATTAAATTCTGACTTCTGAGTAAAAAAACTGCATGTGTTGCCTAGCAAGGAACACGCAAACAACAAGAAATCAAATTAAAAGCCATTTAATTTCTGAAGTTTAATGTTAATATTAAGGTGCAGGGGAATGGTCTTACATATTAAGAAGAATTACCAGAGCCACATTATTGTGACTGTGGGAGTGGAAATGTGGTTAAGCAACTCCAGTGGAGAGAAGGTTCTGCAAGCATTGCTGTCATTTCTTTTTTCTAGGAATGATTTAAACTGCCATTTTTTCTTACATTTATTTTACTGCTGTTCTTGGAAGTTGCTATGGAGTATCTAAGCTCCCTGTGTGTTATAATTTGTTGTTTGTAGTATACAAGTGGGAAGAGCCAAAAAACCAAACAAAAGGGTTGGGTTTTGAACCTTGTGACTTCACTCTGGAATTCTTTGATACGCTTTTTTCATTTGTTTGACTTTATTTTAGGAATTGTAAATAAATAGCATTGACAAAGTTATTTAGAATATGGAAAAAAAGCTTATATATGAGGACTAAATTGTAAGGCTGGTCACTTTCCCAAGACAAAAGTGTGGTAGACTAACGTGCATTTAGTGCTACTTTTTAGATGTGTGTCTGAGGAAACAGTGAAATTTGGATTGCTAATATCCTTAGATAAAGCTCTTTAAAGACTAATCCTAATAATCCAATAAAAAGAAAATCAGGAGAATGGGAGGGATACAAGGATCAGCCAGTCACTTTAATTCACAAGGAAAAAAAAATATATAAAATGTCCTGTGATAATGTATCAGCATTTTAAATACTTATTGTAATGATATGTACAGCAATCTAGGAAACTGTTACCTTTTTACATATTATTTATTTTCACTCTGAAAGAGAAAATATTTTTCCTGTACTATATAAGCTTTGTCATTTATAAAACTTTGAAACGATGTCTCCACTACCTCACCCTGCTGATGACTTTAGAAATGTCTTTTACCAATGAATGAATAGTCTAAGGAATAATAATAATGCCAATGTAATGTTTAAAAGTGATGCTACTCCAACCTTTAAAAACAAAGGAACACCCTTTAAAAAAAAAAAAAGTTTTGTCTGAATTGCTCAGCTAAGTCAACGAAGACATCCAATGCTTACTGCCATTTTGTGTAAGTTAGAAGGAAGGTTGGGTACGCGGCTGTAGCAGTGCTCCTCGCAGTAGCGCATCCTGCCTACACCAGCAATAAAATTAACGGCTTTAAAAACAGTGAACTTTGTTACTCTGTGATACACAAAGATAAAGGCAGTGACTTATGTAACTCTTATTTGAAGAAACCTGATCCTTGCACTCACCCCTTTCGTTTCATGAGCAGCACTTTCTTTTGGGATCACATTCGGTGGTAACCACCCGGGCTGAGCTCTTGCGACTTGCCTCTGCTGTCTGGCACCCTTGCTGTGCTACAGGTATGCGTGGGTGTGGTTTGGTTTTTTAAAACTTTTATGGCTTTTTCTCCTGAGAAATGTAAAACAAGTCTGACTTAGCATGTTTGGGGGACTTTGATTTTGTCTATGTGCTTTTTTAAAGAGTGCATGCTCATTTATGTGCTATGAGGGGGCTGCTTTCTTCCCTAATTGTTTGAGATGATGGTTCAGAAACCTTTCAGTTTCCCTCCTGAGGTGAGGAAGACCTCTCAGGAGAGTCTGTTGAAAGTGAAAGAGTCACACAGCAATATCTTTGTATTTTTCTGATTGTATGTGCAAGTTTCTGAAAACTAAAGTTATTGTTTGGTCTTCAGATAAACGCTCAAGTGCTTGCAGGTGGAGGTGGTGGAACACCAAGGCTGTGGGTTTACAGATCCTCCTAAAAGAATACCTTTGATAGCTGTAAGAGAGGAGGATTACTTTTTGAGGGATATTTCAGTAGCATTTCAGAAATGGAAAAAGAGACTATTTGGATGTAATGCGTACTATGGCAAATGTAGAAACACCAAAATGTTTTGATTACACTATAAAGCTTGCAAGTCTGTATGGCTTATAAACCATGCAAGCCAACACTACCCCTCGCAGGCTTGTGCCTGGAGCTCTTTGCCTCAGCTGCTGTATCTGCATCTTTAAGTATTTCATGTTTTATAATTTGCTTTATGTTTTATCAGATAATGTAAAATATTTGCAGTTAAAGCCTTTAAGGATATACTGACTGGTACAGGCATTGTGTTTGTGTTTCTGGAGTTCTGAAATACATGTTTCTTTAACATTCAGTTGCTGGTTTTGTTATATTTTAGTCTAATCAAAAGGAAATAGTTTGTGGATGGAAAACTAGTTACCAACTCTTTCCTATTATATATTTAAACTGTATTTTGTCTTATATGCTCATCTATTATTTTTTTTCCTAGTACACTTCTTTTAAATTAGAAGTCCTATATGTGAGACTACATGTAGGAAAAATCCACCTATGGGTGGGAATGGCTTGTTTAAAAAAATAGTAGAGGATTAGTATAAATGTGTGCCCAGAGTTAATACAGCTTTCAAATAAGATACAGCTTGTCGTAAATTGATCTGTGAAAATGAAATCTCCCAAGATCTGCAACCCTACCCCTGCTAATACTGCTTGGGTTATACTCAATTTTAAACTCTGCAAATCCAGAACATCTCGGTCCCTGGAAATCTGTGTAAATCTCCTGGCTGTAGGGTTGTTTGCTTGTTTGTTTTCCTAAAGGTGTCCCTTTAGTGCCACAGCTATGTAAGTCACGCTAGTTCAGGGACTGTTCAGTAACCTGCTTTTTCCTGTTTCTCTCTGTGAGTACATTTGGCATAATCAAGTTCGAACATCCTTGTTTCTGTACTAGCAAAATTTTCTCAGTACACACAATTCATCTGTGGAGAATTTAAGTAAAGCTTTATCCAAATTCTCGCCACGTTCTTTAATAATTTGGAGATACTCTGTGCATATTCAAATATGTTATTCGAGTCATTTTGCAACAATATGAAGTCAGTTCACCTAGCTGGTTAACCTAAGGTCAGTGGCATAAAATCATTAACTTGAGACCAAGGAGCTATATAAATCCGTATTAGATTCAGCTGGCATTTTTTTACTTTTGTGAATTACTTGTTTATTTTCGTTTAAGCAATAGTTTGTAAAAAATTAACCATGCCCTACTGTTACCTTGTTCATAAAACATTTGGCTCAACTTAAGGATTTTGTCCTCATGTTCACTTTTCTTCTTGGCTGTCTTGGGGTTTGAATGCATTCCTTATTTAATATTAGATAAATATGATTTTATACTCTGGCTTTCATTGGTATATTTTTATTGACACCTTCTTTAAGTATCTTCCTGCAAAAGTCTGCAATATCTGATGCTAAAGCTGGTTTAGAAAAAGAACTTCTTGGCACTGAAAAGGTCAGCTATGGAAAATTTTAAGTATCTGGAGGAAAATATCACATTTAATCTAAATGTAATTGTATCTTTCTACACAGTAGCTGTGTTTTGTGGTTTTTTGTTTTGTTTTTTTGTTTTTGTTTTTTTTTCCCCCTGAAATGCTAAATCCTGTATTAAGCCCTAATGGTCTATCCTAAAGAAAGTTATGCATTTCTGACAAGACATACACATGGTGAAGAGTGAAAGAACTGGCTTCATCACTGTTTAAATAATTAGTGATGGTTGCCTGGCTGGTTGGTCTTAACTTTATTTTTACCGTATTACTGTAGGGCACAGAAACTCCTAACTATGTACCAGGTCCCCGCTAAAGAGTTTGTAACATAAGTAACTCTAACATTATTATTTATAAAAAGCAATGCAATGGACTTATTGACTAATGCTGCATTTCAGATCTAACAGTAATCAGTATGTTCACAGTACTACTGTAAAGATTCAAAAATTCAATAATCTGTGATACTGCTGTATTTTGATCTTTTTCAGTATGGTATGCTGGGATATTCACAACTGAATGTTTTTTGTTCCATAGTATCAGCCATGGCTAATGAATCGAGGCCCTGCCCGTGTGGTATTGGAGACAGGTTTGACTATGAGGGTTGTGGGCAGGAAGTACAAGTTGAGCACATCAAGGCGTATGTTTGCAAACCACCCGCAAGCACTGACAAAGCTGTGATTGTGATTCATGATATATTTGGATGGCAACTCCCAAACACCAGATACATGGCTGATATGCTGGCGGCTAATGGATACATGTAAGCAATACTACTGTTTTCAAAGTGTCTTTTTAACAAGAAAGTTTGTTGAACCAACTATTTCCTTGTTTTATATAAACCATACAAACACAAAAAATTTCATAGGCTTCACTTACATATTTCTCTAAAGAGTTTCCTGTTTGTTAAAACATCATGAGTCTAACATAGTTGGTAGCCCTACTATAACAACATAGTAGGCAAGCACAGAAGAAGAGAGGAAACAGAAAAGTCTTATTCTGCATCTTTCGTCCTCTGTGAGCCCAAAGCAGCCTGCTTCCTCCCTCCCCACGCAGCATCTGTGCAAGGTTGCTGTTACCATAAAAATTCCAGAGAAGCTGAAAGTCATTCCCTGAAGGTAAAGTGTACCAGCTTGTGCCAAAGAAGGAAACAAGTACTCAAATACGTGAAAAGCATATTGCGCGTCCTCTTTCCTGTGTTACTGGGTTAGCATTCCTTCTAGCCCAAATGTATGTACCATGTAAATTGTTGTTTGGTTGTTTTGTTGGTGGTGGGTTTTTTTTTTTTTTTTAAATTCATTAGGAAACCACTAAGGATTTTCAGTTGCAGTTAACAATGTGTCAAATTAATTAATGAATTTTAACAGACATAGAAAAAGAATTAAGGTTGCCTGTATAGTGCTTTGATGTAGATTAAATTCTACATGTCTTCAACAAAATGAATTTGTTGTATGGTACACATAGACTTCCTTTGAATCCTTTCTCAATATTGTTTCATGGGCAAAATTGTTTTCATTTTTCTTGCAGAGCCATCTGCCCAGATTTTTTCGTGGGACAAGAAGCTTGGAAACTTTCTAATGACTGGGCGTCTTTTGATGACTGGCTGAAAACCCGAAATGCTGGCAAAATAGACAAGTATAAGCATTGTTCCTTGTCCAGCAAGTGGACATCCTTCTTTTGTAGGAATTTTTGCCAGAGTAAATATGCAGGATTAGATCCTAAATTATTAATGGGTCAAGTACAGCTGGATGTCCACAAACAGAAATGTCATACAGTTCATGGGTCAAGCTCATGGTTATGTGAGGGGTGCTTTTTGGAGAAAAGTAGAACTTTGAACAAGAATAGAAGTGCCCAGTGTTTACCTGTGCAGAGAGTAGAAGTGAGATGAATGACTCCAAAGAGAAGAACCAGCAAAGGCTAGAAACTGCAGCTCACTCCTTCCACTTCAGTTTGATTCAGTTCCTGGAGGCAGGCACAACTTCCATGGATTTCAGATAGGGTGCAAACGTAGTCACCAAACACTATTTAGCTAGGGAACATTGGTCCAGCTCCCTGTCAGGTCCCAGCTAGTTCAAAACAGGCTACTTTCCCATTCTTCTAGCTATATTTTCCCCCATTTTTATCTGACACATAACTTCATGGCATAATGTTACTACTGATTTTTGAAGCAACAATTTCAAATTTACTTCCACAATTTCATAAAATATGTCTCCCCAATGAGAGAGAGTTTACCTGTAGCCACATTTGTGATAACAGGATGGTCTTGATTGGCTGTGTGTCTCTTAAACTTTGTGTTAGCCAGTGAGACAACTGTTGCCATTTGTGAAATTAACTGGACTGCTGTTTATAAAATCACCTTAGGTTCTAGTAGCAGTCATCTGGGAAGACTGATTTTCTCCTTTGTCTTCTCCCCTGGAGTTTCTCTTGTATTTTAGAAATGAATACTAGTAAACTAGTGTTGTGGGTTGACCCCAGCCAGCAGCCAAGCACCGATATCGCAGCTTACTCACTCCTCCCAGGAGGGACAGGAGAGAGAATAGAAGGAACAAAAGCAAGGAAACTCATGGGTTGAGATAAAGCCAGTTTGATAGGTGAAGGAAAGACAAAAAACTGGAGTCATGCAAAGACAGCCACTCGCCACCTTCCACAAGCAGACCGATACCCAGCCAGTCTCTGAGCAGCAGCCACCTTGGAGGCCAGGGGAATAGAGCTAGAGCCTTAATTCGTTTTCATTTACATATCTTAGAGAAGTTGATGTCATCCTGAAGTATCTAAGTGAACAATGTGGTGCAAAGAAGATTGGTGTCATTGGGTTTTGCTGGGGTGGAGCAGCAGTACAACATCTGATGCTGAAAAATCCTCATTTAAAGACGGGGGTGTCCCTCTATGGTAAGTCTCAAATACCTATTACGTTCTGAGCAGACATGACTGGTGCAGGAACATTTTCTGTAGGAGTATTACTGTAACAAAAGGTAGTGTGACATCTTATAGAAGAAGGTGATTTTGTTATACAAAATCGTTAAGCAATTTGATTTTGCACACTCACGTATTTGCACTTAACCATAACCAGCAAGATCAATGTATTCGAGCGGCGTGGCCAGGATCACTTCTGTGCAACATAGCGTACAAGGGACACCAAATGCCAAGGCCTCGCTATGGTTCAGGTTCTTCTTGGCTAGCGATGACAAAATGGTTTCTGGGCTCATCTTTTATATCTTTTAGGAGCTACCCATTACTGTGAGGTGGATCTTCGCCACAGTATCTTGCTTACCTCCATCTGCTTAAGTCTCAGGACAGGTTGCTGCCCACTGTCTGTTTTTTATTGTTTGGAAAACCTGTTCGGCACACGTGTCTGTACTCTGTTCCCCTTTTGGGCTAACAGGGAAAGGCATGGCAGCAGTGGTATGCTGCAACCTTTTTGCTGTCCTTCTGTTAGAGTGCGGGGTCTTTCGCCAATGAGTCATCCGGGCTGGGGGCTGCACAGGCTGCGGACCTTCCAGTCAGGACATGAACGCCTTATTGCTCAATGTTACTCCTGGCAGTGGCCCCTTGTTACTAATATGAACCATTTTTTGACTCTCTGTTTTAACCCTTGCACTCTCACACTCCCATTCTTAATGCATTTATGCTACCTTAAATATTTTTGTTAGAAATCTCTGTACTTCTATATAACCCAGAAAAATTTATATTCATTTGAGGTGAAAGGAAGTTGAAAGTATTCTTTCGGAAAGTTTATGGGGACTACTTTGCTGCACTGATTTGCTCATCAGCTGAGTCAATTCAACAATGCTACTCACTAATTTTTTACTTTTCTATTGTAATAATTTCAATAATGAAAAGAGTGGCAGGGTTGGTAGGTAGTTAGTTTGTTACTTAAATTCAAATATAGTTGAATAGTAAAAATTACCATATTGATGTTATGAATTTATATCAGTATATGTACACTGAAATCCTAACCATGTATCTGGAATGATGCTTATTTACGTTTATGTTAAAAATGGCCATGCCAGACTAGAGGTGAGCAGCTCTGAAGTGTCTGTCTTTCACAGATCCCTGCCTCTGACAGTGGTCAGAAGCAGATGCCCAAAGAAAACCACATGAATGGGCAAATGTAACAATTCTTCCCTGACTTTTTCAGACAGAGCTGGTCTTTCTATCTTTAATGACATCCCAAATCACAGGAAGTTCTCACAACAAAAGGAGCTTTTAAGCAAAGCATGTTTAATTGCATTACAAGCTGATCAGCTCTAACTGATCAGAATGTCTTTTATTTTGACTGTATAGCTTTGGTAGTGATTTAACCACTTTAAGTAGCATGACTCATTGTATATGCCTCTCCTTCTTCCCTAGGAGTGATCAAGTTCTTTGATGACAGATCCAGTTTTCTTCATCCCACCTTCTTCATTTTTGCTGAAAAGGATGAATTCATCCCATTGGAGCAGGTGAGTTTCCCATCTGAGATACTTGTCTTTTTAATACTTTTCATACTTGTTTTGTGATTTGGTATTTAATTAAGAGAAAGTAGAAAACTAATTTGCACTTTTCTTCCTCTTTCACTAACTCTTACAGTAGTTCTACACAAATTTATGTTGTTTATCCCCCCAATTAAAAAGTTTTACAGTGACACTAAAAAATGTTTTATGTTTCTGTTGCAAAATACGAATGATTTACACATGAGAGGTCCTAGGAGGAAAAGGGCAAGAATCCAAAGGAAGACTTCTGTCAAGTTTAAGATAGGAGACCCTCTTTAATCATACTGATGGTACATAAAATCTACAGAAAGCCCCCACCTGTACTGGTGGAATCACCTGTTGCAGGAGAATTAAAAAATCCTGTGACCATCCTTTTCCTTCTCCCACTGTCATGCAGAGCTTCTCCTTTCTGGTACTCTGTCAACAGCCTCCCTGGGGAGCATGGGTGCAGAATGACCAGAGAAAGATGATTATCTACAGGGGATCAAAGAGGAAGGCATGTTTTCATTGAGCTTTAATTTCCCTGCCAAAAAGTGTCAGTAGCTTTGAACTACCAATTTTGTACCTGTGCCTCTCCTCCCTCAATTTCAAGTTAATTCAAAATCTTGCCTCATTTTTGGTGGTGGTTTTTTTTTTTTTTTTGTGAGGCCTATCAGCAGTAACTTGTACAGGGCTCACTACATCCTAACCTTCTCATGACATTGAGAAATAGGTGTTTTTACATCTACAGGTATTATTACAGTAACCCATATACTTTTTTTTTTTTTTTTTTTTTTCAGTTTTATGCAGTCACATGCTGTTATTTTACTGGAGAAAAAAGCCTAGTTAAATAAAGTGTAGTACCAGAAATGCATTTGGGTATAAAATTAGTAGAAGAGAAAATGATGGCAAGGACACACTGTGTCCATCTCCCAGAAATGTAAAAAAAAACAGGACAATTTGAGAACTGTAAATACGTAACATGTTAACTCCGTACTCAGCCAACTTGGAACATTCTGTGTTGCAGGTCACCCTGCTGGAGCAGAAGCTGAAACAAAACTGTAAAGTTGATTATGAAGTTAAAATTTACCCTGGACAGACGCATGGGTTTGTACATCGCAAAAGAGAAGATATCAATCCTCAAGATAAACCTTTTATTGAAGAAGGAAGAAAGGATATGATCAACTGGTTGAATAAATATCTTTAGCATAAATAAATGCCTATAAAATAAATCAATGGTTGTAGGAAATCAGAAAATAATACAGACTATATTGATTAAAATGTTCTTAAAACCATCAAAATATTTTGTAAAACTCTTTTGTAATAACACTGATCATTTGCACTTATTTTCTAAGTAGATGCTTAGAAATGGCTTTTCAAATGCTGAAAGCTATAAATGTAAAAAAAGATTTTTAAATTTGATCTTGTGTATCTTAAAATTATTAGAATCTCATGTGGCATATTTTCTAAAATATGAAAATTTCACTTTTTTATATTAATGTCAATATAATAAAAAATCATTGAAACTCTGCTCGTGCTTGAGAAATGCTCTCCTAAAAGCCATGTTTAGAGTTGTTGAGCTGTGAGATTTTCAGCTTTGAGGTAAATATGGTTCTGGTTTGGAAGGCTGGGACATTTTCTTGAAAACACAATATCCTATTCAGTATTCATAAAAACAGAGCTAGAAAGAGGGAAGGGGGATGGCAATGGGAAGAAATGCATGCAGACTGAAAGGGGGCTCCAAAAAATTGGGAACCATGGCTGACGTGAGGAGACTAGAGGAAGGTGCAGGACCAGAGAAGAAGGACCTGCACAAGTGGGAGGAGGGTAGGACACAAAAAGACTGAAGTGCAGGAAAACTCAGAAGAGAAAGAACAACAAAGTAGGAATAGGAGAGCACCATCAGACATACACAGAACATAGGAAGAAAGTACGAGTGATGACTTCCAATCCCTCTTCTCCTTCTATTTCCAGACTGGTCTAGAAGGGGATTGCTCAGGAGGGCAGGAGTTTCTTGTTGGCTGCCACCTTGTTATTTCCTTTAGCATCTTATTATCTACTCCATGTCTATCAACTGACTTCTGGATAATCTGTTTTCATATCTTTCGGACATTAGCAGTAGCCTAAAAGTGCTACTACTGCCTTCCTTTCTTACACAGAAAGGCTGGCTTCTGTGTTTGTCCTCCTCCATTCCCCGGGGATGTCTCACCTCTGTCCCTGCAGTTAGAGACATCATGGCTCACAGAGGTGATTAAACTCCCCGAGGTGAATTTCAAACCTGCCCACATCTACTTATTCTGTTTTATTTTTTCTTCCCCCTCTGTACACCTATACTCCTGCTTCCACTATAAAATTAATTTCATTCAGAATATGTTTAAAATTAACCTTTGTGAAGATGGAACCAAATGGCTCTGGACACTTCAGTCTTTACTAGACTTGCTGGTATTAGTCCTCCTTCCTGCTAATAACCAGCACTTTCCTCTTGCCCTTCTCTCATTTTGGATGAATTTACAAATACTTTTATTACTAGTTCTGTGTTGCTTAATAGCGGTAAGCTATGCTGCTGCCGTAGTCTGTCTGTGGGGTGTGTTGTTCCTTTACTCTTGTCCTCAGATCCATGCCTGTGCTTCCCCTGCTTTGTAACCCTCCTTTTTCATTCTGAAATACTTGCAGGCATCTGGATGCAGCTGCAATGGCCTCTTGCTACACTGCCTGCCCCTCCTCCCCATCAGGATCGTCTGATGTTTAATAATGTTTCTTTCACTAAGCACTGGTGTCCTCCACTCCTTTCTCCCTCACATTATCTTCATCAGAAGCCCCAGCACCAGCTGAGTTTCTGATGCTGCTCCTTCCTTTTTTTTTTTCAGGAAAGTGCATCACATTATTTCACAATCAGCTCCATGCAAATCCTCTGTCATCTCTCGTGGTCTCAGGCAGTTGCCCTACCCCCTGATTCAGAGTTGAATCTAAACCATCCTGGATGACAACGTTACCTCCTCACCTCCCCAAATCCTTCCAGTAACATCAGGTTTCTCTCTACTATGATTTAATCAGGTGTTGGTAAGGCACAGCCCATCCTTAGTGACTAGGGGAACATCACTGTATTTCTGCTCCTTTGATGCCTCTCGGTGTAATTCACAGCAATCACATGGTGAGGTCTCGCCTGCATCTGTGATGCTGAGGGAATAGATGCAGCTAAAATATCATCCTGAGCACAGCCCAATTTCCCTTCAGTGAAATACTTGTGAGCCCAGGGAGCCCCTTCAGCTTCAACAGAATCTTATCCTTCCAGGTGCAGCCCCTCAGTTGTTTTCACTGCCCCACAATATTTTTCTTTTCGCAGTCACCTCTGCCAGCCATGCCTGGCAGCTGCCTCACACAGCCACCTTGCCTCTGGCTCCTCCCCAGCTGGAGGCACATGCCAGGCCAGCACTAAGTAGTCTGTGATGGAGCTGCAGCCACCACGTGTGTCTTTTAACCCCATAGTGTCTCTGCTTCAAAGTCTCCCACCAGGTGGGTCCCACCTCAGGTGCCACATCCTCAGCCATCCCTCCATCTCAAACCCCTTCTTTATGTCAATCCTTCCCCTTCCTCCTGCAATGCACTGTGTATCTCCCATGAGAAAATAGTTCTCCCTGCACCACACTGAGTTGATATTAAAGAAACTCTCCCGTCTTTCAAAAAGATTTCATGCCGACCTCTGAGGTAAAAGTGCAAAAGCTCCCCTTGCTCCTCGGCTTATGCCCTTGGTCAGCGATTAGTGCGGTTCTCTGGTTTGGGCGCTGCATATTGTGTTCCCACCTCCTTGCTGATTGATTTCAAGAGAGATGAACTTGTTCGTGGGTCTAGCCAGTGCAGGGAAAGCCTCTTCAGGTCTGCAGGGCATTGTTGCCATGAGTCATGCTGGTAAAAACAGTCCCTCCACATTGGAGGTGAGAAGTTCCATGATGCCCTCTGTGATCCTGCCCTTGGGCTGGATCTGTGCAGCTTCCTGGTGACCTACAGTCGGAGGGAAGGGCCAGACAGGGACTTCTGCACTTTCTGCCAGTCCTGACACGGTTCTGGACTCAGCAGACAGAGGAGAAACAGTTTCACGCGGGAGAATTGCAGACACCTCCACTCACCGGTGCAGGCACGTCCGACGCGTGTGCCTGTGTGGCCCTTGGGTAACAGGAGGACAACAACGCACAAACCTTCCTGGAGGAAAGCAACGTGGGTACGTGCTTCAGATGGATAGTCTGTAAAGTGTGAATTCAATTCCCAGCTATGGATTCTTGCCCAATTTATCGGGGTTGCTATGAGATCAGAGAGAGATGATGAAATTGAACTCCCTACAACTATTGTCTCACATGGATTTTAAATAAAAGAGCCTTGGTTTCTTGGAAGGTAATATCTTGGCTGGCAAACCATTCCAGCTTGTTTTTTTATGTGAATTAACAGATGTCTTGGGGAATTGGGCTAAGCTTTGCCAAATTTCTCCTGAGATGGGGGAAGACAGTGAAACTGAGGAGTGTTTTGTCAAAATTCATTGTCCTCAGAGAATTCAGAGTGTCTTGCTGTAGGACAGGTACTGCATTCCATTATGTATTTGTTTTTGTAGCAGTATGGCACTAAGATGGAAAACTCAGAATTTTGCCAGTGTTAACACTGACTTTACTGAAACCCACATACACACATTCTCAAAACTCGCATTTGAGAATATGCGTTGTGTCTAGAGACCACTGACATATAGGTGTATAGGTCAGACATTACAAACTCAGGTTTGTAATGTTTGGTTCTACAGAACTTAGCAGCCTTGATGTAATGTAAATTAGCTGCAGAAAAAAACACCAGAGTAGACATAGTAGATGTGTAAGAACTGTTCAGGGGATGGTTTTGTTCCCCTAGTCATTGTGCTGTCTTGTCAGTTCCTCCCTCCTAACTTTAGAGCCCTTTGATCAATTCCAAACAAATTTGACAAAGCAGTGAAGTCCTCGGTGCTATTTAGTTCTGCATTTTTAGAAAATACGGATGGCACAGAGGAGACAGACTCACTGCACTGAGCAAAATAGCGTGGTGTGGATTCCTTGGTTCTTTGCATTATTTAGGCTGCTTGCTGGCTGGCCAGCACGCAGAAAGCCTGAAACATTTGCGTAGGAGTTGTCAGAGGATACAGGAGGGAGGTGGACTAAGGAAATGTCAGGGGCAACCGAGATGGAGGGGAGCAGGAGGGCAGGGGGAATGGGCTGAGGGCAGCCCTGGGGATATGGGAACTGAGACCCCGCTGGGGCCATCACATGGTATGGGAGGGAGAACCTGGAAGGTCCCTGATCTCACCTTCTGTTGACTGAGTGGGATGTTGGTCACTGAGAAAGTGTTACACTGAGGAAGGCTCATGGCCTACATGCAAGGAACCCTTGATGCCTGAGTGAGTAAAGTTGTATGGACTAAAGTGAAAGAGGCCTCCCGGAGGAAAACCTCAGGGACTGGAGACAGATAGGACAACAGAACACGGTGGAGATCATGGTCCTGAAGAAGAACAGGTATCCTGTCCTCTGCTAATAATCTCCTCTTCACAAGAAGATTGAGGCCCTTTATGTCAAAGAAAATACTAAACCACAGCTTTAATATGAACCACTGGATCCTTTGCTTTCTTGGAAGTTGAATTCCAGGTCCTGATTTCTGCTCTCTGGCACAACATCTGATGTCTTTAACTGGTTTACCATTACACAGACTTAACTTTTAGTTCTTCATTTGCTTACTTTTTTTTACACATTGAGTGGGAGCTCTTTTATGGGTTTTCAGTTTAATCTTAATCGCGAAAAGTTTTAATCAACTTGATGACTCTTTAACTCTGCTCCATTTTCTGCATTTTCTGTCAAGTTAGCTTGATAGCTTTTTTTTTTTTTAAATGTGGTGACTAAAATGGATAGTCAATATTGCTTCTTAATAATTTTTCTCAGCTTTTTTTGACTCCTAAACTCCAAACAGGAGTGAGCATTCAGTGTGCAGGCCGTAGTCAGCAAGGACAAAGAAAAGCAGTCCCCCACCACCCACCCACCCACCCACATACACGTACATAACAGTGCCACTATTCCTATAAAATAATGTGCACTCAGTCAGAATAAAAAATGTTCAACATCTTCTGGCCTGCAGGCAGGATGGCATCTATGCTTTATGATAGGTTATAAAAGACTGTGCACTTGCTTTACAAATATGTCCCTCTGCAGAGTGCCAGCTGTACTCGTGTGGAGAGCAGTTCTTCCTCAGCTGCACTGACGTTGGTCAGATGCAACCTCTGTCTCCAAGGAACTCTGCTGGTGGGTCTTGGAGGGGTTTTTTGACTTTGCTTTCTTTGGAGGAGGCCCTAGGGAGGGAGCTGAATGATTGCTGTGCTGGATTAGTGAGGCTTCAGGGCTAGAGGACCGACCAGAATCTGAAGTTGATGGAAATTGGGGAATTGATGGAAAACATGGTAGAGGTGACTACACCCATAGATTCAGCTCCAGCCCATCTGAGGGTCTTGTTGTAACTCATTTTGGCCACATCCACCGGCATACTAAGCTTGTTATTTAGGACTATAGTTGCCCACCAAGCATAGGTTTTAATCGTACTGGACTTCATTCCTTTAGCTAACGACATTTCAATGGGTTTCACCACAGACAGTGAGCGGTAACTTAGTCTCTAGAAATGCGTAGCGAGTGGACCATTTTTCAGGGGAGCGGGTTTGTCACAGGGACACAAAACAATCTATCTTTGTTTCATTTAAGATAAGAAAAAATAAAAGACCCACAGAGAGTATTTTGTTGCAGAGCTCCTATGGGAAGAGTGACAGGAGTTTGGTGCCTGCCTCCTCTTCATGCCTTCAGAAACTTTCCTCAGCACATTTTACTTATTTGTCTGTTTCTCATCTTTGGCACTGAAGTATATCAAAATCCAGCAAATAACAGAATGCTTCATTTCAGAAAGCGAGGAGTGGAATGGGCTAATAAAGCTCCAAAACAAAGTTTGCCTTTCAGACTGTGGAGCAGATGGTGGCACCTGTGGAAATTACATTTCCCTCTCTTCCCGCCACTGCTATATTAAGAGCTGGTGAGGAAATTTTGCATCTGGGCTGGTAGTTTGCCATGAACTTCAGCAAAGCTATGATAATGTTATTTGTTAAGGGGATTGGAAATAATTCCAATTGCACTATTAAACTGTTCTTTAGTTTTTCTTCCAGGTGCTGAGCTTACAGATTGTTGAAAATTTCTTTAAGGTTCTTTTTTTTTTCCCCAGAATCCTTAGAAAATTAAGAAAGTTTCCAAGATACCTAAGATGGGTGGTTAACCACAAGTAAAAAACCCATGTCCTTCAGTAAAACAAGGTGAGACAAAACATTACTTCCTCTGACTTCTTTGAGCAAAAAGCTGAAGGTAATTTTTAGGCACTGGTGTTTGCAACGGGAAAGAGATGCAGGGGAAAAGGGTAGTTTGCATGTTGTATATATTTGCAAACACTGTGCTTTGTAGTGCTCTGTGATGTTGCTGTAGAGAGCAGTGAGCCGCTGTAACCCTCCCTGTGAGCAGGACTGTCCTGTGAGTAGCTGCGTGCAGCAGCTGGCAGCTCAGGGGAGGTCAGGAACGCAGGGCAAGGTGATCCAGTCAGGTGGTTTGAACAGAGGGAGTGTTTGCCATTGTCCCAGGTTTTCCCTGTTTTGTTCACCTAGCTGGTTTAACTGCAACTTCCCTTGTTTTTTTTTCTTTCTGAGAGACACAGATAACCTGGGTCAAAATTAAAGGGGCAGACTCACTTGTGTCTGGTTTCCACTACAGGTGAAATCAACTTCTGGCTCCACAGGGCAAGGTAAAGTAGAGCTTACCTCTTGCTCAGGTGTACTCCTGATGTATTGCTGATGTATATCACAGCTGTATTTTCAGATGTGACAACCAGAGAAATGTTCTCTCTTTATAGTGGAATATAATAAATAGTGGCAGAAAAATTAAAGAAGTAAAATGATGGAACCCTCTTTGCAAATGCAACTATAAAATCACATCATTAAAACCACTCAAAGCCAGAAAAACTAAAGTAAGAATGTCCTGCGGCAATGTTATTTCTTGCTGCTCATTTACAACCCACGCTTCGCTGATGTTGCTTTGCTGTGTACACCAAGGCAGAGAGTAACACTGTTTTCTTTGGCTTTGTCAAGGTTATTGCAAGCAGCCATGAACTTGTGCCACTCACAGCCCGAGCCAGGCTAAAGCTGCACAGCCTTGTCAGCAGGGCACTTTGCTTAAACAATCTTAGCAGGTTATGTCAGACCGAAATCATTATTCACAGTCAAAGGGCTTCCAAGTGGGACTGGGCTCGTGCTACAGCGGCTGGCAACACAGCTAGAGTGCACATAATCCTGTCTTTTTTGCCTCTGTAAAATACTGCTGAGGCCCAGCCCTAATTGTCTGTATAACACCCCACTCTTGCACTTTTCTCTCTTTCTGCAGACTAAATATCTGCAAGCAGCTACCCATGGCAGCTGACTAGAGACCACAGAATAGGAAGAGATGGCACAGCTTTAGGGTCTTTCCAGTAGGGCAGGGAAGAAGAAGACAGAAGGAGTCTTTGATGAAACTGGAACAGGCAAAGAGTGAAGAGTTACCGGGTGGGATGAAGAGGAGCACATGGCAGGCTGTGAAAGGGAAAGGTGTGGGAGATGGGCACAGAAGAGAGCAAAGATTGGTGCTGGTTGCTGAAAAACAGAAAGTTGTTGGAAAAGTAGAGGGTCCAAGGACCTCAGAGACAAGGAAAAGAGACACTGAACAAGAGGAAAAGAGGCTGACCTTTGAAGACTACCTTCACTAGTCCACACACATCTTACCTGTGCAGATGGTTTTTGCTTGCCAAGGATCTGTTGAATAACTCTTGTCTGTCCATGGGGACAGAGGAGTGAAAAAACAAACAGGCAAGTGAAAGGTGTAGGAGGCAGATGGTAAGGCAGGACTGGCAGAAGTGGAGTGGAAAAGGCAGGATGGGAAAAGACACTGACAGTGATGGTGTTTCCTGAAAGCCACGGGTACCCCATGCCTCTCCTCCATCTCCCTGACTTAATGGGCCAAGAATCAGCTCTGACTGAACGCTAGATAACGTTAGCAGAGGTACCTCAGTTGGAGAGGAGCAAAAAGGCACCAGCACTAAGTGGAGGTAGAGCCCCCCTGTGGAGAAAGCTAAAGGGAGATTTGCTTCAAAGGAGAGGCAGTGGGTCAGCGCTGGAGAGACAAGGCTGGGGACGTTTCTATTTCCAGGTGCCCTGGAGACTTGAGGAGATAAACACTCCTCGCTGTCACTAAGCCTTTCTCCATCACACTGTGAGCAATGACACTGTGAGAGACAGGTGGCCTCGTGTTGCTTCATGGCTGTTACTGTGTGATTTGTACATCTTATGCCAAAGTGCAAAGTTAAATTCCCAGGAACTGCTGAACCCGGGATAGTGGTGGGAAGTAGACAGCAAAGTTGGAAGTTAATCCTCAGTAAGACAAAAGAAACTCGGGTGAAAATGGGCATCTGGGATTTTTCTGGGATCTTCCCCACCCGCTCCCCTTCCTGAGCTCTAATTTCACTGCCTCCCCAAATGTACTTATTCTGCTGGGCTGATGCCAAGTGGTACATGCAAAGGGGGTTGAAGAGGAACATGTCAGGATGTTTCAGCAGAAAGACAAGGAGCTGGAAAGGAATTCAAAGGAGAAGGAAATAAACCAGGAATGAATAAAGTGGAACAAGTTCTAAATATTAATTCCTTCTTCCACCCAGGCAAATTGGAGAATGGTGGGTCTGAAGGAAGGAAAAGAGCTGGAAGAGAAAGGAAAAGAAAGATGTCTGCAGTGTACCACGCTACACCAGTAGGAGGGAGGCAGGGAGGGCACACCAAAAACCCCTGCAGGCTGATGGGGTGGAGAGGGGACCAGCCCAAGTTTTGCTGCTTTCCAGATGGCTCGGATTGCTGGTGTTTGCTATTCCCATGATATCTTTGATAGCATCTGTCTGATGTACTAATGACGAGATGCTCCATTCACCATTCAAGAGAGGGATTAGGACTCAAATTGCCATTCCAGCTTGTCACTCACCAAGGAATTAAAATCTTCTTTGAATGTGGAATTTACTGACCCCATGGGAGAGCCTAAGACTAAGGAAATGATGCTTTAAACATGAGATCATTGAAAGAAAATAATGGATTAGCTGGAGAGCTTTCAGCTTTCCAAGCTGTGGCTGAAAGCCACTGGGCAACATTACAGAGAGGCACCTAATTCATGCTCCACCCAGATCATCACAAATACCCCAGCCACTTCCTCCTCTGAAGGAATAGCAGAATATAGTGCAGGGACCCCAAGAGAAGGGTAGTTTTTAAAGAGTTTATATGGCTAATATGGAAGAGGCTTTGATTTGTGTCTTTCCTAATGGAGGAAAATACCTACCTAATGTCCTGGTTTTATCACTGACAGCTGGCCACGTTCACCAGTCTGGATCAGTGACTGTGGAGAAAAGCACTTTGAATTTCATCTGAGGAAAAGATTGATGCTGAGAGCAACAACTTAAGTGAACTTACTTAGATGTGCCCACATGGGAAGACCAGCTTCCTGTAGTGCAAGCCTGTGATCTCTGCTAGCTCAGCTGCGCTGCCAGGTTTTTCAGCAGAAGTGAGCTGGTACTGAACTAAACGTGCGCAATGGTAAAAAGCAGCAATGTCACTTATCTCAGGAAACTAGATGGTTGGGCAATGATACACAGTCACTTTGGGTATTCTAGGTTCCTCCAGAAATTACAGGCATTTGTGTTTTTTACATTTGTGGACACGACCCCCCCCCCCCCAATTTTTTTTTAAAAAAAAGTCTTTAGAAGTGTCCAGGAAATAAATTCCTTTAAAAAATGAACTGTGGATTCAAGTTTCTTTTGTGTTGGTTGTGGGGTTTTTTTGTTTGGTTGGTTGTTGGGGTTTTTTAATTATTATTATTCCAGGTCTAGTTTTTGTTCATACTACACATAATTTTGTTGGAGTAATTCTGAACTTATCTCCTTTGGAATATAAGTGCAATTTGAGCCAAACTGTGCTGCAAATTGAAGCAATTATGTTGTAGTTGATGGAGTTACTATGGATTGATGGAAGTACAAAAGTACAAGATGTGACTCAAGGCCAAAAACTCTTTTTGTGTTCCCTGTTTTTCATGGGTTGGATAATACATTTTGCTTTAGCATCTTGGGATGTCCACTCCAACTGGCCAAGCCTACGCAGGAGTTTTCCAAACCTGTTCAGTACATCCTTTCACAGCTTCCTATTTGCACTGCCATATGTCAGAAATAATAATATGTTACTGCTTCACATGACATCTCTGGTGTTTAGACTTCACGGTTTTGGGGTCCGGCTAGGAACAATGAGAACATGAATTTGAGAAGTGCTGAGCACTGTTTGCTGTCTTCACCTCTAGTGTGCACTGTGACTTGCTGGCAGCTTTGATGCTTAGACTAGGGCTGTCCAACTCAAGGTGCCAAAACCACAGACTTCTTTGAAAAGATAATATCTGAGCTCTCTGGTAAGGAAAAAACACTGCAGAAGAACCTTCCATTACACAGTAACATGAACGAGATGACAACCTGAACTTTGCAGGATACAATAGGATGGACATGTTTATCCTTTCTGCCTGTTTCTGTGATTAGAAACTGAGGATTATAAGAGAAAAGCCTCTCCACAAAGTGTGGTACTGTTTTAACATGCATGTGACGTTGCTGAGAACTGGTGGAGCCACCAGTTATGACAGGATACAAAGGGGAGGTAGATCAGGGCTTTTCTGGAGGATCAGATCCTTTCATCTCTGGAACAATCCCTGCTAACCTCTCAGCACCAGCAGCTCGCTCTGACTCTGCGATAAGGGAGGACGCTCAACCTCCCACGAGTGAAGCCTCAGTTTTCACAGAGGCTGATAAATCTCCTCTCTGGAAGACTTAAACTACGTCTGAGCTCCTCTAGGGATGAAGCACAGCTGGGCATCCTATAGCTTGTGTCATGCCTGCAGATCATCCCTCAGAGGGCAGTTCCCTGGATGGGCTATGCAAACTGAAAAATCTCCAGGGATCACAGCAGTAGACAGGTCCTACAGCTCCTACAGGGCAGGATAGCATGAAGGCAAAGCCAGGCTAGCAGGGATCAGGGGCTGCTTGAAGGCAGCCAAAGACTGTCCTGCCTCCTTTTTCTGTGGAGACAGATGAATTGTGGTAGCAGGGTTGTTGATGTTGAAATCCATAGCCCTCACCCCACATGTTCATCCAATAATGTCTCAGCAGGGTAAGAAGGTTTTTCTGCCTCTTTTGATGCTATCTGCATATTTGCATGTCTCTTCCTATTCACTTTTGACCCAGGTCCTCAACCATCCGTATATCTAGGTATTCACTTAGCATCATCTCATACCAGAGATGGATCATTGGTTCACAATGACAAGGAAAGCTGAAGCTCAGACCCTGGGAGGTCCGCAGTTGAGAAGGGCTTAGATTTAACAGACCATTTCTGTGGAACTGAATTTCAAAGTAGCTAAATTAATCTATACAATTAATGCATTTTTCCTTAGTTTAATATCACCCCCTAGCATCACTTGGGTCCAGTTTCCACATAGTATATTCTTCCAGACAAGTCTTGATTTCTTGCCTCTGCCCCTCAGTAGTATCACCTTGCAGATGCCGCAACAGCCACACCGGCAGCCATGCTTCTGGGAAAGAGGTAAGAGAATTCAGCTCGAGAGGTGGATTTGCCAAGACATCATACTTCAGATGTTTCTCCCAGGGAGTTTCGGAAGCTTTAAAGCTCTCATGTCTGTCTAGGAGAGAAGCCTTGGGATACAGCTGCTTCTTCCACCTTCCAGCAGAGAAGTGCCTTGTTTGGTGGCGAGATTTCCACTCGTGCTGCCATATTTGCAGTAAATTGGTCAGAGGACACAGCTTAGTTTGAAGTAAGACCAGGCAGATACTTCAAATGAGAATAAGTCACTAGGACTGCATGACATTTGCCTGAAAGTCCTGAAGGAATTCAAATGTGGAACTGTGAACTTCTGGCCAGGCTGTATAACCTGTCATTAATGTCTCTGTGCCAGAGCACTGGTGGATGGCCAGTGTAACCCTCTCACTATAAAAAATGGCTGGTGAGTCTGACTTCTACCCATGGTAAGAGAGTGGTGTCTACAATAAAGAGTAAGACTGATGTGTATGTGAATAACAGTCTGTTGAGAAAGAGTCAGTGTGGCTTCTGTAAAGTGAAATCCTGTGTCATTGCTGGGTACTGTGAGGAAGTCTGTCTCAGTAAGCACATGGATAGAGGGGATATATTTGGAATTCCAAAAAGCCACTGACAGGTTCTTCACCAGAAGTTACTAAAGGAACTAAGTTTCTACAGGACTGGAGGAAAGATTCTTTTATGGAATGAAAGCTGAGTAAAAGACAAGATGCAAAGGGTAGGGTGCATGGGACACTTCTCAGAGTGGAGAAGAATAAACAGTGAGGATAGCCCAGGGACTGCTCCTGGGACTAGTTTTATTCAGCATCTTCATGGATGACCTGGAAAAGTGACTGAACTGTGAAATCTCCAAGTTTGAGGATGATACTGACTTTCCTTGGGTGGTCAAATACTGTTCTGATGGCAAGGAACTTCAGAAGGATCCCACAAAACTAAGTGGTCAGACAGAAACATGTCTGATGAGCTTCAATGTAGATACATGTAAGGTGATACATTTTGGGAAAATCTAGCACATTCCTACCTGATGCTGAACTCAGAGCTCAGATCTGCAGTAGCAGATCAGGAAGGAGATCCTGGAGTTGTCATTTACATACAACGGGCTTATGCAGCAGCAGCCAAAATAAATGTCGGGCATCATGGGCAAGAGTATTTAGAGTTAGACAGAGGGTGCCGTTTTAGCACTATATAAAACCTCCATGCATCCTGATCTGGAGCAGTGGGGGCTATTCTGGTCTCAAGAAAGACATGGTGGAGTTCAAGAAGGCACAGGGAAGGGCAACTACAGCAATCAAAGGTTTGGAATAGTTGCTTCATGAGGAACTAGGGAAAAGGCTGCAGCTCTTCAGTTTAGAGATAGGAAGGCTGAGAGAAGTTATGAGTGAAGTTCATAAAATCTTGAAGGTGGTGGAAAAGGTGAATGCAGATCTGTCTTTCACCAAATTCTGAAATATGAAGCTGAGGGCTTCCCTCAGTCACCAAAGAATTGTTTGCTAAAAGGCTGGCTTGCTGCCCACTCCTCTGATGCTATCCCATGGACAATGCACTCGCAGGTGGCCCTAGAAGAGAAAGGACAAATAATCCAGCATGCTACTGCTTAGGGCTGGCATCCACTCCATCTCTGGAAACCCTCTGTCCTGTGAGGTCTCTGTTTCACCCACAAGGCAAATTCCCTCTCATTTTACCTCCTCGACCCATCTGAAAGCTGTCACCCTAGCAGTGAGAAGCTGCAAAGGTGACAAGCTAGCCCAGGACAGACAATGACTCTCCAGCTATTTAAATAGCAGCTATGGGGCTGTTTTGGGAGACGTGGTTGCAGAGCAGGGCCATGGAGCTTATTGCCTTGCTAGCTTTGCCCAAGGGGTGCTGCAGCATACTTGTGCCACCACAGCATTTCATTATTGGAATGAGTGAGAACAGCTGAACCAGATCAGAATAAAACACCGTTTAATGCTAAATCCTGGCTGTGAGACCATCCAGTGGCAAATTCCTTGTGGAAGATATGAGAGCAAGGAAGTATTTAGTAAATCACCCAAATATCCTCCTAGCCTCCAGCAGTCTGAGATGTTGAATCTTTGTATTTAATTATGGTTTTCCTCTGCACCGTCTCCATCCAGTTATTTTATGAAACCACATAAACATTTATTACCCATGCTCTCCTGAGGCAAGGTGTCCATGGCTGAAGGTGTGCTGCATGAGGAAGCCTTGTGTTTGTTTTGGACCTGCCTCTAGTTCCTGTGTCTTGTCTTTTGAAGAGACAGCGAGCAGTAATTTATTTTCATCTTATTTATTCCCCTTAAGGTTTTATTATACCTATTTATTATAGCTATTACAGCTTCTCTCCTCTGTCATCTTTTCTTTAGATAAGAAGGCAGTGTTGCAGGCAGCCGGGAGCCCATATCACTGGATATCTTTCAGAGAAAATTGGACAAAACTTTTTTCTAGGAATAATCCTGGCTGAAGCAGCCCCGAGGTAGGCACTGGGAAGCACAAACTGGCCTCAAGAGGGGCCTCCTGGCACTGTGATGCTGCAATGCTCCCGGCCAGCGCCACAGCCCAGCTGACTTGTGTGCCCAAAATGTGCACCCACAAGCACAAAATGTGCTCTCATCTCCCTGGCCACCCAGACCTGTCAGAAAGCAGGCATTCGCTGCTCACACCCCATGGGGGCATCTCCCTCCCAATTTTGTGGATATCCCCAGGAGAAGCCCACGTGCAGTGAGACACTGACACTGGGGACAACGTCCCAGCAGCAGTGGTCCCTGGTGGGTGGTTGTGGAAGATGCTTTGCATGGTGCTGGCCTGCTACCCTGTGCAGATGAAGCTGTAGAAATGAGGTGAGGTAGTACAGGAGGGATCAGCCTTCCTCGGGGAGCGGAAGCATCCTTTGTCTTCCAGCCCATTCCTAGAGGCAGACGTGAAGCTGCTTAAAAATTGAGAGGTAGGCAGGAGCCATCATTATGCTTTGCCCCAAGGGCGCTTGATGGCCCTGACCAGCCTCACCTCAGCCTCCATCTGCAACCTTTGCCCATGGGACCAGGAGCCCCATTTCAACTCAGTCCTGGGCTTTTATTCCCTGCCGGAGCTGGATCGTGGTCCGTCTCCACCTTTTCATGGCTGTTTCTGTCCATGGATGCTGTTTGTCTGGACCTTGACACATGTACTGACAGGAAGTCATTCCTGGCTTGACCTCAGACCTGCCTGGCAATCACCGGACCGTGTCTGGCATTGGCTACCACCATTGGGACTGACCTTGACCTGAAGATCAACTTGTCAGCTAGACCTGGGACCTGCTTTGTCACCACAAACTCACCTGATGATCTGGACTCTCAGCTGTACCCAACTCCCATACCTGGGCCTACCCTGCTCCTGCGTTGTGCTCCCATGTTGTGGGACACCATGGGACAAGCCCTGACTGGCAAGCCTCTGCCCTGCCATCCTTATTATCTCCCTTGTCTCCTGGGTCCCTGTCACTTAGGAGCAGTTGGCACCTCTCTCTGCCTTGGCAGAAAGGAGCTTTCCCAGCAAAGCATGTTGTCCTTGCCCCACCACCAAAGTCCCACTCTTCCTCCACGAGTCCAGCCTTTTCTCCTGCAAAGCCCGACTGCAACCCTTCCCAGGATCTGCCTCCAAGCCATCCAGAGCCCCAGACTACTCAGTCTGCTGTGACGGCACCATCTCACCAGGCTAGGGTGGGCACTGCAAGATGAGCTGCCACCCGGACAGTCCCTAGCTGTACCTGTGGTGACAAATAAGTCATTGAGCTTCAGAGAGAAGGCTGATGTGCATCTTGGATACGGGATATTGTATATTGTTTAAAGCCCTGGAGGACAGGCTGGGAGAGATCACAACATAAAAGGTTGTGAGCTATTCTGAGTCCCTGTTCCTGTACTGGGGTGGAAGGGCACTGTCCCAGCATTGCCGCAAGACATTGGGATCAATGCTTTTGGGTACCAAAGTATTAGCACTGCCTCTTGCAACCATTCTGCATCTCATGCATCCAACAGCAACATGAAGGGAGGTGGCTGAAATGGGACTGGTCAGGGTGTTTTGAAGCAGATATGGTGGTCAGTGGGTGACCAGAGGTCTCAGGTGGGAGGGGCCCTGCCGAAGCTGGGGAGCATGGTTGAGAAGGACCTCTTGGGGAGCAGGGTCTGGGCTCAGCATGAGTGTGTTGTGTTAGCTGGCAGGCGAGGTGGGACAATGTACGGCGCTGTCAGGAAGGCGGCCAGCAGATTCCTCAGCAATGGGGTAGCGCTGAATGACCTCAGAGCACAAATGGTCTGTGCAGCTGGTGGACTCCTCTGAGCACCCTGTCTGTGCCGAGGAGAGTTCAGGGCCACAGCTCTCCATCCAGGAGGCAGGCCTCACCCTGTAGCACCCTGCAGATGGACTTGCTTGCCTGCCTGCTGAGGCTGGAGGGGAGGAGTGTTGGCAGCTCACAGAATTATTAACAGAAGAAGAAGTAAAAAGCAATGGAGAAAGTCAAAGAGCTATTCCCACTCCAGCATCAGGGACAAAGCTGGTTCTGACAAGGGCTGAACCAAATTGAGTGCTGGAAATGAAGGGATCATGACTACTCTGAAAAGCTTCTTATGGTCAGTTCAAATATGTATAGACAACCTGGCTATAGCCATAGACTATAACATTAAAAGAGCAGTGTCATTGCAGGTCCTGGTAAAGGAGCTTGATGTTCCTATTTCGGCAGCTTTCTCTCACATATGTCCCTGCTGATAAGCCTCCATACCAGTGTGGTGTCAAAGAGTGCTCTCTTGGGTCCAAATGGGCATCAAATCTTTCATCACCCTAGATGCTGTTGGCACTTTTGATAGTGCAGAATGGAAACTAAGGAGCTATGTGGGGTTGGGTAACTCTGAAACAGGAGTACAGACTTGTCCACCGAACTCACCTTCTCTGGAAATCACCAGTGTCACTGGCCAGGAATATTGCAGAGAAAGGGTTCACACTAAGGCCAACACTTGACAAACTGAGTGTCCTGCTAGTGGTGTATTGGAGCAGCCTGTCCCCTCAGTGGCTCCTCAGGTACTTGTTGGAGTCTAGTGGATTTCTCTTTGAAGGGACAGCATTCCAGCTGCAACCATACATCTGGCATTGTCTACTTTTGAGCACTAGAATTCAACCCTGATCCTTTAGAGTTGTGTGCAGTATGTACTTGAAGAACTGCTCCTATTCTGATGGGAGTGAAACAGGCTGTGTATATGGCAAGGAAAAGAAGGAAGGACTAAAGAGGTGTGGGAGAGTCCTTCTTGACTAGGTCCCTTCACTGCAACTGCTTCAGTCCAGCTGTTCCTCATGCAGTTGTCACTACTATGACTTTGTGACACTGGCTGCCATGTCTGGCTCTTGGGTCTGTTCACATTCCATTATTTTTCTGTGTGCTGCCTATTCTGAGCCAGGCATGCAAGGGGCAGGATATTTATCATGCTAAACCCAACAATAATTCAGAGGAGGAGAAGGATGCATTTTTCATAACGTATTGGTTGTTAGATATCATAGGCCATCCCCAATGCTTCTGTGTGTCACAAAGCATAAATATGCATCTGAAAGGAGTCTTTGCAGTGGACAATATTAGGCATTCTGAACAGAAGTGTCATTAATACCCACTTGAAATTCTTCCTCTCTTCCACTTTTCCTCTTCCATTCACCTCCAATGGTTGCCTACAGTTTGCCTGAAGGATGTGTGGAGATCCGCAGCTGACTTTGACTTACTGTTTTTTGCAAGATTCTTTGTGAAGAAGGTTCAGTCCTGTGCTGGAGACCCAGACTACTTCTGGTTATGGGGGCTCCTCTGCTCTCCTCTGTTAGAGCATCTTTCACCTCTGTCCTCTCAGTCTGGAGGGAGCACAGAGGCTCATCAGGTGCCTTGTGGGTCCCCTGCATGGCTCCAGCTCCAGGGAACAGGGAGGTCAGTGACACAGGAGTGTCACAGCTGCATGCTTCACTGCTTCCAATAATCAAATTGATTCATCTCCTTGTGAGCAAACCCCTGTGCTTCAGAGCCAAGGTCTAGGACCTGCATGTTCCCCAAAGGTTGCTTTTCTCTCCACGCTCAAGTGGAAGAAAGAGGACTAATGTAGTCTGGGTGGAGATACTGAGGTTAAGTGAAATGCCTGCAAGTCATTGTAGTTAGCAGTAATAATTTCACCTTCTCCATAATGCTCTGTAGTACCGGCATGTGTGAGGAGCCTGACCCACCAGGCCCCATGAAGGGACCTTGAACCAGCTATGGTGTGTGCTGGTCTCTGATGCTCACTGACACAGGCAGTTGTGACTGACATGTCTTTGGCCCTTTGGTGGCCAAGAGCAAGCGTTGGCAGCCCACGGTTGTTCTGAGCCCTGCCATTACAGCTGTACTCTCGCTTGGCACAGCCCCAGCTCAGGGACCATGCAAGGACACGCTGCTTTGCTCCCTCAGCTGTGATGAGAGCCCAAGCTGGAGTGAATGGCTGAAAAGGGTGGGTCTGCCAAAGGGTCCCTGGGGCTTATGATGGTATGGCTAGAGCTGAAACAACAACCCCACCCCGATCCCTGCAACACCTCCCCCTCTATAAACAGGGAAGATGGATAGCACCCTTCCTCCCCGAGTTCCCCCTCTTTTCTTCCCTCCCAGAGGTCACCTTCAGCAGGGAGGCAGAGTGTCCCCAGGACCAGAGACATGGGGAAGGGGCGGAGCGTCACGCTTAGCCCAGTAATGCCTGGCAGCCCCCTCCGGCTGCTCGGCGCAGGCTGAACCCAGCGCAGAGGCTGCAGTGGGGGAAGCGAGGCAGTCCACGGCCGGCCGGCAGCGCTGCGCTGCTGGAGAAGGTGAGAGGCTTGGTACGGACGGGGAGGGATCGTGGGAAGAGAAGTTACAGCCGTGGCAGGATGAAGGAGACTGGACAGGCGTGTGAAAGGGCACCCACCCCTCACAAACTCTTTTTGGACACTCCGGCGTAGCGTACCAGAACAATGTGGAGCGTACCCATTTCCCACATCTGGTTGATGGTGAGCTTGTGGTGGCTCTGCCCCAAAAGGTTGCTTTGTGTCTGGTTGTGTCCAGTGGGATGGTGCCACGGTACCGGCTGGTTGGTTGGGAGGAGGGTGTGATGTGGCTTCGTCCCTGCGAGATTGCTGCCGATGCCTGTCCGAGGAGGCTGCTGATTGTGGATACTGCTTGCTGGGGAGAGGCTCACGGGCTCTGCCCGGGCAGGCTGCTGGGTGTTTCTGCCCAAGAACAGCAATAGGCAGTTCTGCTACGGGGACAGTCATGCGATTCTCCGCAGTGAGATTAAGCACTAGGCTGCTGACCAGTTTTAGAAAGAAGCTCATAAATCTATCAGCAATAAGGCCAGAAACAACCACTATGATAATCTGTTCTGATCCCTTGCCTGTATTAAACGTGGTTTGCGCTAGAGTGGACCTTTTAGGGGGAAAAAAAAAAAAAAGCACCATTCTTGAGTTAAGAGTTCCAGAGGTGGAAGGATATTCTTCCATACTGTTTCATGAGACTTTTAGGGGCAAATATCCTTCTTCCAAAATCTGCACCACAACTGAAGTCTGAAATGGCCTCATTTCAGCTTCAGCTATTGGCTTTACTATAATGTTTTCACTTGTTTGGGAGAGCCCTCTTTAGTGAAATTCGAGTACCCACAATCGCACATACACATGATAGAGTCACTTCTTTTTGCTATCTGTTTGATAAGCTAAGATCACTCCCTTGGAAGTTTTTCCTGTAATTGTCAGCCCTGTTGTCCTTCTCATGGTTCTTCTCTGGTCCTTTTTCTGTCAAACTGTGGACATCAGCGTTAGCTTGCTGAACTGTGGCCTCACCGATGCCATTAAAAAGACAGAAAACATCCAATAGCTAATTCTGTTGACCCATCAGCTGGCCTCCAAAAGAGTTCAGGAAATTTACCCTAAGGAAACCAGGCTTTCACATCAGTATATTTTTAACATTCAAAAAATGTAAAAAAATTAGATAAAGAAGAATGCAAAGCAGAGCAAATGGAAGGAATGCATTTCTAATAAAAATAGAAAATCCACTGGTGCACGATATTCTCAATTCTAGTGCAGAAATCATTAGCAGGTGGCCAGCTCTTCAGAAATACAGCTTTCCTAACTCAGCTGATTTTCAGAGATTAAATTTCAGACTGTCTCAGGACATCTGTATGTAGGAACCTCTGCAGAAACTAGAGTTCACTGTAAGGGGCACATAGTTTCAGAACAGATCTGTTCTTTTGTTATAATTTGTCTTAGTCTATGTAAAGCTGAATGGCTATATCTATTTTTTTGTTTACAGTGAAGCTTATTTTCTTAATTTACCATCTGGAAAATGCTACTTTGCCTCTCACTGCTGATATTTCCTGCATCTGATTCTTTTTGGGCATTCTCTTCAGCAGAGTGAATGCAAAAGTGGAATCTGCAACCCTTGTACCATTATTATCTTAGACTTGTATCTGTATCATTAAGATGTGTATCTATACCACTGTAGATTATTTCTAGTGCAATTCTGTATCATCCTACATATTAAGGCCTGCAAAGGAAGTGAGGCTATACCAGATCTACATTTTTGGGTTTACACAGTGCCCTTTTAACTAAAAAGCAGCATGAAGAAGTTAGATTTGTCTGATTAATATGACATGTCCTTTTTTTTTTCCTCCCTGTCACTCAATGCCAGACTAAACTCCTGACTTCTTTTGTGGTTTCAAACACTTTTTTTTGTGTGTACGTTCATGGACTAGTTTGATCAAGCAATGCATTATCTACCCAAATCCATTTTGTGTCATTTGCAAACATTTTCTGGATGATTTCAGTGCTTGCTTCTAGATCATTGACAAAGGTAAAAGTATTATAACAGAGTTAGGATTTACCAAAATTAATTGTGTAGGGTGAGGATACCAATAAAATGCAATAATTTCCACTATACTGGGCTTATTTTTAAAATGTGAATTAAAAATATGTGGCTTATTGATTTTGACCAATGCCAGGATGAATTTGTACAGATAGCTTTCAGAGAACGATCAGTGAATGGGACGTTTCTGGCAGGTGCTGTACGAACCAGTACCAGGCTGAGAACTGCTCCAAACTCCTGCCAACAATTTAGAGGTTGATGGGAAACCCCCCACAGATGGAGTCCTTACACAGCCCCTAGACAGAAATGAATGTGGTGGTTTGGTCACAACAGAGAAACAAAATGATCTGAATTACTTGATACGCTAAGTCCCTTTGAGCAAAATGTGCTTTATTAAAGGTGGTGCAAAAGTATTCAGGTAGAAACAAGGCAGGCAACACACAGAAAGTGGAGTTTTTCCCCCCCAAACCCCCAGTAATTTGGAAAAACTCTGGAGTCATAATGGATGTATAAGGTAGTGCAGCTTTTCAGTGTGGTATTCCTGGAAAAAGAGATCTTGGGGCCACAGCATGAGGCAGAGGGTAATTCTAGCTGAAGGCATCACAGGAGGCATTCCCCAAGGAGCAGTTGGTGTTTTAACACGGATGGGCAGAAATAATGGTGAGGCTTCAGAAAAGAGTCATAAAACAGATCAGAGAGCTGGAGAAAAGGCCTTGGTTTGAGAATTGGGCAGAAGGTTGTTTGAAGGCATTTAACTAATAAGAAGTCTGAGAGGTGTCTTGATCACAGAGCTTGGAGATGTTTATTCAAAATTCAAAATGTGACTACAATTTCTGGAAGCATCCTATCTGTTTTTAAACTAACTGACATGGGCACTACAGAAGCACAGTGTGCCAGATGGTTTGCGAAGCCTAAGTGTTTAAATACATAGCCTGAGTTTCAGGCTGTACCCTGCTAGTTTTACTCAATCTAAGTAGTTTAAAATATGTTCTCATAGGCTATGGTAGTACCTCTGACCACAGTGCACATAAACCCTACAAGAGTCAGGAGAACTATAACAGCCACTAAAAAACTCTTTTCTCTAGCTGAAAAACTTCAGTAGCAGGTTAGGTAAATTCAGATTAAGATATCATATAAATACATAACAGCAAGAATGTTAACACTGGCTTTTATAGTTGACCAAAGTTTGTCTTTGGATCAAACTCGCATGACTTTTTGTAAGAGGTGCCCCAAATTTTGTTGGTTACTTGGTTTGGGTTAAAGCTTTGTAGAAGGTCAGACAAGAAAATGGACCCTACATGCCACATGCTCAAGGCCATTTTTAATGGGACATCTTTGATACAAAGAGAAGCTGAGACAGCTGAAAGTCTTCAGCTTGGAAAACAGAAGGCTCAGAAGGGATGTTATCGGTGTATATAAATACGTGATGAGAGGGAATGAAGAAAAGGGAGCCAGACTCTCAGTAGTGCTCATTGACAGGACAAGAGGCAATGTGCACAAATTAACACACAAGGAATACCAGCTAAACACAAGAAAATACTTTTTTTTTTTTTCTTCTTTTTTTTTTTTTTTTTTTTTTTCTGTGAGGGTAGTCAAATAGTGTGGTAGGTTGCCCAGGGACGTTGTGGAGTCTGCATCTGTGGAGATGTTAAAAACCTGACTGGACACCTTCCTAGATAATCTGCTTCAACAGCTGCTGCTTGAGCAGGGGAATTGGGATCTCAAGAGGTGCCTTCCAGCCTAAATACCTCTGTGATTCTGTCATCATAGCACTGTCTCTGTTATACAGACATTACACTCTCTTTGGCTCTTGACATGTATGAAGTACTTTTCTGGACCAAATATATAAACCATTTTGGTTAAAGAACCAGAATGACATTACCTAGACCAAGACACTGTATCTCCACAGGCTAGCTCCTCCTCAGCTCCTCAAGAAGTTTGGAAGCATCTCCCGATGGTGGAAAGGATGTGAATTTCTTGCTGCTGTAATTAGAGACTTTTTTGGGGAATTAGGGTTTCTTACACGTTGACAGTCTGGAAACAGGACCTCTAGCAGGGGTGAAGCACAGCAAGTATAGTGGAGGAAAGAACAATTTTGTGAAGGACCCTGCCTGCTGCCTTCCATATAGCACAGCCAAATGGTGAGTGCATCCTGGCCGGGGTCTTGGTGGCCTTCTCCCCAGTGCTTGTCACTCTGCAAAGGGCAAATGGCACTCTAGAAGGTAACAGAGGTAGGTGCAGAGCACTCAGGTACACTGTACTTAGTGGTGACCCAAATTTGGCCCTTACTTAGCTTCCTAGCTAGTGGCAGCGGTACCTCAGAGAAAGTATGGACTGTGTCCATCAATTTCCTCAAGGGCAGCAAGGGCCAAAGCCTGCAGACTGCCCTGGAGTGACTGCGGCTGCAGCTTCCTTCATACGGAGCCCTGATCAGACCCACAGGATTGTCACTGTCCCTCGAGACACTCTATCCATATCCTCTGGCTGATCTAGTTTTCCAAGCTGGCTATTTCACATAGATGCTCCACTCTGTACCCAGACAATCTGTCCTCCCATGCCAGTGGGGCCAAGCGTAGAAGTAAGGATCCTTGCCATCTATATTGCACTTCACTTGAAATGGGGAGTGGAAGGGCACAAGAGTTTTTTGGATTATTTTATTGCAAAAGCTCATGGACTGAAATGTTTTGACTCCCAAACCTGGAGTGAGAACCAAGAATACAGAGAGAAGCATGTCCTCCCATTCACAAAAGCAAGTTTTCAGACAGTAAATAGGAGAAAAGCAATGAATCATATAAAAATAGAATAGATGAATCATACAATAAATAATTCAATACGAATCAAAACAGATTAAAGAATAGATATTTTAAAATTATATCATTATTGAATAATACATTAAGTGGATACAGCAAGAAGATTCTTATCTTTGGGTTAGATAGCACTGACAGGTGGCCAGCTTACAAGAGAAGAAATTTTATCTAACTCAATGTTTGAGAAATTAAGTTATCTGGAAAGATCGTGAATTGTATATGGCCATGAATTTGGTGTAGGAGAAACACTGTCTTACAGAAGAGATCTTCTGGTATTTTTTTCACAAATATAAATCCAATGTGTTCTGCACAAGACAAGCAGACATCTATCCTGTTGTTCCACTCCCTATTTAGTGTGGCTTTAGCTTATCTAATATCAAGGCGAGGTCCATGTCTTTCAAAGGTTTATTACATTTTAAGTTTTTTCTCTATATTACTAGCTAGGACTCTTTAAAAGTTTTGGGTTTTGGTTTTTTTTTTCAGCTATTCATTTTAACACCTAAATGTGGCAACACCAGTTTGGAAATGTCAGTGGCAGAGTGGGTCTGTTTGCGGGTTCTGTGATGCCCTTGCTGTGTGGAATTTCACAGGCTGTGCCGGCTGGGCAGCAAACAGGAGGTCATCAAAGCAAAATCTCTAAAATACTTTCCAGACCGGCTTTCTTCCCAGCCTTGCATTTATCCCCTCCCATGCAGGCATTTGTTCATTGTTGAACTCCCTACTAGTCTGTACTAACTTTGACTGCTGTTGGCTCTCACACCAAGCCAAAGCCTTTGCAGAAAAGCATGGACAATTACTTGGTACTTCTGAATTGGATAAGGTTTAGCAATGCAGTCTAGGAGAGAAGGGAAGGCAAAAGGAAGGGGAACTCTCCCACAAGTAGTGCCAGTCTTCTGTACAAATCTAGCCTTTTTATAGTTTTCCTAGGTTTAAATAATCCTGTTGCTAAAGTACTGGATTGTTAAGGATGACTGGATTTAGCAGCAGTGGGGGCTGGAAGTTGAAGGAACTGTAATAAGCTCTGGTCACAGAGAAAGCAATGTAAAAACTAATTCATTTTTTCTGCTCCCACTCATATTCCCAGGATGCCATCTTCCTTTTTTAGCCACATGAGGTCCTATTCCTTCCCCCAAAAGGCATCATGTGAGCCAGAATGTTTCATGGGAAGAAATCCTGAGTTTGTAGGTGCAGAGGTGAGCCATTGGTTTTACACCAGAGCTCTGTCTCATTGCATACTGTTTAAGACATATCCAAGAATGGTGCAACCCCCAGGCTCTTGGGTTGCATCCTGGGCTGCATTAGGCAAAGTGTTACCAGCAGGTAGAGGGACGTGTTTCTTCCTCTCTACTCAGCACCAGCGAGGCCACATCTGAAGTAGTGGGTCCAGTTCTGGGGTATGTGGACATACTGGAACGAATCCAGTCCATGAAGATGATTAAGATACTGGAGCAGCTCTCATACAAGGAGAGGCTAAGAGAGCTGGGACTTGTTTAGCCTTGAGAAGGCTCGAGGGGATCACCTTATTAATGTGTATAAATACCTGTAAAAAAGACAGAGACAGAGTCTTCTGATATTGAGTGATATTGAGTGACAGGATAAGAGGCAGTGGGCCTGAAATACAGAATTTCTATTTAAGCATGGGAAAAAAAACTTTTTACCATAAAGTGATTGAACACTGGAACAAGTTGTCCAGAGCAGTTGTGGAGTCTCCATCCTTGGAGATATTCAGAACTGGACTGGATACAGTCCTGAGCAACTTGGTCTAGTTAACCTTCCTCTGTGCGGGAGGTTGCACTAGGTGATCTCCAGAGGTACCTTCTGACCTCAACCATCCTGTGACTCTGGTTCTGTAACCTTGCTCCAAAGCCACGAGGGGCTCCCAGGCCCGGGGCACTTGTGTTCAGAGCACAGGCAGGTAGTTAGGGGGACAGTGGTGCCACAGGTGCATTAAAATGCTGCCTTGTAGCTGGCTGGGGGAACTGAAAAAGCATTCCCCTGAAATGGGTCTGAAGCAGCTGGCTGTAGCTCCAAATGTCAGTGATGTCCGAGCTTCCTTCCTGCCTAAGTTTCTTGGCTGCACAGGTGAGTGACTTTGGGTCAGAAATGTCAGCAGGCTTGTCAGATACTGAGCTCCCTTTGACTTGCTTGGAGTACACTGCCTCTAACTAGTAATCCCTTTTTTGTCATGGGCTAGCTGTGCCTCTGCCTAAGGGGCTGATCTGTCTCTGCTGCTACCTCAAGGACTTTCTTCAGTAAGCAGTAGAGGTGGGTTTCTGATTAGAAAAACATGGTCTTGCTGCAGTAGACTAAGGAGAGCAAGAGGACTGGGTCATGCTTGATAATCTGGGACTCTTAATGTTTTCCTTGTTGCCTAACACCTTGGAGACTAGAATAGGAGGAGGTGAAATTTTAGTATAGCTGAAACAGAAAGGTGAGCCAGGTCTTTGAAATGAGAAGCCCCAATTTGAGAGACTCAATCATCTATCTGGAGGCCAGAAAGGATTAGAGGGCTGAAGGAGTTTCCCTGCAATAAAGGGACCTTTTATATGATGAGGGGCTTTGCCCAGAGGTGTACTGTGTAAAAGCACAAGCTCAACTCTAGCACAGCTGCGAGGGTGCTCAGGCTCCAAGTGGCAGAAACATCCCCTGGCATGGCATGGTTTACGTAGCGTGTCCTATCTGGTTTTCTCTGTGCATGTTGTGATATTCCTGACTTGAGCTGTGGTGTTTCTGCAGCACTCAGCAATGGCCGAGAGCTCAGCTGCGACTGCGGCAATGGCAGCAGCAGGGACAGCGGCACCAACCGTGCTAGATGAGCTCCTGGAGATCACAGCTCAGAGCCTGGTGCGCACCGAGGTGGCCGAGCACTATGAGGTTATTCGGGAGCTGGGCAGGGGCAAGTATGGCCACGTGATGCTAGTGACCCACAGGCAGAGAGGTAAGGACTGTGCCCTATGAACTACTGTGCCTTGCCTCCTCTCCACTCGCTGGGTGGCCTGGTGGCTCCTTGGCGCCAGGCACCAGACATGGTGGGGAGTCCCCAGGGAGACCGGCAGGACAGGGACCTCCCCAGCCGGGGACTATCCCATTGCACCTATCCAGGGAGCAGATGATGCCCAGGGGCAGGCCAGAACATCAGGCAAGGTTATAGTGATGAGGCAGGTCCAAGGTCAAGCCAAGAAGTCAATCCACAAGTCAGGATCAATAGGCTAGGCACTGGCATGGGTGTGATAGAGCTGGAAACCAGCAATCCTACCACACAGCTCAGGTAGCGAGTGAAGCCCTAAGCCTGAGCTTAAATGGTACCCTAAGGCCCATTGACAGAAGGTGTGAGCAGAGGTTCTAGGTGGGGTTGGCCAAGGCTATTAAGGCCTGTGATTGCCCACAGAGCCGTGACACCACTCTTCCCCATTAGTTCCAGCTCAGACAGATGCGCCTACGTAGCCTGAATTTCCCTTGCTCTGCCCAGTGCTCCTGTGCATGCACTGACTGGCTCAAAACTCACACCAGCAACAGTGCCGGCTCCCATATCTGGTGTCCATAGGATATATCCACACAAAGCTTCAGGCCAGAGACCTCCCTGTGGCTGTGAGTGTCTGGACCATGGCTGCTCAGTGCTGCCTCTGGCCTTGGTGTGAGTGACCTTCAGGGGAGTCTAATCCACTCTCCCCATCCCCAGGGACTCCTATGGCTCTCAAGCTGCTACCCAAAGCCAGTACCAAGCTGCACACCTTCCTGTATGAATATTGCATAGCTCTCTCTCTTGCCACCCACCCTGCCATCATCGGCATGTTTGGAATTGCCATCGAGTCCAGCCAGTACTATGGCTTCCTCTATGAACCAGCACTGCACAAAGACCTCATCTCTATCATCAAACCTCGGGTGAGTGCTGCTACGAGGCCATGGGGTCTGGGACCATAGCGTTTGGTCCCTGTGCAGGCTGGCTGGGTCGGAGGGAGGTAAAGGCAATGGGCTGTGGGTCTTTCTGGGGTCTACAGCACTGAAGCATCTTCAGGTTTGCAAGACCAGAAATGCAAAGGTCTTCCCCAGTGCAGAGCAGGCAGGTGAGGGCCCAGCTGGCAGGGCTGCCAAGGTGCCCTGCGTGTGCCGTACGGCCTGTCTCTCTCCCTGTGCAGGATGGGATCCCTGAGCCAGCTGCTAAGCAGTGTGCCAAGCAGCTCGTGAGTGCGTTGGAGTTCATCCACAGCCGAGGGCTCGTGTACCGTGACGTCAAGCCTGAGAATGTGCTGCTTTTCGATCCCGAGTGTCGGCGCATCAAGCTGACTGACTTCGGACTGACGCGGCCCAAGGGTACCAAGCTCAAGCTGGTGGCTGGGGTAATCCCCTACACCGCCCCTGAGCTGAGCAACACCACTGATGCCCAGGGGCTGCCCATCGACACCAGCTTGGATGCCTGGGCCTTCGGCGTGCTGCTTTTCTGCCTGCTGACTGGCTACTTCCCCTGGGAGCAGAGCCTGCCAGACGACCCTTTCTTTGAGGACTTCATGCTGTGGCAGGAGACAGGTCTGGAGGAGGACCTGCCCCGCCACTGGAAACGCCTGACAGCTGAGGCTGCCCTGATGCTGCGGAGCCTCCTGGCCCTAGATCCCGCCAAGCGCAGCCCCGTCAGCGGGGCGCTGCGCTACGTTGATTGCCCTTGGCGGCTGGAGGACGGGCACAGTGAGGAGGCTGCGGTGAAGCCCTAGAGCCCGCTCCCCATGGGGGGAGGAAAGGCAGGTCTCACCCTGCAAGGGGCTTCGGGTCTGTGGCACCACGGTGGCCCACGTGTGAGAGGCCATGGTGACCCAGTGAGCAACTTCTCTGCAGCACTGTCCCTGCTGCCACGGAGCCAAGCTCCTTCCCCAGCTGATGGTCCTCACCCCATGGCTCAGTGCTGCCAAGTGCCACCTCCTTGTGCTTCCTTGGGGCTTGAAAACATCTCCTTTCTCTTGGAAACCACTGTCCGCATGTGAAGCACCCACTCGCTTCCTGGTCACAGGGACTCCAGGACATTTTCTAGTGGCTGCAGCACCTGCCTTTTCTTGAAATAGAGCAAATATGTACTTTTTTGTTTCTGTATGTGGGTCTTTTTCCATCATGATAAAATGCCTGTGGAGGCCTGCTTGCTGCGGGACAGCAGGGGCACGACAGAACCTGCGGCCATCTCAGGACAACATGCATAAGGCGGGGGCCACCCCTGGATGCTGCCTGGGCATCCACCAGGACCCTCGAAGGGTGGCTTCAGGCCGGTGGGGTGGAGGTGCTGGGGAGCCCCCATCATGTGGCTGCAGATGGTAGATGGGGCCTGGTGATGGTGTTGAGAAGATGGTGGGAGTCATGAAGGTGGGGTGTTGGAGAAAGCCACAGGGAATTGCACATTGTAACCTGCCCACTGTCATGCATTTCCTCCCGTTTTCTTCTGTTCAGGGCTAGGTGACAGACGGGCTCTTCTGCGCAGAGGGTTGTTAGCAGCAGGAGTCTGTCAGTCTACACAAGTGTCCCCCTCTAGTTCCTGTCACTCGGGAAAATGGCCTTCTGCAAATACTGGCAGTCCTGAAGCACAATTCACCCCTCTCCCTCCTCAAGTGGCTTAGGTGCAAGTAGAAAGATGAGCTCACTGCCACAAACATCTGCATGTATGGTTGAGCTGAGAAGACAAGTAGCACTGTGAGGGTGGTTGGCCTGGGCGTCACTAGGAAAGGCTAACAGAGGAGGTTATGCTAACCACAGGTTGCATAAATTTATCCATACAAATAACCCCAGCAGAATTCCCCTAGTGATACCTCCCAGCAGTCCTACACCATTACCTTGCTCTCACTCCTCATCCTCCTGCAGACTGACTGCTCCGTCCTCATAGACCCAGCCCCTCCCTGCATGAGCCTCCGATACCACTTCTTCCCTGCTCCTGTTCTCCTGAATCCTTCAGTGCCAAGGAACCATTTCCAAGACTATCCAATGTCAGCCCAAGTACACCTCTTCCCTTGTACTGCCTTCAGGTCCTAAGAGAAAGTCCTTCACGCTCTTTTAGATGCCTGGTTACCCCTCTAGAAGACCTTCCTTCTCCCATTTCTTATCATTACTTTAACCCTTCCCCAGCAACACCCCGCCCCTAATACCCCAATGTCCTTCTAGGTGCACATTTTAATCCTGGAAAGAGGTAGCAAGGAGAGGATTAGGGGTCAGAAGCTCTTCTTACTTTGCTACCTCTTTCCAGTCCCCAGGATTATGATATTGGTAATCCCTTCCAGCTCTTAGCCTGATCCTATTGCTGGAAACATCTCCAGCTCAGCTTCCATTCTCAATGTCTTTGTAACTTCTAAAAATGCACTGTTTCAGCACCATACTTTCTAGCATCCCAGCTTTTCTTTCACCTCACATCCTTTCCTGCACACACTCTTCTGTAGTTCCCCAACCTCCAGCTCTCTTTTTCCAACTTCTTCTCACCCACTAACATTTTACCATTACTAATCTTCCTCACTAACATTCCCTTTCTACTGTCTATCACCTGATAAACACCTTTTGCTCATTCCTCTTTCAGCAACATCACCTCCATACTACTCTTCCGTACTTTTCCTGCATCACTTATCCCTTGTGTCTTCCTTCCAACTCCCCAATCTACCTTATCAACCAGCATTGTGCTCACCCTGGTCAAGATGCAGTTTTCTTCTGTCTGCTTCCATTTCTTAGAATCTTTCATTACCCAAAAACATAATAAATGCTCCTCATCTCTGGCCTGCTTAGATTTGGCTTTAATTATTCTTTGATTAGTGTAGGAATAGCAGAGGAGTGTTAAGGTACCAACACAGTTCCTGTATTTAAAGTGGAGAAGCCCTAAGATCAATGGATCTATAGGCCAGGTAGCTGACAACTATCCAGTGAAAAATAATGGAAAATCTGATACAGGTGCTTGCTAATAGAGAATTATAGAACAGGAACGTGGCTTTTTTTTGAATGTGACACTCAGTGTTCTCTTTGATAATAAAGTTGTGTTTGATAAAGTAAATTCATAGCGTTATGGTACACAATTTTTGTGAGGCATGACCTATTGATATGAAGAAAATTACAGCATGCTGTATTAAGAAGATGCACTATGAAAAGTCAATAAAACACATTAAATCAACTGAGAACTTTCAATGGACAAAAGAAATAATTGTCAGTTGGGAATGCTCTTTGGTTATTTTGGCTGGTTTCTGCAGGGATCAATAGTTGGATGAAAACTGGTCAACATTTCCATCCATGATTTGAAGGTAAATACAAAACCACTGCAGGTAAACCCCTGCAGATGACACAAACACGAATAGGACGATAAACAGCAAGAGGAACAGGCCACTCAAAGAGATCTGGATAACTTGGTAATTTGGGTGTATTCAAACAAAATACATTTTCTTACAGGCAGGAGAAATGTACTTGGATAGGAACATGTAAGAATAAAACCCATCCTTCTAGAAGGACTCCTGAAAAAATTTTGCAAGTCATAGAGGATATGCAATATCACACGAGTTCGCATTGTGCTATTCTGTCAAAAAAGGCTAATGGACTCCTTGTGGGGCTAAAGAGGGGCAGGCACTCAGGGTGCTTAAATCTCCAGTGAAGGCAGCTAACAAGATTCCTGCTGGCCTAAATAGGAGTGTAGGAAGTAGAAGTGAGTGATCAGTGTTTGATGCCTCATAGGGCAATCCTGGGGATGGCACCACATTTACAGGCAAGCTGGAAAGCTGGAGACAACTCAGAAAAGAACTGTGCTGGGGCTGTAAGAAAGTCTTCTTAAAGAAATAACTGAACTAAACTACCTAAACTAGGAAGACTGAGAAGTGATTTGGTTATGATGTAGAATTCTGGGAAAAAAATACCTGCTCCTAATGACCTGTTTCAATTTGAGAAACGTCCAAGAGCAACCATGAGAGGTTGGAGACAAACACATTGAAGTAAGCCACAGCATTGCAGTAATGAAAGTTCTTGCCTAGAGAAAGAAACCATCACAGGAGGACAGGCTGAGAGAGCTGGGACTGTTCAGCGTGGAGAAAAGAAGGGTCAGGGTGGATCTTACACTTCTTTATACTTCCATGCACCAGTATAAATTGGGAGATGAGTGGCTGGAGAGCAGCCCTGCAGAAAGGGATCTGGGGTGCTGATCGACAGCAGCTCAATATGAGCCAGCAGCATGCCCTGGCAGCCAAGACGGCAAACCCCATCCTGGGGTGCATCAAATACAGCATAACCAGCCCGTCAAAAGAGGGGATTATCCCACTGTATTCAGCGTTGGTGCAGCCTCACCTCGAGTATTGTGTGTAGTTCTGGGCCCCACCATTTAAAAAGGATGTGAGGGTCCTCGAACACATCGAGAGGAGGGCATCAAAGCTGGTAATAGGGCTGGAAGGCATGTCCTATGAGGAGTGGCTTGTCTCATTTGGAGTAAATGAGGCTTAGGGGCAACCTCGTTGCTCTCTACAGCTTCCTGAGGAGGGGAAGAGGAGAGGGAGGTGCTGATCTCTTCTCTATGCTATCCAGTGATAGGACACGTGGGAACAGTTCAAAGCTGCGCCAGGGGAGGTTCAGACTGGACCTTAGGAAGCATTTCTTTACCAAGAGGGTGGTGAAACACTGGAACAGGCTTCCTGGAGAGGTGGTTGATGCCCCAAGCCTGTCAGTGTTTAAGAAGCATTTGGACAATGCCCTTAACAACGTGCTTTAGCTTTTGGTCAGCCCTGAAGTGGTCAGGCAGTTGGAGTAGATGATTGTGGTAGGTCCCTTCCAACTGAAATATTCTATTCTATTCTATTCTATTCTATTCTATTCTATTCTATTCTATTCTATTCTATTCTATTCTATTCTATTCTATTCTATTCTATTCTATTCTATTCTATTCTATTCTATTCTATTCTAATTCTACTCTACTCTACTCTACTCTACTCTACTCTACTCTACTCTACTCTACTCTACTCTACTCTATTCTATTCTATTCTATTCCATTCCATTCCATTCCATTCCATTCCATTCCATTCTTATCAATGTGTATAAATAACCAATGGGAGGGTATAAAAAAAACCACAGCCAGAGTATTCGCAGTGGTACTTGGTGACAGGACAAGAGGCAATGTGCACAAAGTGAGATACAGGAAGTTCCATTTAAACATAAGAAAAATGGCTTTATGGTGATGGTGGCCAAACATTGGAACATTGGTTGTGGTGTTTCTGTCTTTTGAGATATTCAAAAACTGATTGGACAAGGCCCTGGTCAACCTGCTCTAGCTGTCTTTGTTCGGAGTGGGAGGTTGGACTAGGCAATCTCCAGAATTCTCATTCAGCATCAACCATGCTGTGATTCTGGGACATTTTTCATTTTGAGGACATACTGTATTGCAGTTGGAGATAAGTGGGCTTCCCAGTGTCTTGGCTTTGGAACTGCTTGTTTTAGAGTTTATTCCAAATTAAAGCAAACCTAAACTGGTGAAACACTGACATCTTTGGGGAAACAGATCAAACTCTCCAATTCCATCAGGACCAAGGCTGGTTTTTTGCAGGAGCCAATCATGCTGATGAGTATCAGGGATTTGGTGCTGCCTGACAAAGACGATGTGACAGAGGCTATTGACAGTGAGCAGTGGCGATGACCAGGATTGTTTCTCTGTCTCCTTGACCAGAGAGCCTTGAGACTTTGGCAGAAGGCGTTTCTGCTGCCTTTTCTCAGTGGCTTAATCATAATTGCAGCTGGATTTCTTAAATCAATGAATAAACAGACCTGTTGAAGCCTATCCCCAGGGGGCCTGAAAAAAGATCTGCTTGTCCTCATCACCCCCGCAGCAGCTGCTGGGAGAGGCTGAACGGAACGGATCTGCGTGCAAATATGCTGGCCCTTTGCACGCGCAGCCGCTGGCTGCTGGAGGACTGGCCAGGCGCCCGGCACCGTAAAGGGCAACATTTCAGCTAATGTAGGCACAAGGTATGGGGTGGATCTGGTGTCATCCCCAAAGAGGCATCAGGTGGCTGCAAAGGGGAGGGAAAGATACAGTACTTCACTCCTCTCTAGGATGGAATGAAGAGATAAATTGGGTAATTACAGAGCTCACTGCACTATGTGAGTTCTGGCTGCAGCATCTACAGTCCAAGAAGTGTGAATCCAGGCCCTAGCGCCCTGGTGCCTGCCTGCAGCACGCTGCAGGAACAGGCTGGGAGCATGGAGCCCATGGCTCTTGGTAGGATGCCTGTGCTTCTGAATCCCCTTCTGAAACTCATTACAGATTCTGCTCTCTCTTCTGCACCGCATACTCTGCGTGGCTCCTGAACAGTCATGCTCAGCAGCAGCCTGGGGACTGTGGTGCAGATGGGAGCCTGCAGGGTATAGGGAAGGCCAGGGCCAGCACTTTGGTATTGCAGGGGCAGGGTAATAGATTGAGCCTGGATCCATTAACAGGACAGATCCCTTGGTCATAACAATGTTCATAACCTCCAATTAGGAAGTGTTGGTAGGAAGAAGTGGAAGTGGAAGCTGTTTGCTAGACAGAGATGTGAAAATGCAGGCAGATATGAAAGTGATTGCCCCAGGTTGTGATAATGGCCAAACAGTGCCATAGATGAGTCATCTCAGAATTAAAATGTTGATTGTTGAAGAGAGCACTTGGGCAAATTATTTGGGCTAACCACAGGTCAGCAATGTCCCCAACATAGAGACCGTGTTGTTATACTGGCTGGACTCAGGACATAAAAGGGAGGGTAGGACCAGGTTGGATAGTGGGGTCAATGTCATCTCCTCCTTCTACAGGAAGACTAATGAAAGTCACTCTGTTAGACTGGCTGACACAGTGACCAAAGGCAGGGCAGAGGTCCAGCCTTCAGGACCTCTCCAGTTAGGCTCCTGGCGTAATTTCTAGAAGCTTGCAGCATATAATCTTCCTTCTGCCTTGTTGACTCTGACACTATGTTAATTCCATCCCTTCCCACTTAAACCCTGTTAAGTATCATTACTGGGACAATGACTGAAGTTTCTTGGGATGGGTAGCAAAGGAGTAATTCTCCATATTCCCCAGAGTTAGAATCTTAGAATGGTTTGGGTTGGAAAGGTCCTTAAAGATCACCTAGTTCCAACCCTCCTGCCATGGGCAGGGACACCCTCCACTAGACCAGGTTGCCCAAAGCCCCATCCAACCTGGCCTTGAACACTGCCAGGGATGCGGCATCCACAGCCTCTCTGGGCAACCTGTTCCAGTGCCTCACCACCCTCACAGGAAAGAATTTTTTCCTAACATATAATCTAAATCTAACCTCTTTCAGTTCCCTCGTAGCCTTGTCTCTTGAATAAGACCGCACTCTGACCATCCTGTGTGACCTTTCCCACACAGATGTCAGGTCTTGAAACTGCAGAGGGAATGAGCATCAGATCCCAAAAATAAGCGGGGGAAAGTACCTCAGGCCAGGCAATAGGATAGGGCAGATGCAAGACTACATAGTGCCTGTGCCCGCCTCCTCCCATACTGCTTGTTCCTGAGTTTTGACTTTCACTTCAAAGACCCAGCAGGCCAGAGCTTTGATTAAAAACACAAAATATGACCCTGTTCTGAACAACTGTCCTTCTGAGCAAAGGGATGGAAAGAGACAATAGCTGGGGCATACAGATGGTGGGAATTTGTTACTTTTCATTCTTACTCACATAGGGGCATGGTGGTGACAACTACAACCCAGCTGATGTCTTCTAGAGCTGCCTGTAGCTGGGAAGCCATGAGAATTCATAAAGCCCTGTTGTCATGTCAAAGAACAAAGAGCTGCAGGATTGAAAGTGGCTGGATCAGAAGACACCTGGTCCCTGCTGGGAGACATGCAATGGCTCATGGAGTTTCAGCTGTTAGCCTTTTTTTTCTCTATCCTGCATCCCTGAGTGGAGACGCATGAACCAGAGGGAAACATCTTAGAGAGATCAAAGGAACTGCCTCATTGTTTTCCACATCCTGTACCTAGGGTTGCACTATATCTTGCTACACGTACTATGATTTTAATTCTCCTTGTGCTGTGTTGGGCTATCAGTGTCAGTGCTAACCACAAGAAGAGGACTGACCACTACTAAATCCCATAACAATTCTCCAGTATCCTAGGCTTCCCTACCTACAACCCATCCAAGGTCTGACAGCCAGCCACGCCAGCCAATAGTCTGGGTTTGTCCATATACAGGCCTGCCTGTTGCTGTGCCTGTGCTTGGTTTTTTTCCCCTGGGCTGACAGGCAGCTGGGCATGTTTATAAGCCCTGTGCTTTGGCCCAGCTTTGTGCAAGAGAGAGGGGAAGGGGGATTTGGCCTGGCCCAGGGTGGTGACAGAAGGTGGTCACAGTTGTCACACGGACTAATTGCACTTCTAACCCTTCATTGCTGTTTACAAGCTGCCCCCCACCAGGGGCTCGTGTCTCTGGCTGGCTCCTGTGTCTCAGGGTGGAATCACACAAGGCTCCTGCTCCCACTCCGAGCCCTGGTAGCTGCCTTCTGTGTGCTAACTCTGCGTGCAGCTTCCACCTGAGCTTTGCTGACAGATTTCTTAGGGGACAGTGAGAAAGATGATCCATGACCAGATTTATTTAAGTGAATTGCTTAGGAGAAAATTTATCTTAAGTGATAAACCAGTCTGTTTTTCACTTTGTATTTGGCATCTAGCTATATAGAGCTGGCTTCAGGCAAAGCAGTCCTGCTACCATGATTAGAGGCTACTGAGAAGTCTGCAAACAGCTGCTTGAGCAGGCACCTCTGAGTCCCCTGTCTTTGTCCCCAGCACTGCTCTGTGCCTGCCTCAGCCAGTTATCTTCCCTTTCACTGGCTGAGTAGGAGATGGAAACAGAGTCAGGACAGCAACCTGCACATGTCAGCTGACATCTGCTGAAACCTCTCCAAAGCCAGGTAGGGAAAAAGCAGCAGCTTTCACATCCCCTTGTTCTGCCATTAACAGTTGTTGCAGCTGACACTCTGCCTTGAGAAATTATTTCATCTTCCTCTTCAGGACAATAAATCTTGCAGGGATTGCCAAATGCACACCTAGCTCATAATTGTCTTCCCCAGGGGCATCCTGGGCAGACTTAACTCCTGACAATTCCTTCTGCAGAGCCTCTCTCTGCTTTACCTTGCACCCCTCTCCAAAGCTACCGGATAACTTCTGGCTGCTCAGTGTAGGAATCAAAACACATTTAATTGCTTGTACCTTTATGATATGCTAAGCCCTGTGTAACCTACAGGTCAGTTCCCTGAGGCTCATGGGTGTGGATATGTTTACATGCCCAAACTCCTGAAACTGAGCAAGATGAACAGATGGTAAACCTCCATACCTTTGGACTGGCAAATATAGACTGAGCACAGGAATTGCACTATACAGCAGATTTATGTGATGGGTCTGACCACAGGCAGACACAAGACTGTCCTAGCCTAGGACTCATAGCGTTATTGCATACAGCCACATGTGTATCGTGGAGGCATAGCAGCCGTAGTTGTGCTATGCTCAAACACACAGATTACCCTAGCTGAGTGGTGAGAGCTGCTGCATGTATATGAGGCTTTGGTAACATTGCAGTGCTCATGCTGCTATGGACTAACATCCCTCATGCTGAAGAAAGGCACTTACCAGGTACTTCCTTCCTCCAGCTCCTGAGGAGCTGTCAAGGATATTCCTTGTGTGGTTCTGTTTCTTTTCTCTCCCTTTCTTGCTCTTTGCTCCATCTTTCTTACTCCTTCAGCCCTATTTCTGTGTGTCACCCATCCACTATTTCACCTTCATGGGGTTCATCCTGCTGCAAAAAAAGTATCCCTTGACAGAAAACCCTGGAAGACTTTATGCTGTCAAGAAGCAATACAGGATGCTCAGTGTACAACTCAATGGCTCTTTTCACCCCTCTGGGAAGGTGCTAATCTCTTTCACTCATGACTCATTTGAATCAGTTCATTTCCTTGCACCACTGATCTGGGGAGCTGTAGCAAGAAGAGGCATGCACTTATGTCCTCAAGTTCCCTTCTCTCATACCCGTACTGCTCATAGTACTTCAGAGAAGACTGCAGCACCTTTATGCCACCAGGACTGTTTATCACTCAGCTAGAAACATAAGAAAACAGTCACACGAAGAGCAGCTGCTGGTTGGGTACTGCTGGTACCAGGGTGGGAGCGGACTTCAGCAGGCAGGTTGGGTGGCTTCTATTTCTGGCGCTGGAGGAGGTTAGTGCAGAGGGAAGCTGGACCTCCTGGTGACTGTCTGCATGTCTTTGAAGGTAGCCATTGCCAATTTCTGTTTGAGTTTACTGTTGCTACCCCAGGAACTACTGAATTGGTTGGTCTCTTCCATGGAGTAAGTGGGAGCCACGATAGGCAGTGATTCGGCCCTGCCCCTGAGCAGCCTGCCACCCTCCCACTGGTTCCTTGCTGCACAAGGGCATGTCAGGAATTGGATAGGGCTGGCAGAGACCTGGCTGTAACAGGATGCCCCTGTCCTTTCCTTTCCTTTCGTCACTGTGGAAGAAAGATGAGTTTATGGCACGTGGTATGTGAGAGCTGCCATGTGGCACTTGGCAAAGGAATGATGGGACCTCAAAAAGGGAAGGTAACTGGCTACCCACCACCAAGAATCAGTTTGTTTCAATGGGTGGAAACCACATTGATGAGAAATTTAGACACACAGCGAAGTCCTGAGCTGTATCTCAGGTCACTCAGCAGGCAGGAGCTGGGAACAGTATTCAGTAATCCTGACTTCAGGTCTCCTTAACCAGCAGACACATCACTGCTCTCCCAGAGGCAGGCAAAGAATCGCAAGTCCTGACCCCAAGTTCTCATTTTCCTTTCCACCTCTTCCCTTCTTACCATTAGCTCCCACTCCCTGGACTTCAGGTTGGGACTGTATTTATTCTTTGAAACAAAATCCTTGACTTCCCTCTACCTCATCTTCAGTTTACAATTCACTGGACTTGCTCTGCCTGCATTGCGCTCTCCATTGCTTTCCCATTGTGTGTGCCAAGACCCCACTGCCTCCAGAGGTCAGAAACAATATTTCTTGTTTGCTCCCACTACTATGTGATTTCAGCCGACATACACAAAGAATTTCAGTAGGGCTTTCTGTGTTTTGCCACCTCGGTCCAGCAGTGGACTAGCCCTCCTCAGAGCTCATCCATAAAAGATCTGGCATTACTGTCTTCCCATAGTGGGCTGTAATGAGTCTCACAGCTCTGGAAGACAATTTCTTTAGTTCCTAAGAATGATTTATGTACAGTTTGATCAATGCTATATCAGAACCCCCCTGGAATGGCCATAGTCATATGGAATCCCCCTGGGATGGCCATATTCTCCACCCTGGATGTTAATCTAGACACTGAAACCTTATCAGTTGGTACTGATTGGCACAGCAGGAGCTGCCTGGTGGGATCTCCAGGGCAGTCCAAAATTCCCATCTGAACACTCTGCAGCAATTAGTCAAACACTTAATTGTGAAGGTGGCTAGGAGTTCAGCTGATTGCTTGGTCCACTGTCTCAGATCAGTCCATTGCCTCATCTGTGCAGCTGAATAGCTGGGCAGTTCCCGGACCACCCAAGGAACTAATGGTTTAAGTGTGCTACGTGGTGCAGATATAGACAGAGCCCTGCCACCCAGCTACACAACAGTTATAACTCTAGGACAAACCTGAGTTTCATACTTGCAACTTAAATCCTGTATCTCTTGCCACAGACCAAATCACTATAAAAAGAATGACATAAAAGTTTAAGTTGGTTTCATTCAAAGACGTCAGCATGTTGCTGTAGCTGCAATCATTTTTGCTGGACTGATTGGCTGATAATTCATGAAGTCTAACAAGGATATCTATCTGCACAACACCACACAGTATTTCCACAGAAGCAAAATATTTGGGGCATTCCTGTTGCTGGAGTTGCATTCCCTATGAAAGAAAGGCACCAAACCCAATACCTCTCTGTTTAGTCAAAACCATTTCCTCTGAACAGCTCTGATTGATAGTTCCTTTCCGGGTCAGTTAATGACTTGTTTATCTTGTCTTGATTAAAATAGACCAGTCTATAGTCATGATGTTTGGATCTTATATCAGCAATGTTAAGTGCATACCTCACCACAATCCATATAGGCTCTAAATTCCTAATGCAGGGGAAAGCAGGGGCAATAATGTATGGACCCAGGTCCTGTTTCCTGTGCTCCCAGCTTCTGGCACGGCTACTCTCGCCAAGCTCTGATACAGATTTTGTTGTTCTTCAGTGGCTCTTGGAACTATTTTTGGCTTGCTAGCAGAGGATGGCTGGATAGCACCCATGAGTTAGAATTATGCAGGGAGAGTAGCAGGTCAGGACCAGTGCTCAGGTTGGATTAGGCTGGATATCACATCCCTGCTTCCAAACTTTCAGCTTGTTCTTAAGGTCTGAGGACAATGGTGTGGGGAAATCACTATTCTCCCGTAGGTAATCCGAATCAGATGATGGTAAAATAAAAGAAAGAGAAATGGGAAACTCTTTGCTAGAGGTGAGGAACCTTTCCTGACCAAGAGCAAAATCAGACTATTTGCAAGGCAGGGTCACTTTAGGATGGAGGATAGGAGGTTCAGCTCCCTTTTCTGGCTCTTCCCTTTATTCCAGGGTCTCATGGGATGCTGGCAGAAATTTCAATGCTCATTCGCAAAGCTGTTGCTTTGCAAATCTCCCTCATTACCCTTAGCTTCATTGCCTTTGTGATTTGAACATGTATTTACTTCAGTGATAAATCTACTCACCATTTCATTGCCAGATCATTTTGTTGCAATTAGGAACCAAGGGCTACTACCTTTCAGCCTGCAGGCGAGGAAGAGCTTATGTAGACACATATTGCTTAGAGTAAAAGTCTAAAACTCACCCTTCAGTATAGCTTGTCAGGCAAGCACTAGCACACTAGTCATGTCTGGACAGTCACAAAAGAAGAGAATTTCTTGTCTGTGTCCTGCGACTGAAAAGAAGCATTTAAGAACAGAAAATCAGCCAATACGTATCTTGAGACAGATTTCTCAGCCTCAGAGCCTCAGAGTCTTTACATCCTCACATTTTCTTTCCTTATAGTGCTGTTGAGTAGGCTGATGATTAGGGAATAGTTATGAATAGTTCCTGAGAAAGGGTTTTATAGCCTTCTCAAACTCCCTTTTTCAGGCCTGCAGCTTCGCCATGAGATTCATTTATGTTAGTACGCAGAGAGGATAAATGTACACAGTTTCTGTCAGTGAGTAAACTGTACGCAAGACAAATGCAACACATCTGGATTAGGGGCTGGTAAACTTTGGCAGCACATAAACTGGGATATCTGTAAACAATTTCCTTCACACCATTTCTATATCCCTGCTCCACGATGGAGCACAGCCTGGGGGTGCACTGCTACTGGTCACTCAGGTCCCATCTTCCACAGAAATCCTGACACATAGACCAGAAGCCAACAGGCCAGGTCTCTGATTTGGACAATCAGGACACCAGAGCCGCTGAATTACCTTCTCTGTGTGCTTGACAAGACTTCTGCTATCTCATCTGTGGCACCACTTAAACCCTCATAGGAGCTAGCCCATCTTCCTTTAATGACCTGGAGCAGAGCCTACAGCTCAGGCTTGGAGGTAAGGATTATAACCCCACACTGCACAACCACCGGTGTCCAAAGGTGCTGTCCCCATTCTGCCTCGTCCCCAGAGCAATTTCTTGAAGGAAAGTGAGATCTGTTTTTTGAAATACCTTCAAGGAACTGTTTCATTACAGGCATTCTCATTATCACATCTCAGTCCCTTGGATGCTCACACTGCTGCATCGCAGTAGCTGAAGCTTCCAGTGCTGGGAGTGCGCCAAGGATTCAAACACCCATACCCACTAACCCTTGCCTCAGGAATCCAGATTTGCCTGGGACTTAGTAACATGACCTGTTTTCCACCAGCTCTAAACTGCTCCCTCCATAACTGAGTTTCATCTTCTCCCATGCTTAGTTTCAGCCAAGAAATGAAATCACTGCTAAACATCCACTGAACTTTGTTGGCCCTGTTAGCTTCTGCACTTCTACTCAAAAGTAATAATAGTGCTCAGTTTTTAAAACGGCCCATCTCTGCTAAAGTTCTCTGCTCCTTCTAAACAAGCAGGACCTGGAGGGTACATACTTTTTCTATTAGCGAAGGAGAAGTTGCTGCAAACTTTCTTTGTCAAGGAAGAGAAGACAAGGCTGTGCTGATCTGTCCATCTCCTGGGCACTCTCGTGGTCCCAGCATGAAGGAACAAGAGACAGAGCCTGATTCAGATCCCGAGGAGTCAGAAATGGAGCTTCCATGGGATTTGTAGCAGTAGCTTTTCTTAGGGAGTGAGTCAACGTAGCTGAAAAGCAAGGCAGTGCGACATGTATAAAGAGGATGTGCCATTGTGACCTTGTGCCGAAGTTACACAGCAAAGGATCTTTCCTAAGTGGGTTTTCAGTCATTTCAGTCGCTCTGGCTTCCTTGGCGCTTGCCACACATCACCTTCTGTCCCTCTGAGCTCATTCCCAGTCAGTAGCACTCGCACTCACTTAACCTTAACTATTAGCGCTGCCCTTAAATCAAAGGCAGTGCTGGAAACTTGCCTTTCCTGGCCTTTGGCCTTCTTCCAATTACAAGAGACGTGTTAATGAGAAGACCTCATATCTAACCGTCTAGTCAAGGCACTTGCAAAATGCCAGCCAGCACAGTAGCTGGATGTGAAAAACAGGAAGCCAGCTAATGTCAGCTCAGACCAAGACTCAAATTCAAACAGCAGCAGGGAGCACGGAGAATCGATGACTGCCTGGGGTGAGCACATCAGGAGCTCCTGCTGGACTCAGTTGTTGCGCTGGTTCAAGGGTCCTTGGACAAGCGTTATGCTCGCTGGAAAACCCAGCTGAGCATGAGGACCATCAGCTCCTGCCAGTGGGTTATGGGGACACATACCTGGCAGCAGGCAGTAGAGAAGTCGGTGGTGTCAGGAGATTGCAGAGGGCTTTTCACTTGCGAGCTGGGTGATGGGAACGGTCAGTGAGTGATGAATATGAGCAGCTGGCAGAGAAGATCACCACGAGACAGTCCAGTTAGAGAGCAGGAACTCAGCAATTTTAGTGTTGGACTTTTTTTTTTACGATACTCTGAGAACTAGGTGCCATAAGGCACATAAATCAAAGCAGCTTCTTGAAACTGAGACAGTCTGAAGCCCTGATGCCCTGAGATCAGAGCAGCTGAGATGACACTAGATATTCCCCTGTGTACATGGGCTCTGTTAGTGCCAGCGGGGAAACCACTCCCTCCTGAGCTGGAATGAAAAAATAAACATCATTTTTGTGGAATCAACTTGGTTACTTCTCAGTTTTACAGAAAGGGACAGTTTTCTTCGCATGGTGTAAAAAAGGCACTGTACTGTATCAGAAATCACAAAATCTTTAAATTAATCCAGACTTTTAAATCTTTATTTATATTTATATTGATTATATTTATTTTTCTTTTTAAAAACAAACCATTTCAAATTAAATGTGAATTCAAGAAAATGTTTTCGAGACTGTTCATTTAATATCCAACTAATAACAAAATTTAAAGAGAAAAAGCAATGCTGCTTCAGTGGCATCTCTGTAAATTTTATGAGTTAAAGCTTTTTTGCTTATTGAAGTGGTACAATATTGACCGAAATATAAAACAATTTTGTTTTCTGTCAGAAATTAGGGTATGGGAAGAATGTACTCTTCCTGTAGCTTTGGACTATGTTCCAGGAAAAGAGGTGCATTTAAAGGCCTCTTTAAAAGTCTTAGGCAGCTACATAATTTTGACAATTGCCTTGTGAGAATCAGAAACAATCTGCCAGTTCACCAGTGTTGGTCAGTTATTCCTTGTTCTTTAAATCAGCTAGTTTCAGCTATAACACAAGTTTTGAAAAGCTTTCCTCAGTATAATTGTACTTAGAAAATAAGAATGCCTATACCACAGCAGACCAAAGGTTTAATATAATCCAATATTTTGTCTCATAAAAAGGTAAAGATAAGAACAGGGCAAGTGTATGGTGAGAATTCCTCAAAGACACTTCCAGCTTTCAGCAGAGCTTGACTTAAGAAGAGCCTGCAGCTATCCAGGTATGGAAACTGTAAATGTAGTGGTCCTTGACAGTTTTTTTCCCCATGGATTTGAAAATCAGACTACACATTGGAGTTCAGGGAAAGGAATACATAGCCCTTGGCAGCACAGTCAATTGGTGCAAAGAAAGAAAGAAATCTCCTTTGATTTTGGTGGAGGCAGAGAAGAAGTGAAGCTCCAGCCAAGTAGAATAGGAACACTTGAGATATGACCACAGTACAGATGAGTAACTAAGTCATAGAATTAGAGAATCATAGAATGGTTTGGGTTGGAATGAACCTTTAAAGACTATCTAGTACAATCCCTCTGCAATAAGCAGGGACATCTTCAGCTAGATCAGGTTGCTCAGAGCCTGTCGAACCTGACCTTGAATGTTTCCAGGGATGCAGCACCTACCACTTCTCTGGGCAACCTGTTCCAGTGTTTTACCATCCTCATCATAAAAAATGTATATCTAGTCTAAATCTACCCTTTTTATTTTAAAACCATTACCCCTTGTCCTATTGCAACAGGACCTCCTAAAATGTTTGTCCCCATCTTTCTATAAGAAACCCCCCTTTAAGTACTGAAAGGTCGTAATAAGGTCTCCCCAGAGCCTTCTCTTCTCCAGGCTGAACAACCCCAACTCTCTCAGCCTGTCCTCATAGGAGAGGTGCTCCAGCCCTCTAATAATCTTTGTGGCCCTCCTCTGGACTCGCTCCAACATGTCTGTCTTGTGCTGGGGGCCCCAGAGCTGGACGCAGTACTCCAGGTGAGGTCTTACGATTTCAGAGTAGAGGGGCAGGATCACCTCCTTTGACCCGCTGGCCACGCCTCTCTTGATGCAGCCCAGGACATGGTTGGCTTTCTGGGCTGCAAGTGCACATTGAGACCAGCACCTTAGTTCACTCGGCAGTTTAAAGTTCCTTGTTCCAGCTCTCTCTTCAGCCACTGCTTTGGGATACTTTGAAGATGAAGCTGATGCAGTCGTGATCTTTTCCTGTTGGCAGAAAACATTGTATCCCATTATGGGTCCTACTGCAAACAGAAAAAGAGTTAAAATCCACACCAAGCATTCATAATCCTGTGTTACCCAGCTGCTCAATTTTTCTGAGAGGGAGAAGGCTTATGGTAGTAGCCCATCCTATAGAGCTGATACCTTCAGCAATCCTTGATAACACTACTCACGCTGACAATTGTTGTCATAATTCTAATATTTTATTCTTCTTTTCCGTGTTAAAGTCCTAAGTGTCCACCATTCACTGTAAGCAAGTGATTAGATTGCGCTGATTTCCCCAGCTTTGCTCACTCCATCTTTGCTTGCACAGCCCTTCTTGCTTGTACACTGCAGGAGACCGATCGTCCTACCACCCATCCTGAAGAGTAAGGACTCCTTCAATGGCCTTCCGGCTCCTTCCAGACAACTTCTGGCCACTGTTCTCTTCCAGAGCTCCTTGGCACCACTGTACCTAAGCAAGAAAAGCAGAGCAGGTCCAGTCACAGTGACCAGGGTCAGGCAAGAGTCCAGATCACCAGAAATGTCCATCTGGACAAGGCAAGGCTAAGGACAAGCTGGGAAGTGAAACCAGCATCAGGATCAGGCAGAAACATAGCTCAGGCAAGGAGCGAGGGCATGGGCCTGAGCTTAAATGCATCTCCTAAGTGAAAGAGGGAGGGCTTCTCCCAGGGCTCCTCCCAGCTCTTTCTCACCCTCAGCATTTTTCCCAGCAGCCTGCTTCAAGGTGACGCAGCCGTGCCATGCCGGAGCTGGCCTTAAGCACAAGTAGCCGAAGCCCTGGGGGGGGGTGGTGGTGCAAGGGGAGCACACTCAGGGCCCTGACAGCAGGGCCCCATGTTGAGTGAGCACCCAGACACCAGAGAGCTGACAGGAACCTGTTTCTCTCAGCGCCCGTGCTGCTGCCGTTCAGCACTGCGAGGCAGGAGCCTCACCATAACACAGTGACTGGCCCCAAATAGCTCGGGGAGGAATCTCACGAGGATGCAGATTCTAGCGTGTGTACATCAGGCAGGTATCACAGGGTCAGCGTCTTACAGAGAATGTACTGAAGCTTTACCCCACAGTCTTTTCAGTTTAGCAAACTTCTCTCTTGTATCACAGAGATGAGTTGTTTACAAAGTAAACACTGCCAGTCCATTTAATTGGCTCTTTAACATGGTGAGAAATGTTCCCTGGCTGAGTTCCTGGGAAACCCTCCAAGGCATGAAATGGAGAGGTACTTCTATGCAGGGAGGACAAACAAGGCTGGTCTCCCAGACCCGAACCTCACAACTGAATCATCCCTCCTGGGATGCTGGTAAGAGTCTGGGAGGGTGTAATAACCATCCCCACGGCCAATGTAACAAGAATTCTTAACAGTGCGAGGGATGGTCATGCCATTCTGCCACAGAGGAGAGCAGCTTCCATGGTGCCCTCTTCTCTATACAGCCTTAGCATAAAGACATACAGCCTGGGCAGCTTCTGGAGCCAGTCAGCTTAGTTTAGGTAGGTCTGGGTCTAGATATCCTAATATCCAGGTGTCTTGGTATTACAGAGAGAGCTAGCAGACCAGCTTCGCTTGCCCCACTTAAGACTCAATCTGTGGTTGCCTGAAAGCTTGTCAGATTGGATCGTTCGGACAGGAACTGCTCACATCATGAGGCATCTTTCCCCACGCAGAACAGAGTCAGAAATGTGTTCTGTCAGAAACAGCGAAGGAGCAAATACGTATTAAAAAGTATCAGTTTGCAGAGAAACAAGAATGTTGTTTCACAGCTCTGGCTCTGCTTAGCCCTATTCCTGAAAAAAATCTACTCAGACGTGGTTTCTCTGAATCACTGCGGCGCACCCAAAGTCAGAAGCCCAGCCCTGGGTGCACAGCACCCCGCAGCTGCTGCGGGATGGGTGTGACCGGGAGGGACAGAGAGGGATCTGCGTGCTGCGCTCCTGGCAGCCTCACCTCGTGCGCCTGGAAGGACGAGCATTGTGTCATCATGGAGATGGAGAGATGGGAGAAGGAAAGGAGCCCAGGCGCGGGAACACAGCAGGAGAGACTAAGAAACGAGGCTGGGAAAAGCCGGTAACAGGGGAATTAGACCGCGCGGGACAAAGAGGCAGGGCCAGGGTAAGGGTCCTAGGAAGATGTGAAAACTTGGATTTAAGAGGGCACATGGGGCCCGTCACGAAACTAGCTCAAGTAACTGAGCACTTGAGGGGAATTTGGAAAGATTCAGGTCCTGCTGATGACATATGCGTGCTATGTCAGCGTTGCTGGGAAAGACCTGATGGGCTGCTTCAGCTGGCTTGTAAAAAATCTGGATGCGGTCTGCTCCGGCAGCGACACGCATAAGTTGCCCTCCAGTGGCGAACCTCACATGTTCCCTAGAGTGACGGAGTAGTAACCGAAGGGACCATGGGGCCTGTGGCCCTCAGCCCCAAATACACGACTAGGCAAGGTTTGTATTTCCTGATGGCTACAAACACACTGTGATTAATTTGAGTATCAGTGTTTGTCTCCCACAACCTTATCATTATTCAGACACGTTTGCTCTGTTTCATTTGACCAGAGGCAGACCACAGCACAAAATCACAGTACTGGTATTGCCACTGTTCTGTCAAAGCACAAATTCAACTACTCCTGCTGTGAGAGTGCACCAGTTTGAGCTGCACTGATTTCATTAATTTGGTGTCATATTTTCAGTTGCATGTTGCATGCTGTGATGAAAGTCGTTTGTCCTCCAATTGCCTCATTGCAACAATTATTGACAATGCTGATGCTATACATTTGTTATGCTGAAAAACAAAAGTACAAGCCTCTGAAAAAAAAGACTTCCTTTTCTTACAGTTTTATCAAAGTTCCATCACCAAGCTTTTAGATTTCCCATACTAAGATCTGGTTGAATATTAAAAAGTATTTATATACAGAGCACAAAACCTTTATTTCTGTAAGTCAAATCAGCATAACTACATGATTTCACAATTTTTAAAATAAATTGTCCTGTGTTCCTAGAGGCTTCTGAATTAGGCAACAGTTTACAGTCAAAACCTGCCCTTGGAAGGAAAAAAAATATGAAACCCACCACACCACCACCTAATTCTGACCAGGTTTCAGCTCACATATCTTTAGAAACTACCAGCCCATCATGCTGAAGATCTGTCCAACATTACTTAGACTGTAAGCTCCAAGTTGGTGTGAACCAACCCCACGTACCATCTGCAGAGCACAACCACAGCCTTCGTCCCCCCGCAGTTGCAGTACTGCCTGCACAGAGCCCTCCCTCCTCTGCCTCTTCCACATCTCCTGGTCAGGACATCCAAAAGCAGAGCCGGCGAAGTGGTGTGCAGTGCTGCCCATTTCTTTTTGGCACCTCACATTTTAAAGGAGTCATGATTTCTAAGCCATGCCAAAGAAAATGTAACTGAAGAAGAGTTGATAGGTGAAGCTTTGAAACTGGGGTCACAGGTGTGGACAGGACTGGTGTACTGGCTTTGGCTGGGATAGAGTTAATTTTCTTCATAGTAGCTGGGATGGTGCCACGCTTAACATTTGTGACCAAAACAACACTAAAAGCAAACCACTGATTTAGCTATTGCTGAGCAGTGCTTGCACAGCACCAAGGCTGCCTCTGCTTCTCATTCTGTCCTCACTCCCCAACAAGCAGGCTGGGGGTGCACAAGGGGTTGGGAGGGGACACAGCCGGGACAGCTGACCCCAACTGACCAAAGGGGTATCCCATACCACATGATGTCACGCTCAGCACATAAGGGGCTGGGGGAAGAAAAAGAAAGGGGGGAACACATTCAGAGTGATGGCATTTGTCTTCCTAAGTAAACTGTTACACATGATGGAGCCCTGCTTTCCTGGGGATGGCTGAACACCTGCCTGCCCATGGGAAGCGGTGAATGAATTCCTTGCTTTGCTGTGCTTGTGTGTGCGGCTTTTGCTTTACTTATTAAACTGTCTTAGCCTAAACCCATGAGTTTTCTCTTTCACTCTTCGATTCTCTCCCCCCATCCCACCAGGGGGAGTGAGCGAGCAGCTGTGTGGGGCTGAGTTGGGGACAGGAGTTGAAGGAAAAACTAATAAAATGTAACACTTTTCTCACTTCCTTTCTATCACATGTAATTCACTATGAGGTGGAATGGATACATTAGCACAATGAAATTACTCCCTTTTAAGTTCTAGCTGCAACTGTTTTCATTACTGAACAAAGTAAGGGATGGCTCTACATGAGCCAATGTAGTTATGCGATTTTAGATTCACAATTACAACCGTGAATCAATTCAGCAAGCCAGACTTCAGCAGAAGTAAAACTGATAAACTGTTGTTCACTGAACTGCATGTAAATGAAGCTAATTTGGGAAAAGGCAGAAGAATAACAACAAAGCACTCAGTACTCATTTTCTAACAATGGAAATAAAAGCTTTGCAGGATTCTTCCTCAAACAGTTCTGGAAATACACTTTATTAAAACCAGTCCTGGAACTCTCCCCACCCTAAAGTCAAACTTGTTATTTCTACCCTTCTTTCTCTATCAACTCTCGCTGAAGGATCTTGTTTGACTCAACCGGTGTATATCACAGCAAATAATGATTAGAACAAGACTTGCTAGCCAACACTGGTCAGTAAAAAATTAAGTTTCCTCTGTACTACTACGCTCTGAAACTTTAAAACTATGCATGTGAAATGTAACACAAGTAATGTGAAATTATCAACAAGCACCTCACTAGCAAATTTTACTCTACCATTCTAAGATCATACTTTGGACTTAATTTGTAGGGGCACTCAATTGCGGTAGTACAGAGAAAAGTTTTGGGAAAAACACCTGCTTGGCTGAATGTGCATACCCCCAAAAAAACTTCCTCTTTGTACATAAATCAGGAACACAGTTAAAGGGTACCACAAGAGGAAAAATGGAAGCAAGTAGAAGCATGAAATATAGGTCCTTTAAATCTTCAGACTGAAACTTCATCCCTGATATATTTAACATGAGAGAATTACTGCAGGCTACAGTAATTTTCTGCTTGATTCACTGAAGAGTGACAGACCTCTTGGAATGAGAATCTGTGGGCTTTGCTCACCAGCAGCTAAGGGAGTGAGCTGCAGGAGAAATGGAAAAGGATCCATGGAATTTTATTACTGCATTGTCAATATTTTTTCCTATATATTCAAGAAGCACATTCTATGAATATTCACACCTAAGAAAAGATGCAACAACACTTATGAAACAAGTCTTGAAATCATCAGTGCTAAATTGTGTTTTATTTCCAACAATTAGCCATTACAGTATCTGAAACAAAAAGTGTCCAAAATAAATAGCTGAAGATGAAGCATGACAATACTACCGTCTTCGCTACTGCTGTGGCCCCCTTAATGTTTCTCTTCAACCTTCACTCTTCAGATTCTCCAGGCCTACGGATATCATCAATCTTCAGAATCATTCTAACAACCTGAGTCGCCAGAGAAATCTGCTGTTTCTTGCCAATCAGGGTTTCTATAACATGTTGTTGCTTCATATCTGCCAAAAAGAAGCAGAATTAAGATACTCTCCTCAAATCTAGATATAACATTTAACCTGCGATAGTAATTTAAAATTATTACTCTTGGCCACCAGAGTTGACAATTTGTACAAACTAGAGTTTTGCATCTGGGTTCTTACCAAAGATCTTAGAACATTAAGATCCAACCTCTTTTCCCAATTAAGTCTTCCCCAACTGTAGCTTTCCACCTTTCTGCATTATTTTTTGAAGAATACAGTTTCCATATACAAATACTAGAAGCATCCTGTGGCCAGAGCAACCACTAAAGTTTAAATGCCATAAAGCAGAAACACCTAATCAAAGAAGAGTTATGCATTTAAATAAACACAATGCCTTATATTGTGTTCCAAAATTTACCACCACCTTTTCTGAAAAAAGTAACAGAGTAACAGTGTGAAAAGTTATGTCCAGATGAAAAGAAGTTTTAGTCTTCACACGCTCATTACAGGTCTACACATGCGTAGGTACTGGTGTGAACAACACTACCTAAAGATACTTCCAACCTTTTGTTTACTTCTTCCCAAGCTGTTTCTCAAAACAACTGTCTGTAGGGCTGCACTGTAAACAAACTGGATCACTAAAAGTGCAGTATTTAAGACACAGCCTGTTCTTGCCTCATAGTGAGTAGTTTTTATTCCTGTACCACAAAGTCAGCCAATGCCTTCAACTAATCTTACCACCAAATCAAGGTTTACAAGCAATTATACATTTTCTACCTGGTAGACACACATTTATCTCTCCACTTGCATTCCCATTTATTATGACAAGGGCCAAGAGTTCATAACTGGAGTGATGCACAGCTTAAAAAAAAAGGGCTGAGAGACAACCTAGTATGTGTTTTCATCTTCTGAGGAAGAAAACTCTGTTATGTTCCTCCTTCTCCACACTGCAGTTCTTACCATTTGTTCCTTTCTGCAAACAGTCGATGCCAAGGGCAGGATTATTTTCTTTCACTTGCCTAGCCCGCACTTCAGTCATAGTCTGTATTGGATTCATACCACTGTTCTCCGAAAGTGCCATGGGAATTACCTCCAGGGCATCTGCAAAAGCTCTCATAGCATACTGTTCCAAAGATGGGCACTAGGGGAAAAGAAATTTAAAATTCATACAGCTATTAACTCCAATATTAGCAAAAGCAGATTTTCAGACTACCTATGAAGTATATACATGATACGCAGATTTTCTTCGGAATATGCATCTCAACAACTGAATGAATACCTCTGGATAACTACTTGCAAATTAAAACAATTTAAAACTGCTCTTACCATAAAAAGGTACTGGTAACAACTTTTTTACAGATAATGGAAGGAAAACTCTTAACATTGGTTACTTCAGTGAACATTGGTTTACATTGGTTCACATCAGTGAATGTCAGGAAGTTCCCTAATACATACTTTTTGGAAGCTCTTTCAAATTTTTTTTTTAATCTCTTAATACAGACTTAATCCTTATTTTCCCCTCATAAATTAAAGACAGTTGTAACTGTTCCTTTCTTACCTTATCTGCTGCTTCACTGACTGCCAAGGCACAAGAAATTTCAGCTGCACCACCACCATATACAATACGATTATCACGAACAAGATTCCTGATTACACACAATGCATCATGAAGAGATCGCTTTGCTTCTTCAATAATCTAGAATTATAAAATAGCATATATTTTACAATAGACACAACTGAAGGCTATGAAGATATATTTCCTAATACAGAAATGGAAACTGCAAATAAACTGTAGGATCTTTTCATGGCTCTAATGCAGCTCTACTGCTGCTGTGGTATACTATTTCAAAACATAAAGTGTTAGACATCCAGTGGCAAAGGAATAAAAAAAAAAACAACACACCTTTTCAATGTTATCTGTTAAATGTATAAATTGAAACAACAAAAACTTCTATGATAAGGTTTTCAATCTTGCTTATTTCCAAGACACAAAACACTTAAATTTAACGCCAACATTCTTTTCAGACTGCAATTTGTGTCAACTCCCAACTGCAACAGATGTAGAAGGATTTAACAAGTTATGCTAACCTTTAAAGCTGTGTTTTTGCTTTCATGAAAGAACTCTTCAGACTAGGGGTTATGTTCTTTTCTTCCTAAGGTTTTTCATTCAAAGTAGAACTTGACCTATACAATTTATATAATTTAATGCTAACAGTACAACCAAGAACCACGTTAAGCATATAAGCATTTCAAATGACCTCATTCTATGTGTGTGGGGAGTTTGGTCTGGTTTATTTTTTAAATTTTTTTTAACTGGACTAAATCAGAAGTGACATAGGTAGGTCTATAATAAAATCTAATCTTTCAAAAACGCTAATTATGCCTTTACTCATAAAGGTGACCCTCCCCTGAGGAAGAAAAAAAAAACCCAACAAATTAGAGCATCCACAGGTAAAATGATTTCTATATTTATGAACTATACAGTCTAATAATGAGAAAACAAACTTTTCATTCAAAAACATAGGATGTGAATCTAACTAAGTTACTTCTAACACATAGTCACGACTGCCTACAACCCTCCCCCCCCTTCTATTGGTTTGCACTGCAAGGAAAATTTAGACAAAACCAAGAAGAGTTAATGTGCTTTTGAAAGAAATGACACATTCTGCAACTTACATGTCAAAGATTTGTAACAAACTAAGCATCTCACCATTTTATTTCCTCCTCTAATGAAAATGGTCACAGCTCTGGAATTCTGACACTGTTCAATGACAAGCATTCTGTCCTTCGTTGTTCCAAAGGAGATCTCTCGGACAATGCCCGCAAAACCCAGTTTCTCTGCCGTGAGTTCACAGAAGCGAGGAACAATGCGTCCTCCAGTTGCAATGGCGATTAACTGAAGTTAAACAACCATCAATTATTCTGAGAAGACTTTTCAATTATGTTTTGCATAACATAAAAGAGAAGAGAATCTGTGAAATGCCTACTCCAAAAGGTTATCTTCCCATCACCTCAAAGTGTTTCAGGTGATGCCTTGTTTCTGCAAACAGGAAGACTAAAGCAGAAACATTCCTAGCCATGCAAAACTTAGCAAATAATATGCATACACTCCAATTATGAACCATAATCCCATTCATTGTAAGTTCTTCCCACAGATCCCCAATGATTCTTCTCCAATACCTACCCATACACATGATTACGCAGTTCTACCCAGACAGCCTGAAATTTTAATTGGTACAGCGTATTACTTAACAAATGTTTGAGACCGGTACAAAGTCTAATTTTAGAAGACTTTACTTACTTCTATTTCGGGTCCACCAACCCAACGAACAGCAGGCAGCTCATTCTGGAGCAGCAAGTGATTTGCCTCATCATCAAAACCCCACTGGCAAATAGCAAGGTTTGCACCAGTGTCTTTTATCTGAAAGCAACACACAACATCAATCTTCTAAACCAGAATACAGGAATGAAAAACAATCTCTTCCTGGTTTTAATTCTCCTAATTTTCCTAATACCAGGGTGGTATCTCTTTCTTACATAAACTTAACTTTTATTCATAGCCCTACAATTGCTTGTACGTTGCCTATCAGGATTATTAGCTCACTTCCAGAAATAAATCAATGCACTATGCTATTTTGTGTAAAGCCTATGAAAAATGTAGAAATCAGAGAAATAGACTACCTGTTTCACCATCTCTTCAAACTTCTCCTTTTCATATTTCTGCAGTGCCTTGTAATCTTCCACAGATGTGACATCAAGCTTATGCTTGGTTTTAGGCTTTGGTGGTTCGAACGGACAAGTAAGGATTGCAATTTTAGCATCTTTAAGCTCCTGTACGATTTAAACAAAACAAAAACCAACCAAACAAAAAAGTTGAGTTTTGACCTCAGTAACACCTCTTCTATTTGCAAAACATACAGACATATCTTTAAAAACACAGAGACAGGAGGGAACTTGAAGATCATCTGATTTATTCTAAAGTGAAACTAACTATACCCAAATAATCACATCAAAAGTCTCTATAACCCACTTAGAACAAATTCCACAGCTTCAAGACACCGTTTATGCCCTTAACAATCTTTACCGCTATCTTTTTACAGTTTAATGTTTAAAAAAACAGAAAAAAGCTTCAATGAAACTGTTACTTGCCCTATCCACTGTGACCACTGAGAATACTACATACTAATCCGCATGGCCAGCTTTTATGTACTACACAACTAGTATTTTTCACCAGTCTTCCTTTTTATAGGATAAACAGTGTCACTTACTAGAAAAATATTTTAGAATAGTAGAAAATTTAAATTGCCTACGTCTTTCTTGAAGTATGCTGCACAAAGACTTGGAGACTTTACCTACACCAAATATAATAAAAGGACTGCTTCTGGGGTGTTCCAAACAGGACAACAAGGCAACTCATAAAGCCTAAGAAGCATTTCTTGATATTGAGTTGCATTAAGCATCTCAAGCATGTTACACACTATGGATGATTATTTCTGCTTCAACATAGAACTCTGCACCTGTCCTCACTTAGTTGTACAGTAATGCCCCCCACCCCGCCCCATCATTTCTCAATTTCTCAAGACTCTTGTAAATTCTAACTGGTTCTCTTCCAACATGAAGAATTTAATGCTCCTCTCCCCATTCTCTGTTGATATACGGGTGAAAAATCCAAGCCAAACCACAACACTGTTTAAATACTCAAGAAATGCTAGGACAGTATTTGAAGTGGGCTAGACAATCTTATTTAAGCCATTACAAATGAGAGACACACACAGGAACATCACTTACTTTAGGCATCTGTGGATGACTGAAATCTTTATCCACAATCACTCCTTTAACCAACTGTGTATCTTCCAGTCTACCTCCCACTTTGCCTTGTACTTTGATCAGCTCAAAATCAACATCTTTACGTTCCATATCTGCTACTGTCAGTACAGCATTTACAGCAATTTCTGCCATTTGTCTGTGACAACGGTTAACTCTAGGTTTAAGAAAAATACAATAAAGTTGCATTACATTTCCACAATTTGGAAGAAAAAAGTGATTCTGTCGATCTTGACCAGAAAAAGGTATCACGGTAGCTAACAACTTCTGTATGCTACATTAAAAGAAAGGGTCCTGATTGTTTGTTCAGAGAAATAAAAGATGCTAAATATGTCAGAAAACAAAACACACAATATGGTTTATCTAAGTAGTCTTTGTGGACTTAGTCTCAAGGTACAGATCTTAAACAAGTATGGAGAATTAACTGCTAAGACACATTCAAGTCACAAAAAAACACTTTTAAGACAGCTCTGCAAAGGAAGCCCTTACAATGTCTGAATTTATATACTACACCTACAATGAAAAATGCACTTATGGAACTATCCTACGAAAAAATTTTTAGGAGCAAAACCCAACCCCAAAACAAACCTCAAACCTTTGAAATATAACACAATTATTTTTAAAAGGTTTGCATTACTCTTGGAATTTGCTATGATGCACAGATCTGGAACTAACAGGTTAGAATGAAATTGATTTTGTAACCATTTAACCTCATGGAACTGACCCTTTAGAGAAAAAGGATTCACAATTTCTTATCCTGAGACATGAGTCCATTGAGAAATTAGCCAAAATCAAACATAAAAGACCCTTCAGCAGCCACTCCAACAACACAATTTGATAATCCATCAAAACACCAGGATTTCTCCTTTCAACTCAAAGTGTTTTTTAAGGGAAACTTAAACATTCTTCTGAATTTTTTGTGACTTACACTTTAGAGCCTAGCGTTGTCTTTGCTGTCTGGATCAGAGGTTCAATGTTCTGTGGATCAACTGGAAAGCTGTCACTGATTTTGTCTAGATGCTCAATAGCAATGCGGGCTGCCTGCTCATAACCGTCTGCTATTCTGATAGGGTGAATACCACGATCTAGTAATTGCTCAGCCTGTTCCAACAATGCTCCAGCCAGAACTATAAAATAAAATTTTAAAATGCTTACTCTTCTACATATTGAAACATCATTTTTAATACATTATCAAAAGATTAAGAAGTACACCTTCTGATTTTTTTCTGTGCTATTTTAACAGTTCAAGGTTTCTTAAATGACAAAATAACCCTAAACAACTCCCTGCTTGCTATACTTAGAAAGAAAACTGCACTATGTTAGACCAAAAATAAGCATGGGCACCAAGGCAGGACAGGTATAAGATTATGCAGAAAAAGTTCAAAAGTACAAAGACGACTCTCAACACTAACTTAAAACGTAACCACACTTAGAAAAGATGTAAAAGCATCTTTCTGATTAAAAGACTTCTAATACAAGAACTGACAAGAATACTGAAGTAGTAAATACTCTAAAAAAATGCTACAGAAAAGCTACTCTTACTTGACACAAAATTTCTTAAAATAGTTGAAGAAGCTTGATTTTAAAGCTGGAAAATCTAAGTTAAATTTAAATTTTTTTCTTACCAACAACTCCAGTAGTTCCATCTCCAATCTCATCATCTTGAGATTTAGATAGCTCCACCATAAGTTTGGCTATCTGGTGATCCACATCCATCATATTCAGGATGGTAGCACCATCATTTGTCACAGTCACCTCACCATCCTTGTCCACCATCATTTTATCCAAGCCTAAAAAAATATATTCAAAGCATGAAGGAAAAGCTAGAAAATACCAAAATTACTGAGAAAGAACAATTAAAATTATTTAATTATTACCATTGGGCCCAAGGGATGTTCTCAGAGTACTCGCTACAGCCTTTGCTGCCATTATGTGAGACTATAAAACAAAGGAGAAATAACTTAAATCATTATTTTATGTCCTAAAATCATACGAGTAAGCTAAGAAAAATACAGGGGAAAAAAGCTGACACAAACATTGTAATTTAACTGACAACAGCCAATTACGACTGAAAAAAAATTAATATACACGTACGGTTTTTATGCCAGAAACATTTCCTATGCCTTTTCTTGCACAGCTTGTACTTGCACCGCTAAAACATGCAAAAGCAGAGCTGCTAAAATGACAGCCCCAAGGTTTAAAGCAGGGAAGCAACAGAAGCAAGCAACGCTAAAAGAAGCAGGCAGTCTAATTTTGCTCCACTCTTCCATCAGTATTTAATTCGCACACACTCACACAAGCCTGGCGCCTCGCTCAGCCACAGCCTTTCTCGGGAACAGCGACAGAGCTTCAGCCGGGGGAGGAGGGAGGTCTCAGGGAGAGGGCTGCAGGGACCCTCCCTGCCCGCGGCGACCAGAGGCCACCCGGAGGGGCGCGCCGCACCCACAGGGGAGACGACCCCGAGGCCACGCGACTCAGGAGCAGACTCACGCCACGGACACCTCACAGACCCTATGCCGCGGGTGGCGGAGTCCCAGCCCCGGGCGTGATGCCTCCCCCCTCTCTCTCTCTCTCTCTCTCTCTCCATCCCTCCCACACCTGCGGGCCTAGACCAGACTTCAGGCGCCCTGCGCCTGACACGGGGCAGAAGACAAGCGCAGGACCACCCGGCCCCAACAGGCTCCATCCTCCCGCCGAGGCCTAACGGCGCCCGCTCCCAGCCCCTAACGGCAGCATGGCGCGGCGCGGCGCTGCCCGCCCAGCGAGGGCCCGCGGACGGATCGGCGGCCCCGGCGGCCGCTCGCTTACCTTGAGCGCCTCGAGCCCCATGAGGCGCGTCTTGCGCTCTTGGTCCTTGAGGATGAGGAAGGGGCGCCCATACTCATCAAACGCCAGAGTCCCCATGGCCGACATGGCTGCCGCTGCTCCCACCGACCAGGCAAGCACGAGCCGGATGCAGCCGCTCCCGCCGCGCCGTGACGCGGCACGCTCGCCCGTACGCAGCTTCGCGCCTGCGCAGCCAGCAGCCGCGCAACATATTTCGCGGGCAGGACCTATATGGCGCCTCCAGCAGACCTTTCTGGAAGTATCCGGTACGGTGGGTGCTGAACTTCGTCCCCCAGCTGGGGGAGGGAGAGACGGGTACTATATTAGATAAAATACGGGCACCAAGCGCGGCAGCAGCGGTCTGCATCGTGTGACATGAACGCGAAGCAGTAGGGGCAGACACACGGCGGAAGGGTACGTACCGCTGCTCTCCGAAACGCCTTCAGAAAGATTTCGATTCCCCCCTCGGGTAGCGAAGTGGTATTGCCCTCCCCTATAAATAATCCGGCTGGCGGTGCCTGCCTGTTGGTTCTGAGGGAGCTGGCTGGCCGCGGTGGTACGGTGCCTGCGCGGGCACTGGCGAGCGGGTGGCTGGCGGCCGGCCTTGGCAGCCGGGGCCGTTGTGCCCTGCAGGAAAGTCCCCCCTGAAGAGAGGGACGTTTCCCTGAGCGCGGGCGGTGCGTGGCGGGGAGGTCTCCGCCTGGGTCACCCTTGAGCTGTTCCGGGGCGCGCTGCTGCCCGGCCGGGTGGGAAGAACGGCGGGCCTAAACGGCGACTGCTTTCCTGCCCTGGAAATTAACCTAGTTCTTCAGCTTCTCACAAGCAGTAACAGTAACGTGTCCCAAGGGTCAGCTAAAGGGATATAAGGTTTTTTTTTTTTCCCCCCCTGATGTCCTATCTCTTAGATATAATATACTGCTTTGTCTTAAGTGAGCACATACTAGAGCTATTAGAGAAAATACTCTTTAATGTCTGTCTCCAGGTGTGATGTCCAAGGCGCTACCAAAAGAGACCCATGCAGCAAGCCTACGAGAGGATTGCAAGGGTGGCTCTGGAAGGAGAAGATGGGGGCTGTTGGTCACTGCTAGTGTTGGTGGGACCTTGGTGGCACTCTATGCTGTGGTCACCCCCTTTGTCACCCCGGCTCTGAGGAAAGTGTGCCTGCCCTTTGTTCCTGCAACTTCCACTCAGATCCAGAATGTGCTGAAAATGTTAGAAACCAGAAGTGGCTCCCTAGTTGACATTGGTAGTGGGGATGGCCGTATTGTAAGTTATGGACATCACTTTCCTTTTATGTCGCCTCTCAAAAAAGTGCCAAATGCTCCAACTGTGGCTGCTTTTGTTTCATATTTATGAATGTTTTGTCTCTGGCATCCCGTGTTTTTGTTTAAGTCTTATGAAAAGGCTCAAAGCTGAGAAAGGTTTACGTTCTGTTTAGGTGAGTAATCAATATTTTTACTCCAGTCTTACCTACAGCTTGGCAAGGTAGTGTACAAAATGATAACCTGATCCTGTTGGTTGGAGGGAATTGCAATGCACTAACGTGAAAAGATGTGATTGAACTACTGATACTGTGAATGCCAAAGAGCTGTAATTTCACATAGGTTTATAGATGCAACACGTGAGGATGTGAGATTAAATAACACTGGTTTTGGAGCTGCAGGTCTATGCTTATTGAATAAAGGTGATAGAAGGACAAAAGAGAAATAAATGATGGATTATGAAAATAAAAATCCTAGTATTGTTAGAACTGTAGCCTTCACACCGTTGTGCAGTGTTGGCTGCCCTGCTTCAAAATCTGTGGTGAAACTGGAATAGTTACCACGAGAAATGGTGAGAATCACCAAAGTCAAAGCGATACTGTGCTTCCAGGACATTGTCTGAACACCAATTTGTGAAATGTGATGGTGAGGGTATAGTGGAGAATGGTGTGGGTTTTTCTGTAGTTGTGATATTTTGTGTACCATTTCATAACCATCTGCTTCAAGTCAGTTTTAGCAACAGGATGGCATGCTAAGTGGGTTTTTGATGGAAACAAGTAAGTTCTTGAATGCTACCTTTGTCCATATTTCATGTGAATGAGTCAACCACTTGTCCACACTCAAAAATTTGATTTGGAAATCCGAATCTGTGAAGGTGGCTTAGAAGGAATTGTACCCAAGTAGGAAACAGAGAAAAGCACGTAGGAATGAGAGAACTGCAGTTTCTGATGCCTTCTCTGCTCAGCATTCTGACTGTAGACCTTCATTTGAGGCATCTCATTTGCGTAGGTGCTGTGTGTTTAATTGTGATTTCTTTTATATATACACATATATGTGTGTGTGTGCCTAAGCAGAGACTGAAGACTACTTGGAGAGCCAGGTGCCTAAAACTGAATGCTTGGTGTTGCCTTAATGCATCTATCCTGAAAAAAAGTTGAAATTCTGTTCAGATGCTTTTAAATATTTAGCACTCAGGTGTAATTGGTAGATAAATATGGCCATATTTTTATTTCTCAAGCATGGTAAAAACGTCAGATTCATTTAGTACATCTGTAAATGCTGTGTGCATGCTGAAAGATGCATTATTTTAATAGTGTGAAACACACTGTCCAGGTAATGCTGTTTGAGAAGTTCCGTTAAGAAATGTGTACTTCTTCCTGATTTCACCTTGCCTATTCTGTAACTCATACTTGATCAGGCTTTTCCTGATTAAAATTTGGCATTAACCTTTAAATTATGACTTAAACCTTAATTCTTGAAACGGATGCCTTTTTGTATTCTCCTTAATTTTTTTTCCTTTTTCTAAAAAATTAGTAGGCTTTGATATTTTTTGAAGACACTTTGAATACAGTTTAACAATTCTAAATCTTAAGGTCTAATTTTGAGGAATGTTTTTGAAAATATTTTTGTTACCCGAATTACCTTTTGCCTTTTAAAATGATATCTGAAGCTTAGCATTGGAAAGCTATACTGTGAGATTTATGTGTGGGTGTTTTCCAATTTTTTAACTTACATTTAAATTTTTGATCTAAATTTTAAAAATATAGGTCAACAGATTGCTTTTATAATCTTTCTGTTGGTTGGTCATTTTGGCTGATTCAAGGGTCTCTCAAATGCCTACCCATCACTGCTTTTCAAATACGTGCTCTAATTTTGAGCATTTCTGCTTGTGTATTTCACTGTTCTCTCCGTGGTCAATTTTGGTACTCTTTAATTCCAAAATAGGGTCATGAGTATGTTAAATTTAACTTCAGTGTAAGTCATAGGCACACTACAAGCTTACAGCTTTGCCCTGAGAATGTTTAAGTGATTCATTTTGTTCCTCTGAGTGTGTCTATTAATTTCAATGGGACTAGTAAAACGCAATTTGAGTTTTTGTTCACTGTACTACTAACCTATGGGGGATTAAAACCTGAGCGATTTACAAAAGTGCATTCCTTTGAAAAGCACATTCCTTTGTAAATGAAACTATGTGCTCCTGTTCAGATGAATACACTTTCTCTGCTTCTAAGTGAAGATTTGTTTTCTTCCTTGTAGGTGATAGCAGCTGCAAAAAGGGGATTCAAAGCTGTTGGTTATGAATTAAATCCATGGCTAGTCTGGTACTCCAGATACCGTGCCTGGAGAGATGGGGTACATCAGAACACCAAATTTTATATTTCAGACTTATGGAAGGTAGGTGGTGAAGTATGTAAGAATGAATCTGGGATGTTTGAGATATTTCCATAATTTGGAAATACTTTCTTGAAAGAGCCAGAATGCTGACTGGCCGCAAGGTGCTGTATTGGGCTTTGAGAAGACTGCTTGAGCCCATAGAAACTAGACTTTCAGCACAATATGCTTCTGTGCTGGTTTTGTGCTTCGATTAAGTGTTGTCCTCTTTCAGTACAGGCTCCTTGATCATGCTGTGTCATGCTTGGGCCCGACAAATGATGTGGGGTGCTGTAATGTCAGGCTTCACTGAGAGCTAGTTCGGTGGAGTCAGTAACAAAACTCTTATTCACCTAATGTGCAAGATCACAATCTCATCTGACGTTTCATTAGACATGTTCTTTTCTAGCTGTGCAATGTGTTACCTCATTTTGAGTGTTTCTTTAAGGTAACTTACATGTAACTGCAATTTTCAATCATTGGAGTCACAATTGATTCTTTAATGAGGTGTGCTTTTTTGGGTCATATTTGTGGGCTACTGTTCCTGTCAAAGTCATGGGGGTGTTTTTGTTTGCTTTTGTGGTGGTGGTGGTTTTTGGGGCTTTCTTGCTGCCCTTTTTTTTTTTTTTTTTTAAGAATGGCACTTTGTAATGAGTGAAGTGGATACCAGGAATTTTGGGGAAAAGTGTGAATGTACTGTTTTTATCTTTGTTCAGAGAGCACAGGAAAACTTCAGGGCACTGACTGGAAGAACTCAAGCATTAGAATGCCTGGCACGTTTTTATGGCTAGCTAACATTTAAGAAAAGTGGGGGCAAACTTAAAACAGATGTCATTTTAACATATACAGGAATTGTGGAAATGAGCCATGAGTAAAATCCTATAGGTATTTTCTAAATTAATACTTTCAGTGCTATTAGAATTGGTCCTGTATTATTGGCCAGGCCTTAGAAGTTTTTTGCTGCTCAGTAATATAAAGTTTTCTTTATGTAGAAATTTGTGTGATGGAAAGTTGATATGGTATCTCCTGTCTTTTTTTTTTTTTTTGTGTCTAAATCCCTGTTGAAAGGAGTGCAACTAGAGGGATTGGGGGAAAGAATGGTGAGAACTTCTCCAAATGTAAATACCATTTTCATTAAGACTTGTTCTCAAATTTTATTTTAGGTTTCTTTTTCCCATTATACAAATGTTGTTGTTTTTGGGGTACCTCAAATGGTAAGTTTATGATTTTTGCATTGTTTAATTATTTTAATACTAGAGCATTCTGTGTTAGTATATTAATCTGCAAAATGAACCAACCTGTAGAATGCCAAAGGTAGGTAGTACTAATATTTTGATATTTCATTGTTGCTTATTAACAACCATGATAAAACCTGGTAAATCTTGTGATGGTATGCAGATTGGAGCTCTGAAAATATACATGTGTGTTTTGAGAAGTATCTTCTGTCCATTAGTTCATAACCAAAGTGAAAATTGCTGTGCTCAAGTTGCTCAGGGGGAAGGTAGTAGATTGGTTCTTGAAAATTTCAGTTTTTCATACTGAAAAAATGAGGAGTTTGCAGGGAGAGGATGGAGTAGGAAATTGGCTACAGCTGATTTTTGGGAACCTTTTTAGAGGAGAGTATTGAACTTATCTTAGGTTCTTCTCCTAAAACCAGATTACCTCAAATAGACCAGCAGCTGGTATATTGAAATAATCCCTTGCCCATGTTAGACTGTGGGGGTTTAGGAAGGGAGACAAATACTTCAAGTATAGTTGCTAGAGTACAAGTGCACAAATTCTTTGCCTTTTAGGAAGGCTTTGTAGCCTCTGTTCATCATGTCCCTGGGGAAGGTGCATTCTTCAAAACTGATTTAGAAATTGAGTTGTGTAGTGACTGCTTTAGTGATATATGTGATAATTTCATTCAGACTTTACATTCACTTTGGCTTTTGGCTAGATCTAGTTTACTTTTTCTCTTTTTACTAGAAAAGAGAAAAAAATCTTAACTATTTAAATAGTCTTAGTATTTTGATTTATTGTTAGAATCTTTATATAGGTTGAATGTCTATGGAGGAGCGAAACAGAAATATCCTATAAATTCTTCTGTATTGCTTCTTCCTCTGCTAAGGCAGATGTGGGATGAAATGAGTGAAGAGCTTAATGGGATGCTATACCATGCGACATACACTGATAATATTTCTGTAGTAGTAACAGGAAGATACAGCAAGAAGCATAATAAAGCTTCCTTATTCTCCGATTTTTCTTTAACAACGTTGGAATTAAATACCTACTTCATATTCGGATTGTAACTCATGTTGGAAACTGAAGTCAAAATGCATTTGCCCCCCCCCCCAACTTTTGTGGGTGGCATATTAGTGAGAACAATAATGTTACTTGTGCTACAGATGTTGCCAGGTTTGGGTGTTAGGTGCTCTCTAGCTTGAGTTCCGGGAGGGGGCAGTATAAATATTTGAATTTGCAGTCGGAAATTCTGCAGTTGCACTGAGGGGAAAAGTGCAGGTGAAGAAAGATGTTTTAGTAAACTAGAAATAAACAAATGCCCTGGGAAAATGGGAGTAAATCTAGCAGAAATACTGGCTTAACTTTAAATGTAATAGTATAAAGTGGGATAAATTAGTAACAGCTATGATAGAAAGAGTAGCTATAGGGCTCAGAATAACTTCAGTAAATTCAGTAAATACTAGGCTAAATTCTTCCAATAAAAATACTGTCATAAATCTAACAGATCCAAACATATGAACTACTGTGTTTTCTGAGCATTAGTTTGCTCATGATCCCCTTTAAATTTACTTCGGAAGTTGTGAATACTTAGCCTCCTGAATGTCTAAATTGATTTTCTAGAAACTTTAAGGCATTTTCTCTTTTTTACTGTGGGCAATAGATCTCTTTAGCTTTTTTAATAATACTGGTCTGATTTGTTGCTGTCACACAGTACTTTTATTTCATATCCAAGATTAGCTTACAGAGCTTGGATTTATTGATCTTCAGGGAAGACTAAGACCTCTCTGTTCTTGCAGGCGTCTGGGAGAAGGTGTGTTTACCTATGAGTCATTGCAGAGAGAATTTTACTTGTTCAGGGTGGGATGACAGAATTCTTACCAGGTGTTCATGTTCACAGCTTCTGTGTATTTTAACTGATTGTATGCTGTACAAGAGGTTTACTAAGCTGTATATCTATGTAGACATACCAAAAAAACCAACCCTGGCTTGATATTAAATTCAGTATGTTTATAACACCTGATGTTACTGAGAGATTTAGCTTAAAAACTACTTTGACTGTTTGGTTCAAGGATACAATTCTTTTTGCCTGAACCGTTAATGAAGTTTTCTAATTTGATCTAATACAGATGTGAGATCACTAATTTTCATAATTACTCATTAAAACTTAGGCTGTGTCTATATTTGTGATTTCTGTAACAGCTTAGGCCTTTCTTTTCTGGTGTATCAGCTCAGTTTGAGATACCGAAGTGGGCTTTCTTTTCTAGTTTATTTAAGGTGCAGCAGCAAAAATACTTAAAAGCCTTTGCTGTATGGTTGAAATAAGCACATAGAATGCTTAAAAATATTCAGAGCTAACCCTTTGATATATTAGATCTATGACTATAATTTTCCTAAAATATTCCATTGTAAGCTTAAATGTAGCTATAATAGGATGTTAGATCAAAGGCACACCCTGCATGTATGTGATAGTGGAAGCTATCTGCAGCCTTTGGAAATAACATTTTCTTCAGTCAGTCTGGTTTTCTAATAATGTTCTGTTGTGTTTTTTTCTTTTTTGGTGATTTTTTTTATATGTTTTGTGTGCTTTGTGACTTAAATTGAGCTGTATTTGTAAATAATTGCTGTCCTTTTAACATCTAAATGTTATGTCATGACATCAAAGTAAATAGATTTTTACATGTCATAGATGTAACCTGTGGAGCTTGTTATAATTGCTCCCTGAGATAGATACAGCATGTAAGAATAAAAGGAATTCCAAATGGATGTGCACTGATCTCCTTAAGCATAACATCAAACTTTTCCAAAGGACAAAAATGGCTAAATCTATCAAGTTTCATTTTTTTCAGAACATAATCACTAGCTGGATTGGGAAAGAAATTTCTTTGAAGTCTAGATGTGTTAATTCATTTCTCACTTAATCTATAGCAGAATTTGCAAAGTACTTGTTGGAGATAGAGTATCTGACTGGGCAGAGTCTTGCTCTGTTCTGGAAGAGTAGTGATATTTCCCTTGACTTTGATATCTGCTCAATTTTTGCAAATGGAGGAAAGCTAGACTGTAGGTCCTCAACCAAGGAGAGATGCACAGTGGTATTTGACATGGTATCCCGCAACATTCTTCTCAATACTGTTAAATATCTTCATCAATGCCATAGGGTGTGCTCAAACCCACTGTCTTTGCAAATCTGCAGAAGACACCAAGCTGAGTGGTACAGTTGACATGCCTGAGGGATGAGATGCCATCCAGAGGGACCTGGACAAGCTTGAGAATTGGGCCCATGTGAACCTCATGAGGTTCAACAAGGCTAAGTGCAAGGTCCTGCACATGGGTCAGGACAAATCGCAGTATCAATACAGGCTGAAGGGATTGAGAGCCACCCTGCTGAGAAGGACTTGGGGGTACCAGTGGACTGTGGGAGGTGGTTCTGCCTCTCTGCTCTACTGAGACCCCACCTGGAGTACTGTGTCCAGCTCTAGGGTCCTCAGCACAGGAAATACATGGAAATGTTGGAGTTGAATCTAGAGGAGGGCCACAAAAACAATCAGAGGGCTGGAGCACTTCTCCTGTGAGGACAGGCTGAGAGGGTCGGGGTTGTTCAGCCTGGAGAAGAGAAGGCTCTGGGGAGACCTTATTGTGGCCTTCCAGTACTTAAAGGGGTCTTACGAGAAAGGTGGTCACAAACTTTTTAGTAGGGCTGGTAGTAACAGGACAAGGGGTGATGGTTTTAAACTGTAAGAAGGTCGATTCAGACTAGATATAAGGAAGAAATTCTTCCCTGTGAGGGTGATGGTGAAACACTGGAACAGGTTGCCCAGAGAAGTGGTAGGTGCCCCATCCCTGGAAACATTCAAGGTCAGGTTGGACAGCGCTCTGAGTAACCTGATCTAGTTGAAGATGTGTCTGCTTATTGCAGGGGGGTTGGACTAGGTAATCTTTGGAGGTCCCTTCCAACCCAAACCGTTCTATGATTCCGTATGCTGTTTCATACAGTACTGCTGCAGAGACTTACATGTGTATGTTAACAGGCTGGAACCAACAAAGCTCAATTTCAATAGTATTTAACATAACTGTACTTTACCGTACAGTGACAGCAGAACGTTTGCTTTGGGTGGTTGGCTGTATCATGTTTTGATTGTCTCAGGATTTGATTGGGGTTAGACTGGAAACTATGAGAGGTGTTGGCCTTTGAGCATCACATAATAGTTCATGCGACTTGGGATGTCATAAATAGCATAAATTCAGGGGGTTGAAATTTCATTCTGTACAGGAAGAATTCCACTGAAGAGAACCATGAATTGGAACATGCAAAGTCTTTTCTTAATTTGTGGGTTTTTTATCTAATGGATTATTTATGGCTTTTGATTGAATTTTTAGAACTTAGGATTTTCTTGACCTCACCAATCAGGGCACAGTAACCATTTTTCTAGTTTCAGATATTCTTTGTCAATGCATCAAAGCCAAAATGTGTATCATGAATACTTTCCTAAATTTTTTCAAAATATTCTTCAGACCTTGGACTTCTCTTGAACACTTGAATTGGATTCTGAAACAATTTTTTTTTTACTGCTTCTGAAAGCTTTTTGTTGTTGCTCAACAGATGCCACAGTTGGAGAAGAAGCTGGAAGAAGAACTTGAATGTAATGCCAGAATCATTGCCTGTCGTTTTCCTTTCCCTTGCTGGATCCCAGATCATACTACTGGAGAAGGAATAGACACTGTGTGGGCCTATGATTTGAAGCATTCTAGAGGATGTGAAACAAAAAGCTTGGAAATTACCTCAGAGACACAATCTTAAACATCTAATTTGGTTTTGTACTGAAATTTTTGACTTTGGCTTCACCTGTTAAAGGTAAGATTAATGTGAATAGAGCTCCAAAATCTGGTGTTATATATTCATTAAAATAACTGAAGAACGCTGGTTATCTGAAAGCACACAAAGGTTAGTGAAAGGTGTAGTTAAATGGCTTAATGTAGTTAGTAAAAATTATGAGAAAGTTTTATAGGAGTGGAAAACTTTAATATGGAAAATGAGATAAACCATGGTTCACTAATGTTAAGGGGAATATATGTATAAGTTAAAGCGCTCAAATTGGCAAACTTAATACGTGCATTCTTTCTGAGCCTACATAGCATTTGTTCTTGGTGTTGAAGGTGGTGTGGAAGTGGCTTCTCAAATGAGCTATGGTTCCCAAATGTCTTCATTATGTATGCCAAGTAGGCATAATGCTGCAGACATCAAACTGATGCAGATTGAGTATGATGATGATACCAATGTTTTGTACCTCAGACTTGAATGTGTACTTTTAAAAGTTGAATATGACACAACAAACAAATGTAACAAGTTGCTTATTCATTAACAGAAGTGCAGCTCTTGGTTATGTTCGTGTTTTTTTATTTAACTTATGTGAAGATATAACTGCAGAAATGTGCCCTTACTGTACACTTACTGGTATAAGCCTTTGCAAATGACCGTGATTTTTCCTGACCTCTCTGATTTAGGAAGGGTTTCAAAAGTCACCTCCTTGGCAGTGAAGTGTCACCGCTTTTGTGTGCTTAAACCTTGGGTAAGGTATGGGTGAGAGTTGCTTAGCTGAATGTGTCATGAAGACCATTCCAGAGCTGGCTGGTCTGGCTAGCTTGGTTAAATCTGATTAGATCTCATTTAATTTATAGTGAGATGGGAAGGGAGGTTTTCAATCAGGCTTCTTTTCCCCTCTACTTTTCTATGCCATCTGATGACATCTCAGAAACTCGTGGCATCACTGCGTGGCTTTTCCTTGGAAGTGAAGCAAATTCTCCCTGTCTTTTTGCTGATACAGGTTTGCATTGGGGCATTGTCACTGCCGTGACATTTTCCTTTTCTAACATGGTTACAGCACTTTTTTATTTTGTAACAGTCTGCTTACTTGCTCTTTCTTTGGTTCCCAGGTAAAGTTTTACTGTTTTCACCCATTAACAATTAGTCAAAATTCATAGTTAGCCTCCCCTTGGCTCCAGTTAAAATGGAGACTGTTAAGCAGTGACTATGTTAAGTTTGTCAGGCCTTTACATATATGATACCCATAGAATGAAGCTAAAACAGGCAAGGGAATTGTCACCTGGCTTTTAGGCAGTCGTTATCACAACTAAAATTAGCTCAGGCCGAGAGAAGTGCTGAGACCCTGCGATTTCAGGTAAATATAAAGCCTGTGACATTTTATTAGGTCTTGGGAAAACATATTTGCTGGACTATAGTATCTGACTTGAAGAGAAGTTAGATGTTATTTGGGGTGTGTAGTCTACAGTTACCCCTGTACCCAGGCTTTTTATTTTTGGTGGGAGGAGGGGAGGAAGGAGAATTTAAAATGCAAGTCTACGCTGAGGATTTGAAATGGAACAGTAGAAGAAGGGGGCGAATGTATCTGCTCTGGAGTCTACAAAGGAGAGATGACTTCAGCCCCGTATGGCAAGGCACAGCTGTGATGTGGAGACTGTACGTGTTGAAGAACGCTGATTTCTGGTGAGCAGTCTTCTACAGCCTTTCATTGCAGCGTAAGAGTGCATCTTGTAAAACTATGCTAAACTCTTTCTACCATGGTTTAAATGTTATGATTATTACACAGTGACAGGACAGGGCTACAGTGACTTATCTAAAATGGCTGAATTTACTTTAATATCCCAAGGCTATAAAACTGGAACCTCAGACAAAGAACATCTGAAATTACTTCTACTGGAAAAAGACCATACAAAGGGGAAATTGGCTAATTAAGCAGAGTCCTTCCCTGAATGATTATAAAGGAGAAGAGGAGGCAAAAGATTTTGATCAAGTGAATCGTGACTCATCTGCAGTGCAGTGCTTTTAACCAAGTTTGTACTGCTTGCTTCCACTAAAGTTAGTTTGCAGGGAATTAAGAGGATGTTTACTTTTTTCTGCTGTTTGACTGTGTATTTGTCTATTGCATTATTGTTTGCCTGTTAAAAGGTAAAACTGAATTTCTCACTTGTGCCTGTGGTAAATGCTTTGGAGTGTGTACTTAGTTACCACCTATAGCTCCAGAAATATTTGTTGACGAGGGTGAGATAGGCCATCACGTCATTAATTCTGAGCTTTAGGAGCACTAAATGCTGTCCTTAAGGCAAGGAGAGATGAATGTGTGTAAAGTAAAGCAGCGGGCTGTTTCTTGCTCTGACAATTTACTTTTGGGGGCCTGCACTGAGACAGTGATCTGAAGGTTCAGAATTCCTTTTTATGTAAAGAGATGTGCTGTATTTCCTGTTTCCATGGCTGAAGTGTGAAATGGAAAGCAAATTGCTCTAATTTACACAGGGGGCTGGGAAACCATTTCCTTGTCATTTTGTCTTCAATTTTTCTATCACTTGCTATGTTCATTTGATAGTTTACAAGATTAAATACTTAACTGTGACTTCAGTTATCACTGTATGTATTATGTTGATACATTTTCAATTGCTAGGGTAATATGTTATGATTTCATTGTCATGCTACTTCAGAGTACGAATTTGTTTCTTCTGAAAACTAGGAAAGCCTTAGAGAACTGGCTTAATCAAATTATAGTGTAGGTCTGAAGCCAAAAGAAGGAAGCTTCAAGCTACACATGCTGTTCAATACCAACGTAATTCAGATACACAGGAAAACCTATAGTTTATCTGTTTACGTCTTCTAGGAGAATCACTTGCCTTTTGGGAGTTAGTTGTTTTATTCCTTCCTTGCTCTGCCAGATCTTAGCAAAAATGTTGCTACATTGCTGAGTGAGTAATGCTTTTCTGAAATATTGTAGAATTTGATCTGTTTGAAAATAAGACAGGTCAGAGTTCTCCAGGAGTCAGACTTTCTTTTTTTTTTTTTTTTTTTGCCTTGGGACACATTATGTCCCCACAGGCTTTGTGATGCAGGATCAATTGTACCAATGCAGTGTCTGAGTGCTCCAATTCTAACTTTGTAGTTTTCTATTTTGCATAAATTGGCTTTCTAGAGAGGAGGAGAGAGGTGTATGGCTAGAAGCCATGGGGTATGCACGTTGCTCAGTATACTGCACAGTCACTACTGCAAGGTCAACCAAGCTTGTCCAGATTTGTTTGTGAAGTGTGCATGTATTTTGTGAGCTTTAGGTGTTTCTGTATTACTGTGTGTATTGAAGTTCTTGACTTACCCTCTGGTCTGATTATATGCTGCCACTTAATCTAATGTTGCTCCAAGAAGTTAATCCTCTGTCTTTGAGCTGCTGTTTATTTTTGACTCATGAGTTATAGCCAGGTACAAAATTGAGATTAAAATAAAGTACTACATTTAACCAGCAAGTTGAATGAGTATGGTCTGTGGAAAAAAAATAAGTTCTAAAGTCCAGGCTTTGGAAAAGTCTTTCACCTTCAATGAAGGACGCAGCTCAGGAGGTGACAGAGATCTTCTGAATTCTGCATATATTTTTTTTAAGAATGACTTGAGCTTTGCTTTTCTCGTATATGTTCTGTAAAAATTTTTACCATTGTAATACCATTCTGAGGTCTACAGGGGAAGTAAGCAGAGGAAGTATTTTGTTTATCTTCTATATTTTGAGCTATGGGAAGAAAGGAAGAGGGGAATCTTATGGCCTAAGCATGAGTTAGAACTATTTCAAAAGCCATTTGACAGATTTGCACATCAGCTGTGCATATTGCTCATGGATAGGAGCATCCATGCTAAGAATGGGCTGTGATGAGCATTCACTCAGAAATGGATTCGTGTGATACTGTTACACTCAAATGAACGCTAATTATTGGTAGATCACCTTGTATTTCTGTAGTTTCACTTTTCATGATCGTTCACAAATACTGAAGTATTTATTCAAGAAAGGACATGAATCATTCAAATTCATGGTTGAAGAGGGCAGCCTAACATCAAATTTAATGCCAGTAAATTCTGCTTTGAGTTATTTTTGTTACATATGCCAAGTTTGCAGTTTTCTAGTTTTACAATGTAGCCCCAACTTGTTTTTCAGAAGGAACATGTTTCTTCTAGAAGACTTGAGTTCTTGCGAAGACAGTGTGGCATCTATGTTTAATTTAAAAATCATCCTAGAGTGAGATAGCTGCAGAATTAATATTGTCAGTAATTTTTTAATGATAATCTTTCTGTTCATCCTTGTATGCTTTACTGAGAGAGGCTTATGCATGGATAGTTACCAATTTTTTTCTTCATAGTTTTTCAGAATTCTCCCTTTTATTTCAGTGTTTGCTTTTATTTTTCAGATTGTCTTTTTACAATTTGGCTGTTTGACTTCATAAATTAATCAGATCTTGTAATTTTTTTTTTTTTCCTGTAAACTAGATGCCTTTTTTTCCAGCAACTTTGCCGGAAGACTAAATATGTTAAGGAATGTCCTTTTTCTCTCTAACATTTTAACGTGTATTTAACTAACCTCCTTAATTTACTTAGCAGTCTATATGCTGACATAGCATGACTTTTGTTTCCAGTAAATGAAAGAAAAACACATCCACCCATATGGTATTTAGACTGAAAAATAGCCTCGGTCTACAACAATTCTGACTAGTTAGTAGTTTTAAGTACTTAATTTCACATTTTTATGATATTTCATCACTTGGCAAATGAATACAGACCTTTTATCCATTCAGTAGTTCTTTGGATTTGGGTTATTTGTTCAGGTGGGACTTATGCTGATTTCTTTTTCTTAGTATAATGTTGGGGTTTCTATTAGAGGCTTTGGTTGAAAAGTCAGACTGTTTTTCCTGCAAATTGCTATGTAGTCCTTGAAGAATCACTGTAATACAATCCAGTGAACTGCTAGCATTGGTAAAAATTAAGTAAAACCTGCTTACCAATAAATGTGCAGGGATATTTTTCAGCTTACTGTATGTGTTGTGGTTTTTAAAAATAAAGCAGGTTTTTGTAGACCCAGATAAAGCTTGTGGCATAAAGTTTTGAGGTGAGCAGAGGTCTTTGCAAGGTCAGAAGCAGTAAATTAATGGCTTTCAACCTGAGGTTTGTGGGTACCTTCAGAGGAATCCACAAAAAGTAATTTAAAAAATAGATCTACTATCAGTAGGTTTATATTTGCTACCTGTGGTTGTGTCCTTCCATTGGAAAATTTTAGTGTGTCTGAAATAATCATTTGAGAATCCCTGAACTAAAAATACAGGTTTACGTAACACATCAGTAAATGGAAATGAGTTTATCAAAGCGATGAAGTTTTTTTCCTTCTTTCTGTTGTTGCTTGCATGGACTGTTGAGCCTTGAACCTCTGCAGTACACAAATTGTATGAGCCTTTGTGTCTCTTCTGGTAAGCATGTAACTTCATATTTTGCAATGTGAGAGCAGCTGCATAGTTTTACACATTCCCATTGTGTTCTAATAATTCTAGCTTTTTAGTTAATTGTGTTGGTTTGGTGTGGCAAGGTTTTGGTAGCGGGGGGGCTACAGGGGTGGCTTCTGTGAGAAGCTGCTAGAAGCTTCCCCTGTGTCTGACAGAGCCAATGCCAGCCGGCTCCAAGACGGACCCGCCGCTGGCCAAGGCCAAGCCAATCAGCGCCTCTGTGATAACATAGTTAAGAAAGAAAAAAAACAGTTAGAGCTTTTGCAGCCAGAGAGAGGAGTGAGAAGATGTAAGAAACTCTGCAGACATCAAGGTCAGTGCAGAAGGAGGGGCAGGAGGTGCTCCAGGCGCCAGAGCAAGATCCCCCTGCAGCCCGTGGTGAAGACCATGGTGAAGCAGGCTGTCCCCCTGCAGCCCATGGAGGGAGGATGAGGGGGTGTAGCGATTCCACCTGCAGCCCGTGGAGGACCCCACGCTGGAGCAGGTGGAGACACCTGAAGGAGGCTGTGACCCTGTGGGAAGCCCACGCTGGAGCAAGCTCCTGGCAGGACCTGTGGATCCGTGGAGAGAGGAGCCCACGCCAGAGCAGGTTTGCTGGCAGGACTTGTGACCGCGTGGGGGACCCACGCTGGAGCAGTTTGCTCCTGAAGGTCTGCACCCCGTGGAGGAGACTCACGTTGGAGAAGGTCGTGAAGGACTGTCTCCCGTGAGAGGGACCCCACGCTGGAGCAGGGGAACAATGAGTCCTCCCCCTGAGGATGAAGAAGCGGCAGAAACACCGCGTGAGGAACTGACCGTAACCCCCACTCCCCGTCCCCCTGTGCCGCTGGGGGGGGCGGAGGTTGAAGCCGGGAGTGAAGTTGAGCCCGGGAAGATGGGAGGGGTGGGGGGAGGTGTTTTTAAGATTTGGCTTTATTTCTCATTCCTCTACTCTGTTTTGCTTAGTAATAAATAAGATGAATTCCCTCTCTAAGTTCGGTCTGTTTTGCTCGTGATGATAATTAGAGAATGATCTCTCCCTGTCCTTATCTCGACCTGTAAGTTTTTTTCATTATACCTTTTCTCCCCTGTCTAATGAAAGAGGGGAGTGATAGAGCGGCTCTGGTGGGCACCTGGCCCTCAGCCAGGGTCAACCCACCACATTAATCTATGATAGATCTGGTTTAAGGGTCTAATTGCCTTTTTTTTGGGTGGGGGGGAGCTGCTTAAACATGAAATTTACATTTTTCAAAACACCTGATCAGCTACCACTGAGGCCTGTCTAAAAAGCTGATGGACCCCATGAAACTCCTTAATGCTGTAATGTCTGCAGCTCTCCATGCCAGAACCCCAGTTCAGAGGAGCAGAAATGTTCCTAGCTCTTGCATAAGCTCTCTTGATTTTTGATTGAAAATGAAAGTGTGAGGAGAGGATACAAAATGAATGATAAAAACTTGAGGATCAAGTTGAGTTTCAGGAGAGAAAAATGTGAGTGGTGTTGGATATAGCCAAAATCTAAGGGGCCTTCTGTGTCACTATCACTCTAGCCCCTAAGGTTTGATGTGGTCTTTTTTTTTTTTCCCTCTAAAATTATGTAGCTGCTCTTGAAAGTATACTTCTTTTTTCTGTCTTTGCCATTGTTTTTGCAAGCTTTTCAGAGCGTACACAAATCAAAATAATTTATGTGTCCAAATGTATGATTCTCTAAATTGTCTACAGAGTCCCTGATCATCTGTGTTCATGTATATTTTATTGCTTCTTCCTTTTTTTTTCAGCACACGTAGAAGCCAACTTATACTCTGACTACCTTTATGCTCAATGCATAAATAAGCTTTGTATGTGTGATCAATACCAATTAAGTTTATTTGCAAACACGGATCTCACACTGAAGGGAGTTCTAAAAAGATTTTGAGTAGTAACAGGACAAGTAATGGTCATGACATGAAAATATTAATGTTACTTAGTGACAGGGATTGTAGAGTCTCCTGCCATTGAGGTATTTTTTAACTTCAGTTGTCAGTCTGATGTGTCAAGCAAAGCCAGGGAATGAAAGACTAGTAGCAAAGCAGCACTACTGTGTGGTATTGTAAAATAAATTTATTTTCTAACATTAACATCAGAGGCTGCCTTCTAGTTTCATGTAAATTATGTAGTTATTGTTCTGATAAAGAGTATGTTGGTGGGAGAATATGATTTGCTGAGCTAATACAACTAGTGAGCATCTTGAAGTGTTTATTCTATAGTATGTTCAGATAATTTCTTTACCCTTTCCTCTTCTCCCCCAGCTCCTCCTCCCTCCAACCTTTAGAATGACAACATTACAGCTTTAAAATGGAAACTACATTTATCACCCTTAGAAATTAAAGATTAGGAAACAGTTACTAATGTGCTTCAGCAGCTGGGTCTTATTTATGAGAGCACGTTAAGTATAATGTAGGTCAGATCCAGACTGACTTAACAAATGGTTTAAGTTTCTTAAATATAGTTAGCACTTCTTGTGAGTCTCCTGGACACGCAATCTGAATTAGGTTGTTTGCTTATTCTAATAAAAATGCTGATCAAACAGCACTCTTTCAGGATTGTTTGTCTACTGTATAAAAATCAGGTAGGCTAAGCACTTTCCTGGAAACTTGAATGCTGGATCTTTCATGAGGCTTTGTCTGTAGCTGTTTTCTTCATGTTTATACGTTGGGTGATTCTGAACCTCAGATGATTGGAGTGGGCACCCTGCTTGGGTGATACTTACCTGTGTAAGGACAAATTAGAGATTGAAGCATACCTTTAATCCCTTTCAGGATAACTAATCAAAAGTGATCCTATCTCTGGTATTGTTTTAATTTGACTCTGGTAAAATTTTCATTTCCACAAGTCTAAAACTAGATGTTGCTTGTGCTACATTTATCTTTCTATTCTGTTGTATGCCTAAAGAATTGATGTTGGCAATACAAGTCTCTTTCCATTTCTGTGCAAAATACACAGTGGATGTTTTATTGGCCTTGAGTGCCTGTATTACTGTGGTGAGACAGTGTTCCCTCCTGGTGTGGGATGTGCAGGTCATTCACTGTCTGAGCTTGTAAATACCAGGGTTGTGAATGATGCATATTTTCTTGTTAGGGTCCTCCAAGCAGAACCCAAGGATACTGGAGCTCAAGCTGCCCAGCAGATAACCCAATCAAAAGTATTTGGCTTCACTTTGCATTTATTGTTAGCAATTTCCTCCTCCCCAGTCGCTGCCTCACACACAAAATAAGTAGCTCCCCGCCCCCCATACATCAGAATGTGTTCTTTGGTTTTCAGCTGCTGGTGCAAATGACTGCATCACTTTCCAGGTTTGTCTAGGCTGTGGGCCTAGTGAGGCATTCCCAGCTTACATTTCAGTGTCAGCAGGCTCAGCTGTCTCAGTCAAGGGTCTGCCTAAGAAATCCTCATAGTCTCCGAAGGCACTGAAACAAGCGGGCTCTGAAGACTTCCTGAAGCTTGCTGTATCAGCGTGATGGGACACAGCATTAACATTTTCAGCAGGCTTTTGTAAAGACTGCTTTAGCACTGCTGAATTTGATCTTTTTGCCCAATTTAGGATCTCTGTGAAGCAGAGGATAAATTCAGTCCAATTTTCCCTCTGCCTAGTAGTAGAACATTGTTCTTCAGTTTTGCACTGCTATTTGTTTCTGGAACAGCCTAATCATAAACTTTCCTTCACTGGAAGGAAAGACTCAACACCAGAGTCTTTCCTTTCCAGCACAAACTTGAGAGCAAGGCTCTTTAACTGAGGGGCTTCCGCTTTGGAAAGTTTCTCAGCAGCACAAAGATCCTGTACCAGTAGAGATGGGAAGGCTTTCTCTCAAATTCCTGTTGCTGATACAGATGCTGTTTGTCAGGAACGCTACTAGGAATGTCTTGTTTTTCCACCAAGACTTGGTATAATTACTTATGGCTTAAGGTTAGTTCAGGGGGGTTGATACTGTGTCTGGTACAAAGGCTTGGAGTGGCAGGACTCTCTTTGCCTTTTGGGGAATGTTAAAAATCAAGTTTTGCTCATTACAGTAGCATAATTTCTTTTATATGTCACTAAAAATATTACAATATATTCATATAAGGAAAATATAATTTTCTGATACTTTGGCGATAGACTAAGCTGAATGTTACTGAATGGAGATTTCTGGGTTGGAGAAAGACACAAATCTGTTCTCTCTTCAGTAAGCATGTGTTGTTCCTGTTAACTCTGAGGGAAATTGTTTGCATGTGTTTTTTTTTTTTTTTTTTTTAAAAAGATGTACAAGATGGTAGTTGGAATGCTAGTTATTAGTTTGCATTCAGCCCTGCAGTAAAATGCAGTGTTTATACAGCAGTATTCATTTTCAAACTGCTACTGAATAGTAAATCTAGCAACACTTTTGTAGGGTTGGCTGGTATTACCTTCACCCTTTACAACTGCAAAAACTGTAGCAAAGAGTTAATTTGTTCAAGACCAAAAAAGTAATCAGTGGCAATGCTGTGATTAAAATGCTTAAGTCTGCAACTGCGTGTCTGTCTACAGTTGGAAGAATGTATTTTTTAAATGGCTACCCCTGAGGGTAGCAGTACCTGTGCGCTTTGACAACTGATGGAGCCAGAGATACAAAGCTCAGATGCTCACATATGCCATTTAGTGCCTTCTTTACCGCTTGTGACTGTACGACATAGCACCTACAGTGGTTGTGTCTGTCAGGTTCATGATCTTGGTTTTGTTTTTTTCAGTCTTACCTTTTTATTAGCGGTTACTACGTTTGGTGTCTCACGGTTACTGCTTTTAACTGCATTTGGATCCTTCTGCCACTGTTTATACGTGCTACTGCGTAGTAAAACTTATTATTTCTATTGAAGCATATGACTTTGTGTTGTGTAGTACCTCTTGGTCTATTTTTGTGTGCCAGTCAATCTGGCTTTTCTCTGTTTTGATGATTTCCATTTTTTTATGGCAGAAAAGTTAAAATCTTTGAACAAATGAAGTCTGTTGTTAATAAGAGTATTAAATATTAATTGGATGCAATCCAGCATAGGTGTTGTATTGTGACTTTTGTATCTTACTGTTTTACTTGCCTTATAATTTGTTTTTAACCTTTGCGCATGGTCTGTCTTTATTCCCTAAGGACGCTTCACTAAACATGAATGAAACTTGATTTTTATGAAGTCATCAGATTGATCTGTCATGGCCTATGTTAGTAAGCCTGCATGTTCTCATTTCTCACTTTTATTTCTATATTTGTTCATGGGTACAAACGAGATGAACTCAGGGAAGAACTATTTTCCTTAGGCCTTAACATTTTAATGAAGAATAAAGTTATTATGTAAAATTGAATCAAAAAGTTTTTTCTGTTGGTGTGAATCGTCAAGAGCTCTTGCTGTTATAACTTTCTGTCCTGACAAGCCCAAACTCATTTTACTTTGACAGAACCATCAGTTTTAAGTACAGTTACTATCTTGATCTTCTGTTTCAGAAGCTGTTTGATAGCGATCAGCTTAACCAGCTCAAAACCAGCACTGATGCATGTTGTATTTGTCTGCTTGCAGAACAGGCTGCTGAAATCATGTGTGGAATCTTACTAGATTCGTTGCTTTGAGTAACTCTTCTAAAATAAGAGGCAACAACTTGACATCATCTCTAAATATGAACACAGTCAAGACAAAATACTTTCTCTACCATATGCAGGAAAATGCATATTCAGCAACGTATGAACAAATACACTACCATGGCAATCAAATTGCTTATATACCAGTTAAGTAAGTATAGTCAAAGTTTGTTAGTCCAGGAACAATGCAGTTGACAGCCCTGCTGGTTTCTGCCTCTTCATCACCAAACCATGAAAAGCAATCACAAAATCAGATTAGTCTTGCCAAATAAAAAAGCAGTTCAGAATGGGTGTACAGAAGAGGCTGCTTGAGACAGTTTTCTGCACAGCAACATGAGTTGTTCCCCCCTCCCCGTAGTTGAAAGATTAGTGACAGCCCTTCCCCAGCCCTGAGACTGAAAGACTTTCCTCTGCATCGCCTTATGCAGAATGCTACTTTGCTTCAATATGTTGATACATGTAGAACTACATAAAGTAGGAAAAGGTGCTAGTAGTTACTACCAATTAGGTAGTGTTATCCAGCCATAGTAACACTTGGATGTTTGGCCTGCACTACTTCTGTCATGCCACGTTGATGATACAGTACAAGCCATAAGATCAGGTAAAAAATCAATACACTTTTTCAGCTAGGGCCAGGAAGGGAATGAACAACACAAAGGCCAAGAAGATTGAGTCTGCTTCTGAGGAGCAAGAAGCCTATATTCTACCTGCTTTGAAAATGTTTAATGAACAGTGATAGAGAGGAAATATGTATCTCTTGATTTAAATTGTTTTCCTTATTACAGAGTTGTTACACCATCTATTATATCCATATGCACTATGGATTCCATAGACTGCTTTAATATTAACGGATTATGCCAACAAAAACTATTTGAAAAAACATTTGTCCTGCAGTTTGTATTAGAAAGAAAAATGAGACCTGTTCATTAAGGGTGATAAAAAATGTTGGAAATTGGTAAAAACTCTGCTTATCTGTAGTGTAGTTTTACATAAAGAAAGCTGCCTTTTTTTTTCTTCCTGAATAATTGTACAACAGGATTTTAATTTTCAAGGATCAAGTATCTGTACTGCAAATGCCAATTTTCACAATGTTTAGATGGATAATCTGCTGGAATAGATTACAGTCCTTGTCTTTTGAATTTGTTTATGACACAGAGCACTCTGAATTTATACCATAGGGTACTCAGTTTCAATAAAAATGTATTTTCTTCTCTGTGGGCTTTCTGAAAGAAACTGGGTAAGTGCATGCCAGCAGGCCAAATCCAAACACCAGACCTAGTTAAAGGATTGAAATATTACTAGACATGAAGAGAAGGCGCAGCATTCTCTGAAGGGTATGCTGCAGAGGTGGCACGTTACAGTGAGAAGCTCAGAGATTTTTTTCTTGCTGTTGGCAAGAGAGTAGTAGTTAGTAGTGTTCTTGTGACTTACAAAGTAGAAATAACTTTCTGCCTCCTAAAATGAATCTAGATGGAGGGAGTAAAAGTATTAATTAGCCTTTCCTAGTGATAAATCCCTCTGAAGTGTAATTGGTCTGGACCTACTACACTTTTATATTCGCTAGCTTTTAGCTGATTGAACAGTTCCTTGTCCTTTGGTCTATGGAAAGTGAAGCTGATCTCAACACCAAGGTTGCAGACAACTTCTGCAGGTGGGGATTTATATCATCTTATGCAGTTATGCTGAATGCTACTGAGTTGCTCTGAATTCTTAAATTACTCTGATAGAATTTAATGAAACTGTAAGAAAAACATAACATGAATTAGTTTTACTCCAGTCACTATTCTATGTCTACTTTTTACATGCCTTTAGAACATTTAGAAGTCTCATTTTGGTTATTCTGCTTATTTGGTTCCTGATGTAACATTCTCCTTCATTAGTATTCATTCAGTATGGTTAATGTAAAAATACAGGAAATAAATAACCTCTTTCAGTAGGTTGCTGCCCTCATCTTGTGTGTGAACCTTAGTGGAGGTCACCTAGAAACAGTAACTTTTGAACCTGTTGGAAGGAAAATTACAACAGTAATTGAGATGCAGACTTTTAAATCGATAGTAAACCTTGTATCTAGAAGACTATCTTTTAATTGATATTCAATTAAGTAGCAGCAAAGCAGTCCTTAGCCTTTTACTGATCCGTATTGTGTGTCACAATATTTGTAATGCAACATATGTTTTACACTATAATACTTATGGAGCATGTTCAGTTTGTTGCTTCTAAGCCATGCTAGATGTACTTGAATCTCTCTTCCTAGGCCAATTGTTAATGATAAAGTAGCCAAATAATAATTTTCTTGTAGTACACAATTCTGTCTCCTTGAATAGGGGACTCTGAGATACTGAAAGTAATTGAATACAAGGCAGATGTAACACTTCGATCACAGATTTCTCTAGGTAAATGCCCATACTTAAAAATGTTTTATCCACTATAACTTGTAGGTCAGTAACAATTGGAAGACTGAACTGTGACTGAAGCCTGTTGTACTCTTTAGGCTTTACCCATAACTGTATGTGAAGAGACTTTGTTGGCGTAATGAAGTTGGGTGCGACTATTTGCCAGCCATAGTAAGCACAGAAGCCTTCAGTGTCCGCTTTGGCTATTTTCAGTGAAAAGTCATGATTTGGTCAGTCAGCTTCCCTGGGCAGACAGAATATGTGTCATCTTTTATAATGTAGTAGCCTTCTAATCATATCTTCAAAGCGTTGAAGGAAACTTCAGAGTTCTCACCAATCAACTAGTACTGGCAGGGGCAGGGACTCAGCAGTCACAGGGAGTATCAGCTATTTCCCATCTTGATCTGCATCTGAAGGCCCAAGCATCACTAGCTGGAAATGGGGCTGTGGATCTCATGGGTAGTTTTATTTTATCCATTCTGTAGGTAAGAGGTTTCTGCTTCTTGATGCTCGCTGCACTGGACTGTGAACATGCTCCAGGGGAGCTCCCATGTTCTGGTTGTCTGCTCCTCATGACCTGGCTCCTGGTGTTGTCTAATGTAGGTTCTGGTTCTCAGTCCTGATACCTGTTTGTTATAAGCCTGCACCTGCCCGGTCTGCTTTCCTCCTGGCCCAGGACTTTCATCTGTCCTGTGGGCTCCTCGCCAGACTGACCTCTGTCCGCACCGGTTGGTTAATGAGGACTCGGCAGTTTATTCTGTTTATCGAGACATGGTGTTTCAGCGTTGTTTTTACAAGCTGACGGTTTCTCTGGTGTAACAAAAGCTAATGATAAGGCACAGCCCTGTGTTTGTTTTGAGTAAGATGTTAAGCTTTTCATTAGTTTGAACCATTTAGGTTTTGTCATGGTAACCAGATGGGTTGAGGCTTTTGTGCTTGAAACCCTGACCATAATTTGACTGTTTAATGTTGCAAAATAAAAGTTGTCTGTTAATATATTGACTCTGAAGCCATTATTCCAATGCAACTATCCCAACAAACCCTTGTACTATTATTTATTTTCTATTTTAGATGAGATGCTATGTTTTTTCTGCTTTGCAATAAACTGCTTTCTCTTTTTTCCTATTCAGTGCATAAGCCTGGTGTTTTCTGCCATTGCTTTAGATACTCCGAACTTGGTGGGTAGTAACATGAGAGCCTTCATGTTGGCATTCTATCAGCTCAATAAAGATTAAGCAATGGAGATACGAATGCTTACTGCAATGCTGCTCCTCCACACAAACAGTGACTGATTTCCCAGCATCTTCACAGTCTTTGCTTCTGCAGCATTTGCTCCTTCTACCAATTCCTGGTAAATGTGATGTTTGAGCTGGTGCTTGTCTTACATGGATTTCAACTATTTTTATTGATTGTTTATTTAATTTTTTTTTAACTTTAATTATGAGAATGGCAGCAAGTCTGGGAAAGGCAGAATCGTTCATGTTAGATGTTGAGTATTTATCTTTTGCTTCTTCCTGTACACTTTTTGACTCTCCCTGTATGTTCCTGTTTTGTTCATAGTCACTGTGTGGAGGCTAACACTTGTGCTAGGACCTGATCCAGAAAAAAATGATAGAATGTGTTTTGCTTCCTGCAAATGTCCTTATCGATATTTATTATCATTAAGACAATATATGTCTAAAATTAATCTTATTTGTGAAGGATATTTTTAAAGAGGTGAATTTATGGTACAGGTATTTATGTTGCCCTTTGGTAAAGGAATGCAATACAGAGAAATTATATTGATGCAATGAGATCTAAATTTTTGATCACCAAGTATTATAAAGGCCATGAAGATGGCAGACCAAAAATGGTTTTATATAGCAAAATGAACAAAGTGTAGATATTCTAAGAATAACACAGAATACTTAGCTTGCCTGCAAACAAAATGTTCTTAGAATTTAATTTTTTGAAGGAAAACATTCTGACTTCTGTATTATTTTTTTTTCTTGGTTAAAGCTATTCACTGAATTATGATCTAATTCACAAATAGCTTTGACCCTGGAACTGTATTTTCTGTAAGTAAATGGACTTTGATAAATATTGCACAGGTGTCTCTGCAACATCCAATGCAAAGCTGTATATATAAAATTCTGCTCTGGCTAGGTTCTTTTAATTTCTAAAATATGTGGATGATGCTGCTAGTTTTACAAAAGCTGAGAAGAACTCGTGTATTATACGGCTATTTTTGTCCAGGTAATATATTATTTGGGAGAGTACTATTTGATATAATGGGAAGAATTGTCTCATTTTTGTAAGTGTCAGATCTTTTTTATTACATTGCATAATCTTCTGAATTTTTGGCCTAAACATTGTTTGAATTTATATTGGATATAACCGAATTGAAATATTTTTCCTTGCTGAAATTACGTATAAGAAAGTGTTTTCTTTTTTCAGTGGAAAATACTCCTGTTGCCTGGATTGTAATCCTTTCTCTGCTTGAGTGAATTTGAAGTCTGTGCCCCTTAGTGCTAGGGCACACAAATCTGTATGAATTCTGTATGAATAATTAAGCAGCCCCTGCTGCAGGGGGTGCAAATTGGGAGTCCCACATCTCAGTTACAAGTGCTGAAGGACAACCTTCACGTTAAGCTCCTAACCAATGACGAAGCAATTTCTCGACCACCAGAGGAAGAGACCAAGCAGTAACTCCTTTAAACTTTTCTTATCTCTCGTGTCACCTATATTCCCTGTATTTTCAGCAAACCAGCGCTGTCCGTGCATTACCGTGGTGCGGAAGTGACATGGAAACTTGTCTGTGCTGGGGGGGCTTTGCCCCAGCGTTTCCTCACTGAGGAACTGCTGTCTACTCTGCTGTCTCCTCCAGCCCCCAGGTTTCAATGATGCCATTGGTGATGAGGACAAACCTGTTCATTTTCTGTCTGTAAGCACTTCAGGCAACACTAAGGCTTCCTTTTCTGTCATCATAAATCTGTTTTTGACTCAAATGACAAGAGACAGATACCTGTGTCGCTATCCAATAAAGTGTCACTTTGGATCATGCCCTAATTCCTTACTCTGACTACCAACTGTGTGGTATGTGTAAACTTGATTTCCTGATCTTATGTGTTAACTAATTGATATAAAATTTAAATATGGAGTATAATTAACAACTTAATACGCAGTCCTTTATGATGTGTTTTATAGACCCTTGCAATGCATAATTCAGTAAAGCATTCTGTTCTAGCTCAGTGAAAATATGTACAGTAGCATGTTCATATAGTTATTGTAGTCCACTATATTTTAAACTTTCTTCTTTCCCTTTTGAAATACTTTATTTTTTTTAATGTGCTTTGGGATTACAGAAATTAAAAACCTGACAAATCTTTAACTACTGCAGTGTTGCAACTGAAAACATTCTGATTTATGGTAATAAATGGAAAAGCTTTTGCTTATTTAGCTTCAAAATTATTTGAAATATTAACAAATTTCCAACCAGTCTTTTTTTAAGATGAGAGATATATTTTAACTTGAGAATATTTGGTCAGTAGATGGAACTACAGTACGTGTTCTGTTACTTACAAGTTTGCATCTTACATTCACACTGAGAAGGTGAGTGATGTATTTCACGTTTGATGTAATTTACTTGAAAACTTTCAACAGTCAGTCATTAATTCCTTTCCACAAATGGAATTCAAAATCTGTGATTGAATGACACTCAAAACTATGATGTTACTGTGTGAAGATGGGTGTTATTTGGAAATTAATAAACTCAGATGCTAAAGAGAAGAAAGAATTTGAGGTAAAAGCTGAAAGAAAAGCAGTCATGGAAAGTGTGTTAAGATTTCAAGTTACAATTCTTGTAGCAACGCAGTGACTTTGAAGCAAAGAAATGCAGAGTGCGGTAAATTTGCTAATCACATCAAGCTAAGTGATAAGAAAACAAGAATGGAATAATACCAGGAATGTTATAATTTGAAAGTAAATCTTGCAGCTCAGTTCCTGTGTGCTGTAGTGCTTGCTTTTTATTATGAAGGGTTTCTATATAAATCCATTTGTAGCATATCTATTTTTGTATTATTTGCACATCTTGACAAAGACTCTCATCGAAGTATTTGCACATCAAGAAAAAGAAGTTATGGTTTGTTTACAGAGTCATAATATTACTGTAATGGTTGATAAAAGCCTGTAGTTGGAAGGCTTCAAACAGTTACAGTTCTTGGATTTTTTTTCATAGAATCATAGAATGGTTTGGGTTGGAAGGGACCTCAAAGACCATCTAGTTCCAACCCCCCTGCCATGGGCAGGGACACCCTCCACTAGACCACGTTGCCCAAAGCCCCATCCAACCTGGCCTTGAACACTTCCAGGGAGGGGGCAGCCACAGCCTCTCTGGGCAACCTGTTCCAGTGCCTCACCACTCTCACAGGAAAGAATTTCTTCCTAATATCTAATTCCACATTAGATTTCTTTGAATTTGTGTCAAGTTAAATTTTGTACTTTTTGAAAAAAGTATGTTCAGTCCTAAAAAAGTGAATGGACAGTAATTGTACAAAATATGGATGGCATTATTATGAGGAGAAAAATAAGAACTTTAAGTTTTTTCCCTGATGTGATGGAAGCTTATCACAATATCTTCTAAAGAATGCAAATTCTATAGAAGTTGTTGTTTTCTTAATATGTTTGAGGCTAAACTTTGATATAACCAGAAATTTTTTTTTAGTAGTATTTTGAAGACATGAGCTTAGCTAGTGAGAGATGTCATGTGTTTGCAGAAAAGTAGATGTCAGAAGACAGTTGTATCTGCATTAAAGTTCTATATTTTCATGCAATCATCAGAAAATTTGATGCTTAATCTTTGGAAAAATGCATATAGGTAAATAGAGAACTGCATGAGGTTATTGGAAAAGGGAATAGAGGTCATTATTGGCAGATTACAGAGTTCAGATAATCTGTATGAATATTGAGTTTGTGTTCAGTTTATTTTAAAAGTTGAAGATAAGATTTCTTTGTTACTTCAGGCACGTGAATGCACTTCAAAAAAGCCATTAAAAGTATTCAGATGACTTCTGAGATAGTGCTATGTCTGGCAATTTGTAGACTGGGAGAAGAGGAATGAGTTATTAATTTAAAAAAATATAATTACTATTCACATATCTTGAATTTAATTGTGTAAGTACGGTTAAAAGTGTACTGGAGTTCTTAAGTCAATTACTTTTTTAAGGCTGAAATTTCAGCTATGGGAAGCGCATATACTTAACTACTTGCATACTTTTTTTTTTTTTTTTAAATTTGTCTCAGAAATAGTTTTTGTAAAAATCCCAAGTATTTCATATAGATTCACAGATTTTTTTTCCTTGGACCTGTGTCAGGGCAGTTGGCAGTTCTTTGGACGTTGTAAACTCTAGAAGTACTTGCAGAAAACTGTGGAGAAAGACAAAGGGTTATGAAAGGTCAGGTGTCCTCTTCAGTAGTCATAAGCTTCAAAGGAAACTTTACAGCAGCTGTAAACCGTTCACGGTTCCTTCTGACCGCTGTAAAAAAACCTGGGTAGCATATCCAACAGAAAGTACGTTTATTAGTAGGCATTTCTTTGCCAATAGTTGGTTTGCAATGTGTTTGTGGTGCAAGTGCTGTCAGTCTCCTCTATGGAAACCTCTTTCTTTGGTCATTTTAAAATCTGCTCAAAAGTTTCTGCTGTCCGCTCTTTAATACCACTGTGTTGCCAACAGATTGAATGTGCAGGGAGTGTGCAACCTGTGACACACAGGAGCACGCTGGGCTTAAGTGTAGCGTTAAATCGTCTGTTGTTTCTATTTAGGCAAGCATCTTCCCATGTTCTTTTTGGTATGTGCTAGACATTGTACTTCGCTTAATTTCACGTACCACCTTGAGCTCTATGCTTTTCAAGGACTTGGAGAAGATGGAAGTGCCCCTCACCTTCTGTTGAGAGCTATATTTAAACAGCTTTGAGGGGATGAGAGTACACCTGATCCTGGTGATATCAACTGAAACTGTGAAAACCAAAACTCAGGCTTAAATCTGCTTATTTTACAAATTTTAAATTCCATTTGGAACCAGGTTCAGGATTAGTTTGAGTAGTCAAGGGGGAAGAACTGCCTTACGAGACAAACCTTCAAGTTCAATAGAAACACTGGTATCAGAAAAAAAATCATTTGTGCAAGCAAAACCTGTTGCCTGAATTTAAGATTATTCCATGAAATTAGCAAACTCTGATGATATAAGTCTTTAAATAGTTTATGAATTTACACTTTTTGTTTAATTCCTTTGCGATTTTTCTTTGTAAGATGGATTTTCTAACCACCATTTCACCGAGGGTTTATTAAATTCCAGATAATAGGAATTCAACTGCAAAGTTTTTGCCCTTTCTTTCTTATAATCTTTCTCCATTGTTTTATTTCTCGGTTTTCCTCCTTTACAGAGTTTGCCTTTTATTAAGGAGCCTCAAGCTCTGCCAGCCAGTAACTGAGTGTTTTGCAGCATTGCTGTGCATCTTGGGACAATGGGCAGGTAAAACCAGGCCAGGCATATTCTGAGTGCAGTGTACGTTTGCCCGGTCTTGAAGTCACTGATAAGACTGTGCGTCGTGTCCAGCAATGAATTTGAGTGAGCCAGCACCAAAGATTACCAAATGCCTTTTTTTTTTTTTTTTTGGTAGTTTCATTACTCGCTTGTGTATAGCTTTGTGTTAAGAAAAATGGTTCAGACTTTAAGAGGAGCTTTAGCCCAGCTCAGCTAATGTTTTTTCTTCTGAAGATGGTCATGGGGAAGTTCTTTAAACGTTTGCAGCTGAAAGTCCTGCTGTTGAAATGTTAGGCTTTCATTTTAAACCTAAAATGTTCTAATTGTGTTTTGTTTTTTAAAGGTCTGCAGAAAGCTTTACCAGTGGCGTTGGCATGAGACAGTGCAGATGCACTCAGGTCTTTGAGTCATAGTTAATGGCTTAGGACTGGAGAGTGACAGGATCTTGCTGGCATCATTGACTCCCTGAGCTTATCTGTTTCATGGAAATTAATACAACACTTTCCATTTACTTTCCTGTCAGTGCAGTTCCATTGCTTGAGGCTTCATTTGGCTTACTGCTCAGTGTTGAGAGCAGCTGCAGCCCAGCCCACAGCTTTCTTGCCATATTCTTTCTAATCACTATGAGTTTGTGGGACAGGAAAGGGATTGCAGAAACCTCGATACTCCTGAGCTGGTGAGCAGAGGTAAATTTGTACTTGAGGAGGAAACTCATTTGCCTGATCTCACTTCCTTATTTCCTATATGTGATAGGTTGACCCTGGCTGGGGGCCAGGTGCCCACCAGAGCCGCTCTATCACTGCCCTCATTCAGTAGTCAGGGGTGAAACAGCACAACGAAAAGCTTGTGGGTCGAGATAAGGACAGGGAGAGATCACTCACTAATTATCGTCACGAGCAAAACAGACTGAACTTAGAGAGGGAATTCATCTAATTTATTACTAAGCAAAACAGAGTAGAGGAATGAGAAATAAAATCAACTCTTAAAACACCTCCCCCCACCCCTCCCATCTTCCCGGGCTCGACTTCACTCCCGGCTTCAACCTCCTCCCTGCTCAGTGGCGCAGGGGGACGGGGAGTGGGGGTTACGGTCAGTTCATCACACGTTGTCTCTGCTGCTTCTTCATCCTCAGGGGGAGGACTCCTCTCATCGTTCCCCTGCTCCAGCATGGGGTCCCTCTCACGGGAGACAGTCCTTCATGAACTGCTCCAGTGTGGGTCTCTCCCACGGGGTGCAGACCCTCAGGAGCAAACTGCTCCAGCGTGGGTCCCCCACGGGGTCACAAGTCCTGCCAGCAAACCTGCTCCAGCGTGGACTCCTCTCTCCACAGGTTCTCATTTTGCTTCCATCCAGCATTCAGACTGAAAGAAAAAGGGCTTATCCCTTTCTTTGTGCTTTGCCTTTCCTAGAACTCTTAATCCTGCTGATTCTTTATGGTGTATTTCTGTGTTCCTGTAATTCCTGTTTCTACCTATTTCTGCGTTCTTTGCTTAGATTCTAAATCTTGGTCTTCCAAAATGCCTTGGTTTCTCCAAAACATCTATATTTTAATGTAAAAATCTCTTTTTAATGTCTTCCAGCTTCTGCCTTCTCTTACACCTACTATGTGTCCATGGAGACTATTAAATGGTTCCCTCAGGTGTTTGTAGAGCTCGTATTTCTTGGCCATCTTTGTTTGCTTCAGGGAAGATTATGAAACCAGTAGGAATTTGGCTGCTAAGCTTCTATATATTTCAAAATCATGTCTGTGACACCCACTCTTGCAAGCCAAATCAGGAGCTGCCATTGTCTCTGACACCACAAACTGGATTCTGAGAAGCGTAACGTGTTGGCACTGCTGGTATAAACGATAACGTTAGGTGAAGAGAATGTGCTTTTACAACTTGAAAATTTCTAAATGTCACAAAAGGTTATGCTTGGCCTGAGATTCATCATACGTGGTTTCAGACTGGTGTCATGTTTCTTTTGAAAAAAGAAAATTTGTTCCTATTTCTTTTCTCAAAATAGTTGCATGAATATGGATATATGGGAAGAGCTAGACAAGATGCGCCTGGAGTTTTTGTGCTTAGGTAATTTAAAACCAGACTTGTTTCAAAAGATTAAAAGTTTTATGACTTGAACAGAGAAAGATTGGCTTGTTGTATAGCCACATTGTATACTGTGAAAACAATGTCTTTCAGTAATGGCTAATAGCTCTTATGCAGTAATATATTGCTGGCATAATATAAAGGCAACATGCATAGCTTTCCAATTATATTAACACACAGAAGCCTTATTCTAGCATATTTTTGCATTATTTTTTAAAAAATAGATTATTTGAACATTGTACTACCTTCCAGATTTCCCATAATTCTTCCATTTCTGAAGACAGCTCTAAGCTAGGTCATATAAATATATGAAGCTGATTGTATACCGAATAATTGCTCTATCTGCTTGAATATGATGCTTCTTTGAGCTATCTTTCTGTTGCATGTCTCTGTATTGGATCGAACTTAATGCATAGTGGGTCAAGCCAAATAAATGGATTTGTGAAGGGCATGCAGTTAACTAGGTTTGCTACAACAGTCTTGATGTGCACCATAGCCCTTGTATGGCGCGGCATGTTGTGCCAGCTGATGGCTCAGAAGAATAAATATCAAACCATCGTGCAGGTATCGGACTACAAACCAGCAGCTGTGATGAATGTGTTTTCTGGCATATGCTGATTATTTTAGCTTGTAGTAATAGATTTGATTGGCTTGTATTTCACAGTGGTAGTTATCTTCCTTAAAAGAAAGTTCTTGTATAAGGCAGTCTGAAAGTTCTGAAGATTGAAGAAAATGTCATTTCTTAAAAAAGAATCCCACAAACACTTTTCAAATCACAGTTAAGCCCCATGGGCAGATACTGAACTTTTGATACTGTCCTTGTGGGGAGAATGTGATGAATGTGATTATAACCTATGCTCTTTCACCTTACACTCCTTAGAAACCTCTGTTGCATCAGCCATTGAAATCTCACCAGCCCTGAGATGGTGAAAGTGCTTTCTGTAATAAATACACTAAAATAAGCAAAGTTTTAACTTCTTTATTTCAGTAGCATTTTTTCCAGCCTAAAGCTTATGTCAAAGGTTTGAATTGTAGTTTAGTTTTAATTAAGTTAATTATTAAACATAAGTAATGGAACTAGTACCAACATTAGTGGTAGTTATATAGCTTTGCTTATTTGTCTAAAAAGTTCGGGTTTCAACTTGTCATGGATATTTGTGTTTACAGCCCATAACTACATTGTAGGAGCGAGCATGGGGAAAAGCTGTAGGCTTCTTTGTAATTGTGTAGGGAACAGTGGGTGTGATCACTGGGACCAGTTTGGGTTCTTGCATTCTCAAGACCAGTTAAGGCTTTTGGCATGTGCAATGCCCTTTTCCTTTTCCCTTGCAAGTAAACATTGAGATCTTTTATGATGTAAGGGGACTCTGAACTCAATTTCCCATTCTGTAAAGGTTTAAGTGCACCCGCTTGCCTGTTCTTCTTTTGGCTAATGTAACAAATGGATGTGTTAGTTGTTTGTGCTTAATTATCAGCCATAAATTTAATAGTACTGAATAGCACTGTTGGTACCATAAAATTAGCAGTGGAATACAATGTTAAAGTCTGTGCTGAGAGGATCATGGCTATTCAAATCTTGCAGTACGCTTGCTCCCCAATGTCTTCGCAGACTAAAGAACTTCCCATTTTGTTTTATGTTCTGTACTACATTGCAAGGTTATGTGTGCAATCATTAAACTGAAACCTTTAGCTCAGCATCCTTTATAGAGTGCCACTCATAATGTGACAAACACATGACCAGACTACTACTAGTTGGCATTGATGGTGATTCTGCGTGTCTGCTGATTTACTTTAAGAAAGCTGTTGCATTAATTCATAGAGATTGGTGTAGTATTATTGTTGATCACTACTCAACTGTGTTGAATTTTAAAAAAAATCTGATACACAGATAAATATTCTCACAGTTCAGATAGTATTGCACTCTAATTTTTGTCTTGAGTACAAATATTAGAAAGAAATCATACTTTATGCAGTAAGGGAAAAGATATGTTAGATGTTAACCTCCTGTAAAGTGGAGATCTTGGACATTGTTAGTTTATTTAGTAAAATGCCTCCTTTGCTTTTGAGTTATCTTGAGACTTTTTGAGCTGTCTGAAGAGACCATTATACTGATGAGTAATCCAGGGTGCTTATTAACATGCCGATATGAAAGGTGGAGAATATGATGGAAAGGGAAGATCAAGGTCTATGTGAAACCTCATAAGCTTTACTGTATGAACTGCTTCAATTTTTTTTTTTCCTAGTTGAGACAAACAAAAAAAACCCAGCTTGTATCTGGACATCTTTTATTGCCACATTAGCCTGACCTTCCAGTTATGGGGAGATAAATAAAACTCCATGCTGCAGGTGGAATACTAACCCATGCTTGAAGGCAGATATGACCAATATTCCCGAGCCAGTACACAGTAAAACAAAATCTGCATGTATCTGAGAAAGCTAAGGAGAACCTTAAGGCATGATTTGTGGGCAGGAAAGAGGAAGGACTTCCCCAGTTCTCCAATTCACTGTAAAGGCAGGGCCAGACATGGACATATGTGTTGCAGCCAAGCAGTTTGTGTTTGATCATTGGTTTCTTGTATAATAGGAAACACACTAGAAATTTCCTTTGTTCCTTTTGCTTTTGAAATTTCCTCTTCTCCATTCACACAAGCCAATGGAAGCAGTTTTAGATCAAAGTGTTTTCAACTGCTGTATTGGGCTTGGCTGAGATGGAGTTAATTTTCCCCACAGCAAGGCAGCCAGCAAGGTGTTGGTAACACACTGGTGTTTTGGCTCCTGCTGAGCAGGGCTGGAACAGCACCAGGGCTGTCTCTCTCCAACATTCCCCCCCCACACCACCAGCAGTTGGCTGGGGGTGGGCAAGATCTTGGGAGGGGACACAGCCAGGACAGCTGACCCCAACTGACCAAGGGATATTCCATGCCGTATGATATCTGCTCAGCAATAAGAAGCTGAGAGATGGGGGAGGAAGTGGGGGGAATTTGTTTTTACAGCATTTGTCTTCCAGAGCAGCCACTACACGTACTGAAGCCCTGCTTCCTGGGAAGTGGCCGGATGTTGCCTGCTGATGGGAAGTAGAAAACAATCTTTTGGTTTTGCTTTGCTTCTCCGCATGGCATTTGCTTTTGCTGTATTAAGCTGCCTTTATCTTGACCCATGAGTTTGGAGTTATTAAACCTCCACAGTTCTAGATCAAAGTTTTTTTTCAACTGTGTAATTAATCTTGAGATATGAGTAGAAAATGCATATAAGAGAAAGATAAAGAATTAAACTTTATGTACTAAATTTGGCAAAGAAAGTTCATTTAATCAGATACTTAAAAATGCTTTGATATAATATAGGGCTTATATTAGTCTAGGTCTGTATTAAGAACCCTGTTGCATGTTCTTAAACAAATTTCAGTGCCTGACATTTCATTTCAGTGGGAGCTCGACATCAATGAGATACAAGTCCCGTTAAACATCTGAATTCTCCTACTGATGCTCCTCTTGATTCTGCCATTACAGAATCACAAAATGGTAGGTGTTGGAAAGGACCTGCAGATCTAGTCCAACCCCCCCTGCTAAAGCAGGATCATCTACAGCAGCTTGCAGAGGATCACGTCCAGGTGGGTTTTGAATATCTCCAGAGAAGGAGACTCCACAACCTCTCTGGGCAGCCTGTTCCAGTGCTCGGTCACCCTCAAAGTGAACAAGCTTTTTCTCATGTTCAGGTGGAACTTCCTGTGTTCCAGTTTGTTCCTGTTACCCCTTGTCCTGTCGCTCTGGTCACCACTGAGAAGAGTTGGGCCCCATCCTCTAGACATCCACCCTTTAGATATTTATAGGCAATGATGAGATCTCTCTTTCAGTCTTCTCTTCTCCAGGCTAAACAGACCCAGCTCTCTCAGCCTTTCCTCCTATAAGAGATGCTCCAGTCCCCTAATCATCTTTGTAGCCCTCCACTGGACTCTCTCCAGTAGTTCCCTGTCTTTCTTGAACTGGGGAGCCCAGAACTGAACACAATATTGCAGATGTGGCCTCACCGGGGCAGAGTAGAGAGGGAGGATAACCTCCCTCGACCTGCTGGCCATGCTCTTCTTAATGCCCCCCAGGATACCACTGGCCTTCTTGGCCACGAGGGCACACTGCTGGCTCATGCAGACCTTGTTGTCCACCAGGACTCCCAGGTCCTTCTCTGCAGTGCTGCTTCCCAGCAGGTCAACCCCTAAACTGTACTGGTGCCTGGGGCGGTTCTTGCCTAGGTGCAGGACCCTATGTTTGCCCTTATCGAATTTCATATGGTTCTTCTCTGCCCAACTGGTCTGTCCAGGTCTTGCTGAATGGCAGCGCAGCCTTCTGGTGTGTTGGCCACTCTTCACAGTTTTGTATCATCAGTGAATTTGCTGAGGGTACACTCTGTCCCCTCGTCTAGGTCATTGATGAATATATTGAACAAGACAGGACCCAATATTAACCCCTGGGACACATTGCTGGATACATTAACAATGCCTTTCCTTTTTCTGGGTTTGTCTAAAAATATAGAGATATAAGAAGAGATATTAGAAAAATGTTAAAATGCAAATGGTAATAATGAGGAAAGCTATTTTGAGTTAGTAGCCTCGTATATTCTGGGAAATCTCATTTTTTGTTTTTTTTGCGAAAGTTTGATCTTTTAATTTGATATGTCAAAGGAATTTGGGATTTATGTGTTTTGGTTTGCAGTTTTCTTTTTTAAACAGAACAATACGCATACTTTTATGATACATAAACTTCTTCCTCAAAGGACTAAGAAAATGTATTTATATTTATTACAAGATGATAGTGCATTTTGACCTTTCCTGGAGTATTAATTCTCCAGGAGAAAGCATAAGATTTATTTTTATGAAAATAATTTCTTCAAAATATGTAGGACATAACAATAACAACAATAATTTAGACTATTATTTCTGTATACTCACTTCTTGCATGTTTATATTTACCTGCAATGACATGTTTTTGAATATCCAGAGATACTGTTGGCAGTGAATAAGTTAGAAGGGGTTTGTTCATCTCTCTGTAGTTGAAAACTTCTAGAAATAACAAGTTTTTTTGTGCTGTTCCAGGAGAGAAAACAGTCCATATGGTCTTTAAAAGGCTTGACTGACTCAAAGGACTGATGATTCATTTTTTTATAGAGATTTTGGAAATGGCATGGATTTATTGATCCATGGCTGAAACCTCCACTTGTTAAACAGGAAAACCATTGGGTTTTTGTTACTCTAGGATTATGGTCTCATTATTTTATGAGTTCAAAAACCTTAACCAAATCACACCCACATGAATGAGTCATTTACTTGTTGTGTGCTGCCAGTGGTTTTCATGTTACCAGAAAGAGCTTTTTGTTGATTGGGAAGTGCAGAAAATCATATAGTTTCAAGAAGGAAAATGATTAGGAAAACTCTTTCTCTCCAAAGCCAACATCAAAATCGTGAAGAAACTTCTAATGGGGAAAGGATTTAGAGAGTTATGTTTCATTTTTATTTGCTTACGGAACTGGGTATTTAGAGAAGGAACGATTCACTCCATAGGAATTTTCTTTGGACCACCTTGGGGTCTGAATTCCAGCTACAATTTCTAACTGCAGTTTTACTTTTCCTATTACTCCCTATTTCTCCTTTGCTCAAAACTGTTACAGTTTGGTTAATTTGTGAATTGTTGCTGAGATGGAAGTTTCTTTTGAGATATATTAATCAAACTACATGGGAGAAAAATTTTCCCTCCTCCTTCCCCCCTGCTGGTTTTGCATTAAGTGTTTAACAGCTGACTAAACTCCTCTGAGGCAGCAGGAATTCCCAGAGACTTCCTTTGCAAAAAGGAGATCCAAGACAAGACTACATCCTTTCTGTCAGGCTGCTTAGTCCAACTTTTAAGAGGTGGTTTGGCATCTGAATAAAGTATAAGAATCTGCTGGAGATTGCAGGACAAAAATAAGAGGGGACTGGTATAGGAAGAGCTATTTAGATCTAAACAGTATTGGCTTTACCAGCAAAGTCTGCTGGCTGTAGATGCAGTTCACTCTTGCCAAAAGATACTTTTTCCACATTGCTCAGATAACCAAGTTACTTGTCTAAATACACTGTTAAAAAGTGATTGTCTGGACTGAAAAGCAGGGGGACTTTGGGGTGCTCCTCTTCTTTTCCAGCTTCTTTGGGTCCAGGTGCTTGGTTTCCCTCACTTATAACTTGGCGGGGAGAGGAAGGAAGGGCCAGACACTTGTACTCGGGTCTCAGCTTGACATGGGATTAAGGACATGGTGGTTGTATTCACAGTATAGTCATGGTCAGTATTTGTCCCCAGGACTTTTACTGACTTATAAATATTTGAGTACTTTCACATTGATGTTATGCCAAAACTTTCACTTTCCCCAGTATAATAAGCATAGTTTTAAGTCGTGAGGGTGGGTAACTAATGCTTTATGGGTAGAGGGAAAAAAAGAGTGGGACTGGAGAAGTATAATTGCAACAATGAATAAATAATCTAACGTTGCCATATGTTGTTTAACAAACAAACAAAAAATCCTTTCATCAGAAATCAATCCCTAAAAAACATGATAAATGAGCATTTGGTTTTTTTCAGTTGGTTACTGAGCCAGGGCCATGCAGTAGTGTCCATATAGTAATAGAAGGTGGTAACAAAGAGCACCTCTCAAATTACGCATTTTTCTAACCAGTTGCAGCATCTAAAATAGTTTTTTTTTTTTTTTAAAACCAACCAACCAAACATGCCGAAAAGCTTCTATCTAAGCACACCTTTCTTACTACAGGTTCAGTACTGCCTCCTTTAAACAGTCTATGATCGTGAGCTGATTACCAAAATGTCGTGAGCCTCATTTAAAAATCAGGAATTTTTAATTGGATGGTTTTCAGCTGTATTCCATAGCTATTATTGCTATGAAACTTTCCTAGTGTGCTATTTCCACATACTTACTTATGCAGGCAGAAACTGTAGTGAAGCCATGAGCAGCTTTGCTAAGTATAGGAAACTGAGGGTGTAGGTCAGAAAATGTCTATTTGAGTAATAAAATAAAAACATGCCTGAGATGTGTACTTCCTTGGATGAGTGTATTTTACTCTCTCCTAGTACCTCTATAGTGGGGGAAAAAACCCCCAAAAAACCACGAGCCAAAACCCCAACAAAATAAAACATTATTCATTCAGGACATTCATTTATAAATATCTTGAGAAGCTTCCCTAAACAGGTTGCGTGAATGCTCCTAATCTTCTAGGGCTTTGTTTTATCCTGGAGACTCTCTTGGAGAGTCAGATGTACTTCTTTGATTTCTCCTCTTTGCTTAAGTGTTCCAGTCATTGTAGTTTGAGTTTTTGCCGAAGTGGATGAAAGGTTTATATTCTTTAAGATGTGTTGTGCAGCTGCTTAAGGCATGACTGACTTAACAAAAAAATCCACCAAAAACCCCCCCCCAAAAGCACCAAAAAGCCTGCAGTGGAATAAATAAGAGCTAGATTTCAAACCTTTCGGTCTTGCAAATAAGAAGGAAGAGTTGTTTGCAGGTGAGCACGGAATTCTCTGTAGCAAGCAAGCAGATTCAGACTACTTTGTCAGTATGATCGCAAGAATGCCTACCCCTGCAGCACGCCATTCTGTTTCCCTTTATACATGAATTCCTTGCTCCCTGCCGTGTCTGTCCGTGATGAGTTTTCATGCTTAACCTGAACATGAAGCATCATTTCTTTAGAAAATTATAAACAAACAGTATTTTTTCTGATTCTTGGCTACTGGCATATTTAATATTTTTCAGTTTAAAAAAGTACTTTGCTGTTCCATCTTAACTCACAGGATTTGTGTTTAGCAGGCCAGGCTTTTCATGGCCTCAGTTTTGTCAGAGGAATTGCATCTATCTTGTTGGAAAATACTTTCGTCTTAAGATTTTAAAACGTTGCTATATTTCAGCACATTATTTTCATGGCACTGGATCCAATCCTTCCTCCTTTTAAGTGCTTTTATCATAGTTGTCACTGGCAACAGAAACCATGGTCTTTAATCAATCCTTCCAACGCTGCTGTGTGGTAAGTAGCTGGGTGTATGATTTAGAAATAAGTAACTCCAGCAAATGTGATAAATGAACTGCTGATCTCTAAATCTATATTGGCGAATGTACAGGTTTTAATTGAGAAGGGATGAGCAGGAGCATATAAAATGTGAATTACTGTGAAAGTGATCTGAACTTGAAACTGAACTCAGTGGTTTTCAATTTTCCAAAAATATTTCTCATTTCCATGCACTTTTATATATTTTTTCTGTGATATAAAGCCTGCTGAGCTTTGGGACAGCAGAGAGGCGGTGTAAGTACCCAGAAACAAGAAATTATAGAAATGAAAACTAGTTCGGCATTAGCATAGTGTTGAAGTACAAATCTTAAAGTGTTCAGCAAACAGAATAGGAGTGCAGTGTCTGCACTGATAGTTACATTTGAATGGCCAGAATTAAAAAAAAAAAGTATAACAACCCTTCCATACCTCACCTGATGCCTTATTTAATGAATGTTCTCCTGAAAAGACAATTTCTAAAGCTAAGATTCCTACTGCAGTATGAGTTTCACGAGTATCACAGAGATGCAGTGAAAAGAATATGCTAAGAGAGGAAATAATTTGTCTTCATTTTACAGAGAAGAAAATGATGTACAGAGAGATTTAAAGATAAAATTGTCATGTTCTCTAATTTTCTATGCTCTTTTAAATGTCCATATTCCTCGCAATGATTTAAATTTTTATTATGAAAATAGACTTCCCAGTGTCTTCAGATGTACTTTTTTGCATGATCAGCATTTCTGTAAATCTGGATCTCAGCAGATGGATGCACAGAGCATTCAGTGATCAGCTCTGAGAAGTTTAGTTTGCATAAGACTGAGAGCTCCAGGACTGAGGAGGTAAAGATCAAATCAGCCAGGTGTCCCAGGAGGGTGTTGAAGTGCATTAAACGTATGACCGTCCTTCTGTCTCCTGCAGTCCTGAGAGTCATTTGGTAGCGAGCTTTCCAAGTCCTGTTAGCAAGGGTGCGGGCATCCCATGGACAGAAGACTACTTCAGTGGGTGACTCCCAGGAGAGGAACCTTTCCATCTTGTGCAGGTAAGAAGTTAGGCTTCACCTGGAATGAGGGGCAGGTGCAGAAAAAACGGATGATGCTGTGTTAGAGTTACACACAAGAGTGGGGAGAGTAGAAGTTGCAAGAGATTGAAGCAGAGATGCAGCATGGAAATAGACTGTTTAAAGTTTGACAGTATTTTATATTGAAGTGAAAAGGAGCGCTTCAGCTAGCGAAGTGTGGCAGCCTTCTTGCTATCGTGTCGTCTTCTAATCTTAGGTCTCAGAAGCAGCCAAACACTTTTGATTTTGTTCTACATAAACGTGAAGTGCGTTGTCAAAGGTCATGAGGTGAACCCAGGTGTCCTGAGTTTTAGTCCAGAGTTATATCTGATGGATCACATTTGGGAACCACATACAGACGATTAGTTGCCCGTCTACTAAAAAGTGTTTGGGCTGTTTTTCTAAACTCTGATGAAGCTTAGTTGTAAAAGCTTTACTGCAGCCCAGTAATGCTGTGCTGTTATTCCAGGCTTAATTATCAATTTGCTATAATGCTAGTAAATGACTGTAAACTTTTAAAACTTAGAGGTTTTGCTGCATAATACACTTTGCTTTCTTCTGTAAGCTAATTAAGAGGAAATTATAAAACCGACACTTATTTGGTGTACATGGACAGTTCCAGATCACAATGAAATACTCTCACACATGCTTTTTGAGTAACAATCAAGTTGATAGCCTGAAATCATTAAGGAGGCATATTCTGTTCAAAATTCAGATGAAGAGATTAGCACTGTCACTTGCTTGATTAGTGCTCTCATTTGACTTTCAATGCTGAAATGCAATAAATGAGGTGACTTAAAGAGAATAGTGCACTGTAGTCGCTGTCTTTGCGGTGTCTTTTTGCAGTCATACGGCAATGCTCTGATAGCCAAGGAATTCTGCAGTGTAATTCAAACGTTATAAATTGGTATGAGTTCATTGTTTCTTCTTATTGCCAGGCCTTTCAAAATTAATGCTAAAATGTTTTGGCAAGAATTTCCACCGTAATTGGTGTATTGTGTTTCTGTTAAAGTGCAGTTTAGTAAAGTATTCCTCTAAAGAAAACACCTTCAGTCTGTTCTGATGTGTACATGAATTTATTCAAGTGCACATTAGGAAAAATATCCTGTCAGCCAGCTCTATCTGATTGTCATGGTATGCTTTGAATTTGCAATATATCTGTCTGGAAAAAAAATCCTGCTTCATTTTGCATTTTCACTGTACTTAATTCCACATGTAGCACCTATATAAACAGACTTTAATATAATGCCTGAACTCTCCTTTACGAAGTCATTGAAAGCGTAATCTTGACCTCCCTGGCAGGTTGTTTATCCAAATGAAGTAACAATAACAAGCACAGCCCATCCCCTGAAACTGGCTCATCTGGCAGGCTCTGTGGGCAGGTCCAGCCAACTGAGATTCCCAGCTATCCTAGGAGGGAAAACAAAAGAACATTGGCTGCTTGCAGTAGTTTTACACCTTTTGCACCAAATCCATTGGATTTAATTGCTGTCAATACTGCTGCCACCAAGGATCTTAGTGCTGCCACCAAGGATCTTAGTGCTGCCACCAAGGATCTTAGTGCTGCCACCAAGGATCTTAGTGCTGCCACCAAGGATCTTAGTGCTGCCACCAAGGATCTTAGTGCTGCCCAGGCATCAGCTCCAACCAAGGCATTGCAAATCTGATGTACAGTGGAGGTGTTGCTGGAAGCCTTCCTGCTAGACTTTATTCTCAGAGAATAGGCTCAAATATTTTATATTAGCAGTGCTTGTTGGAACAGATCTGGGCTAAGAACTCCAGAGATGAGTCTAATGGGACCGGGTTTCTGCTCTGGATGTCCGAGGGGAGCAGCACCTGTCAGCCTGGGTAGCTGGGGTGGCCGTGGAGAAGCCTGCCGCAGGTCTGTTCCAATATGTGCTCTGCTGGGTGGCAGCCTGGCGGCTTTGCCCCTCCTGGAGCCGCTGCTGCTTCTGCTGAGCTGCCACCTGGTCAGCTCCTGTGGTGGCTGCTCCCTGATGAGGTGTGGAAAGGCTTGATGTTTCATCCCTTTCCAGGCTCTGCTAGTTTGCTTTTCAAACAAGGAGATTCTCATGCTATATGTAAGCAAATATTTACCCACATAAAATGAATAGTTAAAAATGGTTCACCTTTTTTTAACTCTGTTCCTTGATAAATAATTCAAAGCAACAGAAATATTGGTATCAATTTTCTCTTCAAGTCTAGGTCTTCTTAATATGCAGGAAGTCACTTCATAAATTTCTTGAGCTCACTGGCTGGAAACACTCACCCTAGTCTTGGTGCCACAGTGAAAATACCTTCATTCCTGTGTATGATTCAAATGCATGACACGATCTTATTTCAGCAGAAAAGTGTTACTGAAAGTGTACTCATCTTTTTCAATTATCTTTTCACTAGCACTTTCATCAGCAAGATCTTTTGGTTTTGTTTCTGGGGGTGGTGGTGGTGGGGTGGATTCTCATCTTCTTACTGTTCTGCAGCCCTTAACATTGCTCCTAAGTCTGCAAAACTAATAGAAGATTTATCCCGTATCAGGATATGGCTATTCTTAACTCTAGTCCCAGTTGCTCTAGCCTGGTTCTGTTGTCTTCTTGACAGGAACATAACTTGCGTACTGGCTTAGTGTAACAGTGTAATAGATTGGTCCCTTCTGCTTTTGCTTTTTCTTTTTTTCCCCCCCCTCATTGATTTCTTGTATCTACTGTTGTTTAGTTGAGCACTTGTCCCTCTCTTCTCACTTTTTCATAGCAAGAAGGACTATTTTTAAAGGTGAATCCATAACATGCAGAAGCAATTTCCTGCAATTTGTAATTTAAGCAGAATTTGTTCCATTCCTCTATCCCATCTACAAATGGATCTAACTTGCATCATAGAATCATCGTGCACGTGTAAATGAAATGTAACTTGATCAGAGGAGCACTGTGAAGTTTTGCATTCCTCTTAGATTTTTGGAAAGAGGTCACAGCAGTAGTAAAATTGCATTTTCAAAATCTAAATTGAATAGTTATTAATCCATTTTGTATTTTTCAATATAGAGACAAAGTAAATGTCCATGGTTACAGTTCTGCTTTCATTTTCATTAGCTGTCATATGAGATCTCTTTCGTGTTAACCAAAGTCTGTCCTACTTGAAATAGCTCCATGCAAGGCTTCTGTATTTGGAGCAGAGATTACTTCTTACCACTCTACTTAACAGCTTTTTAAAAGAATTCATCTGCAACAGATACTATGTTGTTCGTTCTTCAGGTAGCATGATAAACTGAATTTTGTGACTAAAATAGTTGTATATCTATTTTTAGAATTCATGCTATTTCTCAGATATTTTTAATGTTCAGTTTATACTGAATGTTTTTTTAATTAAACCTAAACACTCATCCCTCCACCCCCCATTTGCACGCTTGTCTGTTAGCAGGACAGATTGAAACTTGAAATGTTCATAGCATAATGTGAAATCCTTTTGTTATTTCCATTCTCGTTATTAATATATTGTGGTTTCATTCCTTCCTGAACAAACTCTTCCTTTTCCAGAAGTGCTTATACTGCTCGTATAATAAGAGGGCCATTCAGTTAGAAAATGTGATCTTTCCGATTGTGGTTTCAGCGAAGGAATGAATTTTACTGGCCACCCAAATGTCAGGCTTCTGTTGTAGGTTGTCTGTATTTTATTTATCAAGGAATATTGGAATGGCACAGCATTTAGCTCCAAGGTTCTTAGTCTCAGAACAATCTGTGTATGTGAACACAGTGATTAAGTCTTCAGAGAGCAATGACAGAGCGTATTGAACACCATAACCACTGAAGCTTCAGTAGCAGTTGTATTATAGGGGGGAGAAAAAAGATGTCATACTTTATTCAGAATGGTGTTGAGAACTAATTTTTACAACAGCTGACTACGAATTTTATCCTAGATTAACATACTAGAGTCAGAACTCAAAATTCAGACCCTTAATATGTTGCTGCCCATGAGTTAGACCTAAAATCTTGTATTGGGTTTGCATGGCAAGGTTTTGGTAGCAGAGGGGCTACAGAGGTGGCTTCTGCAAGAAGCTGCTAGAAGCTTCCCCCATGTCTGATAAAGCCAATGCCAGCCGGCTCCAGGATGGACCCGTCGCTGGCAAAGCCCATCAGGGACAGTGGCAGTGCCTCTGGGACAACATAGTGAAGATGAGGAAAAAAGCCTGTGGATTTGCAGCTAGAGAGAGGAGTGAGAGGAACACCTCTGTGGACACCAAGGTCACTGAAGAAGGAGGGGGAGGTGCTCCAGGTGCTGCAGCCGAAATTCCCCTGGAGAAGTCTGTGGTGAGGCAGGCTGTCCCCCTGCAGCCCATGGAGATTGATGGTGGAGTAGATATCCACCTGCAGCCCATGGAGGAACCCACACTAGAGCAGGTGGATGCCCGAAAGAGGCTGTGGCCCTGTGGGAAGCCTGTGCTGGAGCAGGCTCCTGGCAGGGCCTGTGGCCCCATGGAGAGAGGAGCCCACGCCAGAGCAGGTTTGCTGGCAGGACTTGTGACCCCAGGGGGGACCCAGGCTGGAGCAGTCTGCTCCTGAAGGTCTGCACCCCGTGGAAGGGACCCACGCTGGAGCAGTTGGTGAAGAACTGCAGCCTGTGGGAAGGACTCATGTTAGAGAAGATCATGGAGGACTGTCTCCTGTGGGAGGGACCCCATGCTGGAGCAGGGGAAGAATGTGAGGAGTCCTTCCTCTGAGGAGGTAGGAGCAGCAGAGACAACGTGTGATGAACTGACCACAACCCCCATTCCCCGTCTCCCTGTGCTGCTGAGGGGGAGGAGAGAGAGAAACTGGGAGTGAAGTTGAGCCCGGGAAGATGGGAGGGGTGGGGGGAGGTGTTTTAAGATTAGGCGTTTATTTCTTATTATCCTACTCCAATTTGTTTGGCAATAAATTAAATTAATTTTCCCAAGTTGAGTCTGGTTTGGCTGTTACAGTAATTGGTGAGTGATCTCTCTCTGTCCTTATCTCAACCCACAAATCTTTCATTATATTTGCTCTTCCTTGTTCCACTGAGGAGAGGAGTGATAGAGCAGCTTTGGGGGGCACCTGACTTCCAGCCAGGGTCAGCCCATCACAAATATGGAGGCACTTACCAGTCTTAGAAGCTGCTGATTTTATTCCTCTACGTGTTTCTACCAAGAAATTATCTTGAATTTATTCTGAGCATTCCTGTGTAATTCCATGTTCTTTACTTCTGAATTACAAGAATAAACACCAGTAAATTTAAAAGTGAAATGAAGCACATACTTTTGAAAATGGGCAGAGTACTAGTATTTTTTAGCAAACGATCACAGTACAGAAGTGCAGCGTTGTGACTAAAATGTAAATGTACCAATTTTAGTTTTATCTCAAATGAATGTTTGCTTCACATTTCAGCTGCCCAACTTTCTGATTGACTGACTGAAATGAATGATGCATATGGCATATTGGTGTGCACTATGTTTTAAAAAGTGAGATTTGCTCTTTTATATGGCTGATGTTTAATTAAAACAGTAAACTAGTACTTTAGAAATTGCAAAATAAAGTTCACAAATGTAAAGCTACATGATATAGATATTGAATCAAAGATGGCATAGTTTCAATGGCGTATTTTGTGCATAACAGTATTAAATGGTGAATATTTTGCAGGCAAAGTTCAGTAATTTCTTGTGTGTTGTGTTTTTAGTTTAAATTCTGTAAACTCTGCACCAGTTGCCCTGTTCATTGATTTATTGGAGGTCATTGTTGCTATCATCAAGAAAAGACTTTGTTTTCTACACAGACATTAGCAAGTTCAGATTTGTACAAAAATTTAACCCTTTTGTTCTTTGTTCTTTTTAGATTCCTCTTTCCTCAGTCATTCCTTCCCTACAGCTTTTAGAACCCATATTGAAAATTAATATACGTATCATCTTCACAAACTCAGCGAGACAGAAATATTTAATAGGATGGAACTTCACACTCCTTCCTCCTCCCTCTCTTTTTTTTTAATGCCACACCTGACCTAGCAGTACCTTACTATTGAAAAGTCCTATCTGCAGCAACCATTACACGCATGTTGTTGAAGATGCCAGATAGCTGCTTTTCAGCACGCAGTGGAAGAAGCTGTCTTTATCAGTTTTGAGGCCCCTGCTGCTATAGCATTCCTCACCAGCTATCTTAGTTTTGCACTGTTAAGTGGGGTGTTTTTTTTCTGTCTTCTTGATTGTTGATGGTGTTTCTTTTCTCGTCCTTTTCTGCCAGAGGCAGTGGGGCCAGTGGACGGCCCTGCTCTCTGGATGAAAGCAGATCTGTGTGGAACATCCTTCATGAAGTATTGCTTCTGGCTATGGTTTTGTGTCCTGTGAGAAGCCTAATCGCTGCTCCTGAGAAGGCTTAAATTTGACCCTTGCTTCCTGAATATCTGATTAAGGTCGGTAGCTTGTTAGTATTTTAATTAAGTCTTAAGTGTTTGGGATGTTGATCAGAACTGGGACCTTCAGATTGTCTCTCCATTTGTGGACGCTGTCTAACTTAATTTTTTATTTTTTATTTATAAATGCTTTCTTCTACCTTACTTGCTCACTTTCAGAGGCAGAAGCATCCAATCAAGTCTGCCGGAGAGATATGCTGAACTCATCCCTCCTCCCCCATGCTGTGCTCTCATCTGGAGCACGAGAGAAGAGAGCAGAAAGAACTGAGTAGTCTGGGGAGTACCCGTAGCTGGCAAGCAGCAAACACAATCTTTCTGCTCTTTTCTTCTTTTCCATTTAGTGTGGGGAGGGAATCGGGGGTTCTGCTAAAGCCTGTCATGACCTGGGAGAACAGAGTGAAGAGTTCTTGGAGAAGAAATGAGGCTGAGGTTCAGTCAGAACCAATGGGGTCAAAAACCTCAGAGAAGTTTGGGGTAGGCACCAGGCAGGTGTGGAAATTGAGTTTAGAAAGGACTTACACCAAAGTTATATGAGAAAACATTTATTTTACTTATTTATGAAAAAAAAAAAAGGCCTGATTTGGAGACTAAGCAGTAAAGTAAAAGGGTTAGCAGGGAGCTGATAGTATTTTGACATTATTGGCAATACTGAAATGGTGTCAGGTAGACACTGCTCTGTATGGTTGACCTCTACAGTACTTCTCTGCTCAGTCTTCTGTGTCTCAGCTCTTGCGATTACTTTTCTTTCAAGGTACCATTGCCATGGGGCAAGTAGCAACAATGGGATGCCTCAGTATTTTACAAATTCTGCTTGAGTTCCCCTCTTCAGTACATGGAAATTTTCATAGACATCAGGAAGTTTGTTATCCAAGAGTAATTTGATGCTACCTTTGTGTTTTCTCCCTCTGCTTAAAAAAGTTTGGATTTACTGACCTTACACTTCAACACCATTCTTTGGTCCCAGCTCAGCATTCACAAGGATTTTTCTTAAAGACAAGCAAAGGCAAAAACACCCAAGAGAAAAGGATCCCTCTTAGTATTTTCTCAGCATGTTTTCCACCATCCGCTTTACCCAGATGTACTGGGTGACATATGAATTAAGTATTACTGCTACAGAAAGACGACTGAATGGTTTGAAGGGCCTGGCAATGGGACTTGGAGATTTCTTTCTTTCTGGTTTCATTTAGTCTGCCCTAATAGTTTTACATCAGCAAGATGTTCCAGCAACAAAGATGATAGTTTTTATTTCTTTGTGGGGCTGAGAAAAAGTAGAATGCAGAGGTCGAGGTAAAACAAACTAGTTCTCTGTTTTGATCTATATTGTCACACACAAGATGAGAAGAGGACATGGGAGCCACCAACACCACTCTCCCTAAAACTGCAGGAAGCCTTGCAGCAAAGCTTTTCCTCTACTACAGAGCATCTGCCCCAGGACCCGTCTGCTCCATGCCCAGACCCTTCACCAGCCTCACAGGGAGCTGAATGCCGGTAACAGAAGAGATGATACCTACAGCATGCCATGAGGAGGGAGCAGGAAAGACAAACGATGCTCCACACATGTAGCCTAGGCCCCTGCAATAACAAGGGGTTTGCCAAATGAAAATGCAGCTAAAGCAACTTCTTCTTGAGCTTTGCACTAGACTGGCTTTTTCTTCTGGCCCTCCATCAGGATGGCTCACGAACTCTCCCCAGTTGTATCTACTTCGAGAGCGCCATTCTGACCGCCAGGAGAGGTGTGCCTGTCCTCACCTCCACTATGCAATCCACCCTTCCTAATAATTTTACAGCATTAAGTATTTGATAACAGTTTGGGATATTTCATACAAGCAGCCCCATCCACTCACCATGAGTGTCTGCATACCTTTTGCCCAGTTATTGCATCCTGGTGTGCTCCTAACACCACAGAAACAACCACCGTGATTACCACACTCTTCCCTGGACTTGCAAGCAACAAGTGACTTAGACACCTACAAAGGCTGGGCTTTTGTGGACCTCAGTCATAAACTTTCCCTGGGACTCTGCTGGACTTGACAAAGTGCACAGTTATTACACCATCAAAAGCAAGAGGTGGCAGAAGAAAGAGGAGGTTCCCCAGAGAAAGGGGAAGAAAGGCTGGGCAGGTCTGTTCCCCACAGTTTTTTATCAGCCTTCAGAGATTTCAGTCTAATGCAGGATTGTAATAAAATGTTACAGTGGATAACATTTTACAGATGTAAATCTTACACACCAGGTACCCAGTATGCATACTATATACAAATATTTTAAACAATTTTTACTAAACCCCATATTCTCCTGGAAGCAAGTAAACCAGAATATACTCAAATTCTATGTTTAGCTCTCTTCTTTAGGTAAGGTTCATATTTTCTTCTAACATGGTAGTAGGAAAATTGTGAAATACAAATAGTTTCTCTTCCTACTCTCCACTGTTATGGACAATATTGACTGCTCCCACTCACTAAGATTAGCTATGTTTTGTAGGCAGTAAATGTACTTTGGCAATGCGGATTTTTTTCCAAGGCTTTCTCAGTTCTGCTAATGTAAAACTTTGCATTGATCTATTAAATTACTCTTTTGCATAAGTACCTTCTAAAGGGCTGTATTGCTTTTCATAGCAATGACCATGGACTTTAACCTGTACTTTTCACCACTGTACCAAATTGTCTCCTTCCCCTAGGCCTACTACAACACGTTTTTGACCAAGTTACAGTTTCCCTTGAGAATATTTGGCTTTTGATGACCCAAACATTCTGGAAAAGATTCCCTAAAACTTTGGTCTTATCTCATTTTCCAGGCATTACGCTCTAACCTGGCACCTCCTGTCCAGAGAGATAAGGGCTGTATAATTTGTGAACCTTGCTAATAGTGTGTTTTCACATTTGCCTTTCTAGTATTTAGAGGAGCGTTTTAGCAATGTCAGATATCATTTAAAAGTCTAGCCCCATACAGCATAAATTATCCATCCACAAGTATTTTTCTAAAACCCCCATATGAAACGCCTGTGCTCTTCCAAGTGTCTTTCAGGTCCTCAATATACACTTGATTTCTCTATGTGTTTTGGGTATATCTTAGTACAGGACCTCGTTAATATTTCTGTTCAGCCACAATCATGATCTTCACTACAGAAGCACAGGAGCGTTTGGTTTCTCAGGCAAGTATTGAATCCTTTTTTTTTTTTTTTTTTTGGGCACTAGAATGCTTAACAGCTGACATTATTATTATGATGCCAATATTTCAACTTTTGCCCTGGCTTGAGAGTTTAGTGCTGCTTTTGTTACTTTTCCAGTTGCACATTCTAATTCCTCTTGAGCAACACACCCCCCCCCTTCCCATTTGTTCAGCTGTTTAATAAACTGTTTCCACTTTCATTATATGCCAGGAGCACTAGCTGTAGATTTTATAGCTGTTACTCAGCTGGTATAAATATCATCACTTGGTCTTAATTACCAAATTTTGGTAATATAGCTCTAGTGTCAATGATTACACTATTTAAGATATGAAACAGTCAGTGTTGGTAGAGCATTTTCTCATTTAAAAAGACATTTCACAGATTTTCTTGGACTATGGATGCTTTGGAGAAACTAGTCTTTGAAACCTAGCCTTTCCAAATGGGCTGTTCCTTGAATCACAGCAAAGAGCAGGCTGTCTTGCAACTAAGGCTAAGGATGCAGTTGCTCCCTTCAGCATTGGTTTGAGAAGTGGATCCCTTGTGGTCGTTCCTTCAGTGTGGGGTACATAATGGTTGGAAATGGAGCTGGTTCCGTGTGAGTGCTGCCTTCTTGTCCCTGTCTGTGGTGGAAAGGAGTCAGAAGAAAGCAGGTTGGCCCTAACTCCTGCCTTGTGCTGGGAAGTGGCACCTTTGCTGCTTTAGAGCAGATGTCAAAAAAGTGATTATCTGTATTGGAGATGGTGCTTCTGCGTTGCGCTGAAAAGGTGTAAGCTGATGCTGATCCTTTCATATCTTTGCCTAATAGTTTTCCTTCCTTCTTTCTTTCTGATTTTTCAGAAAAGATTTTCTTCCTGCTGGTTTTTTTCACTTGAAAAAGCTGAGGACCAGATAAATCCCAAGCACAACTATAGGCTGGGTGAGGAATGGATTGAAAGCAGCCCTGAGGAGAAGGACTTGGGGTTATTGATTGATGAGAAGCTCAACATGAGCTGGCAGTGTGCGCTTGCAGCCCAGAAAGCCAACCGTGTCCTAGGCTGCATCAAAAGAGGTGTGACCAGCAGGTCGAGGGAGGTGATCCTGCCCCTCTACTCCGCTCTTGTGAGACCCCACCTGGAGTACTGTGTCCAGCTCTGGGGTCCCCAGTACAGGAGAGAGACCTGGAGCTGTTGGAGAGCGAGTCCAGAGGAGGGCCACGAAGCTGATGGGAGGGCTGGAGCACCTCTCCTATGAGGACAGGCTGAGAGAGTTGGGATAGTTCAGCCTGGAGAAGAGAAGGCTCCAGGGAGACCTTATTGCAGCCTTCCAGTACCTGAAGGGGCCTACAGGAAAGATGGTGAGGGACTGTTTGTCAGGGAGTGTAGTGACAGGACAAGGGGTAATGGGTTTAAGCTGAAAGAGGGTCGATTTAGATTAGATATTAGGAAGAAATTCTTTACTGTGAGAGTGATGAGGCACTGGAACAGGTTGCCCAGAGAGGTTGTGGCTGCCCCCTCCCTGGCAGTGTTTAAGGCCAGGTTGGATGGGGCTTTGGGCAACCTGGTCTAGTGGAGGGTGTCCCTGCCAATGGCAGGGGGGTTGGAACTAGATGATCTTTAAGGTCCCTTCCAACCCAAACCATTCTGTGGTTCTATGATTCTATGTTGGACAATTCATATCATAATTATTTTTAGATGCATCTGGGGCTTTAATTTATTGCAAACATACTTTTCTTTGTGTCTTTGTTCTGTTGTAGGGGGGAAGGGTAGACACATTTACAGAAAAAATGTTCTGCCCCCCCCCCATGATGCCCATTTAATAACATTTCTGTTCGTATGGAATATTGTTCTTGTGCATGCTGCTCTGAGGGATAGCAATGCACAGACTCATTGATGAAGGATTTGAATTTTTAAAATGTGCTTCTTGTATTGATCCTACATAGTTTTCTTCCTTTAACAATTCTGAATCATATTCATTTTTAATCACTTGGGTGCTACAAATAGGCTTGAATTTAAAATAGAGATTTTTATTTAGGTTCTAACATAAGGGGTTTTTTGTGGTGAAATTTGTAGAGCAAATCTTCATATGAGTTATGCTTGTGAAACTATGTAATTCACTATTTTGCTAGATGTAATTCTGGTGAAACATCATAAAATATAGTAATTTTTATGATTCAGGTTTTAATCTTGTTTCTTTCCATTTATATGCATGCCTCACCTTAAGATACTTCATAATAATTGAATTGCAGCTATAAAAAGTGCATTTTTCTACATATAATTCCTGTGCTTTTGTCATAACACATTACTTTTTTTCTAGTTAGGGCTTTCTTAAATTGCATTTCCCCGTATGTCTCTTAAGAATAAATCTTACTCTCCTGAGTAATACAGAGTAATCTTCCTGTCCTTTTCTGTAGTGTGAATTCTTAAATCAGCCTCCTCTTTGAGAAGGATATCAAAAGCTTAGGCCTGGCTTAACTCATTCCAAGTCTACTTCTGAGGAGAAAAAGTTTGCTTTTGGTGTTTGTCATGTTGGTCTGAACAAGGAGCTCTTTAAGCCATGAAATGAAAGGGAAGATATGCTAAACCAGATGAAATTACCATCAAGCCAAAGGCTTCCTGTCTAGTAGTTCTTTTTACCAGGCAAATCTGAGGTTCTTGTCATTGGGCAGTATAATTATTCTTATTCTATGAATGGATTGCTTGGCGTTTGTATGAAATATGTGGTAAAGAAAAAGTAGAATTAATGAGGTGAAATGAAAAACATAATCCAGTTTGATTGTCTAAGGCAGACAGAATTCTTTGCTACAATTTAAGTAGGATATTGTTTAGAGACTACTGTTGTCTTGTGCTGATTTTGGACAGTTAAGGTACAATATATAATTAATGTGAATTTTGGCCACTGCTTTGTTGAGCGACAGGATTCCTGTGCAGGGTTCTGGCAAGACTCTACCTGAGGATTTCAAGTGGTATCATTTAGCCACAGTGCTGACTCTTTCATCAGCCTCCGTACTTCTTGTTACTGTTCAATGTTTTCCCTATTGCAGGATCCACAGCTGTTACAGTTACTCTTCTTGGAGCTTTAAATTAGAGAAATGTTTTCTGTGATGCCCTTGCCCATCTTCCTTATTGATGCTTACACTAAAGTAGTTGATTAAACATATTTGGTAATTGTAAACAGTAATATTACTGTAGCTATTAAATGTATTGAACACTGTTGTCAGTACTGAAGCTTAATTAAGACATGTTCATTAAAGAAAACATTAATCTTTGAAAGATTTGCAGGATTCTGCAGCACCGGGTAATGAACAAGGTTAGGTATTAACTTGTTTCTTTCTATTATCAAGAAACCAATACTTCAAGTTATGCAGTGAGACAAGAATTGATTGTCAATAAATTTATAGGTCAAGATGCTATCAAAGTAAGTTAGCAGAGAGAAAGTGGCCTTTTAGAAGGTGCTTATACTTTTCTTAATAGCAGCCTCCCATCCATGATGCAGCTGTAGTAAGTGGTGTTTATGAAGATCTACACAGTGGGATGGCAGTAGGACAGAGATTTTCTGGGTTAAGCAAGGGAAGTCATTCCTGTATGCAAGACAACACCCTCATCACTCACTGGATAACCTGCGGACTTAGAGGTGAATCTTGGAAGATGCTGAGGATCCTCTCAGAGGTGCTGCCGAGGTCCTTTCTGTTCTATTCAGACTCCTTAGTTTGATCTTTAAGCATAGCCAAAGCGAATCTTAAACTTGGTGTAAGCATTGCTTCCTGCAATGGAAAATATTTGGTTGACGTGGTTACTGTAGTAGCTCTAGTGCCCTTTCCTCTAGATACCATCCAGATTAAAGTTATCCAGCAGGAACATTGATGTATGAAGCTTGTGCTGGCCATTTAGATGATGATGAATTACGTTGTGTGAAAGTAGTTTCCTCACAGTCACAAAGTCTGTGTTAAGATTTAACTTTAAATGGTGGCTCCACGTGGTTTCTTGTATGCACATTGTGTGTTCTATGAGGTCAGAGCATGCCTTCTAGGTAAGAAATGCAAAACAGGAAACCTTTAGGCTTCTATTCACATATGTTGCTCTTCATCAGAGGTGGTCTCAGTGGTTGCTTTCATGGCTGCTACTGGCTGTCATAGAGCAAATCTGTGTTGTATTTTCTGGCTAGTTATGGTCAACACAGAGCCTGTCATTTAGTATGTCAAACCTCTTCTCTTTTTCCATATGCGTAACTTTACATTTATCAGCTGTGAATTTCATCTGCCTTGTAACTCTCCAATCTTGTAAAACGTTTGTGTGAAGACAAAAAACAATGCTGAAGTGCATGCCCTTTACAAGGTTTGTTTGGAGGGCCTTTTTTTCTTATGGAATTTCATAAAAGTTATTTTTTAGAATCTTCCTTCCCCCTCAGGCTCAAATGTGGGTTTTTGTTAGGTGATCTTCTGCCCCATCCCTCTTGAGGCTCACTCTCCAATTTCCTAACCTCAGTGTTACATAGTTAGTTTTGAAAGGCTGAGCAGAAAATAAAACTAAATTAATAGATGCATTTGAATGGTAGCTTTGTGCAGTTCCTCTTCTGCAGTTAGAAAATTGTCTCAAGTGCTGGTCTTCCAAAGGTAAGTATGAGCAAAAGGTTTAGTTCTCTTTTAAAATGAGTTCTGCCTGACGCTGAGAAGAAAATCTGGTCTGGTGCAGAGTATATTCAATAGTGCTAATTAAACTGTTCCTCCCACTTATTGTAAGTCAAATTAGTTTGATCCAATTGAGAAACTAATGTCTTACTCAGGCAGCTGTTTAAAATTTAACAAAATAGTTTCATGCCAGCTTAAATAAGAAGGTTTTTTGTGAAGCAAGTACCAATCTCCACTGACTGAACTGGAGCTTTTCTTTTTTGTTTTTTTGTTTTTTTTTTTTTTTTTAATATTGTAAGTGGGACTCTTGAGTAGCCTCTGTTAGTTATGATCCTGTTTCACATAAGTATGATGATACCAATTATAATCCTAGGTGTGTGGCATTTTTCCCCATTTTTGCATGGAATTACTATGTTTTTAAATTTTATTAGAATGAAAATTAAAAAAATCAGGCACTATTGTTGTTCTCTCATAACTTAGAAGCTTGTTTTTATCTACTTGATGAAAGTAATAAAAACTTTACTATCAGAACTGCAGGAGATGGCTTATTGAAGCAAGCATCACCCTGAAAGCTCTTTAGAGTATTTGAGACCAGAAGTTAAAATGCTAGCAGTGTTAGATTTTTTGAGGCAATTAAACCAAGTAGCGTACCACTTACTGAATTTTACTGGTTTGATGGGACTATACAGCATGAAGTATTTTTCTGTTTCTGTTAGAGAAATATTATCAGTGAGTAGAGCATTTGTATCAATATCCTGTGCAAAATTTGTCTTTGCTCTATTGCTACTCAGACCTGCTCAGGCCTATTGGATTTAGGATGTTCTGGATGTTCTGCTTTGGGAGGGCACTCCATGCCTTTCCTGCTGAGGTTGTACGACGCTGTCTGCACATGTTTAGAACTAGCTTACCTCTGCCAAGCATCATTGAGAAAAACCGTTTGCTATGGTAGAGGGGAGGAATCTCGCCCCTGTGTGTTCACTTGTGGGGCTGACCCCTTGGGCGTGCTCGGCGTTTGGGTACAGTTGGAACCTCGGGAGGTGCCACTGGGGAGCTCTGTCAATCCTGCTGCACGTGACCCCAGCTTCTGTTTGGCCAGAGCAGGATGTGGGCTGTTCTGTGTATGTCCACCTGCGAGCTCCAACCAGCCTGGACTGCAGGGCTGGTCAGCAGCTGAGAGAAACTTTTGAAGATCCCTATGGTTTCTGAGTGCTGGACTTCATGGTATTGTCTGTGTTGCAGCAGCTGCAGTTGGGGTGAACAAGTTTGAGCTAGCTAGAAGCTGCTTAGCTCAGGTACTGTTGACATTATAGCTGCAGCAGGAAAGCCACAAAGGAAACTGGTTAAAAACTCTACCCACCAGCCTGAGCTTGGCTCTTTTTTGCTGTGGGTGCATTGACAGCAGTATCCAGGGTCTGTATTTTGAATTTGTCAAGAATGTCTACGTGAGCTGTGGGTACAGCAGTGAATGCCAAACATTGCTCCTTGAAGGAGTTCAGTGCCACAGTGAATATATGCTGAAGAATAAAGAGCAGTAGAGTTCTGGAGTGAGGACAGACTGGCAGCATTGGTGCTACCTGGTACTATATGTGGTTTTGATATCCATTCTGATTTTGGGGTACAGGAGTGTGCAGTGGTGATACTTGTCCTTAGGAGCTTTCTTGTAGACTTGAGGGTTGTGCCCATGGTAGAAAATAAAATGGACCATAGTGTATTTACACATCCACAACGCACAGTCCTTGACCTATCTTATCCTGCAGACTGCACTCAATCTCCCACTGTCTGGAAGAGTACTAATTGCCAACTATTGATGAAGTATACGTGTTAGCAGTTAAATGTTATGGATGAGTGTAGGCTGGTATTTAAGCCCTTGCCCTGCCCTTTTAAAATTTATTGGTATAGACATATGCAGTGAATTCAGTATCTTTTTATCAGTTCTGAGTATTCTCTATGACTTCCCAGGATTTGTCGCTGAGCCATTTTTGTATTTTATAATTCAACTACAAATTGGCTTTTTTATTCCTTTATGTTCTTAATGTGTAGCTAGATATACTGTTGAACTCAGTAAGACCGAATGGCTGCAGCAGCAGTACTAAGTAGCTCACTGGCTTTGTTAAAGATAAGTAAGTAGTTCAATTTTAGTGCAATGATTAAAAAGAAAACTGTTTTGCTGAAGGAGGTAAGGTGGATCCCACCAATTAAAGCAGTTTACTAATAAAATTTGGTTTTTCTGTTACTTGAAATCAGTAACCAACAATAGGCAAAACCACTTATGCATTTGGCATAATACCGGAGTATGAAGATATTTAATACCGTGCACAGTAGGAGGCAAGCTTTTTAAAAGACACCTTGCCAGGGTGGGCATCATATCCAGTGGTTTCCTTCATAGTCAGGAAAGAGAAGCCAAATTCAGTGGTACATGTTTATTACTTGGCAGTGGCAATACAACACTGTGCCATACTTGTATTGAAAAACATGAGCAAAATTCAGTATCTCATTACTTTCTTATAGATTTAAATTAACTTTTTTAAATCTGTAGTTTATTAAATCTTTAAGTCTTTTTTTTTTTTTTTTTTTTGGTGGCAGACTATTTTCAGTCTCATCTAAAAGAAGTTAAAAATACTTGCATGGGAGAGCTGCCAAAAAGTTGAGGGCTAATGCTCATGAGTCTCTCCTGAGCAAATACTAGACACTTTTGGCACTCTTGTGTTGAAGGTACTTTGTTTATACAATAAAAAAAATAATACTGCTAAGTTTTTAGAAAGGGAATGGCATTTCATGTTGTTTTCTGATGAAAGTCTAGAACACATTTGCCTATGAAAAGTTGCCTTTCAGTGTTGATCTGTAATTCAGTAAATGTATGCAGTTCCTCAATAGGTAAAGTATTACCCTAAACCATTGGCATTGTTTCTTCATGTAGGTAATGTAAAAGGAGATCCTGCCATTTTGGATTAGTCCTTTCTCTAAAGTAGTTACATTTATCCAGGGCGCCCCATGAACAAAGGGCATATTTCATAATCTTTCTAAGCTTTACTGTCAAAAGTAAGTTACATTGGCCAGTGTAATTTATTTCACAGATTTTCACAGAATGATTAAAATTTTGCTTGAAAGTGACCCCTAGAGGCTGTCTAGTTCATCCTTCTGCTTGAAGCAGGACTTAACAACTCTAGATCAAGTCTGCTGAGGTTTTGTCTAGCCAATCTTGAAAACCTCTAATGATAGAGATTCCACCTATAAGAACAATGTATTCCAGTGCTAAACTATCTTTCTAGTGAAGAAATTTTTCCTAATGTCCATCAATCTTCCTAAGTGCAACTACTCCCTGTTGCCCCTTGTTTTGCCATCGGCCATATCTGATAAGAGCTTAGCTCCATTGTCACTGTAGCTACCTTTCAAGTAGCTGTAGGCTGTTATTAGACCTACCCTTAGATCACCCTCTTTGTCAGACTAAGCAAGCCCAGCTTCCTCAACCTCTTCTAATGGGTCAAGTGTTCACCATCTTCATAGACTTCTACTGGTCTCTCTTCAATTTCTCAGCATCCTTCACGAACTGTAGGGCCCCAAACTGAACACAGCTTTCCAGATATGGCCTCTTCAATCCAGTAACTCCCTTGACCTGATGGTCACATTTTTCTTAATGTAGCCCAGTATTGTCTTGCCACCTTCACAAGGAGACTGCACCACGGCTCATATTCACATTGGCATCCACCATGGCCCCTGGTCCTTTCACCAGGGCTGTGACTCAGGCAGCCAGTTTCCAGCTGTATTTGTGCATGAGGTCATTCTTCTCCAGGTGCAGAGCTTTGCAATTCTCCTTATGGAGCTCCAGGAAATTCCCGTTGGCCTAGTTCATAAGTTTCTCAAGACTGCTCTGAATTAAAACTCTACCACCTAGTGTATCAATTTTCACTCCATTTGGTACTGTCCTCACATTTTCTGGTAAGCACGTTCTTCCTCGTCACCCAGATTGCTGATGAAAATAAGGAATGATGTCAGACCCAGAAGTAACTCTGTGATTCCCTTCTTGTTATTGACTGCCAACGGGAGCCATTGATTACTGTGACCCCAGTGCCCAGCCAGTTTTCCACCCATCTAACAGTCCACTCAGCCCATAGTTTCTCAGCTTCCAAATCAGCATTGTAGGAGGTGGTGTCAAAAGCCTTGTGAAAGCCAAGGTTTATCATATCCACTGTTCTCCCCTGGTCCATACAGCTAGTCATTTCATCACAGAAGGCAATCAGGCTGGTCAAGCATGATTTGCACCTGTTAAATCCCTGCTGACCATTCCTGATGAACATATCCTTCCTGTTCTTGAGAACCAGTTCCCTTTTGTCTTAATATGAGTTGGTGGAGAAAAGATGCGTTCTCTTTGAGACAAAGGTACATAAATGCAATGTTCTACTGGCAGTGGCAGAGGTGTTTCTTCTCCCGAGAAGAGAAGCAGGGGTAACTTGCTTTATTGGTATAGATAACTTTTATTTTAATGAGGAAGAGACGTAACTCCATAAATGCTAGAGATTAGTCTTTGTTTGGCTAAGGTAAGATTTTTCCAGGAATATAGTGACACCTTAGGAAACTTATCTACCTTGGAAGAGAGTCCTAGAAGTATTATAAAGTCTGTATTTATAATTCACTTAGGAAACTTTATATTACATGGTAGGTCCAGAAGAATTATTGAAATTATAATTATAGCCCCTGAGTTATGAAAATGAACGAGTAAGTCTCCAGATATTTAATAAAAACAATGATAACTTCCTCTATTTTGGATAAAATATTGACTGGAGATCGTGAAATTAAAAGTTAATCAGTTCCTAAGTAAATCATTGGGCACTTGAGGGGAGAAAGTGTAACCCCTTTTGAGGGAGAAATATACTGTCTGAATATCAAGTAAGTTATAATTTTATTCTTCAGTATATTTAAAATTCACCTTCCCAAATAACTTTAGGGAAACTCCTTAGTCCCGCCTCTATAATGTTTAATTAATTACTTTCTTACTTTCTCCTATGCCTGTATTAAGGTGGGCAGAAACTATCATTTAGAATATATGAAGACCACTACACAAATACATACCCAATCCTAGGCAATGTTTCAATTTCAACAAAGTCCTGATCTACTATGCTACTACAGCATTTGACAAATCCATCTTAGGGGTCCATACCTCTATTTTTGGTTGCTCTGTTGAGGATTTAGTTTTTCACTTCATTTACATATATTGCAGTTAGGTTTAAATGAGTTAAAAGAAAGTAAGCCCCCAAAAGTTTGCTTGGACACTTTAAATCAGAACTCAGAGAGACCAAATCCGTTCTGTTTTCCTAGGAAATATCTGTCTTTGCTTCAGTCAACTTCTGCTAGACTTGCACATCTTCACCAAGTTTGTGCTAGGAGTGCTTAGTGTATTTTTTCTACTCTTCAGAGCAGAAGACAAGATGGATTGGTTTCTGTATTGGTATTTGCAGGTGAGGAGGTCACTGCATGCCATGGAAATTTTTTTTTTCCCAACAAGTATTTCCAAAGAGCAGAGAATTTTTTTTTAATAGCAGAGTGAGTGAAAAATTTCTCTGCATATGTTGCTTTTTCCTGGGCAACCTATTTGAGCAGACCCAACTTTAGCAGAAGGATTCGACTAGACATCTTTAGAGGTCCATTCCATCATCAACACCTGTGATTCTGTGATTCAGCTATGATTTCCAATTTTGACTGGTCAAGGGGATATATGACATAGCATATTCTGGAAGAGAATAGTAGAACTGTTTCATGACAGTACTTGCAAAAAGTCCAAAACCTTGTTGTAGTGAAATTTTGAGACCTCCTGTACTAAACACTAAACAGTCAATATAATCATAGCATCATAGGACAGTATGGTTTGCGAGGGACCTAAACAGGTCTTTAGTCCAAGCTCCTGTTCAAAGTAAGGTCCGCTATGAGATCAAACCACAGTACTCAGGGCTTTACCCACTTCTGTCTTGAATATCATGACCATGATAAGACCATGGTGAGGCAGGCTGTCCCCCTGCAGCCCATAGAAGTTGATGGTGGAGCAGATATCCACCTGCAGCCCATGGAGGACCCCACACTGGAGCAGGTGGATGCACCTGAAGGAGGCTGTGACCCTGTGGGAAGCCCACATTGGAGCAGGCTCCTGGCAGGGCCTGTGGAGAGAGGAGCCCACACTGAAGCAGGTTTGCTGGCAGGACTTGTGGCCCCGTGAGGGACCCATGCTGGAGCAGCTCGTGAGCCTGTGGGAAGGACTCATGTTGGAGAAGATCATGGAGGACTGTCTCCTGTGGGAGGGACCCCATGCTGGAGCAGGGGAAGAATGTGAGGAGTCCTCCCTCTGAGGATGAAGGAGCAGCAGAGACAACGTGTGATGAACTGACCGTAACCCCCATTCCCCATCCCCCTGTGCTGCTGGGGAGGAGGAGGTAGAGAAACTGGGAGTGAAGTTAAGCCTGGGAAGAAGGGAGAGGTGGGGGGAGGTGTTCTAAGATTTAGTTTTATTTCTCATTACTTGACGCTGATTTGATTGGTAATACATTAAATTAATTTCCCTGAGTTGAGTCTGGTTTGCCTGTGGCAGAAATGGGTGAGGTGGGTCCTTCTGTGGACCCACGAACCTTTTGTAATATTTTCTCTCCCCTGTTCCACTGAGGAGGGCAGTGACAGAGCGGCATCCTGCCGGGGCCAACCCACCACAGTGACTTCCATGTAGGAGTCTGCAGCTTGGTTCCTCTGAAGCCTTCTTGTCTCCAGACTTAACAAGCCCAATTAGCTCAGCCTCTACTAATAGGGCAAATGCTTCAGACCCCTGACTGTCTTGGTAGCTCTCCATCTGAACTCTGCTGATCTTGCTCTAGTTTATCAATGTCTGTCTTGTATTGAGGGGATGAAACTGGATGCAGTATTTAAGATGAGGTCTGTCAAGTGCTTTTATCTACTGGCTATGCTCCTGATAACAATACAACCTAGGATACCATGACTTTTTTGCTGCCAGGGCATACTGCTGGCTGTCTAACAGAGGTCATTTTCAGTAGAACTGTTCCCCAGCCAGTCACTCCCCTGCCTGCATTGTTGCCACGTGCAGGAATTTGAATTTATCCTTGTTGAAATTCATAAAGACACTGCTGGCCCATTCCTCCAGTCTAAGTCCCTTATTGACAGAAGTCCTGCTCTTAAGCGTATCAATTGTTGTCATCAGCAAACTTGATAAGAGTGCATGTAATTACTTTCCTCCAGTTCATTGGTAAATATATCAGAAAGAACAGGTCCAGGATAGACCTCTGTGGTACTCCACTTGTTACTAGCCTCCAGACACAGTATGATGGTTTATCTACTATCTTATGAGACTGATCATCCAAGCAATTTTTTTCCTAATTGCCTACCAATCCAGATCATAACATCATAACTTGCATACTAGACTATTGTGAGAGACAGTGTCAAGCATATTTCTAAAGTTAAAGGTAAATGACATCCACTGCTCCTTCTTCATGAGCAAATCTACTAATTTTATCCTAGACAACAACCTATGCTTGGTAAATCTGTGCTGACTGTTCCCAGTCACCTTATCTACTTCATGCACCTGGAAACATGCTTGAAGAGACTTACTCTGTGATTTTTTTCCAGCAATCAAAGTGAGGTATGGAGTTCCCTGGGTTTTCCTTTTGACTTTTCTGAAGAAGGATACATTTGCGTTTCTCCAGTCATGGGAAACCACTTGATCTTCATGAACTTTCAAAGATAATAGAGAGCAAGGATGTTGGCCAGCCTTCTCCGCACTCTTGGATACAGCCTGTTGGATCCCATGGACTTGTGTGGATTGAATTCTCTCAAGTAATCCCTGAGTCCTCATGCACAACTGGTAGATCTTCATAATCCCTTTCACGAATCACAGAGGTATAGCAGAACTTGGTGAAGACTGAGGCAAAGATGACACTGAATACCTTGGCCTCATCTGTGTCTGTTGTAGCTGTATCACCCACCTCATTCAGCAGCCCATGTATTCCTTGTTCAGCCTTATACCTGTTTTTTGACTTCTAGCCTCCAGAGACATTGCTTTTCAGTGAAGCCATTGTAAATCCAGGTACTTCTATGGGGGTAAATGTGAAGACCTTTAACTAGGTGTTACAGGGTTTACAAGTAGCAGGTAAAATTTTATTCAGTGACTGTGAAACTTGGAAGATTTAAACCAAAAGCTGTCATGTGCTTCCTTTTACAGCTCTTGCTGATGGTGTTGTGCAAGTTGTGATGGCCCTAGGGGTGCCACCAGCCTTGACACCTGCCCGGCTCTGCCCCAGTGATGCCACAGCAGGGCTGGTCTCCAGCTCGCCACAGCCCTCTGCTCTTCGCAGCCATAGGTGCCACCGAGCTGGGCCCACATGCTGGCCCATCCTCAGCCTGTCCCTGTTCCCAGGAAGGTGCCCAATGCCCAGGGTTGGGGGTTCCCAGTGCCCCCCAGCTGCCCTGCTCCTGGCTGGGGTGGGGGGACGGGCCCTGACTGATGGGCCCTGCTGGCCCCCTACCCCTTGGGGAGGCACTGGCTTTTGCTGCTCCCTGACAGCAGGGGCTTTTGGGGATCTACTCTTATTTTTTTCTAAAAACAACCAATACCATCTTTTCTGAAAAAGCTGTCCTCACTCATGAAATGAGGGCAAATTTATATATTCAGTGTTAAACAGTAATTGGTCAGGTGTTTTACATAGGATCTTAACACATTACCTCAGAATACTCTGGTGTGTACTTCTCAATGCATTTATTCTGCATATTAATCATATCTATAAATTCTGATGCAGGAAAATAGGGGACATTACTAAAGTTAATCAGAGGCAAAGGACTGGTATGACAAGGACACTATGACGGAAGAGTGGTAATGAGCCACTAGGTTTAATTATCTGGGGTTTTAATTTAAGAGATGATGCAATACTCATTTCTATATTGACATCTTTATTCTTTTTCCCCTAAAATGCTCTGGAGAAATGAGAAATAGCAAGAATGCATCGATGAGGGGAAATTGGATGTCTTAAGAAACAAAAAAAGAGATTGTTGATAATGTTCAAGCTTTAATGTGTTAAAATTCAAAGCAGCAAAGATTTCAAATGCACTTTCCTTTGCATATGGCCTAATACATTGCAGTGTGTAAGATTACGGTTTCCCACATCAGGACATACTGATTTAAAATAAATGGGAAAAAAACCCACGTTTTCAGAATTAGCAATCTGAAACTTTTCGCATGAGCTGGATATTTTTCTTGTGCTTCAGATGGTTCTCCTTATCTGTATTTGTACTGTAGGTTTCCTGGACAACTCTTACAAGTAGTGTATAAATAGAGTATGTTTATTTCCTATCTTTCACTGTGCACAATGCACATAAGGCAGATCGAGTGTCCTGCCATTTCAGTTACTCTTAATTTCATCATGAGCCTTTTTTTTTGCAGATGATGGTCTCAATTGTCTATCCTGTTGCTGTCTGTCTTTCAGAAATTTTTGAGCTTATTGTCAGGTTCTGCGTCTTCTGTCTCAACAGAGTATCTTGAGGATGCTGCTTAAGATTACCTTTTGGTTTTACTTGACAGCATCTTTCTGAGCTACTGACTGAGGAACAAATTAGCTGTTTGTGTTGTCTAGGGGATCTACTGCATTTTGTGTTTCTGCTTCGCACTTAAGTCCTGTGTTGGGAAAGGGATGGAATCCACACCCAGGAGAACTTGCTGGAAAAGGTCAAGGTGAGATCTTCAGATCTGAGAACTCTCTCTTGACTCATTCACTTTCTTTGATGATGCCACATGTTTTGCAGTGCTAACTACAGTTCTTGTAACTCTAAACCAAGGACGTTTCCTTAAACAAGCCAGTTATCATATTGCCTTTTTTGCACTAATCTAGCTAATACTGAGATGTCTCAACCTCTAGTAGTAATGATGAAGGCAGATAGGCTGCATAGCCTGGCCTTTTGACTTTGGAAGTGCTTGTGACCCCTGTGCTATAACCACTATGCACTGCTCGTGCTTTTCTGATGGCAGTGCTTAACAGGAGATAGAATAAGGACAAGCTTTAAAATGCTCTTTGTAGGATATTTTCATTGCATCGTCCTTGAATGCCAAACACTCCACACTCATCTAGGTTGATGCATGCAAACAGATAACAGAAGGATTCTTCTCATTGGGAACCTCAGCTGGGCCTGTTAGTTTGCCGTGTTCAGTGATGAACTGCTCATGTAATAACTCTTCTGGTTGTGGGCCTGTTGCTCGCGTGCACAAATGGGTTCAGGGATGTATCTGACCTCTACTGATCTTGAGACAGAGGTTTTCTTCCTTCCCTCTCCCCCTGCCCTGGCCTGTCTGGCACAGTGTACCTGATTTTGTCCTCTGAAAATGAAACAAAATAGAAAAAGCTGCACCAGTACTGAAATCTTCTTATGCAGCTTCAGAATAAGCCTTTCTACTTATAAGTAGGCTCCTGAAGAAGGATGAGCTGTTTCTCAAAGTCACAATGTCCCTGCACTTCCTATTGATTTTTGTAGTATTTGTGGGTGCACAGCAGTTCTCTTCTGCTTGCTGACTGCACATGCATGGGCTCAATCATGCTCAGCTGCATAATGAGACAAGCTATAGGGAGAAGAAAATCCCCAAACCCTACTCTTACCTTGATTTCCTCTTTCAAGTGCAGGTGATGGAAGGCCTTAATTAATTACCAGAGAAGCTGCAGAACACCCAAGAACATGTCTTGATTCATTTTAGAACAATTAAATGTAGCACAACTCATGGAGAATGACATTGAAATGGGCAACTCCTAGGTAGCTAATATTAATTTTTCATGAGACACTCAAAATTATGTTTGTATTGTCTTTCTTCACTGTATACAGTGCAGTGGATCAGAACCAGACTTCAATATGAGGGTTGCAAAATTATCTCCAGTCCTTTTTCATTTTTTTATTCATTAGGATCTGTCACTCTTAGTAAACAGTGCAACATTTTTCAAGACTCTTCCTTCTTCCTCTTCCCCTGTGCATGACATGCCTTCTGGGCTTCTTCCCCACCCCTTATTGATTTAGATATTGAAATGATGAAGTTCAGAAGCCTGATAACTTCCTTATTACTGAGACAGAAGAAGTCATTACGAATGTTTCTCTCTGCACAGGTGGAGGCTCTGCTGTCACTGTGCCATCCCTTTTGTACCTTAGGTCTGAGTAAAGATGTGTTTGAACATATGACATACATGTATCAGCGATGCATAAGAACCTCAGCCTATGCATAAGTGCAAGTTGCTGAGTACTTAGCATTTGGCGGTTTGGGGTATTTTTATAGCAATAAAATAAACTGAGAGTAAGAAGTTTCTAAGGTGCCAGTCTGATTTCTGCTGGAAGATTCTGTTCTCAGAGTGTTAACTGTCCTTGCACTAGAGAGTAAAACTTTGGTGACAGAAGAAATAAATATGCTATGGGTGGCTGGTGGATTAATTGATCAGGTGCTCATGGAACAAAGTTTTCTTCCTAAGGCCCTACAGCAGCAGCCATAGTTTTTCTCTAAACACAGTTTCTGCCGGTCCAAAATTGAAGGGATTTTCTTCGATTGTCTAGAATTGAGACTTGTTTACATTTTGTTCTTAGACTATTCCTCTGAGTTCTCTCCTTTTCCTTATCAGTATGTTAATGTTCAGGGAAACCTATCTTCCTGCTTTGGATGTTTCCACCATTCTCTGCACTTAGTTCTAATTTTCTGTCTGTTACTAATTAATTTTCTTAATGGTTAGAGTTGCCTGGGAGCAGACGTTGTCTCCTTAAGCCTTTATCAGACTTGTTGAATTTGATGAATGGCACTGAGAGTCTGTTTTTTGCTTCCTACTTGGCTGGGCAGATTCTCTGCTATTTTCTACTCTGATAACTTTATCAATCTAGATGAGTCTTCCCAGTCTAGAAGCTGGGATCTAGAATCGCATATGCCTGCATAAACTCTGTATATGAAGTAAAGTCTATTTATTGCATTTATTTTCTTATGTGGTGGGTTGACCCTGGCTGGAAGCTAAGCCCCCATCCAGTCACTTGCTCAGTACCCCCAGTGGGATATGAGAGAGAATTGAAAGGGCAAAAGTGGGATAACTCATAGCTTTAGGTAAAGACAGTTTAATAGGTGAAGCTAAGCTGCATGCACAAACAAACCAAAATAAGTTCATTCACTGTTTCCCATCAGCAAGCAGACATTTAGCCACTTCCAGGAAAGCAAGGTTCCATCACACATAATGGTTCCTTGAGAAGACAAATGTTGTAGCCTTGAATATTCCCCCTTCCATCTCCTTTCACTGAGATTTTATTGCTGAGCATGATGTTATATGGCATGGACTATCCCTCTGCTAAGTTCAGGTCAGCTGTCCTGGCTGTGCCTCCTCCCAACTTCTTTCTCACCCCCAGCCCACTTGCCTGGGGGAGGCAGAGTGGGAGACAGAAAGGACCCCCACCCCAAACCAAAACCTCAATGCTGAACAAGCACTCCCTAACCATAGCCAAAACACTGGTGTGTTATAAATGTTTTTAGTCACAAATTCACAGATCCAAAACACACTACCATATGGGCTGCTATGAAGAAAATTAACTCCATCCCAGCCAGACCCAGTATATCTGATTAAACTCATGAGTCAAACTCAGTATCTGCAGACTGATTTAATTAAGATATTCTTGCTGACCCATAATCATTAATAATTTAAATTAAAACTCAGCTTTATTTTTTTTATAACACGTGTATTTTATTTTGCCATAAATGGTATTTGGGTTGGATTTATGTTTCAGAACTACTGGGAAAAAAGCATGTGTAAATATTAGTGTTCCTTTCTTCATTGACTGAGTTGTGTTTAGCTCTGATCAAGGCCGCCTCCTCCTGAACTGGAGCACTCTGCCACTGTGGGCATGTTTCTCTTCTTTATATGGGCACATACTGAGAATAAATCCACTGAAACTAATGGCACTTCACTAGTTCAGACGTAGTGTAAAATAGATGTGGATTAAGCTTCCTCCACAGTCGTCACGGGTCATGCCAGCTATAGTTTTTCAGGCCTTAAAGAAGCAGAAATGGCTTTCAGTGCTAAGCTCTCAGTAAAGAAACACCCCTGCCAAACTTGAAGTAATGCAGCCTAGTTCTGGAAAGATGCTCCTTTAGCATTTCCTTAATTCAAAGGTCCTCAGCAGGTGAAATAGGAAAAGAGAAGACAGACCAACAGGGTTTATTGGGGAAAAGAGTAAAACTTGAGTTTAGGGAGAAGGTAAAATACCACAGTTTTAATTATAATATTAACTTAAGTGTCATTTGTCCTGCATCCAGTTCATGCATACTTCTGACTCTTTTATGTTCCCTTAATTTAGGGATACATGGTATACTTCCATGGCCTTGTTTTTAGAGTTCGAGGTTACAAAGATTAGTCCATCTGCTGAAACAGGATTAGTATTAACTTTAAGGGAATGCCTAGCAGTCCTCTCTGCAAGCAGATGGCTTTCAGATGTTTTGCTTTCTAGACGATGAGGTGGCTCGGAAATTAGAGAATCAAAAATGAAAGAACAGAGCACCTTTATGAAAGTGTCACCAATACTGCGAGAGAAAAAGATTACCTCAGAGCTGAAAGAAATACAACATACTGCTAAAATGAAAAAGACACACAGTAAAATTTCAGCTTTATGCTGTAGATAATATTCAGTATTCCGAGGTAACTGCTGGCTCAGCAAAACTCGGGAAGACCTGGAAGTTTTGGAGTGAGGAAGGAAATGAGATTAAGACAGTCATTACTTTCGACTCCAAAGGAGTTGCCAGATTACTGCTCAGCCTGTCACCATTGTGAAGCAGGGGATTTTTCTCAGGTTTGAGAGGAAAAATGAGAAGAAAATGTGCTTGGTTCACTGTTCTTTATGCAAGTATTACTGTCTGAAACTTTAAATTCATTATAGATTTTTACTGCTGAACAGGGAAAAGAGCAATACAGAGCCATGCAAGATAGATGGAGATCTTTTAAGGGAAGGAACTGTGCTGGCCTCTGGTACGGACAGCTAACCAACAGGCTGAGGTTCAGTTGCATTTTGGCTAATCTGGAGTATTTTGTAAAACCACAATTCAGTTTTGAATTTGTAGGTCATGATATATTGCTGTTCTTATTGGATAGCGAGTAGGCAAGTGAGCAGCATAAATGTTGTTACAGTGAGCCATTTACTTTGGCCAAATGTCAGTCAGGAATGACTGGGCAAGGGAAGCAGAACAATGTTTATGGAGAGAGAGGGAAAAAATGTGCTCCTGAAGAAAAGGGCTTTTTTTTCTTCTTCTTTTTTTTTTTTTTTTTTTTAATGTGTCTAGCCCTGCTTCCCTTCTGGAGAATAAAAACAAGGTTAAGGTGGTGGGCTGGCTCCTATCGTAGCCACAGTGAGCAGCAGTCCAGCTGAGGAGACCTGCTGGCCTCCACAGTGGCACTGTCAGTGTGATTACTTCAGCTAACAAATAGACACCCTAGAGCCCTCCTGGGGTCATGTCTCTGAAGTGTGGGAGATACACCTGCCCATCTGTTTGGACATCTCCAGAAAACTGCAAATTTATGTCAGGAAGGGAAAGTGCTGTTGAATGCTGTTGTGCCTGCTTTCATCGAACTTTGTGCTGTGGTTATGCAATTCCTGCATCAGCAACTGAGACAAAAAACCAGGTGTTGTGGTGAGAAGTGGGTCAGCTTCCATCACCTGTGAAACTATCTAAGGGATCTTAACTCTGCATTATACAGGAGCTTCGTCCACTGCAGGTTTGGCTTTTGCATCTCAGCAAAACGTTTAGTAATGGCTTAAAAAGTTAGAAGCCATCTATAGTACTGGCTTTGAAGACCCATAAGCAGGATAGCCTAGTCATTGGAGGACTATTTATAAGTATCATGGACTTAATCATTGGACTTCTACAGGCAATAGTTTCTTTTTTTTTTTTCCTTTCTGTAAGACAACATGTGTTTTACAAATTTGTGCTTTGTTATTGGGAAGACCCCAGTGATATGATTTGAGCTTCCTAAATATATGAGTGCACTGGAATTTTGTTTGATGATTTTTGGTTTTTACTGTTGTTGTTGATTTTTCAAAGCATTTTATAACTAGTTGAATCTGGGTCTTTTTGCTGCAAATTCTGTATAGTCATTCATCCTTAAAAAAGAATAATTGCTTATTTTGCATGAACTAGTGCATTTTGCATTGCCTTTTTATACTGGAGTATCTGACTCTTGATGGTTAAATGGAAATCTGAATTCCTGGTATCTCCAAACTTTTACCTTTGAGGTGCTTTTATTGCTGGAATTTAGAATGCACATTCTGATTTATTTTTTTTTTTTAGACTTTAGAAGAGTTTCTGAAACTCTGCTAAATTTAATTAAAATTCTATAAATTTAAACAGAAATGACCAAAATTTTAATTGATAATTCACTCTGTTTCCAGTTATCTATCACTGAGAACTTGTGAAATCTCCTAAAGTTTACCTTATCTAGTAAAAATCACATTTCCAGTTCTCCATATTCAGTGGTTCCAATAGTGGAATGTATTGCAGTAAGCTACAGTATATTCTAAAACTATAACATAAAGCAAATGAGAACATTTAAATTCTTTTAACGCAACAGTTAAACAATATAGATATAAAAAGTCAGGCAAATTAAAAAATATAAAAGTTCCCATAGTAACAATTACTTGGCTATGCTGAGTGCTTTATATTAGATAACATTGCTGTTAGTAGTAATACATGCATACATTTACATGTAAAGTGTATTCATTGTGGTAAAATTAATATTGCTCTGGGAACCGTAACTTTTTATTTTCTTGACCTCTGCATATTGAAATGTTTTCCCTTAATGTTGCATTAAGTCTATTTTAATTTTCTTGTATTTTCAAAAAAAAAGAAGTGCTGAGCAGGTGGAGCAGAGGTGAAGAGCAGAGAAACACAGCTAAGCCGGTGACACAATTATATGCCTTAACAGAAATGAAAGTAAACTGGCTTTAATGCTGTAGGATTGTGTGCTTTGTGTTGGTGTGATTTCTTACTCTGTGTTTCCCTCATAGGTGGAATCATGTTGCACAAGAAACACGCAAGCAACTCATCAACAAGAAACTCTGTGAAATGATTTTTATATAGTGATGGTGTAGTAAACCTCTTGTAATCCCATTATTTTAAACTGTATTGTAACAAATGTCCATCAGTTTTAACTGATACTTAACCTGAATTACTGAACTGGATGTGGGATCTCTAAGATAACCTAACCCAAATTATGTTTGTCCTCTTGTCTGTCTTCTTTGCCCCGTTAACAGGAAGTAATGATTCTATATAGAGTGAAAAAAATAAAATAATATCATTTATGCAGATGGTTTCTTAAGTGTTATAGTTTTCCTAATGGTTAATTCCATGAAGTTTAGACATATTGTTTTTATGCACTGGATATAGTACCTTAGCATTCACTCAAATGGGGCCATTTATGAAGTAAAGTACTTTTCATCCTGAAAAATAGTACAGTACATTGCTCTGAGCTGATCAATGAACATTGTTCTTTACAGCATTACATTTGTTGGTACAGGTAAAATAATATCTTCCTTTGTATCTGCAAGTACAAGAGCAAAATACCATCAAATACTTTACTGATCTTTTTGATAGCTAAATCTCAGAGTTCAGGGATGTGTTTCCCTACCTTTTCTCCACTTTTGGTGTACTCATAACACTTAGCCTTGCCCTTTTTTTGCACAACTAGACAAAAAGCATCACAACACAGGTATAAGCTATCATGTTGATGACTGTTAAAATAAAGAGTTCGGTACCTCAATACTTTTATATACATAATATTGATTAAATGAAAGCCAGCCCTGCGCTTTGAACATTACACATAAAACCACTCGTCACAATAATTTAGCTCCTTAGAAATGTGCAGAGTGAGTGGACGTGTAGGGTAGAAAAAGATTAGAACAGGTACTCTTGAATTTTCAAACAGTGTCAGATACATACCAGAAATCCCTTCCCATTTTTTAGCCCAGATACAGAGTTTAAAGCAAAATCTACATTTGGGGACTCTGGTTCATCTTTGCTTTCTGTAACAGAGATGTTCTTCCTCTTTTGCAGGCAGGGAGAGGATCCTAATATGCCTTTGGTGACCTTAAAGCCTACATTGTCTACAAGGACAAAAGCATATGTCAATGGGTTTACAATCTGATTTGGAAAAAAATCCACAAAATTAAAGCAGGGAGAAGGGAACAGCTCACGATTGCACAGGAATTAAACATTTATGTTTGAAGAGAGATCCTAGTTACTTCACCTTCCCTTGAAAGCCAATGACCATCGGCAGGTAACTAGCACAGAAGCCAGTCTTGGGGCAGGAGCTGAAAGGAAGCTGTGTTACCCCTCTTTTGTTCTACTGATGGTGTTTCACCACTGGCCACACCATTTTCTTCTACGTTATGTCTTGGCTTTACACTTAAACTATTTCTTTGCTACCAATAGCCTTTGCTCCACAAAGATAAAATATCTGGCCTGACTTTTGAAGTTGCTTTATGCATGAGGGTAGCTGGCTCCATTATGTGCATAGGATAGAGTTGACACTCCAGTTTAACTCAGGACACAAGGCACCTACTTTTTTTTTTTTTTTTTTAGGACAGGCAGAATATTTCATGTGCTCAAAGTCCACCAATGCCTGTTGCATAATCTCCCAACAAATTGTAGACAAGTTTCTTGTAAGTGATTAGGAAATTAGCCTTGAACGCTCTCTTTGGAGAAACAAGCAAGTAGAGTGAGGTTACAGTAACACATATGAAGCTTTGCTGTGGGATGCTCTTGCTTGAAGTGGGTTCAACAGATGGTGGCTGCCCAGTTTGTAAACTCTTCAGTAGAGTCATGAACAGTAGAGTCATGAATTGTGGCACAGAGACTGAGCTTTCAGGAAGAGAGGAATGAGGCTGAGGAGCATACCTGTGAGAAATTGACTGCAATATCTTCCCTTGTTGGCTATAGCTAGGATCGTGCGTCTTTTATTTTGCCCAAGTCAGATGCTGAAGCAGGGGTTAGGACCCAGTGCAGTGAATCAAAATGGATAAACAAACAAAGTGCTGAATTAAAAAACAGGAAAATGCTTTGGTGATTGAAAGGGGGTTTTGCAACCTTAAACAGGCTATTTATTTTGTGTACTTGTAGTAAAAGCAAGGATAATACAGGACTTCATGCCGGAAACAGGAGGCCAGCGTGAAGCCAGTAGCTTACAGATATGGGCATTAACGTACATCTGAAACATAGAGCGTCAATCTAGCCCTCTGCCCAGGTATATTGGTATCCACACCTCCAGAGTGCTCTGTAACTCCTGGGCTAGGATGTCGTGATGCTCTCTGCATCACAGTACCCCGGGTGCTGTTGGAGGTCCCTTTTTCACTGACCATTTAAACAGCCATCAAATATGGTGAGTGGGAAAGACTAAGCCCATTGCTTAAAGTCGTCTTCTGGAGGAAGGAGACGTGTAAGCATGATTCTCTTCAGAGAGGGGAGAGAAAATAATCCATGTATCACCCAGCCCTGCTGAATGCATTAAAAATTGAGCTACTGACCAAAATGTGAGTGCTTGCCCTCCTCCACTAGAACTGTGAAGCTTGTTGTCGACCTTTTTTATGTGTCTTTTATTGGAAGTGTCACAAATTAAATGTTTTGAAAATTTCAGACATTTGAAACCCAAACCACAAACCCTAAACAGGAGTGGAAAAAACCCCTTGAGGTTACCTAATTTTACCTATGCCTCTAGAAAGTTTGTTGTTGTTGTTGCTATTTCTGGATGGAAGGATTTTTATTTTGGACAAAAAAATGCCTTTTTTTTTTTCTTTAATATAGGCATACAATGCACTAAGAAATTGCCCAAACATCATATGTAGAATGTTTTCAGTGAGATAAAATTATGATGTGCTATGCTGTTTTCTCAAAACCTGAGTTTTAGCAAAATTTGTTACTTTTTTTTATCAAGGCTTGCCGCTAGTTTCTGTTCAGAAATCCAGATAGTTGAAATAGTACTTTGTGAAATGTTTGGAGTTTTTTATGTTTCAACATGAAAGAAAATTTTAGTATTTAAATGCCGATAAGAAATTGAGTGATCCCACTGGAATAGGTGTTATTGTTTAGTTTGTGGACCAAACGATGATTGACATTGTTAGTATGGTTTTGAAGTAAAGCCTAAAGCTCTGTGGTATCTCTTTTGCGGTAGCATGTCTTAATAAACATTTTGCCTTTATTCATACACCCTCCAGCAGAGCTGGTTTCTATTCTAGCTGAGGACTTCAAATAAGAAAACAAATAAGAAAAAAGCAAAATACCTTGAGGGAACTATCCTCGTGGTGTTTGTTAACTTGCCATCACAAAATATGCTTGAAGAGGGGAGAAATGGAATATTGTTTTATTGCTGAATGCTGAAAATTCTACCATTTATAGCTGAGGGATTTGAAATGTTCGATAAAGAAGTAAGCTATTGTAGTTATAATTGTGCACAGCACAGTGAATTATGGTAAAGTGATTGCTCACCTAAGGCTGAAATTGCCAGTGATGTATTACTTGGGGCAGTTCTACTAGGAGAATAGTTTTTATGGGCACATTAATGATAGCAGGTACAGGAGTAGCCCCAAAGCACCAACGCTAAGGATGGTGTGCTCTCATAAAATATATGAAGGAGTAAAGGGAGGGGGACAGAGGCAGAAAAGGACCATTAGTTGTGCTGTACCGTTGACAGAAAAACTATGCTGATAGATGCATATGGCTCTCCTTTGCTCTGACGTGAGGAGCAATCAGCAGAATGCACTTTCTGGGAGTGTGCTTCTGTGGTGATAAGTCTGTTAACTTCAAGAAAAAACACTCAGAAGAGAGCCATGATTCAAAATGCTCTGCTGGCGATGTCCCTTCTCTCCCAGGAGCACCATCTTCAACATCAGTGCCTCTTTGTTCATGAGGCTATTAAACAGAGGAAAAATCAATACATAATTTATCTTTCCACATGTGGCAGAGTTCAGGAAAGTGAAAGAAACTGATAATAGCTGAAGAAAAAAGCAGTGCTTTTGGTATTATACTGGGAAGGAAAATCAGTTTTTATAGGACAAGCTTCAATGTGCTTTTGTGCCTGTTGCATACATGAAGCCTTATGTGACAGCTGGATTTGTGCAGAGGTTCCAGGAAAAAGTCAGGAAGTGATGTGCACTGCTAGGAATGGGAGATAATAACAGTAACATTCTTCTAATCAACAGTGCAAGTCTGAGTATTAATCCAGAATACGAAAAGCACAGACTCAGGTCTTCCTCTGTCTGACTTTAAAACTCCTGTTTTACATTACAAGAAAAAAATTAATTAAATCATCCCCAAAGAGGCAAGATTGTAAGATGTTTTCAAATTCTGTTGACATTATTTTAGTATGTATAAATATTTCCTGGGAATTCAACCAGAAGCCAAGTTCTCTTTTTCAAGAGAGCATTTTTGCCACTAGTTCAGAAAGTCATTCCTATTCACCATCTCCTTCTGATACCATTTAAATGCTTATATAAAGTGGAACTACTTCACTGGGAAAATCTGATGGACAGTCATCTCAGAATATCCAACAGGTTGGCAAGTAAGGCACTCTTCAGGAAGCCATAGCCCAAACTGTACACACTGCCATGGTCTGTGCAACCTCGAATGACGTTTATAGTGTTGAGCTGCAAGTGTTCATGGTTCTTTCTCAGGCTCCCCATTTGGCTTTATTCTGCTTGTTTCTTATGCCATGGGATGTGGCAGAGCCCTTTCAGGACCAAGCACTTTTGCATTCATGTTTTGGCCTGTTTGCAAAGGTTTTCACCTATGCTCCTTACCCTGAGGTCCGCTGATCTATCAAAGTTGCTATGCAGTAGAGCAGGTTATACACAGAGGACTTCTGACCTAAGACTAAACTTCAGCAAGACAGCAAGGACTATAAACAGGTAAATGTTGAAGAGATGAGAAGGTTTTCAAAGATGGAATACATTTATTCCCCTCCCCCGCCGCTGTTTCAGAAGCTTGAAACATAAACAGTTTTTTAATGAAATGCTCTATGTGTATAACAGTGTGTACAGGTTTGTTTTTGCACAGCAATATGTATTTGTCATGGGTTACACTGCTATCCTTAACGGAAGTTTTTATGAAATCATGATGAATTACTTCTATCTAACATGTACAGTAATGGGTTTAGACATAAAGTAGGGAGCAGAATGAATTCATCAATACTGTACATTGACTTACAGTCATGCCCTGGTATTGTTACGACTCTTGGCATTTAGAACCACGGAGTCAGTTTAGGTCTCGACGGGAACCTGGAGGTCATCTAATCCAGCCCCCTGCTTGAAGTTAGGTAATTTCACAGTTAGATCAATCAGGGTTTTATACACGTGAGTCTGAAAGCTTCCAGTGATGAAAATTTCACAGCTTCTCTGGGCAACCTGTTCAAGCGATTAACCACACTCATTGTAAATTTTCTTTTTCCTTATATCTACCCAGAATTTCTCTTACTGCAATTTGTGGCCATAACATTTTGTCCTTTTGCTGTACACTTTTAAAAACATCTTGGCTCTGTCTTCTCTTTCTGCTCTCCTTCTCCTCCCTTTAAATGAATAAAGCAACTGAAAGCCTGAAACCTTCTCATCTCCAGTCTGAATAAACTCAGCTCCTTCAGCCTTTTGCCTTACATCATGTGCTCTAGTCCCTGGCTGTTTTAGTGGCTTCTTCTTCTTCTTGTTTCCTGGTTTGTCAATATTTCTCCAGAATGATGGCGGTGGGGGGGTGGGGTGGCTGGGACGGACACGGGACACAGACAAGACAAAACTTCTTTTGTAGACTATCCAGATGTTTCCAGATGTCTTTTACTCTTTGATAGGCTCTAACTGCTGGTAAGAACTGTGAGGCATTTCAGAGCAGCTACAGGCTGAATAGCGCAATTCAGTTGTTTAACGAAGAAATACGCATTTTTGTATGGTCAGAATGTCTTCTGTTTTGCAGGATTATATCGATTTTGCTGAAAATTCTAATAATAAATAATAATAAATTCTAATAACAAAGTTTCTTCTGATATGAACAGATGCTATCCCATTGACCTAGATTGAACTGTATCATTTTATTTCAACAGGGATTTTTGGTATGATAATATATAGCTTCTTCGGCTGTCTTTATTGCCATGCTACTAAATTTGCCTTTCAGTTTACTTTGTTTTGCTTTCCCTTATACCTTTATTGTGCTGGATTCACCTCCATGAGTTTGATATCGTAGCTTAAGTGCAAGATACATCTCTATGGGAAGTCTGCATGCAGGAATGGTCCTCTGGAAAAGGAGGTAGAACGCAGGATGTCTAGGGGGCTTCCTCAGAGGCTTATTTTTGGACTTGCTAGTTTCAGATTTTGTGAAGCTTAGGATAACTTATGGAAACAGATGGGTTGTCAGCTCCCCTGTCCTTTAGTTCCCTGTTGCTGTTGTTAAAGGAAGGGCTTCCTCATAACTGTCTGATGAGCAAGCAGTCCTGCAATTGTGGCTATTGCAAATAATCATTTCACTGCCAGCTGTAAAGGGTTAGGAATGTGTGGTTTGTGCACAGCGTGTGCTGTGAAATTAGTTGGCTAGAATCAAAATGGAAATGGTTTGTATTTTATGCAGCTATTTGCACTTTATGCAACAGAAATGTTTAACTGCTGTTACACTACTATCTAAAATGCTACCATATTTTTCCATCTTTGCACATCTCTGGCTATGCAAGGGTATGGGACACTCATGCCCAGCGTGTCTTCGTGTTTCTGTTAAGTTTTGGGTAGCTGGTGTGAGGAAAGATGGCTCAGTTTTTCTAGCAGTCAGCCTGTATGACAGTGTCACTGTACTGTCAGAATTTCCTCATTTAGGTACGTTCTTTATTGCTATGTGATCTAGAGAGCTCGCTGTAATTTTCACTCTCAAATGCAATACCTTGACTATGAATCTTCATCATTTTCCTACAATCACAATGTAAACAGTGATGTGTAATAATTCTTTGCATAATATTAAGTAATTCTCCTTACTGGTGTTTTGAATCCATGTAAACCAACTAATTAGACTGGCAAGCTGATGTTCTCAGATAAGTCAGGAGCGTGGGATTTCTGCTATATCTTCACTCCAGGCCCTGGTTATGACCAGGTCTAAGTTTCGCAGCTGGTCTTTGCTGGTATGGACTTTGCAGGCAGATACCTGAAGATACTCTGAGGACAAGATATCCAGACTTGGAAATTGTTAGATAATGAATGTATCAGTGCCTATACTTCATCATACAGCCTTAAACTCTTCCCCTTAAATGAAGACTTTCCTGCATTTGTCATATTTCCATTTAAGGATTTTTCAGATTAAAATTTTTAGTTACTTTGTGCCAAAATCTAATTCATATTTATAGTTCTGCTTTAACAAAAACATGATCTCAGTTCAATGAGTATAGAGTTTTTTATTTGGAATACGTGAGTGACTTTCAGTCTCACTACTGAAATAATTTAAACCTTCCAAATAGGCTCCAAATGTTTCCAGAGATGAAATCTGTATTCACATAATTTAGGGTTGTGATTGAGTCCACTTAAATAATCTATGATGGAGAGATCTTCCTGTACCAGTCATGATTAGAAGACCTGTCCTGGTTTTGGCTGGGATAAAGTTAATTTTCTTTCTAGTGGCTGGAATAGTGCTGTGTCTTGGATTAGTATGAGAGTAATGTTGATAACACACTGATGTATTCAGTTGTTGCTGGGTTGTTGTATTGCCTACACAAAGTCAAGGACTGTTCAGCTTCCCCCGCCCTGCCAGTTGCACAAGAAGCTGGGAGAGCACAGCCAGGACAGCTGGCCCAGGCTGGCCACAGGGATATGTCCTACCATGGAACGTCGTGCTCCATATAGAACTGGGAAGCTAGCTGCGACGTGGGATTGCTGCTCGGAAACAGACTGGGCATCGGGGGTTTTTTCTGTATGTGGTGAGCAATTGCATTTGTGCATCACTTGTTTTATTTTTATATATATATATATATGTATAAAGTCATCATCATCACCATCATCTTCCTTTGTTATCCTATTAAACTGTCTTTATCTCAACCCAGAAGGTTTTTTTCCATTCTCCTCCCCCTCCCCTTGTGGGAGGGAGGGGGATGAGCAAGCAACTGCATGGTGCTCAGTTATCAGCTGGGGTTAAACCATGACAGGACTGTAGTACTTCCTTTTGCAATTAGGGAACTTATTGACATGAAATTATCAAATTGGAGTTAATTGTTTAGGGAATGCATCACCATGTACCCTTCCAAACACTTATATTGTTTTTCTTCTGTGTTTAGGTATCAGCATTTTGAGTAAACAACAGCTGAATACTGATCTCGATCTCTGAGGCTGTGTACACATTAGCAGTCTCTTTTCAAGCAGTAATGCATTTCTGAAGCAACGCCCCTGCCTATCTCCATTTACAGCACGGTGGATGCAATTTTCAGGGTGGTTGTGATGCATGTGAAATAAATATCTTTCAGAGGAAATTAGTCCAGAATAAGTCCTCACATGCTGGAGGCACTTTGGAACAGCCACAAGGGTCTGAATCAACAAAAGTGCCACCTCACCATGAAGTACCTAACACGCAGCAGGAGGCTCTTGAACCACTGAGAACCCCTGCAATGTGTTGAAGAGATATCAAGGACTAAATGTCATACACATCCACCTCTTTGCTAACCTTTGCCAGCTCTCAGTGTTTTGTTTCGACTGCTGCTCCTTCCTCATCCATCTACACTTTTCCTGGTGCGTAACCTTCTCTCTTTTTTTCCCCTATTTTTCTTTCTGTTACCATGGGCCTTTGCTGAAATCTTTTTTTATCTTCTTTGCTATCTTTCAAGTTCTTCCCCCCACCCACTCCTCTCCTCTTCTGCTGTGGCAAAATCTACCTACTCAAGTTCTAGTGAGGTGCCACGTGGGGCCTTGAGGAGATGCTGCTGCTTACTAGTCTGTGTGATTAGGGTTGGAAATTTCTTATGTGGCAGAGTGACCCATTGGCTCTATCAGGCAATCGTTCATCTCATGGCTATGGCAAGATGCAAAAAACAAGAGCAACACTGGATAAAGTTACAGAGAATTAAGGTGGTAATCTGGGAAGACCCAGGACAGATAATGAACTTTGAGGTAGCACAGATGTACATGTGTTCTGGAAATCTTGGAGAGATTTTTGTGTAGGGTCACATCACCAAGGCTGGTACTGGTTTAGATCTCTGTACCCTGGCTCCTGAGACCATGATGTGGGAGAGAGTCTGGAAGAGCTGCTTTAGCATTGATGAGTTGAGATCTTTCACAAGTCCCCTGCGTTAACACATCCAGAGACACTTTTCTGATACGCATTAGCAATGACGTCTTGGTACCAGCACTCTTGCCTTCACCCTGATGGAATTTACAGCTTTTTCTGCACACGTCTTCTAGAAGCACAAAATGCTTCTGGTAGGCACAAGGCATTGAGGTGGGAGTTCTGGGGAAGCAACATGCATTACCTATCTGACTGGTAGGGATGCTGTGCCCTTTAAAAGCATCTCCCTGTAGCAAGTGAACCATGATAGCAAAATACCTATGTCAGAAACTGAAGTCAGTGAAACTGTGGTGTTTATTCAAATCGTGATCTTAGAGAAGATGCAGCAGATATGTGCTCCACTGTAATGGAAAAGCCAAAGCAGAAAATAGGCCTCTATCTGCATAGATCACATTCTTCTGTTCTTTGCCTCATTAATGAAACTTAAGTAAGAAATTAATGGTGCTATAATGCCAGTTGCTTCTGTGTCTGACATGGTTAGGGTGAAAACTAGGGTGACTATTTCCCAGAGGGGAAAAAACTTGGATTGTAGGGGCTTTCTCTTTCAGCAAAATAGCGCAAGCTACTTTAGAAACAAGTAAGTTGCGTTCTTTGAGATATTTTGTATGCCATCTTTGTAGCCCTTTGACTTTAAACAACAGCATGCATTGCTCACAGAGGATAAGAGAAACTGAGATTGATGAGGAAGAGCCAGTGCAGAGGCTAAGAATAATCAGCACTGCCAAGCCTGCCAAATGAAGGGTTGCCTATAGACATGCAATAGTTCAGTACATGTAAATGAGCTTTGAAAATTTTTGTGTCTCAGCCATGTCCATTTAAGGTGTGTGTTTCATGATGATGCTCCTGTTCCAAGCTGTCTTAATATATTGTAGAGAAGGCCAAATGTAGTCAGCTGAAGAATTTCACAGCCCTTAGATACAGTAAGTTGCAGAGTTTTATTTCTATAAGGGAGCTATACTCTTTTAAGATTCAGCTGGACAGGGTACTGGGCCATCTTGTCTATACTGTGCTTTTGCCAAGAAAGGTTGAACCAGCTGATCCGTGAGGTCCCTTCCAACCTGGTATTCTATGATTCTATACTCATAAAAAATTTTGAGGTGCTTACCTGTGCTGCTGAGCTGCATCATACAGTAGCTTAAACTGAAATGGTCAAAACAGGAAGAGAAATGGGAATTGCTTGTGAATTATGCTGAGAATGTAGCATGGCTCTGTGGCAGCAGGGTCATGAGCAAGAAAGACTCCACCACCAATAAATTCTGCTGTGCCATGCTTTGACATTGACACATAGGAAAGCCCATAAAGTTTTCATTTTACTTGTATAAGGCAATACAGCAATTGTTAATGATATGATCGTTATGAGAAAAAAAAAACAAACAAAACACAGTGAAAGTCTTAAGTACTTGGAGATTGCAAACTGTTATAGAAGGTGATGGCTCTAAAGGCTCTTATAAGTTATAGAACCTTGTTTTTCCATCAAACTCCAAATTCTTTTGGCACATTGCTGAATTTTCTATTTACTTACTGATGTTAAGGCATGTTCTAGAACAAACCAATAGAAAATGGTACAGATGTTCTTTCAGGAACTGTCCTTGTTTCAGCTGAGATGATAGAGTTAATTTTCTTCATAGTAGCTAGTATGGGGCTGTGTTTTGGATATGTGCTGAAAAGGGTGTTGATAGTATAGAGATATTTTTGTTATATAGAGATGTTTTTGTTGTTGCTTACACAGAGCCAAGGCCTTTTCTGCTTCTCACACTGCCCTGCCAGTGTGGTGGCTGGGGATGCACAAGGAGTTGGGAGGGGACACAGCCGAGACAGCTGACCCCAACTGACCAAAGGGGTATTACATGCCATATAACGTCATGTTCAGCATAGACAGCTGGGGGGAAGAAGAATGAAGCAGGGTGGGGGGACATTCAGAGCCATGGCATTTGTCTTCCCAAGTCACAGTTATGCATGATGGAGCCCTGCCTTCCTGGGGATGGCTGAACACCTGCCTGCCCGTGGGAAGTGGGGAATAAATTCCTTGCTTTGCTTTGCTTGTGTGTGCGGCTTTTGCTTTACCTATTAAACTGTCTTTATCTAAACCCATGAGGTTTCTCACTTTTACTCTTCCCTCTGCAGGGGGAGTGAGCAAGCGGCTGCGTGGTGCCTAGATGCTGGCTGGGGCAAAGCCATGACAGGCATACACAGGCAAATTGTGTAGATTGGGGTTATTATGTACAAGAGAATTTCAAAGTGTCACTGCTTTGCCATGCCTGAACAGAAACACCAGCATCTGCACACACATAGATGGTAGCTGTACTCCAGCTTTTACACTGAATGCACTGTGCTGCAGAGAGTTCAAAAGAAACTGGATAGTCTGCTCGGTGCTCAGATCAAGTTAGAAGGTTCTCATGTAGTTTCATTCTCAACAATCTTCTCCCTCCAAAATATGGCTGGAGGAAATCAGAGATTTTTAACTTCTGCACATCTGCTACTCTGATAGCTGTCTTATTTTGTGTTGATTTTTTTTGACACTGCATGCCAGTTGCTGACAGTTGTTAGAAGTTGTGATATGCAAAGCATTATTAATATTCTAAGTGACCACTAGGTAGAAATGTGTGGTGCTACTGTCTAAGTAGGTCATGGTGCCCCACTTAGTGTTACATTTTTTTCTGTATGGTACATATGCTTTTAGGTGTACTAGGGTTCTTTGTATAAAGATATTAATAAGAAAAATGGACAATATTTTTTACATATCAGTATAAGAAGAGATTGTAGAATATTGATGAAATAAGAAAATAACAGTTCTTTTCAAGAATAAGCCTTTATTTTGAAAAACAAAATAGAAATGCATTAATTCATTTGTAAATGGAAGTAATTAACCTTTAAACATGCAAAACTCATTTACGTACTTAATCACACTGCCACAGGGCATGGGATTATGTTTTTACAATTCCCTACCTAATTATATGGATCCAGAATATAAAAAGTAAAATGCATAAAACAGTATAACTGATAAATGCTCATGTAACTGCCTTTCATATTTTGACTGATAGTTCCAAACATTGGAACTAAAAAAGTTCAATAGTTTGTTCCTGCATTATTTATATTCTCTTTCCTTCCAAATGAAGGGGTTGATGATTGCTGTGAAAGCTGTATTATTCTACTCTGAATCTTATATTGGTGACAAAACATGAACTTTGTTAATATTTAAACAAGTAAAAACCTCAAAACCAAATGATTTCTGGTCTTTATTAGGCAGTCTGTCCTCACATTTTTAACTTAAGTTCGAGCTTCTCCATGAGTTTTCATTTTTAGTATTTTTATCTTCTTTTTCACTCATTTCTCTCGCTATCCTACGTTTGCAGGTCAAATGTTTATCTACCGCTCTGTCTCACTGTTTTAAGTATTATTCACACTTTTTTGGACTTGTTAGCTAAAACTATGTATACCAGTTACGTAAATTCTCATTATTAAATGAATTTTGTTTTCTTAGTATGTTTTAGGCATTATTAATCAGGGATGGCTTCTACTGCTGGAGCTGTGGCCCATAAAACTAGTTTCTAAATTAGCAAGTTGCAAATACTCTGTGACAGGTTTTTGCTTTGTTTTATCAGTAGGTTAATCAAGAAGTGTAACATAACTATGCCATTAGTTATTTAACCTTATTCGGTCTATGTATTTTTTTATACTCCAGCGAGTGTCATAAGTGTGCTTAAGTTAAACATGAAGAATGAATGTATATGCAAATCCTGGTTTTTTATGCATAACCAACATGGACAGTTTTAATAAGCAGTTAATTGGATTTTGTTCTAACTGTGCAGCAGGTGACAGCCAGTCTTGCTCACCACTTCTCTGAGTGCTATTTGAACAAGTATCATTAATACTGTAGTGTATTTCATTACATAAGTTGTGACTGGGCAAAGGCACAAAATGGACTTGAGCTGGGTGTGGTAGTACTTATCCTTATGGATAATTATCTTGAATACAACTAGGAGGCAAGGAGTTTAATGTAAACATTTCTTATTCTGGTGTATAACACTGGAGATAAGAGACTGTGATAGCGTAGCGATAGGACAAGGGGTAATGGATTTAAACTAAAAGAGGATAGATTTAGGTTGGATGTTAGAAAGAAATTCTTTACTGTGAGGGTGGCGAGGCACTGGAACAGGTTGCCCAGAGAAGCTGTGGCTGCCCCCTCCCTGGCAGTGTTCAAGGCCAGGTTGGATGGGGCTTTGGGCAACCTGGTCTAGTGGAGGGTGTCCCTGCCCATGGCAGGGGGGTTGGAACTAGATGATCTTTAAGGTCCCTTCCAACCCAAACCATTCTATGATTCTGTGATTCTGTGAGTCTATGGTTCCATGGTTCTATTCTGTGACTGTTGCAGCCACCTTAAAGATGTTTTTGATTCACTGTTTAATCATATCTTTCCCTCAAATTCCTTCTAAATGCTGTAATTAATAAGCTGTAATTAATAAAAAGAGTATTGTGACTCTTCAGCTAAAGAGCTTTAGAGCTTGAAATCTCTCACCATAACAAAAAATCAAGTTATGTTAGACATGAGGAAATCCACTTCCCACTTTTCTAGAGTAGTGAGAAAAGCAGTAAGCTTCACTGACCATTGAGAACTATGATTTACTAGTTCTTACAAAAACAGCCAAAGGACAAAGGAATTGGAAGTTAGGTAGTAAAACAAGCCAGCTTTGGAAAAATGGATAACCACTGAAATCAGGTGTCAAGTGGGACTGAGAAGAGATTTTTCACAATCAAGATATGACATATGAAAATTGAAGAAAAATCAGAGACAGTGAGCCTTCAAGGAATTCCCCCATTAAAATTCAATATCTTCTCTTGTCCAATGGGAAAAAGTCGATTGTTTTCAGATCAAACTTACTGTAAAACATAGGTCTAAGGGGTCTCTATGTTAATCAGCATCATTTGCCCTTATGGGAAAGGGCGAAGTGTAGATAGTCTAGACATTGGACTAGTCTTCATGGCCTCTGAGTTAGGTGCATCACTTTGCTCCAGGAGGAAAGAGATGCCCTAAGGCTGTGGTTCAACAAAACTTCACCATCAGAGCACAGAGAAGCACAGAGAAAAATGACAGGATCTTCCTTAGACTAATATGGATGTCTCTTCTTCCAGCTAAGGCTGCTACATTGTATAAAATAACTTCATTTTCTTTGAGTAGGTGTTGGAAATTATCCCTAAATATCTCTTGATCTCTGGAAGGCTTCCACAGAAAAGATAATAGTTTTAGATTCAGTATGTTTAGGGGAGTCAGATCTCCAACTAATAGAAAGGGATGTATTTCTGCAAAATGAATTGCACTTTTTTGCTCTACAATGTAAATAATATTAACATTGCTTTTTTAATAAATCTATTAATCTTAGAACACTTTATCCTTTGTGTGTAGTTCAAGACTCCTATAATGTACCCAGAAAGCTGATGATGATTTCAGGGGCAAATATTGATTTCTTATAGCGGAGGTGAAAAACTGATTTTAATGAATGTGACTAAATTAGATTTGTCAATACTTACATCATCAGGAAGATTTTTCCCTCAGGTACATTTCAAGATGGAGACACTTTGTTCATAAGACTGGAGAGTTATTTGGTAGATCATGCAGGGTGGCATTAGGTAGTATTCTGTGCCTTAATCAATAGACCTGAATAGGATTTTTTATTTAATGACTTGAGCTGTGGAGAGTAGGGACTTAGATTTCCTGCTATTATCACACAACTGGATTTTTCCAGTTCCTGCTGCAAGTTTTGTGGATGTTTGACAAATTGTCCCAAGAAGAGGTCTCAAGGGAGCTAAACTAGCATTTTTTACTCATAGAACCTCACCTCTGAAGTCTACCACTCCAAGAAAGCATATACTACTGAGCTAGGAATTAGTCACAGAAATAAAGTATTCCTAAGGTTTGTTGCAGCAAGGCTTTCCTTTGGAACTGTTTCCTCCAGCATCAGTAAGAGATAGGGCTGGAACAGACCTCAGGAGGCCAAATAATTCATCCTTCCTCCTTTATGGATGTTATTCCCCTGCAGGTAGATGCCAGCTGTATATTTTATGCTAACAGATGACTGCCTGATCTGTTCTTGGATTTCTCCAGTACTGGAGATTCTACAGCAGATTCTAGTATGTGAATAACTTTACTGTTCTTCTCATAAACTGCTTAACTCTTCCTTGCTGTAGTTTACTTATTTTACTGTCTGCCATGGACAGAGAGAACAGTTTATGCTGAGTAATGTTAAGACTGAGGTTATCATCCTTGCGTTGTTTTTCCCTAGCATATAGGAATGAATGAACATACCTGCACGTACACACACACACACACACGTACACATGTCTTTTGTCTATTCATTCTTGCTTTTCTCCAGGAAGTCTCTATCTGGTGCAAAAAAAAGTGATCAATACTAGACACACTACTCTCGCCTTGCCAATTTGGGGGAGATCGGAAAGTTTCATTTTCCTTCACACATACATCCACACTGGGGATGTATCTATATGCAAACAGTGCTGAAGAGTTTTTCAGGGAGGGAGGGATCCCTAGTCCATCTCTCTGCATATGCTATCCATGAATCATGTCTGAGAAGGACAAGGTAGATATTCTTCTCTCTGAGTTCACCTCAATTGCTTCACTGAGTAAGAACAAACTTTTCCTCCTCTCAGAACCTGGCCTGCATCCTGACTTCAGGTGGTAAAGACTATTTTTTTCCCCTCCAGCTCTTGAGCTTTTAGTGTAGGAAGACGTCTTTTTACAAGCTTTGTTTCTTTTCTTCAGATTAAAAAACCTTTCAGCCTTGTACAGTGAACGGCTGCTGTTTGCCCTGTTAGCTTCAAACACCGTGTTCCTTGCGGAGTACTGACGTAGCTGCAGTTGTTCTTGCCGTGTGTGAAGCGCACTGTGACTGCTTGACCACTTCAGACATTAACTGAAACTATTGATGACATCTGAGGCATGTCTTAGGCAAACCTACAAAGTCTCCTACTGGTCTAGGACAGTTAGAACTAGTCCTATGCTAACAGGTCATCACTGAAAAGAAGGAAGATGATGTCTTAGAATCAGAAATGTTCATAGTCGGTCCCTTACTCCTGGGAAATCAGTTTTCTCCCTCTTTGTACCGTATCAGCAAATAGCAACTGAGAATAATTTTTCAGCAATCACTGAATGTCACTAATATTACTGTTACCACTAGTTTGGTGCTCAGAAGTTTCAGAAGGCCTCAAGTTTCTCAGAGGAGCTGCAAATTTCAGAAGTGACTCTAAATAGTGGAGGAGAAGGACTTGTTCAGTATTTGCACTGCTGAGATATTGTGTTTCATGCACGTATACACATGCTAAGTAGCATCTTTTGAGATTTTTGTGAAATTCTCCAGACAACCTCTTAAAGGAGATTGACCTTTTGGCTTCTACTATTGCCTTCTAAATTTCAATATTATTCTACAGCCCCACATTCCTTTTATATAAAAACATATATATATATAAAAATATAAAATTCAGAATCCTGAGGGACAGACAATGTATATTTTCTGTAAGGTCACCATGCTAACACAGCTGTCTTGACTGTAGCACCTGATGTAGTCATTGGAGAACTAGCTTGCAGTACTCACACAAAGCACGGCTTTGTGCTTTGTAAATGCTAGTATATTACTAGAAAACAAGGGTAAGTCTGTAGCTGTCGTGTGTGTGACACCTGCTGAGATTGCCAAGGTAGGTGATACCTGTGAGTCCCAATCTCTAGATGCTTTTCCAATGTACCTCACATGCATTAACTTTTTTGTGCAGCTCCAGTGGTGGTGGTGAAGGCTGGCAGAGGAGGGCATGGTGCTGTATTCCTGCTTAAAGATTAGCCAGGACGTATGGTAAAGTGCTCACACAGAATACCCAGGGTACAGACTGCACCTTATCCTGTATCTAAGCTGGCTAATACATTTTACATTTAACAGTACCTAGATTAAAAACATAGAAATAGCCACTGAAAAGGGAATAAAATCCTGCTCTCCCACACTCTTGAATGTGCAGCTTAATCGCAAGGCTAAAGAATGTTGCTCGCATCTTCCCCTCTCTCTGAGCTCAGTGAATCATTTATTTCTGCATGCAAAGTAGGCAAGAATGATAGTGATCTTTTCCCCTGTGACTCCATAGCCAAGTCTTTCTTCTGGAATATATTGATTAGTTTATATTCTCTTCCCTTCAGCACAAGTGAAGCTGAACTCCGGTTTCTAATACTGGAGTGAGATTCACAGGAGAGGAGATGCTCTGCTTTCACTGTGATTTAAAGAAAAAATAAACCTTGCTGTGCAATTTGTTATCTGCTTTTTTGGCTTCCCTCCCCCCCACTATTTTTAAAGAGTACATCCACGGGAGCATTTTTGGACGTGAGTTCTAAGTAGAAGAACATATTTCCTTGTAGCCTTGATTTGGGTGTGTAACCCAGCACTTCTCTGAATTCCATTATGAGGACGCTTGCACTCCCTGTGAAATTTATTAGTGATCTGTGCCTATTGCATCACTACAATCGCTGGGGCCCAGCACCTCTCCAGGTAGTCCTTTTGTAGACCTGACCCTTAAGCTCAGTGTAGATACTCTCTTTCTCACAGTGTAGGTGTTCACAAGGATAACTGCAACTAACTTACTGTTGAAGGCCTAATACTGTAAATTAACAGAAAACTAAATATAAAGAGATTCACCTGTATTTTATCAGCAAAGCATAAATCTTCTAGCAGACGCACACTGCACCTGAAGAAAGGATAGCTGTAACAGTAATACTCTTGAAGTATCTACAGTCTAGCGTGTATGTGGAAATTATGACAAAATATCAGACTTTTGCATAAAACAGTGTCTGCCAGATATTTTTTCATCTCCTATTTCATCAGTATCTAGTCCTCTACTGTTTGCAAGCTGTAATGGTGGAACCTGTCAAAGGATAGACTAAGAATAAGTAGTCATAACTTTACACCCTTAACCTTATTCTGAATAGGTGGACATATATGTGCAATACGTGGACATATATGTGCAAACACAGATATGTATATGTCCATTCAGTCTTCAAACTATACCAGATAAGTTCTGTACTGCCTACTAGTTTGGCTGTAAGTTTTTAGGGAGCAAGGTGTGGCTATTTTTGGAAGAATATTCTTCAATATGCTAAGTAATGTATCTTCTTCCTCTGTCTTATGAGAAGCACATTAATTTGAACTTAAAATAGGAAAGATGATCCTCTCCTCCCAATCCCTTCTATTAGAATTTTTATTTTCAGGGTCTGAAAGGCTTTTTGGAGTTTTCTATTTGTTTTTTCTAGTAGAAATTAGTTTAGGTTTTTTGTCTTGTTGCCACTTGTTTATCACTTGTTCTATGTGTTATAATTTTAGTGGTGAAAAGCCTGTTTAAATACATAGGATTCTCATCCATTTAATTAAAATGCAGTTAATGTTCTCAAACCCTCCAGAAAGTCCTTTAAAAATGGATAATCGTCAACTTTGACATTACTGGTGTTGTATTTGAGGGTAACTTTTTCACTAAGGACAGATAGAGGAAGCGTCTTGGCAGCGTATATAAAAATATCTTTCTGCCTAAACAAAAGATCTTCCTAACTAAATGCATGGTAAAAAAATAGCATTTGCTCAGGAGAGGTCTTGATAGCTCCATCTCCTCTCTCAGGTTTTTATTCCTTTTGTTCTCCTCAGCTGAATCGTTTGAACCCTGATTTTGTGTTCTTGAACACGTTTTGTGTTTAATCAAATTTTTGCATTTTACAGCTTGTCATTTTAGCTGCTCCAAAGAAATAGTACTGCATTTAGACTGCAAAGCAAACAGTATGTAATCGTAATCTGACTTTATCATCTATCTCATTGTATTATATAGTTGCTTCAAAGAATACCTCTGCCTACAGAAATTTCAGTCAAATCTCTGATTGAAGTTTACTATTTTACCCAAGAATATTCTTGAATCAAATCTATAAATACGCAAGATGATACAATCCATTTTTCCTTTAAACTGTAATATATGATGTAGTCTGCAAATTGTTCTTCATATTCTCAGGTACACCTTAGCAAAACCATAAGCCTTCATATTTTTTTTTTTAACTCCCTCATCAAAATCCTTATTTGCTTTGATGGCATGGAAATCTAAAATTTTGGGGCTGCTGCTGCTATTTGACTTTAGTCAAATAGTTTGCAAAACTGCAAACACACCCGTTTCACTGTGTTTCCTGACTTAGTTGTTTATGTTTGCTTCCCATCATAAATCCTTTGCCGTCTGGGACAACAGGGGTTTTTTGTTCCATTTTTATCATGTCTGTCAGAGTGGGGTCATGTTATGATTAATTATTATTAATGGTGAACAACAATCATCAAATAATTTATGGTAATACCAGATTCCAGCAGCAGTGGCTGTTGATGATTGGCACTCTGGAGTGTAAAGTCATGCCATTTCAGATCCGTATGATCATCGCTGGTTTCTCACGCTAACCTCCAGCACGGCAAAGAGGCGCTCTGTTCCTCAGCACGTCTACTTCAGCTGCGTTACACGTTATCGCCTTCGTGCTTTGAACTTGTTGTGGTAAGAGAAGGATTGCGTGGGGGTGACGTGACAGGTCTTTTTCTGGTTTTGATGTTACCTTTTCTTAAAATGTCAAATCATCTCTTGCTGCTTTCCACCTGTTAAATATGAAGTGATTTATTTTGTTCACATTTCTATTTATCATTTCTCGAAAATAATAAATAGTCCCTCTATACCAGTCTCTTCCCAGTAGAAATCATCACAATGATGTCTAAAAGAAACTACAAATAGAAACTGTACTGAAAACTTCCAGGCGAATGGGTGATAACAGCTAATTCTTTGGCGCCAAACAGATAGTCCTGCAGTAATGTCTCAGATACATTGCACGTCTCCAATAACTGCATTTTTTCCTGAAAGAACTTCTGAATGCATTAATGTGAAGAGCGTGTTTTATATCGTGCTGTAAGTATGGTATTGTAGAAACTGAAGATGAATGAAAGGAAAAGAAGGATATTTTGCGTGTATATTGAATTACTTTCACAGAACGGATGTTAAGGTTTGCAGCAGGTCAGAAATGTTCTGGGACTTCCTCACTGCTTTGAAGGAAAAGGGCAGGAAAAGGTCAGATAACAGCTCCAGATGATGCGGGTATGCGGATAACCATTTCAGAGCAGCAACCTCCCAACCTGCTGAATTACGGCACAAACCACAGAGTAACACACCACCGCACCTCACGGCAGAATGGAGGTATAAACTGTTTCTCTTTCATGCTTTTGCAATACAGAGACTAAAAACTGTGATCAAACAGCTAGGTTTGCAGAAAAAATAATTGAAATTTATGATGTCTAGTCAGTATCATAGCCATCAAAATGAAAATGACAATCAATAAACTATTCATAGAAAAAATTCATATGTACCATGTACATTATATTCACATCGAAGTGACAGATGTGACAGGTTGCAGTGCAGGGAAAAGATCAGCTCAGCTATTTCATATTTGTACTGACTCATAGATTGGCATGTTCAGATAACTTTATATAAGAACTACATTTGTCAGAATTGTCTGTAAACCAGGAGCCATTTCCCAGGGTTAGAATGGCGTTTCCAGACCTGCAATGGATTTTCTTCCTTTCACATCTTCCATATTTTTCCTGTGTTGACTAATGCAACACGATATCTGCTTGCCTCTTCATTCTCAGAATCCTTCTCCTCTCTTGCTGGGGCCCTGATTATTTTGACTCAGTGGTTTTTTTGAGGTTGCTGCCACAGTCTCTTTGCAAAAGAGGTAGCCAAAAATTCCAGTCCTTAGGTAGTTTATTTTCTTAAATGGGCTTTTTAGCTCAATTATTCTCCAAGGGTAATTATTCCTGATGCATCTGAATTTGTAGATTTATTAAAAGTAATCATGGCTGTGATGAATTCATATAAACCAGTATCTTTATTGTACCACTGTTTATATTTCTGGTTTTGCATTTGAATTACAGCATTTAGCATTACATTTGAAGTCAAGCTCTGATGAAGCTCATGAGTAACTATAAGAGCAAATGGCATTTTAGAAGCATGCACTGAAATGCAATGACTATCTTTGCTTTCGTCAATTAGTGTTCGTAGATTGATGAGCAGTCTGAATAAATTCTCTCCTGCTCTCAGAGCTTTTTTTTTCCCCTCTGATGTTTTGCTTACCTCTTTCATAATATTTAAAGAATGATAATTCTAAGCTGTAATTGGGGCTTCTAGGAAGCCTTTTATTACTTACAAATTTATCATTGGCTTGACTGTGATGTGTGAATAAGTTTCTGGAAGGTCTGATGCTTATAAAGGAAAAAAAAAGTGTATAAATTTGTACTGGAAATTTGCTGATGTCAAATAAACTGTGTGAATATCTCCTTTGAAAATTTTTTCAGAGATCTCAAAGTTCCATTTATGGTTTCAGAAAGGCAAAGTAAGTAGGGAAAAGGGATATGAGAGTATGTTGACATATTATTTCTATTTTTCAGGACAGTTTAGGGGTTTTTTGAAGACCTTTATTTCCTACTACTCAGGTTTTGCTATTTATTTATTTTTTAAAATTTTTCATCTGTCTTAAGAGAAAAGAAGTCTTTATTTGTAATTCTTTCACAATGTCATTGAATTCTAATTATATGCTATTTATTCTTAATACAATAGGTGGGCATTCTAGAGGGAAGTCATTTTGATAGCAATACTTCCAGCAGACGTGTATGTACTCCTGTCTGAGCTTCAATGTCCTGAAGGCAAATCAATATGTTTCTGCCCTACTGGCAGTTTAGAATGACTATCAGTATACAGTATGTAAGCTGCAAAACTTATTTTCTAAAACAAGAAAAAAAGCAATTTGACACACCAAGTTCTGTAAAAAAAAATTATGTCCAGTTAGGTTACTGATTTAATACTACTGCCCTAGTGTGCTGTGTTACATGAACAAATTGAGTTACAGGACTCAAAGTTGTCAATAGGCAGCTTTTACAGTAGCTACTGATTTTTCTTTTTTTACAGATATCAACTTTTAAAAAGGATATAAATATCTAGAAAAAAATTCATTACCCAGAAGTTCTCTTTCTTAAGATGTACTCAATTGTCTTACATGTATATCCAACATTTCCGAGAGACTCAAGGGGAAGACAATATAATACAGAGCTCTTCTAGGCAATGTAAGAAATAGCAGTCTCAATCAAACTCTTAAGACGATTGACAGCAGTGACAGCAGGAGTTCCTGAACCAAGTCTCTTTTGGACTTGCAAGTTGATTCTTTCTGGGCCATCTGGAAGCAAACCTGATCGATATGTCACCTCTGTGAGCCCAGATATTTCCTGGGCCCTGAGATGTCTGGATTTGCCACATGACTGTTGCCAGCCAACTGCTAAACAGGCACAGAGACAAAACTTCCTTCTCAGCCCATGGCTGTCATCACTTTTTTTTTTTCAATCTTTTGTTTTTGAATGATTCTTGCTAAGAACTGCCAACCTCGTGCTAGTTCTCCCAAGAGTGCTGGAGATTCATTTGCCCTCCCTCTAAAACATTGATAATATGAAGTTGTAGGTTAGGTGCCGAGTAATGAAAATAGCAGCCAGTTGACCTGTCAATATGATGGTGCTTCTCCTGGCTAATCATAATTGGCCTATATGTCCAAAATGGTCAATTTTCTCCACTTTGGTTGTCTGGTCACAGAAAATGTCAGGGTTATCAGAGGTACAAAAATTTACTTTGGAAAATGAGATTCTCTTTTGGCATCTTTTACTCAACTGAGTTACTTAGACCCAGATTTTCATCAGAGCCATGGTGCAAACCTCGAGTAAACTTGGCATAATTCCAACAAATTGGCAGAGCTACTGACGATAATCAGACTATTCATTTGTTTTTAATTTGTCCCTCATCTGCGTCCATCCCTTGTGGCTCTTTTTGAAGAGAAAAGGTAACTTTTGGGGTTTTTTTTTAAAGCAGACTGTGATTGGCAGGGTTTTACCCACAGAGATACAGCTGATATGCATACCTTCCCAAAAGTAATACATTTATGAAGCACCCAGCTTCAGAGCATTCAGGGTCTGAATACTTCCAATCTATCCTTCAAGCCAGTTTTCAATACAGTGTGCACAGTTATGTAGTTATTTATGAGCATTGTGATACTGTGCATACAGCCTGCTGTCTTGAAGTTGTTCTGAGAACCGTGGTGATGACCGACATTGGAAGGCAACATTTAATTCCAGATTTTTAAATGAGGCATGCAATTTATAAAATTTCTGAAGAAAATTACATTCTGCATCAATATGAGCAAGGAGATCAGTAAAGCTCCCATTTATCTCTTCCAACACATCCAAGAAACCGGCGAGAATTAAAGGTTCAAAAGCCTGAGATTTATTATTTTCCATGCCAATTGAAGGCTGTCTTCATGTTCAGCGTACAAAAGGCCATTTGGTTGTTACTGGAATTGCTGACTAAAATACCCAGAGCTGACACATTTGTCAGAAGATTGACAAGCATCTGATTCAATAAAGGTTTCCAGCCTTTTGTTTGACATTTTGGTGGTTAGTTATCATTGTGAAGGGGATTGTTAGAGAATTATTTTCATCCTGTAGCTCATGCAGATATAACTTATTTTATAACTCTGCCATTCTTAAAACCTAAAGCAACATTTTCTTCCTTTCCACGTGCACTTAGGTGAACTCTGCTTTTAGCAATACCTCTACTTTGAGAGAAAATATTTTTTCAAATCTGTAACCTCTCAACACTGCAGACCACCATCAACACTGCAGGGAGATGAAAGCCAAATCGGTGGGTCATTTCCTAGCATTTCACATTTTTAATACTTTCATGTGACAGGACAAGTACTTCATAATTCTCACAGAATGCCCATGACAACTAAAAAGAAGTGGAAACCTTATGCAAATATTTTTCTTCCTGTGGTAGGAAGTTAATCTTTGAGGTCCAACTGGTATGGACAGATTTTTATATATTAGCTAAGTAAACATTTGTAAAATGATCTAATCCTAGATACAATCTTTGTCTTATAAAAGATCAGGTATGAATCGAGTATTATTGCAAAGTATTCTGAGCTTGTTAAATTAAGCCAGAAAGAAGAGAACTGGCTTCCTAGGTTCTTGTACTGCATTAGATGATCTTTTATACATTATTTGTTGGCAATCCTTTACTGTATGAAGAATGCAGGAAAGGTAGAGTGAAGAGCACAGGAAGCATCTCAGCATGCTACATGGACAACCTCAATAGCAGAAACCACTATTCTGCCTCTGAATGACAGTGTGGCTCAAGTTTTGACTTTGAACCACAGCCTTCCTCAATTTATGTTCAAGCACCATATTTCTGTCTCAATGGAGATGATGGAGATGATAACCTTTCATGAGTACACCACATGCAATGCTCTTATTCAGTTTTCTGGACCATGTGGTAGGAGACACTATCTTTTGCAGAGAGAGATTAAACTTTCTAATAGACTAATAGGACCTTGGACAAGAATCATCCTGAACCTCCTTGCCTGTCAGTGAAGCCGTTCTGAAGCTGACCATGTTTCCATGTCCTGCTTCCCATGACTGTAAAGACTAATAAGGGAACAGAAGGATGGTCATATTTCTGTATATTCATCTGCTGCTACCTTTCCTCACGATCACAGCTGTTTCTGGGAGAAAAACCAAGAAGTCTAAATTTATGGACTGCAAGCATCTGGAGAGTTTCGATAAGAATGTAAACTTGTGTCCCTTTACTTTGTCCAGGCAACTACCAGGACCATCTTCTGCCTATTGTGAATAAAAGATCCATGGTGGCATCTGCTCCTATGTTCTGGGGAATATGGCATATCAATTTGGTCTTAGTTCAAATCAGCTTTCATAGTTAAGTGCAACACTGAATTGCCTCTGCTGTATTTGTTTAATTTCATAAGGGATATGCATTCCTAGGTTGAAGAGTTACTCTTTAGAATCACCATGTTTAAGGTGAGGATTTATGGTGTCCTTTGTTATTTGCAAAAGGCACTCTGATGTTGCAGTGTGCCTTTCTCTCCAGATACCTGCCCGTTTTTGTAGTTTCATCTGTTTGCAAAACCCCTAGTTTCCAGTGCCAGCCTCACCTCAGGTTCCGTGTTGAGGAAAGCAGATGTGAGGGATTCCCTCACTCGAGTTCTCTTCTGGCAGTGTATCCTCACCTGTGCCCTTGTTACCTTGCCAGCATCACTGAGAGCCCATCAGAGAGGTGTCACCCATCTCTTCCTTTACTCCTGCTGTCTCCACCTCCTAATTTATGTGTTGCTTTCCTCTTAATTTGGTGACAGAATAGCTCACATAGGAAATGTTGCTCTCCATCCTCTCTAAAGAGAAAAGAAATATGATAATTCATCCTTGGCTAAAGGAGATAAAACTTGTATCTGTAAATTTAAGAAAGTCACTGGCTCTTTTTCTGATAGCCATTCAAGGAGGGACTGATCTTAGTCTCGCTGACTTAACATACATTTCTCTATCTCCAGGTAGGAGTGACACAAGGAGAAGTTATGAACCCCAGTGAATCAGGGCCATTCCATTCAATTTTCAGGATCTATTTAACTCTGAGTTTTTTCAACATATTGTCTGTCATAGCTGCACTTCATTTCTTCTGAGGTTTGTTGTTGTTACTGCACCTAGATTTTTGTTCAAATAAAAGATTCTTTGTTGTCTATGGAATACACTCAGTTCTTGGATACCCAACACTTCAAAGTTGGGTCTCCAAAATTTAGACACAGCATCTAACATGTTTTACACTTGACCGAGATAGCAGAGGATACTGTGGCAAAGAAAGCCTTTCTGCCTTAACTAGTTTCCTTAAACTAGCCCTACAAGTGATTTAGTCATCGCTCTATCCCCACTTTGTTTCAAGATAGAGTGAACTTTTAAGATGTGTCAGGATTACTATGCCTTCAGATTCTAGGCTGAGTTTCGCTAAGGACCATCCATTCTTCAGGCAGGCATGTCCTCTATCAAAGACAACAGTTCTCATAATAATGCACTTTTTTGATTTTTTGATAGTTCAAGCCAGCATCCATAAGCAGGTGATTTTTTCAGCATCTCCCACAGTCCTGCTTTTATGTGACAGACGCCCCTCTCCCCTCCCCCCTCCCATTTATGTGAACTATTTCAGCAGCCAGAAGGATGACACTAGTTCTGAAGAGAATGAAAATCCCACATGAACATGTGATTCCAGAGCCCGTAGAACATTTTGGACCTGCTTCTGAGTTTGTCATGTTTAATGGTGATGATGTTGTTATGTTCTATGCTAAGAAAGTGGTACAGGATCGTGGCTTTTCTTCAGGTGCAGAATATCCTTTGGTGAAATGGGAATTTGAAATGAGTAACCTGGGACAGGGAACCCCTCTGTGATAAATACCAAGAAAAATGGTTAGGTTTTCAAATCTTTAAATCAGTGCCAAAAGTCAGATGGTGTCAAATGTACATCTCACATGGATTTCTGACACCAAGCCTGTGTCTTTCCTTCTCCTTTACCTGTCCAGAAGTAACTTTAGAGCCTGCCTCCCAATCTGGATCCATTCACTCAACTTCAGTAAGGTGAGGCATCCTGGCATCCTTCTGTAAACATCTTTATCTCATGGCATGAATGTTGACTATCTCTCATCCCTAGCACATTCCTGATGTTCCTAGACGAGTGGAGCTTACCGGCAAAATGTGAAGTCTCATATTCCTCTTAATTTCTTTTCTCAGTTCAAACATGAGTATGCTTTAGAGGAAAATACCTCACTGAACAATGGTTTCCATCTGAGCATTTGCTTAGTACAGGTCTGGAGCTGAATCCCAGTCTTTTAAGTTTTGCATTATGGCAGAGGTAGTCACCGTGGACATGCCTTGGTAGGATGATCGATCCTTCAGTTACTGCCTAAATGAAGGACACCAAGACCCTGATAACTGATCCTGGAGTTCTTTTGAAGCAACCTTTCTGTGGAAATGGATGTGGGCAGTGACTGGTAGAAAGCTGTAAGGTACATCCTAGTTACTGCAGTTTGCACATAAATGGAACACAGATTCACAGATTGGTAAGGGTTGGAAGGCACCTCTGGAGATCATCTAGTCCAACCTCTCTGCCAGAGCAGGATCACCTAGAGCAGGTTGCACAGGACCACATCCAGGCAAGTTTGGAATATCTCCAGAGAAGGAGACTCCACAACTTCTCTGGGCAGCCTCTTCCAGTGCTCGGTCACCCTCAAAGTGAAGAAGTTTCTCCTCATGTTCAGTTGGAAGTTCCTGTATACCAGTTTGTGCCCGTTGCCCCTTGTCCTGTCACTGGGCACCACTGAAGAGATTCTGGTCCCATCCTCTTGACACCTGCCCTTTAGATATTTATAAGCATTGATGAGGTCCCCTCTCGGTCTTCTCTTCTGACCCAGTTCCCTCAAACTTTCCTCACACAAGAGATGCTCCAGTCCCCTCATCATCCTTGTAGCCCTCTGCTGGACTCTCTCCAGTAGTTCCCTGTCTTTCTTGAACTGGGGAGCCCAGAACTGGACACAATATTGCAGACGTGGCCTCACCGGGGCAGAGGAGAGGGGGAGGATAACCTCCCTCGACCTGCTGGCCACGCTCTTCTTAATGCCCCCCAGGATACCACTGGCCTTCTTGGCCACGAGGGCACACTGCTGGCTCATGCAGACCTTGTTGTCCACCAGGACTCCCAGGTCCTTCTCCGCAGTGCTGCTTCCCAGCAGGTCAACCCCTAAACTGTACTGGTGCCTGGGGTGGTTCTTGCCTAGGTGCAGGACCCTACGTTTGCCCTTATCGAATTTCACATGGTTCCTCTTTGCCCAATTCTCTAGTCTGTCAAGATCTCGCTGATGGGTGAGGCGTGGACAGGAGAAGGGGACGACACGGTGGGAGGGCCGGTGCCTTGTGCTCAGCAGGCCAAATCCTACCCGCGGGGCAGCTGCTAGTGGTGGTGTGCCCTCAGGTCAGCGGTGGGGCTGATGCTGGTGATGCTGGTCTGAAGTAAGGGCCTGGGTGGTAGTGGCCCAGGCCACCTTCCGCAAGGTTGTGGGTGTCCCTTCCCATGTGGGGAAGGCAGGACAGCTGATGGGGATGTCCCTTGGCATCTGGGGAAGGCAGCAGCTCGGTGGAAGCCAGGCCCTCTCCTCTCTTCCCCCTTGGGGCTCGGTGCAGAAGAGATGGCACCTCTTCAGGAGGGGCGGCGGTGGTGGGGATGGGAAAAGAAGGGCCCACGCAACCCTTGACAGTCAACAAAAGAACTGTTTCTTGGTGGGAGATGTTGCAGGTAAGCCTGCGGGATGTCCGTAGAGTTTGTCTTCAGTTAAACAGGACTTTCCCCTTGTGAACCCGTGTCGGCTATGACCAATGACTGCATTGTTTCTCAGGTGTTTGTCAGTAACTCCCAGAATGGCCTCTGTAATTTTACCTGGCACTGAAGCAAGACCGATAATTTGGCAACAAGAAATTCCTAGGGTTCCATGCCGTTGTGATGATGATTTTACTCCATGTCAAACGCTAGTATCAAGTTATTGCTGTTACAGCCTAAAAACCCCGGCATGTAAGGTGCCGCCAAAGCACCAAGGTGGGCACGGAAGAGGAAAGTTTCCAAAAAGAGCCTCCTACTCCAAGACAGAGACCAGGAGGGGACACAGGAGTGCAGATGCAGTGCCAAGTAAGAGAGGACAAAAGGGGTTTTAGTCTTTTGTTGTCGTTTATTGTCCAGCCATGAAGGTGCGGAGGCTGAGCCACCGGTAGGGATCCACCCGGGCGCTCCTGCGGCGCGGTTGGCACGGTCTGACGCAAAGGAGCCTGGATGGTTGGGGTACTGCCAGGTGACCCGAGGCAGGTGGACCCACTGCCAGGGATGATTGTTATTGAGGTGGATCCACCTCCATGGGCTCCACACTGTTGTCTGGTGGATTAACGGCTGTCGACCCCACTCCGTGCTCTGGTGGATCCACCTCCATGGGCTCCACATTGTCTTTTGGTGGTCTGTCACGCCCGGTCCCCAAAATATGCCTCAGCAGGTAGGCACGCCAGCACTCCAGGCTGCCGCCCTGCGTGGCCGCAGCCGCGCGCTGGCTGACGCGGGTGGCATGAGCACGGGCGATGACTCTCCTGGCACGAGCGGTGGTGTTCCTCCTCCACTGCTGCACCATCTTCAGGCTCCTGGGAGGTGCCTTCCTGTTTGGCGGTTGCGGGAGCCATCTCTGTCCTGTCCTGTGCAGAGGTGGGCAGCCACCCGCCTCGCTGCCCCGGCTGCTCCCTGGCAGGCAGACCCGCTTGGTCTGGGTTGCGTTCTGCGGTGGGCAGCCACCTGCCTCACTGCCCCGGCTGCTCCCTGGCAGGCAGGCCTGCTTTCGCTTCACAGCGTTCCGTGGTGGACAGGCACCTGCCTCGCTGCTCCGGCTGCTCCCTGGCTGGCAGACCCGCTTGGTCTGGATGGTGTTCCGTGGTGGGCAGCCACCCGCCTTGCTGCTCCGGCTGGTCCCTGGCTGGCAGACCCGCTTTGGCTAGACAGTGTTCCCTGGTGGGCAGCTGCCCGCCTCGCTGCTCCGGGTGCTGCCTGGCAGGCAGACACGCTTGGGCCCGGCGGCGTTCCCTGCTGGGCCTACAGCCATGTGCTGCATGCCCTTGATCAGAGAAGCGAGGTCAGTTGTGCTTGTGGTAGGAGGTGCAATTCGGTTCCTCCTCCTCCTCCTCCGCTGCCTCCGCTTCCTCCTCCTGGGAGGTGCATTGCTCCCCTGCGGCTGCGGGAAGCAGCTCTGTGGCGTCCCACTGCAAGGTGGGCAGCCATCAGCGTCGCTGCTCCGGCTTCTCTTCCTTCCAAGCATGCTTGGCATCTGAGGGCCTTGAAGCTCGGCAAACTGTGGGCCAGCTGCAGGGGCCCCTCTTTTTATAGGTCCCAAGCAGCAGGCTGCCATTGTGATGTCGATTGTGAGCGTGGCTGATGCGTGCAGCCCAATATGGCAGTTTTGGGCGTGGGGGCCCCGTGGCCTGAAAGATGCCCAAATGTGAGTGAAGGAAGAGGGTTGTGAGGGCAGAGGGCCCCTTTCCGGGGGCTGGCTCCTGCCTGCCATCGTGCTTGCCCCAGAGAAGGGCTGCCCCTTGGGCACAGGGACCACCCTCCACCTCCCCTCATGAGCCCTGGGCTCCAGCCCCCTCCTCATCTTGTGCCTGGGGTCCCCTCGACGAGACGGTGGCAACAACATTCCAGGAAGGTCGGAGGTCCTCAGTGACCCCCACCGACCCGGCACCCTGCAAGTGGCACAGCCCCGCCGTGCTCGACAGTGGCTGAGAGGGGACAAATCATCCGGACGTCCCGCCGGCGGCATGAGAAAGGGAGGCCCAGCCGGGCTGCGCAAGATCTGCCAGCACCCCATAAAGCAGTTGTGGATTGCCAAGTGTGGTGTGAGCCCTTCTTTCCTTTGCCGTCACCCGGCCCTGCCCCTGGAGCGTGGAGAGGTGCCATCATCTCTTCTGCGTAGAACCCCAGGCAGAGGGGAGGAGAGGGCCTGGCTTCCATCGAGTTGCTGTGCCAGCGCGATGCGAGGAGCCTGCCGGAGGCTGCCGAGGGAGGTCCTTGGGACCTGTAGGTGGGGGTGGGTTCAGTCTGAGGTGCACCCTTGCTCTGTTCACTAGTATGAAGGACAAAGCTTTTGCCTCCCCATTCCGAGAAGGAGCTCTCCCGGAGCCTTCCGGCAGGCTTCCGGGAAGAAGCTCTTGCCCTTCTCAGACATCTGCCAGAAGATCCATTGGAGGCACATGACGGACTAGGTGACATCTGGGAACACCCAGCACAGCTTCACCAAGGACAAGTTGTGCTGGCACCAACGTGAGCCTTGCTCTGAGGAGGTGGCTGTCGTAGTGGGACAAGGGGAGAGCAGTGCCTGCCATTTACTCTGACTTTAGCAAGGCCCATGGCACAGGCTCCCACGGTCTCCCGATTCACGGATTCACAGAGCGGTAGGGGTTGGAAGGGTCCTCTGGAGATCGTCTAGTCCAAACCCCCTGCTAGAGCAGGATCACCTAGAGCATGTTGCATGGGATTGCGTCCAGGCGGGTTTGCAGTATCTCCGGAGAAGGAGACTCCACAACGTCTCTGGGCAACCTGTTCCAGTGCTTGGTCACCATCTCATGTTGAGGTGGAACTTCCTGTTTTCCAGTGTGTGCCCGTTGCCCCTTGTCCTGTCGCTCTGGTCACCACTGAGAAGAGTCGGGCCCCATCCTCTAGACATCCACCCTTTAGAAGTTTATAGGCAATGATGAGATCTCTCTCTCAGTCTTCTCTTCTCCAGGCTAAACAGACCCAGCTCTCTCAGCCTTTCCTCCTACAAGAGATGCTCCAGTCCCCTAATCATCTTTGTAGCCCTCCACTGGACTCTCTCCAGTAGTTCCCTGTCTTTCTTGAACTGGGGAGCCCAGAACTGAACACAGTATTGCAGACGTGGCCTCACCGGGGCAGAGGAGAGGGGGAGGATAACCTCCCTCGACCTGCTGGCCACGCTCTTCTTAATGCCCCCCAGGATACCACTGGCCTTCTTGGCCACGAGGGCACACTGCTGGCTCATGCAGACCTTGTTGTCCACCAGGACTCCCAGGTCCTTCTCCGCAGTGCTGCTTCCCAGCAGGTCAACCCCTAAACTGTACTGGTGCCTGGGGTGGTTCTTGCCTAGGTGCAGGACCCTACGTTTGCCCTTATCGAATTTCATATGGTTCTTCTCTGCCCAACTGTCTGGTCTGTCTAGATCTCACTGAATGGCAGCGCAGCCTTCTGGCTGCATATGTGTAAATGTTTTGAAGAACTCTAGTTACTGATAAGTAACTTATTTTATCAAATATGGACAGTGTCAAGGAATTTGAACAACATAAAGTATGTATGTCTTGACAGGGGTGGAAAAAATCCCAGGGCTGTAGCTTCTGGATTCTACTCAGGAGAGATGTTTTGCATTTTTGTGCTTTGCTTGAATACATTCAGTCACAACTGCAGGAGTGGGGAGAAAGCAAATAGCTGCCTCTGACACTTTCTAATGGGACACTGGTTACAGTTTCTTGAGTCACAGGGTTCTTTTCTATTTTCAAAAGTGTGAGAGAAGTACTTGTCCTCCTTTCAGTCTCCATTCCTGAGTGGCAGTTTCTCTACTAGTACTGTCTCCCTGGGCTGGTGTCTGGGCTGCTCCCTGCATTTCTTCAGTCACCCCAGAAAGGGGCCAGATTTGTCAAGGTAGTATGATTTACATAATAAAAGTTTCATTAGTAGCTACCAGATTGTTTAAAATAAGTTTGAAAGAAAGGCTGAAAATTTCAAAGTTGTTTCAAGGTTAGTTAATAATATAATTTGTACATCATAAAACCGTATTATAAAAGTTAAATGAACATAAGTCTTATTGTGCTATAATTTGCAAAAGTCTCTGGTTTCCAGGGCTCTATGATACTCCTAATCAGCATCATGCAGTATCGAAATGTCTTACAGTTTTTATGATTACATATAGACATTTAGAAAAATCTTTAGTGCCTATAATTTGTGGTGGAGTTAAAACTGTTAGATTGTATCGCAGCTTTACTTTAGTCATCCTGTTACTGACCAGACTACAAAATTTAAGTTTTAAGCATTAATTTTGAATGAAATCTTTATGGTGACCTTTGAGTCCACTTGAGTCAGAGGTGCATGAAACTTTCCGTGTATGTTTTGAACTATGAATGTGTGGGGGAAAGCGTAGTTTTGGGAAGCTATCAGAGAGGACCCTACTACCCAGTCAGTTTCCCCAGGAGCTGTATCAGGTCCCCAGCAAACAGGAAATGGTGAGAAAAAAAATTAAGATTTGAATAAAAACAGTGTCTTTCATAGGAACCTTTCCTGCTTCAGGAAATATTTGCAAGTATAGGCTTGTCTGATTTTGAACATGCCATAGACTGGTTTCTGTCAAGAGTCCCCTTAAGACAGCACTGATAGGGGTAAATATAGTTAACCTACATCTTGTTGAGACCATAGCATGAGAGAAGATCTGTAGGAAGTGCTGTTTACATGAAACTCCAACTGAAGTTGCAACAGTGGTCTTGCTTCATGATGGAGTTCTTTTTACACAGTCCTTCAGGGGTCATTTAGCTTTGTCTACTACCCTCTATTTGCTGTTGTTATAGACACCGCTCACTTTTGCTTATAGCATGTCTGGATGAAAATCTATTAAAAAAAAGCTTGAAGCAGACACTTCTTGTATTTATGCCCATCTGTTTGGCTGACCTGATGCCTTTTAAGAAGTATGACTTCACTGTGTGTTTCAGACAGGCATATTTGCTAGCCAAGACTGCCTTCAGAGAAGTCTACAAAACACAAGCAACAGAAGCTTCCAGAAGAACCTTCTGTGTGAAAACAGCGCCAGTCTGGGACCATGACACAACAAATTGCATCTGTCAGTGGGGTGTGACTGTGCCAAAGACACTGTCTTTTTGATGTGTCCTTTTTACGGTCTTATCTCTGAGCTTGGGATGGAGTTCATGATGAGCCCAAGATATAGAGAGCAATGCTGGCTTCCTTTGTAGACACTGGCAGTTTCGCTAATGACCATCCCTGTTCTTGGAGTTCAGGATGTAGTTTTGCTGTATGTTCTGTTGTACTGGAAAGAAAACAGCTTCTCTTTCCTCTTGTCTGTCCTTGGTAGAAAGAGGGTTGCTTTTGTCTTGAAAATCTACCTCATGCATCTGAGCCTCAAACTGATTTTCTTTTCCCTCACCGCTGAGATGGGGCTTTTGTTTCTGTTGAAGATGATGGAACTCTCTTCGCCTCAAATATTTTCCTTCCCCCCCCCCCCCCCCTTCTTTTTATTTCTGACATAACCTCTTCTCAGGATGTCCCTTGGAGTGTTGCCTATGGTAAAGGACTTGGGCTGTTGTGGCATCTGACTGTTTGCAGCTGATACAGTGGCAGGTGATCTTTCTTGTCTTGAATTAACCTGGATTCTAGCTCCCTATGAATTCTCTACCCAGAACTTGGTTGTTTCTGCCTCTGATTTAGTCTCTTGTCTCTTTGTGTTTGTGTTAACCATTAAGAAAAAAAGCCCCTCCAAACCTGTTGGCTTGAATCCCATTCTCATATTTCAAGGAATAATCTGCAAAATTTTAGAAGGTTTGGCTTTCCCAGAATCCTGGAAGCAGTTATAAGATTTTGGGGATTTGGATCTAATATAAAAAAAATATTGATACTAAACTGTCCGTAGAAAAGTTTAACCTTGAAGTTGCATCTTCTCTCCAATGAAGAAATGCACCAGAAATAGAAACACTGTGATAATATTGCAGAATGCTTAGTCTTGTCTTCTCACTCCAATTTCGGTCTGCTGACCCAAATGCTAAGCAACCAACTAAATGTTGTCAATCACAATGCCTCCATCCTGCAAGAAGACAAAAATCAATTTCTTTCATTTGCTCTGTTGTATGCCGAATGGTTGCCATCAGTTATTTTTCTTTCTTTTTCCATAATTTTCTGGCTTTCTGTGGTGTTACAAATACCAGATTTGCATAGCTAGTGAACAAAAACAGATTTGTGAATCTGCCTGTGTTTCATATTACTAGTAAGAAAGCTAGTTTTGGACTTATTCTAGAAGATCTTGCACAGAAAACAATATTTTGTTGGAATTATATGAGTGAATAATAGCTGAGACATATGCTTACATTAACTCTTTCTCTCTTAGCCCTGTTTCCTGTTGTACTTCAGGTAGTAACACTACTCCTGCTGCTATTCTCCTCTACTAGTTGAGCAATTCTCAGAGTTAGGTCTTGCCATGATTTCACTTTTAGTGAGTTTTAGCTGGGAATAAATGTTGTTGTGCCTTTTGAGTGCAAAACATGAATGACAAGATTCTAACTTAAAAAAATGTATTTTAACTTGAGTTGGTGTGTGGGGCTACTGTGTGAGGATAGTGACATAATTTCTCTTATTTATGCATACTTTTTAAAACTTCTGTTTGTATAAATATTAAAGGAATGCTTTCACTGTAATAATCAACCTTGAAAGAGATGATACACATTAATTTTATTGATGCAGTAATTTAAAAAATAGCTTCAGTACCATATTTGAAATTTTCTTTATCCATGTTATGCTAATCAAGAATGTTAGTGTGGCTCATTTGGGGAGAGTGAGCTTCTTACCAAATGTTTTTTTGTGGTATAGGCCTGTACTAATTCATTGTGTGAATGCACTGTAACCTCTCTGAAGGTTTTGTCGGTAGGTCCTTTGCATTTCACTTCTTTTGCTTTCTTTGTAAAATCAGTGGATCACAGGTATTTTCTATGGAAAACACATAATTTTATATTGTGGTTTCATCTTTTCTACAGATGTATATCTATATTCCATATCCTTGTAAAAATCTAGCATTTGTGGTTTGAGATTATGACTTTTACTGGACTACCATAAGATATGAAATCATGTAATAAACAATCACTCAAGAATATACAATTGTTGACATTGACATTCAGCGTTTAATTTGGAATACAGTCATATTGTCAATTTTTATAACTACAGCTTTATGGTCAAGATGATTTCAGGTGAGATTTTGTGTAATGACATAGTGTGAGTACAAGATTCCTCATTTAGACGTCTCACATCCTGTCTAGATAGGCATATTATGAAGTTAAATATCTAAGTGTTAATACTGTGTGTGCCTTTACATAATTGCAGACACCTGTAGCATACAAGTGCCAAACCAAAGGCAAAGTTTAAAAAAAAATCTCTAGTTCTTTTTATGTCTCATTAAAAAGGCTGGAAACCAATGTACTCTCTTTTTGCAAAATACATACTGTGCAAGTGAATTTATATTCTAAGCAAGAAATACCTCTCACCACATGAACTTCCAGGCTAATGGCCTCAGCAAATTGGATATAGAATTTTTTTCCTGTAACAGTAATAACATTTGCAGAGATGAAATTGTCAAGATAGCTATTAATACCCCAAATTAAATCTCACTTATAATCTTCAACATGCTGAAGATAGTTCTTAATATATCCTTCGGGAAATCCATACAAAATACTTTGCCTTGTTTATGTCTGCCAAGTTGTAGCAAAGGTGCACACTTCTTTCTCTCCCTCACTTTAGCTGGTCTTTGGCAGTTGGAAATTTTTGATAGCACTATGAAAAAACTTGTTATGCACATCTTAAGCTAATGCAATGACATCCTGAATTTGGGTTTTATTCACATGTGCTAATTAGAAAGGCCCAATTCAGTACATTTATCGGGAAGTTACTGACAAGGAGACGTGGCAGCATCTGGCAAGTTTAATCTTGGAAAAAGAGAAATGGATGCACTGGGCTTATGGTTAGATACATGTGGGAAAGGAAGACCTGAATTCTGTTTTTTTCTCCATTCAGTGTATGGATTTTAAAGAGTAGTGACCTGAAGCCATCTGTAAGCATAATCAGCAACACTCATTACTGACTGCTAACTGACCTGAATTTTAACTGATAGAGGCATATGCATGCAGAGGTTTAGATGTCTGCAAAGCTCACCGGTGACAAAAGGATCTAAGATATTTTCAGTATTTAGGAGAGCATTGAGGCACCCAGTTTCCCTGCACATATCTAGGTTGAAAATTCCTGTGGAAATTTTACTCACTGATTTTGGTGAGACTTTTCATGGACTAAAGGGACTGTGCTAATGAAGTGGGGAGGAGAAATAAAATCTCCGTAGCAGCATGTTGCTCAACTGCCTTCTGCTTGATGCAAACAATTAGGCAGCTTTAATTTTCAATAACTGTCTGTGTCTCTCTCATGTATTAGAGATGGTCTGGATGGTTCTGATAACAGAAGATCTAGTTTAAATCTTTATTTGAACCTCAGGTCAAATGTTAATCGGTGTTTGAATACTTTTGATTTAATTATTTGGTCTGCCACATCTCTTTCAAAACAGGTGTTGCACTAAGGAAAGCAGCTCTTTTCTGTTGCTTAATTGGGCACAAGGAAAACCTTTCTTTGATGAAATTCTGTCTCTATTTGCAAGCAAATAACAATTTTATATGTTTCTGAAAGAGCATGAAAACCAGGCAAAAGTCTATGAGGTTGTTGTTTTTTGTTTTGTTTTGTTTTTTTAATGTAATACTGACTAATTAATGTATAATACTTTGAAGGGAGCAACATACACATAATGCAATTCAAATGATGTTGACATTCAGCATTAGTTTGTAGTTTCACTACTGAATCTCCTGAGTTCTAGAAATGTGTATGTGTGCATTTAGTGGTGTGCCGCTGCAGGAAAACTTGCAGAACTAGGTCCTCTAACATTACAAGAATCTCAAGACATGAGTCAGATAAAATTGTACATTTCCAGACAATGTTAATGAAAATGTTAAATAATTCACACAAATCATTGCCCAGAAAATACTTAGAATAGGTTTTGTGAAATTTATTTTCAGTTTTGTAATATACCCACTCCCATTTTTGAAAATTGTAATTTAAAATTTATAATTCAGTAATGCTTATAGGAGTTATTACCCCAAATTAATACTTTGGCATTTTAGAATGTTCTGTGTAAAACTTTAATGCCTTTGTTTTTATTAAAGTAATTTCAGAAAAACTATTTGTCCTGCTCTTTGAGAGATCTTCATGTCTAGTATTCTTTATCTAAGTCAAAGAAGTAAATGAATATGATGTGAAAAGTTGTGATATTTTACTTTTTCCTGTGAAAAAACAAATGATTATTTAAGTCGTTGCATGGTAATACCCTACCAGTTTGAAAAGTATCACTAGTTTGACAAGTCTTAGCACTTTTATTGTATGTGTCTGGGGTGGTGGAGGATGACTACCAGTATGTACTGCATTTATTACTGTAAATTTAATTTCTATTTGACAGCTCTTAGAACTTAACTCTCATTTGCCCTAATGTAACTAAGGAGTCACTCTGCTGACAGTGGTATGAAAATGTCTTCAGTTTAATTGCTGAAATGCTTTTAAGCCAATTTGTGTCCACAGAGTAGGAGGAAAGCCATGCTAGTTAAATTAGCACAACTCTTGGTTATAAACAAAGACCCAGGTGTAAGTATGTGCAGAAATTGAACCAGTTCTTGCTGGCTGTATTTAAAGCACTGACAACCCCTGTGCATAGTGTTATTTCAGTTTTGACTGGCTGATTTTAAATTTCAGTGAACTATTGATTTGAAATAGAATTAATTAAAACAAAAAGGGCAACCAATTAACGCATCAAAGGCCTGGGCTGTATTAGCACACACTAGCCTGCAGCTCCAGGGAAGTCCTCTTTCCCCTCTGTGGCACTTGGGAGACTGCATCTGGAGCATGGTGTCCAGTTTTGGTTTTCTCAGTATAGGGCACTGACATAGGGGAATAAGTCCATTGAAGGACCATCAAGATGGCGAGGGAAGTGGAGCACATAGCATATGAGGAGAGGACTGGGTTTGTTCAGCCTAAAAAAGGGAAGGTTCAGGAGAGATCTTACTGCTGTCTACAACTGTCTGATTGTAAAATGCAGAGAAGATGGAGCCAGATTCATTTTGGTGGTGCACAGTGGTAGGATGACATGCAAAGGACAAAAGTTGGAACATGGGAAACACTAATTAGATAAGGATATAATTTTTTACCATGAGGGTGATCAAATACAGGAACGGGTTGCCTGGAAGACTGTAGAATTTCCACTGTGGAGGTTTTCAAGGCTTGATGGGATACAGCCTGAGCAACCTCAACTAATGAGACCTGCTTTGAGCAAGTGTTTTGACTAGATACCTGAAGACTATATTATTCTGTATTTCTATGAAAACATGCTACTTGGAAATCAAATAAGCATTCATACTGTACTCTGCTTTGGCTTCACAGAACTATCTTAAAACCATTGTAAGTTTATGTGTAGATGGGGTGTTCACTGACCTTTTTTCACCTGATTTATCAAGCTGGTGCTTGCAAGCTAGCTAGCAGGAACGGAGACTTGGAGGGCTTTCTGTCCACTAGAATATCATACTCCGACAGCATTCTTCGTTTAGTGGCTGTGACTGCATGACCTTCCCAAACCGATCAAAGAGAACAAGGAGGTGGGCAGCGGGGAAGTAATTTAAAAAAAACCCCAAAACTTCATAGAGTATGGAGTTTCCCAACTTTATTAACACAGCATGTGTGATTCCTATGAAAAGCTGAATAAGGCCTGGAGACAAAGGGTAAATTTGCAGGCATGTGAATCTTATGCTGTGTGATTGATACAATGTTGTATCAATGTCAAAATTGTTTTGGCCTGCTTGCAGATCATGTCAGCCTGGAAGGCATGTAAGAAGTCAGAACAGGGGTGTAAATTCAGGCAGCCAGTAAAAGGTATCATCCCGTTTGCTGCATTTACATTTCATATCTAGGATACCAGTTCTAGAATCAAGGTGATTAAAGTGTACTTAGTAAGTTGTTTTGTGTCACTAAAGATACATTTCTAAACCTATATGGTGACTCTGGGACCTCTCAGCCTTTCTGGGATCTACAGGAGATGGTAAAATTGGGAGTTTGACTTGTGCTGCCCCACCTCCTGTGTCTTTAGGCTGCCAGGCTGAGGCAAAGATTACTGTAACTGGAGGAGTCTCTTTCTTCTCTGCGCTTTTGCTACTGCCAAGAGCAAGCCTGACCAGGCTGTTCCACCAACACCGGCTGGACCCACTCCCCGTCTGTCTTCCACTGGTCCTCACTGAGGTGACACTGTCCTTCTGCTCCACAGTGTGGGATCTCAGACCATCAGGGAAAACTCCTGGCTTTCTCTGATGCTCCTGGCTTTCTCTGGCATCTGAATAGTCCCTTCTATTCTACACACTTCTCCCAGTCAATTTGATGTAGATTCTCCTTGGCAGTTTTTGTATCATCCCCTGGGACTGGTGTGATGTGGTTCACTGTAGAGTTTTTGGTCTTCTTCCAGCTCTGGACCATCTTGAAGTTTCACCATCAAGCAGAATGATTCTGCCTTTCCCTCTTCTCATTTTTGGTCTTGTTTGAATGAGATGTCCTCCACAGAAAACAGGAAATTGGCATAGCCCACATAGGTTTGGTAGCAGTACTGCTATCACCTTTACGTGGACACTCTGTCCTGGTCCTGTCCTCAATAGCCTGGTCAGTTCCTTGAGCTTTGGACTTCACTTTTGTCCAAGCATGCAAAGGAATTTCTATTTTATATTCTTTTGTTGGATGAACTACACGTGTTCTTTTCTGAAGGTGTCTAGATCACTATAGATGATCCTGCAGCCTCATCTTGTAGAAGCAAATAGCCACATAGAAAGACATAGCATTTATCTGTGACCTGGGAGTCCTTGCCCATCAAGGAGGATCTCGCTGATCATGGACCAGAAAGCAGGTCCTTCATTCAGTTTTCTGTAGTAGACATGAGTAAGCATTTTCTCATTTGAACTGTTAACTTTACACAGATGTATATTAGATGTTATTTCACTGGTCACTTCTATGGAGGTGGCGTGTGCTGACTTGTTATTAACAATAAATATGCACACATACATGCATGAAAAAGCTTTGAAAATACTGGAGTGTTTCACTTAATAGCTCAATATATTTTGATGATCAACTTTATTTTGACAATATTTTATGCTGGGTTTTTTCTGTTGTCTTTCTGAGATCCAGGACCAACTTGGTTTGATGTGAGATGACATTTAATTAAAAATGACCTGTAAGAATTTTCATTCTTCCAGTTTTCTGGGAGAGGGTTTCCTGTTTGTTTTCACATCAGGGCAGAGGTAAGCATTTCTTCTCTAATAAGAAGGATGATATTATAACCAGGAAAAGCAAAAACAAATGGGTGATAATAGAGTATGAGTCAGTTTGTGGTGTAAATTAAACCTTCTTGATATTGCTGACCTTTATCTCATCGTAACAAAGGCAGAACGCAGCAGGCACTACATGACTCATTTCACCTCCCAGAGCATGCCTGCGTTTTTCGCTGTGCCTGCTTTGAGAAGGGGAGAGGGAACATCAACGCTTTACAGCACAAGCATTCCGCCTGATCCTGGAGCGGTGCGCAGGACAGGCAGCCCCTGCCTTGCAGCTGGTGGTGCTTCACATAAGTCATGTTAATTGCATTGCTTAGATGACTAATTTAACAATAAGTTCTGATGAGAGCAGGAAAAATTGCTGCTGGCAACAATGAGCTTGAAAGAACACAAGGAACCTTTGCCATGAATTTCTTCCTGCGCCCAAGGTTCAAGCAGTGGAGAAAAGACGCTTAGATAAATGTCAGAGGGTGCTGTATATTAAAATCAGTCTCTTTTTAGTCCTTTTGTTTTCTTTGTTGCAGAAATCCAATGTAATGAAGCAAAAGGTAGAATTTATCTTTCTTCAATCATCAGATTTATTCCTGTACTCCTGAAATAGGCTTTAAGTTTTCTTTGTGCTCAGATTTGTATTATTTCATCAGCAGTGCATGAAAGCATCACTAGCAGGAGATGTGAAGGTAGAAACCTAAGGCAGCGAGAGCTTAAAGGAAGGAAAGGAAATGTCAGTAATGCTGTTGGTAGTGTCCTGGAAATTTCTACTTTCCCTTTCCTGTGCAAAATGTATTCAGAGAAATGCTTCTGAAACTGAGTGCTTCACAGAATGTGTTTAGCTGGTATTGGAAGAGATTTGCTTTTCTTACTTGGCCAGAACTGCAGTCACTATATCCTATGCTTTTGTTAGCAATAGTTCAACCGACTGATTTAAATAGTAACAGATCAAAACTTTATTTTGTCGGTGTTTTCCCAATCATCTTTTATTTCTTTCTTAGTTTCTTAGGGCTTCCCCCCCCCGCAAAAGAATAGAAGAGAGCCTTTTTGTTGTTGTTTCTTTTTTCCTGAAAGATGAAGACCATCATCAGTGAATTAGGAATAAGGATTGTGCCTTATTTTGACTACTGAGTCAAAGGCTCCCTCTTGCAGGCTTTGGACTAAAGTTCAACCAAATCATAGCCCAGTTTCTGAGACTATGTCAGGTTTAAGCTGAACTATCCAGAGCTGTGACTGCATCTAGAGATGTATATCTTTATTATGTCTAGGTGAAGTTTATTAGTCTAGTACCTTGTGATACAGATGCTTGAAGTACTCTCTAATACCTTGCTGAAAACTAATACCTTGCTGAAAACTAATAAACTAATGAGATATTTTCAGGGTTTTTTTGGGGGGGAGGTTTTTTTTCTTTTGTTTGGTTTTAGTTTTTTTTTTAGAAAAAGGCTGAAATTCTTTCTCAAAAGTTTCTAAGCATTTCAGATTTAAACAAATTTGAGATTAGACATCTGCCAGTTGTTTTGAAGCTGTGATTGCACTTAGCACCTACTTATTGCTGAACTCCTTTTTCTTTCTTAAAGATTTGCCCAAATGCAATATTAACAAAAGACTTAATAGGTTTACTTTGTATTATATTGTCTAACTAAGCAGGGGTAACTTAGAAAAAGTTTGCCAGTTTAGGAATTCCATCTGGACCTTTAAAGTAATGAAAAGATGCTTCTCTCGCCCTCCCATCATGAAATTACTTTGCTGTGAAGGTACAAATGTCTGTATCACAAAGGGAAATCAGAAGAGCATCCAAGAGATGGAATCTCCGTGTGACAGTACCTTTGATTTTTGCCCTTCTAGTATTCTCAAAACTCTTCATTTCATGATGAAGAAACTTACTAAATGTGTAAATTGGGAGGGATGCTGTAAGGGACCTCAACTTCAGAAGCAAATAAAGTTCTTTTATCATAATTTTAAATTACTAATGATTTAATCCTGCAGATATTAGAGCAGATGGATAACTTGAATGGAGTTCTGCTAGCTCTATGAGAAGTACTGAAAAGAGAAAAATTACTGATGCATGGATATGTACAAAGGTGCAGCCAAATTAATGCTAAATCACTATAATAGTGCATGTGTTGATTAGATTGTACTGGTGCAGTATAATCATTCCAATATTTTAGATACATTTATTTTTTTCTACTTTTGTTTTACCTACAGTCTTAAAGCAGAGCACATCTAGGAAAATAATAAACCATAGTAAGTAGCAAAAGGTCTGGTTAGTCCAGGATACTGTTTTGTATTAGTACGAGTATGGGATGCCTAATGAGAAAGATAAAAATTGGACAAGTATGGAGAAACATATTCTCCTAGATATTAGCCATTAGGTACAGAAATGTATTTTTCATCTTCCATTTCATGTTTTGAAAGAGGACACAGATGATGATAAACAGTCTTTTGATTGGATATATAGGCAAATTTTTTCTTTTCTCCTCTGATTTTTGTCTGGACAACTGTTACGTGTCCTCCATCTTCCTGCCAAGCTTGTTACCTTTCTTCATCACTCTTTGGAAGACTGAATTTTGTGCATGGAGCAATTTCAGGATTACTTTGAGTTCCTCTAGTCTTGTATTTGGAAACTAGGTGTGATAATTAGCTGTATGGGTAAGAAAGCAACAGAGCAATTGGTGAGAATTTAAAAATAAACCAGTTCTTCATGTAGATATATATGTTGTGCTTGAGGATTTTTTGCACAAAATTGTCAGCATGGCACTGAAGACCAAATATCTAACCCACAGCAGAGCTCTTTATTTCTGCCACTGTGCTAAGGGCATGAGAGATAAAACCTTGGCAAATTAGAAATCTAGTATCTGTACCTTCCAGGGATCGTATGTTGGAAACATGTGACTCTGTATTTATCATCAGAAGAGAGGGGAAGGAACCATTTCTTCATCCTTTGGGACAATTTTCTCCTCGACCACCCAAAATCATCCCTTTCCTCTTGTATTGTGCTAACAGACAGCATGTTAGCAGCATCTGTGAGACAACTAGATTTTTTTCTTTCCCTGCGTGTGGAAAGTATCGACCTTGGGTTTTTATGTGCTTTTCAGAAATTCATGCCTCTGAGAAGAATGGGCCATTGTGAATTATGGTAGGAAAAAAAACCCCTAAGGCTGAAATGTTCATAAATAGGATATTTTGTTAGAAAAATGAGGGGAAAAATTAAATCAAACAGAAGTGGTCTAAAAGTGAAGCCTCCTTGAAAGGTCAAAACCTTTACGTACTGCCAGAGAAGAAATACACAGTGGTCAGAGCTGCAGCCCCCAGTATTGCACAGCTCCAGCTTTCTCTTTCTCAGAAACCCAGTCCCAGCTGTCTCAAGGGCTACTCTAGTAGCCCTCAGTTTATTTCAATGTGACCTGATGTGAATATGTACTTGTATTTTGCCATGTCCTATACTGAATTTTGGGCAAGAGAAAATTTGTTAACAGTCTGTCGTAAAAACTTGACTACTCTGTGGCAGTTGTGAACAGTATCCAGTGAAACAGCCCACATCACAAGAGCAGTAAGGGATTATTTATTTCCTCAGATGAAACTTAATACTGTTTCTGCCTACTTGCTGTCATATAACATCGCATGCTGTTCTATGCATGTTCTACAAGATGAAGTTCATGGTCCCCTACAAAATTGCTCAGTTTCCCTTAAAATCAGGCAAGAGGTTATGAAGCTTCATTTGTAACACTATATTTCGCTCAGGTGTTGATAATCCTTAATACCAAAGGGTAATGTTTTGTGTGTTACGCAGCCACAGTTGACATCATTGGTTCTGCAGCACATGAAAGAAAAAGAATGATGTGGAATGTTTAATTTTCTCTCTAAAATAACTGTTGTGGGTTGTTGAGGTCTGGAAGTCAATGAGAATTGGAAGTAGCTGTTGTATGAAATGGGAGGGATATGTACACAATTACCCCTAAGTCTAGAGTGCTGTCTTGTCTCACCTACCAGTCAGGAGTATTTCTGTGGTGGTATACTGTTCTGTTGGTAAATAGCAGCCACTGATACTCCCCAAACCTCTCACGTGGAAAACTGGCTCAGCTTACCTCTGGGTATATAGTGTTAAGCACTATTTGAAAATCGTATTTGAAAGTGGTTATTGAATATTATCAATAGCAAATGGGCATAACACAAGAAGATACCTTTCTGAAGAACAGGTGGTAGCTGTTTTGTTCTGATCACCCTAAGGTGCTGTTGAATGGTTTTATCAGCCATTGTAATGATAAAACGTATTCTTACAAGTTTGTGACAATAATCATCCAGCAGTATGTCTCTACTGAAAATGTGTGTTACAGAGGAACAATGCAAGAAGACTCCCTTTTTTGAGCTCCCTGTACAAAGCTGAACATCACACCCTATGCTCATCTGTGTCCAAAACCTGTGTGAGTGAAATTTTAGTGCTACTGAAATCAAAGGCAAAACTCCTGCTGATGTTGCTGGGTCAGGGTTCGAGCAGTCCTTACCATGTTACAAAGAGCCACAGGAATGTTCCCTCTTCTGAACCATCTGATAGAAATAGCGAGGTGTGGTGGAAAGGGAACAAATAGGGAATTCTATCCAAAAGCAACATAGCAGTCAGTGTCTTTGTAATCGGAGGAACCACAGAAAACTTAGAAGGCAGGATGTCAGCTTCTAACTTTGGAAAAAATATGAGCTCAGAGTTATTAAGGCCTGTTTATGACTCTGCATAACCTTCTTGTATCAGCTTCAGCCTAACTGGCAACAGGAAGCTAGGCTGAAGTGGGCCACCTAAAGCCTTTGTTTGTTTTGTGGCAATCTAGTTAGGAGAAAGAGAACTGTGGCACCACCCTGATGCTCTTCTAACAACAGGTATGCTTCAGAGCGTCTGCCTACATACTGAGGGCAAGACTACACTTCTCTAACTTAAGATGCCTGGGCGAGCTAGTTATGTGTGGAGGGAAGAACCCTGTGGTCCGTGGAGGGAAGAACTCGTGGCCAGGTGTGTGTCCTAGGAGGAGCTACACTGTACTTTGGTGTGCCTGCTTCTGCTTATTGACTATAAAGGTGCTCCAGGCAATTAGCTCTGATGCAGTTGTCTGCTCAGTAGACATCTAAAGGTGAATGAGAACCAATTGTATCCTTAAGACTGACTTAGATCCATTTCTAAATGCTTACTGTGACCTTGTATTTCTGTTTTACGCTGATTTTTGCTGATTAGGCCAGTATATTACAACAGAGCATGAGTACTTTACACATTAACTTTACACATTAACTCTGGAAATGGGCTGAAACACAACATAAATCTTGTGTATTTTTGTATTATTGAAGTTTTCTTATTCCACTCTGGTTTGAATAAAGCAGAAACTAACATGGCTTTTAATATTTCAGTTTCCACTTACATTGTTGTAATACTCTAAATACTTCTAAGATTAGCATAGTAAGGATGCTTATACTGAGGATTACGGTCCCAGAAATTGCACTGCATGATTGGGTATTAATCATTACTACTTAGTGATATCTTAAGATCCTTCTGAGTTCATTCTTTCCTACAACCCAGCTTGCTGACATCTTTTAATTTAGTAACAATAGATGTTCTGTTGCATTATTCAGATGATTAATGAAAATCTCCAGCAGTAGTGGGTAGACCAGTGTGGAGCCCTGTTAATACATAGCAGTAATACGACTATTAGTTTTGCACCTTTTGTAGCTTTTAACCTTGGTTTCCTAGCTTCCTTACAAAAATGCTACATGAGATCATGCCAAAATCTTTATAATTTATAAATTCTACTGCCTTTCCATTATTCATAGGCCATATGATTCTGCCAAAGATGCGCATTACTTTGGTTTGATGTGACTTATTCATAAGGAACCTGTCTTAGCTACCATTTATTTTTTGTGCTATCTTTGCACTTACAATATTTTTTATTCTAGTACTTCTCCAAGAATTGATCTTAACTGAAAGTTCCCCAGATTTTTACTTCCATGCTTTTTAAAGATACGTATGGCCTATGGTTTTTGGGTTTTTTCCCTAGCCATTTGCTATTTTGTTTTCTGCTAAGGTCCTACAGATAGTGAATTGTTGTGAGACTACTTCAGCCAGATCTTTAAATATTTTTACATAAAATTAATCCAAACTTAGCAGTTTAAGAATATTTAATTTAGCTGAACTATTTCTTCTCTCTTTTATGCTGAACTCCTATGCTATTAATACAATCGCAACTAAAATTGGGCAATTACCATAGTTAATGTCTTTTTTTCCTTACACTTTACTAAACTTTTCTCCTTCCCAGTGCCATATGTCAGTAGTTTTCTGTCTTGAGTATGGCCCCATGTTATAACTCTTTTTTTTTTTACTAAGAATAAAGCTTTTTCTTGTTAGCCTAGGTATTCTCTGTTAGTTGCACCATATTTTGTGCCTTGGTCTTTTTTTTTTTCCCTTATATGTTTGTGCTGTTCTTTCATACTTATTCATAGTGATCTGAGTTGGTTTTTTTACTTTTCTTATGCTTCCTTTTCATGTTTGATGTCAGTTTGATGTCAGGCTGTCTTCTTTAGGATGGCTGTTTTGTTTTGCCCTTATTCCTTTTTTTCCCTCCTAAACACTGTGAATTTCATTGTTTCATGCTTGCTCTCACTCAGATTGCTTTCTCAGTCAGTTTTTCTCTCTTGACTAAAAGCAAATCTCTAAGAGTTTTCTAGATGTTTTGTTCCCATTTCCATATTTAACAAACCCAGAACTTCTTGGGCACTCAGTGTTCTGCTCTATTAGTTTTCCAACCAATTAAAAACCTTCCCATTTCTACCAAATCTAGTATTTTGCTCACCAGAAGGCTGCTATTGGTTTCCTTCTGTAATTATCACTCAGTTTCAGAGCTTAACAGCCCAGACTTGAATATGAGTTTATACAGCCTTGATGTACCTGAAAATATATTCTCCCTTATTCCTCTTCATACTTTTCCTGAACTCACTGGAGAAATACGGATGAAAAGTAACAGTGCAAATTTCTTCTCTCAGGCAAAACTAATAAACTGTATGAATACAGAAAGGGGAAATTATGGTGTAGCATTTTGTCAAACATGTTCTGGAGATTTTAGGAGATTAAAACCTGAGCAGATGATGGCGCTGTCCTTTGCAAAAGAGGTAAAAGCCATATTGGGGTATGTGAATAGATCCAAGACACATGAAGCCATCTCTTCCGGTCTACATAAAGCTGAATGGGGTTCTACTGGGGTAATGCCCTCATGTGTGGGAAACCTCCACCTCTACTGGAAAAAGCCCAATGAAGAAATGAGAATCAAAGGTCTGGAAAACAGTCTACCATGAGACTGAATAAACAGGGATGTTTAGCAAAAAGAAAATTGAAGAAGATGTTGCAGCCTTCAAGTATATGAAAAGTGCTGCAAAGAAGAAGGGAATAAAGTTTACTGTGTCAGGGGAGGGTAGCAATGGGCCTAAATTTCAGTAAGAAAAATTCAGATTAGATGTTAGTAATTTTTTATTAATGATTAAGATATTGAATCCCTGGAAGATATTGTCTAGATAAGCTGTGGAGTTATCTGTCACTTTAAAAACAGGCTGGTCAAATTCTCCTCTGGGTTTTTTATGGCAGAATAATGGACTAAGCGATTTACTGAAGTACTTTTTTGCTCTAATTTTCTGTTGTGGGAAAGCTGATCTAATTTTTCTGCTGCAAAATCAGGCTGTAGATTTTGTGTATAGAAATTGTGAGTTGTAGGTTGTATTTGCTGTTTTGCACTGTTCAGGCAACACTGTACAATAATCAGCCCATTGTGCTCGTCCCCATCTCATATGATGCCTGGCTGCCTGGCTGGCTGCTGCAGGCAGTGTCAGGTTCCGGAATAGAGATTTCTGCTGGGGTGACCCATGTGTCCCAGAACATCTAGTGAGAACCTACAGAGAGTTAAGATGAGATCTGAGAAAGGACAAGGGAGGGGAAGCTGACTGGTTGAAGAAAAGTGCAGAAGACTTGTGAAATGTTTACATCTGTGAACTTGACAGATTTACTTTGGATGTCACAAAGCTCTTACATAAGACCTTCTTTTCAGGTCTCCTGAACCGGAGACAATGGAAGGGTCATATTAGTCCTCTTTCAGCCTTCCTTGTGCTACCAGCTGATTATAAAATAATATGTTCTAGACATTTTAATGAAAATTTGCATCTTCTCCGCAAATCTTGGCAAAATCCTTCTTCTACAGTTATTGCTGCATGAAGTATTTGCTACTGGTAACACCTTCATTCTATGGCTTGACTATGTATAGAGCTGCAAACCACCTCCCTAGTTCTGCCATGTTTGTGTTGACATTGCTGTACAGAAGAACAACTTTTTTTTTTTTTTTTTTTTTCCTAAACCACATTTTTATCATGGTATGTGAGGCTGAAACAGAGCTCTTCCTTGTGCATGCATATAAGGAAGGAGAATGTAGGGACCTTTCCCTGCATTCACTATCTTTTCAGAGCTTAGGCTCAATTATAGCCTTCGCGTTTGCAGAGGCTTTAGTCATAACGAAGGGGAGCGAGCAGTCAGGGTCATGGGTTTGCTCCTCCTCTGACCTAGCCAGCACGGGAGGCATGGCATACTGTTCTCTTGAAAACATGATAATAGTATTCTGCTCCATGACATCTTTGCCAAGGAGTTTCCCGGGAGCTTGGCATCTTAATTTCAGGTTCGACATAGACCCATGCCTCAACTTTCTTAAAGTTCAGGTTATCACAGAAATCACGTTTCATCAAACCTAAAAGATTTGGGAGCCACTCTGAAATATCTTTTATGCTTTTAGCGACTGACATTGGTGAGCTAGCAACTAGCCCAGCACTTCTTCAATTATCAATTAAAAATCTGTTATACTTTTGTCTGTTCCAAATAGCAGAACTCGATAAGGAAGATTAAAACTGAGAAAGAAAGAAAGAACTGGCATATGGGAGCCCTGTCTTTCATGTAGAACACTGAATTGCCATGACAATACAACTATTTTTGTGTTAGTTTGTTAAATTTCTGCTCCTCTCTTGGAATACTTTTTCACAGACTTTAAAGGTCTAGAAATCAGTGGAATTACTCTCAGAATTAGCTGTCAATCTTACCAAGTATCACAGAATTTAGTTTTTTATATTAAATATATTTTAAAAGAAGGGGAATATTTGAGTGGATGAGAGCCTTAGGATTGATAACATTTAGATATTATCTTAATACATATTTAACACATTTAAGTAGGGTTTGGATGGGGTACATATATAATATTATAAAACAATTAAGTAAAGTTTTAGTGGGTCAGAAAAAACAGGTGAATAAACATTTACCCATTTTAAATATATTCTTGCAAAACAAATGTCACTTATTTCAGAGGTATCCACCAATATCATAACAATATCTCACCATTCTGTACTCTTAAATATGATGTGATTGTTTACTGCTTCAACCTTCAAAAACCACAGAGGCTCATCTTGCCTTTGAACAGACATTCACATCTCTAACATTTTGGGGCAGACAAAGAAGGGCACAGGGAACAGTGAATAAAAGTGTTGATTATATGCAAGTCATCTGTAAATTCTAGCATGTAAACAAAACCTAGCACTCTTGAGGTTTTTTAACAGCTATTTAATCAGTGGTTTAATGGTGGTAAACCATGCCAACCCTTTTGAAAACTTTTCAATGTGGATGATGGTTGTTTTGCATGACAACTTTATTTTATTTACTTTGGATCACCACCTATCATTGTAATGCTACTTTGTATGTCTTTGTTCTGTAGATACACTATATATTTATATATTTTTCCATGGCAAAAATATGCATATTAATTAACAGAATACCTTAGCGTTGCATTGTTTGCAATCTAAACACGTCTCTGAAGAAACCGAGGTCTCATACTCTGTTCATTTTGAGAACCAACTCAGATTTGTTGTATTTTCTCAGTTCTCCATGACCTCAGTCCAGATTGTACATCTGTGCCATATGGAATGGTAGAACGAACAGAAATTGTGCAAAAATCTAAATAGCAGAATCTATAAATCAGAAGAGTCTGTAGAAGCTGAGGGAGGAGGATCTAAAAGTAATGTGGTCACTATCTTACAGCCAAGCAAAGGAGGTCTTAACCATAGTCCAGAAGCATTAATGTTGTGTGGAACATAGAGCACTTTCAGGTTACTTTTGTCTGCTTCCCTATACACATGTGGTATGTGTGAGGGCACTAATAGGCCATCATGGCCCTAACCAGCCTCATCTGGGTCTTCACCTACACCCTGCCCTCATAGGCACAGGAGCCCCACTTCAGCTCAGCCTGGGGTTATTGGTCTGTATCTGAGCTGTGTTGTAGGTACACCTGTATCAAGTACTGTCTTCTGCTATTCCAGAATTGTTGTTTGGCTTTCCCAGTTTAACCTCAGACCCCATTTTCTGCCTTGCCCTTGTCTGGTGACTGCTGGTCTGCTGCTGAAGCTTGGTGCTCTCACCAACTCGGCTCCACTTGCCTGTTGTGGGGCTGTGCTCTGGTGGCTCCTGGTTCCTGGCTGGTCCTCCTTCACGGATCAGCTGCGCAGCCCTCCCACTGCTCCTGTGTGGCCTCCAGGTCCCGCAGGGAGCTATGGCCAGGCTGCAGACATAGCTTGCAGCCCTTCAGCCTTCTTTAACATCCTCTGCACCCTGACTGATCCCTGCTGCTTCAGTTGAGATTTGGTGAGAGCATGGGGATTTATCAGTTGCCTGTGGGTAACCCAGTGCCCAGCTTAATGGATATTAGCTGCTCAGCAGAAATAACTTCCCAGCTCTTAATAATGGCCCTAGACTGAGCCATCCTCTGTATGCGGCTGCTTGGTGTCCCTGTGCTCCAGGAATCTGATGCATTATTCAGCATTTTAGAGCAGCTTTTTGGGGACTGTATTTACGCAGCTGTGTCTAAGGCTGCCTCCCTGGAGCTCTAGCCGGGGAGTCAGTTGGCTGCTGACCACACAAGTCAGTTCGTGAAGCTAGCTGTGGAACCTGAATCTCTGCCATTGCTGGGAATTGCTAATTTCCACCATGTATGCCCACTTTTTTACTTCAGTGCAGACATCTTTGCTTGGATTGATAATATCATTGTATATATGAAGGTAATTTCTTGTTTCCTAAAAGCGGTCTGTTTCTTTCTCAATGGCAGCACCTTTGCTTTAAAGGTTCAGCTGCAAAACAGAAGGATAATTGTCTTTACATCTTTTTCACTCATGGTTGATTTTATTCATAAACCTTTGTGACTTCTGTTCTTAACTTAATGTGCTCGTTCCTGGCATAGAATAAAGCTCTTTTTGAAATTGCATAGTATGGATAAAGCTGTACAGCCATTAAGTTTACTCAGATATAACTAGCTTTAAATACAGCAAACAAAGGTACTTGAGCTGTAATCGTGTGATCAGACAGGAATATCTTAATTTTTGGGATTATTCATTAATTTACAAGGGTGTGTGTTCAGTGTCTTTCCATCGTGAAAAACTAAAAATTCTTTACAATTCATGTCTTTATTGATCAATGGATTCATTTTGCCAGTTAAGTTTTTTCTTTGAACTTTCTAAAACGACATTTGCCTAAGTAAGAAAAAGTAAGTTCCTTCAGTACCATACAGAACTTGGAAAGAAGTGGCCAGGCTTGAATTTATTCATTTTGGGAGCACATGGTAGTGTTTTACAAGCTACTTTGATGTCCTAGGCAGTCTTCCTTGAGATTTCCAAGAAACTAATAGCTTAAGGCTGTAAGCTATGATCAACTTCTATTGTCTTGTCATGTGAATATTTTGCATTTATTGTAGCCCAGCATGAAAATACGAACATCTATTACTTATACAACTGGGCTTGCGAGGGGCATTGAATGTGACATTACATTGCTCATAAAGCTGATCAGTAATTATGGTTCACACCGAAGTGTTTCAAATCTAAAAAGATACCATGTCATCATTTTTTATACTGCAGTTCTGTGTAGTTATAAAGTTTATTAATGCTCTGAAGAAGATAATAGATTTGGAATGTTGTTTTATTCCTATGAAAATCAAAGTTAATATTCCTCCACAAGTTCATTCTGCCCCAGTAAATGTGTTTCTTGGAGGATTCTTCGTCATGTGCTTGTGCAAAACTGTGAAGTGGGACATGGTCTTAGATAATAAATGCATAGTACAAATGAATAACGTTACCTCAAAACTTATGATGTATTTTATTAATATTATTGTGTCTAACTGAGGCTGCCTTTCAGTATTGCAGTCCAGTAACAGATTTTTAAAAAATCTAAAATAGAGCATTCTTGGACTGATGCTGATTGTTGGTAGAATTGTTTTTGCTTGCTTGTTTGCTTGTTTTCTGACAAATAATTCCTTATTTTTTCTGTAAGACTTTTCTTTCTCTATGTTTTTCTCTCCTAGTGCTGAAGTCAGGTTTTTTTTCTTCCCCCTGCAACCTCTTTCTACAGCTTGTTGGTGACAGATTGCTCCTGTCTACCAATCTGGATGACTCTTCCAGTCCTACTCCACCTAGACAATATGTTTCTCCTGTAATACATCCAGCACATATTGTTGTCATGCACCGATCAGAGCTACTTGGCTGGCTCATTCTGGAGCGTCTGGTAACATTTGTTATTGAAGGGTCCCTAACAGGTATAGAAGCACTGCTTTTATTTCATTTAAAAGCAAAAAAGTAAATATTTATATATGTGTAAATATACATTATGTAAATATATAAAAATAAGTACATAAGAGCCTTATCTATCTTTCAACTCTATCATCTTAATTCAAAATATCCTCTACAGTTCCTCCAAGAAGGCAAGGTTTCTCTCTGTTTAAATTATGATAGCACTGTGCAGACACGGGATCAACCAAATGTCTGTGTTGTCATCTTCCTTAGCCTAGAAATAACCATGGGACCACTTGATGGCTTTTTGGGAAAACTATTTAGAAATCTGTGAAACAGCTGCTTGCAGAACTGTTTTTGCTGAATGCTACTGTTCATACTCCTAGCTAATCTTCCTTCAGAACAAAATTCGGGCATGACTCTCTTGGGATTTCATTTTGTAGATCAAAGTGAGTGCTGGTTCAGATACAGATGCCATTTTCCTAACCGGATTAACTTTAAATTTGTTCGTGTTGGACAAGTATGGTGCACTTCTCAACCAATCTATCAGTGAATTCATGAACAGGATGCTGAGGCCTTCAGTTTTACCTTCATTCCTGAAATGGCTTTAGCTTTTATTAGTGTGTTACATATTGCAACCTGGTGTATCATTTTCTTTTTACCATTTATTATAATACAATACATTTCAATAAGTTTCAAAACAGCAATACCTTAGCCAAGGGGAAGTGTACTCAAGCATATTAAAGTTAGGTGGAAGAAAATGATGAACTGATGCATGAGTTACCTATCTGTCATGAGCTGACCTTCCTGCTCTTGGGAAGAAGATGCATGACTTTTTTTACTTAAATCTTTCTGTAAGTATTGTGAGAAGGAGCTGGAAATATGAAAAGTTAATGTTGTTGTGTGGGTGCAATTGCAATACAGAGAAGAGGAAGGTAAAAATACCAGGAAAGACTCATAGCTGGATTCTGTAAAGCAGTTATGTGACTAGCCTCAGGTCCACTAAGTGTGCAGGTACCTAAATGGGAATGCAGTAATAAATGTTTTTATATCCCGCCTACAGCCAGACCACAGAAAATAGTGGGAAGAGGTGTGTATGTAGAGGCCTTGTCCTTTCTGGGACTTGACCTCTCATGTTGGGGGTGTGCCTGGGATTTGCAGCCCTGGTGCCCTTGGAGGTGTTTGTCCCCAATCTAATAAGCAGCTGGGGAAAACCAGACTTCCTTTGGAAGAATGTTTGAAAGTAGCCGATGCTCCCCCCCCCCCCCCCCTTAACAAAATAGTGGGAATACTTTTTCAGGATGGGGAAGACTTTGGTGCTTGCTGCATTTCTTAGCTGAAAGGGATCATACCTTTATTTCTTATCTTATAGTGATGTGCGCTTGTTGCCATGCTGGGCTTTGATAAGGAGCTTCTTCCCTCCAATTGTATCTCTACCAGTGTACAATAAGGAGAGTGGACTTCTCTGGACCTGAATGAGTAGATGAAGGAGCAACTAAACTATAAGGGGATTTATCACACCTAACTTTAGGTGCCAGCAAGTAGGCGTTTATTTTATGCTGATGACAATACTCCACCATAGTTAATAATGGAGTCAGCTAGTCAGCAGTGATTTAGTTGACCAACGTGTCTGCTGTAGGATGAGTTAGTTGCTGTCTCATCCCCTCTGGCTGTGTTGGTTAGCTCCCTCTTGACTACAGAGGGAACCTAGACACCTCCATTAGGAGATGAATTCCATGCTTGGTGTTTAGCTGGGAATGTATGGTCATCCTGTCCTGGCTTCCAGGTCAGCTTCTGTATTTTACCCAAGGCCTGCTTAACACAAAAATCCTCAAGTCAGGCAGAGAGCTACAGCTGCATTTGTAGAGTTGTGAACTTGTTAGCGTACTCGGAGGTGGCAACCATGCTAGTGCTTCAGCAAGCTGAAGTAGGGGAACTCCCAGTTTCTGAGTCCCGTTGAAGGTATGGCATGAATGATGTGCCAGCAGGGGAGCTGGTACTCGCAAGGCTGCTGTACAGACCTGAAACGCTTCTGGGCACGCAGTTACTGTGCCAGGGCTTCGGAGCAGAGACTGAAGTGCGCGTGGTGTTTGGAGGCCTTCAAGATGAGGTGGCAGCTGAGTGGAAAGCAGAAGTGGGTTGCAGTCTGGGGGATAGTTACTTTCAGTTTTGCCTTAGTCCGATTTTAAGCACCTCTTTTTTTTTTTTTTTTTTTTTTTATTTGACCTTCAGAAATACGATTCTGCAGCAAGTAGGTTTGGTTTTATGCATTTCAGTTCCAACGCCTTTCTGAAACATGTTCTGTTTTTTCATCTGTGAATAGCTATATAATTTTCTTTGTTTGTTTTTGTTTGTTTTCAAAGGATATGTTATACAGTTATTTAAGGAAGTATTCCTTCTGACTGTTAATTAAGACAGTAATAAATGACAAGTGATCTTTAAATTGCCTTCTGTCATCTCAATTTCCTAGAGTCTAGTGCACTTTTTCTTTCAGTTCTCCTATTCTCACTGTTATTCTTTTATGTTTTTTGCCTTCTGTGTGGTGCTGTCACACTCTACATTCTCTACGCATTTTTTCATTTTTATATGTATTTTTTATTATTTGGCTATTATTTGCTTTTGAAGCTTTTAATTAAGGTTTCACTTTTCTGCCACTTTCATAACTTTTTTTTGCCTGGAACGAACTATAGCTCATTTATTGTCAGTTTCTTATTGATTTTTTTTTTCTCCCATTTCAGAAGCTTATTTCTCTGAAAAAACAAAGATATGTATTTGCATATATTGCTATTCCCATTATTCAATCTGATGGGCATTATTGTTGTCAGCGATTGATTAAATCCTTTTCGTATGTAGTTCCTCTGGATATATTTGGTGCGATGAAGTACTGTCTAATTGTGATGCAGAGTTTGATCCTTAATACTGCTTGTTCTGTTCAGAAGACTTCGATCATCTTATTTTTAACTGATTAATTAAATTAAATAATTTACAATGGTATGCCATCAGCAAATTTTTCTGCCTTGCTGTCTGGCCTCATTTGTGCTGCACACTATAGCTGTAATCACCAAAACAGCAAGAGAGGTGATAGATGGGCACAAGACCCTAGAAAAACTTTACCCTAGGGGAAATAGTTGTTGTCATTGTTGTTCTTGTTTTTTCTTCTGGTTTTCTGTATGTGTTGTGTTTGTTGTTTTTTTGTGGTTTTGTTTTGTTTTCTTCCTAGGGGGTATAACTGGTTACGCAACGTGGACGGTATCTTGCCCTAGGCTGATTTTAGGTTTGGAAATGTGATTATCATGTGTTCCTGAGCAGAAGGGTTTCTGCTTGACAGTAGCTGACAGCCTAGTAGTAAATTCCAGCTCCCTTATAAGGACAAGCCTTTCTGAGGAAAAGAGACTGAGGACGTGGTAGTTTTGAGTGTATGACTTGTCTGAAAAACACACATTTAGTTTAGCTTTACAAAAATACATTTGGATATGTAAATGAAGGCTGTCTAGAGCCAACTCGAAGCTGCTTTCTGGATGTTATGCAAGGTTTACTGCAGTGATTACTGAGCGTTTCCACAGAAGGGTAGCAATTACCACTGCAGCCCTTACATTAGATGACACATACACAAATAGACGAATACTGGAAGAGAAAAATAAACCTAGTATGAACAATACCCGCAGATTAAAACTTCTATAAGCAGTGCATAATGAGGGGATCAGAGAAAATGAGGTGCTAGATCTTCAAACTAAAGGATTTCCAATATCCACTTGGTGAGTAGGGGCCAGCTGTGGAAGGGGACAGATGTCTGGAAGTTTGGGATGCAAAAGCAAGACAGACCTCACCAGAGAGATGTTGGGTCATTCCTGCTGGGTACTGGCTCCTCTGTGCCTTCCCTTTTCTCTGGCTGTACTTGTCTTGCAGGAGCAGTGTGTTTCTGATCAGATTTGCAGCTGAAAAATGTCAACGGATAGGAATCAGAGCTGCAGGAAACAGCCCGTCACCTGCACTCGTGTGCTTCCATACAATTCTTAACCTTAATTGAAGAAGACTGGGAAGGAAGAAAATGGGGGACATAAGGGTGTCACAGACTCTTGTTCTGAGCCAGGCTAGCTGGATATGAAGGGATCAATTGGCCTGCGTATGCTAGCAGCCTTCCAAAAAATGGCTGGGGAAAGGTCTGAGCTGGAAGCGGGAGGATTCTTTGACCCAAGTGGTAGGCTGCATAGAAAGACTGGGTACAAAAGCAGTTTCCTTCCTGCACGGTGCCAAAGATGAGTTTACGGCTCTGTGTTAAGAACTAGCTGTGCTTTCGTTCAGTGTGCTGAACAATGTGTTTTACTCCTCTTAGCAGTTACTATTTGACTTCTTCCCAGATGTATCCTTGAAGATCACTGCTATACTTTTTCAAACTTTTATATATACTTCTGGGAAGCAATTATTGTCTTGTGATGCTAGGGACAGGAAGACAGAGGAAAATTTGGGTATTTCCAGGTTTTGGTTTTTTGTTTGGGGTTGTTTTTGTGGGGTTTTTTCGGGGTTTTTTTTGTGTACTTTTGTTTAAAGCTTTAAGTTGATGACAAGTAGGTTTTGGCCTGGGAGCAAATACAGACCTTCCAGATTTCAACAGCAGTGGGCGCACAAGTGTGTGCATACGAGAAGGAGGAAGAAAGAAAAGGGAAACAAAGAGATGTCTGGAAAGATACTCTGTAGCTGAGAGATACTGGTAAAATCAAGTACTAAAGATGTCACCACTTCCAATGCTGTCTTTTCCAACTGAGTGTACGTGCCCTGAGAAATATAGGGAAGCATGGGAATTGTAAGATGTGTTGAATTCTACTCTGATACTAATTCCACATGCAAAATCTACTTTACTTCAAATGTATGGTTTAGCTATTTCATTACTAATTTTTCACTTTTCTTTATATCTGCACTGTCAATGCAGAGTAGTTCACCTTCTCAAAGCTGTAGTTTCTCCTATCAACTGTCTTTTAGGAGAATGGAATAAAATTTGTATTTAGTCTTGCCTGATAAATTCAATGAGTTCTACATAGCACATATAAATCACTGACATACATAGTAAATTTTATCATATGCTATTAGCATTGTTTACTATAAGATTTTGTGCATTACAAACAAACTTCTTATTTTGAATGCACTAGTAGCAGTCATTTAGGATGCTACTTATAGGTTTAGACACTTGAGCATCATTGGGACCGGCACTGTTCAACATCTTTGTCAGCCACATGGACAGTGGCATCGAGTGCACCCTCAGCAAGTTTGCTGATGACACCAAGCTGTGTGGTGTGGTCGACACACTGGAGGGAAGGGATGCCATCCAGAGGGACCTTGACAGGCTTGAGAAGTGGGCCCATGTGAACTGCATGAAGTTCAACAAGGCCAAGTGCAAGGTTCTGCACGTGGGTCGGGGCAATCCCAAGCACATCTACAGGCTGGGTGGAAAATGGATTGAGAGCAGCCAGGAGAACAACAACCGTATCCAGAAAGCCAACCATGTCCTGGGCTGCATCAAAAGAAGTATGACCAGCAGGTTGAGGGAGGTGATTCTGCCCGTCTAGTCTGCTCTTGTGAGACCCCACCTGGAGTACTGTGTCCAGCTCTGGGGTCCCCAACATAAGGAGGACATGGAGCTTTGGGTTGACACAGCTCAACACAAAGTTGATCAGAGGGCTGGAGCACCTCTCCTATGAGGACAGGCTGAGAGAGTTGGGGTCGTTCACCCTGGAGAAGAGAAGGCTCCGGGGAGACCTTATTGCAGCCTTCCAGTACCTGAAAGGGCCTACAGGAAAGCTGGAGAGGGACTGTTTACAAGGGCATGGAGTGATAGGACAAGGGGTAATGGGTTTAAGCTGAAGGAGGGTAGATTTAGATTAGGTATTAGGAAGAAATTCTTTCCTGTGAGGGTGGTGAGGCACTGGAACAGGTTGCCCAGAGAAGCTGTGGCTGCCCCCTCCCTGGAAGTGTTCAAGGCCAGGTTGGATGGGGCTTTGGGCAACCTGGTCTAGTGGAGGGTGTCCCTGCCCATGGCAGAGGGGTTGGAACTAGATGGTCTTTGAGGTCCCTTCCAATACAAACCATTCTATGATTAAGTCTGTTTTTAAACATAATCCCATGCATGAACATAGACATCAAAAATGCAAATCAAACAACAAATCTAATTTCTAAAATACCTCTTAGACTTTTTTTTCTAAAAACAAAATTCCATATTGGGCAACTGAATTTGAATGTGAAGGGGAACTCACCTCTGTTAGGTACTGATTTTCTTCATAGTTTTTGAGTGAAGTTTTGATTTATTGGAAGTTGGGGAGAAATTAGTAACAAGCAGTTGGATTAGACTAGTCTTCCTTCAGATGTAGCATGCACTTAGAAATTATGTAAAATTGAGCTCTAACTCTGTGACTGTGGGAGACTGGATACATAGATTTAAGCAATAAGTATTTTTCTGGTTTCCTTCTGAAAAAAAAAATCTAATTCTGATCTATTTACAGTGACTAATTTATCTTTCTCAGTATTAATTACATACTTTTAAATACTGTCATATCAGACAGTGAAGGTCTTGAAACATCTGACTCGTGCTTAGTCTTTTGCAGAGGATACAAATTAGATGAGCCAATTGAAACAAAGGGATGAACATAAGATATGGCCAGTTAAGCAACTGGACAATATAAGTGTTGCCAACTCATCTGAGGAGTGTACTCATCTGGCTGAGGGGTTTTGCTTACATTTACTGAACTAATAAAGATGCTGCTGCACCTATAAAGATGCTGCTGCATCTAATTTGCCATCCCAAAACTTGCCGCCCTCTCTGCAGATTTGGTAAAATGTGTGTGCACAGCATCATAGGTTCTGTTCATGGCCTGATGTCTTCACACAAACCACACCTTTATCAGTGCAGTATATCAACTTAAACCACTGTGAACTAGAGCAACAATCATGCATTCCTGTTTGTTGCAATGTGATAACCTCTATAAAAGGATGATGTGGAGTGTTGGGGGTGGTAACAGATTAAACCATTCTGGCTAGGTTTGTCAAAGTCCACCTGTCAGAGCCCCAATTCATGAGTTTAAAAGACTCTGTATTTAAAAAAAAAAAAAAAAAGTGCAGCAAGGTTTGAATAGATAACATGCTCCTTTTTTTCTATGTGCTCTTATCTGCTCATGCATGTAACACTGGACACGTTTGAATCATGATATGTTCATTTATGTAAATGCTGGGCATGAAAAAATCCATTCATACTAATTAAAAAGTGTTGTCAATAGAGCTTGATATATGACAATATGAGTCTATGAATTCAGTTACTTGGTCACATGTATAAGTCTTTGGGTCATACAACTTTTTCCCCTTTCACTTGTCGGCTTGTTAAGAATTAACACCATAAACAGTTTTGTTTGTTTTTAGAAACATTTTCCAGATGCTTTTTGAAGTATCTGAACCCTCTTTCAATATGCTGTCCCAAACCTTACCACTTGTTCAGGTGTAGCCCAGCTTTCCTTTCACATCTCAAAACTCTTTTCAGCAGCTCCTTTTCACTTCTATTGAAAAATGTAGTGAGAAACATTAGATGTTTCCCAGATGGCTTTTTTTTCCTCCCCCCCCCCCCCCCCATAGAAACGTAAACCCCAGAGTTGCTGTAGCTCTGGAAAGAGTGCATCAAGAAACTTGTATTTGCAGCACTGCTTCAGGGAGACGTAAACTTGAAGCGTGCTAAGTAGGTGGCTTCCTATCATCCTCAGCCTGGATGCAGCTGGATCAGCTACTTGTTTTACATTTCTATAGGAAGTAGCCCTGCCCCTACTCTTTTAGCATTAAGCAGCAGCTTGGACCTTTCATGAGAAATGTCAGCCAAATGCTCAGCTGAACTGAAAAAGCCCCTCGGAGGGTCTGTGGTGGCAAGGTAGACCCCCCCACCCTCTTTCCCTCTGGCCCTGGTGGAGCCTGAGCAGCCATTTGCCTCCGTTCTCTGCTGAGGCACACAAGCTGGAGCTGCCAAATGCTCCCCGGGAGCTCTTCCATGGGAAACGTGAAGATCAGCTGAGTGGGAATCTGCGCAACAGGCGGGGAGGGAAGGTGTGAAGCAAAGACAACAGGGAGGCAGAAGAAACAAAACTTAAGTCATGGTTCAAATAGTTCTTTGGAGAAGCTGGTGATTTTGGTGGTTTCTTTGCTCTGAAAGTATTTACAGCAGCAAAGTGGTTTGTAGTTTATTTCCAGATATGAACTGAATGACAAACTTATTCACTGTGACTCACTTTAACCACGTCTAAGCAAGATTTTCCAGAGATTGTTTTTGTATTCTCTCTGTAGTAATTTTTTACGTTGACTTACACATTTTCAACAATGCTCCCTTGTCATGATGATGTCTGCTCCTCCTGTTTCCCAAATCAAATGCCGTTATTTTCTTTGTTACCTGTGCCTGTGAGTCTAATATTTAAAACAGTCTAATTCCTGTCACAGTAAGGCAAATAACCTCAAAGAAATGGATAACAATGACTCTAAATCTCGCATTCTTGCGAAGTAATTCTATTTTTCTTCAAAAACTTCTCCCGACAAAAGCTAAACCCCGATGTCTACACTGACTTTCCCATTTCTTAAAGGTAAGTGCCATAACTGGCACTTTGTATAAATAGCAATTAACTCATAAGAGGTAGCAGATTGTCTGAAGCACGTGTCATGGGTTAAAAAGATTGAAAACCACTCTATACTGCATGATACTCTAAAAGGGTCTGCATGAACTAAATTCATTGTAGGTATCAAAGTGCCTTGGCTGAAAAAAAAAATCTTTATAGCGGTGTTTAGATGGAGTTAAAGTAATACTGTCCATCTGTGCTGTACTTTAATGTAATTTGACCAGCTAGTAAAACTGTAAGTAACTTATTAGAAACGCATCAGCAATACTTCACAACTTTTCCAGAAATACTGAGGAAGATTTGTTTGATAAGATGCTGCATTAGCTTTTCTTTATAAAATAAAAAAACCCAACAATCCCCTTTATTCTCTCAGTCTCCTTTTTAGAAGATGTGTCTGTCTTGTGGTTGGATTTGTATACCTCTTGCCTCCTTTTTTTTTTTTTTTTCCCCTTGTACTTCTCTGTAAACCAGAATACATGTGAAGATATTTAGTACCCCTCCCCCAAATGCTTCACAATGTGCCTTGTATCGAAAAGTGCAGACTGGTTTAAAACAGGTTTCTTGTATAGTGCAGTTCCTGTTGAGTCCTCGGGCTGTGCGTCAGAATCCACCTGCGCTGTTCTGATGGAGCAAAGCTATCGTGCTCTTGTCAACCTTTGTGAAAATGGTCGAATCACGAATTGAGACTAATGAAACATAAGTTTAAGTCTGAAAATATCTGGATAATAAGTATGTATGTATGCAACTTTTGTGTGTCGTGGTTTTTGTTGGGGTTTTTTTGGGTTGGTTTGTTTTTGTTTTTTTTTCATTTGCCTCCACCAGTTTGGTGTTGTGGTCAGTTTGTTCATCTGCTGAATTAGAAAGCGAGCCGTCATATTTTTGGGAAGTGCAGTTTTTTCATCATGGCATGTAAGGTCTAATGAAATTGGAAAGTATAAATTAAGATCCACTAAAGAAAGATCTATATATGTTTTCTTTGTGACAGCCTTGCAGATTAAGGAGAGCTTGCTGTGGGGTTTTTTTGTTGTTTGTTTGTTATTGGAATAAAGGAATTCATTAAGCAGCTTAGTTGTTAAAAAAGTTAGTGTACCCTTAGTAAGGGTGGCAAACAAAAAGACAGACTTCGAGAGCTGAAGCAAAATACTCCTGTGTAAGAGAAAAGTATTTCAGGGAAGATTATTTGTTAAGGCACTGCAGAAAAGGGCTAATACAAATGAAAAGCCTTGGCTGCGCTCCTAACATGAAGATTTTCCCGGTTGTGTTGCTGTGGCTGTAACCACTGCAGAGCCATAGGTAAATAAGTATGAAGTAAGCATTTTGAACAACAGTTACGGACTGTGTATATTCATAACAATGCATATAACTGTGGAAGGCAAAGAAAATAGTGCTTCTGACTTCATTGACTAAGGCAGAATAGTAAATTCAACTAGTATCACAGTGCAGGAAAATATTAAGGGTCAGCATTGATCACCTTTTCTTATTATATGAGTTGGTTTTTTAAATTAATGACCTTCATTTAAACTAGAAATTAAAAAAGATCTGCTCGATTATTGTTATTAAAATTTAAAATCAAGCCTCAAGACTAAGAATTAGAAACATACTGCCACATAGGTCAACAGAGGGAAGACACTGCTTGAGGCATACTTGCTGAAAGCCTACAAATTTTTCTTTAGGAATTGCCTAGAATTTCACAAAAGCAATTACAGCGTGTAGTGAAATTGAAAAGTTTAAATTCAGTTCTGTCTGCTGTGGCTGGCAAATCACAACCAGTCATACTATTATTGTTAACTTAGATGTAGTTGCTGTTCTTACAATGGTTGTAACTTACTGCGATGCTATTCTATGTAACCAGCTAAAAAGGTGTCACATTGTAATCTCAAAGATGTGTCTTTATCAGGTTGTCCCTTTTGTTTTAGGAATTTTTTTTTCTTTCAGCAAAAGCTTTCTGCTTTTTTCCCTTCATTTGTCACTTCCAGATTCTCTCTTTTCAAAGAGAGATTCTGTAATGGAATAAAACCCATTTTCTGTTGATCTGTTAGGAAATGGCAAGATAAATGTAAATTGGGATGAAATGCAGAGAGCTTTGAGTAATTATATTATAAAAAAATAAATACAAAAGTCACAAGCCTCAGAAAGGCTAGCTTCCGCCCCCCCCCCCCCCCCCCCCCCCAAGGTAACAATCCTGTTTCGGTTATAGGGAAGAAAAGTGTTACATTTATATTGCACTTGTCCCACCCACCCACCCCCGCTGCCCAACTTGAAAAGAACTATTCTATTCTCAGTTTGACATTAGAGAGCAAAGATATTAATCTATGTTTATCTATCATCTCCATGGTTTGGATTCACGTTAACTTACAATTCTGGAATAGGCTCATAGGACAGCAAGCGCTTGAGCTGAGATCCAGTTACGGGATCTTGCAGGTATTAGGACAACAATACCAAATTATTTGCTGACCTCCTCTATTTCTTATGGTTTGTACTTCAAAATAACTTATGTTCCATTATTCTACCCGATGTAAGGTTGTAGCAAGCGCAGTATGCAGTTGGGAGATTGCAATACCCTCCCTATGCTATTGCTTGTGTGTTTCTTGCCGTCGGATGTTTCCAAGGGAGACTTGAGTTGACATGACCGCAGGGAAAGAGTTTCCAGTACCAGGGTTATTCCTAAGTATACAGATAGTTTTTGTAATTTCTGTACAGTGAAACGTACCCTGTGTCCCTGAGCTGCTCTTTTCTGTTTGGTGAATTCACCCAAGGAACCTGATAAATTTTAATGGGGTTGTTGCTTTTAATGAACAATCAGCAGCATGACTAAGGGTTGCGTTTTTAGGACTTTTTGCTGTTTCTATCAGTAAAGATACACTGTAGCCTGCTTCCTCCCAACACATTATTAGTCATTTGAAAAAAGCAAATGATGTAAAAATCTGGAGATCATTAGCAGGAAAAATGTCCTGAGCAGAAGTTAAAAAAAAAAAAAAATCCACTAGCACTAATTACTAGTAAAATATTATTCCTAATTTAAAATTCTGGGTACAGTAGAATTGTCTTCTTGTTTTAGGGGAAAAAGAGACAAAGTGCATCTATAAAATTCAACTGCAAATGTTTTCCTGTGCTGCCTCATTGATTCACAGTGTCTTGCTGTGCATCCTTTATGATTGGGGGTTTATGAACCGTGCAGGTCACAGAATTATTCTCAGCTTTGGTTAATTCTTCCGTATAGCAAAATCCTTGGGCTCTTCAACACCAAGAGATTTCTACAGCAGCTTTGTGTGTTCACATTATATTCTCAAACAGAAACATAATCAACACATCTGTTGGGGAATTCGGTTTTACTTTTTGATTTACTTCCATCATGTCTTGAAACTTTTGACTGCACCTTAAAAAAAATGCTAGGGGAAGGGAAGCAGAAGACATTGGCAGCTGTTTAGTTTTCTGTTGGATCTTTCCACCCAGAAAGGTGTTGAGGAGTTAACTTCGGACAGCGCTGCAAGCTCACTAGTAGAATATTGCTGCTAAAATCATCAGCAATAAAGAGGCCAAATTCACAAAAACTATATTGTTAACAGGCCATTAAAGTTGACAGGAGTTGTATTTATTTCTCTTGGCTCTGTCCTTTCAGGCTGTCTGCAAAATTCAAGTGAATGACACCCTGAAATGACTTAGGCTGCTGTTGAACAAAGCTAATTTAATCTTCAGCCTTTCACTTTCCGGGTCCCTTTCTCTTCCCACCCCTGCTGCCCCTAGCACACAGACCCCTGATATTGCCATGGAATGCTTTTGCTCTGTTAGTTCTGCATATTATTATTTTTAATTTTTTTTTGGTAACTGCTCTCTGAACCGCTGCGTGGAATTAGATTATTTTAAAAATGACCAAGCAAGCAGCCACCCTTCATTTTCAGGGACGTGTTGCGTATTCTGCACTGCTTATTACTGAAGCCATATAACTGTTCCTTCCTTTTCTGTGTTTCTGTATGGAAGAGATTCCTACTAAGGAGTAATGCAGATCTGGATAATAGAATACTACTTGTTCTGTTACGTGCAACAACTGTCTTGTCACAGGACACGTGTGCGCCGAAGGTTCATGCTGTTCTTCATCAGGGATTTATGTAATGCTGAAAATCATAATTACGGATGCTACAGTATTCTAGCTCTTTTTCTTAAAGGCTGAAGTTAAATGTCTAGGTGTCATTTAGCTTGAAATATCAGATCATCTTGGCTTAGTGTTAGTACAGTTGCACTAACACAGATCCTCCCAGATATCAATTTGCCAAAAAGAAGAGGAAAGCTGTTCTAGCTTAACTTCTCTGTTTTCCCACTTGCATCGCATCATCTGGTGCAGGTCACTTCTCATATAAGGCTGTTGCCTACATACATAAACCTCTAATTTAATAGCCTTATTGAAGTTGTCAAGTGAAGACTTTGAATTTGAAAATATAAGCCTAAGTGAACTAAACGCTTTGATGGTAAGTGTACAGGAAAATGAGTTCCTTCACTGAGTGGAGTATCTGATTTTGGTTGGAAAATGCAGGTTACTAAACTTCATGGAGTGTCAGGTTGTTAGAACCAGAACTTATTTTGTTCAGAAAGGAAAACAAACAAACAAAATAACCAAAAAACTTTAAACTTACAACCAATAGCAAAGAATGGCTTGTACCAACGAAAAAGTGTGGCATATGTCGTTCATGTCTCAGCATATCAAAGCAGTGAGTATGAGCAGGCTTGTTTCTTAGAATTGTCTTTGACTTTAGCAATAAGGATAATTTGTTTTGTTCAAGTTTTTTCTGTGCAAAAGACAGATTCCTATGATAAGTTGGTAACTGTCTCACCAGTTGCTGCCCCCCCATCCCCAAATAAATTTAACAATCAATGAACTTAAATTAATTAAAAACTTAACAACATCAATACTAACTAGCAGTAGCTATGCAAATACACAAAACAAACCCAAACAACCAACCCTGTGGGTTTTCTGTCCTTTGTTCACTTTTTTCAATTTTTGAAAATTGAAATTTGGGTTCTGGCTATACTAGGAAAAAATATTTTGAATTGGACACAAATTCCAGAAGGAAAGGAAGAGGAATCCTTGCTCAAAAATAACTTTTATCACATTTGTTTATTGCTATTACTTATCACCAGTTATGGTCTGCTCTCAAATGACTTTTGAGTCAGCGTCTCTGGTGTTGCTGTCTATTGCCTGAGTTTGCACTGGTGTTTCTTGCAGACTTTTGCTCCTCAGCTGACAAAGTGTGGCTTTCCAAAGGTTTGTTTCAATTTACAATCTCTTAGCAGTTGCTGGAAGGGAAGGGGGAATGGATTATTAGCTATATTCAGCAGAGCAAATGAGAACTATTGATGAATGCTTGCGGAAGTTGTAATGAACACTGGAAAAGGGAAACCTATTGAGAAGCTGATGGTAGCTTTCAGTGGAAATTCAAAGAAGGGAAAAGGCAAGAGATTGCCTCTTCTCTCTTGAGAACCATGAGCTGTGGTGTTCCTAGGCCAACGTCGACATGTACTCTTGGCGAGCTAAGAAACTTGCCATCAGAGCGACGTCGCCGGGTTTCTGTTTAAGCCTGTAGCAAGCGCAGGTGTAAGCAGGCAGTTGTAACGAGTAACGTGTTGGCAGGCAGCGCTCAGAGCGGGACGCCGCTCTGGGGAAGGTGGCACTGAGGAAGGCTGGCAGAAAACAAGGCTTGGTTCCTGCTGCCGGCACAGCCAGCGTGGCAGAGCTCCTGCCCGACAGCCGAGCAGACCAGCAGGGCAGCTGGGGCCAGACAGCTGGAGCCGAGGCTGCCCCAGCACTGGCAGGACTTCGCTGACGACGCACAAGCCCATGGGGTCCGACCACCACAGGTAGAGCCAGATGCTGCTAGCTGCCTCTGTTGGGAGACCCAGATATGGCCAGCAGTGAATTGGGCCCATGTCGGGCCTGTTGGTGCCGTCATGGCCCTGACACATAATACCTCTATGGGAGGATGGTGCTCAGTGGGAATCATTGAGCTAGCCTCATCGGGGTATTTTGCTTCCTTGAGGAGCAGCACCATTCAGCCCCTGCTGAGACTGAATGGACAATCCCTCTCTTTCTCCCTACTCTTCATCCTGTCCACCAAAATTGACTGGCAGCCTCTGTTCTGCAGTTAGATGCAGCTGGGTTTGACAAGTGTGGATTTTGGTGCAGTAAAACGAAGTTGGTGTCTTATGCTTTTCTTTGTTTTCTTCTGCTGTACTGGTCTGTGGGGCACTAGTCACACCGCTAATTGGAAAAATTTATCCAAGAGTATCTTCAAGCCAGAAGAGAGGGGCTGTTGGCAACTCCAGCTGAGGCTGCATCTGGCCCAGGATCCTCTCCTGCCATGAAACATTTTAAGTGGTTTCCTGTGAGTCATTACCCGAGGTGAATCAATATGTATTTCTATGAGTGTTAGAATTAATGAAGATTGGTCTCTGATGGATTTGTATCTTATGATTACATTCTATGATGTCTACTGAAGTACAAACTCCAAATGAAACTTCTTGTGCAATTCAGGCACTGAAAATATCTTTCTGTGCAGATTTTCTGTTAAGGATGACTGCATGTTATAGCTTTTCCTTTAGTGGAGGCACTGACTGGGGTCTCTTTTCTTTCCAGTTTCCTATTTCCATGAAACTTATGGACATAATGACCTTGGAGATTTTTATCCTTCTGTTTAATGTGTTTGAAATTGGTTAGTAGGTTCAAAGATAACTGGGGAATGGAATGGCAAATTATCACACGCAGGCATAGTGTAATTGCATGAGACTTGCTTCTTCAAGAAGCCAGATCAAAAAGAGCTGGGAGAGGTATCCTACAGAGAGACTGCCTAGACTGCAGGGACTAGAAGGCTGGAGAACAAGGCTGGGATCTATTCTGTTTGTAAATAGAAGCTAAGCTCAAATAAACAAGTATAATTTAACTCTACAGAGCCTAAGATTTTGTTTGCAGAGCATATTTGGAAAGGTAGGGCCTTATTCCTAAAGCTTTATTCACTAGATTGGGGTGCCCTGAACATAATATTTAATGTACTTATAACTGGCAGTTGCAACTCAGGAAAGAGCTCTTGGACTTCTCATGACTGTCTGGACAGCTCTCTGAAATCCATTAGCTCAGTTTACAACAGAAGCAAACAAAAAAGTTTAAAAGAAAAAATAAATCTTGACCATCATCAGGAAGAGTTTTAAAGACAAAATGGAGTGCATTATTTCTCTGTTGTGTAAAATCTTCATGCACTTGCATCTTGAGTACTGTGTGCAGCTTTGTCCTCCTGACCTGAAGGAGGATGTATTACCATTGCAGAAAGACTAGAGGGAATGGCAACTAAAATGATATAGTGGATGAACCAGACTTTGAGGAGGGACTTAAAAGATCCCGGTTTCTTCAGTTTGGAGAAAAGGTTGCAAAATCATGAAGGCAACAGATAAGTGTTGTTGGAGCTGGTTTTTTTCAATTCCAAAATGCAAGAATTGAGGGGCACTAGATGAAAACATTAGTAGATAAATTTCAAGGACTCAAAGTATTTTATACTGCAGGTTGTGAACTTCTGGCATTTACTACCACAGGAAACTGTGGAGATGGATAGTATCATCAGGCTCAAGAGAGTTGCATCCATTTACGAACAACAGCTCCATAGATGGACAGTAAAAGCACAGGGGAGGTTAATACTGTTCATCATTCCTAATTCATGAAGTCTGGATGCTGGAGGAGGGAATAGACTGTAGAATGTGGGCCTGTGGTATTCCTGAGAAGCATCTCTTGCTGCTCTGTTACAGAGACAGCACTGGGCTCAATGATCCATTGGCCTGGACTGCTGGGACATTCTTTAAGTTCCTGTAGCGTCCTGGGCCCACATGTAGGGCAAAAACTAGCATGTGGATTGGAAGTGATGGTGTATAAACCGACAGTTAGATTCCCTACTTTCATCTGGTCTGTGTCAAAGGCAATAATCAGTTGCTCCCATGTGCCTATCTGGCATGACTATAAAGCCAAGAGGCAACAGATGCAACCATGTTAGGATCATTGCTTGAAGAACAGGTTATCAATTTTTCTCAGCCTGCCTTTGCATGTTATTCTGAGCTGCATGTTTAACCATGGCTAAGTGCAGAAGACAAACGTTGGTGACAATTCTTTCTTACAGTGAAACTTGTGAATTTGCTTAAGCATATACCGTTAACCAGATTTTCTTCTTTGACAACAAAACGCCTCCTGTTGCAGCCCTGTGCTATAACATTATTTAGTTAAATAATGAAGTATGTAGAACAAAGTGACTGATTTGAGAGAGAAAAGAGATTTGTATTCATATGCTGGTAAACAAAATTAGCACAATGCATTTTGTGTGTAGAATCATAACACCCTAACCTCAAAGTGAAAATGCTGGTAGTCTGGGGGTGGTAAGCTCTTTCTGAAGCAATTCTTGAAGTATTTTCTAAATGGTTTTGCAAGAAGTAACATCAAATTAAGAGCTCATTTCTAAGCCAGGTGCTAAAATAAAAAGGAAAAAAATTGGTTCTAATATGGTGCCTCTCAAGGTGCTGTTCTTTTCTCATAGATAGCAAGAAAAACAACAGGAAAAATCTTCTTTGTGTATGTTATACATTGTAGGCTGTTGCTTTGACTGTTTCACATCATGCCAAATCTTTTTTTAAAAAAAAAAAAAATCAAAATGAGTTTTTCATCAGCTTCAATGGCCACAGTAAATAGCAGTCCTGTTTTCAGCTGGGATAGTTAATTTTCTTCCTAGTAGCTGGTATAGTGCTGTGTTTTGGATTTGGGATGAGAACGGTATTGTTAACACACTGATGTTTTAGTTGTTGCTGAGCAATGCTTACAATTAAGGACTTTTCAGCTTCCCAGGCCCTTCCAGGGAGGAGGCATGAGCCTTCTGCAGGAGGTGCACAAGAAGCTGGGAGGGTGCACAGCCAGGACAGCTGACCCAAACTGGCCAAAGGGATATTCCATACCATATGATGTCATGCTCAGTATACAAGCTGGGGGGAGTTGGCTGGGGAGTGCCATGGCTTGGGAACTAGCTGGGCATCGGTCAATGAGTGGTGACCAATTGTGCTGTGCATCACTTGTTTTGTATATTATTTAATCATTATTATTAATTGCATTGTTGTCCTCCTTTTCCATCCTATTAAACTGTTTTTATCTCAACCCACGAGTTTTACTTTTTTTAAGTTCTCTCCCTTATCGCACTGGGGGACAACTGGGTGAACGGCTGTGTGGTTGTTTTAGCTGCCTGCCGGCTTAGACTACGACAGTATTTAAATAACATGAAAGCCTAAAATTCTTTGGAAAGTCCAGTGGGTACAAGTCTGTAAGTATTTATTGGTTAGTACTTTCAAAGTGCTTTGGGGACAAGAAAATCCTTCGTCTTTTTACAGAACCAGATACCTTACATGTATGGAGCCTTTTTTGTCCTAATTAGTGAAACTTTTCATGGAGTAAATTAAGTCTTGGAGAAACATGTTCTTTCAAAACCAGCTGTTCTTTCTGCAAATGTTAGTCCTCCAACTGTTCTTCGCTATCTATCAGTCCATTTAAGGGCTAAAATAAGCTGGCTTCACACTCAGTGGTTCTTAATGCCATGAATCATTCATTATAATGGGATTGTTACTAATATAAATAAGAATACAAATCAGAAAGGAAACATATGGTTGTTGATTTTCTTTTTTTTTTTTTTTTTGGTGTGCATCTCCTGGAAGAAGTAAGGTAAAGAATATGAACTAAGAGACAGAGATTCAGACATGGAAATAAGAGAAAACTCTGTATAAAGGATGCTGAGGAGAATAATGGGAGGGCAGTGATGGTGGGGAGAAATAATTGAATTATGAGAAGGGTTTTTTAATATTTCTGGTGAAAGAACCTGCAAATTTAGTAGCATCCTGGAGAGTAAAATAAGTGGTTAATCTTGCCTCTGATATGACATAAACCAACGTAAGACATAAAGAGATCACTAATGGGCAGAGGGCCAAGAAGATTAAGGTTTGGACTCTGAGAGGACTTCAGCTACAGCAGGGACAGTGCCAAGCACTAACTCCTACTGCTAGCCCAGCCCAAAAGTCTGCGAAGAGCAGATAGCTCCTTACTTCCCTGGAGATGCCAGGGCCATGCCAGATCTTGGTATGCCTGTTATTTCCTTGATTTCCCTTCAATCAAGATGTTTTACATCAGATGCAGCCTATAGATCTGGTCCAAAGTGAGCAGAGATGATCAGCATGACCAGAGGTGGCAGAGGCTGGCCAGTCTGTCCCTGGGCAGCATATGACTGGTGATGAGAGGTGGGAGTTGAGGTGCCTCCCCAGGGCAGCAAGTCAGGACAAAAGGATTAGTTAAATACCACATTATTTCTGCCAAGAGAAACATATTTACTGTCAAGTCCAAACCTCTTTGCTCTCAGTGTTCACACTGACAGTGAGAATGAATCTTCTGTGTTGAGAGCCTTGTGTGCTAGTACAAGGGCTGTCCCTCTATCCCTCTTCTGGTGCTGGTATAGCAGTGTGGATGGGCATGTACAGCAGAGGACCTCAATAGTCCATCCTAAATGTGACATAAGGTTTTGAGAAATCTGCCCTTGCCATTGAGGGGTGGGGGAAGCCGCAGCCAGGCCCAGGGGTGTTGGCTACGCTAGTTTGTGAGAGAAGTGTGGTGGGTGCTCTGGGCTGGTTTCTGACAGGCATGTGTAGGGTGGTTGTGCTGCCTAGCTCAGGACAGGGTGCTGCGTGGACCACCAAATCCCAAGGGTTTCCTCCCCTTGGTGAGTCATTCGCAAACGTGCTCTGCTTTTGCCATGCTGGGAAGCTGTGCTACACAGAGGACAGGATAGGACTGAATGAGGTGGGATGGCATTAGGGAAAGGAAATGGCATTCTTTGCCTGTAGATGACTCTAGAAAGAGTTAATGGCCTCACTGAAACTGCTGCTGGCAGTCAGCGAGCAGAACTTTAGTTTGACTCCCCTAGGATGTGATGAGTGGGGGCAAAAGTAACCGTAGAAACGGCAGGCAGCAAAATAAATGGAGAGCCATGCTGGGATATTGCTCTAGCAGTTTATGGACAATAGTAGGAAAACACATATAGTCAGTAGCCACAAAAAGAGGTGAAATGGATGAGGACTGAACAGAGATAAGGAGACTCAGAAACACTAAAAACAATTTTGGTTGAATAGTTTGGCTATATGCCACTTTAGACTGCTCAGCTGGTAATAATGAGAAGTAGAAGAAACAGATTTTGAAATTTTAAAAGCTCTGCCTAGCAGTGAAAGGACACAGAGAGACAGACAGATAGACAGAGGTAGGGTTAATAGGGGCTGGAGTAAGAACGAGCTGAGTAAGGGAAAATAATGAGAAGAGGATGAGACATTAACAGTGAGAATAGGAAGACAAGGATGATAATTGAGTAGCTTGACTGTAAAAAGCAGATTGAACAGATGACCTGGATTAGAATTAACAATGTTATAACTGATGAAGCCTCACTCAGTGGAAGTTTCCAATTCAAAGTTCTGATAGCTTTAATATGCCCCTTCCCTATCCCCGGTATTTTTAATAACTATTTGGTTTGCATTTACTGCTCCATTAATGTGTAGTAAGTGGCAGAAAAAGCAAGACAGTATCTATCTGAAAGTTACAACTCCATTTAATTTTTGTGTTTCTCCTCTGATTGCTGTTCATCTTCTCTTCTCAGCCTTAGTCATAAAACAATGGGACTTCTGTTCAGATGTACCTTCATCTTATGAAGGTCTGCAAGGTGGCAGGGTGGCCCACGTGGCCCTTTAGATTTTCCAGAGATCCTGGCATTAGACGTCACATCTATGGAAAGAGTATTATTTTTCTTGCGTAGATATTTGTTTCTTAAGAGACTGTGTCTGTAAAGTCTGAATTGTAAAGTCCTTCCCCTTCAACAGTCCATAGGTCAAACAAGCATGCACAAGGTATCTCAACTTTACATTCAGCGTCAGAGTTGGAAGTGACGTTTCTTTCTTTGGGTAGGAAGTTCAGTGAATCTGAATTCAGAGGCTGTGATGCCCTACTGAGCACAATTTAAAGTTATTGTGCCCTTCTTCCTTTTGACTTTGCTGAGAGTTGCCTATAGGTACTGGTGATCTCTCTGGCAAGAGCAGTTTAGGACTCTCAGTAACGTGTCCAAGGACTATGTTCCTGCTCCCAGTAGGCTTATTTCTGACTTGTCCCTCAAATGATCCCCATGCTTGATGGTGCCAATATTCGATAGCTTTTGTGCTTTGTTCATCTTCTCCAGGCTAAATAGTTCCAGCAGTCTTAACCTCTCCTTATAGGAGAGATGCTCCAGTCCATCATCTTTGTATGTTCATCTCCAGTATGTTCATGTCCTGTTCAACCAGATGTGGTGGCTTTTGCATTCTTTGGTTTGTTTGCATGTTTTTTGGCTTTTTCTGATACTACAATTCCTTTATTTTTTTTAAAAGCTAGTGAATACCACCTTTATTTTCAGGCTATTACTTTTAGACAGCTCCCCTTGACAATTTCAAATATGACATGGATGCTGATCTCAAATCTAGATCACAATTGTAAAACAACTTTTGCTTGTGTCACTCAGGTACAAATACTATTCAACTATATATTCTGTGAATGCTCACCAATAAGCTTCAGACATAAGTGCAAAATTTTACATGTTGTAACGTCCTACTCCTTGCTTGTCGGATAAACATTGAGGCCCACCTTTAGAGAATGCAGCAAGAAATAAAGTAGCTCACCTATCTTTATTATAGTTGCTTCTTAGGAAAAGAAACTAGTGTTTGAAGAGAGACTTAAAATAAAAAACTTTATTAGAATTTCTTCAGAAAGGAGATTCCTGTCAGGAACTCTATTGTCTCCTTTTATTGATAATTTGGGAAATTTAGTCTCAGCTGTAGACTGAGTATTCAAGTAAGCTGTTGAGTCAAGGGTGAGGATTTGGCCTTCAGTTGCAGAATGGCTTAGTCTAGTCTTAAAAAACCCCACAAAACAACAACAACAAAACTTCCAACTGGAAGTGTGTAGGCTCCTATATCACCACCTGATGTTTACTCCAGCCTTGTGGTTGTTTCCATAAAAAGACAGCACCGTCATATGTTGGTGTTTTCAATGGAATTCAAGACAACCCAGTATTTTCCAGACTTGAGAGTTACTATTAAACAATATTAATTAGTAGTTTTAATCAACTACAGCTTCTTGAAGTATTCCATTTTAAACTGCAAACAAGTATTCTGCTGGATCAACTTAAATATCGCAGTGATTGTATCACCTGTTGCCATATTAATAACTGAAAGACCATCAGATGTTTTGTGTTCTGTTGCTTTGGGGTTGATCAATGACACCATACTATGAAGTCCCAAGGAATTTCCTGGGCATCAGTTGAAGAATCACATTTTCTCATAGTCAGGAATTCCTGTTGCCTTGTTGTTATTGCTATTACAGCCTTGTTTGGTTTGGTGGTTTTTTGTTTGGTTTTTTTTTTCCCTCCTGATGAAAAACCCCCCACAATATGGGTTTTTTTTTCCCTTAAAGCAACGTTTCACCTGTGTATTGCTCTGGTGAACATTGAATTTGTAGTCCTGTTGCCTGCGTTCTCTCATTCTTCCAAGTGTTGACAAAACAGCTTTGGCACAACTTCAGTAACTATTTAAATCTTGCACACAGGTGATTCCCTTAGCTTCAATGTACTTATTTTCTTAGTTAAAACTAGATATTTGCTGAGGCCCCTGTAGGTTTTGGTTCATTTTTTTTGTTTTCTTTGTAAAAAGAAGCAGTTGAGGTCAATCATCATAACAATAGTGCAGTTAAACCATGGGTTTGAGCTTACAAAAATAAATGCTTTCCCCCTCTACTTTTTATGGAAGATATATTTTTATATATTCTTTATTTCAAAATATAGATCTATTTAGTCATAATATAATAATATACTTTTATTATTTTCTATTAAGAAATTTAGAACTTGCTGACTGTCCTGGTTTTGGCAGGGATAGAGTTAATTTTCTTCCCAACAGCTGGTATAGTACTGTGGTTTGGATTTAAGATGAGAATAATGTTGATAACACACTGATGTTTTAGTTGTTGCCAAGTAGTCGAAGATTTTTCAGCTTCTCATACTGCTCTGCCAACAGGAAGGCAGGGGGCACCCAAGAAGCTGGAAGGGGACACAGCCAGGACTTTTCCTTATTTTAATTCATTAAGTTTCATTTCATTAGGATAGTAAGCTAGCAATGAAGTGTTGAGTGGTTATAATGGGAGCAGCATGTACAGGGTCAGACAAAGTGTGACCTCACCTAAACTAAATAAGCACTTAGAAATGAACCGATGTTCTTTAGCACTGAAACATAACCACTAGTATGTCATTACAGCATTCATATCACTATATTATGTTTAATTTAGAAGAACCCCATGTATAATCGTTTGTTCATTAATATCTAGCTACACAGGGCAACTGAGACAAAATACTTAAATATTTCTAGCAACAGTACAGGGGTCTTACCCCCTTCGTTTTGGGTTTTTTATGTGACTAACTCTGATAGTACAACACTCTGCCTGCGTACCCACAGGGACGGGCTTTCCCCCGTGTGCTGCTTCCCTCTTCACATCAGGGATGCTCCTGCCCTTCTGCCATCATCTACCTTACGCGCCATGCAACCTGTCTACAGGCTTCTTGTGCTCTGTTTTGCCCTAAGCCAGATCTGGTCTGAAAGTGCTGTGCTGAGGTTAATATAATAAGCCCTTCTGAGAGCACAGCACTTTTTGAACCGGAGCCGCTTCTGTCCACCTTAGCAAGATTGCCTGAAAGGCTTATAGACAGCCCATTTGTTAGTGTGCAAGGTCTGAGTATAAACATTATTTAACTATGTCAAGACCCCATTGGAGGGGAGGAGAATTAAAAATTTGGGGTGTGACGATGATTCAGGTTTAGCTTTTAATCACATTAACACTGCTCTTTCTATAACTCATCTAGATTAATTGCAATGAGGTTGGTCAGCAGCAGTAAAGTGTTCCGAACAAGGTAAAACATCACATCTTCCTGCTTGGAAAAGGGCAAGGCATCATAGAGAGCTATAAAATCAGGACTGGCACAAAGAATGGGAGTGTGAAATAATGTAATTACTGTTTCTCAAAATATAGGGACTCGAGTCAGCCAATGGAATTATTTGATTTAAAACTAATTTCAGTACTTTTTCACAAAATGTACAATTATTTAGTGAATTCATTCCCTGTGCAACCTTGCAAGGGCCAGAAATATAAATGGGCTTCTAAAGCAACTCTATGAATTCATACAGACTAGCTCAATTGGTGACTAAAAAACCCGTCTGGTCTGGATGCAGACTCAGGAGGCCCGTGTCTTACTACTGCGAGGATATACATGGATCTTTTTTTAAAGCAATATCTGCAAACATCTTCAGCTGGCCGCTGAAGGAGGAGAGGATGTTGGCTCAGCAGACTGGTGTCTCGGTATTGTAGTTGTCCTTGTGCTTCCTGAGTCCCTCCCTGCTCCGGCTTCTGACAACACCGTCCCCGGATGCGTGTGTCTGTCTGCTGCTGGCAGGGGCCCAGATGAGTACCCCACAGCACAGAATAAGATGCAGGACTAGACCTTCCTCTCAGCTTTTGAGAGGTGCAATAAAACCAGAGCCTGGCTGACTGCTCTGCTTTTTAGCCATTTAGCTGAACCCACAGAGAGAGGCTTTGGTGAGGTGTTGAGAGAGGTCAGCGATGTGGAGGATGGCATTTGATTTCACCCTCAAACGCTGGTTGTTTCATTTACGTGTTGGTGACCTGGTACATTGCTGTCCTGTGCCAGACCGAGGAATGATGATCCCATTTCTTGTGTGCTTGGAACCGTACAAAACAGCATAGTCACTACAGACTTCACACTGCCTTTATTCCTCTAAACATACAGCATTGACAGATGACTGTCAATACTAGGTGACTACAATTTTAGTGTTCACGGAATAAAACGTGGACTCAGAATTGTATCCTGTAAGATTTCTGGGGAGGGAAGCTCAAAGTAAACTGTGATTGCTCTCTCATACCTAAATGTAAAAATCTAATGAGAAAAAGCCATGATATGCCACCAGCTTTGTCTCAGCTCTCCCTACTTATGGTAGCAGGGAATAGGTTAAAAATTGATAATACTGAATGACTTATCAATAGCAGTTATCATTTGTACGTTCAAGGTATGTATATTCAAAACTGGTATATTCACAATCTACCTTACCTTGATTTCAAAGCATGCTTAAGTGTTTTTGAAATCTTCAGTAATTACCTTAATTTGTAGATACTTCGGAAAAATGGGGTCATGACATGTTTACAAGTGAAAATTTCTTTGTAGGAGTTTATTTTCTTTACTGTGCTTTTTTTTTTTTTAGATTCTATAATATTTTAAGTGTCTAGAAAGATGTTGTGTACATTATGAAACATAATTAATATTAGTCCTGTGAGCATGTTTTTATATTAATAGGAAAGACTAAAAAATGGATTTAGGATTTTAGCCCTGGTGGGACTGGGACACTGAGCAGAGTGACGTCTGTCCTGGTGTGACTTCTGAGCTTGCCAAATGCGTGGATGGCACCGGGCCTCTCACAAGCTCTATTTGGAAGGTGCAGTGGTGTGTCTGTCAGTGCCTACCACCTACCTGACAGCTTACTGGTAACAGGAGGTTACCAGTAAGTGACTGGTTATAGCACTTAACCAGGAAACAGGGGGCACAGGCTCTGCTCCTCTGTTCAGCTTGAGGGTACTCCACACCCCCAGGGCTTGCCCTGGCTGCCACCCATGCTGAACAGCAGTATTTTCCCCTTCTCCTGACAAGCTGGGCCACTGGAGGGGGAAAAATTAAAAGAATCCCTTTAACTATACCAGAAGGCATGGGGTGCCAGAGTCCAGCAGTCCAGGCAGTTCGTTGGGCACTGCGGCTCCTCATTCCCCAAACACGGTGCACAGGATTCTTTCTGGTTTCATTTCCTGTAACTTTTATGCATTTTATTTTAAAACAGTCATTGAATAAAGGCTTCTCAAAGTTTCTTAGATGGTGCAAGCATGGAAGGGAAATTTGGAAATATATGTAAAAAGAATTAGGGTTATTCTTTGTAATGTTCAATACTTGAAAACTATGTGAAACACAAAAATAATTTGTCTTGCTGTCAAAATCAAAGCTTCCTGCACGGAAATATGTTTGCATTTGGTTTTCTGTTTTTCTAATCATTAACTAACTATTAAGCTGTAGATTATGGCACTTAAAATAAACAGTGGAGTCGTATCTCTTCTGATATAAAATCTACAGTCCTCATTTTGCTGCAATATGTGTTGTCCTTGTTCAGCAGTGGATACACAGACCATGCTAGTTAGAGAGAATGATGGCAGAAACATACAGAAAGCATGCTGTTTCAATGTATATACTTCTAGCAATGTCTAGGGTAATAAAAGAGTGGCAGGGCCCCATGAAATGTAGATAGATGATTGTTTATGATTTCAGGAAACCTGAAGCTTATCTTCATTCTTGCCTCAGTCTTTCCAGCTGTTGGCCACCTGGATATCAACCAAGACAACTTTGTCTGATATCGCATATACTTATGTATTTTTATAAGGGCATGTTAGGCATGTATAAAGATCCATTAGATCTAGTCTTGTCTATGCCTAGTTACCTGACGTATTTATTTAACTATTCCAGAGAAAGTGAGAGCGTGATTCAAACACACAAAATGAAGCTTTTTAAGTTTTAAGCTTTTAATAACGTAGTCTGGGACTTCTGGTGGTTGAATAGTTCTAGATAAAAGCAGAATGAAAGGTGAACCCATAAAGAAAAGGTTTGAGACATCAAAAGACACCTTTGTAAGCAATAGAAGGTACTGTCAAAGGGAAAATGATATTACATTCAGAAAGATCAGGCACCTTTGAGAAAAAGAGAAACAAATACTATGGAAGACAAGGAACTAAAAATATTAGAAGAAATTTAAAGAGAAAAGTATACTAAAGGTAGCAAAGAAAACACTTATAAAACAGCCTTTTTTTTTCTTTTTCTTTTTTTCTTTCCCTTTAATTCTATTTGGGCAAATAAAAGGAGTTTGGAGACCAAAGCTAAGATAGGTTTCACACTAATCTTTTTTAAAAAGGAGATGGGAATGAAGAGGACGTTGAAGACTAAAGAAAATTAGGGCAGTAAAAGAAGCTAACGGAGAAGAGAACATAAATGAAATGGAACAATGATAAAAGGGTTGGTTTTGCTGCTTCTTTGATATTTGAGATGAGTATTTAGGATTTTTAAATAGGTTGCATAACTAGCAGTGAGAGCAGTAGTAAGCTTCAGTAATTGAGCTTCTCTATTGTTTTGAAAGGACATTAAAAGCAATCCAGTTCCTTGACTCACTACTTCAATGCATTATAAATCTCTACACAGAAATACATAGTGGGCCTACAGATGATTGCTTGCTCATAGAATGAGGACAAAAGAAATGGTTCATGGCTCAGGTTGTGCTATCAGAGAGAAACAGGGAGATGGCAAACATCAGCTCTAGCCAATACAGTTTTCTGGGCTCTCTGTGTGTTGCCTTCTCACAGAAAGTTGATGTGAAGGGATCGGATACACTTTTCTGGAGGTTTACATGAACAGAAACAGGGAAAAGCTGAGCTTGGACTATTCATTATTTACAGGCTTCCAGTCAATCTGTTCTTGAATGAATGCTTAATTTGAAGTATGCTTAGAACTAAGATCTTGGGGAGAAAATTTCAAGAACAGAGCAAGGGATTACTGGGAAAGCAGGCAGAGAAGAGAGCAAGGAGAAAGAAGCTATCATGTGCCACCTCAGGGAGTTTGTTGGAATTGGAGAATAAGTGCAAAATATAGCACAGTCCTAAATAAGCCTTCATGAAAACATACCAGAAGCTGACAAGACTTTATTCCTTGACTTTTCATTCTTTTGAAAATGACTTTTCATTTCTTTGAAAAGTTTTTACTGAGGTGCATGGTGTGAGAATTGGAGATGGTGCTTACTAAATGAAATAGGACTCTGACTGGATATAAGGTGGGTTTGTGTTTTGTTTTCTTTTGTGAGGATTGTTGGATATTGGAACAGGTTGTGCAGAGGTTTGAAAAACCCTGAGATACCTAATGTGAATTCAATGTTTACTTTGCTTTGTGGAGGAGGCTGGACTGCCTGAGGTCCCTTCCAACCCAAATGATTCTGTGAGTCTGTGTGTTACACCTGCTCTGTTCCCTTTATCGGCCAGGAGGAGAATAGGAGCTGGGGCCTAGTGGTTGTGTCCACACTGAACCTTGTATATGGAACTTTAAATGCTACCAAAACCAAACAACGAAACAAAAAAGGGTACATTCCTTTTCCCTGCAGTTCTGATTGTTACTGGTTCTCACATATAAAATAAATGCAGAATTAAAGAGTATTTATTGCTTAGAATTGTTTTAGCCAGATCCTAAACCCACTGCAGTCCAGAGAAATTTTTCCTTGGATAGCTCCTCTGTAAAGACCTCTTACAGCAGCCTAGCAAAATCAAAGGACACCAGCTGGAAACTTTAATAGCAAATTTGCGGCAGTGCTGGTTGTACATCTGGCTGGCAATATCACTGCTGGGGAGAGTTGTCCCGTCTGTCCAATGACTCTTTTCTTTCATGAGACATCAACAATGCTGTGCCACAGTACAGAACCTGGCAGGCACAAATGTGGTTGAGAAGCTGTTAAGGGTGATAATTGGGTAGATTATCTTGTAATAGCTATCTGATTATGTAGAGTATTGCAGATATGGTGACCCTGATTTACGAGGATACTTTGGTAGTGCATATCCTCAGTAGCCATTGGCTGGTGGCATGTTCATGGAGTAGCATGGAATATTAACATTTCCTGCAAAAATCTTGGAAGAAGGATTAATGGAAAATAATGTATGTGTTCTTTGCTGTGGCATGTATAAGGATCTAGAATGAATAAGGACTCTGAGGCTGTCACATGCAAAATGTGTCTCAGCTGGTTAAACCTGAAGCTGATTTTTCTAAAGAGCTGAGTAATTCACTAAGTGCTTTCCTTTCAAAATGTGGGTTAGTGAAATCACATACAGCTTGGCATTAGTTCTCAGGGCGTAAAAAGGTTCTGTTCTTTATGGCAGGTTAACATATATGAACAACTGGGCTGAGAAAGAAGGGTAAGTGTAGGTCCCTAATGGTTTCATAAATTTTATTACAGATACAATGTCTAGACAGTTTACTGATGAACACTTTGCAGCAGGAGTACTGCTTAATTACATGATGGGTTTTGTTGAGAACTGGTCCAGAAATGCCCCTATACTTGCCCTCGGACAGTTTCAAAAGTTTTTCCTCCCCCTTTCTGTCAATTCCCAGTTTGTAGCTGTTTTTTTGTCTGTTTACCTTTCCCTCACCTTTACTTCCCTGACTAAAGCCACCACTTTGCATTTACAGTTGTTAGTGAAAGCATCATTATATTTTTTGGTTGAAACCTAAAAGATTTCTTACCAAAAATCCTGGTTTTTTTCTAGAAAATGTTTTGATGAAAAAGCATTGATGAGCTTCAGTTTTTATGTCTTTCTTTAAAGCACCCAGTATTGATTGGCTACTGGTGCATGCATCATGCTTGGCTCTGTAGAGGAATATCTGTAGGCAAAACCTATGTTTCTTCATAATGGAAAGGTCGTCTAACACCAGTCAAATTTCAGATTAAACTTTTCCTTTTTGGAAATAAAAGAAGAGTTTGATTATGGGTCTGAGGCAGAAAGCAAGAATGGCAGGCTCAAATAGCAGTGTTTTTATCAAGGAAGAGGATAAGTCATCTTCAGTCTTACTAGAACTACAGTTATTTCTCCTTTCCTCACTAAAATATTGCTAGTAAATCCAGGGTCACTCTACCAGACATGCAAAACTACATCCACTGTATAGAAGATCCTTTGCCAGTGATACGTTCTGTTTTATCATAAGTTGAGGTTACTTAAAGACAAGAGAGTAGAGGGAATGATTATCAAAAAGGAAATCTGCAAGAAGTTCAGCATTTCTCACCACACTTTTTTCCTTTCTTCTTTTCTAGGAAAAGTAGTTGCAATGACAGACGCTGATCTTCTGACACAACTTTTAGTTTGCTGCTAGACTGAATGTTGTGGGTTTCTTAATATGTGGGGTTTTTTTTTCTTCCCAATTATGTACAGTTTCTTTTGGCAAAAGGAAGCACTTCAACTAGACTGAACTTTGGGATGTGTCAAAACGTAAAGCCTGTGGGGCCTTTTGCATGTTTATGTTGCTTTTGCAAACACGCACAATGCCAGCTGTGCAAAATGTCCCCTGCTGCCTGAGGCTGGGCAGGAAACTGCACCCTGTCTTCCTACGCTTGGCTATGCTGATCCGTGTTTGTGATTGCCAAGCGCGATTACTGCAATTCATTGCACTGAAAAATCAAATCGTTAGCCAAGTCAATAGACCTAAAGGGAGAAATGGAAGTTTTCAGAGAGCTCTCTGGGTTTACTGGAATGCAAACTAAGAATGCTTGGTCCAATGTTAACATGAGACATCTCTATCCCATAGCAGCTTCCTGGCTTTTGCATGAGCACTCTTCCACAAATCTAACAATAACTAAAACCAAAACCAAACCAAAAAACCCTCTAGTTCTGTTAAATAGATTCTGACATATCAAAAATTAGAACAGAAGTGTTAGGTATTTTCATGCTCTGTAAAAGCCAGCAAGAAACTGTGGCCTTCACTGGATTTGCTTTGTAGTTCTGCTACTCATGGACACCTGTAAATATTCTCCCTATGCCGATAAGGTTCACTGGTGCTTTCTGCCCTGTAAAACTGGGCTGTGTTGTTTCTTGGTTGGTGCATTCACCAGCTACACAGTGTAGGTGAAACCCAGAGGTGTTGATGTCCCTTACCTTTTACACATAATGCGGTTTCTTCCTGACGTGCCCTGTGCAGTCAGTCTGCTGTAGCCCCCAGCCATTCTTGTATTCCACGTTAGGCAACAGTAAGCCATGTCCTGGGCAGCACTAAGCTTTACAGTCATGCCTTGATAAGCTTGATATATTTAGCTATCTGGAGTTTTCTTTATTAACAGAATAACATATATCCTGGAGTGTCTTGTTGCTGTCAGTGAGTGGATTAATTATTTTTACATATAGCTGTATCTGGACAGAGAATATACTTTCTCTAAAAATTTTTGTGTGAAAGGTCATGTGAATAATCTTCCCAGTGTGAAATAAAATGGGAAGAAAGAACACTGAGAAACAGTTAAAATATTTTCTTGACCATTTGAAATTTTACATGTCAACATTTTATTTGTGACTCTTGCTCTTCTTTTTCTTTTATGTTCTGTGGATTATTCGTATTTTCCCCCTTCTGCTGCCAAGAACTCAGATGTTAGTGCCAGTTCCTAAACTAACAGACAGTTTCAACTACTTTCTTCATATATAAAATAAACCTGAACTATTGAATGTCCCTGTTTACTTTCTCACTCTAGAAAGTGGGTTAAAAATAGCTAAACAGGGCTCATGCAACTACTAAGGAAGCAGGTTGGGATTTTGAGACTGTAGTCAGTTTAAATTGCTACTTTTTCATATTCTAACCTCTACTTATCCATTGCTTGTCTTCACGTCCTGTTCCCTCCAGAATACCTTAACTTTTTACCCTTTAAGCTTTCACTTTCCTTCACAATCAGCTATGGAAAGGGAGCGTGCATAGAGGTGTTTTACACTGACATGGTATATTTGTTTGTGGCACGTGATATTATGGTGTATTAAAATGTGCCATCCACTCAGTAATATTGTGGTTTTGTAAAGTTAGTGTCTCAGGAACAGTCATTTCTCCCAGAGGTTATTAATTTTGCCTGTGTATAATGAGGCATTTTATGGTTTTTTTTTAACCTAAGGTCTCTTTCACTTCAAAACCCTTAGAATTTGGACAAAAATGGAAGGGTACATACTTCAAAACAAAAATTACCCCCATGGCAATCAAGTATGAAAAAACATATGGGGTAAAAATGTCAAAATATAGCCCATTTTCAGTTTGACTCCTGCCCAGCAATAGTTTTTTGCTCAGTAGACAACATGAAAGATAATCACTTTATCTTTCTATCTAGTGAAAATAAGGTGTAATACCTATCAAACAATTGCTATGGAAGTATGTTTCAAGAAATGTTTATGTCCACTAGAACTGAAAAAACCGAACTGAATAGCAATGTGACTCTCTTCTGCCTAGAGGGTGTCCTTCAAATATTTTGCCATTTTCCCCCCTGTGATTACTCATTGCAGATGACTGAAAATGGGTATATTGTTTAATCAAAGTAATAGTGGTAGCTACTATCACACCTTTTGAACATTCAGTTGAAAGTCTTGTGCCATGTCTACAGTTTACATGTGCACGCAACTCCAGAGACCTGAGTTATTTGGTTGATGCCTGAGGACTAGTATCATAGGCAGTTAGACGTAGGAAGAAGACAGAAGAGGAACACCAAGAGATAAATTATTTACAGTTTTTCTCTCTCAGGTTTGATTGTTTGGTTTGTGGGTTTTTTTGTTTGTTTTTTGTTTGTTTGTTTTGGGGGTTTGGTTTTGTTTTCCATTCTAAAATATACTGTTTAACTCCTTTAGGTCATATTTCTTTTTTTTTTTAAAGAAAGGTTTATGCCTTGTAAATGTTCCTGCCATCTTACCTTTAGATGAGCCACAATATCTCTTATTCCCACATTCAAGCAAAGACACGTAAAATAAACACAAATCCTGAAGCTGTGTGTCAATGCCAATGCTATGGCCAGAAGTATGGCTGTAATTTGTGTTAAAATGTCTCACTTGTGAATTTGTCAGCTCAGGTACTTCCAGCAGCACTGCTGCTGTGGCACGAAGTGCAGTGCAAGCCACAAACTCTCCAGATCTGGGTAAATACTGAAGACTAAACTGCACCCGTGCCTTGGTTCTATGGCTGCAGGGCTAACAACATCCAATGCAAACAGTGCAAAGCTGGTTTTACAGTTTCTACATTAGGTGCAGTCGTATCTTTTATTACTTCATAGATGTACTCTAAGGCGTTGCACCCTACACGTAGTCTGTACAAGCTAAAACAGAGAACATCAAACTAAGCATTCATTACGTCTGTTGGTTTGGTTTTGCTTTTACTTGTGTTTTAGGCATTTAATTCCATATAAAATAAGCTGCTGTGGCAGGTTGTCTCTGTTTTACAAGGTTAAAGTTAAAAAGAATCATCATGAGAACTGAAATGAGATCCCTGCATAAACCTTTGAACATGAAAACAACCAAAAAAAAGTGTTTATTACAAGACTATATCCACTTCTCTAAAATCTGTGGTGCCTTGTGCTACATCCAACTCTTCTCTCCCTATCAGTACTGAAGGTCCAGATCGTCATCCTGGGAAAGGATGAACTATTGCTGTAACATACTTCTTTCTTCTACCTTTGGTGACTTAGTTCTTTGTTCATACCTGTTATTAAAACAAAAATCTAGGGAAGATTGAGATGATTCAGTCAAAGTGCTTTCCTGCTGAACTTTGCTTGCTGGAGATGACTATTTTATACCGGGTTCTGTGGAACAGGTTTTTTTCAAATGTCACTGATAAAATGACCTATTTCTGTTCTGCCAAAACCTTTATTGTCTTTAGACTTGTTTATTAGTTTATTTTTTTCTGTTTAACCTTCAGTATATAGATTGTTGGGAATGCAGAGTAAAATGAAAGAACTCTTCTATCACTATCCATCCCACATCTTTCTTTAAGGGAAGAAAAGAGGTTGATCTCAATTGTTATGCTTTTATTTTTGTTAACTCTGATAAAGTCCGATATGCAGGCAGTGCTCATTCATGCTCTGCGAAAGAAACAAGTTTTCTTGATATATCCTTTTATCTGACTGTAGCTGCAAACTGAAATGCTTTATGTACTATGTTTGTACATAATCAATGCAGAGACTGTATCGCTCCTTAGAATTGACCTCAGGAAAAGCTTAGTGGGAAGAAAAATCAAAATAATATTAATACCATCTCAATTTAAATGATAAGTAAATGTACTCAGGGGTTCCTCCTTGCACAACCTTAGTCTGGCAGCAGAGGAAGGGGACAGATGAAGGAGAGAAGCAGCACCTCACATGCACCAGGCTCAGACAAGTAGCTGGGGGATGAGAGAGTGAGGGGCAGTTTTAGGCAAAGCTGCTGCACCATGACAATAATTTATTTTCCTTTCCTCAATATGTCCCTCTGTGCTGGTCAGTTTGAGCAAATTTAAAATCTAGATTACTGTCTCAGAATTGGTGAGGAGCACACCAGTGACTGGCGCCGGCAGAAAGGACGAACATAGAGTAGAATGTAGTCCAAGGCCAGTAATGTCCACCTGCTCCTGAAGGCAAAAGCTAAGGGTGAGGTATTAGCAGCTCACAGGAGAGTGGGGAGACAACAATATCAACCCAGGGAAAGAAAGAAAAGGATGAAGTGACAAAGATTATATCAAAAAAGTAGTATATAGTCCCTGCTACAGATTTATGGAAATAATATGGGTCATCTGTAATTATTCAGATTCTGCTTTTAACTGCTGCTTGCAGAAAGTTCATTTTGACCATAACTCCCATTTTCTGCTCCTACAATGTGCCCTTTGTTACGTTTTCTTTCTTGCGATTAGCACCCGTAGTGTGCCTGTTGATAGTTCTCTTACTGCAGTTCATACGTCTTTTTCTCAGTAATTTCAATTGACTTTGAGTTTTTCAGGTGCTTTTCTAATGTGACAAACAAAAAAATACTGTAATTTCTCAGTTACTTCCAACTCTAGTTTCAATCAGATGACAAGGATAGAAAGCAGCAATGCTTTCACAGTGTGAAAGCATGTTCATTAAATTACATTACAGTTCTAAGTTATATTTCCTCTTTCAATAGTGTTGCATGAATGATTGTGATTGTGGGATCAGAGGCTAAAAGCTTTGCGTATTTGGAAGCCAAGATTATGTTTCTTTCCTAGAACAACATAAAAATCTAAATATAAGATTCAGTGGCCAATGGATAAATGATTTCTAACTGCATGGATTTAATATGAGGTGTTCTTAAAGCCAGGCAGAGATTATATTCATTTTCTGTGCAAGAATCTAAGTGTAAGTGATATTGATCATAGTATTCAAGAGCAACATAAAATAATTTCTCACAAATTGCTAGGGAAAGTGACTTATTCTGTATTTCATATACAGTGAAAATCATAGAATCACTATGAAAGGTACACTTTCTGTTTGGTTTTGAGCAGACTCAGAAGCTTGCAGTTAAGCCAAGGGGGTCTCTTGCTCCACCTGCTTCCCTTACCTTTAATGGGGATGAACTGGTTTTGTGCTTCCAGGAAAGTGTTCTTGGAAAAACTCCCAGCACTCACTAGCTCCTTTATCCTCCATGGAAGTTTCCCACAGAATCCCTCCCAACTGCGCTGTGAGTGACCTGAAGTTTCTTTTTCTAAAATGTAAACCCTTTGTCTTAGTACTAACCTTCAGCGTGCTCAGCAGGCTCCCAAACTCCACAATATTGTGATCACTGCAGCCAAGGCAATCACTAGCCGAGATATAACAAAGTAGGTTTTCTTGGTCTGTGAGTAGCAAGCCCAGCGGTGCCTCATTCCTGGTTGGCACATCTAGCATTTGTATGAGGAAGCAGTCCTCTACGCATTCCAGGAACTTGATAGATGAAAATCTTTTACATTAGACAACAAAAGGCACGTAGAAAAATAAAACACTGGTACCAATACCTACATTGATTAACTGGAGCAGGAAACATTATTAGCACCCTTCTCTCTGGGGCAATCATATTTCTTCACAACATAAAGTGAATGATTACTTGAACAAATCAAGAAAGAGGATCTGAATTAGAAAAAGTTAACAATTCAACCTAGCGTGTCCAAAAATACTGTAACAAAGAGTATATACTACAGGACTAAGCAGCATAAGCTAGCAACTGAGTAAATTTTGTGGGGGCAAGGCCCTGAGGTGCTGCACATATTAACAAAATTGACTGAATCAGCAAATCACTGGTAGCCCCAAGTGAATTATGGTTTGACTTTAAAGGTTTTATTAAGGAGGTAAACCTGAGTAGCACTTCAAATATTTGAGTTCTAATTACCCTACTCTAAATAGGTTTATAGATCTCAGTTGTGGTAGTAAATACACTACTTAGAATTGCTTAGGCTATGCTATCATAGACTCAGAGTTTAACAGAAGGAAGCATTGGATCACACTGGCTGACCTCCTGTATATCCTATTACACCTGTCTCATAGCTCTGGGCCTTCTGGATTATTGAGTCTGTGTTGTGTGTGAGACAGAAGCTTTTCCATGCACAATAAATCCAGTTAATTAGGCTCACCTTCTGCATGACAATCAGGGATGTACAAAGTGCACCAGTTTCATGAGACTTATTGCAATCAAGCGTTGGAACGCTCTTGGAAATGCAATCCCCACATCCTGATGAGTTCATGCTGTAAGGTGGCCCCATATTGTCACTCATTCTATTTCACCATCTTCTGCCTCTATTCATCTGAATAACCAGTGTCTGAGGAAATTTACACTTGACTAGTATATGTTTTACCAAAGAGGACATATAGGGTAAAAGCTGTGCCTAATTTCTGTTTTTCATTTGTCCTCTGTCAGATTCTGCCAACTAGTACACATTTTTTTCCCTTTAGTTTCAAAGCTCCATTAGTATTCCATAATTTTGCCACAATATAGTTGTACTGTGAGCAAGTTACCTTTTATTTTTCAGCTGATGAAGTGACAGTTTGAATTATCTAAGAACCTTTTCTCCCAAACTACTGAATGTTTTTGTGACTGTTGATCACCTTCAATTCTCAAAACCCTTTTAAAAATGAAAATATTGACGCTGGTTGTGTTATCTGACTGCTAGTTTCACTAAAGTCGCAGTCAGAAGTAATTTCAGCTTGCTACTACTGATCGCCGCTTTCCCCTTTGTCTGTCCTTTTGGCACAGTATGACACTGGGAGTAATTGCTGAGCGTTTTGTGCTCTCTCCTACAAGAATGATCTGATGTCACTTGCTGTCCAGATGACTCAGTATGAAAATGCATCTTGTTTGAATGTCCCATTCAGATGTGAGCACATGACTCCGTTTGCTCTGTATGGTGAACCACTCTTGATTTTGTGTTCACTCAGCTTACGCGAAGTGACTGTCTTTCCTAACTTAACCAACACTACGAGCCAGCTGTTATCCAGTCAACACTTGCTACCCTGTCCATACGACATTTCATCAGGTGAAGTATGGGCAAAGGGACCTCGCATGTACTAGCAATCATGGCAGAGCATGCATGCACCTACCTACCCTATACCACACAAACATATCTATTGTTTGTCTTTTTGATGGTTTTTGCCTCATCTGAGTTTATTACAGCAGTCCAGATCTTCGGTGAAAAGTTTAATAATGTGAGGCAAGGTAGTTTTGCAGTGCTTTCCTGGCAATTGTCTTAGGGAAAGAAAGTTCCCTGCTATTCCTGGAGATTTCTAGAAAGCTCTCTCTATTGTTAGATGTTTCTTAGTTAGCTCTTTTTTTCCCAATAAAGTAGGCATAAAACGATACTGTGTAGCATTGGCCCTTTGGTTAGTATGTCTCATGGCACTAAATAAAATGCCTTACAGAATTCTACAGTTATGAATAGCTTGGCAGTTATCTCCACTCCCCAAATTGTTATCTCCTTAAAGTATGAAATGAGACTTGGAAAGGCCTATATTCCATAAACAACCCCTAACTTGTGTCCTTCAAGACTCAACAGTGCTCTCTCTTTACTTGCTCTGGCATCAATGTCATATTCAGTAATGTATCTCATTGTAGCGTATCCCATCATAGTGTATCTCATTCTATCTTTTTTGAGTTTATCAACACAAAAGGGAAGTTAATTTTTGCTCTGTATATTATAAAATGATGGATTTGTTGCCCTTTAAATTAATGTTTTCTGATCTTTTATTTTGCTGGGAAATGAATAAAAGTGATACAGAGAGAGGAGATGGGATATGAAATGTAACTTGCTGACAGGAAGCTTGAAGTCCTCTTTTATGTGTTACTCAAGAATTGTTGTAGCTAGTTACTGTGTCGAGTACTGTAGCAAGCACTGTAATGCTTCAGAAATATCCTGTGTGCATTTCTGGTTGCTTGCTGTGCAACAGGCAACTTTTAGGAGAATCAGTGCAGAAGCCGTACAGGTGTATGTGAAGCCAGTGTTTCTCTCATCCTGCTGTGAAATGTTATGATATAAAATCAATGCAGCTTACGAAAAACATTCCCATAATAATCATTGGCTACGTAACATCCTTTGCTCTGTGTTGTCTGGGACATATGTTACTTACATTACAAGTAAGGGTCTGTTTTCACATGTAGATAAGTATCCCATCAGAGCTGAAGACAGCCTGCTTGAAGCAGACCAGTAGCTTGTTCACCCAGAAAGGCTGGCAGGAACTAGCTTCGCAATCTGCTGCTGTCAAGGGTACCAGCAGTGGAATGCTTGAACGACAAAAGGGCATGTGTTGATCTCTACTTCAGCAAGATCTTCTGTAGTTCCTACTACTGAGGGTTTTATGATGTGTTCCATGCCACCTTTGGGTAGTGCCTGAAAAACTGGATGAGTACATAGCTTGCTTTCTTGTCTACTTTTCTAGCCAGGAGAAGCTGAATAGATTTGAATGTAGATAAGAACCCATACAGAAAATCCCCTCTGTGAAGGACAATTCTGTACCGATACCTCTGTTAAAGATGTCTGTCAGCTCGTTCTTAACCAATTGCACATGCATAAAGTGGGATCTGGCCTCTTTTAAAAAAAATTCAATTTGCATTTGAAGTAAATGCAATACATCAAGCATTTTCTTATGCCACCTTTTCCCACTTGGATCACAGTATTGTGCTTTGTAGTGAAGGGAAATTAAATGCTTCTTTTGAACACTAGTTGGGAAGGGGTCCTTCTGTCCACTAGATTAATATGTGATCTATCCTGCTAAAAAGTATGAAAGTCATGCAGCAGCTGTGGCAAGATCAGCTTTGGGGAAGAGTCGCAACAGGATTGAGACAGACAGCTCATTATCCCAGCACAGCGGCAAATCCCTTCTCCAGCCTTGCTGAGGCAGCACAGAAAGGGAAGGGAAAGTGATGATCCCTCTGGAGTTTGGCTATTAACACCTGTCTGGACTGTATGAGCTCCTGTAAAGAGAAGGACTTGCCTCAGAGGATCTTGCTCCCCTGGAGTGAGATGCCGATGAAATGCACTGAAGCTCTTCGGGACCTTCTCTTTGTATAAGGTCTCATTTACACAACAGAAAGAATCTAGCTGAGGGAGGGTCAGCAACAGGCTGGTAAGCCATACTGCATGCTATCTGGCTGCAGACACAGGCAAACTCCCATCAGTGCTGCACCAGAAATGACACCCAAGAGAGGTTACTGAAAGGTGCCAACCAGATGCTGACAGTGGTTTGAGCATTTCAGCCTCCGATGCTGACCTCCATCTATACACATGGAGCAGTCCCTGTTGCTGGAGTCAGATGCTGGTCGTGTGTTACACTTGTGTAAGATTGGCTACGAGGGGAGATTAATTTTAAATAAATTTATCAGATCTGATTCCACTGTATACAAACAGGTGAAAAGACACAAATATTTACATGAAGGGATAATTACATTTTCCCTTGGTAGAAGAAAGGCATACAGCCTGTTCCTCTGTTTGGGTAGGAATGAAATATGCAATAAATTTACAGCAAAATAAAACAGTCCTATGATCTTGAATCAAAGAAACATAACTCAACAGGTAAATGTCCTCATATCTGAGCCTATTGTTTGATATTTACATCAACAAAACATAAACCTTGCAAAGAAGGCAATCATATAGTATGAACCAAGGTTTGAAATTCCTCTGTTGTCTGTATAGATGGTTGCTATTGCTTGTTTTGGCAAGTAAGAGAGATGGAGGTGGTCCAAGTACTTGGAGATATGTTCTGGATCATTGAATACATTTCAGAGAAGCTTGGCCATAACTAAACAGTGTACTTGGTTTTCTTATTTAAATAAAAATAAGAAATATTGCTGCCCTGGGAGCAACCCCCTCCACTCACTCATATGTAGCGTTGTTAGAAATATTGGTCTTACGGCTTGGACAAGAAATAGAGTAGCACATGAGTATGTGATACTCAATCCTTATCCACAGGCAGGCAAATGGGAAATTGTGGAGTGGCCCAAAGCATTTGGAGTTTGTGCTCTGGCCATGCCAAGCATTGCTTTTTAGCTGGAGGACTAGGGATGGGGAAGTTAAACATATTTTTCAGGTATATCATGGTCTTGTAATAATCACACCACCTTCCTTTTCCTAATCTGGTGTAAATAGTTAAAATTGTCCAAGGTAACTTGGCCAGTTTTTCATGATGTGTGCAAGGTACACCACTAGCAGAGGAGTGGCTGTAACTTTGTAGGTGATGGTGACAAGAGGCTGGGAGAGAAGAACCTCTTCTGCAGGCACTACTAATTGGAAGAGGATGTCTATCTGCTAAGATTGGGCTTGCATTAGAGCATCCTTGTGTCAGAGGCTCATCTTTTCCTACACATTTCTCCTTTCGCAGATCCTGCTTCTTACACCATCTAGCTTATGATAGTGTTTAATTGCTCTTTCTATGTCTTTTCAAATGTGTGGTAGGTGGGAGTATGTATAATCACTAAAAGTGTGTTCTGTGTGCTGCTGTACTGCACCAGATCATTTGTGTATCATCATGCTTACCTTTCAAAATAACTAGTGAAATCTGAGCTCATCAGGAAGATAATTCAGTTTTATCTTATCTACTGAATGTCCTGTAGGACATACATGCCAGAAGTCAGACTGTCTTTATAATCTCTCTATACAATTCTGTAAAAATGACAAGCAAGTCTAACTCTTAGATGTATTTAGTGCAAGCACTTAAACTTTTTCATTTAGAACAAGTATTTCTCCAGATGAAAAAAACAAATCAAAACAAAGCCCAAACCAAAACAAACCCCAGCAATCTGTACTCCCCAAGTCAATATCAAAAGAAAAATTGGCTCAGTGACTGAGCTGTCAGTGCTGAACTCAGTCATATAGAAAAAGTATCTAAGCTTCAAAGCTCCTGCTCTCTGAACAGATGCTGTTAACTTTGCAGAAGGACCTTTTTTGACCTTTGTTTTTATGACTCAGAATCTGTGGTTCTTCTAAAAGTGCTCATCTGTATGGAAACCACTCAGCTACACATGGGCCTCTATATACTATGCTGAAATCTTTGAACAGTACTCTTTGGCTCAAGTGTATGAACAGTAATGTAAGTTCTTTCAGCCCTTCACCGAATGAGGACATAAAAAAAGAGTGACAACAGTTATTTAAGTCCCTCGTACTGCCTCTGAATGTCTGCTAATCTGTAGTTCATTCTCTAATCTGTCCTTCTGAAGCCAGTAGGCATTAATTTCTTGTAAAGTCTGCCAATTTTCATTCTTATTTTTTAAAAATTCTTTAAAAAATTATTCTCAGTATATTTTGCATCACAGTTATTTCAAAATTTGGATTCAAAACATGAGAGATTTGTGCTCCTCCCAGAGGGGCAGAGCTTTTGTCTGCATTGTTTTAGGGAAAAACACTCAGCTACTCCACCTGTCAGTTGCCTCCTTCCAGGAGAAGGAAATATGGACACTCACCACAAAATGAGATTGCTCTCTGAAAGCAAAAAGTAAGAACTTGAAGCTTTTCTATCTCTGACTTCTATGATCTGTCTCTTGCTGTCTGCAAGGATGTAGTTCTCAAGGCAGATAATAGCAAGGAACCGGACCGGCTTGGTTCTTAGTGCCGAACTTCCCGCACTAAGGTAGCGAAAGTATAGGGGGGGTAAAAAAAAAAAAAAAAAAAGTGCTGTTTGCCTGTATTTCCTGATTGAGAGCTCTAAATACCATTTTGGTAGGAACACCGGTGAATCTTGTTCCCCAGCCAGCTCAGATTTTAAGGGTTCTGTAGTCCCTACATTTCATATAATTTCTTTACCCCCGTATATAGCAGTGGCAACACTGAAGCAGGCTTTACATCATCATCCTAAACAACCATCATCATTCTAAAAATGTAGTGAATTTATTGTTGGTGCAAATTATCTCCCCCTCAGTACTATCCAGAGTAAATTTACTGTTGAGTTTATTAAGGTGCAGAAGCAAATTTCCTTCCTACTTTATCTGCAGGATATTGCTAATTAAAATGGCCTAATACTCCTGTGGCCTCAGTTTCAAGAACTCTCAGATAAGTTTTTAAAGACAGAGATGATGAACGCCCAATAAATAAAGATGACACAGATCTTGAATCATGAGTCCTTACCCTGCAGCTTCTCCCAAGAACCCTTCATCTCTGTGTTCATGACATCAGCACACACTGTTCTGCTCTAACATTGCTCCCAATTGATCTCAGAGCTTTGCAGGAAGTGCTGTCTATAGTTGGTACTACCCTGAAGACTGAAAAATCAATGATAAGAGAAAAAAGGCCATCAATTATCAATCCATTTAGGTCCTGGAGACAAGTTAGTGATGTCTATTAGAGAAGACATCTTGAAGTAATTTAAAAATGACACCAGCTACTATCATTCCAGATGCTAAGAAAGCTAAACAGCTTTCTCTAATGATAGCTGTTCCCAGGGATAAAGAACTCCAAAAGCCAGATTAAAGTAAATACTCCTCTATTTCAGTCCAACTGTGCCTACCAAACTAAAATTATGTAAATACTGCTTACTGACAGAGCAAAGCATCTGCCTTTATGAACGTATTTCAGTGTCAATCTAAATAATAAAAGGCTAAATTTTCTGAAGGATATACAAGTTTCCATGAGTAACACTGGAAGTTTTGTCCTTACAATTACTTATTTTTCCATATAATCTGCCATAATGATTGTAATGATGAAGGGTTCATGAAAAATTCTGAAAAGAGAAACACTGTGTGAAGGCTTTTCTCCTTTGAAGGCATAAACCTCTTTCTTAAGCAACTGAACATATGCCATACAAAGTCCTAGTAAGAATATCTCCCCAAATATATCCTGGTCTTTTGGTGGAAGCCCTTCAAACACCAGGCCCAGATAACTACAGAGTACCTACATATTTGCCGTGATAACCAACCAGTTATGCCCTAAGACAATAATTTTCTTTTCCTTTTAAAAAGCTACCGTCATTTACAAATGCAACCAATTTGTGATATAACCAAGACAGCCCAAGGTTGATATGCTGAAGAAAAGGGACAGTTCTTCCCAAACCCTGTCTGCAGATATCCTCTTTACCTTTTCTTTTAGGTTTGGGCTAAAGTAATCATTAGTCACTCCCTAGAAGTCATCTCTTTTAGGTATTCTCATCAATTACAGATTCTTTTTGTGGCTTTTCTCATCCTTTTCATGGATGTCTTTCATGAATAGCATGTGAAAAAAATATAGCCTTGCTTTATTGGATATCTGATTGATAGGAAACACCTTTGGAAATCAAGGGGAAAAGTCTACTACTGAAAATTAATTTCTCCAAAATAAAAATAAAAGGGTTTTTTTCTGCCTTTGACTTGAGAAAAATGAACTGCCTCAGACTCAAAATGGTAACATTACTTTTCCTTTCTTTCTCTCTCTCTTTTTTTAAATCTTAAGGGCACTTTTTAGCTTCCTTCAAGATGCATGCTTCCATACAGTGAGCTCCTTCTTTCCCATAAAATTTCTGTGATTCACAGCAAAGCAATATTCAGACTTTCCCCAGTGCTAAGGGTGTTTACAGAAAGTGCTCACCAACTGCTTGTGCATATGGAGTTAATGCAATTAACTGTTCAGTTACTGACTTAAAGCCATAGCTTTCAGGACAACACTACAGTCCTTGAACTTCAGCTTTGTTACAAACAGCTGAATTGGATGAGGAACTGAAGCAAATTGTCACTCACTGGAGCTCAAGTGGATTGCAAATAGCAATTGCGTACCTTCCAGAGGAAAGATTTCCAGTCCATCTGGATGGTCATTTGTAACCTCAAGATAAATCTGTCAGCCGCAGATTTCAGACTGTTTCAGACTGTTACGCCACATGTCAGCTTGCACTTATGCAATGCCTGAAGCCAGATGTCACCCTTCCTCCATTACAGAGCTGGCAGAGGTTGGTATATCAAGCTGTGGAATGTCAAACGTACGTCTCCTATCTCGGCTTAAACCGAGGATGTTCATAAAGATGCATCTTTCTCACAAAATGTCTGCTGCTGGCTTATATAAAGGGCTGCTCACTGGGACCATTGGATGATCTTTGCTATATGAACACAGATGGAGATGATACATAAACATTGTAGAAGGCAAGGAAATCAGGGTAACCTGGAAGACGTTCCTTCTGCCTTTAAAGATTTCCACCGACAAGCTGTTCCCAGGAAATACATCTCTAAGTCATTATATGAACAAGTATGGAAGAGCTCATTCATTAGTTTCCCAACCAATGGCTGGCAACTATTTATAATTTTTTTTTTTTTTTTTCAGGAGACAATCTCTCACCAGTCTCAAATGTTCTCTTTCATGGTCTATCCTTGGATCAATGTTTCAAGAGCGAATAAGTCCAATTAAAGACCTATTCACTATCAAAAAGACCTCAGATTTTTTTTTCTTAGTATTTGTTTCTGCAGAAAGAGTATGATCTCAGAACGCTTGCAAATATCAAGAATGAGGTCTCATGGATGAGTTTCCTCTAATCCCCTACTCAGAGTATAAGGAAAATCAGAAGGAATTCAACTATGTTAATCCTAATAGCTTCTACTTGTCTGAGGCAGTTGTACCTAATGGATTTCTTGCAGTTCATCTCAGCCTCTGTAAACAAGAAAGAGGAATATTTTCTATGTAACTTGAGATGAAATAGATACAACCCTGCATCTTCATTGCTTAAGAAAGCCTAATCAGTGCAGTGTGAATCAGGGCATGACACTGACCACTTAATCAGGAAATGGCTATCAAGAAGAAACAGTCCCAGGGTGTATAATAAGTGAGGCTTGTACCTCCCTCCTTATGAGCAGATTCTTCCTTAATGCTCTAACAGTGAAGTTTCTGGAGATGTGCATGTGTTTATGTGATGATACTTGCTGGAAAATCCATGTTTCCTGACTCCTCAAAAGCTTATTTTTATTGTCTTTTTTCCTCATTACTAATATTTCTCTCTGAGATGCAGAACACCTAATGTACGTTTACTTTTATTAGTAAAGGATGTGTGTTTTCTTCTAGGAAATCCTAACCTTCTGGAAATGGGTTTCAGGGTTATGTCACTATATGAACAATTGTAAAGGGATCTCTATGTGTGTAGAAGTAAGTATTACAGTCTGAGGAATAATAAAAAAGCATAGGTAATGGAAGTTATATGAGGCTGTGAACAGAAAAACTGGATTTCATGGCAGAGATAATGAGTAAGATACAGGGGTAGGATGCATTTTAAACAAAAGCCTGAACCTGTAATACGCGCACACTAAATCCAGGCTACTGCAATTGCTGCAAAAGAAAGCTTATGGATAGCATGGAGAACTGGGAGTATTGAGATAAAAAAGTCCTGTGCAAATGCGAGTAGGCTCCTATTCAGTAGCATAGACTTGTTTAATGACTTCTTGTACAAGACGTGTCATACTCACAGGTGAAAGCTGGAATAAAAGTTTTATAAGTAGGCTTAGGCTCTTCAGTTTTGAAGGCAGGATTGAAACTACAAGTGAGGTAAAATATTAACCCTAACTTCAACGATGAAGGAAATGTGTAGAATTCAACACAAACTAAGCTTGGCATTTTTAACATAGAAAACGGACAAAGTCAGACCAGTGAAATTGCCTAGAAGGCCTGAGTGATTGAAACCTTAATTGGTAACTTACATACTAGTCTCTGTACAATATGAGAAAACAGGTGGTCTTTCCAGAAAGAAGAGAAAACCTGACTTCACTAAAAAGGACTTCACTTTTATTTGCAAAGTGATGGTGTAAAACCTACTGAGGATATGCAGTCCAGGAAACATCTGGTTCTGTCCTTCTGACATATTTTATGAAGTCTGCCAGCATCATTTATATATAATTAAACTAGTTTTAGCAGGACTACTGCCTCTGCAACTCTAATGAGAACAAATATGTTGCAATGTTGGCAGACATTTGTGCTTTTCTAAACTTTCTAAACTACAATGTTTGTGCAAGATCCTAGCTGAGGAATTTATTTGCTGGGTGGGACCACTTCAGCTTCCATATGATACAATATAACTATTAATTTTGTTATCGTTATTGTTCTTAGGACCCCCAAGCACAGATCGTGCACTCACCCTTACAGAGGGTATTGTCCATCCATAACAAAAGGTAAAAAAAACAAAGACAAATCTGCATGTACAAGGAGATTATGGGACATCAATCAAATGGTCTTGCTTCCACAGACTAGCAGATTAATTATTACCAGTTGGTTTTTGGGGAGGATTTTTAGGCACTACGGCGAAGAGGGGAGCATGAAGAGGGCATGGAAGAGAAAAGCCTAAAGCTGTGCATGTCTGTGGGGAGTTCCATGTAGGTTTGAGGGGCAGCATTTTTTGAACAAATAAGCAGATGGGCAATATGTGGACTAATTAAAGCTTGAACCTCATCCCTGGATAATAAATGAAAAATGATTCATAGAATGAGAATAGCTGTCAATGTCTTCAAAAATGAATTTTTTGTTTATTGTGTGGGGAACTGTCAAAAATACAAAGAGCTGCATGAGCTAATCGAACTGTTGGGTTTTGAAGACAGTCTTGGCAGCAGTGTATAAATAGATATGCCTGGGACAAAAATGCCTTTGTCAGGGCCAAGATGTTACAGTAAGTGAGCTGTAAAATAACTGTGACCTTAATGAGAATTTTAACAGCATGAGTGGATGAAGAAGGCCAAGTCTTAGAGATGGTTCTGTGGGCATAGCAAAAAGTCTAAATTAAACCTGGCACTCAGGTTACGGGTGTTTCAGACTGGCAGGATGGGAAGAGTCCTTCGAGAATCTGAAGAAGAGGCAGGGAAGTCACATCTCAAAGGTGAGACCAAGAGGTCTGGTTTAGCTGTACTGAACTGGAGATGGTGGCCAGGCACTCCTGAGGACGTGTCAGCAAAGCAGGTATTGACCTTACCCAATGAAGGTAATGTTTTTGGTAAGGGAAGAGAGGTCTGGAATGAAGCAGTATCTGAGATCCTTCAGATAAAGATGATAATGGTGTTTGTAGGTGAGATGAAACCAGGAGGGAATCAGGAAGAGGGGAACAAGAACTATTGGAAGTGTAAAAAATGTGACCTATGAGGAAATGATGACAGAATTAGCATTTTTTTTTAATGAAAAAAAAGTATGATTACTGTCTACATAAGCATTACAGGTTGGTGAAAAATGAAGAAAATCAACTCTCCATTGCAATCAGGAAAAGAAGAGGTCAGTTTATCTTGTTACAAGAACTATTTAGGTAAAGGAGCACAAAACCTCTGCAATAATACATGTAGCAATGCATCAAGGCTGTCGTGCCCTTTTCACTGGATTTGTTTTTTAGGGGCAGAGAAATATCTGCCAAGAAAAACAGATACCAAGACTAGATACAGCTGATTTTGCCAAGGGCTGGGAAGATGGTTCCAATGATTTCTTGAGTCTTTTCCAAGTTTATGCAAACTTGAAGATCCATGAAAAATCTCAAAATGTGAGACCTAACATGTATTCTCCGCCCTTCAAAATGTTCATGTGCATCCAGTATTATATGTGTTGGTTTCACTGATATTTAACACTTTTTCACATCTAATATGATTTGAAAGTCTGGTCCATACATACGAACTCTGTAGTCATTAGCACGTAGGCAAGTAGATATGGTTTTTTTTGCCATCACTAGCACAAAGCCAGAGGCTTGGTGGGCAGCTGGCAGCGCAGGGTTGAGCTGGTTTTAGCCATGGCAGCAATCGCCTGGTGGCCACGTGCCCATGTCCTCCCTGCGCTGGCGTCGCTCTGGGAGCTCCCGGTCAGGGGTCTGGCACCCCCACCTAGTCACTGCGGGACAGACAGACCCTCCGGGGTAACGGGGCTGGGGAGGGCAGCCTGCGGCTCCCAGACTTCACCTGGGAAGCAGGGAGGAGGAGGAGGCAGGCTGTGACAGGGAAAACTTAAACAAATAGCCCCACAGGCACCCTGGGGAAGGTCCTCCCACTTATCAACATTGACCTAACCCTGACGAAAAACCTGGGATGCTGACAACTGGCTGTGATGCCCTTTATTGCTCGAGGAAGCCTGGTGCCATCAACCTGAGGAGCTAGAGGGAAACAAGAAGGGTGATCATGAGAGCAGACGAAAGGGGTGGATTTTAGTAAGCTTTCTTGATTAGCAGTGGTGTATGAGTATTATCATTATTGAGATTTTTCTGTATATTTTGTGCTGTAAATATTAGTATTATTATAACTAGGCTAATAATAACTTTTAGCTGTATTTTTACTAGATGATTAAGATACCAGTTAGGCTCACCATAAATGCTTAGCTGCATGTACATGGTGTGTTGCCTCTTGCCTGTAAGTGTAATCTTTCCTGACAAATTGTGCCTGAGAAATTTGGTGGCCTTCTATGATGGGGTTACAGCATTGGTGGATAAGGGAAAGGCCACTGACGTCACCTACCTGGACTTGTGCAAGGCATTTGACACTGTCCCGCATGACATCCTTGTCTCTAAATTGGAGAGACATGGGTTCGATGGATGGACCACGCGGTGGATAAGGAATTGGCTGGATGGTCGCATTCAGAGTTGTGGTCAACGGCTCAATGTCCATGTGGAGAACGGTGACGAGTGGTGTTCCTCCGGGGTCGGTACTGGGACCGGCACTGTTCAACATCTTTATCGGCGACACGGGCAATGGGATCGAGTGCACCCTCAGCAAGTTTGCCGACGACACCAAGCTGTGTGGTGTGGTCGACACACTGGAGGGAAGGGATGCCACCCAGAGGGACCTTGACAGGCTTGAGAGCTGGGCCCGTGCGAACTGCATGAAGTTCAACAAGGCCAAGTGCAAGGTCCTGCACGTGGGTCGGGGCAATCCCAAACACGACTATAGGCTGGGCGAGGAATGGATTGAAAGCAGCCCTGAGGAGAAGGACTTGGGGGTATTGATTGATGAGAAGCTCAACATGAGCCGGCAGTGTGTGCTTGCAGCCCGGAAAGCCAACCGTGTCCTAGGCTGCATCAAAAGAGGCGTGACCAGCAGGTCGAGGGAGGTCATCCTGCCCCTCTACTCTGCTCTTGTGAGACCCCACCTGGAGTACTGCGTCCAGCTCTGGGGGCCCCAGTACAGGAGAGACATGGAGCTGTTGGAGCGAGTCCAGAGGAGGGCCACGAAGCGGATCAGAGGGCTGGAGCACCTCTCCTATGAGGACAGGCTGAGAGAGTTGGGGCTGTTCAGCCTGGAGAAGAGAAGGCTCTGGGGAGATCTAATTGCGGATTTCCAGTACCTGAAGGAGGCCTACAGGAAAGCTGGTGAGGGACTGTTTGTCAGGGAGTGTAGTGACAGGACAAGGGGTAATGGGCTTAAGCTGAAGGAGGGTCGATTTAGATTAGATGTTAGAAAGAAATTCTTTACTGTGAGGGTGGTGAGGCACTGGAACAGGTTGCCCAGAGAGGTTGTGGATGCCCCCTCCGTGGCAATGTTCAAGGCCAGGTTGGATGGGGCTTTGGGCAACCTGGTCTAGTGGAAGGTGTCCCTGCCCATGGCAGGGGGGGTTGGAACTAGATGGTCTTTAAGGTCCCTTCCAACCCAAACCATTCTATGATTTTATATGAAAGTTTTGATGCCTTCCTCTTAAACAGAATTGCTTAATTTATACAATGCCTTGTTTTATTAAAATTGACAGGATACTTGGTGGATAGAATACAAAGTTGTAATGCCATATTTCAAAGACTGGAAAAAGAAATTCTTTGAATATTAAAGAACTGTGACTCAGATATATTTAGGTATTTTCTGTTGAAGTGATATTTATGCAGAAAAACCTCTGTAGCCTAAAATAGTGGTGTTAATAGTCTTTTAAATTAACAGTGGTGTGCAAATTGGTGGAACCTTTACTGTGAAGAATAACCTTGGTCAGCCAAAATTCTTCTACAGAGGCCACACTGAATTAAATTGATATAATTTGTCTTAAAAGCTCAGCCCTGTTCTGTGGCTACTTGTTAAGCATGTGGTCTTTGAGTACAGTATTCCTTCTTTTCTATCTCCCAAGTAGCTACCTGTTCAGCTCTTTTCTTAAATCTCTGAATAAAGGGAAAGGAAATGCAGACAGTTATGAACCCACTGTATGTATTGGGAGCAATGACCCAGCCATGCTTTCATACTCAGTATTAACTGAATCCCTGAAAATAGGATTTATCACAACAGAATCAGGGGCCTTGAAAGGATGTTAATCCTAGCTTTTCTTTGTTTTCAACAATATTCTGTTTCCTTCTCATTTTTACATCTTCTTATGTTTCTCTTTTTTGATTGTAAAGATATCTTCCAAATTTTTTCAATGTATTCAGAAGCCAGAGAGACATATTAAATGAAGAATCTAACTAAGCTTTTCCACAAAAAGAGTTATTTCTTCATCCACCTTTTTTTTTCATCATAATCCCTCCTGTTAGTTTTCCTCATTTATCTCAGATAGTACTGAGGCAGTCTTTGGAAATTGTATTTTTATATCAATTAACTTATATTATTTGTTTGTTTAAAATGATGAGTAAAAGGTATGTGGAAACACTAGCCGGCCTATTATCTAGGAGATTTGTGTGTCCGAAATTTTAATGTTTAGCATATATTGACCAAAAGCATTAAATCATATGTTCCTTGTATATTTTAAATGGTGATCACTTACAACTGTAACTAGACGCTGAAATGAGTTTCACTGATGCAAACTGTGAGCTGTCTGGTGCTGTGCATTCACACTTAATGGTTTTCATTGGTACAGTTCTGTCTACTTGCAGTTCCTAAGTAACCGTAGCAGAGCTCTAGAAATAACTAGACTCACTCTCTGACCATTGTTTAAAACTCCTGAATGCCAGTTGTAATTTTGGCTTGTATTTTTTGTTCACAGCATTGAGCTCAAAACGTTCTTGTCTGTATTCATCATTGAATCTTAAAGTTATGGCTCAAGATGGTAATTTTGAACTAAATTGGTAATAATCTCTTGGACTCTGATGCTGTTCATCGAGGAAATAATCCAAGCTGTAGAAAATTGTTTGGAAATGAAACCCTCTGTGTAAAGGTGGTAATCCTGGCAATTTTTGTGGGATTTTTTTCCAATTCCGCCAAAGATCAGGGTGGAACGCTCTCTACATTTGTAGGTATAGCATTCTGTTGCATTTTGCTCAAGTGCTTGTAATACTAATTTTAGCATTTCTGTTTAATACAATCTGATGAAAATTAATCTGTTATTCTTCATGTACTGCAAGAGGCACTTGAGCACATGCTGATGATACTGAGTTATTTTGGGTAGCAAAGATGAAGAGCAACTACAAATTCTGCAGAAAGGCCTCAGAACGTAGCGTGAGTGGATGATGAGCAGCGAGATGAAATTCCACATCTGTAAGTGTAACGAGATGCACACAGAAGGAAACAGCCCTGACTTTGCATGAGCAGTGACAGGTTCTGAACTTGCTGTTGTCATTCAGGAACAAGATACTGGAGTTACAATAGCTACTTTTATGAAAACAGCTCAGCTTTCAGTGGGGGTCAAAAATAGAACTGAATGTTAGGAATTAGTAGAAAAGGATAGAAAGCAACCCAGAGAACCTCCTATCGCTTCTGTATGAGGTTTAATGCTATATAAATCTGTAGTATACCTAAGCCTAAGATGCTGTTTGCAGTTCTGATTCCTCCTCTTTCAAAAAGAATATAGCAGGAGTGGTAAGGATACAAAAAAGTGGTGGCAAGGTGAGCAGCCCTATGAAATCACTTTCCATGTGAACTATATAAATTAAGCAAGGCCCCTCCACCTGAAAGAGACTGAGAAGACAGAAAATTGAGATTCAAAGAGTTGTATGAGATCTGGAGAAGGCAAATAGGGAATGACTAGTCACTATGTCTTATGATACAATGACAATGGAAACTAGGTGGGAAGATGATCAAAACAAAAGGAAGTGCATCTTTTCAAAACATACCTCAGCTGTGGTATTCCTCACCCTAGGATACTGTGGATGCATGAAGTCAGTGATTAAATAAATTACGGAAACATAGGTTTATGAAGGACTGTATAAACGTACTAAGATGCTGTATTACTGGACGTCTGTAAGTCATAAAATGACTGATGGCCAGCTGTACATTTGCCTTGCTAAACTTTTTCTTAAATGTTTGATACGGGTGACCATCAGAGATACTTAGTCTAGATGGACCATTGCACTATTTCCATCTCTTACTGTGAAGAATCTGAGAGCTCGGAGTGGAGGGACCATCTGAATATTTTTTGGGAAAGGATGGGTGGATTTTAGGTATAATACTGAGAAAACATTTTATTATTTGATTGACACAATGAAGGGTGACATATTTTTGCCTTTTCCCTTTTCCTTACCCTTCACTTTTTTGTACCTTACTGCTTTTCCTTATCTGCTTGCTTTTAATCTCTGCTTCTCTTTCTTTTTCCTTCATACCAGCAATCCTCCAGCCCTAAACACAAAATAGAAGTAAGCACCCACACTAATGAATACATTTCCAGCTTTCCTTCTTTGTTCTTGGCTTTCTACTGTGGAGCTGAGCTGAGCTTAGCCTAGAGTCTGCGATCTTTCAGCTACCAGACAGGATCAGGAGGTGCCATAGGGGGGAGATTTGTAGGGATTTATGATTCTAGTTTGATGTTGTCCTCTGTTATTACTACTTACAGAAGAACTTGCAGTCTGTTATACGCTCGTTCACCCAGTGTTTAGAAAAGAGCTTAAAAAAGTGGTTCCAGAGCAATGGCACTGGCTGAGCTCCTGGTCCAGCATCAGTGGGTGACACCTCAGTGAGGTCCTGGGGAGTCAGCCTTGTTTGCACTGGGGCTGTTATGCTTGCACTGTGCTTTCAGTGTTACACTGGCAGTAACAAACGTTTGGAGGGATAAGTTTTTTCTGTTTTGATCCAGACACTGGTGCAAAGCTCTTGGGTTCTTCCAAGATAGAGCTTTTCTAATAAGGTCACCTTGAAATGAACTAACACAAACAAGTGGGGCATTGATGGATTTTTCAAGTGGTGTACTGCTTCCTTTTTAGTGGATGGAATTGAAGTTGGCCTATGGCAAGCTCCATTGAAAATCCAATATTTAATTCTTGTTATGCTCTCATTATTCTTTTAGAAAGTGTTTTAAGTGATATCTACATACATAGCACAACATTTTCCCTCTTCTCAATTCTGAAATAATCGAAAGGACTTCTGTAAAAGACAGGAAATGTTTTTGAAATGAGACGTGAGACGTTAATTCAGTCTCCACTCTTCTGCCTTGGCATTGGAATAGTAATTCATTTACAAGTTAAAACATTCTGGTTTAGCTCCTGAAGACCCAAACTAGTTTGAGCCCATGAGCCGTCAGTCTTTCTTCAGTTACCCTTCCTTCCTTGAGGCCATTGCTATTGACTTTATAACAAGCAGGGTCTGGTGTCGTCAAACCCAGCTGTACACTTGCTGAGTGATTGCTCTGATATAACAAATTACATTTTCCACAGGCTTTAGTCAAATGTGTTTTCATTTATAAACTTACCAGACATAAACAATCAGTAGGACTTGTTCATTCCTTCAGCACTTTAATTTCAGGTACAGGGAAGGGAGTTGTAAGAAAAAGGAGAAAATAAATACTAAGAAAAGACGTATGTTTGGCAGATAATTAATTTCTGAGAAATCAAATGTACCCTTAAGGATATTTTAATTATATGTAGTTAGACACTCCATTCCTGGGTCCTGGCAGTGCTGCGGGATTCTCAGATCTCTCTATATGCCCATAGTATCTGAACACCTATAGCTTTTCTCCATCAGATTTGAAGAGTTTATCTGTAACAGCCTCCCCAGAAAATCACGGTGTGTAACTTTCTATCAAACAGAAGGACTGCTATAATTCTTTTTTTTTTAATATAACAGTAACACCCATCAGTAGATCCAAGCCAAACCAAAGTCCTGTTGTGCTAACCACTGGGTAAATGCACAGAGAGCGATAAACTCTTCTGTGGTTTCCTAAGGTAGGACATTTGTGGATGACAATGCAGTGTCAGCAGTATTGTGCTCTTAAATAGATCAAAAAACTGTACTCTTGATGTTGCATAGTTATCAAACATAGGATATATGTTAGTTATCTGTATTTTTAGATGAGTGATCTGAATGAGAGAATTGGAAGGAAAGCTATATCATTTAAAATGAGATAATACAATTGTGGTTCCACCCGCGAAGACTTTCCTTGCTGATATCTTCAGTCGTATTCACTACACAGAATATGCATTTGAATTTTGGTTTGTGTGTTTCTGCATAAAGAGTTCCAAGCAGAATGTAATTGTTTCAGTCTTAAAGGGTATTTTTCCATGCTGTGTCACTTTTAAGACTTGCAGTGTACAGCAAGATGTCACTAAATACAGCAGGAACTTGGAACTTTCAGCTTTATTTATTTACAGTATCTATTAGTTTTTGTCTAATTGCAAATCCCATTGCAGTGCAAGAAAATGTAGGCACTTTATTTCCTTAAAAGACTTTTGGTTGTATCAACCTAGAAACGATATAATCCATTCTTGCTCCCAGGAAAGTCAGAAAAAAAAAAAAAAAAACTTTGCCAAGGATTTGCTGTTGATCAAAACTTCAAAATGTTTACAGATGCTCTTAGGGCATCTCGTGAGGAAGGAAGATCCTTTTGAGTCAGCCAAGTGGCTGAGGCTCTTTCTGACAATCTGCTGTAAGGAATGCCCAGACATTCCTGATGGCAGCTCCATGCCTGCTGACCCTGGGAATGTCAACCATTAAATGTTGAGAAGTGTTTGGAAGTTATGTTAATCTTGTCATTTCCTCAGCTGTTGCGAAATGAAATTATATAGACAGCAGTATTCTATCAGTTCACATTGCTTTTGGTCACAGCAGCAGAATGAAAGCATTTATGACCATAAAGAGGTTTTCCAGTTCATACGCTTTTTGCCTCGAAGAATAGAACATCTCTCCAGTTCCCTCTCTAAAAGAGTTCCCACACCGAACTCCTTGAACCAGTAAAAAGGCAACAAAATCAACTGTCTGGTATGTCCTTTGGAGCTGCCGTGTGCTTAGTTCCTCCAAGTGAGATGACTTACTGAGAGCACTTCTTTTTAAAAAAAAGAGTATCTAAGTGTGGCTCTCCTATACAAATATCTAGGCCCAGCTGCCCTTCCTTTTACAACAGTGCTCCACAAATCAGAAAAAGGAAAATCAGGTGAATTAAATAAACATTCAAAGAGCAAAGATGATTACAGAACATGTTTATTTGCTGGTTTTTCATTATGCTTTGGGTATACATGCAAATATTTGCTTTGTTGCTCTGATTTGAGAAAACTTATATATCCAATTAAAAAAACCCAAACCTAACCAAAACAAGAAAGAAGTTGCTTTATGAAAATACAACGTCAGGATTTTAAAAAGCTTCAGTTTTTTTCCTGGTTGCCTAAAATGATGATTAAGCTATCAGTCAATCTCTAATAATCTTTGAAATCACTGAGCAGTCCCATCTGGACCACAGAGCACATTTTTCACCCCCAGCGGCCTCTTAGAGGCAGCGTGCGTGGTAGGTCGTGCTCAGCAGTAGTCCACTGGTCACACAGCCAGCACCCAGAATCGAGCTCTAGCCTGGTCATCACACTTGTCCCCTGCCCAGGTGACCGGCCAGGCTGGGGGGTTAGGTTGGGAGGTCAGGAGGCCGGAGGACACGGGGAGAGCAGCAAGAACGTGAGGGATGGGGGAGCATAGTTCACACATTTCCCGGCACATGGAAAGCAGGAGGACCTGAGGGTTTCCACCATTCAGACATAAGGCCCATCCTTGGGAAAGCAGGCGTCAACAGATTTCACAGAACCGCTTGCTTCTGTGTGCAGCTGCTATGACATCGCATTTGCTTCTGTCTCATGGAGAAATCACTATGTAAAACTCTCCCAGAACCCGATGCTAATGAATATGTATCAGATTATTTTTTTTTGCTAGATGATTTATTGTGCTACAACCAGAATCATCTACAACGTTGAATGACTGCTTGCTTTTCTCCTACGTGTACGCACTTTGGAACAAACATGTCTCTTCCTTTATGCTAGTTATCTGCTTTTACTAAGCGCTCAAAATGAACGGCTTTGGAAAGATTTTTCTTCAGAAAAGTCCTTAACTTTACAATTAGTTCCTATCTTGTGGCCCAAGATGCTGTGTCCTTGGGGCATAATGCATAGCCTATTTTTGTGAGAAGACAAGAATGTTGGCAGACATGGAGGCTTTGGGCTGCAGTTGGATGAATATTATTTTTTTTTCCTTTTTTCTTGAGGTAATTCAAGGGTTTTTTCCACTTGTTGACTGAGTCCTAACACTTTCCTTTTGGTAGTAGAAGGAATTGATTATTACAATAAAAAAGATCGTGTTAGCCATGTAGCTCCTATGTATTTCTTCCTTTACTCACCCTTGTCTTTTAAATTAGAATCTCTGTCCACAGCTGCCAAACCCGCTTGAAATCTGACATTTTTATGCAAATTATTTCCTTAACAGTTTTGTCATGCTACAACTACTTTTAAAATTTTAGCCTTTAAAGTCTTTGTAAACATATGGCTGATGAAAGAACCAACAGTGACCAGCCTTATTTTGTTTATATAGCACCATCAGTGCACACACCACTCCCCTTGCAAGCTCTCAGCATCTGCTCTAAATTGAGAATGTCCATTAGAGACAAGAGGTACTTCAAGGCGTGTGGACATTACAGTCTTGGTCTCCTTTTGGTATGTTCTGGTAGCGTTTAAAGCATGATGGTGGACTTACAAGGTTAACATTGTTTTCAGTTTTCTTCCTCTAACCTGATCTCTTTTATAAACACCCAAGTCATTACATAGTAAAAACCCTTCATAATCTAAGTAGAACTGGGTCTAACTGAAAAAAAAAAAAAAAAAGTGGCTCTTGCTCTTTGATAGTACATCTGGATATTTCCCCTCCTGCTAAATGTTTTGGAATGAGGCTTATTTTCTGAAATTTTAGGTTTGGAAAATCTAATTTTGGTTTCTTGGAGCTGTCTCAGGCTAGGTGTTCTGTTCTTCAGCAAAATCTCTTACATGTTTTCATGTGTCCGGCCAAAACTACAAATAATTAACGCACAATATTTTTAATGGAGCAGTATTTATTAAGTAAAATACAAAGAAAAACAATAAAAAAATTTGAATACTTCTGATTGAAATAATTTCAATCATTACAAATATTTCAGGCTACAGAAAGCAATAAGAGGGATACAAACTTAATAATGGGACTTACACCAAACATCTGACATGAGCAGAATGCTAAGAGCAACAAGTCGAACACTTAAATGTTAGGCAGTACTAGATTTAGGATCACCAAGTGCGTATTAATTCTATCTTCCTGTAATGCTACTGCTTCCTACTTCTGCTTATTAAGGAACATCATCTTCCTTATACCCTGAACTGACGTCACAATGCAGGCTTATTTATGCATATTTAAATAAAAAAGACCCAACTTATAGCAGAAAATAGCTGTAGACTTTTAAATGGACTGCCTGCAATAAACAGAGGCACTATACTTTGCCAGCAAAGTTCACAGCTGTTTGGGAAATGGTGGGATCCCTTTGGTTTGAGCATCACTTTGGGACCGGGCGCTGCATGAAGGCTAAAGGTGTGACTGCAGAGAATTTGGCTCAACACAGATTTTTGGTGCTGCTTATAGGTGACTTTTGAAAAACATTTAAAAAAAAAAAAAAAGACACTTGTGTACCATACGGGAGGGATTTGGGGCAGTGATCAGATACAAATGGGTATTAACAACAGCATGATGTGAGACCAATATCCACTGTTCCTAATTCACAGCCCACAGCATCTGCTCTTGTAAAGGACACTTGGTAGGGGGATCTCCCTCGTGTATGTTTGACACTCACATATTTGACCTTGAACAGAGACAGGCAGAACAGAGCTGCTAAATCCACAAGTGCCAACCGAGGTGCACAAAAACTTTGCAGGGCTGTGGGCTGGGCTTCCTTTCCAGTCTAGGCTGACGTAGGTACCTCCTTACGCTCCTACTGCTCCAGTCTGGTGTGAGTTGGACTAACGATGGGACAGAGGACCAGACTGGGAGGGGTGTTTAGAATCCAAATAAAATCAGCAAAGTAAATACATTCAGAAGGGTTTTGGTCTTTTTTTGTTTTAGTTTCTTAGGGATAAACACTTATTAGTTTTAACTTATTTTCTCTTTTGTCTTTGCCTAATAGTACTTCTATAGCCACTTTCAAGTTGTTACGCATTTTGGTTTTTAACAATTCCAGACTAAAAAGACTGGCTGCAAATAACACCATCCACTGAACGCAGTGTAGAAGCAACTGAGGAAAATATCTCTTGAATTGGACTTGCTACTTTTATTGCTGCTACTACATGATCTGATCTGATAGGGAGTGCATAGCTGGAAAAATGAATCTATTATGTCATGGCTCTTGTTAAGCTCCTGACTGTCTGTCTTCCTATGTAAACCATCTTGACAAGTACTTCTAGCTTATTGTGTTCTCTGTGAGTCAGAGAGTGAAAGGGCAGAGGGTTAGTGAGATCTTCGTCACATAAATGTGCTGTCTGCTTTTAACTACAGGGGTAAATGAATTGTCATTAAAGACAGCGAGGCTCTTTACAGGAAAACCCTTTTCTGATTAGTCTTTTGTTGTTCATTTCAGTTTAATTTCCATGTGTTTTTTAGTGAATCTAAGATATGCTCAAAGCAAACCAAGAATATTCACACAGGGTTTGCTTTTATTTAGCTAAATCACTTTTAAAAAGTGACTTAGGGGTTGGCCTACTTAGAGAATTTACTGTGAAATTCTTGTACACAGACAACTCCACCGTCACGTCCCATTCTGTGCGACTTGCTGCCTGCTAGGTCCACTTTCACGGGGTGAACTTGATTTAGATCTCCTAATGCTAGATCGGTGTCATGGAAATGTTGCCCAAGTATAAGGACTACCCAGCAGGTTAAGATTTCTTCTAAAAATTGTCATGGTCTAATTCTATGCAGCCAAGAGTTACACCAAGTATCCTCTCTAGCCGCACATCCCCCAAAAGGCCAGCACAAAAGCCTGAAGTCTAGATGAGCTAGATACCTTGTGCTTTAGGCTATTTGGCAATGATAGGTCATATATATGGACTCTTTATCCAAATTCCACTTGTACTCTGGGTGATGCAGTAACGCAGGAATCCAGTATTAATGATCAGGGACCTGCAGAGAGAGAGGCAACTAATAGATTGCTAATATATACCCTGGCTTACTTTAAGGAGATGTCTTGGGGCTAACAACCAAAAAATTACAACTTAAATTAGTCTCTCTAAGAAAGTTGTGTAAGGCAGCAGAATACATTATCATCCAAACAAGAGGGAAAAACATGCTAATATTTTTATTATGTATTAATTTAAAAATATGTGAATCTAGATACAAACGTAATAGGGCTCATGGCTTAGGTTTGTAACTTTTCATAATTTCAGTCCAAATTCTGACCTATTTAAGAGACCACAGTTATTAATATTTCCTATTATTTCTACTCCTCAAACTTTTTGACTGGATTTCTCCAAGGCATTCTTCGTTCTCACTCCTATCTTCCTCTTCATTTTGAAAGTATCAGTTCAGGGAAGTGGCTGAAAGATAGAAAAACATGCACATAAAAATTGTTTGACTGCAGGTATTCATTGTAAAATATTTCTTTTTTTCCTGGAGGAGATATGAAGGTGAATCAGGAAATGGATGGCTTTTTCAGATCACATGAATCAGTACCCCAGAATTCATCATTTTCACCAAACACTGACTACTTTTAGGGACTTGAAGTTAGATGGCCCTTATTTAAGGCTCATATAACAACTTCTTTAACTGCCTTATGTGTCAGAGACTTTAATGAAAAGAAAGAGACAATTACTAAAAAGCAACTCGCACGTTTATAAATGCAAGTGCACATTTATTTATATTATATAGTTGTGTCGAACATATCACCGAAGCATTTGCAAGATTAAACCATTTCATTTATAAAAAGCCTAAATCATACAAATACCATGAGAAATACTACTTTATTCTCTCTTTTGATCACAAATGGTAAATATAAACTCATCAGAAGAACATCTAGCTCTCAAAAGCCAAGTAATTTAGAATCTCATCCTGCTGTTCCTAATTCATAGATATTACAAATACTAGTCAGTGTAACCTTTAAATACAGCACATAATGCGAGACAATAATTTGACAGAAAACAGAAGAGAGTTTGCAACTCTGACATTTATTTCCCTGTGATTTAAAGCAAGTATTGCAATGGTGTCTTTCCCTAAGACAATTAAAATTCTGCTCAGTCTGAACTTGTCTTGTGTCTGCTACAGGGGTAGGCACTACTGGAGGAATACACAGCTACAGCCTGCTCTTTTACAGTACACTTCCCTACCAGAACCATCTGAGGATGGCATTCAAACATGGCAGACTCCTCATGATCCAGCCTTTGAAGATGACTTTGCTCAATGAAGGTGGGAATGCTGAGGACTCACTCAACTCCAATGTAGCAAGCCAAATACTTTCCTGAATCTCAATGGGAAAGAAGGAAGAAGTGGTGTAGACCTGATGAATAGGTCTCTCAGCAAGGTCACATAAGCAAGGTGGATTCAAGGTACCAGACTGCACAAACACTTTGTTCTTTAGCATTGGTTCAGGAAAGGGAGCTTGTTCACATGCACCATGCTTCTGCCTGGTCTGCTCTGGAAAGTTTTTGGTCACCGGGAAGGTTTCTCCTGAGTAATAGATGACGTGGTTGAAAAAACACAAGTAGGCAATTAACTGTGAGATTTCCAAGTTTTTCTCTGCATGTTTCTCATGAATTAAACAAAAATAACTAGTGTTTTCAATGGAGTAGAAAAAGCAAAATGCAATGAAAACAAAGCATTTGAACTCTGCCATTCTGAAGCAAGTGAGGTCTTTTCCCTACGATGGAAGCATAGGTCAAGGCTCAGTTTTACTGAGGCTAACTCCTCCCTCCTTGTTTTCCCCCTGTCTTTTTCCTTTCAACCAAACTTAAACTTTGGGCTTACAGTATCTGACTTTGTTTTTCTAAATAATGAAAGACAGATGTACTATCCAAGATGCTTTTGATGGGTAAATGTGAAGACAGGCCTTCCCTTACACCATGGCTTTCCTACCTAAACAGATGGAAATCTACCCCCCTCCCTGCTTTCTAACACTCCTTATATCCTGACACCGCAGGGAGGAGCTGAAATCTGGCTTCCCACCAAACTGGCCAAAAGCCTGAAGGTGCTGTGCAGCCCTTCCTCTTCCAACTGCAGCACCTCACTGCTTTCACATGCTGCCATCCCTTAAGATGCTCAGCTCTATTTTGTTGGAAGGAGGGATCAAGAATTTGTAAGAGGGAGAAATAATAACGACAGAAAAACACAGGGCAAAGGAGGAAGACATCTGTACTGGGAGGAAGGCTGCAGGGAACTGGGACTGGATCCTCTGCAGGGTTTTTTTGCCTTCTTTAAATCAGATGGCTGCGTTTGTCCTGCTTCTTTCTCCCCTACCCTCGGCATAATACTTCCAGATTATGTTAGGACACCGTTATTTATTTTGGTTATAGCAACACATAGAGGCTTAGCCTGGGATCGAGATACCACTGTGCAATGTCCTGTACAGACCCCAAACGCCCTCAGCCACAACTTGCCGGAGTGTTTGGCAATTGCTTTGCCTAAAATCGCTCCTCTCACTCACCCAACTAATCCGATTTAACTCTGCCCTTAAACATAGCACAGAGTAACATGTAACATTAAATAACGTTACATTTTGTAGCTTGATTTCAAACATGGTTAATCTCAGGCTAGTTTCATACATCTTTGCCCATGAGCTTCTCAAAATAAAATGAAATAGAATTAATCATTGACATCATTGTTATTGTTCTTCCATGAGATTGGTAGTTAGCTATAAAGCACGTGACTTAAAACCTCTGGAGATGAAATAGAGAAAGTATGATTTCAGCAGAACTTTTCTTAGGACATCATTAATCCAGTATCATATAAAGCTATAATTTTTTTTTTTTTTTTTTTAATATATATGTGCCCCATTGTTTCATAGCCAAACTGCAGAGGAATTGCTAGAGGCTAAAATGTACATCACTCCAGGTCCTAAACTTTTTTTTTTTTTTTTTTTTTTTTTACTGGCCATCGGTTTTACATACACAGTGCTTACTTTTCATAGATAAAGTATGGATGCTTGGGGTTTTTTTCCCAGCAGTTGGAAAAACAAGTATATTTCCTCTTTAAAAATTCTGAAGTTGTTGTAATAGGTGGAGATACGTACAAAGCATGGGACTTGCTGATGTGCACAGATACATCTTAAAAATACTCCAAACAAGTATACAGGGTGTATATATATATGAATCATCCTATATCTGCAGTTACTTTGATGGCAATTTTTAGGTGTAAAATAGATTATTTTCTATACAAGCATTTTCTGGAGATGAGGAAATTTCACAGGAAAGTGATCGTACATAAATATACATTACATTGGTGTCTTAGAAGACTATATTGTTATAAATAAGGAAACATCCTTGACTGTCAGGGTTGCATGACTGTAATGGAAAAAAAGTTTGGCCTTTAGTATTTGCTTTTGTGGCTTTGTTGTTTGGTGGGGTTTTTTGGTAGGGTTTTGGTTGTTTTTTGTTTTTTTTTTTTTTTTTTATTACCAAGAAGCAATCAGAAAGAATGTTCCAAATTCCAGAGCTTCATTTTTAATGATAATTTCAAACTTTCATCAATGTTTCTCCTTGAACAAGTTTTTTTTACAACATAGCCAAAGTAACATTCTCCCTTGAGCTGGATGTTTCAGACAATTTGGATTTGCAACATTTTGGCTTGCAGATAAGTTTTGATTCTAGTTGTTTTAATTGAGTGTATTTTCATAGGATTACTCTAGCAGGGATCAATTCCATGGTTTTGTTTGTTCTAATAAACTCTCAGTGCTTTTAGTCTTGTGCAAACAACGCAAGTCGTTTCTGCTGTAGTAGAAACGTGCAAATGCTGCCATAAGAGGGGAAAAAAAAAAAAAAACCCAACAAACTAAACTTTACTGGAATTCATTACGTGTACGAACAAAAACAACCTCCTGGTTTAATACAGATGGGCTGGCTAAACACAAAAGCATGCGTCGAAAATACGGTGAGCGCGGAAATGCAAGAGTACGTACCTGGGGAAGATGCTTGCGTGCCTCGGCCGCCAGCCCCGCCGTGCCACGTCTCACCGCCCCACTCACGCCACGGGACCTTTATAGGGAACTCTCCCAGGGCCTAAAAATAAACTTTCGGGGCTGACACGTCGATCCGTGCCGTAGAGGGAGGGGAGGGGGCGGAGAGGGACTGGCCGCAGGCTTTTACGTGGTCACAAAAATGTCAGCGCCGTGCTCCCCCGCCCGCCCGCGCCGAGCAGCGCGGGGGTGGCCGCTCACCCCCGCAGCGGGACGGGGCCGCCGGTGCGCGGCTCCCGCTGCCTACGCGGTTCCGCACCGGCCCCCGGAGGCCCGGGGCCGGGACGCTGGGCTTTGGTTCGCCGGCTCCCGGCGGGTGGGGGGGAGGGGGTGTGCGGGGGAGCGGGGAGCCGGCGGCGGGAGCGGAGAACCGGCGGCGCGCAGCCTCGGCTCTAGGCGGCTGCTCCCGGGGCGCTCCCGTGTCCCTCCCGCCCCGGGGCAGCCCTAGCAGCCGCTGGCGCCCTGTTCCCTTTCGCCTCCTCTACCTGCGGCACCCCGGCTTCCGCGGCGCCTCCCCCGGCCCCGGAGCCCCGTTCGGCGGGGAGACACGGAGCCCCGGGCACCAACCGGGAGTGCCGCGCCCTCCCATCCCGCGGGACCCCCTGCGGACCCCGGCACCCGCGGAGCTGCCCCTAGGCTCTGCCTCCCTCCCGCTGCCGCTGCTGCAGCTGGCCAGGATTTGTTGTGCTTAGTTGTACTGGCACTGGGGCGCCTCTGCTCAGATCTGATCGTGAGGAGAAGCCTCAGGTCATGCTTTTTGGGCTGCGGTAAGTAAACAAAAAAAAAATATATAAAAAAAAATAAAATTAAAAAACCCCAAACCGAACCCCAAGCACAAATATCTCAAACCAGTTGCAACTTCTCGGCTGGCCCGGTGGGGGGAGCGCGGTGGAGGGAAGGGAGTAATGCGAGATCACCCCAGCCCGGGGCAGCGTCGGTGCGGGCTGCGCGGCGACCCGCGCATCGCCGGGGACGGGCGGCCGTCGCAGCCGCTCCGGCTGCCGCTGCTCCGCCACCGCGGCGGGGCGCTGGGTCGGTCCGGCCGGCCGGCGGGCGAGGCGCGGAGGGTCGGCGGGCGAGGCGCGCAGCTGCCGCGCCGCAAACTTGGTGGGAGCGAGCGGAACGCGGGCGGCTCGGCGGGGCTGCGCGGGGCGAGGCTGCGGCCATGGCGGCGTGAGGCGGCAGGGCCGCGCCGGGGAGCGGGGCATCAGCGCCCGCCTGCGCCGTGCAGCCCTACGGCGCCTCCAGGTAACCCCCTCCGGGCCCCTCTGCCCCCCCGCGCGGTGCTCGGGATGGGGGCGGCGGGGCTTTCGGAGAGCCGCGGGGATGGCGCGTCCCCGGCCGCCCTCTCCCTCCCCGGGGCCGTCTCGCCTGCGCTCCGCGGGGCTGTGCCGCTGGCTCCGCCGGGGCGCCCCGGGGGAGGGTGCAGAGGAGGCCGGCCGGGGTCTGGGCCGCCGCAGCGGCAGGGTGCCGGCAGGGGGAGCTGGGAGCGAGGCGGAGCGGCGGTGCCGCCGGGGACGGGTGGCGGGGAGCGCTGCCGGCGGTCGGAGCCCTCCTCGGGCACTGCCCGGCCCCACCCCCGAAAGTCCACTGAGCCTTTCAAAACGTGCGGTCGTTCTCCCCGAAGACGGTGCTGTTTGCTCGGGAAAAGAAAAACCAGCCGGGCAGGCAGCCCTATCTCCAACGGGGCTGAAACCAGAACTGTTCCCCCCCCGCCCGCGCCGCTCCTGCCCCCGGGGTCGCACCCCCGGGTGGGTTTTCTCGCCCGGGAGCGTGAGGTGCGTTGCGATCGCTGAGTCCTGGCTGCCGGGTGGGCAGTCGGTGGCTCCGAAACGTTTTGGAGGGGTTTTGTCACACTTCGGCGAGTGAAGTTTGCTCTGCCTCTTCTTCTGGTGGGAGCAGAAGAGAAGCGGCGTGAAGGGCACCGGCAGTTGTCTGAGGAACGGGGGGGGGGGGGGGGGGGGGAGGGTTCAGTGCAGCACGGTTTGAAGTCCCAATGTGCTTTTATTGTCGCTGTTATTTAACTGGGCTGGCTTCGGTCTGTGGTGTGACCGTATTTTGGCGTTTTTCTGAATTGTGGAGTTTGAGTTACCGTTCCGCAACGACGCAGAAGGAAACACCTCGGTCTGTTGTATTAATCCGTCTTTTTTTGTGAGGATTGCTTACCGGATAAATGACGGCTGTTAGGGTTTGTTGTATCATTCCAGATGCTAAGTGTGCAGGGCAGATTGACGCAACGATAATCTGCCCGGGATTATTCCTGGGGGGCAGCAGGGCTGGGGGAGCTGTCAGTGCATCCATTCCTTCAGCAAACCGGGCAGGAGAGGTCTGTGCGTGCATACACACGCACCCTTGTGAAGCTGGTTAGAATTTGCAAGATTACAGCTAAGCAAAAGATCCTAAAACTAAAAACTGTGGCTGTAGTAATAGCGTGCTCCGGCAGCCCTAAAGTAGTGCATTTGAAGGCCGTATTTTCTGAAAGCTGCCTAACCGCTCTTAGTTTGAATTTTTTTGCGTGAAAGGCTAGTACGATGCTAGCCCAGCTAGAGCGCTGTTAAATTAGAATTTTTCATAATGGAAATCGTACTCTAATCTTAGTTCTAACAGTTTCAGCATCTTCTGGTTGTTAGGTGAGTAAGACTCTGACTCAGTTTAGCAAAGTTTGATTTACTAAGAATTGTCAAACGTGGTGATGTCATGTGTATGATGCGTACTCAATCAAAAAGTGTGTTGCTGCCTTGAAAGGCTGAGGTATGGCCTTAAGTACTTTGCTTAGTCTAGATAAAGATTTTGGTAGACTTCTGTATTTTGTGCTGTGTTCCCACCTTCCCCTCCGGCAGGTACTGATAATCTAACTTTATTACATTTACTAATGGATTCATCTCATTTTCTCATTTTAATGCAGAACAGCTGTGAGGAGCCCTGCTGAGAGATAAGATTTTGCTCTGGAGGGTGGCAGTTTACTTTTCTGTTTGAGAGGTTGTTTTGAACTAAGTAGTGTAAACACTTGCTTTTAAGTTGTACTGCTTACTCCTTAGGATGTTGTAACAGCTTTGTTTTGGTTGAGAAAGCTGAAGGATTAATATTTGTAGTATCTCATTTCTTTTAATCTTTAACCAGTGCTGTTTTCTTAAAATACTTAGAGTTAGTAGGAGTGCTTGTGCACTTTGTAATGACCCATAAACTTTGGTTATATCAGGTTTGTTGGACTCATTTCCTGTTGGGCAGAGATGCAAAGGGTGGTAACTATGCGTTGCTGCTGTTTTCAGAAAAAAGAGTTGTGTGGTGGTGTTTTGGGGTTTTTTTTTTGTTTTGTTTTTTCCCCAGCTACCTAGGGAAACCACGTGGATTCTAACTTCTGTTGATGTAGTCCTGTACAAGTACAATGCAGTCTGAATGAAGTTCATTACTTTCCAGTGAGTAAACTGTATGCTACAAGCCCTGAGCTGCAGAAATACAACATAAGCCTCCTGCAAAGTTCAGTTTGTGTGTTAGAGGTTGTGTGAAGGAATTCAGCCGAGGGAGCAGCTGAGCTCCTGGGCTGAGCCGGGAGCAGACAGGCCCCTTTCTGCCCTCTGCTCTGCAGGGGCTGCATCGCTCCGAGTGCTGGCTGGGGGTTGTTTCTGTGCTGTAGGACACGTTGATATGATATAGCTGATAGTACTATCAGTTGATAGTAGGTGTGTACTAGCACTGCTATCGGTTTATAGTGGGGGGGAGGGTGTGTGTAATCCGATACTGTGTTACTTAACATAAAGAGCAGTATCTAGTAATTCGGTAATGTGTGGTGATGACTGACTTCTGAATAGCGGTGAAACATGAGTTAGCTCTAGGTTTAACATCTAGTTTATAAAATTTTGATATGATCTTGATGTTTGGTAATGTATGTTCTAAAGTTACTACAGCTCCTCAGACGAATTGGTATTGCTGCAGCTGTGATTATAGGAAGCAGCACTGAGGAACTTCTCATTGTCTGTAACATCATTTATTGGAGATGTTTAATGGGGGTTCTTGTCAGTGCTAGGTTCTCCAAATTATTGTTAATCAGTCTGTTTCTCTTCATTATCATCCCTTTATCCTCTTTGGCATGTGTATACATTCCTGTTCAGAAACAGTTTTAAGTTACAGACTATACACTTGCTCTTTACTAATGTGTTTCATAAATCTGTAACTGATTCAAAAGCATGAGTGTTTGTTTTTTTGTTGTTTTTTTTTTTGTCAAACACTATAAACATTTTTCAAACTGACCCATTTGAGATATGTTTGGCAACTGTTGGCGGTAGGCTAGTTTTAATTTCCAGGCTGCAGCATTGCAGCTGTGACCTGTGAAAGGCAGGTGGCAGTCTGCTATCTGCAATTCTCACCGAAACCTGGGGAGCATCACAGCTTGAACTGTGCGGTTGATTTCAGTTTGCTGTTAACTCTGTTGTTGTTAAAACAGAAAACTGTTTCCAAATAAGGTTGGAGCTTTTATTTTAGTTTGCTTCCTAAATGTGTCTGATTATTTATTTAAGAAATTTGCCAGGTTCCATCTAAGTATAGCACATTTGCTTAACATTTGCCAGGAAGGTAGCAAATGTAAACCAAGTTAATGACCCTAAAACTGCAGTCTAATTAGTATCTCATTTTTGACTTTTTTTTTTTCCCCGCTAGGATGTATATTCCAAAGTATAAAGCATGTAAATCTTTTGTAATTTAGTGGATTTGTTCGTGCATCTATTCTCAAATTTGTGTGTTCCCTAAGGTATTTTGATGCAATCCAATTGTCTGCTGTATAAATCAACTCTTTATCTCCATACTCGTTATTTTTGTGTGTGTATATATATATACATAAATAAAATGAATCTCTATTTGGGGATCTTTTGGGAAGAAATCTGTACTGTGTCCCCAGTGTATGTTAGAAAGCCAGGCAACTTCACAAAGGAGCTGATGTTCGCCAGTGATAGCAGAAATCTGGGATTGATGTGTAGTCTGCACTGAGGCCTTTGCAGGTGAAATTCTTGAATTTTAACTGTTAAAACTTATCTTTTCTTCTCAAACAGTTTGAACAATTTGTTTTAGAAAAAGTTTAAATGCTGTGTAACATGTCAGCTACTCTATCATTTCCAAACTTATCTCCAATTAGCTTATCTGTGTTACAAAATTTGTTGTGTGATAGATAGCAAGGCAATAAAGATTTTCATTCCTTGTCCAATTTTTAAAGTCAGGATGTATCCCTGAGCTCCAGTATACCTTAGAATTGTTGTATCTTCATTTCTGACAGAACTGGTCAACCTTTTCATGGCTACTAACTCCAGTAATGGAAATACTATTTCACTTGGAGAATGTTGATTGATTAGCTCTGAATCGTTGGCATCTAATTAACTCCTTGCTAGATGAACAGCAACATGCAACCACTTAGCAGTGTGTGTTTGGTTTAGAAGAAGCTTGCAGAAATTATAACTTTCAGAATGCAGAAATGCAGCCTGTTGCTGTCCTCTTTATCTATTAACATGGGGATGCTTTCTTAGGCTTTACTAAATACATGTGATGAATGAATTAGAGCATACGTGATGGCTGCAGGATTGGCTTATAACATGAATTGGATGGCCTGAAGGGATGGGCCATACTGCAAATTGTGATTTTTCCCACCTTCTTTTTTGCACCCCTTCTCTGAATTTCAAAATTGAGCTCCTTTCTCTGCTGTTGCAGGTGAATTGCTTTGTAAATGTGTCTTCTTATTTATTAAATTTATTTATTTACATTTGATTTAACTAATAAATAAATCATGATTTAAACCTTCTCCAAATGGATAGTCTAGGTGGAAACCCAGACCGCTATTGAAATGTGCTTTCTGGTTAGACTTAGGTTTAAGTAAGAATCAAGAATGCTTAATGTAAAGTTAACTATAAGACCTCTGTAGCTAGAGAGAGAGTATATTAATAATTTTGGGCCCTGTTCTAAGCCACAGTAAGATTGTTACTGAACCATTCATTTCTGTTCTTGGTGAACTCTGCAGACAAAGGTATGCAAATGAGTATTTGTGTTGTGGTTTTAAAAAGGTTTAGGTGGTGGTTCTGCACTGTGTTTTCTTCAGCATAAAGTCACTTCAGAAATTCCTGCTGCGGTTTCTTTTGTGTGTGTATTTTCATAATTTGGATCATTTCAGTGACCTCGTTTCAATGGAAGCCCGCTAACATTCGCATTATGCAGTGTACCCTAGGAGCACTGCTGAAACGGCTTTGGTATGGGAGAAAACATATGGGATGAAGCCCTTTCTGTTGACCTGGTCCGATAGAAGTGAAATTGTTGAGTACTTGAGGAAAACTCCTGGCCTTGCCAGTTACGGAAGGACAGGTCACGTGTATTGCCTTGTGTCTCTCAGTCTGGCAAAGTTTTAGGGTCTCTTTACTAAGCCAAAGTTGGAGGCTGTGAAAAGGGATCGTCCGCAGTCAGTCAGGCTGGTATGTTACTTAATCTGAGTTTGGTTGTTGATGGCCTCTTCTGTTATGTCTTGTTTGCTTTCTTATTCCGTACTTGCACTAGGGTTATATGGTTATTAGATTTTATCATCAAAAACAGTGGGCGTGTGTGTATTCTAATTTTTGTCTAGCTTTTTTCGTTCCAGTGCATGCTTTTCCTTGTTACTGTTTAAATGTAAGCAATGATATTGAAATACTTAATAAGAATGTCTAGGAGAGAGTAAGTGTGGAAAATTGCTACTGGCGTCTGATGTTGTATTACCCAGTAATGCAACACGGGACTCATAGTTTAGCCAAAAGATGGGATTCGAGCTTTGGAAGGGAATAGAGCAGACCGTTTGCTGATAGTGCTCTTCAAGGCATATCAGCGTGGGGTATTCCAAGAATCTAGTGACTCTTACACGCCTTATGAACTAGCTGCGATGCTGAAGTAGCTAAAGATGATGTTGGTAGTGTTGTTGTCTGTTGCATCTCTTTCTGACACTGCAAATCCATATTCTGACTCTCACTTGATAAAATACTTCAAAAAACCTCAACCAACCAACCAGAAAACCCCTTAATTCTTGTCCTCTAAGAAAAGCTTTTCTTTGTGACCTGAAAGTCCCTGCATTCTGTGTTCCCCGAAGGCAGGCAGATATAGGTGGAGGATGCCGTGACAGTCAGAGTGTGTTGTAGTTTGTCCCTCCTTGGCCATTTTGAGTCTTTATGTCAGTCAGTTGTCTACTGGGTCCTCTTAGTTGTGCCAGTGTTACTCTTCATGTGAAGCAATACTGTAAACAGTATGAGGGAACTGGTCCTCTTAAAAACACTTTTTGTCTTTGAAGTACCCATGCCAACTGATCCCAGTAAGGCCCCATAGGCACTGGTCTCAGTGTAGCTGCAGGTGTGCAATGAGTACTATCAGGTGAGGAAGGAGGGGAGAGGAGGTCTGCAGATAAAAGTTCTGATTAGTCCCTCAAATAACAACGAAATTTAGCATTGGCAGAAGAGCTCTGGTGGATTTTGCCTCAGTGGTTTAAAGTGTGTTCATATAGCTTTTTGTTATGTTAGTTTTGTAAGAAGCAACAGGCGCTCTTGTGGAGGTTGCAGGTGGACTGAGGCACAGATGTATGCCCGTCTTCACCAGCGGTCTGAACGCGTGTGCTGAGGACCGAGGTACCTGAGAGGCAACGCCTCGTTGCATTGCCCTTGAGTGTGCCAGGCAGTGGGGAAATTCAGGGTAATAACCTGCTAAAAACTGGAACTCAGTCTTCCAGAGCTTGTCTGTCAGACCTTACTCTATTGAAAAATGATAATGGATTCTGATACATGCTGTTGGAATTGATAGCATAAAATGACATAACAGTTCTGCATCAGTTTGCCAAAAGCATGAGTTCACGCGTACCGATCTAGAGACATGCGAAAGATGAAGTTGGTGTTTGTGAGGAGAAAAGCTTCTCTTAACAAATGTGGGTATTAGTCCTAAAATGCCATTACCTCAGGCCCTGGAGACTTGTACAAGTGATGTAATTCTGTCATAAAGCTTCGTCAGAGTCCGCAGGCTCGCTTGAATTGTCCAAGAGAATTGCAAGCATTTCCAATATATGTTCTATTGCTTTCCTGAGTGCATAGTGTTACATTCCTTACCTGAAGCATTTGATAAGTCTTTAATATTGAAGACAAACTGGTGCAGCTTGGGCATCATCCTTTAACTGCTGGTACCAAAAAAAAAAAAAAAAAAAAAAGTACCTGGCAGCAGTAAAAAGAGAGATCCAGACTCTACATCTGAATCACTGTTCTTTTTGCTGTTGTTGTCTGTTGTTTTAAATTAAATTAACGGTGTAGGCGGAGGGACTTGTTTTCTTCCTTCAGTATCCTTTCTATAAGTGAGTTTGCAACTAGCTTTTATTAGAAAATTCCATTTTTGCTCACTTATCTATAACTAGCAGGGAAAATTGTTTTGCAAATTTATTTTATCTGAAGGCCAATGAGATCGGTATCGAGGTTTGAAGAAAAATAGTCTTGAACTAGAGGTAAACACTTAATTCTGATATTTAACTTGAGTCTTTATATTTGTCTCTCAAACACATAATCATAAAGTGCTCTTAAAATAACTTGAGCAAATGTGTTATTTTCCTTTGAGTACCCATGTGAACGCATTGCTTGCAATGGGCTATCTGCCTCTTGGGAAAACACACGTTAGTCTTTTTATAGGATGACTGTTGACAAAGCTTGTCCTTCCGCTTCAGTTGTAGAGATGCTCTGTTGTAATTGGTTTTTTTCCAGAAGGTTAAAAAAGAGAACTAGTTGGCTGCAGAGGCATATCACTAATATTTTTATAAGATGAAATATAAGAATTGCATAACTGCAAATATAGGGAGCTCTGTTTGTGAGGAACAACTCATGTGCTTAACTTACCTTTTTGATCTACTGTGAATTGTTTGTAGAAATCAGGCCTGCTTCATAATAGCATGTATTTGTTAATTTAGCATTCCCCATAAAAAAAGTCCTTTAAAAGAGAAGGTTTTTTTTTCCTGCTATTCTCATCAAGCTTGACCTTTTTTATAAGCCCCAAATTGCTAACAATGCCAACACTGCCATTGGAAGTGAGCAGAGCAGTTAACACTGCGCTTGTTCCCAGGTCTCTGCACACGCTGGCACCTTCAAAGGTTTAGTTGTAGCCATAGATCAGGTCTAGAGAACTCAATTACAAATGAAACCTGAGGATCTGGAGATTTCTGGGTTTAACCAGCAGATTTGGTTCACTTCTTGCCAAACCAGGTGCTTGTCTCCCCTTGCTGCAATGTGGGAAGTGTCGCTTTATGGCACGTTCGAGTCCCTTGTTTCCTTCTTGCTTATTTGGGGACTGAATCTTTCTAAGCCTTGTAAGAAATTATGTATAAGTGTTCAATATTCTTGCTTCCACATAAAAATTATTTACCACAAATCAATCTTCGTATGAAGAACAGTGTTTCTATGAGTGTTTGTATTAATATCTATAGATAGTTGATAACTGGAGCGATCAATCTTAGGAAAAACTGCGTGACTGTTCCTGAATATCATTCATGTTTTCTTTTAGGTACTTCTGATGCCACCCTGTGTCCCAAAACATTAAGAAGAAGAAAAAAAAAAAACCCAAACCCTTTGACTTCATGATAGCATCTGGGTTGACTTCCATCATTGTGTTACTAGTCGTACAAGCATTAGACTTATGTGAACTGGAGCGCTTATGGGAGCCTTACTTTTGTGACCGAGTCATAAGGGTTTGGGTTAACAAGACAGTAATATATTGTTCAGGTTTACATGTCATACTGTGACTGAAAAGAGTTTGGAATTGCTCTTGTAGGCAGCTAATCAGGGAGGAAGCGATGAGCAGACCTAACTGATAATCTGTTCAGCCTTAGGAATGACAACTGGTATATAAACTATTAGTATCTTCTTCTGAAATGTTGTTTCATTTAGCTTCTTTTTGCTGCAGTAGTTCCCACAATATTTTCACCATTTTAAGAGCATTTAGGCTGATAACTGTACTCCTTATCCCTTGGTGCCAGGAGATCATCAGCAGAGAAAGCTGTTGCATCAGTTTTCCATTATCAGTTTTTCTGGTGGTAGACCCGACCATTCAAAACTGATTGGAAATATAGCATCCTTGCCCCAAGGCGTCTATGGACGGGATATCCGTTCACACAGAGAAGTCCATGCTTGTTTGTCTGGTATCATCACTCCCAGCGCATTCTGCTACAGCTCAGCATGTGAAGCGAAGGGTGTGTGTCACTGTGTGCGGAACCATCAAAACAGTGAGATTTCTGGTGTCATATGCATTGTGCCATGAGGGAAGCTGGGGATGCTAGCTAACTGCCTTCCTCTCGCCTTTCTGTTGACTAGAAGCTGTCCGTATCCTGCAGGTCACCTGTTTGGTTTGCTCAAGGTTCTGAAACATCAAAGAAAGATCAAGTATAACGCATCTGTGTAGTAAAACTAGGTGTTGATAGATTAGTAATGTGTGACGAATGTATTAGAATTAAATGTAGGCTATGATAGGCAAAACTTATTTGAGCAATAGCTTCTGTGAAGGAATTGTTGGGTGGAGATCAGTGACTAAAATTCTGGTTAGATGACTGGACCATAGTAATGCTCCCTACTGACAGTAAAACCTATGTATAATTTAAAAGCTCTATATTAATTATAAAATGTATCCATGACAGTTGTAACTTCTTGAAGAACTGTTTGCAAACAGCATTTATAAATGTTTCCTGGTTTACTGTATGCATGGTCAAAATTAACCTTGTCTTCCAGTTTTTATAGATATATGTATATATAAGGGGTGCATAGGTGCATGTGTGTATGCTTTTTTTCTCACTGTACATGCACACATGTGCATTCACACACACATTCTTATAGTCTATTCCAGTTTGTCAAAAAGTGGTACTGGCTGGATAATGTGCTCCCTTTGTTTAGTCAAAATGCTGCTGTAGCATCCCAGACAGACAAAATAATAGTGTAAGGACGGAGAGACCTTTCTGCTGAGAAGAACTTATCAGCTTCAGTCCAGTGGTTAGTGCACAAGGCCATGCCAGAAGATAAAGTGAATTGAAGTCGAGATCAGGACACAGTTCTGATAGTTGATAGTTTTATTTTGAGCTCTGAAGAGCTCATCTCTTTGAAGAGCAAAGAAATGTTGGCATCAAATATTGATTATGTGTAATATGTAAAATTCATAAACTTCTTAACTTTGTTCTGGCAAGCTGGACTGCAGGGAAGAATGGAGCAACCTTTACTTGAGAGTGAAAAAAATGAATAAAAGAAATGTAATTTAAATTAATCCTTCACAGTGGCTATAGTGGGATCTTTTAAAGGCAGAGGTCATGATGTGATTTGACTGGATTCAGAAGATACAATTGAATCACTAGAATTTCAGTAACTTACAATGTTATGTTAATTTAGATGGACCAGAAACATGGACAGGCTTGTTGGACTACAGTAATAAGAATGTATATGGAAGTTTGACGTTTTAATATACTTTTCTGAAAGCTCATGAACACTTTGTGAGTGCAAGTGCTTCCTCATAGTTTGCCTCTGATTTGATAGTATATATCGCCATGCACTCTTGCTGCAGGCTGTGATTAAAGCCATGTATTATATAAGATTCAAGTACAGTTGTTATAATTTCTGAATCCTTCGCATTATTTCCCCTTCCATTCTCTCAAACTGCAGCTGTAGTTCCAAAAGTGGGATCAATAGGTCCTAATATGTTATTTGAGATAACGTGCAATAGTATGTTGCTTTTGTTGGGTTCTCAATTAAAGGTTAGGTTGTTTAATGCTAATGAAGGAGGGGGGTGCAATACTGAGGGTTGACATTAGCACCGCTTCACGGTCCAAACAAATTTGGAAATAAATGTTCTACAGGGTTTGTTATCTACCTTTTAGTATAGCAGTGCTAATAAAATGAGTTCTTATGCTCTGTTGAGTTCCTTTTTCCTCTGTGTACGTTTTAAGGCAAAAAAACCAGAATATCTCTTGCTTTATTGTTTAGTAATTTGACTAAATTCTGCTAGATCTGTCATGTGCAGGATGATGCCTAAGGTGTAAGACAGGCCAGGATACTCCTGCATTCTGCTAATAAGTTATAAATGTGTGAACGTATTGATGAACAAATGATCCTCTAGAAACTCAAGTGATTCTTTTGTGCATCTAAATAAAAAGGTGTGAATGGCAGTGCTGGCGTAGTTTGCTGATCCCTCTGTGAGTAATTTGTCAAGGATGAGAGCCTGTTGTGAATTTTTTATCTAGGTGGAATCATTCTTTTCTGCTTTAACTCTCTAGTAAGTCAGCCAAGATGGCATCCCAGCAGGTAAAACTGTTTCTGTGAGCAAGCCATGTGCAAACTCGGCCTTCCGTTAGCCATCGGAAGCGTCGTGTTACCTCTATCGCATCTAAGAGGCGCAGGTCACCTTTCCTGCATTCCCATAGCCCGGGCCGACTATCGCAGCTCCTGGACCCTGGGCAAGCAGGGGTGCTTGGGCTGGCAGGAGCCTGCCGGCACCCAGGCGGCTGTCTGGTTTTTTTCCTGCTGCTCTGTGTCCTGAAGCTCAGTACGGAGAAGGGCAGCTGCTGTTGCATGAGTGGGTGGTTTTATTTATTTATTTATTTTTAATGCATCATTTAAGGAGTGAAGATAATGAGGTAGGTAATGGGCAAGAGGGGAGAAACAGCTGGTAGAAATAGGAGGTGGGAGAGGATGTTTTGGATGAGTGGGAATGAAAAGCTTCAGAGGAAACCAGAGCCCATGTGTTGTAGGAGAACAATGTGGTGGGAGCTAGGAGACTGGATATGGGCAATTGCAAAATTGTGAAAACCTTTCTTCCTTCTCTCTGCCATTGCTCACCGGCACCCCGCTCGGGCTCACAGCGTTACCCCCTTCGGCTTGCCTGACCCCTTTGGGACTAGAGTAAGAAACAAGGTTCCAGCTAACCATATCTGCTGCTGCTGCACTACTTTTCTTAAGTACTTAGAGGCATACAATTAGCGAATGAAATGCTTAACGTAGAGTTTCTCACACATATAACTGCATGAAACTTGATGGCTCTGTTAATGTAAATAATTGGCAGGCAGAAGGAGTTGCTATATAATGTGAATTACAGAAGCTGAATCTCAAGTTGGAAAACTGGCTCAGGATAATTGGAGTAATGTCACCAGCTCTGAGGGTGGACACTGTTTTCATTTGTGTGTCAAAGGTCTGTGGATCTACAGGGCTTTCAGCTGTTCTTCAGGTACGAACTTTCCATGCAGCTTTTTTGTTATTTGCTTTGTGTTTCTTCTGTCAATTATGATGTGCTTTGCAGTAGAACTCTACTATGGATGATGTGATACTGTGGATGTGTTATGGAGATAAACAAGTTAATTTTTCAAACCTATAAAGTGCACACTGAGTATGTGCTTTAATTTATGGGATGGCTTTGCTTATCTCTTTTGAGTTCCAGAAGTAAGTGTGAAATAACAACCTTTTTTTTAACTCTTGGAGAGATCTTTGCTTCAGTGAGGTTCCTCAGAGGAAGAAGCCAGGCTCTTTACTCTCCATCTTTTATTGCCTTTTTTTTTTAAAAAAAAACCAAACCAACAACAAAACCCAAACCAATGGGGTTTTTTTGTTTGGTTTTTTTTTTTTTTTTTTTACTGAAGCAATCAAAAATCAGTCCTCTCAGTTGTCTGAGAACTTATGTTCAACAGAAGACCTATGAAGCATTACGGTTCAGTTTGGCGTGGGAGCACAATTCTAATAGGTTGTAATAGCATGGCAGACTTCTGCCTGAGTTCCAATAATTATGACGAATATGGAACACAACACATTTGCTTAAATTATCTGTAATACAAAGTGTGCTTGGAGATAATAGTAAGAATTTCAATATGGCTTCTTTATTCCACTGTGAGCACATCTAGACCTTTTTCCCCCCTATGTCTTTAAATATCTTCTTGAAAATCTTTCAGAGGTAGTTTTATTAACCTAACACAGCGCAGATGTCTCTAGCTGTGAGGAATAAGTCACAATGACTTGTAGTGTTGTGTCAAAAATATCATTAAGAGTCTTAGAACAAAGGGAACAATTAATGAACAGTCTTCACGATGAACAAATGTCAGAGACTCCTCCAGGGCTAAGCGGCTTCTGTGCCATATTCATTAATTGCTCTTTTGAACAAAGTTGGTGTTGATGACTGAGTTTAATTAAGGATACCTGAGAAAATCCACAAAAACAGGTCAGAAGTATTAGAGTGAAAAATTTGCATTTAATTTAATAAATAAAGACTTTTACCTTCTCAGGGGGGTTTTATGCTTCATGTAACTATTTCTGGCTGACATTTCCCCCTAACTATTGGGATTGTCTTCACTGGAGATTTTGGCAGAAGATACGTCTTATTGTTTGCTTCAGGATGCATGCCAAATACCATGCTCACATTAAAATCTCTATGATTAAAAATGTATTAAAATCTGTCATAACGGAAGGCGGCTCCTGGAACAGTCTCAGTCTACCTGTTGAAATGTGCCAGGTAAGGGAAGAAGCGCATGTGAGTAAAAAGGTAGAAATCTTAAACCCTACTTGCTAAAGCTCATTCCAAACTTGCTGACCCTGTGCCTTGGTTAAAAATATCTCCTTGGGAAAACTAGGCAGCAACTCTGTAGTATAAACTCTTGTGTAAACCTAAATTGTCCATTGTATTCAAGTGACTTACAGGTCTAAATTGAATAGCGAACCCCAGCATCCATGTTATGGTGATAAATGTGTTGCTATGTTCCACATCGAGTCTGTTTGTTATGTTTTTGATTCTATTTTCCTACCCAATAAGACAGAGGCAGGTGTGGTCAGTATAGTATAGATGCCTGGAAGAGTCTGCGTAGAAGGTGAACACTATTTCTGTATGATTTTTCTGAACTGAAAGTTCCAGTAATATATGTAAAATCCTGTTATTTTGGGTTTTGATGAGAAAGAGGAGGAAAGACTAATACACACCACAGCCCATCTCTTCTAATTATACTGTTTCCAGGTATTTATTTTGGTTTTATTCATAAGTTCTATTGTGTGAATTCAATCAGAATATGAAGAAGAGTTTTGTGAAAGATCTTTGTAGTAGTTTGCAGTTTCAGCCAAGTGGTAACTGGAAGCTTTAATAGCCTTACAGTACCACTTTAGAAGTGGAGATGTGCCATTGGATGGGCATGTCAGAACTTAGTAAAAATAGCATATTCTATAGTGGGCATTCATCCAGAAATCTAAAATTAGCATTGCATCCTGGATAGGATACTGCAGGTGGTCACAAGCACTAAATAGTATTCAGCATCCTTTGTTATTGAAGCAGGTCTGAACATATTTATTTTAAACATTTTTATGGTTTTATGCAAGGCTGACTTACTGTTATTACTGTTGTTTTTCATATGGCATCAAAATCTGCAATGTGTTTCACAGGTATTAAAACAAAGTCTTGGCCAAGGACATTTAGCGTGGTCCTGCGTGAATGGAAGTCGGCACAATTCCAGCTGACTTCAGCTGGGACTATAAGTAGATCCTGACTTATTTCTGATAGTGTATATAAACACACAGTCAGCTGGCGGGATTGAGAGTGGTTTATTTCACATTATACTATTTTATTTGTAGCATTCCAATAGAGTTTGGCCAAATAAGCTTGAGGAAGAGTGCTATCCCCTGTCGCAGGGGAATGTGAAGCTTGAGGAAGAACAGAACTTGGGTATTATGGTTTGATTAATTGCTTGAATATTTACGCAGATTACAGTAGGTTCTGATTAGTTGTATGGGGAAAGTCTGTACTGACTTTTTCTTTCTATTATCCTGCCCTCTTCTCCCCCTTTCTGGAAAAATAGAGGGACATAGGCTTTTTAAGGACTATGGGCAGGAGGTTTCTTTAAAAGCCATTGGACTGACCTGTTTCAGAAATAAGATAGGATTTTCTTATGACTTATTTATTGAGTATAGGTGTTAGTTGTTGTGTTTGTTTTCAGAGAGTGCCAACAAAAGCGTATGTTTGTTTCGCTTTCTCTCAATATGAGAGTCTGTGTGTCTGTGGAGGGGGATGCAAGAGAGACAACAGAACTCTGTGTATGTGTAAATATTCTCTTAGAGGACAAATAGCTAGGAAAAAAATGAATGTTTATTTGTTACGTTTTAACTATGTATGACCATATTTTTTTAAAATTCAAACAGGTTTTTTTTTTTTTTTTTGAGATTATCACTAAAAAAGACTGCTTCTGGCTTTTAAAAACATGATTTTTAAGTAAGGTGAGATACTTCTATGTTTTCAGATTTGTCTGTGGATCTTTATTGCTTTGCTCACACATTTTTTTTAAAGCATAGATTCTTATAATTCTTTGTCATTGAATAGTTGTGAGCATTTTAACAACTTCTTGCAGGATAAAAAATGTCTTCATCCTTATGTCAAATATTTTCATTTAGTATCACTTCTAAGAGTTTAGGTAATGCTGGGATGAAGAGGTTGAATTTTTAGATGTAACAATCACTCTTACAGTAAAGAGAAAGCTAGTCACGTGTACAGAAGTGGAGATACAACAGGTACAGTGGGTAAGGCAGAAGAATAATTTGTCCAAAGATTCATGGCAGAGGCTTTTACTGTTTATTTGCCATAGGGGGTTAGAGGCAGGTGATGGAATCTGAGTGGCACTCGTGCTTTGAAAGCTGAGGCGGCGGGGGACACACACATATGACATGTTTAATAAAGGTATTTTTAAGTGATTGCATTTCTTCTCTCTCCTGGCATTATGAGACAGCATTTCAGAAGGTGGGTCTTCAGGATAGTTACTCTCTTTTCTCCTTTTTCTGCCTTCACAAAGCAGCCCTTAGGGAAGGGGTTTGGAGGTGGAATGGCCAGCACATGTACTTCTGAACAACCAACTTCTCTGGTTCCTCTTCATGTATGAAATACTAAGTTTCAAATGCTTCATATCATTGTGGAAATTGAAGTACTACAGCTCAGTAAACCCTAAAGCTCAGTGGCTTAAGCAAGTTTTGATTTTTATTTTAGTTATAAGTCCTTGGCATTGTGGGAACACTAAATAAGTAAGTGGTCTCGGGAAGAAATGTGGGCTTTTGCCCACCAAAATAAACCTGACCTTAACACACCTGTAGTATGGTTCAGTGCCACAAGGATCTTGGTTTCTTATTTGCATCTCGGAGGAGCAGAGGTTAAAGCCGTACTGCCGTGGAAGTGAGTGGTATTACAAGAGCATCAGCCACAATGAAACTTAGTGCGTTAGCTTGAAGCGGAGATGAGTTCTGCAGATCTGGTTTACTTTCCAGGTGAATTTTCTGTGTACGTGTTTCTCGTTCTTCACCTGCAGGGAAGCAGTAAATGCAAGCATCAAAAAGAACCTTCTAAGAAAGTGTATAGTACAGGATGAAATTTGGGAAAGCTGAATACTGTGTCGTGGGATTCAGTGAAGTTATGGTTATTATCTTAGCATGATACCTATAATAAAGGCATATAAATAAAGAAATAACATATACTAGATTAAAAAAATACAGGCCTATAATTCCTTTCTCCTGTCTAGGGGGAGAAATTAATTTGTACATGCTGTTCGCAAAACCTTTTGTAAAGGAGTTCAGACTGCTTCAATGGAAGGTGCTATATAGGTAAATAGGTCAATTATATCCAAGTTTAGTGAACTTAATTTTTTTTTTTTTTTAAGTAAGCATATATGAGCCACTAATACTCTGACAAAGAAAAAATCCTGATGGTGTTCTAGGGTTTATCTGGACAACAACAGAAATAGTTGAAGACCACAATTTAAAATAGATTAATTCAGAAGAACTTTGGTTTCTCCAGTCTTTCTTCTATAAAAAGTTCTGATTGTTTTCAAAAACGTATTTAAAAACCCCCACAAACCAACAATGACAAAATCCCCAAAACAACCCACCCCCAGCCACCTCCCTGAAAATGACCGATTTAATGCCCATTTCAAATACGATTGTGCTGGCCTAGCTGTGGAGGGCTGGTGACAACTCTTGAAGGCAGAGCTCATTTCTGCACTCTCTCCTTCCCCTGCCCCTCAGCTCCTGTGCTTCTCGGTAAAAGCATCCTGCGGGACCAAAGCGTTCTTGAGTCATCTCTGTGAACAAGCCACGTGTGTGGCTGGGATGGTTCATCCCTTTTTATGAAAGGATTTGAACTTCACAGAAATAAATTATTCCCATATCGTTATTAGTTTTAACACTAATTTTAGATAAAGTTTCTTTAGGTATGGGGAAAAAAATCCTCCATCTTACTTGTTTAAGTGTCAACTGGAGCCTTGCATGAGAAGTAGAAAACATGACTAGTTCTTTACGACGTGACATTTTAGGACAGATTGACAAACAGCTTGAATGACATTTGAAAATGCAAGATGTTGTAAGAACTCACTGCCTGAGCTATATGTAAACACTGCCGGGAGAAAAGCAAGCTTTTATTTAAAAAAGAAAAAAGGTGGGGGAGAGAAGAGCAAGCTGTGTTTTAAGCTATTTCCTTGTATTATTAACACCTGGACTGTCTCCTGAAAACGGCATGTCTTTCTGCTTTTATAATTTCAGGGTGGTTATTGACTGAGCAGTAGGGTGCTTTTTTTCTTTATCTGATGCCTTACTGAGTTCATTGCAGTCTCCTGACTCTGCTAGGAAGCTAAAATTGGAATTTTAGCTATCAGACATAGAAATCATTAACAACATTTATTGACTTCTAAACACTCTTCTGTTATCTTGACGCTGTCAGATCACCCTTACCCACTTTCTGCAAAACATAATTGAAAACAATGAAATTTCTCAACTTTTGTGGACAGGTAACAGACTGGAGAAGATTTTTATCTGAGAAAACATCATTCAAGATGAAGCTATAAGAAGCCACATCTGCTAGCGGTAAGAACAGCTTTAACAAAGAAATCTCAACTAAAACGGCTGCGTGCCTCTTCTACTTTGTCCTTTGCATTAAACCAAGAGACGTTTTGCAGAGGTCAAATAAGAAAGTTGTAATGGAAGTGACACAGAATTCCATTAACGCTGACTTCAGATTTTTAAATTTCAATAGCTGTAGCTTCATTGCATAGCAAAGTTCAGGTTTTATGGTAACAATTAATGCTCTGGTTTTGATTCTTGAAGTTTGATTTATGTATGAAACTCCTTCAAAAGAGTAGGTGCTCAATGGCAAACTGCTTCAAGGTGAGGAAGTGAATAAGGGGAATTAAATGCATCTTTAAAGTAGTGGTCGTATTTATCAAAGAGCATTCTCCATAAGGAGTAATAATATCCTGTCAACTATGAAATGAAGAAAGGGTAAAGAGAAGATAATTAAAATTAAAAAGCAAAGAATTCTTTTAATAGACCAGAAAGTGGGACACAAAACCTAAAAGCTAAAAAGGAAGCATACTGTAAAAATCTAAACTCTTTTTGTAATACATTAGCAAGTCGATATAATTTTCTTATATTTCACTTTGTGTTTGGAACCAAAGCAACACAAAGATATGTCTTGCTGAAAATGTATGATTATTTTTCCTTAGAAACTTGCAAGTTTCTTTGCATATTAAATACACCCAGAGAGTTGGTAGATTAGAGAGTTATAAGTGAGTTAAAAGAGACTTGGATAACTTACAGTTATTTTATATTGACTTTTACAGTCTGGGGATGGTAAGTTCTCCCATGTTTCAGAGTACATGATGTGAAAGTTGGGAGTGGTGGCAAAAATTTGCTTTCTAATGCTGTATAACAGTACCAGCTGGACCAAACCTTTGGGCTTTTTGTTATGGATTAAATCTGTTCTGAGGATGACATGGATGGAGCCTTCTGTTTTTCCCCCTTTAAATTAGGTGTTGATAAACAAAATAAGATGCTGCCCTTATTTGCTAAGCTTCCTTTTTTTTTTTTGTGTGCTTTCAGTCTCTTAGATTGTGCCCCTCCTTGGTAAATTTACCAGACAATAACATCATCTACTTAGAAGTCCTGTGCCACCTGGCACTGGGAGATCAAAATGCTCATCAGATCTATGTGTGTGTGAATTGTATTATTTGTGTTGATCTGGAAACTGTATTTATTAGTATACTTTGTGGATGCTGATTGTGTCATGCTGCCAAAGGAAAATAATCCTCCCTGCCATATATTGTGTTTTGTTGAATTTAAGCCGGTTTTACAAAGTTACTATCAGGTTACAGTGCTGTGGGTATGTGTAGAATAGATGCTAAAAAAGATGTGTGAGCAGGATAAAAGGAAGGTTGAGAAGAGTGGTCAGGAAGTAGCAGGGTGTTAGGAGATGGGTTTGGAGTGAGTTCAGAGCAAAGAGGCTGATCAGGATGTGTGGGAAACGGATACGTAGTTCTCAGTTGTAAGATGCGGAAGGCTGGTATTAATTTGTTGGGAGGAATGTGATGAAAAATGAGACTCGGATAACTGTCTGAAGGTTTGAAAGCAATCTTTGATGTATTGTGAAATACGTGGCCAGCAACATTTTCTAAAACCAAGGATGGCATGCTGTCAGCTCCGCTTTACGTGAGGACTTCTAATTTTTTTTCTTTTTTCTTTCCGTACTCTGCGGTAACGATAGCAGCAGACAACGTTAGGACAATGGCGAACACCGGGAAGGTGATGCAGATGTGCTGGAAATGGCCCCTGAGGCTGCGGTGTGGCCCTGCAGAGGCGCAGGGAGCCGTATCGCGGCCAGCGCTGCAGCCAGCCCCTGGGCTACCTGCGTCGCGGGGGCCAGGAGCCCGTGGGGACTTCACAGTGAGCCAGCGGTGTTAGCTCCATAAATAGCTCCGAGGCACAGTCCTGTTGCATCACTTTAAAAGGAATTAAAGCGATCATCAGGTCATGCCCAGAGTGAGAGTCCCTCCGGGACTCCTCGGGCAGCGGTTTCCCTTCAGCTTTGCCGAAGCGCTTCTCCGGGTACAAACCAGCCGGCTTCTCTCCGTGGCTTCTGTGGTAGTTGTCTCCGTCATTGAGTGCGCGCGGAGCGCGAAGGTAGCCGTATACTCACTCACAGGTATTGTGAGTTCAAATTTTCTACTGCAAGAACACTAAACTCAAATCATTATGGGGCACCTGACATTTAAATAAAGAAACAAGATGCCTCCGCCTTGATAATTCAACTCGCTGCATTCATGCTCATCATCTTGGTTGTATGAGAGAGGGAAGGAAAACTTGTCCCGACATGAAGTGCCAAATGCAGGTTGAAACCAGGCTGCAGAAGACATCCTTGAGGGATGCTGGACTTGCAGTTTGCAGAAATCCTAGTTGGATTGGTAGAGTGCTGTTTGGTTTTGAACAGCAAATTTGCAAATGCTTGCTGAGACTTTTGGCTGGCGACTGCAGTTGCTGCTGGCCTCTTTGAAACATACAGAAGCATGCTTGCTGTACCGTGGTGATTAGAAAATATTAATTTCATTGCACACGAAAATCCCTAATGAAAGGTTGACCATTTTCTGCCACTGTTAATTTCTTCACTTTTTGCAAATGTAATTGCTGCTATGATTACAGAATGCCAAATTGAATTTGGGGACATATGCAATATTCTTTTACCACTAGTCTAGTCAAATAATTTTTAATGAGACAAAGAGCTAGTTGAACACCCAAATTGGTTTGTTTACTTCAGTAGTTTAACTGCGTTAAAATCAAAGAGCTTGCATGGGCAGGGGGTAATCTGTGTCATTGCTGGACGCCATTAATCACCCCTTTGACTGAGGGCAACAGTTTTGAAAAGTGACTTATAGATGATTGAATAACTTTACTGTCTACACCATTAATGGTTCCCAGCAGGCTGCTGGTGTGCAATCCCAAACATCTGTGCATTTGAAAGTTTCCACTTCCCCAAACAGAGATGTATTTTATGAAGAGAAAAAGAACAGAAAGAAAAAGGAGAATGTTTTTGCATGAGTGGCCTTTTGGAAAAGGAGCTGACTGGAAATGTTTCTGCTTCAAGTCTTGTGTGTGATAATATCATCTGAGTTTATCTTTAGATCTTTATGCTCTTGATGGCATTAGAAGATCTTTTTCTTTCTAAAATTTGTTTTCATTGTTTTGGCTCTATGGGATCTTTTTGACATTTGATATCCAGTAGTGAAAGGAACTGTATTCTGCTTGCCAAATAACTCATGATTGTTTGTGTTTTAACAGTGTGTTTAAAGTAAATGTAGCCACTTGCCCATAGAAGCTGCAGAGCGTGCATTGCTTATTCAAAGCTGATGGTTCCAGCTCTTTTGGAAACCAGCTTAACAGAACAGAGAACAAAAAATGTTTCTTTAGGCTATCCTACTACTCCTAAATTGGTCTTTTAGACAAGGATGTAAATACACAGGGAAAGAATGCCGGGCAGTGCTTCCCCTCTGTATTGCCAGTATTTCCCAGTGCCGCTTTGGTTGCTCCCCATGCCCCAGGTGGGTGCTGCCTATTTTTTGTCACCAGCACAGAATCGCCGAGTGTAGGTTGGTTGGGACTGATGGAGATCGTCTGGTCAACCACCCATGTTCAACCCATGTTTGTTTGCATTTAGCCTTTTCTAGCACATTTTATGAAATATGTCAACTTTAGAAACTTTGTATTCTTGAGGACTTTTAGTACTTGTCCTACACATCCTATAGAGAATTAATCCAAGACTAACATCTTGAAAGCGTGAGATCGATAGTTTCACAATTCACTTTTCACTGTTCTTGCAGTGAAAAGACCTCAGCTAAGAGGACTTGGTAGGTATAAAAAAATAATGGAAAGGAAAAAAATCCAACCCAACAAGGAAGAATGCCTCCTTCATCGGTCAAAGATAATTGATTCTGTACTGAACACAAGTTTTATGTTATCTATGGGCAAGGATATGACAGGCTTAATCAGTTTCATGAAGCAGTCAAAATTTACTGTGTAATTGAAAGGTGAAAGGTTCGTGTCCATTAATCAGATTGGTACTGGGGTAAGATAAAGATATCCTTGAGTTAGAAGTCTAACAATTAATAATGAAAAGGAGAGTGAGATGAATTGTGTATGTTTTCTAACAGCTATGCAGAATGGGACTCCTATGTAAGTATCTGTTCCTCCAGAATATGTAAAAAAAAAAAAAAAAGTTGATGTGTAGTGGGACAATAGGACATCTAAAGTTTCTGTTAAATACCTCTTTGATGAAGCTAACTATGCTCTTAAAAGGCTGGGCTTCTTTTCTTACTTCAGCATTGTTACTGGGGGTGGGAAGTGTAACATGGATTCAGAGTTTCCACCTCACTGTCAAGTGGGGAGAGGGATTTTTCATACTATCTCAAAGAACTTGTCCAGCTTCTTAGATGAGACACCCCTTGTCTTTAATTTACCACCTAACAGGTCTCATGTCCCTGAAAGTCCTCCTAATCAAGTCTTTGTGAAATTTTCTGAACTGTTTGACTTCTGTGGCCTGTGGTTTAGATGTAAGGAAATGTACTCGTCCATGGTGTCTTGGACTGAGCACCCAAGGGGTGATGCCCAATTCTGACCAGAATACATGAGTTCTGAACTCCTCAAATGTATCCTGGCTTGTCATCTGAACTGGTCACTTCTGTTGTTGGTAAGGAAATGGTGAAAAAAATCATGACTGGCAGAGGGATCATGGTATGCCTTTTTTTTTTTTTTTCCCCCCCAACTAACCTCATATGTTTCATCTGTACATGTGTGCTATTACCTGGTTCCTTTTCTTTAGATACAGAAAATTACTTTGTGATTAAAAGCAATTCCACACTAAGGCAGATGTGTCCCACGTACAAATCCTTTCTTGCAGAATTCCTGTAGCCAGAGGATTTTGAGCATTTACAGTAGTGGCGAGGTGGCAAGGGTTGCTTACAAAATCCCTGTGCCAAAAGTGGATTTCATGTTTGGCCATACTGATGGTCCTGTTCCTGTTAAATGCCTTCCTATTTGAATACATATATATTTGTAATAAGCAAGACGGGGTCTTTGCATGTCAAGACCAGGAAAATGGAGTTTTCATCCCATCTAGGGAGAATCGATAACAGGAGGATCATTAGCTACTGGCACTTGTCCTGGAACAAAACCTGCAGATGCTATAAAAAGAATGTGGCTGTAGATTAAACCTCTTTTTTAGCATGAGCATCCAGTAGATCATCAGGAGGACAGAGCATAAATCACATGTAAGTTTTAGAATGCTTTTCCTTATAAAACAAAGGAAATTAAGAACTCCCCACCCCCTGCCTCCTCTAGTGCTTATGTCAGATTATTCAGATGCAAATAGTTTGTAAATAGAATTTATCTTTAAGATTCATAGTTTCATTTCTTTTTTTTTTCATTATTGGTGACTGAAACTTGGTTACTTACCTGTTCTTTCTCTGCTGCAACCGTCAATACTGGTGCCCAGTTCTGCTGATGGATTTAGTAATACAAAGGTGGGTTCCAACTACCAGTGTTTTCTGTAGGCAATCGGCAAACGGTGATACCTACTAATCATAACAAACTGAGGGTAGTTCTGTGCAGACACTGGTCTACAGGCAGCTTTGGATACTGTATTCACTCCTCACTTGCGCACATACGGTTGCTGTTTTATGTCAGCTCTGAGCTTTTCTAGTGAAATGTTTCGCTGCAGCCTCCGAGCAGCCGTGCTCTCGGGGGGTGGGTAGGTTTCCCTGCGCCAGCCCCGACGTGTCCCGCACGGCGTGCTCCGGCTGTACCTCCTGCAGCGTCTCCGTGGGAGTCGGACCTTGTGGCTCAGCTGCGGGAAACCATCGGGATCGTCGCAGAAATGGGAGACTGCAGTAAGTGAAGTATGCTCTACTCCGATCTACGGATTCGGTCTTGTAGGTGCTCTGTTTTGAAACTTGTGTCTTTAGAGACCATGATAACTAAAGCTAAACAAATCCAAGCAGCCTTTACAAGAGGTAATAAAAATAAACAAGCACGTACATTTCTCTTCATAGATATCTTCATTACTCTAATGGTTTTGAACTGAGGCTGTAATCTAATCCTCTGAAGTATCAGCTTCCTTTGTTTATATTTGGCTTCTCTTCTGAATTATGGAGTCCCACCCTCTCTCATGCTTTGCAGCAAAGTTGGTTTGGTTGGGTTTTGTTCCCCCCCCCCCCCCCCCCCCCCCCCCAAGAGGGAAATCAAAAATCATGATCTTATGTTGTGCTCTTGCCTAAGTTTCTTCTACCTTTGTTGACACCAAGTGTTAATAACAAAATTTCATTCTCCCGTTTTTTTAGAGAATTGTCTAGCTGAAAACTGGATTCCTGGAGAGCATGGGGATAGATAGCAAGTGTGAGCAAAACCATGCCTGGATATTTTTCAAAAAATCCCCCCAAATTCATACCTTCACTACTTGCTAAACAATCCTAACTACCTACAGACTGAGGTGCTCTAACTTTGTGGCAACATGCTTACAGTGTTACCAACCCTCTGTCTTTGCTTCTTTCCTGGCTTAGATGTGGCAGCAAAAGCTGTTTGCAGTCTTGCACCGTGGCATGGAAGTGGCCTGACTTCAACAGCTTTTACATATCTCTGCAAAATTCTACGTTATAGGGATATTTTTAAAACAGGAGCTTCGTGTTGGTACACGAGCCAGCTTCTGATACAGCAAAGTGCTGGGAGGAACCTTTTGTTCTGGAAATAGTCCTTTGGAAGGACTAATTGAAGATTAAGGCACTAGTTAGTGATTTTTAAGAATAATGGGTTAGTAAGAGTTGCCTTGTAATAAAATACAATCAACTCTGTGAGATAAAGACAGTAATTTTGTGTTTATTTGGAAATGACAAAAAACTTTCTTTTTGTATACTTATTCATTAGTATTGTATTTGTTTTGAGTACTTTCGGTCTTATTCTGAAATACTTGCATATGCAATTATTTTCACAAACTCCATTGGAGTTTTTGTGTGCAGTACATTTACAATATTGCTCTGAAGAGTGTAGGTGTTCTGAAATTATTACAAGACTATTTTATGCTTTTCATTTTCAGATGTGAACTTTTAGTGCTGAGTATTAAATACCAGTATTTGTACTTAAAGTATATGGTTGGTCAGTAAGTTAAGGAATTATGGAAGGAGTTTTGGATGGTCTGAGTTCACATGTCTTACAAAGTTAACATGAGTATCTTTATATGAAGAAAATGGATATTTCTGTCTACTAAAGGAAAAAGAGTAATTTCTAATCAAAACTACAATGGGATAAATTAATTTATAAATTGGGCAGACTTATTTTGCTATAGGTCAATTATTTGTGAAGCTATGTCACATATAAAAGTACAACTTTCCTAGGTGTATTAGTATAAAATAGCGCTAGGGATGTCTCCAGTGTTCAGTTCACCCTTACTGACACAGAAGTCTGGGCTGGAAACTATTCAATAATAAAAGTATCCAGGTTTTTGGGTTTGTGGTTTGGTTTTTTTTTTTTGGTGGTACAATTGGCACAAAAATCACACAGAATATTCAACAAGGAAGGGTAACATTGTTCTGGAACCTAAATACTCTGGTACCTTAAAATTAACGCTTCACTTTCAGCGTCATGTGTGGGGAGGTCCATCTCACAGCATGCATGGGTGTCTAGGGTAGGCTGGCCCACCGGCCACGTGAGCGATCTTCACTTGGGTTGCAAGGTCCTGTACAGATCCGCTCGGTGTTACAACCACCATCGGTCAGCTGTTGTGTAGCAAAGGGGCTGGTGGTCGGAGCCCTTTTCCACTGGGAGCCCGAGTCCCGGCTTTGGGGCTTATGCATGGAGATGTCAATGCGAGTTTCCTGGCACAAAAGTAGTGACTCTTTCTGGCAATGCTTTAAGCACTTTTTGATTTCCGTCATGTAAATTGTGTGTGAGCTGCAGAACAAGGTCAGCTGCAGTGTAAAAGTGGAAAAATTAGAGTGAGATTAATATTTTCTGTTTTGATAAAGAACAGGTGGTGGAAATGACACACCTAGGTATTTTGTGCTATTCAGAATTGTGCTGTTATCATCTGGTTTGCATTAGAAACTGTGAATGATATTGGTAAAAGAAGTGAATAGGAGAAACCAGCATCAAAGCTAACTACTTCCCCATATTTTAAGGTAGAGATGAAAAGTCCGCTGACCTTTTTCATGCTTGCAAGCATAATTACAGCTTGAATAGTATCCTCATAGAAAACAGATTTTCAGCCTTGGGATACTTGGGATTGTGGAAGATAGGCTTTCAGAATAAAAACAACATGCTCAAGCATTTTTCCAGTTTTTCTAGGAATATACAGTAATTATTTCTTAGTTGCAAGACTTTGGAATAAATCAGGTAACGCAGTGAGTTGAAAAACTCTCTCTCTTCTGCCCTGACCAATGGGTTGTTGTCTGCTCTTCATATTCAGCTGTATACAAGGGAAAATGTCGAGAGAAGCCTTTCTTTTTCCCCAAAAGCTTTGAAGAGTGCTGTTCTTTAGTTCTGAGTGGGCTAGAAAAAGAGTATTGCTCAGCTTCAAGCCTTGGCTGCCATCTCTTTCAGCATGTATGGAAATATTCTCCAGCTTCAGGGAACAGACATGTGAAATCTGTGAGATAAAGGCTGCTTTTTAACAAACGTAGTCTTAGTATTGGTTTGTGCACTTATTAACTTATATTTTGATTATAAGTTCTTTGCTAGCAACAAAGTACTTTGCTAAACAAATTATAAGCTAATGTAGGCTTTTTTTTTTTTTTGCAACAAGGCATCTATGATGCTCTTATTTAATTGTTTTGAAATCAAATACCATCTGCGTTCTTTATTATAATACTGTAGTTTTAGCTGTTAGCACTACATTGCTAGAGCTGTACCACATATGTTAATAATTTCTTTACTAGTTGGCATTGACCTCTTCTTCCATGCTGTTAGTTCTGAAATTTGGGGCTCTGTTTCTTACTTCTAAATTACTGATCCCTCAACCATGAAATATGTTTCAGGTTGTTTTGATGCTATGTATATGTAAGCTTAGAATGTTTTAAACCCAGCACTGGCATGTGTGTTGATTTATTTATGTATTATTTAAATACAACACAACTTATCTGAGAGAGTGCAACTCGTTGAAATGCAGAAGACGTTTGCAATGTCTTCTGCACTCTCTGGGAGTTACCTCTCTTTGAATAATTACTGCGCGTTCATACTTTGCAATCCTTACACACGTAACTTCTGGATGAATTGGTTTATTTTTCAGAGTCCTTTGTTTGCTGGACTTACCTGAGAGAGAGTGTATGTAGCTCTTTGAAGAAAAAGAGGATGTCTCATGGATTATCCGCCAATGGCTTCCTCTGACCAAGAAAGAAGTGATACTGAATATGGAGAGAGAGTGGCCATCTTCTCTGTTCTAGTCTGACTTGACTATGAAGTCAGTTGGAGCTAATTGTATTAGCGTAATTCAGCCCTCTTACCTTCCTGCAGAGTCATCTTTCTCTACTTTTCTGACCAGCTCAGACGAATTTGTATCTGAGCTGTTCACTCACACTACTATAATGCTGAAGATTATGGCAATTTAAGGGCGCTCCCAGAGCTACCCTGTTTCTGTGTTGTTTAGTCCCGCTGCATTGAATGGATTCTGGTATTTAAAACAAACAAACAAAAACTTTGTATGCTCCGAAGCACAGAGGAACTACTTTTTCCTTGGTGTTCTGTTGTGCATCTCGTTATCATGTTCTGAGTGTGCCCACACAACACTTACAGGCAGAAGTAAGCTTGTTCTGTTTGTGGTTCAAGCTGGCTGGCTGAGCGCCAGCTCCCATCTGAACGCAATACAACTTTGCAGTGCCAGACTTAAGTTAACACAACCCTACTGTGTCTACAAGTCTTGTCTTTTTTTTCCTGTGGGTTTGTTGGACAGCTTGGAGATCATGAGGTATAAGCCATTCTGCAAAAGATGACATAGCTATGCTCTTTGTCACATATGTCTTTTGTTTCTTTGGCAAGCAATGAATTGAGATTCTTGGTTAGAAACTTAAAGCCTGTTCACTTTTTCTCCTCTACCTACATGCCCAAACTCATTTGCTGTTTGGAACTTTTAACAATATTCAGTGCTGCTTTTTTTTGTGTGTGTGTGTGTGTTCAGTTGCTGGTTTTGTTACTGCAGCACTTAAAAAATGTGGTATGGAAAAAACCCAAAGTTGAGAATTTGCAAGTTAGAAAATTTTTCGTTGACTTTAAAACTGGAAAATCTAACCCAGAGGTTTTATATCCGCATCAAGATAGTTTAATTTGCATCTCACTTGCAAGCTAGGCACCCAGAAAACAAGGGAGGTGCCTGTGGGAAGTTAGCATACGTGACTTGTTAATCATAGCTGAGTAAAGGGATAGTGCTGCCCCGAGCTTTGACTGGAAACCTCAGCTCCATCATTCTCTCCTCTATAACCCTCAGTTTGATCAAAGTGAGAACCTACCTGTAGATGACATCTCCCTCCCTCAGCCTCTCCAGCCATAGAGAAGTGTGGAACAGAAGCGGGCCTGAACATGGGCGATGTTGGAAAAAGGGCAGCAGCAACAGACTGGTGAGTGAAACTCAAGCAGCTTCCAGTACTGGCTGATGAGCCCAAGCACGTAACGCAAACCAGTCTGAGCATCAGGTGACAGACCATATCACACGTATCACACTCGGCAGTGGCCGAGTGACAAGGAGTGGAAGCAGGAATCTGAAGTACTTGTGGTCAGCTTGAGCTCTGCAAGGGTCACCGTTGAAACATGTTTTCTCGCCCTGCAAGAAATTTTTGGGTCTGTTGATTGGCTGCACTGTTTCCATGTTTATCGCAAAGGACCACTTGTGGCAGGAACTTAATTGGTGGCAGGCCACCAAATTCTTTTGACCCTTCGAATGAGATAGCAAAAGAAGCTAAAGTGACATTTTTTTGTACTTTTTTTTTTCCCCCTCCTCTAAGGGAGTCATGATATTCTTCAGAATACAAACAGAATTCATTTTTATCAGCAACACTATCTCTCTGCTAGTTTCAGAAGCTTGGAAGTGATCTTTATCAGAAATTAAAGGTCAATCCTTTTGAAAGAAGGGGTGATGAAGTCACGAGGATGCAGGCATTAATCAGACCTGCTTACTGTCAAACAGGTTCTGTGTTCCCTGGATAATCGGAAACCTTGGCTGCTGCTTTGTCATTTAGAAAAACTAGCATGCATTTACAGCTATGGAGGAGAGAAGCTATTTTTTTTCTAAAGATGCCTCTAGATAGCTCTGGTAACTTCTACACGTCTGTTAGCTGGGGCTGAAAACCACAGATTAATGGGCAGTGTTCTCTGTAGCAAGGAAATCTGATCCCAGTGGCACGATTAAAGTGTGACCTGCTCCTTTTTAGCACTAGACCTTTATTTCAATATTTGTAGAAATTTCGTTGAAGGGCTTGACGTGGTCAGCCATTAAAATGTAGGTTTTTAACACTTGCTCCAAAACCTGGTAACAGTTTCTTTTTCTGAATTCCAAGGCTGTGATTTACAGCCCCTCCTCTCCTGCCCTGGGTGGCACTGTCAGAACCTACGACTGTTGCAGCACGTGGATGGGTTGGCAGGTGTGATCGCAGTGCTTGGACTGTGTCTTTTGATTCCACAAGAATCTCTTGTCTATCAAAGGTGGTGTTGACCGTGAGTTTCATGATCTAAAAATATTTCTTTTGGGTGGATGGCTGCACCCTTAGCACCTTTAACCGTGGATTTTGAAAGGTGTTTTAATATTGTTATTGTTTATTTTAAAGAAATCCTTACCTGAGAGGTTGGTATCTAGTCATTCTTTTAATTGGTTACTTAAATTTAACAATTTAATTACTTGAGCTTCCTTTTTTTTTTTCTTTTTAAATTTTTAAATTTGTTTAAACTTTTAAATTTCTCTTGTTGTTGTTGTGGGAGGAGGAATAGAGCTGATGTGGATGCAGGATCGGCCTCTTGCTATCTTTGGCTTAAAACTGTGTACATAAGAACTTGGGAGAGTTTCAGATTTAGCAGTTTGTTCTGCTTGGTTGGAAGGTCTGATGGTGACCATCATAATTATCATGTATAACTTCCTCCTGCTCTTCACATTGAGGAAGAATATGAGCTATGGATTTTGATTCTTCAACTTTAATTGGGACTGGATGAGGGGGTAAGGAAATCGAAGATTACCTTTTCCTGCACTGTTGTTTTCCTCTCATTCATCTTTGTGACTAATTTTTTCAAACCTTTGTGTATGTAGCAGTACCAAGTTTTTAGTGATCCTGACTTTGCTGCTGCTTTATAACTGAAGTTTTACATTTTTGGATTCAAACTTCTTTAAAAGTTCTTATGGGTGAAAGTGTTTATTAATCTTTCAGAATTTGAGGAATTCTGGAGGGTTTTGTTTTTTTTTTTTTTGTAGCTTAAATGTAATGAGTGTTGCCAGCTGTTGCAGACCTGTAGAACTTGGTGTTTCTCTTTTATCGGAGATTATGGAATGCATTTTATGGGTGGGAAAGAGAGGAAGCAACAGGGGAGTGCATTTTTCCTACCATCTGGAAGGTGGAAATATGTGCTATTTCCCAATTCAGAGGACCTCATTGCCCACTATTCTTCACCTGATTATTTTAATGTAGGATTGACACAGGGCTCTGTTACCATTCTTCATCTACTGTTTTTAATAATTGCAGGGCCAGCGCCTCAGTCTGATTTGGAAGACTTCATCAGAAATTGGCAGTTATGGGAGGGATGCTCCTTCCCGTCTGTCTGCTGAGGGCTTGTCCTCACACGTACCTCTGGCATACAGTTTGACAGATTTGATGCTGGATTGGAATGGGCCTGTCTATCGCAGACCTGGATTTGCTCCGTCTGTCTATGACATTTCAAATTTGTATTTACTTTCCAAAGTACTCAGTCAGCTTCAAATTTTGATCAAAAAGCGGTCTGAATTTCTGTTCAAGACATGTAGCTTGCATTTGTGCCACCTCTAGTCTCTAAGCTTTACAAGAAGCTTCAAAATTTACAAATTTCCTTAGGTCATTTTTTTATTAGCAATTATTTATTATTGATAGTAGTAGTATTTTATTCAAAATTTTAAGCTCTGCAAAGAGTAAAGGATGATACAGGTACAAGAGAAGATGCATGTGATACAATTGCACAAAATGTAGTTGATGATTATGTGACTACTAAATGAAACCAAAGGAAAATGTGAAAAGAAAGAGTAGGTAAAGAACACTGACAGGAAGCTAACTTATCAGGATGGAAAATCATACATAACTAGAGAATGTTTTAAGGAGGGTTTTGGAGTATCTGCAGAATGAACTTGAATATGTATTCTGTGCCAGAGGAATGTTTTCCTGGTAACAGGTAATTTTTTTTGTCATCCTGACCTGATTTTTTTTTTTTTTTAATCATCTTAATCTAGATAGGGTTAAAAATAAGTCACAAAAACCTCTTCATTGTTTTCAATCTGTTTTTTCTGAGACTGTTTGTCTATTGACAGTCCTGTCTTATCTTGGTTTTGAAACCCTGATGTTTTCTAGTCATATGATTTACCTAAATAATATATTTAGTCTTACTGCAAGATTTAGGATCATAGGAGAAGTTTACAAGAGGACAGTTTTTCAATGTTACAAGTGACTTTTGTACTTGTGAAACTCTGTTTTTTCCGCACTTCTGTGTCTCTGTGCAAAAAGTGTATAAATCCCACCTTTATTACATCTTTGTTTTTAATCCACCAGGCCTGTCATACGCATTAGAAGAAAGGCGTTGTGTGGTTTTGTGTGAAAAGTGTGTGATATGGGTCATTATCAATGATTAGATCTATTGTGCAGACCACCCTTACATGAGTTATCAGGGGATATTATAAGGAACTGATTTACTGCTTTGTGAACCAGCTTTGGGATAGACCAGAACATGGCCAGTGAATTTCAGGGCTGTTTGCTAAGGGGAGGCAGGGTGGAGGTTGGAAATCATCATAGAGTCATAGACGGATAGGGTTCAAAGGGACCTTTAAAGATTATCTAGTTCCAACCCCCCTGCCACGGGCAGGGACACCCTCCACTAGACCAGGTTGCCCAAAGCCCCATCCAACCTGGCCTTGAACACTGCCAGGGAGGGGGCAGCCACAGCTTCTCTGGGCAACCTGTTCCAGTGCCTCACCACCCTCATAACAAAAAATTTCTTCCTTATGTCCAATCTCACTCTTTCAGTTTAAACCCATTACCCCTTGTCCTGTCACTACAGGCCTTGGTAAAAAGTCTCTCTGTCTTTATAATAAGCACCCTTTATGTATTGAACGGCCAAAATGGCTTCCAGTGCAGCATCTATATGCGTTTTGCTATCTGGGTCACAGATTATTTTTTTTGTTTGCTGCCAATACAGGCCTGTAAGTATATTCTGTCTCTTCTGCTTCATCAGCTTGTCCCAGTCATGCTTGGACCCCACCAGTGTCTTTTTTTTTGCTCACCTAATCAGCCCATCTTGCCTTTGTAAGGTTTCTGTGCCGCATCTGCTCTCTCTGTTGTTCAGTCCCGACCTGTCCTCCTGAAGCCTTGCTGTCCTGTATCTTCACAGTCCTTCCTTCCCTTCTGCTCCAGCTAATCCCAAACTCATTACCCTGGATAATCTAACTTTTATTCTTTTTTTTTCCTTCAGTAATGCAATGTCCATTAGTTGTTTTTCCACACACCAACCTTTCAATTTCTTTTCTGTTCCATCTCTGGTTTGTTGTCAAAGTTTTTGTCCTCCTCCTCCCCTTCCTTTTATCTCAGGCCTAACAGACCAGATGATGATGATGATGATGATTCCCCCTGCCTTGTGTTTTCCCTCCTGATGTGGCTGTGATGGTCTCTTCAGCCAAAAGAATCTGAATTTCAGGTCAAATGAACCCCATCTTGCAGGAGTGGGTAGTTCCCTGCTCATGCCTTTGTTTCTGGAGATATTGCCTCAACTGAACCATTTCCCTCCCTCTGAATAGCTTCCTATCCCACTTCTTTTCTTCCTTTCTCACCAAGCAGCTTCTTTCTCTTCTTGGATGTCTTGAGAGAGTCACTGCTAGTGCAGGAGAGTCTCTGCCTCCCACTCTCAATCCTCTCTTAGTTTCATCCCTAGTGCAGCTGGATCTATGGTCTCACTTCCACCAGTTACCATCTGAGGGAGCGTGCTCTGCAATGTCCACGTGTAAGCAGGCTGGCCAGCTGTTGGTGTTGAAAGATGTGATTTATAATACATGTATTTGTCTCATAGCATTTGACTTTGGCCTATAGAGGTAAGCAGAGAAAGCATAGACCTTAGCTGAAATACAGTATGCTCCTTTTCTCCAAACATACTGTGTTTATGATCCAGGATAATTCAGCTAAAAGGATCTGGAAACTTTCAGAAATAAAATGTGGCATTTAATGGTTATACTTCTTATTTTCTGAAGCAGTAGAAAGCTTGCACCCTTTTACTTTTTGATAGGTGAACCAGCTGGGGCTCAGAGGGTTGGAAGTGCTGTTCTGTAAGAGGAAAAGATCTCAGTCAATTTGGGCAGGCTGTATTTGTTCCACGAGCTGGGCTGTACACCTGGTGGATGACAGCTTTTCCAAAGGAGCCAGAGTTCGGCTGGGAAAGACTTCATTCCACCCTGTGGAGTGAAAGTGTTGTACTGACAGGGGAAAAAAGTCAACGTGATAGATACCACTCAAGATCAATCTGGACATTTTTGTTTTCACCAGCAGATGATGAGGGATCAGCTTGTAGTGCAAGGACTGGAACGTGGCCAGGACTGTGGAGATTGCTAGACAAGTTACTTATGTGACTGAAAGGCTTGGCCTGAGCCTGACGTTGCTTTTTTTTTTTTTTTTTGTTCCTCTCCTTAACCACTACAGAGTGGAGGTGCAGACTTCCTATAAATAAATAGTGCACCGTTAACAGCGGTATGTAAAGGACATAAGTAACATTTACGCTCCCATCCCTTAACACACTTACTCAATGCAAGATGTCAAAATATGTGGCTAACAAATGGTGGAAAGTCTCTGTGAAGAATGTCAATAGGTTTTCTGTTTTCTCATTTCCATTTAAAAGTTATTCATAATACTCCACACAGAAAGCACTGTAAATGGTAGTAATTTTTCTGTCTGTTTACTAGAGAACTGCATGATAGCATCTGTTTAATAACTCTCAGTCAGCATTCAATCATAGGTGCTGAAGCTTAACCCTATTACACTCTGACTCATGTGGAAGATGATGATCTCTGGCCTGTGCTCCAGAACACAGGGAAACTGAAATGGCGGAATTGTAAAAATACTGTGTCAGTCTGTATTTCCTTTACACAAACATACTGAAGTTGGACAGTGTTGTAGATATTTGGCTCTAGGTAGAAATAGATTTTGCTTTTCCTTCTCCAGCCTGACTTAAGATGCAGCCTGACAAGATGCCCCCAAGTTTATCTGTGTGCTTGCTGCCACCGCAAGGGCTGTCCTAGTTCTGGCTGTGCCCTGGGTCATCCTTTATTGAACACACTTGCTTGGATGGTGACCTGACTCATCCAAAAACGAGAAGTTTTCTCTTGCTCGGAGGGATCAGGGATTGCGAAGCATCACAGTGAACTCTGAGGAGTGGACAAAGCAAGGGTGAAGGGGGAGTGGGTCCATCCATTCTGGCAGCAGGAAGCTCTTCACTTAGCGCAGCCACCTCGATTGCCCGTATAGCAAATACGAAAACACTTGGTGCTCCATCCCTCCTCTGTTGCCAAAGGCAGCAGAGTGTCTGAGAGAATAGTCTTCACAATGGTATAGCATGAGCAAGACTTTGTATTTTCCATAACCTTGGTCCAGGGAGTAACTAAACTGTTTGGATGAAAGTTCCCCAAACTGTTCAGTCTGCAGTTACCTTGAGAGGCTGCAGTCCAAATGGGTGAAAACAGGATCTTATTGTGTGAGGTGTCAGATGGCCTTGATAAATTCTTGCATGTTTTTTATGTTGCTTTAATATTTTATAAGGACAATGTGGTAAAAAACCAAATTATAAGAAAATATAATTATTCAGATTTTGCAAAACTCTCATCTGATTGCACTGCTGTGCCTGAATGGTTCGCCTTTGTATTTCACTGAAAACGTTTTGGTTGGTCAGCTGTAGATGTCACCTCGGTGTGAGTCAGTGGTGAGGGTCACGCTAGCTGTAGGACAGTTGGCAGGAGCATCCCACACCATTGCTCCTCCAGCCCTACATTAGGTAGGAGGGAGTGCGAGAGATTTGTCCAGCCAGTCTGACCTTGCTGCTTGCTTGTTCTGTGGGCCAGTGTGGGAGCTGGGCAGCTGGGATTGCTTTCCTTTCTCCTTCTGGGGTTGGTTTGTACATGCACTGGCTGTAGCAGGGAGCAGCCCATACCCTCACAGTCTGAGGAGTATCAGAGTGTGCAGGTGGTGTGGATTGTGGAGCTGAGGGGAAGGGTGCATATTTTTAAACACAGTAAAATAGGATGTGCAGTGAGAGGATCTGGTATGTACCAGTCTGACCTGAACAAAGGTTTGAACTGCTGCTCTTGGCTTTGGGGGGGAGTCATTTTTCATGGGAGCCTTCTGGGAGGGCTTGTGTCTGCATTACTGTTACAGTCCTGGGCTGCTTAGCCAAAGCAAATCTCTTGATTGTTACTGGTTTAGCTGGCATTTTGAAGAAACCTTGGATCACAAACATTGGACTCCTTTCCAATGAAACTAAACAAGAAGATGCTTTCTATCTGCTAATGGAGACTAGACTAGAAATAGAACGAAGTGAACCACCCCAAAATGTATATAGTAGAGTTATGGATGTTGTGCCCTTAACTTTATTACTGGGGAAAAGTTTTGTCCAGAAAAATAGCTTTTACATATTTCTTGTTGGCTCATTAATTTTCAGTGGCGCAGTGCCCTTCTCATTTCAAGGGTATATGACTATAGTTACAGATGAGTTACAGGGTGAACCCTAGACTGGGGAACAGCCTGTAGAAGGGCTGGTGGCAGAGGAGGTCCGTTTCTGTGTGAAATGCTGGTTCTGAGTGGATCCACAGGGATCAGCAACTTTCGGCAGCCTGAGCTGGATGCTGAGGTGATTGAGTCCTGTGCCAGATAGCGACAGCGTCACCATGTTAGTCTGTGTTTATACCAGCATTATAGTTTTGAACTTCTGTTGCTATAATTATTAGTCACTCTTGAGCCAATTGCTGTTGCACCAGATGGCAAAAGTGATCCCGCTATAGCTCTGCTTTGCCTTGCTGAAAGTTCTCAGCATCCAACAGTGCCCGCAAAAAACATAATCCACTTACTACTGAGCACTTCTGGAGATTTGGCCGCTTTATTGCGGTACTTTAATGAGAGCAAAGTTCCAAAAAAATCTAATTGGATTTTTTTATCTGCATGTACTATATCATATGAACTTTCAGTACAGCTGAGTTTGATCTGTAGAAGCATTATGGAAACTCATGTCAGCTGTTCTGAGCATACACTCACAAGACCTAGCCTTAGTTTAATTAACGTATGATATATGCACATGCATACACATACTTTTTTTTATTTCACTCTGAGTCCAGCAAACATGGAGAAAGAACAGAAGAAATTTTGTTCCTGTGTTCAATCAGTATGTAAATGGATGGACTGCAAAAAAGTTAATTTGACTGTTGTCCAACCTCTTTCCTTAAATAATGGACAGAAAGAATTTAGTCATTTTCTTATGTCACGGCTTACTGCAAGATGGAAGACAAGTTACAGGGCTGCAAATGGTGCTTTAATACATTGTATCAAAGTTGTGAAACAAACTGGTTAGGTTAAAATTCCATGTAGATTGTTCCTTGGCATATACAGTTACTGGAAGTCTATTTTAGTAATTCCTGGCGTTCCATATGTGTAATGGTGTTTTGTGGGGGGAGATGTGTTTTAGCGTAATGACAAACAAATAGCAATCCCATCTGTATTTGATTATAGCAAGGAAGATGTAGAGGAAACAGTTCTTTGCTATGGGCTGAAGGGTTGGTCACTCTGAGGTTTTCTTCTTTGCTCTGCAAAATCTTCTAATGCAACTGGGTTCAAGGTGTGACTGAGTTCTCTGCCAAATGTTGGTGGTGCCTTTAAATGAAACCATGCTGTAGCCCATAGTTAGACCAGCTCCATTCTAAATAACTAGTCAGGAGGTCCACACTGTGTGTTTACACAAGCTAATCTTTTGGATATATTTCACAGGATTGTTTAACCTATATGTGTGAAAATTAAAATTCAACTTATTTTTATTCTTTATTGAAGTGTATGAAAATCTGTGATCAAATCTGCAGTGTATCAACTTCATTATGGTAGGGGGAGCTTCATGGACAAAATGTTTTTTATAGCTGCTGTTCCATTAGGAGCTGCAGGGAGGCTGGCCTGGAGATACTAAGTTTGTAAATGAGGACTCTCTGCTAGGCTTTCCCTTAACCTGGCAAGAAGTGAAGAAGTGTGAAGAAGCTTTCAGTGTCTACACCTTTTGGGAAGGGGGCACACAGTAGATTTTAGAGGGAGAGGCTGGAGATACATCATCCCTTCTGCTAAGGCGGTAGAAGGGAGAGTGGGATGAAGGAGTACTGTTGTGTTTGCCTCCTTACAGCAGCAGGAGCAGATGTTGGAAGAGAGGTGTAGTCACTTACTGCTCTATTTAGAAGAGCTCAGCTTTTACTCTGCCGAACTGGCTATGGTCTGTGTTAGCTGTATGCGTTGGTTTTGTTGCAGAACCAGGGAGAAGAAAGTTAATGGTGGCCAGTGCTCTTAGTTGTGCTCCAAGACTGTGATTCACTTTTCAGACTGTCTTTAGAGCTGCTTTGGAACAGTTTCCACAACAGCATTTAAAGATAAAATTGATTAAGGCTTCTATAAAAAAAAAGTGTGCTGTAACAAATTTCTCTGCTTAATTGAGCAAAATGCAAGCAGGTATGCATTTTAACCAGTAAATTAATATATTGAATTTTTATATCTCTGCTGAGTTTGTCTGAAGGGCAGTCATGAGAGCAGAATATTGTCACTAAGCTCTGCCTCCAGGGACCAGAGTTGCACGTTTTGGAGCTGTCTCCAGGCCACCCTTGCAATCAATATTTACTGTAATTACAAATGAAATGAGGGAGTCTTAAAGTGGTGGGTGCGTTTAATAACATATTATAATAGCATAGCAATGAATTGAGGATTAATCAAAACTTTTTAAACCGGTGCTGAATTGATTTAGTGATTTGCATTTGGCTTAGTGCTGTATGTCTGTTGACAATAATTTACTTTAAAAATTGCATTGCAATTTCCTCTTAATTGCACATGGTATACTTCAGGGTGACAGTGAAGATATTAAAATATGAGTAACAGATGTGATGTTTGCTAATGGAGCATCACATCCCATATATTTTCCTCATCCTGTTATTTATTTATCTGCAGATGAAGCCTTTCCCTTTTAGAAAGAGAAAACCTACTTCTTCCTATGAAGTTTCTGTTTTTTTCCGGAGGGCTGAACTGGTCATCTTTGCCTCATAAATCAGTAAGTGAAGATTAGCCAAGTATAATGGTTATACACCATAACATTATTGTTACTGTAGGATTATTAAGTCTCAATCTGGCCTTCAGAATTTTAGATGCGCAACACAGCGTTTGGGGTCTGAGCTAAGTATGCTTTTGCATTCATGTCAGTGGGCTCTCTAGGAAATCCTTTATAGCTCTATTCTGCCACAGATTCCAGATGTGGCCAGGTAAACTTGCTCTTGTCCTAGGTTAAATCTAGGGAAATTCTTTTTCCACAGGCACATATGTTCTTATATTGACCAGGAACGACAGCATGTGCAGACCTATATGTTCTTGTATTCTGACTTCTTACACTGCTGCTGACACCCTTGCTCTGCCTCCTCTTAAATGCTCCATGTAGACGCTTTCTTTTGTGCCATGGGATGACAGAGCACCTGAAGGAAGCCAGAGTTTTTGAGGTTTCTCTATAAGCAGATACTCATTTTGAAGATGCAGTGATGGGGAGGTACTAATCACGCTTCCCTGCTACTTCTCTTGCAGTGTCTTGCCTCAAGAAGAGTGGTATCTTGGTTAAAGAACTTTAAAAAATTTTTTCTTTAGCTAGTTGCTATATCAACTTGAATTAGATTTCTTCTAAGACAAATTGCATTTCTTTGCTCAGGAGTAAGTATGACAAACTTAGATTTTGAAGGCTTTTCCCCCCTCTTGTTTAGGTAAAGGAAGGGGGAAAAAACCAAACCACTCAAAGAACCCAACACCCCTCCCAACCAAACATTAGAAATGTATTAAAAATGCACTTTATTTTTCTATCAATAACTATTGCCTATGCATTTACTTCTTTGATCACCTGTCAGAAAGAAAACTGGTTAATAAAACTTTGCTATGAGAGAAAATTACTTTGATGAAAGCATAGGAAGTTTAAACCTCTTTGGTTTCAATTTCCTCTTAGTTTTCTCCATAGGTCTGTTGAGAATGAAAATGTACTCTAAGCCATATATCTAATCTTGTTGTGATGTAATCATAACCTTTAAAGTCCTTTTCTTATTCTAATATAACAGTCGTCTTTACCACTTCTGCTGATACTTAGAACTGCAGTCCAATGTGTTCCATTGGTGAGAAGCTGGTGTTCTTATTTTGTGAACAAGTAATCTCAGTCTGTCACAGACCAAATTCATGGTCCATGTAACTTCTCGCTAAGAACACATATTTTAAGTATTTTTAATAGCTTAATTTAGCCATTCCTGTGTGTTTCCATAGAGGCAGAATGTAGCTTTTTGAACAGTTTTTTTTCCACAAAGAAATGCTGCAAAGTATTGTGCTCTCTTTTGTTAATCGTTCTGTTTAATTCCCATTCATTTCTAAGACATCATCCTAGTTTTCTGATTTACTTCCAAGTTTTACTTCTCAAATTATCATAACATAATCAATTTCTTTACTAAATCTCAGTATTCCCTTATGACTCCGCACAATACATATTGCGTGAAATAAGGGTAGACTGAATATATACCAGCAGGTACTAGAAAAATAGCTTTATGCTATAGCTGTCTGGGAAACTTTCACCAAAAAGACAGTTGCGACCCCTGGAAATGGAAAGTAACCAGGTGCTGCTTTTTTATTGCAGCGATCTTCCACATAACCCTACCTGAGGTGGATAGGGGCACTCTATGCTGAGACTAATACCCTGGCTCAGAGTAGTCCAGCATAATCACAGATTAACTATTTGGGACCTCTTCCCACCTGTTGTAGATCAAATTAATGTGATAGTTGCCAATGTTTGGCAGATGCATTGGATGATGAGAGTTTCTTCCACCCCTAGTCTTTGTGAGTGTTAGGGCAGCTCAGGCTTGGTGCCTGGGTATCCATAGGTGCTAGTACATAACTAGGTGTGGTCTGGAAAGCACAATGTATCTATTGGATCATGCTGACTGACTTCATTGTGTTTGATGGGATGCATCACAAGTGATAGAACAGACTGACGTTTAATATCAACTACCTGTGTGACCTGTCTACCCTATGTGCCCTAGAACTGCTGTAACTGTGCTGACAGATGGAAAGGTGTGATTTGTTACCAATGGGGTTTTGCTAGGAAAAGTCTTCAGAGCATTAAAATGGAACCTAAACTCTGGCTTTTCTGGTTTGTGTTACAGCTTTGCAGTATTGATACAGTGTATAACACAGAGTATAACCTTCCAGGGGAGGAGGCTACATCCTTCCAGATACTGAAAAGCTGCCTGGACATGGTCCTGGGCAAGCAGCTGTAGGAGGCCCTACTCAAGCAGGGGGGCTGGACCAGATGACCTTCAGAGGTCCCTGCCAACCTCAGCCCTCTGATCTTGTGATATCTTTGCCAGTGTAGTTGCCCCTTAAGTAGAAGGGGTAAAGTTGCTATACTGGTAAGGCACTCTTAATGTAGATGTGACCTATAATAACTGCTCATGGTATGCTATTCTGTACCTTTTCTGTCTGTATTGCATTGCAGTAGCTGCTTTCTCCCAGCAAGGATTTAGTCACAGAGCGAGGATACTGTATGGAAAGCTGCGTTTTGGTTGTGTGTACATTCACTGAGCTGAGATTTAACAGCGCTTCCTGTACTGGAATTTGCATGCCCACTGAGATCCAAGACAGCTTAAAAATATAAAAATACAAAGGTGCCTAGAGGTGAGAAACACTGAGGAATTCTTATTCTGTGTGCATTTATTGTACTTTTGTGGAAAAAGTATTTCTGAATTTTTTTTTTTGGCAGCTGTGTGGCAAGTGTAATCCATTAATGTGAAAACCAGTAGCTTTTGTTTGTAACTGATAATACTTTTCTAAAAACAAACTTGCTAGCTTCTGTCAAAATAAAACAACAGAAATATCTGTTTAGTAGTTTCCATTTTGACAAATAACAAATTTTGACTTCATTTAAATGAAGTGCTTCTCAGCCCTATCCTCCTGCATAGGATAAACTTCAGCAGCTGAGCCTTGCCAAAATGAACTGTTGCTAGTTTTTGCCTTTTGTAGTGTCCTTAAGGTCCTAAGTAAAGTCAGTCCTAAACTGACCAGCTTTTTTTGGAAATGAACAATGAAAATAAAAACATGTAGGTGGTAGTTACGATGAGACCTTAAAGTAGAGTTTATTTTAGAAGTAAACTGTCCTTGACAGTCCAGCTGCTTTTCTCATAAAACCTGCTGCAGACTTCTCTGGGTGTGGTGTATGAGTGAGTTGTGAATGTTTCATGTTTTTGTCCTTGATGCCTGGCTGGGTGTAATGCTGTCTGTAAGAATAATGAGAAGGGCCACGATGCTTCCCCGCAGTCCCGACCCCTCTGTTGCCTGCCGACGCGGGGGCTACTCACATCGCAAATTACATCTGACTGGTAAATGACGCCAGGGTAGATGGCGAGGAGGCGCAAGAAAGGGACCTTACTGCAGTCACTTCCTAGGTGCTTTTTCCTTTGTTGTACTGCCTATCACTTTGTTTCTATAATCAGTCGCGGGTTTGTGCTTCATAAAACATTCATGTCTGTTGTTTTACAAACTGGTCCATATCTCGTGTTGTGATAAGCACGGAGCTTTGTGCCGAGCAAGGGACTTGTGTGGCCATTCAAAAGCATTTGTGTTGACTGGGCAATATGTGCTGAGACAGGAGAGAAACATATTTTGTCTTCTTTTAGGACTTCCAGAAATTGTTTGTCTAGCTGACTTTAAAGAAAGTAGTTTTCTAATGGAAACGTTCAGTTCAAATTACTGTGGCTTTCTGAATTTCATAGATAAGTTTGTGGGTTTTTTTAAACTCATCTGAAGTGAGACTGAACTCTCAATTGCATCATGCATATCGGTGCTAATGTGTATAGCATTTGTATTGATATGTTCACAAAGACAGACACCTAAATTAACTGTTAACACCTGATTTGGGAGAAGCCTAGGTTATGAAATGCGGTGTTAACCACCAAAGTCGTTTCACTCTCTCAAGAACCAATACCAGCTGTCTTTTCCTAGAATACAATCGTTGTGGGCATTTTTCTTCATACTTGCTTAACTTACATATTTTTATCACACAAAGCAAAATGGCAAAACTTAAGTCATCATTGTACAACTGGGCAGTCTAAATAGGACTCTATTCAGACATTTTCAAATATATGTTTTCTAATCTTCAGCACTGTTTTTATAAAATAAAAGCACATTGAGATGAATAAAGTAATTTTTGAGGCAAAAGGGAAAAAAAGTTTCAATGCCTCAAATCCTTTTATATAAATGTAATAGTCATTGACTCTTTTGTAATGCCATATGTCAAAAATTGCCCTTTAACACAAAAGTAATCTTATTTTCTAACCTTCAAGGGGAAAACTATTTGTAATAGTGAAGTATTTTAAAAAATTGGAAGCAGAGGGGTTGGGAATGTGAATGTGACAGTATAACAGTGTATTGGGGTAATATTTTATTGATGAAATGAATAAAGAAATACTAGATTGGATATGGCTGATTATCAAGATGAATCTGGCATCATGTGTGTGTGTGAATCAGGAAGACTTTGGGGGTTTACTCCTTTTTTCTTTGTGCTTCACAGAGAAGGTAATTTAACCCCTCCAAATTTGCAAAATACCAAAAAATGAGAATTATGTCATATTACATTCAAAGTAGTAACTTGTACGTTCTCCTGACTTTATAGGACTAAAAAGTAGAAAAGGTTGAGCTGAAAACTTTGATGAAGAATGTTAGTGAAACAGATGAAAAGATCAATAATTTAGAAATAACCAAAATGACCCTCCTAGTATAAAGGTTTAGCATTTTCTTCTGCGTGCACATTCATTATTTACTAGTAATCGTACACTTTGAAAGCACAGGCAGGCTTTTAAGTTAATCTTGAGGGTTTGTGAATCAAAGAATACGAATATAGGTTTTCTGAAAAATAAAAACTAAATAAGAAGAAATAAGGCAAATGTTCAGAGAGGAGCTGAGTATTCAAATTTGGCTTTGGTTGTGTTACTGCTGTCTCAGGACTTGTGGCATAGTTCTTTTATGTAATAAATTATTCTGTCTAATCTGTTTAATTTTTGTCCCCTCTAATCATAATATTTGAGCACCAGTGGATAAGCACACATTAATAAAATGAAAACACTTGTAAAGATGGTTCTCAATAACAGTTTTAGTAATAGTTCAGTCATGCTGAGGTGCCGAATACTAGTTCTGTAGGTATGAAGCCTTGGTTGAGTAGGACTGCACCGTAGTGGGGAACCGTGACTGACGTGCACGCAGATGTTCCCAGGCTAGTTTTCATATATCTATTTCAGGGACTGATAGGTTGGAAACACTGATGACTTGAGCTTCACCCCTAGTTTAGATTTGTAGGGACGTGATCAGGTTCATGCCTGCCCTGCTATTGATACCTATGCTAACAAACGTAGAGCTAAATTGGTATGGCTGCAGCATAGATAAACTCTGAAAAAAAATTTCAGTGAAATGCTGCCCTAACCAAGTTGACCAGGGGTTTCCACTGGCAAATGGTTTGCAGCAGCATATGAGAAGGAGAAAGGAGTGTTTTTTTCTGACCTATTTACGAGAACTTCCACAATAACCGTAGCCACAGAACTGTGTGGGCATTTCCTTGTGTAAACAAGCCCTGCCCTCTGAAGAGGATAAGTGTGCAGCCTTTTGCTGTTACTGAGACTTTGGCCATAGCATGTTGCAGATAAGGAACTCTGTTTATCCCACATCTTACATTTACCTTGTGAATTTCAAGTCCTTTTACAGCTTACTTTATGGGTATTTAGAGAATGAGAAATGGCAGCATTTGGTTTATAATTCAAACTGAAGTGATCTCCCTACTGCTTGTTAATTGTGTGTGTTCACGTAAAGAGATCAGAAAGGTGATGTTGAGAGGAGCTTGGAATAACCTTACTATACCCAGGGTCATAGGTGGTGAAGGTACAAATGAGATTAGGAGGACTGAGCCAAGGATTAGAGTTTACTTTAAAAAAAAAAAAAAAAAAAAGAACAACTTTGTTTTGTAGAATGGGGTTAAACTTTTGGGTTCCTAACTGGTGGCACTTTGGGTTTAAGCTTGTATTCTATTTCACTGAACATAAATGTTTATTCTTTTCCTGGTGCACAAAATACTTGTGTGCCCACTCTGTGGCTCATGGGAAAGTTATTTGACCAGAAACTTGTAGTATGCCCAATACTTAACTGTAGAAACAAGAACATCTTTCAACATTACTCATTTTGAGGAAATTTAATGAGAAAAGTAGGAAAATATTTCTTAAAACTTGTATTTGAAGTCATGTGGTATTTTCTGTATGAAAAAAATCCACCATAGAGTTGGCACACACAGACATGAATATTTTAAGTTTCTGCTTTGATTCTGCTTAATGCGCATTTCCCAACTGCCAAAGTATTTCTTGCTCTCCGGTTTACTTTAAGGGCATAAGTATTCTTTTAATCACGAGCTGGCTACTCATGGCATTCCCTGAAACACTTGCTCAGCTGCTTTCTAACTCGAGATCGATAACTTCATAGATAATTAAACTAACCACCTCCTAAAGATAGATGTCATCTTCTATATACTTTGTACTCCCACTCTCCCACTCATCCTTTTCGACAGCCTCTGCTTATGCTAATCTGCCAAGTTGAATATTAATACATCAGTGCCAGAATGCCTGGCCTTAGCCAGGGAATGATCCTGTGCAAACAGCTGCACTATAGGCATTGTAACTTCATAGCTTGAAATGCATGGGCATATTTATTTATCCTAAATATAACTAACAGCAATAGAAATGCATTTTGAAAAATTTGCACTTAACAACAACAGCTGGGCTGATGTTTATGATAATCTGTTTGAAATTATTGTTTCAAAAGTTCTGAAATATTTTTTTGACTTTTAAAACCAGCATACACTGATTTTTTTTTTTAACCTTTAGATACAGTATTTAACTTGTGATTTATATTAAAGCACAACTAGGTGACTGCCACAAATGCATAACCTTGAACAGCTGAACTGATCTGAAATTTATAATTCTTGTTATGAAACATGACACTGTTCTGCAGCAAAAGACATTAAGCTGGTGTAAAAAAATGCGATCTTCTCTTAGAAAAAAACGTGCATTCATGGTTTAATGGTTGTGATCTAATTCAGCACAGTTAGTGTACTTGTTAAATATAGTTATAATTCTTCCTGAATTGTGTTTATCTTCCAGTGGAAGATAAAGCAGGTATATTCCTTTTTAAGGCAACTCCAATGTTCTTTGTTTTTTTACTTCACAAAGTTTGACTTTGGCATTTCATGTAGCCTCAAACAAGTGTAGAGTCCAGATCCAGACTTTCTTTGTTAAAGATTTAGAGATGCTAAGACCAGGGATTAGACAAATCTCTGAAGAGGTCATCTATAAAACACAGATTATAACCCTTTTGGTTATGTTTTGGAACAGTATACATATTAACCTTTGTATTTGCAAAAGGTTGGAACAGACCTTTTGCCAGATCAAAGAAAGTTCAAGGCACAAAACACAGCGATATAAATTGATGGGGGGAAAAAAAACACTTCTGTGCTTCAGTGTGAAAACTCTCAACTTTCAGTCAGTGATTGCTAATCAGTGACACTTTATTTTTGTATGACTTTCTGTGATGCCTAAGATTTCTGGGGGAAAAAAAATTGCATAAAGCTGAGATTATTCTTAAAAGGCATTTATATACTTATAATTTTGTATCTTTACATAGAGAAGACTGCTGCTTCTAAAGTACCCTGAAGCACAGTAGGCTTTTATCAGTGAGGCTGTAAGTTTGCATAGTGTAATTGAAGGGTCTGCTTACTGTTTGTAAAATTGGAACGCTAGTAGGACAATATTTTCAAAGGTCAGTATCTCTCCTAGAGGAAATCCTACTTGGTTTCTCTGTAAAAACTCTCTGTTAAATCAGAATGGTTAGTATGTGGGCCATGATGAAAGACCTGGTAGCTCCTGAGTCATTGTCTTAGTACTTAAAATGACCAATGAGACCGAGTATAAATTAACAAGAAATTATGACTTAGAAAATAGTAGGAATATATTTTTGATAAAGTCATTATATGGCTTGATATGTGTAGACAGGTTAGTATTTTTTTATATAGCTGTCTCAAAACCCACTCAGGAACAAATCACCAAATTAAAAGGAAAATACATTTCAAATGTTTAATAGCTGTGCATTGCCATTCCTCTACTGAATCTTTTTTAGTAGTGGAACCCATTTTAATATTCCAGAATACTGAAACTGATACAAAACTAATTTATATAAATTTCCCTATGAATACATGTTAGAACAATCAAATATATGATAATTGCATGGTTGTGGTGAACTCTTTATTTTACTCAAATTTAAATCTTAATACAGTCATTGGGACCTAAGCTCAGATGGGAGGTGGGGGTGAAGGGGGAAGGCAATCGGTTTTCTCTGTAGCAGTTGTCCTGGCTTGCTCATCCCTAACTCGTTTTTCTGCCCCCACCTCAGCTTCCTGGCAAACTAAATTTTAGTGAAATGTTAGTAACATAGTAATTTTTTAGACACCTTCTTGTTTAAAGTACAAAACTGTTAGCACTATCCTAATGGATTTAATTGAAACAGTTGAAAAGTTTCTCATTAATAAGTAACTTTAATTCAAGTGCTGGCAGGTTTTTAATAAGCTTGTAAGTAATACGCAATAAAATATATTTGTGATTCTCAATATAATGCATATTAAAGGAAAACTATATTAAATAAAAATTAAATGAATTAATACCTTTAAAAAATTCTTTATTGCATATTGTACTAGTAAAATTAGTAAATATCTACTGAGTGCTTACGTTATAACTCTGCCAATACCCACTTGTGCCAGACAATGTGCAGACAAGGAGTTTTTTCCTGGAACCATCGTGTTTCAACATGGTAGTGTAAGCACATTGTTGTGGGGGAAGACACTTGGTCATAGCAGGGATTCCCAAGCTCATCTCAGGTAGGCTTGGCTCTTGCTGCTAACACCTCTCCAAAACAGCTGCTGCTGTCTTCTGATCCACCTTGTCCCATCTTGACTGGTTTAGTGGGCTGGCCTCCGTTCCCTTGCCTTATCCTTGCTGTTATACAACATGGACTCCAAAATAATTTGCTTGGCAGAGTTTATTGACATAGTGGTCCGCTGCATTCTTCATCTTGTATTTAATTTTGGCACAGTATTCTGAAAACCCCAGCATACTGGTATGACCAGCAGTAGCAATTGCAGCAGTTGAATACAACTGAAAGGAGCCCTAGGGCTAGAGCAGAATTACTGCACTGAATCAAGAAGTGGAGGAGAAAAACATGGCTGGTAGTATCTCTTTTTTGGCCTCCTTTTTTTTTTCATTGCCCCTTATTTTTGACTTCACTTAAGCCAGTGACAGCATATAGATTAGCTTTAAGCATTTAAATGGTAAAATTAATTGCAATCTAATACGAGCTGTCTAGCTCCACTCTTTTCTAGTTTGTAGGCTCTATGCAGGAGTCTGGTTTTCCCCTGTTCCCAATTTTAAAATCCCATCAGCTATAGCTTTCTCCATAGTGAATGGTTGCAACTGTGTATATATAAAGTATATATATTTTCCACCCTTTGGGACTTTGTAGCATTCAAGTGATGATAGCTAAAGTGCTTAATTTTCCTCTTATTATGGATTAACTATATCTTTAAGGAGTTAATTTGGAAATGGACATGACAGTGTAATATTTTTCAAATGACTTTGCCAGTTACTCAGTACCTTTCTCCATGAAGTTTCCTTTAATAATGGAAATACTTTTCTTAGTAATGGAAAAACTAAAGAAAACTATTATTAGCTCAGATGTTGATGATTCAGGCTAGTAAAAGTCAATTTAGTTAAAAAGGTAGCACCACTTGAAATACCTGGCCTGAGATACAAATAGGACTAAACTCAACTGTTCTTTGTGGTGGAAGAATTTTGCTTACCCTCTTGTGTCAGAAGTGATGGTGGGTCTCAGCATTTCCATTCTCATCTCTTCCTGCACTGGGCAGCAGATGTTCCTGCATGAAGAGATTCAACAGTATGTTAACAATTCCCCAAATTTTTTTGGCAGCCAAATACTATCACTTCATATTTGGTCACTAGAGAAGGCTTTTAGGAGCCTTGTAGGAGTTGCTTACTGATTTGGTTGGGAATCCTTTTGGTATAGCTGGTTTGTCAGAGGGTATGGGTGCCTGTAATAGAAATGGGAGTAATCTTTTCCTAAAATCAAAGCCTTATTTCATTTGAAATTGATGGTAATTATAATACTGAATGCTGGGTATTGATAATGGTAGGGTATGAGCTCTTAGAATGAAATAGAGAGGGGAAGAAGGAAAAAGTAGTGTTGTGTGATTTTTAAAAAAAGAAAACACAGACCAACAACCTACTTTTAAATAAAATATTCTTTTGAAAATGCGGAAGGTGGGCTGCAAACAAAGGGCCTATTTGTTTGAGATCGAATGAGTTTAAAATAGTTGCAGGTGTTATGTGACCTCGAGTCTCTGACTTATTTTTGCACTTTTATAGCCACACTATTTCTAAAAAGAACAAGGAATTTTAATTTTTGTGAAAGTGTGTAACATTTGGATACATCCTTTAAAAGCCAGCACTGTTTGCAGCATCATTTGCCAAAACTGAGGGCTTAAATCAACACAGAAACCTGAAATTATGTTCTCATTTGATAATTTGACACTGCACCTGTGTGTCTGTCTAACTATGGATGATGAAACACCAGAGTGTAGGGCAACATTTGAGAGTGTTGTAGCATGCTTTCAGCATTGGTTTGAGCTGATCTAAGGGTATTTACCATGGATGTGTGGTGGGTTGACCTTGGCTGGTTCCCAGATGCCTGCCCAGCCGCTCTCTCCTGCTTCTGGGGTCTCTCCCAGGGCCGCAGGGGCACCTCAGCGGGGGTGCCTGGAGCCCCTCCTGCCCTCCTCCCGCTCTCCCCTCGGGGCCTGCAGGGCTGTTTCTCACCCCGTTTCCCTCAGCCCTGACTGCCGGGCAGCGCTTTGCCCTTTCTTACCCAGGCTTTCCCCGAGGTGCCCGCCTGTGGCTGAGGGGCTCAGCTGTGCCCTACGGTGGGGCCCTTGGAGCTGGCTGGAACTGGCTGTGTCCGGCACCGGGCAGCCCCGGCTGCTCCCCACAGGGGCTGCACCTGCAGGACCTGCCACTACCAACACCTTGACACCTGCACCAGGTACAACATGCACAGGCTGCCTGTCATTGACGGGGGATGGCTTCATCTCTGTCCTCCAGTGCCTCCTGCTCCCAGCCCTGTGGTGCTGGCCTTCTCTTGCACTGACTGAGGGGATAACTATGCTGTGGGTAAGTCACTTTAACTCGCTGTAATGGCAACTTGCCGAGCACCGCCACTGGTATAAAAAGCAGCGGGGGAGGAGGAGCGCTTGTGCCAGCGTGCGCTCTCCTCTCAGGTTGAACTTGATAAACAGTAATGATCTGCACTGATGCCAACAGACATTGTCCTTAGTAGCTTTTTTAGTCATCTCCAGAAGCAGGGAAGAGCAGGAGCAGAAGCAGAAGGACTAGTTTTCAGCTGGATTAGTCTCTTATCTGAGTGACCTCATGGTTTTGTGAGTGATGGCACCTGTGTGGGCTGGGGGGCCTTGTCCCAGCTGGTGGCAGCTTGGAATCGCAGCGTTCCCACCTGCGGCAAGGGCTGCTTCCACAGGCCCTGCCAGGGCAGAGGGGTGCTCGCCTTCCTCCATCTCTGCCTGTGAGGTGACTGTTCTCCAGGTAGGAAATTTTACGTCTAGAGGATCACTGTGTATGAATTTTGAGCCTTGTTCTACCTGCATTGCTAGAGTTGGCAGTGATTTTTGTAGTGTTTATTTTGCATGGTGGTGCTGAGCTGCTTCTGAAGTAGTTGTGTGCATAAGTTGAATGTTTCACCACCAAATTCTAGATTCTGAATTTCTAAATAGGCCTTCTGGAAGACAGAAGACTTCACAAATGCAGTTGAAAGGGTGGATTCTGTTTTTCTTGCAGAGGTAATGCTGGGTTAGGACTTGAAAGAATGCTTGTCACTACCAGGCTGTGTGCTTGCGTAGATGTAATCTTTTGTTTGCATGTGTTTGGCCTGAAAGTGTATCCCAGTTGTCACTACAATGTATTACTCTGTTATAAACACATAATTATTGTAGAACTGAATATAAGGTTTACAATGCATTTTAATAAAGGAGACATACAAATATTTCCTTGTGGTTGCAGTGTAAATTATGCACAGGCACCCATATAGATGCTTTTTTTCTTTCTACATCCGTTAATCCGGATTGTCATTAACATGAAGAGAAGCTCAACTGAGATCTGCTTTGGAGGGGGTTCAGTTTTGGAAGGAGAGCACAACACTACAGTGACAATGCTTTTCTTTTTTTTGCCCACTGGTCAAATTGTTTTTATCTTTCATCACTGGATCATGGTGTCAGGGCTATAAAAATTGCCTAGAGTAAGATTTGCTATTCTTCTTTCATGTAAAATGATAGATGGGTGTTGAAATTGTGGAGTAGTTCTGGTAATACAGACCTCTGAAAATGATTTGGTTTTAATGTACTCAAAGAATGTTGTACGTTTAAATGGTTACGCTCTAGTTCAAGAAAAAAAAAAACACAGAAGAATAGTTCTTATTGTTAAAAAAACCCTAGCATTTGCAATGTGATGGATTTTTTTATGAGAACACTTTTGAAACCAAGATTGTGATTTGTTTGAAGTTTATTGGTCAGTGTAAAAATTTACTGTGAAAGCATTTTTGTCAAGTTAATTTTTCAGGGGTATGAAGCTCAAACTTTGCAAGTTTAAATATTTAGCGTTCAGCCTGGAAGCTAGTGCACTTCCTATCAAAAATGTTATAACTCAAATTATAAGCAGAGTGAGTTATTCCAGCATTCTTATGGGTAATTTTTATTCTATTTATGTGATTAATTAATGCTTGTTATGTTCCAGTGAACTGCAGAATGCTAAAATGAAGACAAAATATTTTATGTTTATTGATTTAAGTTGATTATTTAAATATATTGGATTAATTGAAGTAAGAAATTACTTGGATATCCTGCAAGCATAGTAATTTAGTTGATCACATTGTTTTGATCTCTTAGTCTTCAGAATATGTTTGTATGTTAGCTAAATTGTTAATGACTTGTTCAGATGTCTGCATTCTTTGGAATAATGAAATCGCTATATATTGAGGCGGGAAAACAAAGCTCCTCCAAAGCTTGTCAAATGCAAGTGCAATGTTAGAAATTGGAGCTGCTTAATGATTTACGCGCACACAGGCTCATCAGAAGTTTTGTCAAACATTTAAAAATTTAGCGACACCTGTGGATGATTACTTAAAAATATTTTTTTAAATATTTATGCAACTGTAGATCTCAGCCTCTGACTGGAATGTAAGGTATCACAGTCACTCAAAGTGATAATATGATAACTTAGCTTCATTTCACAGATTCTGAGATCGTGTGCTCAACAAAATACTGGTACTATAAAAGTGGAAAAATAATTTTCAGGGTGCCTGATCTGTGTAAACCTTTTGATTTGTTTTACCATACTGTGTTTCGGTTAGCTTTTGTATTCAAATAACTCCAAATAGATGTGTTGGGTATTTTTTTTTATTTTATTTTTTTTTTACAGTACTTGAATGTGTCCATTGTTTTCTTAGCTAGCCCTTTTTTTTTTTTTTTTTTTTGCATGTGAAATATTTTTCATCAAAAAGTTTATACTGTAGCTCAGAGCATCAGTTTTGTGGCTGGGAAAATCTGGATAAATATATATAGATATCATTGTGAAGATAAAAATTGTAATGCAACTAGGATGACTCCTTTTAGAGTTACTTGCTCTGGGGGTGGGTTGACAGGAGTCTAAACACGAGCCAGCTATGTGCCCTAACAATGCTGAAGGCTAACAGTGTCCTGGGTTGTGACAATGGGAGTCTAGCCAGTAGGTGGAGGGAAGTGATTATTCTCTGTTATTCGGCATTTATTAGACCACGTGTGGAGTACTGTGCCTGATTTTGGCCCTCAGTACAAGAAGAGTGTTGATAAACTTAAGTGAATCCAGTGAACAGCCAGCAAGATGTTGAGGGGACTGGAGCACATAAGGGAGAGAAGAGACGGAGAGAGCTGGGCTTGTTCAGCCTGCAGAAAAGGTGGCTTGAGGAGGCCTAGTAGCAGATATATGGTGGAAGAATGAGACATAAGTTCTAAATTAAAGCATGGAGTTTCCAATTCTGAAGGAAAAAAAAAAAATCACTATGAAGATATTTATGCACGGGAACTGGTTGCCCAGAGAGACTGTGAAATCTCCATTCTTGGAGGCTGTCAAGAGCATGCTGGATGAAGCCCTGAGCAGCCTGGTCTAAATTCACTGTTGGCCTGCTTTGAGCAGGACATTGAACTAGGGGCCTCCTGAGGTCCCTTCCAAGCTGAAAGTACTGTGATTATATGAAATGCTAAGTGATGAGTGCAATGCAGGACATGCACGTTGTAGCTACTGTGCAAGGGCTATGAACTGCTGAGAAGAGTCAGTGCAGAGCTAAGAAAAGTCATTAGAGCAAATTTACAGGTAGAATTTCTGTTGTTGAGGTTTTACAGTATGTGAATGTTGTAGAAATCTGAAGGAAATATATTCAGAATATATTTTGCATCTAATATATAGCTATAAAGTAGCTTTATCTGTTTACTGCAATATTTTACAGAAACTACCTACAAATTCCACTCACTACTGAAGAGTCTTCTATCTTCTGTTCTCTAAGGAAAGGAATGCATTTACCTTTAAATGTCATACACATACACATTTGAAGTATTTTGGTTTATTTGCATTTGTGTTCTTCCTAGGTTTCTGGTATGTTTCTACTTCTGCTAATTAACTATCTTCCACCTTGAAAGAAACTAGTTCCCTGTGTGCCTGACTGCTCTTGATCGTGGGCCACTTCACTTTTTTTTTCCTCCCACTTGACTTAAGATAGATGGTGGGACTTTGTTTTCCACTCAATTTTTTTTTCTGCTCAAGTATTTTTGTTTGTTTTGATAGATTGGTTGTTGAAACTTTTTGCTGTCACACCGCTGACTTCATGGGCCGATTCTGTCAGAATTCTGGGCTGAAAACTATCATGTTTCTTCAAGTTAAAGCCAATTTTGTTCTACAGGTTTACTTCCTCAGTGGTGGTGTGGTTTAACCCCAGAGGGCAACTGAGCCCCACACAGTCACTCATTCACTCCTCTCACAGTGGGATGGGGGGGAGAATCAGAAGAGTGAAAGTGAGAAAACTCGTGGGTTGAGATAAAGACAGTTTAATAGGGAAAGCAAAAGCCGCACACACAAGCAAAGCAAGGAATTCATTCACCACTTCCCATGGGCAGGCAGGTGTTCAGCCATTCCCAGGAAAGCAGGGCTCCAACACACATAATGGTGAGTTGGGAAGACAAACGCCATCACTCCAAACATTACCCCCTTCCTTCTTCTTCCCCCAGCTTTTATTGCTGAGCATGATATTGTATGGTATGGGATATCCCTTTGGTCACTCTGGGTCAGCTGTCCCGGCTGTGTCCCCTCCCAACTCCTTGTGCACTCCTCACTGGTGGGGTGGTGTGGGAAGCAGCAAAGGCCTTGGCTCTGTGTAAGCACTGCTCAGCAATAACTGAAACCTCCCTGTGTTATCAACACTGTTTTAATCACAAATCCAAAACATAGCCCCATACTGGCTACTGTGGAAAAAAATTAACTCTGTCCCAGTCAAAACCAGCACAGTGGACAGTCTTATTTCCAGGTCTGTACTCTCAAATCAGTCATGGTTTTTACTGCTTGGTTGAAGTAATTCTTTTTGTCTGGTAATAAGAAAGAGGAATGGCTCCAAATTAATCAGCACTACTATAGTTAATCAGTATTACTATACATTTCACTCTTCCCCTTCTTTTTGCATGGCTAAAGGAGAGAAGGAGGAAGATAATCCTGTATGCCTATTCCACTGCAGATGCTTATGACACGTAGTAATAGGATCCCTGCAGAATAAGAGGTAGTGGGTGGTGAGGAGCAACTGTGACAGGAAGAGAACACTAGCAAAAAAAGGGAGAAAGGGAAATGAGTTTTTTGTGAAGTGGAAAGGAGGAAACTGCTTGTTGACACCTGGTGTTAGTGGCTTGAAAGCCTCAGTTATTTATTCACAAGAGGTATGCACTCTTAGTTTGGGCATCATTGAGAAACAGTGGGACAGAATGAATCATCATCATTTAGCAGAACAGATGTTGAAGCTCAATTCTGGAAGCAGCACCACATTGTCTTCCTCATGAGAGTTGAGGAGAACAGTTTAAAAAGCCAAAAGTATCCCCTAGAACAGCTGTCTGCTTTGCTGACTTGAAAGACTGTATGATTATATTGTTGTCACTGTGGTGCTATTTATTCAGCTCTCCACCTTTTCTGTGTGTCTTGCTTTTTGTCTTAGGTGGAAGTTACTGTCTTATGTTCTGGTCAGGGGTTTTGTACTGGAACCATATAACATACTTTCTAGATGCCTGAACAATAATTAATAATGGGAATATTATTATTGTTGTGACTTGTTAAATGTTCGCTGCATATCAGTCCTTTGCTGACATTTCGGGGTTGTTGAAGTGCAAGAGCGTTGTGCTCCTAGTGTGGGTTCACTACTATGAATCTGTTGATTATGGTGTTCAAACTCCCTGCCCCAGAACTCACGCTTACACCCTGTATCTTCTAAACCCCTTATTAGAGAAGAGAAATTTTAGGTGTGGAATATGTATGAGTCTCTTGTTCTGAGATGCTAGGAATTACTATGCAGTTTCATATGGTATCCAAAAGAACCCCGAAGCACTACAGAGAAATGAGGTATTGACAGTTAAAAATAAACAAATACCCCACCCCTCTCACCAGTATTAGGAATCTTACTGGATTAATGTAAAATTAAATAGTTTTGAGGTGGGATTTTTATTTTACTCTGGAAAATTTGGGGGGGAGAGGATGTGGGGTTTTTTGGTGGTTTACTGTTGTAATTTCAGGTGTATATATACAGGTTCTAGGTTGTTTTTGCATTAGTTGATTTCTCTCAAAAGAGAATTTAACAGATCCTGATCTGTGTAATGAAGGTGAAATCTTTTTTAAAATGATCATCACAAACATTGTTTTTCAAAACCTGAAGCTTTACTGCTGGGATGACTAGCATTAGAAGTAAATAAACATCACCTTCTGTTTCTTACATGAAATCCCAGTGTAAATATCCAAAGACTTAATTATAAGAACATAACTTCCTTATGACTTGTGGAAATGAGGGCCATGACTGGGCTGGATTCCCTCATCTTTTAGATTTCCCTTTCATCCATTTGCTAAGACCAGTTCAGTTATCAGATAGAAGCAGATTGTTTGAGGATATGGAGAAGACTGAGGTACTCAATGACTTCTGTGCCTCAGTCTTCACTGGCAAATGCTTGAGCCACACTGCCCAGGTCATGGAAGGCAGGGACTGGGAGAATGCAGAACCGCCCACTGTAGGAGAAGACCAGGTTTGAGAATATCTAAGGAACCTGAAGGTGCACGAGTCCATGGGACCTGATGAGATGCATCCTAGGGTCTTGAGGGAACTGGTGGATGAAGCAGCCAGGCCACTTGCCATCGTATTTGAGAAGTCCTGGCAGTCCGGCGAAGTTCCCGCCAACTGGAAGAGGGGGGGTATTTTTAAGAAGGGTAAAAAGGAAGACCCAGGGAACTACAGGCCGGTCAGTCTCACCTCCGTGCCTGGCAAGATTATAGAGCAGACCCTCCTGGAGACTATGCTCAGGCAGATGGAAAATAAGGAGGTGATTGGTGACAGCCAACACGGCTTCACTAAGGGCAAATCGTGCCTGACAAATTTGGTGGCCTTCTATGATGGGGTTACAGCGTTGGTGGATAAGGGAAGGGCAGCTGACATCATCTACCTGGAGTTGTGCAAGGCATTTGACACTGTCCCGCATGACATCCTTGTCTCTAAATTGGAGACACATGGATTCAATGGATGGACCACCAGGTGGATAAGGAATTGGCTGGATGATCGCACTCAAAGAGTTATGGTCAACGGCTCAATGTCCATGTGGAGAACGGTGATGAGTGGTGTTCCTCCGGGGTCGGTACTGGGACCGGCACTGTTTAACATCTTTGTCGGCGACATGGGCAGTGGGATCGAGTGCACCCTCAGCAAGTTTGCCGACGACACCAAGCTATGTGGTATGGTCGACACACTGGAGGGAAGGGATGCCATCCAGAGGGACCTTGACAGGCTGGAGAGGTGGGCCCATGAGAACCCCATGAAGTTCAACAAGGCCAAGTGCAAGGTCCTGCACGTGGGTCGGGGCAATCCCAAACACGACTATAGGCTGGGCGAGGAATGGATTGAAAGCAGCCCTGAGGAGAAGGACTTGGGGGTATTGATTGATGAGAAGCTCAACATGAGCTGGCAGTGTGCGCTTGCAGCCCAGAAAACCAACCGCGTCCTGGGCTGCATCAAAAGAGGTGTGACCAGCAGGTCGAGGGAGGTGATCCTGCTCCTCTACTCCGCTCTTGTGAGACCCCACCTGGAGTACTGTGTCCAGCTCTGGGGGCACCAATACAGGAGAGACATGGAGCTGTTGGAGCAAGTCCAGAGGAGGGCCATGAAGCTGATGAGAGGGCTGGAGCACCTCTCCTATGAGGACAGGCTGAGAGAGTTGGGGTTGTTCAGCCTGGAGAAGAGAAGGCTCCGGGGAGATCTAATTGTGGCTTACCAGTTTCTGAAGGAGGCCTACAGGAAAGCTGGTGAGGGACTGTTTATCCAGGAGTGTAGTGACAGGACAAGGGGTAATGGGTTTAAGCTGAAGGAGGGTCGGTTTAGATTAGATGTTAGAAAGAAATTCTTTGCTGCTAGAGTGCTGAGGCACTGGAACAGGTTGCCCAGAGAGGTTGTGGCTGCCCCCTCCCTGGCAATGTTCAAGGCCAGGTTGGATGGGGCTTTGGGCAACCTGGTCTAGTGGAGGGTGTCCCTGCCCATGGCAGGGGAGTTGGAACGAGATGATCTTTAAGGTCCCTTCCGACCCATTCTATGATTTATGATGGCCAGATTTGGCTTTTGTCTGAAGAAGCAGAGCCAATCCAAATACGTTTCATGAAAGGATCAGAGAAAATTGAGTGTTCAGCTTGTAAGGCCAGTCGTGGGTGCACTCCAGAGAGTTGTTTAGTTTGACTCACTGAAGAAGAGACCCAAACCAGGGAATTTGAGTTGGACTGTATTGTGAGGAATTTAGAATTTATAGTAGAGTATTAAGTGGTTTATATGGACCTTGAGACGTGTACCAGTTCCCTGGAGAGAGAAAGACCAAAACTGAAGCATTCAAAACACTGAAAAAACCCCATTACTTTAGACTGCCAGGGTGGTAATGGCTTGTTCACACTGAGGTTTCTGAATAAAATAAAGCTGTTAATAAATGATATGCATGGTAATTCAGTATAGTGTTCTAGTTACATGTTTGCATCTTTCTGCCTTTCTCTCAGATTAGAGGGGACTGTTGAACATTAGTGGTAACAAGATGCACCTCATATGCATGCTCATGGATGATAACTTTTTATAGGTGCAATTTGTACCTGTCTCTCAGTGGATTGGGAAAGTGGTACATGAGGAACAGATCGTAAAGCACCAGTAGCCAAGCTTCGCTAATTAGCACATCTTCAAGTGCCAGCTCTCTTTTGTCCACTGAGAGAGAATGTAAATTATGCTTATTTTCTCCCTCAATCTTTTAGGCTTCTTGAGCAATATTTCTCTTTGACTGGAAGGTAGAGACTGCAGATTTGTGGTTTTCAATTCTTATGATTAATTGAAGAACGTGCATGGTTTATTCAAAAGCAGGGATGCTGCCAAAAAGGATCTAATTGGTTAAATAAATAACTCTAAGCTTTTATTGCTCAAAGTGTTTTTTATTGAATTATTAATGCTATATCACCCTCCAAATCAGTAGGAGTTAATGACCGATTTGCCTGAGGCTATTAATATTTTTCCAATCAGTGGTAAATTGCTACAATTACTTCTTTCGTTAACTAGTAGCTCACTGTATTTATTCACTTAGTAAAATGGTGTGGATTGTAAGAAAGCACTGAAAAATAGCATTCAGATTTCAGCTGGTTTTAGTTGTTGTTTTGCTCCTGAAGAAATACTTGATTCTGTTCATAAGTGTGATTATGAAAAACATTTTTGGATAGGGGAAACAAAAAGGAGGAAATATTTTTTTGAGAACTGTTTGGCATAAGTAGGATTCAAAAACAGATAAGCATAATGAATTTATTTAGAACCTTTGCTGTGAAAGAGGAGGAGGAATTGGAGTATTACATGATTTCATGGTGGCAAGTAGTATTCCTGTGTATGAACAGAGGTGTGTACAAAGAAGTGCTGCAGCATAGCATGGAATGGTTCTGAGCAAGCGCCCAGAAAAAAAAAAGATGAAATGGGCTCTGACCTGTGGAAGGCACTAAAGATCTTAAAAATTAAGTTTGAATCCTGTTTCTTTATATCTTTTTAGCTCTGGGAAAGACAGCAAACAGTCTCTGACTGCTTTTGTGTACAGGAGTAAGATAGGTAATCAATCATCTAGTAAACTATATCAGAGGGTTATTATGAATGCTCATGAAAACAAGTTCAGAGAACTTCTAATTAACTAAAAATGCTTTTAAAACCAGAACAATGTTTGCTGTTGTTGAATAATAGTGGATGATATTACTCTGTGTGTATTCAAACTAACGTTATGAGATCTTTGTTTCAAATGTTAGCTTTTGTCCAGCGTATGAGGTTTAAGTCAGACAGCTGTGGGATGTACTTCCTTTCTTCTCTTGTCAGATGTTAGAAATTTTTTTTCCTTTTGAAACTTTTCCAAGTGGGCTATGCTGCAGCGAATAGCTGAGCCCCTTTTACTGGAGCTGTTTAGGAGTAGGGATGGATGAGTAGTCACTGAGAAATGGATAAACACAGTAGGAGGAGGGAATAAAAAGGCTGTGGACTCTTAATGTTGGAGAGGAACAGACTGTGCAGGGGGAGGAGAGCTGACTGAGTTTTAGGAAACCACAATATGAGAAGCTGGGACCTGTTGTTTGCTAATTCCTGTAATAGAAGAACTGAGAGAAACTTGAAACTTGATGACGCTACAGACGGCGGTGAACTCCTGGCACTTGCTGCTGCGGGAGGTGGTGGAAGTCAATAGCATCAGATGGGATCAAAAAAGGAGTCTGTCAAGTTCATGGATAACAGGTCCATAAAGAGATACTAAAAATACTGCATTCCAGCATCTCAAATTCAAGAACTTCAGATGCTGGAGGAATTGGAAGGAATGGGCTGTAGAAAGTGTCCAGGTCTATGGTATTCTGGAGATATGATATCTCTTGGAGATACAGCACTCTGCTAGATGGACCATTGGCTTGACCCCACGGGGTATTTACTAATTTCTTAGAGATAATAGTATTGATGTGTGGAACATTTTTAGCATTTAAATATTTGAGTTTAACTAAATCCCTCTTCCTTAACCCATCAGTGCAAAGGGAATATGAAGTTGCCTCAGCTGCTGACCATTTTTTTTTTTTTTTTTTTAACCACTGTAGCTCGTAACCCGAATTTGGGATTTTCTTTGAGGGAAAAGGAAGTAACAGTGCTTCTGCATTCTGATAGTCTCTTAGCTTCCAAAGCACCTTATTCAGATCATTGAAAAAGTGGATATATATCATGGAACAGCCTTGAGGATGTACAGCCAGCAGATACCGAAAGGCTGGGAGGGGGGAAGTCACTTTGTCACCTTTGTTCTTTCCCCCTCCTCTGCTTTTGTATGTGTATGTGATAATACTGTTGCCATGAGAGGGTATTAGAGGATGGATAAAAGCTTTTGAGATTAAAGTAATAACAGTGCATTTGTTTGAGGTTCCTGTATTAACTTTTGTGCATTGGCACTTTTTATGCAGCCCTTATAAACTGTTGTGGTTTTTTGTTTTGTTTTGGTTTTTTTTTTTTTTTATTTCTTGTTGCTAGGCAAAAGACTCAAGGAAAACAAAATGATGTGGTGACTGCCTTGCCCATTTATTATACTCAGAAACAGTAGTTAGATGTGTGGAGGGAAAACCAAGATTGTTCTCTAGTAATTTTTTTTTTATACCAATGACATAAGTTTATAATAATAAGGTAGCATTTTTAGAAATAAGTGTACTTTAAATCACTTAACATGTTAAACTATTTCAATAAAACACTGATATAAGAAGTCTATGGATTGCATTAAAAATCAGGTCTGTTTTGCTCACAGAGATCTAGTCAGTTTATAAAATAGGTGGGGTTTTTTTGGGGGGGGGTTGGTTTTTTTTTTTTTTTTAAGTACAATGAAGGGAGTTATTTCCTTGGCTTTTTTGACGTTAGTTTTGTTTTGTACAGACTTTCATGAAGTTCACATTCATAAGCAAACATAACCGGAAATGTACCACACTAGAACAATATTGCAGTGGCTTTCAGACAGTCAGAGGTGAGGTGACTTGCTACGTCTTTTGCATTTTTAGTTTCTTTGAAATGTTTATGGTTGTGTGATGTAGTTTTGTCACTGGAAGAAATGTCCAAGGAAGATAAAAGTGTGTGTACAGAGAAAGAGGCAAAGGTAGAATTTGCTGTATAAATTTCTTTATTTTTTTCAATGCTAATAGGTCTTTGTTCAGTATATGCTTTTGGTTGTTACCTATAATGAAACAAGTCTTTTTTTCCTGTACGGTGTAAAGGTAATTATACAAATGAGTTAGCTACAAGTCTGTGTTCTTTGCATATTCAGTTTCTTGTATTATGGGATCTAAAGCCCTGCATCTTATAAAGAAGCATAGTGAATGAAATGAATGTTTGTTTAAACAAATGTTTTTGGATTGTGAGTCCAAAAGACCACCATCATCTCAGCAGTTGAGTTGCTAGATGATCTGTTTGTTGCTTCTGAAATCAGTCACCTAGAATACAGCATTCTGCAAGAGTTCCAATCAGTTGTAGGGGACATTAATGCAGTGGGTTTAATTTTAAGATTTTGGCTGTTACAAGACTACATCCACCTGCAAAAGTAACTTCCAGGTCCTTGTAATCAGGAATTTGAGTTTTCTGCAGTTCCACTCGAAGAGGTTCTCATCGTTAAAGGTAAGAAGCAATATTCAAACAGAAATGCAGCGATACGGTCATGGCTGTGATCTTTTTCTTTAAAAGTCAAATCCTGCTGGTCCATGTATAGAAATTCTGCTTAACCACCTGCAGACTTTCTCTTTATCATCATGAGGAGTTGGATTGTGGATCAAGCCTGTAGCGTGTGTACCAAGATTTACATTGCTGTGCCTGTACATCAAGGCTATTGGCTGAGGAAACTTACCCTTCCTGAAAAACAACAAAATATTCAGCATCTGCAATAATTTTTGGCCAGCTGGCACCTAGAATAGAAAACAAACAAACAAAAAACAAAACTTTGTTGCAACTTGGTCCTTTGAAAGAAGATAGTGGGAACTTTCTTTAAAGAAATAATGAGAATGAACTAATTGGCATGATGAATTAGTCATAGCAGCAATACCACTGAGACTTACGAATCCAAAAGCCTCAAATTCAAACAGCTGAAAATGGCATACTGCCTGTCCATATTTGCTTAGGAAACATCATGATCTGTGATCTTTGTATGTGGCTATGGAGCTGATAATGATTTAAATCTCCGTTTTGTCTAACATTTGGGCTTATACTTTTGAGAAGAATCCTAAAAACCATATTTATCATAATACTAAAATATAGCTGTGTACATTTTATTGTATTATGTATATCTTTACTTCATGGTGTTTATTGCCCAATATTAAACACACAGCAGGTTTTGGTTTTGTTTTTTTCCCCCAGATAATATTACAGCCAGAAAGTTATAATATTATTAGTGTGTACAAGAAGAGAAGGTTCATAAATCCAACAAATTATTCTGCATTGAATTTTTTCAGTACTTTAAAATGAGGTTTTTATAGCTGTATCAAAATTCTACTATTTTCTGTTCTGGACACTTCACCTATTTATGTGTAGCACTTTCAGAAGTCAGAGTCAGAACATATACAGAAAGTCAGGATTTCCTTCCTGTGGCCAGTGACTTGCCACAGACCCATTGGGTCCATCGCACAGTTGATTTTCAGTTCTACTTTATCCAGCTGATGCTTGGCCATGTCCTGCTAGCTGCTACTGTGAGGCGGTCCAGGTAAATCACTGTTATGAGATTTTTTTTTTTTTTTTTTTGTGATAAAATGAGGACAAAAGGCTTTTCTATCACTTGCCTGCCTCCCTCCTCCCAATAGCTGACAAATCACATTTATGCTATTGACCTATACTTTAAAGAGCAATTCTTTAGTGCTTGGCAGCTGATTGTTTCCACCTGTGTGAAATGGCAGTAATGCAAAAATCTGACTCTTGTTCCTTGTTTGTATGAGTTTATGCGAGGGTAGGCACAGCACTTCTCCACTCACTGTCTTCCTGACTCCATATCAAAGAGTATCCCATGTAAGTTTTTAATATTTCTTTCTCAGTTTGGAGGAAATTATGAAGGACATTTGCATCAGGGCCAGGGCTAGAGTTTGTCTGTAGTTGCCATCTAAGTCAAGGGCGTCTCTGCTTGCCTAGAAGGTTTGGTTTTTTCCTGTTCTCCCCAAGTGTCCTTGCAGCTTGTGCTACTGAGGACCACACAAGAGATACCATATATGGTGATTGAACATGACCGGCATAATAGTGTCATTAACTGTACTTGAATTTTTCTCTTGGATTTTAAGAAAAACAAGCCATGTCTCACTTGTAATCTTTCTGATTTCTTTTTTTTTAGTTCTGGCCTTTTTGTTTTGTTCTGTACATGTATACCCCCTCTTCTGATTAGGGTGCTGCTGACTAGCCAAGTTGCAAGCTGGGTGTACTGAATGCAAAACAAACCTATTAAGTTAGTTCAGTGATGTGCAAATGCCTTTGCTGTAATTCTGCTGGACCCAAACTGTCTGTAAGTATAATCATTTGGCGTGTTAGCAGCGTACTTTCTAGTGCTCTGGGCTTTTGGAGAAATTGATTGGATTGGCTCCAGTTCCAGGCCAGTATTGATTTTTTTTTTTTTTTTTCTTGGAGATTGTTTGGGTCTTTGCTGGAACTATCAAGACCTCCAAGAACCTGTGTATTTATAAGTGCTGGGCAATGTGAAAGAAGAACCAGAAGATTACAGATACCTGCCAATTAAGAGCTAAAATATGATTCGAAACTTTAAATACTAGCTTGGATTAAGTGATTTTAAAATACTACAAGTGATAATTTTCCCTTAAACTTCTAAACCCAGTTCAGTCGTGTAGTTCTACTCTGGCCAAAACTGGATGAGATTTTTAGTCATAACTGCTATTTCAGTACTGGCAGAAGTTCAGGTGTTGGCATATGCTGTACTGTCCCTGCTTGAACTGTGACCCTACCAAGGCATTGATTCTCAGCATGGACTGCGTCAGACTTTGTGCATTCCTGTGAGTTGCTGGTCTGGCTATTCTAAATATAAAAGCAAAACTTGTGCTTGTAACTTCCCTAATTCTTTTTAAGTAGGGAACAGCTGTTTTGAATAAATCCATTCAGTGTGGTTTTTTTTTCCCCTGCAGTGAGATGTTTGATGGATAACTGCTTCCTAGAATGCAAAAAGTTAGTAGTTTGAAAAGATTAATATTAATATTAAATAATTGCCCGATTAACTTAGTTTTTGTAATTCTCATCATGATTTTTTATTATTGACAAATACATAATTTTTTTTAAAGTACAAAAAAGAGTTTGGAAATTGTGATTTTAACCTTGTTGTTTTGTATGGAACGAGCAGCCTGTTCCATTGGTAGAGATGTATTTTGGATATTCTTACACTGACTTCAGTCAGGAGCAAGTATGCAGCTGAATGCACTTAGGCCTGATACAGAGTATTGTTAGTACATCCTTAATGCTTAGACACTTTCCCAAATTTATCAGCTGGAGACATGAGACAAATGGAAGTGGTTTATTACTGTCCTGTGATAATTGCTTCTTATGTCCCTGCTTCTTACTTTCCAGCTTCAACAGCATGCGGTTGATACTCTGTACATGCATCTTTTGGATTGTACTTGTCTCTCCTTCAATCACATGCAATGGATTTACTACTTTCCTCAATATTTTTCTGAAATGTTTGTTTGGAAGAGAGATGTTTACACTAATAAGGAGGGGATAAGAAAGTAGAGCTCAATTACGGGGACTTGTAACTTGTATGTTTTAGGCTAATTACACAGTGGTTTCATGGCAGTAAACCAGTTGACTCAAGGGGAATAATGCTGTAAAGCTGATCATCATAAAAACGTGAAGTTTAATAAAGAATTGTGGAAGATAAGAAACAATGGAACCAGTGTAGTCTCTTGTCCTTTGATTTTTATCTTTGCTTTTCAGTGCAAAGTTGGAAGTGATAAATTTTATGTTTAGTGTGGGTATCTGAGCAACTTTGACTGGACCATATTTTCATATGTAAGAGCTTGCTCTTTTCTAGTCTAAAAGGGAGGCAGAAAGTACTGTGTGTGGACTCAGAAGAATATTGGCTTGTCCATTGTGTGCATCTGTGTGTGTAGACACATATATAATGGTTGAACCACAGTGATGTCAGTAGATGTGAACACAAGGGTGAGCTGTGTTTGTCTAGAGTCTGCTGTGATGTTTTAGAAGTTCAAGATGTTGGAGGAGCAGGGGATGTAGGATGATGGAAATCATATGACTCTGAGGAGTTAGAACTTAATCAAAACAAAATGAAGCCTGTTAGATATCTAAAGCAGTTGCTATCTGTTCAACATATGAAGCTGGAGAAAAATAAAATTTAGGGAACGATAGTTTTATGAGCTCTAGTCTCATTAAAGAAAAGGAAAAAAAAAAAAAAAAGGAAACAGCATGCTGGTAAAAAGCAGATACTGTGAAATAACCAAGATAGTCATGTTGAAGTAATTTGTGTGTGAGCCTGGAAGAATAACTCTAGATGATACCAATGCAAAACCAATTAAGATCATTGCACATATAATATAGATCAATTTCAATTATACATAAATATTAGTTCCCAAGTTACTTTTGAGAAGATTTGATTTGAAGTCAAACTTGGGTTGTCTGAGAGAAATTTCTGCCATCATAGTAGATGCCTGTTGTGTTTTAACCCCAGCCGGCAACTAAGCACCACACAGCCACTCGCTCACTCACCCCCACCCCTACCCCCCCCAGCAGTCCAGCAGAAGGAGAATTGGAAGGGTAAAAGTGAGAAAACTCATGGGTTGGGTTGAGATAAGAACAGTTTAATAATTGAAATAACAATAATTGTAATGAAAAGGAAAATAGCAAAGAGAGAGAAATAAAAGCCAAGAAAGACAAATGATGCAAATGATAGAAATTGCTCACCACCAACCAAACGATGCCCAGACAGTCCTCTAGCAATGGCCCCCCAGCCAGCCTTCCCCCCAGTTTATTGCTGAGCATGACATCATATGGTATGAAATATCCCTTTGGTCAGCTGGGGTCAGCTGTCCCAGCTGTGTCCCCTCCCAACTCCTTGTGCACCCCCAGCCTCCTCGCTGGTAGGGTGGTGTGAGGAGCAGCAAAGGCCTTGGCTCTGTGTCAGCACTGCTCAACAGTGAATAAAACATCTCTGTGTTACCAACACTGTTTTCAGCACAAATCCAAAACACAGCCCCATACTAGCTACTGTGAAGAAAAATAACCCTACCCCAGCCAAAACCAGCACAATGCCAAATCCTGAAGTATTTTGGTGAAGTACAGAGTTCGGAAAAAACCCCCAACATTGACCCTTAAAGAAATACACTTTTAGGTGTTTGGGTTTGGTTTGTGGGTTGGGTTTTTTTTATTATTATTTTTATTATGGGAAATCAGGATAGGAATGTCACTGAGTTGCTATGTCCACATCACTGGAAAAGCAGGCAATATGGGTGATCGGCTACATGAGGAATAACTGATCTTGTCTTCTTTCCCATAAGCTGTATGTGGGCTTTGGAGGTTCAGTTTTTGGGGGGCTAATTCTTTCCCCCTGTATTACACCACAGGAGCCCAGGTTTCTAGAAACTGTGGATTTCTGTGTTCATGTGGTATGATATTGTAGCCTTAAATACATGTTCTGAAGACAGTTGTATTCTTTTGCAGCTCTTTGCTTTTCTCTAGTCCTTGCATTCATGTCCTCTATTACTGTGTTAAAAGAACTGGAATGACTGATTGCTTTGACTGACAAGCAGTAGTATTAACAGCATCATACTGTTACAGATATTTAATGAGAAATATAGTAAAGCTTGATAACACTAAAGTTATGATGATAAAGGAATTCTGGGTTCTTTCTTACTTCTTTTTGCCCTCACTGTCAATTTTTCAGCATAATTTTTTAATACCTGCATGTAAGGATTTAAGAGTACAATGTACTTGCCCTGATTTTGTTATGGAATGCTCTTTGTATTAGAAATTAATAGATACTGATCTATTTTCATGAAATTAAATACTGTGAGTATGTAGCTACTTCTCATGGGACACATTTTTAAAAATGGAAATAGAAATAAATTTACTTATTATGTGCGTCTCAGCAAGCTTGTATTTTCTATAATTCTATAAATTGTAAGATATTACTCAGTTTCACTCTAGGCCTTATAAAAGCATGCGTGTTCCTGTTTTTCATAATACAGGCCAAGATGGGCAGTTTAACAGGCACTCACTAAGCTGGCAAAATGCCAGCTTTATCAAGAAAAAGGCTTCAGGTGCATGAATGATGAGCAGAACACTTTTCTCTTTTTATTGAAACTGGGTAAGTTCAATGCATAGGAAATGCAAGTTAGAGATAACTGAGCAATACCTTCTTTGTAACCTTTAAAGCGGCCATCCCACTGAAAACTCTGCTGCGTTAGTCTACAGAGAAACAGTCCCGATGTGGTATTTGTTTTTATCTGCTGTACAGTTATAGTAGCAAGCCATCTGTGACTTTTGGTGCTAGATGGGAACACTGTCTTAGAAGATAGAGGGAATTTGTGCAGCTGTATCTTAGCTTAAAAGCTCAAACATGATAAGTTATGAAGTTCCTGTCTTAAAATGAAAAATTAAATTGAAACTGGAGATGTTGTGAGCTATATTTGCATAAGCACCCAGATAATAAATATGTAACATTTATATGTTGAGTCACTTAAAGGCAGAGACAAACCTTTGTTTTGATATGTTAAAATGGTTGTGAGTTTTTTTGTTTATTTTTGTAAGCCTCTCTGTTAGGTGGTTTACGTGTGTGTTTTGAGTTTGTAACACACAGAAAGTGACTAAACATTGTTTTATATAAGAAAAAAGATTATAAAAATAGAGTTAAGAGGGATGCTAGTGAAGATGAATGGTGAGTCAGGAAGACTTTTGCATTGCTTACTTGATTCTTAATGAGAAAGGTCTAGAGGAAGGAAATAGCCATTTCTCTATTCCTGCTTTAGCAAAAAAAAAAAAAAGTATGTGGTTGTATAGAGATACTGGACCATATTTTTATGCAAAAAAGTTATTTCCTGAAGACAGTCTTATAAATCATAAAGCCTCATAGTATTGTTTTGGTTTTTTGCTTTAAGATACACAGAGGAGTTGTGTTGTTTTGCCTTTCTGGCATGTCCTTTGGGATGTGCCTGGCCTTGCTCAGGTGTTGAAGCCAGGGACCTGAGCATCCAGAGCAGCCACCCTCTGCCGGCTCTCAGCTGGTGCCATTCCTTCCACAGCAGCTAGGTCTTGTCCTCTCTGTATTCCCTGTTTAAGTTCTGTTGAGGGTGATCCTCTGCAACCCTTCCAGACATATAATTTATTAATTTATCGAACTACAACAGTTAAATGCCTATGGTTTATAAGAGGTCATCCTATCTGAAATATTGCTGGTTGTTCCTAATTGTACAAGCTTACTGTGCTGATCACTGTGACTCCAGGTCCATAGGATGACTGGCTAATTTCCTAATATTAATCAGCTACATTAAAAAGAATATTTTACTGAGCTTGTTGAAATCAGTAAGATAACTGAAATACTTAGTGCTGAATACAGAGATCAAGTTTTTTTGTGATGTTTCAGAATGCTTTCCATTGGGATACGGATAAAGTTGTCTCTCTTTAATGAGTACTTAGTTAATATGGAATCACTTCATCTTCATTGTTGTTGAGATTATCTTTAATCGCTGTGGTATAATAACAGTAGCATAAATAGGAAATAATAAGTCTTGTTTCTTGCTTAAAGGGATTTTTGACTTACATTGAAAAGAGAATTATGTTCTTTATATGAAGAATTTTACTCAACATCTTGATCTCCTATCGCTTGTTGATGTTTTTCCTTTTTAAGGATTTAGACTAACTTACTAGGAATTTTAATGTAGCAGGATAGGCTCTGGCAAGTGTGTAAAGCCATGATACTTCTTTTTATCCTGGTAATTTTATTGTTGTGTTTTCTTGCCATATGCAAATTAAGTTTTAATCAGTTAATACAGCCTTTCATCCACAACACAACAATGTGTTTACGGTGTTCTGCTTTTATGAAAAGTGAACCTTTTTAGCTTAGACAACTGTATGTCTTTAAAGATTATATCCTATAACATAAAAAAAAAAGCTAATAGATGGCATTTCTTCTCCAGCGTTTCCTGGGTTTTACATTTGTGCTGGTAGCTGAAGTCAGTCAGCTGTTTCCCATGATTCCCCTTCTGATGTATATCACTTGTGTTGGGTCACTTACATATATTGGATTCCTTACCTTGTACTCCATTGCTTTGAAATATATTCATGTAAACTATTTATTTTCTGTATAGGTATGCTCACTATAAATATTGTATGCAGATTTTTATGAAGGATATTTTATTATTGAATATTTTATTTTGAAAAAAGTAATTATATGAGGTGGTCCTTGACTGTCATGTTTGTGCCGTCAAGTATAGGACAAAAGGGACATCTTTAATTAATAATGAAGAGCTGTAATGAGAACTGTTCTGTTAACCACTGAGGAAACCTGGTACAAGGCAGAATGTTTCCACTTTAATACAAAACAACGGATAATGAGTGGAAGTGAGTACCTGGGAACAGTGAAACAAGGCTGTCTTGTAAATAACTCTGCTTGTGCTAGATCTTTATTTTTAAGGCATCAGCAAATTAGTGTAGGAAGGAATAGGAGAAGAGTGATGGTACTTGCAGATGCTGACATGCAGCTTCTCTTAAGAGGGATTGAGTGGGAAAAAGGCCTGATGATAAATTAGCAGCAGTGGCTGGTTGCAAAGGAAGGTTGGAGGTAAAATTGGCAGTTGGTTTGGGAAGAAAAGATAGTCCGTGTCTGGACTGAGAACAGCCCTGAGGAGAAGAACTTGGGGGTGTTGGTGGATGACAAGCTCAATGTGAGCTGGCAATGTGCGCTTGCAGGCCAGAAAGCCAACCGTGTCCTGGGCCGCATCAAAGGAAGTGTGACCAGCAGGTCGAGGGAGGTGATCCTGCCCCTCTACTCTGCTCTTGTGAGACCCCACCTGGAGTACTGTGTCCAGCTCTGGGGGCCCCAGTACAGGAGAGACATGGAGCTGTTGGAGCAAGTCCAGAGGAGGGCCACGAAGCGGATCAGAGGGCTGGAGCACCTCTCCTATGAAGGCAGGCTTCAGAGGAGAGTTAGGCTTATTCAGCCTGAAGAAGAGAAGGCTCCAGGGAGACCTTCTAGCAGATTTCCAGGAGGCCTACAAGAAAGCTGGAGAGGGACTGTTTACAAGGGCATGGAGTGATAGGACAAGGCTTTAAGCTGAAGGAGGGTCGATTTAGATGAGATGTGAGAAAAAAATTCTTTTCTGTGAGGGTGGTGAGGCACTGGAACAGGTTGCCCAGAGAGGCTGTGGATGCCCCCTCCCTGGAAGTGTTCAAGGCCAGGTTGGATGGGGCTTTGGGCAACGTGGTCTAGTGGAGGGTGTCCCTGCCCATGGCAGGGGGGTTGGAACTAGATGGTCTTTGAGGTCCCTTCCAACCCAAACCATTCTATGCATCTATGATTCTATGTAGACCTTGAAAGATTTTTTTTTTTTTTAAGAACAGCTGAAACCTTCACAAAGAGGGTGGAAATGGTATATTAGTTAAAAGACGTACTAGGAAAATGCTTGTTGACAGCCATGTATCTGAATGGGTAAGAACCAGGCAACAACTGTGTTTTATGGTTAGTGTTGCAGTAATTGCACATCCTTTGTGTTTCACTTCTCAAGCACGTTTTGCATAGGTGAATCTGAAGGACCAGGCTTTAGAAAATGTGTGTGGGAAGATTATTCAGACATTAGAAAAGCTTTTGTTTCAGCTGCTTTGTGTATTTCAGCACAAGAGAATTGTCTGATGTCTGTCCACAGCCTTAATCTGCAAAAGCCTCCAGCACGTTAAAATATTAAGTGACTTTGACTGCTCTGTTTGTGGAAAGCATATGTTGCACATTATTCTCACCTGTTGTGGAAAGGTAGTGGAGATGGCAGGGGAAAGACAGCTTTAGAAAAGTAGCTGCTGAGGTAAGAAGTTACTCAAACTGCATTCTGAGAGAGGAACATCCTTTTCACTTAAAAACCCCAAAACTTACCAAAGATTTTTAAAAAATAAAGAATTCTATTTCTTGTAGACAGTTGTGCCTCCAGGAATTACAGAACTCTAGGAAATTGTTTAATTTCTCAGGGAATTTTCCTAAGAGGCAAAATGCTAATCATTTTACAAAGCATCTTTGGATAAACTTTTCAGTGTTTACAGTGTGGATTTAACCATGGGATTGTGTTTAGCAGTATTCTCATTTATACACTATTTTCACATTGCTTTTTAAAAAGCTTTCCTATTGCTGTGTGCAAAAAAAATTGTGAAAGCAAGAAATTCTGTTGATATAATCTATGTGAAGTAAAAGGTAAATTCCTTTAAACTGATGTTTTCTTTAGAATAAAAATGTTATTGTTGTATAAGCTTGTGTGCCTTTGTTACTACAGCTCGGTCAGTTTAAATTCTGGCCTTGGGTTCCCTTCTTCCCTCTAACATTTTTGTGCCTTAGCTCACTCAGCCCATGGGAAGTCTGGCACAAAGGAGGAGGATACTGGCAGTGTTTGGACATATGATCTGAGTATTTCTAGATGTGTTGGCTGTCTCCAGTTCTTCTTGATATACTTAGGTGGAGATGAGCTCTAGTACTTCTCACTAAATGTTTTGCTTTTTTAATTTTTTTTTTTATTTTTACGTTTTGGTTTTCAAGAGGAAGGAAGTTTTGTTTTGCTTCAAGTACCCTTCTGTTGGCCCTCTTCATCTTGTGATGTGATGGATTATTGATGACTATGACCAGTGCTTGGAGAAAGTTTTAAATTACAGTCAGTTTGCTGGAGAATTTAGCTTTCTCAAAATTGAAATTGAAAAGCTTTTGTTCATGTTGGGAAAAGAGCAGCTTCTCCTACAGCTTCTAAATAATATGCTGAGAGCTGCAAGTGATTTAAAATGAAGGTTCATAAAGTACAACAAGGCTTACTGTAAATAGTGGCTGAGTATAAGCAATGCATTTCAGGCACATCAAAGGTGAAGAAGCTGTCCCATCATCATGTTATCTAGCAGTTGAGAGAGGTGCAACTAGTGTTCAGGCCTTCTGTAAAAGAATACAAAAGAGTCATTGCTGAAATTTTCTTCCTGTGCTCTGGAAGGCATATGGGCACTGCATTTACATTCTGAGGACTACTAGCTGGGGAAATAATGTAAATCAAACACAGAGCACACAGTGGTCCTTGTCACTAGACCATTGTTTTTTCATCATTTTGGTGGAACAGCTGCTTTTTGTAATCAGATCTCAGTAAATTGTAATTTGTGACTGGCACACTGCAAATAGATTAGTTTAGACATCTTGATGGCAATGTAGGTAATCCCATGAGCTGTTTCCTAATATTTTATCATTCGTGCAGGCTTACTATTGGTTTTTCGGAGCAGGATTTTTTGTGCTTGGCACAGAGATTGTGGCCCTTTCTGTGCCTTTTTTTGCAATATTTGCTTCTTGCATTTAATAGAAAGTGCATCTGTTCTGGTTAACACCTTGAACACTGCCTCTTGTTGGTTATTGCTGTTTCTGTTGTCCCTCCATTTTTATCTTCAGTTTCCTGATTGTTCTGAGTCATGGATGCTGCTTTCAGATTTTTCCACTTTTCTCTGAAGATATGCTGTTTATCAATGGCAATGTTAATAGTAGGATCCATAGTATTTAGTTCTGCACAAGGAAGGAACTTTGATTTGCCCAGTCCAGGAACAGAAGCTTTAGCGAAGGTAACTGTCCTGCCTTGACTTGAGATGCTTCTGAGATTCTGAACTTCAGTATCCTGATTGCATCCTAGGCCACGATGAAGGAGTGTCTCTTGCAGACACCATCTATGGTAGAAGCCAAAATGACAATGCAGTGTGTGAATGCCTGGATTTTAGAAAACTAACTTTCTCTAAAATCTTGCCTTGGGACTCTTACTATTATTATTTTAATGTATACTACAACTTCTTATTCTTAAAACAAACATGTTTGTTGGTGTGACTTCTGAACTAATTGTATGTGATGCTCAGAACTAAGGATGAAAGAGTTATTGCAATTTTCTGGTGACTGATTTTTCCCGCTGTTTCATGATTAAATATTTTAAGACTTTTTATATAATTGTGTGGATAATTATGGTAAAATACAGTGATGACAGACTCACTTATATACATACATGTATGTATGTTAGGATACTTAAATGATACTTGAATTTTCAGGTTGATGGGAGATGATGTTAGAAATAGTACCTGCATATTTCTTTCTCTAATTCAGTGCAATTTACCTATCCAAGCACACATCATAAAATAAAATTAAATGATTGTCTCTTGCATTTAGGATTTTTAGGTGGTGGTTTTACTTCTGCTTTCGTTTGCTTGCCTACTCCTTAGTATTAAAGTTGAAATTCTAGAAAATGGGAAAACATTGCAACAAAAAGGGATGCTGGCATCCATAGAAATAACTTTAAATAATGTCTCCTTTTGGAGCTGGAAGTGACCAAATTTTCTTAGGACTTTAGTGAGAGTTCAGTAAAAATAAATACTGGCTGGGCTTAAGGGATGATTTTCATTGAGTTGCAGGTTTCTGTTTTATTTTAAACATATTTCACCTTTTGGTTCAGTTTAATAATCCATGACATAGAAGTGGTTCTTACAGCTGTTTTGCAGGACTAAGTTATGGGGGTTTTTTAATGAAAAATCAGGAGGGAACTCAAAGCTTGCCATCTGCAAGATGAGGTACTAGCATTTTAAATCAGTTTCTGGTTTGAACATCTGTTGGAGAAAACTCTTTGCCTTCCAAAGTGTGGCAGATGATATATTTAAAAAGAATTTCAGAAGAGTTGCCATGATATTTGAAGTTTAATTTGACCAACCTTGCTAGTCAGAAAAATGTTTGAGAATTCCAGGAAACAACTTACCTTTGTTTTTGTTGCTCTTTGAAATGAGAGCTTAAGGTGATGATCCAAGATAAGTAATGAAGAATTACATTGTAAAATTAGATCATTAAAGGAATGCAATAAACCACTGAAAAACCTTTTAAGAGAGGGCCGTGAACTGAGTTTTTACTAGAATAATGCTGTTTGAGAGGTGATTTATTTGGAGTGATGATGTGTTAGACTTCAGAGATGCTGATTTACTACTTTTATCATATCTGAAGTTCAAGGAGTCAAATACCTACGGTGCATTTCAAAAAAGATCATTCCTGCAGTGTATCTTTGAGCATAAGTATTAGATCTTCTGTGGAAGGGGAAGAAGATCCAGTATTTCAATAAAGTGAAAGGATTTTGCATCTTGATTGGTTTTCTTGAGGATGAAGCATAATTATTGCCTTGTAAACAAGAGTTTACCCATATCTTGGGATGAGTCTGTCTTGTCTATGTCTGGAACCCTCTTTTGACGAGTTGGGAAGGAATTGATGTAACTTGTCTGAACAGAGCAAGTTGTCAAAATCCATCCAGAGCTGTTCTTACATGACAGATAGTTCTCCCCCATTCTTTGTCTCACATCCCATTTGTTTCAGAGGGTCTTATTGCATTTTGAAATATATAAATAGAACCATTTTGTGAAACAGATGGTTTAAAAATAGAACAGTCTGAGAAGAAAGATGGAGCAGATGAATGTTTTTCTGCTGTAGGACAAAATTACTGGAAATGTTGGATTCATTAAAAATCCACTTCCCTCATTACCTCTCCCAATATTTTAAGGGCAAACTTCGTCTGCTGTGCAATACCAAGTGTCTTGTTTTCTGATTGTCTGTCAGTATTTCTTACGAGATGGAGAACTGGCTTCCTCATTAGTCCTTTGGGAGTAATTACAGATATTGAAAGGCTGAAGCTGGAGTTGAATGAATTCCAGTCTTGTTTGTTTGGTGTTTTGTGGAGACCAGTGGGAATGCTTATAGTGACTTGAATGGAATTTTACCATGGTTGCTACTCTCCAACTCTCCTTGTTCCTTTGCCATCGAGAGGACAGCTCTGGCATCCTTAACCGGTTTGTTGTTTTTTTTTTTCTCTAAGGAGGTGGGCCACACATCGGAAGTAGTGTGTCTGTAAGACTAAATTGAAAGAAAACTGGTGCAAATGAAGGTGGTGTTCCTTCTGAGGCAATTTCTGTAGAGCATGTTCTAAAAAAGGGGTGGGAGACTTATGTTATTGTTCTGACTTTTACCATCTTTTCCTTTGTTTGAATCGCTGACACACAGAGGCAAGTGAGAGAGCATTAATAAAGCTCTGACATAATCTGTTTGATGGAAAACAGGTTAATGTGGAATGGGAGAAGATGCCTGAAGAAAGAGACTGTGTCCCTGTGCAGCATATAACATATACAGTTAGCAGTACTAGGAGGGCAACTACCTCTAGGTTTTTATACAAGTTTTCTCACAAGATTTCCACTGTGCACTTTGGGGAGTCAGAACAGAGGTGCTGTTGAGCAGCACTAATTGCTTTTATTGACTTTGCATCCCATTGTACACATGAGATGCCTGGAGAAAGAGCTTGTTAATTTTGCCATACTGCTGTCAAAAGACTTTGGCATTTCTAAAAGTGTCACTCAATAGTCTATAGAGAAAATATTGTGATGACTATAACTTTCTTGTTTTGACTTCACTTATTAACTTTAGCTTTTATTGAAAAAGCTGATTTTAATTTGTAAACTGCAAGCAAAGCTCTGAATTTGAAAAAAACCAACATATGTCTTAAATCCCAGTGATATATCCTCTGTTAGAAATTGTAGTAAATTCTACCATATTAAAAAAAAAAAGAAAGAAACCATAGCGCATATGGCCTACTACTCGAATTATTAAGTAACCAGTTGTCTGTAATGACTCTTCTGATTTATGGATGTTTCAAAAGATGCAGGAACGAGGTATGAATTGGGACTTTGTCAGGAAACAGCAAATAGCACTGTATTTTGTTGCAGTTTTAAGCATGTTAGCGTAAACAAGAACAAGATACTTGGTGCTGAGTTTATTAACCTCCCACTTGATGATTTGTCTTATCCTTTCTATTTCAATATTAGTTTTGATTTCCTTCAGTTATAGAATCAGGATTTTCTCCTCTTCTCTGCCTTTAATGCCTGCCTCTCAAATGGGATCTGCTTTTGCGTTTACAGGCTATGCAGTGCTTTCCCATTAATGTTATATATGAAAATAAAGTGTTTTCTTGAGTGCCTAATATAAAAGCAGGTGATCCTTATTCTCTGTATAAAAGGAAGACAACCTGTATAGCTAAAACCAGCATGTCAAGAAGTGTTTATTGCTGTCTTTCATTATTAGGATTTTTCTGAGCTGCTATTTAGTGGATATAAGGGGATAAGGAATTACAGAGCCACAGGAGTATATAGCTTTTGCTTTGTGTTTATGCTTATAAGCTCCATTCTAACTGATAACTGGAGGAGGGAGTGGGGTATGCATTTGGCCTCTCAGAGACCAAGTTCTCCAGATGCAACACAGTTAAGACTGTGACTTGAATCTTGACTCTATTGTATCACTAGAGGAACCATCTGAAGATAACTCTTTGCATAGAAGTGTATGGTTACAAACAAAATCCAAAGACATCTGTTGATTTTTGTGATCTTTTGACTTTATTTGACTAGCAGTAGCAGATGAACTGGTTTTGGTTTCTTTTCCACCACTGAGAAAGGAGTGGGGAGATAAGAAAACAAGCAAAAATGGAGGAGGGGGAAAAAAGACAAGCCAACACAAATATTGGTTTTGTTTATTTATTAAATAGAGGGATTTTGGAGAAGCAAGTATTTTTCTATTAACAGCATAGTATAGTCCTGAGACTAGTTCAAATAGTTGCATCATTTTAAGTTGATTGAGACAGAGCAAAGCAAAGAGGCTTCTACAGAGTCTGGTGAAAACATTGCTGAGTGCCCTGCTAGGACGCTAAGGCTTCCAGTAAGTCAAGGCTGCATATTTACAAGTAAATTTTCCCTTTTGGTTAAGTCCTTCTTCCTGCTGTTTAAAGGAAGGAGAAGTTTGAGTTAGAATTCTGTTTAATCAGAATTTTCACCATTGCTCAGAAATTACTGAGGGAGAGGACCAGTGGGACCTGCTGAATGTGCAAAGTGATGTGCACTTCTGGACTGTGCACTGACTGCATGGTGTCATGATGGCGGAACAAAGACCACAGCTCCAAACCCCAGGGAGGTGGAGGTGTCATGCACGAAAACAGAGAGAAATAGTCTGTGTGTTGTGGCAAGAGGAATTGGACATTTCTGTTAATCTGTTAACAGGTAGTTCAAAAGGGTCTTTGTAGTTAATCAGATTTCTGGATGAGAGAATAAGAATGTTTCCTTAGGACAAGGTTGTAAGGGAGCTGTGAAATATATCCTTGCAGCTTGTTCTCTAAATTATAAAAAACCCCAACCTTCAGATACCTGACAAAACCCTCAAAAGTGAATTGTGTGTAATATATTCTCATCTTTGGGAAAGCAGTGGCTTCACCATGAAATCTTTTTCTTGAGAGAATCAAAATAAGAAAAACAATGAAAAAAATAAAAGAAACCTAAAATGTTCTTAAAATGCAGCTGCATCTGATCTGGAGCTACAAGCAATATTTATATGCACAATTAATGCATGGCATAAGTAAAGCAGAAATTTGAAGTGGTCTGGGAGTTTAAATGTGCTTTCACATTTCCGGATGCTTTCACATTTTTGTTCAGTTTCATCTCATCTGTGATAATGATTGTAAATTAGTACATTTTTCTTCAAAATTATATGTATTTTTTTACCATATTACTTTTATGTTATTCTGTTTAAATCCCATTTTAACATTGTTTTTATCTGGGATAATTTAGTATACCTTGCTGTGTGGTCTAATTTTCCTTTACAATCTCTGTGTATGAATACGTCTTCCAGCACAATGTAATGTGAGAGCCAAATTAATTTGTTTTGAAAAAATTCAGACCTTGGGGTAGAAAATTAGAGAATAAGTTAAGATGTGGGATGAGTAAAAGCACTGGCAAATGCAGCATGGGCACCAAGTGTATGTATTTAGTCAGTGGTAGAGTTTGAAGCTTGTCTCAGAGAAAGAATGATTATCTTGCAGATTTATTTCCAGTGCATGTTTCTCTTTGCTTTGTTGCATTGTTTCAAGTTCTCTTACCTTTGAAGGAGGATGAGAACTTTGGAACGTGGCAGCTTTTCCAGCAGTATTGTTTGTATTTCTGAAAGGAGTACTATGCCTAACATCAGGATTTCCACATCAAGTCTGGTTGTGTCAGTTCTTTCTTTTCCTTTTTTATGCTATTTATTTCCTGCACTTGTTCTAGGAAAATTTTAGGGACTTGCTCTGGCGCAGATGTTTGAAATCAAATGCCTTTTTCTTCTTACATAATTACAAGTGATCAGAAACGGCAGAATCGTACAAGTACTTGCAGACAGGACATGTGTCCTCCCATCTAGTCCTAGTAAGCAAAATGTTCTGTGTCACAATTCAAGTTGTTGAATATTCCTGAAGGCATTTCTAATAGGAGTTTCCAGTTTATTGGGCGGTTTGCTGCAGTTAGTGCTGTATGTGTTTGTGATTCATACTATTAAGTTGTGAATTAACATCTAAATTGTAAGTGTTGCTTGGTGAATTGTCAAAGATAATGAAAACCAATACCAGATACTGAGGTAAACATTGCATTTTAGTAAACACCTCTCAGGAAAGCATGCTCAATGTCTTTGCATACTTTTCTACGTAAATGCTCCCAACTGCTTGTTTGAAAACTCCAGGTCATCCCTAGCACCAACTACCAAAACCTCTTGCTTTCTCTTATGTTTTCACATGAAGTGTGGGTATCTCAAGCAGACTCGAAATGCAGGAGCAAAATGAGATCCTGGTGTTCTTTTTCTGCTGCCTGAGGTGAACACGTATGACATCAGTGTGGTGAATGCAGAATCATGTCCTTTATGCTGTAAGTAGTGATTAAAAAAAAAGTAAAAAAAAAAGTGAATGTAATACACCACTTGAAAGTAAGTATAGATTCTGTGAAGATTGGAGATACTGGAGGAGGGCAAGGAGGGCTGTTAAAGGAAGTTAACTGTGGGCACAGTATCGAGTAATTCTGGGATCTCCTGCCTGCTTTGTCACTTAAGCTGAGTGCACAGCAGGGGATAGTAGATGTTTGCTTTTAATAACAGCTTACGATAAGCTAGGCGTTGTAATGAAATTCTTGACAGGATTCCTACTTGTACATTAAACTGTTCTCCTTCCTTACTTTTGTTAGTACTGAACACAAGAAAAAGATAACCTGTTGAGGAGGAGCTTGGAAATTACTATGTGTGTCTGCCCTGGGATGATGCCCAGGAAAAGTGTTTACCCCTGTATCTTTGCTTTGCCTGAGGCATTTGTGATTGCTTCAGCACTTCAAGCAGCCAAGGAGATGGGAGTGTGCCTGCATGTTGGGTGGCAAAGGGAGGGATAGGCTACTAGAAGCATGCCAAAGCGTTGAATGCTTTCACTACTGATGGGGAAAACATTTGGCCCTGGGTAAGAATATTTCAGACAAGTCTTGGAATATGTCTAGATCACAACCACCATGTTCTTGCTACCTCTATAACCACCTAGAAAAAAAACCCTCACAGCATTTGACTTCATGCTGAAGAGAGAGTGGGGAGAGCTAAGAAGCTTGCTGGGGGAAGGGGGGAGCATCTATCAGTTTGTGATTTACAGTACCAGATGGACTGTGCTGTGTGTTCTGGCTGTGGTGATGGATATGTTAAGTTTTGTCTTTCTCTCATGCATGCTGAGATGGAAGAAGGGAAAGCATCCATCATTGAAGGAGAACAATCTAAGCCAAAAAAAAAAAAAAAAGAAAAAATTGAGGCAGAATGTGAAAGCACTGTAGATTAAGAAACTCTTGTTAATTTTCTCTCTCTTATTCTTATATCATAAATGATTCCAATACATTTGAGCTAGGAACCCAATTTGTCTGAAGCTTGTTGATGTGTTGCACCAAACACCCCCCACACCCTCAGTGGTGTTTAAGAACTCTCCCCATTTGGAAAAGCAGACTGCAGATCTATTTTTTTCCTGATACATTACAATTAAAATTAATAGACTTACCCAGGATTTAATATGGTCTCCTGTCTTTAAATTGTAGTGGATATTATTTCTTTAAATCATTTTGGACCATTTAGGCTAACAAAGTGGATAAGCTAGCTTGTAGAATAAACCGACATGCGTGAAAACTGGCACAGTTGTTAAACACTGTACATTGTAATGGCATTTTGTTGGGGTATTATTACTTCAGCTGCACAATTATGGGAGCCTGCTGCATATTAGGAGACATTTTCCTCATAACCTCGAGCTATATGCACTGAGTTATTTTCCTCTTCAGACTATCATCTTGGATTCTCCCAGAATACATATCATTTATTTTTTTTCTGTAGCAGTGCATGCTGTAGGCAATAGTGAGCGTAATACTTTCTGCATTGTTAGGCAACGAGCATTAGCAGCAGCTGCAATATTCAGGATTAGTCTTTTCATTATTATTTGGCATCTGCAGTACCTATATGAATCTGTTCAGTCCTGTTTCTCCAGAAGGCAGCTGGACTCTCTGACTGAGAGAAAGAAACCATAAAGCTTTCCTGAAATTGTCACTATACTCAGGAGTTCACTCTTAAATGGAACTGCAGTTTTCACAATGCAGTTCACTGAGATACATAAAAACTTGTATTTTATTTAAAGAAACTGGGATATGTTAAAAGACATCTTCACATTTTATAATGATGAGATGGGGACAGAACAAAGTTCTCAAGGCTACACTACAAATCAGTTGCTGAGCCGGAAATACAATCCAGGTCTCATAACCCCAAGCATCGTCCTTGGTTTGCTACCAAGCAGATGTCTCTGAATTAAGTATGCTACAGAAAATATACCAGCTGGTATCCTGCAGTATAGAAAATGTCTTTCCCAATAGTAAATAAAACCCAGGGTTTTCCTGAGGGTTGTGAACTTTTTTTTCTTTAAAAGATGTCTGTCATCTAAGCATCACTTGAATTTTTTACAGTTAGATTGAAAAGCTTCACTGTCTTTTGCAAAAGCTCAGATAAAACACAATATATTATTTTATGGTTACATATCTAAAGATGCCTTTGCTCAGGATTTCTCTTCTATGATACCCATAGTTTTGTTTTTACCTTTCTTAGCTTACTTGTCTTTGGAAAATAAAGCAGCCATATATACTGGTTAATGAAAGAAAGCGAGCAACTGTTTGGTTTCATGGAGACTAAATGCATAGATTACAAGGTATTCTGTTTTGCTTGTTTTTTCTAAATTGGCATAGATATTGAAGAACATACATGGTGATCAATGAGATTTAAGATTTACATGCTAACATCAGTTTTGAGTGCGCAACCTAAATTTGAGCATTGGTTAGATCGGACGTGGAATTACTTGGCAGAATTCCAGAAGAATAATGTTTTATTCCATGGACAGTTGCTCTTATCAAGGTGGGTGGAATGATGTTGAGACGACTTCTTACAGCTGAAAATTGTAGAAGAGGTTGAAGCAATATAGTGTTGCATTTTGCAGAATAAAGGAGATTTCTCAAGAAGATTGTTACATGCTATCCTTCCTGCAATATTAAAAAAACCACTCCACCCCTGCTCCCCCCCCCAAAAAAAAAAAAAAAGCCAACACATCTGTTGAGTTTCATCTTAAGAACACCCAGAAATGCTAGAAACATTGATTTTTATCTAAGTCTTGTAAACATGCACACACACACACGCACAGAAATAAATCTTATGTACATTATGCTACAGTGTTTAATAATTCTCTTCATTGACTTTCATTATGAAGTTGGTTTCTCTGGTCATGAAACTCTCAGCCTCTTGTGTTGTCAGTACTAACACAACTTGGCTGAAAGGTGCTGAAAGGTGTTATTCTTCTCAGTATCCTAGAACTGGAAAAGATTGTCTGGATTCAAATCAAATGAACTTCAGGTTCAGGAAACCATGTAAGAGTTTGGAGATACGCAGACAGCAAATACCAGTGGCAACAGAGCACTTGGAATGTCCTATTGACTTCAGGCAAAGACCAGAAAAGCATAAGGATAAATGGTGTCACGCTCGAGGATAAATATTTTCAGAAGTTTTACTGTCAAACTCAAGGAGGTCAGAGTTGTATCAGAACTGATTTATTTTAAATAAAAATACTCAGCTGTGTAATTTGCAGAAAGTTGGGTAAAGGCTGTGTTTTCCCCACTCTTTCAAGTCTTCATGAAAAACATGACTTCAGTGGGAGCAAGGCCACAATAATTTCTCTTTTATTACTGTTTTTCTTCATCTCTACCATTTCAAACTGGGTAATTCTGTTTGTTCTGTCAGCAGTCTTAATAATATATTCTACTTTAAAAATTACTATTTTGGGAATCATGGTGGTTTCTGGCAAGAACTGAGTGCTGCTCTTGGACTATAAATCTGTGGTGGTTAGTTAAAAGGTTAAATTTACACTAACATGTCTTGTCTTTTTGACCTAGATGGAGTTAAAGCAAGTAAATAGGGCAAGTTCCGTGGCTTTTAATGAACTATTATTACTCAAGTCCCTGCAAAACAACATAAATGTTATGTCATTTTGTTCTATAATTTTCAACCAGAGAACTCTGGCTGACTGACGACTTCACGTATTCTGATCTATGCTTTCCTGTCAGCAATACATTTCCTGTCCTGGCACTCCAGTCTCTACATTTATTCTTATTTTGGCCTAGTGAAGAGTAAAGTGATACTGTAAATAGAGTTAAAGCTGTGGGTAATTCATGAATCTAATTTTCTTTGTCAAGACCTTCTTTTTCAGAAAAACTAGAAAAAAAGGTACCATGGCCGGTAGTATAGCTAGCAATATGCAGAATATGACCAGGGCTCATATTCTTGTGCATTGGCATGTGTAACAGCAAACAGAATGAGTCTGCTTTATAGGACTCTTCTTTTTCTTCTTTTCTCCAAAGATGATCTTCATATGGACTGTGAGTGTCTTGTGTTCTGATTGTTGGATTTACCATGCCTATGAACTAAGCCTGACAAACTCTGGGTAAGTCAGGTCTATCGCTTACGTAATTTGCGTGTGGGAGCATGTGTACGTGTGTGTCGATGTCCGCGTTTCTTCATGACTTGCAGCTTGTGTTCAGCAGGGAAAGAATAATGCTGTAGCTTAAGGGAGTCCTGGTACTGCTCCTGTTTTGTCCAGATGTGATTTCTGAGTTGAACCAGAAGACACATCTGTGAAGACCTGGACGTTTCTCAGCCCTGCATGTGAAGGAGTACAGGACCAGGTCTAGCACTGATGACCTGATCCACAGTGCGTCTGCCCGTTTAGGGTGCGTTTGTGTGGTTCTGTGGTCTCAAACAGTGGTGACTGGGATATGATCAAGGACATTGTTAATTTTTCTTTTTTTCTGCCTATTTACCTAAGAATTCCTACATTTATTTTGTTTCTGTTTTACTTTATATTGTGATTTGAAAGGCATGTAAACAAAACGCAGCTTTGTAAGAAGGGTATTCCTATTTCTTTCATGTTCCTTATACCTAGGTAGAGCTTAATAATTGCCATCTTTCCACATCCGTTCTTTAGTCCAGCAAATAAGCTGCATTTAATGAGATCTCTTTCCTTATGTGAGGACCTCTTTAACATGACAAGAGACAGATAAGCAGTAATGTTAGCTAGCATACATTATAAGGAGAAATGCTGGCTTTTGTAGCAGGAGCACAAGGTTGTATATAGCAGCCGTTCCAACCATTCATTGTTGATTCATCCCTGAAAGTGGGATATATTTGCATAATGGAAGTGGTTTTTGGAGGAAGGGGAGAGAGGATATTTGTATTCTTATTATTATCATTTTCCTTCCTCCCTCTCAATTTTGGTACACTTTCAGTTTTGACATTATTTTCTCTCCTGCTGCCAGATAGCAACAAAAGCAAATAATTTTTTCAATAATATTTTAGGCAGTACATAACGTTTACTTATATGTGCTCAACTCTGCAGAGTTGTGTAGAGGGTGAGAGCACTGAGGTGGGGAAAAACTCCATATCCCTGCTGCTGCTGACACTTTTACTTCAGCCCCATGAACATCAGCAGAAGTCACTTGGAGCAGCTTGCCTAACTCAGGTTGTGATCTCTGTGGAGTAAAAGCCAAAGGTGGCTGGTGGAACAGGCATGTTCTTATCCCTCTCAGCGTCCTTTTTTGCCTTGCAAGGTGAGCAATGGTTGCCATTTGGTATTGTATGAAAATCTTGGGTGCCCGGGCAAGCTTCCAGCCGACTGGGAGAGGCAAGGTTGCTGCTGTGGCACGCTGCCCGGGCAGTGCTCTGCTGTTACAACCGGAGCGGGAAGTCTCAGCATGCAGACAAGCCATGGTGTCTAGACATGCTACGATTATTTCTTTGCTCAATTCAGTGTGTAGCCAAATATCTTTCCAAATATACTAGACAGATGTGAGAGTGGTGCCCGTATCCATATGACAGTGAAGACTGTTAACTGCATGTGCACTGCCCTCCACCCCCCCCACCAGATTTAATCATACGTCTTGCTTGTACCAAGGACTTCAGTGCCATATTCCAACAGCAGTGGGAAGCAGCACTCCAATGTGTTTAAAATCATTAAATCTAGTGAAGATTTCTGGAAAACTTCCACTACTACAAACATATGTATATTTTTATCCATTTGCAGAAGGTTTTTTCCCTGTTCTTTTAAATTAATGTGTTTCTGGGCAAATAAAATGTACCATGGCTGAATTCCCTTCTTGTGTGCCTGTGTTTGTCACTGAGAGAAGGGAGAAACAGCTATTTGGAAAGTAAGTTTGTCTCTTGTTTTGCCTTGCCATTTTCATGAAAGTTCTTGTGTTAGATTGAAACTGGTCATCAGTTTCAGAAGTCATTTTAAAAGGAAAGGGTATGAGACAGAGGCAGGGAGCACAGCTACTGTAGCGTTCTTGCTTTAGCAAATGATGCTAAACCAAAGCAAAAGTAAACTAAAACATGGTTATATAGCCCCAAATAAAAAAAAGAAAAAAAGATGTGGTTTTTGCAGTAAGTCTTCTGATTTTTGTGGCTTAATTTACAATTTCTATAAGATTTATGTGGGCTGTGTAGGTTGAGTTAGCCTAACTTTAGCTAAACTAAATAAATACTTAGGCTAATTTCTGGTGTTGTCCTACCAACAGCATATACTGTATTGTGCCTGATGAGAATGCCACCACAGTCATAGGGTTGCCATATTAAGAGGTATAAGGGAAGCAAGTTATGAATCTGTAGAAATACAACCTTTACAAGTTTGTTTCTCTGGGTATGCCTGTTTTCCGTAAATCAGTAAGGTGGATTCAGATTCTGCTTTCCAGTTTTGTCTGGGTAATTCTTAAGATTAGAATAAAAATAAACTTTCTAAAGCTTTTATTTTGCTAAAATAAAATCTGAGGTGTTTATGTAAAAATATGAATCGTGAAATGAGTGGTGAGAGGACAGTGAGTAGGTTGAAGTACATATAGAAAGCACTAGTAATGTCAGGTTTGTTTAGAAAAATTGAGGTACACAGCCTTCTTTGTAATGTTTCAAAGCATAATAATTCAGCTGCACATTCTGGTGTAGAGAGTGCATACATAAATCCCTAGCACACTGCAAATCAGAGATGGGTTGCTTGTAGTTGTCTGTAGAACTTACTGCATGGTAATAATTATAATTAATTACTTGACAGACTGACTGTCTCAGAGTACTTTGTCATCAGTGTGCATGGGTGGTGGGTAGTTGCACTGAGATGTTCAAGTATTCTCTGATACATAGTAATATAAAAAGCAGAACTCGGTCCTCTTCTGAGATTTAATTTTGTCCTTGCCTTTCTGAAAAGTAGCAGGCAAAGAAAAGGTGATGCAATGTCTTCTCAGCAATATAAGCTTCACTTATGACCTTGGACTATGAAATTTAAAGTGACCTTCTATCCTTTAGCTTCAGTTAATCCCCATGCCGTGGAGAACACTATCTAAATCTGCTCTTGGCAACTTCTACAGCAGAGTTTGATGTTGCTGAATTTTGTGAAGGGGTGTATATATGTGTGCATGTGATATAAATTCTTAATTTAGGAGAAAATATGTAAATGATAAAAATCTGAAGTACTTGGTGGTAGGGAGCAGGGGGGTCATGAGAAATTTTGACGTAGTGAAGATAAATCTGGATCTTTGTTGTCTAACCTGTAGAGTTCTTGCTCATATGATGTTTCCTTGCTATAAAATATTTTTAGGCAGTACTGCTTATGTATTCAGCAGATTTCCTGAGACTCTCATAGGTCAGAAAAGCACTGGATAAAAATCGCAAGCACTTCCAGTCATCTTGTACAGTCACTTTATGTAAGCGAGTAAACAGAGTGGAACAATGACTCCTTTTTGCCTGATGTCTCTGATTAGGTTCAAGGGTGAACTGTTGATTGCTAGTGTATTTGTTCTGTGCTGTAGACATTCTCAATCAAAGAAACAAATGCTGAAATTGGATGGACTATTATTGTTTTTTACTTCTGAAGTGAAGTACCTTTTGGTTGAGGTGTTGAGAGCAGGAAACTGCTATGTGATTCCTGTCTTGCTGTTTCAAGTAAAGATAGCACTTGATTAGCGGTACCTTCTTTGTTTCAATAAAGAAAACAGCAAGATAATTTTTTGAATGTTTATATTGTCCTTGTTCCTACAAAATGGGTTAAATCTTGAAGTGTTCTTAATGATGCATCTCTTTTTCTTGAAAATGTTTTTTCTATTATTTTGAGACATTAGATAGTAACTGCATTTTCCTCTTGAACTTTCTGTTTTATGGAAAGATGAAAGAATGCTAAAGTTTTGCTCACCTGAATTTTGCCGTGGATTTCACTTGGGGCCAGATTTCAGCCCACATTTTAGGCATGTTTAATTTTAGTGGTGATTGGAGCATGAAAGAAGATTTTTACAGTGAGGATTTTTCTCGAATTAATATGTCCCATGGATTTTGGTAATTCTGTGACAAGTACTCCTCTTTTCTGATTCTCATCCCAAGCTGCCCGTTATTTTAAAAAATGAATTTTTTCAGCCTCTTTTCCATTTGGTTCTTGTTCATACTCTGTAGTTCAGTGCCTTACATTTCTAACTTATTGTCATGAAAGACAGATGTTTTATGACTTCTATAAGTGTGTGAGAATTGCTGATGAGCTGTCTCTTCAATACCTATTATTTCTCTTTTATGTTTCCTTATCTCCTAGGAGCCTACAAGGTAGACGCAGGACCCCACTGTGCTAGGCTGTGCACAAACGCTGAACAGAGGCAGTAGATGATTACAGAGGGATGGTGACTAAAAGGTATGTAAGAGACTGTATTTTGTTCAATGGGTAGGTGGTGATGTCATGGAGAGATTATAAGTCTGGAAAAAGATTTCCGAGATGGCTTTGTAGACCATTACAGATATTCTACCTTTCTCTCCTACCTAAGCTAAGGAAATGCAAGAAATGGAAATGGAAGGAATGCAAGAAAAACCTGCAATTCTCCTTTCTTCTTCCCTCACTTAAATTATCCTTAACTTCAAAAAGGGAAACTGTGTAAAAATGGGGATGTTTAAAGAAAAACTGAAAGGGCAACTGTAAGAGTAACATGTTTGTAGGTGGCAGAGACACTATTTCAGGATGTTGTTTTGGAGGCTCCACATAAACGCTTACCATCAGTCTAAAAAAGATTTAGGAAAAGGAAGCCTGTATAGCTAAATGACAAGGCAGAAAAGGCTATTAAAAGCAAGACGACATCTTAAAAAAAGCTGTGGCTGCATTCAAAGAAGGAAATAGGACCAAAAAAATCCCCCTATCAGGCTAAATATAAAATTAATAAGTGCTTTTTTCAACCACCCCAGTAGCAGAAGGCAGTTGAAGAGTCTGTGGGGTCTGCATATAATGACATTATGAAATGAATGATCTGAGATAAAGCCATGGCAGAAAACTAAGTAATTCTTGCGTGTATGTGCTCACCACTGAAAAGCATGGGGTGGTTCCTGTTTTCGAACCCTTCTTATGGGAGACTTATGAGATTGCCTTTCTCAGCTGGAAGCATTTGTAGGAGAGACTGTGGAACAAATTGCATGTTCCCAATTTAACAGGTCCAATTGTAGCTTACCCAAGTTTTTAAGGGACAGAAAAGTGAAAAAGACCAGCTACAGACTGTGGCGTGCAGCCTCTTGCTTTAGTGTCTCAGCAATTGAGAACTTGAAGAAGTCTAATTTGATGGCATGTTTTAGAAAGCTTTCATGTGGAATCAGGGAGCCTAGAAATCAATAGGCTTCTTGTTTAAACTAAGTGAATTAATTACAAAATTAGATTAGCGATTGTTTTAGAAAGGACATTGGATAAATATGAAATAATTGATTTCTGTGAAGGGGACCCTGATGAAGAGGAGATTTAGAAACAGGCTAATAGTAGCCTTCAGCTACTTGAAGGGTGCTTGCAAAGATGACAGAGCCAATGTTCTTAGTAGTAGCAAACTATGTAACAGCGAGTTAACATACACAGACTGCAGATTGAAATGTTCTGATAGGGCATTGTGGGGAAAATCTTTTTCACTAGGAGGGTAGTGCAGCACTGGAAAAAGTTACCTGAGGCAGGGCTGGAGACTTTCAAGTCTTAGTTGGACAGCGCTACAGCTGACCTGATTTACTGTGGCTTTTAGTGGTTGGTCAGACTGGATGGCTCCCAGAGATCCCTTCCAGCCAGCATTTTCGTGATTCAAAGTCAAGTCTTGCTAAACTACTGTGGTCCTTTGAAGGAAGTAACCAGCATGCAGATGAAAAAAATCTTACGATGTATTGTTCTACATAAATTTTTAAAAGACATTTTGTATTCAAAGTCCTCTCAAAAAACTTTAAAAGGAACTAAACAGGCACAGGTTAAGGGGGATGATTGACAGCTGTGTAAATAATTGGTTAAATGGTAAGAAACAAAATAGCAGGAGAAACTGTGTTTGCAATGACTGGTGGATTTCCACAGAGATCTCTGTGAGTGCCCAGGGGGATCTTCATATTCCTAAGTGGCTTGGAATAGAAGTGTGTTGACAAGGTTTGATTCTGAAACTGAGTTATTCAGGGCAAAAGAAGGTAAAAGAGAAGGGGCAGACTGAAAAACTGCAACAGAATCTTATAAAACTATGTGGCTATTAAAATGGTGGATGAAATTCAGGGTCAGTAATGGTAAAATATTTTGAGCTGGCCTGAGATCTTGGGACTAGAAGCAGTAATTTAATGAAAAAGATCAGCTCTATACTTTAGTAGCAGTCAAAAAACAAACTTATATCAGGAGATGCTCTGAAAGGAGAGCGATCAAAATATCATTCGGCCACTCTAAATCTGTGGTGTGTTTGTGTCTTAAATATGGTGTACTGTTCTGGTCTCCTTATCTCAGAACAAGTGGAGTAGAACTGAAAAAGGTTCAGAGGAGGAGAATCAGTATGAAGAAAAGCAGCAGGATGCAGAAGGCATCTGTGGAGCAGCATCCATGCAAAAACAACTAGCGAGATGAGAGTTTCCGGACAAGAAAAGAGAGAGTGGCCAGATGCTAACGCTAGAGATCTATAAAATCGTAAGAGCTGTGAGGTGTGTGGATGGGAAATGAATACTCAGTGCCACCTTATTTTTGTATTAGAAGAGACAGCAGGTGAAACAGGAAGGGAGCAGTTTCAAAGCTAGGAATAGAAGTTTTTCTTTGTATAGTGTGTAAGTCTGAATTCCTTGCCACAGGATGCTTTACATGCTGTATGGATATAAAGAGCTGCTGAACAAAGTTGGAAAAGGAGATAGAGAAAAAGAGGGAGGGGAGAAAAAAAAAGGAAGTGACAAACAAAGGCACTACCTCTAAGTAAGGAAGCTACTGAGCTGCAAATTGCAGAAAACTGTGCAGCAAGTGTTTTGGGGAGAGTGAAAGAAAGTATTTCTATATGACTGCTCTGGTTTTCACTATTCCCTTAAACATCTGCTCTTGGCTGTTCTTAGAGACAGGGTAGTGGGTCAGGCTGGATATTTAGTCTGAGCAAGTTTGGTCATTCCATTTGGGCTAAATATCCAGCCTGGCCCACTGTGGTAGTTCTTACAAACTCTATTTTATAAGTAGTAAGGTTGCAGGGTACAGTCCCAGAAGGCAACTCTGTTGATAAAACTATTTTTAAAAATATTAAGCTGTTTTGTAATTTGAGATCTCACACTGAGCTCAGAGACTTTTCCCTCATTGTAAGATAAATGGTTTTTATCTTATTTTGGCAGTTCATAAATTACAATTAAATTTGTCTTAATATGTTCAAGCTGTGTCATTGAAAGTTCAGTTCTTAGTCCAAAAATCTCACTTTTTTTTCTTAATGCATTCTCTGTACAGTCTATACTGCCTGTCAGAGAGTGAGGAATTACCAAAACACCTTTTCTCAGTACGTAAGTCCTAGTGACACCCATTTTGGTGTAGAGACAGTAGACTTAGAGGAGAGAGATAAGCAAGATTAAATGGCAAAGCCTTGAGAGAGTACAAAGAGAATGAGAAAAGAGATACTTTTGTGTTTGGAACTAGCTTGAGAGGTAGAATGTTTGTATATTATGATGATCAAGTGACAGGGTTGCATAATGATAGCAGTTGAAATGGCCAAAACAGATAAGGTTACTGGAAGAGAGAGGGTCATGGGAGAAGTTTAGTGGAAAATAGGTAAATTTAACTAAAGGAACTGAATGGGAAAAGCTAAGTAAGGATGAGAAACTGCTGAAGAAAGTTCTTGAGAATTAACAGGATTTTAGGAGCTTCGAGAGGACCAAATACTGGCAATGAAAGAAACAGTGTCTTTGGTTTTCGATCAGTGGCTTATGGACTGGAGATGGATGGATGGATCCATGCAAGTATTGAAGAGTATTTAAATTTCCTGTCTCAGTATCTATACTTCTGGGAAGTTTTCCAAGGGAACTTGAAATCAAAAAAACACGGGAGGGGATAAAAATGTTTAGTCATTAGATTAGAGAGGGTAGTTGCTCTTGGTAAAAATGAATTTTGTTAAAACAATAGCAAAAACGAGACTAAAGCAGCTGAAATGGAGACTCAAAGGATTTCTAAGTAACATGGCAAAGACAAAGATGACATGAATATTTCAAATAGTGATGTACAGAGTCCTGAGGAAAGAGTATTTTTCTTGCAGGAAGAGGGGATACAAGGGTGTGGTTTTAGATAAATGGAAGGGCATTGCAGAACAAGAGATGCTAAAAGGGAAAAAGGAAGAGGAATATGACATAGGTCATTACCAATTAAAAGTATTGCTTAGGTCAGCCATTTCCCTGCTGTCCTAATTCTTTGAGTTTGTCCATCTGTGAAGGAGAGTCCTTCCTCATGGCCCTTCTAACTCTTGTAGTGTCTTCCTTGTGGCACTATGTGTTTGGTGGTGGGAGGTTTCCCTTTGTGCCAGGCTTGGGGAATTTTAACAAATGGAGCATAACAATGAAAGGTTCATTATTAGTAGTAGTCATTGTTTGCTAAAAGGAGCCTGCATTGCTTCAAAGCAGCAATACCAATTTCAGAGTGAAGTGAAGGAGCTTCATTCTCTTTCAGATCTTTGTGTCTGGTATGTAACATAACTGTGGACCACTGAGCTGCAAACAGCTTTGTACTGAAGTGATGAATTGTGCTGTACTTGACTCTGCATATGGGGTGAAGGAGGATCAGAGAGGGATGGATGAGGTCATTGTGTCTAATGTTTCTTGCTACAGAGAATGAGACTCTTCCCATTAAAGCCTGTTGTTAAATCTCTGAGATTAATGGCATCTAGAAGCAGGGTTTTAACACCTGGTGTGAAACTAAATGGTCTTTGATTTATAATTTTAATCTCTCCTTTTTACTTCTTTTTCTGGCTTAAAAATCTAGTTAGGAATAAGGTTCAACTTCCCCCCACTGGCACAACTGCCCTCTCCCAGGTCACACTTCTTGCAGTAGAGATGCTGCCTCTAAGTGTTCCAGATATCTCTCAATTGCCTGAAGTCTCATGCTTTCTCTTGTCTTAATCATTGAAAATGTTAAAATAATTTGTAGAAAAAGGCACTGTTTTGAGACTCAAAAATTTTTCACTCAGCTTCAGGTTGCATCTTTATAAAATATGGTGGAATCCAGTGCTGGAAAACATGCAAGACTGTCAGGTCTCGAAATTGAAATCCCTGTTTATCCGTGGACTAGGGAGCACAACCTGGCTGGAGTAAACTCTGTATCTTGGCAGTACGACTCATGATTAACTTGCTGAGATGACTTTTGCTTCAGTTATTTATTATTTACAGAGCACTGAAGGTTTGCAAAGACTTTGCATAGTCAGAGCATTGTGTTTCGATTTGTGTTTTCAATATCTTTCTATATGATGTGATTATTACAGTATAAATACAGGTTTGTGCCTTTAAAAAACAAAGAACTATGAACTCTGCACTGGATTTCCCATGTAAAAGAGATGTGTTTGTAGTTATATTATTAGTTGTAGAAATTGATAGGGCTATAGTGATTGAACTAATCATGAAAAAACATGATCTTTTATATTAAAAAGATTAACAATTTAAAAACCAGAATACATCATGGTGACTTTAGCCATACAGATTTTCTGTTAGATCACTCTGCGACCGTCCCATCAATATCATGGTGAAGTGGTATGTAAACAGAGGGGAGAGTTGGCTAGGTATGAAAGGAGGGAGGGAACCTGTTGCTGTATCAAACTATGCTTTTGGGTGCCTCCTCAGTAGTATGCAAGTCCTATCCTCTCAGAGGCGAGCATGCTGAAGTAGAGCATAGCAAGCACACCACGCTAGAAAGTTTGTTGTTACTCTTTGATAAGTGGAGTATCGTTCACATTTTGAATGTCTTCTTGAGTTATGCGTTTCCTAATGCTGCCATAAATTGCCAGTTTTTTACTTGGCCAGATGCATATGATATCAGCATGTTTCTTGGTTTGTTTGATTTTTTTTTTTTCATCCAGTCTCTTTTTGCCCCTTTCTAGGTCAAATTCTGTATTTCATTATTACACAAGGCTCTCAGTGGAAAAGCCTTGCATCCTCAGCATTTTCTTTCTGGGCTTTTTATTTTGAATTCCAACAATTCCATTCCATAGACCTTTCTCATACTTATGATACTTTTGTCTCGTTGCATCACTGCTGTGTAAACTGACACTTTTCTGCTCTGACTTAATAATTTTTCAACACCACACCTACAGCCAAAGGGCAGGTTTTAGTTGGACTTCTATTTGTAAGACATTTTATTGTACTTGTGTTTTTCCTTGTGTCATTGACAGAGGCCATTTACAAGGGTTTCATGGTTTGGTTTTTTAGGGTTTTTTATGGCCATTTTCCTTGGTATTCCTTCTAGAGCTTTATGCTTGGACTGTTGTTCTGGAAGTAGATTTAACAACATGTTTTTCTGTAGTAATATGCATCAAAGCAGAGAGTTGGTAAATAAAAGAGAAGGAATTTAACTACGAAGGGATTACAGAAGAGCAGAAGGGGCAGAGATTGTAGGAAATAACGTACTCAGTACCGCTGACAGACTGAGAAAAGAAATAAACAACAAATACAGGAAAGGAACAGTAGTGTTTTAGCATTTTCTTTGTGTTTTAAATGAATACCCTCTCCTGCTGATCAGAGGGTTTTGGTTGTCCCAGAGAAGAGAGGCACTGAGGTCTACAGTGACTGGAAAGCTGCGGGCAGATGTGTCAATACACCTTGATTTGCCTTCCCTTACTCTGAACTCCACCCTTCCTTAGGGCATAGTGGAGGGCACCGTTCATGAACTGGTCACCTGTCTTGGGACACATCAAGAAGGAATGGGCTATTCTACAACTGTTTGCACAATCTTGAATACAACTTCCTAGCTTTCTTATTTACTTATGTGTAGTACTCTGCCATATAACCCACATGAAAAGGAGATGAGAAACCTGTACAAGTCTCAGTGCAAGCCTCAGTTGCCAGTGTGAAGACGCTTTTAAAGGATCTCATGAAGGAGCACTTCAGGATCTGTTGTCTTTTAAAATTGAACTGGCCTCTTTGCTTCTCTTAGAAATGTTGCTGGAGTGGTAGGAAGGGCAGGGCCACTCATAGTCATGCAGAGACCTTTCTTCCTTTGTCTTTAACCCACCCTTCTCCTCAGACATCAGTGCATCTAGTGTAGTATGCCAAATGTTTGTAACCCTAAGCAAATCGGCAAAGGGCTTGGTCTGACTTGCCATGAGTGCGTTGTTTGGCAGGTCTGCAGTTCAGAGTGAACTAAGGGAGTGGACTCATAAATGTGCCATCCTCCGTGCTGCTGAAGAGTGAGTGGGATCTTGGGATACCTTATACTAAATTACGTTGCTGGTGCATGTTCATAGCCTCAGTTACCCAGCACCTAGCTCAGGACTCAGATGGCTCAGCAGAAGCAGGTTGTTGTGTTGCCTCTCTGCAGGGTATTGAGGGAAGGGGAGAAGCAAGGTGGGCTCTGGTCGAGGTAGCGTGGAAAGGGCAAGATCTGTGTGTGGCAGGAGATGCAGTGTGATCTAATGAGCACAGCTTCTCTCAGGCTTTACTCTTCCTATGTACAGCAGCTGTGGTGGTCTTAATGCAGCTGGGGGCTAGTTTCAATTTGGGACAGGGGATGAATTAAGGGAGAAAATGGTGCCAATCATGAGTGCATGGATTTGGGTGTTGAGGCATGCTATTGTTAGCTGATATTAGACTAAGCTTCAATACAACTGACTTCTAGGAAGATCTAGACTGCTTGGGAGCTAAGGTCTTTGCTCAGCGTGTGGTGGTGAAACAGGGACATAGACTTGGCATGGGAGAACATGAAGGGGTGGGGCACCAAAGTGAAGTAGAGGGTATACTGGCCTACCTGGGGGAATGCCTTTGCTTATTGCTGTGGGCTGTTGTCTAAGCAGGCATGTGGTCCTCCCAGCAAAGTGTATGACATTCAACTGCGACATGTCAGTGTGTTGGTGTTGTGGTTATTTGTTCATCCCAGGAGAGGAATTCCTGCCTGTGCATTTGTGTTTTTGAGGAAAGCATACCTCATGCTACGAAGATGTACAGAAAGTTGTTCATAAAGGGTTGCAGACCATACTATATGGCTTTTAAGTATAGATCTTGGTGGTCTCAGGCAACACTAGCTAAGGATGTTCTGACTGCAGGTCATGCAGCCTTGCCTGATGGTGTGCTGGAGAGCTGGTGCAGTGAGAAGGAACTTTTTCCATAGGCTGTTGCTATGACACCAGTGAGTGTACTGCGTGGCATAAAATGTAGGGATGGTTGGGAAATTTTCCTTTAAGCACCCATGGGTGTACTAGAAAATTTGGATGCAAGCAAAACAGCCTAAGACAGCTGAAACAGCACCTTTATTTTTAGAAAAATCTAAGGGAAGATGTAATCATCCTACATGTTTCTATTTATGAGCTCAAGGTGACTTTGACACGTTTGGTCTCTGAATCGTAGATTCCTCAAAAGGAGGAGCCTAAGATATGTTTGAATGTATGCAATCTGTGCGTACATACTGCATGCTTATAAGATTCCAAAGTGATAAATGAAAAATGATGGCTACAAAGCTACAGAAGTCTGAAGTGATTTTGGATATGATGGAGATATCAGTGACACTTCATGTAATTTAGTTTTTGACTGATGGAAACTGTCAGCCACTGAGAAGCCATTGGGAAAGATGTCACCAAACAAATTGGATTTTCACAACATTGTTAGTTTGTGAAATAACCTTACGGAATGGATTTTTTCCTGAAAGCTCTTAAATGGAAATCATTAAAAAGAGCATCATCATTAACAATTAGATAAAACGTGGAAATGTAAGTAAGTTAAAATAACTTTTTAAGAAGATATTTCAGACTTGCAAAAACCAGAGTATATTAATTTTTTTTTTTGAGACACAAATACACAGAGCAGCACAATGTATGCTCTGAAGGAAACCCACAAGAGGCTTCTGTGTATCGAAACAAATATGTCGAGAGCCATTCCTCATTTAACCTTAGGTTATTTGACATCTCCTTATTCGCTGTTTGACAGCTTCATTGGGTACATTCCACCAGATAGTATATGATTTCTGTTGTGTCAAGTTTTAAACAAACTTAAAAATAGAACTTAAATTCTTAATGATATTGGAGGAAGAAAATACAACTATGATTTATTCTCTTTAGAAAGATTTTTTCTTTTCTTTTTTTTTCTGTCATGCCATATCTTAGAATCTAGCAAAAAATAAGCAAGTTGGTATTATTGGGAAGTTCAGGCATGTGCAGGGATGTTCATCATATGTGTGAAACCTTTGTATGTGAATACATGGGCTTTTAAATATCTGCATTGTATTCATTTTGAATTTTGTTGGTTTTGAAGCCTCTGATAGATTCAATATTTTAGCTGTAGAACGGTCTTTTAAAATTTTTGCACCTTCCATTATTTTTAATTTTACCTAGTTCATTTTAGGAGAGGACTTATTAACTTGATCTTTCACTGAAGTTGTAAAATATCTGTATCTGGATTCAGGATTTAGTGAAAAAGTATCAAAAGGTAGATGAACTTTCAGAAAGATCTAACAGAAGCCATGATTTTCCCTTCAGACTTCTTATTCTAGGATTCTGATAGATTTGTCAGGGTTTCCTGTGTTTCTGATGGACATCTTCAAAAGGCAATATGGTTAGCAACACAGTTGAATATTCCTAATTATAAAGAAGCATGTTTGTATGGTGTCTCTGGTATGATTATCTGGATATTAATACAACTGAATGTGTCACAGAAAGGAATTGTGTGATTCTTCTGTTGCAGTTCTCAATTGAATCATAGAATGGTTTGGGTTGGAAAGGATGTTAAAGATCATGTAGTCCAACCCCCCTACCATGGGCAGGGACACCCTCCACTAGACCAGGTTGCCCTAAGCCTCATCCAGCCTGGCCTTGAACACTTCCAGGGATGGGGGCATTTACAACTTCTCTGGAGAACCTGGAAATTTCTTCCTGAGATCTCATTTAAATCTGTTCTCTTTCAGTTTAAAGCCATTGCCCTTGTCCTATCACTCCATGCCCTTGTAAATAGTCCCTCTCCAGCTTTCTTGTAGGCCCCCTTCAGGTACTGAAAGGCCGCAATAAGGTCTGCCTGGAGCCTTCTCTTCTCCAGGCTGAACAACCCCAACTCTCTCAGCCTGTCCTCATAGGAGAGGTGCTCCAGCCCTCTGATAATCTCCATGGTCTTCCTCTAGACTTGCTCCAACAGCTTGATGTCTCTCCTGTACTGGGACCCCCAGAGCTGGACGCAGTACTCCAGGTGGGGTCTCACAAGAGCAGAGTAGAGGGGCAGAATCCCCTCCCATGACCTACTGGCCACGTTTCTTTTGATGCAGCCCAGGACGTGGTTGGCCTTCTTGGCTGCAAGCGCACACTGCCAGCTCGTGTTGAGCTTTTCATAATCATGGGGGGTTAATCGTGGAGTTAGAAGAACCATTAAACAGTGCTTTCATTTGTGCATTAAATGTTTGTAAGTATATGGGAAAACTTCTAAGAAAAATCTGAGTTGTCATCTTAGCAGTGATAATGTTAAAGACCAAGGAAAGTGAGCTAGTAGCTGGCTTACCCTAGGCATTTTGTATAAGCAGTGCAGAGACGTATGGTTCAGTCCACCTAAGCATTCTCTGTAGTATACTCTCTCCACTGCTTATCCAAGAACTGAAGGAGGAATCCAGAAGCTTGGTGAGATGATTGTGTGTTTTGGGTGCTTATTCTAACAGAAACACTACGTATAAATAAATAGGTGAGAAGCAGAAATGTTCCATAATGGTGATGTAGGATGGGAACTCTGAGCTGCCTCACCTCTCCCTTTCCTTCATATCAGTCTGCTAAACCTTGTGGTCCCTTAAGCTGTTGCTGTAAAGAGAGACTATGTCTGTTATTGATGGGAAGAAACAAATCAAAAGCTGATCATTGGCTAGCAGTTGAGAGGAGGTCTGAAATGCATTTTCAAATGGGGGCCCGGGGGTCAGTGGATTTGGCATAGAAAAGTGTATTCTCCTCCACTATATTTCGATTGTCAATGCTGTGACCACCATGCAGTTGCTGAAATACGTTAAATAACCACTGCCCTTTCAAGCTGAACCAAATAACTGCAGGACTGAACCCACCATGAGAAGGATAAATTTGCCTGTACTATTTAACTGAAGCAGGCTGTCACAGTAGTCATTTCATGACATTTTGGAGCTCATCCAGCAGTTCTTTTAAGTAGTAACTACTTAAATATAATCTTTATTTTGGAAGTTTGCCTAGTATTAATGTGCAGAATATCTACTAATAGTTTTGTTTTAGCAGTACAATTGTGTCCTTTAGATTGGTGATTCACATTTAGAAATGTATTATATTAAGTCCTTATGAAAGCTAAATCCCAAGTACTATCAAGTGCTTTTGTATTGTGACATACAAAATGGTAGAGAACTGTTTTCTGTGGAATATACATTTTTTTTTTTTTTTAAACCTAGCTATTTGAATTTTCTGTATTACTTTCTTCCTTCTGGTTTCTCTTGCATCCATGTACAAATTTTGGCATGATTTCCTGTAAAATTTACAAATATAAAAAAGTACGTCCAGATGGCTACAGCGATAATCTGTGATGTGATGATCTTCTCTCTTAATTATTCAACATATACGACTCCAATCTCTGTGTTGCATCTTCCCAACTTATATAGAATGCAACAGCAAAACTTGCATTACTTTCATATTACCTCTTGTTTACCTGCTTCCATTAACTTTGCATTCGTGCACATCTACTTTTTATACACCTTCAAGATTTTACACAATTTTTTCATCCAACTCTAGCGTTCATAATCATCTTCATTCTCCCCTCAACTGGTAAAACTTTCCTCTTCACAGCTAATTTTTTTCCTAAGGTTATCTCAGTGTCTCAGTGCATTGTCTTCTGCTGCTCTGTTGCCTGGATCTCCTTCCAGTCCTGAACTACTGTCTTTTGTTCAATGAAGTCATGTTTTTAAACCTGCTTTTTTTTTTTTTTTAAATATATAGTTCCCAGTATAAGACAGTTTATAATAATGTGAAGGGAAAAGAAAAAGATCATAGAATCATAGAATGGTTTGGGTTGGAAGGGACCTCAAAGACCATCTTGTTCCAACGCCCCTGCCACGGGCAGGGACCCCCTCCACTAGACCAGGTTGCCCAAAGCCCCATCCAACCTGGCCTTGAACACTTCCAGGGATGGGGCAGCCACAGCTTCTCTGGGCAACCTGTTCCAGTGCCTCACCACCCTCACAGTGAAGAATTTCTTCCCAATATCTAATCTAAGTCTACCCTCTTTCGGTTTAAACCCATCACCCCTTGTCCTGTCACTACACTCCCTGACAAACAGTCCCTCTCCATCCTTCCTGTAGGCCCCTTCAGGTACTGGTAAGCTGAAATTAGATCTCCCCAGGGCCTTCTCTTCTCCAGGATGAACAACCCCAACTCTCTCAGCCTGTCTTCATAGGAGAGGTGCTCCAGCCCTCCAATCATCTCCATGGCCCTCCTCTGGACTTGCTCCAACAGGTCCCTGTCTTTCTTGTATTGAGAACACCAGAGCTGGACGCAGTACTCCAGGTGGGGTCTTGTGAGAGTGGAGTAGAGGGGCAGAATCACCTCCCTCGACCTGCTGGTCATGCTTCTTTTGATGCAGCCCAGGACATGGTTGACAAAGCATTCTAAGCTAGAGCATCTCCTCCTTCTCCCATCCTGCATCATACCAGAATTTGAATAGAGATCATAGTGGAAGGCAAAACACATGACCAACTTTCAACGCATGAGCTTTTGTAATTTAAGAGTATCTTTTATATATAGTGACGTTTCAGTATGTTGTTAATGCAAATTCATAGTCACAGCTTTACTTGTAGTTATGACTCTGGTCCTGCATTTCCGGTTCCCAGTGGCGAAATTTCAAAATTCACTTTTTCTGTGAGCCCCTTATTATACAGGGAGCACAGATACTTTTTTAGCAGATTACAAAAAGTAGATTAACAGTAAAGCTATTGAAGAAGAGAGTTTAAAGGCTATTCAAGAAATGTCATCATTGCAGTAGTTTCTACTAGACCAAAATATTTTTTTTTAATATGTAATTACTTATGTGAAATCAACATAATTATGTAGCTTAAAACACAGGAAAAAACAATGCCATAAACTGGGACTGCATTTGCTAGCAAATATGATGAAAATATGTGTTAAAAATATTTTAATTGTCTGGTCATTGTTTTTCTTATTAATCCTTGTTCAATGAGGAGGACTATCATGCTTTTATTATACTCAGGTTTAATGGGTAAATAAGATTTTTCACAAATAACTTTCATTTACCAAGGAACAGAAATATGTAGTATAGCATCTTCATTCAGGGGCAACATTACTAGGTCTCCGAAAGCACATTTTGCTTTAAAAATTGTTGTCTGCAGCTTTATGTTTTATAAATTATTTATAATAATTTTTATTATAAATAAATATAAAATAAATATTTTATTTTTATAAAATATTTATTTTATAATAAAATTATATTTTATTTCTCAAGAGCGTGCCAGGGTTATTTGGAAAGCATATTTGTAAGGGCCACTGACATCATTGCTGGATAAATTTGAAGAAACTTCTGAAATGTAATTTGTCATGGTTTGTGACAGTTTGTAAGGGAGTCCAGTTAATGACTACATGATTCTGTTGAAATTTGAGGTATTTGCTGACTCAGCTATAACCAGGAGACAGATATCTTTCTAAACTGTTGGGCCTCCTACTAGATGGGTGAGGGAATATTAAAGAAAAAATGCCGTGGACTGGCTATTCTGGATGTGGTTTGTCTTTGTGGTTGCAACTCATGTACTGTATTTACATGTGCTTTGTAAAAAGCTGTGCAAAGGATTTTCCTTGTCTTACAGTCTGATACTTTGTTCACTTTTCACAAGGCTTTATGAATAACTTGTAAATACAGACTTGTATGTACTGTATGGCAACAGAAGTTAATAAAATACACCCTACAAATGTTGTGCAGTGCAGAGCTCAGATCTTTGCAGAACATGGGACCAAAGGCTGTGCTTGGTCAGAGGTTCATCCAGCCCAGCATCTGGTCTCTGTCAGGAGCAAACAGCACATGTCTCAGGAAGAGAAAAAGACCCTAGCAAGCAGCTAGTGGGACTTTTCCTGAATATTGTTGCAATATCAGGCTTGGGAAGTTTCCTAGTTTCACACTGCAATACGGGAGTGTCTAGGTATTTCATAACCATCAGTGGATCCTTTTTCTGAGGATCTGCTCAATCCTATTTTGAAGCTGTGCCATTTTTTACAATCCTATGGTAAGGACTGTCTACTGAACTGCTATTACAACACCTGAAAGTATTGTGCAGCTCAATGAGTTTGTAAGAGTTATTTATTTATTTATTTTTACTATGGAACAGCTTGTATTGTATGCCATGTTAATGGTGTTGACCATCTTTTGAGCCCTAAGAAAACGTATTTGGTTTGCCATTAATATTACTAACTGAAAAAGGAGCAGACAAGTGTGCTGTAGAGAGAAAGGAGAAGATGAAATGCAGGGATGTGTCTTTCAATTGCTACAGTTCTTCCTTCCATTTCTTTTTTCTGCACTAGCCGACACTTCTGCCATCTCCTGTCTGTCTCTCTCACCTCATGCCTGCCCTTTGGCTACTAAGCTATCTCTAATTTTCGTTCCAACTTTCTCCACTTTTTAGATCTTTTATTTGCAAACAGTCACTACTATTTTGTTTTTCCATTACGGTTATTTTGTAAAGAAAAAAACTGGGTTGGATTTATAGTCAGCCTGCAGAGGAGAATATCTCCTCGTGCTGCCTCAGACTAACTTCTGAGGGCCACACAGCGGATCACAGTTCAGTGGATGTCCCACTTCATGGGAAGAAAACGAGAGGTGGGGATTTGGGGCTTGGCTTGGGAGTATACCAAAAAGGCTGAGGAGCTAAGGGATAGCTAACAGAAAAAGGAATTTGGAAAAGAAGAGCTGAGAAATTGCTGGAACTTGGGTGTAGGCTGCGCTTGATGTCACTACCTTTATTCTTACCTCTAAACTGCTTGTGGTGCTCTTCTGTGGACCTGCTGGGTTGGCTGGTGTTTGCTCAAGGGGGCTGTGGTCCACTGGTCCTATGCCTCACTGGTGAGGCAAACATGCCCATGGTGTGATAAATGAGATCTGAGGCACTATTGCGAACTTCTTGCTTCACTCTGACTACTGTTCTTGAAGCAGTGCGGCCTTTGTGGAAATCACAAGAGTTGCAGCTCTCTGAGCAGTGCTGGAGAGCTGGCTTTGATGACAGATTCTTCTTTTATGAGTTGTCACCATCAGCTACAGATATTAGCAGGCTTTTGGCAGAATGTCACTGTGAATTTAAGGATTGATTTTTGACTGCGTTAGTCAATGACAGCTGATGTGTGACTGCCTCTTGCAGATCTTAAAATTCATGCCACTGCAGAAATAAATGACAATATTAAAAAAAATAGTTGAAGGAACTTGGTAATCAGTTTGTTAATTGAAGCTGACTCTCACTTTATGAGAAGACAAATTAGAATATGCTGCTCTGCTGCATAGCAAACAGTCTTCATGGCTGGATTCAATGATGAAACACGATAGTATATGGCTGGATTATTTCACTGAAGAGGCTCTATAGTCTCTAGTCTCATCTTGATGTTTAATGAGATGATCTTTGAGCTACTGCTCTAATCTAAATGTGTATCTGAGTGATATGCAAATTGTTTTGCTAAAGCTATACTGAATAAGGGATGTATTTCAAAGTAATTATATTATAAAGAGGTATAGCTTTTATTTGTGCATTTGACAGGGGAACAACATCAATCACTATAGTAAAAACAATTGGGTTTTTTTTGGAAACAAGATTTAAATGAGTTTTGATACTTACTCACCTTGTGTCTTTATATTATTAGGAGAGGTGTGACTGAGAAAAAAAAATCACAGTTCATTTCTGAAAAAAGTGAAATGTGAATACCTTTGATACACAACATTCACATTTTTCACTGGAGGAGAGGGGAGGACTGTAACTTGAGACTGATGCAGGCCTCTTGGTGGTCCCCCCATCCCCGCTGCCTCCAGGGCTTGTCACAATTGATGTTGCCAGATCTGGGAATTTGAAGAGTACACATCGCCTGAGAATTTAGCTAGATTTTTTGGTAGGTGTGATGACAGGGCCTTTTTTACATATTCCTTTCTCTAGCAATCATCCTCTCAAATGATTTTTGTGGATTTGAGTAGTTTGACTTTAAAAAATGAAAAAACATTGCAGAAAAAAGGCACTGAGCTACATCCTAGGGGTGTTCGTGTATTCCAGTTTTATGACCATATGACTGCTGATACCCTCTTTCCCGATTTGTCCATATGCTTACTAGCAATGCACAACAGTGTGGGCTTTTTTTACTAAAGACAAAACATCAGTTCTCCCTTCTTGCTCATCAGCTGCGACAGCAAGCAAATGTTCTATTCTTTTAACATATTGTAAAAAGGTGCCACTAGCTGTACAGTAGACAAACTAGGTATTTTTAATAAAATTGACATGGCCAAAGATGAAATACTTATTACTATTTCAAAGTGTGTACAGTAGCAATGTGGGACAACATCATTCTTTGGACTCATAATTCTGTTCTAAAGAACCCATACATCGTATAGTCTTTTTCATTAGGCAAGTACTTTTTTCAGGTTCATGCTTGTGCACAAAGGTGCATGTTTTCTGGAGTAGTTAGCATGAATAAATTTTTATCAAACTTTTGCTGTTTTGCAAAACAAGAAGTGGAGCGAAGCACCCAGGGAAAGTGGAAAAGTCGCCCACAGCAAATTACATAAGCAACATCTGTGTGAGCAGACACTGGTGTGCACGTAAAGGAACCCCAGACCAGCTTGCGGATGCACGTACCCAGAACCAGTCCTGAAACTAGCATCTTTTAACCATGCCAAACTCTGCTGTTTGTATACTCGTATTGACATAAATTCACTTCATCATTTACTTTCACAAAGCAAAGTTAAACTGACACAGAATCAGCAAAGATAATTATTTGAAAGTATCTTTGCTGCTAGACAGCTGCAGTTAGTGTGGTAACTCTTTATACAGCAGCTTATTTTAATCAAACAAAAAACGTAGTTTATAATTCAGAGGTAAATTGTACTTCCAACATGATGTATTTTAACTGATCTAGAAATATTGACATCCTGATTATTTCATTTTAAATACATGACTTCAGTGCCTGGAGGGAATAGTCTCTAAATGAATCTGCTTGGACCTAGGAGTAGCAGTTACATGCCTTGCATGCTCAGCTGTTCACAATTTTTATCTTTAGCAATAGGTATCTTTTGTTGGCTCAGCTAAAATAGAAAATATTGAATTGTTTTTTGTTTTTTGTTTCCCTCATCAAATAGCATTAATGGAGAAACTAAATACTACGTTTGTAAAAAATAATACCTTTACCTAATGGACCTTATTCACCTTTATATTTCTTCTAGGCAAGCTAGATCAAAAAAAAAGTGAATGAGGGAGAGAATAAGTGCACAAGACCCTTTACATATCTAAATAAAATGTAATATATTTCAATACATTATTTTATAGTTCTACTTTTTTTTTCTTTTTGCATCCTCAGATTCTTTTACAGACTTGTAAAATGCAGTTTGTCAGAAATCTGATTAAAGATCTGTGCTAGAAAAACTATACAGATAATATAGGTCAATGTGCTTGGTTCCCAAATGTATAGCAATAGTTAAAAAGACAGTTAATATCACTATTATGGATATGTTTGGAAGAGTTTTGACTTGACCATTACATTTCATAGTTGAAATAGATTTGCATATGGAGATTATATGGAAATCAAGGAAACTAGCCTAAACTTTTCATGTTTAGGGTTCTCTTGCCTATTGGGTCTTATGCTCCTGGCTACCTATCACTTCTTGGTGCAACAGTTGCAGTTTCAGTAAGGAGAAGGGTCTTTTTCAGGAAAGGCTCCTTTGCCCGCTTCAAGACTTCTGACTCCCAGTTGCAGTGTTGCAACCGCTGGGTACAGTGTTTAGGTGCTGCCTCCACAGGCTCACTCTTACAGCCAGTATCCAGGCAGAGATGGAACTTGTGTGGTGGTCCTTGTTCAAGGATGCACAGGAGGGAGCAAATTCTGTGGAAAAGCATTTGGTTTTGAAGGTTTTTCTAAGGTGTTGGTTTAACTGTTCATGCTGTCGGTACATGTTGAAGGTGTGTCTTCTGTTTGGGGTTTTTTTGAGGGTTTTTTTGGGTGGGATTGGGGGGGTGGAGGGGTTTGGTTCTTGCAGGTGTGCATTTTTTGTTTTGGTTTTTTTTTAGTTTGATTGGGGGTTTTTGTTGGGGTTTTTTGTTTGTTTATTCAGATTGTTCATTATTTTTTCTAGCACTGTATTAAGTGGAATATCTAGCCACCTTTTTCTTTCTCCTTCTGTGCATGGTCTGGTCTAAGGAAGTGTATAGTGAGTTCCTGTTCCTCCCAGTTGCTCAGCTGACTTAAAGCTTTTCCTTTTCTCATGTGAGAACTTCTGATGAGGTTTCTATCTGCTACCTTGATTTACTGTTCTCTTGTCTGATTAGGGTCTCTGAAGACTCTCCTCTGAGTAGTTGCAAGTAAGCTTCTATTTGCAGTTCCTTGCAATGTATTTAATGCAGTTAAATTAATACATCTAAAATAACTAATACAGTTAAATTAATAAAATAGCACAGTACATTTAAACAGGTAGAGGTAGGGAGAAATTTAAACTGTTACTGTTTTTCTCTGAGACATATTATCAGAAGTGCATTCACATCCTTTTTTGTCTATCCTTCAAAGACCAACCTTGTCTTTGGATATTCTGGTTGAGAGAAAGGAGTGTTTCCTGCCTCCATTTTTACCATGTGAGATGCATGCAGCGAGAGGAAGAGTTCAGCTAGGTAGGATTTTTGGCCCCCAAAATTTCCCACATCATAACTATATGTATAAACAACTATGTCAGAGACCAACTATGGCATGTAAGTAGCCTGTCTTTCCAGAGGATGCTGTTTGGATTTAGAGGCTGAGGAAAGGTATCATTGTGAAGGAATCTTTTCTTCTGTTACTGAGTTCTGCAAACAGGAGATAGGTGGGGAGAAATCCTCTTGATCCCTGCAGGGTACAAGACATCAGACATATCAACATTTACATCCTGGTCCTTTACCAGGATTAGTCCCGTGAAAGTCAGTATCCTTTTTCTAATGGAAACCACAGCATCCATAAGATACTAAATCTACTGCACAGATATCTGGATGAAGAGTGCTTTTCTTTCTTTGTGGAGAAATATAATTCTCTTTTTGTTGTGTCCTGGGTACAGCTGTTTTTTGAAACTTTGGCTGGGATATAGGAGCCTGGTTACATAAAGACCATTGAGCTTCATTTACAGCCAGGGAGACCGAGAAGGCTGAGCTTATAGATTTGAGTTGGAAGGGACCTTAAAGATCATCTAGTTCCAACCCCCCTGCCACAGGCAGGGACCCCCTCCACTAGACCAGGTTGCCCAAAGCCCCATCCAACCTGGCCTTGAACACTTCCAGGGAGGGGGCATCCACAGCCTCTCTGGGCAACCTGTTCCAGTGCCTCACCACCCTCACAGAAAAGAATTTCTTCCTTATATCTAATCTAAATCTATCCTCTTTTAGTTTAAACCCATTACCCCTTGTGCTATCACTCCATGCCCTTGTAAACAGTCCCTCTCCAGCTTTCTTGTAGGCCCCCTTCAGGTACTGGAAGGCTGCTAGAAGGTCTACCTGGGGCTTTCTCTTCTCCAGGCTAAACAATCCCAACTCTCTCAGCCTGTCCTCATAGGAGAGGTGCTCCAGCCCTCTGATCAGCTTCGTGGCCCTCCTCTGGACTCACTCCAACAGCTCCATGTCTCTCCTGTACTGGGGCCCCCTGAGCTGGATGCAGTACTCCAGGTGGGGTCTCACAACAGCGGAGTAGAGGGGCAGGATCACCTCCCTCAACCTGCTGGTCACACTTCTTTTGATGCAGCCTGGGACATGGTTGGCTTTCTGGCCTGCAAGAACACAGTGCCAGCTCATGTTGAGAACTGGGCAATCACCAACCGCATGAGGTTTAACAAGGGCAAGTGCTGGATTCTGCAACTGGGAAGGGGCAACCCTGGCTATACATACAGTATACATATAGTCTGGGCAATGAGACACTGGAGACCAGCCATGCTGAAAGGGACTTGGGGGTCTTGGTCGACAGCAAGTTGAACATGAGTCAGCAGTGTGCCCAGGCTGCCAGGAAGGCCAACCGTATCCTGAGGTGCATCAAGCACGGCATTGCTAGCCAGTCTAGGGAAGGCATTGTCTCACTCTGCACTGTGCTGGTGCGGCCTCACCTCAAGTACTGCGTGCAGTTTTGGGCGCCACAGTACAAAAAGGACATAAAACTATTGGAGAGTGTCCAAAGGAGGGCAACAAACATGGTGAAGGGTCTAGAGGGGAAGATGTATGAAGAGAGGCTGAAGACCCTTGGTTTGTTCAGCCTAGAGAAGAGGAGACTGAGGGGAGACCTCATCACGGCCTACAGCTTCCTCACGAGGGGGAGCGAAGGGGCAGGCGCTGATCTCCTCCCTCTGGTGACCAGTGACAGAACCCGAGGGAATGGCATGAAGCTGCGATGGGGGAGGTTTAGGTTGGATATCAGGAAAAGGTTCTTCACTGAGAGGGTGGTCAGGCACTAGAACAGGCTCCCCAGGGAAGTGGTCACAGCACCGAGCTTGACTGAGTTCAAGAAGCGTCTGGACAACACTCTCAGTCATATGCTCCGATTCGACTGGTCCTGTGTGGAGCCAGGAGTTGGACTCGATGATCCTTATGGGTCCCTTCCAGCTCAGGATATTCTATGATTCTCGTCCCCCAACACCCTCAGGGCTTCTCTCAGTCCAATTTCCACCCAGCCTGTAGATGTGCTTGGGATTGCCCTGACCCATGTGCAGGACCTTGCACTTTGCCTTGTTGAACTTCATGAGGTTCACATGGGCCCACCTCTCCAGCCCGTCAAGGTCCCTCTGGATGGCATCCCTTCCCTCCAGCATGTCGACCACACCACACAGCTTGGTGTCGTCAGCAAACTTGCTGAGGGTGCACTCGATGCCACTGTCCACGTCACAGACAAAGATGTTAAACAGTGCCAGTCCCAGTACTGACCCCTGAGGAATGCCACTCGTCACTGTTCTCCACTTGGACATTGAGCCATTGACGGCAATTCTTTGATTGCGACCATCCAGCCAATTCCTTATCCACCGCGTGGTCCATCCATTGAATCCATGTGTCTCCAATTTAGAGACAAGGATGTCATGCGGGACAGTGTAAAATGCTTTCCACGTATCCCCGTAGATGATGTCAGTTGCTCTGTTTCATTTTATTCTTGTTTAATTTCTGTCCATTGTATTCACACATTTGTGGGTATTTCTGAGACTTTACAAACTGAAAGAAATAAAGTTTTTGTTTCTTTAACATGAAAGTACCATATTCCTATGTGTTGGAATAGCTGTTGCTGTACTGTGTGCAAGAAAAACAGCTTTTGAGTCTATGATGTGGTATTTGTCTTTCATTTTGCTTCCTAAATACACATACATAATCTTACAGAAACCTGAATTAGAACTAACTGTTAGTAATGTATAGTCTGTAGGTCAGTAATATCCATTAGCTATGGTATAACCCACATAAACTGGTTGAATTTGGATAAGAATAGTGCATAATGCTCAAAATGTCACCCTTGCAGAAAATGTACTACCAAAACATTTGAACAGGAGCTTTTTGCCACTATATACATGATTGCACAGAATTTCTATACGCAGATACTGCCTGCTGTGAGCCCCAAGCAATTTATAGGGACAGATTCATACTGGAGTATGACATCATAAGATATACTACTTAGAAAGGTAAGAATATGAATTTAACTGCCTAGAAGCTTCCCCCTCCCCCTTATTTTTTCTGAAACATAAGTGAATGTAGCAGAGAAGCTAAAACTGACTATTAAATTTATGTACCACTCAGAACTATTATATCTTTGATATATTTATTTTAGTTTAAAATAATGAGTATTAGATGGGTTCAGGTCTTAGCTGGAAGGCTTCTAAAGGCAGCAAAATAAAGGGGTAAGAGAAGAGCAGTTCATCTTATGACGGCTTGTGCTACAGTAATGTTAGGGAGCAATGTTTACAACCCATTCTGCTTTCTGACTGTAGCTTTTAAAACACATTGGTCTTACTGTGGAGTGTATTTTAATTAACAGCCCTTTGTTTCATGTGTTGAGGAGGTTTATTTTACACAAATAGAAAGTTTTCACCTTATTAAACAGCACACTACAGTTCAGTGAGATCAAATGCATTAAAAGTCAATATTGCTGATTAGTTTTTCCTGAGTTGCTCCATTAATTAGCAGAATGACATTTTTGACATTATGGAGTTTTCTCAAATCTCTAGTATTCCTCCCACCACCCCCACCCCCCCGAAAGGCAGTGATGCCTCATAACTGTGTGCTATCAGCAAGCAAGCTTGCTCAGTAAAGCTGCTAGTGGTGAATGTTTTTTGGATCGCAGCGGTTAGGTTGTTACTACTTGGAATGTTTGTTATGATAAAGCTAAAGGAATTGGGTTGGATCTAAAATTATATCCACATTGTGAATATTCTGTTACTTATAAGTGTCTGTTTATTGAATGTTTCAAAAAATCAGGTAGCTGAGACTTCAACTTTATTCTGGTACTGAATCAAAAACATTACATCATTGACTGGTGTCTAGATTTTAGTAGAAAGTGGTCTTCAGCATTAGAAGCTGCAATACACAACCTTGTCATCAGTCTTGGCAAATGGGTAGGGATTAAGCCAGTGTGAGAACCAGTGACCCTCCCTCCTGTAAAGCGAAAGTATGTTGTCAGAGCATTGAGGTGAATCTTGTCCTACCACTTTCTGTGCTGTGCTATACATACTCTATGGAAAGGCAAACGATATATGCTCTAAGGCTGTTTTGTCAAAACAATAACGTGAAGGAGCAATTCCTTTCCTACTTTATAATCCCAAGGAATCAAAGCACTCTTTCCTTTGGGAGGAAGGCAGGGGGAGGGGTCCAAGTGGAACATAGATTTAGATAAATTTTTGTATTTAAAAAAGAAAATAATTTAAAAATGTTGCAAAACATTATTTTCCCCACACAACTTGTAAAATGAAACTTCAAAGTAGGAGAGGGGGTATGAATAACAGTTTTTGAATCCTGCTGAGTGATAAAAGAATTGTGTAACTGATTATAAGTTTTTGTAGTAATTAGAGGAGCAGCTGATAGCATAGTTTTGAGGAATCAAATACTATACAGACAAAGCAATATTGTTTTGTTTTAATCATCAAGAATTGTCTAATTTTTTCTGTGGTTTGCTCTTGTACTTGAGTAAATTTCTTTGAATTCTCCAGGTGCTTTTTCCACGTGAGTGCAAGAAGAGTAGCCAGTTAAAAGAAGTGACTGCTGTGGAGAACAGCATGACCGCCATGAAAGGAAGCTGCCTCCTTGCACTGCTGTTGGCAGGAGTTGGGGTATTGGCAATATTGGATTCAACAACAGAAGATACCCACTGCCACAGAGCTGAGCACCCAGTAATTGCATACAAAGGTAAGGGGTAAGCGCAAAAAAACTTTTCCAGAAGTAGGCTAAAGATTGTGTAATCTCTTAATGGAATCGTCTGTTATTAATGTATAATGGTATTAAAAAAGAGTGCATTCAGTGTTGTTATATAGTGACCTGGACTGTATTCCATACAAGTTAAATACAACTAGGCTTGCAAAGTTTGTTCACAATTTGGTGCTGAACGTGTCATTTAAAGGTGGGTGACTCATTTTCCTCTGTGATTAAAACTAGACTGTACTGTTGCATGGTGTTGTTCCTTTCCAGGTGCAGGACCATGCATGTGTACGCTTAATTTCATGAGGTTGCTCTTGGCCCATTTCTCCAGCCTATCTAGGTCCCTCTGGATGACATCCCTGCCCTCAAGCTTATCAACTGTTTCTCTGAATTTGGTATTATCTTCAAACTTTACACACGGCACTCTGTTGCCTCCCCTTGCTAATTGATTAAGGTGTTAAACAGGACAGGTCCCAGGATCAACCCTTGTGATACTCCACTTGTTACTAGCCTCATGGTGGAGTAAGGTCCATTAAACATTTAGTCTCTGGGCTTGGTCATCCAACCAGCTTTTTACCCATCTGGTTGCCCTCCTGATGAGACAGACCGTAGCATCCTAACTTACAGTGAGACAGTGTTGAAAGCCTTGAGATAAGTGACTTTCCCCTACTCTCCCCTAATCATTAAAACTAGTAATTTTATTATAGAAGGTAATTAGGTTGGCCAGGAATTATTTACCCTTGGAAAATCCATGTTGACAGTTCTCAGTCACCACCTTCTCATCCATGTATCAAAAAAAGTGCATTCCAACAGACTAACTCTGTAACTTTCCCAGGAGCTTAAGTGAGATGAACTGGCCTGTAGTTCCCACATTTGTTTTCCTGCAGTTACTGAGGATCTTCCCTCATCTCTCAGAAATAAGGAGTGGCCAGTTATCTCAGTGTCCGTGGATGCATCTTCTCTGATCCTATGGATTTATATAGGTTGGGATCTTGCAAATCATCCCTGACTCAGGCCAGGTACTGCTGGTAATTCTGGAACCCCTTTGATAAACATCAGATGCCTTTGAGACCTTGTTGGTGAAGACTGAAACAAAGGAGGTCATCTGTCTGCTGGCACTAGATCACCTGCCCGATTCAGCAACAGGCTTATATTTTCCCTATTTGACCTTTCATTACTATCATAGCAGTAATAGCTGCTCTTGTTGCCCTTGACATTCTGTGCAAGTCTTAACTCCTGTTGAACTTCATTTAACCTGACACAATCCTTACATGCCCATGCGGTGTTTCTAAATTCCTCCTTCGTCACCTTGTCCCTGCTTACACCTCATACATAAGGCCTTTTTTGGATTGGAGCTCCACAGTGTGTTCCTTGCTTTGCCAAGCTGGTCTCTTTATACACGTGGTTGTCATCTGGGGTATTGGGATGGACTGTTGGGGAACTGTTGGAACAAATCTAAGAACACTCGGAGGATGTTTTCTATGAAAACCTGGGGCATGTAATAACTGATTTTTTTTTTTATTTGAGTTGAGATTTTTCCATTAGTGTCGCAACTTAGAGTTCCAAATAGTTTGTAGCTATGAGGATGTAGGGATTAAGATATATTATATTACATATTGCATTCCTCCTGTTTTTCTAAGAAGCACATGTGTATTTTTTTTGTTCCGATGAATTAGGATTTATTGAATTTTAATTGAAAAAAGATTTGTTTCCATTCTTTTCATAAAGTTAGAGAAGATAATGTTGTGTTTTTGACAGAAAGTATTTTTATTCTGGCATTTTAATGGTTTAATAAGAGTAATGGTACCAGCTGTCCATTTCTCCAGTACATTGGAGAATGAATTGAAGTGGTTACGTTCTGTACCTGGGAACAGCAAACCATCAGTCCATTGTCAAGGAGGGACCTTTATCTCTCATTTATTGGTGGACTAAATAGTATGATTTATTCTGGTGAAATACCTGGTTTTCTTAGCATTCATGTTGTGTGTATAATGTAGTTAAATAATGTTATTTTTATCATAGCATGCATACACAATTTTGTAAATTAAAATAGCACTGTTAAAATTCTGGCACTTAACTGCTTAATTTCACAAACTAAGGGATCATTGCATGTACTTTTTTTAGTATATGCAACTGTAAAAGCAAATAATTGAAACTTGTTGCCAGAGCCACGTGCTAAAAGTTGATTAAAAAATGCATTGGTTTATGAATCTGATTCAGCCAACATTTAGGAAAGTAGCTTGAACTTAGCATGATCTTGCCTTTTAGACCATTATGTCTGTCATATTTAATTGTGGTGTTCTTCCAGTTCTAAGTTACTATGCTAAGGCTTTTTGGGACAGAGACCTCCTCTGTCATCTTGTTTCAGATGCACCTTTTGACGTAGCCAGAGATAGTGTCACAGTTAGTTTACTGAACAAAACCATTTCCTTTTTGCTGTAACTATGTATGAGAAATACAATTATATAGAAGCATTAATTGTCAGGTTGTTAATTTGAGATTTAGTAAGATTTTCAATGCCAGACTCCCTATTGACCTTTGTGGTAAAAATATCATTAATCAGTACGTATCCATGAAATACCTTAGCTTTTATGAACTGACATGTCTTGAAAAAGTTTTCCTTCACTTAAAAATATTCTGACAAGCTGTAGTACATACTCACCGTAATAATCTGTCAGGAATCATCAGTAAATCTTAGAAAGTACATGTAGAAACATATTTGCAATACAGTATACAATATGTGATAGGTAACATAACTGGTGTGGGCACACAGTTGCAGGACTGCTAGTTAAGGAAAACAAAAGATACAAGATGGAAGGAAAAGGTGACTGAGAGGTTTGTCTTTGAGCCTGTATCTTAGGTATGGACTACTTGTAGTATGGAAGCATAGAGACGTGTGTGAGAAGAGCTACTCTGTGAATGAATCCTGCAGTAGGAGTTGGTAGGATTCAACCATCCCTCTTCCTGATTTCTGTATTCTTCCTGCGGCATTTACTGACTTTATGAATGCCTATAGGAAAATGCCCTCTGTTGCAATTGACATTGTTAGTTCTGACAGACCAACACAGAGTCCTGAAATCAATTCTTAACAGCTATGAAATCTTTAATTTGAATGCTGCATTAATACCCTATTCTGTAAAGTCATCTTGTAATAATAGTAAATCCACCACAGCTAAATGCTGTGTGGGATGCTGAACATCAACCAAGGCTGAGTGGTATTGAGTGGTAGATACTTTAAAGCTTGTAAACTCAGTACTAACTTTACAGAGATATCAACTCTTTCGTTTTATTTATAACTGGCTAAAACCATCTTTGCAGTTTCTGGTATGCCAAATAGCAGTGTACTTATTTGATTTGTCTTCCTTTGAGAGGCATGGTAGATGGAGTATAAACTATTAAATAAAACTAATGGAGTGAGAGTCTGGTGTAGCGTATGGATGAACAGCTGCAAAAAACTAATAAAAAGAAAAAGTAGTCCCCAGGAGTTGTCATGGTGAAATATGGAAAGGGAGTGTATCTCCTGAAAGAGCTTACTTTCCCACTGCCAGTCAAAAACTGCTCACTTAGGCGATGATCCTGTCAAGCTACGTTTTGTAGAGAGGCATATACTATTTCTATCACTGATTTTCCCAGCTAAATAGTTTTAGCTGAAAGACTGTGATGTATCTCCTGATATCAAATGGCAAGAATTTAATCCACCAGTTGAGAACCTTTACTCAAGTACTTTGTTTGCCAGTGGAAGAGGTTGCAGAAGCTGAGGAGATGCATACACTTTCCAAAGGTTTTTGACATGATCTAAAAAATCTCTTTCATTTTATGTTTCTCATACACAATAATAATAATAATGTTGCAATTTGTTTATCTGCATAATTAATGTTAGGAATGCATAACGCACCTTTTCTCTCTCCTGGAAACTATAACAAATAAGAAAGTCTACTGTAGATCTGAAAATGTTTCAGCTCTAAAATCTATTGTCATAGGTCTTCCCTAGATTAGAATAAGGCACTTTATGTCTTGCTTGGAAGCTGGAAATTTCCTTTTCTAATTGTTTAAAGTTGGTAGCAACTATCACAGAGATCAGATTTATATTCAAGCAGACCTCTAAGTATGGGATAGATTGACAGGATCATCCTGGTAGTGTGCAGTTCAGTGTTTTATGTGGTGGGACTAACTGATGATGCGTAGTCCCTCTTTTAAGTTCCTTTCTCTCCAAGGAAGAGTGCCTCCAAATGTGCAAAGGTGTGCTAGTCTGTTGAAATTCAGGGTTTAAAAAAAAAAAAAAAGAGTTAAAAAATAAATAAATCTACATAAGTTACATGCATGCACTGAGGATTCGTCAGCTATGCTAGCATAAGTCCAACAGAAGCATTAGAATCAAGAGGTTATAAATCATGTGCAACTTATAGAACTGGGTGCAGGGAAAGAAGGTGCGGGTGACACAGTGGACGGAGACTCATAGTGTGAGATTATTGGTCTTTGCATACATTTTCCATATGTTTACAATGTGTAAATAGGTATATTTATGCTTGAAATAGCTTAGGAGTTAAGAAGAAGAAAAAGGGCTGAAATAAGCTGGTCATTAACGATAGAGCCTTATAATTTTAATTTTTATTAAATTTTATTTTATCTGGATATGCTTTCATGTGCATGTAGATATAAAATGTTAGCTCTGTAAAGTATATTAGGGTTTACTGATGGTCAACTTCTTAGAAAACACACTCTCTTAATATAGTAAAGGCATGTGTTCAGCCTAAACAGTTAGAAAATGCTGTGGAAACCAGATTTCCTCTGGGTAGGAACAGTGAGGGGTAAATCATAGGCGAACTGTTTAGAAAAATAAGATGCCTATGAGAAACAATAACTGTTTATAAAAGTTGAACTATTCTTAGGCAAAACCCAAAGCAAACCAGTTGAGTAGTGTAATGTTTGTCTAAATATTTCCATAGGTTTCAAAAACACTTAGCCACCTGCTCTACAGAACCTCTGTGGCAGCTCTCTGCAGAGCTGATATTTTATTACTGATTTAAAAAAAAAAAAAGGTGTAAAAGTATCAGTGACACCTTGTTTCCCCCCACATTTGCTCTATTTTGAAACTGTCAGACCTGTCAAAGCTCGCATGCTCAGCTGAAGACCTGGGCTGTAGGCAGACCCCATCAATGAGGTAGAACTGAAGGGACCATCCCAGCTGCTTAGCTGTGTGTGGAAAACACACAGGAAACGGTGGTTTCCTGAGCTGGAAAAAAAAAATTGACCCAACCCCAATTTCAGGTGTGAAGTTATAACTATTGACTGTCCTGCAGGTTGCCTGTGTGAAATTTAATTTCTTAGGCATTTCTGTCAGAAATAAAGTGTGGTTGTGAACTTGACTTAATTGATGTTGAGGGTACAGCTGAGATCATCTGCTCTGGGGCAAATCTCACTCTTTTATGCTCCCGTAAAGTAATCAGAATTTAAGATTGTGCTGTCTCAACAAAAAAGCATCAGTTTGACATAATTTTAGAAGCTGTATTTAGTGATATTTTAAATACATGCTGTGCTGTAAAGAAGTTATCTGTTGAATAAACATGCTCAAAAATAACGTCTCAATCCATAGAAGAAATGAACATAAACCCTTCATTTCTACTTGAGGTTAACCAGAAAAGAAAAGTAGCATAGTTATTTTTTTATTCCTTGGTTTGGGAATCCTGAGAAATATATTTTCTTAACCTTATTGTCTAACCACCACAGAATTCCCTCCCTTGATGTTTGTCTAAGCAATATAGACTCAGTACGTCCCTCTGCTCATTTTATCATGCGGTTTGTATATGGAGTGCATGCACTTAACATGTGCCAAGAGGAAATAACATGTGGGCTGAATGAAGACAGATACATGATGTATGAACTTGTTTTTGTTTGTACTCTCTTCTCTTTTCCCTAATCTTGTTGCAAGCTACTGTTTAAACTAATAGTAGTCTACTACGCTCAGTATTTATTGCTTTTTCCTTCTCTTTCCACTGGTTTTCAAAAACACACTTTAAAGACCTCCTGCCAGCTTCAGCAGTGGGATTGAGGTGTATTGCTTTCCACCCCCTGTCCTCTTTTCGGTTTTTCTTTAAATAAAGATGATTCATCAGTGAAGAAAAGTTGATTGCTAAATATTGCAACTATGGTTTGTCTAGACGATAGGACTATGAGATTGCTTGCAGTACTCTACCAAGAACCAGCCCCTTTTAAGGAGAAAAATAATTTCTCCACCAGTTGTATATTTTTTTGTATCAAATCAGGTTTGCCTTTAATTTTTTACAGGAGACTAAGCACCTGCTGGGGAATGGCAACGTTCAGCTGCTTACAGTTAATTTTAAAAATGATAGCTTTGAAGACAAAAGGATACTATCCCATTACTGTTTTCCTGAATCACCCAGTATCTTTGGTGTGCGTTCCGATAAAAACCAGGGTATGGCAGGGACTGACTTTTCTAAGCAAAGGACTTGCATACTGGCTAACTACTTTTTTTTTTTGGCAGAAGTGATCATGTTTTAAAGCAATTATCAACTTAGAGTTCTTTTGGCATCCCAGCCAAGTGCTGGACCATCATAGAATGTTAATAATTTTAATAAGTTTCTAATAATTGAAAATCAGCAGTTGCTGCAATGGCTAGTGAGCTGCACAGACACATCCTATGAGCCTTTCCATTGCCTTTCCTCAGCTGATTTCTTCCCTGTTGCCCTAATGTGGAAGTTTGGAGCATGTGTGATTTCCTGGTTGGTAACAAAGCAGCAGGATGAGTGGGAGACTCCTGCCACATTCCACTAGCTGTGCAAAGCAGGCAGATGGAATTAAAATCTGGTTTTTGTTCTTTTTTTTTCCCCCTCCTTCTTCAAAAGACATGTATTTTTGATGGAGATGGGCATTTTTACTGAAAGATTGTAAAACATCCCAACTGGAATATGCTAAAAAACTAGATCAGCAACCAAGAAATAGGGTTTCTAAGCAGCTGAAGATCTGTCATCTTCTGGAAGATCTGGTGTGTTTAAAGATAAGAGGAAACACAATATTACTTTGATTTTTCTCTATTTTATGGTTTTTTTCCACCAGACAGTATTTCAGTTTTTTTCATAAGATGTTTAAGTTATACTCTGTCCCTTCTGTTGATAAGCTATCAATAGAAGTGTGAGCATTCTATTGATCTACCCCTTGGAAAAGGCATTAATGAAGCATATCCATTGTTTCTAAATTGTCTGGCACAGTGTAAATTATGTTTTGCTGAAGTTTTAAGTTCTCTATGCGTAACCTCCACGCTGGCTCATGTGAATGATTCTTCTCCCTCTTCAGGGACTGCATTACAACAGGTCTGAAGCTAATGAGCATTGACTGAAGAGGAAGAGCACGTATATGGCTAGTTAGCATTGCACAGCTAAGGAGCTGGAAGTTGGCCCTTTTTAACTTGCCTTGGTGTAACCCATTTGTGCCCAGCTGTTCCTGGAGCTTGTGGCTGCACAGGTGTCACAGCCCGGCAGGACGCAGTTGTGCTGTGTGGAGTGGGTGGCCCTGAGGGCTCCACTGCTGGCAAAGGGTGCCTGTGCAGCCTGCCTGGCCTCTCACAGCAGCAGCAGGAGCAGCACGGCTCTACGTTCTGCAAGAACCGTCCTTAATTCAGTTCTTCTCGCTTGCTTCTCCTGAAGTAACCTAGACTGCTAGTTCATGAAAGATGGTGACAATTGCATTTACTGGCCTTCTGATCCTGGGGAACTCTGATTTTGTACTTGGTAGTTACCAAATTTCTGGAAAGACTCGTTCTGCTGGTCTTCCCTTCCAGGTTCTGCACAGCATTTATGGGGGCTGTCTTGCACTTACTTGGTTGCACCTGCTGCCCTTACTGCCTGTCACTGAATGTCACCTTCTGCTGGCTCTTGCATCGGCTGAGAGATCTGGGGAGATCCTGGCCCACCCTTGGGCCTTGCCTGGAGCTCTACAATTCCAGGAATCTTAGAGGTGTGGAGGAAAAACATTTGTTAATTTTCCCTTTTCTCCCTTAATTTCTTAAATAAACTTTGGTACTTTGTGTTTATTTGATAGAATGGGTGGAAGCAGAGAGGTGCAGTCAGTGCTACTTCAAAGTGATTTTTTTTTTTTCACATGCTGTCTTTTCCTGCCTCCCTTCTGTGACACTGCTCATTTCCTATTGACAGGACTATAGGATGCTGAATAGCAGCTGATTTTGTTTGCGTGGCTGAACATGGTAGATACTTGTTACATGGCAATTTGTCACATTCAGGTGAGACCATGCTTTGACTTGTCATAAGCTTGTCTTTCCACTTACAGTGCTCACTTCAGGTTTTGTTCTAAAGGCTTTATGGACAAAGAAATGCAGTTCTCCTCTACCATTTCTGAGAATTAAGAGCTCACCATTTTTCAACTAGCTCTACAAAAAATCAAGTAAAGTAGTTGTTAATAATGACAAATACCTAGAGTTTGACAGTGCCCTTTAGAAGAAAAATTTCTACAAAGAGAAGTGCTGTTCTGTTGTTTGTGGGGTTGTGGTTTTTCTTTTTCTTTTTCTTGCTTGTTGTTTGTTTTTTTTTTTTTATTTGGCTTGGGGGCATCCTTTTGTTTTGTGGTGGGGGAGTAGAGGGGGTGGAGAGTGTTCCAGTTTGAAGTCCTGGCTCCAAACTCTTACCAAGATTAGTGTCAGGCTTGACCCTGTATGCCCTTTCTGTTACAATATGACTTGTTTGGCTTGTCTTTGTATTTTTTGCATGAAATATCTTCAGACCTGAAAATACTTCATGAGCAGAATTGATGGCATTGAGAAATTGTATTATGCTAAAAGAATGTAAATAAAGAAGTTTAGTATGTTTATATGCCAACATAAATAAAAATGTGTCGTTGCAAGATGGCCAGTTCTAGAAACAAGATCTTACTAATTGAAACATAGGTATTTCCCATAAAAATAACACAACATTATTATAACTATCTATAGGCAGTTGGCTTTATGCTTCTGTTTGCTACAATACATTTATAAAAATTGAGCAAGTTTCTTTACAAAACTCAATGTCGAAACCAAATACTGGTTTCCCATAACCATACAACATGATTTCCTTCAAAATGAATTCTGTGGCTGGTTGCCAAAGCCAGCATGTAAGTGTTCAAACATGAAAGGTTAAGCCTCTCTGAAGAGAGGGCATGACTAAGGATGTCAAATACGTTACTTGACATCGTGGTCAGTAACAAGTATGTTACTGACGTGGTCAGTCTGTCCCTCTGCATCACGTTCGGGAAGACAGGCAGCGGCAGCGCTGGAGCCAGAGCTGGTAACTGGGAGGGGGGAGCTGTGCTTGCTGGGAAGAGCATGTGGGGTGTGCGCTGGTTGAGGTGTGAAGTTACTGGGGTTTGACTGACAGAACTTCCCCAGGGCAAAATAAACCTTTCACCCGTGTGGGAAGGTCACATGCAGCAAGTAGTATTTCCATGTGTCAAAACACAGCTGAGCTTCATGACATAATTTTAACAGCTCAGAAAAAGTCCTTGTTATAGTAGCATGTTCATTGTTGCCTACCCTGCTGAATGAGTCCCTACCCTGAAGTGTGGATCAGCTGACCTGCAAGGTGATTTACAGTGTAAATTGGGTGAAAGTCTCTCTTGGTTCATCCTTCTTCCTTCACTGGTGGTTTTTTCTGTCTCCTCAGAATTCTCACACCCCTCTTATAATTTTTTTTTATTTTAATTCTCTTCTGTTGATTAGCTTTCTGTACTCTCTCCTCCCCCTTTTCTGCTTTTAAATTATATGTTTCAGGTTTAGACCATTCCTCATTTTTAGAGATTGGATTGAGACATAATGTTAATATTTGATTGATAATACTACTGCTGTCTACTCCTTATACTTTTTTTTTTTTTTGCCCATCTTGAACTAGCAGCTGACACAAACAGGATATTAAAACAGAAGGAACATAAGTCTGGTGCAGAATAATAATTTTTGTGTTTCCCTGAGGTTTTCTCTCCTCCTTTGTCTTCTCCCTGGTGTGTTCCCGTCATTCTTCTGGTCTTTGCCTCTATGCCCTCTATCTAAATCTTACATAATGTAGTCCTTCCATACATATGCTGTCCGTCAGGCTTCCCTGTCTCTCAAAGCGTGTGACTGTTTTCTCACTATGTCCAACACATTCCCTGAACATTTTTTTGAAACTCTGGATGTTTGCTTCAGCACCTTTCATTAGCACTGCACTGTAAATGTTTATGTGTTGTATACCTTCTTGTGCCTCCTTACCTGAACATCATCCTATCTCTGCTTTAATCTGCTTCTAATCTGATGACAGGCTTCTGGTCACTTTTAATCTTAAAAACTGTTGCGTTAGGGTTGGGGTTTTTTCTTTTTGGTTTGGGGTTTTGTTTTTGGTTTTTTTTTTTTTTTAAACTGTGCAGTTTGTACGTGTTTTATGTTTCTGGCCCGGATGCCTTCTCTTTTGCCTGGATATATGTGTATGTTTATATGGAAGAATCTTAACTTAAAGTCATACAACCTATTAACCTTTCTGTCACGTGTAGTCTGCTAGAATAAATTGGTTATAGTAGTTTCCAAAATTCCCTCAGATCTCTTTGCTTCCTGTCTAAGCTCTTTCTTCTAATGCATGGTAAGCTATTTACTGATATACAGAAGACTCATCTTAGCTGTGAAATGCAATGGAGGTGACTCCTTGGTTGCTCTTACAAGCGTGACAACTGAAATCTGTCGTGTCATTCTCCAGGTGCCCCCCTCTGGAAATGCTTTGTTTGTTTGTTAAGCATCCACTGCCCCTGAGCTCTTATCTGTTGCATGGTCAGGTGTATACACAATTCAAGAAGAGTGGGGTTGCTAAATCTGCTTCTGACAGCTTCAAGGAAACAAAGTTTGATTATTACTAGGAAGACAGCAGTTTCCCACAGCTGAGATAGTGGAGAGTCTAAACAGTGCAAGGGCAGATTGCAATCCCTACTGTGTTTCTACAGCAGTGGGTTTGAGTTTATGTCACGGTGATGTCATTTGGGCTGATACTTATGAATATTACATTACAAAATAATGAGAACAGATGTATGCGATGACGAACTGGAATAAGAATGACAGTTGAATGCAATCTTCAAGTACCCAAACATGAGTCTGTATTGCATTTAAATGCATCATGGGGGAAACCCCAGAACAGAGCTCCCCAAACTCAGATGCTTCAGGTTTGGCTTCTCCTTTTTTACTTAATTTTTATTTGCCTCTCATGGTAGTCTGCTGGCATGATATTTTCATAGTTCCTATTTTGAACAATTAATAAAGACTGATAGGCTTTTTGCTTTAAATCAGACCAGGATTTGGAAATCCTGTGTCAACTGTCGGCTTACTTGACAGTCACTTTATGTTTGTTCAAAATATGGTGCAGAAGATCACGCAACTGAAAATTTTTGAAAACGGTTCTTGGCAACTTAAACTTTTGTTAAGCGTACTTAGTTATTATTTTTAAATACAATGCTATCCTCAAGTGACTGATACAGTATAATTTAAAAATATTGTAACATGAGGTACACCATGTTTGAGTCAAGGGTTTGTTTCCTTAGAAGTGGGAAGGGTATGGTTAATGAGATCTCTTCCAGCTGGCTAGTGTTACTTTGCAAAATAGGTTTTATTGTGGTGTTTTATTTTTTTGTTCTGGAATGGTCTGGGGCTCCAGTTTCATGCTGTTTCTGTGTATGAGAGAAAGAAAACTCAAAGGGGCTGTAATTGTATATCATGGCTGATACCTTGTCACTGCATAATTTCTGTAGAACTCGCAAGTGGTTCTGAGTGTATAAAAAACTGTGCTTGTAGCGCTGAAACCACTTTCATCTAGGTGGGGGTTCAATCTTTTTTCCATTACACCTTCTTGTATTTGTATGCAATGTATGTGTTTGAACAATGAAGCATAAACAATTCAAAACCCTTGTTCAGAAAAAAATAAGAAATGAGTAGTCATTGCAGCAGATGTTACTGTCTCTTCCCTGAGGGTACAGACAGTCAGAACCCAAATTCCCTTTAATTATCCCAGTAACAGACATATGCACACACATAAGAATGCAGAAATATGTACTTCTAGCTGGGGAAGCTCTGGCAGGACAAAGAAAACAGGAATGGAGGCTGGATTTTAGACCTTGAGACTTTGGAGGTTAGAGTGGATTGTAAAACCAGGGCAGGGCAATTGCTGTGACTGCGCTTGCCCTGCCTGGCGAGCGATAGACAAATCGCGGAGGCAGTGATTGTGTGCCTCATGAGAGAACCGATGGAACTGTGAGGAGTCGAATAAGAGGAAATAAGTTTACAGTAGGCTTAAGAAAGAAGTTCAAGTTCACTCATTTAATGCCAAGAAACATATACTTTAAGTATGCTTTATTTTCTGTTTTTCCCATTAATGATAAATTACTTATAGCCCTGCCTCATTACCTCCAAAATTGTTCTGAAGCTGCAATAGTTGTTTAAAAAACAAAGGCCCAATAAGCAGGTGGTGAACTTTCTGGAAAATGTCAAGAGGTTTATGATCTTTGGATTTGTTTTATTACAGATGATTTAAAGTGGAGAGGAGCTCAGGGAGCTTGGCAGAGCTTCTAGATAAGGCTAGAGCTACATATTTATTTCTTGGCCTCTGCAGTTCTCTTTGTAAGGAAAGACAAGCTTCAGGACCATGTTAGTTGTGTTGGATCATAGAAGGAAAGCAGCTACCTTGTTTGTGATCTCAGGAGACCTCCAGTATACTGGATCTTGAAAGGGAGCTGTAGTTTTGAGGTTGGTTTTGTCTTTTTGTTGTTGTTTCCCCGCCCCTGCCCCCCTATAAGCGAAGATGAGCTCTGAACTGCAGATGGAGATCTGACAGGTTTTCATGTTTCCAAAGAGGAACCAAATGTAGTGTGGTAAGACTTAAAAGAGGAATATTTTAGTTTGTGGTTGCTGATTTAATCGTGCTGGGCAAAGTGGTAACTTCATCTTTTCTTTTATAGTGGATTGGGTTGCATTAGCTAACCCTGCCTAAGCAATAGCTTTTATTTTTTTCCTTGGTGGGAAGAAATGATATTTTATTTTATATCTTCCTGGATCCCTGTTTTAGAAACTTACAGTTCTTACTGTCTAACTACTCTGTGATTACCAGAATGCCTATATTTTTCAATGTATTATCTAGATAAAAAAATAATTGATTTTTATAAGAAATACTTTTAATTTTCAGTTTTATTAAAAATTAGGGATTAGCTACTATAAACACATATTCTTTTGTTTCTCAGTTATGATGCCCACATACATTTAATTCTGTACTACTAAAGTCAGCAGTGTACTCGGCCCTGGTATAAATGCATTCTATACAGTAAAGGCTACATGCAATGTCTTGTTCATTAAACTGCAGTACTGAGTATTGCAACAGACTTATCTGTCCTAATCTTTTCATTTTACGGAGAAGCATGAAATGGTGTCAGCTGATGCTATCTTTTTGTTGTTGAAGTAGTACTTTTCTCTGCATATGTTGCATCCAGTCTGCTTCTGGTGTACTCCATTTAGATTATTAGAGCCTTCTGGTAGCAAAGACTGTTAGATCGGTTACATTCATGATCCTCCTTAACCTTGACATCTGGATGTTTGCACCATATATATGAAAAAGTGGACATGTCAACTGCGTTCTAATCTCAGTAACAGGTGGAACAGGAATTTCACTGGGGCCATTTCATTGGGATTAACTAGGCTTTTTTATTTTTTTAGGACAGATTTGTCTCTTTCTCTAAGGTTTAAATGTTAGAGTTGCTTTTTTCTTGTTTGTCCAATTGACTAAGGTTCTTGATGTTAGTAGTTTGTCCTTCTGGTATACTAAAAACGTCAGAAAAGGTACCTTCCTGGCCTCTATTTTATCCTAGTGGAATATATATGTGCTTGGCATCTAAGGGTCCCATTACTTGGATATCTTCTTTCTCCTTATACATAACTTCAACTCTGGCACTAAAATGCAATGCCAGTACTACCTTTGAGCTCTGCTGTTGTAAGAAGCATTGATAATTATTTTCTCTGCCTCTGAAAAGCGTGCTGGAGGAGGACAGGATTAGGAGCCGTGTAGAAACGGGTAATGAATGCCCAGAGTGTTGATCCAAGGCTGTAAGTATATTGAGTGCTCCCGGCTTTGCATCCGACATGGAATCTGCATGCACAGTCTAGGCAACAAGCACTCTACAGCTTCTCCCTGTGGGCTTTTCCCCAAACCTCCTGTGGAAGAGCGCTCCACAGCATGGGCAAGACACAGTCGCCTTACTGATACAGTTCTGCAAAACAACCTGCCTGGGATCATGAAGCTAAGGAGGTACATGGTCCTGGAAGCAGATCTGCCAATGTACCATTGCATATATAGAAAGCACATGTCTAGAATTACAGGTTTTGGAAAAGCAACCTGTAACGGGCAGGCCTTCTCTGTTTTGCACTGAGCTGCTGTCTTCAAAGTGTTCAGCTTCTGCCGTGGCCCTTATGGAAGAATAGCAAGTAGCAGGACAGGTGTTCATACTCAGATTTTGAGATGAGTATAATTAGCGTATTGTTTTTGCTGGAGTACTTCTAACTCCTAGAGTGAGGCTTTTCTGCAAGAGAAATGGAAACATATTTGCTGTGCTTACCGTATTTGTTATATCAGTGTTTTGGTTTATGATTTGTTTGTCTTGTCTTTGCTTGTCTTTCTCTAAAGAAATGGCACTTTTAATGATTTTATGGTTAATGCATTCAACAGGAATATACCCATCGGTAAAAGCCCATTCTGGGCTGTTTTGCAACAGCGCTAGGCTAGGATAGAGGAAGAATTTGGTCCAAAGTACAAATATGTAAAGAATGACTTTAAGTCATTAAGGAATGTGCAACAATGTACATTAGGTACAGATATGTAAAGGATGACTTTACAAATACGTGAAGGACAACTTGCATTTGTGTGGGTATAAACACTGTGTACCAGAAATACAGCCACGACATGATATCTTATATTGCCACTTACATGTTTGTAACGGTAGCTGCTTTCTTCCCTTTTACTACTATTTTTTTTTTAAACCTTATTGCTCAAAATTGCTTAAACCAAGGAGTCATTGTACGCAAATGCTGAGCAACACATGCCTTGAATAAGTCATAGAAGAATTAAATTGTTGTTCACAAACTAAGCCTCATCCGCTTTCGGATAAACAGGGGTGAATTGTGATTGGTTTCAGAAGCAGTACAGCCATTCTTTGACTGTACTGTCATGATGGAGTCCTTTTTTTTTGTTGTTGGAACCTGCAGAATAATATTTGCACTTATTTCCTTTCTTTGCTGGAGCTGTGGTACCTTTTTTCCTTTCATCTGCAGTGAGTCAATGACTTACCAGCCAAGGGTGTATTTAACGCATTTCTGTGAGGATAGAATAGTGAAAGAGCTAGAAAAGACTGGTGATTGGAAACGTAAGAAAAAAAGTATAGATGAACATGAATCATAAAAGATGCAACAGGCTCTGGCACGCCATTTTTCTTTTCTTTTTTTCCAACACAGAGAAATGCTTGTTTTCCCGAAGTTGTTCTGAGAGAATTTATTATTTGTGTAATGTTGCAAATAAATCCCGAAACAAGGCACGCTGAATGAGTGAACAGGTGGATTGCCTCTTGCCAGCCGTGACACCTCACTTAATAGATTCCCCTGAGGTTAACGGGGCTGGCACCAGGGGTGATGCAATGAAGTCAACGTGGCACATCACTGTGGAGACTTCTGACTTGTCTCGCTGCCTTTGAAGAGGATAGTAACGTAACTTGAGTATTAGAGAAAGAGAAGATCTAAGCTAGGCTAAAATCATTATACAGCTTCAGGAAGATGGGAGTTATTGTATCATCCTTAGATTAGATACGTTTATTCATAAAATAATTTTAGCATGCAGTAATATATTTTAATTTTCTTATGATAAGATTAGTGTATTTGTTGTACCAATGCCACTCAGAGACTTCTGTTAATATTGCAAAACTGCTAGTTTTCAACTGTGGTGGTATTATAATTATAATTATTTTTATTATTATTACTACTATTATTATTATTATTTTGCTAACAGAGTTTCTTCAGGAAGGTGGTACTATGCATATGTTTAACTTTGTGCTCACTATTTTCAAAAAGGACATCATGGCATGAGGTGTCACATACGTAAACCATAAACACTACAGAAATTTTTAATATCTATGTTAATTTTTTAATGAAATCAGGAGGTATTTAATGGTAAATATGAAAGTTAAAAGACAATAAAAATAATTTCTGAATTCAGTTCTAAACATACCACTCTATTCCTTATTAGTCATTTCTCAATTTATTTTACTGTTTACGGTAGCTCTACTTTGAAGGGCTGTATGATGAAACTTAGGTTAGAGAGAACTTTACTTTTCATTTGTGAAGTACTGTAGAGCTCAGCACTTGGCAAGTCCTTGGAGAAGGTAAGCCAAACAAGCTGTGACCTGTTGGGCAGATACTAAATTTAAAGTAGAACTGAGACATATTTCTGGACTTTCATTTTTTGTATGAGTATCTAAAATCCTCCTGCCCAGCTTTGATTGTTAACTCCCTTTACCTTTAAAACTCTTTAGGAGACTCCCTTGACCTTTCCTAGGAGCTGAGGTGACTTTGGTGTGTTTGCTTTGCCATAGGTTTATGAGCCATGGCAAACTTTGTTTTCTATTAAATCTAAGCTATTAAACCCCCCCACAAATCCAAACCTGAAACCCCCAGGAAAACCTGTGATTCACGTGCTGTGATTCACGGCATGTGAAAGAGAGCTGTAGCTTTCTCAGAATCCAACTTTTTGATTTATAAGGCTTGCAGGTTTCAGTCCTGTAATAGTAATTATTATTTTTTTTTTTTTACTAAGGGTAAGTATGTCTTGAATGTACCAAAAGGGACCAGCGTGTGTTGGATACCAGCTGTTGTCATGAATGTATGTATACCATGATACAGTTTTCCATGGACAGCTTTAAGTCTGAGACCAATGTCTGCAGAATGGTAAACATGCAGACTTAGTTTTAAGGTGGGAAAAAAAAAGTCCAGGTTGAAGGTATGTCTGAATAAGTGTTTTCAGTATCAGAAGTAAGAGGAGAGCAGCCACTGAAGGGCTAGGTATTTTACTGTGCTGCACATCAACTGAGGGCCGAGGAAAGGGAGGTGAATGCCAAAAAGGGAAGGGTTAGAACTGGAAAGGGGAGGGATGTTGCTATTTGTCACCTGTGATCAGCAGGCAGTATAATTAGGTTACGTGTCAGCAGGCCAGTTTAATTAAACTTACACATTTATTTATGGTACTGTTGTAGTATACAAAATCTATAGCTGTGTTATTTTATAAAGCTTGTCATGTTGCATCTATGTGAAAACCATTAATAAAGTGAAATTATCATTGCTTACTACTTTACCATGAGTTTCTAATTCAAAGAAAAATAATTTGTAGACCTTTAATAGCTCGTTATGCATGTTTGACTCTAAGGAGACAACTGAGAACCGAAAGGTCTTGTTTCACCTAAGGCTTTTCGGGTAGATTTTGCTCTTTAGGTGAATTGATTTAGTTACATAAATTTTCTGTAATGTAACTCAAAGCAGAATGTCACCAATAAGCTTTTACTTTTACAGTTTACATGAGTTTTGATTGTCTTTTCTGTTTGGTTTTTGTTGTTGTTATTGGTTTTTGTTGTTTTCCCTTACAGGAGTATCACAAAGTAGTAGCTGTATCACATAAAGACTTACTCCTGTGTGACATGTGATGCTACTGTGACACACATGAGATACAGTTGCAGAAAGTTTACTGAGAAAAAAATCAACCAGGTGTTGCTGCCGTTTGCTCTTCCTGACCTTATTCCCTCAAGCCAGAACACTGCTGAATGCAGCAAAGAGAGGATAAAATAATTTATATTTTGGAGGGACAGAGGGGAATCGGATTTCAGAGAGATTTCTTAGCAAGTTCTCGTTCTCCTCTTTTCTAGCCTGGGCTTGCCTTGCCCTGCCTGGCCCCTTACCCCTCTGCTCCAAACCTGGAAACGGTCTCAATCACCTGCTTGCTGTACCTTGAAGCTTTAGTGTGCCTTGCTGAGACAGCAGGACAAGTGGAAGAGCATTGCATCCTTGAATCTCAGTCTTCCCTGTAGTCTTCTGGCACCACAATAGCTCTGTGTACTGAAATGTTCCTGACCTACCCATGCTATGGGAACCTACTGCTTTCCTTGTTTTACAGGACACCAAGGGTCTCATTTGCCATACCAGGATGGAGCTGAAGTAATCCTGTTCTCAACTGCTTGCCTGGTCTCTCTTTCCCAGACTGCTGTTTCCACAGTGGGTCTGGCTTTACCTGTGTGCGGATCTGCTGCTGAGCCAATGGACTTTTCAGCTCTGCATATTTGCACACAGCAATACAATTTTTGAATACTAATACGTTGATAGTCTGAGTTGTACTTTGGGAGTTTAGGAGTAGGCTTGTGTGTGATTCTGCAAGATTGTACCTCAGAGGCAGAAACCTCTGGGCGAGAGCACAGACAGAGCGAGCCCAGGAAGCCACGGCTGCTATTTCGAAGAGTATGAATTCCCTCTGTGTGCGAGTCAGCACTTCCAATGGCTTGTGCAACCACGTGGAAGGGGAACGTAGCAGCCAAGGGACTAAATGCATGTCCTGGGTTGTCCTGCCAGCCCCTCTTGTAACCTCTGCCCACTGGCTTGGTCAGACTCCTAGCTTGAATACTCTATTCTGTCTTTAAAGCCCTAATTTTTTCCATAGGATATTTGTTCTGTGGTTTTATCAGTTATTCATCAGTATCATGATTTGTCTGAACTTCTGCTGCTTTATAAAATGGCTTTACATCCAGTTCTGTCCTAGTCACAGTGCTTGATACAAGGAAAAGCAGCCTCTCTGCATCTCTCAGAACTGACAGCTGTTTCTGGCTGTGAGTGTTTGTGTATTTTTTTTCTGTGAAGACCATGTGCATATTCTGTATCCATGCAGGGAATGTCTGAGGGAATTTATGGAGGTTTTAGATACGTTAACTGATAAGCTGATAAACATGATTTTATTTTCTTTTTCTTTTTCTTTTTCTTTTTCTTTTTCTTTTTCTTTTTCTTTTTCTTTTTCTTTTTCTTTTTCTTTTTCTTTTTCTTTTTCTTTTTCTTTTTCTTTTTCTTTTTCTTTTTCTTTTTCTTTTTCTTTTTCTTTTTCTTTTTCTTTTTCATCTTTTTCTCCAGTAAGTGAGATTCTTTAAGACTTACATCTGGATTTTCTCATCTTCATGTCCTATCTAATTTTTCAACTTTTTAGAACTTTGCAATTGATTGTTTCATATTAAATGTATGACTGAAAAGTTAAGGTTGCAAAATCAAGTAAAAGAAAAGTTAAGAAATGCCTCATTTGGGCTTGCCTGTGTAGCCTTATATATATATATATAAATTTAAATAGATAAATAAGTATGTATAAAGCTTTCCAGGCCTATAACATATATATGTGTGTGGGTTTTTTTTTTTTCTTTCCTCCTGCAGAATCCTGCTAGGTTCTATGCACAGCATCTGCAGTAGTAGTTGATGGCAGCTGTAAATATAATTATCTAATATACAACCCCATCCCCGTTCCTGCCCAGTGTTCAGGCCCTGATTTGAGAACCTATCCAGTGCAGATGGAATCAACAATGATTTTAGCTACAAGTTCTGCAGAACATATACAAACTGGTATTACAGGCCTGAAATTGCCCAGATGCAGAAGTTAGTTTCCTGACACCCAAGTGATTGTACTGCACAGTTCCATCTATTTTTACAAAGTATACGATGCTACAGCTTCTGCACAGTGCATTTAATGGTTCTCTGCAATGGCTGAACACATTTTGACACAAAATAACATTTTTTTCCTGGTCCCTCTCCTTAGGAATGGATGACCTACTTGTGCTAAAACTTTAATAGTTAAATTAGGAACAAATCATCCTGAAACAGGCACCAGACATGGATTATTTCAACCCAGACATTTGCAAAAGGAAAAATATGCTCATGAGAGAAGGAAGAAGCTTAGAATGGGTGTAGGCAAACTGAGCTTCAACTGGTGATACCAGTATCAAAAATTACACTGCCATGGCGCTCTCAGGGGGATTGGTGTTGACTGTTTTCTACATGGTCATGACCATATGCTCACCTTTGGTCTTTTTATTGACTGTTTCACATCTGTAGTCTTCAAATAGACAGTTCCGCAGCTCATTCTGCCATGCAGACATAGCCCTCTTCACCTTTCACATACGTTCCAGACCACTGCTTTGTGATAACATAAAAATAAAATAAAATAAATGCTTCACTATCCTGCTAATTGGGAGAGAAACTCTAGAGGATGAGGCTTTTGTACAACTGTACTTTTTTTAAAGAACCATTTATATCCTTACAGCAATTTGATGTATTCTGTGTGTCTGTGTAAAAAGAAAAAAAAAATAAATCATGCTATGTTCCCAGAACAATGTTTATGTTCATATAGCTGTTCCTATATCCAGGTAGTGGAATGCAAAAATAACTACTAATAATGAAAATATTTAACGATTTGGTGTGCAGTTATTTATGTGTTTAACTTTGAAAGTAGGAATAGATTCATATTCTGGATACAAGTAATGCTCCTTGCCAGTTTACAGCAGCTCACCCACTTGTCTGCCCTGTTTTATGTAGCACTAAATTGGTCCAAGAAAGGCAGGTTAAAAACCCAAAAAGTTCACCTGAATGTCAAGCATTTTCCCTTTTTCATCCCTCATGTGTCAACCATTTTATTGTGAAAATTATGAAAAGTGAAACTTGCATGTTTTTCTCATTGTTTTCCACTTGATCGGATCCTTTTCTAAAGAACAAAGTAAAAAATCCCAGCCCCTAATCTTCAGCTGCGTCTGATGCATGGAAAATTAATCGGACTTCACTTGAGTACGTACTAGTGAGTTGCAGTTGTACTGTAGTGTTTTCTGCTTTACTTAAGGAGGAAAAACACATCTGGCTTATAAATCAGACCAAAATTTGAATCCTTCATTCAAGTGTGTATTCGTTGACTGCCTGTTTTACAGTCTTGTAGTGTAAATTACGTGGTATAGTGGTAAAAGTCTCCTGTGTTTCCTTAGAGGATCATAATGAGAAAACTTGCAGCCCCATGGTATCTGCAAATGTGTTGTTGGCTATCTGATGTACTACAATGTGACAGTTACAGTAACAGTTGTATCTCTTCATTGTTTTTAGAAATTGCCCCTTGGTTACATGTGTTCAGAGCAGAAGATGCTGTGGACTTCTCACAGTTAACGTTTGACCCAGGACAAAAAGAGCTTATTGCTGGAGCACGGTGAGAAATCTATTTTCTTTTCATGTTGCATCAAACTGTATTTTTTTTCTTTGTTGATAAGTAACATTGAGCCAAATTCTAACATCAGCTTGCTCTTTTGTGACTCCCCTGCCTTCCAGACCCACTAAACTGAACATTATGTTTATTTCTCTTATTCCTGACCAAAGTTGAAAGATTGACTGCCTGTTATCAAGGATCCTAATAGCTTACACTATTCTGATTCTTAAGAGGACTGTCTGGAGCACTCTTAAACTTTGGATGCTTACAGTAGAACAGGCAGATGCTGTATAACAATGTGACAAAAGTTACCATAGCATAAAATTTACGATGATCCCAAATTTGGCTACACAATATGGCTCTTTGTGCTTGGATGTTTCTAATAATTATTCAGTACAGTGCCAGGAACGATCTGTTAAAGACTGCAGAATTAGCGGTGAAGTTGGTGATAATCATAATTTTTGCACAGTAGGACAGTACTTTGCAAGCTGTGATCAACAGTGACACTGTCTTAGATGTCAACATTGAAGCAGTGACAGTTCTTGAACACCATTTTTTCTTCTCTCAGCATATGAAGTATAGTAAAACATCTTGATTGGCAAAAAAATGTAACTATCTAAACTTATTATTTAAATCAGCCCTCTGAATATATTTTACTCTTGAATTAATGAAGTTCTAGTCACTTCATTTTTCTGTTAGATTTAGCATTGGAATATACTTCTGTTCCCTAATTTGTTTCTTAGTTGAAAATGAGGTTCAACATACAGAATCACAGAATGCACTGCAAGAAAGTTCTTTTTCTGTGTGCCAAGGGAAGTTGCTTAGCTACAGGGGCAAAACTTTCTGAGTGTGCAGATATATATCTATATATCTATATATATGTCTCTGGCCCACCTGAAGTGGGATATCCTGTGCACTCATGTTGATTTTTCTATTCTGTAAGCTGCCAAATGAAATGAGGCATGAGGCTGTCAACTGGAGCTGTTCTGTAAAGGCAGCCAGCATAAGTCAGAGCTGCCTGAGCCTCTCCTCAGTCCCATGGAATCGTGTGTTGGATTGACGCACACTGTATAGATCTCGATAACTAATGAAATTTTTTTTTCCCTCCTCTCTTTTTTTTCTCTTTACTGTTCATCTAGGCTCAGCAATGAATATGCTTGTTTAAATTCGTGCTTTTGATGAAGTCTTTCGAATCACTATGGGATAAGCTTTGAATGATTTTGTTGAATAGTCAGTGACTACAAAAAAATGCCAGCTGCCAATTCTGCCTTTTGCAAAAGACCCAGTACAGTAAAAGCGATAGGATTCATTTGGTTTCTCTAAGTTAATGCTGCTTCACAGCTTCATATCTCTTGTTCTGGCTAAAATTGAAAAATTAAAAATCTTCAGTGTTTTTAAAATCACAGCAGAAATCTTTTTTTTTCCCACAGTCCAGTATTACTGGCTGTTATTTGTTCATAGAATTTACTGGATTTCTCCTTTCCTTATTCTGCATTTTCATTCTAAATTCTAAGCTTTTCCACAGCACTGTTGTGTTTGGCCATGGAGACCTCACTTTAGATTGACTGCACTAGCCAGCAAGTTTCTCTGATTAATACACATTATTGATATTAGTATGTCCTTTTCACTACATATTTTTCTCTTCTTGAAGCATTGTGCCAGACTATATGGCAAAAGTCATTGTATGTCACAGAGTCATAGATTCAGAGACTAGCAACCAGTTGTCAGGGTGCTGTTGTCCCAGAAATTCAAGTGTTACTGATTATGCACTTTTTGCATGGAGTCCCTGCTACCAGGTAAAATGAATTTGTTCACTGTGAACATGATGTTGAGTTTTCTGCTGGTTTGCAGGAGTGGTGTTTGCAGCTTTTCATAGTTTCAACTGGCTGCACTGATGTGTTTTTTTTCTTAACACACTGTTTGTAGTTACCTTTCACCCAGGGCCATCTGAACAGAGCATTAATTTTACCATATTTGCACTATGGCCTGTGGATAAAATTTTAGTACAAGTTTCTTGCACATCTGCCTCACAGGATTCACATATCTGAAGAGCCATTAGAAGAATTCATTTTCTGTCGTAAGCCATAAATGTGCCCTCATAAAGACAGTGAAGAGAATGCACTGTTAATTCCTCCTCCCTGGTGAAATATCTTTAGATATACAGTTATTTCTCTTGGAATATTCCTTTTATTATTATTATTATCTTCTTGTACTAACACTTGAATATTGAAAAACTAATAACTACGTACAATGGGATTTCAGTAAGATCTGAACAGGTAAAATTTCCTGTTCAGTTGTGAAAAAAGATAATTTGTAGCCCTCTTACATGTGTGATGTTGCACGTGGCAAAGCTACAGATAAACTTAGATTACTGTGTTTACACTGCCAAGAGAAGTACTTCCATTATGATTTACTTGTCCAGCATCCAAACAAAAACAGGGGGTGATGCTTGTACCTCTAGGCTTCCTCTTTAGTAAGGTGGTGGTCTTCTAAACCAGAGGAATGATTTTCACAGCAGAAGCTGTGTCCTGGCTCAGCTTAAGTTTATAATTGATTTTTTTCACCTTAGTGGAGTTTAGTGAACTCTTCCCCCAAATTTCTCTGTCTTAGAAACCAAACAAAAGAATGTTGTGAAAATTTAACACTATTGGAAATTCTTAAATCCCTTTTCCATCACTGATATTCACTGAGGGTGATTCTCTTCCATTTTTGAAGTTCTGCAGCCTCTAGAGAGGTTAATGACTTGTTTAATAAGCAAGGTAGCAAAGCTCCCAGCTGGGATCCAGACTGGATTCCCATTGGGAGCCGCCAATGTCATGCAGTTACATAAAAAGACAGGTATGATCCCATGATGCCTCAAAAAGTGTCTCCCATAGTGACAGAGAACTACTGATATTGTTGCACAAGGTCCTTGGGAGACTTTAAATTGTAGTGGTATTATTCTGTTCATATATGCTTAAACAAGGTTAACCGAAATTAGAAAGAGAGATAGGGAAGGGCTGCTACAAGGCAAATGAAGAGGGTTGGAATCATAGTGCAGGAAAACAAAGGCTGAGCATGTGTGTAGCACCTGCCCATAAGTCCATCAGCAGGTACATCTAGGGAAGGAAATAGCTGTGTAAACTACACAGTAGCGTTGGCAGAAAACCAAATCAGTTTAAGTTGGCCATGGGTAATTTAGTCAAGAAACAATGAGTTTTGTCACATTTTACCAGTGTGAACAAAACAAGAACAGAAATATTTTTGTGACAGAGATCTCTAAATGTATGAAAGGGACATTATTTCATAGTATTTGTCATAGCAGGCAATGACCAGGAAGGTAATTACTATTCCAATATTGCTAAGCTTAGTATTGCTTGTCCAGTTTGGGAAATAAAGGTGGTCTTCTAATGTCTGCGGGCATTCTGTTGTTGCTGTGCAAAAATAGATTTTTTACAATTTTATCTGTTCCCCCCACCATTCCCCTGCCTCTGCAGGTTGTCTTCCAGTCTTTGTGAGAAGTCTCTGGTTGATATTTTATTTTGTTCTGCAAAATAACCAGTTCTCCTACAGGTCTTGAGTTGATTAATTCAGAATCCCCTAGCCTTATTTCAGTTTCCTTACACCATGTGCAGCGATCTACGAATGTTACTACTCCAATACTAGCACACAGCTTCCTTTAATCATCCAATCTACCCTGGCACTGGTGTTTCCCTTGTGCTGAGGAGTTGCCTAAGATTTGGAGTGTCTGCCCCCCTGCTTCCCCTCTCCCACCACCCCCATTAGGGGAGAGAGGCTGCTGATCCCATTGACGTTTGGTTTTGGCTCAGTCTGGCTTATTTCTAGAGTGCACACAAACATGTTTCTCTGACCGCACTAGAAACAAGTAGCTGCAGTCCATTTTGTTGTCCACCTTTCAAATTCCTCACAAATCCTGTACCTCAGCTGTGGGAGGTGTCCTTAGTTCTTAGGTCACACTCATACACATTTCCTACCATGAAGTCTGGTGCCTTTTAGTAGTGACTGCTTTAGTTTCTGAATATTGCTATACAGTACAGGTTCAATTATAGCTGCTGTTTTAATTGTAAAAGGAACTAGCACAACTTTCAAGTTTAAGGAGGCGTGCACTTGTCTCTGTCATTAACGCCCTCCAGTGTAAGAGGTCTGCTTAATAACATATTGGGTCTGAAGCATAAGTGTTGTAATACTTTTGGGTTAAAACCATGTCATTTGGTCTTCTGTCAATCTGCTGTGCAAAAGGAGATATATGAGAACCATTGGCGAGGGCTTCAGAGGGAAAGGAGTATCTTTTGAGATGACTGATGACTTAGCCTGAGTCTTAGTAACAACCTATAGTTGCCCTGTTTGCCTGGGACATTTCTGCACAAATTGTCTGTGTAGAAAAATTAATTTAGCTTTGAGAAATGGGGGAGTGAGGTGGAAGGGGGTGGGGACAGACAGGGGAAAAGGCAGAGGGAGAAATTTATCTTGCCTGACTTTGATCAAACAGCCTGAAGTGCATAGTGAAGACAAGCGAAGATTGCAGTTCAATTTATGAAGCTGAATTAAGGGAAGAAGAATGATTTTTAGTATGGTTGCTGGGTTTTAAAATTTGCATTTGAAGAATGTGACAGATTTTTCAGTGTTATGTCAATTGGATCTAAATTTAATGTAAAAGGAACTTTTTTACTTAATAGCTATGTGCTAAAATGTATGAGATTATACAATTATGTAAAATGAAAGAAAAAGATTAATTAGAAACACTCTACAGAGAAAATTCAGTACGGATATAAAACAGTTGTTAGTACATTACGAAGACTATTGGCTTTTGACACAGGGCAATGTAGCTATGTTCCCATGAAACTGTACCTTTAAAAATTGGCCCAGGCATTGTTCTTAGCATTGCATATGACCTGGCAGATAAAAATAAATGAGTTCTCTTGCAATTTGAAACCTTCTAGGGAATTCATTTGTTTTCTTCAAAAAAAACCATATGGCAGGGCAGAATTTACTTTTATAACTAAGTGGCATCAGCGAAGGATTACTCTCAGGGCATTAGCTCAGTAAGCTCAAGGAAATGAGAGACTGCTTGTTTATCTTATTCTGATAAATTCTGATAAAATATTCAGATGAATATTTCTCTGTGTGTTATTTAATGGACTGACTTAGCATCTAATCAAATATGATAATGATTTCTGTAGTTCAAAATGCCAGTAAGCATGGCGATTCATGGATTTCCCCAGGAACAACCTTGCCTTCTTTTCCTGTGTGGAAGCACTGTCCTGCAGTGGGTTTGGGTTTTTTTCTTTCTCTCTTGGAAAGGTCAATTGAGGGGGGAAAAGACCAGCTCAGGGGAAGGATACAGCTGTGTCTGAATTGTCCTGGCAAATTGTGCATTGCCTTTTTTTTTTTTCTCCTCATTCCCTGACAAAGCACTAAGCACTTATCAGCTCCAGTTTTTATAAATTTAAATTTGCTAAAAGTGTTCCAGCCATTTTGGTAAAATGAGAGTCAACTAGAGGCATGTCTCAAACCCGGTAGGTTGGGGCAAAAATGATGAGGTTCCAAATAATTGGTTACATTTTCCTTTTAGTCCATTATTTTTTTCTCTTTTTTTGGTGACTTTTAAACTATTTTATTTTTCTTACTGATTTTATTCAGACTATGCAAGAAGAATTATGTGAGAAGGAACTTGTTTGTTTAAAGAAAACATGAACTCATCCTCCTCTTCCCAAGCCTCTTATGTTTGAAATTATGGACTGGTAGGAGCCTAGATGGAGTTCATTCTTAAGATGTGGTAATTTATTTTTTAAAATTCAAGTTGGGCTAGTTCAGCTATACTTTAAAATTATATAGTTACTTATCAGAAATGGGTCTGAAAGCTATTCAACTATTTTTAATTGGATAATATATATTTAGATGTATCTCACATTATTTTTTACACAGAGCATCCTGATGACAGTGGCTTTCTCCTGTATGTTTTCCTGCAAGTTAATTAAACTTGCTTTGAGGATTATAACTCGCTTTGAGGTGGCTTATTGCCTCAGTCACTCCTTATCTCGCTGATGAAGGACTGTAACAGTATGCCTTTTCACTTAATTAGACGTGTGTTTGGGAACGTTAATTTGAACTATTACCACTACTTGCCATAATAACAGAAAGGCAAATTAAAGGATTCATTAACAGTGGTTTAAGAATCTCTAATAAAGGAATAAATAACTGTACAGGTTTGTTTCTTGCCGTTGTCTGCTCCCAGCAGGAGAATCTGAGAGCTTCTTGTTAATGAGATGCTCTGAGCGCTACATATTGGGAGAATATACAGGCACCAGGAATTAGTGCTATATCCTTTGAATATCCATCTGGGTTTTATTGCTCATTTAACACTTGGTTCAGAGTAATCAATGTCTGTCCTTCGACTGATTGATCTGATCTAATCTAAGGTATGGTTAATGTTAAATCTAAGAGAAATTACCATCCTACTGCTGCAGAAAGAGGTAGGTCCCCCTACTGCTTCTCTTTCCTACCTTGCTAATGGGTTCCTAAATATTTTTGAAAGCTAATGCTTTGTACCTCTCCTGCTCATGCCTTGTTCAACTATGCAATTTTCTCCTCCTTTGCACCAGCTCTGATAATAGTCTGGTTGCAGAGTAACACTAGTCACTTCACTAACCCCACAAAAATTACTCATTTTCTTGTGCTGATTTAATGTCTTGCCATTTTGTTTGTGGAACTAACATAATGCATCATCAAAGGAGCTCTGGCTCTAAATGGAACTTCCTTGGCAGAGAACACTGGTATTTCAGTCTGTGACATCTTTAGAAATTAAATCAGATGAGTGGTGTTCTGAAGGTACCTGTCTTAAATTGAAGTCTTTCAATTGTTGAATGATTGATCTGTGCTAACAGTAGTACATGTCCTGCTGCAGATTATGGCAATTTATGCCTTCTCTTGGTTCCTGGTTAGACTGTTTTCGTATCAGTTAGCTGCTCCTTTCTTCTGCAAGAAATGTTAGTCCAAACATACGCTTTCTGTCCTGCGTCGCCAGAAGTTTGGTCCTTGCTGAACTTGTCTACTTATGTGTGCCTTTACGGCACTGAAATGCAGGGCAGGGAGCTACCAGTCAGCCAGAGGCTGATACAGAAGAAGTCCTAGAGAAGGTACTACTTGGAGCAGCAGTCAGGTCCATGAAAGACTCTCCCCTGCCTCTGGAACATTGGTGCCCGTCGTGGTTTTACCCCAGTCGGCAGCTGAGCACCACGCAGCCGCTCGTTCACTCCCTCCCATCAGGATGGGGAAGAGAATTGGAAGAGTTAAAGTGAGAAAACTCATGGGTTGAGATAAAAACAGTTTAATAGGTAAAGCAAAAGCCGTGCGCACAAGCAAAGCAAAGCAAGGCATTCATTCACCACTTCCCATGGGCAGGCAGGTGTTCAGCCATCCCCAGGAAAGCAGGGCTCCATCACGCGTAATGGTGACTTGGGAAGACAAACGCCATTGCTCCAAACGTCGCCGCCCTCCCCCCCCGCCTTCCTCCAAGCTCCTTATAAACTGAGCATGACGTCATATAGTATGGAATACCCCTTTGGTCAGTTTGGGTCACCTGTCCTGTCTGTGTCTCCTCCCAACTTCTTGTGCACCCCCAGCCATCCCTCTGGCAGGGCAGTGCAAGAAGCAGAAAAGGCCTTGGCCCCGTGTAAACACTGCTCAACAACAGGTCCATAGAACAAAAACATCTCTATATTATCAATGCTGTCTCCAGCACAAATCCAAAACATATCCCCACACTAGCTACTATGAAGAAAAATCAATCCTCTCAGCTGAAACCAGGACAGTGCCTTGCATGAGTTACTGCAGTGCCCTTGGGGATGCACTTGAGTGGCTGCGCTCACCTTGTGAGAGGGCTGCTTGGATGCTAGGTAGGCATGTGGGTCTCAGTCCTCATTCCAAGAGTACAGTCAGAAAACTTAACAGTGCAATGATGCATACTGTGTACATGACCTTCGCATCTCAAAATTTGATGGGAGCAAGATTGCATTTTATATAGAGATGTGTTGACATCATGTGCATACCTTGGTATGCATCCTACTTCTGAATTTCCCATGTACAGAGAACTTCCTCTGAAGGGAAGGGCTCTGTTGGAAACTGATGGCTCTACCAAAAGACTACAGCATGATCACAGGAGGGAAATTCAAGGCTGACTTGGAAAATGTGGGCCATCGAGTTTAGTATCTCCTTCCTTTATGTACCTTTAGCATTAATGTGATTGCTTACATAATTTTTTATGATTTTGATGTTGCAGTTTCTTAATAATAAAAATAGTCCAAGCTTTGGCTAGCTTGGACTCTTTACCTTCTCCTCCTGGAGATATAACAGCAGCATGTAAATTTAATTTCAAATTAATCTTGAAAAGAAAGAGAAGGTTAATATGTTGAACAATTAAATGCTAACAAGATCACATAGGATTTGCATGGCTGTTTACGTGGGTGGTTACGGTACATTGTATGCCCTATCTGCCAAAATATAAAATCTGTGGGCGTGTACTTTGAGATATATGCTACAATATTAAAAAGTATTAAAGATTTGGTCAGCCACAGTTATGAAATACAGGGTTAACATTTTGGTTAAGGTGATATTTCAGGATAAAGCTGAGCCAACAACAACTTATAAAATAGCTGAGTAAGCTCACAAAGTTATCTGGACTAAAGCATAATATTCAGAAAAGCCTTCATCTGCATGCATCAGAGATGCACAGGTGACAAGTATTCTGAGGCCATCTCCAGCTGGGGAACTTGGGTGCTGTGTGTGAGAAGCAGGGGCCAACAAAAGGTGGTAATGCATGTTAGAGAAGACAAGGCATGATGGAACTTCAGGAGGAGAGTGAGCTCCAGAGCTGTGAAGACAGGCCACTAAGGGCCTTTCTGCTTTTCCTGGAGAAGCCCATGGCAAGAAATATGAAGAACTGATGCCTGGCTGTTGTTGGACATCTGTGCAGGAGTGCTATGTTCTAGGGTCTGTAGTCACTGTTGAGGCTGTACGTGGAAGTGAATGTAGTAAGATAATCCTGAGGAGCAATCATCAGAGAAGGAAATCAGATTTTACAAGACTTTTGAGTGGATTAATTTAATTTATAATGAGATTCTTTCCTAATTGATTCCAGTAGTGTTTTTCTTACTCTGCCAAGCTCAGTGTCTCACTGGTCAATCTATGATCACCTGAATCTTCCTTCTTGCCTTTTGAATGTTAATAAAACATAGGCTTTCATTACTCAGGAATGCCTGTAATTTTAGAAATTATTAAAAAAGAGCAATAAGGCCACCAAAAACCACTGTAATTTTTAGGTTGAATTAGCATGACCTGCTAGTGTGGAAATATTTATCTCTGTGTATATGCTGTTTTCACATCTTTAGCATGTATCAGTAAGCTCCTTGTGTCGTTATTCTCATTTGCTGAGACTTCTGTTTCCTGCAAAATGCAGCCAAAAAATAATTTATTGACCATTCTGATTTTCATTATTGTAATTTGACCATTTTCATATAATAGTTCAACTAGACCACTTTGAGGTTTCTTTTATTTCCAAAGTATCATCCGTAGCTTTTTCACAGATTTTCCTGTTGTATCTTAGTATAACCAAATGAATTTTCTACATCATAATTTTTTATTTATATTGATTATCTCCTTTTCTCCTATTCTTATTTCTTTTTATTTTTTGTTTTATTTCCAATCGCTGATTTTACTACACTGCAGAACTAGTTTTACCCAGAACTTTCCAGTCTTGATTGTGGTATTGTGACTTTTTGCTTAATAGTTGGTTCTTACAGAGCTTATACTTTTTATTTTCAGTCTTAATTTTTTTTCCTTCCAGTAAATTGAGTAAAATTTTCTTCTTTCATGTGAAATAATTTCTTGAAAGAAGTGCAGAGGAAGGAATCTTTTACGGGTTTATTTCCAGGACATTTGGCAGCATGTCTGGTCATGCCTTTAGTATCTGAGTTTGCTGCAACCCCTAGTTACTCATTCAGGCTTTCAGTTGCCGATGCATGTGGGGGCTTGGGGTGGGTTTGATGTGGTTTGGGTTTGTTTTTTTTTTTTTTGCTATCTTTTGAGTTTTTCAAAAGCTTAATCTATAGTACATTTTCCTAAGCTGTATGTGCCACTTTAATGTTCTTCTAATTCATGTCTGTGTTTAATGCAACAGTATTTATTGTTGTTGCATTCACATTTTATAGCTCGCTGTTTTGCAAAGAAAAGCATAAAGTGCTGGATTTAACAACCATTACTAGCATGCTATACTTTATGGGTTTTCAATTGATTTTTGACATGGATTTGTTTAGGAACGTACACAAGGTTTATACTTTTTATCTGTAGTCATACTGAATGTATTCACTGCAATAGATCAAAATACGTTGTCATCAGGGAGGTGACTGGAGCATGTTTTTTTGTGGTGCTTCATTCAGTTCCCACTGACACCAGTGGAAGTTTTTGCTATTGGGTTTGAGCAAGTTCTTGATTAACAGGTTTTAGTTATCATAGTTCAGCTAGAAAAGTTGTTCAGTGCTGTGAATGTAAAGCAAAATGCTTACTGCCTACTGGCTATCTGAAGGAATACAGGATGCTGCTTTATCTCAGTTAGTTGTGTATTTTTCTCATTACGGTGTCCTTCTGTTTGCAGATTTATGTAACATATTTGCTTTCCTCATTCATTAAGCACCAAATGGAAACAAATTTATCGATTACCACCAGTGTCAAATCAGTTTTATTCCAGCACGTAAAGTTTTATTTGTCTTGCTTTTATTACCAACATATTTGGACAAGAGACAGGCCTACATGCTAAGACATCTGTATCCATGCTTCAGAAATGTACTTGGTCATTTTTATTTCACAACCTTTGTTTCCTTCAAAGCATAAAAGCACTAGAATAAAGCTAAACAGAGGTTAAAAAAATGGCAATCCAGGGCATAATCTTAATAACATATTGAAAAAAGTATCGTCGCCTATCTCATGAGCAGCATAATGGCTCTGCAGATGTCATGAAAATTGGCATTGACTTTTTCTTTGAACTGCCAGATTTATTAATATCATGTTTCCAGTGTGGTTTTTTTACTGTCACACTTACTTTATTTTTTAAATTTTTCTTATATATGTCATTTTTGAATGAGTCATTGCATGTTAGAGGTGCATGCCTTAGAATGTTAAACTATTGTATTTGTAGAACTAAATGTAGTCCTGCAAGTTTCACTGAAGTGGGCACATTTAGGTTGGAATACCTGTGATTGCTCTCCTGGTGCTAGTTTCCCACTTGTCCTAGCATTACTTATGTAGTCATAGGCACTCTATGCTGCCCATTTGCCTGGTTTACCTCTATGTTGCTAAGGTGTAATGCTTTTACAATGCCCTGCACATCGCTTTTCTTCCTATTACATTTTCTTTTTGCTGGCTTTATGAAGCTGAAAATAATATTTTAATTGGTTATTGACAACCACAGGAAGTTGAAAAATGTACACTAATTAGCTTTGGCTCTTGGCTCATTCACATTAATATAGACATTTTAGTCTCCCTAACTCTTATAGGGTCAATATTTCTAATTTCACACTCAATATATTAATGGGTAGTAGAAGTGTTATGCTCTACTACATAGGATACAAATCTCATGTTCTAGGGAAAAAAACCCACAAAGCTTTCAGCCTCTGTTTTTCTTCAGGATGAAACTGTGTCCATGTAGTTATTAATTTCGAATTTTTACAGTTGGGGACAATAGCTTACTTTGTAATAGGCTGAAATTATGTTCGGATGAAAGACCATGAAAATACATTAATAATTTGATAACTTATTTTAAATGCCATATCAGCGATTAAATCTTCAGTATATATCTCAAGATGAAGTATGCATAGAGATTGACATGACACTATGCTAAGTACTGACCCAAAAACTAAAACTGTGAGATCAGTCTGTTCATATGTTCTGCAACAGCAACTGCATTTATTTGTAGAGTAAGATGGGGCATTTATGTGCCACTCCTGTGAGTCTGAGTTAAGAAAACAGTTTATACCTGCTAAGGATGCAGTTCAGTTTCTCTGGAAGAAAAAAATTGTTCTGATCCTGTAAGTGGAAAAAAGAGATTTGCAACAGCAGTGAAGTTGCAGGTTTCTTTAACTTTGATATCTGGAGTGAAAAAAGCACTATCACTGATAGTTGATGGAAGCTTATATGCAATGAGATGAGGAGCAGACTAAGTATTTATGTTCCCTGCTGAATATTTCTGAGCAAGACATTTTGCAAATATGAAAGTATTTTTTGTCCTTGCGGAGAGGTGTAGATCGGTTAGAAAGACTATATGCATCACTTCTGACGTTTCAGTGAAAGCAAATCACCTTGCACTTAGCTTATGGACGAAGCTTTGTGTAAACATGGTCCTGCAATGTACTGTTTTCTTTGTTTGCCCACTTCAGGTCCCTTCATGACTCAAACCCAAGTATTTTAGTTATTTCTTTGTGGTGATTTATCTGTAACCAATATTCTGTCTTTATTTTACTTATGAATTCTTGCCCTTAATAGCCTGCCTCTTGTGTTTTGAGTAACTCCCTTTAGGAGGAAAGACTTTCCTTAGAAAGAATAGTGACCTGATTCCTATGCATCCACAATTTAAGTAGACCATATATGTACCACAGTCAATAAAGAAATACCCATAGCTGCACGCCAGAGTCCTTAAATAAAGCTGGCCATGATAGTGATTGTGTTTCTGAGATACTTACTTGGAAAGAGAATATTTTTCAGTTTTTGACATAGTTTGGTTTTGTGCCTCCCCCCACACCCCCACATCTCCCAGCCCATTTAAAAAAATTAAGAGACGTAAACTACGGGTCCTGACCATCTGTGCCCATTAGCAATACCTCATGCCTCTTTAGAAAGAATTAGAATTATTATCTCAAATAATGTGGCCTCATTTTAATTTGGATTATACTTCTACCAGTTGCATGGAAGTAATAGTGCAGATAATTTGTGAATATTGCAAATATTTAAATTTAAAGTTTAAATTTACTTATCTCTTTTTTAATCTATTTTTTGTTACTTTAAGTGAATTTGTTGAAATCTTAGAAATTAATGTTACAAATCTGTTATGAATAAACTAAAATTGAACTAAATTATATTAATCTTTCAAAAGTTTCTTCCTTTTTATTTATGAAACATAATCACTTCATAGTGCCAGAATAGTGGCACTCTATATTGGAAAATCAGAATGGCTTTAAATAAGGTCAAAATTAGGCAGAAGAGGACTGAAGAATATTATATATGTGAAAATGTAGTAAAAAAAATAAAAAGACATAATGAAAAGAAGAAAAAGTGGTGTGAGGGGAAACCAAGAAAGAAAAAATTGGGCAGGAGGAGTATGGACATGGAGTATGGAAGAGCCCTGTCGCAGACCTGGCATGAAAGAGAATCTGCACGAGAGAAGGATGTACTGAAATTGATTCGAAGGTGGTGTGGTATTTTTATGAGGGTCATGGACTGGTATCATGAGCGCTACCAACAGAGCTGGTTTATCAGAACAGGTGTGACAAGACAGCTGCTTTAGCTAGATAGACGTAGTAAATTGGGAGGGGTTGTGATAGTGCACATATATCGCACCAATATGTGCCAAAGGAAGTGTTTGTGGTTGGTGGGGCACACTCACCTTTCTGAGAATCCTAACTCATCATTTCCCCAGGTTTCAAGCAGTGCCTTTACGTCACGTCTTGTTTGCCTGAACTCCTCCCGAGTACTTTAGGTGCAATGACACTGCTGTAGAAAAAACGTAGAGTGAGAAATCCCTTTGCAATAAAAGCATAGGCTTTTGGAAAATGTACTTGGTTTATGTATAGCTCCTGCTGTATGTGGAAAAAGATCCTCGGGTTTCAAAGAAATTAGACTTTGTATGACAGGACTTCAATCAGAATTGTGAAGACTTTGTGGCTTCTACAGACACGCCATTATAATGGGATCCTTTGCTTCAGACTTTACGTATCTGTGGTTGAGCTAATTGCATAAGATTTCCATCATTGTGGAGAGAAACGGACAGCTTGAATCTGCCTGTCCTCTTATTCTCATTTAGACTTCTAACACTGGTTGCACAAATTTGCCAAAGTACTCAGTATTTCTTCCCATTGATTCTAAAGTAAGACTGGAGCAATGACGCAGATGTACATGTATGCAGTATAAATATCTACTTTATTCATATGCATCCAGCCCTTCAAGCTGAAAATCTGTTTTAGAAATTGCCTTAGTCCTTAGCCCAAAGGACTGTATGTTAAGACAGTCCCTGAAAAAATTGAGTCCTGACTATCAGTCACTCCTTAATATTTTCCTGTCTTTTATATTCATTATGTTTTTATTGAAACGCCAGTAACACTTTTTTACTTAAACACTAGTAACAATTAATTTTTATCTACTATTTTTTTTTAATCCCAGAAACTACCTCTTCAGGTTGCAGCTTGAGGATCTCTCTCTAATACAGGTATGTTTTATGTTTGTTTTCTTAGTTCCTCTGCATGATGTAGGTAAGCAGATGTTTTAAAGCAGATATTCAAGATATTCATAAGCTTCATAACTATAGATAAATATGCATCTGTGTTTTTCCTGTTTGTGGCCTCATATTATATAAGTCATATTATCCATTTTAATTCCAGATTAGCCTTTGTCCCAGGCCATACAGACCTGATGTTACCTTACCTTACTCTCTGCTTCTCTGATTTTGTTTGAGTGTATCTATAAAAAAAAGAAGGCTGGGAAGAAGGATCATGTTCTCTTAGAAAAAGTTCCAACTTATTATTGTGCAGCTTCCATATTTAGAATTTATTGTTGTTATAGAGAAAGATATTTTTTAAAATAATGATAAATAAAAAAAAAATCATTCATACTTGCTAAAGTTAAATTAGGCAAACAAACCAGCAAATTTTCAAGGAAGAAATACAGTGTGAACACAGATATCACAATCTCATTTTGTATATTAGGCAGCTATTGATTGTTTAAAACTTGTTAGAGCTTGGAAGGTGAAAGAAAGTTTTTTAGAGGCAGCTAGGCTTCATGGAAATGTGAGAATCCCTGATCAATGTATTTTACTCTGAACATCATCTGACTTCCATATACCAGCAGTCTCATCTTCCCTCAGTCTCCTGAGTGGTGTTCCTTGCTTAGGTTTTGTTGGTATTCTCTTTCATTATTTTTAACTTTGGCACCATTTCTAACTCTCATCATTCTTGTGTTCTTGGCTGTAAAAGTTATTTTAGTAAATTTAATTAAGTTGGCTAACTTGCTAAGGTGTGGAAATAGAAAATCACAATGAAATAGCCATGTATAGTTTTTCATCGTCTTTTCATTTGTGCAATTTAAAATTAACTAGAATCAGTACTGTGCCTATTATTTCATGAAGTAGTACTATACAATTGAATATGGAAAAGTAAAATGCATTCAGGTAAGTCTGTCCTTGTGATTTATAGAACACCTTGTGTATGCTTTAATTAGGCTTGCAGACTTCCTTATCATCCCAGACTACTAGAAACAAGATCTGAAGTTTGCTTATAATTATCCAAAACTGCAGTATTGATAAGTGTTTGATTTTGTTGCTACTGCTTAAGGCTGTGACACACCATGTACTTTTAATATCCAGAATTCAGACTGTCTACTTTCGCCTCATGTGACGTACTCAGTATCCTGGCAAATAATTTGGGTTAAATCCTGAAGATTCTTCTTGAGAGGCTGTGCTCAGAGGTATCTGATGGTGCTGTTGTAGTTTATTCTGCTAATTCATAGATTGAAGTTCACAGTTTTCCTCTGTTAGGATAAGTACCAGTAGGCTGAATTCACTAATGAGGGAGAAATCTGTAGATTACAGAGGTTTATAATTGTGCTGACTGACTCAAACACTCTCTCACCCTAATCAGCAAAAAAATATTAAATGAGGACAGAAATCATACTGTTGATGTTATACGAGGTTGCTAGGTTTTGGTCTTACGAACGTGCAGAAACCTTTAAACAGTCAGTCTTCTCAAGCTGACTTTTGATAAACTTTCTTATGCTGTCTTCAATGCTGTACCACCACTGTTTTGCCTCTGTATCTTCAAACCTTTTTCCACAACCATTTAGGGAGATTGTATTTCTAAACCAAAACCAAAGTATGTAATTTTTTTTTTTCCTTTCACCAGCATATCTTTACCACCCCTTCTCCAGGTATTTAAGGTTTTTTTCCCCTTATTTTCAAGCCTACTGTTACGACTTCTTCATGTTTGTCCTTCACAGATCTTCTCTTCCTCTTCTTCCTCTCTGCTTTCCTTCTGTTCTGTTCGAGTGCCCCAGGACACCCCTTATCCAAAAGGCGTGCTTCCTTGGATGTGCCAGTTATGGCAGCTCCAAATCAGCTGTGAGGTGGCTGAAGCCTTTGTTTTGATGCAAGTAAGCCAGGATGTAAGGTGCATTGTTTAGGACTCTCAAACTCATTACACAACACACTCGGATCATCTTGTAATCTGTATGAAAGTGTGAAGGTAGTCAGTGATCTCCTAGTCATAAAAGTAGGTTTGGGAGAGTTCTCGAGAGGCCATGTAGACCCTCCTGGTCCCTGAGGGCAGGAACAGTGGTCAGCGCTGCTGCCCTTACTGGTGGTTACTTGTCTGAACTGTTCTTACAAATCTTCAGCCTTAAAGATCCACTACCTTTCTCAGCCTTTATTGGGAAATGTTAAGACACGAAGACAGTCTCTGTCTCACGCTGGGAAGTATGAAAGCTTTAGTAATGAAAGAGACAGTAACCATTCCTGTGGAAACTTGGAATTCAAACTTACCGGCTACCAGCCTGAAACCCACGAAGAGTGTATTTACCAAATGATTCACCAAGATTGACAGACCTTTCAGATAAGTTTTGTTGGATCGATAGAATCCTAACCGTGACCCCAATCATCCCAACATGTTGTATAGGATTACCTCAGGTATAATTGAAGTAAACTTTGATTCCTGAAACTTTAGGGAATGTGAAGTTTCTCTCATTCACATGTGATGAAAGAAATATTTTGAATAGAGTCAGAGGATATAAAGTTTATCAATTTAGCGATTAAAACTTACGGTATTTTGAAGCTCCGGATCTTTCAAACATGAAACTCTATTATGATTGAGGGAGGTAGGAATAAAAGGAGAAGCCAAGTAAGTTATATGAAATCCTTGCAAAACAGAATGATGGAATTTCACAGGAGAAATAAAGCATACTGTGGTTTAACTGGTTAATACTGTATGTGCTAGTTAACATTTGTTTGACAAGGGATTGAACACTTTGACACTTTATTTACGGGCTGAAGAACTTTTCTTTTAGCATGTTTTTCTTCATGCAATTGTTGTCATAATAATAATGTAAAAAACAGTTTAATTCTTCTATTTATGTTGTTCACTTTGATTTCTTTGCATGAACCAGCCTTTGTAAAAACATGCAGATGTTTCAGAAGCTTATAAACTATGTTTTTGCATCTGGAAGAAAAGGCGCACGGTGAAGTGCTAGCTGTAAGAAGCTTTCAGTGTAGCATAATAACAATATGAAAGAACTAGAAACAAGACAACCTATAAACCTGTTGTTCAATTGTTTTAGAAAATTGCTCAAGTTCTATCTTTGCTATTGTGTGTCTAAAGCAGGGGGGAAATTGCTGACTCTTTCTCATGCACAGCAGGTACTTCCAGCATAGAAGCAAGGATGATTGTTGCAATTTGCATCTTTTCTACAGTTTTCAGTTAGACTTTTATAACTGTTTCTTTTCTTTACATTGATTTTTTTTTAATATTTTTTTTTTGGCTTGATTCATCAATTTAATCTTTCTTATAGTACATTTCTATCTGGAAAATAAAAGGAATGCTTAAACTTGATCTTGACTGTTGATACACTTCAGTTATTTTTGTATAAACAAGTTTCCTCGTCTGTCATGCTTAATTGTCTGGTGGAATGTATCATTAGTTTGTCCACCTACTGCTATTATGAAAATAAAAGGCTTCATGTTACATGTAACAAATTGGAACAGTAAGAATCATTTAGTTATAACAAAAGCATCTTTGGAAATATTTTGTTTACAAATTTTCACATTTTTAAAAAAAGACATTTTATAAATAAAGTATTATTTTGGAATAATATCAAACATAGCAATATTATCAGGTATTGTTTCACAATAGGAAAGTTCTCTAAAAATGAATAAAGAAAATTTTGCAGAAATTATTTTGGGCCAAAATATGTGTGTGCCCTGTTTTCTACAAGTGTATATCTGGAAAATAGTTTTGAAACACAACATAACCTTTCTTGAAAAAAACCAACAACTAACCACAAAGCCAGACGGCCATTTGAAATGCAAGTTCTCACAAAAGAAATGCAGAACGGAGATTCATGTATTAAAAGGATACCGTTTCCATCAGTTTAGAGAAAGTTAATCCCTTGTAAAAGTGAGGGTTAGAGTGCTACTAGCTTGCATCAGACAGGATGTGTATCTAAACAGGAGCTAGGGCTATGCAGTGAGACATCATTGCCCATTGTGTGTGCATCAAAGTTGTCATCCCACATGTCATGGTTCTGTGCTCTGTACTTTAGAGGAAAAGCCTGTTGTTTGAGTAAGCACGTTTCATATGATAGTGTCTGTAGCAAACCAGTATTTGATGTGTCTCAGCAATTTCCTTTGTGTAGTAGAATAAAGAAGACTAAAACGAGTGAAAGCCTTTTAAGCTCTTGCCGGAGAAGCCTAAGAATCAAATTGTTCAAAGCTTACTGTTGGAACAATGCGTCCATAGTGGATTAGGAAAGAAGCACTCATTGGGCTCGGTGGTTGTAGAAGGAGAAATATTTTATACCTCTCACTGCGCTATAGTAGGCTCAGGGACATAGAAGGCCTGACTTGACTCTGCATGGTTTTATTTTACGAGTTTTGCTTTATTATAGCTCACTTCAAGTAATAGTAGAATAATCCATAAAAGCATTGGCCAAGATGAAGGCTGGTTTTCCTGAAAACTCTTTTATATTCCTTAAAATATAAAAGCAGAAATCTGAAGAGCAGTGTTTAAGTGAATAGGTTTGTTTTCAAAAATGTTTTTGAAAAAGATCCCTAGCCAATGTCAGGATTAATAGTGGGGCTTTGACATAATGTAAAGGATGGCTCTAACAAGTGTCTATTTTTCACCTTTTTTTTTTTTTCCAAATTCTTTGAAAGGAGAGCTTCTAAATTCAAACATTTGTTTGTGTCTACCTACATGACAAGTTTGATGATGTATCTGTAAAGAGTGAAAAGCTAATACATGTTGGCTTGTAAAAGTGTTTATAAAACAATTGCCATAAACATTTTTACAAGCCAGCATGTATAAGCTTTTTACAGACCTGATAGAACATATGCATCTTTGCTTCATCCACAAGATGAACTTCTTTACAAACTCAGGTTGTTAAGGCATTTACAGGGCACATGCTTGAGTTTGCCTTTCTCATCTGAATATCCCATCTGTGAAGCCTATTCTCAATTTGAAATGCCCAGAGGGTTGAATATGAGCCTATTCCACCTGTTCCTGTAATTACATAATTTTCCCGAGATTTTACTCTCATGTTGAATCTGCACATCTTTAAGTTAGAAATATACATACCTCAAAGTCCATTTTTAAAGGCAATTTTAGCCCCTAGTTTACTGCAAGATTCAAATTAAATTCTTTGTGGAGGTGTTGTGGTGTAACCTGGCAGGCAGGTAGAACAACCACACAGCTGTTTGCTCATCCTCTCCCTTCCCCCCCACCCCCGCCCTGCTTTGGGATGGGGGAGAGAGTCGAAAAGAAAAAAAAAAAAGGTAAAACTCATGGGTTGAGATAAAGACAGTTTAATAGGACAGAAAAGGAAGTTGGTGATGATGATGATGATAATAATAAAGAATATACAAAACAGGTGATATACAGCACAATTGCTCATCACCTGGAACCAATGCTCAGCTAGTTCCCAAGCTGAACTGCCTCCCAGCCAACTCCCCAGTTATGTACTGAGCATGATGTCATATGGTATGAAATATCCCTTTGGCCAGTTTGGGTAAGCAGTCTTGGCTGTGACCCCTCCCAGCTTCTTGGGCACCCCCTGCCAGTATGAGAATCTGAGAAGTCCTTGACTGTTTGGCAACAACTAAAACCAGCAGTGTGTTATCAATGATATTCTCATCCTAAGTCCAACACACAGCACTATACTAGCTGCTAGTCAGAACATTATCTCAGCCAAAACCAGGACAGCAGACTAAGAAGGTTGGAGGTTCTTTTTCATGTGTTTTATTCAACTTTCAATTTTGGAATTTCGAGGTTTTGGGGTTTTATAGATGATATAAATCTAGATATATGTGTGTGTGTGTATATAAATATATGCACCCATTAACGAGGCATTCAAGGAAGTAAAGGCAAGACTGGATATATGAGTTGTCAGGAAAAGGAGCTACTTTGGAGAATGAGTTTTACCAAAGGGTGTTCTTGCTGGTGTTTACATGTGTCAAGAGTGTCTGAAATACCTGTTACATATGATAGTTCACTTTTATGTGAGTCATTAATGGCTAGATAGTAGGTTAAATAATGAGTAAATTGTAATATACTTTGAATATCTACTTTGTGTTTATCTCAGTTAAACAAAGGGGCAACCTAACTTTATGATTGAGGATTTTTACAAATAAATTCATATGTATAACCTGAAACACTTTTATAAATTTTTACCTTAACTGTAATACAGAATATGATTTTTTAACAACACTTGATATTTTTTTTAAAGAATCAAATATTTACCAGCATTGCGATCTCACTTTCAAAATAACAATTGCTTCTTGTTAGTTTTATAAACTGTGATTATATTATGTCTTTTGTGAGAGGCTTTCATATCCTTAGTTTGTCTTTTTGGCCAAGGTGGTATTTGTCCTAATCTAGAGAGAATGGTGTTCCAATAGAAGCACACATCACTCAGACTCTCCTTACAGTTTATTTTTAGGACAGTGCCCTAGGTTCACTTGGCTATGAAAAAAATGAAAGCTTGTAAGAAGTCATCACATAGAATCAAATCGTAATTTATGGTTATATTAAAAACTCTCATTTATAATCAACAACTTCAGAGATAAAGGTAAGGAAGCTAAGCTTTAATCTTTTAATCTCCTTAATTTGTTTAGTTGCAAAATGAATAGAACCCCTTAAAAGGCAGCTTGATACATTTTTCTAAAACTTTCATTCACCATATTTCAGTCCATTTATTTTTTGTGTTGTATGCTACTTACAGTCACTAGTTATGTAATAGATTTCTAATTTATGACATACATGAAAGAAACCTAATGAATCATCATTTTATTTGGGGGTGAAGATGACTGTGCAGAAAAGGAGATGCAAGCAAAACTTTCTCTAATTTCACACTTGAAGGCATAAGGGAACTAACCTAAGGATGTCCTTAACCTGTGACAGCCATGAGTTGGCAATATTGAAATGCAAAGTAGACTGAAATTTAACATTCAATTTGGGTCCCTAAGTGGGGAAAAAACCAAAGAAAGCAAATTAAAAAACCCTCTGTTGGATTCTTCTATGCCTGGCATCTGCTTAAGGGTGAGGGGAATAGAGAGTATTACTCCCTATTACAGATGTTTTTTCCCCTTCTTTATGCAGAGGAAGCATCAGCCACCAAACATGATTTCTGCTTGAGCCCTTCCTGTTTGTGTCTGGGACGTGAAAATGAAAAATGGATAAGCAGAGCAGATAAGTTAGTATTACTTTTGATGCTGTTTGAAGTTCCTCAAAAGCTTGGAAGATGAAGGAGCAACTAGTGCTCATAATACTTTTCCAAAGGAGACTGAGGTGAGCAAGTTGCAGTGTGACCAAAACGTGATAGAGCAGGTGCAAACTTCTGCTTGGATGCCAGGGATGAGCAAAACTTGAGGATGTATTTGAACAGTTAGCTTTTGTGTAAGGTTGTGCTGAGAGCAGAGATTTAAAAAAAAAAAAAAAAAAAAAAAAGACAAATTGCAGTACATCTATGTATCATAATGCCACTTCAATACCTCTTCCTCTTGTCGATACCTTTCCAATGGCAGACTGTTGGATTTTATTATATAGCAAGTCCACACATAATTAAATTAGACAATTGGGAATTTAAAGAAGAGTTAAGAAGTATTTGTGAAGCCAGAGCTAATCCTTTGTGGTAGGTAGAGATGGACGTGGTGGCTGCTTTTAGGTCCATTCCAGTTCTTTTTCTCTGATAATATTAGTATTTTCATTATATTGTTTTCTGATCACAGAACAGTCATTTCTGACCAAACTTATAACTTGATTGAAACTAGAAAAGGATGAATTTGGCTAGCAGGGTGTAATTTCACATGTCTGATCTTTACCCAGATGACCTCTTTTATATGCAGCTGAAAGGAGCTTCCTCAAGCTAGATAAAACATGTTAGATTATACAAAACTCGATCTTTGTGGTGTATTTGTGGGGAAATCAACTACCAGCAGACAGTGCTCCATTTCTGTTGAAAAAAATGTTGCTACTGAAACAGCTGGTGTTCATAGATTCACCTACATGTGAATGCAGAAGATGGCTACTATTCTGAAACCATCTTTGGTCATTTTTGGCCAAGTAGTGATTCACTTTTCATTCTGAATATTCTTTCCATGCATGGGATTTTTCACCTGCATAGATGTAGTTACATATATTGTATTATCTATTTGTTTGAGGGGTTTTTTTGTGTGGTGTTCTGAGTTCATATACAGACCCCCATTGCAAAACTACGTGCTGAGCATATGAGGTGGCCAATTGGATGTATGACTCCTCTTCTGCTCATCTCTGCCTGTTATTCATTACACTTGGCTTCTACACAATTGGGAGGTTCTAGTCTCCAGAATTTGTATTTGCCTACCCTTCAGTACAGCTGAAATTTGTCACATAAATTTAGAAAGAGATTAAGTGAAGCAAAAGAATATTGGCAAATTGGCAGGGCTTTGCTGCTGCTTTGGCTTGTCAGTATTTTGGGATATGGAGGAAAGAGAAGAAGAAGAAAGCCAGGCAGAGACGTTGTCATTTTTCATTTATTTGCTGTGTCTGTCATTGTTTTGTGCCAGTACTGAAATACAAGTGCAAGTGTATTTCTAGACAAATGAGTATGAACACATCCATTTAGCTAGAGAAGCTTAGCTTTTTTATTTCTATTTTTTCTTTCTTACCTCTGCTAGTTAGGCTGCATTTCTTGTGTGTTTACAGTAATTTCCTGTTCTGGTTTCACGATAAAGAAGAAAAATAGATACTAAAATTGTTCACTTCCATTGGAGTAAAGCTCCTCTTTTCTTTAGATGTTAAACATTTTTGTTTTGCTTCTAAGATAGAGGGGAAGCCTGGATCACCTGAATATTTAATATGAGTGTATTTGTTCTCATGGGAAATAGAAGTAATATCAAAAGGTGTGTGCGTACATTTTACAGCAGATATTCATGAAACAGCTGATGTGGATTTTAGATGTGGATTTTATAGTGGTATAATTTATACATTTCTAATAATTTTTCCTAGTATGTATCGTGGTTAATCAGACTGCATTACATGCACTAAAAGTAAATGTGAAAACGTCTTTTCCTAAGGTGTCACTCACGTTTACATGTTCACAAACATGAGAAAATGAAAAAAACCCCAATATTTAAACTGAGAATAAGAGAAAATGGTGGAGCTGCCTCATGTCCCCTTTCCACTAGGCATAAAACTTTTAAATACACATCTTGACACTGAGCTTTAAGGAGCCTTTGACACAGCGCTGTTGAAGTATGCACTCAGCTACTGAACTGTGGGAAGAACTGGCTGTTTCCATAAGGCAAAAAAATTCTACTCCCTTCAACCATCCCTAGGGAAGAGGTGGAAAATTTTTCAAGGTCAGGAGACTAGTGTTTTGCTACTGCGTTTAAGGAAAAGCAGGATTCTGAAATATTCAAGGAAACAAAGCAGCCATACTAACGATGAGAAACATGCACACTTGTTGCTATAACCTAAGGAAAAGGAAAGACCTGAAGAACCTGCAACAAGAACACTTGTGGGTGAGGAGCCCATGCGAGGGTACATAGGAGGGAGGGTCCTGCTCTCCTAAATGGTTCAGGGCACAAAGGGAGGGTCTGTGCCGCTTCCAGTGTGTTACTTGCGTGGTCAACACTACTGAGCCTGATGTAAGGTGTGGATTGTTGTTCATAAATGTTTGAGAGAGACATGGAAAGCTGGTCCTGGTCTGAATTGAAAATAGAGGACTACACCTGTTTCAAGTTTTATTCTGATAGGCTTATCCAATCTTTTGGGACAACTTTTGCTTTCATTTTACCTATCCTTATTTTTCTACTTCCTTTTCCCTCCCCTGTTTTTTAGTAGACGTTCTCTTCTGTTTTGGCATGCATTGTTTTAGCCATCCCAGATGGTACCACAATATGATACTTCTGTTGTCAAGTCTGGGAGTGATAAATCATGTCAAAATATGGAAATAATTTTACTTATTAAAATTGAAAACTAGATGTGCTTTGAAATATTTGGTGTTAGACATATATATGAAATTTCTATATAAAATTTTTGGTTCAGCTGTTATTTTGGATTTATTTAGAACAGGCAAACAGAAAACACGATCTATTTAAGTAATGTACCAACATCATAAACAGCTATGTTATTTCTCTTAATTGCTTTATGGGTGAGATTATGGCCTTTGGAGGGCAATTCAATATCATGAGCACTTGGGAATTACACTTGGTCTGTGAGCTCTAGACCTGCCTACCCCATCACAGTATTTTTAGGCATCTGCCCCCAGAATGGCACTTGGAGTCTGAGGCTAGGTGTTTAGGCTCTCTCTCCAGTGCCTGTGGCCAGCACAGGATCCACCGACACCTGAGTTCTGAACTGTCTAATCCTGCTGAGGAGGAATGCTGAGAGCACAGGGAACCATAGATGCCGCCCCTTTTTTGAGTTAGGCACCTGAATGGAGTTTGACAATAGGAATTCTTTTCTACATCACCCGTACGTGACAGGCTTCCGTTGTGAGTCAGTTGCATCTAAAATGTATGTGAAGCTCTTTCTGTCATGATTTCGAAACCAAAATAGCAGTACGAAGATGAAGACTGCTTGTACCACTATTGTGCATTCTTAAGCAAGGTTTCATTGCTGACTGAATGTCGGTTGGCCTATTACAGAATGAGCCTTGTTACAAGTTTATTTGCTATGTGTTTATTTGCTATATGTTTGGGTTTTTTTCCTTTTTTCCTTTTTTCCTTTTTTTTTTTCTTCTGATTTCAATACTAGCTTCTCTAGTCAGTACTTCTGGATTTCACATGTTTGCTCTAGTGCCTGGAAAACTATTTATTTTCTTCTCTAAATCTGTAAAATAATTCTATGATGTGATGATGGTTGCTATACTGACTTTTCAAACGAACAAAATAGCAAAATAAAAAGAACAGATCACTTCAAAATTATGGGAAAATAGAAACCATAGTGTCTGTACTTGGGCACGTTCATATATCTTGAGATATTAATGGTAATTGAGCTTGACATAAATAATAACAAGAATATGGTTCAAAGAAAGCAAATGAATTAATACAAAAGGAGTTTGATTAAAGGTTAATATTCATACCTGCAATTCTGTATATATTCAATTTTGAAAACTACTTCCTTGATGAAAACCTATTAGTCTTTTTTCTAGGGTACACTTACTATTGTAATAATCAGAAATAGTCAGTCGCAAAACTGTTTGTGTTTTGGTTTAGGTTTTAAATTGACTGATTCAGTTAGGTTTATTAAAAGGCAAATGAAAGACCTGAGAAAATCTCAGACTTCCATATTTATGTGAGTACCCAGGATGAAGCAACATTATGGAAATCAATTCTAGGAAAATCAGTAACTGGGACAGAAGAAAAACAAATTTCTGTTAATTATTAGTTAAATAACAATTTCATTGTGGCATTGCCCATTTTTATGTGGTATATAATTCAGTTCCTTAATGCTTTAGTCTCTAAATGAAACCAAAGCTGAGTATGATTTTTCAGAATTTCAAAATCATCTTGGATATAAATTGATTTGCTAGTAAATATTTCTCATTTGTGGGGGGGGGAGTTAAATCACTCTTTTCCACTGTTTTGGAAAAAAATACAGATTTATGCTATTATATTTTTATTGCATCTGGAGATTTTAAATTGAGCATTTGGAAATAAATGCTGTGTCTGGTACTTGCACTTCACATTGGTTTCTGTTAATTACATTTAAATATGAATGAGAGAATGCATTCATTCTAAAGCCACATTGAGTGGAAAATGTAGTAGCTGCCCAGTATTTGTATGTCCCATTGCTTTTAGGATATCTGTCAGTAGAAATTCTGCTTATAAGGGTTATATAGCCTTAGGCCCACAAACTCTGAGTCTTTGCCTTGATATTTTGAGAGTTCTGGCCAGTGGTTCTGTGCCTCTTCACACTCATCTCAGGGAGATGAAATGATGAAAGGTCAAACTGTTCTTTACTTTTTTCCCCTGCCCTATTACTGTGAGATGAAAACAAGATCTATTGAAGGGAGAAACTTTGTGGGAAGTGGAACTGTGGAAGCTTGTCTGCATGAATGTTCAGACTTTTGCACACATTTTAATTTCCATTGATGAGATCACAGAATGGCCTGGGTTGGAACGACCTCATCTACTTCCAACCCCCCTGCCACAGGCAGGGACCCCCTCCACTAGACCAGGTTGCCAAAAGCCCCATCCAACCTGGCCTTGAACACTGCCAGGGAGGGGGCAGCCACAGCTTCTCTGGGCAACCTGTTCCAGTGCCTCACCACCCTCACAGGAAAGAATTTCTTCCTAATATCTAATCTAAATCTACTTTCCTTCAGCTTAAACCCATTACCCCTCATCCTATCACTCCATGCCCTTGTAAACAGTCCCTCTCCAGCTTTCTCGTAGGCCCTCTTCAGGTACTGGAAGGCTGCAATAAGGTCTCCCTGGGGCTTTCTCTTCTCCAGGGTGAACAATCCCAGCTCTCTCAGCCTGTCCTCACAGGAGAGGTGCTCCAGCCCTCTGATGAGCTTCAGGTGTACTCCAGGTGAAGTCTCACAAGAGCAGAGTAGAGGGGGAGCATCACTTCCCTCATCCTGCTGGTCATGCTTTTGATGCAGCCTGGGATACAATTGGCTTTCTGGGCTGCAAGTGCACAGTGAGATGAAAACTTCCTCAGTGAAACTTTTTCTGACTCCTAGATACATGGTTATTTTTTGTTATTCCAGTATAATTTTGCATACTGTTTTGTCTGAATACCTGGGCAATTAACAAAAAAGAGAAAAAAAAAATCTGAATTAAGTTTTATGCTCTCAAAACACAGAAAACCTTTTGCAATTGAATTTTTTCTTACTTGACTTAGTCTAGGATTTATTAATGAAGCTTTTATAATATGACAGGATGGATCTGAAGGAACAATAATGCTGAAAGTTCATAGAAGATCAAAAATATGTCATCATATATTTATGAAGACTGCTCTAGGCATGATTCCACAGCCTTTTCTCACACAGCTGTCAGTAGTGTTACTTGTAGAGTATTGTGCTACTCAGCATGAGAAAATAAAGCTGTATGAGTAGTACTTAACCCTGCATATGCTTTGACAAATAAAAGCTGAATGCAGAATTTCACATGCTAATGTGTATGTTCCTCTGTAAACTGACTTTTTTTTACATAATATGTTCCATACTGATGAACAGGAAGTGAAGTGAAGGCATCAGGAGACCTGCATGGATGCACAAGGAGCTCCCAACTAAACTCAAGCTGTAAAAAGGAAGCATGCAAATGGTGGAAGCAGGGACAGGTGACCCAGGAGGAATATAGAGACACTGTCCAAGCAGGCCGGGGTGGATGGTGAAATCCGAGGCACATATGGAGTTGAATCTGGTGAGGGATGGGAAGGGCAACAAGAACATTATTTTAAAAGAAATTAATCAGATAAGACCTAACTGCTGTCATGTTTCTCTAAGTTATATTCAGATTATACACTCTTTTAATACTCCAGCTATTCAGTAAAGGAGGCTGAGAAAGAAAGTTGAAGCTTGGGAACTGATGCATGAAAAATCACGTCCAAATAATCTACAAAAGGAGGCTTGCTTTGTAAACCAAGAATATTATTTTACTAAAATTTGTAGTTTCATTGATTTTTCTGTTCCACACCCAGCTATGACGCACAAAAGGAAGAGCTGCTTTCATTTTTAATTGGAATTTTATTTCTATAAAATTACATCTAAAACTTATTAGTTATTCATTGTATGATTGCATTTCATGTAGGTGCACATTAACATAAAGAAATAAGGAATGATAAATTGACCCAGGCAAATATTGAACAAATATTTGTCTTGTCATCACCAAATTTGTCAAAACTTCGTTAACAACTGTGATCAAATAATGGGTAGTGTGATGAAAAGCTGGTTTCTAGAAGGAACATTCTCACTAGGTTTTGTAAGCTGCACTGAATAACTAGACAGGATGGAACGGAGGAAAAGAATGAATTACTGTGAATGAATCTGATCAGACTGAGGCACTGTAAATGCGTTTTAGAGTTGATGCAATGTACAAAACTTGTGGACAGCGCAGTGCTATGGAAGGCCTGTCTCTGCTAATCAGCCTTGTCTATTGGGAAGGAAAACGCATCTTTTAGCCTGAGAACAGAGTCATACTAGGGCAAATGCACCTTGCAGATGGAGTCAAAGGAGATCATAGAAGGAAAAGTTCCTTGTTTACTTCAGGTAAGTAAAAATGTATTATTTGGGGTTTTTATCTGTGAAGAAGTAATATTTACCAGACTTTCCCAGAACAGCAGGTACATTTGCAGTGCAGAACATAACAGAAAGCATCTTGGAGTCCTTGCTGGGAGAACCAGCCATGCATAAACTCTCTGCTGCTTCTAAATGGCCAGCTGAAGGAAAAATACTAGAAAGCTGGAGGTAACTTTTTCCAAACAATGTACAAATTCAGTCTGGTTTATGTAGCAAATCAGAGTCAAACAGATGAAAGAGCTTTAGTCACTGTAGCCCAGAAAATGGAATTCTGGAGGATAAAATCTGAGGAGAAAAGAGGATTAAAACCAGTAGTTTCTTCAAGAAGAACATCTGGTCTGGCTGAATCCATTGCATGAAAAGCAGCCCTTTAAAAATGGCCACAAAACAGTTACAAAACTGGAGTATCTCTGTAAGCCAGCCAACATGAGAAAAACCTGAGAGACAAAACCCACCCAAGCACCGTGGCAGAGAAAGCTCATGGAGTGCAGGAGCAGGTTGGAGGCAGTGAAAGCGTACGATGAACAGACTGAAGGAGAAAGGCTAACGCTGTGTTTACCAGGCTGATATGCATAATTTTCAGCCAAAATTCTTACAGAACAGGTGGTTGAGACTCTCCAGATGCACATCTCTACAAAGATCTGCAAATGGCTGTGCAGATCCTGGTGCAGTCATTCAAGTTTCCTGGCTGAAACATAGTCTGCCAAGAGCTGAGCAAAGCCCAGAGACTGTCTGAAGTTATTTAGAACTCCTAAATTGGCATGTTGTACCTTTCATCTGGGATCACACAGCCCAAGACAATCACTCTGTTACCTGTAGCTGGCCTCTCAAATGATACAAGACTGTTACAGACAGTGAAATGGAGTACTTAAATAAAAATACCTTTAGTACCAAAAGTAGGAAAGGGCAAACTGAAACAAAGAGCATCTGAATCAAGTGATTCCTAGATTGCTCTTCCTGTAGGAAAAAACCTGGATTTTCTCATGTATAATAGACTTAGTGCAGCAGATAAGCTTACTTGCGCTTCTTTTGCAGGGTAAGATGTAGCAGGCAGGTATCAAACCCCATTTTTAGAAGTTGGGGTCTAAATTGGAACCTATTTTGGGGCCACTATTCAATAGCAAAATGTAACTAAAAGTAAAATGAAGAGAAATTAATTTGAAGACTGCACCGTATCAAACAGTCTCATTCCCAGAAATGGCAACGCTTCTGAGATAAAACAGGATCAAGCTTGCCAGTGAAAATATATAATGGATTGGAATATTAGAAGAGCTTAACTACTTTTCTGTCTCATTCAGAGGTAGTTTGTCATATCCGTGATAAATGTTTTTGATTGTTGATGTGAAGTGGAACATCTCAAAGAGGCAAGTGAGAGCTGGAAAGTGAAATAGAGTTAATAGTCTAACAGCTAGCATACTGCCTTTGAGTGTAAGAGACTGGCTCATGTCTTTATTTGGCATCTGATTCACAGCATGGGTTTGGACATGTATCTTCTGTTGCTTAATTGAGTTTCCTAAACAGTAGGATTCGGAAGACTCTTTGGTTTTTCTCATTTTGCGGATATTTAATTCAAACTCAAAGAAGCTTTTCTAGTAAAGTTGTAGTGAAACGTGGAGAAGGTTTTGGGAGCAGTGGTGATGGGTAGATTTTTTTTTATTTTTGATTTTTGGTGTCAGATCAACACTTTCCATGAACATCTTTGTTACTGTTGTTGGAAAAGTCCTGGCCAGATTTAATGTATTTGTGTGGTATAAAATCATGGCTTTAAGGGAGGGGAAGCCTGCAGGACTTCTCAGATGTGACTGCGGCATGCTTCTGGGACCACAGGCTGGAGTGCAGTTAGCACTGGCTAGAGTTTTTTATCCTAACTTCCATGTGATGTAGCTGAATTTTGTAACTCTTCAGGTCTCTCATTTAGTTTATGTCTATTTTGAATAATTGATACATGAATGGGTGGGTGGGTTTGAATAATGCTGCTGTGCTACCCTCACAGTACAGCGTAGACCTTTCCAGAAGTGCTGTAGTGGTTGTGCGCATTATGTGGCATACCTGAGGTGTATTAATCTGATCAGTGTGTGGATTGAAGATAGCAGCAGCTGTAGAAGCGTGGACTTCTACACAGACCATGCAACAGACTTCCTAATATCATGGGACAGGAGTAGCAGATGTTTGTGTTAATTGAAGCGTGTTGAGATATCTTTTCTCTCACCTGTTGTGGTATAGACATTGCTTTAAAATGCCTGTTGAACAGACAATGTAATTACTATGTGGAAGTTTAAAAATACTGTAATTACTGATTCTGATGTTAATGCACTGTTAGGATGGCCATGGGAATATTTGTTATAAGTCCTTCTTCCTGCTAGAATTTGTTTTCCCTCCTGTTTCGTTTTCAGAAGAGGAGGACAAAGGCAAATTCTGCCACATAGGCTTCAGAGCAGTCACACTATGTTTGGTATGAGTCACAGCAAAAAAAAGGAGCATTTAGATCTGCTTTTTCTTATCTTGAAAGTAAATGGACTATTATAGATTCCTACAGCAAGTTTTAGAGAAGGAGATTGACTTTTTTTGCCTTTGCTTGATTAGCAGAGACGGCTGCAATGTGCCTTAGATTTTGAAGAGTGTTTAATTCTTCAGGACAGTGGAAAGCGAGGCCCTCACAGGGAGACTGTTTGGTTCCTCATATAAGTTCTGCTGCTATTGCTGTCATTGCTACTAGGTCAATTGGATTAGAAAAATAAGCTTCTCCTTGAAGAAATAACTCAGACAGTGGCAATGCGCGCCTGTTTTTCTCCCATGTATGCATTATGCAAGCAAAAATGCCACCCTTACAGGCTCCATCTAGGATATATTCTTCCCTTCCTGTGCCTTATTGCTAGTACCAGCAGTCTGTTAGTTTGAATTGCATACTTGGTAATACTCAGAGAATCCTGCAAATAGCTTATAAAAATGAGCTGATTGAATGGAAATCTGATTAATAATCCTGTTGTTGGACAAAGAGAAAGCAGAGCTGAGGTTGCTCTTTCATGATGGTGTCAAGTCTGCAGGACTGTCTGGTGTAAGAAGAATGAAAACATATTAGTTTTGGAGAACAGATGAGGATCTGAATACACACGAGCAATTGATTTATGAACAGATTAATGCTGGGCGTAGGTTGCTGCTTTTAATAGGCATAGCTAGTTATGTCTTGACATGCTTTAGTATCTACCTAATGACTAGAAGAAATTTTTGACACTTTTACTTCTTTCAAGAGGCTTTTAGCATTGTTTTACAGGACTTGAGGATCAATACTTATATAAACGGAAGCTTTTCAGCTCTCCCCAGGGATAACTATTACCTTTCAGAAGAGAAGGCATGTAACATTGTTCATATGGGAGCATCCTCCACACATAAGTCAGTAGCAGCCTTAATGTTTACTGTCTGTACAAATTCTCTATCTAGTGTAAGTTATTACTTTTTCTGGGTAGAAAGTATGAGACGTCTAATGCCATTTCTGGAATGCTTATCACTCTTGCCAGTACAGGCCTTTTTGAATATCATGGTTGATTTTGATGTAGTCTTATACAAGGAATTTTAACAATATTGCTTTCCTGCCTCCTCAAGCTTAAAATAATAATAATAATACTTATTGATATTACTAAAAATAATTTTTAAAAATGCTATAATCTCTCTTCTTGAAGTTCTGTCCAGAATGATTCTTGGTGTCCACATGTTCTTATATTGTAAGACTGAGTTATTTGTCCAGCCCTAGTCTTGCCATTTTAAACTCTGACTAAATATAGGACTTCAAGTGAGCACAGAGGATGTATGTTCTGGGCTTAGGAGACAGAGATCTCAGAAGTTTAACTCTTAAATAGATGAGGGAAAATGTAATACTGAGAAGAAGCTTATGTACTACTTACTGTACTGGTTGTAGAGAAGACTCTGTGATAGGACTTATTTCTTGAAGAGACATAGAGTCATGTAGTTATGAACAGATGTCATAACATGCACCAGAGCAGAGCAGCAAATGTATTTTACCCATGAAAGAGGAAAGTGTTAAAAACTGTTAAGGAAGAGGAGAGCAGGCAGGTTGCATTAAAAGTAGTTGGCCAGAAACTACTATGAAAGAACTGCATCAAATGTGAGCAGGACTATAGCTTTTTACTGACTTAGTTATGTTAAAAACAAGTTGTGAAAAGACAATTTTGGTCTGTTTACAGAACTTTCTGATATGCATATTGAAAAATCCTTATTGGTGTTATTTAATGACAGTCTGGGTTGTGTCCTTACTATTAGGATAGAGGAAAGTGCAAGCATGATGAGGATGGAGAAGAGAGTTAATTAGAGTAATGACTGTATTGACAAGGTGACAATGTCAGAAGTTCATACACCGTGGAAAAATGTGTCTTATTGTAAACTCTTTATATGCCTGTACCTACTGTAAATTCATTGTGAAACTATAGCATGCATAAGTGGCAAGGATTCCAAGCAGAAGGTGGAATGGTGGATACCAGAAACCGCATTAAATTTGGGAACCTTTGCCTAATTTCTGCTTGTAGAGGAAATAGAGAATTAGAGGGGGAAAGTACAAAACTTGTATGCAATACATGTGCCTGGTTTTACATTGTAATTCAGTAATTAAGTCTAGCAATTTAAAAACAAAAAATCCCACAAAGTTGACATTTAAAACCTGTTTTTACAAAAAAAAAACCTTAAATAATGATAGTAATCTGGTAAGGCTTCTCAGCACAGATTTACATGTAAACTTAGCAGCAAAGAAATCAACATAGGCAATATTTATGTACCTATATTTCTAGAATTTTTCGATGTAGTTCAAGATTAATTATTTCTGCTCAATGTTCACCATTTCTAATGTTAAGGAAAATTCCATTCAAGAAACCCTCTTTCTTCAGTTTAAGAATATCCAATGTTTCCATATACCCGAGGTGAATGTTTCACTTCTTACATTACAGTAAGATCTTTCGAGTTTTTGACAGTGTGGAGAAGTTGAAACCATTGGTGAGAAGAAGACTTCACAGTCAGAGTACTAAGTCCAAATCTTAACAAGAATTATAAAATGAGTATAATGAGTGTTCTGCAGTGTATATTAATATCAGCAAACTTTCCACAGATATCCATAGATTTATATGATACCGTATTTGCTATATGTCTGTCCTTCTCACTTGCTTGACTTTCCATGTGTGCAGGATGGCTGTAGAGGGGCACTCATTATAGTTTCAAGGTTGCTTATGAAATCTGTCTGCTCAGGTTCTAGACCATTTATTTTATGGAATGGTAGCATAAGAATACATCAACCTGCATTATCAGCTGCACCTGTTATAACAAGGTCTTTAGGATACAGTGTTCAGACAGCTTGGTTTTGAGTTTAAATTCTGAAAGTTTGAATCACAAAATATTATATCCCATAGACCTTTTTAAGTTCAATAAATGGGGAATTTATGGCTCCCTGAATGTTAGTTAAAGTCTAGAGACAAATTCTCTGTTCTCCTATTTGAAACCTATAATACCCTGACAGTGTGGATAGTAAAGATTAGAGGAATGGTGATGACAGTATTCAAATGTTAAACTTTTTATTCAACAGCTGGGTAGCCTTGTAGGAGCTTGCCACATGCCACTGCCTTCCCTTCTTTCCACTGTTCATTAAAATAATTTGCAACATATGAATGGTTAACTTGAGAACATAAAAGTGTACTTATCTTTTTCACAAACTTCAGTCTTCAATGATACACCAAGCATGTGGAGGAAGAGAAGGTTATCAGGAGTGGTCAACGTGAATTCACCATGGGCAATCATGCCTGACCAATCTGGTAGCCTTCTGTGATGGCATGACTGGCTGGGTAGATGAGCGGAGAGCAGCAGATGTTGTCTGCTTCAGCAAGGCTTTTGACACCGTCTCCCATAACATCCTCAAAGACAAGCTTAGGAAGTGTAGGTCACATTAGTGGACACTGAGGTGGATTGAGAACTGGCTGAATGGCAGAGCTCAGAGGGCTGTGATAAATGGCACAGACTCTAGTTGGAGGCCTGTAGCTAGTGGTGTGCCCCTAAGGTTAGTACTGGGTCTGGTCTTATTCAACATATTCATCAATGACCTGGATGAGGGGACAGAGCGTACCCTCAGCAAGTTTGCTGATGATAGAAAACTGGGAGGAGTGGCCGACACACCAGAAGACTGTGCTGCCATTTGGTGAGACCTGGATAGACCAGAGAGTTGGTCAGAGAGGAACCGTATGAAGTTCAACAAAGGAAAGTGTAAGGCCCTGCACCTGGAGAGGAATAACTAACTAGTACAGGTTAGAGGTTGACCTGCTGGGAAGCAGCTCTGCGGAGAAGGACCTGGGCGTCCTGGTGGACAACAAGGTCTGCATGAGCCAGCAGTGTGCCCTCGTGGCCAAGAAGGGCAATGGTATCCTGGGGGGCATTAAGAAGAGCGTGGCCAGCAGGTCGAGGGAGGTTATCCTCCCCCTCTCCTCTGCCCCGGTGAGGCCACATCTGCAATATTGTGTTCAGTTCTGGGCTCCCCAGTTCAAGAAAGACAGGGAACTACTGGAGAGAGTCCAGTGGAGGGCTACAAAGATGATTAGGGGACTGGAGCATCTCTTGTGTGAGGGAAGGCTGAGAGAGCTGGGTCTGTTTAGCCTGGAGAAGAGAAGACTGAAAGAGAGATCTCATCATTGCCTATAAATACCTGAAGAGTGGATGTCTAGAGGAAGGGGCCAGACTCTTCTCGATGGTGACCAGAGTGACAGGACAGGGGGCAATGGGCACAGACTGGAACACAGGAAGTTCCATCTCAACATGAGAAAAACCCTCTTTACTCTGAGGGTGACTGAGCACTGGAACAGGCTGCCCAGAGAGGTTGCGGAGTCTCTTTCTCTAGAGATATTCCAAACCCGCCTGGATATGATCCTGTGCAACCTGCTGTAGGTGATCCTACTTTAGCAGAGGGGTTGGACTAGGTGATCGCCAGAGGTCCCTTCCAACCCCTACCATTCTGTGATTCTATGATACTGAAGGTTTGAGCATGTAATCCTGACTTGGGGAGAATTCACATTTATGTCAAAAGGCTTTACATCTGCCACATCAAGAAGTCTGGCTACTCTGCTGCCAGAGAGACATATAAAAACCAGCCTTATTTTGGATGTCTTTGCCTTATCATTTGGCATTTCCAGATTCATAGAATCCTAAATCCATTGTTAGGCATTGAAGAAGTAGCACTCAATATGCTGAGTAGTTAGTTCGTCTCTGTTACATGCAGTAGGAGTTGTGAGGCATGATGTCTTTTTTCTGAAGTCAATTTAAATACTTAAATACGGATACGTTGTGATGGCTTCTCTTTATCTCTGTCCCTCTTATCTGCAAGTTGAGGCTGCATCCATCCAAACAGTAGTTTCCTAATTTTGAGTGTCTGAGCCTCAGTTTCCTCAGGCCTAAAAACTTTCTCTAAAGGACTACCAAAAGTTTTCAAAAGAATAAGTAAATAAAACTCCTCATGGGTGATGAGAATGATGATAGTGCCAGTCTGACAGATCCTCAAGTGGCCAAGCTGCTCAGGTTGACAGTGCGATCTGATTTAATTGGGGATGGCAGTGTTCCTCTCCATCCTCTCTTTGTGGCTGAGCACTGCCTTCCTCTCTCACTCACTGGTCTCACACTTCTGGTCTGTAAGGAAAAGGTGAGTGTTTTTAGGCCATTTTAGTTGACATAACCAGCTCACTGTACGACCATGCAAATGTGATGGCACAGAGGAGGAGGCAGGAATTTGTGGTCAGGAGCAAGGTAAGTTTGAAGTGAAGGGGAGCACTGAAAGGACTCACTGGGATTACCTGAAGGGGTCATGGAACCACAGCACTCTCATCCCAGCGTGGAACTGGGAATGGAGAGGGGAACCCACTCTTCAGATCACCAACTTATTACTAGACATAAACTCATCCACATAAAACCAAACCAAAACCAAAAGCCCCACCTGTTATTTGCTTTGACTAGTCCTTTTTGTCTGTTTCTATTTATTGAAAAGCGGAAGAGGAGAGCGCTGTGATTTATATATGGGTAGTATGTAAAAATACAGTGGTTGTGAATGTACCTGTTGTTAAAGAAAACCAACAAAACCAAACCCCATGAAGAATCCAAAACATCTTAAGAATACTTACACTTTTAAAATGCAATTTAAAAAAAAATATCTGAATTTGTGATCTGCAACTGGTAGGGATGGGTACATCAGCTTGGGAAGTAGTAGTACAACAGTACTCCCCTGCCATTCAGTTGCTCTTTTCAAGTGCTGCTGCTAGAGATTACAGCACAGCCTGAAAAGGCCAAAGGCTTGGACAGTTTAGAGCTTGAGGGAGAATAAATGGAATTGTTTTTTCTTTACTTTTAAGATTCCAAACCCCTAGTATCACTTTTCCTCTTGAACTGTTATCTCCTTGAAGGCATTTTTTCCTCTGCCATTTTGTATAATCTATGTCTCAGGATGAAGCTGGACTGAAAAATCATACTAAAATAGCTAGTAACTAAATCATACTAAAATAGCTAATAACTTTGTTTGAAAACCTATTCTGCAAGTTCATAAATCTCTTTTTTTCTTCTTGTCTTCCTTCAAACTGAAGTTCCTAAATTACCTTGGAAGTTTCAGAATTTAATTACATTGAGCTATCTTGCTCTCCCAATAATGTATCATGGAATGGTTTGGGTTGGAAGGTACCTTAAATATCACCTAGTTCCAACCCCCCTGCCATGGGCAGGGACACCCTCCACTAGACCAGGTTACCCAAAGCCCCGTCCAACCTGGCCTTGAACACTTCCAGGGAGGGGGCAGCCACAGCCTCTCTGGGCAACCTGTTCCAGTGCCTCACCACCCTCACAGGAAAGAATTTCTTCCTAATGTCTAATCTAAGTCTCCCCTCCTTAAGCTTAAGGCCATTAGTGCTTGTCCTATCACTCCATGCCCTTGTGAACAGTCCCTCTCCAACTTTCTTGGGGTCAAGATGTCATCAGCAAACTTGTTGAGAGTGCACTTGATCCCACTGTCCATGTCGCTGACAAAGATGTTAAACAGTGCCGGTCCCAGTACCAGCCCCTGAGGAACACCACTCGTCACTGGTCTCCACTTGGACATTGAGCTGTTGACCACAACTCTTTGAGTGCGACCATCCAGCCAATTCTTTATCTACCAAGTGGTCCATCCATTGAATCCATGTGTCTCCAATTTAGGGACAAGGATGTAGAAAAGGGATAAGGAAATTAAAAAAATCAGAAAGCAAAACCAACTCCAAATAAAGCTCATAGGCTCAGTAGAGGAAAAGCCTCTCTTAGTAAGTTGATAATGTTGGGCAGTTTTGCAATGAGGTGCTGATATCCACACAGGGCTGTAATGTAAGTGTCCCAAATCTTTGTTAAAGTAGGTAGGTTTTTTGGTACGATGGATGGCACTTCTCATCAGGTGAGTTGTATGCTATGGAGCTGCATTTATCTGGAGATTCTCAAAATACCATGTGGCCATTATGCTGATGAAAAATGTATTGATAGTATGGGATTTTATAAATACAGAACTGAGGAGCAATGTCTGAAATCATGGTTTCGAAAGTGTTAAAGGAAAATCAATGAGTAAAGTCACTGTATGCAGATAGCACACATTTTCAAAATAGGTATTTAATTTCCACCCACTCTCCTGCATTTTTGGGACGGATTCCCATCTGCTCCCCATGCTGCAATGTTTAAACAGTGTCTCTCAGGCTATTCAAATTGTATTTTCATATACTAACTGTAAGGTAAGGTGCTGTCTGTTGTTTAAAATTACACTATGCCTCAATATTTTATGTTGAATGGCTAACACAGAAGCTGGATAGACACCTAGGAAAATAGTTTTATGATTAAAAAAACAGTTGCAGCTGGTCCTTGGCAAGTTCCTCTGTCATTTTTATTGGCAGAAGTTGAAGCTACGTGGATCTTTGTCCTGTGCCTAGGAAGCTGAGTGGAGCTCTGGCTGCCACTAACCTCAGTTCAGCCCTACTACTTTTGTTTCAAAGACCTGCCTGGCAGACTTCGGCCTGATAACAAACTCAGTCCAGTGTGCTCCTTGTGAGAAACTGACTTCATCACAGCAGCATGTTTCTCTCTTAAAATCTGTATCCTGGCTTTCAGTATCACAACATCTCAAATAGAAAGCAAATAGTAACTTGGCTTAAGCAAGTGTCCTGATGCCAAAAGCCACCATCAAAAAACCCGAAACAAATAAAAAATTTAAAACCAAAATGCCACGTTACATAGTGTATGACTAAACTAAATCTGAATAACATGCCTTTATTTCAAAATTAGGACTGCTTTTTGAGCATCTTAGCTGGAAGTCTGGAACTATTGCAGTAAAAAACAGTACTCATGTGAGACTTGGACAGAGCACTACAGTATTGTATCACTGTATCAGATGTGCAGAGCTACTGATCAGCAGAGTAGTAGAGATAGGGTTTTTTTATTTATGTTTGTGCCTATTCATGTGGGAAAAACTCATCAGGTGTAGTTTTTCCAACTGAAATACTTAAGTTTAAAGCTGAAGCAATGTACTGTTTTCTTTGATATTTATTTGGGCAAGTAGTCATTCATCCAATTTCATGTTATTTTAATTGTCTCAGTTTACATTGACATTATTAACAATGCCACATAATGTGATTTGGGGTAATGTTGTTAAAGAAAGAAAAGGGGGAAGACCTACTTATGTTATAAAACCAGCATGCTTGTCCCAAGCAGTGTTATAACCACAGTTCAAAATTGTGCTGTGTATCTCTTTCAGTTTCCTTGTGAGTCTCCCCCCTTGAGGCTTTCTCTCAGTGACAGGCATGGCATCTCTTACCAGAATCAGAGTGACGAACCACTCATGTTTGTTCTTTGGGACAGAGAGAAATCCCACCTGTGTTTGGTATTATGTATGCCTTTATCTTGAATGGAAGACTAATAGACGACTGAAGCTATTCAGAAACAACATCTCTAAAGTGAAATGTTTGTTTAACCCTATTTCTAAACTTACAAAGCAGAGTTAAGGCTAAAACCAGTAAAAAAGCATTTATTTATGTATCACTTCTAATCATAACCGTAGTCTTTCTCTGTATCTATTTGATTGTTCCCTTTGCTCCAGCTAATTTCCAGTTGCAGATTATCCGGATTCCTGAGTGGTCTCTGAATCTGTATGTCTCCTGCCTTGCCTTTTAGTTCTTGCTGACTCCAAGCAGTCTCCAGTTTTCCACTTGTCTGTCTGCCTGTCTTAAGACTAGAGGATTCATTATTTTCAGTAGGGTTCCCAAATCCAGGGCTTAGCCTTGAAAACGATAAATCATTCTCTGCCTGACTGTAAATGGGTAACGGATATTTTCCAATAAGTGTTCCCTTTATTTTTAAGCTGGAGTCTCTGTCTATATTTTTTTACTCCTTGCTTGTTCTCTTTTTTTCACCTCTTTTGTCATGGGCAAACACTTGGGTGTTCGTAAAAGAAGCTTTCTGAAAATTGTGGAGCTTAGCTTAAATTCAAACATGATGGTCATAGGACCCTCAGGATAGGGAGGAGACTATTGGAAGCTGGAGATAAATAGTTGACAGGCAATGATAGACAGGTTCAGAACTGGATGAAGACTTAACCTGATAGTTTTTGAGGATAGGTGAGAATTTTGGTGAGCTGTTTTAGCCAAAGTAAGGGAATATGGGATTATTTTACAGAATCTCAGCATATTTTAACATATTTTGAATGAAGCTTTTTAAAATTTTCTGCTGGAATTGTTTGGTTTTGTGTAGGCTTTGGTTTATACTAAGAAGGAAAACAGCTTTAGAAACCCAAACAAGGAATAGTCTAAACATTTTGGATTAAATGAAACATTCAGTTGATATTGAATTATTTAGAAGAATGAACAAGAAAATTTTCTGTATTTGTTTTGGCAGACAAACTGAAATATCCATTGGTTTTTTACAGCTCTGTCTGGAACCTTGTCCTGCTGGCCATTACAGTGTTGTTCTGGCAAGTAGAAATGCTTTGATCAGGACAGGGAGAGCATTGATATAGATTTTAGATAGACATTGATAGACTTAGATAGATGTAAGCTTTCAGGTAAAAATTGGTATGCACAACTGCGACTAAATTGGCTCATAAATGTCAGCTGGATAAAAAAGCTCTGAAACTATTGAAAAGTTGGATTTATAATTCTGTTTGGACTTCCAAATGCTAACTTCTATTTCACTGTGAGACTTTTTAGACATTTATTCCCTCTACTTTCTGAGCTTGGATTTGCTAACATCACAATTTGATGATGTTTTGATCTTCAAAATGTACCTCAGACCCAAATCCTTTCCTTTTTTATTTGGTGGGTGCTTTGAAAGGTGGGACATCATTTTCATTATTCCTTGTGAGAAATTCAAAGCTCTGACTTTGTCATCTATGTGACACAAAGTCCCTGCTGCAGGCAGAATGGTGCTTCTGCCTGGCAGGTCCATAACTAGTTGCATGAGAAAGTGAACCTATTTATAATATGGAATGAGGACAAGGCACAGCAAAGGCTTAAACAGAAGCAACACAGTGATGTGATTCCTGGACTGGTGCCATCTAAGTGGAACCAGGTGGCTAGCACTTCAATGCAATCAATGCAGTGCCAAGTTACTCAAACACCAGACAGTGAATACCAAAACCAGAAGGCTCTGTTACTGATTTGAAATAGCTGCTTTTTTTTTTTTTTTTTTTTTTTTTTTTTTTTTTTTTTGTGAAAGTAATGTATCTAGGTTTTTACTACAGATCAGATAAAATTTGTATGGCAAGTAGAAATGGATGTAGATGGAGGTGCATGGATGAGCAGGGAGCTCCTAACTTGAACTCTGAAGACATAAAACCAAAAAGGTGAAAGAAGGGGCAGGTGACCCAGGATGAGTGTAGAGTGGCTGTCTGTTCTTGCAGGGATAGGCTTAAGAAAGCCAGGGTTGACCTTGAGTTGAATCTGAGAAGGGATGTGAAGAGCAACAAAGGATTCTACAAGTACCTCAGCAGCAAAAGTGGGGCAAATGTGGGCCTGCTGCTGAATGGACTGGGGAAAGTGGTGACAAATGACATGGCAAAGGTCAAGGTACTCAGTGCTGCCTTTACCTCAGGTTTTGCCAGTAAGACCAGCCTTCAGGAATCCCTGGGCCCTGAGAACCATGGGAAAGTCTTCTCTCTTCCTTTGATGCTGTCTTTTGTGTCTTACTGTCCTTGTGGGGCAGCATCCAAGACATGTCACCCTTTTTCCCTCCTCCAAACATCAGTCTGCTCCAACCAGATCTAAATGTCAGCAGTGGATGCATATTACATTTCCCTGGCTTCTCCTAGCAGGAGTGGCAAACTAAAAAAGGCCAGTGCAGATAGCAAGAATGTGTTTATTTCACGAGCACCGGCATGGACACAGAGCGTAGCCAGGCAACAAGAAAACAGGACTTTCGTTTATCAGACAGGATGCAGAACAATCTCTAGACACTCTTCCCTCTGCTTTGTATCAGGGAAAGCAATTTGAAAAAGGAAATGTGCAGAATATGCAAAATTTTGCACAAGGGAAATTTCTTTAGCAAGAACAAATCAGAAATGGGGGGGTACCTAGGTAGAAAGACAAATTCAGATTCAGGTAACATGATTATGAGCTCTGACTCGTAACCTGCCTAGAACAGAACAGATTGTAAGTCACTGGAAAAGTGCTTCCAGTGTAAAATAAACAACATATGAGGGAAAAGGAGGCAGCGTGTACTGCTTGAACCTGAATGTTATAACAAAAACAGAATGCATTTTGGGTGTAATCAAGACTCAAGACATAATTTAGAGTCTTCATTTTATTCTCCTAATTAAAAAAAAAGAAAACAAAGAACTTGGTCCATATTTGATAAGCACTTCATATTATTACCCTTGCTGTGTAGAATAACTTTAGCGATGTTAATTATAAATGACATTCAACTTTCATGTTTTCTGAAATTATTTTTAAGCGGCATCAAAATATATCATTTTGATGAAAGGTTATTGCTCATTTGAAGTAAATTACGCTAAGGCTGATAACGGATGATGTAACTTTATTTGGAGTTACAATTAGGTTATATTGACACCTCTACTGGGTCGGATTTTACCTAGTGTACTGTCTTGTCTCCAGCCCACAGCAGGGGCCTAGGAAAAGCCTAAAGATGTAATATTTCCTCAGAAAACTTTCCCAGCCATTTGAAACCCTAGAGCTTCCTGAGATGTAGTGTCTTGCATGGGTTTTTATCCAGTCAGCTTTTCAGCTGTCACAGGGGATTTGCAAAGTGTGATAACCACAGGAACAGAATCACACCACTCAGTGGCAGAAATTTTAATAATAATGAAACAATTATCAGTGTATGATTTGGTTTTGTACCACAAAATAGAATCATGTAATGAGAGCAGAGCAGATTTAATCAAGAGCTCACTTTCCTGAGCAATACTTTCCTGTAGGCTTCGCCCTGTGACATTTAACTCTGGTCCACTTTTTGTATCTTTGTTGTCCTATGGAAAAAAGTTCTGCAGCTCATCATGTGAATGAAGGAACTTCTGATTTTTATGTCATTAAATATTCTTTACTATTCAAAGAGCAGTGAATACACTTTTAATTCACTGTTAAAAATCAGTGAACAATATTCCCTGTTCACCTTTGTGATGATTGTATAACTGTCCATTATCTGTCTCCTCAGATATCTTTTTTCCTAGGCTGGGGAATAAGTCTATTTAATCCTACCCTGTAGGGAGAACACAAAAACCTGGAGGTCTTTTGTCCCCTTTCTATGCATCTTTCCTAGTTCTACTTTCAAATTTGAAATTGAGGATTGGATCAGAAATGCACAAACTATTCAAAACAAGGGGGTAAATGGATTTGTTCCATAGTACAATGATGTTTTCTAGTGTTCCATACTTCTCAGAATTTATTCTTACTTCCTTTTTTTCTCAAGATCTCATTCTTGAATAGTAATGTTGAATTCAGAGCCCATCACTGAATACATGAAACTAATTTAATTATTTAAGGTTCTTTTTCTTGGTGTGCAACACTACTTTTATTAAAACTGCAAATTAATTTAAATATAGGTATCTAGCCATTCAGATTTGTAAGGGTTTCCTAGAAATCTATACAGTCAGCTCTCTGGTAACCTGAAGAACTTGGTATCGTTAGCAAGTGTTGCCACTGTTCATTCTCTTTTCTGCATCACCTAAGGATATGTTCATTATTTATGAGTTCTGCCGTAGATTTCTGTGGTTCCCAACTGCTGACCTCCTCCTCTCTGAAAACTGACCATATGCCTACCCCACCTACTTTTTAACCTCTTTTTTATCCATGGCAGAGCCTTCCCTCTTATGCTTTGATTGCATAGTTTCTTGAAGAGGTTCTTAAAGGTGCTTGTCTAGTGCCTGATGGAAATGCAAACAGAATGTATCATCAGGATATCCTTTATTCATACTTTTTCCATATTCATATCTGTTTTTCTAGAGGAAGTTATTCCATTCCAGATGCAGGACTTGGCCTCTGTTGAACTTTATGAGGCTCCCGACAGCTTATTTCTCCAGTCTGTTGAGGTGCCTCTGAAAAAACAGCCCTGCTCTCCACCATATTGATCTCCATTTTTTCTGATTTTTCTATAAGTTACAAACCTGCTGAGAGTGCACTCTGTCCCATTGTCTAGGTTAACAAAGACATTAAACAGTATTGGCCCAAATATCAGTCTTCAACTGATAACTGGTTACCAGATAGATTTTGCACTATGAAATGCAACCCTTTAAGCCTGGTGATTCAGACAGTTTTTCAGTTGTGTTGTTATCTATTAAATGAGTCAATATCTCAGTAGCTGGACTGGAACGATACTATGAGAGGCAGTGGCAAAGGTATTGCTAATGGTAAGGTAAAACAGCGTGCGCTGCTCTCATCAAAGAAGGCAATCAGGTTGTTAAGGTGTGATTTGCCCTTGGCAGATCCATGCTGGCTGTTCCCAGTCACCTTCTTGTCTTCTTTGTGCCTGGACATGGCTTCTAAGATGACTTGGTCTATAACCAGCTTGGGGACTGAGGTGAGGCTGGCAGTTTAGATGCCCCCTAACTCTGATCTTCCTCTGCATTTAGTAATGCTTCTCTTCCACAGACTGCTAGTAGGCTTAGGGACATGGCAGACCTGTGGGCAGGTCTTATCAGCGATAACTCAGTGGACATTTTTTTTACATTTATGAACATTTTACAGACATTTCACTGCGGTGGTCCATTGGCTAAGGGAATGATATCTGTGTGTATATATCAAAAGACAGGAAAAAATGATGGTGATTAATTGCAATGTATTGGAAAGAGTGGGACCTGGACATAACATAGATGGTATAGAATAAGGGGTGGATACTGTCCTGGTTTTGGCAGAGACAGAGTTAATTTTATTCTAGCAGCTGGTATAGTCCTGTGTGTTGGATTTAGGATGAGAATAATGTTGATAACACACTGATGTTTTTAGTTATTGCCAAGCAGTCAAGGACTTTTCAGCTTCTCATAGTGCCCAGCCAATGAGAAGGCAGGGGGTGCCCAAGAAACTGGGAGGGGGCACAGCCGGGACAGCTGACCCAAACTGACCAAAGGGATATTCCATACCATATGATGTCATATTCCGTATATAACTGAAGGGTTGGCTAGGAGGCGGGTTGGCTCGGGGTCTTGTAGAGCATCGATTTCAGGTGGTGATAAATTGTGCTGTTCATCACTTGTTTTGTATATTCTTTGTTATTGTTGTTGTGGTTACTATTATTTTCCTTTTTTGTCCTATTAAATTGTCTTTATCTCAACCCACGAGGGTGTTTTTGGGTTTGTTTTTTGTTTGGTTTTTTTTCCATTTTTGATTCTCTTTACCATCCCACTGGAGTGGAGGTGGGGTGAGTGATTGACTGTGTAGTTGTTTTAGCTGCCTGCCGGGTTAAACCACGACGACTGATTAATAGTTCAGCATTTTCATCTCTGAATTCCTTTAATATTCTTGCATAAATAACCATCCTGAAAATCTGTTGCTTTTCTGTATTTCATAACCTCTTGTAACAGCACTGTGGTTTGAAACAGAGTCTTTGATGAGCAGTCCTGCCTGTTCTGGGATGAGAACTTCCTTGAGCTCTTCCATGATGAACTTGGGCAGAGGGCGAAATATATTTTTTCTGGTGTGGCTTTATCTTCTTAATCACTTCTTTGATCATTTACTACTACTGTGAACTGTCAAGGTTCCTCCTTTTAATGTGTTTGAAGGATTTATTAGTAATATTTATGGCTTCTGCAAATTGTTCTTCAACCTCTTTTTGGTCTACATTGTTAGGTTTTTAGATTCAACTTTCCAGAGTTTTGCTCTATTGTTTTCTTCATTTTGACACTGCTTTAGTTATCTGAAAGATGCTTTCTTCCTTTTAACTACTTCTCCCCTGCTGTTAATCTATGCCAAGTTTACTTTTGTCCTTTCCCTCATGTCTTTGTTTTGATAAGTAGTGTTCATGTGTCCTGTGTCTCCAGCTAGGTATTCTTGAATGCTGCCTGCAAAACTTTAACTCTCAGGTGCCTCAGCTCCTTTTTATGAAGCTTCTTCATAATGAATTTCCCTATTATGAAGCAGAACGTGCTGAGGTGGGTGTTCAGTTGCTCCTGCAGTGTTGCTGAATCTAAGTACATTGTGGTTGTTATTACAGTGTTATTCCTGCACACTACTCAGGACAAAGTCAAGAGTTGCTGCTTTCCTCTTTGGCCTCATGTTGAGTTGCTTCATGAAAACTTTGATTTGTGTCTACAAATTTACTCTTGCTGACAATACTGTAATGCATACTCAAACTTTCTAAGGGTTGCTGAAGCCTGCCATTGCTAATGCATTTTCTGACTCCCTAGCATCCCTCAGAATATGTGTTTGGGGAGGCTACCGGTTGGACTGGAGAGGATGCTCATTTAAGTACCTCAATGGCTTCTCTTCCTAGCTGGCCACTGGAGAGAGGTTTTCCTTTTTCTTTTTCCCTTTCTGTCTTGTTTTCTTTGCATAAGTAACTGTGAAGATGATGTATGGCATCAGCTATGGATCCCATTAAAATTATCTCAGCTTTCTTTGTGCAACAACTGATGATTAAATCACCACTGTACCTCACTTCTTTTTGGTTGACTTCTCTGCTCCCATACATTAGCACAGGGAGATAGAACCCAACACAGGATGATTTTTGTAGAATCATAGAATGGTTTGAGTTGGAAGGGACCTCAAAGATCATCTAGTTCCAACCCCCCTGCCATGGGCAGGGACACCTTCCACTAGACCACATTGCCCACAGCCTCATCCAACCTGGCCTTGAACATTTCCAGGGAGGGGGCATCTACAACCTCTCTGGGCAACCTGTTCCAGTGTCTCACCACCCTCACAGTACAGAATTTCTTGCTAATGTCTAGTCTAAATCTACCCTCCTTCAGTTTAAGCATTACCCATTGTCCTATCACTACCTGCTCTTGTAAACAGTCCCTCTCCAGCTTTCCTGTAGGCCCCCTTCAGGTACCGAAAGGCTGCAATAAGGTCTCCCCGGAGCCTTCTCTTCTCCAGGCTGAACTATCCCAACTCTCTCAGCCTGTCCTCATAGGAGAGGTGCTCCAGCCCTCTGGTCAGCTTCGTGGCCCTCCTCTGGACTCGCTCCAACAGCTCCATGTCTCTCCTGTACTGGGGCCCCTGGAGCTGGACGCAGTACTCCAGGTGGGGTCTCACGAGAGTGGAGTAGAGGGGCAGAATCTGCTAGCCACGCTTCTTTTGATGCAGTCCAGGATACAGTGGCCTTCTTGGCTGCAAGCAGAAATTGCTGGCTTATGCTGAGCTTTTCATCAATCAACACCCCCAAGTCCTTCTCCTCAGGGCTGCTCTCAGTTTTCCTTTCCTTCTGCTCAGTCACCTGCTACCACATCACTGGGACTTCTCTTGGGCATAGTACTGTCCTGCACTGTCCCTGAAGGTCATCTCAGTAAATGCCTATATCTCTATACCCAATTCTTCAACAGTTCAGTGCTTTCACTGCCCCTGTGTAGATGTTGACAGTGTACTTTTCCATCACACTGCAGTTGAGGATTCTCCCCAACTACAGTATGTAGTTTTCTGAGGAAAGGCCAAAAGACGCTTGCTTTGTCTGCTCACTGGGGCACATAATCACGTGAGATATTCTACCCTTTCAGAGATATAGCATATTTACTCTCTGTGACTGCCAGTAATATTACCTAGTGCCCTCTCTTCATTCAGTCCTGCTTCCACTTGTGGGTGTTTGAGGAGCATGCATGTAACGTAGGAAGTGAAATTAAAATTGCATTGACTTGCTGTGCTAAAGAAATTCCCTCTGTACTCCCTGAGCAACACAATACCGCTGCCTCTTGTGTGCAGAAAGTAGCTAATCCATTGAAATTTTTGGCTTGTTCCATTGTTTTAATTTACACAAGTTCATGTTTCAGTTTGGAATTGAATCTGAACAGATTAGCATTGTGGAGAACCTTCTTCCTAAAATAGATGAAACTTTGACAAGAGATGTTATTGTGGTGGGGGCAGTGTGAGGGGTTTGAAAGCATGCATTTTAATTATGTTCAGGCTGTTACCAAGTCAGAATTGTTATCTGTGCTCTGCCTTGCATCACATCTGCATTATCCCCCCAGGATTCTTGAGATACCAATCTCTTTTCATTAAAACAAAAACAACAACCAAGTGATTGAGATTACTGCTTGATTTATCAGATTTGGAAAGCTAGCATTCTTTCAACAGTAAGACATGACAAGCTACATCTATATAGAAAAATAATGTATGTTAGAAAGTAACTTTCAGCTAGCACAACATCAAACATGATTTTGTATGTAATTTATATTGAGATTAAAAACATTTATTGCACATGCATTACTCCATTTTTTGAGACAAGTTTGTATTTATTGATGCTATGACTACTGTATACTGGAAGTTGCTCATGTGAGCATTAGGAGGCATTTGATGGGTTACTGGACTGTTTAGTTAAAATGTGCTAATTTAGTTAGCTAATTAGTTTAGGGAGTTAATTCCACTATAGAAGAGTTCATGGAAATTTTTAGAGGGAAGAAATTCAACTGATGAATACAAAAATAATTCCTAACTGCCAGTAATCCAGTGCAACAATTTGTTCGCAGTGGATTTGGGACAGTGGAGTAAGAGAAGAAGATGAAAACTAGCAAAGACTAAAGCCTTACATCTTCCCCTTCCTCTTCCTATTTTTGCTTACTGGTATGATAGCTTTTATTTTACGTTACTTTCAGTTTAGGTGCTTTCATATTCTGTTAATAGAGTTGTGCTTTGAGTGTTCTTCTCTAGCAGCTAGTTTCCACTGTATGGGGGGGCACTCAGTGCTCTGAAATCAAGCATATACCCATCTCATTTTGGGGTACCCCTTTTTCCTTGTGTAGTTTACTCGTTTGCTTTAATATTGCTATTGGTGTTACTGTTATCGTTGTTATTAATATTAGCGGTAGCACTTTGTCTCTTAGGAATTGCATGATGTTCTTGCCAAGGGCATTTTTTTTTCGGTGCAGAAGAATTTATTTTGAAGAATTGAGTTTTCTTGGCTGAGGTCATCAACCATCACTATAAAGTTATTGAGATGTTATTTAATCATCCCAGAAAAATGAGAGAAAAAATGCAAAATCCAGCTCACGTGCATTCATAAATCTAATTCCATTCCAAAGTTTTTCTACGCTAATAACTTCATGAAATCAGAAGGTTTTTCCAGTCAAGCACAGAACAGAACTTGTCAAAAAGCTGCCTACTATCTTATCTTATTTTCACCCCAATCACTTTGTAGTTGTGTGTGTAGAAGAAGGAGGCAGAAAAGAGTTTTACAACTAGGACAATTGAAAAAGTTTATTTTCTCTATTCTCATTCTTACAAATAACTTCTTTTGCTTTCCTCTAGCAGAAGAAAATTTCAGTCTAAATGGTGTAGGTTTCAGAAAGATGTGAAGTACCAAGAACAGTTAGAAGCAGATTATTATATTAAAGGTCTGGTTAGTCCTATTGATTAGTCATAAAAATACGACGTGTTAATAGATCTCATAATTTTCAGTGTAATTCAATCTATTGGGTAAGAATAGGAACGTACATATATTTTTGGAATAATAATTAAAAATCAAAGAAGTTATGAAGGTATGGATCAGAATCAATACTTTAAAGGGCTAAAGTGGCTGTGAGCAGAACTTTTTCTTTTTTTTCCCCTCAGCTGATTTCTGGCAAATGGAGAGCATCATGAATGAAGATATTCACATTGGATTTTAGGTGATTTGAAGAGGGCAGCATGCAAACTATTACCAAAAAAGTGCATAACCAAAGCAAAAAATTGACAAACATGCATATAATAATTCTGTAATAAAAGTTATATAATTTTTATATATACATCTATATAACGTATCTCTATAATATATACACTCATCTAATGATTCCGTAATTCCAATACAGTGGCGTGGCATTCAAGTTTTTGGGGTTTTTTTGTTGCTTCTGTTTCTCAGTGGAGTGGCTGGTCCTTGCTTCCATACAACTCACATTGAAATCTGTCTGCCACATCTGACTATGGCATAGATTTTGTGGGATTAACTGGAACTGCTTTCTCACAGAGCTGCAACTTTCAAAATCATTTTGAATTTAAAAAAAAAAAAAAAAAGGGTGTCTAGCTACTAGTGTTGTTTGTTGTAGGGAAAAGTGTGAGGAGGAAGGAGCAGCAGAGAGGAGCTGTTATGGACTGACCGCAGCCCCCCATTACCCATCCCCCTGCACTGCTGGGCGTGGGGAGGTAGAGGAGTCTAGAGTGAAGGGATGAAGTTGATCCTGTGAAAAGGTGGTGGTGGTGGGGAAGTGAATGAATATTAAAAGTGTCTGAATTAAAAGCACCATGTTTAACACAGAATACTGATAGCCTGGATGAACATTGTCAGAAATTATCTCGTGCTATTTCTAAGAGCGTGGCTAGGGAAAAATGCATTGTTTTAATCCATCTGAAAAGTTATGTGGGCATTGTCCTTGACAAGATCTGGCAGTGAGACAGGACCTGTCTTAGGTTACTGATATGAAGTTCCTTTTCTACTTGAGGAATTGGTTATGTAGATTCTCAGTCACAGTTAACATGCAGGCCAAAAGGATGTCTCTACCCTGGTTTTAAAAATGAGGATCACTCAATTTCCTATGCCACACAGAGCAAGCAAGATTCACTCACATGCCTGCTCCTTTTTTGTAGGACAGTTTGTGTATTGTAGAGCTACAGTGTGGGTATTCGTCCTTCCTTTGGCATAGATTGAGGTCCTAGTCCTGCAGGTAACTTTAGGTAGAGCCTTACTCTCTCCTTGAATTTCCCAGGCAGTGTAAGAGTCTGTGTGCTAGGAAAAAGTTGAAAGGAAAAGTTTTGTTTGGTTCTATCCAAGTTTAGGCCTCAAATATTTTCCATGAGGAAGCAATAGCCTTGCTTGCATTGCAGATTCATTTTAAATATGTGAGTTAGTTCCCTCTTCTTTTTTAAATCTTTATGTTCTCTAAGTCTCCCGCACCCCCCGCCAAGTCTTTGATTTGTAGAACGAAACATGTCTATAGATGTAAGCTTTATTATGAGTCTCGGGGTCTCAGTGAGGTTTTATGTGTTCCTTGAATTTGGGTAAAAGAACTGAGTAATTTCAGTAGGCATTGAAAAATTTCAGCAGGCATTTTCCATTGGAAAAAACCTTCTCTGCAAGGAGACATTACAGAATCTGCAAGGAGAGAGACAGACTGTTCAGAATGTTGCTATTAGAATCTCACAATATCTTTCAAAAGCACAACAAGTCTTATTTCTTGAACTCTGTGAATTTTGGTTTGGCTGCTATTAATGCCTAGAGCTTCTTAAGTCTGCATCTCACTGAATATTGTTGAGAAGCGCTGTGCAAATGTTTATGCCATTGACTTGTTTTAAAATAACACATATTCCTCCCTGCACTTTAAGGCAGATACAAATCCCTAGATAAAGATTATCCTTTAATTTTCCCCTCAAGAATACTGAGAAAATTTTATTTTTATATACATTACACTTAAAATAGAAAATTAATTTTGAGTTTTGGAGCTTTCTGACTTTGCAGCTGAGTGCTTGAGTTGCACTCAGAATAGCCTGATCTGAGTTTCAAACCCATTTCACTATTCACAGGAAAGTAAGAGCTGTAAATGAATGGATTTTGGTCTAATTCTAACGTTCTTCAGTGCTTCAGGCATATGCTAAGAGAGTTTCCTATTATAAACTACTGTGCAGAAGCAATCCTTTTTCTATAGTGGATGTTGAGAATGTTTACAATTTCTAGCCTTTCTTCTGTTCTTCTTAGACAAAACTCCTTTTGATTTTGGAGTGTTTTGCTATAGTACAACTCTGGGATTTGGAACACTGACTTCAAAGGACTCACTTCAGCAGAAAAAGCACAGGGGAATTTTTAAGAAATAATTCTTAGTAATAAAATTTTTTTGTTACTTTCTGGTTATAATGCTAAACTAGTATCCAATGTAAACCAGTGTTTAAAAGCAAAAGGCTATAACATACCCATCAGGGGACAAATTGTTAATAAGGTATAATTTGATGAGGGAAAGCTGATGGCATCTGCAAAAGGAAATAAGAGCCCCATGGCTACACAGAAGTGCCTTATTAACAGTTGCACTGGGCATCCTGTTGAATGAGCTTTATTTATCATGTTTTTATAGCTACCTCCACTGAGCTTTCAGCTTCTGGGAGAAAAATACCAAAATACAACATTGTTCTTCCAATGTAGCAATCAAAGGGTTTCTAAACCAAGAAAATGGAAAAGAGGCTACAGGAGGAGGAGGAGGAGGAGAACATTACACAGCTTGTTCAGAGATGAATTTCTTTGATTAGGCTCCCTGTGTGAGATTGTTACTAAAATCTGTGCATGCTACTGAAATTAAGGAGATACTTTCTCAACAATTAAGGGCTCCTTTAGTTTAACTTTCTTGATATAAATTGAGATTTGAGCTTTCTGTCATTAGTTTTAAGAGCCTATCACCCTTCCAGTTTATTTCATGGATATGGGTGTTGCTCTTCAAGGTTTTGTCTCATCTATGATACCAGTGGTTTTGCCCTGCTTACTGAGCTCTCCCATGGCTACCTTCTTCCTATATAGCTTCCAGAAAAGTGCCAGCAAAGACAACTGTGTTATTTAGGAGTGCAGACATGGGTCTTTGGGGAAGTGTGATGGTTTTTTACAAATATTTGGGATTTTTCCACTTGAAGAACTGCAAAGAAAGAATGCAGTTAGAAACTGTTGCCAAATTACTATCACCGTAGAATAATCTATCAAAAAAACTCTTCGCGGAGCATCTGATGCATTTAGCTAGGCATCAGTGTTTTATGAACTATTTTCTCTTTCTTTGTTCATGATCCTCTAATACTAATGGATCATACAGTAGTAACAAATACAGAATTCCCAGTCTGTGCACCAGGCATCACATCACACAGATTGTGACTGGTTTTCCCCTCCTCCATTTTGATTTTAGAATAAAAGCTCTTTTGCAAAAATCATCAGAGGTTCACCTGTCACAGTACGGGTTTGGGTGCACAGCAAATAATCAATGAGCAACAACGGCATATACTGAATGACTATCAGTTGTTTATTGAATTTGTCTGTATAAAAACTTTTTAGCAGTCTAATTAATGATTAACTGTTACGCAGTCAATCTATTGTTATAAGTGATTACTCTGTCAGATATTAGGTAACATTAGATTACATAAATCCATCAGTAGTGTTTTCTACAAATGTACTTATGACAATTTGTAACAGATTTATCAGTTTTTAAATGACTGTTAATAATTTATTAAATCTGTGAAAATTTAATCTCACTCTGAAACATAAATTATCAATTTAATCTTTTAAGCACTCCTAGAAAGTAATGATTATTTTTTCATCTCTCTGCTATTAAGAATGCAGTTGATTGGTAGTAGAGATCGTCCACTGAGGAAGCTGAAAACATACATAGGTTTGTGGTGGTTGGCAATAAACTAAGTAAGATAAAATTCCCTGGCTCTAGAGTGTTTTACCTGCGACATACCCTCTAGCTGCAAGTGCACAAGGGACACAAAATTTATCCCCCTTTATTACATCTTGTTTATTATTGTTGTTTTCTTTGGAGCACATTGGCTGGACTCCTTAGGATGAGTCTCAAGGTTGAGTAGAGCTTCCTACAACTGTCCTATGTTTGCTGAAATACGAGGTCAGCAGGGAGGGAAAAATGAGGGGAAAAGTTGGAGGTGAATTGTTAAGATATGATGATAATGCGGACTGTTTCAGTGACTATCTACTTTTCCAAGATTCCTTGTCAACATGGAATGAGGTAAACAGCTTTATATATAACAGGGGCATTTCCTTCCCTCTAAGCAGCTATTCTATTTTCTCTACAAAAATGGCCAGTTATGACTCATTTGGATCTGAATGTTTGTCTTTTAGGAATGGATAGAAATGTTCCACACATTTCACATAGCTAATACTAGGTTACTGAATGTTGCTGACCTCCACCAATTAATAACTTGAATGATGTTTAACACATCACCTGGAGGTGAAAAGCTCCATGCATCATTGACATTACTCCAGACCGTTCACTTGTTTCAAAAAAAGAGAAAGATGAACATACATTCAGGCTTTTACACAGCCTCACCATTATCTCAAATCTTCACGATGAAATTGTGATTTAAAGTTGCGTTATGGACCTCCTTGTTCCCTCTGCTCCTTCCATTGCAACTGGAGTACATGATGTTCTCTTGAAGACTTTGTCAGATTCTGCACAGATACTCTCCTTAGTCCTGATGCTTCTGTTTGTCTTTTTCACCCTTGATTTCTGTGTAATTTAACGGTGCAGCTACACTCCAGTGATTTTCCTAGTAGTTATAGGTTCAAGCTTTCCTGTTTTAATAAGCATCTTTTGCTCTTTGTGTTTAATGAGATTTTTTTTTCAGTCTGCCGTTATTTTTTCCTTGTCACCACAGCTCACAATATTATCTGTGTGTTTATGACACTCATTTATGTGCCTCTTTATTCTTCTCCATATTCTTGCTGGTTTGTGTCTCAGATTATTTTAGTGTTTGCCAGATTAAATCCAATTATTTTAAAATAAACATAACCAAAATAGAAATTACTTTATTTCTTCTTTCCCTGAGTGAACTGTCAGTAGTGCTGCCATCAACCCTGTTACTACCTCTTTGGAAATTTGGTGGTGTTTTTTTTGCCCCATCCACTTTCTAAATGGTTTATGTACCTATGTGTTATTCTTAAATGGCAAGAGGAAAAATTAACCTTGATTTTCCAAAATCACCTTTCTGGTCAATTAATTTAACTAGAATGACGTAGAAAATCTCTGTGTGTCTCCCCTGTTGAACCATTTATTTCTTCTCTGGCTTTTCACTAGATAAGTCTGTACAAATTAGTTGTTCTTACCTGTCTACTGTTGCTAGCATTCTGCTTTCTGTTTGCTTTCATTTGTCTAAAATCTTCTTACCTTGATTAGGTCTCATATTTAGTGGAAATATATATGTTGAAGTTCCTTCAATGATTTTTGTCTCTTTGCTGTTTTGAAAGATGTTATTTTTAGGCTAGCTTTTCAAAATATTTATATTGTTGTAAAAACCAATTTCTGTAAAGTCACTGTAATGTTTTCTCTATAACTACAGATGTGTATTACTATTAACAGAATCCAGCCTGCCATCACTAAAGCCTAATGGCAAAACTATGTGAACAAATAAGTAAAAAAGGCAAATTAAAATTATGACAAAACTGTTATTCTGTTCCTAATGAGACCGTATGTACAAAATTATATACATACACATAGAAATACAAAGTTCTCTTTTTTGTAGTCTCAGATATTCAGTATGACTTAAAAGGTATTATAAATGGCATCATCAGGTTCATCTGGTTTTGTGAACTCATATCCGGAAGCTATAATACAGCTGTCTTTGACATCCCAGGGGCGAGATACAGCAAGTTGACTGTGCCTCTCAGAAATTATTTCAGGAAGGTTTTTGATTTGCACAGAGTCTTCTGAAGTGTCATACCTTCACTGACTGTCTGTGGCTGAAAGGTAAGGAGGACCGATTGCTGGGCTACTTCTTTAATCCCACATCCCATGCCAGCATGGCTGTCTTGAGCAGTAAGTTAGCATGGGGCAAGATGGCACACCTTCTGGCACCGCCACCTCCTTTCCCATTTCCATGTTTCTTAGCAGCAATGAGTACATGCACTGGAAACTAAACTTCTGCTTGCCTGTGCTCAAGGTCCAAACCAACATTTTGTGGCACTCCGGTGCCAGGGGACTTTTTTCCACTTACTCTGTTATTTAACCTAGGGGGTTGAGGAGTATGAAATTACATTGAAATACCTTTCCCTTCCTTTAAATAAAGAGAATTCTGACATTTCTCTTCAGCACCTAAAAGTTTGCAACACTATTTATAAAAAAATAAAATGAAATGTTGCTTTCAAAAGGTCTCGGAGCCTGCTAAAATCAATCTTATTTGCCAAAAAGCAGGAAACGCTTTAAGACTCAGTGTGCTAACACAGATGTTAAATCTTAAAGGATTCACATATAATTTATTCAATACATTAAATTTACTATATGTAGTATAATTTCAGAATGTGCATTAAAAATATGTTATGAAATCTCATTCCTACCTGCTGAATGGCTGCCAAGTTTGGTAATGCAAGAACATTTTGTAGTTTTACCCCTTCAGCACAATCCTGCATTCAATTTTTAAATGTCCATAAAAACTGTAAAAGCCTCAAAATGCCAGATTGGAACATTCAACACTTTGAAAGTCACAGTGCGACAGGTTTTTTGTTGTTTTTTTTTTTTTTTTTTTTTTTTTAATAACTTTCTGGGAGCAGGACTAAAAACCCTAGTCCCAAACACACTCAAGTTTTGAGTAGCTAACTTCCAGGTTTGGAACTGCATTTTCCTTTGTAAACCTGTCTCTGTTAAATATAAACCAAATGGATGTTTTGTGACATTTAGAAATCTTTACAGAAGACAAAGAGGGGAATGCACCGGTGGATGGGTAGGTGGCATTTGTGAAAGTTCAGTCTTGAGCAGAGTCTTGTGTCATAAGTCAGCAGAGTAGCCCAACACTGAGGGTTTGTGAAATTGTTAGTAACTACATTCTTCTCTAATATGCTTAAATTTTTCTTTAATTTTTATCATATTAATTCTGACAATTTTCAACAACTATTTATTTGCATAGTAAATAAACTAATTAAAATTTTGTCTACTTCATGAATTGGAAGGGTAAGCACTTCTCACTTTTTTTCTATACTTCAGGCCAGTATATTTGAAATAAAATTGACATCAGATCCTTGAAGCCATATAAAGCTTCATATATTACTTGGTTTAAGTATGAAATTATATATCTATCAGGGGATCTCAGTTCTTATTGAATTCCAAACCCTGGAAAATTTGAGCATGATTTGATATTTATTTTCATATATTTCACACTGTTTACTTTATACGAAACTTTAATTTTCTAACTGTGGATGAACAGCAAAAGCTGGTTCTGAACAAATGAAAACACACATAATATTATTCCCAGGAGAACTGGCTGTTACATGTGGTACTTGGTGGCAAGATACTGCAGTGACTGTAGCTAATTAGTAAAGTTGTCCATACAGTGCTGGACTTCTTGTATGAGCTGCTGGCCTATCACTTCATATGCAAGCCAAACCAGGATGCCGTTAGTCCCCAGAAACCAGGTTTTCCTTTTGGTGAGCCAAAAGAGAAAGCAGTGTTAAAGGGAAGTCCCTTTTTAATATTTTACTCTAGTTTTTCCACAGAGGGTGATCACTCTCCGAAGTTGACTGTTTGTCAGAGCCTATTGGCAAGATAGACAGCTCCAGCAGTAATGGATGCAAGGACGAGGGTCATGACTCTGTGGAAAGCAAGGAAAATGGTTCCTCTGAAGTATAGAGAGGTATAAATCTTTCTTAAGTGGCTTTACATATTTGCTGGAAGCAAGGATGTCATTATACCAAAGCACGCCTTAAAATTTCTGGTAACCATCAAAACCACCACTAACTCTGTGGCTGCTAATTTGCTGCTAATGTCTTGCTGGTATACTTCTCTGTGGCTACATTCTTTCTTTGCATTTACGATCCTGACACTTTCTTTATGGCCTCTTTAAACTCAGCTTTTGGACTCCAGCATACATGTTCATTGAGAGCTAATTAGGCAGGCTGCAAGACACCCTCATCAAACAAGTCACAACGTTTTGAAGCCATTCCATTGCTGGGCTGATGTGAACAATAAGGTGATATTACTCATGTTTGTTGACATATATTATTATGATTATTGCCATTATACCCCAATTCCCCAGAGTATTGTTTAAATACATGATTTAAGAGATGAAAGCAAGCAGATAATGGAAAAGAGAAAAAGAAATATCATGTAGTTGTTAATTTTTGGCATTATGTAATTAAACCATTTTCTTTAATGTTATTTTTGCCAGTATCTAATTAACAGAACCATCTGCCTAAGAAGTGCTGGACCATCTGTCTGGAATACTGTTCTGTTCATTTTTTGGTTCTTGACTAATTAACTTCTTTCTCTATGAAATCTACTAGTACATTGTGTTTCTACACTTCAAAGAAGTTCATATATAAAAATATGTATGCATGTGTACCTATCTACATGTATATGTTATCGGTGTAGCTGTAGGAGCATACTTCTTCCAGCAGATCTGGTAGTACTCAGTTAAGTGTGCAGAGTTCACTGTAGGTGAAAGCCATACATTTTTTATTTACCTGTAAGACAACTAATACATATTTCACCTAACACATTCTAATTGACCAGTCCTTTCATGATTGTGTTCAAATTTAAAATTTTCTGTCCGTATTTACTGATTAAATTTATAATTGTAGAAAGAGGCTATATTAAAGTTAATTACTTAGGGGTTTGATTTTTTTTTCCCTTTTGTATTTTGTAATTTTTCTGGAAAATAGTAGAATAATTTGGACTTGAAGGGTCTTCCAGATGTCTTGCCTGGGGACTGACTTTGTTGCTGCATATTGGGAACCCCTTGACAGTTATTTCTTGAATGGGAGGGACACATGACCATTATTCACTGCTTCTATGCTTTCCGTGATTCTCTTTTAGTGTTCTTCTGAGGTATTTGGATAAATCAGTTTAGATTGGAGATTCTCTTTTGGTGTCCATTGAAGCTAATTTCTTTGCATTTATTGAGTTTGCCTGTTGAAGATACAATAGTTTAACTTTTAAGCAGGACTCTTATCATTCATCCAAACAGGGAAGTTACTGAAATATCTTTGTTGATAATTCATATATTAACTTTAATACTGTAAATTTTAACTTAACATAGATGGGTGTTGGATGTATATTTTTCTTCTTTTTGAAGATAATGGTTTCATTATATAGCTTGAGTTGGAGTTTGTTGCTTCTCTGGCTGGAATTTCTCTCTTCCCACTACCCCTTGAAAATGCCAGGAGGGATTTCATTTGAAGATTATGTAGCACTTTACAAAAATAAATAATGTAATGTTTAAAACACTGACATAGTTAGTTATAATTGAGGTTTTACAAAGAGATGCCTGCCATCAGTTTGATACTTGAGTTCAAACTTAGAGTTAAGTGTGTACCAAAGCAATGTTCAGTCTAATTTTATGTCAAATCTGTATGGAGCTTTGTTGTTGATGTATTTTTTTAACTGAAGAAAACAATATGTGTTCACAAGTGAACTGTGACTTCCTCATCAAACTACCCTGAGTCAAGTTCAAGTTGTACCTGTCAAGTTCAGTCTTTAGAGTTGGCCACACTGACTTTCACAGGGCTAAAAATCTCCCGCCAAACATTTTGCACTGTTCTACTGGTGACCGTTACGTAATTAAGGCTTATTTATGCCTACTAGAATGTAGTTATGCTGAAGATTGGGAAATCAGAAGCAAACTAAACCCAGGCATTAAATTTATAGAGATGCTTGAAAGACCGTACTGATAGCAGGGTTTGTAAAAGCCATGCTGCTGTAAATAGTGTCAGCTTGCTATCAGAAACAGACTGATGTGCTACCTTAAACCCTACTCCTTAACCTGTGCAGCTACATTCTTTGTGGAGATGCGTAGCAGTAGCTGATGTACGACCCATCCTTTTTTCTCTAGCACTAATGTTCAAATCCCTGTTTCCTCTTTCCCTGGAGCAAACAAACTTGAGTGTCTATAATTTGGTTCAGTGAATTTTGTTGCCAGCTTAAGTAGAATTATAATATTAATTAAAAACAGTACACAAAATGCTGAAGGTTGTATTTTGCCATGTGAAAATTGGAGCTTCTTATTAAGAAATGTAGGAAAGAAAAGATCCTAGCAGGATAAACTTTAGCTGTGTAAGCTTTCATAGTGAATCAAATATCCAACATGGTATGCATATCCTATTTACACTGCTCACCTGAACTTCATGGAAATATTACCAAATGGTATCAAGCAGGAGAGTATGTCAATTTAATGGAAGCAGTGGATAACAGTAACATCTTTAAGTAAACATGGTTTTGCACTTGGCTTTCTAAAATAACACAATCCGTATGTGTCCATCTGGTCTTTCAGAATTAAAAATTTAAAGTCTTAATCTTCTACTGACAAAACCCACATTGTTGTTATTCTGTTGGGACATTTTGTTTTGTCTTTATGTGCTGAAGATTCAGGACACATTTTTCTCCTCTTTTTTCCACACTGAAATGGTATTTAACTTGAGGAGTTTTCTACCTGTCATGTTACCAGTACGCTGTGTTGAATATCTGAATTTCTGTTTTGTGGGAAACTCCCCCAAATTTCCTGAAGGTTAGGAAAAAAAAAAAAAAAGCAGCTATATATAGAAGTGTTTGTCTATACCTGCTCTTTTAATTTAATCAGGAATAGGACATATGTTTGCATTATTGAATGACGTGGGAGCCTTAGGGACCAAAGTGCAACAGTTTGAACTACTCAGCTCTCTTCAGATTCCTTTGTAATATACAGCCTGCTCTGTTATTTTCTCTTCCAGCAGTGGAACCCGGGGCTATAGGGCTATAAGTACACTTGATTTCAAAGATGGCACTTAGCTTTGTCACTGATGTGTCTGCACTTATTTCTTGTCCAGACAATATTACTCCTTTGGCATATATAGTCATGAACAAGGTTTTCCCAGAGACTATATGTATTTATATATAGTTACAGTAGCTTATTCTATTTGGGTTCTTGTATGTGCTGTTAACCGTGGTATCCAGAAATATTACATAATGTTTTAATAGATAATGTCTTTATTTAAATCTATGCATTTTGTTGATGTCAGAGAAGAAAGTTTATTTTCAGTTATGCTAATAATGGTATTAGTGGTTTTGTGATGTGGTGGTAAAATTATTACTATTTAAATTTTGAGAGGTCTGACTAAGATGTTTATCCTAACTAAAAGAACATTCCACTAAAAGCTAACAGTCTACAGTTGTTTCCAACTCACCACTTATGAGCTAAGCTAATCCGGAGTGTGCCACTCCTACAGGCTCCACCAAGAGCCCTATCTCTATATTGTCACATTATGTACTGTTTGATTCCTTCTTAGAAGTGTGGCAGTTAGCAAGCCCCTTAAGAAGTCCAGCCCTCCCAGGGATGGATGCCTGGCTTAGCTAACATTGAAATGATTGTTTTTCTTCACCTCTTTCTTTTTTTCTGAAACAGTATATAGGCTGGGTCTCTGTGATCACTTGGCAGAGAACAGTGGAGCTGAGGGGAAGATGCTGTCCCGATGTTCTCTCACTATGATCAGAGTTAATAAAGCTTCTGCCTGACTTGTCCTAAATTTTACTTGCATTATTATGTGTTTGGAGTCCCCATATTCTCCAACCATGACCTGCTTGCAGAGATGCATTGTATGCTTTTCTCCGATTTCATGGAAAGCTTGAAGAACTGTCACCTTTGGCTTCTGAATTTCCCATCTCCAAAGTCTGTTGATTTTCTTTTCCAAAGCTTTCAGTGCCTGAGAAATGTACTTAATTTGCTCAATTTGTGACATCATGTAATTTTTGCATTTCACATCCTTCTCATTCAAATTAGTCTTTTACCAATTGAAAGCTAGGTATTTTGTCACTGAAAATTGATTCATTGATAAACCTTTTATCTTTAATCCAATCTTTCTGTTGTCTGTCTTCCTGCTGTTCATGCTTGGCTTATTCTCAGTTCAGTTTTGGCAAGAACTTTACTTCCAACCTTCCTTTTAAGGACCCATATTCCACTAAGTCTTTCTACTCTGACCTCGTACTGGTAACTCTTGCGTTTCTCCAAACATTTGAATTTTTTTACGTTGTTTAGAGATAATATAGTCAGTATTAGATACTTCTGTCTAGTGCCATATAACATATAGATTCAGTGTGTCCTAATGGATTGATTAGGAACTTACATTGGTCATCCAAGAGCAGTCTTTTGTACTGTGATCCCCGTTATGGACATAAATTGCTTTTTGCTTTACAGAGTCAAAAGAGTTAAGTCATTGCTGCTTTTTTGTCTGACACATTGCTGCTTTTTTATCTAACTCAGTATAAGATTTCTTTCATGCTGCTAGAATACAGTTTGTTATAAACACTAAGGTCATTCACAAGTGGATTCTTCCAGAAGTTTTCAATATCTTTCCCAATATGCTGTAGTCATTCATCTGCAAAAGCAAATGCTGTAAATATAAGAAGGTTTGGGGTGGAGGAAGAGAAGTAATGGCATTAGTTTTTGTAAGTAATTTTTTTCTGAAATTAAAAAGCTCAGTCTTGGGCTTGTTGAAATCAAAGAGTACTGCATAGTATACTCTAAAAGCATTCCCCCCTTAGTTTAAATAGGCTTTCACCCTATTATTTTTATTAATTATAGTGTCTGCTTGCTATTAATATAGTCTCCATTAAAAGACAGGTACAAAACTTTACTTATATTAAATCTGAATGAGTGGTCTTTCATTATTTCCTGGTAAATAAAAATGAAAAAAACTATGGTTTCAATAATTAAGCAGCAGAATTAGTTTAAAAATCTCAATTCTTCCTGATAAAATGTGAAGTGCTTTGTGGCATTTTTATCTAAAGAACATATGGATGTGCACCATCGAGGTGAAAGAATGCAGAGTGATCTAAAATGCACTTTGTCTACACAGCATGTACAGGCATTCAAATATGTACATGGATTGGCACATAAACACCAAGCATATGACCTGCTCCACTGAACAATAGAGTTTGTAAGTCATAGCTGTTGCATGTTAAATATGGAAATAATTGGAATTAACTCATGCAGTGAAACTGTAGTAATGCAGACTAGGCGTTACAGCCCTGGCATAAATCTGTTGAAGCAGAGAGACAGCTCGAAAATGAGAATAAACTGCTTCTACTTTGCAGCGCTCCATTTCACTGTTGTCTTGTATTTGTCTGCCCGTTGCTCCTTTCTCTGAATGGACGTACTTCTGATTAGTGCTGTAGCCATACCTTGAAAAACTAAAATCTCCATATGATGCTTGAGGTAAATAGTGCAAAAACTGCAACTGGGCACATTTTCCCATGGCGCAAGGTCTCTCAGCAGAGCTGACCTCAGATGCTCTACTGGGGAGAGAGGTTCAGTCTTTCTCTGTGCTCCTAACTGCTTACCTTAATAAGACTCATAAAAAGTGGCTAAATAGCATGAAATGTGGGTGTGGTTATTTCTGCTGTAGCACTAGGTACAGTGAATCATGAGGACGGCCAGCTTCACTTCGGATTAAGACACTGAAAAACCATCAACAGCAAAACTACATTTCTAAGGAGAAAAAGTATATAAGGCAATTATGGATAGAATGACCCACAGCCAATCATCAGTATGCCTGAAGCACTTATCTAAAGCATGGGGTTAGGTAGCTCTGAGGTTTGTATTTCTGTGTTCCCTGCATTTCTAACTAATTGCTGTTGATTGCAGGCAGTGGAATGGCAATGTGATGAAGCTACTAAAAGAGCCTGTTACAGTAAAGGCAAATCAAAGGTAAGCATGAGATAGCTGTTCTGCTTTAGTAAAATTTATATGTTAATTGCAGGTATAATTCAGTGTATAAATCTCTATGCATTTTTACTGTGTCCTTCTCTGAAGAGAGTTGTAGGAAAGGAGTTTGACACTGATGTACAAGCAAAGGAATAAAAAACAATACAGGGAGTGTGGGATGAGAGGTACAGGCACGTGATTCTTTTCTGAAATGATCAAGAACTTTAATTTCCACTTTACTGTTTTGACTCCACAACATGCCATATGTAATGTACTATATTCTCACTTCATTTTCAGTGCTGTAAATCCTGAATAACTGTGTAATTACTTTGTAAAATCCTCAATTTATTTCCCTGTGTATTAGATGCAATTTTAGGAACTTTTATATTTCATATCTACTGGCACAATAAAGAAAATAATATGAAATTCACTAACTTTTTAGACATGAGACTTGATATATTTTTAGTATTCAGAACCAATTCCTTATCTGGCCAACTACAATTTCTTTTATTCAGCACAGGTAAGTCTAATGCTAAGATGGAACCTGTATCAATGCTGTGTTCTTTTCTGGCTGTCCTAAACTGAAGCTACTTATCAAATTAACTATAAAAGCACTTAGAAATGCATGCAATTGATGTTTGTAATTATTATACTGTTTAATGGTTAAAGTTAATGGAGTAAAAACATAAAGGGAAAACACATCAACAGCAATTACTGTAATAGAGCACACACCATCTTTCAGGACCCACGTTCAGTAGAACATGTCAGAATACGTTATTGATGTGCAAATCTCAAAAAAACCCAAGCTTTAAAAAATATGTTCCAAAAGCTTCTACCATCTAGTAGAGGAGGAGTCTCTTCTGCATAGCATCTACTCACTGACTTTTTAACTTCTCCCATTAAACACTGGGAGTGCTGGAAAATAAAATTGCAGTGTACCATTGACCTATCCATTTTCATTTGAGATCAAAGAGGAAGAATAGCCTCACTTTAGCAGCAAGGCATGTTATACTGTGAGGAGAGAAAAAGACAGAATTACTTGGGGAAAAAAGCAAGTGTAGTAAATATACAGTGTAAAACTTCATGGGTGGAAGATGATTGTCTTTATGGAGGAACATCTTTTGCTGTAAAAATGAGTTTACTGTACTAGGAAAATGCAGTAAGAATGATGTTGCCTTCTTTGTCCTCCTTTCCATTTCTTTCCATCTCTGTGCGAAACAAATATTTAAGAGTTACTGGTCACTAGCCATTAAAGTGCAGGATTTTCTAGGTATACAGAAGGTATTAATAGCTAGAGAAAAAAATAGGTTAAATTTTACTTAAAGATTTATAATTTGAGTAGACAACCTCTGGTGACTCAAGTTATATGTGAATGCTTTAATGGTAGAAATAGACTATATATCAGAAGGTTCACTAGATGCTTGTCAATTTGTGGAGAGAAAAGAACGAACTTTTGGGACCTCATATTTTAAGCAAATGCTTCATTTTGGAAGTTGTTATTTGTCCCTAGAAGATTTATGCTTCTTCATATAATATATCCCGCAAGCCTTCATCCTGAGCTTTCAGATGACAGTACTCTGAAGTGAGAGAGCATGCTCAAGTGACAACGGAATATGACAGATTGCATTGTCAGAGTAGAAACTATCATGGTAGAAATGCAATGTGTAACTAAAAGTTTATGCCTTTGTTTCACAGTGATTTTCCAAGTTTAAAACTGTCAGAAAAACATTCAGCTTCTCTGAAGGTCACACTGCAGTGACTGTGATCTAACGTGATGGATGAAAGTATTGGTAAATTTGAGACTATAGTAGTGTACTTTTAACTATTATGTTGACAATAGTGTTTGTAGTGTAAAATCCACATTCAGTTCAGCAATGTAGAAGCATATGTTGCTATTAAATAATTTTGCTTGGAGAAATACTCAACATTGGTGAAATGCATTTAAGATTGGAGCTTAATGTCGTACATACATGCAGGTTTTCATTCATGCTCATCACACTCTTTTGAAGTAGCTGGTGATTGGAAGTTATGTTGTCATTGTAAAATAGTATATACACTATTCTAATAACGACCTCTGAGATTGTTTCTTAGTATTGTTATTAGTTGGATAAAGATTTAGCATTTCGTCTGGAGCCATAGCCTTGTTCCTCATTCACAATCTAGAAGAGAAGTACAATCCTTATGTTTCATTACATTCAAAGGCAGTCCTGGGAGGAAATAGTTCTTTTCTTATTGTTACCATAGAGCTTTTTTTTTGGTGTGCAGTCTTTGTGGCCTGAAAGTTTCATGTAAGAGTTGCTGGAGAATGCAGACATACTGACTGAGGCAACCTACCCAGCTGGAACCACAACTGTCTTTTTGAACTTTTATTGCCTCTTTTGCTTTCACTGATGTGATCAAGGTTAAAATCAAAGGATAAATTTAAGGCCAGGGAAAGGATAGCCTAATGATGTTTGTCTGTTGTTGCCTGATGTCCAAGACTAAGCCAAGGTCACTATACTTTCTATATAAGGAAGACTTCTGCATGCAGATGAGTAAAGCACCTGATCTGTGGCATGCTCCCTTCCTAGTCAAACCACAAAAGCCTTCCCTTGGAAAATCTGGGAGAAATTCACTCCAGTGCTGCTGAGTGCTGAGAATTGTCTCTTTTCAGAGGAAATCCCCTGGGAGACACAATTCCAATTGCTGTTATCAGAAAGACTGCTTCCTTGCTTGTTAATGTAGTATAAATAGATCTAGCCCAAACTAAGCAGTTGCTGGGGGTTGCATTTCTATCACATTTCTCAGGGTGACTTCAGATTTCAGGGCAAACACGTGTGACTGTAGGGAAGGGACAGGAAAGACTGGAGACAAAATATACAGGGCCATCCCAGACTGTGGCGAAGGAGAGATGAGGCTTACAAGGACAGCTGTGGATAAGTTATTCATTCAAATCCTGGTTTCCCTTCAAGCTCTGCTACCCACAGAGTAGCGTGGGGGCAATGAGTTCAGGTGGCCAAACTAAAAATCAGTTTGCTGATGGAGTGCCCTGAAACCAGAAGCTAGCTTTGAACCCTGCAGCAGCTCTAGTAGTTTTGAGGTAATGGTCAGTTAAACACAACTCTTTTTTTTTTTTTTTTTTTTTTTTTTCTCTTGAGAAAGAAGCTGCACAGATTTTTTGCCTCTAGCTGTTAGCAGTAGTTGTTCTGAGGTTTATGCTTTAGGATACAACGAAGGAAAAGAGCTGAAGGGGAAAATACATAGGGACATCTGTCACATTTGACAGTGTAATGCACGCTTGACTTTTGAAGGCTGATGTTTGTTACTGAGACTTCAGACATTTATCCACCAATTTAAGCCATTGCTTAAAATAACTAGTGGCTCCAGGAGCGAGCCAGACAAAATTATGTCCTTGTGGCCAGCATGTGTTAGCATTTAGAAGTCTAAAACACTGTACATGGTTAACAGAATAAATGTGGGCATTCAGACTGGCACTTGTGGTAGGGACTGTTATAGAAGAAAAATATAAATACACATGGTAAAAATACAATAAACCAAGGAGAGATTAAAAAAATATATATCATTGAAGTAAAGTCTCTTTTCCCTTGCTTATTTAAGATTCTAATGGCTGTGTGTGCTAACATCTGAACTTTCAATAAAAATATTAAAAAATTAAACACAAATGTGTTTAAAATGTTAGCCTATACAAGAAACATTGCTGCAAACAGATAATCATATGCAGCCGGATTGTCCTTGAACTGTCAAGTTGTTCGTAAACTTAGGTAGCAACCTAACCTGCTTGGCTGCTGAGTTGTTTCTAATAGTTGTATTTTGTTTCAGCTATGCTGATATAAAAGTAGAAGGTACTTGCTAAATTAATTTATTTCTTTCAGAGATATTTTTATAGGAGAACAGGAAAGTATGTGGCATAGAAGTCAAGACAAAATGGAGAATAAGACTCATAAAACCTACCACCATCCTCCAAACTAAAAACGCCCCTTGGTTTTTAAGTCCTTTGCATTCACCAGTGCCACTTCTACAACACACATCTCTTTCCTGCACATCTACAAAGCGAACCAGTACAGCCAGGTTTGACTCCAGAGCTAGAAAAGTGACTCTGTACAATTCAAATGACTAAATAATGAAGTCCTTTTTCAATATGTTTTTGGGTGGTGGTTTTTTTATTCATGACTATTTTTTTAAAAATTATTTTTGGTTATTGTGGATTTGTCATATGAAGAAAATAGCCAATTCTAAAAGCTGTTCTTTCAGTTTTGATTTTGTTGTACTATGTACCCAACAAAAATTTTATGAGATATCTTATTTGCCCTGTTGCAGTATGGATTGTTGTGAAGTTGGCACAGGACTTGGGAACATTAAAGAGAAGAATCTTGTGAATCCCAGAAATGCGAGAGTTTAAAAAATTAACATTTTTTTTGAACAGAAAGAGTGGGTGATCAGTGTGCAAGTAATTTGGCAATGGCACAATTTTAGGAAGCTCTGGAATACGAAGAGGAGAGTTTGGATGGGTTGTAATGTCAGAACCCACTTATTTTTCCTACACTTACATTCCATGGCTTCCTGCAAAGGGCTGGATGGAAACAACCCAATGAATAAATTACTGTGTTATATTCTATGAACCTCCCTGAACACTCTCCCCACAAAAAAAGGAGGAATTGTCTCCTTTTTTTTTTTTCTTTTGTGTAGTTAAAAATCTACAAGAGGGAAACTGCCCAGTAGTGAAATAATTACTTTTTAAAAGTAATTTGTTGCACCACCCAGCTCTATTATATGGTTGCAAGTTAGCTTCTGTTTGGCTGAAAGAATATTAACATGACAGTTTTGGAAAGTTCAATGTAAAGATGTATTTCTACCCAATGGGAATCAAATCTTAATTCTAAGATGTCTGGCACTTACCTTTAAAGGCTCAAAGAGAACTGTTTAAAAGCTACATTTTCATGTGAGACTAATGCAAATGTGGGTTTTGCAGATATTTTTTCAGAGGTGGATTTTTTTGGGGGAGTTGTGAGTCTTTTTAACTTTATGGTCTATGAGGAAAGGTATAGGTATTAAATTCTGGGAGTTTTCTCAGAGGTCTTTAAAGCATTTTGCCCATCTTGCTTTGCAGTCTATTTTGTGCCTGTTCAATTTATTCAGGATTATATTTCTTGTCTCCCTGGGTGAGAATCTATTTTCAAGATAAACAAGCAATACATTTAATATAACTGTGAGCCAGATAATGGGACTTCTACACCACTACTATTACATGGATTTACTTACATGATTCCACTTAATATCTGTTAGAATTGTGTAGCTGTATTTTCACAAGTTTTTTTAATGCTTTATGTGAGACTGTCTTGTGAATGAATGCTGGAAAGCATTCAAATGGAAGGTTCCTGGAAACTTTATTTTCTCCAAGCATATTCTTGATCTTGTTAATTTTATTAGAAAGGGTCATTCGTTTTTGCAGGAGGAGTGTTTGAATCTCTGCAGAAGGCTCTCTGTCTGAATAAACGCTAGAAATTGCTGTTGGTTTCTAGCTTCTGAAATGAGAGAAATGAACATCATAAAACCTTCACACATTCTAATAGAGTAAAAACCATGTAAGATTATTCCTCAGGGGTGAGCATCTATATATTGAGGTAATAACATTTCTTGAGAAACTTCAAATTAACAGAAACATAGATGCTTCTAATAAAGCACATTGTGCAAATTATGGAAGCACATCTCAAGATTTTTATTTGTACTGGTTTCAGCATAGTGGCTGACAACCTGTTCTTTCTCCTGCTTTCCTCACAACTTCCTTCCTTGGCCTGATCTGTCTTCGAAAACAGCATCTGATCTCTTGAGACAGCAGTGTATTATTTAAGTCAGCATCTATCACTTCAGAGTTTAGCTAAACCTTTGAAATATACACTTAGAAGAAATCGTCAGTACTGAAGAGGTTTATTGTAATCCTATGAAGAACTTTTCACAAAGATTGATGGATGCATGTGTTGTAGTTAGGAAATATATTTATATATCATGATTGCTGACACATCGGGTATGCTTAAGCCTTGTTCCCCTAAATTTTTATGTGTGGACACATCACCATGGTAAGCAAATCGTAATTAGTCTCCTTTATCCTTTGAAGTATCACTAAACATTCTTTCTTTTCTGCATGGCAGGAGGAATGCCAGAACTACATTCGAGTGCTTCTTGTTGGAGGCAACCATCTCTTTACCTGTGGAACCAATGCGTTCACTCCTATCTGCACCAATCGGACGGTAATGAGTTAAATGTTTTGCCCCACAAGCTTGAGTCCCTGTTCTCAGCCAGGAGATTAAAAGGCAGAGCATGCTGTGGTTGAGTCCAGGCTATTTGCGTGTTGATGGGTGAGCTGATGTGTAAAAGGCTGATTTAGCTGGTGTCTGGCTGAAGAGGAGAGTTAACTGATGATCTCTTTTTGCAGTCTTTTCCTCAGCTATGGGAGAGAGCATAGCTACAAACAGCTCAATTCCTCTTACATGACAATTTTCATGAACCTTAGGTATTTCTGAGACTTCTGCCAATCTGTCAAATTTGGTTGGTATCAATTGGTTTAGTTATAAAATGTAGTTGGGTAGCTGCATATTGTGTATGTCTTGTTCTGAAGAAGGATGAGACTACTTGTATCAGTGATTTCTGACTGACAAGAATGACAAATCTTGGTTGAGAAAATCCGTCATTCTGTTTCTGAAAAAAACCTAATTGCCATTTATGTGTGTCAAACAAAAAGCATCCATTAAGGATCAAAAATAGTCATAATAAAACTCAAAATGTCACTGTATGGACTAAGCTGGCTATTTATTTCAGGAAGGGAGACACTTTTAAAAGCAAGGAATAACTGTATCACCAAAAAACTCCTTTGCACATTATTGTTTTTAAACCTATTGTACCTTTATTTTCAAATAACATATTAACATCATACTGTGGTTTATCGATGAAAGTATTAGGGCTACTAAATCAGAGAGGTAGTTCTGCTGAACTAGAAAGCTCCTTTTTTAATCACATTTTTCATGTGAAATTCTTTCCTAGAACACACCAACAAAACAAATAATAGATCTTATTTTTAAAATTGTCTGACCACTCGCTGTGGAGAATATCTTAGTTGATTCTGGCAGTCAGAACTAGTTTTGGTTTTCATAATAACAATCTGTGTAGAGATAATTTTTGAGTTGCTTCTAATATAAAACATTTTAGGCAAGATGGCTAATGATTAATTTGTGTGTTTGTTGTGGTTTAGCCCCAGCCAGCAGCTGAGCACCATGTAGCCGCTCTCTCACTCCCCCCTCCTCCTTCCCCCCTCTCTCCCCCCCACACCCAGTGGGATGGGGAGGAGAATGGGAAGGAAAAGGCAAGACCTGGTGGGTTGGGATAAGGACAGTTTACTGGGACAGCAAAGGGAGAGTGGAAAAGGAAAACAAACCAAACCAAGCCGGTACTTAGCAGAGTATACAAAACTGGTGATACACAATGCAGTTTCTCACCCAAGGACCGTACAACTCAGACCGCACGCTCAGACCCATCCCGAAACTGGACTGTCCCTGAGCCACACGTCCTGGAGCTGCTGCTGCACCTCCCCACTAGCCCCCCTTTTATACTGAGCATGATGTCACATGGTATGGAGTAGTCCTTTTGGCTAGTTTGGGTCACCTGTCCTGTCTGTGTCCCCTCCCAACTCCTTGTGCACCCCCAGCCGTCCCACTGGCAGGGCAGTGCGAGAAGCAGCAAAGGCCTTGGCTCTGTGTAAGCACTGCTCAACAACAACAGGGCCACATAACAAAAACATCTCTGTATTATCAACACTGTTTCCAGCACAAATCCAAAATACAGCCCCATACTAGCTACTGTGAAGAAAATGAACACTCTCAGCTGAAACCAGGACAATGTTTTACATACCAAAGGGGCAAAAGTGAGATCAGACAACATTATAGTAAAACTTTCTATATGAGACAGTTTCAGATTGATGTAAAGGTCAACTCATTACTGTTGTACAATACTAAAGCAGATAACTGGTGATTATGATAAGATTTTGCTCAGATTGGTGCAGCTTGGCTGAAATGATAATTTTCTGGTCATTTTAATCCCTTTTTCTCACTCTTTTACAGTTAAGTAACTTGACAGAGATACATGATCAAATCAGTGGCATGGCTCGTTGTCCTTATAGTCCCCAGCACAACTCCACTGCTCTTCTCACTTCCAGTGGGGAATTGTATGCTGCTACAGCCATGGATTTTCCAGGAAGGGACCCTGCCATTTATCGCAGTCTGGGGGCCCTTCCTCCTCTCCGCACTGCACAGTACAACTCCAAGTGGCTGAATGGTGAGTGCTGATGGACCATGAGACTCATCTCTTTTTAACCCATGTTCTCGAGATTCACAGTCTTGAAATTCCATTCGGAGAATTTGAATGTTTTTAGAGTATTGTTTATCTCATTTAAAAATTATTTTGCATAATACATTTTTTATTTTACTAGTATAAGTATTATGGCATTTAATCAATGCAGCTGCAGTTTGTAGATGTGCACTAAAATATAGAGGTCATGTTTGCAGGCATAGGGATGAGCTGTACTGTATCTCTCAGGTATGCTTACATGGCAAAGGCGAGTCAGCCAAGAGCAGTAGCTTGCCTTGAGTATTCTTTTGTTGAGTCCTTCAAAAACCTAAGGCGGAAAATAAACAATTTAGAATGGACTGAATTCTCCTGGCTTTCCCTGCAGGTTCCAGCCTTGACAAGCAGAAAAAGTTGTGGTTTCAAGCTGCTTAGGTGGCAGACTGACATTTTTGATGCTTATTATAGCCAAAGGATAGGAACTAGTCTGCAAAACATATCATAAAATTGTGTTGTAGTGATGACTCCTGTGTCATGGATGTTAATCACCTGATGAAGATTTCCAGCTGGGAGAAGCTGTAAACCAATATGTATTCGTGAGATGTAACAGGGCCAGTTGCCATTTTATGTATTACAAAAAAGAAGCAGATTCTTCTAAAATGAAAATTATTATTTAACATAAAATGTAAAATTAGGTATATTATAATTTGCCCATGCTTGTCTCAGTAGGAAAAAACCCCTTATTTTTGTAATTCCTGCTACGTGACAAAACAGTCACTAGTCCAACAGTGCTTTTCATGTTATTATGGGATTATTCTCATGTTTGAAATTAAACACAAGTATAAACCCTTCCAACTTAAGAACATTAGGTCAGCTGCAAGTGACAGACTTTATTTTGAATATTTCAGTTCTTGTATAATCTGAACGCTGAATTGCACACATTTGCTTGGTGTATTTTCCTTGTACAAAGAAGCCATCAGAGGTAGCTTAGAGAAATTTGTGACCTTCTCTGAAGGTCAGCTGATTTTAGAATATTAATTAACAAAACAAAATCAAACTGCATGGAAAATAACAGAATTATAGAAGTGCAAAATAAATGCGAGAGAAAAAATGAACTCCTTGTGTAGATATCCCTGTTCAGGCACCTTTTGTCAACACAGCCATGGTATTGGAACTAATTGTTCTGCCACACTTGGGTGCTTCTGTCAAAGGGAAAAAACTCTTCACACTGAAATTTCAGTTTAACTGGAAAGGTCTTTTCCAACCTTAACAATTCTATGAATCTCTGAATCTATGTTTTATGCCAAAGGGCACATTAAAATTCTCTCCCAGACTCCTCTAATTAATCAGATTCACTGTATTTACATTTTGTCTATTTAAAGCTTCAGCTACACCTATAGATTCTCTGTTAAAGCTCATTCTTCTGCCTCAAAACTGTTTAGAATTAAATTACCAGGAGAGTGTGGCTTTTATCTTTGGGGTGGAAGAACAAGATGAGTTTTGTAATTGGAGTCAGTTCAAGCAAATCAAATAAAAGTCTGGAAGCAGTCCAGTTACCTACGTGAAAGGGAGGGACAATGTCTTCTGGGGTAGCTAAGAGTTGGGGATTCATCTGCTTGAGTTGGGGATTCATCTGCTTCTATGTCAATTTGCCTGCTCATATGTGACTCAGTGCCAAGAAGCTGTGAGAGTTTTTCAGTGCTTGAAGTGAAGATTTTGCTGCTTTCAGTGAGAAAGTAACATAGATAATCCTGCAAGAAAATTAAGGCGTCAACTGGAATGGAAGCTTTCTAGTTGATATCTGTTCAGCCGCAATAGCTGACAGTTACTCTAATTCAGCCTTGGTTTAGGGGTGCGTGTGCATGTACATGTGTCAGTGAATGTATCCAATTTAAATTAAGTTTTTCTTTTACATGTTTCCCTCAGAGGTGCAATGTTTTTTCTCACTTAGATTTTTCTACTCTGCAAATCACATTGGACCAATTCAAACCATCTCTGGGGGGGATAGCAGTACTCTAAAACACAGCTGATTATCTTGCTGTGTGCTTTATTGCTGTGAAATAAAGACATTTTATACTTTAATGGCTAGCCCACTTCTCTCAGTGCATTCAGGAGTTTTCAATGCCATCGATCAGGCCAAACGGAGATGCCCATGTGCTTATGCAGTCTGCTGTCAGTGTTCTATGTAGCTTGCAGTGAAGGATCCTGACATGAGAAGCTCTGAGTCTTCATCGTAGAAGAAACTTTGTTCCTAATCTTAATTGTCAGAAGGTCTGCAGTTACAGGAACTGTGACACAGTGTCAGAGGGGAAAACAGAGCTCATGTGGCACGTGGCTGGGGTGAGATCCCATGTTACCCTACTGTGATTCTTCTGTGATTCTTCTGGAATCACAGCTATCACAAATAAAGTAAATTTAAGTTGGTGGCCAGTCTGAGCCTCCCCATTCATTCTCATTTAGCCAGAGTCATGTATTTATTATCAGGTCCTGCCTTATACTGGGGGCTTGATAGGTCTGGAAGTAATCCACAGCATCAGCTGAATAGGTAAGTTAGCAGTTATTTTCAGCATGTGTTACTAGCATCATTCTGATCAGGTGCTTAACCTTAGTAGAGTATGGAGAAGTCAGCAAACTCTCATTTCTGTATTATCATTTTCTTGATGCATTCAGCACTCAATTATCTGGCATGATGAAGAGTTGGGATAGCTTGGTTAAACGTATGAATTATTCAGGATATGTGTAAAAGTAAGCTACAAGAATATACTTTGAGAGTATAACTGAAAGGAAAAAGGGAAGTTCAGTGACTCCACAGTATGTGAAGCACAAAGATCTTGAACAGGCACTGATGTAAAAGGGCAGATGGACAACACAGCAATAGTGCCAGCACATAAATCCTGTTGTTGACTGGAGCTAGTTATTGTGGAGCCATCTTAAAAAGTCTCTGAATATGCTGTTTGTTTACCCACTAGACAACTTGCTGACAGTATCTGAGATCTGACTCCCCCAAATTTTGTCTGTTTTGGTGATTTTTAATGGCAGAACAATTGGCCAAATGTTACAGATACCTTGCTAAAAGTTTTTCCTATTTTGGAAAATTTTAGAGTGTAAATAGTCATGTCTTCTTCAATGATGGAGGAGAGAAGCATCTGGAGGCAGTTATCAAACTTGCTTTCTTTTAACATTAAGAGTAGTAATCTATTCAGCTCTTGATTATCTCTGAATATGATCACCAGTTATATTTTTTTACCTCAAAACTTCCATACTTTTCTACAAAAAAAAATAAAATGCTCTGCTTATGGATCCTATTTCTTGTGCTCCTGTAAACAACATTAAATGCAGCTGGGTCAAATGCAGTGAGCAGGTTTTTGACCACAGTCATCACCATGCAGAGATTCTGCTCCACTCCATGAGGAGATGCCATTGAAGGACCAGACTACCTTAGTGCTATGACCTGAGCATTCACCATAGTTCAACAGTTCTACAGGTTGGGTTGCTCACAAAGAATTTATCAGCTGAAAATGAAGAGACAAACCCTGTGTTATCCTCACCTTGCTTGCCAACCCTGTCAGTACTCTAACTCTGTCACTATCCTGAATCAAGAGGAACATGATCACCCAGATTAAGTTAACAACTGCTGCAAACCAGCGCTCTTCCCATCCAACAGCCTAGCTGGCTGCAGGATAGAAAACTTGAAAATGTGAAAAAGAGAACCCACTTCTCCCTCTCATGATGTCATGTTTTGGCCTTCTCTTTTCTCATGTAGAGAAAAAAGTAATGCTTGAAGTTACTCAAGTGAATATATATATGCACATACAAATGAAGAAGGCAGAAAGGCTGCTTGCCAGTAACTTATTCTTTGAGGCATGTTGTTTTGTTACCTACTCTCCTTTCTTTTTTTCTCTGAGTCTTGTGCAAGTACTTTTGTACTTGAGAGAAACAATTTGAGGTAATACAGCATACATTGAGGATTTTGTCTAAAGCTGACAATTCTTCCATTGATTTCTTCTGACCGAAGCAATCAGCCAGACCTTGAGCTTCAGCCAACTGCTCAGGTCAGTAGAGGGCAGCATGTTGCTAGAAGGTTTTAAAATCACCTTTGTAGTATTTAATAAAAAGAAGTCTGCTTTGGTCATTATTAAGTGATATGATATAAAATCTTTCATTAAGAAAAAAAAAGTACACCTTGATTTACAGCTTGGCATGCTGTTTATTTGAGTCTGTTTAAGACGTCAGTGTAACGTAGAGTTTAAATCATATCCAGAGTTGACTGTTATAGTGTGCTTCTAATTAGACTTTTCTTTAGAGTTGATCTGCAAAGTGCAGCAGGGGCAGAACTCGTCATCATTTGCTCTAGAGGACAGAGGTAGATGGAATAGTTATATTTGTAGTCCACAAGCTGCAGTGGGTCCAGATTGGTGAGGAAAAGCCTCCACTGCATAGACTTAGAAATTTTTTCTGTAGTCCAACATTTACAGTTAGTAAAGGTATTTCTCCTTTCAGTACACCTCCTCAAATCTGTAAATATTTTATGTGATGCCTCAGTGTGAAAGTTTATGTTAGTCTGTGTCTATTTGCTTCACTTAGCCAATAAAAGGGCAAAACAGATTAAAGAAAAAATTGAAAACCCAGTCAATCCCTTTCTGTTTCACGACATGGAGAAACACTAGGACATTTGGTTTCATAATTTGTCAGATACCTTTGCTTACAATTGATTGGATCTCCAACTGTCTTGAAATATATTGTAGTTGTTTTCTTTATACTAGACATACAATGATAGATGCTATTGGAACATGTTAAATAAATAAAAACTTTGTTCTAAATGTCAAGCCACTTCATCAGTGGGCAGGCCATAGATGATTAAAATGCAATCTTATATCAGATGTAGCCCCAAAACAGAAAAAAAAAAATAAAAAATAAATTATACAGATTAGAAGCCTTTCCAGCTGAGAAAGGTATAGAAATGTTTAGATTGTTCTGCTCTGGTGGTAGACATAATATTATCACTTTTTCCTCCTGCTGCCCTAAGCATTTGGTTATTAGATACTCTAAAATAGTTCTGAGATTACTTTCTTAAAAACATTTCACTTAATAAAAAGCTTATTAATCTAGAGCAGGTACTTTTAGTCTTCACAAATAACAGTAAAAGTCTTACAAAGGTGGTTTGGTTAGTGGGGTTTAATACCGCTCTGAATCCATCCCTATTATTGTTTGTTAGTGGACTTTCATTATAACTCTTGCTGCTAGTAGGATATGTGGAGAGAAATTATGACCTAAGAACAAAAATTAATCCTTTCATTTTTTCCTTTAAAGATTAATGGAAATGGTTATAATAATTCAGGGTTATCCTTTCCTTTTTCTGTTTTTTAATGAAAAGCCTTGTAATTACCTAGTGCAAGGTTTTCTTATTAGGTAATATTTTATGTCACTCAAAAGCAGTTTGTTTTTGAGATGTGCAATTTGCATCTTTAGCTTTCAGATGAGAGACCTGACTGAAAATATGCAAAGCGTGTGCTACCAGTTGTTTCTTATTTTGCAAGAAGATAAATAATTACCTTCCTTTCGTTGTGCCACCCATAAGGTTGGTTCTGTTCTTTTGTGTGTATCATCCTTTTTGCCAGTATCCTAAAATGGGAGGGAAATGCCTGCTAGTTTTGAAAACCATCCTTAGGCTTTTTCACTGCAGCTGCTACTAGAGGAAAAATTTGAGCAGTTGTGCTGTGTTTTTCCTTTCAAAGCCATACATCTTCTCCCATGGCAATGACAGTGTAGGAGAGCAATAAGTTGATGTGAGGAAATGTCTCCCCTGACCTCCTTTCTCCAATGCCAGACTAAGATATTACAGAACACCTTCATAGCATTTTCTCACTCATCTAAAATAGAATCATAGAATCATTTAGATTGGGAAAGACCTTTAAGATCATCAAGTTCAACCATTAACCTAACACTGCCAAGTCCACCATTAAACCATGTCCCTAAGTGCCACATCTACATGTCTTTTAAAATACCTCCAGGGATGGTGACTCAACCACTTCCCTGGGCAGCCTGTTCCAGTGATTGAAAACCCTTTTGGTGAAGAAATTTTTCCTAATACCCAACCTAAACCTTCCCTGGCACAACTTGAGGCAGTTTCCTCTTATCCTATTGCTTGTTACTTGGAAGAGGAGACCACCAGGTTGTACCCACCTGGCTACAACCTCCTTTCAGGTAGTTGTAGAGGGTGATAAGGTCTCCCCTCAGCCTTTTCTCCAGACTAAAGTCCATTTCTCTCTGCCATTCCTCATAAGACTTGTGCTCTAGACCCTTCACCAGCTTGCCCATCGTTGGATACACTCCAGCACCTCAGTGTCTTTCTTGTAGTGAGGGGCCCAAAACTGAACACAGTACTCGAGGTGCGGCCTCACCAGTGCAGGGGGATGATCACTTCCCTAGTCCTGCTGGCCACACTATTTCTGATACAAATCAGGATGCTGTTGGCCTTCTTGACCTGGGTACACTGCTGGCTCATATTCAGTTGGATGTTGACCAACACTCTCAGGTCCTTTTCCCCTGAGCAGCTTTCCAGCCACTCTTCCCCAAGCCTGTATCATTGCATGGAGTTGTTGTGGCCCAAGTGAAGGACCTGGATGGTAGAGAGAGGCAGCAGTGCCCATGAAGGTGGGATTTTTTTTCTTATCTACCCTAGGTAAAACAGCAAGGTCCACCTTCCATTTATGAAAAGACTAGGAGCCTGCTGAGGACAGAGCCTGTTCTTTTATATCTCATCTAGCCTGCTCATGTCAGGTGCCAGTTAGAGAGGCTGAACAAGGAAGGAAGGAAGGCACCCCTGCAAGCAGATCATCTGTGCCCAGCTGCAGGGAGGTGTGACAGGAGCATCAGCCACATTAATGCTGCAGAAAACTGTAATACACAGTGAACCAAAGAGAAAGAAAGAACTGAGAACTGAAATACATCTCAACTCAACTCAAGGGAAAGTAGAAAAAGGGACAAATTTTGGGGAACACGAACACACAAAAAACAGCATTCACCAAAGAAAGGAAGAGGACAGAAATATTGGAAGCAGAGATAGAATTTCAGTAGCAGACTTACCAAGCCTTAAGGTGACAGGGAAAGGGGATGAATATGAAAGTGAACTCTGGTTTCCTTTCTGTTATGAAAAAAAAAAAACCACAAAAAAAACAAACCCTCAAAAAAAAAAGGAAAAAAGAAATGAGGACTAGTTCTACAGGGAAAGCCCTTTGATCATCCCCCTCCCTGCAAAACTAGATCAGAGGGAAAAAAAAGACAGTTCAAATGTTTGTAGAGAAATGGGTAAGCCATCATAATTGGGTTTTCTTTCCATACCATACCTGCTGGTTGGCAAAATCTGCTTAAAGAAGGCTGGGTTTTTTGTTCTTGTGTATGTGGAATTCTGGGTTCAGAGTTTTAAGTAACTGTCCAAACTTCTGCATCTTTTGATAGATCCCTATAGCTCAAACCTCTAGATGTTCTGAGTGAAGTAAGGTAGTCCTCTGAATTTTTGATCCTTGTCCCTCTCCCAATATACTGCTATGTAAGGAGTCTATCCAGTGAATGTAGATGATGCAAAATCCACTGAACTCCAGATAGGACTTTCAAGGACTTGAGTAGGTATTAGATCAGAGTAGAGAATGGTTTCTGTCACAAAGTTTGTCACTGGCAAATTTGCATCTGCAAAATGACATAATAAATTGCAAAATATTATGACATGTAAGAACACTTTACCTTGAAAATGAAGGAGATTTATTTGAAATAAACAACAGGCAATAAACCAAGGAATTTTGTAATACCATATTTGAAAACTATTTTTCAGAAAAGAAATAATTGCATTTCAGAATTTATTAGAGTACATCAGTAAAATGTAATGTCTAATGAGTGCATCCACTTTTATGATTATACTGAATTGTATTATAAAATCTATCAGCAGTATAAGAGAAGATTGGAAAAAATGTCTGGCATACACAGTTTTAGTGTATTTTGCAGTCCTTGGTCTTCCACACCCATAAAATCTTCAGTTTAGCAAAAGGAAAAGAATGTAAAAGAAATCATGGAGAGCTGAGGCATTGCAGAAGACATAGCAGTCAAAATAGACTGGTAGCCTGCTATGCTACAACAGACTAGTATTTTAAGCGTGTATCCTAGATAATTATAAAGCATAGAGGAAAAATATCTATTAATAAACAATGATTTCTGCCTGTTAATATTTTACAGTTCAGCTACTGAGGGTGGATATAAATGACTACAAGTTATGTGTTACTTTTAAGATTTTTAACACTGCAGGAAAATTTTAGTCTGTGATTAAGATCTGTCCTTAAACATTCATGAGCAGTGATGCCTTGGTCAGCCAAATGCAAGATCTACACTGTTTTCCAACAGCTGTAGAGGGCTACTCTAATTGGATATACGTAATGAATATACAGGGACAGTGAAATGCAAATAGGAAATGGACTTCATTAATTATGTCAGTAAGAAAATAAAATAGAATGGCATATTTGGAACTTAAATTGTTTGCATTATTTTAAGCTTCCCTTTTGGACAGCATTTCTAGCTGCAGATTGAACCTTATTAAAAAAAAAACTCAACAGCATCTTCCTAGAATTTTAATGCCATTAAGTACTTGGCTGAATACAAATATTTGGAAGAAATGGGTCTTTAGAGGCCATCAGTATGAGGGTATGATTCATTGATCTGGTGAGGTCAATGAACAAGCTCCAGACAGATGTTGTTCAGCATTAGACCACTGTCTAGACTTCTAAGATTTCAAAAATATTATACATGCATATATCTATGCGTGTGTCTGTATTTTGTGTGTGTGTGTGTATATATATATATATAATCTGATCTGTGTCTAGATCTGAAAAACTTCTGATTTCAGCTTTATTTGCACATTTCTGAAGTTAATTTGACTTTTGACTGGGTCTCTGAATGCTTTGCACTTGAGATGTGAGTTGTCACTTCTCACAGGGACGGTCAGTGGTAATCACAGCTCTTTCATGCTCAGAGTAGGCTTTGGACCTGATAATCCTTAAGGTTAATTGCTATTATCTCCAGAAAGACAGATAGAGCATTCCCTGTGATTTGGTTCACTCTGGAAACAGTAGGATCCACTAACTAGGTAAATTACGTCATATTAGTCTACTTCAGAGGATGTGGAGTTTTGAAGAGTAAAGAGCCCAAGCCAACTGTCTTGCTCCAAAGCTCGGGAAGTAAGAAGATGCCAGACTGGCCTCAGATGCTCTCACAGAGCTCTCTCATGCTCCTGTCTCCCATAGCTCTTCCCAGAGGAAGTTTCTGTACAGTTCCTCTCATCTTTCTGCCCACTCAGACTACATCTACACCACTAAATAAAAAAAGGTTGAGGATATAAGCTTGTGCATGATGCCCTTGGTCATCCGTACTGCCGAATTGTTGGCTCACTTCCCAGCCTTGTTTTGGACCACTCCAGCTACTGCTTTCCCAGTGAAAACCTGGGTGTGACTCAGGGAGGAATTTGCTTTATACAGCATTAGCACGAGGCAGTACAGGTGGGGCTGCACCATTTGGCTCCTTCTGCCTTCCAGAGTGCCCAATCCCATTCCCAGTAAGCTTTGCACTGCCGAATCCCCCAGACTGTCCTTACACCTCCTCCCAGGGTGTGCAGCGCACCCTTGCTTTCATGCTGCAGGAAAGCCATTCTCTGGGCTTCAGCGTCAGCGTGCGCAGCGTGGCAGAGCTGCGGCCAGTCCCTACAGGAGCAGTCGGCACTGTCAAACAGCAGCAACGTGCAACTGGTCTGGCAGTGAGTATGGGCTTGGTCTCTTTGGTCTCCGAGTTCCCTGAGCGGGTGGAAAGGGAGAATAATCTAAAGGGAAGCATTGTCTCTTCCTAGTAAGTGCCTTCTCATTAAGAACAGAGACCGTGCTCCCCAGAAATTGTAGGTTTGTCTCTAACCTTTAGAAAAACAATTAGTTTATTTCAGATTGAAGCACTATCTTGACTTCATATGGTTCAGTCATCTTTTTTGTAATAACTTAGAAGAGTCTGTGAGGAAACATCCTTGCAGGACAGTCATGCTGCTTTATCAAGGAAGCTGTAGAGATTCCCAGGCTTTGTGCTGAGTAAGCAAATTTCAGAAATAGCACACTAATGTGTTTGCTCAGAGGCAGCTCTAACTAGCCACCTAGTGCTTTCAGCGCATGGGCTTGTGTATGTGTATAGCACTGCTCCATGTTGTACACTGGAGATCTGTGTCATGGCACGCTGACAAACTAATTTTCTTGCTTTCCTGATTCCACTGGTTCCATTTAATTTGTGAAAGTCTGGTCAGCCTGATGCATCCATAAATTGAATATATAAAAATGTATAAAGGTCATATACAATACTCATGACATTATTACAGGCTGATATTCTCATGTTGATCCGCACTAGCTGTATCCTGTCACATACCAGAATCCTTGCACTTTTTGTGATGATCTAATAATTCACAAATGAGATGCATTTACCCTTCCAGAACTATTCACAAATTCAGCAGCAAACAAGAGAGTCATTTCATTTTCTGCATTAAAAACTTTTATGGGAAGTCCTCCATGTCAACAAATAGGAGTTCACAGCACAATATTTGGAAATATATGAAGTCATTTTTCCTAGATGGGAATCTCCTTTTTCCTTTGAAGCTTTGAAGTGATTAATTTCACTTTTCCCAAACAGAAAATGAAATAAATAAAGTCTGACATGATATTCCTTCCATATCCACAGGATTCCCCGAGGTAGCTCTGAGATTATTACATTTCATCCAAACTAAAACAGTTTTCACAAGTTTCAACAGGAGGTCACATTTTCATCAGTTCATAATCAGTAAAGTATATACATGGGTTTGCAGATGTATATATTGTTTCTCAGTTTTGAATCCATGAAATATGAGTACTAGTTTTTATTTATACATATGATTTTCAGTGCAACTTTAAAATATTGTCTCTTGAAAGAGTGACGTGGATTTTTCAAGAACATTCCGAATGCATTTCAAATGATTTTTATTTCTACAGTTTGTGAAGATTTTATTTGTAATTCGTTATTCTCCACACTTTGAGTGCTTCCAGGAGTGTTTTTGGCTCTGCAGTGAAATCCTGTTGTACCAATGTGAGACCTTTATACATCAGTGGGCCTCCAGCAAGAAGTAGCATCGTCAGGCCTCATTGCAAGGCAGGGCTTCCGTGTTTAATGGTTGTACAGGATGGTTTTGTGGGTGGATCATATTTGCACAATACGTAGAATCTTTTCACACTAGTCAAGATATTTTTGAGATGATTTCAAAGAGCAAGCAGGATTATAAGCTCCAAAAAGTCAAATGCATAGTTGGAAAATTTTACTTTTTCATGCTATTTCAGGTGGATTGTTTTTCTTAATGTTTACCTTTAGTGGATATTGCTTTAAGACCTGGCCTTAATACCGTGGGCAAGTAGCTCAAGTTGCACTTGAGCTCAGATTAGTGAATGTTTTTTCTTTCCTCCACAAACAGTAGTTCCTTCCATGAATATAAGACCAATCTAAAAGGATTGCGTAGAGTGAGGGACGGAAGTACTTTACAGATTAAGAGAAATAATGGCTAGGTGTGGTATGGGTATAACTTGATGTGGGACAATGTGGGACAGTGGGTTCTTTTTGTTAAGTTAGCCTGGTATTCTTAAAAAGATTTTCTTTCTAGTATATTTTAGTTAATTAAATACAGGTTTGTGTTTTCAGCAATGGAGGTGAAAACATTGATGTGTATTGAGAATGAATGAAACATAATTAGGCTTCATAATAAAAAACTTTGCATGCAAGTATCTCTGGATATATGTTTAATATTTGATGCCTGCCAAAACTGCCTAACCTGTCTAGAATGTGATAGTATACAATTTTGAGATTTTTAGCCACATGTTTTTGTCATCTTAGCATTAACACTTGTAATTAAATCTTATATATCATTCTGCCCTGTTACCTATTCAGTAAATATGCACATTTTTAGAGACAAAAAAGACTAATAAACTTAAAAAGGTCTTTTTTTTCAGCTTTCTCCAATTTCAGTGTTTAGTGTGTAAATGTGTAACAGTATTACATGTTGTATTTAAAGAATGAGAGCTCATGAGCATCTAACAATTATTTCTACGAATTTGTAAACTGTAATAATGAAGTTTAAAGTTTTTTGAAGCCTTTGAAGAAAAATCTCTATTGTAATGGAAGTTTGACACACATGTGGAATGGAGATGTGAGGTTCTAATACAGAAAACATTCCTAATAGTTTAGCTCTTTGTATATTGTCGATCCAATTTTACCTTTATTGCTATCACAAGTCCTGTCACACAACTTTATTTTGCCCTTTTTTTTTTTTTTAAATTTTTTTAAAGACACAAATGCACTGGTACTATGAAACTTATGAGAGCTCAGGATACCAAAAAGTTCTAGTTCTGCTCAAAAGTTTTGACAGGTTTGAGATATTCCTGCAAAATGCTTAGATTCAATTACAGCAGCTTTTTTCAATACAATAGTGCTGTCAAGAAATGTTGACCTATTTAATTTCTTTGGAGTGTTTCTTCACAATAGATGTTTTTAAAACAGTTTAGTTTGTTTCTTTGTTTTCCCACTTTAGAATAAAATTTGAGAATGAAAACAAAAATTTTGCTTGTTTCTCAGACGTACTAGTGTTTTATAATGGTTCCTTACGTGAGGGGGGCTCTTCTCCACAAATCTGTGTATCAAATTTGTCTTTCCTTTAAGAACTCATCAAGCTGTCAATCTCTCTCTTAATGTCATGGACTCTCCTCAGTTTTAGTAATCCTTTTGGGAAATGGACCACATGTTTATTTTCTTTGGTATCCACTGTTTCCTTTTTTTTGTTTTTAGAAACATTACCATCTGGTTTTTATAGTTTTTTATATATATATATATTTTTTCTCTTAATTTCTTCTGCATCACCATCAGTTTCTTTGACCAGTTTTTAATCAATTTAAAAAAAAATATTGTAATACTATCAAAACTTTTAAGCAAGATTGGGCTGAAATTAAGTTATCTTACCTTCAAAAGAATTGTTTAGAATTCTCTTTCTTTTCATTACAGCCTCTGAGCACATTCTTAGTCATATTCGGTTACCATCCATTATTCTGGTAATCTGGAGTAATGGCATGGTGGCAAAGCAGAAACAGAATTAATGCAACAGAAAAAAGCAATTGCATTGCAAAAATACACCATGCCCACATGTGGAAAAGAAAAACCCAGTGATGCTTTCGACAGTAGAGTAGACAGCTAATGTGTGATAGACACCCAGAGCAGAGAGTCTGTCTGGCCATGTTCATGTAGCTCATAATCCTGCCTGGACATGAGCTGGTTTGCTGAGATGTCATGGGACCGTTCCTTGCAAAGATAATAAAATATGTATTTTTCTAAATCTAATGCTTGAAGATCAGTCCAACTTCCATGTTACTATGAGTGCATATATTACAAGAAGGCCATAAATAGTCTTTTCTGTTGTTATTTTCAGAGCCAAATTTTGTGTCATCTTATGACATTGGGAACTTCACCTACTTCTTCTTCCGGGAGAACGCGGTGGAACATGACTGTGGGAAAACAGTCTTCTCTCGTGCAGCTCGGGTGTGCAAAAATGATATTGGTGGCAAGTTTGTTCTGGAGGACACCTGGACTACCTTCATGAAAGCTCGTCTGAACTGCTCTCGCCCTGGAGAAATTCCGTTTTACTATAATGAACTACAGAGCACATTCTTCCTGCCAGAATTGGACTTGATCTATGGGATTTTTACTACTAATGTGTAAGTAAATTCCATGATGTATTTTATTTTCTTGCTATTTGTGACAGTAAAACCTAAAGCGTCTGAGCTGCTCTCTTCTGCATATGCCAAGTAGACATCATAAATTCAAGCTAGTGTTTTGCCCAATCTACTGTCCCCTTGTGAACAAGTGTCAGTTCCAAATCCTTCCCACGTGAATTGTTGAAGGCAGATGAAAGAAGGAAGAATTCTTAATATTTCCTTACAGCAGGAAGCCAGTTGTGTTTAAGACTATTCAATCATCTTGTTCATACATTCTTATAAAGACATTATTTTTTATTTTGCACACTGTTGTAATACATAAATACATTATGGTATTAGAGTATTGATGAAATAAATATTTTATAATTGTAATGTGACATGATCATGAATTTGACATGATGTAATTTGACCATGTCAGGAAGAGCTCACCTTACCCAAAAGAGCACAAGAGGTGCTCTTACATATTTTAAATTAGTCCTAATGTATACTCATGTGAGTTTGAAGGTCAAACCAAAAATTAAATCTAATTTTAACTGAACCTGTTATATCAACAAGGTAAAATTAAAAAGTGTACAGGTTGGTCTTAAAAATTAAAATTTGTTCAATATTAAAATATTAAATATTAAAACATTGGATGGACATAAAAGCTCCCTAGAGTCTGAGCTTGATATCAAGAGTTGCTTAACTCTTAGGAAAAAAGAGACATTAATCTCAGAAATGTCCTTTATTACTTTAAACATGATAACTGGAGCTCATATGTTGCTTGGTAAGAGCAGCCCATGTGTTATGACTGTGTTCAGACCACTGGAACAGGCTTTCAAATTTTGGTGTCTGATTCTCTTACCCACTTGCAGTGTCTTGCTATGTAAGTCAGTTTTGCCTAGAATTGTAAAAGGTACTTGGGCACCTAAAACATAGATCAGTGCCCCTTTCTATTGCTGTAAACACCTGGATACCTACCTTCTATAAACATCCATTAAACAGGTGGAAACACTCACAAATTAATGCCAGCAAATTACGATCCCTAAGTTTTTTAGATAGTTACGATTCCTAGGTTTTTTAGACCATAAGCACAAATTTGGACTTGAACCTCCTTCTGCTTTTAGTACAGTCCTTTATCAGCACATCTAAGAATCTTTCAGACTCAGGCTGGCCCCTGCACCAGCAGCTCAGGCAGTGAACACAACTGGTGAGAGGCTGCTTGCACCAGGCTGTGATGATTCCTGACTTGGGACATCAGGTGGTGAGCTTAACCCTGTTCCTGCACCGGAACAGTGCATTGAAGCTAAATGCTGCTTTTTTAAAGAGAATAGTAGAGACTTTGGGATTACTGGGGATAAGAAAATTTGATGCTGTTTTCAACAGTAATTTTAATTTCATTGGTTCGTTTTACTAGCTAGTTCAAGTCTTAGAAGACAGGTATTTCCAAGCATGCTCATACACTGTTCACCATGATCTTTCATGAGAAGTCAAAATTTCTACCATGGAAAGGCCAGCCATAGGAATTCTGCTCCAGAAAATCCACAGGGCTTTGGCTGTGGAAGGAGATCAATGCTCTTCTCTCAGAAGGGCTGTCCTGGCAATTTGGGGAAGGATGGATTTTCCTGTGCTACAAATTCCACAGTGTCTGAGTTTGCGTAAGGATGTCAGGGCTGCCTTCAGCATACCCTGGCTCTTCTCAGAGAGGACACACTAATGTAAGACTACTTTTGCCACATGAAAGTAGACAGTATTTGAAACCTTGGTTCTACTTCCCTCTTCCCCAGTAGCTCAGCATTCTGCCTTGTCCAACAGAGATGGACTATTCAAAGAAAAGTTAATTACAACTGTTCAGAGGTGGGACTTTTTGATAGTGTCATTTAAATTATGTTACTTCCTGCCATCAAATTTTGTAACTATATTTTTGGGCAATGTTGAAATGTTGTAGAGTTAGGATTACTGGCCCATGTTGAATACCTGTTCAGAGATATCTGCACCACCCATATGATCTACTTTTCAGCCCTGCAACCTGGTCGTGGTGAAGTGCCAGGGTTTCTCATGCGGGGGAACAGCCTATTCCTTTCTGTTGGTGTAACAGCATCGGATAATACTGAACCACATCCAGCATTCATCAATCTCTATATCTTTAGAAACGCATTGATTTTATTGTACCCTAATGCTTTTTTCTAATATACTGTGAATCATTTTGTTGGGAAAAAAATGAAGCATTTCTGTCAATAAAGATTGAGTAATAGCAAAGCCTGCACCCTTTATGTGTGGTTGACTATTAAGTCCACTATAGCCACTGCTTCATAGTGAAGCTGGTTTTGCTTCTTTCAGACCATCCAAAACTCTATAAGCATAAGTCTGATGTCCTTTAAGGACTTCAAGAAATTCAAGAAGACATTGGTATGGTTAGTAATATTAGTGAGCTGCCTTTAGTGATACTTTACATTGGCAAGGAATTATCAAATCCGATGATAATTGATTCTACAGAAATTGTTAGCATGAAACTTCAAGTTTTGGGGATTCTTTGAAATAAGAGTGATAAGCATAAGAAAACAAATTGTTCTTTTGTCCTGTTATTAAATCCATATATCCAAACTCTTTTTTCAGTTGGTGGTAAATTTGATCCCCTGGAGTTTTTTTTTCCTTTCATCATTTTGGTTTTTATAGTAGTCGTTCTTAAGCCTTGTGTAAATTACAGGCTAAGTTTTAAAAAAAGAGAAAAAAAAGGGGAAAAAAAGAAAAAAAGAACGCTGTGTGGATCAATTGTGAGCAGTTTTATCTGCAGTGGAAACTTGTGCAACTACTACCTTTGTTACCCATCCCTTTATCTCAAATTGTGGAAGAGAGCAATGTTTTCCATATTACCAGCTCTCATAGTCACTGGATTATATTGTTTACACTGTGCAGAATTACTTTATTGTCATGTATATCATATTTTCAAGAAAAGAGCAGGAAATTGTATGTTTTGTTGGCTGCTGTTTATTTCTGTTTATTCCTCTAACAGGATATCTTGGAAAGTATGCAATCCAAGTGGATTTCTCCTGATGCATTTCTGGAACTTGGATTTTTGTGGAGGTGTCTTACCCAGGGGTTCCACAGGGTCTAGAGACATACCATACATTGAAAATCTTTACTTCTGTCATGCTACCATTGGTTGTATAGATGAAACATTAATGAGCCTTGAGAATAATCTCATCTTGTACTTTGTAACAAGTGTTAGAAAGGTGTCCCTAATGCATGTGATTAGGTATGGGCTTGTGGTATTAGAACAGCAGCAGAAGGTAGGAAGTTCTGAGTATCTCCCACACCAGCTACTTGGCAATGTCTGTGCCTAAATCAGCACATCATATGTCGTTATCTTGAGATACTATCTCCTGGCTGATCATGTCTGCTTTGTTAATTACTTGAAGGATTGAAGAGTTATTGCCTTTTTTATTTATTTTTTGGCAAATAGGTTTCTTAATGTTGTTACTAAGGTTAATGTTTATATTCTTTTGCAGGAACAGCATAGCAGCCTCAGCAGTTTGTGTTTTCAATCTGAGTGCCATAACTCAGGCCTTCAATGGACCCTTCAAATACCAGGAAAACTCTCGCTCTGCTTGGCTTCCATATCCCAATCCTAACCCTAATTTTCAGGTACAGATACATGGGAGAAGGACAATAATTTACATGAGGGTTTTTCAAAGTGCTGTATGGTTCATAGTGAAAAAGTCCAGTCTTGCAGTATAATCTAAGACCTTAAACAATTGCTAAAAAAAAAAAAAATAAAAAAAAATAAAAAAAAAAGGCTTAAGAGGTCCCCTTATTTCAACATACTTAATTTTATCCTTACACAAAATAATTTGGGTTGAAAAGCAAATGTGCTTTGAAGGGTAGGAGAAAAAAGACTTAACTTCAGTCTTCTGTCAAAGTGAAACACTATAGTTATCTGTCAAGGCAACATTAATTCCTGGCTGAAGTATGATCAAACTTCTGTTTTCTTTTACATTGTGTTTGTGTAATTAGAACCTGAAAAGGGAATATTGTTTGACAGAGGAAAGAAAGGGGGGATGGAGAGGGGTAAAGGAGAAGTGGTCAGGATTTTGTGTATTTTCCTGTGCAAGGTGGTCCCCAGTCCCTGAAGAGTCTATTTGAAAGAATTTGTAATGTGGTGTGCCCCTCATTTGAACTTATCAGCCTCAGAGGGTGTAATAATCTGCAGCTGGCTAGCAGCGTAAAACTAATTAGTTCAAGGTGGGTCACTCAGTGGAACTTTCTATAGAAAGAAAAGGGTATTTCAGGTAAGCACATATGCATTGTTTTCTTCTTCTGCATGGTCACCAGTCCTGCTAGGACAATTTTAGTGAGTGTTATTCCAGCAAGGGAAGTGGAAGGGAAAACAGCATTAACTTAGTGATTAGCAACAATAGCTTTTCACCAGGATACTTAAGTGTATTCACCTTTATCCACCTTTCACCCTCCCTTAATCTCAATGCAATTTCACAAGTTCAGTGCCTTCCCTATTTTCTTGTAAGTCATGAGATCTTTGCAAGCATGAAACAGAATCACCCATTGGGGATTGTAGGTAGTTTTAATTACTTCCTGATTTATGCAAATGAAGGAAAATAAGGAACTGAATTTGCTCTGAGTTACAGACCAAAGCTGCGTTATCTGTCCTAAATAGATGTTTGGCATTAGCCCCAAGTGACAAGACACCATTTAAGTAAGCCATATTGTAGTAGCGGGATATATTTATATATAGCTTTTTACATATTGTAGAAATATTCGTATTGTCAAAATAGTGATAGTAAGAGGGTCTAAGTGAGGCTAAATTTTTGAAGGAGAAAGCCTGAGGAAAGGCTTGTATATAAAAATCTCATGTTTTTGACTAGGTGAGCAAGTCCAATAAAAGTTATTAACCTCTCCCTGCAAGCCTTGTATTAATGTGTTGATAATTATTGTGAGAGCACCCTATACAGAATGGTACATACAGACAAAGATGACAGTGTGATGGCCGTGTAAAAGCAGTTTAAGTCTCTACTGTACTGTTGGTGCTCAGCTCTAAATCCCAGTCAAGACAGAGGTGTTGAAGAAATCTCTTGCTTGGATAGTCTGGCTGATTTTAATAGGGCTGATACTTCATCAAATTTACCAGAAAAGTGTCATATCTCATTGAGCAACAGCTTTGCAGACAGCACTAGTATTAAAAGCTGTAATGTGGCCTTTTGCAACACTGTATTGAAGCCAATTGACATTAACTGATTTCTAGGTAGCATTAGTGGTGTCTAACTTGTGTTCTTTTAGAGATGCTACCTTTTATTCTGTTGAACTTTCTGTTAGATTTCTGGCTCTGTAACTGCAGCAGTGATGTATACTAGAAGCTGGTCTAGCGCTTGGAGCTAAGTGTAACCATTCTTTGTGACTTGATGGTGCTTTAGAGTACTTACTTCATGTAGATGGGATATATTCATTGGCTGAGTCACTGGTTTCCTTCCCGGAAAGAAGGATTTTTCTTTTGTAGAGTCCTTATGATAAAATATCAGAGGTTCTGTTTGTGTAGTCTCAGAAGTAGATTTATCCTCAGAATACTCACCTACTCAGCACTAACAGACAGAAGTATGTGATTCGAAGGAAGACTACTGCTATGTAGTGATAGTTAAATCAGACATTTCATTTCCAAGACTGGATTATATTAATGAAATATTTTCCAGATTAGAATACTACTGGAGTCCAAATTTTTGAGGAACACTGTTTTTCCCCAGAGATTGTTGCTTTTGGCTTTACACAGGACAATTTCCATTGTAAGACTAAGGACCATTTCGGTGTACTATGAGTGTTCCACTGCAATCTTTCCTGCTTGATAGATTCAGAGAATTCTTTTTTGGCGTGGTTTATTTTTTCACTGGCATGACATGCAGGGTGCTCACAGAGCAAGTAATTGTTTCCTGCCAGTTGCTTAACTGTCTTTCCTCATCATATGATCTCTCATTATGAATTTTATTTGAGTTTTTCTTAACATTTGTCGATTTGGAATGATCACTTAATTTCAGATTGAAAATATGGCAGTAATGAAAAAATAACTGGTAGAGTTTTGCACACTATTATTTTGTTCATGCTGTAATTCACGGCATAATTTATGACATTGTAGAATAGAATGAATAAGTATGACTTAGGTATGCCTTTCACATCACCAACACGTTTGGTAAGTGTTGTGAAGTACTACTTTACTTCTCTGATGCAATTAAGTGTGAGTAAACACATGGATGTTTACATATTCACATGCGCTAAACAGCTTTCTCTTTTGTGTCCTCAGTTAGTTGAAGACTTAAACACGGAGATGCTAAAATTGACTGCCACTTGTTTTTCTTTGTTTATTTGTGGTTGAAATTTGAGCATGCAACTAGCAAATGCTTTCCTGTAAGGAAGGAGTACAGTTTTCAGATATAAAATATGGTCAGTTCCAAAGCAAAAATATCTTTGCCGTGGATAACACTTTATAGTTAGAGCTCCGCACTGTCCATTCTTGGCTAGTGAATGCAGGGTCTGAAGAAGCTGTAAGAACTGCGCATGGTGCTTTGACCTGGGATTTCTGTCAGATCCTGGCTGTGGTAGGACATGGGATTTCCTTTGAAAATTTGTTATGTCCTTACCACTGTGTCTGTGTAAATTATAAAGAAAACTAGTCAGAAAATTCTGTGGTTTGTTGGATGGTAGTTTTTCTCCTTCCTGCCCTGTGAACATAGGATATAGAAAAATATTACTATAGCCCATTTGTTGTGGTCAGTCCGGTGCCCTTACATATTTTTTAGAGTTAGGGAACCTCCATAATACTGCCTCAGGAAAGTGGAGCTTCTTCAATCACTGTGTGGACAGTCTGGTCAGCACCAAAAGGAGACCTGAAAGTGGAATTCCACACTGTCACTACAAGATATATTCTTAGTTTTTATTCTCTTGTGCTGCAAATCAGAGAGTAAATCTGTCATTATCGTTGACACATATAATAATGTTACTTTTCTGTGTTTACAGTGTGGCACCATGGACCAGGGTTTGTATGTAAATCTGACTGAAAGAAATCTTCAAGATGCTCAAAAATTCTTCTTAATGCATGAGGTCGTTCAACCAGTGATTCCAATTCCTTACTTCATGGAAGACAACAGCCGATTTTCCCATGTGGTTGTGGATGTTGTGCAGGGCAAGGACATGCTTTTCCATATCATCTATCTTGCCACAGGTATGAACTCTGCAGTGCTGTGATAACTGCAAAAGTTTATGAGATTTGTAAGTTTTAATGTTCTGTAATGTTATGGAATATGTGTAGTGCACATTAAACAAAAGCTTTTCCTCTTTGACAGCATTAACTCTACCTTCTACCTTTTCTGAGTAGATGAATTCAGCAGTTTGCAATGTCTTTATATTATATTATATTGTGAACTCAATTTTTGGTGTCTGTTTCCTATTCTTTGAAGCTATGAAGCCTACGTGCTCTTGAGGGAGCGAACGGTTGGAAATTCTACAAACAGGACTTCACAAATTTCTCTGTCTTTTATTCTTTTTATGTAGTTCAGGGTACAGTCTCGCCCAAGATAAGATGGTTTAGGATCCTCTGAGATAGAAGTAACTCTACAAATAGCAAATACAATTACTGCTATTGCTATTTCTGTCTTTTCTGTTCACAAGTATTTTATTACCTTTCCTTTTCATTTCATTTTTAAGTCATTCATTATGCAGTTTTACACCCTGCCTTATTATTTGTCCATTTATATGTGAGCTTAGCAATGAAAGAAAAATAATTCTCCACCTAAAATTGCCTTGGTTAGAGGTATTGCTTTCTTAGTTCAAAATTTCAAGCTTCTTAAAAATAGTGAGGGTGTCAGAGAACTGTTTTTGCAGAACAAGGATGTCCATCCCCAGCTGAGACTGAAATACTATGTTGGAGTAACGTGTTTAGAGTCTCATGGTATAAGACTTAGGGTAGTTCTCAAATATTTAGTCCCATGCACATCAAAGCAGTGGTGAGTAGGCACCAAATTTAGGGAAAGAATGTGTTGATCAATAAGAGGAAAAAAAAGCCTAATCCTATTTATTTGATCTTGCAATCAATTAAGTAAATTTCAAAATTTTCATTGATTCAGTAGAAACTAGATCAATCCTTTTAATTAATACAATTATGATTTACTAATGAAAATTGTATATTCTATAGCTTATCATTTATTAGGAGCGCAAGAAAAATGTGTATTGTGATTCAATATATGATTTAATTTTCCCTTGAAAGCATGATACCATTTTTCAGAGAAGATTACTTCTTTTGAATCTGAAGAAATTTTATAGTAATTTGGTACATTCAGGTGAGACAGTATTTCTGTGCATATTATCCTTGTAGCTTTCTTATTGTGCATAGGTTAAAGCTGTGCTTGGATTTGACCAATTGTAGTCAAAACAGGACGCCGGTTGGTAAATCATAGCATTTTAAGTGAAATCATGCCAGTACTAAATGCTGTTTGTATTGTAGAGATTTCCTGACAGAAACTGAATTACAGAAACAAATACTGTATTGGTTTTATATGAAGAGACTATGGCTGCATTGTGGGATATTTACATTATAATGTCAGAACTGAGAATGATGTCATTTGTCATAGTTCTGATTGTTTTCAGTTTTCAGTTTTCCTTACTGTGTTTCCTTTTACATTTGATTCAATAAGTTAGGATCTAAAACTGTATGTTTCATGGTTCATTAATAAATTGTGTTCATTAAAGGTTCTAGGTTCTTTTTATCTTTCTTGCTGCTAAAAAGACATTGCTCTTATCCTCCTTATGATGTATGCTTTCCTTCCACTTGTAGTCTTCTCTGTACCTCTGGTTTTAGTCATTCCTGGAGGTAGGATACTACTTTAGCTGGATCTTTAGTCTTTCTCCAGCACATGCTTTTATGTAATCAGATATTGCATGTTTTATAAGGTGAGAAACCATGTGGTAAAAAACCCCACGTAACAACAGAGTGTTCCTGAAGTTTTCTTGACAGAGCCAATTCTATTTCACTTCTATTTCACTGAATCACAGTGGGGTTTGTTAACATGCCTTCTGCCCCCTCCCACCCAGTTGAGTGTAAATACTAAGCTTAATTTCCCAATATTAATATTAACTTTTCAGCAAAATTACCTTTTAGTAGATTTTTAAACTACCACACACATGTTTATATATAAATACCATACCTACAATAAGTAAAGGAAGTTTAAAAATCCCAAGATATACCAAAATACACAGCATAATCTACTTAAAATGTTATCATTTGAGGAGAAAAGCAGTATTTTTACCTTCTTTGGGGTGCAGGTCATAATTTTAATTTCATTGTATTGGTAATGATGCAGCATCTTAGTTCTCCATAATCCTACGTAGGCTTGCTTGTGTAGAAGCTGTGGAGCACTTAGCGTTGAGCTTGCATCCTAACATACATGTGGTAACAGATTAGTGATTACACTGCTTCTGTAAACAACAGAAACTAAAAGGCAGTGGCCTTAACTTTGGAAATAAACAATAAATTTGGAAGCAGACCAAGTTTAATAGTTTTGAATTCATCCAGTGTCCAGCCTTACTCCTGCATACAATGTCATCTACCCCGAGCTTTTAAGACCATAAATCATGAGTGTGTTTGGGAGAGGAGGAAGAGCGGGGTTATAGTCACTGCCAGGCTGAGAAAAGTTGTCATTATTATATCTTTTCTGATTTAATTTACTTGCATTATTAAAAGTGGTGGCAAATTAAATTTGGAGTTAAATTTTTGCCACAATGCTCCATCTTCAAAAAAAGCCAGAGGAATTATCTGGGGACCAATGGGCTGGTCTGCATTCAGTCCCTGGGAAAATCAAGGAGCACATCTCCTTGGAGCACACTTTTGTGGGCACATGATGGAGAAAAAGGTGATTTAGAACATTCAGTATGGATTTCATAGAATCATAGAATGGTTTTGGGTTGGAAAGGAGTTTAAAGATCATTTAGTTCCAACCTCCCTGCCATGGGCAGGGGCATCCTCTACTAGCTGAACATGAGCCAATAGCGTGCCCTCACAGCAAAGGCGGCCAACAGTATCTTGAGCTCTGTTAACAAGAATGTAGCCAGTAGATCAAGGGAAGAGATTATCCCCATGTACTCAACACACTTTAGACCACGTCTAGTTTTGGCCTTCCTACATTACAAGAAGGATGTTAATAAACTGGAGCAAATTCAGTGGAGGGCCACCTTCTGTTGGGGGCTGGAGCACTATGCCCTAGGAGGAGAAGGTGAGAGAACTGGCCTTCATTCTAAAGGAGAGAAGGCTTCGGGGGGGGGGTGTGGGGTGTGGGGGTGGTGGGGGCTGGTGTGTCTAGTAACAGCCTGTAAATATCTACAGGGACTTTACATGAAGAATGGAGCCAGGCTCTTCACAGTGGTGCATGGTGGGAAGACGAGACAACAGGCAGAGAGTTTCAGACTGAATATAAAGAAAAACTTTTTCACTCCAAGGACAGTCAAGCACTGGATCAGATTTTCCAGAGAGGCTGTGCAGTCTCCATCCTTGGAGGTTTACAAGACTAGACAGCAACTCAGTCTATGTTATAGCTAGCTGTCCTTTGAGCAAGTGGTTGGACTTGAGACCTCCTGATGTCCCTTCCAGCCTAAATTATCCTCTACTGTATGCCAGTACAACTTGTAAATTAGTCGGGCTAAATTACATTTTTACTCAACCCTGTGATAATAGATATTATTGTACATTCTGCTGCCGAAAAGGAAGTGCATTCAACTCTAATAGTACTGGCAGTAAGTAATTTACACCACTGGTGTAAAGCAGGATGGATCCAACCCATGCCATGTGAGATGTACTATGCATAACTTCTGTAGTTATAATTCATTACAACATTATTACAAAAATTGTATTTTAAAATGCACAAAGCTGTTTTAGTGGAAAGGTAGACCTATAAATTGGATTGAATACAAATGAATGCTCTGCTGTCTTTGTTATGCAAAGCAAAAATCCCATTCTTTGAAGATGGGCAGTAGTTAAGAGAAAATTCTCTCCCACCCCCACCCCCCACCCCCCCACATTCACTTGCCTTTCTGTCCTGTTATTAGAATACAAATATTACAGAGGTGAACAGCCCTGACAGTATAAAAGTGTAATCTACTTTCATTAAACCTTAAATAGATATAATATTACTTGAGGAAAGACTGGGAGTAAGCAAACAAATGCATTAATCTACTGTGTCAACAGTCTTCGTTTCCTAAACCTTTGCCAAGTCATCATTCTGCTAGGAGATTCTGATGTGCTGGGATTTAGCAGCTACTGCTCATATCAAAAATATACTTCAGTACTTTGGAAACACATCTTAATCTTTTGCTGCACTGACTTCTAACACAGAGTGAAGGGATATATCAATTCCTGCACATTTTGTGTTGCTTAGAACTAGCAGTGTTGCTGGCTTTAGGCAGGCAAAAATTCCTGAAACAATTTTCAGTGATTCAGAAAGGAAAGTCAAGGAAAGCATTCACAGAAGTTCTGAACTAAAAATCATCTATAATAAGAAGTTAAAAGTAGAGCAAGCTAGCGAACAAACCAATATTCTGACAAATTTTCAAGTTTAAAAGACTTTACTTCCTTCTTCATTAGAAAAAAAAATCAAAGCAAAATGGTGCTATGTACATTATGGTTTTATTTCCCTCATTTTTGTCCCTTTTTTCTCCCTCCCATTTCTTTCTGCCTTTTATTTCTCTCTTTCAATTTAAATGTCTAGGTGTCCCATAGTTAAAAACTTTGCCAATATCAAAAGGTCTTCAAAGCATTTTTCAGAAAACAGGATGCTGCAACAAGAGCAAGTAGCCCTTATATAGAAGACTGTTGCAAAATGTATTGATTTAGTAGAATGAATAAGAAAATTATTAGGTATAGTGTCTAGTTTGAGGGTATTCTGAAAACAGTTTATGGTTGCTGTTTCTTGGGAGTTCAGAAGTGGTAATATTTGCACTGTCTGAAAAGAAACTTTAAGGCCATATTTTAAAAATGACTTGGTGGAAAAACTCCCATGTTTTCTCAGTTCTTCAGTCCCAGTGGACAGAGGATGTCCCTCCATATTCTGACTAGAAACAATATATGCCCAGTGGTGGATCTTGATAATTAGGATTTATAGTTTAACATGGATGAAATTGGGGCATGGGTGACTTATAAAGAGAATGTGAAACATGAAGAAAGATTTATTGTTGGCTGCATTGTATGTCTCTAAAGAGTAGGTAGTTCACTGAACTGAACCTGCATTTTTATGCCATAAAGCTAGATTTTATCTGAGGCTTAAAGATGACTGGAGGACATTACAACATGTTTTGAACTTCCCTTTCCAAGAAGTTCTAGAAAATGTTTTTTCTTGCTCTTAAGACCTCAAAATTACAGGTAGCAATGCAGAGAATAATGATCAAAATAATTCTGATTAAATAAATGCAGCAGTTGTTATGCAGAAATGGAGAGGTTTCACACAGAAATTTCAAGATTTTTTTTTTTTTTTTAAATGCAGAAGGATTTTTGCCTTTAGAAGGTTTATAGCAGATCATAAATCTCCACATATGTAACATTTTTCTCGTGAAGCCGCGATGTTGTATATTATCCAGAAACCAGTCCTAACCTCATGAAGAGATTTGGAAGTATGCATGAAACTCAGTTTGAAAGTGCTATCCAAACAGTTTGTATTTCTCCTGTTTGTCTTACTAGATGGGAGTAAATGGATGCAAGGTAGTGCACAATTTAATTCCTCTGTGATTTTTGTTACAGTTCTATCTTTTTCCTTTTGTTTTTGTAATCAATACATGACACTTTTTGCAAGGGAATAACCCAAGGTCTTAACAAGAAGAAAAGTTGTGCGTGTGTTTTTGCTAAAAACTCTCAGATGAAATATTGTCATTTTCCTGGCAGACTACAGGTTCTGATCAAAGTTTGCAGCTTTCACAATTTAATGTGTGTGGTATCATAATATATGTAGTAACTGAAAGTTACGGACCTTAAAATTATAAGCAAAATCATATGCTTATTTGTGTTTCATACATGGTGAAGAGAGCAACAAAGCTTAAAACGACTGCATTTTTTCCAATTTGGTGCTACTTCTGACTGTATTATCCCAGGTTTGTTGAGGTTATTGGAAGTAATCTGCAGATAATTTTTGTGGAAAGGAGCTATAGACTTTTCCTCTCAGTTTGAGAAGCACCTTTATAGTCTAGAAAACACAATATAAATGCAATAATAATAATGATCAAAGTCATAATTTGAGTCACAAGTCAAGTGTGAAAGTGGTAGGTAGTCTCTTTGTTCAAAACCAGAGAAACAGGAAAATCAAAGTGTAGATGGATAATGAGGCACATACACTGTGGCAGGCAGTTGTCACCTTTAAAAACGATTTCTCTTCTGCTGTAACAGAAAACACAGTTGCTTTGTTTTTTATGTCTTTCCTTGACAAAGGTATTGTGTGCTTTTACATAGTTGTAAAGCACCCCTGCAATGGTTTTAAAACTACTTCGCTGCAACTTCTTATCCTTCTGGCCTTATGCAATGTCATTTCAAGAGGCTTGAGGCAAGGACAGTCATCATTTACCCTGCTGTCTAAAACTGATTCATGTTGGAAGACACCAGTCCTAACAGCAACTTGATGATCTTGAACATTGTTTAAAAAAAAATATGAATTGAGCAGCAAACCATAAAATTCATAACCTTATTCTCCACTCCTTTTGCAGTGACCACTACCTCTGATAAAGGAAAACCCTAGCTGAATGCATACTTTGTTTACACTATTACTCTTTCCAGGAAACATTTTGCTGCAAAGTTTAAAAAAAAAAAGATTTAAAAGATTGTGTGATTTTGTCCTCAAGAGTCTAATACTCACTCTGGGATTTATGCTAATGTTACTAAGAATGCTTGCTATATATTCCTACTAGAATATTTATGTTATTTTCCATGTAGAATATATTTAAAGACAATCAAGTGCAGTGTAAACCATAGTTGGTTTACTATGTAATTTAAAAACAGAAATGTTGATTTGTCAGTGTCTTGTGTATTATGTCATCTGTACTGGGCAAAGTGGCTTTAAAATGTTACCAAATGAGAATGGTCATGTCTAAAGTCCAAGCTACATAGTTATAAATGCTATTATAGGGCTCTAGAAAATCAAAACCAGCATTTTAAATGTCTGGTAGGACTGATTTCCCTTGGCTTTATCACTGTGTGTAGAGATAAATCGTTCTGCCGGCTCCAATTGGGAGTGCTAAAGAGGTTTCTTAATAAATAGATGGCTTTAACCAGAGCTGGTTAAATTATTCATTGACAGCAATTTATATGTGAGAATCGTAGCCCTTTATTTGGTTCACAAATTACCCACCACTTATTTGTAGTCATTTTTGTTATTATAATCAACCCATAAATAGGTCATGATTTTCATTGGTTTGTTGCTGATATTTGCTGATATAGTTCGTTCGTATTTTAGATAGCATGTTCATGAATTGCCTGCTGTAAGTGGATGGCATTTGTATTCTGTTCTCTCGTGGGACAAATTTAAGTAGGAGAAGCCCTTTTTTTTCTGTTCACAAATTATCATTATGTCTTTATAATTGCCCAGCTCTATCAGATAAGGACTATGAATAAATGTCCAAAGGACATACGGTGTGTGCACTTCTGTGCCATCACTGGAAGTCGGAATTGCTGCAAGAAGCAGCTACTGGCTGAAGAACAGGCGGCTCTGTTTGCATGGGAGCAAGACTAACGTGCGGACCAGGGAGGGAAGGATTGTGAAGAGCTGGAGACAAAGTCTCAACCTTCCATTAAAAAGAGACCAGCTTCTCTTTATCACAGTGACACTGATGGTTGGACTTGATGATCTAAAAGGTCTTTTCCAACCAAAACAATTCTATGAAAACAATTCTATGACCTTTCAAATCCTGTTTATCTACTTTATAAACTTAGAATGGTCAAATAGCCTTTTGTCCTTCTTTTCAGGTTTTTTGGCAACTATCACCTCTTCTTCCTGGCAGGGAAACTAGACTAGATAACCCCTACATTCCTTTGTTATTAGATAATTCTAGTGCACAGAACGTGAAACTGTGTGAATGAGGTGTCTTACATGGCACTCAGTGTTGTTCCTGCTGTCTTCAAAGCTATATATTAGCATCTAAGCCTATATTAAAAATTTTTGGTTTGCCCCTGGTAGCATGCAGTACCGATTAACAGGCTTGGTCATAATTTTGAAAACCGCTATTCGAATCAGCCTTATCTCGGAATAAAGTTTGAACTTTGAACCATCTGTGTAACTCTGGCATGAGTACACCGTTAGTGTTCAGGACCCTTCCTGAGAGATGTGGGGAGGAAGCCTTCCCTTTGAAGGGACTCGGCTTTATCAGAACTTTTCAGAAAGGATTAGGCAACTTGGCACGTTGCTGAGCATTCTGAACACCTTTAGAATATTCTGCAAGGCCTTTTACTTTTAAAAAGCCTTTCATTTAAGGTGGACATGCATAAGAGTGGCTGAATGAACCTCTGCCAACCAAAGAAGAAAGTGAAAAAGTGAAACAGTTAAATCCTTGGGAGGGGAAAAAGTTCAAACCCTACATGAAACTCATCTTTGACCCTAAAAAAAAAAAAAATAAAGGAAATGTTGGGCCACAAGCATGATGGTATTATGTGTACAATATTCAGTGTGAACTGTCAATACAGTAATTGTTAAATGGGATATTCTGCTGGACTCCTGTTTTTACTATTGTTTATGAGCTTCTTCATTCTGCAGCATTTTTCCCAATAAATGTCAATAAATCCAAATGTTTACAACTAAGCAAATAGAAGCAGTAATCAGTGAGGATTTTCCCCGGTAGTATTTGTGGATTTTTTTTCCTTTGGTTTATCCAGCTCTGATCATTGGACATGGTAAATCTTCATAAGGTAAAGAAATTGTCAATAAAGATAGGCCTTATTTACTTTGTTCTGTGACTTGTAAGAGTCAACAAAATGTAGACATGTGCTATTCCAAATACTGTGGCCTTTTTGTGAAGAGTCCTGTAACCTGCAGGCAAACTCCCAAGAAGATAGATTAGGTTCCATGTGCATTTTACTGTATCAAGTGACTGGGTAAGAGTCATGATATTTGGAGCAGAGACTCACTTGTCTACACATTAATTCTTCTAGTTTTTATTTATTTTTCTTTCTTATCCCATGAATGTTGTAAATTTGGTTCTACAACTGCACACCTTCAGTAGGAGTAGGAATGACAACAGGCAAGATAGTTGTTAGACCACTTGCCTAGGAGATAAGAACTAATTTTTAACTAACAAGCTGTGTGAGATTTCCTGGTTATTGCCAGATGTCCCGAGTCCTAGACTGTTGTATAAAGAATATAAGTAATATGATTATATATATTATATACTATGGCTATTACTGCTTCAATGTCCTAGAATAGTGAGATGAACATCTTCTGGTGAGAGGGTTTTAGGTTCATGTTTCCAGTCCCAACTTTGCTTCTGTTTTTTGTCCATTTACTTCTTAATTTACTTAGATTAGAAAGAAATCAGCATCATTCTTTCCTTCTATCTTTCTGAACCAAAGCCGTGCTTTATGCTGAAATTGCTGCTGAAGTTCCATGGACATCATATGGGATTTGTCCCATCTAGGGACTAAGGCATAGGGTCGTGTACAATGCAAACTGCAAATGTGTTTGAGTCAGCCAAGTTTGTGATGCTTCTGGATCCATACAGTAGTCAGTTGTCTTTCTGACACTTCCAGTGAAAACAGCCGTATATGACTCAGTTAAGAAATCAGGCAAGGTTTATTGTGGGTTATTATCTGAGAAGTAGTTTTCTCCACTTGTGCATGTAAGTGCTTCTTTGATCTGGGCACTGGAAAATTTATTCAGTGGGAAAACACTATCATATTCATAGCATGTGTTAGGTAGTACAAGGTATTTATTATTGTGGTGGCACGAAAGAAGGCAATAAAAAATAATAGGAGCAGTAAGCACTCCCTGTCCGGTCAGATCCAATCAGAGTTAATACATCTCAACTTTGGGAGACTGGCAGGGATCCAGGGCCTGTATTTGATAGTAATTTTATCCTTTGTGTACAGTGTGGCATTCTTCACTGCTGCTCTGTGTCAGATAGCAAGCTGTAAATCATAAGAATAATTTCATCTTGTGATTAATATCTATGTTTATTACTTTCTCTACTACTTTAGGTAGAGGTTACACATTTCTTTAGAGATGCTTATCTCCACTATCTGAGAAGTCCAGGCTTTGCTACTGATTAAACGTTTTAGAAGGTCTCTCCAAAATTGGAATGTTTTCTGTTCCTGAGAAGTTTTTTGGAAATTAATGTAGACTTTTTTGTTTGTTTGTTTCATTGTCTTACCCACTAAGCAACCTTGTAGCTTTATTTTCTTCTCTTTTTGTGTGTGCATGTGTGATTTTTAGTACAGGAAAAGCTGGTCGTTAGCAACAAGAGTGGCTGTAATTACAGTGTATTGCCAAGTGGGCATTCTCTGAATAGGTATGATTCACATGTAGCTCTTGATATTGAATCTGTTTAGTTATCATCTAACTGGCCTTAGGGAGTAAAATTTTTTTATGTTTAGGAATAAGAGAGCATTGCCAGTCACACCCTTCTCAACCACCTGTCTGAACTGCAGCCTAATTTGTCCTAATTTATGTCTGTAAGTATAAAATAGATGGCTCACTTCTAAAAACATCTATTGGGATTCTTGGTAAAGGTAGTCTCATAGCACATGCTCACAGGTTAATGTGCACATTGGCAGCATCTGTTTGATTCAAATACAGGAACTATGATCAAAGGCAGTAAATATGTACATTTTCTTTTGGCTTTAGATTTGATGCACCAACATAGTCTTGATATTCTATTTCATTTTGAACCTGGCGCTATTGAAGTGCATTCCTTTACTGAGCTGGAAGAATGTGTCTTTTTGCATGCCAAGTTATTTCAAGCTGATGCAAGACAAAAAATGTTATACTGGCCTTCTGTAAGGATGCTGGCTTCATTTGTCATGAATCTTGTAAATATTTTTTATTACTGAGTAACTTTACAGACAGAACTAATCTAATTCAAAATTAGATTATTGCTTGGTAAGATCAGACTTTGAGCTCGATGTTGTTATGAATCATGCCATTGCTCTGTATTGCCTACCTGAGATTTCCTGATACCTCCACAGGAAGAACTGTAGCTACTATAGCTTCTGCTAATAGGTATTCTGAAGTGATGTGTTATTTCTGAGTAAGTTGAGTGCATGAACTGTTATGGATATATTCAGCTCCTCCGAATCAGAAAAAATACCCCATGTATTTGTATCTTACCTCTCTCAGTCACATCTTTGACAAGCTGAGAATCCCTTATAAGATTGAAAGTGGAGGAGAAGTGGTAAAGGTGTGAACAATGAGCATGATTCATGAAAAATACATACCTTTTGAGATTGTCGAAACTGCTTTTTTTCTTTTGTCAGGCAACAAGAAACATCTCTTGTAGATCTAGGAAGGGTAAAAATTTGGCATTGGTGTATATGCTCTTCAATCTAACAAGCTGAGGAAAGGGGTGATTTGATTTTATATTCTTTCTTTGTGAAGAAAACAGGCTTAATTGATGTAGAGGCTGAGACATGTAATTCTGCATGTGTTTTGTTGTTTAGCATGGGTTTGTGGATTTGTGCTTAAAATTCTAGAAAAGACTAAGGGGAAAGCAAAAAAAAGAGATTCTGGTTTTAGGAGTCAGCAGCTTCAAGTTTGTAGACATAGTCTTTCAAAAAAAGGCATGCTACTTTGGTTTAGCTGCTAGTTGCTTTGCATTTTAGTCTCAAATAAATCTGAATTTACCTTCAGAGCTTGAATTCTCTTGAAAGATTTTTGAATAAATCTCACTGGCGGTGGCTTTAAATTGCAATTTCACATAGGAGGCATGAAATGGCCACTGGAGGAAGGCACACAAATTACACTATTTTCTAAAATATAATACATTTTTGATTGATAGGAAACACTGCTAGTGGAAACCTTAATTGTACCTACTCAGAATCTGTTGTACTTTAACGAGTGATAGAAGTTTTCTGTGTTAAAGCAAGTTTTTAAGTCTTTGCATGGTAATTACTGGAAGAAGCCTTTGCTGATTCACCTGCAAATTGAATAAGTCCTTCATGTTTTGAGACATTGTAATACATGGGAATTAAGTCTACAGGGGATAGAAGTGTTCTAAAGAATGCATTATGTTTAAAAAGCGTTCTCTGGAAAACAATAAAGAGAGGACTGAGATGATAGTTATCCAGTTTTGCATTCATAGATAAATTCCAAAATTATTTTATTTGAAAATTGAAACTAATATTTTTTGGGGGGGAGGAGGGGTGGGAGTGACTTTAATCTTCAATAATTGTTGGACAGTGTTTGTCAGTAATTTCTATGTTCTTTCTCTCTACCAAATACATGGCTTTGTTTGAAGAAACCTCCTTTTTTGGAATAACTAGTATCTAAATGAGCACTTTTTTTATTCAAAAGACTCTTTGAATCAATAGTTCTAATTCCTGTGTAGACAGGATAGTCCATAAATATTCTCTTCATAAATTAAATACATATTAAATTTTGACATGCACCCGTGAGAAACTCCTCTAGTTGCAGAGGTACAACTGAGTTTCTCTTGGAATAGCCACTAGGGCATTAAGAAGCTTGCTAATCATTTCAGAAGGCATGCAAATAGATTGTGGCTAAAATTGTACCTTTCAGATTCCTAATAGTTGGCAAATGAGTTAAATTATTTCTCCTGCATAAAAGCCTGGGGACCTGTAATAGACCATCATAATTCCTTTGTTGAGAGGCTTTATCAACAATGTATCTCATTTCAGCTTTAATTCAAATTAATTTCCAATACTGTAAGGAAGTACATCAATATTTACTTGAAATGTAATAGGAAAGAGGGAATAAGAAGGAGCGAGAGCCAAAGATAATGGTGAATCTAAAATACTGCGTGTGCTTGCTTTTCATAGACTTTCAAAACTGCTGCTGCTACATCCAAAAATTGAAAAACAAAACCAAACCAGACTGTAGAAATACAAGGGTCTTACCTAGAGAATAATATTTTAATGTATGACTTCTGTACGTTTTTCTTCTGCTGCTTCCAAAACTGTCTTCCTAAGAAAGAGCCAAACCTTTCCTATTTCCTAAGTGTGATAGTTAACCAACTATTCTGTGCTTTGAAACTGTTAATACACTAAACACCATGTGGTATGACTATTTGTATATAATTTAAAGGGGGCTGTTGCTAAAATATATTAAAATTATATATGTACCATTTTAACATTTCTTTCTTTCTAATTGTCAAGACACCAGAAAACTGAATGTCTAATTGTAGGATTGCTATGAACTGTGTATAGTATGACAGGAAGCAGGAAATTTTGATTGATTAGTTGTGGAAATTGCTTTTCCTTAAATTTGGGAGTCTTTGCTTCCCTGCTCATTTTTGTTAACTTTTCTGCTTCTATTAAACATACCAGCAGACCAACAATGACTATGTCTGTGCCTGGACTTTCCTAAAAGCTTTTACAGCTTAAAAGTCTGTGCTCTTATATGGCCAGGGATTCTTAGATTATTGTTACTCTCTAGCAATACCAAAAATACATAAACAACCTCTGAAATCCAAAGCCCTTTGAAATTCATCATGGAGAGAGAATGATTTGGTTTAAAATCTGAGATCATAAAAACCAAAAATCACCCCTCAAAAAAACCCCCAAAAAACCAAAACCCCAAACCCAAAACCACACACACAAAAAAACCCCTGAACAACAAAAAACAACCAAACCCAAGCCCCCTGCTTTTCTGTCTGGAGTAGACCTAGAACTAGAAAGGACCTGGTCTTATATTTACTTCACGTGTGGCCAAAAACTCCAAGACCAAACATATTTACAATTTTGTGCTAAGGTCTCACATGGACAAGCAGCAAGATTTCTCAAGCCCCAGACTGTAGCTTTATTTTAAAATCTAACAACTCTTGTTCTACTTATGAAGTCCAATTCTTGAGACACATTGCTGATCCTGTAATGATTCAGCTAAAAATATAGTTCACTTGATAGATTTTTAGTTGGTTTGCATTCTTGCAACTCTAAAAAACAACTAGGTAATCTAAGAACTTCAGCTAGAGCAGGCTCATATTTTGGTAGTGTGTGTATATTTTTTGCAGGTGACAGAAACCAATTAGTATTTATTTTTGTTCCAGATTTTCAGTGGTATTAGTACTAGCTTTTATAGTACGGAGTTTTTCACATGGATTGCTGTTGGTTCAGTTAATTAAATTTACTGAAAATTAATTAAATGTCCATGAGCAATGATCTGTGAATTTTCCAGATTCCTTGCATACTTTTTTCTCCAACAGTGTCCTATGACGGAGTGAGGGAAACTGAGATAGCTGAATAAGGGACAGCTTAAGCTTTTCTATTTCCTGTGAGTAGGTGATGGCACAGAGACTAACCACCATTTAATTTCACCTATTTAGTGTTTAAAAATATTTCTCCATATTTAACAAGGCAGAACAATTTACAACATTTCTTGGGGAAATGCAACAAAATTCTTTTTGTATTTCCAGCTACAGTATGTGTTAAAAGCTTTTGTTATACAGTTACAGAATTGTCTTTTTAATCTAATAAATGTGTTTTATATCTGTATTTCTGTTAATATCCACCATCGTCTAGTTATCATCATGATGATAATGAGCCGTAATAGCAAGGCAGTCAGTAGTTTATTGTTGAAATTCTTTGTAAGCTTATCACAGTTTTTATTCTCTCAAGTCTGCAAAATGGAACACGTTCAGATTTTTAACCTCTATTTTTGACTGAAACTTGTAGAAAAATCACAACATATGTATTTTATTACACCAAGAAATATATTTAAAGTAGAGAAAAGGAACAAATTAACCAGCACACTGACCAGATTGTTCAAACAGTGGTTTAATTTCAAGTGGACAGACAAACTATGAACATGTAAAAAAGCTCTGAAAATAAAAATAAAAAAATAAAAAATTGAAATTTACACTTTGATAAAGCATCAGAATTTCATATTCCTTTTTGAGATTTACTTTTTTTTTCCCAAAGAAGTAATGAATATACATTTTAAAATATGCAAATATTTAAAGTAAAACCCTGTAAATTAAGGTGGGAAAATTAAATCAAACTATATTATTTTTGTTTTCTGTATCATTGTAGAGATACTACATTTACCCATAATATATTTTTAATTTTTAAAGCAGAAGGGTTGAAGCTGAGTCTTTTACTTGTCCTTTAGGCTGTAGTGTGATTAAAAACCTATTCCTATAAATCAAGTATAAATACATATCTCAGAAACCTGGAGGTAAAAGATAAATTAAGTTACAGAGAATGGTTATATTATCTTATCTTCTGAACATGCCCTTGCTTTAAACCAAATTGGACCTCACCCCCATATGGGAAAACAGATTATAGCAAAGGCTTTAATTATCCATATTCTCCTGATGATTTAGCTAATTTTGAAGTTATTTTTAGGAAGGGAAAAAAAAAAGAGCAGGTTTTAAATCCTCTTGTATTCTGGGTACCATATGCATTTTTTTTTATATTACACAGATTGCTAAATCGTAAGTGCTGGGCTTTCCCTTTGTAGACTCAACCAGCTGCTGCATTAGTTGTTGCTGTGTCTTTTTTTTGTGTTGAGCGCACTTAAGCCCTTATGCAACCTGATACTTTCTGTCATTGGAATAATTTTCTGCTGTTAACCAAATGAACACTCTGCTTTGCAGTAGGCCTTTATCTCGGCTCCTGTGGTGGAGAAAAGCAAAGTCTGATGATACATTTTCTCACAGTGACACTGGAAAAATAATTTGTATACAACAAATAATATGCAAAACCAGCGTTTAATGGACAGAATCAAAATAGTTAATGAATATAATCTTTAATACCTTTGTTGGCAACGTGGACAGTGGGATCAAGTGCACCTCAGCAAGTTTGCCAACTACACCAAGCTGTGTGGTGTGGTCAACACACTGGAGGGAAGGGATGCCATCCAGAGGGACCTTGACAGGCTGGAGAGCTGGGCCCATGTGAACCTCATGAAGTTCAGCAAGGCCAAGTGCAAGGTCCTGCACGTGGGTCAGGGCAATCCCAAGCACAACTATAGGCTGGGCGAGGAATGGATTGAAAGCAGCCCTGAGGAGAAGGACTTGGGGGTGTTGGTAGATGAGAAGCTCAACATGAGCCGGCAGTGTGCGCTTGCAGCCCAGAAAGCCAACCATGTCCTGGGCTGCATCAAAAGAAGCATGACCAGCAGGTCAGGGAGGTGATCCTGCCCCTCTACTCCGCTCTCGTGAGACCCCACCTGGAGTACTGCATCCAGCTCTGGGGTACAAGAGAGACATCAAGCTGTTGGAGCGAGTCCAGAGGAGGGCCATGAAGCTGATCAGAGGGCTGGAGCACCTCTCCTATGAGGACAGGCTGAGAGAGTTGGGGTTGTTCAGCCTGGAGAAGAGAAGGCTCTGGGGAGACCTTCTAGCAGCCTTCCAGTACCTGAAGGAGGCCTGCAGGAACAATGGTGAGGGACTGTTTACAAGGGCAGTGACAGGACAAGGGGTAATGGCTTTAAGCTAAAGCAGGGAAGGTTTAGATCAAGTATTAGGAAGAAATTCTTTCCTGTGAGGCTGGTGAGGCACTGGAACAGGTTGCCCAGAGAGGTTGTGGCTGCCCCCTCCCTGGAAGTGTTCAAGGCCAGATTGGATGGGGCTTTGGGCAACCTGGTCTAGTGGTGGGTGTCCCTGACCACGCAGGGGGGTTGGAACTACATGGTCTTAAGGTCCCTTCCAACCCAAACCATTCTGTGGTTCTATGATGATAACTTTCCAAAGCCTATTTCAAATTACACTTGAAAATATATGTAATTTGTATCCATTTCAACTACACATTTTAAAGTGTATTCTCCCAAATATCCATTAATTTTCAACGTCTTTAAAACAAAAAACCCCTCGTGATTATTATTTTAAGGTAGATTTTTATGGGTGTCAATGAATTTGTTTTCACATATTATAATATACATAGAGTAGTGTATTTCTTGCATGGGTGATACCTTATTCAAGTTTAATTACAAATGTCACTTGAAATACTGAATATAGCTTTAGCTTCCATTTAGTGTCTTGCCTTGACTGTTGCTTTCCTCCATTTCGACCACATTCTTTTATCTGGTTAAGACATCTTGCTTTTCTAGACAATATTTTGTGGGGAAATTGCAAAATAGGCCCTTACTTATATTGCATATTCTTAGTTTATATTTTGCAGTTTATTTTGCTGTTCCCTGAGTTTTTCTTGGTATACGTGAGGAGATTTTCAGATCTGTAAAGGCACCTTATTGTGCTCTGAAAGTTTAGGAATGCTTGTAAAGTCACAAGTATAGGCATATCGCTGGCCTGTGATTATATTTGAGACTATTACAAGTTTCTTTTGCTAGCAACTCATATAGTTTAGAAGGCACCAATGACTTTTTTTGCAACATTACTGAAAAATGATACTGTAGGCTTTTCCTCTGAAAACTGTTGACTTAGATTCTGTGTTCTGGTGCTGATTCTGTTGCTTTTTGGAGACCAACCCTCTCTCCAAGGTACTAAAATAACAATAAAATGAGGATTGAATTAGGGATTTTTTTTCACTGTCAAATATGGCAAGAGTTAAGACTGAAAGTGTTTCCTTCCCAAAAAGGAATGGGTAGAGGTTTTTTTCCCTTCTTTTATAGAAATGAAATGAACTTACTTCGATACTGCCTCTTTTTGGATGATTTATTATAGATGCTTTTGCTTGAAGAATGCAGCGATATTTGTAAATATAATAGCTCATATAAATATTTATTCTTCTCCATAGCAAGAAGTTGCTACAGATTCTTTTGAGTGTCCTTATTTCTGTTAGAAAACTTAAGAAATTGCAGGTTCATTTGTTGCATCTGCCATTTGTTTTGTCTTTTCATTTTCTGTTTTCCTTTGCAGGTGTCACCATAGATGTTATAATGATATTAATCACACTTTTGCAGTCTTCTCCGTTGCTGGCTACGCTTTATAGCATTTAAATCTTAAACTGTGCTTTTCAGTTTTAGAGATCATCCTTCGATTTTGTCCCATTATCATTTTGTTCATTACAGACTCTGTTGCCTCCAAGCTTGTTCTCTGCAGCTCCATCTCAGGTTTTCCATTCAGTTCTTCATAGTCTCCTATGCATTACATAGTAACATTTTCAACTAGAATTTGTCTTTCCCCTTTATCTTCATTCACAGTGATTAGATTTCTAATCTTCAGTTGCTGGTTTTGCAGGTCTCTAAGAATATTGCAGTACAAGTTAACAAAGCACGTTATTTACTCATTCTGGCCAATGTCATTATTTTACTACTCTTATATATACTCTGTCATCCTTAAACCAAGGCTGTCAGGTGTCTGGATCTATTCCAGCATGTCTTGCTTACGTTCAGAATGTGAAGATGTCATTCATTCGAATTCTTAAATAGCTGTTGGACTCAACCTTGACATTTGTGATGAAACTGGAACTTTCCCTGTGTCCATGGCAATAGTTACATCCATTAGGAAGGTCTGTGTTTACTGTTCTTCTTGCCTATTTCTTGGCAGAAGTGGACAGTTAGTGTGATTATAAAGTAAATATTCACTTGAAAGATTTTGATAGGTCTGAAAACTTCCATGCCCCAGAACTGTATTCAAGACCGATTTTTTTCCCCCTACTCCTCTCTTTATTTTGCTTTGCAACTGTGGTGTGAAAATGGCTGAACAGATAACACTTTTGAGGATGGGACTTTCACAGGTTTTTTAGGAAACCTGCAAACTTTGCTAGAGGCTGGATGCACAATGTTGAACACACTGTAGCAGAATTGGAAAGCACCTGGATTTTGAAAGTACTGATGATTTTGCACTGTAAGGAAGCCCATTATAGCCTACATGCTAGTATAGTTTGAAGAGGTTGATAGCTACATACCCTTGCTATGTACCACAGTCTGATGAACATAGCTGCCAGTTCAGTCTGTGTCTGTCTCAAAGTTGCAGAATTAAAACAGATCCTCACTCTACTTTGTGCTCCCAGGTGGTCCATGCAAAATTGAAGTCATAGGCGGGAAGAATTTAAAGCAGAGAAAATAGGTTATAGAAGATCAGAAGTAGGAGAATTTACTGAGGCAGAGGTAGATCTCAGATAACATTTTATTGCTTTATACTGAACTTGCATATGACCCACATTGCTGCTATGAAGGGTAGTGTTTCTTCCTGATAATCTGTGGGATCTCTGGCACTGCTTCTTCACTTAAAGCCCAATCATTTATGACTTTAAACACATCTGTATGAGTGCTGATCCTCTTAGACCACAAATTGGAAAGGAATTATGTGGGAAATGCTGAAAGAAAGGAAAAGAAAATGGGAGGAATGGAGCCTGTATGCCAAGATAAGAAGAAAGAAGAGCAACGACAGCTGTCTTGGGGAAGGCATTAGTGCTGCAGTTCTCAAAGTGAGAATTCTTTCTTTTGTTCTAGGGTAGTATGCTGCTGTAACCATATTGTCAGGTCATAGACCTAAACGTAAAAAAATTGTAATTCTGCCCTCTACACTAAACAAATTGACTGAAGAGAAAAGAAACAAAACATTTGGTTTTGAACATATTCTCCTGTCCAAAACTGCATTTCTAAATTAAACGTGTATGTAGGCATGGGAGAAAGAGGCCTCCAGTCATGGGTTGTTTTTTTTTCTCTTTTATCCTTGGGGAGGTAACGGCAAGTGACTCAGTCTGTAGATGCCAGGCACGGCACAGGGGGAGGAAGAAATGTTAGTCTATACAAGAAGCACATGGTGAATCTGTACCTGATTTTTGTCTCATACAGGAAAAAGATGACAAGTCAAGTGCGATGTATCACAAATTGTACTGAATCTGTCTGCTGCCAGTCAGACAAGTGATACAGAGTTGTACTAACTAATCTATACAGTGATACCAACTCATTCACATGTGTAAAATGATCCACTGCTTCTTCTTTTCTTTCTCTTAGTACGTTTTTCCAACTTTTGTGCTCCAAAAAATAATTTGTTTTTTTCACTCAGTGACTAACACAGCCACCAAATTTTTGTTCTAGGCAGTTTTCAGACCATATTTTGACCTTGAAACTTGCATCCAGCAATCACTAGTAGAAACATTGCTTGTTATGCTGTTTGGTTGAGTAGGTTATCACTTAATTGTGAGGCAAAACTGACTCCTGGACAAGATTTAATTAATTTTTGAGTATAATTCTACTTTAGGTGGTTTGGAAAAAAAAAGTGATAGAGTTTTTTCTATCAAAAAAAGTTAAATTTTAATGAAAATTAAAATTGTCATTTAAGGAAAGTTTTTTCCTAACAAACACTCTTACATACAGTAAATCCTGACAAGCTTGTTTATACCAAGAAAGGAGAAAAATGTAAACAGTTATATGGAGTGATTATATTAAGAATTGAGAGGTCAGAAGATTTTCACATGCAGACATGAGCTATTACACTCAAAATCTTGTCATGAGCAAAGGGAATACACTTTATATACTGAGCTAAGCATTTATGGTTCATCTAATTAGTTTTGACTGTCTAATAAAATTATGTCCATACTATCTAATTATTAAAGTTTTGTTAGTAATATGGTTAAAATCTTATGCTTACTACTAACTTCCCCTGTTAGTTGGTGTTATGCTCCCCCTTCCAATATTTCTGCAGGTCTTAGAGATTGACTCTTCAGTCTTCCTCAGGAAGAGGGAGATTTTAACAGTAATTAACAGCTTGGGTTCTCCACCTCCTCTTCAGTTTTAGAGTCGTCTTCAGGCTACTTTTTTCTTAAGGTTGCTTAGTTGCTGTTCCTCTCTGCTTCCAGGGAAAAGTCTGGGAGCCGCAGGCTGCCCTCCCCAGCCCCGTTACCCCGGAGGGGCTGTCTGTCCCGCAGTGACTAGGTGGGGGTGCCAGCCCCCTGACCGGGAGCTCCCAGAGCGACGCCAGCACAGGGAGGACATGGGCACGTGGCCACCAGGCGATTGCTGCCATGGCTAAAACCAGCTCCTGCCAAGGCAGGGCCAGACCCGTGCTGAGACCCTGCGCTGCCAGCTGCCCACCAAGCCTCTGGCTTTGTGCTAGTGATTGCAAAAACCGTGTTTACTGGGCTGCAGAACACAGCATCTCAGACATTTGTCTTGCAATTGTTACTGACTCATAAGAGATACTACAGTCTTTCAAGACTTGACAGGAGTAAGAGCTGATCTCAGTATGTGTTCAGAGTGTTGGATCTTTCATATTTACCATGGCATAGAAGATTGCATAATGCAGTTTTGGTCAGACAGCTACCTAAAATATTTCTCAGTGCGAGAAGGTGGTCCTTTGTGTTCAGAAAAAAAATGTTCTTTTATATGTTTAAATTCTTTTAAAACTTTGCGTGAGTGAATTAGAAATCTTATCAGTAGTCTGACACTGGTTTGTGATGCTTAACAGGTTTTGCTTAGAAATCACAATAAGAGTAACAGTGAAGAGCAAATGCTAAAAGATATGATTTTTCAGAGGTCAAAATTCAGATAAGTAAGGAGAAGGGAAGCAGCCTAATTTTATTGTTATATTCACCTAGACTTAATTAAGACCTGCAAATATTCATGCATGTGTGCGTTATTACATGCATGTGATACGTATCTAAACCCAATAGTTTTTAACACATAGACTTTTAAAACAGACTGGTGCAATGATGGACTTTTAAACTGCTTGAAACATAGTAAAGTGTAGTACAATCTGGTAAACCGAAATCAGTAACCCTTACTGTGAATGTGCATTTATAATAGTCAGACTTTGAGAGCTTGTTTTCTAGTGACTACTGCTGTGAAGTCTGTTCTGCACTAATAAAATGATTTTTTACTGTATTACATTGCATAGAAAATTTTAGTGGCTGTTTTCAAATTCTTTTCACTGTACTATATGCAATTTAGGAAACTCCAGTCAAAGTTCTCCCACATTCTAAAGCTTCATTGAAAGCATCTAGCATGGGACGAAGATTTGTTCACTGGATGACACCAAGTAGGTAGAATGCCCAGTATGATTTTTAGTAACTCGTTTTCCTCTTGCCTTTGCAGACTATGGCACAATTAAGAAAGTACTCGCCCCAATGAACCAGACCTCAAGCAGCTGCCTACTCGAGGAAATTGAACTCCTGCCGAAAAGTCAGCGAGAGCCTATCAGGAGCCTTCAGATCCTGCACAGCCAGAGTGTCCTTTTTGTGGGCCTTCAGGAACACGTCATTAAGGTCCCCCTGAAGAGATGTCCTTTTTACAAAACATACAGGTATGAAGAATCAGCTAGTTTGATTTGATTGGAGAAAAATGCTTGCGAGAGGTTGTGGAAAAATGGGAAGGAAAAATGACTGTAAGTAGGAATCCAAATTAATGACCTCTTTCAGCAATGACTTTTTATGTACAGTTTATCAGAGGTGTCTCTGACTTCTTAGGACTAGATGAGACTCCTAAGGAATTATATTGATATTTAAGTGTTATTATACAGATTCTGTATTGCGAAATGAAACAGTAAGAAATGGTTTATATAGAAAACAAATATCTGATAATGTGCGATAGAGCTGCTGGTTAAATATGTTTAAAGGTTGAAACTCAGACAAATTTAAGTTGGGGGTTTTTTTAAGCTGTATTATAATTGAGAAAGCAATATCTCTGTGGGTTCAAAAAGAAAACTGGATTGGATGAACTGAGAGTTAAGACTAGTTGGAAAAATGGGTATTTAAAGGTAGTGCTGGATCAAGAGACCATAATAAATGTAAATATTCTACTAGGTGAAAGTGTTATGCAGCTAATGGTTATTCAATCAAACAAGGAAAGAAACTTAGAAATTATCACTTGTGTTTAGACTGTATTATGTCGTTAAGGAATTTAAAGTTCAGCATACAACTTTTTCTGTAGGTTATCTAAAAGTAATTCTGGGTTACGAAACATGCTATTAGAGATTGTTAATTTAATCTGATTAGTTATATCTTCCCTTTGATAAGTGTGTTTCCAGTAATTCAGTAGAATTGTTCTGGTTTACATCAGATGGACTCTGAACCACTGTGATGAGCTTTTCAGAGCTGTAACAGATGCATTTGGGTTTTTTTAGCTTGTTTTGCTTTCAGTTTGTTTAATATGTGTTCCTTTGAAAAGCTGGGCTATTAAAGGAGGGAAAGAGGCTGCCAGTTGCCTTTCTTGACTGCTACACTCAGGATCAGAGAGGTGTTACCTGTGCAGCAGAAAGGCAGTGACCATTTGCAGGTGGAGACGTTTCTGGCTGTCAGAGGGAACATGCACGTGGTCACAGCAGGAAGGTGACCACAGAGCACAGATGTAGAGCTGTGGCTAGGAGGTGGTGGAAGGACTTTTCTAAGGGACCTGGCTGCACGTGGGGATCGGTGACATGCAGGAGGCCAGTGAAAGGCTACTGGATTGAGAACAAGGCCTAAGGAAAAGCTGTGCCCTGGCAAATGATTAGACCAGGGAAGGGGGGGTGGGGTATTCTCCTTACTACGGTTCTTTCCCAGCCCTTTTTGTTTATGCTGTCTTACGTAGCATATTTTAGGCATTCTCTACTAAAATAGAAGTGATAGGACAGTCAAAGCCCCATTGGAAATCCTGCAAAGCTTACTTTAAAGAAAAATTATATATACGCAACTCTCTACCTCAAGCTTCTGGTTGATTTAGGGGCCAACATAGGACAAAGTTTCACCTTTCTGTGGTTTAGTGAGTTGAAACAGGATGTGGAGGGGTCCTGTAGCCCTTTTGGTTTTGTTTCCTCCTTTTCGTTAGATGAAAGACTTGTATTTTGGGAGAGGGAGGGGTGTATATGTGTATAACTGGAGAAGGAAATAATCGTAGAATCATAGAATGGTTTGGGTTGGAAGGGACCTGAAAGACCATCTAGTTCCAAACCCCCTGCCATGGGCAGAGACACCCTCCACTAGACCAGGTTGCCAAAAGCCCCATCCAACCTGGCCTTGAACACTTCCAGGGAGGGCACATCCACAGCTTCTCTGGGCAACCTGTTCCAGTGCCTCACCACCCTCACAGGAAAGAATTTCTTCCTAATATCTGATCTAAACCTACCCTCCTTCAGCTTAAAGCCATTACTCCTTGTCCTATCACTACATGCGCTTGTAAAGAGTCCCTCTCTAGCATTCTTGTAGACTCCCCTTCAGGTAGTGGAAGGTTGCTGGAAGGTCTCCCCAGAGCCTTCTAATGACATATTCTTGTGCTTCTCTCTTTTCTTGAATATGACACGATTATGGCATTCTGATTGTGCAAGACATTAAACATGTTTTCTTAAGCAGATGTGTTTATTTCAGAAAGGGATATTGGGCTGGTATCCCGTGTTTTCTTAGGTTAGTCCCATATTTACACCAAGTCTGCAGTCTGCTTGAAACATTTCAAGGCTGGAGCCTTATTATGTTATTAGTGAGGTGTGAACTCCAAAACCCAGAGGTGAGACTTCCAGAGCACCTGCTTGACTGGTGCCTGTGCGGAGGTCCCTCAACTCCCAGGTACCCGTGCTTCTGTCAGGACAATTCCTGACAATTTCTGCAGGGCCCAAACATGCTTTGGGACTGCTGTCTCAAATCATAGACCCCATACATGGCTGCAGGCTAGGTACTCTTCTCCCTTTTTGAGCAGCGGGATTTAATTGACTAGATTTTAAGAATGTTTAAAAAAAAAAAAAAAAGCCGTGCTGTTCCCATTTTACTGAGTAGAACAGTAGTTAAATGACTCAAATCCTGCTGAAATGATAATTTATTTCTCTGCCCAGAGGTATGTGAAGTATTGTTTTCCACTGGAATGACTTACTTAAAAGGAGATAAAATTATTACTTGTGGGTTTTTTCAGTCATATCTTTTGTAGCTGTATCATTTTGCCTGGAATAATTAAATATCCATTGCACCAAAAGGGTTACCAGCCATGCTTTCTTTCTGGTTAAAGAGTTCATCAGTGATTCTAGCTCTGCTTTGTGACAAAGGAGAGGATTTACAGCTGTGATGCAGATGAAGTAAGGTGTCTCCTCATCATCTATCATTAGAGACTCAGATCGTTTGGAAAATGCAGGCATAATCTTTCTCTCACTTATCACTTACTTTTGGCTTGACTAGTTTTTTCCTGGCTTATGCTGGTTTTCAAGCATATTTAGATCTCTACATGTGGAGAGAGTGTAGGTACCTTACTTGGGGCTATAAATTTCACTAGGTAATGAAACATCTAAAACTTAGTCACTGCATTACTGGGTGCTTTAATACTCATATTCTTGTTATATGTTGCCAACCATGACTTCTATACTATAGGAATGGGTAAATAGAGTAATGAGTAAACCTTACCTAAGGAAAATGCCTTGGGGCAATGTCATTCTTTTTTGGATTATTTTAATTTTATTTATTCACATTTATCATACTTAGGGCTGTATAACTGTGTCAAGGCTATATTTTGAACTTCCATCAATAATAACTACAGTTTCTTTCCCAGATCAAGGCTACGTGTAGTCTTTAATATCTACTTCACATAATTTTTGAGAAATAGAGCATGCTTGTATATATATAACAGCTTTAAAAGATCCAAAAGGCTGGAGATGTACTAGCTCATCTGTCCTGCCTTTTTGTGTGAAAGGCAGAGTGCTCACTGTGTAATCTTTTCTAATCTTTTTATTTGGTTTTATTGCAAGGGTTTCAGACAATGTTACTTCAGTCCCTCTGTTGAGCAGACTGTTCCAAAAGCTAGTATCTCAATGTCAAGAAAAGTTTCTATTTTTTTAATTTTTATTTTGTTTTATCTTCACGTACCAGCCTCTAGAGCATGTGGTTGTTACTTTTATTCATAGCTTATTATGTCTCCTTAATTATCACTCTGATATGCTGTACATATTTGGAATTATAGAACCATAGAATGGATTGGGTTAGAAGGGACCTTAAGACCATGTAGTTCCAAACACCCTGCCATGGTCAGGGACACCCACCACTAGACCAGGTTGCCCAAAGCCCTGTCCAACCTGGCCTTGAACACTTCCAGGGAGGGGGCAGCCACAGATTCTCTGGGCAACCTGTTCCAGTGTCTCTCCACCCGCACAGTACAGAATTTCTTCGTAATGTCTAATCTAAATCTGCCCTCCTCCAGTTTAAAGCCATTACGCACTGTCCTATCACTACATGCTCTTGAAAACAGTCCCTCTCCAGCTTTCCTGTAGGCCCCTTCAGGTACTGGAAGGCTGCTAGAAGGTCTTCCCAGAGCCTTCTCTTCTCCAGGCTGAACAACCCCAACTCTCTCAGCCTGTCCTCATAGGAGAGGTGCTCCAGCCCTTCGTGGCCCTCCTCTGGACTTGCTCCAACAGCTCCATGTCTCTCTTGTACTGGGGCCCCCAGAGCTGGACGCAGTACTCCAGGTGGGATCTCATAAGAGTGGAGAAGAGGGGCAGGATCACCTCCCTCCACCTGCTGGTCACGCTTATTTTGATGCAGCCCAGGACATGGTTGACTTTCTGGGCTGCAAGCGCACACTGCCGGCTCATGTTGAGCTTCTCATCAATCAATACCCCCAAGTCCTTCTCCTCAGGGCTGCTTTCAATCCATTCCTCGCCCAGCCTATAGTTGTGCTTGGGATTGCCCTGACCCACGTGCAGGACCTTGCACTTGGCCTTGCTGAACTTCATGAGGTTCACATGGGCCCACCTCTCCAACCTGTCAAGGTCCCTCTGGATGGCATCCCTTCCCTCCAGTGTGTTGACCGCACCACACAGCTTGGTGTAGTTGGCAAACTTGCTGAGGGTGCACTCGATCCCACTGTCGATGTCGCCAACAAAGATGTCAAACAGTGCCGGTCCCAACAGTACTGACCCCTGGGGAACGCCCCTTGTCACTGGTCTCCACACCAGACATGGAGGTGTTGACCACAAATCTTTGAGTGTGGCCATCTAATGAGTTCCTTATCCACTGAGTGGTCTGTCCGTCAAATCCATGTCTCTCCCAATTTAGAGACAAAGATGTTGTGTGGGAAAGTATCAAATGCTTTGCTAACTCTTATTTCCTTGTAAATCTATTCTTCCAGTGCTTTCTTGTGATAGAGTCCTCTGTGACACAGTGTTGCCTCTGACAGACTTTCCCTCTGATTCAAGACAGTCCTGTTCTACCAGCTCATGACTCTGCTACCAAAGACACTTATCAACAGTCCTTGAAAACAGTTTTACACATTTTTAGGTTTTTTTTGGTGTTCTCTGTACAGTTCAGTGCACTTGATTGCTCTGACAGCCGGCCATACCACTGGCAGAGCCTGTTGTCACACCTATAGTTTGGGTTGTCCAGCACTTTCCATTATGCCATGGTGTTTGTTGTTTATAAGCGTCCTGTGTTAGTTATTTGGATTGACAGTTTTCATGGAGGGGGTCTCCCTCAGACTTCTGCCAATGGCTGAATAGTTTTGAACATCCTGTTTTCAGGAATCGTCTAGGGAAAAATACTTTGGGCCATGTTAATTCTTACAAGCAGTTCTTCAAATAGCCCTGGCATCTTCATGCTGCAGGAGGAAACAGCAGAGGTGTTTGGCTCTCCTTGGGGAAAATCCTTAAGATTTGGCCAGGTTTTTATCACCTGGGTATTGCAATTCACACATGCTTATCAAACTTTTACAGAAAACCATCAACATTATTTGCTGGAGCTATTGTTTTCACTAAGAATTCTCCAGCTCTCTGTACTTCTTCAGAGTTGAGTAGGGCAAGCGTAAAGCACAACTGACTTTTGTATACCCGCTAATTAACTATAACGTGAGATAAAGAAGTGATTATAATGAGCAGATAAGTATTAAAGTCCCTCAAGTTTCAGTGTTTGCTATTTACTTTGAAGGTTCTAAGCATTTGTAATGAGTAAGATCTGTAGGAGGGAGGTAAAGACTCGGTCCCCTGAAACAAAGAACCAGTCAGCTTTCTTTTATTGGCACCTGTAGCCTTCAAAAGCAACCTTAGATGGCAGTGATTTCTCTAAGGCAAATATGTCAATGTAATAATTTGTACTGGAGTTTTCAGTTTTGAAAGTAGGGGCAATGAAAGGTTGTATCAGTCCAATGTTGTGCAAAGTCTTACCAAGCAAGGGTAAAGAGTTGGTATTTCTGATGGAAAATGGGTTTCACACACTTAGAAGGCTTGAAAACTAATCTTACTATGATGTTATTTCTAAGTAAATAAATAGTACCATCTGCTAAAATCTGTACAAATAGTAACTTCTCTGGTGTAAAAACACAACTTTTGGAAATTTTTCAGTATTCTTTTTAACACTATATGCTTAAAATATTATTAGGTCACAAGATTGTTTTGCTAAGTAATGTTATCATAGCTATTCTGCTATAACCCTGACTTTTCTCTCTCTGTGCTCCATCATTTTTATTTTGGCTTCTTTGTTAACCATCAGCTACATTCACAAAAGATAACTGTAGCAGCACAGTAATGAGAGGTACTGGATTAGCTAACAGAAGAAAAGAGTTGTTGCAAATTTGGTTGTGCTTTATTTCATTCCTAGAACTCCAGCAAGATTATTGGATTAAGTGTTTCAACTGCTGTTGCATTCCTTTATTTTCCCTTGGCCATAAATGTTGCTTCCTCAGAAGTATAAACCTGTTTTCCTGGGAATAAAACACTAGGTGCTAATGTGTCCAGAAGAGCTTGCCAACACATGGAATTGAAAATGCTATTTTGAAATAATCATTCCAGAATAGTTATTTTTGGACATCCGGGTAGATTTCCTTATTTCAAAATATGCAAGCCGTATTCAAGTTTAAATCAGAGAAACACACTGCTGCATTAGCATGTCAGAACCACTTGAGGCTTAATCTGAATCAGTGATTTCAGAGTAATGTTCCAGAATGAGAATCTTCATAAATTTCCCAAACTAGGGTAAACCGTAATCCTGGCTGCAAAACTAGATTATAAGTACATTTTTAAAATATGAAGTCTTTTTTTAGGTATTAGATGCAAAATTATCTTCAATAGATGTGAACTTATGGGAACACTAGTAAAGTCAGCAAAACTATTAAATTAGCACAGTTGAAAGAGTTCCTCACTCAAAAGAAGCAGAATATTAGTCTTATACTGGGGAGGGGAATCAATTGAAGCTCTACAGATCTGAGGCTGACCTATATTTCTTTCTTCCTCTGTGAGGACCAAGGTTTTTGCAGAAAGAGTCTTTGTCTATCTGGCCCACAAAATACGTCAGAGACAAACTATACATTTACATTTTGCTGCGCCTGAAATATTTAGTCACAACTCTTTAAAGTATGTGATCTATGTGTGTTTGTATTGTACTCTAAGCACGCATTTTTGGCAAACAAGAAGGAATTTTGATAAACAGGTAGAATTTTACAGCCTGCTCCCAATGTATTTATTGCAGTACCCTATGAGGACAAAGGAAAATGTCTTTTCCTTTTAGTTTGCAAAGTTGTGAGAAAACCAGGTGGACTTGACTACATAGTCACAATTCAGGTTTTATTAGTAGTGTATTATTTAAAACAAAAAAGTGATTTAAGAAATAAAAATTTAAAACAGGCATGTGGATTTCATATGTCACGATGTTATTAATTTATTTGCTTTAAAAATACCAAAAGTTTGAGGAATTTTAAGTTCAGTGTAGTTACTGTCAAGTTTTTCTTGAAAATCACCTGACACGTTTAAAGCAATGTACTTTCCAGGAGATTGTTTCGCTAGTCATTAGATACTTGGCAAGTGTATTCTCTGGAAACAGAAGTTAAAGGCACTGGAGGGTTTAAAGACAAATGAACAAACAAAGGCAAATCTGGTAGCTTTTTTATTTTAAAATAATTTAACCTATCGGATACTGGACTGCTATGCATCTCAGCTTACAGTGCTCTGCATTATGCACCAGTTGTTTTTGCATGAGAATGGTTTGCAGCTCTCTTAATATTCTATTTGTGGACATTTTCATTTATTTGAAGTTCTGCAGAAAATTGACATCTGAGTTTGGAGTCCACTGTTGACCTAAATGTATGAAAGAGAGAGAGACCACTCTTGATGCAGTAGTCTGAACTGTGGGCAGGATTCCAGGAAAGGAGTTTTGATGCTCTGGTCTACAAGCCCAAACTGAGTGGCTTGAAAGGCCATCTGGTCCTCATAACGTGTTGTAAGGCCAGTGGAGGTATCTACAGTCACTTCTGGAATGAGAGGTAACAGTGCCCTCAAAATGTTGAGATAGCTGCTGTCCGGTTAGTCCTTTTAAGGAGTCAAGTTGTACATCTTAAATCTGGGCCTGCTCTCTTTATAATTGCTTCATATTCTAGTATAAAGTTAACTTCAACATTTATGTTCCAAAGAACCTAGGTTACAGCTGACTAAAAGGATATGGCCGTTGTGTGCTCCGTTTACATTTATATCCGCTAAAGATGCACAGGTCTTTTAAAGACATGGGGATGCCATATGGAAACAAATGTGTCCAGCCTGGGCAATTGCTATTATTGCTGTTCTGGTCTAGCAACACATAAACTTGTGGGAAAATCCCCAAAATCTATTGCTCTTGGGTTGCCTTGCCACTTAGGTAGCTCAGGTTTTCAAAACCTATTTGCAAACCACTGATTTGCAGGCTCTAGTTTCAGCCCATCAAAAGGTCTTTGAAAACCCTAGCTGCACCTGGTGGTCCCAGCATTTCCAGGCTCCCACCTCTTAAGCAGAGAGCTGGAAGCTCTGTCTTGGCTGATTGACATGGATGAGGACCTCAGATATTATTTCTTTACAAGGAATAGCAACAACATTCTTTTGTAGAGAGCATGCTCTGAAAGTTGTCTTTCACATTTGTTCCAAGTAAAGCCACTGGGAAGCACCAATATTCAGAGAATTGTATGTTATAAACAACTTCACTAAACAAATTATACATAAATTCCTGATTCTGGATTTGAAGGGAGGAGCTTGTAGATTTAGGGCTAGTATTGTCAGTGCATGTTGCAAGATCGAATCGTACGTAGATGGATTTTTATTGTCTTACAGAAGTTCAAGTAAGAGAAAACAACAGTAGTCCACACAGAGTGACTGAGATGATTAAAGGATTTGATTTTTCTTAACGGTACAGGCAAGGGTTAAGCGGGATTCTGAATATTTGGCACACATCTTAGTTTGAGCTCTTAGGACTTTATAAATTGTGTGCCTACCATTTATGTTCTTCTGCAGCATTCATCTATATCTTTAGATCCCCATTCGTCATTGCACACACACACATATATATGTATATATATCTACAAAACCAGTAGTAATGGAAACTGATAGGTACCTTTGTACAGAAGTCTAGTATTAGATTTATGTATTCATTCAGAAATGCATAGCACAGTGCATTTGGAACATGAGACATGCTTTTATCTTCAGTTGTCTGTTCAAATTTGCAGCGAGGAATCTGGCTTCTGTGAAATAAGATGGTGACCCCAGTTCAGTTCCTGGTATACAAAGTGTCCAGATCACAGTTGACAGTAATTGGAACTAGGTAGGCATGGCTATCTCAGTAGAAACGATTGCAAGGGTCAGGAGACCGAAATACTTCTGTTCTTCAAAATGCTGTATAGGTAAAGACAGAAAACTATTTCATTGAACAGTCTCGGAAGATGCACCTCTTGTGTTTATATATTTTCTGAATAAACTATTACAGCTCAAGAGGACACTTGATTAGCACTTAGAATGTATATCGATATGGGAATATATTCTTCCCCTGAAAGGAATTTTAAAATCTCTTTGAAATCAATAGTATCAGGATATAGCTTTTAATCTTAAGGGGGTTTTGTTCTGTGAAGCACACATAATGAGTTCTTTTTAGGCTAAAACTGTATGGGTTTTTTTATATATTTTGCTCTGAATGGTGTTCATTTCTGCCTCATTTTCTGTCTGAGTAAACCATCTCAAATGTAACCGAAGTAGAGCAGTTTTGCTAGCCTGCTTGGTGATAATTATAAAATAGCTGAAGAAAATGACCTGCTATTGCTGGCTTGCTTTAGGATGAGGTGACTTACAGTTCTCTTACTAGTCAGTCAAAATCCATCCCAGCAAAATGAATGCCTTGCAGGAGAGATACTGAACTACCTAATCATTTACATTTGGTAAAAAATGTGAAATGACAACATAGAGGAAAAAATACAATCAATCAGTAGAAACCAAAAGCTGTTGAATGTTTTTGTAGAGAGTGCTGACTTGACAGGGTAAGTGGCATCAAGAGTCTTGGAATGAAACAATTCACCTTTATTCCTGAATTTCCTTCTTGCACAAAATTACCTTTTTTAGCAGTGCTGGGACAAACCATGTGAAGTCTCAGAGATGTGGGCTGGTGCCTACTGGGAGTAACAGACAAAATGTTCATTTTCATCTCTGGTGAAATTGAGATGTAAAGTAGACTTCCAGAGACAAGATGGCTAATATATTACCCAGCTCTGCTACTTCCAGTGTCTCTTTCTGAACGGGCTCTGTCAACTGAAAGACCTAATACTAATTTTAAAATTTATCTATTTTTTCAACAGTAGTATCTAAAATGGCTTTAATTTAGACAGACATTTGGGAGGAGAAAGTGATAAAGATGTGTAGTGGTATCTAATTTTTTACTTTCCTTACTTACCTGAATTTAATAGCCGTTTTGTACAATTTCTTTTGTTATTTCATGTATACACTGAAGCTGTTCCTCTTACTGTTGTCTCTTGGGAAAGAGATTCATTAAAAAAAAGTTAAAAGAATATGACATTTTCATTCATGAGGGACAGTAAGGACACATACTCCCTTTAAATTTCACATTTCAAATAGAAGTTCTGATATTTTCATACTTACATGCTTTATTCTATCCTCATTTTCTATCTGTAAACTTATTTTGTTATTTGCTTCTTTTGTTTATCTAAGCATAGCAGATCAAAATAATTAGCTGCTGTTATTCACAAATTAAATTATTCCTCAAAGGAAGGAAAATGGTTTTAAAAGGTGACATAATTAAGCAAATACAGATAAAAATTTACCCACATATTACCTCTGCTCTTAATTTAAAAGAAAATCTGTCCACTTTTCAGAGATATTGGTGATCTAAGCAAGTGATCTGAAAGAATTAAATAAGAGAATCCTCTGAGATGTGAGGCAGGGAGTAGAATGCCAATACCTGAAAACAGGGCAGCTATTTAAGCCAGGTGCTGCCTCAGTTTATGAATATATCTGGCATGGTAGACTGAAATGACAGAAGGCGGCTGATGATACTCAACTACACTTTTGTGGTATGATTTTTCTGATGAAAAGCTTCTATGAAGCTTAGATATAATAATGACTGGGATAATCAATTAGAACATTATAAATTAAAAAAGAAGGCAAAACTAGAGGTTCTTATGTGAGGAATACTTCTCAGGCAAAATTTCCTGTTGCTTTGTTTGGAATAGTTCATATGTTTCCAGGATTAATTTATGTATTGTAGTCTAAAGAAAAAAATAATTATTGAAGACTGTTAATGCCTCTTATTTTTGTAAGAAGTACTTCAGACTTAGCTTCTTGTCATCTGCATGACATTAGCTGAGTTATTAACTTTTTGAAATCATAGTTTTCATATGCTCAGTGGACCTTCTTAACTAAATTCTGAAAAGATTCACCTCATTTTATCTTGCTGCAGCGCTCTCCAAACCTGGTCACTTACTGAAATGGCCATGTTCAGTGTCCACGGAGTGATTGAACATGCTTTGTCCCAGCAGTGCAAGAACTTTTGAGCATTTTTTAAACTTTATTCTTTCCATGAAACTAGGATCTGTTCTGATACCAGGAATTTATAAGAACAGTTGAAATATGCTTATAACTACTTATGACTTCTAAGTGACTTATAATGAAAGGTGCAAGCCATTTTGATTTCCCTGGGTGGAAAGTAACGTGGAAACAAAAGCAAAAGAGGAAATGGAGTTTAAGAGCAGAGTGGGAGAAAGATCAGGTTACTGCTAGGAAAGAGGGACTGTGGTTTTAAGTGCAAGGATACTGACTTCTAAAATATTTTATTTTTTTTAAAAAAGTGTCCAAAGCATAATAAGTGCATTTAAAAATATTAACACTTAACATAAAGGAATGGTGAAGTTGGAAAAGTGGGCACTTCTACTTTGAGAAATAGCACAGCTAATGTTGCCAATTATGCATTACGTCAGTCTTTAATTTTGTTTTGTGTTCTTTTTTCATAAAACATGTGTTTTATCAGAGATACTCTGAAGGAGAACACTAAACATTTTGTCTTGCAAACACTGGGAGACCAAGACACTTAAAACTGTCCATAATTTGCATTAATTGTCCTCCTCACTTTCTAGATAGTTAAATAGAAACACATGCAGCCTGCATTGCAAAAATGCTAAGTGCTCACAGCTGTAAGAGCCATCAGTGGGAACTCTCTTCTGAACACTGAATCCCCTAAACCAAAAGCTTTATCTTTGAACTGGCGACCTCAGTAGGGGTACCTAGGGACTTTTGGCTATGATGTCTCTTACTCTGTGCCCATTTTGTAGATGGGAACTATCCTCACACATAGTACTGGAAATCCACATTGTCAAGTGTACTGTAGAAACTAATTCTTTGAAATTTGTAAGCACTAAGAATCCTCTGTGATGGTATTATGGAATAGCATACTAGGGAATTAGTAAGTCTGCATTTTGTCTGATGTTAGCATGGACCTACATGAGGAATGCCAGCAATAAATAGAAATATGAATAAAACACAGGATTTATGAGGAGAGGATTACAGAAGGGCAGAGGTTGGCAGGGGCCTTTGGAGGTCACCCGGTGCAACCCCCTGCTCAGGCAGGGTCAGTTGCCCAGGACCATGTCCAGATGGCTTTTGAATATCACCCTCACAGTAAAAAAGTGTTTCCTGATGGTCAGATGAAACTCCCTGTGTTTCAGTTTGTGCCCATTGCCTCTTGTCCTGTGACTGGGCACCACTGAAAAGAGCCTGGCTCCCTCTTCTTTGCACCCTCCCTTCAGGCATTTGTACATATTGATGAGATCCCCTCTGAGCCTTCTCTTCTCCAGTCTGGATAGTCCCAGCTCTCTCAACCTCTCCTCATGTGAAAGATGCTCCAGTGTCTTAATCATTTTTGTGGTCCTTCACTGGACAGATGTGATGTGGACAGACAAAGAGGGAATGATAATGCCTATTGAATAGCAATGATCAGTCTAGCGTTTTTTATAATCTAGACAAAATGCTTGGATTTATTAATTTTACATGTAATTTATAGGTATTTTTACAAGTGTTAATTATATTATGCTTCACTGTGATGGGACTTCCACCTCCTTTCTTATGTATCTTTAGCTATGAAGCTGCAGACCTCTTGCCTGCACTGCTAATGCTTGACCTATCAGTAGCAAGAGAAAGCTGACATTTAATAGAGAAAAGATCTTCTAGTTTTGTACAGTGGGTCTTTCAGAGTCTGCAGGAAGCTGGACTACCATACTTCTCTCTAACCTTCTTTTTTCCTTCTTGTGTGCCACTCAGAGGAGGGAATGTCTAGGGCAGCATGCCATATGTAAGCGGTGTGATGGCAGCACCAGCACCCCTTTGAACTTACTTCCAGAGATTCTATAACACTGCAGAAAACAAATCAAGAGGGTTTTCTAATTAATTTTCAAAGACATTGTTGTCTGATTTCTGACAAAGACGATAACTGTAATTCCAAAACTGATAGAAAAGGCTAACAACTGTAACTCCTGAAACCTTCTTTACTTGGAGAAGACAACATACATTTTTTATGAAATGCTGTAATTCTCTAGTAATTAAGTACAATAATCAATCTTGACAACATACCATGCATGCAGCCAGAAATTCAGCTATGCACTTAAAAGAAATCATGGCTTTGTGTAGGCATTCAAATTAATTTCTCTTCTGTTTTTTCATTTCATCTGTGCCATACCACAACAGGGATCAATTTCACTATCTGTTTTAGGCCTATGAAATATGAAGAGATGCCACATAGTTATTTAGAGGTCTTTGGCCAATGCAGATGAAGATAAATGTTTCTGCTTTCTGATTGGTTTTCATCCACAGTGCATGCATTGGATCCCAAGACCCTTACTGTGGCTGGGACATGGTGATGAAGAAATGCACAACGCTGGAAGAAAGTCTGAGCATGAGTCAATGGGAGCAAAGCATTACTGTGTGTCCAGTAAGTCCAAATATATTCATTTATCTCTTAAAACTTTTGATTCTATGTGAGTTTCATGAAAATGAGCTGGCATAGATTTTTCAAGCTCAGAAAACTGTATTTAATGCCATTTTCTTCAGGCTTTCCCATCTTTTTTTACAGGACATTTAGTTTCTTTTCTATTTCTTATCAAACAATTTATATAATATGATCAAATTATTTATAGTACTTTCAAAGGGTAGTTGCTTTTTACCTGTAATGTCTGTGCTCCCACTTTGAATGAAAATGTTCACTAAGATTCCAGATATATGTTTTTCTCTGCAGGATTTTTCTCCCATTTTATACTTTGAAAAAAATTCACTGGTGATATAATCTTTTCTTTTAGGATCATTATCGCTAATATAAAAGGCCATATAATATCTTTCAAAGTCCATGAATTGGAAGGGTGAATTGTATGAGTTAAGTCTCACCCACATAAATGACAGGAGTGATAATTATAATAAACTTAGTGTTAATATTTACAGTGGCTTAACACCTCTCTTTAAAAATTATTTTGAATAAATTTAATATAATAAAAAACAAACAACAAAGTGGCCTAATAAAAAGGCTTGCATTGGATTTATCTGTATTAGCATTTTAGCTCCAATCAGGAGCAACTTTGGGTCAAATACTCTGATTTTTCCCATCTGCTATTCTTTGGTTCACATTCACAAAGTGGTCCTGAAGCACACCAGCCACATTACTTTCAGATGAAATTAAACCAAAAATGTGCTCTAGCTACTTGGCATTTGATCCAGGTCCAGAGCAAGTCCAAAGTAAAGCTCACAAAATACGTATGGTGTATGTGTCAAGTCTTCAACACCAACTGTTTTATTTTCCAGATTTGCAGTTTATGTGCATACCACTTGCTGATACAGACATAGCCATTGTCTCACAGAAAGTCTGGATTCAGTCACTAGTGCAGTCCTTGCCTCCCTGATTGGCAAGTAACTAGATGCACTGTACAGTATATTCATTTGCAAATATATGGACTATATCACATCTCCCTGCGGTAATCCCACAGGCTAAATTTGGTTTCTGAGGAGGGTTTACTGGTGGCCTAGTTGGCTTGCTGCATTAGGAGGGATTACTGGAATGGGTTGGTTGGTTGATATTTGCATGAGCAGTCTGCCTGCTGCTTAGTCTTTGAATTCGGGCATTAGCCCTTATTTTCTTTCGTAGATACAAAACATGAGGCCAAGAGGGGGTGGAGGGGAGGGAGGAATGGTTTAGAAAGCAGAATTCAATTCTATTCCATTCAACTGGAAAAAAAAATTATTTAGTATCTATTATATGAGGGTTGCGTAGGATATGACAGCCTAGTCAAAGCAGGGGAGCACCAAAGGATTGCTCAGAAATTCATCCACAGCTGTGACACTTATACTGCATATCAGAGATGAAAAGATTTAGCGAGCCTGTAAAGGAATTTTGGAGTTGAGCAGATTGAGGTTGCATAATATCAGGGAAATTTTAGAATTAACTGTCTGAATTGAAAAGCGTGGTTTTACCACTTTGCTGTCTTAAACCCCTGAACTCTAAGTAACACATTATGGAACAAATTTGAAGACTTCATAGAAACTTTCCTTTAAAATAACGCTGTATTCTAGCAAACTGCAATTGATTACAATTTTGCTTAGCAAGGCTTTCAAATATTTGTTTTTATAGCATTTTTATGTGCTGCATTCACAGGATATATAAGCCAAGGTGTAACAATTTTCATTTTGTAGGCAACTGAGCTATGTGCATCCTTGACATTTGCTACATACATTTATGATAGTTGCAGGCAGAACATAACAGAATATAAGAAACCTTCTACCCTCACTCTTTTGGTTCCAATTGGTTCCAATATTTTAATTGTTAGTAAATTGTTAGTCAAACTACACTGATCTTTTTAACACTATAGAATATTTGTCAGATGAGAGCATGACCAGTTTCTTCTCTCCGTTAGATCAGAGCCTGTTTACACACTAGTTTACCCAAAAATTAAGTGTGACCAGTTGCTCTTGAGAAATTATTTCCTAGGGAATTATTCATATATCTGAATATTTATTGCCATGTCATGATAGAGCAGGGAGGGGGCTATGAGAGGTAGCTGAGCATCTGAGTTACCATCTCTCTGAACTATGAAGATCATTTGTGACAAATGTTGTTATTTTTGTTATCTTGCTTTGATTTAATTCTTAACTTGTTTTTTTTAGGTTATTGTTTCAGTTGGCATGAGTAGGCCAACTGTACATGAATATAGATAGTAATTAATGCTATGGCACATATATCTACTTCGAGCTTCTTCCAGTTGGTCAGATATCTCTATTATTCATCCAATATTTTTTATGGTAATGAAGGTTCATTGTTTTGTCAAAATATTTTCCATTGGGACCACTTGCAATCCATCACTTAAAAATACACTGTCTGACATTATCTAAGAGCTTTTACAAGGAAAGTAAAAATAATTTTTAAAAAAGTTTGGTTTGGTGTGGGGTTTTTTACATAAGTGTGCAACATGAATGGCTTTATTTTCACAACTGCATGCAGGGAAAGAGTATAGTATGGGATCTTACCTGAATTTATTAGCAGCCTCAGGAAATAGTCCAGAGCCACTGAATTCTGTACAAAGTAATCTCAAACCAAAGAGCTCGTGGCAGATTTAAGGACTGGGTCACTGAAGATGTGACCTTGACTCAGAGTGCAGAGGCACAAGCCAGGAAGACAAGGTGGGTGTAGTGAGACAAAGAAGATTGATATTTGGAGAACATTAGGAAAGAAGAAGTGACTAGAGACATCTGCAGAAGGGAAAGGTGACAAAAACAGTGTGGTAGAGAGGGAAAGCAGAGTGTAGCAGTGCCAGGAAAGTACAGCCATATTGTCTGCTTGATTGTGATTTTCCCTTTGAGGCGTGTCAGGTGGTGAAATTTTAATGGGCATAGGTTCTGCTGAGGGCTAAAAAGGCCCCTCATCAGTACATTGTGCTTTCTTATAGTCCTATGATGAAATTGTTTGATATTGCTTGTGGAAGGGAGATATTCCTAGAGAGACAGAGCAGGTTAGTCATGGGGAACAGCAGAGACTGCAGTGGGATGATCTTTACAGGAGTATGGGAAAAAGTCAAGAAAGAGAAACCTGCCATCAGTACGTGCTTCTGAGCTCAAGCTTTCAGCTAAGTTTTATGAATACTTTCCCTGCCACTTGGTATAAATCATGGTAACCATAGACAACTGTAGCTTTAGTTTATAATTGTAGGTGCAACAATAAAGATGCTTTGGTTCAGCATAGAAATAGAAAGCAGTAAGGACATTTTTACATCTCTGACATAAATTGGATTGGGGACGTACCATTGATGGTTTATGGACTATAGATTTGTTAGACCAGCAGTGTAAGAGAGTATGGGTTTACTTGTCACTTAACAAGAAGTAAGCATTTCCTGTTGTCTTATGAAAAACAACAGTGTATACTCTGCATGCGCAAAGGTCAGTGAGTTATTTTCAATAAACAGCTGTCAGCAGAATTTTGAAATGATGAATTATGGTTATGTCAGTTGTAGCTGGCAGAATATACACATAGCTGTTCTGTGGAGAAGCTATATGTGTGAAAAACAAATCATGAGAAATGTAATTAATAGTGAAATTATGGAACCTTTACCACAGTGGAACGAATCATCCAGCACCCAGCAAGGCAGTGGAAACATGTCTTGTGCTGTAATCGAATCTCTTGTATCTTCAAATTATTAGTGAAAAGTATACTTTCCTCACCACTGTTAACATGAACAATACTAAAAACAGCAAAGGGAGACACCATTTCAGACCATTTATGACAATCTACAACTATAGTTTCTATTTCAATATATAAGCAAATGTTGGTGTTACATTCTTACGCATTTGATAAAATATGCATGACCTCAACTAATACATATTTATTTTTATCTGAGTGACTTTAAATGCTATTTAGCCTGCACTTGTTAGTTGTGGTTTTTTCGCTGAAAGTTAAAATGTGACAATCAAAAAATAATCCTTTTAGTGAAAAAGTGCCATTGTTTCCATTTATGATGGCAGATTTGTCAAGATTAACACCTTGCTAAAAGAGTTAATAATATGAAAGCCTGTCTTTGTTAAGAGACCTGAAATCCCCATGTCCAGCCCCATTTTCTTTAGAAGTTCCAGTAACCATGGAGGCTGCTGCAGTTTCCATTAGCACATTTTGTATTAGCTGGACAATAAAGATTTCTTATTAATATGTGTTACGGCTTCATGATGGAAACATTCCAGTCAAGATGAGAATAGTCTGACTCTTCCAGCCAAAGGTATTGAGAATTGACTTCAGCAGGAGCAAATTGTCTCATCATGTAGGGTTAGGTGCTGCTTTTTGAAGATGTTTTTAGGATTTATGCATATAATTACATCTAGTGTTTAGAGAGGCATATTTAAAAGCACATTTCACTTTTATGAAATGGTCCTATATGACACGTGCTTCAAAAACCTGTTGCCAGAGAAAGACACTCATCATGGAGATTTGAATTTAATACATCCAGTTTTGTTACCCTGGACTGTTCTCTGCTGCCTTTTGATCTACATTTGGATTTCCACAAGCATTCTTGCACGTGCTTTTTTACAGTCAGTATACAGGTTCCTAATCACAGGTAAATTTTAGGAAATAGGGAATACTGTCATCAGAAGATAACTGGGAAAGTGAAACTATACTTCCTATTGAATCACTGTAGGCAAGTATGGTTTCGAAAGGTAATGGTTAGTTGTGATTATTGTTACTGCTATAGTGGTGGCATCCAGTGGCCCAGAGTGGTTGGAGATAGTGGGAATTATGCAGCTACATAAATTATAAGGGGAGCTTGCTGTCCGGAAGGTATACCTCTCCAGCGGAGGCTTTTACTGTTGGTGGCTGAAGGCTGCACCTCCATGTACTGCAGAATTAAGAGGTTGCATGAAGGAACTGTCAGGCCTCGGGTGAGCTTTTCTGTTGTGTTTGTTTCTAGGTGAGGAATCTGACAGTGGATGGGCATTTTGGAAACTGGTCACAGTGGAAACCTTGCACCCACACTGACGGTGCCAGTGTTGGCTCCTGCCTCTGCAGGACACGTGTGTGTGACAGTCCTGCTCCTCAGTGTGGAGGCTGGCTGTGTGAAGGACCAACCATGGAGATTGCCAACTGTTCCAGGTACACAAAACAATTTCAGGTTCTATCGTTTATGGTTTAAAAGTTTTTAACTGAATCAGAATAGAACCTACCCTTTGAAATCTCACCTGCAGTCCACGGGTCCTGTTCTGTGGATGAAACAGCTCATAGCGATGGCCACAGCAAACGAGACATTAGAAAGTGTCTCTCAGACTTTGTGGGAAAGAGAATGAGCCAGATGGCAAGTAATGATTTCAAATGCTGTGTACCAAATATTGTCCTCAGCTAATTTTAACAAAAGCTCAGAAAGAAAAAAAAAAAAAAAATCAATGCTAGGTAATATCCAAAGTAGGATACTTTTTCTCAGTTCTGTAAGTCACAGAACTTTTTTTCTGGAAGTCAGAAATGTCTACTGTTTTGGAGGTCTCATGTCACTGTTGTATTTCCCCATTCTGCCTTGGGAGAAATATTTTCATTGTATCTTTTGGTTGTATCATGGCATCTAGATCTATTGCCAGTCTGTATGCCGCTCTTTAGCCACTCTTTTGTCTTCCTCAGGCACGTAACCACTCCCAGAAAAAACAGTGAAAGCAGATCATTTCAAAGAGACTCAGAACATTGCATATTCTGAACTGCGTTAGGAGTTCATGTTTAAAACATAATACGTACTTTAATTGCAAGTTGAAACTTACATACAGGTGCATTCTGCTTACTCTCAGTGAATCTTTCTCCTTTTTGTCTCTGCTTTTTTTTTTTTTTTCTTTATTTAAACCTCAGAAGCACATCATGGTAGTGAATAAAACTGATTATCCTTCTGCACAAGATAACTGGAAGCCCTGTAAGTGGAAATAGTCAATTTTAGGGAAATTATTAAAAACATACCAATATAGTATATAACATCAGATCAGGAGAATGGTAGAAAAGATAAGCATGCTGTGAGATACTGAACAATCAAACAACAGCTATTGGCTGTCAGGTTTAGAAGGGAATTTGGAACATGATTTGGGACTTGATTCACATACTACCATTGGCAGTATTACACTACTATTTGAGCATCTTACTTCTGTTAACACTGCTATATTAGTAATTCCCAGAATTTATGGATATCAAGATATTTTGTTCATTTTATGAATTGAGTCAGACATTGCACTGACAGACAACTTATTTTGTCTGTGTTACCAGATTTATTTTTTTTTCAAAAACCTTTTTTCTGTGTTATCAACCCTTATATCCCTTAGAATAACAGGACTCAAGATGAGTGAAATTTAAATTGGTAATATTTGTGATAAGTTACTTTAATAATCTTATGTCATTTTATTACTGGATTTAATTAGTTTTCAGTGTTTAAAAGTGTTTTCAAAATTAAGTAAGGCACTATTTTAACTTTTTCTTTTATGATGAAACCTCAAGAACTCATTATAGTTTAGTTTTATTTTTCTTGATTTCTGTTTGTCTTCTACCAGTACAGAAAGTGCAAGCTAGTCATCAAAAGTTTTTTTGGGAACTGCTGAAGTGCATCATTTTTTTGGTTAGGACAGGGTATGAAATTCCTTTTGAAATGTTTGGTCTAGTATTTTTTTCCTAGGGTATATTGTGCAGAAAAAGGAGCGTCCTTTCCAAAAGTTAACAAATGCAGGGTACAGCATATGAATTCTGTTAGCTTTTTTTGTTACATCAAAAATAAGGCATTGGCGCCTTATCAGGGGATCCTACTGAAATTGTGAACTGATGCATTTTGACTGTTCCTTATTACTCTTCTTGTTTTAGAATCATAGAATCATTTAGGTTGGAAAATACCTTTAAAATCATCAAGTCCAGCCATTAACCTAACACTGACTGCCAAGTCCATCACTAAGCTATGTCCCTAAGTGCCACATCTATCTGTCTTTTAAATACCTCCAGGCATGGTGACTCAACTGGTTCCCTGGGCAGCCTGTTCCAATGCTTGGTAACCCTTTTGGTGAAGAAATTTTTCCTAATATCCAATCTAACCTCCCCTGGTGCAACATGAGGCCATTTGCTCTTGTCCTATTGCTTGTTACTTGGGAAAATAGACCAACCTCACCTGGCTACAACCTCCTTTCAGATAGTTGTAGAGTATGATAAGGTCTCCCCTGAGCCTCCTTTTTCTCCAGGCTTTAATCACTTTCCTTTCAGAAGAGGAAGCAAACCTTGACATTTTAATCTCCCTGAAAAAAAGACCCACAAATAATAATTGGAACAATATGTAATTAAAAGTTATCTTCAGAACTTTGTTACGGTAGTTTGCAGATGAAGTTTACCCAGAATAAGGTGACTGAAAGCAACTAAATAGCTTCTTATCTTTGTACTTTACTTCTTGTGTAATGGGGTCATTTTAGCAGCTGCTGATTACAAAGCATGGAATATTGGAAGGATCAGAGCACCTTTATTTTAGTTCAGTATTCTTTAAGAAATGGAACACGATGCAGTATTAATGACTTCTACAGAAATATTAATGGGCCAGATTCTGCTGTCAGTCACACCTAATCAGCCATTCGCTATGTATAACAGATGACAGAGCCTGAGCTTTTTGTTCTACCAGAAATGGAGGCTGGACACCATGGACTTCTTGGTCACCTTGTAGTACCACTTGTGGGATAGGCTTTCAAGTTCGTCAGCGTTCCTGCAGCAATCCAACCCCTCGACATGGAGGACGCGTCTGTGTGGGACAGAATCGTGAGGAGAGGTGAGTTATCTTTTTTCTACCGTCTGTTTTAATTTCTTCCGCCCAGCTTCCACAGGACATTTTCTCTTTTACCTGCCTTGTTTTTCTCTTCCCTTTCCTTTTACTCTCTCTTTAACTCCACTACCGCACAGTAGCAGAATTCCCATTAGCAAGGCTGTGGGTCTGCAGCGGTTCTTTCATCTATCACTTAGCTGCATCCCTCCCGAGCCAGCTGAGAGCTCCTGGTAGTGCCAGAGAATTGTGCTGAAGCAATGTGCTGCTGTCCCTTGAGACCCCGAAAATTGATTCTCCTTGAAAATTGATTGCAGTGTGTTTGAATTGTAACTCGCCCAGCCTCAAGACCTAGAATTCAGAGCAAAATATAGTAAGGTCACAGCACTATGTTACTGATGCTGTGAGTTCATTTTTTTCTGTCTTAAATGAATTAAGCATCTACATAACATGAAAGGAGGTTTCAAGGGCTTTGTTTTATATTCAATAAATATAATACACCTTGAACTCAAATATCTTTTAGTTAGGTTTCAGGGTGGTGGTTTTTTTATTGTTTATATATATATTAACCCCTGAGCAGATCAAGTCAGCTCAGATTTTGATTTTACCATCTACTGCTTTGGCACTGGGCTGGGTATTTTGTCACTAGCTCAGAATGTGAAGTTCAGGCCTCTGATTTCATTTTATGTGTACCCTAATGTCTCTAATTTGTAATTTGTGTGTTAGGAATTTTAACAGGAATTAATTATTTCTTTAAATCAAACTAGAATATATTAAGATAAACTGCAACTCTTTGATGCATCATGTTGTTTCCCAAGGCATGCCAAAAAGCTAGATAGCAGAAGACTGCTGTTGGTGTAAGAATTCAGAGTACTGTAGTCATCCATCCCAAGAGATGTTTCCTCTTAACATCTACTTGCAGCTTACTTCAATGTTTCTGTATGGATGATTTAGTATCCTATATTGCTGTTGGATGAAAACAAGATTCAGTAACCTTGATGACGAGTTTCAGTAAGGGATTTAATTAAACACCAACACTGGCGTTTCTTCAGATGAAGAGATTCCATTGAAGGGAAGTTGCATCACACATTTATGTATTAACAGATCATCAGGGACCTGGTCTTTTTAACTTTAAATGTAAAGGATCAGTATCACAGAACATGTGAACACTTCTTGCTGTTTCAGAGCCATGAATATTTACCATTTCATCACAGAGGAGAGCATTTTGTTATTTTGTAAATTGTGTTCCGAAAATAGATTGCCCACCCAAAAAGCCATCACCACCAAATGTAGATTGTATCTGCTGTTACATAGCTCTCTCCCAGCGTGAATAACAGTTACTGATTTTCTTGAACTGAGAGGTCAGTCCAGGGCAGGACACAATGAGACTGAATATAGACAAAAAGAGTTTAGTTTGAGTAGACTTTTTGGTGATGGACTATGAATGTTAGTAGTCCATGTTCATCTGAAGTTTAACATGGAATAAATGCCCAATAAGAAGTTTCAGAGAAATACAGAAAACTGTGAAAAATACTTCCATGATTATAGGAGAAAACGTCCAATATTAAGACAATGGGTGCACTAAAAAAGCAGTTACAGAATGGAAAATGATACTTACAATGAGTTGAAATAATAGCAGCCTAGAAGGATTGAATTTTGGTAACAGCTCTGAAAGAACAGCAGGCTAACTTTGCTTTTGTAGCCTGCAGGTTACTTGTCCTTTCCCTCTTCGTCCAGTTCAGCAGCAGTCTGGGATGTATGTGCCTGTGAGTTTACCACAGGATGCCTTGTTCTCTCATAGTACCTCGGTCACTGTTTCCTGTCTCCTTGAAACACCCTTCACTCTCACCAGCCCTGCACCTTCCTCTCACTCACTAGCTTGCTCACAGATGACCTTCCTGCCTCTACCCTGATTTTACATTATCCATGATGTGTGCTGATACTTTTGAAGTTTTCTTTCTAAAAAGTACTTTCAAAGTTTATTTCCAGAAGGTGTGGTATATGAGGAAGTTTTGTCATACAATTTGTAAAGGAGCTAGAGGAATGAAGCATCAGTTGTTCACCAGGAATTTTGCCAGCATCAGACCAAGTACTTGGGTAAACCTTTTCAGAGCTGTAAAAAACAGAGAGCCCTGAGAAACTTGCCAGCCAGGGCCCATCCCACCACCCCCAACAGGAGAGCAGGGCAAGCCTGGAGGTTGTGGCCAGATCCAACCAAGAGTCTAGATCATAGGTGGTATCGCAGCGATGAGGCAGGTCTGAGGTTCAGCTGGGAAGCCAAGCCATAGGCCAGGGTTAGGATCAGGTTTGGTGGGCAGGTCTATAGCACCAGGGCCAAGGCCAGTCCACACATTGAGGTTTAGACCATGGGCCTCTATAGCAGGCCAGGGACAAGGTCCAGCACTTCAACACCACCACCATTCAGAAAGGGGTTGATGGTCCCTGGCAGAGCTTAAATGGAGCTCCTGGGTCTGTGGGTGTGGGTAGAGTTCCCAGGTGAGGCTGTTTGGGGCCATTAGGGCTTTATGAGTGTCCTCAGGGCTCTCACAGCTTGGAGAGAGTTTTGAGCTGGAGGGTAATGGATGCCAGTATTTTTGGTAGTCCTGATTCATGGCTTTGCTCTAGTACCAGAGTTACATCTGCATCAAATGGAAACACTTCCTTTGAGAATTGGGCCTGATACATTTAGGCAGACTGAGCAAATATTCTATGTGCAGTAACTCCTAAGAAATGTTTACCTCAGCTTTGTATCCAGAGTACCAATAAGCAGCTTCTCAGATTTTTCTCATTTAAATTTATTGATGCTTATAAATAGCCTAACATTTTACTCTTTTAATGGCACAGCTCATATGTAAAATGAATATATGTGTAGTCTTTGTAAAAATTAGAATTAGTTGGTTTAGACATTGTGTGCATTTGTCTTTATAAAAGTGCATATTCATGTCACCTTCACATGTTCAGGGGCATAAATAAAGGATTCAGTTTCCACAGCCAACATTGTGCCAAACTTTGAAACAGCTTTTTAATGAAGAGTGATTTCAGTAGAAGTCCAGTGCATAACTTCATAGAAAGCAAACACAGAAAAGTCAGTGTATAGCTGAGGTAAATTCACCTGCAGATGTGAATGCATATTCAGTTTGAGAGTATTTGTTCATGCATTAAGAACTAAGTGTTTGTCTAGGTTATGTTTGGTTTACATCATGAAAGCCATGATCTATCATGGCTAATGTATCAGGCAGCTCTGTGCTTGCTGGTCATTCCCTTGAAATCAGTGGCAATATTTACCAATTTAAAGTGTTGCAGATAGGTTAAGCTGTTGCATGCTCTGCTGCTAAAGGGATGTGTGTGAGGGTGGAAAACAGTTGAGACATTGCAGCAAAGACTCATATTACAAAGCAAATTCGCCTTGTAGAAATAGGTCAAAAGTGCAGCTGATGTGCGTTTAGCCAGAATATGGAGAGGGAGCAAAACTAGTATTTTAACAAAATTTGCTAATCAGATAAAATCATTTTGTAGTTAATACTCCAGATGGAAGACATCCTGATGAATTCCTTAGGGGCTTAAAAATTTCTTTTTCTTCCTGTATGAGAAATATTCACCAAAGCTGCTGGAAAACTCCCTAGGTTTTAGGTTATAGAGTCTGCAATATTCTGTCTTGACTTTTTCATTGAGTGAAAATGTTTGTCCTCTCCTTTCTGTGGAAGAAGCTGTGGATGTGGGCTCATTAAGTCCACTTGTCTCCCTCCTATCTGTGCAGAAATGAGGAACATTAGAATGAGAATCCCCTGCTTTTAGTGAGTCTAGTTATCTTTTATTATGTAGGAAAAAAAGAAAGAAAGAAAGCATGGCAAATCAGAAGTAGAAAAATAAATTGGCTGCAGATGAGTTGATGTTTGAAAGCCCTGGAAGTTTTTGGGTGTATTAGAAGATTAGAGACAGTACATTTTGTCACCTTTTTTTTGTACAATCCTCAGCAGATATTCAGAGCTTTTGGGCTTGTTTCCATGAGAAGGAGGAACTGCTGAGAGTCAAGTGCCTGCTCTGGGTAGCACTGCTTGATTCCGAGCGGTGTGAACAAGCCCGGTCCCCTTCAGCAGAGCAGATCAAACACCACGAGGCTTTGGGCTTGCTTGTGCTCCCATGGCTGTCTTGTCTGCTGGGAAGTGTGTGCTCACATCTTTGCTTTCTCTGCTGCCTCCTGTTCTTCCACAGAAGCCCCTGGGAGCACATGCCCCAGCCCCAGCCAGCTTCCACAGTCTCCTGGGTGGGGAATTCTGTCGATTCAGCAGTTTCAATCCAATAAGGCATGTGTGTGCATCGTGTGTCTGCCTTCAATTAAAGGAATCCAGCATTCCCATCTATCTCAGTATAGTCTGTGCTTCCCAGTAAGTCACCAGCTGGTAATCACAAGTACCCACCACATAACAGTATATTGCATAGGAATGGGCAGGCAGTGGTGAAGGTTAGTTTTTTCTTAAATATATGCTTGTATAATATAGTTCAAAATGAAGAACTATGTGTTTAAATTAAGTAGCATCTCTCTGTGAAATAAAAAGGCGTATTTGTAACTGTGTTGCAGTTAGCCTGTGGTACTCAGTGTTGCATGAAAACACTGAAATAAATTGACATTTTACTAAAAGCTGTGATCTTCATAGGAAGAAGAAGAGTAATTCCAGTTGTACTAGAATTGCCTGGAGTAAAAATTAAAAAAATTACTGTAGGAACTAGTGGTTGTGGACACCACTGGACAGAGGGATGTTCTCCTTTCCCCCAGTATGACAATTCCTTTATTAGGGCATTTGAACTTGGATTCACTGCAAGGGGGAATGGGAAGGGTCACTGTACAAAACCCACATTCTCTAGCCTGTTCTCCCTTCTGACCTCATTGCAGTTAGATTAGGGGAGAGGGCAGTGGTTTCACAGATTCAAGTTTCTTGCATTGCATGTTTTGTTGAATTACTGTAAAATGTTAGCCCTGTAGGTCCTGAGAACAAAATTAAAAGGGGAAGAAAGAGCAAAAGGGAAAAAGGGTTACTGAGTGACTTGAAATGCAGCCAAGAAGACATATAATGAAACTTGGCTGAAAGCCCCGTGCTGTAGCACAGCTCTCAAAGATCAATTGCAGGGATGTCTCTAGCTGTGAAAACATACCTGGTGTTTTCAGAGGCTGACTGGCTGAAATGAAAATAAGATTCTAATTGTATGCTGTGTTGTGTTTCTTTCCTTTTCCTTAAAAAAAAAAAAAAAAAAAAAGGGAAAATTGCCATTCACTTCTGTTGATTTTTTAAAAACAGTTTTCCTAAATTGATGTTAAGTAGCTTTCATTGGCATTTTAGGGCTTTTTTGAGTTTCATCTTGTAGTTTCAGCTGCATCTTTAAATAGTGTAGGTTCCGAGAATTTGCCAGCCTTTGAAGTGCTTACTGAGTCAGTCCTTAGGTTTCTTTTCTGTCTTCCGCTTAAGTGAGCAAGCAGATGATAGGGCACATTGACACTAAAAGAGGTGCTGTATAGCGTCATGAATCTCATCTCAGTGAGATTTGTCACATCTGACTTCACGTGTCCACTAACGTGAGTGATTATGCTTGAGACAGGTGTCTGAGCTTCCACTACAGTCTGTAGAAATCTAGCCAATACAGGCTGTGGAGAACAGAGCAATTTGTCTCCTTCTAATGTATATTCCTAAATTTGGTCAAATTAATCATTCTAGCCTCCATAGCTTGTATTGACATTTCTATTGGCTGTAATGGGAGCTTAGATGTCTGTCTCCTATGCAGCCTTTATAATCAATGGAGAGAAATCAGTATATTGAGGGCTGTATTTGTATGATCTACATTAAGCATTTGCTTTAGGGTGACATTAATCATGTTTTTAAAAGGGCTGTTTCTTTCCATGAACTGTTGCTCACATTTAGGTGACTACTTCATTTCTAGACAGCTACACTGTACTTGCTTATATTTTAAGGCGAGATGAGTCCCACCCTTAATTTTACTTTTTGCATGTCTGAATATTGGTAATGGTTGACTTCATGGCAGACTTGCTTTATCCTATGTGTGTGTCCCAAATTAACTTAGCACATCTTCATTAAGAACTAACGAAATTGTGCGAAATATGTACTCATTTTACTAAATAAGTGGTGATGTTACACATATGTTTTGCTGGGTACATGTTCTCAACAAATGATCATGAATCACAAAAATCACATCAATGACTGCTAGTGACAAAGAATGTGTGCAGCTTTTTGAGTTTTGGGGGAGGAATATCCAGGCACAGAACATTCCTCTGCATCTTTAGTGATAGCATAATGTGAACTGTGAATCACAAATATTAAACATGCAGGAGGAAAAAAGGTAGTTTATATATAAGCTACTGTTGAAAAACATTTATCCAAATCATGCACTGAAGAATTCTGAGATGGCAGATTCATAAATATTGAGCGTTTGGGATTTTTTTTCCTCAGTTTACTAGTAAACTGCAGAGGAGGTCAATACAAGCTGTTAATAATTTCCTTAGCTATACAGAAACACAAAACTAAATGTCACTCCGCTATTTACCCCACTCCCAACCTTTTAGATTTTGATGGAGTTGCTCAGACCTTAGGACAAATTCTGAATCATAGGCTCCAGCATATGTGATAAACCTACTGCTGTATATAACATACACAAACAACATTTTTTTTTCCACAGAATTCTGAACATGCAAGTTCCTTAGTAATGAAGAATTAGAGCTTGAGGATCTTGGGGCTTTCTGCAAAGAAGAAAAATGTTGTTATGGTTATTCTTGTTGAAAATGACAACAGTTTATACTGTCATTTCTCTTTTCGTAGAAAATGAATTACTAGAGTATTAGAGTCAGTTTTCATTGCAGGAGAGTGCAAAGTGATGGAAACTTGTTAGAATGGGAAGAAGACAGTGAATTTTGGATGGCTGATGTAAAAAATGAGGAAATATTGTAACTGATTGATTTGTTTGTTCAGGACAGTCAGTAGTTGGAACAAGAGCCACCCAGCCACGTCCATAAAATATTAGAGCACTCCTTCAGGGTCATCTGTTTTCTGAATATCTGTCATGGCTTTGCTTTATCTGAAATAACTGCTTGGTCTCTTTACGAGCCCCAGTCACACTTGCTGGTGGCCCAAATCCGTTGGACCTGTGTAGAGGGTTCTTACTAAGCAGCATATACTATGGCTGGAGTTATTGGATGGCACAGTCAGAAAAGTCAGGAGTCTTAGGATTTTACAAGAAATGAAAAAACCTCACTAAAAGTTGGGACCCTCCCACATATCTGAATGTCGTCTTAGAATGTGACCGCTCAGTAGTAAAATAATCCTGCTTCCCTCAAGAACCTAGCAGGCCTCTGAATCAGTTTGCAGCCCACTGGGAAATCCTTCAAAGATTATAATAGCTGAAAACACCCTTTAAAAGATAAATAATAACATTATGAAAACAGTGCAGTTCTTTATGCCTATAATCAATGTTTTAGCTTTTATTTTACGCATAAAAGTGGAGACACTGTGGAAAGCAAAAAGCAAGTTTAGCTCTCTGAAGAGGATGGAGATGGATCCTAATAAATGCTCAGCTGGAGACTGATAAAAGACTGCTTACGTAAATGGTTGCTTTCCGTTTGGTTGACTCACTTCTGCCCCAGATGTATAGCCAGAACTGTTTTTAATAAAGTAGTTGTCAACCTTGCTTACGTGCTTGCAGTACAATAGCATGGCTGTATCAATCACATGGATTGTATAAAGGCACTGAATAAAGCAAACAAATGCTTCGCCCACGCAATGACAGCCTGAAAAAAAAACCCTCTCAAATGTTTAAACACTGTGCAGTGTGACAACTGTTAGTTCAGTGCTTTATGAATAGAGAGGGGCCCTTTGTATAAAGCATTTCCCTGTACAAATATCTATCTGAATAATGCAAATGTGGGACTTTTGGGGGAGGCGTTGTCTTGGTACTAAATAGATTCTTTGCCTCTTCGTTTGCCTCTTCTCACAGGTACTGCAATGAGCATTTGTTGTGCCCCCCTCATGTGTTTTGGACAGGCTGGGGTCCATGGGAGCGCTGCACTGCTCAGTGCGGAGGAGGGATCCAGGCGCGGCGTAGGATGTGTGAAAATGGTCCTGACTGTCCCGGCTGCAGTGTGGTGAGTAATTCTCAGCTCTCTTCAGCAAACATCTGTGGCCACACGCCATGGATGTCCCTATGTCCATAGGGCACGCATGTATGTCAGTATGCTCAACCCCTAACATGAGTCACCAGAGTCTGTTTGTCTCTCTGCTGCTTGTGTGTGCTGAGATTCACACAGTTTATCAGAAATATATATAATTCAGCTTTTTCACAATATCATCTAGAATATAAGCTTACTGAACTAAGCTTGAATAGCAATAGTGATCTTAGCATGGCAGCAGCCTAGCAGCTGTCAGCCTTTGAAGCTAAAGTGGGACAATTTTGAGTGAATAGAAGTGCTTTAAGGGTATCAAATTTATGAAAAGAAACATATGGGAAAGCATATAGGGTTTTTTCTTATATCTGAGCAAATATAGGTGATGGGTTTTATGTGATGGGAACACCAAAATGGGAGATTGCTTTCTTGAAGATGAATGAGATGATGCATAGTAGTATATGGGTGAAGGAGAGAAATGTAGCAGAGACATGTAGAGAACAGGGTGACACATTCACTGCTGTACACTGGGAAGATAACCTCGGTGTGAGTATTCCTGAAGGGGCAACACTGTCAAAAACAGAGGAAAGGATATTGTTGCAGGACAATGAGAAGCTGAAGCAAAGTCTTAGCAAGTGTAGATGAATATCAGAAGATGAACCTTGGGGTGCTGTTTCATGAAAATTTGAATTCTAATGGTGGATTGTTACTGAAGGGGGAATTATGTACAAAGGCGGGTGAATATTTGAAGTGGCCAAAACTGCAGAAGACAGCTTCTGCTGATGAATGACAGATGGTAGTGTTAATCTCCCCAGTGACCAAGAATGAGCACAGCTCAAAGGAAAAATGAGAGTTCAGTTTTAGCCATGTTGTGCTTAATGGCTAGGCCTAATGTTGCACACTAAGGAACATATACTCAATTTTGTTCCAGAATATTAAAGATGTTGAAGAAAAATACTTTTTTTTTTCCACATATTAAACCAATTTTTACATGCCTTCATTTCAGAGAGTAAGCTTAATTCTAAGATTTGTCATCATCTGTGGTCTCTTTGTTAGACTGCCAGTAATTCAATACTAAAGAAAGGATCATTTATTACCTTTTTCTAATTTTAAAGTTTTGTGCATTTTCCCAGGATTTGTTCTCAATATTTATCCTGGTCATAGAATTGCATTTTCAGTAGATTGAAAACATCCAACAGGTTTGTTCTTGTCTTTCAGCTGAACTTTAAGAAGTAACCTAGTAACTTAAAATTATACCAAGTTTTCCAAAATATTTGTCTCCCCCTGATGGTACACAAGAAAAGCAGACCTATAGTCTAGATCTATTGTTAAACCTTCCTGACTAGCATAGAAAAGAGCACAATCTGAAGGTTTTCTGTCTCAGTCATACCTGTTTATCCCATACTAATGTTTGTGAAAGAAAGCAGTATTTTGTTTTGCCATGGTCTCAAATGAAAAAAAAATGTAGCTCTGATTTTCTCAGGAAGCTCCATGAGGAAAGTAGGAAAACCTTTAGTGTAAAAATTACTTAATAATAACTGATTTGAACTTAATGTTACTGGGGCTTGTAATTTATTACTAGCCTTAGCATGTTATCTCTGCTGTGTTCAAAACAGTTACCAGTTCAGCTATGGAAATGTTTTGAGGTGTTTTTTTTTTAATTAATTAGAAAATTATTGCATTGATGGTTTCAAAAAAGTGCTTAGCTTTGGAGTACATAGTTGTCTTGCTAATACTTATGCACCAATGACCTAAGGCGGAAATCCTCTATAAACCCTGGTATTCTTGCAAGACAAAGGACTCAAGTATAAAAATCTGTGTTCTGTTTAAATTTCAGTGAATTTGTACCTGGAAGTTACCTGTCTTGAGTCAAAAGTTTTGCAGCCATAGTAGGACCTTGTCAACAAGTGTACTTGGAGAAAAAAGTACTTTATTTCTTCTAAAAGTTTGTTTCATTAATATAGGAAAGAGCAATCTGAAATATTTTTATGCCTTCTTGTAATTGTTGAATGGATCAAATATTTGTATTCATAAAATCCTAATAAATGTGGAGCAAGAATATCAAAACTTGTTTATTCATCAGAGTTTCTTCTGCTTCAACCAAAGTTTTGGTTTTATTGTTGTAGGTATATATCCTTCAAAACAATTAGAATTATCGATTTTTACCATAGGAGAATAAAGGAGAAGTTATTGTGCCTTATTACTACTAATTTCCTGTCTTTACTGGTGGTAGTGATATTAAACTGAGGTGGTGAAAGATATTTACTGAATTTAATTTGTTTTTAAAACCTTTTATTCTGAGTATCTCAGAGCACTTGGAAAGCTAAATAACCTTGGGAAAAGTTGCAATGAAATTGTTAGTAATCCACCCTGTCTACTGGATATCAGATCCAGAGTAAAAGATGTTCTGAGCCAAACTTTTGCCAAGTGAATTAACATTATAGCTGAGAATAGACTCAAGAATTTAAAATGCCCAGTTCTCTCTTTCAACCACTAGATGATAGCTTTAATCTAAAAGGAGACTCTCCAGGTTTCTTATTTACCTTCAGTGAGAATGAACTCTGGGAAACTGTCACAATGTTTGAATGGCGTGAGTTGCCATAGGTCTTCTGCAGCTGTATGGTTCGGAGTCTGTGGTCTGTAAAGTCAAGACTTGTGTTTGTAAAAAGTGGGAAAGAAAAATGTGTAGATAGAGGACTGGAGAACGTATCATTTAATAAGGTAATAACTATGTTAGGCTTCATTTCATCTTGAAATGAAAAGAAATTTTTGATACATCAGAGGTGTAGGGTGTATAAACGCTGTCTTGGGATCCCTTTTGAACTATGCCAATTCTTTGTTTTTAGAACCATTTTTCATTGGGGGCTGGGGGAGAAAAACAACAACTGTTTTTATAAGGCTTAAGGAAGTCTTACAGGTTGTTTGCCAGCAGTATCAGGGGACCAGATTTTACGTCGTAGGAGAATCTGCCTCTTCTGTTTTCCAGTCTGCAACCAGGCTGTGAGACTGCAGTATAGCCAATCCTAATCTATCTAGTTGTTCTCATTTTGCTGCTTTTACCAGATTCACGGCTGATGTCTGTGTCCACCTAATGATTTATACCTCATAATTTTTACTGAGCATTTTTCCTTCCTTTTAGTTTGGTTGTATTGTTCTTAGTCCGTAATATCACAGCAGGTGACTACTGCTTGTGTTTTGCTTTTTGCATGTTTCTCGTCAGTTAGTTCCTTGGCTTTATCTGTCTTGCAACAGAAATCATCCAAGCCACTTGAATACTTTTATCTCTGCAATTATTGCAAACTTAGCATCTTATAAAATAACAATGATAATAATAATAAATCTTTTGAGACATATAAATATTCCAAAGACAGAAAAACATGATGGTATTTTAAAGATGCAGTCTTGCTGAAGTGCACTCAATACATGAAAATAGATAGCCAGAGACTTAGGACTGAAAGCATTTACACTGAATATAGAAAACCATAAATCTTTATGATATAGGAGAATGAGACCACAGAGACTCCTAAAGGTCAAGAAGATGAAACTCTAAATGAAAATCTGGAGCCATAAGGACCTGTCAAGGTCTTTATGTTAATCAAAGTTAGTAAAGAATGCTTGAAATTGTCTAATAAGAGATAGGACCATGACAGCCAAATTTAAGAGCAGCTAAAATCTGGTAATAGAAAGCTTAAGTGGATCACAAAACGGGTATTACTCTCATGTATTCAGGTGATACATGTGCTGGAGAAGGAACTGTGGAGTTCTGTGGACTGTGCTAATATGACTCAGAGGACAAATATCTTCAGATTTTACAGCGTACTCAGATAAGTTGTTCGTTTGCTTCAGAAAATGCTTCTTTTCCCCTGAGAAGCATAATCTCAGCTGAATTTGCCTCAGGCCAGTAATAAAAAATAACTTTTTAAAGAATTATTGCTAGAATAAGAAACCTAGTTTGAGGCTTAAGTTGGGTGACATACTTTACATATATTTGTCTGTGTTTTCATTCCAGTCGTGCTAACATATACATTAATTTTAGTTTTTGTAATGGCAGACTGGTAAAGTGTATATACTTTCCATATATCAACCAAAGCAAATGGAATTAAAAAAAGGAGGAATTTTGTTTGTTTCTTAGAAATAGTTGCTAGTGTCATATTCATATTATTATTATTATTGCTATTATTATTTCTATGTTCGGAAGCGTGCTGAGCACAAAACTTTGGGAAGAAAAACTATCTGTATTCTAAAGCTTTTAGTATGACACAAGATTAAAAAAAAAAAAGTCTTGGAAAAACAAATGTCAGAAATGTTTTCTTTCATTAAGTTTTTAAAGGGAATTTGAAGATGGAAGCTTTTCAGAAGCTTCTGATGGATGCTGTCCATCAGAGAGCACAGTCTGCCTTTAAAATACTTGCCATCCCACAAAACAAACTCCAAATTCCTAGTCTAGAGAAAAGGGACCAGAAAGGAAGATTGTTGTTATGCTTTTTCATGGTTCTTTTTTAAGTTTCCATTTGACCTCTTTGAGTTAAAGAAAAATAAAATAATGTATTATCTATTGTAAAACCAGAAAACATATTCTCACAAGCATGAGGTACAAAAAATGTACTTCTATGACATTTGCCTACTTCATGCTCATTTCCTTTTCCAATGCTTTTTTCTGTCTGTAATGCAAACTCCGTTGAGTAGTAGATGGTTTTTGTATGTTTTAATAATTTTGCAAGGTAGACCTGTCTTTGATGCTGCAGATGCTACTGCAGTTATAAGCAATGCCAAGTAATTAAAGAGGGTAAAGCAAAAAAAAAAAAACAACAACCCACAAGAAATAGTTTCAGAAAATGCTAACACATATTGATTAATTGTACATGTGGTGCTCAACTTTGTCAGTTAAGTGAGTTATCAACTTGACATGCATAGTCAAGGTAAACGTGAAATATAAACTGAACTGATGTGCGTATATGAGGTGTTTAAGGTAGTCTTTACCTACGCAGCCAGTGATCATTCTGCTGTTTATTTAATTTCCAAAGAGACTAAACTGCAAGTTGTTTGCTTTCTTGCTTAAATCAGAGCAGTGCGAAGCATCCATTTTTTTGAGAAGCATGAAATTTTAAAAATAATTTAAAGTTGAGAAATGAGTCTTCAGCTGCTAGAAAACTGTTACTACTCCACTTCAAGCAATTCAGTTCAACCTGTGACAATTGACACTGACTGCAGTCCTGTTCTGAGGTTCCTATAGCAAGCTCCTTCAGGGACTTCCAAGTCACGTACGGTAACTTGTTTTGTGGACCAGTGCCAGTTGATCTGAAATCTCTTTGAAATCTAGTTAGAAGGGTTCTCCGAAGTGAGTATTCTCACATTTAAGAGCTTTGGGACATATGTGTACCTGTGATACAGATGATGTGCGTTTGATTCAGAAGTCCAAATCTTATTCAAAAAAACCATAGGAAAAAAATCTTACTGTAACTGTGCACAAGCTTTCCCAGGGCTTTGGATGCAGAGAACAGCCAATGTGTCCCTCAAGTCCAGGTGATAGCCAAATGCCTTCATCCACTTAGGGAGTCGTATTGATCAGAGGTAGGAGACCAGATTTGCTACATCCACAATTTCCCACAGTTTCCTAAAACACCAAGTTCACTAGAGCGTGTCCTGTCACAGCTCTTGCTATTTGTTGCTGTTTCCAGTGGCTCCCAAGCTATAGATGTAGTCTTTGTTATTGTTACTTAGATGTAATACCTTACACCTGGCTATATGAGACTCTGTGTTTGAATTGTGATCATTACTATGTCTGATAACCAGAGAAAGCAGAAGTATCTGAAACTATCATTCTGCACCCAACGGGCACAGCATTGAGCCCAAGGGCTCAGCATTACGAGACATGAACTTTTACTTCCCTTTGACTTGACTGGTTTTTGAAAATGAATGAAAAAGGAGAAGAAAGGAAGAAAGGATGTTGGGTGCTGCGGTATTGTGCTGCACTAATTTTAGAATGAATTAATGAGTGATACTGAAGCTGGAGGATACTTTCCTGGGAAATCGTGCTTCATCTGGCCTGAGATTTTTTCATTGCAGTGAACCTAGAAAATTCAGTTATCTCTGGAAAGTAACCTATAACTCTGTCATTGAACACTAAAAATCAAAACAAAAGGTAGGTGGCATGGATCTAGCTTAGTTTCATCAAGTAATAAGGCTCACAGGATCATACTGTAGTCAGCCAGGTATTCTTATCCTTCCGCCCATAAGTGAGGAACCCATTCCCCCATTACAACTGTGTTTGAGTGGAGGACAGTCTTAGATGACAGCATGGAATTGCAACAAGTTACATGAAAAACAGTGGCCCAGTGTAGGACAAACACCTAAATTAGTTCCCACCATGAGAGACAGAGTTGCAGCCGAGTCCCTTATTTGGTCCAAGTGGCATCAGGTGCTGGTCAGTGAGTGCACACGTGTAGCTTGTGACTAGCCACTGCATGTCTTTTAATGTTTAGCAGTAGGACTACTAAGTCCTACTTAGGACTATATGGGAAGGGGAAATGAGAGAAGGAAAAATTTGAAAGACTTGAAATATAAACTTAATGGAAATCAGGCTTCATTAGTTCCAGTGCTTATGGATCTACTGATTTAGTATGGGTAGTGTAGCTTCATTTGATACATAAGTAGTATTTCCATGAAATCAGAACTGACATAAACAGGGAGAACTGTAAAAAAAATTACACAGAGATTTCAGCAGGCTTAGGGGATGGGTAATTTTGTGGCAATTGAAATGTATTTGGGGGGGATTTAAGCCAAAAAAAAGAACAACGGATGTAACACCCAGTGTTTCTGCCAATCTATTCTGGGAGGAAGTTTCTTCCTATCCTCCATGTAGCAATCATGGGAGTAGGATACACAAGATAGTCATCTAGTAGCCTATCTAGTATTTTCTGTCTCAGAGTCCTGGCTCAGCCCAGTAAGGTCCTGTCTTCAGTTGCAACCATTCTCAGGTGCCAAAAAGAAGGTAAGGAATAAGATAAAAACTATGTAGACAATTTTGGATAGGCAAAATAATCCTTCCTGACACCTGAAAGCACCTGCCTAAAACCCAAAATATGACAGTTGGTTATAGTAATTACAACGCTATAGAAATGCACCCATTTATACATGGTAAATGTAATAGACTTACATTGGCCACTAATTTGGCAGGAAGAAGGAAGAACAAAGCAGTCTCTGTCCTGGAGTACTGGAAAGACTAGACCTGTATTTAATATGTTTGGTTTGGGGTTTTGGTTTTGGTTTTTTTTTTTTTTTTAGAAAGGAAAAAAAAGATAGCAAGCCTCACATCCAAATTCAAGGAAAAGAAAAAAGTGCTACAGGTAGAGATGGGCTGTTTCATGTGATCTCTGATTTTCAAAATACTGAACAACTTTAGAGTAAAAAATAGTTCAGATGTAAATTGGAAGAGGGGTGCAATCTCTTAAGATATTACTAATATATACCACTTCATACCTTTCTGACATTGTTCTTCAAGAAGATGAGGAGTTTCTGACAATCAAAATGGAGCAGCTTCAAAGTATATATTAAATCTGTGATACAGTGTTATGAAAAAAGGGTCATCATTAAAGTGTTAGACTAACAAGAAGGTGTAAGAGTTAAAATACAGATAAAGCTAACTGGACATACTAGTGGCTTGTCCTGAAGGGGAAACATCAGATTATTGAGAGGTTATTCAAGATTTCCTAAAGGAATTACTTTAGACAGATCTTACTTATTAATGTTCTAGTAATTTTGGCAGACAAATTTGATTTACATTTGCTGATAACAAGAAATTGTGGGGCATCATCAATACAAAAGTTTATTTGCATGTTATATAGGAGGCACTAGATGTCTTTGAGGGCTCAAGTAATAGAAGTGAGTTGTATCATAATTGCAAAGTTGTGAATTTAACATAAAATTAACAGAAACTCCTACTCTCAGCTTGAAGCACAGTGAGGAACAAGACAGGAGAATGACCCTGGTGCATGAGTGGTTTATGATACTAGCTATAAGCCAGAAAAGTTGTGTAGCAGTGAAAAATGTAGGTTTAGTTACAGCATTTAGGATGTTTCAGCAAGGTATTTGCAGTAGCGACAAAAAAGGTAGAGATGCATATAAACTAATCTCAGAAGAGATAACTGTAACAGTCTGGAGTGAAGCTAGCTGAAATAGCACTTTTTGTTTCACTCATTGCAAGTAATGTGATTTCTCCACCACTGCTGTTATCTTCAAAGCTGAGTTTATTTTGAAGCTGAGTTTATCTGACACCATTGGATCAGTGACTGGATTCATGGAAGCTCATTATGATTTCATCTACAAATTTTCAAAGTCTCTTCCGCTACAAAGATATGTCTTTGTAAGTAAGCAAAACCCTTAATTTTAGTGTAGGCAGTTCAGTAACAACCTTAAGTCATTGTGTAATTGCAATCAAAATGGGAAAAGGTGCATGAAGCATGGCATTGAAAATAACCTCAGAAACATGATAGAGGTGTTACATAAAATTGTTCTTTAGCCACACTTACTTTTCTTAAAGGATATGGCAGGTGTGGGAAATGACCTGAGCCCTGGAAAATGTCCCAAACAGATTGGGATTCTGATAAACCAGAGTAGGCAGGGTTCTAGTGTATGAAGGACTAATATATAAATTAATGATAGGTTTAGAGAGGGAACACTGGGATCTCTGTGCACTCTATTGTAATATACTGAATTTTAAGGAAATATGAAGCCAATTAAGGAAATTAATTTCTATCCAGGGCATTGTTAAATGATGTAACTTGTTGCAAGAAATTGTTGAGGCTTAAATCTTAAAAATCAAAAAACCCCCACACAACTACAATTGTTCAGGATAACAGGATGAACTAGAATTTTAACAGACAAAATGTTTACATTTTAGGTAGCATAGTAAATAACATTTTAAAGTTTTAAATCTTTTTCTGAATATTAATATTCAGATTGAGAGCTGTGCTTTGGGCATTCCACTATTTCTGTGCTGTCCTTTGACAATAACCAGCGACAACATGCCTGATCTTGAATTGCATTTCCAACATTCCTTTTTGTAAGTGAGCGTTGAATCAGCTTACAACAAATTGTCCCTCTGATTTATTTTGTCCCCTTTAGGTTTAGCCATCTGTAGTTAAAATTTTACAATGCAAACATAATAATTGTGTTAATACATTTTATACCAAAAAGTGTGCTTACATGAAGACCTGATTGTTAACAAGAAGAAGAGTTTTGTTTCAGTGTTCTCCACTTTGACCTCAGTAGGTTGAGGGATGGATGAAGACTGAATAAGTAATATGCACTGTTCCATTATAGCTTCACTACTGCAGCAAGTGTGAGATTGATTTGTCAGCTGAGCTAATTGACAGCAGTCCTTAGCCATCAGAGTGCAATTAAATGGAAGGCCATCCAAATTAATGATATTTATCTGACGGCTTTTGCTTTCACTTAGTCCCAGAGCATTATAGTAATTTGTAATTTAGTAGGCTGTGGTAGGATTTTGCTTTTCATTGAAAATAGTGTCAGGCAGCCCTGTTCTTTCCCAGGTTGTATCAGGTTGGGACATCATTTTAAAAATATTTGGACTACTTATTGATGGAGTTATTAAAACTACATGCTTTTTCCTCCTGGGTCAATTCCCTCATCCCTTCCACATTCAGTTGTTGACTTAAAGGCTTCTGCAGTAATACTATGGCCACCAAATAAAAGGCATTAAGTTATTCAAAGCCTCTGATACTTATCTTGAACAAACATGTTCACAAGTCTTAAAAAAGGCAAACATATGTTTTCATTGTGTTTATTTATAACTTATTTTGTATCTTCAGGATGTTGTGACTCAGTCTGTTGCAGCATTCTGAAATAATAATATTTAGGCCTGAATACTCCAGTAAATGGGATTGTATTCTTCATGTCTTAGAATATAAACTCATGCAAACACTGAGCTCATTTACCAGCATACACAGTGATTTGTCCTTGCAGCTTGAAAGACAGGATGTAGTTTCACAGCACCTTATGGTGCTTCAAAGCAACACCATGTAGCATATTTCTTTTCTGTCAGAGAAATACAGCTGAAAGTAAAATTATTAATCCTGCAGATTCCAGAACAGAGTTTTTGTCATTCAACAATACTTGTTACATCATCTGAAACATCAGAAAGGTGAACGAATTTAAAGTTATAAAAATAGGCCTAGTCAGTTTACATTATTAAAATCTCCAACTTTGTTACTTATAACAATTTCTAGTGTGAGAGATCAGTGAAGCATTTACTACTCTGTGAAGATAAAGGATTTATCTTTCTTTTTATTTATGTATTTTATCTTTGAAATTGTCCCTATGTAGACTGGGAGTGGTCCAGAAAAAGGTCAGCCCCAAAATGCAGTTCTTGCTTTACTTTGTCCGAGACGCTCTAGGTGGAGAATGACAGCTGTAGACTATACCTTTATTTTTCAGCTGTCTGATTCAGAGGAAGAACAGACTCACTGTGATCTCTTTGGGCTTTGAATCAATCTCCAGCAGGAAAAGTGGACAAGAAATGGTAGAGTTGACATGCTAAGTCTGCTAGCAATTTACTCGCGTTTAAAATTAAGAGGAGTTGACCAGGTCCTCAGCTGGCACAAAATGATGAAACCCTGTTAATTCCCTCTAGGATGCATGAGCAAACTTGCAAGCTACAGCTTGACATATTAATCTCCAAATTGGGAACATTTCTGCAGAATATGATAGTACTAGGAGATCCTGAATGCCTTCATGGTCCCTAGCTCAGGGTACCCTCATTGGCAGCTCTTTGTGCAGTTCATCCTGCTCTGCGTGTGGCCAGGCGTTTGCTTCCACAATGTGCCAGCTAGGAGGCTGCGCAAGCACTGGGGAGAAGCAGGCTGTACTTGAACCACTCATTTCCTTCGTGGATTGGAGAGGAAAAGGAAACTTAAATCTCTCCCTAGATCCTATGGCGCTACAGCTACTCTGCCGATTACGCAGGCTGGACTGCCAGGCACCAGGTCAGATACGAAACTCTTACGTAGCCAACATCTGCGTGGTGCTCAGCACGAGACCCTTCTGTGTGATTGCTCCTTTACTCACACGCAACCCCGTTTTTAGTACATAAAGGTTATTTATGAAGGTGGTGGATTCCAAGATTCTTTATAAAAGGCCGTATACATGCTGGTGCTTGTGAGGACATTGTATGCGTCTCAGATCTGCGACGTGGGAGCTCAGATAGTGTGGTTCTGTCAATTTGCTGTTCTGGTAATGTCGTACTACTGTGAATGTACCTCTTACTTGCAAAATTTTCATTTCCCACAGCTCAGTTTATTCTATCCCCATCCTATTCAACACAAGCTATATGAAAAACATGAGAGTTAATCAATGCACCCACATCTCTTGATGTTGCCTTTCTTAGCTAAGTCTTTTCACAGCCTTGAATGACATCAGCCAGCAGAAGTCCAAAGAGTGTATTTGGCTGTTACTCTGTCTAGAAAACCAAGACTTATAATCCTGCTTTAATCTGAAATGAAGTATGTTCACTCTATTTAAAGCATGAAAAGAGTCAGAAGTTTCAAAAATTTTCAGGCATTTGCTCACAAAACTAGAATTATACTATATGCTTTCACATAGGAGCACATAACCCTTTTCGCATATTCACTAAGCTCCCTATTAAAAATAGTTAATTTATGTGTCATCCCTTATTGAAAAGCTGATCCAGAATCCCCATTCACATATTGAAGCATTTGTGTGAGATAACTTGGCCGCATGAATATTTTGTTAAAGAGGTTTTAAAGTACTTAGAAAAAGAAGTAATATCAGTGCATATAATCTTCTTCTGAAATGGAGGGCTAAAAGGAGTATTAGACATTTAGTGAAATCTAGCATCAGCAATTTGGTATGAAGTATAAAAATGATCCATTACACAGAATGCAGGAAAAAAGCAAATGATGGATTATAGGAATTAATCCATAAAAAAACCTGGCTGGGGATCATATAAATAGTACATATAAGTGTAATTTTGAAAAAAGTAAAGACTGCGGTCTCGTTTGGTGTCTTTAGTTAGGGAAATGTTTTCACTTCTTTCTTTTGTTTTCAGAATGATTGGTGTTTTATTCACTGGTTAGTTTTCTAAGTAAAACTGAAGTAAAACAATATGGGATGCCCTAACTATAAAGTCAAATCTGATTTTCCATGATAGTCCCAAAATGTCAAGAAGAACTAACTTATGTTGATTTAAACTTTATAGGCAGAGTAATATGTATGAGCGGAATTTCCTGAGTTGTGAGAGGCAGGTAGGATGAAATGTGGAGAAGAAAGGAAAATTTAAATCATGGGAGTGCAAGATTTTTAAAAAAGTATTTGTCTTTGCTAAAGTCACAGAAGGGCTTTGCCTAAAATAATCAGACAAATAGAGATTAAGATGGACTGTTAATCTTTTGCCTTTGACAAGGTAGGCACCCTTGATTATTTGGGGGAAATGTATTGATGAGTTTGGTTCTTAGAACTGCATTCTGCCTGCAGTACCAGCCTGATACAAAGTGTGCACTTTCTTAACTATATACTTACCCTTTTCCTTTTCCCCTGCAATACCCTCTTCAGAGTGTTTTTCTGAAAGAAGATGGCATTTTAGATACTACAGTACTTCCCGTGCTGTTGAATATGTTTAACCACACAGGTCCCAGCATAGACCATTTATTCCTCTCTTCCATTTCCCATCTTTTAAGCAGTTAATTATCTGTAAAAGGGTAATAGCTTCTCTCTTAGCTTGTGGCTACAAGTTTGCCTAAGAGACTTTCAGATACATTGTGAAATGTCTTTCTGAATTCGAAGTAAACTGTATCAGTTTACTTCCTGTATCCATAAATGTTGACTCATTCAGAGACTCTGATAGGTTCGTGGCTTCCTTTTATAATAAAGCAGAGTATATAATTTTGTTCTCCATTAGGTCAGATTTGCTCATGTGTCATGTTTTATTGTTGTCGTGGTTTAACCCCAGCTGGTAATTAAACACCACGCAACTGCTCGCTCACTCCCCTCTCAGTGGGATGGAGGAGAGAATCAGAAGGCTAAAAGTGAGAAAACTCGTCAGTTAAGATAAAGACACGGTTTAATAAGTAAGGCAAAAGCTGTGTGCACAAGCAAAGCAAAGCAAGGAATTCATTCACCACTTCCCATGGGCAGGCAGGTGTTCAGCCATCCCCAGGAAAGCAGGGCTCCATCACTGTTAACGGTTACTTGGGAAGACAGATATCATCAGTCTGAATGTCACCTCCTTCCTTTCTTCTTCTTCCCCCAGCTTTTTATTGCTGAGCATGGCGTCATATGGTATGGAATATCCCTTTGGTCAGTTGGGGTCAGCTGTCCCGGCTGTGTCCCCTCCCAACTCCCTGTGCACCCCCAGCCTCCTCGCTGGTGGGGTGGTGTGAGGAGCAGCAAAGGCCTTGGCTCTGTGTGAGCACTGCTCAGCAGTAACGAAAACATCCCTGTGTTACCAACACTGTTTTCAGCACAAATCCAAAACACAGCCCCATACTAGCTACTATGAAGAAAATTAACCCTACCCCAGCCAAAAGTAGCACAATCTGATTTGCCCAATTCAGATGTCATGCTCGTTTCATAATTCCCCTGAACTACGTGAAGTATTTTTAAAAATGGCGTTACATTTACCATCTTTCAGGTCTCAGATAGGAAGGTAATTTTAAGCAAATTTAAGCATACTGTGTGCCACTAGTATGATTTTACTTATTTCTGTTTCCTTAGTTATATTCTTTGGTGACATTTTTTGTTCATTTTGTCTATTTGTTCCATAACACCTTCAACTAACACAGCCTGCTGTAGTCTTGGCCATTTCTAAATGCCCCTTATATGTCTTCAGAATATATTGGGTCTATAGATTCTGTAGCAATCTTTCTGTCCCTGATGTGCTTGAAATGGGATTGATTTTTAGCTTTTATACCTTTTGAAGTTCCTCCTTGAATTCTTTTCTGGCCTCTTTTATTGTGTTTTTACATTTAATATGCCAGATTTCATGATTCTTTCCATTAATTTTTCATTTGTACACAACTTCAGCTTTTTGAAGAGTGACTTCATGATTTAAGTGTCCTTTCTCTCCCTAGTGCTTAGTTCTGCTGATTTCTTTTTGCCCTTCCTCAGATTTCTTGATTGACAACAAGTATTTGCATTCTGCATCTAATACAGTGCCCATGATGAGCTTCCCTCCTGTAGCATTTTGCTGATTCATATCGCTCATCAATAGTTGTACTGAACTTAGCTGTCATCTTTGTTCATTTGTAGTGCAGAGAAGAGGTCAGGGACTAGTCCCTTTAACACTTTTCTCTTGAGTGGAGTCACCTCTCAAGAAAGCAGAAAGCAGCAAAGAAAATTCTTTTATGTTTCTCTGGGGAAAAAAAAAAAAGTTCACTAAAATACAGTTGCTTTTGTCATTGTATTCATATTGACCTTGGGCACATAAACCAGGAACCTAGTCTGCTTAGTCAAGGGCAATAGATGAGTTCCTGTGGGGGACTTTTTGGAACTGCTGAACTGTGCAGTAACTATCTTACACTTAAAAAACTCCAAACACCCCCTCCTGCCCAGTTGCACCCTGATAAGTTTATGGTGGCTTTGAGAGGACTCAGAATCCATGATCTTTGAATGTCATGGAGAAAATACACCGTTTGGTTTCTGTAGCTCTTCAAAATCATCTTACACTTCATACAGAGTCACAAACTGACACACAAAGTGGTTTTAGTGCTTGATGGTCACTGCTAAAACGGAGCCTCATCCAAAAGGCATTGAAGTCAATTTAGTCTTCCTCTGATATCAGGGGCACCTCAGTCAGTCTCAGACTTGCTGTCATTCTGACTGCTTTTTAAAAACAATAAGGACTTGCTCATAAATGGATTCCCAACAGTCGAAGAATTGGTTATCACTGCCATCAGAGATTTTTTTATTAATTGGATGCAAGGGGCTTTTGTTGGGTGGTTTAATTGTCTTTTTAGGCATCTTTTTCTCTTTACATAATTCAATAAGTATAACCAAGGTTTTTATTCAGATCTAGCTTTATACTGTAAAATTGTCACATACCAAGATCCAGTAAAATAGATGTCCTGTGAAGCTTTGAAGTTGCCATGTTCTTTTAGTGAAACGCCATTAAAGGCTGAGGGAGTATGAGCAGTCCCTGATGAATTCACTTTCCAACTCTGTAAATGCACAAAATCAAGTACATACTCAGTGGAATAAGGAACGTGATTAAAAAAATAAAAAGCTCCAAACCTCACAGCTGGAGCACAGATGCCAACAAACATAACTTTGATGCTTCACAGATGATTTTGAATACAAAGCTGTTCCAAATGATTCCTTCCCTACATTTTCCTTGGAAAAATGTTAAGTGCTCTGTGGTTTGTTTGTTGTTTGTTTTAAGTGGTGAAGAGATTATACAAGTTCATAAAGAAAGAGTTTTCGTAAATGGATGCATGGTTCTTTGATTATTAAAGATTATTATCTTGTTAATTAAAGTTAACAAACCATAAGTCCATCTATTTTTAAGTATACAGTCAGGGCTTTTCTGTTTGAAAGGTAAATGAGGAAGTGGTACAGTCATGCCATGATAGAAAACTCTTAAAGGTTTGACTCTGCAGAGTTTTTACTATGTCAGAAGACTTTTTTTTTTAACCTTACAAAAGCAGATAGGCCTTTAAAGACCACCTCTAAAACTTTCTAATTAAAATCTAACAGTGGAGCCTAACTTTCAGTTAGTGTTGAAGTTAAAGAAGGTGTGTATCTGTATATATACAGTTATATCTGTGACATATTTTGGGTTGTAAGTAGATATTTTTAAATGTGTATATGCTCAGGACGTGGATAATAGTTGAGCATATTGTAAGCTTTTAGTGAGAATCAAAAGCACAGCCATATCAGGAGTGACCAATAGACACCTATGTCCTGGGGAGTAGCTTAATGCAGATTTGTCTGGGTGGCTGCACAAAGTAAAGGATACTGAAGGAGAAGGCTGTTTGCCTTCTGATTGCAAAATGTTTAAAACATTGTTTAAAACAAATGTTTAAAGCTTGACTTGACTGAATTGCAATATTTCCTGCTGGGGTCAGGCTCTTCTTTGGAGAATGCAGATTCATTTAGGTTTCCTGAAAGCCATTTTGTTGTGGAGAGGTGATTTAGAAAAAGAATTACTTTACCTGTTTCAGTTAGTGGCTTAGTTCACGGTATTGTTCTCATTTCACTTTTTTTTTAATAGTAACAATCATTGCATGAGCTTGCAATTGTTTCATTCATCAGAAGGAGCAAAGCATCCAGCTCTGGGGTCCCCAGTACAAGACCTGGAGCTGTTGGAGCGAGTCCAGAGGAGGCCCACAAAGCCGATCAGAGGGCTGGAGCACCTCTCCTATGAAAACAGGCTGAGAGAGTTGGGGTTGTTCAGCCTGGAGAAGAGAAGGCTCCAGGGAGACCTTATTGCAGCCTCTCAGTACTTAAAGGGGGCCTGCAGGAAATCTGGAGAGGGACTGTTTACAAGGGCATGGAGTGATAGGACAAAGGTAATGGCTTTAAACTGAAAGAGAATAGATTTAAATTAGATTTCAGGAAGAAATTCCCAGGTTGCCCAGAGAAGCTGTGGCTGCCCCCTCCCTGGCAGTGTTCAAGGCCAGGTTGGATGGGGCTTTGGGCAACCTGGTCTAGTGGAGGGTGTCCCTGCCTGTAGCAGGGGGGCTGGAATTAGATGATCTTCGAGGTTCCTTCCAACCCAAACCATTCTGTGATTTTATGACTTCTGTGAATTCCTGCCAATAAAATTTTCATCTCAGTCACCATAAGTCCTGTACAGTCCAACTATGATTGAAAGTGTTGCATAACAGGACTTTTAATCATTATATTGGCAGTATTCCAGGTTACACAGACAGATTAGACAAAAGACAGCATTAGGAAGCATAAATGTTTATCTTAGCTTGTTTAATAATAATGCTGTTATTTTCAGATCAGGAACCAAGGAGCAATAACTGTAATGCCTGTTGTACTGGAAGAGCATCTTCTTGATTTTCCAAATTATGATGTCCCCATTCTCTTACCCTTAAACTGTGTCTAGGGCAGAACAGCACACATTCAAGGATTTAAAGTACTGTAATTAATGTTAAAATATTCCAGAGTTAGAGAAGAGAATTCTCAACACATTTTTTAAGTTCACAGCGTCTTTTAAATTGCTTCAGAATTACCAATAAATCTGGAGAATTTGTATTGGTGAGGAAGAAACATATGAAACAGCTGATAGTATATGATGAATGCAGTTTTAGCTATACAAGCACATCCTACAGCTTCATAGTTCACCACTTGGTTATCATCACAGTAAGGCCTTCAACTAAGGAAACTAGAGCTCAATTGTGCCAAGACTTCTATTACTGTTATCTTCTCACCACCTAATATTTTTAAATTTCCTGGACAGCTTTTTGGTTTGTAAAAATTATTACCTGTTAGGTCTCCACAACATAACAAATTAGGTAAATAATTTCACTCTTTTCAGAAAGAAAAAAAAAAAAGAAGGGGAAACTATTTTTCACTCACCACTGCCTAAGTCTTTAATGGGATTGGTTTGTACTGAGAAGTGTTGGAGCAGAACTTCCCCTCCCTCCTCTGCTAATCTAAGGGCTGATGGTTGGCTGCCTGCAGATGAGGGACCAGTTCTACCTGATTTGGGCCTCATGCTCATTCCTTTATGATTTGCAATATACCCCTTGACTTGGTGCTGATGAGGATTCCTTTCCGTCACTTTTCTTCACTCCAGCATTGAAATGGCATGCTATGAATGAGAAGTCTAGTTTTGATCCTTTTCTGAAAATGGTATGACAATAGAAGTGGGAAGCTCTGTGGAAAAATAAATTACATAAAACAAAAATTTAAAATGTCAGTCTCTGCCTTACAACAATTTCCAGACCTTTATAAAAGTATCAAAATACTCAGAAACAAATTTAAATCATTTTGAGTAGCTCTGTTATTGTCCTAAGTCTTCATTCTAAAGAAATTTCCACTTTACAGACCTGTCTGCATCCTCCATATCAGATGAGTATAATTACGATATAATCACAACTGAGGAGGGCAGGACATTCATAGGTCTCTGCTGATATCACTTGATAACAAAGACAGCTTAGATATATGGAGGACAGTATAATTACAGAGAAAAAGCCATCACAGAATCACAGAATGGCAGGGGTTGGAAGGGACCTCTGGAGATCATCTAGTCCAACCCCCCTGCTAAAGCAGGATCACCTAGAGCAGGTTGCACAGGATCGCATCCAGGCGAGTTTTGAATATCTCCAGAGAAGGAGACTCCACAACCTCTCTGGGCAGCCTGTTCCAGTGCTTGGTCACCCTCAAAGTAAAGAAGTTTTTCCTCATGTTCAGACAGAACTTCCTGTGTTCCAGTTTGTGCCCATTGCCCCTTGTCCTGTCACTGGGCACCACTGAAAAGAGTCTGGTCACATCCTCTTGACATCCACCCTTCAGATATTTATAAGCGTTGATGAGATCCCCTCTCAGTCTTCTCTTCTCCAGGCTAAACAGACCCAGCTGTCTCAGCCTTTCCTCATAAGAGAGATGCTCCAGTCCCCTCATCATCCTCGTAGCCCTCCACTGAACTCTCTCCAGTAGTTCCCTGTCTTTTCTGAACTGGGGAGCCTGGAACTGGACCGATGTGAGGCCCAGATGTGGCCTCACCAGGGCAGAGTAGAGGGGGAGGATGACCTCCCTCGACCTGCTGGCCACGCTCTTCTTAATGCCCCCCAGGATACCATTGGCCTTCTTGGCCACGAGGGCACACTGCTGGCTCATGCAGACCTTGTTGTCCATCAGGACTCCCAGGTCCTTCTCCGCAGAGCTGCTTCCCAGCAGGTCAACCCCTAACCGGTACTGGTTATTCCTCTCCAGGTGCAGGGCCTTACACTTTCCTTTGTTGAACTTCATACGGTTCCTCTCTGACCAACTCTCTGGTCTGTCCAGGTCTCACCGAATGGCAGTGCAGCCTTCTGGTTGATCGGCCACTCCTCCCAGTTTTGTATCATCAGCAAACTTGCTGAGGGTACACTCTGTCCCCTCATCCAGGTCCTTGATGAATATGTTGAATAAGATCAGACCCAGTACTGACCCTTGGGGCACACCACTAGCTACAGGCCTCCAACTAGACTCTGCGCTGCTTATCACAACCCTCTGAGCTCTGCCATTCAGCCAGTTCTCAATCCACCTCACTCTCCACTCATCTAACCCACACTTCCTAAGCTTGTCTTTGAGGATGTTATGGGAGATGGTCTCAAAAGCCTTGCTGAAGTTGAGGTAGACAACATCCACTGCTCTCTGCTCATCCACCTAGCCAGTCATGCCATCATAGAAGCTATCAGATTGGTCAGGCATGATTTCCCCTTGGTGAGTCCATGTTGACTACTCCAAATAACCTTCTTTTCCTCCACATGCTTAGAGATGACATCCAGAATGATGACCCTGCAAGAGATCAGGATAATAGTCGCTACATCTTACTATTGGTGCTTCCACAGGCCACATTTAAGTCTCTGAACTAAACATTTGTTCCCTCTTTTCTGGAGACTTAAGACTTTTTTTTAATACTGTCCTGAAGTGATTTGCAAAGCAAAGATCATCTTTAAAGGCTTTTCTGAATCATAAATAGAAAAATGCACCATAGTTCTTTTTCTGCTCTAAGTTGAAAAGAAAGCTTTGCATTTCTTCATTCTGTATTCTGAGTCCCTCTACATTTCTTAACAATTGTGTTTGCCACTGGTACTTGCTACTAGAAACAGACATCAAACAGAAAACTTACCAATATTGTTATCAGTTCAGGTTCTTTATATCATTAATGCACATGAATATTCATACTTTTCCTCAAGCCTAACTTTTTCCCCTCACATGCCCCCCCCCCCAACATAAGTATTCTTTCCTGCATTTGAGATTGTTTCAAGAAATGTGTAGATTTAATTATTTGTCCTTGTATATTTTGACCCAAGACATCTTAGTGTGTAGTGTTTGAAGATTTTTCTGTCCAACAGTGTCTGGATTTTTCTTTCACATTTTCTCATTTAATCTCATGGTTCTGAATTCAAAGGTACTGGTGGTAAATCAATTTAATATAACTTTGTTGATAATGGTAAAGTCTTCACCACAATAACAGCAAAGAATCATGATTTTTAGCTTTTTTTAGATTTAAAGAATTGATGAAGTTGCAAACTCAGGCATTCAATGCATAATCTAATGACAATAACAGAATTAAAGTCGCCCATGCAAATTAAAAAATACTCTTAACCATGCAATATTTTATGAGAAATTTGTTGCAGTCAAGTTATTGAATAGAATGCTTCAACTCCCACCAGTTTAATAACACTTATAATCCTGCTACAGGCAAAAAGGAATACACCATTCATGCAAAGCTAAGAATTTATTCTTAGTCTAATTACAATCTTAATGGCCGTAACAGCCTTATCAAATAGTTTAAATAGGTGTGGGTAACATAAATACCCAAACTTCTTAGTCTCCCCCTTTCTCTAGTGTTAGGCTTGCCCTTTCGCTGCTCCTCTATGTGTTAAGGTTGATGGTTTCAGTCTGGGGAGTGGGTTTACAGAAGCTGGTCAGTATTTTAAGTCCTTTGCCAGAAATATGATATTGATATTGATGGTTTCTTTCTCCTCACTTTAGGATGTGGTTGGGATCTTTTTTATGTTTCCTAACAGGCTCTACACTTTGCTTATTATACATTGGTCTGCAAGTCCATATTGCGTCTGAATTTACTGTGTAGTGTTTCTTTTACATATGTTGGATGCTTGTTCTTTTTTCTCTTTGCTACCCCTAAGGCTTGGCAAGAATAACTTGACTTACCTTGCTCCTGAGGCTGCATTCCTTTGATGACCAGTAATTGGCCATCAGTGAGTTGTTCATAGCCCTGGGCTTCAGGTATTATCCTCTGCCGGTTCCTTCAAAGCTTCTGATACTCCTGCATGCTGTGTTTTATTAAGGGGGTCTAACAGGTCATTCTACCCACAGTAACTACATGTTACAAATACCCATTAGCTGCAAAATATATATCACTATAGACATTACATCACACAATTATACAGAGCTAATGAAAAGTTAAAACAAAGTAGGTAATAGAGATCTGGTAATTAGATAATTGTTATTGCAAGCAGAAACAAATCTTCAGGCAGACCAAGACAAACACAGGCAAAGCCCAAGAGGTGCCGAAGCCTGTCTTGTTAGCTTAATGCAAAACCTGTGGCCTGTTTCAAACAGCAGTTACTCCCTATTTACTGAGCTACAAAGCTAAGAAGCCTGTTAGTGGTTCAGTTATGATTAGATTTCAGATGAACCATCCGTGTTGGAATGCAAGAATGGCTCCTCAGAAGGTTTAATGGTACTTGCCATACCCATGCAAAAAAACCCCCAAACACACTGGATTTTCAATATTTGAATCTCTTAGTATTCACATCAGCATTTCACAAATCCCATTTCAGCTAGGGATTGTGATAGCAACCTTGATTTGAAACAAGTTCTCTACTTCTATAATTAATGCAGTAAACTTCTCATCCACTGGAATAAATTACTTATGTCATGAGCTTCTCATTCTTAATGCTGGCTAGTAGCCTTATCCCGTGGTCAAATAAAGATACCTCTGTTTTTTTTCGTGCTGGTAGGGGAAAGCTGGCCATTCTTATTTAACTGCTGATTAGTAGGCAACTCCCTTGATCGAATGCAACTGTTGTATATTCATATCTCATAGTCTGTGATGCCAGGCAGGCTTGCATTTGCTGTCCCATTGCCAGAAATAAGATGGTAGACTCTATTGATAAAGCTACATGATTTTATCATTACATGTTGGTGTTCCGATCAAAAGCCCCTCTGAGCCAGAGCCTTCTGTTTATCACTCAATTGAAGTAGATATAAAACCCATAGCTCTCCTTCTTATTGCTGTTCTTAAACTCCTGTGCCTAAAATCATAATTTTTTTTTAAATTAGTAATTTTCAGTGTATAAAAGGGACACATGGGACCTCATTAAAACAGTCTCAAAGAAATCTGAATTTGGCATTCATGTAAATCCATGTGACCCCTAGCAAGGAATTGCTTTGTTTTGTTAGAAATGCATACAGTCTGTGCACCCACTTGTCCTTCCTGCTATCAGTAGACAAAAGGAAGCAGGGGGCTTTTTCAGATAAAACACAACTTTAGGATGCGAGTAATAATCACATCTAGTACTATTATGACAGGAGATGTGGTTCCTGTATCTCAGCTTCCTCCTGTGTTAATTGTTCTTTGAGGCTAAACTGATGGAAGGAATGATGGGGATGTAAAGTATTTGAGGATGTTATTCTCATTTGACTTGAAATACTGAATGATTTATTTATTTTTTTTTTAGGTTTAATGTCACTAACTCCTATAAAAAGTAATTTGCATTTCCTGTAGTGCTCTGTGTCTTTGAGACATGTGAACAGCCATATGATTGTAGATTCTGTGTTCAAGTGTTAGCTAAACGCCCTTTGGAAGATTCCCATGTACAAAATGAAATGTCTGTTCGCCTCTGAGCAGGATAAAGCCATGCCACCTTGGACTGATTCTTTCCAGAGTCCTTGTTTAAAAACCAAAAAAATACCCTCATGCATCCACCACAGATTCATCCAGAGGAATCAAGTTGTGAACTTTCCATTTTGTAAAATCAGAGACTTTCTTTGTCATCCCACAGGGTGATCACATTAGCTTTTTCCCTCTGTCATGGGATTTAAAGAAGCACCTCCATAATTTTAGAAATATTTTGGCTACATCAGCTACAGTTCAAGGAACAATAGCTTCAAAGTTGTGACTTCTCACAGACCTGTCCAAACATGAAGAGACAGCAATGCAATCTTAGGTGGCAAAACAGTTACAAAAATATTCTTTCACTTGTATGAAAAGTAAAAAAAAAACCAAACCAACCCCCCCCCCCAAGAAAAAACCCCAACACACACACAAAAAGTTCCAAAATAACATGTATTTAAACAATTCATCTAAGAAATGCTTGATCTTAAGAGTAAGAAAGTAGAGTAATGATGCATGATTTTGTACACCTTAAACAAATCTTTAGTAAACTTACATGTATTTTTCCTCCTTCCCAAAAATCCTTTTAGGCATCTCTCTCATGCCTCTCTACTGGCACACAAATACCTGGGTTGAATCTCTTAGGTTTCATATAGTTTTGGGATCCATTAACACAGAGAGTTTATATATCATTCAGTGTCTGCAGAGTAATTGCTTTTACAAACCAAGAATTAACTGCACAGCATGTGCGCCTCATTTTCTATACCTCATATTTACCAAAACACCTACACCTTGCTGAGAAGCCACTGTCTTAAGATGTGCTAGAGACTGTGACCAAAACTAAGTCCCACATTACACACATTTTTCAATGTGTAAAAGATAAAAGATATACCATTTCTTGTGCTTTTTAAAAGCAACATTGTGAATAGGTGAATTGGTTGGCATTAAAACAAAAAAAAATTCACACACTTGAGCCTTCCCTTTAAGGCTTTGTGAGAATTTTATTCTATAAAGCAAAGATTATTGAAAATTAAATTCTTTCATCTTTGTTCTTCCCTCTCCCTTGGGATCCTGTTGACTGCTTGCATCCTCACACTTTCATTCCCAAATTCATGCCAAACACCTGCATTTTCTTATCAATGAAATTTCTTTAGTTATTGCTGCTTTTATTTTGTATAGTCAATTTAACATCTGTCTATGGGTATGCAAACTTAGCTTAGTGTCATTATCTTCTATTTATTATCTTTATTGCTTTTATTCTCTTTTTTTTTTCGCCCCTCCTTTAAGGATTCTTAGGATTCTGAAGGAGAAATTAAAACCAATGCAGACTGCCTGTCTTACCTACTCTGGACCATTTTCTGCCTTTACTGCTCTTAACAGTGTTGCCTTGTCTCTGGGCATCTAGAAGAAAGCTTTCTTTTTCTCAGAACTGCTGTATTTTGGTGACAAGTTTCTCTGAGTATCTTGGGTTAGTGGAAAGACAAAAGGATGTCTTACTGGCTTGTCCAAGGGGACAAAAAAAAAGAAAAAAAAATGTTTTGCTATAACGATCCCTTTCCGTATGGGCAACTTCAAGCTGCCTTTGCATCCCTGCCTTGCCTTCCCCAATACTACTCCTTCTGTGAGCTTCCATAACTTCCTAGTCATCCTGCAGGACAAGACTCTTAAATTGGCCAGCTCCAATAGTGCGGTGCTCAGCAAACTTGCCTTCAGAGTTTTGATAAGGCAGAACTCTATATAAATGGTCAGACATTTCAAATTTACAAGCACAATGTGAATACAAAATACTTACTATTTTCCTATAAAAAGCAATTTGCAGTCTATAGCTAACACTTTTATTTTCCAGTTACTAATGTCATTGGCCTGAAAATGCCAAAGAGCTGATGGTGTGCTTGCTGAACTGTCAAAATGAAGCCTGTATTACAAAATGTACAGTGTAAGTTCAGGGCACCCATTCTAACCTTGAGCTAAAATTCAGTCCTGTGAGTTTGACTTGTGTATTCCAGCCATGTTTATGCAATTACTGGCAGTAAGTCCTCTCCACGTTGCTAGGAATGTCTGAAATAAACATCATGCGTTACCCAGCCCTTGCTTTTCCAATAATTTAATGTGGCTTTACACACTGCTTTGATAAGCAAACACACTACTGCCCAGTGGCAGTCTGCAGCTTCAGGAGCCTGAAGGCACAGACCACTGTTAAATTTTCCAATCTCTAGCATGTAACTCAACTCTCATAACTTGTAGCTATTTATGTCCCTTTTCTGGTTTGTTGAAAGGAATAATCTTGGTAGATGACATATTCACTGACTTTTTTCTGCCCAGTTTGGTCACTGCAGTGTGAATCAATCCTTGCTCATCTCTGTTTTTCTTCCTCTCATAAATGAGGTTATGTGAATGTTATGATAAGAAGTGAGGCAAAGCTGGCATGCAGAAATTTGATTTGGGACAAGACTGAGATGACTGTCACTGAGTATAAAGAGAAGCTAAGGATCCTGTGTGTGCATTAAGTAGTCAAGTTCTTCTTTAAGAGCTCTCATGAGTATTGTGTAAGAAAAGATATTGTTGTTATACGTTCAACTTGTTGAAACTCATAAAATGCACCATTTGAAATGTGCTTTGATTTAATGTTGCCGGGGAGCCATACTCTGCTCCTGGTCAGTTTATTTTCATTACCATAATATTTTCTTTCCTATTTTTGTACAGTCTATAATTGCTTTCTCCTTTTGTTTTCTTTATTAACCTTCTGGCTCGAATGTCTAGTAATGCACCTTTCCCCTATATAGCACTTAGCCTTTTAGCTGAGACTTCAAACAAAGTGTAAAGTAAAAGGGCTTTAATCTCTCCTAAGGAATTTCCCCAGAGCAGCCAAGCATAGGCTTTAGCAGTTCTGAGCTGAAACACACAGGCTATTGTCAATTAAAACCTGATCTGATTTATGCTAGGGTCATGCCAGCTACAGAAGAGCTCATATTTAGGGAGATGCAAAGGAAGCACACAGCTATTCTTTCCTTTTTTTTTTCCTCATACTGGAAATAGAGCATAGTATGAAGCCAGCAACCAATTAGTACATTTTTTTCCCCAGAAACATCTGTCTTACCAGGAATTGGCTGGAGATCAAAAAGAAGTGTTTTATTCACAACCACAGAGTTCCAAAAATACAACATAGACAAATTAAACCCTTTGTAAATAAACTTTATATAAACCCAACAATATTAAAAAAGCCAAAAATTAAGAGTGTTGTGTGAGAGAAATTGATTTATAGGGAGTTTTTTAGATTGTCACAAATTAAATGGAAAATGTGAGAGAGTTATTTAAATCAACAGGAGATTCAGTTCTGACATGATTCTGAAAAATGCCAGGCTCCACTGGTGGATGCAAGGGCAGGATTCAGATTTGCCTAAACAGAGACACGTGTTGCTTTTTGAGAAGCCATAGGGGATCTGGAACATGTGTGTGAAAGTGGAAGACACGTCAGAGGCCATGTGAGAGACCCACATGCTTTTAAAGCAGTTTAGAAGTTAGGTGAGATAACCCACAGCATTTAAAATGGCAACAGAGCCTTGCATTTGGGGATTGAATCCCGTATAAAGGGTACAAGCTTTGAGAAGTTGAGTTCCGCTCATGAGAAAATCGTAGACAATTGTATATTCATATTTGCCTGGGCAGTTCCACTTACTGAACATGTTAAGCACAAACCTGTGAAAGTTTGTAGGTAATCTGAACTTACGTTTACTATCCCAACTAGAGGCATATTTTTCATCTGTCTGTTTATGTGTTTCTGCTTTTCAGCTGCACAACCTGTAAAATTTTATGCTATTATTTGGATTGCCTTTTTATTTTTTGTGGGTTTTTTGCCCACGTAGTCAGGGGGTCTGGCAGCTAAGTTACACTGATGCTCGCCATGGCGATTTAACCAGCTCACAGCTCAGCTGTCGCCCGTTGCCAGAGGTTATATTTTCCCATAGTGGAGTTGGCAGAAGCAAACTTGTCAGCATCTCAGTTGCTGTGCTTTGTTGTCCAAGTGATTACAAGCTATAGCTGAAGATGTTTTTTGTTTATACATTCGACTGTAGCAGCAGTGATTGAGGTGTGGGCACACGTCACGTCTGTCAGCTCTGCTGTAACTTCTGCCCTGGGGAAAGGCAGGTGTCTGTGGTGTGATAAAGTATTAAATTGTGTTTAAATGCATTGAAGTTCAGTTATACTACTGTTCGCTTCAGTGTGCCTGGGTCAAGACCTGAAAAAGAAGTTTATAGCATAATAATTTTTTAAGCTACCTGCTATGCCCATCTGCCACAGATGCTGTCCACTCTCTTGACGTTTAGAAAGAGAAAAATTTTGCTTGAAAGGAATTTGGGGGATGGGAGTTGTGCTTGGTTTTTCCCCTTTCATTTACAGAAGACTAGTGTGGCCTTTCAGCTAGGAAGACGTGAATGTTCATATACACATTAACTTACCATTTTTGACTTCCCTCCTTGTAAATAATCGGAGCTTCCTAATATTTGGATTTTCTGGAGATGACAGCAGTCCATCCGGTGCTGGAGAGATCTCTGGCAGCCGTATTTTGCCACCTTCATTTGGCTTCCAAATCCCTACTCAGATCCCCTACTAAGTGGCTTCATTTTCAGAAGTGCAGAGCATACCCTTTCTGCTACCTCATCAGAAAGTGCAGGTGATCCAAATCTTTGCGTGTCTTATCTGTGTGGCTAAATCTATTTTCAATGGATTTAAATACTTTGCTTTTCACTACAGCTCCTGGGTTTGGACCAGCAACTCTGAATTAAAATTGACGGCTCCTCATCTATTCAGTTTGTACCATTTCCTTTGCTTACGCATTTGTCATTTAGCAGCGGCTCTAACATTTAGAGTGTTTTCTCAGGAGTGGTGACATTATAGGATTTTTTCCCCCAGTGATTTGTATACCATTTAAGTCATTCTTTGGAATGAAAAATACAGTAAGAATATTAAAATAATCAGATTTTCAAAGCAAAGCCATACTTCAGCTCTTTCCAACATTAGCATTCTCAAATTTTGCTTCTATTTTTGTATAAAATACAGTTTATAGCTCTTTATAATTAAAAGAGGAAAAAAAACCAAACAAGATAAGCTGCAGTTAAGTGCTTCTTGTTGTCTAAATGACTTCACAAGCAGTTAATAATTTCATACTCTCAGGTCTGTTTTGATGTACCGCTGATTAGTAGCTGCATTTTTGCTCTCAGATTTTGAGCTTAAAATGTGAAAGTTCAGCTGAACCTAAAAGACTATGTAATTGTGGAAAATAAGATTAATGATGATCTATAGGCTGATAAAAGGATTAATTTTAATATAAGGCTGCACTGAGGATATAATAAATGACTGTGGACAAATGAATAAGTATCTGAAAGTATTCTCTATGGCTGGATATAAAATAGTAATAACTGGTTTATTTTTCTATATTACTTATTGGCTGGCTTTTCATGCAGTTGATTTTCCAGGTCAAAATATTATGGAAGTAAATGTGTCCTTGGTATGTAAATTTTCAGAACTACTTTACCACTGTGTTTAATTTGAAATTGTCTTGTGGAAGAAATGAGCAATTTGTCTCTGTAAGAGTACCGCCTGGTTCCTTAACCTCAATGCCATGATTACAGGCTGTGCAGCTTTTACTTTCTTCTCCTCTTCTTGTTTCCCAATTACACGTTATTTTAGCAACCTGCAGAGTTAGTGGTATGTGTTGGCAGACAAACCCAGCTGAAACTTGTTTGCAGGTTTCTCCCATTGCTACCTTCAGGAAAAGGAGCATTGACTATCATTATAGTTAACGGTGGGTCAATCTGAGAATCCGGAATCTAAGGATCAGATTCTTTCCAGCTGACAAAGTAGCCAAGTAATTCTAGTGTTGCCTGTGAAAACTAAAGTCCCATATTTGCTTCCACTTTTAACGTTTAAACGTTTGTTGTTGAGGATCTCCTTTTACAACAAGACTATACCTCTCGTTGTCTTTACAGAAGCCCACATGAAGGAAAACCTACACAGCAGAATAGAAATGAAGGTATTTTATGTGTGATAACAGATTTGTAGTAATTACAAAGCAGCAGTCTCTAAAATTGATGAGTTGACAGCCTTTTCATGCCTTTTTGACTATTGGATTATCTTCTAACATTCTTACTCTCACTTAGTAAATACTTGGATAGTCATGATTTCCAGCAGTTTAAAAAAATAAATTTTAACTTAATAATAACTATTTCATCAATTGAAAAGATTTTTGTCAGGAATTATAAGGTCTGTGTGAAAAAACTTTAAGCTTCTCAGTAAGATTATGTGAAGCTAATTGCCAACAATTGAGTTATTACAGCAAAGTAAATCACCCCTTATCCGTCTGTCCTAATCTGCCTTCTTTTGCACTTGCACTTGCATTTGTAATGAATAAAGCTACATGCACAGATTGTTAGCATGGCCCAGCTGAGTGGTAACTCACTAAGCTGCAGCAACTCAATTGCTTCCAGTCAGCTGATCATGCCCCCCCAAAATGGAATTTTGAACAACCTGCTTTTCCCCGCTTCTAAAGTACTGAGTGATCAGATCAGCAAAATTGCAGCACACAGGAAGCTACGTTTCTTTCCCTGAGCTTTTTGAATTGCAAGTAGTACATTCTTAATTTTAAAGATAAAGTTGAATTTCCTCTCTTTATAATTAAAAGTATAAATATAGATTTTGAAGCTGATGTTTACAAACTAATTTTAAATGCTGATTTAAATGCCGAAAAGATTAATTTTGATTCATGTACTAGTAATACATCATTTACCTTTAATGATATTTACATTTCACCATCTACTTGTCATATTGTTGTTCAGATTTGGAGGTCATGTCTTCCTTACTGCACCTTACTGCGTGGCAGTATAGCACCTGCTTAACTGAAATCACTTTCGAATCAGTTTTGGTAAATCCATACAGTCATTTATAGGTGGGCAATCCCTTCAGCCTTACAGCCTTGATTATTTATGGTCCTGTGTGTTCTGTTTTCATCAGCTCAGTAATATCTTTTACTTCCTTTGTGCAGGATTTGCAGCAGTCTGAATGACAACACTCAGGGCAAGAATAACTGAATCCTTAGCCCTTTGACAAGCATCTCTGGGATTAACAACTTCTAGCAGGTTCAGGTGGTGATGTCCCCAGCTTCTCATCGCTCCCTTCTGGAGGTTCCCACCCAACAGTGGAGCTGCTAGCACAGGGGGCATGTTTATGCTGTGCCATATCGTAATGTTGCATCCGAAACCACAGATAAGGAGGAATTTGCAATGAGATTCCTGACTATGAACTGGAGCAAATGAGCCCTGAACACCTATCTCCCGAAGAGTAACTTACTTGCAAACCAGTAATTTTCGGTAGATGGATGGGACACACTTTTAGTAACAATAATGCATAAACAACTTAATCATCTTCCTTTACTAGATGGACCCCCTCCCCTGTCCAGAGTTCTTTTAAACAAATATAATGATTTTGAGAACCTGAACTATTATTTATTAATGTTTAGGACTGTCAATTAAGTATCTTTGACACCTAATTAGTGGCAAGTCCCAAACAATTACATGACTGACAAAAATGCTTAAGTGTGACACTTAGAATTAGTGGTGTACACAAATGCAGAAAAGCACGTAATTGCATGAATGTGGTAAAGATCATGAAAGTAAAATTTGTTGCCTAAAAAAACCCTAAGTCAGGGGAAACCTGTTTGCTATGTTCTTGCATGGAGCTGAATACGTGATCCTTCAGAGCACATTGCACAGCTCATCCATTTTGTAAGATGTTTCATAGACCATGGGTATAGTAAAAGGAAGGGAGGAATAAGGAAGAATTTTCTGGTTAGGCCATGCACCTTTAGAGGCATTGCTTGTTTCCTAACTGTTAGCAATGCATTCAATATCTTCATGCCCCAAGAGCGAAAGGAACAGGGTCATTTACAGGAGGCTTATGTCCTTGCGGGCAAAATGTAGAAGGTATTGTTCATCAAAAGAAAATCTATGGATAACTTAGTAAGAGAAGCCTAGAATGCAAAGTAAATCCATATTCAAAAGGAACTTGGTGACAAGACTGAATATTAATTCCCCTTGTGGACTTGAAACACCTCCCTGAAAGTGAAGTGAGTGTCCAGTAAAAACAAACATGCAGTCTCCAGTTTCAGCCTATTCAAGATACTGAATTATGAATAGTTATTGGACATGCAGGCAAGTGCCCAGAAGAGATATCTGTAACCAAAATTCAAATCTATTTCACTGAAAAACATTACATTTTAAGTGTACGTCATCCTTAGTTTGAAAACTGACTGTAAATTCCACTAGGCAATTCTTTGTCTGGTTTTGAGATGTTCTCCAATATTAAGATCATACAAGCACTGAACATGGGGCGTTTTTACCATTTAGCATTCGAGTTCCCGTAGTGACTATAGCTTGAGACCCATTCCTGCCTTAGCAGTCGGGGAAGGACGGCATGGTTGCAGTCCCCTGGTCTTGACTTGCAACTCGCTAAGGAGTTTAAAACTGTGGAATTGAAAATCTGCTGCCTAGCATATAGCGTTGCTGTTGTCCTGATGCCTGAAAGCTTTAATGATGAACCAGGATGCTGTTACACACAGACCTGTGAAGAAGCGGTTTAAAACTGCTTCTCCTCCAGCAAGCTCATAGTCTGACCGTGCAAGTGTTAAAGGGGTGTGGAGGTTCGAGTAAGGGCGCTGTGTTAGCAGGCTGCTCTGTACACGGGGTATAGGAGCGAGATCTTCCAGTAGTAGCACTGGGATCACACCAGGGACGCTTGGAGGATTGACACAAATTGAGCTGTCAGCAGGCAGACTTGCTGCTGTGGATTTACTGTGGTTTTACTACTTTTCATTTTTCTACAAGCAGTGTGCAAAAATACACATAAGTTCTTGATGTATTCACTTATTTAAAAAAAAAAAAACAAAAAAAAACCAAAAAAACACCAATTTACAAATCTTGACAAATTTGTCCTGTTTGGTATCACATAACAATTTCATTTGCTAGGTGCATTTGAGTAGGGTGTTTAATTGTAATGCAGGCCCATAAATGGATTAGGTTTGGAAGAATCCAAATTAACTACTATGCCTCTTTGTATATTTTTTTTAAAATGTCTGTCAGAATGAAGAAGCTTTTTCTTCCTTAGACATTTGTAGTTTCATTTTGAATATGAGTTAATTCCAAATATCTTGCTTTAAAGTGAGCTATTACACTATTAGGAATTGTCATGCTTATGAAATATTTATCACTATAAATGGTTCTCAGGTGCCAATGCGAATGTGAGCATGTGAATAAAAATTGTACTTCCTCAATGCAGCCAGGCCGTTCTGTTTGCTGAGGTGGAACTGAAGGTGCTCCTACTCACCCTGTGCCTTTGAGATATTCAGTTAAGATACTCATAATTAAGTGATTTAATTTTTTGTAACAATTTTCTTCTTTTGGCTAGTTTGACATAAAATATAGCTTTCAAGCATGGAGTTACACAAATGGCTGGTAGAGAAAAGTAAGAGGGAAGTGGTGACTTTCTTCACTCCAAAATTTGATGGTTTTATGAGAAGATGAAAGTAGGAACTTGCCTTATCTAAATAAAATGAATGATTTTGAATATAGGAAGGATTTGAGTACTGAACTGTCTCAGTCTGATGACCTGCCCAACAGGCCCTGAACTCCTTCAGGGAAAATGTTTCCAATTCCAGCCTTTAATTCCTTTTAAGTTCCCTTTACATCAATGGAAGTTTTTCCAATTCTTTTGTTTAAAATACACAAAATTGGGAAAAAAAAGCTTGTGCTCAGTCAATATTCGCAGCCAAAAAAGAAATCTGTTCACTTCAGAAGAAACCTGTTCCTTTTGTGTAGGGTAAAATGATTTTTTTCCTGTCAAAATATTTCAAAAAACCCTATTATGAACACAACCTACTTACCCTTACTTTACAACACTACAGGATTGCATCTGCACTCAGCAATAGTCTCTGATAGTTCCACTGAAATCAATAGAACAACTCCCATTGATGTCAATTGAAGCTAAAATACTGCCTATAAACTAGGATATATATGTGCCTTTGCATGATTAAAATACAATGGGGATCTTAGAAATATTTTTGGGTTTTATTTTTTAAGTATAGCTGTGAAATTTATAATGTAGAAGATGTTTTGCTTAATGACTTGGAATTAATGGGGTTTGGGTGTTCTTTCAGGTCATGCTTTTGAAATAGTATTGTAATAGAAAAATAACAATAAAGTAAGGTATATCTGATGGTATTTGGTTGAAGAACCTGGCTTTTTGAACTGTGGTAATAAATGGAAACATGATCAGGGACTTGCTTGTCTTTTGTTTGTTTTAGTTTGAAAATGCTTTTCTAAATGGATAGGACTTTACATTTCTGTAATGAAAATAAATGAACCATTTATTTTTTCAAGTTCAGTTACTGATTTTCCTGAATGTGTTTTTCAACCACTGCAAGATAAATGTTATCTATCTCTTGGTTTTTGGAGAGGGAGAGGGTATATTAGTTCTTCAGGAAACTTACATTTCGCTGTGTAAACAAGGCCCTCTTATAAATGGGAACCAGTTCTCTCTTGAGTTTTATAGCACTGTTACATTCATTTTGGCCTTCGTTTTGATTGCATATGAGAGCTACCCTTTCCTTTAACTACATATTGCTGTGACAAACTGAAAGCTTAGGAGGTGACTGAAAGACTCAGGTTCTTATATCTTTTATCTTGTCCCAGCTGACATATTACACTATTCAATTTATGAATCAGCGACATTCTTTTCTCTTGGTGTCTTAATAATCTGAAAAATTAAATAAATATATTGGGCTAAACTGAAGTTTAGCATGATGGAACAAAAAGCAAAAATTTATAAGTATTTTTTAATCAATGCACTGTTTGATAATTTCAAAAGAATATTCGAGAACTAATACAATATATTAAAAGCAAATAATAAAAGATAACTGTTGGGTTGAAAATATTTAAATGGACTGTTAATGTTGATTTAGCTGCCTTGTGAAGATAATCTCTCACACTAACAGATGAGAAGAAAGAAAAACATAGATGAGAACAAAAGAAGTGTATTCAACATAGACATACTATATACATCAAAGAAATAAGAGTTTGTTAGGAGAAATCACTCTGTAATATAAATATGTAATATAAATAGGAATAGAACTCACTATCTGAATTCTGTTTCTTATAAAAAAAAGAAGTTGTTCAAATGTACATAAGATTTTAGCCCAGTTTCCTAAGGAAGTATCAGACTATCATGCTGTTTCGTTAATTAAAATCAAACTTAAACTGGGAGTAAAAGTCTCAGAGATTCTCAAAATTTTCAGGAATTTGACTAAAGTGGCTATGCAGAGGCAAAAAGAATTAGTCTGTTCCACATCCTCCATGAGAAAACAGTGGAATTTTGTTCTACATTATTTAGCAATAGTATCCTCCAGTTTGAAATAAGATGTTTTGGAAATAACATTTTAGTTGCCCTTTTCAAAAATAATACAACAAATAATTCTAAATACTTTTTGGTAGAAAACATGACAATATTCTTTTTTCATTATATACAAATATTGGGATATATTATTTAAAGACAGAAGCAAGGTAGCTGGTTAATAGCATAATCAATGTTTATGTTCTATCATGCCATGATCATTAAGGTCCCTTCCAACCCAAATTATGTTTTTAATTTATGATCCCTTTTCTCATATTACCACCAGTATGCTTCATGATATTTTTTTTATTTTGTCATTTTCATAGACATGTATTTTGTGATGTATGTATTTATTTGTGTATTTTGTGTAAAATTCCCAACTAACTGTTGAGCTGTCCCCTGAAATTTAGTCTTTAAAGGTCCTATTGCATTTTTGCCAGGCAAATTTAACGATTTCAACTGATTAAATCCACTCTAAACTAAAAGCAATGATACGGTGAATTAGGCCACAAGTTTTAGGACAACTTGCAAAGAGAACTTTGAAAATGTGTTTAAGTTTGAACTATTCCGATGATATTTTTGGATTCTGCAAATGGCCTCAAATAATTATTATTCTGAGTCCACAAGTGTACCCTAAGAACTGATGTGCTTAAGCCCATCATATGAGCCCCTGACGTTTTCCACTGTGGGTACCTAAAGACCCCTCCCAGAAGAGCTCGACCCCGTCTCTTCCTTCAGTCTGCGTGGAGCACGAGGTGGAGTTTGGCAGCCGCTGGCTTGGTTTCTTTCAGCAGCCCTGTTGAAGCAGAATGCTTCACTGCTTTTCTAGTTCTTTCTTACCACTGTGTTGCTGAGATGATACCTCGGTGTTTCATCTGAGACTTCTGTTCCACTGTGTGGTTGCTTTATTCTCGTATCCATGACTTTAGCTGGTTGAATTGCTTTGGAGAAGGGTGTATTCCAGAAATCCTACTTGAGTAAATTGTTCAAGCATTGGACAAGGTGAGAAGAGGAGAATAATGCAAGCAGAGATAGCCATTTCCATATTCCCAGTCCCTGACAAATACTTCCAATCAAACTATGTCTTTGTGCTAGAAGCACTAAATATACCCATGTGTGATCTGAATTGCACCTTTTCTCTCCCCTCCTTTACTCACTTCCAAATCTAAGACCATTCAGAGCAAGATCATTGTTCTACTAATACTGGAGTTTTGTAGCGTCAGATCACATCAATGCTTTCATCAAATATGATGCGATTTTCAATTCCTATGGCATACGCAGTAGCTGATAGAGAAGTGCAGCACTCACTGTTTGTGAGAGAAGCCAGCAGGTTCTGCCAGGTCATTGCTAGTGCCAGGACTTCATGGAGTCATCCGTTGTTAGGATATTCCTCTGAATTTTCCCAAAGAGACATTATTTACTGCCGTAAATATTTTCTGTGTAATCTACATGTACTTTGTTTCCCCTGCTGTTCTGAGCCTTTCATGGGTATTACCCTGTGGTTGAATAGACAGGCATGACAGCAGACAAACTTTCTTATAAGCTACGCATGAAGCAAGAAGAAAGGAAAAATTAATAAATGGTCTCTGCAGATACTCTTAAGGAACACCTTTTTTTTCTGGCTCATGTAACAACATATGAGTATACCCTCTGTTAGGGTGTATGAAGGGACCACACATCCTGAAGCACACTGATTACTGGTAGTCTGTCTTTCTAGTAACGAGTGAGCTGACATGTTCATCTTAGATGTGTGTTAGCGAAGCAGCATTCAATACATTGCCACTAAATTAACTTCTTTCTCTATTGCTTATTTTCATTTGACTAAGGGTTCATTGCATATTTCACACATTCTGCTTTTCATGACCCTCACCTGTCTGCACCATATCCAGTAAAGAAAGACCTCACATGTCTAACAGCTTTTATTTTTGATTGAATATCAATACAAAAATCAACAGCACATGAGGAACTGAAACGTCTAAACCATTGTGACTGTATTGAAACAAACTTTGTGGTAGCTACTATACTGATTGAATTATTCCTGCTTATGTCCTACTAGAAAAGAACTTGTGTTTCAACATATTTGAAAGGGATACAGCACTTCTTCCAGACTGTCACTGAATTTTTCCAAGACATTTGCCTTTGCAACAGAAATTACTTTGATTTGGAAAACTGAAATATATGACAAATGTTAAATGGATTAAAAGCTGGCTCACTGACAAATTGAAAAATGTGGTGTTAACGGACAGATATAAATGATTGGGATGTGTCTAGCAAGGTCTGCCTGGAATCAGTTCTTGGATCAATAGCACTTAACATTTTTATCAACAGTCTAGACAGTGATATAAGACATCTTCAGTAAAGCTTGACCATGACAGAGATTGTTGAGGTAGTAAATAATATGCTAGATAATTGCAGAAGCAGCTAGTAAAATATATTTAAATATTGCTAAACACCAGCCTCTTGTGCAGGATAGGAAACTGTATGTAGTTGTAAAGCTGTGATTTAGAGAAGGACAGGCTATCAAAGATAATTGGGTCTACTTAAGCTCTTTGTGCAATGTTGTGGAAGGAAAAAGCACTAATGCAATAATGTATGTATTAAAGTCAGATTGTCAAGTGGAACGAGGTCATGATTGCCTCTGCATGCTGTGTTGATAACATTGCTTCTAGAGTGCCAAGTCATATTTTAGTGTCGAGTCTTAAGGAAAATAAGGAAATAGGACAAAAGGAAGACATAGAGATGCACAGGACCTCGAGATCAGGTTTTAAATGCTATGTAGCTTTAAGAAGTTCAGCTTAGTTTATCATGATGTATGGGTTACTTGGGCATGGAAAATTTTTTTTAGGTACAGGACAAGGAACACTTTCAGTATCATTGATAAAGGCGCAGCAAAATTCAGTGACTGGAAAATTAAATTAAGAAGAAAATGCAGCCTTGAATTAACTTGCAATTTGTTAGCTTTGAGGATTACTAAATAGTGGAACAGCTGATGTGGGGAGGTGATAGACTCATCAGTGCTAGACATCTTTAAAACAAAAAAAAGAGGGAAAGACAAAGCACTCTTGCTAAAAGATGCACTGTAATCCAGCTGCTGGGGAGGACTGCACATTGGAGGTGAATAGCCAGTTGGGATAGCAGGCAGGGTGGTTCTGGCTGTTGCTGGGAGCTGTTAATTTTATTATTTCCTTTTTACAGTTTAAACAGTTGCCTAGAGGAGTCTTGAAGAAATTACTTCACTGCTGTACATGGAACCGGATAGTTTGCTTGTTCTTTGCTGTCTTCTGATCCAGAAACCAGCCAAGGCTGACACTTAGATCCCAGAAAGTTTGATCCAGTCCCCTATGCTCTAAAGGGATCCTCTTTCATAGATGGAGTATGACTCATGTGGTCACTGTTGTAGTGATCACCAGGTTTGAAGGTGGGAAGGGACTTTGCACAGCCTTGAGGAGTGAACGGGAGTAGTCCAAGTCCTTAGTCTTTGGGCTAAGAGCTCTTTCTTGCCTGAAGTACCACAAAACTATGAAACCAGGAAGTTTGTCACAAGTCCACCAGGCCTCAGAATATCAGTCTTGAACATAGCACTGGGTTCTCTGGTGCCTTGCCATGTTAGTGGGGCAGGAGTTTCTGGGGGATATTTTTTTCCCAACTCTAATAGATGGAAAAATTAGAAAAGCTTTCAGACAAAGAAGCTTCTTTTAGATCTGAAGTAGCAACACAGACTTTAAACCAAAATATAGGTTGAGAGCAATTGCTCTCAGCCTAACTGGATATGTTAGTAAGTTAGACCATCTGAGAGAAGAGGTAGTGGACTAAGGAAAGTATGAGATAAAAAGGCTATTATCACCATGGGAAAGAGAGGAGCAGGTAATCTATTGCTTGTTGGAACATGGTGGTATCAGCTTGGGTAGGGGTTATGGAAGAAGGAAGTTGTACTATGCAATAAAACCATTATTTCTATTGTGTCCATATTTTGTAGTATTTAGTGGAATTACAAACCTACTTAGTAGACTCCTTTTCAGAAGATAGATACCCTCCACTTAGTATCTCTCTAAGAGGGCAGAAAGATAATTCAAAAATTTTCCCACTGATGCCTATTTTTTTCTGTCTTTAATAATCTATTAGTGTGAATTCATTCTGATATTTAATGGTTGTTTAATTTCATCCATATAGTTTACAAAGCACTTGCATCAGATGAAGCGTATTATGCTCTGGGAAATGAATGAGCAGGACCTACAGATCTTGATGATACTTGTCAGAAGACATATATTGTGGGGCTTGAGAATATTGACAATTCTGCATTTTTTTTCTTAGGTGTCATCTGTTCCCTTTGCTGCATATCAGTCCACAGAGAATTTGCTTCCAATGATAGGTTTAGCAATGCTGGAGCTATGGGTAACATCCACCTCAGGGAGCCAGGTTCTGTAATAGAAAATATTTTTTGTCCATTGTCCCCTTGTAATGCAAAATACAGCAATATACAAAATGGACAGTGGTTCACTTATTCATGTGCCACTGGATTTTACCAAGGAATTATTTGCTGGTTTGTGTCTTGTACTTGCAGTTTATCAGAATTCTTCTTAATTAAAAGCTTTAACATATTTAGTTACACCTTATTTGGGGCTATTAATTTATAAAGGATGCGCTTTATCATGGTACTTAGAATGTTCGGCTTACTGTTTTTATGGATGTAATAGATCTAATTTGTACCGATATATTATTGCTTTTAGCAATGTCACACTGAGCTTGCCTAGAAACAGAAAAAAACCACTTTCAGTTTGAGATTGAAATTAAAAGTTTATTGATGATCACTGCTATTGGAAATGCTGGAAAAAATATCAGAGGCTTTTTTATTGATCGGCTTTTTGTCTGGTTTTTGTGGGGTGTTTTTTTAAGTCATATTTAATGATTATATTCATTATGACCATTTTATTTCAGGAATATCAGCCTTGTAACACCAATGCCTGTCCAGAGTTAAAAAAGACAACTCCTTGGACACCTTGGACCCCAGTCAATATTTCAGACAACGGTGGCCACTATGAACAACGTTTCCGATATACCTGCAAAGCACGCTTGCCTGACCCAAATTTGCTAGAGGTGGGAAGGCAAAGGATTGAAATGCGTTATTGTTCCAGCGATGGCACCAGTGGATGCTCGACAGATGGTAAGCAAAGCTAGAGCGGCTGCACGATGCCTCCTGCTAGCGAGGTGTCTGCGATTCCATTTTCAGCTCAGAGTGGAAGTTTTTGCTTGCTGGTGTTTTGCGTAACAGAACTGATAACGAAAAGGAGGACATAGTGATCGCAGTGGGGAATCTAGTTTGTATTTCTTCTGATCGTAGCTTCATCACTCAGACTAATCAAGTGTCTTTTACCGTTGATTATGAGGTTTGCCAGGTAATTTTAATATTCTTTACAATAATCTGCGAGCCATGACATGGCAGCCCAGTTCTTAGAGGATTCTGTTACTTCTTTATACTCTCTTGGGTTTTTATGGGGGAGAGTTTGTACAATATTTTACAAATATTTAGCTAGAATATGAAGTATTGATGCTGAGAAGAACTTATTGCACAGTAATTCTAAAGTAACAACTGTAAGATTCATGCAGGTATTTAACTAAATAAAGAGTTTATGAACTGGATAATTTCTATTATAAAAGTTTATGTTATGCTATTGCTAGCAATTTGAAGTTTTGTCTGTTTCTGAGATGGAAAACTGAACTCCTTCAAAGTCTTTTCAACTTTAGATGACTTTAAATTGGAATTATTTTATTTCAGAATTTTGTACTTTCCCTATCAGTAATACGTAGTTTTGAATAAATGTTATGTGTGTATATATATTAAAAAAACCTAGGAGAACTTCTGACAGTCACTCTAGTTTTATCTGGTTTTAATTATATATCAGTGTTTCTTTTTAAGTATTATATTTTAGTTATATATTCTAAGGAAATAATGATTTTTAATTAGTATATTTTAATATTTATAGACCTGCTTTCCATTTACATAGCCTTTTGTATCTTCACAACACCCAGGTTAGCTGAAAAAATGTATAATTGAAAGCATTTGGCTTATCTAAAGCCATAAAGAGAAAATGGTTTCTGAGTCCTTGGGCTTTCTAATTCTCAATATTTTTGTCAGACAGATCTACTATTGTGAAAATTAGTGTTAAGCATTTCCTGCCTGTACTGGGTTTACATGGCAGAGTTTTGGTAGCGAGGGGGGCTGCAGGGGTGGCTTCTGTGAGAAAAGTCTAGAAGTTTCCCCCATGCCCTTCATCCTGTGTAAAACCTTTTTTGACTCACATGACATCTGTGCCTCTTTGGAGGGGGCAGTACATTAGTAATTTTTTAAAAGAAATACATAATAGCAAACTTCATGAAATAATAAAACAAAAACCATGGTAGTCCAGATGAGACTTAGTTTCATATTCTATGTCATTTCCATTTCAGGTGATCTGCAATCTCCAATGTTTATTTTTTATGTCTGGATAGCAAGGCAGATTTTGGCATGCAGCAACTCTTGTTACAAGTGTTTCTGCTATTCTCTTGTTTTTATCCAAATTAAGTTTCAAACTAGCATTTAGCAAAGATTTTGCTTGCTAGGATGGATGTATGACTTACCTTTCTTGTCCTAAATAAGACTTTTGGGTGGCGCTGCTGCTTTTTACTGTCTTCCAGCACTTTGACAATTATGACACAATTTTAAAATTTCATGAGATTAAATGAGAAAGAGAATATTTTTCTCATCAGATAGTACAGAATTCGGAGAGTCGTCACAACAACTAGAAGTACATCTACAGAAGAATCACAGTCCTGAGGGATATGGGTCAGGCAAAGAGTAAAGTCAGGACCCTGAATTTTAGGAAAGCTGTTCAATAGGCAATAGGACCCCCTGGGAAACTGTCCTCAGGGAGCAGAACAGAGCTGGCAGATCTTTAAGGACACTTTCTGTAGAGCACAAGAGCTCTTGATGCCATGTGTAAGAAATCTGGAAAGGAAGGGAAGACACTGGCATGGATGAGTCAAGACCTGCTGGTCAAACTAAAGGGCAAGAAGGAAATGCACAGGCAGTGGGAGCAGGGACAGGTATCCTGGGAAGAGTATAGGGACGCTGCCCGGTTGTGTAGGGATGGGGTCAGGAAGGCCAAAGGGGCAGCTGGAGCCAAACTTGGCAAGACATGCAAGGAGTATAGAGGAAAATAATGGGTTCTACAGGTATGTCAGCCATGAAAGGAAGGTCAGAGAAAGTGTACCCCCACTGATGAGCAAGACTGACAAATGGGTAACAACAGACGAGAAGGCTGAGGTACTCAACAACATTTTTGCCTCAGTCTTCACTGGCAATCTCTCTTCCCACTCCTCTCAAGTGGATGGACTGCAAGACAGGGACTGGGGGAACAAAGTCCCTCCTGCTGTAAGAGAACATCAGGTTCATGACCACCTGAGGAACCTGAACATACATAAGTTTGTGGAACCTGATAAGATGTGTCCCAGAGTGCTGAGGGTAGTTTTTGAGCCACTCTCCATGGTATTTGAAAAGTCATGGCAGTCAGGTGAAGTCCCGGGTGACTAGAAAAAAGGAAATGTTGCACGCATTTTAAAAAAGGGTAGAAAGGAGGACCCTGGGAGCTACCGACTTGTCAGCCTCACCTCTGTGCCTGGGACAATCATGAAACAGATCCTCCTAGAAGCTATGCTAAGGCACATGGAGGACAGAGAGGTGATTTTAGACAGCCAGCATGGCTTCACCAAGGGCGAGTCTTGCCTGACCAACCTAGTGGCCTTCTATGATGGAAGGACTACATCAGTGGACAAGGAAAGAGCTACAGATGTCATCTATCTGGACTTCTGTAAGGCCTTTGACACAGTCTCCTACAATGTCCTTTTCTCTAAATTGGAGAGATATAGATTGGATGCATGGACTGTTTGGTGGATGAAGAATTGGTTGGATGGTCACATCTAGAGGGTAGTGGTCAATGACTCAATGTCCAGATTGAGATTAGTGACAAGTGGTGTCCCTCAGGGGTCCATATTGGGACCAGTACTGTTTAATATTTTCATCAACATAGACAGTGGGATTGAGAGCATCCTCAGCAACTTTACAGAAGACACCAAGCTGAGTGGTGCAGTTGAAACACCTAAGGGACAGGATGCCATCCAGGGGGACCTGGACAAGCTCGAGAAGTGGGCCCATTTGAACCTCGTGAGGTTCAACAAGGCCAAGTTCAAGGTCCTGCTCCTGGGTCGGGGTAACCCCTGGTATCAATACAGGCTGGGAGATGAAGAGATGGAGAGTAGCCCTGACAGGAAGGACTTGGGGGTACTGGTGAATGAAAAGCTGGATGTGAGCCAACAGTGTGTGCTTGCAGTCCAGAAAGCCAGCCGTATCCTGGCAGCATCAAAAGAAGCGTGACCAGCAGGTTGAGGGGGGTAATTCTGCCCCTCTACTCTGCTCTTGTGAGATACCACCTGGAGTACTGCGTCCAGCTCTGGGGGCCCCAGTACAAGAGAGACATCAAGCTGTTGGAGTGAGTCCAGAGGAGGGCCACAAAGATGATCAGAGGGCTGGAGCACCTCTCCTATGAGGACAGGCTGAGAGAGTTGGGGTTGTTCAGCCTGGAGAAGAGAAGGCTCTGGGGAGACCTTTTTGTGGCTTTTCAATACTTAAAGGGGGCTTATAAGAAAGATTGTGGACAAACTTTTTAGTAGGGCCTGTTGCAATAGGACAAAGGGGTAATGGTTTTAAACTAAAAGAGGGTAGATTTAGGCTAGATATAAGGAAGAAATTTTTTACAATGAGGGTGGTGAAACACTGGAACAGATTGCCCAGAGTGGTGGTAGATGTCCCAATCTTGGAAATATTCAAGGTTAGGTTAGATGGGGCTCTGAGCAACCTGATCTAGTTGAAGATGTCCCTGCTTATTGCAGGGAGGTTGAACTAGATGACCTTTAAAGGTCCCTTCCAACCCAAATGATTCTATGATTCTATATTCTTGTCTGACAGCTGAGATACCAGCACTTAAGAATAGAGTATACGAAAGCCAACGCACTACTTAAGAGAGCAGGTTAATAGGACAAACCAGTGCAAGAGCCAGTGTATCCTAGATCATATTGCTGCAAGAAAATTAAGCATGGACATAACTTTCTCAGCTCTAAAGTCATGATCATACGTCCTCTCCTGTAGTTGGATGCATAAACTGACTCTTGCTTACAGAATATAGTCAGAAGTAACAGTGCCTACGTTTTGTTAAATAAAGCGTTCAGGCAGAGTGCAAGAGACAAGGGTGTGGGTTCAGGTGTATTCTTTGTCTGATTAGCTTGAAGATTTTTCTTTCACTTTTGAACATCGGATTCCTGAGTTTCCTGGTTTTGTAGCTTATTTGTTGCATCTTGCTGAAGCTGCTGCTTTGCTTCATTTGGAAATAATTAATCATTAGACCAACATATGGGAGTGACCCTGTTGCATAGTAATTGAAATGTTCATCTGGGAGAAGGATTTTTGCTGACTAATCCCAAAACTACTGAATATTTAAATACTTTATATTGAGTAGTTGACAGGACAGAAACTGTTATACATCACTCTATTCTTCCTAGTGAGTGCTCTCATAACTTTGTCATTAATTTGTGCTCATTTTTTGACTCTTTTTGGCAGGTGAGTCTTTAATCGTTCTTTAATGAAAGATGACACCAATTCAGTGTTCCAAGTGGCTGTATTAACCAATATGCTTCTGGTGAAAAGAGTTACTGTTATGTCTCCTTTAGCCACATTTTATTTTGAGCCTGTTTGCTTAGGCATTTTCTGATAATGGATGTCAGAACAGTATGGAGTGGAATATGGGGATGGGGATGGAGGGGAGGCACTGTTTTGATAGCATGCTGATGTGATGAAACTTACTGACTGCCTCTAAACTACAGGATTCAGGAGTGCTTCCTGGTCCCACGTTCAGATTTGAGTCAACAAACCACCCCTCTACTGCTCCTTGATTTTATGGGAAGAAAATGAGTCATGTAGTATAGCTGCAGCTTTTGAAACAGAAGGATCTCATGAGAATGGGAAACCAGGAATTTTGGTGGACACCTTCACAATTTCTGGCTAGGTAGCAAGGAAACATCGTAACTTACTTCCACCTGACCCAAGTCTGGATACTGTGAAACATTCTTTTCGTTATCTCCATGTTGAACTGTAGTGATTTGCTGGCTTTTATAGAAAGATTAATTCTAGTACAGCATGCTTGACATACTTCATTACCAAAGATGTGTTCTGCAAAGATCAGTTCTCTGTTCTTTGCAGAAGAGAGCCATTTGTTAGAAATTTTCGCATTGCCTATAAACTCCCACTGTGCAACTGTAGTCATGCCATGTTAAACAGAATCATGTTTCACTGTCAGATGCTAGCAAAGCAAACTTGCTTTGCAGACTGAGCTTAGAGGTAGAACTTCTTGCCAGAAACCCCCTAGACTCCTCCTGAGAGTGGTAAGATTTCTGTCTCAATCAACCAAGCAGTAGCATTTGCACACTGTATTCATGCTTTTCTGATTTAAAGTTTGATTAACAGGAAAGAAAAATACATTTTGTTCTCTGCCTCTGGGTTTTCACATAGTGCTCAGATAGGAAAGGGACAGCTATTTCAAATAAACTGAGAGAGATTGTGCACATTGTTGCACATCTTAATGCAAATGCCTGTACAGTCCAGCATTAAAAGTCTAGAAATTGCATGACCATAGGCTTTAATGTGTGCTTATGAAACATACTAAATATCTACATTTAAACATACTAACTGACTCTCTGTAGGATTATCTGATCTATAAGAACTATGAATTGTGTTGAAAACATAAGTGTTTAATCCAGGGACACAAATTTCACAAGGTATGTGGTTACCTGATTTTTCCAGGTTGAATTTATCTGACCTGACTCTAGACTCCATTATATTCTGCAAAGACAACTAGCACCCCTGAGGAATGAGGGATCCATCTGAAGATAAGCATCTGATATAATGGGCACAAATCACCCTCTACAATTACCACTTTCTTTCCATGGTGTATACAAAGGAAACAGCAATGATGAGCTTAGACAAGACACTTGAATTTGACATGGCCAAAGTTAGACCATGTTAGCTCCCAAAATACCTTCAGAAAATAATTAAACAAAGACAACCCTTCTAATTTCAGTCAAACAGTCTGAAAGAGTCTTATTTGCTTTTTTCCTTTTTTTTTTGGGGGGGGTGGGGGGGCAGAGGAGGATAGGAAGGGAGAATAAAATCGGGAAAAAAGTCACAAATTCCTTAAAGGAGAAAAAGGCACCCAGAAACATGAAGTTAGATTCCCAGTTGTCACTGCTTTCTCTATGCCAAACTTGAAACAATAGTTATTTTTGAAGGCAGGATGTAATTTTATCTGAAATACTGGTTTTGTGGCCACGGTCTCTTGTAAAAAGTTTGATTAAATCCTAATGTTACCCACAGAAAGTCTATAGTGCATTCAGAATTTAGTACAGGATAAAACAGGTGCTGATAATCAGTAGTGTCCTGAAGTCAGGAGAAGAACTTGTTGAGATGTTGTCTCTTACACTGTCTTACTGAAGCTAAACCGTGGTATTCTGTGATGAGAACAAAATGAATTGTGGAAGTTAAGACTGAATTTGATGACAAATTCAAGTTTGATTGACAAAAAACTCTTCAGTGGAACTTTGGGATTAAATATTTAAACACAGAAAAGCTAGCTACAAGAAATAAAGTTCTTCTGGTAACATAACATCCTCCATCTGCATACTGTTTGGGTTTTTTTTTTTAATATGTTTTGTTTGCATTACATTCATGTTTGTCATTGCATTTTACCATTTAAATTTTATTAAGTAAGTTTTGAAGGTTTATAAGGTTTTTATAAGTTACAAGTATATAGACCTGAAGGTATAGAAGGTTTATGCTGCAATGATATTGTCAAATACTTGCAGAATATCTTCAGAAAGTGACAACACTGAAACAATCTTTGCTTATCCTTGCTACCTGCTGCACTTCAAACAGTGTTTTATACTGTCATTTAGAAATGATTCAGGATACTTGAATTTTTGCTCCAGATCATCTTTTCCCAAAGTCATGAACCTAGTCTGCTTGGATAATTGAATTTTCTCTGTTAGGTTTGAACAGGAGGACGTAAGGCATAAACCAGTCAAATAATATAATTTATCAGGTGTCACTGTTACTTCTCTCTTATTTAGAGCTGTATTCCTTAGCTACAGGCTAGACTAGAGAATTATTATAAATATATGTGCTTTATTAGATCCTTGCTTTTAAGGCAAATTAATTGAACTCATCTGGGAATGTTGCAGTCTTCAGGAAGAATCAGGCCAATCAAAGTCTCGTTACAGGCTTTTGCAAAGGCAGATTTTTTTCTCCTGTACTCATCAGGGCAGGTGACTTTCCTGTTAACATGTCTCTGAACAGGATTAATTTCTTGTGGAGTTATAAGACTCTTCCAATTTGACCAAAAAGTTTTTAAAAATTACTTAGAAATTACCAAATCATCTTGGTTTAGATCAGAATTGTGTAACTTAATTAGACTTTTTTTTCCTGTTATATGTGCTTGCTAAATATAATGGAATAAGTAAGTGAGCAGTGAAGCAGTGCTAATTTCTCCCATATTGGGTAATTTTACCCATATTGAACAAAGCAAAAGAACTTAAAATAAGAGAATAGTCTTCTGTTTAGAAGGCAGTTCATATCTTCGTCTTCCCTGGTCTTAGAAGTTGATGGTTATTTTGTCCACAAAATCCCTGTGAATGCTTTTACAGTTTTTTCAGTTCTTGTTGTTACTTGTGGAAATTTTTGCTTTGGGAAGCACAGCTGCCTGTTTAAAATTGTACTGGGATTAAGTAGGTAAATTCCCTTTTCTAGCCTCAGTGTGCAGCAGTTTATTAATTGAGTATGACTTCTAAACAACTGAATTAATAAGCCTGTTGGTAAACTGCAAGCAGAATTCATACATTCTGGTCATTCACAGGGCTTTAAGTCAGTCATAGGCTTTCTGAGAATGATTTAATTTAAAAGATTTGAATGAAGAACCTGTCATAACGGTTAGATCTGGATTCAATTCACAGCTGTTTTGTCTGTCTTGGGAAAACTATTTATTAGTTCACTGATGATGCTATGACTGATCATTCTTTTTGTGGATTTCACAACTATTTCTGTAGATAGGCTTTAAATAAGGAGAGCTTAGGTGGTAGTTTAGCAGCTAGACTTTTGGTGTTACCAAGCCAAGGACATTGGCCCTTGCATTCTGTTTTAGCCAGGTATTTTCATCCTGGGGGCAATAAGCTGAGAAATACAGGAGGCTTGATATTTTCTGTGGGCTGCCACAATCTGGTTTCTGTTCTTGGAGGTGGATGTGGAACAATCGGAAAGTGACCCAAACCACAAACAGAGGTGGCAAGCAAGAAAACCAGTTTAATGAGAAAAGCAGGAGTTTTCATGGTTTCATGTTACTTGATCTGAAAGATTACAATGTTTTTATATTTATATCTTCTCCTATCGAATTTGATGTAAACTGTGATACAGATAGGACTTGGTTCTGTATAGCCACTTACTTTCTGAAGAAGTTTTTCGTGAAGAAATTCTACAGCATAATACAATAATAAAAGTGTTGCATTACTCCCCCCCTGCCTTTGCCCCCCACCACCACCTCAGTTAATAAACACAACTTCTTAGCTGCAGGACTCAATGATTCTTATTCTCCATCCATTTTCCATAGCTTAACAAGTTACTATACATCAATGGACCAAAGAAAGAAAGAAAGAAAGGGGTGGTTGGACTTCCCATTTGCAACAGAGTCTTTGCATGGACAGTTACAAGAGCTCTGCAGACATGTAATAATTAGACCATGAGTCTTCTTTTTTATATATATATTTATATATGTGTGTGTTTGTATTTATAATACATGCATACGTACAAGTACGTATTTGTGTATGTATATGTGCACGTGATTTATTGGATTGTCCTCATGCTGGTATGCTAGGCAAATTCACCCTGAAGATTCATACTCCGTATTGGCTTTTCAAAGTAGCATGTGAAAATATCAATATTCTAATACTAAAAACTTGTTAGGGGGGTGCCTTTATTAAATATTAGCTATATAGGATGTTGACCAACTTTTATTTAAAAGATCTAAGTTGTGGTTTTATGCAGTGCAAATGCCTCAGAAGAACAGGGTCCTGAAATGGAAGGGTTTTGTTAGACAATGCTGTCTCATTACTTTAATTTTCAACTATGTCTTCTTTTCTCTTAGATTTCTTCTCTAGTATCTATCTATTTTATATTGTATCTGCTGCTATGTTTATATCAAATCATTTTTTCAGGTCACGCTTTTTTTTGCATTGTCCATGAAGGAGATACTTACAGGTTTTGTAGAAATGCAGAGGCTGCATTGATGGGATACTTATACAGAGTGAGTTTTCTGTCAGTGCCAAAGGTGCTCTTTAGAGTTTTGTGTTCGGAGTGGTAGCCATTCTGTGCCTTGTCATCTTCTGAAAGAAATAATCTTTCTTATTCTTTTCCTTAATGTATCTGAAAGAGAGGATCACCTGCTTGGTTTCTCTCCCCACATCTTCAGAGGCCTAACCTCTTACAATACTCAAGGAAGATCGTTAGAATAATCTGTAAAACAGTTTTATAATCCACTGTTCAGTGTTCTCCTTTCACAAAAGTTGCAAATAACTTCTGAATACAACCAGCAAAGGAGATTTTAGGTATGGAAAGTATGAATGTGCAAGAATTATAGGAAAATAGTAATGTCTTGAATAACCAGTCAAACCTCCTTCTTAATAGAGGAAATGGATCATGTTTACTTTTCATAAGAGTCCAGGAAAAAGTAAAGCAGGGGTTGAGACTTAACTATTTCTGCTTTCTTTTTCATTGTACTTAAATATCACTGAATTGTATAGGTTGGAAGGGACCTCTTGAGATCATCTAGTCCAATCCCCTTGCTCGATCAGGGTCACCTAGTACTGGTTGCCCAGGACCTTGTAAAGTTGAGTTTTGAATATCTCCACAGATGGAGACTACACAACCTCTAGGGGCAACCTGTTCCAGTATTTGACCACACACAGTAAAAAGGTGGGGTTTTTGTGTTTAGGTGGAATTTTGTGTGTTTTAATTTGTGCCCATTGCCTCTTGTCCTGTTGGTGGGTACTACTGATAAGAGCCTGGATCCCTCTTATTTATTCCCCCCATCAGGTATTTATACACATTGATCCCCCTGAGCCTTCCCTTCCCTTCTCCAGGCTGAACAGTCCCAGGTCTCTCAACCTTTTCTCATCTGAAAGATGCTCCAGGCCCTTAATCATGCTTTGGCCGTGCCCTGTATTTACTTCAGTAAGTCCATATTTTTGGCCCAGCACTCCAGCCGGGATCTCACTGGTGCTGAGCAGAGGGGAAGGATCACCTCCCTTCACCTACTGGCAAGGTTCTTCCCAATGCAGCCCAGGAAGCTGTTGGCCTTCTTTACCACAGGGGCACATTGCTGGCTCACAGTCAGCTTGCTGTCCACCAGGACCCCAAGATCCTTCTCTGCAGAGCTGCTTTCTAGATGGTTGGCCTGAAACTACTGTTGCATGGGGTTGTTCCCTCCTAGATGCAAGACTGCATTTCTCCTTGTTGAACTCCATGAAGTTCCTCTCTGCCTAGTCGAAGCGTGACAAAACCCTCTGATGTATCAGCCACTCTTCCCAGTTTTGTATCATCAGCAAACTTTTCCAGGTCATTAATGATGGTGTTAAACAGGACTGGACCCAGTACTGACCCCTGGCATACATCACTAGTGACTTTCCTGCAGCTGGACTTTGTGATACCCCCTTGGGCCCAGTTGATCAGCCAGTTTTCAATCCATCGCACTGTCCACTTAATTAGCCCATACTTTGTTGGCTTGTCTGTCAGGAAGTTAATGTGAGACAGTGTCAAAACCCTTACCAGAGTTGAGAGAAGTAACATCCACTGTTCTCACCTCATCCATGAAACTAGTCACCTTATTGTAGAAGGCTATGAGGTTGTTCAGGGAATGTATAGTACTGTATTTCCAGAATGTAAACTGATCTTGTTATTTTTAATGTCATTAGTGTCCTAGTGTTAATTTTTTAATGTGCAGTTTCCGTCTGAAGAGAAAATTATAAAAGCCCCTCTGAATGCTGTATGAATTACTGTAAAACTGTGAAAAGACTGCTCCTTGTAATAAATTTTTTAATGCTTTGGAAAGAAGAAAACACAGGGGAACACTTGCTGCAGACCAAACTCCACACTGAAAAGATTCTTTAGAATATTCTTCTGTTTCAGAGCTGAAGTAGCTCAGAGCTTTCCCTTAGAAGGTTCCCCTCCCCACTCCCCAATTTAAATTGCAAGAAATCTAATATCATAATGGCAAATAAGGTCATACATTTTCCTTAGGACTGAAAAAGATATACCTATCCTGCAAAAATGTCTTCAGAACATCCTAGTATTGGTATGAAGTGATGCATACCGAAGAAAATGACTGGCAATCTGGTCCAATTAATGCTTTTTCCATTGTTTGCATCGCTGCTAATTTAATAATTAAAAATCCTTAATTTGAAATTCTGGTATAAAAAATACTGGTATTTTGGTCTCACTGCTCACTATGTACATAACCTGGGCATTGCCATGACCAAAGTGATACAAAATTGCAAAAAAAGGCTCTTACAGAGCTGGAAAGTGGACCTGTACTCATAATTCCCATACTCTTTCTCTGTACTTGCTCCCTTTTTGGATTTGAACATATGTCATGTTTCTTGAAATGGTGCTTTTAATATCTGTGTAATAGAATCTGGCTCAGCAGGAGAGAAATAGTTACCCTTTGTAATCACTGAAAGGTTTTACCAGTGTTTAGTCATTTTTATATTGCCGTTCTGCTGTTTTCTTACTAATTTCAACAGTTTCTTATTACAAGTATCTCTGTGTCTCTGCGTCATCATTCCCATATTGCCAGATGTTATCAAGCGTTGAATAAAAATATGCAAAGCCTCATCTACATCGGGATGATTATGAATGTACTTCTCAGGGCAGACCTTAAGCAGTATTACTAATGCCATAACCACGGGTAGAAATAGGGCGTAATTGTTTCAGTACTGGACACCGCCAATGAGGGGCTCCTCCATTCTGGCGATCCAGCGTACTGGTCCGGCTCAGTGCAGGGCTCCTTAGGCAGTCTCTGGACAGTATTACTGGCAGCTGTTTTCAGTACATGATTCTGTACATCTTCTGTTTCTTTAGCTCCACTTGATACTCCCACAGTGCCTGTGCTTGTTGGTAGGGCATAAAACAATTTCTTAAGGATAAAAGTTTGTGCTGTAGTTTAAGCTGCAAACAATCTCCTGCGTTTCTCCACTGTTGATGATAGAATTCATCTGTACTTACATTAGCAATACTGAAGCTCTAGCGTAGGCAGGCAGCCACATCCTCTGCTGTTTTAAGTACCATTCACGGGACCTTCTCTCGTCACAATTACTTAAATAAGTGCTTGTTATAAAAGCAGCAGTTAGTGGTCCATCGATCATAGAGTTTTCTGGTGATGCTAGCACTGGGGAAGGTGAACGGCTTTGGCACCAGTAGGAAATCCCAGTGGTGTTGCTAGAGATGCTTAGTAGTGATACTTAGAGGTAATGCTACAGCTCGAGTGAGTTTAGTGTTCTGCTGAGTACAGTTGAGGGAGTCTTTTTCCATGCAGGACCAAAACTGAAAGTGACAAAGATAGTCAAATTGACTGCAGATTATTAGAACTTCACTCAGGGCTACATCCAAGCATATTGGTTGTACACTGTGAACAAGATTCTGTGTGTTCCCCTTTCACTGATAAACAGTGGATTTCAGTCTCCATCGCTGTTTAATCTAATGCCTTTTCTCAGTACTACACTCACTTAGAAAAGATGTTTTCTACTTGCCAGATGGTTATTTTAAGAAGGAAGTATTCTATCACATGTGTCTCCAAAAGGCTGATTTTCATAGTTTATATGTGGCTTAGAACACTTCAACACAGTGGAAAATAAACTGGATTTTAAAGTGGCAAAACACTGGTCTTCACAAAAGGGCAGTCTTACTAGCCTTTGTGGAATTATTGCTGTACACTATCTAAAGTCTGACTATGGCTAGGATAAGTACAGTGCATTGCTAAGACACTCATGAGCTTCTGGTCACAGGCAGCTCAGTCTTGTCTTCTGTGCCACCTTCTTCCTCTAAAACAGAGGCAATAATACCTATGCAATGTATTTGGAGCTTTTCTAATGATAATTCCTGTGTAAGAGAGAGATAATTTTTATCATCCTCAAGTGGAGTAAATTGACTTTAGTTCAGTCAATGCATCTGTAAAACTTTAACTGAAGAGTTGGATCCAAGTCTTCACTGTAGTTCTGTGCAAGTGATTATGAAATCTCCATTGTGAAAGAGCTTCTTAAGATGAAAGTAGGGTTTGGGTTGTCCCTCCCGGTCATATTACTATTAGAAGCCTAGGAGGAAATTTGAAGAGGAAAAGGTTATTTTGGGGTGAGATGCTGTTTTAATTCAGTATTGTTTTTTTCAATCCTTATGTTATTAGGATTGTCAGGGGATTTCTTGCGTTCTGGACGATATTCTGCTCATACCATCAATGGTGCCTGGTCACCCTGGTCTCCATGGTCTCAGTGCAGTCGTGACTGCAGTAGAGGTATACGGAATCGCAAACGGGTCTGCAGCAATCCTGAGCCCAAGTACGGGGGACTTCCTTGCCTTGGCCCATCTCTAGAGTACCAGGAATGCAACATTTTGCCTTGTCCAGGTAAGAGTCAAATGAAATAAGTATGTGAAAATAAAATAACTCATCTTCAAGGCTATATCTTGCAATCGTTGGTTTGGTTTGGGTTTTTTAGTTGATGGGTTTGGGTTTTGTTTTGTTTTTTGAATAATCTACAGCTCAAATTTACCTCTATAATATAAGTGGATTTGGGTAAGATTCCCATGTGATGTCAATCAGTTTATCATCAACAGTATTAACAGCTATGTCTTTTTTCACTTGTGAGACTTTGACTGTAAAAATGTAATTTTAATGAGTAAATAGAAGAGAAAAAAGATGTGAGAAGTCTGGCTTAGTCTTTATTTAAACTCAAAATATCATTTTCATCACAGTAGTTGCTGGCATTAAATCTATGCTAGCTTTTGCATGTGGAGCCTCCAGCAAATAAGGTTCAGGACTGATCACCAAACTAGATGGTTACTCAAGTAGGCCATAAAGATTGTTCTTGGAATCTTGAGCTTCTCCTTCATTGAAAGTTGTTTTATGTTTCTATAAAAAGGATTACAAGTAGAATACATATTTTCAAGAAACTACTTTGGGTTATAAATCATTGTTGTAGCTTAGACATTTGAGGGAAAAAAAATCTTGGTTTCAGTCACCTTGCACCATTCATAAAACAGACATCAAAATTCAAAGGCTTTTGAGCTTTGCAGATGCTTTGTGGAAAAAGAAAGGGGAAGGATATAGGAGATACATGAAGAAAAGAATGCAATTGGAATAGGAGGAAAGAATTCAAGGTAAGAAATGACAGAGAGAAAGAAGGATAATGACTGAGAGACTCAGTTCTTTCCAGTATCAACAAATAAATTTAGAAATAAGCTTTCATACATCTTTAATTGTATTAATTATGTATAACAGTGATGCATATTTTATTATTGAAAATTTGGAGCTTTTGGCATTTATTCAAATGTGGACATGAAGATTACCAACCAGTGAAACACATAGTTTTGCAGACATAAGTTTGATGTAGAGGCCCTTGTTTATGAGATAGCCAATACGCAAAACTTAAATACATGAAGTTGTAAGGCAGAACTTGAAATTGTGCTTTATATAAAAATTATTCCCTCTTCTGCTGTCTCTGAATTTGAAAATATTTCTAAAGATCAGTTGGTATAAAGTGTGGCGGGCCTTTCTGAAGCAAGAAGGGGTATCTTAATATATCTAATAACTTTCTTCAGAGACAAGTTTCATTTTTGCTTTTAGTGCAAAGCAAATTTCAATAAAGATGTAGAGCTTAAATGAAGTATTTAGATGTATGATAGCCTGTGAGGAATCACAAAGTTCCTCAGCTGCAGAACTACTGTTTGCCAGTAATTAAGAAGAAATGTAAAGGGCTAAGGCAGATCTCAGATAAATCTGAAGGGAAAACATTGCAAGCAGTAGATGTAATTGATTTTTTTTTTTTTCTTTAAGACATGGGAGAGTGAAAAATGATTGCAGAATAAGGTTCATCCATAAATTAGACCTGATTATAAATTTGTAGAAAAGGAATAAATTTTTATTAGAGATGCATACTGATTAAATTGAATTCTCTCCATTTTTAATGAAAGTCACAAAAAGTTAAATTGGTGGGTAAACATGAACATCTATTAGGTTGACATTCATGAGACCTCATCAAGAAAGGGGAGACATGAACAATGAATGGGTGAAGAGCTTTTGCTCCCTGCCCACACGTGCAAACCTGGCAAACCCCAGAGTTTTGGGTCACAGAGGAGAGCAGCCAGGAGGAGAAACCATGGCTGGAACAATTTTCAGCCTTTTTGTTAACCACTGTGCTAGGGACTGTATTTCATTTCCTGGGTGCTTATATTTACTACAGCTATATAAAGTCATTCTTACCCTAGCTATCTAAGTGAGTTTCTAAAATGTCTGTGTTGGGCGTTGATCACACAGTTCTTGCAGATGTTTATGAGAAGGGTTGGTGTAGTCGCAGATCTCATTGTGGTATGTGTACCCTCCTCACATGGACTGGGCTGTAGATAGAGTTGCAGGGACTGAGTAGGAGTAAACACGTCAGGTCCTTCTTGCCAGTGTGGAGCATTGAGGAGAAAACTCTATGCAAGGACTGTGCATAGTTCATTCTTGCCCATGTAAATTAGCAAGGTGCAGACAGAAAGGCTAAGGAATGTGAGGAGATTTTGTTCTGACCTTGACCCAAAAGTAATGGCCATAGTACTAGAAACAAAAATGCAACAAAGAATAATTTGATGCTTTCTAAGATTTACCTGAGCTCCTTCGGGATAAGGACAGCTTCACCTGCTCCCTGCTGGCATGGACCCATTTAGTTACAGTCCAGTCCAGTCATTAGCCTTTCAGAAATATTGGTGTTAGTAGGAAGGAGCGAGATGGCAGCCACAAAGAAGCCTTCCTGCAAGTGCAGGCTCAGGATCTTTGCTCCCTGTTCTGCTTATTGCAGACAGGATCAACCCCTTATGATGTAAACTGCTGAAAAGATGAGTGACAAATATACTGAGCAGTGCTTAAGTCATGCTGAACGTCAGTAGGACTTTGTGCTTCTAAATCAGTTAATCTGAGCTGTGTCATCCTTGGAAGGTACTAAGTGCTCTGAAGGACTGACACAATGAAAAAGCCCATGGAGCAATCACTGAGTGTACAAGGCTCTTTTGTCTGGTTAAGTGTCTTGCAGCATCATTTTAAATATACTTATTAATATATTAATAGCCAGTAATGGTTAAATGTGCTGCAGGATCCCAGAACTTAAAAAACAAATACTGAAGCCATCTAAAACCTGCCTTCAGCAGCTACTATTAAATCTTTCTTGAGCCTACAAGGGAGAGAGAAACAGGGAAATTTTTCCCACAGCTTGTAGCAAAGTAAATGGTCTACTGACATGCAGATTGATAGCAGTCACTGGGCAGATTACTTTTCGTTCATAGTATTTGAAGGCTGAATATGTAATAGTAAATTGAACAGTGCCAGAAAATTGCCAGAAATTATACCCAGGCCCGGGAATATGATTTGTCTGTGTTGTACAAGTTTTAGAATGATCCCTCATACAATTTTGCTTTCAACTAACTAGCACTCTCCCAAATAACCTGCAGAAATATTTTGGGAGTCAGTGTAGGGTAAGGCCTGTTCCCAGTACTCAGTTTCCATGTGCCAAACTGCTTTGAGGGACAGAAGAATTTGCACTATTGTCTTGCACTAGCAAATTATGCTTTGGCCCTGTGCCTCAGCCCCTTTTTTATGGCTCAGAGATGTGGTGAATAGAGTTGAGCTGGCAAGCACTGAACAACCTCAATATCTATGGAAAGGATCTGTGAATACTCAGTGACATTTCTGTTTTCTTTGAGTTACTAATATGTGGTCAATATGAAAAGAAAGGAGTCTATAATCAGATATATCAGGGTTTTTTTATCCTTGGGGGCTTGCGAGATAATTACATTATGAGGAAAAATAGATGATGAAGAGAAGCATTGTTTGAATGGTAAATTCTGCCAATTTACAAAAATTACAGGAATTTACTAACTAAAAGATTTGTTTGCCTGAAAAATAATAATAACCAAACGTAAGGTATTCATGAGCGCCATTGAGTAACATGAGCTACAGGAGTCCCTGTTCCCTCTTCTCCTCAGAGCATAGTGGTGGATCAGAGGGAAAGGACAGTTCCTATCTCTCAGATTTGAAATTCTGATACTTCATGACAAAATTTTGGGGTTTTACTGGCTTCAAATTTTTAGTATAGTAGTTTTAGTTTGGTGTAGTTATGACACTTTGGCTGAGAACTGAGTAAATTCATGTATCACTAAATGTGCTAATAACAATAAAGAGTTTCAGATGATACACAAAACTCTCGGAAAGACTGTTTAAGTTATTTATGCATCCCCTAAAGCCAGTTATTGCTTGTTGGTTTTTTCTTCATTATTGCTTTTATTTTTTTTCTCCTATTTTTTTTCTCCTTGCAGTCATACTTGGCCTCAAGGAAACAGGAATATATTTAGAGGAACAGACAAAATTTATCCTGCAGTAACTTCCTAAATCAGGGGGAAAAAATTACTCCGATCCAATAAAGCTTGTCCCTGAGGCTGCTGAAGCCCATCTCTCCACATGCATTGATCTCTCTAGGCTGCTTCTGTAGCCAGTGAGGAGGAGGCTGAACTGCCCTTTGAAGCAACTGTTGCTTTTCTAATTTAAGTCTCAGTTACAGACTTAAACCCAGGTTGATCCTTGGATTTTGTTGTTGTACTTTCCTCAGAAGTATTCAGTTGCCTTCTATGTTTCTGCACTGCACTATGCTGACTGTTTGTTTCATCCAGTATTGCTTTTATGAATAAAAGGTATCTGTAGCATCACAGAAACAAGACTTTGCCTTTGCAAACAATGATGTAAAAATTGTTCTTTCCCACACTGAAACATACAGCAATATCCCACAGGATTAGGAAAAAGCAGTAGGCTAAGTGATGTGGGATGGGATGATCCCCAGGTGTCTGGAAGGGAGCAGTACTCTGTTGGGTCTGTAGGCTGCCCAACACCCAGTGTCTCCAGATTTAACTTTTATTCAGCCACTGGGAAGCACACTATCTGCATTTCTGTGGGTGGAAAGGACTAGTGCCCCTCTATTTATACTCCTTCATGCATATAGAAAAGCCTGACCTCTCAGCATTTTTTATTCTCTTTTGCTACACTTTTGACAAGATGAACATGACAAGTTATAAACGGAAAGGCATACACCAAAAAAGATTTTTTTTTTCCTTTGGTTGTTTACATTTGAAATGAGACCAGACAGTATATGGAAGAGCCTGCAATCCTGTCTGTGTTCTCATGAAAGCAGGTGAGGTCAGTGTGTCTGCCTACACTTCCTTCCACTTCCTTGTAACCCCCAAAGTGCATAGCAGGGTATCCAGTTTACTTAATTGTCTCTTGGAAATTCTCCAGTAGTGTGGATGTTTTGTCATGTCCCCAGGAGATCCCATTTCTGTTTCTCCCTAGTACATCCTCTTCCCTATGTTTTGGTTTTGGTTTTTTTCATTATAGTGAAGAAATATTTATTAACCACAGCAACAGCCAGTAGGCAAAAAGTTGTTTGCTTTACAATAAAGGAAAGAGCACTGTTTGAGAGTACCCTGCTAGCTGAAGGGTGCCTTCTTCCAAAAGGGACCAACCTCAGTAATTGTCAGAGAACGTAAAGACTCTTTGTATCTTTCATTGTGGAACTGCTTTAATGACTTTCTTTTGTCCAACAGCTATGTAAAGAAACTGTAGTGACTGGAACTTTCCTTGCAGCTGTGTATTTTTCCTCCTATAAGAAGCAGAAATAACATTAAGGACTCCATGACAAAAGGAAAAAAGAAAAAAAAAAACAGATGGTGCTGTGTTGCTAAGCAACTTTAAAGAAAGATGAAAGAAACCACAGAGCCCTATTTAGGTCTTGTAAAAACTCAAGCAGTAAATACCCACTCCTTTGATCTTATTTAGCCGTGATGCTTTATGATCCTATGTTGCTGAGAAGGAAAAGTTCTGGGGACAAATAAAAGAGGTAGTTATGATAGTCCTTGAAAGAGATTTAGGATGGCAGCCTGTCAGTAAATAGTCGCTAAGAAAAACAGTTAAAATTACACTGTCCAGCTCAACCGTGATCAAATCTAACGTTGTCTACTATATTATGGCTGTCCCCGTCTTCCCCAGACCCACTTCTCCCTTTACATTTAAAGTCTTCCAGTACAGCCATGACCACTGCAGTTGTGGAACATGGTGACATTCCTGGATGTCACATTGGTCTCTGTGTTCTTGGCCACTTATAGATAGATGGCAGATGGCTGTTTCAAATGCATGAGCATTTGTAATTCTCACCCTGATCCATTGAAAAATAAGTAGAAAGTGTTGGGGATCACTGTCTCCAGTACAGTGAACAAGCCACAGGTAACGTTTGCAGACAATTTATCTTCTGTCTAGGCAATCTCAGGCTGTCATTCTGTTTCATGGAGGTCTATACACTGCAGCAGAAATGCCCTGATTATTCATTTGAGCTAGTCAAGGATCATTTTAAATAAAAAAAAAAAAAAAAAAAAAAAAAAGAGGAAAAAAGGGAGTATCTGGAAAGGTAAAGGCTTAATATCGCATGAAATGAATAGCTTAGGCAACAGCTTCTGCTTTCATTTGACATAATTTAAAAAAAAAAAAAAAAAAGACCCAAGTTCTGAATAAAAGATACCATGTCTTGAAATTGTCATAAAATTGCACAGTATATTTCACCTGCACTGAAGACAGATAACCTGTGGCTTTCTTAGATATGAGCTTGCATAATACTACATTAACAGACTTAACTCAAGAAAAAGACGTATTTGTTTTCCAGTGACGATTTGAATAAGAGAACAAGTCAAGCACTCTACAGAGATGCAGTATTTATTTATGATAGGTGGTATAAAACTCTCTCATACATCTGTACAACCAGATGATTTCCCTGATAAATATATACTGGAAAAAATGTAGCAATCATTGAATTCCTTAATAATGGAAATAATTTATTTAAATGACATACTTGGGATATAGCACCAGATTCCACAAATCCTGTCTGTCCAATCAGGCTATTCAGAGGCCAGATACATTACTTGCAAAAGTTTTCACAACTATTGTTCTTAGCAAGGAGGTGCCAATTCCATGCTTTCTTGATTTATAAGATAATGTTGCAAACACTACAGAGAATAAAATGTTATATATTCAACAACTTCACTTACAGGATTAGTTAATACCCTTAGGTGTGCACTCGTGAATTACCTGTTTGATTAGCAGTTGAGAACCTGAGGGTATGCTGTATCTGAAATTACATTAAAAAATGCACATATAGGTTTTAATATCAAAATAAACACATTCTCCTAGCTCATTTTCTCACTGTTGCAGCCTTTGCGTAGAAATCATTCTACTCGACTTACAGAGTAGATTTGTGATATACCAAAATGAGTATTTTCTTTTCATGTCCTACATCTCCATGTAAGAGAAGACTTAAATGCAAATACTGGACAGATATTTTCATTCTAAGGGTTGGGGTTTTTTCAGATTTGAAACCTTTTTTTTTTTTTTTTGTTTGGTAAGAGATGTTATGGAATAGCATTTCAATAAACCAGTGGAAACTGCTTTACTCCTTGAAAGGCTGTTTGATTAATTGAACAGAAAGGATCAAAAGCAGTCATTGTGAAATGCTGGATGAATGTTTTGGAGACTTCAATGACAATCATTTTTTCAACAAACCATGAAGTAAAGCCTTACAAGGAATGTCTTAAATGAGCGCACGGTAAAAATTGTATACAGAAAATGTGAACTTACCTAGTATTTTTAAAAGTAGGCAATAATGAGTTTCTGTCTTGTGTGGTAAAATGCCCAATGCTGCTGTGAATGATGGGAGGAAAAAAAGGTGAAACTTCTGTTCAGTTTAGGGCCCTGTCGTAAAACAAAACTTTACTGGCACATTGTCTTTATTATACTTAGGGTCTCATCTATTAGCGTCAGTTGAACTAAAGACTATTTTTTTTAATCAGTTGCAGACATGGCAAATCATTTCCTTACTTAAGTATTAAGAAAGCAAGTGATAACACTTTAAAGAGAGGTTTGAAAAGAAATTTGGTTTTGTAGGATATAAAAATTTTGAAAGTTTAGGGGTTTTGTTGGATTTTTCCCCAAAAAAAAAATTGAAAGAGAGATGAACAAAATACAGAGATTCTTTGCAGAGGAAGTGCTATCCCTGGGAGAAGTACATCTGACTGTCATGTGGCCGCAGATAGGAAGCCTTTGGCAGATGGTCTGCAATATGGCCATAAATGCCAGAAATACATCCTGGAGCAGTAGCTTTAAGAACAGAGGCTGCAAAGGAGCCAGCGCAGGGCAGGCAATGAGGTGATCTTTCATTAGAAGCCGGTCTAGTGGCCACGTGTCGAAAGCCATCTGACAAATGGGGCTCCCGTGAAATCCAGCCTACGTTTCAGAGGAACCTTGTGAAAATTCAGGCTAGAGAACAGTTTGATGTACTTGAATTAGTAAATAGAAATGAGGAGGGGAAAAATTATTCTTCAACAACCTGTGTTTGAAACGTTAAGTGGCAACTTCTTTTTGTCATTCGTCTGTGGCTTTTTTGAACTACTGCTGTTGTTCTGCTGCTGGCATCTGTGCTAGAGCTGCATTAAGTTTGTAACATTATATTGGCCCATCAAACCCTACAACTGTGTTAGATCAATTGAAATAGGTTGTAGGGTTAAAGCAATCTCACCTGGGTTGCGAAACAAAATCTAAATTCTTCCATCTCTCTGTTGATATTATTGGGCTAAGTTTTATTTTATTAATAAAAAATTACTTTGAGCTTATAATACTGCTGCTAAACAAGCTTTGGTATTTAATTTCTTCAGAAGTGAGAAAAGAAAAGAAAAAGAAAAGAATTTTTGCCTTAAAGATCTTATGGTACCCACTGAAGATGTCTTATATGGATGAGTAACTTTGTTAGGTCTCCCAGTGTACCAGGGGCTTTTAAAATATGTAAATTAAATTTATTTGTGGTAAGATTAAATTCGTGGGCCTATGTTCAGTGACACCTAAAAATGTCCAATACCTTCAGTAGGCTATGAATTATATCCACAGAATATGAGAAAGATGGGTTGAATTATGTCATGTCACTCATTAACTTGGAACAATATGCTATTTTGTGTCTTTTCAGTGGATGGAGGCTGGTCTTGTTGGTCATCTTGGTCAAAGTGCTCGGCAACTTGTGGAGGAGGGCATTACATGAGAACCCGCTCGTGCACAAACCCAGCCCCAGCATATGGAGGAGATATCTGCCTTGGACTACACACTGAAGAAGCACTCTGCAACACACAGCCGTGTCCAGGTATGGCAGATCTTCCCACGCAGCTTTGTTGTTTACGTGCCACAGAATAAGGCCTTCACAGTTAGGCAAGAGAATGCTCCTTGATCTATTATTTAGGAGCAAATAATTTCTGTCCTTTATTAAGTGCACAATCAGCTCTTATGTGCTACAATCACAGTAAATCAAGTAATAGCAGGATACAGCCTGCAGGACACCACCTCCTCCCTCCCCTTTTAAAAATTAAAATTGTAGTAACCAGGTTCCAAGTCTGGATAAACTAAAATTGTATAATATTTAAAGTGGATCATGCAAATGGCCTGGGATACTTTTAATAACAATATCCCAAAGAAGTGCATTTGTTATAACACTAAACATTTACAGCAAGCGAATGGCTGAGGTTAACATTCAACATGTGTTGTCACAAGGTCCTTCAAGTAGATAATGTTTGCCCTGTTTTCATATAAAACACAGAGCAAACCTTAATGCTCTTCATAAAATACCTTCTTCAACTTGGGATGTTAAGGAGTAGAGACTTCATCTTTTTTAAATGACTGTGGAGTACTTAGTAAATGAAATGTCTCAGCACTCCTGCTAGTTGTATGATATTATGGATTATGACTTTTTCTGTAACTTTGAGTCTGTCTTTTGACCCATATTCAAGGAAACTCATTTTTTAAACGGAATTTAATTGAGAAGTAGAGATTAAAACCATATAAAACCAGATAAAATCATTAGTGAAAAGCCAGTGGGAAACTTTGTTTTCATTAATTGCTGATTAATGGATTACAGGCAACAGCAAAAGGAAACAAGCAGCTCTGATGCCACATTGTATTGCTTGCTTCACAGAGGTCCTAGACCACATAGCAAAAGTTTGCTCCCCATATGATGAGGATGTGCACGTGAAGGCACAAGCCCCATGAGTTTGAATTTATGGATCCTATTACCTGTGCTGAACTACAATTTAAGTTAATTTCCTTTTCTAGGCACTGCATGTCTTGCAGCAGAATAGAAGTACCTACTTTGTCAAAATTAAAGCAGATGCAACACTCTGTATTGTGTTTAAAAAAAAACCCCAAACATAGAAATCAGTTGATGATTTGATTTTTCAAGACAAACAGTGTACATTTGTATGTAGCAGTTACATAGCTGCCTTGGGATCCTTAATGCATCTTTAAAAGGTCAGAACTGGAGTGTTCGTTGTGCTAGTATTGCAGCTATTTCTCTTGTTGTGCATTTATTTTTCTACCGACATTTCTCTAGAAATGAGAGTTTGCAAACATTTATAAATAATCTTTTTGTCTTATTTTGACCTGCTTGTTACTCAAATTTTGGAGTAGATAGGGGGTGCAGGAGGAGGAGGTTGGTTTCATTTTGGTTCAAGAAAGTGAAAACCTTTATAAGGCAATAAAATTTCAGAGGGTGAAGTGTATTTCTCACATTACGTGATGTTTTATTAATATTTCAATCTCACTGAAAATTTGCCATAGGTTTTTGAAACAGCACATCGTCAACTAGCTGTGAGAATGGCCCTTGCCTCATGCTTACAATGTAGATTTCAAAACTTTTTTTTACTGCTCGTATTTCACATTGGTATGGGACAAAAATAATTGCAGTGCTACACGTGTCAAGTTTGGACAGACTCCTGCATCCCTGCAGAGCCATTTTCTTGTAATGAGGATCATGTGGCCAGTGGTTCTTCCTTGTGCCGATCTGGAAGTACCATTGGTGACATTCACTGCTTGAGTGACGTGTTTAATTTAGCAAGGGAATAGTAGTGATACTTGGAATCTAAGAACAACTAACACAGAAATGCATATGCAAAAGTGGAAATTAATTATAACTTTTCTTAAGTTGTGAAAAGAGCAGATTTCTTGGCATTTGAAATAGTACCTTTTTTTGACCAAACAAAACTAGCAGAAAACTAAAATTTCTGGAATCCTGATACTAAGGATTTCTTGAGGATATGGAGAGTTAATGGCAATTTCAACTGCAACTATGCAAGTATGCACTTAAAAGAGAGTAACAGACTTGTGTCTGCAAAATACATCAGTTTTTCTCATCTTTCATTTTAAAAGATATATCGCTGTGTTTGTGTTTTTTCTTTTAATTTAACCAAATGCAATGACATTAATATGAATGGAAGCGCTGCACTATTGATCAGTAGTGTTTTATAGGCTGCTTATCAGTAAGTGTAATTGGTCACAACAACATTGGTAATGTACTGAATAAAACAATATTTTGCACCTAAAGTATTTACTGCTGCTATACGAAGGGAAAATATATTCTGTCTTTGAACTGCTAACTCACACATGCAACTAATAGATAAAGCAGTTGAGCATTTAGAAATGATGGTATAGTTCTGCAGGAAAGAAATTTATAATCTTACAGACTGGTGGCCAGATCTTTCTGAAGTGCCTTCTTCACCAAGGCATCTTTCAGGAACTGCTTGGAACCTGGCTTCAAAATCCAAGCAAGACTCTGTAGGAAGAAGACATAACAGCTAAGTAAGCCTTGCCGTGTTAGAGGTGAAAAGCAGTTCCAGATTAAACACCTCTCCAGTCCACGCTCTCTTCCATTCTCATGATTTTTGCAAAGAACTGAGGAGCAAGTTGAGAGGAGCCTGCCTGAGGTGCAGGATAGCCTCAGATACTTTGAAGATAAGAAAGCAAAGGGCTGGGCCAGGCTAACTGAGTCTGTAGAAGTGCATGCAAAAGCTATGGGTTCAGCATCTCTGTGCTGGCAGAGACAGTGGCTCCCCAAAGGGCAGGTCTGCTGATTTGAAATGGTACATCTGTCAGTCTTGGGTGCCTTACTTCTGTGTGACTCTCTGGGTTCCCGACAGTGGCACTCCTCAAAACACAGGTTTGGTACCAGCATCCACCATTGCAGGGATGTCCATCCTTCTCCACTTGCACTGATGTCCCCTCTCTCCTCTTCTATGATTCTGTGTGCCTGAGCTGCACCATGGGACTCAAGATGGGAGGGAGGTGACCTGTGTTGCATATGGGGGAAGGTCCCAATGCACACAGTGTCTTTTATAGGACCCCTAAAGGGCAGGCTGAAACAGCAGCCTTGCCCAGTCACCACTATGTGACCTAGCATGATCTACGCATACTCGGAGGTTCCTATTTTATCACAGGGTGTAGCCCCTTCAGCAAGGAACCTGGTGGGCCAAAGGCACATTGGACGAGACAGGGCTTCAGAGTTCACCAGCCAACAAGCTGCATTTAGGATGCCCACGAACATTTTGGCAGCTGCTGCATATATCCTAATTATACCACACGTGGACACGAGTGTTGGCTTTGGCTTAAGCATGCTCTTTGCCACCGATGAGAACTGGACCAAGACTTGTAGTGAGCAGCATTCCTTTAAACTTGAATGAGTAGGGCTTTGTTGTTACTAAATATTTGTTTAAGGTAAGGATCCATGTACTTAGTTTACTTAGGTCCAGCAGCTGACACTGGCTGTGACGACAGCAGCTCCTGGATGTGCAGGAAGAAGCCTGTCCATTTGCTTGACTCCCACCTCAGCTCTCCTACCCCCCTGAATTAGGATCCAGCTACATTATGTCACCTGCCTCCATGCTCCTACTACCCACTCTGCAAATGAGGCCCTCACAGGACCTCTCCTACGAAACAGAAGAGCTGAAGGACAGAGCTGAGTATTCTTGCTCCTCACAATAACGAGATCCTACTGTTTAACGTCAGCTGCTTGTGTCAAGGTATTTGCCCTGTTGCTCAAAGGAGGCCCCATCCAGACAGTTGCTAATTGTTCATAATTATCAATATCCAGCTTCTTACCTGAGCTGCTGAGTAAGTCTATTTTATGAACAACTCCACAAGTGATGGTGTTCATCTGAACCACAGACTGCTAGGACTGATTGCTGCTGTCTTTAACCAGCACTCTCCTACTGTCCTGAAATGGTCCCAGGACCACTGCTTGAGATTTTCTGTGCTAAAGTTATGTCAGTCTCCTCTATCCATTTCTTTTTACCATGCTGTTGGTTAGGAAGTGAATGTCCAACACTATCATGGAAAGCATCTATTGCTTTTCATTTTTCAAGACTGCAATCTCAAATATTCCTGCCAGACTCTGTTAAATTTTAGATGACTGAGAGTTTTAACTTTTTCCTCTATAGCCAAGGGGAAAGTAATGAGTAAATGTGAACCTTGTGTGCTTGATTTATACAATGTATTGAAAGGGGCCCAAAACAATGTAAGACTTCCTGGGTTTCCACCTGATTCACAAAAAGTGTACAAAAGCTTCATGCATTTTCTAAAATATTATGCACAAATTTTACTGTTCTTCAATCTAACTTGAAACAAAATTAGGTTGATATATAGGTTTTTATTTGAAGCAAAATGGAGTTTGTAAATTTGCTTCATATTGGCATAAAATCAATTAAACTTTTGAAGTAGAAACAAACTTGATTTGGGATAGTAGGACTGTTTATTCCATATCAAAACCATAAAACCTATCTCAGTGGGAAAGTTGACAAAAGAAAGAAGAAAGTTTAACTGAGCTCTGTCTTTACTATACTTGCCAAACTCAGAAGACTCCTATAAAGTCTTGTGCTTGAATTGTAAGAAAGCTGAGCTCAGTAAACTCACAGCATCTCATGGGAATGAGATCAAATCACTTCATTTAAGGGAAGTATTCTGAGATCACACAGGCATGAAATAAAAATGTCTTAATCAAAACTACACAGGCAGAGGAAGAAATATAGAGAAACAATAGAAGCTGATAATGAACCGAATGGGGAAGAGAAGGTGAGAATACTTGATGAGATCTCTTCTATCTACAGCAAAGAAATGGACCTGAAATAACAAAAGCTAAAAAAAAAAAAAAAAAAAAAAAAAAAAATATCTGCAAGATACTATTATTTATGTGGTTAACTAAACATCCTGTTTCAGACCTGGAATACATACTCCTATAGCTCTCATTGCTACTTGTCAAGTACATAAAAAAAGACATTGTCACTGTCCACCCTAATGACCTAGACTGGAATTAACTCCACAGCAATCACTCTTTCAGTCACCACCACAGAATCCCTCTGGCTTCTCATGTCCACACACAAAGGCCATGGCAGAAGCCAAAGCCATAATATACCTGTGACAAATTTACCATCACACTCTACATTTCATTGACTTTTGGCAAAGCCAGACTGCCTTTGTTCTATCATAATGAAAGAGCTGTCCTCCACTAGTTGGTGGTACCTGGGGATGAGGCCGCCTGTCATGATACAGGCTGTTTCTCTCTCACTCGGTGTACTTGAAGCATTTAATTGCAGCGTCTGCCCGTGTGTCCCTCTCTGCCTGTTGCAGACAGCTGGTCCGAGTGGTCCGAGTGGTCCGACTGCGACTCGTCTGGCTTCCAGTTCCGCGTCCGTCAGTGCATCATTTTGTTTCCTGTGGGCAGTCAGTGCACGGGCAACACCACGGAGACCCGAGCCTGTGCTTTGGACTCCAACGTTATACCAGGTGAGACCAGCCTGCTCCTTGAAGGATTAGGGAAATCTCTCACTGTTTCAGGAGCGAGGCGCAGTGCTGTCCCAGACTGCACTGTGCAGAGCCGAGAGCTGGAAAAGAGCTTGCCTTTCGTCAGCCAAAGTGTGTCGATCTACTATGTAGAGGCGATGTTGCTAGATGTGGTGTGTTCATGAAAATCTGCCCCATGGCACCGAGCGCTGTGGAACTGTCTGTACTGTCACCGCCTGGCAGTTTGGTTAGTCACTGTCACAGCACTCGGCAGTCCCCTCCTGTCCTACTTTGTAGCAGGCTGCAGGGATGACTACAGAAAGCTAGGGGAAATAGTTTGCTTTTTACTTTAATGTAAGTGGTTTTGAGATTTTGGGATTATTAGAGAAATGTTCCTCTGGGTTTTGTGGTTTGCATATACAAAAGTGGGTGCTCTGGTAGTTAATCTGGAAATCATTTGACAGAGTCCCTTAATAACTGCTTAGAAAGGTAAATACTATTAACTGTGCCTCAGGTCCTTAGCTCCCCCATGATCACTAAGTACCTGATGGATAGCCATGTCATGTATTATTCTATAGCGTTTGTCAAAACTCATGGCTGTACTCTTTTTTTTTTTTCTTTTTTTTAAATAAATCACAGCAGTCATTTAAATCCACACAACACTGTGGGTGGCCACATTGCATTGCTGTTAACAGTCATCTTTCCGCCTGTGTACATTAAAAAAGCTAGCAGTCTATTCACAGACAGAGAAATTTACATTTTAATGTATCATTTGAAATGTAATGTTGTTTACTCAGTGCAGCAACCTTTTTTTCTGTGACTATGCAGTACAATATAGTACAATATAATAAAGAAATAAAAAAAATTAAATATTGTTTTTATGGATGGTGCATAATGCTTTTACTCCCAAATACTATTTTTTCCTCCAAAACCAATGTGAAAAATGTCAGCGTGAAAGCAAAAACTCCCATGTTGTATTTTCCCCTTTTTCTCAGGCTTTTGAACAGCTCCATTAATATGCACATTCTGTGAATCCCCTGCTTAATCCAATATAAGCTCTACCTCTTGTTTTGGACAGTAGGCATTTTCAGAATCTGAAATGAGCCACCTCTTCTCTCAACCTTCTGGTTTGTTTGCCACTCCTCTTCAAATTACCCCTACCACAGCAGATCAGGTCATGCCCGTTACACTCACCTTAGGCAAACTAGCTTGCTTTCTTGGGATCGCTCAGCTTGCTTTTGTTCCTCCAGTTCTTCCAACTCAGAGGTCTCTCCTTCCCTCCCTCCTGACCTCTCTTTTTCTAATTCACCTCCCTCCTGTCCTTAGCTGGTGTGCTGGCATGTCCACCCTCATGTTGTCTCCTCCTGCTGACCTTAGCTTTGTCCCTCTACAGAACTTAGTATATAGGGTGATTCCGGCAGAGTGCAGAAATGACTCTTTCTCGTCATTGCTGCTGCTGTGTTTCCAGAGTTGGTCCTTACCAACATTACCTTGCAGAACTTTATGGTTTTCTGGTACATTTTTTTCTGCTTTTTGTTTGGATTGTGAATTAATGGTCTCAAACATCAAAGTGTGCTCTCAGCCTTTAACTCTCTTTGAGACCGCTGTTCTGTCAGGTCTGATACTTTCTTATTTTGAAAATAGTCTTGATTTAGCATGTGAAGAAAGGTAAAAAAATTGTGATCCCTTTAGCTGTAGCTGCATGTAGATCATCTTTTGGTTGTGGAGAGCCTACTCCGCTAATTCCTAATACAGAAGCTATTGCATAGCTGTGGCAATCATTGCTCCCCTTCTCTGGTCTGTTTTTTAGTTCTACAAGAGACATCCTTAGATGGGAAAACCAGAGCTGCACACAGCTCTATGAGGACAACACATAGATTTGTGAAGTGCCGTAATGCTGATACTATGTCCTAGTTACTGTTGCTTTCTTGGTGGTACCTAGCATTTGGTTTGCCTTTTTGATTGCTTCTGAACACTAAGCTGATGTTTTCATGGAACAATTTGTCATAAACCCCCCATTTCACTCATGAGTAGTTAACGGTCAGTTCACAGCCCATCATTTTGTATGTGAAGCTAGGATTGCTTTCCACTGTATGTATTGCTTTACACTGATCTACATTCTGTTTCATTTGTTACTTTATTGCCTAGTTTTGTAAGGCACTTTCTTCACAGCATGCCCTTGTCCCTGCTACCTTAACTTTGTATCATCAGCAAACTTCAAAACCACATTTGCCTCCTGCTTTTCTAGCTCTTTGCTGAAAAACTTATGTCCCTGCAGAAGTGGTAACCTTCCTCCGTTGTAAGATCTGGGCGCATAGTACTGCCCTGTTTTCTGTCTTTTCCCTCATCTCATTTGTTGCTTGGAAAACCTTTGACAAAGAACTTAAAAGCTTTTTTGAAATCCAGGCAGATTGTGTCAGTTACCCCACCCATATCCACATGATCATTGACCCTTTCAGAGAGGTTCAAGAGATTTGTGAGGCAGGACTTCCCTTCAGAGGAGTCGTGGTCCTGAAGTAAAGAGTGGGAAAACTCGATTGCCAACAGATTTTATTCAGTATTTATTCAAAATGTATCCAAAGTCAAAATGGTAAGAACACAGGCTGGAATTAAATTTTATTAGTTTACAATTGAGACCCATGAAATTGGCAGTCATCTTTTTTTAAGATTCTTAAATTCCCTCTTTTCATATTAGTGCTAGACGTGACTTCTAGAAGTAATAAGCCCATTTGTACACAAGATAATTAAACTCTCATTAATTTTACTATTCAGAAAATCAACGCTTTCTCAACATGCTTAAATTCCACAGAGAAGGTTTTCATGTGCACTTCATCTTTTTAATTCCAGAGATGTTTTGAGGCAAGAATTAAAAATGTGTTGCTGCTTTTGCTTGGGAAGCTAAAGAACTTGCAGATTTCATGGGACCTTTTTGTTAATTCTACCACACAGTCAAAATCTTTTTTACTTTGGATTTGGAGTGATTGTAGTAGAATAAATTTTTAAATTTGTACTGTATTAATCAAACTAGTAGTTCTCTGTAATAATTTTTCTCATTGCCATAAGCGGTTTATTCAGTTTATTTATTTTTCTAGAAATATCAGTGGCACGATCCAGCAGCATAGAAGAAAAACGATGTGGCGGTAAGCTTTTCAGCTCTAGATGTGCATTAAATGCTGAAGTATTGATCCCTCATTTTTTCCTTTTGTTTCACCTTTTGCACTCTCTTATTTTTATTCTACCTTCTAAATGCTGCATTCTCATTATTTACACTTGTGCAGAAAAAGAGATGTAGTTACTACAGGGTATCTCATTAAATTTCCATCTGCCATTGCTGACCTTTGAGACAAGAACATGCATTACTGGATGTTTGTATTTTCTTCTTTTTCAGTATGACAGTCACCCTTGTCTCAAAAAGAAATTCCTATTATAAGCTAGTTATCAGTAGGTCAAAATTTGTAAAGTTGCTCCACCGTTTTCAGGATAATAATTTCACAAACCTTTTTGGGACCCCAAATGAATAGCAGAAAGCCAGCCTGCTAACCTATTTAATAACTCAGACTGTATCTGGGACTCATTTTCAGCTTTGCTGCCAAAGACAAACCTAAAAAATAAAAAGAAAAGTTCCATTCCAGAGAGTCCTGATGCTAGCAAAATAAATCTTGAAAGAGAAAACTGTTAAAAACCCCCAAACAATATGAAGAAGAAGGAAAAATGACCATTTTTTGTGGTGAGCTATCACGCTTAGTCTGTGTCGTCATGGTAATAGCTCTGACCGGTTCTAGTATTCTTCCATGCACAGATAAGCTGCATTTTTAACCTAATAAGGGACAATGAAAACACAGGGGTTATGCAGGGGTACTAGCGTGCATGGTAACTTGTTATGGGAGCCAGGATAATACGATTTGATTTTTCTTCTAATTAGCAGTGGTACATTTTAAACATTTTGCCAAGTTCTGCAACAGTGGGAAGCTCTCATAGAAGTGCGGAAGAGTGTTTCAGTGATAATTTATATATTAGGGTAGTCACCTAAATATTAGTTTGTGTTTCTAAATACCCAGCAGACATGTAAAGGTCCTAGCTTAGGCATTTGCCAAAGATGGGACCCATGTGCTGGCCTATTTATCTGTATTACAGTGAAAAAGGTCTAACAGATGTTTTTCAGACTAGTGCCAGTCTTTCAGTTTAAAATCTTTCATTTGTGCATATAGGCAAGCACGAACAGATTTTCAGTAATGTTTATATGAAATTTCCAACATGATCTTCTCACTGATACTTCTGACTTAATCAAAAAGCACAGCTCCGGTTTGTAATAACAGTGAAAAGCGGTGTAATTTCTTTATTTCCAGCTAATCCTACTGATGCCACTTCTGACCCCGTGTCTCTGTTCAGTAACGTCAGGGGATGACTGTGCTTTACATTCCCTCTACAGTTTCACACAACAACGAGCTTCCTCTCGGCTTTGATCCTTGCGTAGGTGGCGAGGGTTTCCCATCATCTCATCCCACGGTGTCTTTGAAGGGCAGGGCAGAGCAGACGGGAGAGTGATGGGTTCTGAGTTGTTGTTGACTTTGCACTCTCTGGCTGCTGTGGTTAAAAGCACACTGAGCTTTAAGGAGCCTCTCTCGCCGCCCTCCCTCCCCCTTCCCATTTTCCCCTAAAACACTACCATTTCTTCCTCCCCTCCACCCCTCCCCGCCCTCCCCACTTACATGTAGAAAAAATTCTAAAGGCTGGAGAAGTGAACAAATTGGCCATATATCAAAGATACAGAAACAGTGAGACCCAGCAAGAATCAAAGCAGGGGATGGAAAAAACGTATGTCATTGCTTCTGGGACATGCACCAAATAAAGGGAATACGGAAAACACTTTAGGGAAAGCAGGACTGTGTTCAAAGATATCAGAATTTTGTTAGTTCTGCCACAAGTCACTGTGTGTAAAAGAAAGAACTAGAGGTGGAGGTGATACTGTAGTTCACTGAAAAAAAGCTATGTACGTACATTATATGCATAATTTCTATATAACAAGGCTTTGTTAGACAGTGTGAAGAAAGAAATTTTGCTGAACTACTCAAACATACAAAATGCAATTCATTCATCTGTTATTTGGCTTCCGAATTTGTTTAAAGCATCTTTCAAAAATCTCGGTCTTAATACAGAGATATTTGAGTATCTAAGATTCTGTTAATGATCTCTTCAGGGAAGCACAATGCATTTGCTACTGCAGGGATAAACCATTGCAATTGAGATGTTTCTGGGAAACACATGAAGTTTCCCTTATCCTTATTTGAATCAAGCACTTGTCTACATTGTTCCCCAAGCTTAAGCTTTTAGTGCTACTTCCTTCAAAATGATTGTCTTCTGCTCTCCACTCTGCAGAGTTCAACATGTTTCACATGATCACAGTGGGATTAAGTAGCTCAATACTTGGTTGCCTTCTTACACTGCTTGTTTACACTTATTGCCAACGTTATCAACAGCAGTCCCATGACGCAACCGTCATCCATCCAGTGTCACCAGCTCCTCTAAATACCAGCATTACCAACCATATCAACAAACTGGACAAATATGATTCTGTAGAAGCCATCAAGGTGAGAAGTGGGTTGAGAGCTCTATACTGCACAACGTATATGGTCCTAGACAACAGTTCTGCTGTATCAAAAGAATGCTACTTGCTAGTTTTCTGCAGTGGGAATTGGACTCAAATTACGCTGATTGTTAATAACAAAACCAGATTTCACTTGAAACACTGTAATCACAGATCCTTCCCTTTGTCAATGCCTGTTACACAGAAAGTTAGATTTGTGTCTATCTATAATTTATACAGCAGCAGCCTTTCCTGGAAAAAAAAAAAGACCATTCAAGTTTTGGTTTGTGTCTTCTTTTTCCTAATTGTGTTCCCTAGTGGCTTGTTCAAGAAGCAAATAGGGCCATTAACAATCATCATGACATATATTGAAGATAATCCTTTGTCTCCAGTGACATGGTGTCAAGGCCACTCTTCATCTTCCTGCAGTGTCTTTATACAGGAGATGTATCTGGTGAATATATTCTGGGTCAGACTCTCAGCTAGTGTTCATACCCAAAATATTCTGTAAATGGCAGTACAGACTTACATTAGCTGAGATTCTGGCATGATATCTATATCATATCATCATTTTCTTTTTGTGACCTTTTAGAATATCTCTGCTTTTCAGATCCACTGCATTAAGGAAGAATGAGCATTCTGAAAATCCCTAGCTCAGTATCTTTGGATTACACAGTTTATTCATGCAGCTGCAAAGCTTTCTGTAAATGAGTATTTTTCTTAAATCCTACCTGGATAATCCAGTTTTTAATTTCTGCATTTTTCATTCTAATTAAAAGCTTTTTTAAATAATTTCATTAAAAAGACAATAGAAGTCTTAGAGTTTGTAATCAGTGGTGGAATATGTACCTAATTTAAAGCTTTTGCAAATTCCACTAATCATCTCTCTGGATAGCTACAGAAACAAACAAAAAAAACTTTGAAAAGTCATACTATAAATACTCATATAACTGTTAAAAAAACAGGATTTACACTCTTAAGACCTTCAGACATTTCTCCTACATATTGCATCTGAAAATTAAGGAATTAATGCAGTAAAGAGAAAATAATTCTTATTCAGTAAAAAAATAATGAGTGAACCATTCTAATAAGAATAACTGAATATGTATGATTAAAGAGTAATTTTAATCATAAAATTAGCTTTATAATATTGGGGGGAAAGTGCCTGGCTTTGTTGAGTAGCATTGCTTTTTGTAGAAATGTTATTATGTAAGCAGATATATGCAAGCTTTTGTAAATGTGCAACTATTTGTCAATGCATTTTTGACTGACTTACTATACACAGATATTTGCCACAAAAATTGCCTTGGTGAAAGACCTTTCTTCTGTCCTTCCTGTTTTTTATCTCTTTTTTTTTTTCCCCCCAGGCATTTAACAAAAACAACCTGATTCTGGAGGAGAGAAACAAATACTTCAATCCACATCTTACTGCAAAGACTTATTCTAATACCTATTTTACAGATTTCAATAATTACGATGAGTACTAATGGGCTTGTGTATTTTCTGGCCTCCTGTAACTCCCCAGTCCCCACGGCCTGTGCTACTTGACTGCTCATGTGATTGAGGCTTCAGAGATGAAGTTCAGAGACATTTCAAGCGCGATCCAAGCCATCAATGTCCCATTGCTGCCAAAAGCCCAAACCACCTGCTTGTGACATGATGTTTTCTTTGCAGAGTGCAAGGTTGGCCCAGGTTGTCGGGTGCAGCTGTAGCCCCTCGGTGTCGCTGGACCACTCATGAGGATTGCATCGCTTCTCTCAGTTTCGTAAACTTCCAGTCAGATTTCTCTAACAAGTGACTAAGTAATTCCTAAGCTTTACAAAAAATAATAATGTTACCCCTTAAAGCTGCACCAGGAGTACAAATGTAATTTTCTTTTGAGGCATTGCCTTTTGTTTCCATGAGGTTTGAAAAAGGAGCTCAGCTGTTCCACAGGCAGCCCTCTGTGCGGTCTCCTGAAGCTCACACCACCAAAAAGAGCGCGCAGGGTGCTGGGAGCGTGGTGGTTTAGGGATGCTGTGCGGCAGCTCTGGGCTCTGTAGGGCTGAAAAATCAGTGATTTCAGGCTGGAAATCACTCCGGCTGCAGTTCAGCTGTTCAGAGTGCGGAGACTAAAGCTGTACACCGAGGGATACAATCTTACCATTAACCCAGAAAGCTACAGGGTCAGTGGTTTCCAGTTGCGAGCCAAGCACAGTCACATAAAGCCTTCACCTAGTCCGGTTTAATTTTTGGGAGGGTGTGGAAGGGCATGTCCCACAGGGAAGCCGAGAGAGGGGGACAGGCAGGAGAGGCACACTGGAAGGTTTTTCTGCGTGTTGTTGGTAAACCAGCCTTGCAGCAGCGCGTGGGTTTGCACGAGCCGTGGCGTCCCACAGGCTTCCTCTGCCTGGTGCCTGCGTACGGGAACCCGCGCGTGTCTCTCCGCTGTAGCGCTCGCCGTCAGGCTGGTCACGGAAAGATACGGCTGCACCGCGCTTTGTGTGCCTCCTCAGGCTCTCGGGGGTGCGTAGGCATAATCATAGATCTGCTTTTCTCTTTCCAGCTTTTATTTTATATGCACGTGTCTGACAAACAACGCTGGCTCGGAAAACACAGATATATTTGCAAAGCGGTGTCTCATCTTGCTGCCATGTCTGACCTATGCTAGTCAGCCCCTAGAGGAACATTCTTACGGTGTTTTAGGTGATTATCTTGTTGGACTTCATTGATGTAAATACTTAAATTAGTGTTTGAGGTTTAAGTTATCAGTTTTAATTCCTTTTGTAGTGGCAGGTGAGGAAACACAAAGGATTTTTATACCATTTTTCTTTGTTCTGTCTGTCTTCACCCACATTCATGACATTGTTATTTTTGTATCTGAAATTCCAGGTGTATAACTAAAAGGAAAAGGGCAGGGATTTGGGCCAGATTTTCCAGACTACTTACTACTAAGGCAGCATTTGCTATTCTCAGAAGCTTGTGAAAAGAAAGTAAAAGTGAATATTAAGGATTAAAGAATTGGGCTTTCATTTTCTTGAGCATGCTAGATGCAAAGGTCATCACACCAGAATATCAGGCAGGTATGCAAGGAGAAGCAGAGTAGAAATGTTTCCATTCTGTGTTTAGAGCCCTTGATCATTAGGTTATGCTATGATAGGCAGATAAAGAAAAACATGTGCAGATTATATTGATTCAAAACTGTACAGAAAAAGCAAAAAGTACCAAGAAACACTGATCATGTGAGATTGCATTTGAGCACCACTTTGGTGGCCTAGTCGCTTACTTAGCAGAGGTAAACACCCTATCTAATGACGGCAATGAGCAACATTTTTGAATGGGGATAGATCTGAATGTAGCACTGTGCTTCCGATCTCTGTTCTGCAGTAAAATGAAAAAAAATGCAAAGCAAGTGGTCTTTGAAAATCTCTGCAGCAAAATGAACACACATTTACCATCTATGAAAATAATTAAGATCAGCCGCCTGTTTTTTCCAACTGAATACTTCTCCCTGTTACTAACTCAGTCAAAAGTAAATACCCCACCCTTGTACCAGTTCATCTCCAGGAAGTATAATAATACCAGTTCTCTATAATTTGTGATTTTTTTACTGTATATTAGATTTGGTTTCCCAGGAAGAAATTAGCTGATTGCACTTGAGTAAGAGGAAATTTCCTCTGCAAGAAAATTCAGTGAAATAGATAGAGGGGGAAGAAGCTCTCCAAATCATATCCAGTCCAGTATCTGATTCACTCGGTTTGTCCCAAAAGGTAAAATTTTACATTTAAATAAGATAAAGAAAAGAAAATCTATATTGCTGCCACTGCCAAGAAAAAGCAGCACATGCACATAGACACATATGCACAACACTGTTCCTCTCTGCCCCTGTACTAAGAGCACATTAGTCTGGCTTATGGATTTTATATTTAGACTATTAGTTATGAGACCAATATCTTAAAAATATTTGAACTATGTATTTTTATTTTAACCTTTTTTAATTAAAATTATCTGAAATAAGTTTTTTTTTTTTCTTAACTCTTCAGTAGTTCGAGGCACAGCTATCTTTTCAGTGATCTATTTTCGATTCTTTTCATGGATAGATACATATGTTAGATACATGTTATATATGCGGTAATAATACCCTAGGTTAAGTCTGCATGATCATAGGTAGGAGTGCATTTAGCACATGCTCAGTCTGCTCGCACTTCCGTCTCCCAAAGGAGTATTTCAGGTGTTCCAGATCTTTGAGCAACTCCCATGTGATGTCGTTTAAACGCCATGCCAACTTGTCAGAAAAGTGTTTCTTTAAAACTTTTGTGGGTTTTTTGGTCATTTATCTTCCTAAATTACATTGTTCTAAATTGCAAGCAAAAGCGTATTCAAACCTCTGTCTAAAGCAGTAGGGTAAACATGGAAATTTCACAGCACTTCAATGAGAAAACAGTGATGGCAAGATCTTGTTAAGGTAGATCCTGAGACAACAGGTTTTAAAGCCAGTCTTAGGTAATTTTCACCTTCTGAATTCTACACAGCTGCCCAGGTATTTTAATACAGCCTTTCCTAATACATGGAACAAAGCAAAGTGCAGTCTCTATTAATTTTCAATTTACTTTATTTACAATTTTTTTCTAAAATAGGCTACAAACATTTTGGTGAAAAGCAAATTTCTTCATGAAAGCTCTTATTTTTGTTCTGCCAAAAATGTAACAAAGTGGGCATTTGCCTGCAAATCTTGTTTAAGCCAATAGAGCTCTCAAATTTGCACAAGGGTAAAATTTGATTCTTACAGCATTGCTCTATTCTTGGAAAGGGAGAATCAACTCCCTTGCCCATTAAATGCCATGTTTAAATACTCCTTATCCTTTCACTTGGATAAAGTGATCTTTTCTGGATAAATAATTGTATTACCTCTGATGCCAATAGTTAATATTACTAAACCCCTTTTGCACAGATTGCGTATATTTAAAAATATTTCTCTGTTTTGAATGCAAACATTTTGGCAGATAGATCAAAATTCTCTGAGTCAAGCTGTTTCTGTGTAGCCCTGCTACATGGAAAGAGGAGGAAGCAGGATTGTCAGTCAGATCCTGTACAGTAAATACTTCCATTGGATAACTCAAATTAGAATCGAGCACTCAGTTGTGCTTGAGTACACATTATGGGCTTATTTTTGTGTCTGATACATAGCGTATGTTCCTCAGTTGCTTAGAAAATGGACTCCTGTGCTTGCAGATTTATCTCGTACTTTGATTTCAGTCTGATGACCTTTATGGTCATTTAAAGTTACTTTACATGGAAGCTTTTCCAGTTGTTTGCAGTCACCTGCTGTTGGAGCAGAGTGGTTTGGCTAAAACTAATCAAGAGATTTTTGACTAGGATTAGGATTTTCATAAGAGAGTGGGAGAAAGAATGGGGCTTAAATGGCTTTGATTTCCAGGCTATTAAGCAGTACTGATTAAAGTCTCCGATGGGTGTAGGACACTGTGCATTTCGTCAGCTCTACCAGAGCTCCACAGTAACCTCTGGGAAAATACCACATCAATCTACAAATCAAGAGCTACCAAAGCACTTATGTTAAGTGAAGAAAGTTCTCAGAGCATCAGACCATATGGCTGTTCGAACCAGAAAAGAAAGAAAGAGGTCCCAGATGCAACAAAAATGTTAATGGGAATAAATGCTTCAATATTTTTTTCCTCATCATTATAGAATAAATATATTTACTTCTTTAAATGTGGGACCAGTTTTATTAAAATCAGCGCAACATAAGCACATTCCTAAAGTTAATTGTATGCATAATGGCTTTGCTGTATGAGATCAATTCTGTAAACAGTTTAGTCCAAGCTTGTCTTGCTTTGCTTGAGGCATCTGACCAATTTCTGATGGTAGCTGCCGCCAGCACTCTCTCTGTCTCGTCTGGGAGAACATCCTTAAATGGGCAGTTGCGTCCTGGTGAGGGCTTGTGTCTCTCCACCAAGACGATAGTGAGCCTAGAGAGTTACACTTCTCACTTTGGATGCCTAAATTTAGACTGGCGAAAGCTAAGCTCTTGAGTATGATTTTACTCATTGTATAAGTAACCACACTGAGTTCAGTGGTCTGGATATAACAGGTTACTTGTTTTAATGTGTTTACAGGATTGAGCCGAAAATATATTGCTTCTGCACAAATCCATGCACAGTACAAAATGACTTCAATAGTAAGAAAACAGATTCATTTAAAATTGTTCACAAGCAAATCTGCATCTTGATATCAGGGAATAGATATGTGTTCATTGTGTGGGGTATTTGAATTCATTCCTTTCTTTGCTAAATAAATGAATGATAAAACAAGATACTGCTTGACTTAATTTAAAAGCCATTCTTCCAAATAAAGAAGGGTTCTGGGATCTGTGATTGTTTTCCCTTTCTTTCTCTCTTCGCTTCTCTACAGAAATGAAGCTGTGCGCGGCTGAAATGGCCTTTAGCTAGACCGTTCAGTGTAACCGAACAAATGCTTTGCATTGTGTTGCCATGCGACGACACTTTCTAACTGGGATGGTACAAAGAGGGAAATGTGCTAACCTGGGAGGTTTGGCAAAGATTTCAACCCCGGCAGTAGCAAGGGTAGGCAGAAGTGGAAACAGAAACGCACAAGAATGTGACTGAGGGCTTGGCAAATTCGTCAGTAAACTTTTACAGAAACTTGGAGGCTTTTTAGGAAGTGCCAAGGGCAAGGCTGTTGGGGTGTAACCCAGCTCCTGAATAGTCAAGGCAGCTAGTTGCTCGAGCGAACAACAGGCCGATTGCAACAGGTACGTGTGCAAAGTTGTGACCGTTACTCAGAATTGGGAGAAAAATGCTTTTGCAAGCAGTAAGCGCCGCAGTACAGGTGGCGTTTTGGCAACACCTGTGTTGGCAGGAAGCAGAGGGCAACAGGAGCAGATCTGCAGAGCAAAACAGCTGGTGCTGAACTCCTGGATTTTGGACTAGCTCCAGGCTGGGCCCACAGGCCGAACACCCATTACCAGTTAGAGTCTACCCCTTTAGTTTCCCTCATTCATTAAAAAAACCCCCTATCAGACGGCACGCTCCGAGACTGCTCCGTGGTGCATGCGAAAGCACAGCGAGAGGTGTACCAGGAACAGCGAAACCTTTTTGTTTCCAGTGGGCTCTTTGGATCCCCAGGTTGGACACTTTTTCACATACTTCTCCCCTGGCCTTTTCTGCTTGTGGGGAAACTGATTACAGCTCTACCTAGCGAAGGATTTATCAATTTGAAGGAGTGGGTTTATACCAGGACAGAAGTCTGCTAAAAATTTGTATTGTAAAACTGACATCAAGGGCTGTGTGACAACTGTTATAGTGATACTGAATCTGGTTTATTTTAATTGTTCTTAAACTAAATGTAATATAGCCAACTGAAATGAACATCTGAGCAGAAATGGTAGTCTCATAACATCGTTTCAGAAAAAGAATTCAATCAGTGTAGCACTCTGTGTTCTTACAATCCAATCCTAGAGGCTGATAATGCACAAAGAAGCTGTTGTTTGTGGGTTGTTTTGGGCTTTTTTTTTTCCTCCCAAGGATTTATCCATAAACCTCATCCAACAATAGCTTTGGATTTTAAAATATTGTAGAAGGTAATTAACAGTAACACAGTGTATGTTCCAGGATTCAGCAACCATATTTGCTAACCACTAAGCCTATGGTTTTGAATTAATTCTCCCTTTTGTTAGCTGCAGCAGTAGGCTTTGACTGAAAGTGAAATAAATATCAAATTTCAAATAAATGGGACATTTAAGGTCCTAACTTTTAAATAAAGCTTTGAAGCCAGTAAAGCTGCAGAAGAAATTGCTTTTATATCTGTGTGCCCAAAAGTGGTTTCTCTTGTCATGGCCCTATGAAATGTCCTGTATAGTGGAAAAATTGTTTTTAATAGTGATGTACCCAAGATAAAATAATTGAAATAGAACTCAGAGATTTTTAGCAATAATAAACACTTTTGGTTTGGTATTGGGAGAATGCCATTGCTTATTGCAATAATGGGAGTAAATGATCCCTGTACAGAACTTTATAGGGAATAATTTTCCCTTGCCATTAACTCCTTCAAAAACAGCTTCTTTAGCAAAATTTCTCAGGAAAGCTGCTGAAGATACTCACATTTAAGAAGAAGAATTGGTGCAGCAGCTCGAGCACAGAAGCACGGGTGCAGGGATCTAAGCCAGTTACAACTGCAGAGTCATTCCACTGACACGGAGCTCCCTTCGGATTGACACCTATTCAGACAGGTCACCGACTTTGTATCCTAATGGCTCTCTGTTAACTCATTTAGTATTCCAGGGGGGTAATTTAACCTAATGTTTTACTGATTATCTGGAACACAGAGAAGAAGCTCAGTTGATGGGTAGTAACAATGGTTTTCCATCATATGTGTACGCCCTGTATTTCCCTCTCCAGTGGTACATTTTGATTTTTTAAATGTTTTAATTTGATGAATTAGTGTTTAACAAATTGAATTCTAGGTTTGGGATGGGGGGGTACCACTTTTCTAGTCGCCATTACTCATGCTGATATTATTTTACTGCCTTAATTAGTATTCACAATTCTTTCTTGACTTAGTGTGGTTTTTTCAGCTTTGATTATAAGGACTTTACTGCCTTTTCCAGGTCTTTAGTGTCAGCAGGACCTGAATGTCATCCTTTTGTGCTCATTTAACGCTTCCCCAAATGAGAACACTTATCCTTAACACGCGTGGTCAAATCTCCATCACACATCTGTGATCTAAGCCATACTTTTTGTTCGCTTGGTTTTTTGCACTAGTGGAAACAGTGCTAAACCACTAGGGAATACTAAGTTCTGCAGTGATAAATTCGGACTCTGTACAAAAGAAAAGAAAAATCAACTTCTTTACCTTTTTATATTCCCTTTGAAGCTTCCTGCCTGGTTCTATTCAGGGCCATAGTGTATGAGTATATTCCTCTGTAAGGGTGCTCTTCAAGTCAATGCTTACTGTTAAAGCCGCATTTATGGGATTTATGAAATCTTAAGTGTGTTTGATATTATAACGGACATAAACTTGCCACCACCCCACACCTCAGAGGTGGGTTGAAATATTTTTGAATCTCATTATTTGGCCCCAAGTATGGATTAGTCATTCATTTCTTTGACTTCCTAGAAATATTCATAATTTCCCAAGACGATTCATTGGGGTTTTTGTTATTCGGGTTTTTGGTGTTTGGGGTTTTTTTTGAAACTTTATCAATTATTTATCCATGGCCATAATAAGCCCACCTTTGCCCATGATTTCCCAAGAAACTTGAACTAGGATTTCTCCTGAGGTACAGATTAGAGCAGAAGACACTTTCTAGTAATAAAGATGTTTTTGTTAACATGTACATTGCTGCAGAAAGGCACAGGTTGAAGAGGGCATTCTCTTCTTGTTCCCATTGGTGGCAATTATGTAGAAAATGAAAATAGAGGAAAGTTAGTTAGTGTGGTTGGCTGGGAGTGGTTTTGGAATATAAATTCCTCACATAAGTTACAGTAATTAATGTACTGTAATGAGAGTTGTCATGCTGGGTAAGACCAGAAGCATCTTTAAGCCTCTCTCCTGGCAGTAACTGAGAGCATCTCTATTTCTGCTTCAATTATTCTTTATTTTGCTATAATCCCTTTAAAGGATAGCCTTTCTTTGCTATGGAATCAAATGCTTCTTCATTTTTTTATTTTATTTTTTTTCTTATGGGAGTTAGGATTGTCCAAATCATAATGGGATTGCTTCCTGCATAGCAATCCTCCCCCCACCCCCCCATAACTGCAAAGCCCCTCCACCTGCTACCCTGTGCTAGAGCGGTAAGCTGGTGCTATCTTGTAACCCTTACTCCAGCACAAGTGTTCAGTCAGTTGCATGGTTGCCTCCATCTTCTCGGTGTCCAGTCAGAAGCTCGTTTCTGGTTATAAATTTTAAATCTGGAACCTGTGTACTCCCTGGTCAGCTGTGACTAGGTTGCTGTAGACTCCGCCTGACAAGACATCTCAGTTCCTCAAAAAAACATTTGATTTTGGAAGGCTCAGGTGGGTACTTAGGGACAGACAGCTTTATTAGGGTGTTGGTAGTTTTTAAGATTAAGACAGAAACACTTTTCAGAGCAAAAACATGGTAGGCAGAAAAAATGGGTGCAACCCTCCCTGATAACAACCATTTATGCCATACAAGTCTATGTTTTAGATCCTAAAATCTTACACAGCCCTTGTGATTAAAATTCATAGGAAAGCTTGATAAAAACCAAAACCAAACAGCAACAACCAAACCCACAACAAAGCCAAAGAAATCTCAAGAGAAGAAAGTTCATCCGTCATACCTGTGCAGTACATTCGCTTGATCCAGAGTTCAGCGTCTACTCTGAAATTAAAAACAGTTTTTAAATGCTCACAAATCCCAAGTAAATAAGTGAACAAGCAAAAAGCACCCTAACATTCAGCAGAGCTGCATTCCTGTGGTATTGCAAGAGGTCTGTGACAGCATCAGCCAGTTACCAACCTGGAGAACCTACAGATAATAACATTCAAACAGGAGCCTGTTTTAGCCAACATGAGGAACCTTCCTCAAAGCTTTCCTGGAAAAGCAGAAAGATTTGTGCTGCTAATTTGATTTATTTCAGCTGCACATTTTCCACAACTAATAGCGGGATTCAAGGCTGCATTTTTTTAGCATAATTCTCTCACGTACATATCTCTGCTCCCTGATGTCTGTGGATGAAAAGGCTGTGCTCAAAGGACAAAGTACTACACAATTGCCTTACAGCTTTTTACCTGCTGTTTGTAGCCTGTTTCTGAAAAAAAAAAAAAAAAAAACCCAAAAATGTGTATGTCCTTGTATATCTGAACTCACGTGCTCTCTGACCAATGCACATATGCAGACAGGCACATACATGTCCAGCATGACAAAGGGAGACTGGGACAAAGATCGCTCAAATCACCGTCAGATCATAGATTTAGCTTTTTGTGTATGTGTAATGTATTTTTTCTGCATGTTCCCTGTGGCTGTGTTTTCTTACTGATGCTTGAGAGCTCACACACTGACTGAGATCTGGTACATAAACCAGAAAATTGTGTTTCTGTGTGGGAGTTGTTAATGTGAGTTGCCTCAATATTTGAGCAGTGGGTGCTGACAGCCTTTGGTTTAAGTAACGTGTTATTATCTCTGAAGAAAAGCTTCTGAAGGGTTACTCAGCCAATCGATACAAATTGAGTTCAATATCCTCTCAGTTTCCTCATTGAAGAAAACATCAACAGGTTTGCGGGGGACAATTAGTGGTCATTAACAGAGGTACCATTGGGTTGCTAGCAGGCTGGTCTGCCATTTCTGCTCCAAACCCGTGCTCTTTGAAGTTTCAATGAGAGCCAACTTGATGCTAACAAGAGCTAAAGCACCATGCATGAAACACTGCACAGTAAGAATAGAGGACAATTTCTCCCGTCTCAAATAAACATGCTTTTCCTAAGAACCACAAATCTCTGCTAGGCACTGATTCAAAGTTGAACTAGTATTTCAGGAGGAAAAACATACTGACCAGCAGTAACAAGGCACTTCTGCTGTGGGCTCTAGGCCAGGAGTCTTACAAGTTTTTGTGCCATAAAGTGGGCCTGATGCAGTGAACTCAGAGCTATCATTAAAAAGTGGGCAATTGCCAGCAGTCTGGGACCTAACGTGAGGCTTTACACATAAGCGAGCCAGCCTCCAAGATTACCACCACCATCACCACCGTGGTTTCCCTCCAACAGCAGACTCGATGCATATCAGAAATGGAACTGCACTTGGAGGCTGGTGTTTGTTAGTGATGTGTCCAGATGGTAGGCTTCAGTCTGCTTTGTCCCTATGATAATAAACTCTTGGTTTCCTCTCTGCACCAAATAAAATTTCTACAAGAACATTAACAACTTCAGTCAGTTATTAATCTGAATTAACTTCAGCAATAGCCCTGTAACCAACCAATAATGACCTTTTCCTCACTAAAAAATAAAGGGAAATATTATTTCACTGCCTGGCTTCTGTCCACTAAGTATTAAAGTTAAAATGTTCTTGTTCAGTATTTTTGTTATGCTATCTGCTTCAACCAAATCAACAAACAAAACAGGCTATTGCCAAGAAATTTTATCTTCATGCAAACATGTGAAATATAGAATTTAATTTACCTAACTCTGAGCAAGTGTTAAATTGTGAAAACCTGTTTAATTGCAATGAATGCAGTTGCAAAATAGTTTCAGTCCAAGAGGACTGAAGCAGAGTTTAAAGTCAATATTGAAATGCGTCATTGTTTATGCAGCAATTTCTTTTGCTGCAGCTCTGTTCCGGTGGTAAATGTGATTAGAAGACCTAGGGTGAGAATAACAAAGAAACAAATAAAAAAAAATAGTGAATATTTACATAGGTCATCAAGAAAGAAATGTCATCTAATACGCAGGAGTATTCTTGTGGCTCTTTCTTACAAGTGCTGGTAGGTAAGATGGGTAAGTGACCTTTTACCCTTTTGCAGCTGGATGGCTTGAAATTATTTCTAATTTTGAGTCACATCCAGATCATAAATCTAGTCTGCAAATTGTTGCAAGGGGCAGTCTTTGTTCAAGAGAAGCCCCTGGCAGCCGGCAAAGCTAGAAACACTTCCTTCAGAAGAACAGATTAAAGATGGCACCTTAATTTTACAATAAACTCTGCGGTACTTTGTGGGTTATATTGACCCGTACGCTGGGGATGCCCTTAGGCCACTTCAGCTGTGCTGAGCAGCCCGAAGCCTTCCTGTGCCGGCTGCTCGATGGGGGCCTCTGCGGCTGCCCACTGAGGTCTGGCACCTGGGACAAGCTGGCTCCTGAACTTTCTTTCCGTAATTTGTCTTTGCTGGGTGGCACTGGTTGCACCCGCTGAGGCCCCCGTGGATGTGCTCACCTTCTGGTGACCACACCTGATCCTCGCGCTTGGCCTGCAGCAGCGTGCAGAACGCGGTACTGTGATGGGAGGGGGGTCTCAGCTGCCAGGTCTCTGAGCGTCGGTAGGCAGGGTGGGCAAGAAGAGGTGGTACAATCCCTTCTTACCGGTGGGGGGAACACTGGCATGGCGACGTTAAGGAGCAGTTTTATCAAGGTACATAGCTGAATTGTTCTCACTGCGGGGAGTTAGAGCTCTAAATTGGTTTATAAATCTAGCCCCAGATAATTTCTCTGAGATGCAAAACTTGCCTTGTGGCAAAAGAAACCCTAACCTCTAACCTAGAGGTTTATTCGAAAAAGATCATTCTTTATCTCACAGTGATACTTTTGAATGAAAAATGTCTCTAGGCTCCCTGTCTCACCTATAACATCCCTAGGAAGCAGGTGGGGTCTCAGTTTTGCCTGTATGGTCTGTCACCAAAGAAAAATCTGAAGCAACTTCAAGCAAGCTCTTTCTGAAAACTAGCTGAAAGTGTTTCACATTCTCTAATTTTTTTTGTCATGTCATAGCTCATCAACAGCTTTGGCAAAACCCAGAGATTTTTCAAGCCTTTTTTCCGTAATAACGTGTGGAAATTGACTTTGGCATTATCCACCTCAGCAGAAGGAAATGTGAGAATACTTGAGCAAATATGAACAGTCCATCATCTCCCTCAAGCTTTTATAAATTTACCTGCAGAACCAGAATGCTATAAATCGGTACATAATTAGGAAAATTCTCCTAAAGTAAGCTGAACTATTGCTGTGATCCTTGAGAGAGGAATAACCATTAACCTGGATGAACTTGGACACACCATTTAGTGCCCTGTTATTCCCCTCTCGCATTCCATGTGCTATCGCTTAGCAATTTCACTGCAAAGCTAAAACAATACCACTGGTATGAAACACATTAACACTGGCTAATTGATAGGTCACTGGCACGGAATTTTCCTCTGGATGGAAAGAGTGTTTTTAATAGGCTTCCACAGAAACCTGTTTTCACCCCTGTGGTGTTCAGTGCTTTTTGTGCTGATCAGGAAGAAAAAAAAAACAATGCTGAAGTTGCCGACACAAAAATGTGGAATTAATAAGTAAAGACGAGGAAAAGCTACAACAACAGCACACTGTGCAAGCTAATAAACCGTGTTTTCACATAGCCTAATGCAAGTTCTGAGCTACGTTAGGAATAAAGACACTGAGCCACATGCACTATTCAGGGCAGCCTGTTTTGAGAAGCAGTAAGTAAAACACAACTCAGGGCCATGGTGAATAGTTAGACAACCATCAAAATAGGTATAGGTGGAAGTATTACATGATTGGGAGTTTCCATTCAACCCAGTAAAATGACTGCAAATAAAAGCTAGGGATATTTTTATAGAATATGTTGTATATTTGAGAATATTTATATGAATATTATTTATAATGTATAGATAACTTGCATATTTAGAACAGCTAAAGTAATTAATCATTAGATTAACTTCTGAAGAGATGTGCCTTTTCCCAGTAAATGTCAAGCTTTCAGATATTATTTGGAAGTCCGTGGGGTTTTTTTTTTTCTAATTCAGGTGGAACACATTCAGCAGTCCTATACATTCTTTTTTAGAAATTCACCAAAGAAAAGAAGTATAGCTCAGGCCTTTCTTTTATTCCTGATGAGACAGGTTATACTAAGAGCCCACCCTTTCCTGCCATATCCTAAGGCAAGTTTATGAGCCACTTAGGGTGGAACACACATATCTGATGAAGAAAAATAAAAGATACAAAAAACATAGAACCTCATGTTGACATCTTTAAGAAGCCTCTTTAAGTTCTCCAGCATCTCAGTTTTTTCACCTGTAACTATATATTAATATTTGCCTGTCTTATGGCTGGGTACATCAATTAATGTCAAATTGTACTCTGTTCCTGAATTGTCTTTTCATGGTAAAACTCATGATTGATGATTTTGTGATGCCAAAACTGTGCACATATTATCAATAAAGTTAATCTTATGCTTCGATTACTTATCACCTGTTGACCCTCTTGCAATGCGAATGACTGAAGCTGCACGGTCTGCACTACCTAGATGTGCAGTAGCACATAAGCGGCACCAAGTATCTACAAAGACATTACAAAAAAAATGAGTTGTCAGATTTTTTTTATGCAAGCTTGCAAAGTTTTTACAAGTGTGGCTGGTTCTTTTCAGACTAAAAAAATCACATGTGCTCCCTGAGCCCTGACACAAATATCACTGAAATTCTCTTAGGCTTTTGGCTTTACTTTGAATAACCATAATGCAAACTGGGATTATCCTCTTTAGTCTGAGGATCTTTAGACAGCAATTTACAGGGCAGTGTGGAAAGTGATGGTGATTTAAAAAATAATTCCCTGCACCAGGGAATCCCAAACTTCTTGGAGTCACAGCAAACACTGGAAAACTTTGAAACTGGTTTTGTATTTGAAAGAAAGCCTGTTCAGAAAGCACAGAAAACTCTGCGAGCCGTTTGCAGAGGCTTGTGTATCCTTTCTTGGACCCGTGCATTCCCACCTGGAGGTAGAGCTTGATCGCTGCAGCTGATTGTACCTAGGTGTGAAGCCAGAGGCCCTTGGAGAGCTATGGCCAGTTGCCATTCTCTTTCTCAATTCCTGTGGTCCATGGTGTGGCTGTTATCCCACTGAAGGGGATAATGAGTATCAAATAAGGGAATGGGGGGATAAGGGGGAAATGAATATTTTTGTCACTAGGGTTATTCAAGGCTTTGGTAGAGCAGAAGTGTCCAAAAAAATATTGTTAGTATTCTTGAAGTTTTAACTATGTTGTCCCTTGCCATTACCCCATTCCCAGCTGGATCCCAGAATGGATCATTTATTCTGTATAGACTATTGTGACCTTGGAGCTCTTTATAAACTCTGATCATGTTCCTCTTGAGCCTGTTTTTTTTTTTTTTTTTTTTGTAATAACAATTACATAAATCACAGAGATTAATTTGGTTTGTTAGGCAGATAACACTGGAGGTTTAAAGATTAAGCTGAGGCATCATCCAGGTTGCCAATAGGCAGTTCATTCTGAGAGCTCACTGAGGGGTGATGCCACTGCATAAAATGCAGTCACTAAAAGAATGTAATTTTAGCTTCAATTTTAGCTTTATTTAATGGATGTTTCCTAGTGGTATAGTGTATGTCCTTAATTTGCCTCTCTGTAATGTGAAGCTGATATCCTTGAATAAGGAATCGAGAGGCAAACTTTTAATTTTATTTCTTTCCCAGTAGCATTCTTCTTTATTGCGGAGGCAATCAGCGTTAAAAGAAAGACTGTAAAACATACTATTTTTTGGATATCTGTAGTGACAAGATGTCAGTTTGGAAGGCAGGTGTTCTTTGGTGAATGAACTGTAAAAAGATCTACAAGTAAACCTTAATAACAATGTTAGAGACAGTGGGAAGGGCAGCCAAGGATGTGAATCGAGGATTGTCTACAGAAAATTACAGAAATTAATATGCCTGGAGTGTAAACAGAATTGAAGTGAAGTTCAGGGCAGGACTGGCAGAGCAGTGGTCACCCAGGAGCTCTGAAAAGGCTGTAAGAGAAAGAGGGTGTCCCAAGCAATGCAATTCCCAACAGGCAGTCCTCCTGAGATGTGCAGCACTTTGGAGTGAGCCATGCAACTGCTCCTACCAAAGCCTGAGGTGCCCAAACGTCTGTAAATGTAAAGCATGTGGCATGTGTACAGTGTAAGTGTCCATGATTTTCCTCCCTCAGCCAGAGCCAACGGACCTCTCTAAGCCTCTGAAGAGTAGAATCATAGAATCATAGAATCATAGAATGGTTTGGGTTGGAAGGGACCTCAAAGACCATGTAGTTCCAACCCCCCTGCCATTGGCAGGGACCCCCTCCACTAGACCACGTTGCCCAAAGCCCCATCCAACCTGGCCTTGAACACTTCCAGGGAGGGGGCAGCCACAACTTCTCTGGGCAACCTGTTCCAGTGTTTCACCACCCTCACAGTGAAGAATTACTTTCTAACATCTAATCTAAATCGACCCTCCTTCAGCTTAAACCCATTACCCCTTGTCCTGTCACTACACTCCCTGATAAACAGTCCCTCACCATCTTTCCTGTAGGCCCCTTCAGGTACTGGAAGGCCGCAATTAGATCTCCCCAGAGCTGCCTTTTCTCCAGGCTGAACAGCCCCAACTCTCTCAGCCTGTGTGTGTGGGTGGGTTTTCCAAATGTGGGTGTAAAATGCTGCTGTAAAACCTGACCGGGAGAATTGCAGTCACTCTGTGCAGTTGTCAATGGCAATGAATGGTGGAAGGGTGGTGATGCTGGAAATGACTGGCAGCAACATTTTCTACAGGCAGAAACAGACTTACAGATAAAAATGAACGGCAGCACCCGGGTGGACCGCTGCTCTCGAGCACAGCCGGTGGAAGCCTGGCACTGGGAACATAGAAGTGCGAAGGCTTTTCCCTGGTCTGCCGTGCCCTGGCTCCCAGTACTGTGACAGGGACTTTCGTTCTGATAGCCCACTGGTGTTTTCAGGCGCAGGGTAAGATGGGTTGCAGTGTGAAGCCAGCAGAGGTCATTTGAGGTAGCTCCTAACAGGGGGCAGATGCTCGAGGGCAGAGGGCATGCCTTACCACCTCCCTTTCCATTAGTCTGACAGGGAATGTTTCATGTACTGTGTTTACAGAGCTGCCAATCATCATGCAAGGAATCTGGCAGCTTTCCTCCCCCTCCCTACAGCCCAGCCTGAGCCCCCGTTCATCTGGCTGTACACTCCCACCGTGCTGTATTTGCTTTAGTCAGCTGCCAGGGACCCTGTGCTGTTGGCTCTGCAGAGTCCTGCAGCTGTTTGCTCCGTCCCTGCCCGGTCATCCCCTCCTCATAGCTCCACGGCAGCAGTGCACAGATAACAGCGGTCCTGAGGTAGAAAGATGGGAACAGTCAGAAGATGACAAGAGAGAGAGAAGGGATCAAACGCAGGAGGAAGGGGAGGAGCACAGGAGTGGCTGATGCTCTCAGGGACCTCACAGCATTGATGCATAGCAAGGGATGACAAATTCCAGCCCCTGGACTGGCAGACGTTGAATCAGCCACAGCTCCTGACATCAGCAAAAGAAAGGTGCCTCTGCTGTAAAGGTGGCCCCGTACAGACTGACCCGTACTCTGGACATGACAGGTTTGGCCAAGGAATCTCTGCCTGTTCTCAGCTGGAGCAGGCTCAGCATGTGCGCGGTTCTCAGACCCTTTGACAAAAGCAAGAGAGCACTGTGAGGAACAGACACATTTTAAAGAATGAAGGTCCAGGTCAGAGTTGTGACTGCATGTGCAGTTTCTGCTCTGAGAGCAGATGATGGCAAAGATTACCAAGCCTTGACTTGCAGAATGTTGATCATCAGCTGTGGGCAAGCCAGAAAGAAATGTATCATCTCCCTCACAGACTAGGTAAGGGTGAAGACTGTGAGCTCCAGTGTGGGCTGGCTTTTCTTCACCCTTTGTCTCAAGAATGTGATGTGTAATCAGAGCAGGAAAAGTTGGACAGGCTGGCCATGTATATTATAGTGATGTTTTACCCAACCAACGGTTTTCACATGACTTTTGTGATGACAAGAACTGGACTAATTGTTTATTCTGTTTCCATCAGCTCCCATGCTACTACTTAGATGGCCATACACGTCAGGTTAACATGACTTAATTTTTACTAATTAAAATTATAAAAGCAATTTTAAGATAAAATCTGTAATGCTTATCGGAAATGCCTAGACTACTGAACAATGGGCACATCCTTCAGAAGAGATTATTTTTTTCTCAGCCTAAGTAAGTAGGATACAGTCTCATTTGCAGAAAATGATTGTTTCTGCGCACCTTTGGTCTCTGTATTAGTCTTGCTTTATTCTGGAAAGCAGCTAATAACAAAACCCCAAAGTTAAAATAAATATAATAGCTGCTCCTACTGTTCTTTGGCAAAAGTCAATAGACTTCCACTTGGGCAAATGGTAAAATATTGACCTCTGCATTCAACACCACTGAAATCTCCCTCCTCCCCCACCCAAATCCTGAAGAACCCCTGGAATCGTTATCCTATTTATATCATGAATGTAAAAGATAAAAAAGACTTCTTCCCCTATCATAGTGTGTCCGATGCAATCTTCTGATTCCCAGAGATGCTGACAGAGGCAGGCAGCAGCATGTAAGCGACCAGGACCAACGCCTTCGTTTGCAGGCAGCTGTACGGGGCAATGGCGCAGTGCCGGAGGCGGCCTGCGACTGATATTTGCATGAGAATATTGCTGTCCTGATGGGTTAGGAGAAGATGAGTTGTGAGTGCTGGATCACAGCTGAAAGAACCAAGGCCAAGGACAACTAGGGGCAGGGTTGTCGGCCTCAGATGCACGGAAATACAAGGAAACCCTCCATGGCCATGTTGGGGGTGGGTGAGAACTTGCTTCATCACACACAGAGAGGCAGGGAGAAGGGATGGAGATGCCACCCAGCTCTCTACATTTTGAGGATAGACTGAAAAGAGAAATGAATACAATATGGGACATTTAGGTGGGAGCCCAGTGACTTTGTCAAATGTGTCATCATTACAGCAGCGTTAGCCAAACCCACACCAGGGATCGCTGGGCACAGCTGGGGCAGTAGCCTCACAGGTGACGTGCCAGAGGAACAGGTATCCGGACAGGCACACGGGGAAGCTCATTCCAGACGTGTGTATCAACAAAGGCCAGAGTGGAGCAGTGCGTTGCAGATCCTACAGCAGAGGCACTGCAGTGGGTTTTCCCTGAGAACAGTTGCAGCAGTCTGGAGGCAGAGCAGATGCACGTTTCTGAGGGAGCAGAAAAATCAAAACCTTTTGCAGGAAAACATCAGTTTTGAGAAATGATTTGACACAAGTTTTGAAGTAGAGCAACAATTCTACGTTGGCTTAGGCTGGTTTTATTGCTATTTCTGTTTTCTCAAATTATTTCAGCTCTGATTTCATTTCTGCTTTCTTTCCTCATGTAATTGCTCTTCAGCTAGCCAGCTGCACTTAAGCTTGCATAGAAATAGCTTTGTTTCAGAGTGACCGGTCAATCTTTTTGGGGTTTTCCCTGTGTTTCCATTCCAAGGAGCATGCAGTTTTCAGATTTGCTAATTTTACACAAGAGGCCACTGGGCAGCTGTCACTTAGAGTAGACTCAGTCTTTTAAATCAATAATAGGCATTGCTCTGGATCTGAATGTGTGGCAAAAGGAGCTGGGATTGCCAGTTTCTGTGGCTGACTATCAGATGGTGGAAGCCAATGTGAAATAGTGAATACTCATTTACTTTATAATATAAATTCTATCCTCCTTCCCTGAAGGGATGTGGAATGAAATTCAAATATTAAGAGTTATCTCATTTCCTAGGCAAAAAATTAATACAGCATTTACCTTCCCTTACAATGAGTGAGTGCTGCAGAAATGCTGTGTTAATTGGGACGATCACAACATAAGGCTGCTCAGAAACAACATTCTTCCATATAAATGTGTCGGGAAAGAAGAGGAAGAAAACATAGCTGGAAGGTCTTGACCTTTCTGGTTTTGTGTTGGTTGCTGAGTGCATGTTACGAACCACCTTTGTGATGATCCACAGATGAGATGAGGTGGTACAGCCCTTACTCGACAGGTAAGTAGCACACTTAAAACTGTGCAGGTGCCCAGCGTAGTGCCAAGATACTGCTGCCATGTGGAAGAGCAACTGTGGATGCTCAGCATCCGGGGGCGGAGGGGAATCACAGCAGAAAACGGCGGCTGGCACTGCTGAAATATTTTTCTGTGGCACAGTCAATAGCTAATAGTAAAAATGAGTAGACAACAACACATTTCTAGTAAGCATTAGGGACTGGCCCAAAGACTATCAGTCACAGCTACTTCTAAACTATTTCTCTACTTCAGTTTAGGATATAGCTCAGTGAAGGGTCTAGTTATTAGTCATAATGCAAAGCCAAAAAAAAAGCCACTTTTAACAACTTTAAAATATGTTTTTGAGAGGTGTCAGTGAATGAAATGCATATTATTTCCTTTCTTCACTATGACATCTGTTTAGCTTAAAAAAAAAAAAAAAAGAAAAAGAAAAAAAGAGGGAGAAATGACAGATACGCAAAAAGTAGCACATAGTTGACTCCCACAAGCCTGGGTTTAAGCTGATGACAAGGAGCTTTCTTTTTCCCACTCCCATTTGGTCTGGGAAATGTTTGAGGGGAGAAGGTACATGAGTTGGAGTAAAAGCATAGGCTGCGTTCTCAGGGGGAATGATGTAGGGCTGCAGTAATGCAGCTGTAGTTTCCTGCTACACGTGCTTGCATCCTAAACTGTGGTAAGCAACCAGGCAATATTAGCTGCTCTCGGATCTCCCACTCTCAGTCAAAATCATTGCTTCCAGTAACACTGAAAAACACTAATTAAATTAATGACTTTAACTCTGTATTTGTTATACATACACATATCATTTTATAATACTGTAAGTTATGTAATATGTAACAATAACATACTGCACATTACATTATATATTATCTAGTATATGATTGCACATTATGTATTTATATGTGACATAACATATTGCAACTTCATGTTGTATGAAAATAAACCTAAAAAAATAAGAATTTATTTTTATAAATTACAGTAAGTTATCAGTGTTCTCAAATCAACATTCTCTTCTCCAACACATTCAAAATATCCATTATTTTATTCATGGCCATTCTCTAGACTGATCTGTTTTTACAGAAAGGTGTGAGGGGTGCTCATGTTGCTGTCAGGAAAAGGCTGGGGAATGAGACAGTGGAAGAGGGGCCTGGCGTGGGTGAGTAAAAGGTACGGTTGCTCTGACTGGAAGGCCTGCAAGGAGAAGGGGGTTAAAATAACAGCAACCAGAAAATCAAACCTTAGACTCTTTCTTATAGAAACATAGAATCACAGAACGGTTTGGGTTGGAAGGCACCTCAAAGACCATCTAGTTCCAACCCCCCTGCCATGGGCAGGGACCCCCTCCACTAGACCAGGTTGCCCAAAGCCCCATCCAACCTGGCCTTGAACACTGCCAGGGAGGGGGCAACCACAACCTCTCTGGGCAACCTGTTCCAGTGCCTCACCACCCTCACAGGAAAGAATTTCTTTCTTCCTGCTGGATGTCTTAGTTTACACTTTGATCACATTTAACATCACCCCTGTCAAACATTTCCTCACTGTTTGAACTGTTACCTAACCATCGCTCACAAGCACCCTGTATCACAGCACTGCTCACCGCTACAGCCAGCGGTGCCCATCGCTGCTTTGTGCTTGCGGCCCGCTGACCTCTGCGTGCCCGCCAGGTCCCACCAGCACACCTGTTGTCTCACGTACCAAGCTTCAGCCAGTCGGCAACACCAGCCGACGCGCGCATGTCCTCTCATGGTGCACTGCGCGCGTGGCCGTGGTCCTGCCTCACCCTCACTGGCACATGCCTGATTCTCCAAGATCCTCCTGCAAGAGGCTTCCTGGTCCTCACCGAAGCTACCGTGCCCCTGTTGCACCATCGCTGAGCAAACGGGTGGCTCGTCAAGCTACCGCACCAGGCTCTTGGCTGGGTACGAACGGGAAAGCGCAGCGTGGGGGCTCTGGCGGGAAGGGGGCAGGCGGACACGCTGGCTGGCGTGCAGGGGTTGCTCCTGCGGCCCGCTGGCCTGTCTCGGGGCCGGACACTTCCCTCTGCTGCCTGGCGCAGCTCCAGCGGGCAGCCGTCAGGAGCCCACCTTCGGCTTGCTGCCTTCCATGGATTGGAACAGCATTCGTTCACGGCCCTGCCCAGCTGCAATCGTACCACCCAGCTCTTCTGACAGTTAAAGAGGAAATTAAACAGAGTACCTTGGCTTCAAATATTGATTTGAAATGAAAATGAGTAGTTAAGGCATCGCCGGTGCCTTTCAGTAGTCAGTCATCCTCATTCCCTGCAGATAGCGCGTCTTTTGTCCTTCTGATCAAGAACAGCTACACATCACTGCTCATTTGATCACAGCTTGAATCCTTGTCATGAAAACAAAAATAATCAATTAAAGCTCAGTCTGCTGCATACTACTCTTTCATTTTTAATGAGAATTTCATTTGCTACCCACTTCTTTTTGCTCACCAGAAGGGTTACATACTCTGTTTTATTGTAATTTCAGAGCATTTCATTCTTTTCACTATTCATATTTGAGCATGGAAGATGGAAAAAATCCTCCAACAATTTTTTTGATAGGACATGGTCTGAGCTTGTTTTCTTAGCACTTCCCTAGTGGGATATCCCAGGTTATCTAAACAGCTTTTAAACTGAAAAGGCTGTGTTTTAATGGAACTACTACTCTTCAAAGTAGAAAGAACCTCAAAATTATTAGGTCAGGACACCGAGAAATAATAAAAAGATTTAATATTCTTACCCACTGTGGCCTTGGAGGGTGGACGTCCGGCCCAGGCTTGGTTCGGTCTATGCACGATAACTTCTGAGTTGTGTCAGGCTCTCATTGCACCCTCTGCAGTCCCCTTGTCGGTCCCTTCAGCAGCCTCCCAGGGTCTGGAGGTCTCCTGGTTGAGCGCGGTGATGCTCCTACCTGCCGTGCTCAGCTGCTGTCTCTTCTCCCCACTGGCAGGACCGGTCGCTCCATAGCACAGCACTGGGATGAACTGAGGCTCTTCCTCCTATAACAGGCAAACCAAGACCCAGCAAAGAAACTGTTTACTGTAAACCTAAAGAAAAAGAAGACTATAGGGAACTTGTGTTAGTAACTAGCCTTTCTTCAGGAGTGCAGAAGTGAGGTTGGGGGTGGCATCAACATCCACTACTCAATCAACCTGCCTGGCATTCCCAAATCAGTTTAAAAAAATAGCTTCTTCCCAAATCCAGGTTTTGTGTAAGCCTTCAGCCACCTTTTCCCTCGCCTTTCTGAGAACAGTGAGTGCAGAACATGGAATATGCTTGCCAAAACAAACTGAGTATATATTTGCCTTTCATACAATGTGGCACGGTTTGGATGTGAGTTGAAACAGAGGTTCAAGTAAGTTGCTAATACTGGGGTCTACCCAGGTATACATCATAGAGTGGACTAGTGAGTAAGGCTGCTTGGGACTTCTTAAAAGAAAATCTGGAACTTGGGCTGTGTTTAAGCAAAGATTATGCAATGACAACAGCCCTCCCTAGAAATATGGAGCCAACTAGGGATAAATTGGAGTCAGGTAAAACTTACCAGCTTGAATTAAGTTTCATTTTAGAGTTTACTCAAAACAGGAGTCAGAGAATAGTTATTATGGCTGCTGAAAAGTTGCCTTTATTTTTGAAAAAACGTTAAAAGGAGTGAAATTTCATCTATTTCTTTGCCAGCACTCTGTTCCCCATGCTCCCACCCCAAGAAGAAAACCTCTCAACAACAGAAATATTTATAATGGAAACTTTTGTCTGACAAAAATGGTTACTATTTTGTGAAAATTGTGCATCTGGTGCTTTATGTCCTCATTCTCCTCTGTTGATGTAGTCATACACATTTATACTATGTGTCCAGGCATATGCCACTTTTTTCCCCAGCATATTATGGTGCAACTGCTGATGGAGACCTGAGGCATTTGAACTCTAATTCCTGAGAGATATTTGGAAGCAGTTCTGAGAAGACATTTTTTAGTATTCAGGTATTCACATTTTCTGACAAAAGAAATGTTTAATCTCTTGCTGAAAAGCGGACTGTTATGACAGCAAAACCCAACTTTCTGCTAAAAAACAGTTCTGGGAGAAAACTTCAAATAAGCTGCAGGCCAGAGCTACACAAAATAGGAGAAAGAAGAGCGTTAAGAACTGTGATCTGAAAGCACTGGATTTTCCACAGCCTGTCACAGAGTAATATCATATAAAGTTTGGCATTTAAATCCATTCAGGATTTAGGTATCTTTCTTACAGGGCTGAAATCCACTCACTGTAGGCTGCTAGAGTAAATAGCAGTTGGTTTTGCCAAATGCCACATTATGGGCGGTTTTGTTTCGGTCTAATTTTAAGTGTATCTGTACCTAAAAATACATGCATTTATTTTTGTATTCTCTGCTATTGTATATGAACAGGATTTCATTTTAAGCTCCAAAGACAGTTCCCCATGTCAATAGATAAACTTTCAAAAAAGCATATCTATTTGAAGCAGTGCTTAAGGAAGTCAGTTGGAAATGCTGCGTGCTCAGTACTTTTGACAACAAGATTTGTTTAGATATTTAAATTCGGATTAACGTGCCCAAGACAAGCTTCCCATCTTTTAAAACCTGATGTTTGGTTTGTGAAAGAGTTTTGTACTTAGCTTGTTCTTTCTCTATAACATATTCATCCAAATCATTAAACTTCCTTGATTTCTCAAAAATAATTTTTATTGATGCAAAAACTGTTTCGGAAAATATTTGCAACTAATAATGCAGGCTAAATAATGATGACAACAACAGCAGCAGCAACAACAAAAAGCCTTCTGGGTCTGGAATTTTTCCTGTAAATCAGCTGCAATTGCTCAGATTTCCTCAGGGACACCCTACTCAATCTATGGATGAAAAGCTTGTATAAGAATTACCGTCTTTTAGTTAAATGTGAAAGGTTGTACATTGTAAAAGCTGAATTGCGTACTTGGTTGTCTCAGAGCAGGACATGAGCTTGGCTAGACAGGTTCACTTCTCTCTCGGAGAGACCAGAGTGTATATTGCTCTCATTTAGTTTTGATGCTGTCTGTCAAAATATGACTACCCGAAAATAGCTCAAATATTAATCTTACATTAAAATAAAGCACAAGAGACTATCAAAATATCAGTGTCTGGAATTCTATTTAAAAAAAAAAAAAAAAATTACATATTCTCTTGCTTTGCCCCTTTCTGAATGTCTGTAACAATTTTGCCAGGAGTGTGTTGGTAGCAATAACAGCTCTTGCAAAAATCAGAAAGGTTGCTCATAAAATGCCAGATCATGTCCAATCCAGAAAATTTAAATTAAACATTTTGATGCAACATGAGCTTCTATGTCCTCATTTGCAACCAGCAGGCTTTTTGGCTTAATGAATTGTGTGTTATTAAAGGGAGAAAGAAATAGAACAAGGTAGGTGAATAGGAATGCACAGCACCTGCTTCCCGAAAGGAGCTTTTCTTGGCGTAGCACCTCGCAGACTGGCCAGCTGCTTTCCTGCCCCGCTGTGAGAGGGGGAGCATCACCTGCAGGCCTGGATTTCCACATCCTGGAGCTGCAGGGCAGCAGGCTGGGCTTAGGCTGCAGCCGCCTGTGTTGTGGGATCTGGTCTCCAGTCCCAGCTAACAGCTCCTCCTTCCCTCCCACCAGCCACCAGCAAGGGCATCACGTTGCTCCCCTACCTGTTTTGGCTGGCCACCATCAGCCGTTTCTGTTGCTGCAGGTCTGCAGCAAGCGTAGAGACGACGTTCAAGACTGACATCACTCTCTTACATGCAGACTTTTAAACAGATCCCTTTGCTTCACATCTTTCCAGAGAGTCCCAGACAGATTCTCCTTTCCTTGTTCTTTTTTCCTACCATAACCCATGTGGGAAGCTGCCGCTGGGTGTGACTGCTCCTCCTGCCACACCTGGGCACAGCTGGCAGGGTCAGGCTTCAGTACGCTGTTGCAAATCACAGGCAAGTCCATTTTGCAACAGGCCTCCTGTTTTGAAAGAAAGACTCCCTAGCATAATAAAAGAATGTAAGAAAGAAAAACATGTATCAGGCCCAGCCATTAGTCCCTTTCCATTCTTCTATTTCGTTTTCCATCACATGTCAACAAAGTGATCCTTTTTTGTTTGTTTCTTCTTCTGAGAAATCTTTGGGTAGATGGAAGGAAAAGATCTTCTGTCTCCACTACCCGGTTTACAATTAATGTCTTATGCTTAAATAATAGATCAATTCCACCAGCTATTACAGAAGTCAAAAGACACAGCACTTTTTACTTTGAATCATAGAATTAATAACGGGCAAAGGCACAAATGGGAATGACTAGCCTTTGATTCTGCAGATAACAAGGGTAGGGTAGTTCTCCTCGGAGTGGAAATGCAGATAATGAAGAAAGATAGTTCTTTTCAAAAGGAAAATGTTTGCACCCAAAAATCATTTGAAGGCCATATTAATTTTGCCCATCTTTTTTTTTTCCCCAGTAGTTTACAAGTAACTGAGATTACTCATCATGCACTGGACAGTAAAATTAATTCAGTTATAGTAGGTAGGAAATGAAGTGAGACCAAAAGGAAAGCATCAGCTTTTGATCTCTTGCACTAAAAAAAAAAAAGAAAAAAGTCATCTTTCCTTAAGCAACGTGAAGAATTTCTACAGCTCCTGTGAACCCTGGCACACCTGATGGGAATCTGTCGATACATTGCTCTTGATAAAGTGCAGCACTTATAAAGCAATGTGGCAGAAAGTATACTGTAAATTTCTGCCTTTTGAAGGCAGCTGGACAAGATATTCGGTCTGATTGTGAAGACTTATTCCTTTTTCTGCTCCCTTGGACACAAAGAAATTGTTGACAGCTACCAAGGGGAGATACCATTGGAGGGCTCTGGAAGGAGAAATTGGAGTAAAGAAAAGGAAAAGACTGAGTGAAAATACTTTAGTTAAGAAATACATCCAGCCTTTTTGACTGAATAAGCCCTATTTCTGGAAGTTATGAAAAGTCTGAATAGGAAAACAAGCTGCTTTAAGACTGAAGAGAGTCCAAAGGGGCTTTTTACCTAATTGAAGCAGTTTTCAACCTCTGAGAGGATAAATGAAGAAAAAAATCAATGAACAGCACAGAGGCTGAAGCAGCATGACATTGACAGGGTACCTTGATAAAAGTAAAAATATCTTTTCTTTTTCTTTGGCAAAACTAGGCACTGCATCTCTGCATAGCCGCTTCAATATTTCAACTGTCTGAGAGTTCACTTGCTGAATATGCCCTTACGTATGAAGAACTGCAGCTGAGCAATTTAAGGAAGTTTTTCTTTACCAGCCATATTTGTAGGCAGGTGGTAGTGATTGGCCTGGAAACTACATGCTCCTTATTTCTCAGTGTTTCAATCTGAAAAAAAACAAATCTGTTTTCTCTCCTTTGTGCTGGCCTACATCTACCCTTTTCACACCCACACAAGACAGCAGAAGGAACAAAATCCTTAAATTGCAGTTTGACAGAATATCATCATAATTTGATAAGATAGCTAAAACCAGAATCAGCATGCTCTATAAAAAGCTTTAAGTTGGGGGGAAAAAAAAAAAAAAGGTAACAATTTAATACAAGCAAATCCTTGCATTTCTGGAAAGACAAACGCTTTCTAAAATAAACAAAGCACAGGTAATATCCATTCTACTCATGCTAGAATATTTTTTTTGAGTCTAACAGGGCAAGATATTATACATACAGAAATACACAAAGAAAATTTGGAAAGTGACCTATACAAATTATTTTGCTATTTTCCAGGCTCATCTTGATAAAGCTAGAAAGCATAAAAGCAATGATAAGCTAATGGAAGTTTAGGGTTGACTGTTATCTTCATGACATAAAGGGTTTCAGGCAGGTAATCAAGAACATGCCATTTCTTTTCTCTCTTTGTCTCTCTTCCTCCTTCTTTCTCCCACCTCCAATAGTCTACTTTTGTGCTGCCTGGATTCCATCTGAAATTCCTTGTTTGTATGTCTGGCTGTTTTTCTCTACCTGTAATTCCACCTCCCACTTACTGATAAATGATCTATTCTTTTCAACCAATTTCCTCCTCTGGCTGGATTAATACTAAAATGAAAGCCTAATATGAGGAGAGAAGGAAAAAAAAAAAAAAAAAAAAGGAGAAGGCGGCACCATACCCTAGGAAATTCTGTTAGCTGCTAAGGCTAAGTTTGAAAGAGTTTGGTTGCACTTGTTCTTGTCGCATGTACCTTTGAATCATCTTAGCTGCTCTGGATTATCTCCAGCCTTGTCAGTTTAATCCTTCTTATGATTTTTTTTTTTTTCCCCTCCTCAAAACCTTTCAGTGCCCTTTGCATGTTATTATACACCTTTTTTTTCCTCTGGAATGCTTTTAATTAATTGGGGCATCATTGGATTTCCTCCTTGAAGCTGATGCCAGGAGTCATGAGTGGGCAGTGGTGGGAGGATGAGACACATGGACGTGTAGCAGTAAGAAATGGTATTAGCAGATTATTGTTTTGTTTTGTCATCAGGCTTCTGACGGTGCTACACCAAATTCGGAGACATACATGAGAGAACCATGCATGTGGTGAGAGAACATGAGGTTTTACTAGCATCATCCTGGTCAAACCAGCACAATATCATCACTAAAAACCTGTGAGCGAGATCCGTGGATCATCTTAACTGAACTTTGGTGAGATCTCTGCAACTGAACTGCATCGTGTGCCTTGTTCATGACATCTCTATTCCCAGAAAGACTACTTAAGAGTTATTTCAGGAATTACTTTAAGGGGTGATGAGGCTTATTGCCTCTGCTTAAATATTTAGTATAGATGCATATATACATATAAATATAAAAATAGATTAAAATATTTATTCCTTTGGAAATCTTCATTTAGAAAATGCCATTGAATTTCCTTCTGGGCTTTTTTTGGTTTTTTTGGGGGTGTTTTGGTTTTTTTTTTTCACACACTGAAAGAATTCAAATCAACATGCAAGTGAATATTTTTTCTTAAAGAAATCCTGATGATGCTAGCTGCATATCATTCTCACTTTAAAGTTTTATCACTCTGTTTTTAATGAATTTAGTTCATTTGTATGTTCTGGAGTCAGGGTCACACAATTGCATGTATTGGAACAACACTCACTGCTTCATTTTTCTAGTATAGGAGCTAATATCACTGAGCAACTACTTAATCTTATTTGCAAGAGAGTCAACAGAATTCTTGCATTCTTTCAGACAACCTGGACAAATACCATCAGTGCTTACTGGTTTTCTGATGTTCATCAATTTGCTAACATATTCCATCAGTATGCAAGGAGTAAACTGAAATGAAGGAGGTTATTCACAGGGTAATGCCCTCTCTGAGTGGCATCCTGTAACCTTTCAGTAAGAATAGCAGAATATGTCCCTAAACTTTTCTGCATTTTTTTTTTCCCAGCCTGTTGTCTTGATAGATTTGTCATATTTAATCCCTGTTTTCTTAGTTGGATCTCCATATTCCAAGACTCTGTTTATAGTTTCTATAATAATATGTACTTCATTATGGTTTCTTTCCCTGATTTTCCATTTCCTTTCATACTTTGCATATGTAGCTGTCTTGTGACTTCCTGGTGAATAAAATAATTTTGTTTTAGCTTAATATAGCTTCTTTTAGTTTAAAGGCCTTTTGCCATTCTTTTATTCTTAATAAATTTTAAGCATACAGTTGATAACATTTAAAATTTTTTTGAAATTGAGGTGAAACAATAAGACAGCCAATATTTTAACAATGTGTGAACAGGAAAATTTATGAATAGTAATAAATTGCTCAGAATAAAGGACTCTGGAAATTTTGGTGCTTTTTTTTTTTTTTTTTTTTTTAATGGAAACATTCTGTCCTTTAAAAAAATCAGCATTTATTTGGAACATACAAGTAACTTTCTGAGAAAATGCAAATTAGCTCGTTGTTTAATTACAAGTAACTTACAACTTCTTTTAAAATTTATTGTCTCAGTAGTTTGTTTGCTCTGAATAATCTTAATAGAATAACAAAAAGTGACTTAAAATAATCAAATTTATGAATATGTGCTAAAAGATTGTAATCAAGATAAATTTAAATAATGATACCTCCATGCTACAATGGTAAACAGACAATAGGTGTCAAACTTTTCACATTTGTGGGCTCCTTAAAAATTTTCCACAACATTTTGGTGAAACATTTAGGTTTATCTGTGACATGACATATTTGAGGCTACTTGCAACAGACAGGGTGTGTGTGTGAGGGGGTGGGGGGGGCTTGTGCTGAGAAGGATGTTTAGTTATCGTTTGCAGAGTCCTTATAAGAAAGGCCACAAACTCCAGTGGTCCACAGACCACAGTTTGAAAACCACGGATACTGGGATATAGGCAAGGGATGAGCAAAAGTCAGATGTATTTTAAAGAGGACTTTTGTGCCATCATGGTTAAGGCAATCAGTTACCTCTGCAGCTAATGTGCGAAGAAGCTCTCTCCACTAGAGTAGTGCAGTCATACGATAAAGGTTGGCCACATGCACCAGAAGTTCTGGGAAATTACTTGCTCCAGCAATCCCAACTATTTAAAGACCGCAGTTGACTGCTTGCCACTCCTTTCACAGCTCTCTAAGCCAGGAAGTTAAACGCAAGTGCAGGACCGAGCTTGGCCGCGTGCTTTGCGCTGCCCTGCCAAGGTGAATTCGCAGATGACTTCTCCTGTGCCTGCCCCCGTGCCGGCGAGGCGAAGCCAGCACGCTGATACCATCCCATATGGAGGAGGCGTGCATGGAAGGAAAGGAGAGTGAGAAGTGGAAGCAGCTGCTTCGGGGCGCGGGAAGGCTTCTCCGAGGACTCGGTTGTCTGCTCCCTCCTGGTTCTGCCAAAGTCATCACATTCTTGAAGGCTCTGCAGTGCTTTGCTGCTGTGGAAAATCTATCCTTGGGTGTTTGAACTGCTGAAGTGATTTAAACTAAATGTGGTTTTCTTATTATCATTACTCTATTGTCAGATTCAGAATATCGTGTGGCAGCATTTGGATTTTTTTTTTTTTTTTTAGTATTAAGGAATAACGTATTTTAAATTTTTCTTCTGATGAAGAAATACTACAAAAAAGCAGCTAGATAAAATGGATCAAGTATTATGCAGGCATCTGCAAGTATATAGATGTTAGAATTTTCCTAAAATCAGCATTGTAAATCCAGGGAAATCTGAATTTAGGTTTTACTGAAAGCAAATCTGCTTATGTTAAATGAATAGCCTACACACAACCTTTATTCTGGCTTATAACACCATCACAAGTCGGGGGGGAGGAAGAATGCAAATGCCAATCTCGAGACTTTCAAAGTCTAATTTAAGACCGTGAGCAATGCCTTAATCACAGTTATACATGGATCATAATCTATAAAATTATTATGGAGTGAGTGCATCACTGCTCAAAACTGCAGTCAAAGAGTGATTACGTGATTCTGTCAAACTAGAGGGCATATCAAGGAGGGACCCATGAGGCTCTCTTCTGGACTCGGTAACACGCAATACCAGCACTAACAGGATGATGGACAATAAATTTCTTCCCAAACCCACAGATGTCACTGAAGGGGAAAGGAACTGCAAATACTTTAAAAAAAAAAAAGGGGTCCAATTTGAAGTGATCTTGATAACTTGGAGAAATAGCCCCAAAACACTGAGGTGATATTCAGTGAAGCTGAGTACAAAGTACTACATTCCGGAAGAAAGACAGAAGTAGAAAATGAGGAAAAACTGGTTAGGCTGCAGTGAATGTGGAAAGGATGAGTGTTTATTGTGGACTACAGACTAAATATGAGTTGTATAACACAACACATATGCAAAAATTGGAAAGTTATTTGACATTCTCAGCATTAGTGATTTCTCAGCTGGGGTAGTGACATCTGCTGCTAAGAGAAAGCCAGACAAACTGACAAAGAATAAGATGTTTAAAAAAAAGACAAAGAACAAAATCTTTTTTTTAAAAAAAAGTTGAAAATTATCTGTTTTTTTAAACTGTTTTCAGGCATCAAGAAAAAGCATGATCTATATGGAAACTTGAAGGAATCAGTTTTATTAAGCATCTAAAAAAAAAAGGGAAAAAATATAACTGGGAGCATGTTTCACAATATTCAAATATATAAAAGACTCCTATGAAAAGGGTAGGATCAGCTGTACTGCATGTCCATGCAGAGTAAGACAAGAGGTAGTAGGGCTTAACCAACCCTGGAAAAACTACAGTGGCTAGCAGAAAACAATTTTTGGCTCACTGGTTAGCAAGAAACATTGAAAGATCTGTCTTTGAGGGGGCATAAAAGGAAAGTGGAGATACACCCAGAACAGACCTGCAAAATATTCTTGAACCTGTCTCAGAGCAGGAGAATGGACTGGATGATATCTAAATATCCCAGAGTTCTATAACTCCTCACATAGCATTTCCCAAAGGTGATATCTAGATATTTCTTTTCCATGTGGCTCTTCATATTATAAGAGTGACCATAGCTGTGTGGAAACATAGTGGATATCTGGCAAAAGAAATAAAAAAATAAAAATGAAAGAAAAAGAAAAATTCATTGTATGCTTTTATATAACCAGAGATCAAAAGCACTAAGTATTAGAGCAGAAATAATTTTTTCAGGGTGCCAAAAAAGGAATTCTCATCTCCTGTATTATTTAGATTTCTTTCAGATCACTGGAGGAAAAGGTAAATTGAGGTTTATTTTTTTCTAATGACTCCAGAAAGATTTCAACCCAAGGGTCTCTAAGTCTGAGAGTACCTCAAAGGAATCACAATATTTGCATATCTGTATCACATTTGCAGATTGATACCATACCATCAAAATGTTGGCAGGCTAGCTCCCGTTCTGGTACCTATAAATCTTGTATTTTGGTATGCGAGGATTGGACCCAGGGGTTAATTTATCTTCCTGACAGTTTATCTGAGGTTGTGATAGAGAAGATGTATGGAGGCAAACACCACCTGGCCAAATCAAAGGGTGAATGCAGGTCCCAGCTTCTCTCCCTAGCATGTCCTAGCACTCACCTGTATCAATGCTTTGGCACAGATTTGCATTCAAAGAATGTGGCCTTCAGGGAAGTTAGTGCTTGCACATGGCTGCAAGCCCGTGCTATCATTGCTGGACTGATTAATCCTAAATACACTTCCATAAAACTATGTGGCCCAACCATATGTCAAGGAGACCAGTCACGAAGTGTTTGCATGTAAGATGTCAAAACCAACACTTTTTCTTCCAGAGATCAGTATGAATGCAGCTGATCACAGAGCACTGGTGGTTCATGTCTGGGGTAATCAATACTATAGGTAATTTCTCTCTACTATGAAAGTTTGAATGACTTGAGCATAATCAAATTAAAAAGTACTTACTGAGCAATTTGACGATGAAACAAAATCCATTATGGAAAAAGTTTGCCCATGCGCTAGCGTGTATCACCAGCTGTTTCCTTTCATTGGTATTCAAAGAGCATGCAGCTCTGTTGTTTAGATTACTCAGGGTATTGGCTAAATGGATGGAGTGGGACGTGTTATTTGCATATTGATTTGTTTTGTATGCAAATTATTTTGATGAGTTTTTACCTTATTAGATTGTGCATTGTTACACTGTGTATATGAATACAACAGTCTCAGACTGGGGAGCAGTTTCGAAAAATGGAAATGCAAACACAAACAGATAAACTCTATTTAATTAATATGCATTACATATTTAATTAAGAAACTCTTATGATTTTAGGGATTGGAAGTGGGAAAAACACAAAATTTAAGAACTTGTAGGTATCAGGTGTGAGCAGATATACTAGGTGTGGAGTCATTGGCTACCTCCGGCTCAACACAGAGAGGCTAGCTGAGGTCTTTTGGGTACGCTAGCAAAGGGCTTTGTACTTAATGGTCATGCAGCACACTTCTGTAGTCTTGTTCATGACAATTTTAAACTTTTACTTAAAGAAGGAAACATGACGCAGCATCTTACATAGGCGACTCCAGAGGTCTGTGAAGGGCAGCGTATTGGTTGTAATAACAGGGGACCGGATTGGATTAACAAACCGTTCTCATGATTTCTTATAAGTGAATAAACAACTATTCAGCAGCAGCTTAATCTTGCAAGTAATTACCTTATGTATATACATATATCACACTTTTGGCATTCCGGAGATAAATGACTGGAGTATGCCCTGTTTAGTTATGTATGTCTTTCCACATAAAACCAATGGGTGCTTGCTTCACTGAACATTGACTCAAACAGCAGCGAGGATTTAAAAACCACATCCACAGCTATTTGTGCCCTTAGACACAGTTGTCAGGGGGACCATCTAATGGTGTCATGTCCAAAGCACAACCATTCTGGCTAATTAGCTATTAGCCTGGCGGAAATCTCTTCTCAGTGAAGTTTCAGTACAGCTTGTCTTACTTTCAAGAAGCAAGTCTTATACAATTTCACCAGCAGTGCTCATTTTCTTGTTTGCAGTTCATTGTAAGAGCCTAATTTGTTACCTTACAATGCCTCTGTCAGATATCAAAGGGTAGCTGACCAATTGCGTTTAACTGTTGTACGGAGGTTCATCTCAGAAGAACATCAGAAGATGGACAACGCAATCAAACATTGTAGAACAAGAATGCTTATATTAAATAGCTCCTTCCATTCTCTAGATTTCATAATTATTTTGTTGTTAATGTGAAGCTTCAGCCTTTGTTAGTAGAACCTCTGCGTTTCTATTGTCCTATTTTTTTACATGTTAACTAATCATGTAACTACTGGAGACTTCAGAAATTTTTTTTTCTGTAACTTGCAGAGTAACTCTGAAGACCAACAAACTGCAAAGCTCAGAAATCTGCCAGATGGTCCAAGCAGAGAGAGTGCATTGCTCCTGCACTTTTAGTAATTAGCATTGAAATACTGGGATTTGGAATGGATCTAAAAATGGCCTCTTGGGTTCCAACTCTTATAAAGAACAAAATAGATGCATTATTAATAAATCATTATTGTAAGCATTGTACTCCATAGCAACATACACTTTTACCCTTGAGGACTTTTTGAGACACCTCAGCAGTTACCCAAAGCTCAGGCACTAAGCAATGACTATGCTGTGAAGATTTCCCTTTCTCTAAGAGAAGTGATAGGTTCCTTCACTTAATGACCCAACTGCTCCTCTGTTATACCCCACAGTCCCCATGCATTCAATGGAAATGGAATTTAATGACTTTGGCTCAATTACTTTTTTTTTTTTTAATTTATCTTAATTTATTCAGTTACTCATAAATTTTTCTACAGTGCTGTGTTTCTCACTCTTGCAACTGGAGAGCCAGTTCTGAGAGTGGGAAACAAAGGTGAGCTACAGATAGCTGCCAGAATTTCAGCTTACTTCGAACAGGATGATAGGAAAGAATGGCTGATGATCTCTTCTAGTTGTGGATAGTACTGTTGATGCTATTAATGAGATCTAAAGAAAGGACAATGAAAGGAGGAAAGGGAGTGAGCTAGAAACGAGTCTAACTGCACCCTCTCTGCCACAATGTTCATGAGTTGAAGGGCAATAAAGCTTGAAATCACATTTTACAAACTGGCCTGGTCAAAGTCCCTGGACTCACGCAGCCTGTTAGAAATCCATCTCAGAACCTCATAGTCTGCCCCTCCAGACATTTTTGGGAGCGTGCTTATGTCTCCTGGGAGGCACTCAGGTACTTACTGCTGGTGACAGGAGGAACGAGGAGGGAGGAAACACAGGATAAGCAGCAGGTTTCTTTTCCCAGAGGTTTCAGTGTTTGTGTTCTTTACACATGAATGCACGTGTAGGGGCTGTTTTGGTAAGTGTTCAGGAATGGCATAGACACGTTTGGTGCCTGCTCTACCAGTCTTTGAAGTCAATGGGAGCTTTGTCCAGTGATTTCAAAGGGCTTTAAATTACAGCTTGAAATTAGCCCAGTAGTGGAAGTTAGCTGCATCTTTAAAAGTGCAGGGATTTCTGCCAGTCCTTCATCAGATGAGTTCTGGAGATATGGTCTAGCTATTGATGGTTGTCACTTGCTTTTGAAACAGTGGTTGGGAATTTATATAATATCAGCCCAGAGTGAAGAGGAGAAATTTGTAGTGGCCCAGAGATCAGAAATGGCTAATGTAAAAAACTAGTTTTTGCTCTCTTTACTTCAAAGGGGTAACTCAGAATGGTTTTTTTTGTTTGAAATTAAAGTAGCCTGTAATGGCAATCCACCTGACATTGTAGCCTGAAGCTATCAGAAAAATTTAATTACTATCTTCAGCTCCGCCATGATGTCATTTCAAGTACATACCTGCATGATCAAAAACTATTGAAACGAAAAATTGCCAAAAGCTCTTAATGAATCAATGAATGAACAGACCAAATCCTCAGTTCAGTGTTTCTAAATAACTGCACAATGATAATGATCAATAATACAGATAATTCAGTGTACAGGACAATCTTGCTTTTGAAATTTACACTTGAATGTGCAAAACAAATTAGAACTAATGACTACTCTGAAGTTGTATACATGATCTAGGAATCCCAGCACGATTTATCGTTTCTTAGCTGCATGCAGTTTCAATGTAAGCTTAATCATTTAGAAAACAAGTGAACCAGGTTCACCCCAAACTTCACCTACCATGGCCACACCAGTACACTGATGCCTGCACTGGAGGCAAACTACTGCGGATTTCCTCAAAACCCGTTTCCTCTTTTAATACAAAAATCAAAACAAACTAACCAACCATGGCAGTTTTTCTAAGCTAACATCAGCTGAGGGCTATGTGCATGTGGCCCTGTTTCCTCAGGTCGTTTTTGTTTTCTGGCTCTTACAGGGCAGTTTAATTGATCATTGTGCCTGACTCATAACAATCCATTCTTATCAGTATAAATATTTAGGAACATACTTGAATCTCTCCTCTAGGTCAAGGAGTTTGAAGGTATTATTGATACTTGAGTAAGAGAAATAGTCCTCATTCTTTTGCTTTCAAAAAGAAAACTCTAAGGGAGTTGGAAAGCTGCATATTCCAGGTCTAAGGGCTCAGAATGTCAGTAAATAGGGATAGTGTATTTAACTTTTTGGTGATTTGAGTACTATGCAGTTTTGTCTTTCATGTGTACTGTAAGTGTAAAGTAGTGTCTCATCAAAATAAAAGATTATTATACTTTACACAGAAGTATGTAACCACTCACCAGCAAATAAGGATTGATGAATTGGATGACAAGTAGTGGGAAGGTCGTAAGATAAGCAATATCATGAGCTACAGCACAGTCACGACACAGATGACAGAGGAGCTATGATTGTGACGCTCTCCTGGGGGGCCACCAGGGCACTCTGCACAGGGCAGACACTCAACTTGCCCTGTGCAAAGCAGCTCGGGACTGAAAGTAGCACAATAGCATATTTGCACAATAGCATGTCTTCATGCCCAGTTAAAGTCCTAGACCATCCCACTTTTTCTAAATGCATGCCCTATTTATCAGGTTGTGGTCATCGTAGTGCTGTTATTAGCTCTTTCAATCTGTGTTTTGAAGGAGAGGAGCAAGCCAGATTGGATTTATGAAACAAATATTTATCCAAATAAGGATTCAGCCCTGAGCAGAGGGAACATGTAAATTTAAAAAAGGTATCTAACTCTGTACTGTGGTTGCTTCAACAGTGGCCACGTGGCTAAATCCTTTAGTACTGCTTGCTGTTCAGTCTGGGAGATGCACAGGCTCTTCCCCTTCCTTTTGTTGTTGGTGGTGTTTGCCCCCATTGGTAAGAACAATACCATTGTTTAAGACAGAAGGGCTTCCTCCTTCTCTTCCTTTTCCCCCACTTCTGTCTCCAGTAAACTCTTGTAGGATTTGGGCTAGTTTTTTCAGTGTTGAATATGTAGGGTCTGCTATCACTGAAACCTTTAAGAGAAAGAGAAAAGTGCAGTTAGCACATTCTATTTTGTGCTCCTCTGTGGTAATGTGATAATTAACTACCATCTCAATACACTTCAGTCACTAAAAGCCAGTGGCTGCAAAGAGCTAATTTTGCCTTTCTTGCTAGAAATTGCTCTAAGCATTTTTTACTTTTTTTTTTTCACATGATCATACTTGTTGCTTTATTGCCAAGTAATATATCTCTACTGAGCTCTACGTATGGATGTATGTGCATATTTCAACTTCTTATTAATACCAGAACAGCAGGTCACAGAGTTCATACAGTCTGATGAGAGACCCAGATCAAGCCTCTACTTGCCTCCCCTCAGGAGTGACACGCTAGGAGTTGCGAGAAGCAGCAGAAAATGCAAGGCCATTAATCATAGGGAGCAGGCAGACTGGCAGATATGCAGTGTCTTCATTCTCACACCTGTACCCTGCAGTCAACCAAAATCATTTGGCTGAATTAAGTAGTGATATCAATACATCTGTCTTCTCCATTTTGGCATGGTTTCAGTAGGCTCCATTTCAGCACATAGATTTCTGTTGGGAGTTACTATGGAAAAACAAAGAACTATTGAAATTAAAGCCAAAGCAAGAGCCAAAGTACTTTAGTTTTCCCCTTCCTGCAAGACTGAATTTTATCCTCCTGACAAAAGGCCACCATGCTTAGAGTCCCATGGCTGTTTTGTCTTTTACTTCATATTTTCCTACTCTGATATAACTGGGTACATAGAAGTAATCTTCAGAAAAACTGGGCTTTTTAAAATCAGTTGCAAATACACTCAGGTTCTTGGCTAGAGACAAAGATGAGAAATCTATTAGTTTCTCCCTCTGAGCTTGGATACTGCCAGCACAGTAGAATCAAGCTCATCCAACCCAGAAAATTTTCTCAGTGTGCATGATGGAGACAATGTCAAATTGGCTGAAATAACTTGATAAATCTCAACAAAGGGACAGATTCTTACACTGCCACTATGAAGAGCAGATCTTTAAGCAGGAACAGATCCACTGAGGCCTCCATGTATGAGGATGCAGGAACCACTGGGCACTTGAAGGATACCCAAACTTGACCTAAGAGAGCAACGGTGTTTCCCCTTGTCTCATAAATAAATGAAAAATATTTTACCATGTCTTGTGATTTTTCCCAATAGTCTGGTTTATTTATCTATTAATGTCTTCAAATTGTTTGTTAGACAGCCTTCACATGCGTATTTGAGCTATGTTTGCATGCTCTCAGTCACAGAAAGCTTTGTTTAGGAAATGGAAGCATTTTGTTTAAATTTTAGAGTTTACAACTTGGAATTTGTGACTGAGCACCTTCACATGATTTCATCCCATCTAATGTCAGACACTTCTCTAAAACACAGGCCTCTTCAGAGCACAGCTCAGCCTGCCTGAAGTCTGCAACTTTCACTGGTGTGCTGGTTTTGGCTGGGATAGAGTTAATTTTCTTCATAACAGCTAGTATGGGGCTGTGTTTTGGATTTCTGCTGGAAACAGTGTTGGTAACACAGGGATGGTTTTGTTACTGCTGAGCAGTGCTTACACCGAGCCAAGGCCTGTTCTGCTCCTCACACCACCCCACCAGCGAGGAGGCTGGGGTGCACAAGGAGTTGGGAGGGGACACAGCCGGGACAGCTGACCCCAACTGAGCAAAGGGATATTCCATACCATATGACGTCATGCTCAGCATATAAAGCTGGGGAAAGAAGAAGGAAGGGGAGGATGTTTGAAATGATGGCATTTGTCTTCCCAACTCACCGTTATGCGTGATGGAGCCCTGCTTTCCCGGAGATGGCTGAACACCTGCCTGCCCATGGGAAGTGGTGAAAGAATTCCTTGCTTTGCTTTGCTTGTGTGCGTGGCTTTTGCTTTCCCTGTTAAACTGTCTTTGTCTCAACCCATGAGTTTTCTCACTTTCACTCTTCCAATTCCCACTCCCATCCTGCTGGGTGGGGAGTGAGCGAGCGGCTGTGTGGAGCTCAGCTGCTGGCTGGGGCAAAACCACAACAACTGGCTATGCAGAACTTGTCCAAGGAAGTGTCCAAATGTACAAGTGAGACCGGTGTGATAAATCTGGAACTTTGTGGTATTTTGGTTCTCTGCATGGTGTTATTATCAAAGATTTTCATTGAAGTGCATTCTGTTTGTCTGAAGAAATACTGTGTTTATTGGTTGTATTAAATGCACCTATTTTCTAGAGGCCCAAAAGTCACTCCTAAGTAAAGCTTGAATACAAAACAAAATTTTTTCTTAGTACCTGACCTTGCTTTAAAGTTGCAAAAGAGCATGGCGGTGCATGATAGTGTAAGTACATGAAAGACCTGACAAAAAAAAGACATTGAGAAATTTAATTATTCTGACATTTCCTCTGAAAAGCACTAATGGGATTAGTAATGTGGAATATATATTTTTACATAGCTGATAAAACAAAGCAATTAGATAAAATAGAATCATCAAGGGTGGATATTAGGGGACCTTTTTATTGCAATGAATGAAAAGTGAAGTGCTCATGTCTTTCTAACAGTAATGGCAGATACTATGTCTAGTATTTCTCTTGCATATCATCCCAGAATAATGCACCCCTAGGTGTTTCGTTCTGCCTGATTTTCATTTAAATGGTTCCTGCAAACTATGATATAGTTTCAAAATGACCTTAGTAAATCCCTTAGGAATAACTATTTTAGCACTGTGCAAAAAACCCACCCTCTTATGTCCTATGTTTCATATTTGAATAGAAGAAATGCATCCTCATCAATTTAAGTAAGTAGTGTAATCTGTATAAAATCAGAGAAATCAGTGACCTAAATGAAAAAATTTGGCCTAAATAATTCTAATAGAAATTTAACTTTTTACACAAACAGAATGGTCATATGTTAATCTCATAAATCATCTTTGAATAATTTTCTGACATTTAGTTCACATGGCTATAGGGATCTTAGGATAGAAGAATACCTGCTAGGATAATTGTTCCATCTCTGTGGCCTTGTAAAATTATTTCCACAGTGGAAATATCAATATTTTATTCTACCTTATCTATCAAAGAGCCATCACTTTGACTTCCACAGATAACTTTAAATTTAGACATGCTAGACAGTGACACTGACCCCAGTTTATTCTGCATGTAAGTAGGTGTCACCTTGCATAGGCAATCTAAAGACCTACTTTATTTAACGTTTGTTATACTCTTCTTTAATTATCCCAAATGATTGTTCTTTTTGTTGTTATTTTTAGATCATGAAATACTCTCTAATTGCTGTGCAGACTGTCCTATCCTCAATCTTTTCATAAATCAGACCCTCAAAGCTTGTTAACCCCTTTCCATATTCTTTTCCACGCTCCCGGTGCTGATAGAAATGAGATCCTCTGAGCTACACATGTCATCCCAGTGCACGAACATGTCAAGCCTTGGTTCTGCAGCTCTGCTTACACTGGCATAAACCAGCCTGTACATAGCTGGCCAAGTTTATGAGTTTATGGTTAACCTTCGTGGCATTTCTTTGTTAGAAGATATGTGACGACAAGGTTTTATCACTGCATTATATTAATTTCCACACTTCTGGCAATATTGCATTTTCAGAAGAAATCTGCCATGTGTGTTGTCAATTGGAGTACTGAAGACAGCAAATGGGGAGGAAAGAGGTATGCCTCTGCAAGTTTTTAGTAGAACCATGGCTTTAGTCCCCTCTCTGACTGTCAGCAAGACAAAGAACTGTTTGCTGGCAGCAGCTGGCACTTCTTGCAAAAAATGCGTTCAGCTTTCAGTTCTTCTCATGTCTCCAAAATGATCAATATGCTGTATGGAGAAGGATTGTCTCTCAGGCAGCAGTAAGCATAACAAGGAAAAGTATATGGAAAAAGAGAAGGAGGAACACAGGGTAGATGGACAATTCGGCAGCCTAAATCCCACCTGTATTAAAGCAGGAGAAATATAGGATCTCTGGTGGTGGTAGGGACGTGAGAACGGGGTCTACATAATCCGAATTCTTGAAAGGGATAAAATAGGACAAGGTAGAAAAGATGGACAGAGTTTACAGTGTTGTTAGGAAACAGAAAATGAAAAAAACCAGTAGTGGGATATATGCAGCTGTAAAAATAGAGGAACATCTGAGTGGTGAGCAAGTGAGAGGTGGGAATAATGCAAACAGCCTCTGCTTGGAGCAGCATGGAGGAGGCCGCAGCGAGAGGAGTCACAGGCGGTAATACAAAATTCCAGGTATGGCCTCAGAGACAGAGGGAGCTGGAGACAATGCACAGCACTCAAGGAGGGAAATGGGTTTGGGAGGGAGCTTGCGTGATGAAGAACAGAGGGACATAAGGAATCCTTGAAGCCAGTAATGTTGTCAGCCACTGGAAGCTAAATGTGTAGTCTTCTTTTTATTCTGAGTTTTCTGGCTAGCACTACTTTCATATGCATCCTCAGACATGCATTCTGGCTCTGCTCCAGAAAAGTGTCTACAAAGGTAGCTCAGTTCAGAATGGAAACACTCCCCATTTGCTAGGTCTTTACTGAATTGTCTGTCATCTGCATACCCATTCCTTTGATGAATTGGATTCCTAAATCATGGAATTGAATTGATAAACTTTTTGGTTTAGAAGCAGTTTGAGTCGAGTCGTGATTCATTTACTTCTCATAAAAGCCAGTTATAGGCTGATAATTGACCCAGTCCTTTGCAATGAATGTGAACTAATTCACACTAGAAATCAGTTAGCTAACATCCCAAAGGTACTTGTACCTTGTAGAAAAAGGAAAAGAAAAAGATTTGTGAGGGTGCTTAAAGGACAATGCTGTAATTGACATTTGTGAAAAGTGTAGATTTCTCCACTTTGTACTTTTCCATCTGAGAACCTGGAGAAAATAATGAGTGCGAGTATTTCCCTCCTTTTGCTTTGAATTATCTAGCAAATAATTTGTTTTGAGCTTTCTAGATTATGGAAATCCTGTGGAACTGTGAAAGTGCAGGGGAGGAGATTAAGAAATGCAAATTTTTGTTTCAGCTGTCATCTCCATTGTTTTGAGCATGGCCTCAGTTGAACTGACAGCAATCACAGATCATCCCAGTGCTGAACACCTTTAGGATACAGCAGTTCCGGAGGGCTGGAGGTGGGGATGTTGGTCTCCGTATTTACTGGCAACCCTGTTCTCCTGCCACTCTGACCTTGCTGAAATTTGGAGTCCAGCATCAAGCATCACCAGGCATTAATGGAGGATATCATGAAACGTGGCTGGATGGGGACTTGGACCACAACGTCATCTCCTAAGTGACACAGTCCCCATGCCAACAGGAGACAAAGCTTTCCCTCACTCTCCTCCCTTCCTCTGATCCATGAACTCACGCTGAGCTCACATCAGAGGATCTGCTGTGGCACTTTGGTGGAGTGGTAGAGGAGCATGCTACAAGAAACGTGGGAGGCAGATGCTGGCCTCCTCATTCTTCCAGTGCAGAGGGATTTTTAATGCACTGCACATTCCCACGTTGGCTCAGCTGCCATTCCTTCCTTGGCAATGATCAGGTCTGGAGTGTGGGAAAACCCACTTGCAATGAACACAGCTAAACTCCACAGTGAACTAAGAAAATGCAAATTTTCAAAATAGTAACTGTAGCTGATGAAAGACTTAGAGGGTGCAAAGACACTCCAGTTTCCCCCTGGACTTCGTGCTGATCAGTCAGCTTCAGAGCTTCAGTGAGTCCTGTCAGGAAGGCCTACACATAAGCTGGGTGACTAAACACAGTGTTCTCTGAAGCTGCAAGTCACTGTCTTCTTTTTTTTTTGTGTGTGGGGGGGTTTTTTTCTTGTGGTTTTTTGTTTGTTTTGGTTGGTTGGTTGGTTTGGTTGGTTGGTTTGTTTTGGTTTGTTTTTTGTTTTGATTTGATTTTTGCATTCCTCCTGCTACTCATGTGCTGATTCTGCAATAAAGAAGAAAGCATCCAGGTTAATTATTTAAAGCCAAGGTCTTCCCATCTCAACAGATATGGTTCCACAAACACTTCTGCAAAAAAGAAATATTGTTCTTGAGGGACATAGCTCATGTTGAGCTTACTGTAAACCTATTTCAAAGGTTAAAATGGTCACTGTTTCATGTCAGTTTTTAGTTGAAGCATTTTGAAAGGTGGGAAGAAATATTTCATTTAGTTCAGTTTTAGTTCAAGAAAACATCCAACTAAACTTCAAAATGAAAATTTAGAGTCAGACTGAGAAAAAATAACAGACTAGTTTTTTAGTTAGTGAGAGTTCAGTTCAACACCCTCTTTTCCTCTGCAGTAAGCTACATTTCTCTCCAGATTTCTCTCTTCTTTGACTGAATAGCTGAGTTTCAGCTAATTCCTCATTGTATTACCTCACAGTTTTTCTATTTGGATCTTCTTTTATCTTCTCACATTTTGGATATCTCTAGTTCCCTTTGTGGTATTCCTCTGCTCTCAGGGGTATTTCCAATTTCTGTCCATTTGTTTTTAGTCAATTTCATTAAGGTTTTTATTTGTTCTATTCCCTAAATCGCTAAGGCTCACCTGCCATATTCCCAATGTTTGTGTTTCCCCCTGCATTACATTCCTTCCTGTCAAGTCCCTCTGCGTAAAGAGTTTTCAGTTGTATGCCAGTGATCTTACATAGAGTGGATATGAATTAATTTTCAGACATGATTTAAATGATAACAAACCCAAACAGTTTTCATAGACCCTTCCAGCTTTGCTACCAATTTTCTTAAACAAAAAATAAAAGAATCAACTTTACTTGGAGACGTTTCTTCTTTTTAAGTCTTCCTGTTTCCACCAATGATTCATTCCTATGCTTAGCCTTTGGCCAGTCACCAGACACCTTGAAAGTAAAGGCTATGGTGTGGGTTTTTTTTTAATACTCGGTTTTATTTTGAATCAAACCAATATTCTCTCTCTCTGTGCATATGCATGTTTTTTTGCCTGAATCCCTGATACCACCTGTGCTGCCTCTGCCCAGAGGGCCAGCCACACTGCTGCTTCTGCAACTGGTAACGGCTAGGAGCAGCCACCTTGGTTAGAGCACAAGGGCAAGGCCAACATGTAATGTTACTTGCCCATCACACCCTCTTGGCCTCCAACGAGCGACTTGTCGGGGACTTCCTGGGACAGAGCTCTCTTTGCATTGAAAAGCCTCAGTCGCTTTGTCCGGTTGCATTTTCAACCCATGCATTCACAAACTCCTGTAGCAAGGAGTTTCAAAACATGAGGTGTGTATTACATGAGTGGTATTGCAGTCCAATTATCTTGGATAGAAGTATACCCAGGTACTCACTTAAAGTAAACTAACAAGTCTTTCCCTTTAATTTCTTGGCTGTTTTCTCTGGTTTTTGGACTTTTTCCCCCTTAAAATAACTTTGTTTTGTAACTGCTCCAAGGAGGTAAAAGCCCTAAGGAAAATCAAGCTGAGGAAAGCAATTCAGTCAATTTATGAGGCTGAGACTGCCCAGAATTGAATAGGACCTTAAAAAAATTGTAACCCAGACAATTACCCCAAGAAAGTCTATATTCTCGCTCTGTAATGTAGTCAGACAAATATAATAAGGAAGAGTAGAATAAGATATGAAATATGATTAAGCTACAATTGAATATTCACATTAGTTTTCACTAGAGTATGTTTGATTTACTTCTCTAAATGGACATTTACTGAACACAGCATTGAGCCAATGACGAGTCACACATTGCACATCCCAGGAGGCACAGCACTCTGGGCCAGGTTCAGAGACAGCCTGCCAGCCACGGGGTTACCTCCTGTCTCCTCCTGAGTTTGGTGGAAGCAGCAGCTAGTTAGAAAGTTAAAAATATATTGTTGTGATTCCCAGTGAATCAAAATAAGTCAAGAAGACCAGCTGCTGGTTCCTTACTTCCCACCTGCTCCGGTACACATGTGTGTCCTGATCAAACTTCAAATCTGGCCAACTCACAAAGGAGTTCTCCTTTTTGTTGCCGAATCCCCATGTGCTTGAACTGCTACTGTGTTCAGCAGGGTTTGGCGTCACAGTCAATACTTCCATTAAAGTTTAAACCTCAGAGCACTGAACAGTCTCTCCTGATGTAACATTAGCTAGGACTTGTTCATTTATATTGAGTTTTTATCTTGTCTGCAAAGAATGATTAATCAGTTCACAGAAAACTATACCTGTTTGAACAGGGAAATCTTTGCCCTGTGTTCATGAGAATTATAAAGTATTTTTCCATTGCCAATCCTGATGTATTTGTGTGTGGGAGGAAGAAAAAAGGGAAGAATAATATCAGAATTATAAAAAAGTTTTAATGGGCCTGGAAATAAAAACAAATTAAACTTTGTCTATACTGTTTGAGTTTCTTCTAAAAATATTATGTATTGACGTAATTTCTAGTTTCACTAGTTACAGGGACTTTGATCTACTCCAGTTACTGTCTTTTAGAAGAAGATTACAGCAGCCTTGGGGTAGTTTGAAGGTGATGAAAAAGATGCTACAGAATCTTCCTTTCAAATATTCAGTATAGATGATTTTATCAGATTAGCTATAAAACAAATGTTCGATGTTGTACCTTTCCCAGCTTTCATTATCCACCTGAGCATGCAGATTTTCTGAATGAGAAAATCAGTTTCCTTTTGAGTGAGTGCAAAACCTTTTCTGGTAATGAATGATGTCACGTAGTTAATATCATAAGTCCTTTATATGCTGTTTTAAGTCATTATATAGCACAAAAATCAAATCCTACACCAGGTTCTTTTGCTTGCGTAACAAAATCAAACTTTTGACAGATATCTGTATTCATTGTGCTATCCAGACATATAGCTCTGTAAGAGTAATAGATTAACTAGAGGATGGAACTGAACCTGCATAATCAAAGCCAATGATATTTTCCCAAAGACAAAATTGCTGTTGTATTAAGGCACCGGAACACACCCATTATTTTGGTGACATGTGTGTATGGGAGACAAAGGTTGGTAAAAACATAATCTTTATCACTGTTACGATGTTGCCAAAGATTTAGAAATAGTAAGCATTTATTTTATATTTTTTCCAGCAAAGGATAAAGGCTAATGTTTCATAAATCAGTGACTAGGCTTCAGTGACAGTATATGAATATGATCATAAGTTAACTGTAAAGTAAGTGAACGATAGAGATTAGAAGCTATTTAAATTGATGGGCCACTTTATCCAGAAGGTATATAGAGCAGCAAGAAGTACTCAGAAATGCATGGGAAAAATAAGCAAATTTATTATGCAAACATTTATTCAGTTCATGGGAAACCATCAAGGATAAGAAGGAAGGCTGAAGAATAACGTACTATCATTACTTCAGAAAGCCTTGGGATATACCATAAACCTGCAAACAAGATATATGGAAGCTACACTTATTTTATGGAAAGGCCTGCCTTTGAAGCAGCTGAACTATGGGTGGTGAACTGCAGCGATATATTAACATTCACTTGGAGTCCAGTCTGCAAATTAAGTGGAAACCAAAGTATGTTCTCTGTGACACAGTAGTTACAAGAAAGAAAGAAAGGGATTTCACTAAACAGACTTGTGTATTCAACACGATGTTAAGACCAAGAATTAGTCATCTTACAATGTAAGTCAATTAAAGGGGCTGCAGTGTTCAGTTGGGTCCTGCTGATTCTTTCTGATGTGAGGTGGGGAAGAGAAACAGCTTTTTTCATGTACTATTTGCTTGCCCAAGAAATCTAATGACATCCAACATATGCTGGGGGTAGCTGTGAGCATGCAGGGAAGGACAAAATACTGGTGCAGTATTGTGGAAAAGGCAGTGGTTGAACAACGACCCTGCAGCTGGCAATATCATAAAGGTCTTTTTCAACCTAAATGATTCTGAGATTCTAGGCCTGTGATGGCGACTCTGGACATGGGTGAAGTGGGAATGTCTAGGCCATCAGACTGGAGGCAGGATGGGAGGTCTGGGGAGTGCATGTTGGCATTGGACTGGGATGAAGGTCTAAGGTCTTGGGTCCGGACCATTCCTTATTTTATATTTTTATAGCTGATTGATCCTACTTCAGCTGGCACTTGTCTGCCCCAAACTGCACTTTCCTTTAAACTCCAGATGATGGACCTAGTTTTCTAATAAGTTTTCCATTTGCTTGGCTTATTGAGGATATAATCCCCATGTGCAAGCAGGATGAAAAGAATTTGAACTGTGTGGTTATGTGTTCTCTTTTCCCACCTTTGCACACTGAATTCCACTTTTGGGATGAATTAGGAGTGTGTGATGAAATAGGCATATTTTCTGAAGGATCCTTGCTTCATTTGTAGCAAAAGCTGAAAGGTGTGTAGACAATGGAAAAGGAATTGGGGGAAAAGAATGAATGATGGTCTTCTGGCTGAGGCTGTTGAAATCCACCCAAGAGACTAGATTCTAAATGTTCATCTGCCAAATAGTTCTCAGTGTGATCCTGGGCAGGTCATTCACCCAAACTTCTCACAGGTGTTCTCTGGTTGTGTTTATTATCTCCTTATAGGCATCAGTACAGCTGGGCTCATGCTGTTTGATTTGCAGAAGTGCCAAGTACTCACAACTCAGACTGCAAGAAATTCTATTATTTAAAGTATTTGAAGATTTTGAAATATGGGTTTGTTCCAAATCAGTGTATATTCCTCAGATTAAATAATTTCTGGTGGCTCAATTTTCATTATATAAGCAATTTCAGATTGTTTAAACAGAGTAGTTAAATTTTAGATTTTATTATCATACAAGAAGTCTGTCATCTTTTTAAAAGTTTGAAGCACTGTAAAAAAAATCAAACCTCAAATTAGGCATTTGACATTCTCAAAATTCAATTCTCCTCTAAAGATAAAATTTCAGTGGGTATTGAAATAGAAACATGTTTGCAACAAGCGTGGTTTCAAGAGAAGCGTCTGTTCTAGGAGATATGATTTCATTTATACTTCCATCACTGGTGCTATCCACAGTGACAAGTCAGTGGTGTGGGGTCTTGAACACACATTGCTTTACAGTGCTGATATTCTGAAAAGTTAGGTTCCAAATGTCTCAAACTGACCACTTTACATTAATGGTTATTTTTCACCTTAATGTATTCATGCCTTGGTTCTCCAACCAAAAAGTGAGGGTAATAAACTCTCAGGAATTTTGTGGGAATATTCGGAGATAACAGTAACAACTGTAATGGAAGACTCTACAAAGAAGTTAATATTTCTATCTTTTAGCAGAATTTGGATGTTGTGTGGTAAATAAGACCTGAGGCCATACTCTGCAAAATGAAAAGAGCCAGGTAGCTCATCAGTAATTAAGCATCACTTATTCTGTACCCTGATGCAGCTGAAGTGGCATGGACAAAGCAGTATACGATCATGCACTAAAAGAGTTTTGTAAGCATTAACACCAAGGAACTGAACTGAGATTTTACAAGGAACTGAATTCTCATCTCTTTGCTCTGTGAGAGTTTACAAATTGTGAGGGATTACAAGTTATAAAGCTTAATATTGCTGCCAGAAGAGTAAATACAAAAAATTATTTCAATTAAGTTCAGGTTGCTAAGAAGTCCCCTACACTTTTATTAAATTTGAAGGAATAGCTATTTATAAATGATATTGGGAAAACACAGTCTATATTTATTTTTAGTTTGCTTGCTTTTCAAAGCAAATTCTTCAGACTAATTAATGAAACCTGTACAAAGTATGTCCTCCCCTATGCTTCCAGTGCTAGCAGATTTCAGGAGAAGTCTTTCCTATCTGCAAACCCTTATTTATTAATTCTAGGTCCAGCTGTAGGCTCTGGAATGCAGTTTCAGAATTTCTGATATGCTGTAATAGTCCAAATATTTTTATATCATATTGGAAAGAAAGCACCAAATGCTAGCTATTAGATCCCTATAAAGAGTGTTTCACTAGGCTTTTAAGTTGTAAACTGTGAGTGGAACTACTAAAGAACTGTTGAGAACATGCAAGAACTGTTAAATGAAAAGAAAGATACTGTTGCGAAAAGCCTCTCTCCCTTCCCAATGAACACAAAGAAGTCGTTTTCAGGGAATCTCAAAGGGGCCAGCACTCAGATTTTCAATGCCCTCCAAACCTGAGAGAAAGAGAGAGAGAGTGGTCTGTCTTTTCCACTTTCCGATCTCGCTTTCCATAGCAACCAAAAAAACCAAACAACAACAACAAAACACCAACAAAAACAAACAAACAAACAAAAAATCAGTTTAAGCTTTACCAAGTATTTAAGAATATTCTCACTGGAAAATGTTGTGGGGTTTGTATTTTTTTTTTTACAAATATAATGAAGATTTTAGGAAACTTTTAGGAGAAGATATACCAGTCTTTCAAAAATATTTTGTAGAGCTATAAAAACTATATTAATATTTTTTGTCATTGTTCCTATTATTATTAATAATACAATGTTAACATTCTTGATATTTATTAAATGAAAACCTGCTTCAGTACAGAATATTTATATTTACTTGTGGATTAGCTAGCTATAAGGCAATATTTATGCAACAGACCTTCAAAAATAAGATTGACAACGCTCTCCTTCGAATTTTTAAGAACTGTTTGTATGTCTATGGGGACAGTTTATGCTAAAGAATTGCTTTAAGAACTGTGAAAATTCAAACACTGCATTTGGGATGACTTATTTATAAAACCAGGCATGTCTGGACAAACTTGAAACAGAATTTGAACTTCTCTTAAGAGGTAATTCAACTAAATAAATATCTGAGAAAAAGCAGTGAATACAGGAAAGACCTGAAATTGGAAGGATCTTTCCAGAGTTCCCGCCGCAGGGCACGTGTATCCCCCTGCACGCACACGAACCGAAGAAGCTGCCAGCACCGCCGGCGTAGCCGCTACGCCGACACGGAACAGCAGCAGCTAACGCGCAAATTCAGGGGAGCGCTGGAGAGATGTTCTCTCTCTTGTGAAGCTATGGAAGGGAGAAGGTAAATTATCTTTGGAGGAAGCAAGCAAAGCAAAGTGCTCTTATATTTCACCTTCAGTTCCTTTGCTATCTCAGCACACTCCTTTGCCTTTTTCAAGTAAACAAATGAGGAGACAAAGGAGGAAGCTGCCTGGCAGCATCGTGAAATGTTGCCTTCTGGTTCGCCGTTACTTCTGCAATATAGGAGTATCACCTTAATACCATCACCAAGGTATAAAGAACCAGATAAAAATTGTGTAAACCCACTGATTACATTTATCTGTTTCTTCTAATGATCTAAGGAAATACTAAAATGCCATTTTATTTTAAACAACAGCAGACTCTCCTGCTGAACAGCAAAATAACTCAGGCTGTAACCTTTGGTAGAGGGTTATAGTACATTTGGTCTGCTGACTCAAGGCAGTTCCTCAGACAACTGATTAAATTTAAATACCTCTTTTGACTTTATCTGTCTTATTTATGATCTTTTCATTTGGGTTTTACACGTAATAGGTGAGAAGAACTGACAAAGAGTAAATGGACTTCTACTGACTGACTACAGACTGTGCTGTTGCACCTTAAAGCAGAAGCCAGGTCTTAATTAGAATAAAATGTACATCAACGTTGACTTAGTGGAGAAGAACCCCCCACTCTCAGAGAGCACATCTCTCTCCAAATTACGACTTTTAGTGTATAAAGGAAGACAGCAGCAGATGTTTTGTCTCTTTTCTAGTGATAGAAGAACAGCAGTTGGTACATCTGATTCTTTTACTTCTTTTTCACTTATGGTATCCCTCCAAACATGGCAAAGAAGTAATGTAACTAAAATAGTGAGTCACATTTCTTAGTGTTTTTTGAGGAAAGCAGTACTTAAGGTCCAGTCTGGCACTTTCTGTTTCTCTAAAGGGCACAGTGAGGTAATTTCTGGTATGGCACTAGGTTAAAACTACCTAGTGGGTGGACTCAGAGCAGGATAGCTTACTTTTTCCTTTATATGATTGATATTACAGCAAATTTAGCGCTGCTAGGGTCTGTGGTAAAAAAACCCATTGCGTTCTGGCAAGTGTTTCACAGTTGTTTGTTCTGACATCCATCACTAATTGGTTTTTGGCACTTTGGAGGACGTTTGAATTCAACCATCCACCCTGTAGATTTGTTTGGGAGAGTACTCCAGAGTGCTATGTAGTCTATACACAGACAACCCCCTAATTAGCTTCTCTGAAGGTACTTTCCCACGTGTACCAGCTGGGTACAATGTTGTCTGTGTAAGCAGGAAGCATCAGGCTGATTTTAAATGCTTTTTTTTCAATATTGAGAGTACTTCAGAACTCACTTTTTCTGCACAGCCTGACTTTTGCTAACAAATTAAAAAAACCCCAAAACAAAGAAACAGCAAGAAAAGCTGATAATTTGTAAGAGAAAAGTACAGGTTTATTATTTATACTAAAACCCTTTTGGTGCCAGGTAAGTAATGCCCTACACCTTTACTCAATGCCATAGAAACAGCCTGACAATGCTCGTTAAAAGGATAAGACAATGATGTGGCAATGTGCGCGTGAGAGGTGTTATTCACGATGAACGCAAGCGGCATTTACCATTTAAGGAGCTGCCATAAGAGTACTAACTTGGAGGCTCATCTGCCTAGGCCTAGAGCCTATGGAGAGCTGACAGGTACCACAGCGGGCTATTCAGGACGCCCATAATAGGTTCCTCCACTCGTTTGCCTTTTGGTCTGTCATATTACAAGCTGTATGCAGGCATCCTAGCCTCCAAAGGTATCTTATATTAGTCAATGTAAAGACCATTTTCCCTTCTCTCCCCGCCCAGTGTCAATGCCAAGACAGAGAGACTGCCGATTCGTGCTGATGAACAGGGAAACACATGACCTTGAAACACCTGGAGATGAGAGGTTATATGGAGAACAGGAAGAGGACGAGAGCTCTGGGATTAAATCTGTGTCTTCTGGCAAACGTGCAATATCAAGGGAGATAGTAGAAGTAGGAAGCAAAGCTAAGAGTAGATGGGAGGGGATCATGCTCTCATGCCACCAAGGCCCCTACTGAAAAATAAAGCTGAGCCTTTCTATGGTTGGGCTAACAGGTGGTGGTTGCTTGAGGTGGTGTGGGTCAGCTGTGCAACACTGCTGATAGTCATACTTGGCTTGAGGGCAAAGTGGGGCACAGATGCAAGAAAAATCTTTGCATGGAAAATGTTCGACTTGTAACTAAGCCAACTTGGACCGCTTTGTACTGGAGAAGAGACAGAGTGGTTAGATGGTAGCCAAGAACGGAGGCCAGAAACATCAGTGTTGTCCCGCTGACTGTCCAGCCTTTCAGTGATGTAATGGCACAAAGCTTCTCATAGGAATTAGCTCTTTTGCTGCCAGATCTCCTAGTTCCATCCTATGTACAGAATGAAGCATATGGTGTGGGAATACAAACAAGAAATAAGTCTGTTTTCTTCATTTTGGATACTAATTCCAGCTTTCTTCAGGGGAATGCAGCTGCAGATGTAGGTATACTCAGTAAGAGGGCTGAAGAAATGGGGGTTCCCCCTGTTGTAAGCAATGGTAAGCTCTTGTTTCCTCGATCTCAGTAGATAATGAAGCAATAACAGTGTGAGGAGTCCAGAAAGAGTCTCTGCTTTGTTCTCTTTAGCTAGAAGATTGTGAAAGCAAAATCAGACCAACACCACTATTCAGAAAAAGTTACAAAGGATGGAGGCTCAAGATGTACAAGCCATCAGGGAAACAAAACAATGAAAGAAGTGACAAAGAAATGCTTTAAACTAGATGGTGATTATTCACGCTGTTTTAGAAAAAAGTTGGAAAAAATATCCTTTGTTAATTTTTGCTTTCCTCCTTTTAACTTCAGAAAGGCTGCTGGAGATCCTTCAACAGACTGACTAAATATGTTAAGCAAACCAACTGAACAGCTTATTTTCATTCCATACGTGTGCACCTACTTAAAACAAACTCAGCAAAGCAAACATAAATCCTAATGAAAACAAAGTACAAGTTTAGAAAATTCTAATTCAGACTTTAATTGTGCTGCATCTACAACAGCTGTAGTACAGCTACCACAGAAACTAATTTACTTCCATTCTCTGAGCTGCATTTCTTTTTCACTCTCAGTTTTACCTTAAAGAATATGGTTGTGATTTTCTTATTCTGAATGTAGATATTGCCACTGAAGCACCTCCAAACTCTTTTAATTCACCAGGCACTGGAACAGCTGTTTACAGAACAGTCTGTTATCATCCAAAGATCTCATGAGACAAGCAGGAAAATTGGGTTTATTTTCACAGTGGGAAAAAAAGCCATGGTTGTGAAATGTGGAAGAAAATACTCTTTAATCTAGGCAGTTGCTTCTCAGAACAATATGACTTTGTTCAGAGTTAAGTGTTTCAAAGGAGAACTAAGAAATGTGGTATATTTACTTGTGGATGGTATGTTTTGCTGTTGTTTCCTTCTCAAGGTTTTGTGGAGGGCAACCTCTCCTCTTTCCAAATTAGAAGGATGTCTTAGAGGCAAGGGTGTTCACTTAGGATCAGACACATCTGGAACACGTTCCTTACTCTGCTGCAGATTTATTACATGAGTTTACATAAGGTATCCACATTGGACTTGAAAAGAAACTAACGTCAAAATGCAACGCTGAAGCATCACTGACATTCATAAAGTCCTTGCGGAGTTGTAAGCACAGAGAGACACGGCACTGTTAACTTTTGCCTGTGCATTGGTGATATTCTCAAACTAAGATTGGCTTGTTGAAAGTATACCTAACCTACAGAAATGAGCAGCGGCAGAACAAGACTTTCTGTGATGGCTATGTGTGGGTTTTTATGCAATAAACCAATGTCCAGAGTATCATTCTGGGCTTAGGTCACCATTGTGCCTTATTAAAAGTAAAAATCTCCCACATCTTGAGAGACACTATGCTCTTTGGTGCCTCAGCGTGTTGCTCACAGTCACTTTTGGGAAATATTCTGTTTGGTTTTTTGTTTTCTTTTTGTTTTTTCTAAATAATTAAGACATTCATTATGCCTGAGAACGAAGAAAGAACTCAAGAAGCTGACTCTCCAAGCTAACTGGCATTTAAATGAAAGCTCCATCTTTCTTCACATAATTTCTGGCTGTCTGGGTTATACACCTTCACAGATTTACAGGTCTGCTGAGGTTGGAAAAGGTCTCTGGAGTCAGTGAGTAGGACAGAAGTCCTTTGAAGCTATAGATTTTAGTCTTAGGCTATACCTAAACTGCAGGACATGGGAACACTTCCCAGCTCCCAGACCTTCTTGTCCAATCTAGTTGCATCCTGATTCCATGTCAGGGTGAGATCAGGTAAGCACTTTTTTCCTTCCTCAATTCCCCTCCCCTGCTGTTATTTACATGGGAAGAAACCCTTGGTATATAGGCTGGCAGGACCCTGGGTCCCCATTTGTGAAGTGAGAATAGTACATTACCAAGCAGTAACGCTTAATGAGTTTTCCAAGGATTTAATCCTCATGAGGGTCTCAGATGAGCAATGGCTTCTGCTCAGTTCATTTCTTCCACTTCATAGTAAGTAGCAGAGAACAAACACGAGTCTCCTCTGGTTCATAACATGGAGCTTTTTGTAGGTCTGCCTCTTACGTGCTCTTCTTTCCAGCTCATCTCCAAACCTCGGTGCCACTGTATGCGCATTCAGCAGAAATGAGGGGCGGGCTGTGCACTAGTCTCCACCGCGCTGCTGAGGAAGATATCCTGTGAGTCTGTGAGCTCCAGCGCAGGCACAGCCCTTCCCGGAGCAACCAGGGCTGCCGTGCCCCGGCCTCTCCCAGCATCACTGGAACAGGAACAGCACCGAGCTTCCTTCTTCCAAAGATAACGCCCTTTCTTCCAAGCACAAGCTGACAGTTTCATACATGATACATCGTAAATCTACACATCACTGGCCAGAAAGAAGTCCCAGAGGGGAATTCATTTTGTGGGAAAAGGTTGAGAGAGCTGTGCTCTTTCTCAAGGGAGAGGAAAATGTTTCATGCTGAGCTAAAAGCTTGTATTTGTTATTTTTAGTGAAAGTAATAAATCCTCCATGTTGGCAAAGATAAAAGCAAGGACATGAGAAAAGAAATACATGGACAAAGCCACATCACATTAGAGGGAACGACTAGGCAGAGTCATATTAGAAGAGGCTCTAAGGAGATAAAAATACAAATGCTTCCCTACATTTTATGTGAATTTTTGTTTGCTTCATTTTATTTGAGGACTAAGCAAAACTTAAAATGAGCTAGAATTTTCTTGTGGGAGGGGGCTAGCATTTCTCCCAGTTGTGCTAGACAGCACATTTTCAGTCTGCAGCTACAAGATCCAGCTAGATGTTCATCTTTGTTTTCATTTAAACAAAGTGAAGGGAGGAACACAACCACCACCATCAGTAACAGCCATAGTCCAGTCAAAGGAAGGTTGCCAAGAGATATAGCATCCTTGGCATCCAAAAAAATCACAAGGAAATGCTACAGATGAACAGCCATCTGCTGGGAAGGCTGATGGGAAAACTATCAATGCATAATGTAGATGGAGGAAAAGTGTTTTCTTGCTGAATGAGTATGATGTGGGAAAAAAACATGGCAAGGAGATATCCTAGTGAACTATACAATTAGCAAATGGAAAGAAGTAACACAGGTGACTGACAGAAAGAAATAACTGATCGATTTGGAGCAAGCCTCCCCCCCAAAAAACCCCAGCCCAAACAAACAAACAAACAAACAGCCCCCCCCCAAAAAAAAAAACAAACAAAAAAACCCACAAAAAAACAAAAAGAGGAAGAGCAGAAAAAGTGAATATATGACTACAAGGGAGAAAGGAGCTTTGTGTTACAGTCACTAAATATAGTATTCTGAGAAAACAAATGCTTAATAACTTTGTCAGGTATGTATGTCAGAAAAACCTGAAGGCTTGTGCAGTTAGGCATCTCTAATGATATCACCTGATGTATTTCACAAACCACATCCCAAAACCAGCTAAGTTTTACAGACAGTCTCTGAAATAAAGCATATGAATGATTGATTCAGTCTAAATTTATTTTTTCAAGTGGGCAATCTGCAGTGCCTAAGGACATTCCATGAATAGAAAGGGTCTTCACCAGAATGATTGCTTAAGTCAATTTCTGGTCTTCAGGATAAAATACTTCATTTACAAGGAGACTTAAATTCTTTCTTTGATAAAAAATAATGTCCTTAGTGAGTAATAAAAAAGAAGTGTTATACAAAACTTTATAATTATAATTTATGTTATAATAATAACTGTAGATTATTAATGTTAGCAAGATATTTTTGGCAGTTTTACAGGGTACAACATATGAAAATTAAAAGTTCACAGATCAGAAGAATATGAAATTGGTTAAAGAAAGCACTTAAAGACCCAAAGACTAAACAGATATTTGAGGAAGTTCCTTTAAAAGTCATTCTGAGTCCAGTACTATTCAGAGTTTTCCACATTACAGTCTACATTGACCTTGAGGGGTAATTATTAGGAGACTTTCCAAAGCTCAAATGATTACAAATGTTTGGAAAGATAGAAGTGAATCAAATAATAAAGATAATACTCAATAAAAATAAACATTAGTTCTCCAAACAGGATATAAGACAATTACAAACGAAATCATTTCATTCATCAGATATTCCATGTTGCACCTCTCACTAGAATTGCTTACAAATGTAATCATTCTTTAGCTAAGAAGTTGTGATTGCAAATGTAAGGCATGTGGAAAACTAGTGCTTGTAAACTTATTCCATGCAAAATTCACCCTCTAGTATAATCATGCAAACTACATTTGCAAAAGAACCAACTCTGCTGTCTGTATGATCCGAGATTATGAATGTGCTTTTTATAACCAAGTGATAGAAAAGGAGTTAAAATCGCAATAGGAAGGAAAATGAATTTTAAAATCCAGTATACATGCACTCTGTCAAGAGAGTGCTAGAACAGTGGAATCTGTCAGCCAGTGTAAGGGGAAGAGGAAGAATTTCTGCATGGTTTTCCAGGAGGTGCACTATTTCATTTGTCTGGTTTGCTAAGAGCAGAGCAGACACATCATGCAGAGTTGAGAGCACTGCTTATGGTTTTAACCTGATTGGTAAAATATTGCAATTCATAATCACTTCTTGCATCCCACCTCTCCCCCGAGCACAGATTTCATTTAATCTTGTTGAGAGTTGAGCGGAATTTCGCCCTACTTTACTGTAATGGAGAAAAAGATCTGACCCCAGGTTGGAGATGCCATAAACTAGAGAGCAAACTGTTGTATAGGTAATTAATATTTGTCAGAGACAGACACCATAAAATATATATTACTTGGATGTCACTTGTTTTCTTCCTCCAGCATTTCAGAGCCCATGTAGTTAAGCACTAGCAGAATGATGGATACACGTGCCATCTCAGTATTTACACTCAGAAAATGATTGATTAGGCATGAGAAAGGAAAGGAGCAGATAAGGTTCATACCTAGACGAATCCATTCAATAGTCATTTAGTAAGGAAGCAAGGAGAAATTCAGCTAGTCTTTAATTAAAGTCACAAAAATAAAAGGTTGCCAGTCTACACGTGAGATAAAGAGCAAAGTCTAGGCTGTAAAAAAAAAAAAAAAAGGTAAAAAATTAGAGCAAGGCATCTTTATGCTGAGGTTGAAAGGGGGAATTGATAAATGAATTGCTTCTTTAAGACAATCAGACACTAAAAAGGAAGAAAGAAAGAAAAGGTTTTGTATCCTTTTATTCTGTATTGTCAAATTATAAGAATGATCTGATGCATTCTATAAAGATATTTTCCAAAATATTCTTAGGTTTTTTTCCTCTCCTGTTCCCTCTGAACACTTTATGAGCAACTGGAAAACTGGTAAATTTATGACATCAACTGTAGTGCAGCTGTTTCCTTGAGGGAGAAGTAATTATTAAATGAACAACTAGTTTATAATATACTAGTGACTAGAAAATAGAACACTGTTTATGTTAAAGACTCAAACTGTCCAATATGTTTAGGGAAGACCTGAAATAGCTCCCCATCCAGTTCTTAGTTAACCACAGGGAATTTTTCTAACTGAGCTAGGAATTGCTGAGCTTGACACTAATGATATATAAAGCATGTATTAAAAGAATATAATCTTTTTACCACCCAGAAATTGCATTTAGAATCATGAATAATTTAGTTGTGAAAGGACCTCTGGAGGTCATCTGATCCAGCCTCCACTCAAAGTAGGGCTAGCTTTGACGTTTAGTCCAAACTCAAATTCAGATTAGGTCGCTTGGAGCCTTGGCCATGCAAGTTTTGAGTAGCTCTAAAGCTGGCGATTCCAGCTCTGGGTTACTTGTTCCAGAAAGCACAACACCCGTCCTTAATTCATGGGAGAAGTGTTAACACAGATTTTTTAAATCTTTTTTCTTCTGACTTCTTTCTGTAGGCAGAATTCAGAAGTATTGCTTCTAACTCTATCCTTCAGATACAACAAAGTTATAGAAGACCATCAGGGCACAAGTGTCTTGCTGAACACAACCACCAAAACTCTGCTTGGAGTAATTCGCTGTCATACAGGATTTAAGGGGGAATTGTCTCCATCTTGGTGGAGGACACAACAGAGCAATACCAGCAGAGCTTAGCAGCAGTGTTGTCTCTTAGCTAATCTAAGGAGGTCCACCAAACCTTTGCTATGGCTGTTATACAGACCCCTGCCTTGTTCTTTACAGGCTGTCCTTTTCTAAGTACTGCTTGTGTTTGTAACTCCAAACACTATTGATTTTTAACTGATATCTAAAAAAGGTATAAAGCTCAGCACCACTTGGATTGTGTCATCAGCTCTTAGCTCGTTATACTGTATGAGTCATATTGATTTGAAGGGAAAGCAGCTAACAGCAGGACTTGGTTTTAGATCAAGAGAAGTATTTATCTTGAACCTCTACTCCCTTTTGTGGAAAGAAAATCTGGGATCCGAAAACTAATATAATTATTTATTTGCCACAGCAGTCTTGGTGAGAACACAGAGTCAAACTATGTACTATGAGAAGATGGACTACAATAGCTCATACTCCAATCACCTCCAATAATTAACACTGAAGAGTACTCTTGTGGAACAGGGCAAGGGCTGATAGTTACACAGAGAGAGTATACTCTTAGTGGACAAAACCTACTATGCCCATAATGAATATAATACTTTGCTATATGCAAACATCCCATGGTACTTCAGAGAATTAGTAGTGTGCTGAAAAGGAATAAAATCATAATTAGAGAGAAATAAATGAGATATTGAGGCCATTGTTAACTGGAATAACTGTTTAGATATTTTACTCAAATCTTATCAGACTGTAATACAGATGAACAAAGATATATATTTTTTCTGCAATAATAAGCACAGTGCTGATATCAGATGGTGCAAACAAGTGCTTCGTAGTGGCAGTGCTACCTCCTTGTTGAGAATTGTGGAGGCAAAGTGCAGATGAGTGACATAGCTGCAGTTTGCATCGATATCCAAAGCAGAGCTGTGCAGAACCACCAGCAAGTATAGAAAAGTCATCTATGATATGTCTGAATACTGTTGTACTAAGTAGAAATCAAAAAGCCTCTAACAGTCTCCAAAATGCTGATGCAAATAAGGGAAGAGCTCAAGGGGAGAGGCTAGATTGCACTACTGGTGCCTTGTTTGCAAGAAATACCCCACTGCACATTGTAAAGGAGGCCGTTTCCTGCCACTGGATTTAGTGTGAACCTCTCATCGACTTAAGGCAGTGTTGACTTCAGAGCCGAAAGTACAATCTACTGCTGAGGTAAAGCCTTCACCCTGCTGGTACAACTGACCCCTTAGAGTTTTGGACACCAGACACAAATGTTGGGTGCCTCCAGCTTAACACCACCTCACGCCGTCACCCAGCAGCTGTGCAGCCCTGGCCAGAGCCACTGGCCGGCCCGGGGGGACATGCGGGAGGGGGCAGGAGGAGCGGCGCCACGTCAGCCCCAGCTCGCTGCACAGCAGTCACAAAACTTGTTAACAGAGGAGAAGCTAAGGCAATGCAGGAAGCATCGTACCGTTTCTGATGAATGTTATGTTCCCCGTAGGATGATGTGTGCATCAAAAGAGAAGGCATAAGGCTTCACGCAGCTCTGGAGGAGATGGGAATATTCCAGCTGTTTGGACAGAATCTCTAAACATTCAGATTTCTTTAAAAGTGCTTTTGAATGTATTAATTAATTCTCACAGAAATACTTATATAAGAATAAGTTAAGTAAATAAAATTATTTGTAAATCTCTTTTTCGTAGTTTCCTTGGCCATATCATATTCATATTAATGTCTGTAATTTTCATCTGCAGTGCTAGGTGCCTCGGCTGTTTCTGTGTCACATCATTTGTCTTTCTCTTTCTATCACACAATATACAAGAGCATTTTTGAAATTGCTGTCCCATTTATTCCTTGATGGGCTATAACAGTCCTAATCAATATTGTGTTGGAGTCCATTTGGCCCACAGCATTGTCATTTTTTCAGCAAATGGGAGTCATTTGCTGTCTCATACAAAAATAAAAAAGAGATTTATACTTTTTGTTCTTGCAATTAACTCTGCTTGTTCTCTGTGCAGAAAGAACGTAATAAAAGGCAGCATTATTTTTTTTTCTAGAAGAAATCATCAATAAGGTTTCTGTATAAACATGGGATGGGAAGGAAGAAGCCAAAGAACCTCCTGCATGGTGGACACCTTCAAGAAATTTGTTCCTGATCATTTTACATAAGAGTAGGGCTAGTGCTCAGAGCTGGAATTAGTGTGAGAGAGCCTTTTCTGCAGTTTTCACTTTATACACTTGGAACATCACTCTGGGTTCAACATAAGTTTACCTGAACCTCAGCTTTATTATCAATTGATGTGTTATAAGCATACTAACTGGAAGGCAAGAAAGCATTTCCTATACCTTTTCCTCATGGTATTCCCCTTTCATATCTTATTTCATACCAAATGCTATCAACACAAATTTTTAATTTTTAAAAATAAAAAGCTATAAAGGCCAAAATAAGGTTGTTTCCCAGATCCTTTCCTTCTTCTCCCAGACATAAGGCTCCCATTCATGGTATACCTCTGGATCAATTGCAGACATAGAACACGACATTCAGAAAGCTAGGCTTTGCAGAAAGTTTCTGAACACCTTCTGTATTTAAAGATAAAAACAGAAGGGAGGATATCTTAAACTAAAGTCTCCAGGTCTATGTTCATTTTCCTGTTTCCATTTCTGTACTACTCTGAAGTATTCCTTCAGGCTGAGCGCTCTGCATAACTTCTATAGAATCACAGAGCACTGTCCATTTTGAGCTTGTTAACTTTGCAGTTACGCTGAAATGCTGTCTGGTACAAAGCATGTCTCTCTTTCCCTCTCTTCTACTTCTATCAAAGTTCTCTGTGTGGCTCTATGGTGCCTGTGAAACTTTTCAAGCCTTTTTCTGCACTTTGTCTGACTCTGGGATTTTTCCGTTACCTGCACTCTTCTGCCTCTGCAAAAAGCCTTCATTAAACATCTCCCAGCTCAGTCAGCCACCTTTACAAACTTGTGTGTACACAGCAGATTAACTATGACCCATCTTCCCTAATGCAGTGGAAACATTACAGGTTTCCCCACCAGGACCCTGTATCCTGCCTCCTCACAGAGGCAAACAATATCACACTATTAACTTTGTAATATCAACTAGCTATTCTTAGAGTTCTCAGTCATCGCAATACCACTTGGTATTTCATTATGCTTTTCATTATGTTCTAGTTCCAGACTGGAAACAGATCTTTATTACATCTCAAAAACTAGTTCCTTTCCCGTTTTCCTTTCTCTGCCCTTCCTCACTTTGGTATGTCATATCATCTTCATCAAAATAATTCTCGACTGAAAACAAAGACCTTTAAAAGACAATTTTAGCTTTTGTTGTAAAATCTGCAGCCAAACCACATGATAATCTAAATCTTTATGGAGTGGAATACTAAAAATGAGTTGTTAATTTTCTGTCTCTCCCTCCTTCTTTAGTTTTCAGAGAGATTTTTAGTGATCATGTAACAGTATCTCAAAGGACATAAAATTCCACATTCATCTTTCTTATATGTCTTTTAACCTCAGGTGCATATTAGATTTTTCTCATCTCCCCTCTGCAAAACCAAATTCTGCTAAAAGGAAAACTTTACTTCTGCCTTTTATTTACAAAGTTCTGGTGACTTCAGTGTACAGGACTGCAGGCATTCTCTGACTTGATTAGTTTTCATTGATTGTTTTAAAGCTTGCCCACCAGTAGGAATGCAGTGTACACTTACCCAAATGAAAGTAAAATTAATGCTTCATGTCTATAGAAAGGACTCTTCATGAGCTGAGATGGATGGTCTTTTGGCTAAGGTTGTAAGTGAAATGTGCTCATATTAGAATTTGCGACCGCACGTGTGTTCTTGGCTAGCAATTGTATCGTTTCCTTTAGGAAGACACAAAGTGGGTTAAGTCATCTTCTCTGGAAAGAGGATGAAATTGTTGGAGAAAATGCTTGGAGAAGACTGGAGAGCCTACCGAGGGAGGCAGCAGAATCATAGCATGCCATAGGGGCTTGCAGTTCATACCAAGAGAGAACATTTTGAGAGCAACAGGGAGCTAACAACCAGCACAGTGAAGTGAAAAAAGAGACCATCACCAGGATCAGATGGGACGGGATAAGATGTGCTGCAACTCATGAAGTCACTGAACAGACTGAAACTAAACCTGGAAATGAGGACATCATGAACCCAGGCAGAGCTGAAGCTTGTAGATGTTTTTTCTCTAGTATTTTTTTTTTTTTTACTTTACTTCCACTTTTTGAGTAATGGATTTTATCTAGAGTTACTCTATGCTCTTTACTCTTAAACCCACATTTTGGTCTCTCTGTACTGTGCAGCCTAATAAGCAGGTAGAAAACCATACAAATGATGTTTCATCAGCCATAAAGAAGATTCTATTTGTCATAAAGTCAACCATATGCTACACATTCATGACCTGTGTAAAGACATAACCTGATCTGGAAATCAGTGGCTAGCAGCAGAAAGTTGCCTTAAATTTACTTAACTTGGGCAAAACCTGGTGAATCTTGGGGCCAGGTAAGATCTGATTCTGTGCATGATGACCTTTTTATTCATAGGAATTTTGGCCTAAAAACATCCCAGTATCTTGAAAGCTTTGTACATGTGTTGTGACACCTGTGACTTCCATTTGTTTTCAACTTTCAAAGGTTCCCGCTTCACACGGTTAAAAGGAGCCATTTTCACAAATCTTTTGAAACCAGACTTGCCATTAAAGTCAAGGAGAACTAGCTAAATAGAAGTCTTGGCACATGTTTAATAGTTCTAATATCTGAAAAAGCTTGGACATTACAAATCTCATTTTTTTTCCTCCCTGATTCTGTAAATAGCTAATGTCAATCCATCAAATGCACACCTAAAAGTGATGCTAAGCCACAAAATATGTATCTGTCAAAAGAGAGACCGAATATTGTGATTCTGTCTATTTTTAATGTCAATGTAGTAGTCTTTCTCCAAATTTTATCTAAGATGAAGCTTTTACTATTTCTTGTCTTTTTGGACAGGCAATTTTTTTTTTTTTTCCCATCGAATAGAATAAAAGACTGTACTAAAAGTTTCTAAGAGATGGGCGTCAGGTGTTTGAAAGAATTCTTGGAAATTGATTTAGGTTTTTGAGGAGCATTTCATGGGCCATAAAGGTTATTGGTTCTGACTAGCAGAAGGAAAGGGAGGGTTAGTGAAGGAAAGGATGGGAAAAGGTATATATTAAACCAGAGTAGAAGTCATAGTAATGTCAGAGTAGAGTTGTTTAATTTCATAGATGTTGTGAGAGACATTCTAAGCAGAACTTCATCTAATTTATTTTAAGAGGAACCCATATCAAAATCCCAAGATATTTTTGTAACCAGTCATTTCCTGAAAGAAAGATTTTAATACTTAGTACACATTTTCAAGAAAGGCTTTCAATCACTTACCCATAACTGTTGTACTTACAGGCTGTCTTTGTGCCAAAACGTTGTCTGTACAATCTTTAGAGGAACAAGAAAATACCATTCAGAGTTAAATTGCAGAAAATTATTTTTCCATTAACTGATAATGTTGAACTGTCAATTTTGAGGACTAAAGGAGAAAACTAGAAATGAAAACAAGTTCTTCGTGCTATAGCAAAGAGCAGGTGGAGGGAAACTGCCACTCTTCATTTGTTGAAAATCACCCATTTCTAACCATGCTGGATGTGCAAACATCAAGGATGTCAGTAGCCCAAGATTAAACACCCTGTCCTTAACTGTCAGGCCATATTTTTCTTGATGGAGTCAGAAAGGAGAAAAAGAATGGTGGCAAGGGCTAATAAAAGATAGAAAAACTTTCTGGAGCTGCGCAGAGGTTTCAAGCATTGAAAATAATCCTGCCAGAAGTGGGTTAGTGTGCAGAGAGCTGCCCAACAGTTAAATGCATTCTAAAATTCTGCTGAGGCTTCAGCACTGCTTGGACAGTGTGCATCACAGCAAGCGTGCGTCTTTGTTACAGCTTCCCGTAACACCTGCAGTTAAGATTATCTGCCTGTTTCTAATTCAAAGAGCCTCTTCGCTGTTTAAAATGTGAGCAGACTTTTAACTTTTGGTGATGAAGTGTTCCTCATTTGGTGCCTGGCCATGAACACTTATTTTTTCTAAGTTTGAATGAAAATATGTCAAGCATATTAAATGACTAATAGTGTAATATTTTGCCACTACCATGCATCACAATAATTTGTTTTATGGCATTGTACTTTGTCAGTTAAAGAAAGCATTTGAAATTAATCACAGGCAGAAAGTGAAGTCTGCATATTTGTATTCAACCTGAGGGAAATCAATTTCAAATTGAAAACATTAAGAATATGAAGAAACATTAATATGCTTTGATAATTTTATTTTGTGATATATCTCAGTGCTATGTTGGAGCTCGCTGCGCGCAAACAAAACAGTGACCAGAATTTCACTGTGTGAATGTTAGTTATACATTGAGTAATACAACAAAAACTCACTGTTGTGCTTCACTTTACGTTATAGTTCTGTGGCAATTAACAATTCTGTCCTATCATTTCAGTTTTTACTCATATTTCCTCTCTATGTTACTGTCTTAACCAATTCTTGTGACTTCAGTTTCCTGCCATTAATAACTAACCATTGACGAAGCTCAGTCTGAAAGTGTTAGATATAATGCAGCATTATTACAAATGAGAAAATTGTCTACTAGCACTTTCTATAGGAACTTTCTTTGGAATTTATCAAGACTATTCTTGTCCATCAGACACACTCATCAGAAAAAAAGTTCTTGTCTTCAGTTATATATTCTATATGCATCATGGAGTGGGGCATCAAAAAGAAAAACTTCTGAAAGCATATTTAAAATCAAAGGTAGCTTTCTAATCCAGCTATTTCTATAGTTAAATTCCACTCATCCTTCCTTTTGTCTTGACAGCATAGGAAAGCTGAGAAATTAGACGACTTCCCCCAAACTATTAAACTACAATTTGCCAGTTATTACATTTTATAATACCCAATTCAATCTGTATTATATCATTGTCAGGAAAGAAATCCTTTAAAACACAGCCCTCCAAGCAACTGAGTTCAATGGGCCAAAGTGGAAAGAGAAATAAGTATAAAGGGAACATAGTTTGATATCTGGAATATTGACTGGAGATGAAAAAAGTTGATAACTCTTGCCACATTAACTGCATTCCACTTGACTTCCAGCTGTCAGAGTTTTCTGCTACAAAAAGGGAACAAAACAATATTTTGAGATGATTAATATTTCTGAAGTATTTCAAATGTCAGACAGAAGAAGAAACATAACGTGAAGAAGGTACTGGAAATGAGATGCAATTAGGGAGCTCTATTTTTCATGAGGAAGAGTGGCAAACTTTAGGGACAGAAGAAAGTTTGCTCATAAAAGTCCTTTTTTTTTTTTTTTTTGAGGTGGTCTACAAGATTAATTAATATCTGCTGATCACATAATCACAGAATGGTTGAGGTTGGAAGGGACCTCTGGAGGTCATCCAGTCCAACCCCCTGCTCAAGCAGGGCCACCCAAAGCTGGTTGCCCAGGACTGTGTCCAGACAGCTTTTGAATATCTCCAAGGAGGGAGACTCCACAACCTCTCCGGGCAACCTGTGCCAGCGCTCGATCACTCCCCCAGTAAAAAAGTGTCTCCTGACGTTCAGATGGAGCCTCCTGTGTTTCAGTTTGTGCCCATTGCCTCCTGTCCTGTCACTGGGCACTACTGAAAAGATCCTGGCTCCCTCATCTTTGCACTCTTCCTTCATGTATTTATATACATTTATACCCCCCCCCCCCCGATGTTAGATAACTCACACTGTATCACTTGTCCTGTTTCTCTATACAGCAAACAGAAAAGAAAGTAAACCCTGTTCTGCAATCATTTAAGATGATAAAGCAAAGGGTTTTAAGATAAGGATCCATGGAGTGAAGGATTTGGAGTAGCTATTGTAAAAATTTCAATGCAAATTCCAAAGTGTGGAAAATTGAATGGCAAAAGATAGGTATTGGGAAAGAATGGTATTTATAAGTAAGTGATTCATGATAAATAATTAGCAGCAGTTAGATGGCAATCAGAAAATGGTAGGAACAGAGGATAATCGTTAAAAACAAAGTAGGATCTAATTGCTGGTATCTAATAATGTCAATCAATTGCTTAGAAAAGAAAAGCAGTTGAAATGAAATAACAATTGTTTAATTGCAATGGATATAAAGACATGTTCTTGGGTGGCAAAGCAAAGCAGATGGAAAATGAGAGAAATAATGGTAAACTGATAAAGCCCGGTTGCACTAAACTGGATCAGGTAAAGTGGCATAACAGGGAGAGACATGAATATGCAAGCTGAGTAAACAGGATGAGTAAGGTAAACAACCAAATAAAGGTGGATAGAAAAGTCACTAAAGCTGTAGTTTTAAAAAAACATTTTTCTGCACTGCCTAAAATTCTTCCAGTGGAGGTGCTGATCTACAATATATTTAAGTCTATAAATATTTAATATTCATTTGTTGTAGGTACCAGAAGACTATAGATCAGATTGGAAATTACTGCTCCCTGAGGAAGGACTGGAAAACAAAAATTGCAGTCCTAAAATCCTTAGTCTTAGCTGTAAATGAAAATTTGTGCAATGCTTGGGAATAACCATTACAGTGACAGCAGTGCTGACATAAAGACAGAAAAAGCAGTCTCTGATGCTAAAGAAATAAATGTGCAATGAATTAAAGCAAGATGAGACAAAAATGCTGCGGAAGATGGAGATCCAAGTAAGCCCATTGTCATAAAGCCTATTCTCATAGTAACAGTTTTTACAATTCTCTGCCTTTGTGTAAGTAACCCATTTGGATGTGAGCCATGGGAGGATGTTAGCCTGTTTCAATGATGTGTCTAATTCCAACCCATTTTCTGTCTACAGACAACAGCAGAAGCAAACCTGTCAGCTCTGAGAATTCATTGATTTCCACTGTGGGCTGGATCTAAACACAAGGATAGAGAAAAAAGCCATTTGAACAAATAGAGCAATTCTAGCTGGTGGATTTTCAAACTCTTCTTTAACTTGCTGTATTTCCTTTTTTACACTTCCTATGTTGCAACCTTTCATAAAATACATTGGGGTTTCTTTTCAATATGTTTAGCTTAAGGATCACTCACTGAAACTGGTGAAGACGAAACACAGTGGCAATATAAAAACACTGAGAAAATGTTACTTGGACTACGTGATATTTGCCATTTAATGAAATTAAGCTTAGGTATCTGGTGTTGGTCTAGCTGGAGGAAGGAAGAATCTATGAAATTTTGGCTCCATGCTAACCCTTGTTAACACCGCATAGTAGAGTACAATCACATATCTGCATTGTGTGATAGTGTCACAGCTTTAATAGTCTCTAAATAAGATCATGTCTGAATTAATTTCTCCCTGACAGTGTTGCATTTAGGGATAGGGTATAATATTCTTACCTTTCTGCTCTCCTATTCACTTCCTTGTTGTATAAATGCAAGTGTGGGTTTGTCCAACTTGTTCAATAAAATAACTGTAAGGACTCTTAAACTCTTTATATTACAAAAAATACAGCATCCACCTTCTAAACTAAAGCAGGTAACCAAAGCACCACATGCCAGCTTGTTTAAATTTTCTGATTATTTTTCTGAATAATGTAATACTTAAAACAAGTGAGGATTGGGCTGCACCTTTTTCAAAGATATGTGTAGACTGAATGATACAAAGACAGACATATTCTTGCTGTTTGTGGAGGCTATGCTTTTCAAAGTAGCAACATTTGGAACTTTGCAAGTGATTCCATGTATTGTAAAGAAATACAAATATTTATGTATATATACCAAAGTGGTATCAATATAAAAAAGTTTGCCCATAATTATGAGGTAAGCTGTGGTCACCAGCTTTATCAGTCTGGCAAAAGCAATGCAGTTTACCTGTGGAGGAAACAGACTTCAGACAGTGACTGACTAAGGACTCTGTAATGTAAAACAGAGATTTCTACTGACTCCAAAAACTTCTGGTATCAGGGGAAGATTTTTTTTTTTTAGTATCTTTCCTTCTCTTATAGAAGTTCAGAATAGTTTGTGTGTGTCTAATTAAATAGCATGAGAAGAAAAATATTCCACTGCACTCGTTCTTCCCTATGGGAGAGAGGTTGAAAAAACAAACATATGGCACATGTTAATTACATTCCTTCAAACTTTATTTAGGAAGTGTTTTAATGAGTTGAATATGACATAAAAACTTATGGAACAGAATATACTTAATAGAAGTATTAATATGCAGAAACCATAATTTATGCTTAAAATGTTTTAAAAATTCCTTATAAACTAGGAGACCCACTGCTATTAAAAAAGTCATTTCAAACCTAGATGGTGAGTTGAAGAGACTAAAATATGAAACAATTCTTGAGAGAAAACATGTTTTTTCCATTCAGTGTTAGCATATTCAAATTCTCTGCAATGATCACTTAACCTTCCTTCCCACAAAGTTCTTTGCTGTCAAAACAATCAAAATATGGACAATGGAATGAAAAGAAAGTATTTTAAAATGCTGGTTTGAAAGCATACAATAGATCATAATTTCTGTCAAGTGAGAAAGAGCTTCAAGGATACTGCCTCAAATGGGCATAAAAAAAGGCTAACATGCCCAAAGGACAAGTTTGATATTTGGGATTCAGGTTTCAGCTAAACTTTGCTTAGGAAAGGTGACGTTATACCACTCCATCCTCCTGGACTCCTAAATGGGTGCCCAATAAAAAAAAAATCAGTATAGGTTTGGCTAAATCCAGGGCTGCTAGAAGCTGCATTTGTAATAGTACATTACTCTAGTGTCAAATCCCCTGTATTATCGGTATGTGTTACAGACATTGCAACCTTGCTCTTTTAGAATCCCACAGTAGCTTAAGTCAGGTATCTAAGGGCAAACCAGAGTCCCAAGAAAAATCAAACAGTAAGTAACAAGGTTTCCATAAAATAAACCAACTAAAATTAATCAATATTTCATTTCACACCTTTGATTATTGTGATTTTGAAAGTCCCCTTACAATACTTCAAGACACACAAGACCACACTATTTAAAAAAAAAAACAAAAACTAACAAACATAGATTTAAACAGTAATTCTGTGCAAGTACCATCATGCTACCATGAATCTATCTACCTGCTCCAATTTTCTGAAAGTGGGTCCCATGAATGGAGGAAGGATTTCTGGTAGAATTAGAATTTATGCATAGAGAAAATTCTTGCTCCATACTTCTAATCTGTAACTGGGTCAGCTTCTTCTCAGAAAAAAACAGTAGGAAGCCAACAGGAAGTTGCTAAAAATAAAAAATAGTGGAATGATTTTGAAATATGAGCAAGACAATTCTGGAAAGAAATCCATTGTGTGACAAAGGACATAACTTTCTTCTATGAACTTGTTTAAAAGCATATTCTCTGTGTGCTTTTCAATAACTGTCAGACAGAGCAAAGCATGAGGAACTCTCTGACGTACTTTTGACTGCAGCGGCCAGCTTCCAAAGCTTAGGCTTTATTAATGAATAATTACATAAATACAAAAGAAGTAGTTAAAGGACATTTCTGACCTTGCTAAAATTAAGGCAAGAGAAGTTTGGTAGATTTGGAGCACATAGAAATATTTATTTGAGAACTGTTCAGTTTTCTGTTTCTGGTGTATAAAAATCTGTGCTGAAATGAAACATTTCATAGTCAACCTACAGTATCTGAAAAATAAGATTTATTCAGTCTAGTATACTCTAACAGTTAAACATTTTTGCACTCCAAAGCCAGGACACACAGTATATGTAGGACAATAGCACCAGCCTGACAGGAAAACAAATTCACAAGTTTGATGTTGGCACCAAAGGGAGAAAAGAAACACAAATAACTTCTGCTTTAATGAAAACAAGTTTTGAATGTCCAGGATCTGCTAGGTTTTCTCAGATGTTCTTTTAAACTTTTCCAATGCTAAGTGTGCCAGCGTCCCAGGGCTGGGCTGCCCGGGCCAATGTTGACAATGTCGAGAAGCCTCAGCAGAGGTCTGTCCCTCCTTCACAAGCTCAGACTCTTGCCCTTGGTCTCTGCCCGACAGATGCTGCAGCCATGACTGTGTGTTGCCATGTCCTTCACTGAGCCAGATCTGACACTGGCTTGGGGACTGGTCTTCCTAGTCTGGCCATGGACCTGCCTTGTCACTATGGACGTGCCTGATGACCACCCAACTTCTGCTGAACCAGGTTATCATCAATGTGCCTGTTCTGCTCACCTTGCTCTGATGCAGTGAGACTCCCTCCACCACCAGTGCCTCTGCCTGCCTTGCTGCCACGCTTGGTTCCTGGCCACCCTTTCTGTATGAAGCATTCCACCCTTGCTGCTCCCTGACAGAACTCTGGTTTCTTCACTGTTGTCATGGCTTTGATACATAACACTTTCCTCACAGACTCTTTCCCAAGGATATTCGCTATACTGAATATTGGATGTGAGGTGTGACTTAGCAGATGGGAGGCTCTGGGAAAACTGTAGGGCATTGCATGTTCCAAGGGACTGAATCAAGGGGCCTAAATAAAGCAATTTGTTATTTTCATGAACCTACTAAACCCACCTAAAATAGTCAAGAAAAAATGACTTCAGAAGGGCATGGGCGTTGTGAACTGGGTACAACAAAGATCTAAGATTTGTGTGTCTGTGCCTTGATGAGTGCACCAACAGAGCCATTGTGCTCAGATGAAAAGCTAGAGTAATCAATGGGTATTGCTAATGGTAGGGGAATGTCTTTGGTTTCTTCCACTTTTGGGAGGAAGTTTCCCTTTCTTTTCTTTAAAATGTAAGGCATGTCAGTGGAAAGTCCCCTTTAATGTAGTCATCTGGTGAAGCAGGAGAGAGTAAAATTAATTCCCTTCCTTTGGGCAGTGGCCCAAGACTGAATCATGGAATCTGCTGGGAACAAACCCTAACCCCAAAGGTATGGACAAGGTTAGGATAGCACTTCACTCTGGAAATTTTTGTTGAGGTGACTCAATTCAGATTTAGGGAGATAAAATCAGCACCAAAGTCAGCAGACAAATAATCAAAATAGAACATAATTTGCCTGAGAATATTCTTACCAGGGATGGCGAAATCCACAGTCCCACCCCTACCGTATGAATTGTGAATACATTGGGCCATACTGTTGCTACAGTGGCAACTCTTACTAGCACTGATAATGTTCAGGGCTCATTTTCTCAGTTGAGAACCACAGACGTTGATGTCAAAAAGCTGAGGTACTTAAGAAATCTAGATGCCTCAAGAGCTAGATGGAGCTAGCTAAAGGACGCTCCAAAGATTTACACCCTGAGCATTTAAATTGTGCTTAGATATCAACTTAGGCATCTCAATCCCAATCTGGATCTGGACCTATGATATTAGTACCACTAGGCCAATCAGAGTCTCTCCCAAATACACCAGTGTAAGCAGTGTTACACGGAAAGCATACTGAGATACAGTTCTAGTTATGCAGGAACTGTAAACTGAAGTCCCTGCCTGTCACAAAAGCAAGACACGGCTAATCAGCTGATTTACAGTATCTCACAGCTCTGGAAGATGGATTGGTTGCAACAACCACAGACAAGTTTGCCTTTCTACTGGGTCTCCTGTGAGATCTAACTCCAACAGCAAGTGAAAAAAGGTTCCATCTCAGTGAGACCTATGATCCAGAAGTCCCTGTCTGCAAAAGAAGAAAAGTTGTGGTTGGCTGATCTCTTGCTGCCACAAAAAGCCCAGACTTTCAAGCCTCTCAATTCCAGGGATTTTACAGGGAACTCCTGAAGGCTTTCTAAATGGAACTGTCATTCTGATGGGGCCAGGCATACTAAGTAATTGTGTTGCAGGGGCTAAAGAGTCTAAGAAACTGAAATGCACAATCCTTTCTGGCCCCTAGGAAGTTTGCTTTCTGTTCCTCTGAGTTTTATCAGTTTCTAGCTCTCCGCATTCTCTCCTTGAACTGTAGACTCCCAGCTTCTTACTCGTTACATCCATCTGGAAGCTTCTTTCCCTTCAAAATGCTTTTTCATCCCTTGGAAAATAGCGATCTCCCCCTACCTCAAGAGGTCCGTTTCATCCAGTCACTCTCCTTAAAGAAATGCAACCCAGAGCCCAAGAGGAAATATCACTAAGAGATGCTGTCCCTTGTGTCAGCCATTGGGTCAAAGTTGGGATAGAAAGTAGTAAAGAAGGTATGGAACAATGGTTGTAGAAGGAAAGTATGAGATTGTGATGGGCTGACCCTGGCTGGAGGCCAGGTGCCCACCAAAGCTACTCTATCACTCCTGTCCTCAGCTGGCCAGGAGAGGGAAAATATAGCAAAAGGCTCATGGGTCGAGATAAGGGCAGGGAGAGATCACTCACCAATTACCATCACAGGCAAAACAGACTCAACTTGGGGAAATGAATTTAATTTATTACTAATTAAAATCAGAGTAGGGCAATGAGAAACAAAACTAAGCCTTAAAACACCTCCCCCCACGTCTCCCTTCTTCCTGGGCTCAACTTTAGTCCCAGTTTCTCTACACCACCCACCCCCCCACCCCCCCCACCCCCCCCCCCCCGCAGCAGCACAGGGGGACGGGGAATGGGCGTTGTGGTCAGTTCATCACACGTTGTCTCTACTGCTCCTTCCTCCTCAGGGGGAGGACTCTTCACACTCTTCCCCTGCTCCAGCATGGGGTCCCTCTCATGGGAGACAGTCCTGCATGATCTTCTCCAACATGAGTCTTTCCCATGGACTGCAGTTCTTCACCAACTGCTCCAGCGTGGGTCCCTTCCACGGGGTGCAGACCTTCAGGAACAGACTGCTCCAGCGTGGGTCCCCCACGGGGTCACAAGTCCTGCCAGCAAACCTGCTCTGGTGTGGGCTCCTCTCTCCATGGAGCCACAGGTCCTGCCAGGAGCCTGCTCCAGCATGGGCTTCCCACAGGGTCACAGCCTCCTTCGGGTGCCTCCACCTGGTCTAGCATGGGGTCCTCTATGTGCTGCAGATGGATATCTGCTCCACCACCATCCTCCATGGGCTGCAGGGGGACAGCCTGCCTCACCATGGTCTTCATGGGCTGCTGCAGGGAAATCTCTTCTCTGGCACCTGCAGCACCTCCTCCCCCTCCTTCTTCACTGACCTTGGTGTCTGCAGGGTTGTTCCTCTCACATCTTCTCACTCCTCTCTCTGGCTGCAATTGTTGTTGTGCAGCATTTTTTCCCCCTTCTTAACTATATTATCCCAGAGGCGCTACCGCTGTTGCTGATGGGCTCAGCCTTGGGCAGGGATGGGTCCATCTTGGAGCCAGCTGGCATTGGCTCTCTTGGACATAGGGGAAGCTTCTAGCAGCTTTTCACAGAAGCCATCCCTGTAGCCTCCCTGCTATCAAAACCTTGCCATCCAAACCCAACACAGAGATTTATCTGAGGAGCCAGAAATCATCATCACAGTGTTCTACGATTAGCACACGAAGTTGTGGTCTCAGAATGAAGTTATCTAAAAAAATTGTGTTGGTACCATATCCCTGGACAGTTGAAAATGCAGTACTTTTATACTTAAGAAGCCAAGGAAAAAAAAATTACTATGACAACTATAGGATCATTAGTATAATCTCAACAGGTTGAAAAAAGATAAGAACAAATTTTGAAGAAAAATATAACTGAATTCATGAAGTTAAAGAGAAAATGGAAATAATGCAACAGACCTTTTGTCAAAATTACGGTATACCACATAACCTAATAACTTCTTATCTTATAATAACTGATTTTCTAGACTAAGACAACCAGATTTAAGTTAAATGACAACACTGGAACAAAACAATAAGATAACTGGCCATTATAAAATTTAACCTGGAAACTGGATGGAGTTTCCTTTTGATAAGTTTTCTAACAATTAAAGTTCAGGATGGAATTTTTATTTAGGACTTTAAACTTGTTCCTTGTTTTTCCTGTAGTGGTCCTTAAATGTACCTTACATAGCTATTTCAATTAGTAAACCTATTTGAGCAATCATAATGTGAACAATAAGTAGAACTTCAGAAGCTTTATTATCACTTAAAAAACCTAAAATTGTGCAACTTAAAACTGTAGTGGTAACTGGTGTGGTTTTGCCCCAGCTGGCTGCTAAGCCCCACAGAGCCACTCACTCCTCCCCCCAGCAGGATGGGGGAGAGAATTGGAAGAGTGAAAGTGAGAAAACTCATGGGTTGAGATAAAGACAGTTTAACAGGTAAAGCAAAAGCCACGCACACAAGCAAAGCAAAGCAAGGAATTCATTCACCACTTCCCATGGGCAGGCAGGTGTTCAGCCATCCCCAGGAAAGCAGGGCTCCATCACACATAACGGTGAGTTGGGAAGACAAACGCCATCATTTCAAACATCCTCCCCTTCCTTCTTCTTTCCCCAGCTTTATAGGCTGAGCATGACGTCATATGGTATGGAATATCCCTTTGCTCAGTTGGGGTCAGCTGTCCCGGCTGTGTCCCCTCCCAGCTCCTTGTGCACCCCCAGCCTCCTCACTGGTGGGGTGGTGTGAGGAGCAGCAAAGGCCTTGGCTCTGTGTAAGCACTGCTCAGCAGTAACAAAACCATCCCTGTGTTATCAACTCTGTTTCCAGCACAAATCCAAAACACAGCCCCATACTAGCTACTATGAAGAAAATTAACTCTATCCCAGCCAAAACCAGCACAGCAACTTACTGTTACAGATTAAATTTTCTGAGAACTTGGAACACCTTCAATAAATAAGATACCTGATGAGCAAGTGGAAGCATAAGATTATTATCTGAAAATGTCATTTGGCAGAAAGTTCCCTCCGTTTGTGGGAAGACATAAAATATTTCTATAAACCAAGGTAAATTTGTTTCTATATATTCTTGTAGTCTCCATAGTGATTTATTAAGTTGTGCAGACGGAATTTTACAGCTAATTTAATTATACAGACCATGTCCTACCTCAGTGGTTTTTCAGGGATCAGGAGAGAAGGGGAAGAGGGAAAACTGGTTTTATGGGTTCTCTTGGAAATTATTGCTTCTTTAGTTTCTAACTTCACCCTTAAAATTAGAGACATCCATTAGTTATAGTTTTGCTAGGATGCTAGACTCTCTCATACTTCCTCAGACTTAGAAATCCCAAAGAGGAAAATATAAATTGATCAGCAAGCTGGTTAAATGAACAAGCAAACAAATAATGTGTACTGGGAAAAAACCCTCCAGGTATGTAAAACCCCACTAAAAAGGTTATTATCTGAATTAAGCTATTAAGTCACTTTTTATTAATTGTTTTTTCCTTCTTTAGCAAATACTAATGTGGCAAAGAAAAATGTTATAGAACAATCTTGGAAGTAATTAAAAGATATCAATACCTGTTCATTACATTGCAGGTAAAAATCAGGCTTATCATTGCAGTGATGCTGAAAGGAAGGAATATTACAATACCAGTTTTGCAAGATTATAGAACTACAGTATTATTTATGTGGAAGAGACAACAGGAATTTATAGAGCAAACAGCTTGCAGACAGTCACACAATGCACCTCTTGCTCACTTTGAACTGTAGACTTTATCACATTCAAGTACTTATTAAGTATCTGAGATCCAGCCTGCATGCCCGCTAAACAAACACACAGGCTGAGATGAAATCACTTGAGGCAGAAGAAATATTCCCACTGATATCAACAGGCTCTGGGTCATGTCCAGATGCAACATTTCTTGTATGAGCAACATTAATGTATTCTTCTGTTCACCATCAATAAGTTTGTCAGACATCCCCTAGATGCACAGCATAATGCCAGCTACTGTGTCACAGAGCATAAAACACGTCTGAGCATCAGTGTTTCCCAGTTTGTATTGCTCCTTCTAGGGCACTCCGCTATTAATATTTCATTGGAGGCCTGCAGATCTGCTTCTCTAATGGTGTTGGGTCGTTTCAGATTTGGTATAAAATACTTGGATTCTCAAGTGTCTTGGTATGAGACTACTAAAAGCATGACAATAAGACTTCTAGGCTACACCACCTGTTACTGTGCATTAGATTTCTAATAGATGCTACTGATTGATGTCCTCACAAGTATTGTCCATAAACTATTGTTGTTGCACCGCAATTAGAAACAGGCCCTATAGATTTACAGAGAAGACATATTTGGGACATTATGAGTCACTACTCGTCTACTGACATTGTTATTATATTGAAGAAAGTAAAGAGCTCAGGTCTTGTGTTATTATACTGTTAATAAATTTGTTATTAGCTACATTTGACAAGTTAAGAAGAGCTCATCCCCAGCATGTTCCTAGAAGCAATGAAATTAAAAACTGCATTCAAACATTCTGCAAATTTTAGCTTAGTGTTGCAAAATAAATCACCATGACAAAGTAAGAAAAATACTCTCCTACCATGGAGACAGAAGAAAAGATCTCAACAGAGAAGTCCTTTTTTAAATTTATTTTTATTTTGCTCTTCAGTACATAGGCTTGATTTATTTGTACTACACTGAATTGCACATGTAAATGATATTCTGGCCTTCATTCTTCTAGGAGCATCTTTGCTGTCTTCTATTTAGTTCAGATGACTAGTGTCCTCTGCATTTTAGAAGGGCTGAACCTATGCAGCATGAAAACATAAACTGTCATCAAAGAGCAAATCATAACGAGTCCAATACCAAGCTATATCTGAAAATGAAAGCTCTGACGAAGAATTTTAGATCATAAGGCTCGGCTTATTATTTGTTTATTCAGGCTATGAGGCCATTCTGCAATTGTTAGATTCACAGATAAATACACACAACAGCTTATGATACATTTTCAATGCAGAAAGAATGAAAACTTCCTGATTTTGTTTTCACTTTCCAATCATATTTTTCATTGTCTGGTGGTGCCAGAATTGTTGCTGATTGTAATGAGTTTAACTAGTATTTTGAATAAAAGAGGCAGTGTCTCTCAAAAAGGACTTTCATCCTATACAGCTGTCTTTATCACTAGTTTGAGCTTCTAATGCTAGATGTTAAATAATAAGAATACAGACTAGCAGCTTCCCTGAATATGTTTACATCATTAGTACTAAAACTGAGAAGGTTCTTGTATTTCCTCCTGCCTCCAAGTAACTTGCTTCCTTCCCAAACCCTCCCATCAGAATTAGATGGATTGTAGCCCTGAAAACAACAATCTAGTTGGCTTTTGAAACAAAGAAGTTTCTGGTGAGAATTAGAGTAAGTGTAAATTAATAAAGAACAGAATTAGCAGACACACAGATAAATATGATCTCTTCCCAATGGAGAAGAGTCAACAGGATATCTGTAAAGGAAAGTCCTCCTTCATAAACCCGTTAGGGTTCTCTGAAGGGATTAAAAGCAAATGGATAAAAGCCAGTTGCTTTAAAGCTAAGTGTTCCAATGCTCTGCAAGCTGGGAGGGAAGGCCCTTGCTTGCACACAAGTCAGGAAACACACAACATGAAGGAACAGCCAGTTCTTGCAAGGAAGGGATGAAGGGTAACTACTGGTTCTGTGCTGGGATCTGTGCTGTTCCACATATTCATAAATAATCTGAAAAATAATACAAGCTCAGAGGTAGCAAAATACATTAACGATAATAAATTATTTGGAGCAGCAAAAAAGAAGGCCAATTTTAAATAGGGCCTCAGGGAATACATGACATGACAATAAATAGCAGATGAACTTCACTGCAGATGAACTTAAAGTGTTACACGGGGAAAAAAAAGGTTAATCATATATAAAATGATGATGAGCTTTGAATTGACCATTGCAAGGAGGGTGGCTTCCGATCCAACAACTAGGGGGTATCAAATAAATTTTCAAATATAGCCAGTGTATATGAGCTCAATTCAACCAAATTTCATAACAAACAAAAAGACAAAGTTCTTCCCACAACTGGAGATAGATCTGTGGAAGTCATCGTCAAAGGATGTTATAGGTGCTGGAGTTTTCCTTGGATTCCAAGGGAGGCTTGACAAGTTCACATAAACAGAAATCTATTTGGTGGTGTTAAATGCAAAGAAGTTTCACCTGGCACTGGAAAACCCTTATTTGAAAATATCTGTAGGCTAGGAACTTATTACAGCTAAATATATTATATATGGTTGCCCTATTCCTAGAGCAATGTCCTGTGACAATTGTTGAAGGCAAGATGTAGATCTTGGTCTGCCATTCTCACTAAACACAGTGGTTCAATTACAATACTAAGTGTTTCCTTCTAACAGGCTGCAAATCTTGGATTTGTGTGTGTGCGCGTGCGTGTGTGCGCACACGTGTATGTGTGTGACTTGAATCCCTTGGGTAAAAATTAATGTAATTATTTAATGTAATTAATGTAAAGAGGAGCACCTCCTTGAAGCCCAAGTACTCACTCTGGGCAACATTCTTCTTAGCAGATTAAAAAAACCACTTTCTAAAAATACCTTCAATTTTGATGTTGTTTCCCTACTGTTTACTTTGGGCTTGTTTGGTATGTTCAGATAAATATTTTGAACCTAATAACTATTATCCAAATATTATAGTTGCTATATGTGTATGCTCCAAGCCAGACATTTTCACCACTGAATTTCAGATATTTTCCTTTAATGACTTTTGTATTATTCCAGGAAATGCATAAATCTATTAATTCAGTTTCCTCTCTCTGAAAGGTATTGTGTAAAAAGGCTGCTTTAAAAAAAAGAAGCTATTTGGTGTGAATACTGATGATTATAAAATCTAAAATAAAGACATTTTGTTCCCAAAGTCCCTAAGCAAAAAAAAAAAAAAAAAAAAAAAAAAAAGCCTATTCTATAAAAACATTGCAAGAAATGTCTTTAGGATGAGTTTTGGTATTCTCTACTAGGCACTAATATTGAACAACATTACAATATTTTCCATTCCATGATATCAGGCTTGATGAAGAGTTGAGGTAGTAAACTGAATGTAAAGAGCTTCTCTTCTCCATGGATTGCTGACTTGTTCTTCTCATTATCTGTGCCTGAGAACAGTACATCAGAAAGCAGCTTGCCATTTGACATATTATTTAGACTTCAATATTTGGTATTTTCAGCTCAGGATGCAATTACTTAGAAATTATGCAACAAGTTGGTACTTACCAGTAAAGAAGACAGGAAGAGAACTTTGATTTAGGACTGTGATTAGAAAATTAGACCTTTTCTTAGGTCACTCTGGTTTAGGGTCATTATTTAACAAAATATCTCAAGTAACAAATATCTAACATTGTAGGCCTCCATCCTTCCAGATTAAAAATCAATTTGCAAAGTGTATTTTAAAATAAACTTTAAAAAAAAATTAGAACACAGAACATAAACACTTCTGACAAAATTTGAAAGATCATACTTCAACAGTTGACAGTTTACATCCCAGTGTGACATAAAAACAACCATTGTAGTTCTGAGAGTGAACATGCTGAAATAAAAATACAATATGTTAGCAAAACTGCCTGTGAAATATCTATTTTACTTCGCATTATGGCCTGAAAATTGAGCTAGTTGATTTAGAATACGCAGAGATTAAAAATGACTACCTAAATAGAGTCAGTGGAAAGAGCAGAAGACAATTGGGACATTCTCATTAATTATTCGTTGAGCAGTTCTTTCCAACCAAACTTATACGGACACTGTCAAAGATGGTGATCCAAAATATGACATGTTTTTGTTCTTCTTCCAGTGCAATAGTGCCAATTTGTTTCTTTTTTTTTTTTCTTGTTTCACACTCATGCTTCTGATTAGGTGTTAGCCTTGATATATATATGTCATCTGGTTTATATACTCTGTGATATACATGAGAAACTCCAACAATAATTTACAATGGTTAGTCATAATGTAGAACACACCAACCCAGAATAGCTTCCATTTGGTTATGTGCATTTCTGAGCAGTTAAGCATTTTACCAGAAATTGTTACCAGAAACACTGATTCCATTTCTCCGGAAAAATAACTTCCGTTATCTATGCAACGTTTTGGCTTATGTTTTATGTTCTTCTGTATGTTGAAGGTGACATACTGTCATGACATTTCTTGCTTTTGTTTTTGTAAGAGCTAGGCTATTTCTTCACTTTGTTCCAGTTCTGGGTTGTACATTTCTTGCTTTGCAGGACACAAAAATGCTGTGCAAGAGCCTGTACAGATCTGAACAGTATAGAAAGAAGCCATACTAAAACATGGAATACTGCTTCTATATTTCAGTAGCAGTCAAAAATATTAAGTACCAAAACTTTTCCATAATTTACAAGCAGCTGTTAAAATTTTAAAGCCTCCTTTTTGTCAGTTTTATTTTTCTCAGTCTTGTCTGCTATTTTTTTAATAATGGAATCTTACAAGACCAAAGGAATGCAGTTTGCCACTTGGTATGCAATGCTTCCATCACTGAAACTTGTTGCAAAAGCGTAGCTGAATTCAGGCATCCACTCCTCAACATGTCATTCCCCAATGGTAGACTTAAAATACCGATGCTTAATTTGATTGGCTGTACTACAGACAGTGAAAGTGGAGGAAGGGAACAGGTTTATCAGAAGAGTATCTCCAAAGCATGTGAGAGAAATTTCACTCTAAATATAAATACACACCACTTCTGGTATTTTTTCTTTCTGATTAGCAAATCAACAGTGAACCTGATTTATTATCAGACATTGGTCCTGGGAGGATGAAAGCAAGAAAACTGCAGTACCTTACTCCAGGACAAGCATTGAAGTCTCTTCTAGAAGACAGAAGAAATGAGAAAGGCTGAATGGCCTGGATATAATGAGCATCGGGTGGCTGCAAATCAGACCAGCCTGGAGTTTTAATTGTGAGGTTATCAGAGATAAACCAGTTTAATTGATTAGTAGCTGCTTGGAAAGAGTGGAATCATCAATGGAATGTCATAATGCCCATGACCTCATCTTTCCAAAGGGTGTAGTGAGGATTCATTTCAACCTGTCATTGTCAAAATGGTGATAACAAGAGGGACAGTTAACAGTGTTTTTCCAGTTTTGCTACCACTTTACAGGGCAAGATGTAAATCAAATTGATCTCTTCAATATCTTTAGGAAGAAGTGGTTGCTGTTCATCCTCTAGTTCTCCTGAAATTTCTCCCCTCTATATATCTGCACGTGCCTACATTTGTGCGAGGGAAAGTGGAAGGTGAATCTCAAAATCTGGGCTAATCTTCCTTTAGTTTTCAAAATCTCTGAAGTTTAGATGTGTCTGGATCATGTTTTTGTTTTGATTTATGACTCTGCGTAGGTGGGAAGGTGCAGCTGCTCTGAAATTCCAGTCATGATTCTGGCTTATATTTAGGCTCTCTGAAGTGAATGCTTCTTGAATCGGGCCAATTTCTAACTGGTGAATTTCAACAGCTGTGGAAATGAAACATCTTTAAGACAATAAGAGAGAGATGACATGGAGGACTCAGGGCTGCCTTGTAGCTAAGGCCAAAACGAGATGGGAATAGAAAGGTATCAATAAATACCCACAAAGAGCACTGTCCAGAGAAAAAGAGAATTGCTTTCACTTTGATGAAGGGATAGGAGCAGCCTGAAGCCAAGTATAGAGTTATACAGTTGAGATATGAAAAGGTAGAGATTCCATCACTTATTTTAAGGTTTTGAAATTCTGCACAGGCTGATTAATTTCCGTGCAAGACAGTACACGCCGTGGGAATGTAAGGCAGCTTACAGAGAAGAGGGTTGTTCAGATTGAGGTAAGAGAATTGTTTCCTAGCTTAAACATTCCCTTCTTTTTTCTGCTTGGGTCACTTTTATTCAGACCAACACCCCTGTATCCCCCCAAATCCCTTTGCTATCAGAATTCAGCCTTTGTATTCATATGCGAGCAAGAAGGAATTTCTTACTTTCTGATTCAAGCACTGTACTAAACTTCTGCAGGTGTCAGGAAAGATGTCCTTTTCCTCTGATCTTAACATGTCAGTTGAACTATGCAATTTTTCCATAGTTTCCTCTGAACAGCAGACATCCACCTGTGTGATAAGAATACATACTCTCAGCCACAGGATCCACAGAGTTAGCTGTGGAGCAGCCATGTCATTTGACCGTTCAGTTACCAACAGGCCTTGCTTATTCAAGTATCTGGGATACAGAATTATACCAGCAGGAACGATGTCAAAGGTAGTGCAAGTCTTGACTGTGGGACAGAGTCTCTCATCACAAGATCAGCAGCCATGCCAGGTGATCCGGCCTCCCATTGCTCAGCTCTCTCAGCCAACATGGCTTTGTGGGGTCAATATATAGCTGCCAGCAGGGAGCTGATCTGGCTTAACATGGACACACCAGAGAACAGCAACTGTTGTCTGAGCATTCTTCTTCCCTTAGCGCACACAACTGAGTATTGCATATGGTGAGCTGCTAATCTGAGGGAAAAGACAAAGGTTCCCCTCTCTTAGCTAACAAAGACAGGAGCCTTAAGTCTTCTAGTGTATTGGAGACACGGTTGTGTTGCTAATCACTTCCGTACGCTGGTGGTGCTTGGACGGTAGTGCTGGATGGAGGTCATGCTACAGTTCTAGGAGAGGCAGTAGAGTCAGTGTTGGAGGATATTCTGTCTGCCATATGAGCCATCACTTATGGTTGATAAAACTGGTCTGTAATTCAAATGATTTATTGGGGGGTGGTGGTGTCACTGTCAGTCTTCTCAAAGTTGCCTGAAGCTCATTAACATTAACATTAATCCTTGTGGTTTTGATAGCAACTGCTGTGTGATGTGGATGGCTGGACATTTCAAAACATTTTCATTGTGAGTTGCAGGTCCCTCAGGCCTTAAAAATAACTTTTATAAGGATTAAAATACACAAGAGCTCTAAATGTTACAACTGTTTACTCTTAGAATCAAGAAGTAAAAAAATAAATGAATGTAATGCTGTTCCTCAGCTCTGATTTTACTAATTACAATATAAATTCCCATCAGTAGCTTGGATCTTTAGGAGTATCTTAGGTTGTATTTGCATAGGAAAAATGGCAGTAAAAATTACTGCAGATAAACACAACATAAGAGTTTATATTCATTTAAATGACTGATCTGTTAAAAGATTTTTGATCACCAAATGAGGATATTTAAAGAGTATGGGAGTTCAGTGCTTCACTCATAGCAAATGAAAAACGAAACTAAGTATGGAAATTCTCTTATATAACTTCAGTCACAGAAATGTTGTTTACTGTTTAATGGTAGTGCTGTTACCCTTGTATTTGAGGAATGGCAACATTAATTTTAAAATATTGGTCATATGGGATATTTCATTTCATTAGCTTTTCAGGAGAAAAACTGCTTAAATGAAAATGAGGTTGACAATCTAAAAGCCAAGATTCCATAGGGAACGTCAACACTGTGGGTCTGGGATCTGTGCAGAGTTCCCTGAGATAGACTGGGAACTGGAGCAGTACTGCTGCATTACTGTGGTGCTCCACCTGAAACAAACTGTTGACAGAACTGATGACCAAAATTCCCTTTTTATGCTTTGCTACTGCCAATGTTCCTCAAGGGAATACAGTGTTGCCCTTTGTGCAAAGCTGAGGAATGGTCTCTCATGGAATGTTCTCCTGTGTGGGAGCAGGGTAGTGTAGACAACCCTACCCATTGGCACAACTGTGCCTCAGAGGGTGCTGTAGCTGAAATGGTGTAGCAGAGAACTCATGAACATACTAAACAGGATTGCAAAGATTCTTGGCATGACCAAGAATGGTTTATGTGGATGATCCTGATTGATTGAATTTCTATCTTTTTGTTGTCTAGCAAAAGGATATCTTTTCTGTTAGATGATCATTTTTGAAATATCAGACATAATAAATATTCCTATTACATCTTTTATCAAAATCTACCACAGTCTAGATGGAGGCAACCAATTCTCATAATTCCTTTAAAAAAACCCCACAAACAAACCCAAAACATACGTCTCACATCAAATAAACCTATTGAAGTCTTGGGAAACCCATTTCTTCTCTCCATGTCAGAATGCAGAAGTTTACTAGTCTGAATTCTAGAAATGAAAAAAGATTATTCTCTACAACAGTTATCTAGTTTAATTATATAAAACATGGTGAGATACTCCAAGTTGTAACTTCTGCTTAATAAAGCAATTTACGTAACATAGTTCAATCAAGACATTCTGACTGCAAATACGTTTTCATTGTCCGTCTTTCAGTTGAGCTGTCTCTCTGACTACTCTTTTCCCATAGAAAGTCCATTATCCACTAAGAAGATTACTTGAATCCATTTTGTTTGGCTGATTTGAAAAAAAGCTCACCATAGAGTCATAATGATATGACTAATCAAAGTGTACTGGCACAATGGAAAGTTCATTCTACTTTCTTTTTAGCTTGGGAAGTTTTATACTAAGCTTTTTCTTTCCCAAGACATTTTCTTTACTGAGCTATTTTATTCTAAATTTGACTTAAGGACCAGTAATTCAAGTAAAGCATGATAGCTGTTCTCCATTTCCTCCCTGTTCAGCTCTCTTCTCCAGTATGAAAACTGTAAGGTCCTTGTCCAGACAGGCTATAGATGAACATCCCACTCATTTCAGCTGTGGTGTGCTGGGTGGAGAAGCGGGCTCAGAATCTGTGTTCCTCCCTCTGTTCTGTACTCCTGGGAGCATGCAGAAAACTAGAGAACTTGCAAGGTCAGGCTACCTTGTCTGGTTATCTGGTGCTAGATTGTAAGACATAAACGTATAGTATCTAATTTCTTTTACTGCCTGAACTACTGTTTACACAATATATTGTGTATACTGTTTCTCTGTGCTTCCTAAACTAAAATGAAGATTTATTTCTATTAAACTTGTCCAAAGAGAAAGTGTCAATACAGCCATTTCCATAACACTGTGACACACCTTGCTGCATTTCCTGATGAGAACTGAAGCACATGGGAAGGTCATGGCCTAGCGCTGTCTAGAGCATGACATACAGTTCCCATCCCAAGGAAAAATAAATTGGGATTATTGTGATTCACTACTTATTTGGGACTTAAGTCTTCCAGGATCTGTTTTTGTCTCAGTCTCTGTGATGTTAAAATTTGCCATTAGGTGTCTGGAAACATCAAGATAATCCACGTACTTGAGTGCAAGTCTCTCCTGGTCACTACGTCATTATTCCCAAGGAGCTAACCTTAGAGCTATTCAGCACTGTCTCCTATAGCATTATCTTTTCAGAACACAAATTAACTAGCCAAAAGATAAGCTGTATTTTAGGTGAGTCACATAATCTTTTTGCTATAATGACAGGAATTCTCCAGACTCACCAGAAAGACCTGTGAACGAGATTAGACTATGAAGATTCATGGACTCTAGCAAATTCCCAGGCCTGAGAGAGTAATTTTTTTTTTTTTTTTCATCTGCTGGCTGAAGAATTAAGGAACTGGTGAGTAATTGCCCCTGTTGATCAGTCTCAGTGACAGACGTAAAAGAACAACTGGATTACAATTACTAGTTGTGTTCCTCAGTGCACTCCTAGAATGTACTAAAATCCAACAAGGGGTATAGGTACCCTGTCTATAGTAGAAAAAACAAAAGGTCCACTCAAATCTGTGTAAGAGTCATAATTGGACTTTAAATACCAAGCTCTATGATTATTTTTTTTTTCCAATTAGGATTCACATCTTTAAAATACATCCACTGTACCTCAGACAGATGTTATTTGCGACCATACAATTAATCTGAACAAGGATTAGAGCTCTCATGTCAGCTGGCAAGACCACAGTAAAACTGGCCAAGCTGACTGAGAGCTGACCAACCAGCAGGCATAGATAGAAATGGAAACTATGTCACTGGAAAAGAAAAAGACTGAATGACAAACATGTTTTCCATCAATAGTGCCTTTTAACAGAACAGGTGGAATTCAAAGTCTGGAAGACAGAGTAGTCTTTAGCAGGCAGGTATATGTGTCTTGCAAGGACTTCAGCCTTTATGAAAGTACACGGTATTGGAAAGACACTGTTACAATGAGTTGCACTTGTTGAGCTCCCAAGATCATCTGCATTCTTGGAAGAAAAAGCAATTTAGATGATCAGAGAGAAACATGACAGAGGAAAGAGTAAGACTATGTTTCTGAGTAACAGAATAACCAGGATGGAAAAGGTGGGTATAAAATACATAAGAATCACACCTCTCTGTCTTAGTAGAGACAATCTTTGGGGATATTAGATTATTTTCCTTCTATCAGTGGCAACTTTACAGATAAGATACTTCGCTTTCTTCACTGCTGGCATCAAATCATACTGTTCAAATGTACTGCAGGGGTTTGTGGTCAAGCCTAAGAGACATTCCAAAGCAAAAATTCTAGTTTGCATATTGCCAACATGAGTATATGCTATGGGATGAAATAAAACACATCACAGGCTTGCATTTCACATGAACAGCCTTTTCTGCTTTAGCCTTGACTCCTAAAGCTGCTTCTCCAGTCAGCCTTACTACCAGTGTGCTGATTTAGCGAAGTTTATTGTTGTGTGCCTGTAGTCACACAGAAAATATTGCATCCATTCTGTCCCAAAGGTGTGATCCCCCTTTCACAGGAAGCAGTGCAAGGGGAAGAGCAACTTCTGTGCATCCACTGAGAACACTGGTTCACAAGTTCTACTCCCCTTCCTCTAGAATAAAATCTAATATCACCCTGCAGCAGCAGCACCTGCTTCTGGAACATTTACAAACCTCTCCAAGCTGGTACGTTGCCTTTTCTAGCTTGGCTGGTAAATTAAAGTGCTGCTTATCTTTATGATCAAAGAAAAGCTTTTGATGACCTCTAACAAATAATCCCATATTCAGTCATCTCCTCTAGTCTTCAATTCAGACTTGAGCTTTGCATCATGCATACTCAGTAGGAATTTTTTTCCTGTTTTCTACCTCTTACCCTTATTAACCACTTTTGAAATGCATTATGTTTTTTAACATATGTTTGCATGCTTTCCAACCTATTTAATTCCCTGTGTGAGCAGCACCTTGGTATGTGTATTCAATTTCATCCTATGACACACAAAATTTCTTCCAACACTTTTGGAAACACACCTGTGGTTCTAGAAATTGCTTAAGCGGTGCCTATTTGTCTTGTAAATATGAATCCTTTGGATGAAATTTTAGCTACTCCTTTCAGTCTAGGACTGTGATCTAAATCTCATGCATTTCTTATTCTGAAGATTTATGCAATCTCGGTGGTGCTGGAACAGCTTAATAGTCAGATACTTGAGTCCTAGACTATGAAGAGACATTGCTAATGGTTGTTTCAGAAGGGCTGGAAGTTCATAGTTACTCAAAAACGCATCCACAAATGAGATGGAAAGGACTTTAGATTGAGTGCATCTATTTCAACTCATATATTCTGCTAACAGCAACAGCAGAGGATTGTTTTAGAGTAAGGTGGGGCTTAAGACCCCAGCATAGTGTAAAAATGTTAACTCTATAACAGCTGTTTGGTAGGTCTGGTTAGTTGTGCACTGAGAGTAGCCTAACACAAGTTTAAGTAAGTAAGTAAGCCATTTTTGGTTTGCTGCTTCTTTATTTTTGGCACAAGACAGTATGCAATGTACAGGCATAATGAGAATCAGGAAACAATGAACAAATAAAATCTGGCAATGGGTTGACGATGGACATAAAACTATCTTTATGATCTCCACCACAGTGGCTGAACTATGTGAATTTCCAAAGCCATGTTAGTCATGCTGTTTTATCTAGTTTGAAATGTTACTTCTTACTGCCTACTGATGCAGATGCTTTTCTGCAGAATGCCCTTCAGAAATAATTTATCTGAAACTTTGATTGGCTTTAGTTGGTAGAAAATGACAGCTACATGAAAATATGCTGCATAAATTACTGTTAGACAAATATAGAAATCTGTGGCTGACCTGCTACTAAAAAAAAAAAAAGTTTTATGTTGTCAATTTTCACATTTGAAGGCAACTGTCTAAAGATTAAATCTGTGTGAAGAGCTTCTCTTCTACAATTCAAACTATGCCTGAGATTTTAATACACCTTGCTATTTTGTTGATTCATCAAGCTTCTTCTGGTCTTAAACTATGACTTTCTCTTTTTATATGTAGGATGATGAGTTGTCTTGTTTTTTTAGCTAGCCCATGGAATGGATTTATTTCCTGCAGTAGATTTTGGTGAGGACATTAAGTTGCTGAATTGTCATGGTAACAAGAAATAAGTAGTAGCTGATGGAATAGCGAGAGAGGCTTGTATTAAGCTTGCTATCCATATATACAAATGCATTAGATTTTGAACATTTTCGGTTCTTTTCATGGAATAATACTGTGAGGTAGTTTATGTTACACAGCGGATTTACACTCTCTGGATTATAAGGGGCAATAAATTTCAGAGGAACAAGTGTTTTATTTTTATATGTGAAGAACTATAACTGTATGTGGAGAACACTATAATTGTACGACTAGTACAGCCAACTTTTCTCTATCATCTGACATTGAATTCAAGTGTGCAACTTTATGTGAAGGAGGCACTACCTTTCATGATCTCTACTTGGTGACAGAAACTTTTGCAGGCTTCCATTTCCAATCATCGACATGGCCAGCAGCTCATCTCCCTGCTGGTTAAGGTCTTCTCTGCTTCTTTCTCTCCACTACATAAAAGCCATAAAATATCTTTTCTGAATACAGAAAAATAAAATCAACTTTTAACAGCTGTTCAAACCTGTGCTTGCAAGAGTAATGGCCACCACTGTGAAAATGACTATGGTAAAGTCAGTGTGGCATACCTGCTAATCCAAACCAGAATGTGCATGCAAGTTCTGCTAAAACATAGTGTTCGATGTCATGCTTGTTCGGCAGATTTTTTTTGGAACAAGGAATGCTTGAGCTGGTCTCAACAATACTGTTGTTGTTTATCCAAGACCCTCATCAGACACAGGAAATGAGCCTTGCATTGATTTGTATCACAAACATTCAGATAAGCAAAATAGAAAGCTACTTAACCATCTCTTAGAAAAATATAAAGGCAAATCATATTTGCTATTTGTCTAAAGTAGAGAAGAAACAAATTAAAAGAAAAACTAGAGCATAAACACTTTACACAGAAGCTGTGAACAAAGAAATTCTGTGCAACGTATGTAAGAGACTATACATGGCTTTGTGTTATCATTCTGAGTTCTACACTCCTGGATGGCTCTAGGAGGCACATCTTCTAGGCACATCTCTGCTCAAAGTCTTTGTTCTGATGCCCTGTCAAGTCTGAGATGAGGAGGCCCTGCTCTGTCTTTCCTAACCTGTTGGTAAAGCACAGGCTTGCATTTATCTGTTGCACTGCCAGTCCTGGGAGAATTTCCACAAGAATGTCCTTCCTGCAGCATTTTACCTACTGAGAAAAGATTGGAGTAGGAGTGAGAGTATTAAAATGCAGGATTTCTCTTTACTTTCTTATAGTGGCTAAGTAAACAGAGGAGTGTGTTTTCAGAAAGATGTCACACTGCTAAACAGTACTGATTTCTACTGCTGAGAATAATTGATTATTTTTTCATAAGTAGCACTCCTTCTCCTACAAGCAGTTGTAGATGTCTATTGATGTACCAAAAATGTCTAACTGATCCTGTCATTTTGTCTTTACAAGTTGTGTTGCAAGTTCTTTTCTATGTCATCCTCCACAAAATTTGAATTCTAAGGATCCAATTGTAAAATATTTTTGACAAGCTACATATAATTCTCGTTGCATAGTTCCTGGGGGTGGGGGTGGGGGGGGAATTTTCAGTGAAATTTTTTTTTAATTATAAACATTTTCTGTCAAAGCTCATGAGAAGATACAATTAATCTAAAAGATATGAGATAAAAATGTTACTCTCTTTGAAAAAGTAACTGCTCTTAGAAGAGACACAGCCCTTTCATTTGCACATAGCAGGATGGGGACCCAGACAGTTTAGAGACCCCACATAGCACTGCAATACAGCAGACAACAAACTGAAAATCTGAGGACAGGTTTTGTCTCTCATCTTCAGAGAAATTGTTTACCAAAATTTTCATGTGCACATACTCTTTCCCAACCCCATGTTTTATTTCAGAGTCAGTCTTGTTAGTGTGGCCATTTGACCGAAATTTCATTCTGTGTGGAAGTCACCAGTTCCTGCACATGTACAGATAAGCTCTGCAGCAATGACATAGAAAATCCAGAATTTTGCATTAGAGCTGTTGTATGTATATTCAGTTTACAACTTTGCAGTAAGTGCTATGGGCACATTGCATTGACAGCATGTGAATAGACTGATTGTACAGGATATGCACAGTAGAAATGGATCTCAAACGTGCTATTATGCATGCTCTTCAGGAAGCAATTACACATTTTTCTGCTTACAAAACCCAAAGCAGAAGTATAGCAGCATTACTTTGATTACTTGGCAAAATTAATACCTAATCTTTCCTATTTGTTTCTACCCGATGTCCTCTGTTTCCCTCCACCCATCCTGACTTGTATTCTCATTCATCAACTATAGCTACAACTGTTTTTTAATATCATAAGCTGCTTTTGTATAGGAGGTTCTCATATATAACATATTTCTACACTACCTTGAATAGCGCAGACCAATATACCTGATATATTTATGTGCAAGTACAAGCCGCTCATTAAAATAACAAGGAAGCTCTTATCATTCCTCCCTTTCCAAAACTAACTTTCAGAACTGGGGATTAATATTACATTACTTGCAGGTAATAGGAATCCTTATGTCAGCATGAGTGCATTTCAGTACTTTATCAGTTGAAGTGCTGAGGAGCATTTAGCAATGAGCAATTTGTGATTTGTCATTTGTTCAGTATTATTAGGAAAAAGCAAGATGTTTATCAATAAAAAGGCCAGTGAGTTAAACGTCTAAAGACTCATAAATTAGTTAAAAAGAAATCAGTTCTGATCTTTAGTGGATCCAATTCTCACTTCATTAATTGCTAATTGTCTTGACAATAAAAATATCAGTTTGAATAACAAGAAGTGCATTACAATAACTGCTCAAATGTCTGTTTAGATAAGCATGAGAAAACATAAAAAACTTACCATGAAAATTAAAGTAAAAATGCATTCAAAATCCACTGGTGTAAGTATTAAGCTAGAACTGTTTTACTGCATGCCAAAGATTATTATATTCCGTGGAAAATGCCTGCAAAAGGAAAAAAGGTATCTCTACTAACAGCAGAGTAAAACACATTGTGATGATCACTCCTATAGTTTTGAATATTTCAGCTAACTCTCTCCTGTCGTGGTAATAAATATTTAATTGTCTGGAAGGAAAGAGAAGTTAATTAGATTTGCATCATCCAGGAACTTTTTGCTGTTAGTTTTAATTTCTGCTGTCTAAAGCAGCTCATGAAACTTTACAGCACAGTTCAGTCTGATGCTTTTGTGAAATGCTATTTCCACTCCCTATTTAAATGTGAAAATCTATATTAATGCCACAATTGGAGTGATGATTTACACAGTAACAACTTCAGCACACCTACTGTTATGTTCACATAATAATACTTTTCTTATACACTAACCTAAACTGCTAATAAATAGTTGTTTTGAATTCCAGAAAGGAGCTACCTTTTCAAACTCAACTGGAAGATTCAACTTGGGGAGATGGTAAACCATCACTGGAGTCATCATTTTGCTGCTGGAAGTAAACCTCTTTTCCTAGTGTGACATGATTTCCAATCCTGTGCAGTGTGAAAGCTTTCATGACGAATTCAGAGTGAACAGTTTCTCTCTACTCCTCTTTGACTTCAATTTGGTTTCTTAAAGAAAAAGAATAAATCTCACCTAAGCCTGCATTCCAGATGACATTGCACATGTTGTGGCATAAGTATCCTGTAGTTGAAGATACCTCATACTTCCAACAAATGTTGGACAAAACTTGTCTAGATAGCCCACGAAATTCATTATAAATGTCCCTCACAACCATTCATCTTGGCTATCATTTTCTTTCTACAAGCAAAGCCATGTCTTCAGCACAGTGAACACCAGCCTGTAACACACTTATTTTAATGTCTGACATTTTGACTCAGATTTTCAGATTGTCAGACTTGCAGAGTCATGAATAAGCTGTAGCTGCAGCATGTGGATTTCCAGGAGAAAAGTTTCTATTTTTTTTTTCTTTTCTTCCCACTTCAGATCTTAAGTATACAAAATCACTAGCTCTAGAAAAGCATTTTGACATCATTTTGCTGCTCAGCTGTCAGGTTACATTCAGTACAGACACCAGCATTTCTTATCTCAGCATCTTTCCTGGGCACAGCTTGTGGTCACAAATTGAAAAATGCAAAGTAACAGGCATTGTTTGTCTTCAGAAAGTATTCATTATTCCTTTTTGCTCTTCATGTAACAATGTGTTTTCATTTCACAGTGTTACGCTGTTTCTAACTATGCCCTATGGGCAGATTTCAATAGACATCTCTAAGCTTAAATATGAAAATAGATGTAAAAGAAGATGTTATTTCTTCTTTTCTGGGGTCATGCAGTCCAATATCCCACCAGAATGCAGACAATCACCAACACAATCAGGTTAGCCATGGCTTTGTCTGGCTAAATCTTAAAAACCCCCAAGGGCAGAGATGGCGCTCCCTCTTTGGCCCACCACCAGTTTGAGAGTTGTACCACACCATGAAATGGTGAAGAGGAGACTAGACTATCTCACACATAGCAGCAAGTTTCAGGGCCAGAAGTCCTGGACAGATGACTTCAAAGAGCGGCCAGCACATTGTATGCTTGCCTGCTGCCAGTTATGTCTGTCTGTCTGTTTTGTTGTTTGTTTGTTTGTTGTTTTTTTTATAATAATGAATTGCCCCAAAAGTGTTCTAAGGCTAAATATAGAATAATCTCATTGTTAACCCATTGTTATCTAAAAAGCAGGGAAAAGAAAATTTGTCATTGTTTTGGGTTTGCATGGCAAAGTTGTGGTAGCGGGGTGGGGGGGCTACAGGGGTGCCTTCTGTGAAAAGCTACTAGAAGCTTCCCCCATGTCTGACAGAGCCAATGCCATCCAACTCCAGGATGTACCCATCACTAGCCAAGGCTGAGCCCATCAGCGATGGTGGTAGCATTTCTGGGATATCATAGTTAAGAAGGGGGAAAAAGCCTGTGGAATTGCAGCCAGAGAGAGATGATGTGAGAGGAACAACTCTGCAGACACCAAGGTCAGTGCAGAAGGAGGAGGAGGTGCTCCAGGCACCAGAGCAGAGATTCCCCTGCAACAGCCCGTGGAGAAGACCATGGTGAGGCAGACTGTCCTCCTGCAGCCCATGGAGGGGGTTAACAGTGGAGCAGATATCCACCTGCACCCCATGGAGGAGCCAATGCCAGAAGAGGTGGAGACACCTGAAGGAGGCTAGAGAGACCAGAAGTAAAGTTAAGCCCAGGAAGAAGGGAGAGGTGGGGGAGGTGTTTTTAAGATTTGGGTTTGTTTCTCATTGCTGTACTCTGATTTTAATTGGTAATGAATTAAATTAATTTTCCTGAGCTGAGTCTGTTTTGCCCATCATGGTAATTGGTGAGTGATCTCTCCCTGTCCTTATCTCGACCCACGAGCCTTTTGCTGTACTTTTTCTCCCCTGTCTAGTGAACGAGGGGAGTGATAGAGCAACTTTGGTGGGCACCTGGCCCCCAGCCAGGGTCAACCCACCACAGCCTATGTGTAAGGAAGACATGCAACTGCAGGAGTACAGAAGTGAAAAATATTTTGGAATAAATTTTGACTTTCTTTTTCTCTACTAAATTCTCTTTTCATGTCATTTCAGTCAGTTAGGTTAAGCATTTGAATCAGCAGTGGTACAAACACAGCTGTACTACTGATATGCAAGCAACAGTTTCAGTACCTATTTCCTTGGTTTTCAGTCCCTATTTCCTTGGTTTTCAGTCAAGAATAATGACTTTTTAAATTTTTTTTCTACTACTGTTGTTGAAAGTGAACAAACCCTACTCAGATTGTTTAGACTATGAGAATAATTTATTTCAATGTACTTTTGGCATTAACCTTTTTACAGTCTCATATTTGTGAAAATCAGTGGAAGAGAAGAGAGAGAATATTACAAAAAGTGAGATCCACATCCGAAAAAGGCAATCTTAGGTGTCCTATTAAAGGTGGGATATTCAGTACAGAATATGGGTAATAGGCATAATTTTTTTCTTTTGTCAGTGGTCAGTGCAGAGCTTGAATGGTGAATGGGGAGTTAAAACAAGCACCAGTTAACTTTGGAAGCACCAATGCCAGACTATGTCAAGGACCATCTTGTGTAGTACTTATTCATGCAATGAATCTCTTTAATTCTGTCCTTCTCCGTACAGAAATCATTTTCACTGGTACTGCCTGGATGAATTCAGACATTGCACAGCAAGTTAGCAAGCACATCTGAATTAATAGCTTATTTGCAAGTGCCAAGCTCCGAACAGTGTAGGCATCATCCTTAGCATTGATCGTGACTAGACAGTACATTTCTAAAGCAAGTTTAATACATCTATGGTAACTGCTAAGTGTTAAACAGTATTCTAAGCACATGCTAATAAAAATGCATGAACTTTTATGCTTTAAAATAATACCAATTTCCCTAGGCCTAGGGAAGGCTAACATGCATAAAAGTTTCACATTTGGGTCTTACCCATGATTTTTGCTGCCAACTAAAACACCACTACTTTGAGGTTTTGAACTTTGTAGACTTAAATTTGCCCTTAAAGGAAAATATGCATTCAGCTCTCTCTCAAGATTATGACTGAAATATGTCATAGGAGATTTTTACAATTAATAAATATCCTGATAACACTCTTCACAACAACTGAAATGCTAGTCTTCTGCTGTCAAACCTCCAACCCAGACAATACAGCCTATCTCTGCACTTTCACTGGCATATACATTCTACGCTCACTTTCATAAGGACTGTTGTCTAGTGCAGTAATATGTTTAACAGCTACTTTTCCTGTCATGAAAAACTTAATTTCAACAAAGAAAAAGATTATTGGGTGAGGTGGCTTGGAAGCATTTTCAGGATCATTCTGATTTTACAGGATTCCAAAAAGGAGAGTTAATTGCTTCTATCAGGAGCTTTTTAAGATGTCTAGTCCATGTTTGCTTTCCATCTATGAGCATATATGTGCCTTGCCAATGAAGATAGGAAACATATTTTCCTCCAGTAACTATGGAAGTCACAATGAAATTTACCCAGCACCATTTCATATCGTCTCGATTGCCTTACCAAGACAAAACGCCCAACTCCCATGAGTTTCTTCAGCTGCATGGCAAGTTTTCCCTGTTCATTTTGCCCTGGGGAAGAGTTTGTATTGTGCCTCAGTAGAACTTCTGGCCCTTGAGAAACTTGAGGACAAAACTCTATCCTTGAACACACATGCAATGTACGCTGTCAGCTTCAAAGGGACATTCCTGGTGCATGATCTATCTTTCTTCTGGCAGTCTGCCTAGTGGTATGCTATGAGACTACTAAACTGGATTTGTCATTCAGTTAGGCCGGCCTCCAGATCAGATCACTAAAAGAAATCTTCATCTTTGACCACTGCTGCCAAGCTGATGTGGAACATTAAAGTGACTGGTCAGTGACATCCACAGAGCAGTTGTACACATGAGTTATTTCTTAAAGATAGAAAGTGAGGTTACTTATAACTGAAATTCCTCAGGTACATTTCCTTTCCATTCACCTTTCATTTAATCTCTTACATAATCCTTCAAAATTCTTAGAGCTGGTGGAGTTTTTTTGTTTGGTTGGTAGGGGTTTTTTTCATTTGAAAGAGCAGTAAAATAAACCTGGGTTTGGTCTTCTCTATGTAACTATGTGATGTGCTTGAGGAATGGGGAAAAGCAAACAAGCCCTTCACAAAGAGAAGAAGATTTCTGCATGTAATGGCAAATGCACAAACACAGTACGAACAATTTTTGTCTAGAAACACTTCAGTTTCTGGTTTCTTACACCTCTTTTTGAACCTACCTTAACAAAATTAACCCTTAACATATATTTGAAGCCTTGTGGCTCATTTCATTCTATCACTATTACTCATCTATCAGATGTTAAATTGGTGATCTAAGTGTTCTAACTTAACTGAACAGAAGACAAGCCTCAACTTGCATGAGGTCTCTCACCACCTCATGAGAAGTAGACATTTAGACATAGAATGGGGATGGATATCACCAGAACCGTGGACAAAACTTAAGCTTGCAAGCTGGCAGTGCAGAACATGAAGAAAAATGTTTTTCAACAGACATTTCTCATTACGAATAGAGGGAAAGAATCAGACCTGACCTGGCATGGTGAGGCCTCAGATTACCCTTTTGATGGGCAAGAATTTCACTGAAAAATAAGTATGATGTGGGAAGAGGGTAACCAGTCTCAGTAATTAAGTTTTCTTCTGGGGTTCATCAAGTATTATTTTGCTTTATGAAAAAAATCATAAAATATGTTAAATGATCAGCATAAGAGAAAATGGGACACTACAGTTGTATGTACAAATTATTATTTTTTTGGCCAGTAAATCAGTATTTTCTTTAAAGGACTGAGTTTACAGATAACTTTTAAAATACCCCAGTACTAATAAATAATACTGTTTCTTTATAATTCACATCTCCGTCCCTCCAAATCATGACACTTTCTTCTACTTGGATAAAATCCAAAACCACCAAATACTTTTCTCTGAAACACCCCTATCGTGTGAGTTCTATCCCTTCTCCCTAATGAGTTCATTGCAGGTACACTCTTCCCAAAATCTAGCTTGTATCTTTCCAAACTCCTCTGCAGATCTCCAGAGGTGTGCACCCTGAAATTAGTAGCAACTGCCAGACACTCCAGTTCATATTCGTACTGTGGTTTTCACATAATTTCTTTTTTTTTGTACATACACCACGAAAAAAATCAAGGGGATCTCTCAGTTTCCTGCACAGACAGATATTGCAAATCCTTAATATGAAGAACTCCTGCTACTTTGATTCTCACAACTACAGCGATCTGTTGTTACCTAAGACTTCTCTTCATCTTATCTTTTTTATTTCATATCCACAAACCAAATTCATTTTTTGAGGGTCAGAAGTATTTTTGGGGATGACAAAATAATTCACATTTTCAAGGAATAAATGTATTGTAAAAGGCAGTTTACGAAAACTGCCAAAAGTCTTCCAGCTGACATAAAAAGCTGCATGACTATTTTCAATGATCAGTCCTGTATTATCGTGACACTCAACCAGAAAGAATATAAATTACTTCTATTTGCATTTAGAGTTTTGTTTGTTTTTTGGATCACGGAGAGCATATTTGTTTGTACTGAGTAAGCAGCAGGATTTTTAACAGGGCCTCCTTATTTGTTCAGAGATTTTCCCTTTGGAAAAAGGAAAAAAGCAAGTGCCAGGGGGCCTGAACATTTATTTCTTCAGTCTGGTTTTGCTTCAGCAGCAGCTTTAGCAGATTTGAATTCTTTGGATGTTTGCAGCCCATGGGGTGTACAGTCACCTATATTTTGATAGAAGAGAGTAACAAAAAAAGACATATTGTATGATTAAGACATACTGAGAGTGGTGCAAGGGACACTTTTGTCCCAGATAGGAAGTGACACGAGCCACAGCCCTGACTTCCGGAGGAAGCTCCGCCCCTGTGATAGCTGTCACATGACTCCACCTTTCTGTGCTGGTGTGTCACCATTTTAGAAATCATTATACCCCACATATTCAGAGCCATCCCTACAATTGGCTGGCAGGACCAGGCTACCCAGACCTACATCACAACAGGAAGCCTCTGTCTACTGCATACGCAGAGGCTGACATCTTTGACAACATCATGTTTTCATACTGCTCTATGATTGGCTGGTTGCCATTGAACTTATATGCACATGAAAACAAACCACTCTCTGAGTGGCTGCCTATTTCTTTTGGACCACAAAGTGCTCATATATGAAAATACATCTTTATCTTCATCTTTATCATCATCTTCATATTCAAGCACCACTTCCTCCAACCTCAAGATAGGCGCATCCCAAAGAGTAGGAAATCAAGCAAAGGAGGCACGACACCTGCATGGATAAGGGGCTTCTGGAAAAACTCAAAGGGAAGAAGGAAGTTTACAGTATACAGTTTTGTAGTCCCTACAAAAAGGGACTAGCCACTTGGGAGGAATGGAGGAATGTAGTCAGAGAATGTAGGGATGCAATGAGAGAGGCTAAGGGTCACTTGGAATTAAATCTGGCAGGGGATGTCAAGGACAGCAAGAAGTGCTTTTTCAAGTAAATCAGCAGCAAAAGGAAGACTAGGGAAATGAGGTGGGTGTCCTGGTCACGAGGATACAGAGAAGACGAGTTACTGAATGCCTTCCTGGGAGGCATTCACACTGTTGGGATTGTTCAGCCTGGAGAAAAGGTGGCTCTGGGGAGATCTAGTTGTGGCTTACCAGTACCTGAAGGGGCCTACAGGAAAGATGGTGAGGGACTGTTTATCAGGCAGTGTAGTGACAGGACAAGGGGTAATGGGTTTAAGCTGAAGGAAAGTAGATTTAGATTAGATATAAGGAAGACATTCTTTACTGTGAGGGTGGCGAGGCACTGGAACAGGTTGCCCAGAGAGGTTGTGGAGGCCCCATCCCTGGCAGTGTTCACGGCCAGGTTGGATGGGGCTTTGGGCAACCTGGTCTAGTGGAGGGGGTCCCTGCCCATGGCAGGGGGGTTGGAACTAGATGATCTTTGAGGTCCCTTTCAACCCAAACCATTCTATGATTCTATGATTCTTTGCTTTGATCTTTAATGGTAAGACCAGCTCTCAGGAATCCCAGACCCTGAAGGTAGGACAGAAAGTCTGGAGAAAGGAAGACCTTCCCTTAGTCAAGGAGGATCGAGTTACAGAACATCTAGGCAATCTCAACATCCACAAATCTATGGACCCTGATGGGATGCATCCATGAGTGCTCAGGGACCTGGCGGATGTTATTGCTAGGCCACTCTCAATCATCTTTGAAAGGTCATGGAGAACAGGAGAGGTGCCTGAGGACTGGGGGAAAGCCAATGTCACTCCAGTCTTCCAAAAAGGGCAAGAAGGAGGACCCAGGAAACTACAGGCCAGTCAGCCTGACGTGGTTTAGGCCCAGCCGGCAGCTGAGCGTCACGCAGCTGCTCACTCACTCCTTCCCCAGCAGGATGGGGAGGACAACTGAAAAACAACGGCAAATTTTAGAGGGTTGGGATAAGGGCAGTTTACTGGGACAACAAGGGAGATGGAAAACAATCAACAACAGTACTGATAACAGATAGTAACAATGGGTGATAATAGAGAACAATTTACCAAACCAACGACTGACCAACCAGACACTCAGCCCGGGAACTGCGCTGAAACTGAGCCGCCCCTCCCCTACCTGACTAGCCCCCCTTTTATGGTGAGCATGATGTCACATGGCATGGAATAGCCCCCGGCCAGCTTGGGTCACCTGTCCTGGCTCCTTGTAAAATTAACTCTGTCCTTGCCAGAACCAGGACACAGCCCCACCTCCATCCCTGGAAAGGTCATGGAACAGCTCAATTTGGTGGTCATCTCTAAGCATGTGGAGGAAAATAAGGTTATTGGGAGTAGTCAACATGAATTCACCAAGGGGAAATCATGCCTGACCAATCTGGTAGCCTTCTATGATGGCATGACTGGCTGGGTGGATGAAAGGAGATCAGTGGATGTTGTCTATCTTGACTTCAGCAAGGCTTTTCACACCATGTCCCATAACATCTTCATAGGCAAGCTTAGGAAGTGTGGGTTAGATGAGTGGAGAGTGAGGTGGATTGAGAACTGGCTGAATAGCAGAGCTCAGAGGGTTGTGATAAGCAGCGCAGAGTCTAGTTGGAGGCCTGTAGCTAGTGGTGTGCCCCAAGGGTCAGTGCTTGGTCCAGTTTCACTCAACATATTCATCAATGACCTGGATGAGGGGACAGACTGTACCCTTAGCAGATTTGCTGACAATACAAAACTGTGAGGAGTGGCCAACACACCAGAAGGCTGCACTGCCATTCAGCCAGATCTAGACAGACTAGAGAGTTGGGTGGAGAGGAACTTAATGAAATTCATCAAGGGAGAGTGTAGGGTCCTGCACCTAGGGAGGAATAACGCCAGGCACCAGTACAGGTTAGGGGTTAACCTGCTGAGAACTAGCTCTGTGGAGAAGGACCTGGAAGTCCTGGTGGACAACAAGCTCTCCATGAGCCAGCAGTTTGCCCTCGTGGCCAAAAAGGGCAATGGTATCCTGGGGGGCATTAAGAAGAGTGTGGCCAGCAGGTCGAGGGAGGTTATCCTCCCCCTCTACTCTGCCCTGGTGAGGCCACATCTGGAGTTCTGTGTCCAGTTCCAGGCTCCCCAGTTCAAGACAGACAGGGAACTACTGGAGAGAGTCCAGCGAAGGGCTACGAGGATGATTAGGGGACTGGAGCATCTCTTGTCCTGGTTTCAGCTGAAAGGATTGATTTTCTTCATAGTGGCTAGTGTGGGGATATGTTTTGGAGTTGTGCTGGAGACAGCATTGATAATATAGAGATGTTTTTGTTCTATGGACCTATTGTTGAGCAGTGTTTACACGGGGCCAAGGCCTTTTCTGCTTCTTGCACTGCCCTGCCAGCGGGATGGCTGGGGGTGCACAAGAAGTTGGGAGGAGACACAGACAGGACAGGTGACCCAAACTGACCAAAGGGATATTCCATCCTATATGACGTCATGCTCAGTTTATAAGGAGCTTGGGAGAAGGGGGGCGGGGGGGTGGCATTCGGAGTGATGGCGTTTGTCTTCTCAAGTAACCGTTACGCATGATGGAGCCCTGCTTTCCTGGAGATGGCTGAATACCTGCCTGCCCATGAGAAGTGGTGAATGAATTCCTTGCTTTGCTTTGCTTGTGCACGCGGCTTTTGCTTTACCTGTTAAACTGTCTTTATCTCAACCCACGAGTTTTCTCACTTTAACTTTTCCAATTCTCTTCCCCATCCCAATTGGGGGGAGTGAACGAGCGGCTGCGTGGTGCTCAGCTGCCAGCTGGGGTAAAACCACGACACCTCTCTTGTGAGGAAAGGCTGAGAGAGCTGGGTCTGTTTAGCCTGGAGAAGAGAAGCCTGAGAGGGGATCTCATCAATGCTTTTAAATATCTAAAGGGCAGGTGTCAAGAGGATGAGACCAGACTCTTTTCAGTGTTGCCCAGTGACAGGACAAGGGGCAATGGGCACAAACGGGAACACAGGAAGTTCCATCTCAACATGAGGAAAAACTTTACTTTGAGGGCGACTGAGGACTGGAAAATACTGCCCAGAGTGGTTGTGGAGTCTCCTTCTCTGGAGATATTCAAAACCTGCCTGGACATGATCCTGTGCAACCTGCTCTAGGTGAACATGCTTTAGTAGAGGGGGTGGACTAGATGCTCTCTAGAGGTTCCTTCCAACTCCTACCATTCTGTGATTCTGTGATTCATCTTCATCTTCATCTATCTTTACCTTGATATTAATCTGAATGCACAAACAGGAGATATAGTTTAACATCTCATTCATATAGTTTAATATCTCATTCACAGTTTCTCAGAGCAATGCACCAAATCCAAGTTGGATTTCTTTAAAGTATACTTGAATCAAGGTCTTTGTCTGTCAGCAGACATCTCTATTATAATCAATACAGTTGAGATTAGCCAATGAGTTAGCCCTTGAAAAATATATATCAGGACATATGTAACAGGCCAATGAAAGAGTATGATGACTCAAAGAACTCATAGAGTATTTGGAACATTATTTACGAGTGGAATAAATATTTTTTTCCACTACGCAAAAGATTTCTTTCTGTCTTTGCTATCAATGGCAAGTGGCTCTTCCCCTTCCTCTTAAATCTTTTTCCAATTTATTTTGGAAAAAAAGGGAAAAAGTAAGGTGACTAATAAGGGGTGAGAAAGTGGGAAGGCACACCATAACCAGAATACAATAAAGTAGAGAAATAGAATATGAAGATTGGATGAAGTCAGAATTTAGAACCAAAACAATTGCATAGAAGCAAATTTTTTTCTGTTTCTGGGCCAGGAGAGTAGAAAGTTTACCATAATATATTGCTGAAATATAACATAAGATGTTCTAATGGTGATAGTTGGTGTCACCTTAGCAGTACGAGGATGAAAAAAAAAATTTCCTAATAGGAAATGACAATTTGATAGTAGAGGATAACATAACAGTCAAGGCTGTGACTAGATCCAACCACTGGAAGCTGAAGGTAAACAAATTCAGTGCGGAATAAAATTCTGGTTTCTGTATCTAATTTAAAAATTACTTCAGGAAAAGAAGCACGTGTGGTAAAGTGTTAAGCCTGCTAGTGCTGAAATTACTCCAACTTGGCATATAAAAAGCTGGAGAGTCAAATTCTTCTAACTAGCATAATTCATGATGCAAGTAATTTCAACTCAAAATATATAATTAACTCAAATTATATAATTAGGTGCTGAAAACATATGATGTCCAAGAAGACCCACAAAGGGCAAAAAGTCATAAGAAAGCTAGGTTTATGATTGGGATTGCTTGTGTAATATGTTTAAAAATGTACTATTGTAAAAGGTTCATGTAATCAGAGAAGCCTCTGACAGCCTGGGACGGTGCGTTAGACTGCATCAAACTGAGAAATTTTTTTTTAACAGAAAGAAAGTGCTGTTCATTCCTTTCTTTCCTGATATGACTCTAGTATTCTGTCAGGGAAAATTTAGAAGGAAATATTAGTGTGCAATTTTTTGAGGAAAGGCTTGGAGCTCAGTCTGTTATCCCCTCAAATTGAAGAAAGAAGAGCAATTAGCTCCTTGTCCTAGCATTTATTGCTATCGTGCAGTCTGTAAGACAATCAGCTACTTTACTGGTCACACTATAAAACCACAAATCACTTTGCCCGTAAGATGTGGAGAGCAAATCCAAACCATGCTGATTATCTCTCTCCCTCCAAGCTACAGGCAGGCTCCTATGAAATACCATCATCATATCTGTCCCGCGTACGTGCAGCTTTTTACACTTGTACCAGGCAGCGATACACTGGATTGCCCAAAATACTCTATTGACACACCCTATATATAAAGACTGTGAATCTCAAATAGTGTACTAATGGGGAATATGCTACAAAGCAGGTAGGTAGAGAAGAAAAAAAGTTCAGGAAAGAGATAATGAGTGAGAAAAAAAGGGTAGAGAGGGAGGACCTGCCTGTCCAGGAAGATCTGAGCTTCGTGCAAAGTTAAGAAAAGTTTTGTGAAAATGTGCCAAGAAAATTGTGACTAAAGATGATGATAAATAGAAGAAGGATTATCCTTTTCTTAGACCTACTGTTCTGTGGTAATGCAATCTGATGCCTTTCCCTCCAAATGCTCACTTAAATCAGGGAAACACAATGCATCTGAAGTTAGAGAGATAATGAAGTTCTCTGTTGTGTAACAAAAGTTAATAATTTCCTTTCTTTGTCAAAGTGCTTTGGGAGTTCTTGTCAGTAACACAATCGCACCCAGGTCTTGTTCTTGTCTCTCTATTGTTTCTCTTTCTCCCTGTGGTAGAGAATATGTTGTTTAAGATTCACTTCTTGATTTTACCTTTCTGTTTTCACTGAAGTTTTCACACTTCAAACACCTGTCCCTCTGTCTTGCAGTTTTGTTCCGCTGTTGTGTACTGCTTTGATTTCTTGTTAAAAACACTTTGTTCCTTTCTGAAGGTCTCGACAGATTGGCTGCTGACACCCTGCTTCAAACATTATGTTCAAGGTAGTAACTTGAGAGTGCATCCTCCTTGTAAACCTACACTTTGTCAAGAGATGTTGCAAGCATAGCTGACATTTCAGCCACGGGCCAATGCAGTGAGTTGTTGATGCTTCTTTCCAATTCTTCCCTCCTGCTCTGTGTGCATACCACCCTCCAGACAGACTTGTCCAGAAGTTGTGTTGTTTTGTCACCTGCTTCCTGTCTTCACCACTGTCCATGTGATCACCATAAAACAAAAATAGTATCGTAAGAGTAATGCTATTATAGCTTAATAAATAATAATTTAACAGACTCCCTCCCTTCCCAGAGGAGCCTTCGGTGCCATCTGAGACACTAAGAAATAAGCATTTAAAAATAGATAATAATAGAGAAGAAATTAGTCAGATTTAATAAAGTACAATTTTTTGGAATTACGCAGGACCTTGCTCCACGCTTCCCCCTATCAGACAATTGGGCCAGACCCCCCCAGACAATTCAATTGTCTTCTAATTAATAAGGTGTAATTCATTCCAATATAAAAGATTTAATCTAGGATTTGTATAAGAAGCAAAAGCATATTAGTGGTACGCTAACAGTCATCCAAAATGATAATATATACTGTGGCACTGCTAAGTCATATTATTCTAAACCCTCTTGTAATTTTTGCAACACAGACTGTTAACAGTGGTATTAAATAATAATAATAATAATAATAAATATTTAATATATAATATTCAATAATATGCAGGTCTTGCAGTCATCTTAAGACACTGAGTCAGTCTATCATTTAAAATAAACTTATTTTCTGGATGGAGCCTTAATCTCCTAGTTCATACATGCTGTCAGGAGAGGTTCACAGGATAGCTGAACTTTCCTGCTCAAAGCAGCCCCGGTGGGGGGATGCCTCACTCCAGTCCATACCTTGCCTCCCCTCTTTGCTGCTACCCTTGCATCAGCTTGGAGCTCATCTACGCCCCAAAAAGGTGGTTCAGCTTATTAAACAAGCAGAAAACAAACCCTTCAGCCAATGCTCAGTTGTCTTGTGAAACTTCAACCTAAGATGTGGCAAGTATAGCAGCCTACACAGAAGACTGCCAAGTAAGCATCAGGTGGCAACAGAAATAGAATTTTAATTGTAAGAGATTTTCTTATAGGATAATTAAAATTAATATTGCCCTGTCAAACTGCAAAAAGATACACATTTGGCAAGCCCTGCCCGCATCATAAAAAGAATCACAGCAAAAGAATCCTTGCATAAAAAATAAGCAAATACTACGAAATCTTTTGAAAGACAAAACATTTCAAAACTTGAAGGGAAAATTGTTTTGTGTATGAAAACATACTCCAGTGCCGCAGAAGACACTATGTACCTCATATTAACTCCACTGGGATTGAACAGCACCTGGAAAAAGGAAAGGGCATCTTCTCAAAAACTTACAAAGAAAAGATATATTTCCTTTCATACGTTCTGTATTTGGCTGGATAACTCAGCAAAGATTGGGTGTCCAAGCAGGTAGACAAAGACAATAAATACACATAAGCAATTAAGTCTATATCTGCAATGCCATCAGTAGTGTAGATATATGTATCACCTTTTTTTTTTTTTTTTTAATGTGAACGTGTATCAACACGCCATATATCTTCTGAGTATAATTTCAGGTTTCAGGCATGCTGTATTTGCAGTCACGCCATAGAAGCTTGTATATTCAGGCCATAGTCAAGCTAGGCGATCTTTAAGTACTAACAATAGTGTTATGCTTATTTACTATTATGAACACACTCGACTCCAGACAATGAAGAGTATCTTTTCTGGGAAGAAGTCTTTCTACTTATTTCTAGCAGGAGTTTTTTGTAGCTATTCCATTGTGGTAATGTTCATACAGCCTGTCCTTGCCAAATCTTTCGTATTAAGGTTTATAATCTTAATGCTTAATATTAATACTTAATCTTTCAGTATTAAATGCTAACAACCCTTGTTAATAAGAATGTGAAGGTAAACAGTACGTGTGTATCAAACACAAAAATCTGTGTGTTTGCCAAAACCTGATCATGTTTAAGAGGAAGACTGCCATCAGCAGGATTAAACAGTAATTGGGGAACTTTAAAGAGACTTTTGAAATAAAGAATAAATTAATCTTAAAAGAAGTATAAAAGAAGCAGGAAAATTCACAACAGGAGACAGACACCTTGGAAAGGAAACAGCAGCCATCAAAACCTGGTTTGACACTGCCAGAAGCTGCCCCACCAAGCACCGCACCTTTCCCTTGGCCAGCGAGAGCAGCCTCCCCACCAGACACCATGAGCTGCTGCCCTGCAGTTGGTGGGGCAATGGTGCGGACCATGACAAGCAGGGACCCACACTTCAGGTGTCTCTGTGCACATGAACTCACGGGATGCTTTCTCACCAGCTTGTGGATCAACAGGTTGCAGAGAGCAGCACAGATAGCCATAAAGCTATAGCACCCATATCTTCTTACGGCACACACGCAGGTAAGGTAACCCATGCTTGTAACCCACACATCCTTTGAGGAAGGGATGGGTGTGATTGTAGCTCTGTGAGCGTGTGGGTCTTTGTGTGTTTGTGATTAGAAATTTTGTGGACAGGTTATTAAGAAAAAAATTAGAAATTTGTAGGTGCTTACTAGAATTTTGAAAGTGTCTAGTATTGTGATTTATATGTTGCATTACTGATATTGACCCTGAAAATACAGATGATTGCTTGTTAGTTTTATGTCATTAATAAACCAATAACCAGGTTCTATCCTGATTCAGTTTAAACTAAGTGAACTGAGACATTTTTCCCTATGACATACTATTTCATCAATTTTCCCCTTAACTAGCTCCAGGGATTTTCTGGCTGAGTTTATGTACAATGGAGACCTCCCTTATATTGTTACATATGTTGTCTTTTCATGTTGTGCTCCTGGAGACCACACTGTTTGCACAGATACTGGCCAAAATACTATAATTCCAGCATGCATGCTAGGAATATATGAAAGCAGCAAGCTCCTCATTCCTCAGGCCATTTTCTCTGTTTTGAAATAGGAGTATGATGAGAATGAAAGACAAGCTGCTGTTCTTTGTCAAAGATCTTGCAAGCCTGTACAATGGAAAGATGGTGTTGTAAACTCCTTTTTCAACAGATGAGGAGGAAATAGCTGTCAAGCGATTAGAAATAGATCAAAAAGGGAAACATATGGAAAAAAGTGAAAGCCTTCATCATATTTAAGTCTTGCAATGTGGAAATACCATAGGTAACATTGGCGAAATGATTTATTTACATGACTTTCAGAGAATTGAGAGTAATAAGAGGCTCTGGCTTAGAACTGGAGTCCGGGCAACCCTTTACACCCTCGTAGCGTGATACAGAGGTCTCAAGTTTTGGGGTTTCAAAGGTTAATTCCAACAAGACAATTTTACATGCTACAAATAATGTTAAGATACTTTCTCTTGGAAAATAAGAGTGGGCTAAGGTGTGCTGTGAACAGTTTATATTGTTCTAAACTATACTCCTTACTATAGTCAAGCTGTTTCAGGACCAAAATTTAACACCAGCTTAAAAACAGCGTGACTAACACTACTACACACAACCACATATACAGATCTTAATATAAGTGATAGTGAAGGACTAGCAATAGGAACACCAGAGTTTGAAACAAGGAAACATCCAATATAAAGGAGGCCACTTCTACTTTAAGCATCTGACATTTCTAGCATATCATGTTCCTAAAACACAGATGACTGTTTGACAGAAATATTAGAAACATCTGAAAGTATTGATGTAGTGGCTGGTTATTATGCCTCAGCTGAATTTCATTCTATTAATACTGGGTCTATGCAGCATATCATTATAAAGAAGAAAAGTATTGGAGTTCTTATTGAATAACAATCAGGTGTAAATTCCTTCAGGGACTCCAGATGATGTACAGCTCTGAGGGCTGGTTTATAATTGGGAGTTTTTGAACTGCTCTTCATATGCTTAAAGATTCAGATTTATATCAACTGGGATCCTTTACATATCAAGAACACATCTTATCCTCACATTTAACTTGCTTGTTCTAGCTTCCAGGTAAATAACCTGATCGTCCCAGTGTTTTGGCCAAATAACTAATCATCACAAATGCCTGTAAAAACATAATTAATGGAGTTTTGCGTGTAATTTTTATATATTCTCATGCACATTCAACTTTCCACTTGCAATAGTTCTGTGCCTTAATTTCTGTGGTTTATGTCTTACCTTATCATGTGGTCATGTGGTGTAAGTCCAAGAAGAAAAATCATAGAATCATTGACATGTAGAATACTAGAAAAGTCTAGGGTGGAAGGGATCTCTGGAGATCATCTGATCCAATCCTAGATTAAGTCACCCAGAGCCCTGTCAAGCACAGTCCTGCATATTTCCAGCAAGGGAGAGCCCATCACTTCTCCGGGCAACCTATTCCAACATTTCATTGTTCTCATGGCAAATAATCTTTTTCTTATGTCCAGATGGAATTTCCATTGAAGCTACTGGTACCACTTGCCTGTTGTCACTGTGTATCCTTGCGAAGAGAGTACCTCTATCTTGTCTATCTGTTACGTATTGGAAGACTGGATTCCCTGAGTCGCCTTTTTCTAGGCAAAACAAACACAGGTCCCCCAATCTTTCTCTGAACATCATGTTCTTCAACACTTTACTCATTGTGGTGGGCTTCAATGGACCATCTCAAGATTTTCAGTGACTCTCTTGAACTGGGGAAACCAAACTGGATGTGGTATTCTGGGTGTGGCCTAACAAGGGCTGAGCAGAGTTAATATTCACACCCGTTGAACTGGTAGTTCTAATCTTGCAGACGCAGCCCAGGACATGGTTTGCTTGCATTGCTGCAAGGGTGCTCTGATATCCAATGTTACCAGTATGATACCAGGACCTGTGGCTCTTTTTAACAGAGCTACACCCCAGCCAGTCAGACCCCATCCTGTACTGCTGCTTGGGATTTTTCTGCCCCAGGTGCAGGACTTCAAATTATTCTCATGCAATTCTTGTTGGTCCAATCTCCCAGCCTGTCAAGGTCTTTCTGAATGGTACCTCTTCCTTCCAGAATATCTACCTTTTCTACTAGATTGTGGATATCCACAGACTTGGTGAGGGTACATTCAATGCTATCATCCAGCTTGTTTTAAAGATACTGGATGGTATCAGACACATCATTGACCTCAGAGAAACTCCACTTGTGACTGGCTGCCAGATTAATTTTGAGCCATTAACCACTATCCTTTGATCTTGGCAGTTAGCCAGTTTTTAATCCATTGTGTGGTCCATCTGTCCAGTCTATATCTTATCAGTTTACCAACAAGGATATTGTGGGGAAACTGTGTCAGACAAATTGCTATAGTCTGACATTGACAGCATTGCCCTTGTCCAGTGAGTGAATTGTTTTGTCAGAGAAGGCAATGAAGTTGGTAAATCATGATTGTGTTGGATTTGCGTGGCAAGGTTTTGGTAGCCGGGGGGCTACAGGGGTGGCTTCTGTGAGAAGCTGCTAGAAGCTTCCCCTGTGTCTGATAGAGCCAATGCCAGCCGGCTCCAAGATGGACCCACCGCTGGCCAAGGCCAAGCCAATCAGCGCCTCTGTGATAACATAGTTAAGAAGGAAAAAACCAGTTACAGAGAGCTTTTGCAGCCAGAGAGAGGAGTGAGAAGATGTAAGAAACTCTGCAGACACCAAGGTCAGTGCAGAAGGAGGGGGAGGAGGTGCTCCAGGCGCCGGAGCAGAGATCCCCCTGCAGCCCATGGTGAAGACCATGGTGAAGCAGGCTGTTCCCCTGCAGCCCATGGAGGAAGGGTGAGGGGGTGTAGAGATTCCACCTGCAGCCTGTGGAGGACCCCACACCCGAGCAGGCTGAGGCACCTGAAGGAGGCTGTGGCCCCGTGGGAAGCCCGCGCTGGAGCAAGCTCCTGGCAGGACCTGTGGACCCGTGGAGAGAGGAGCCCACGCCAGAGCAGGTTTGCTGGCAGGATTTGTGACCCTGTGGGGGACCCATGCTGGAGCCGTTTGCTCCTGAAGGTCTGCACTCCATGGGAGAGACCCACGCTGGAGCAGTTCGTGAAGGACTGTAGCCTGTGGGAGAGACTCACGTTGGAGAAGGCCATGAAGGACTGTCTCCTGTGAGAGGGACCCCACGCTGGAGCAGGGGAACGATGAGAGGAGTCCTCCCCCTGAGGATGAAGAAGCAGCAGAAACAACGTGTGATGAACTCACTGTAACCCCCATTCCCCGTCCCCCTGTGCCGCTGAGGGGGGGCGGAGGTTGAAGCCGGGAGTGAAGTTGAGCCCGGGAAGATGGGAGGGGTGGGGGGAGGTGTTTTAAGAGTTGATTTTATTTACCCTTGAGGAATCTTTGTTGGCTTTTCCCAAACAACTTGTTGTCCTTCGCTGGCCCAGAAATAACTTCCATGAGGACCCGCTCCATAATTTTCCCAGAGAATGAAGTAAGGCAGACTAGTCTGTATTTTCTCAAATCTTCTTTTTTCCCCTTTCTCTATATGGATGTAATATTTGTCTTCTAGTCATCAGGGGCTTCCCTTGGCCTCTATGACTTTTCAAAAATGATGAAGAGTGTCTCTGCAGTGATGTCAGCCTCCTCTTCTAGCACCCTTGGTCTCACAGATTCCAGTTTGTACAGATGATCCCTAAATTGACTCTTCTCTAGGGTTTACCATTTGCTTTGCTGTTTCTTCATGGCAGAGAGACTTGGGGGCTAACTTTACCCATGAAGGCTGAGGCAAAGAAGGCATTGAGTAAACCAAACTTTCCTGTGTAATTTGTAACTTGGTTGCCTGCCCCTTTCGGTGGCAAGCCTATCTCTTCCTTTTACTTCTGTTTGTCACTAACATACCTATAAAATCCTTGTTACTCTTGACATCTCTTGCCAGTTTGGGTGCCAGCTGAGCCCCACTTTACCACTCTGGGCCACCACACCTGCTGAGGTCCAGCTAAACAGCAAACAGAAGCTGAGCATAGGCATCTGCTGGTCCTATGTGAGGCCTCTGCCCCATGGGTCCCTTTGCAGGACACAATGAGCCCCTCCCTCTTCCTGCCCCCAAGCACTTTCCATGCGTGGTTTGCTTAACTCACGAGTTTAGTTGCTACCATTTGCCCACATTGCCCTCACAGCAAAGTTTAAGAAGAAATCACTGTGTATTAAATCTTTATTCTTTTCTCCAGCTGACATTTTTAGAGATTAGCTCTTTCAAAGAGTGGAGACACTCTCAAACACCAATTCGCTGGAGTGGGAAAAGTAGGGAATAAAAATTCTGCATTTGTTATTTGTGAGCTAATGGGAACAAAATATAGATAGGGCAGAGAAGTATATGTATATTCAGCTGTACCAGACTAGAAGACAATAAAAAGTAATTTGTCTTTCTGTTCAAAGAAAGATAGCTAGAGATAGCTAGCTATCCTGCTCTGCTGATGGCAAATAACACATCACATTATAGTGGCCACAAAGATAATGAGGACCACAACTGTGCTGTTTAGAATAAATTGTCATATACCCAATTAAACAATTTCCAGACTGGCTTCTACACATTAAGGAATAAATATGTTAATATGACATATCCTTGTGCTTTCAGTTTTTTGATCAAGACATTCATGCAGATTGCTCTGGTCAACGTCATTAACAGGAGATAAAATAAAGTATTCAAGTATGCAAAGTGCATCTTTTTTGACTAGTTCTCAAAATAAACAAGCAGTATTAACAATAGTACTTATATGTCATGCTGCATTGCTGGCAGCTCTGGGTTGCATGTTTACACATGAGGAATGTAAATGATTGTCATGAATTATTGAAAATCTCTTTAACACCTGCAATACTGAAAAAGTAGTATGACAAAGTCTGAAAAAGTGTTAGCTCTAGTATGACAAATAAATTGAAGCAGTTGTGAATCTATCAACTACTTCTGCATACAGATTAAATACTGTTCAGTAATACATATACATGCAAATGTGCATGACCAACAGTGTAATAAAGGATAAAAGTTGAATTATATTCAAGTGAAGAGGACTGTCTTCTTATTAGAGTATATTTATATTAACATGATTCCTAAAAATTAGGCCTTATACTGTACTTGGAAGCTGTGTAATCTTTTGCCATTCTGCTAGCATGCATTGCAGAGTGGTGTAACTTAGCCATTATGGTCATTTTTCAGGAAGGGACAGTGATTAGGAAGAGGAAGAATGGTTTAATCTACAATCCTTCATCCCTGTTTTTCATTGCAAAGATTTCCTACCACATGAAGACTCAATCTCCCATCCTGAGATGTTTCATATCAACAGAATTATTAAACTTTTAGCATTTGCATTACACTCTTGTCACTATCTAGAAAGGCAATACGAAAAGCACCTCCAAAGTGTTTTAAAAAGTCAAAACATGAGACTCCAGAGATATGTAAATCTGAATATGCAGGAAAGGCAGCCAACGCCTTTCACACACTGAGATGGCACTCCCCCTTCTGCTACATTATATAACATTGTCATCTCTGGATGAATCTGACCTGGAAGTTCAAAACATCATCATCCATTTTAGAGAACAGGGATCGACCCATGTATATCACTTTCTGTAACAACATTTGTTATTCAGTCTTCCCTGGAAATGACATCTTTGTTACTTTGGTTGAACTAAAATAAATAGGCTACAGAAACAGTTACTTTCTTTTTCTAAAAGGAGGCAATGGATGATACACCTAAAAATTCTCATTTTCCTATAGAGAAATGAAATGTGGAATACACTTTGACATCAGCTGCATTATTTGTTGGCACGATCAGCTGTAGAACAGAATTAATAAACAATATTGCATACGCACAAATGCAGTAAGAAGTCAATAGCTTTAATTTTAAGATGATAGGGTTTTATATTTGATCTTTCTCCATTTGAAATTGTAACGCATTGAATCTCAAATACTAGCTGGATGTAATTTATAAACGTTCTCAAACTTTGTCTAATAATCTTTAAAGTGTCTAATAAGATAGGAATATTTCATGAGAGAATTTCATACCTGGAGTATAACATTTTGTTGTACTCAAGCATGAACTCTTTGCTTTTAGGAAACTAACACTTAAAATAAAGCAGTTTCAAGTTTAGAGAAATAAATTATAATTTTTTTGGTTGTCTAGTTTGGCACTTCAGAGTCAGGGTGGGATTTTTTTGTTATTTTGTAGGAAACAAGCTTTATGATTCTGAGGATATGGCATTCTCATAAATATAAAACAGATTCTTTTGGTGTTGCTTGCTTAGCTGATGGAGCTGCTGAATAAAACTGTAGTGTCTCTTTTCTTTGCAGGTTCTACGTCAAAACAGTGATTTACATACATAATTACCTCATCTCCCATTCTCAAGAGGTTTATGCAGAAAGAGACTCCTTCCTCAGACACTCCCCTGCCTTCAAGAGCAGAAATATGCAAGTCGTTTTTGAGCTCTTACTGGAATAATTCCTGGGTGGCTGAGTATAGGGTGGTCTAAGAAATTCTCCTTTCTGCTGCTATTTAAATTGAAAGGGAAATAACTTTTCAGCTCAATCTGTCCATTTCCTTTGCTCTCCCTCCCAGCCGCTCAGGACTACTAGACTACTGTGTGGTTGACAGAGGCTCCATGCAGTTTAAAAACCAGGGAACTGGGTTTTTTTTTTTCTTCACAGTAAATGTTTCACCATGTGACACTCTTTCAAAGAGAGATGCAGTTTCTATATTTTTTCTTATGCAGTCTGTCATTATTGTATCATTGGCCAATTCTTAGTTATTGAATTTACAGTAATAATGTCTATTTCCATTTAATCTGTTGAAATTCAAGCGTTCACATTCAATTAATCAAAATCTAGTAAGTCATGATGACCACTTTGAAATCTTTCAGACAATGAATTCAATTTAGACTTTTTTATTATATTTTCACAACAACTATTTCACAGAGATCCCTGAAGGTTCCATGCAAAGCGCTTCAATTAAACTTTATCTGAAGATAAAGATGGAATACTAAATTCTGATCTCTTGATGTAGTAATTGCAAATTCAAGTAAGGATTAAAAACAACGAAGTCTTATATTGCTGGTTTTCCATTCAGTGATGCATAAGTGCATTTTAAATCTGTGAAATTGCAAGATATCCACCCATGGTATTTCTATGTGCATGGATAATATACATTATGTAAAGCACCTCTCAGTTCCTTATTTTTAATTTACAATGTCATTTATACCTACTGTATAAGTAGATTGACTTTATTTGTTCAGTGTAATTATATTTTATTACAATTTTTGAAATGCAATCAGACCCTTATTTAATGAGTTAATAGGTAGATGCAAGTCCAGTTACAACAATAAAACAGTAGAGTTAGTTTGTGAATTACTAGTTCTTTATGTAGGCGAACTGGGTCTAGCAATATGTATTAGACATTATATTAATTCCTAAAATAGGTTAAAAACAACATATAAAATTAGACTTTTAATACTGCAGAAAATGAGTGTTCTTGTTTTCACAAGTGTTCTTGGGTTAGTGTTTTGGTTTTTTTTTATTAGGAAGAGTATGAATGCAGTAAGCATGTTTTTAGGTATAAATTCTTAAGCCAAAGCCTAAAAGTTAGGATACTCAAGACATTTCTCTAAATTGACTTTAGGCAGTGGTGACTAGGTAAAGATTGATTGCAAAATGTATTTGGAAACCTAATGTTAGAAGCTCCATGTGGTACTTGGCATACACACCTGAATTCAGTGTAATTCTGAAAAATATCAAGCAAGGAGAACTGTAGTATTAGCTATCATGCATGTTGCGATGTGGATGTGAAGTTACTAGGAGTATCAGAAGCCGGACATACAAAAGTAAGAGATGGAGTAGCATATTTGATTAAGAACTAGTTGTTTGAATTGAATAGCATAGAACAATCTAATAAGTGAAAAAAAGTTTAATTGATCACTTTAGCTAAATCTTACTGAGAAATAAGAGCTAAATTATTTCAGCTCATATTGCCCAGCTCCGGGCTGTGGGAGGAGGATGCTGTTCTCAATAGCTCTGTGAGCCATACAAGAGGAAGCTCTACAGGACATGGAGAATTTGACAGATGTATTCCACTTTCTGCCTACACAGCGGAGAAATTTATTCCTACTGTGATGCCGCATATGTCAATAGACCTTGCTGAATCTAGGAATATCATGATGCAGAAGTCACATTAATGTAGACATAGTAGTGACATTAACACATTTACTATGTTATTTTTTTGGGGGTGGGGGGTGGGGGGAAGCCTTGTACAGGGTTTTTAAACCACCTGTATTCAGTCCTGCCCAGTCCCATGGCACACGACATTTGATGTGAATACACTAAAACATATACTTCTTCCTTGTTGTTACATATGCCTTTGAACATATTTTCCAAAGCTGTGAGGTTTGATAGGACTTTTCAATAGTTTGCTTAGCAATTTGGGAATTCTAACGCCCTGCTTAATAGCACTTTAACATTTAAATAATGCACATCTTTAATGATCTTGCAGTCTCTCTCACAGAATCAATAACATGTGAATAATTGGTAATAAACTGCAATCTATATCACAAAGATACTAATACTTTTCCTGCTCTCAGATTTTACCCTGTGTTTGTCTGACAATCTTTCCTATTTAATCTGAAATATTGCCTTGAATCAATTCATAGGCTGATACACTCTTGTAACAAAACACTTTAAATTAAGCACAGAATGAAATTAAGTTCTCTTTTCTACCGTAAGTGCTTATTAGAAGAATTAATTCAGAAACTGTTTACTAAACTTGAAGAATAAGCTATTACCATTTATCTTGACTGTTAAATGCAAATGTGACATATGGATTTTTGAAAACACAGCAGTGTATTTATGGCAGATGAACAAAGTATTGCAAATATATTTGTGCAGCAAGTTTATGGAGGTAGACCTTTGTCTCTATGACACATCTGACATTTTTCCAAAAGCATACAAAATTGTGAGGTGGTAGAATTTGCTTAAATGAGACATGTTGGTGACTGGCCTACCTCTGAAAATTATTGTCTCTGTTGATTAAAAAAAATAAATCAATACCTATCAGACTGAATATAAATGCATAGCCAGAAAGAATCTCTCTCTTTAATCTTTTTTCTTCAGTATAGGTATACTGTGAAAGTGCAATACCATGGTGATTGATGAGAACCAGTTACAGAACACACATTAGTTAAGCCAAAGAGTCTTAGTTGAATGAATCATTCAAAGCCATAAGTACCAGATTCTAATGAACACAGCTTATTCCTAGAAGATCCCTTGAAGATAGGTTTCTTTATATTTCTGAATCTCTGAAATTCCAATGAAGCCACCAAATGTTTTTTTTAAACAAATGGTTTTTTCTCTTAAATTCACTGCCTTTTTAGAATAGTGAAGGATGCGTGTATAGCACCCTTATCTGTGCAATATCATGTGAAAGGAAAACAACCCCTAAAGATAAATGAAGCTGGCATCAGCTGATTTTCTTCACAGCGTAGAATAGAAACCAGATAAGAGTGGAACATACTGAATTGCCATGGGAGAAGTTAGCACTGCTTTCACATTTGACTTGCACTGCCCTGAAAATATTTTTGTAGTACATCGTATCTAAGTTCAGTCTCTAAAGCCAACTCCTCTCAGTCTGGATGTTATTGTGCTCAGCAGTCCCCGAAGGGTCTTTAACTGGGCCAGACAGCGCTTGCCCGTGAAGAGCTGCACTTGGAGCATTCCAGAGCTTGATTACGGACTTGTGGAGCCTCAGCCTTCGCTGCCATGTAAGCGCAATTTTGTTGTGAGTGTGTTTGATTCATCATGCTCTGTGCTACAACGGAAACATCACGGGAGCAAGACATAATGGCTTATAGTTCACAGCACTGATGTTGAAACCAGCTTTACCATCTGCCGGTGTTTATTATTAGATCATGATCAGCTTGGTTATATGCTAGTGAAGTGGGAAAGCTGATCAGCTTTCAGCTTGTTTTCATGCCTGCTGGAGAAGAGAGTTTAAGCCACAAAATTCTGAGGAAACCTGTCAACCTACCTGCAGGGCACTCATTTGTGTCCAGGGAGCTTTGGATTGTGTGGTTATAGTGCTGCTCATCTGCTCCAGTTTGTGCATTGGGGAGAACCGGGTCCGCTGTGCTTTAGGTTCGTATCTTGTTTGCCTTTAGATGTCAATACTGCAACCAGAACACCTGATCTTAAAACACAAATTTAACTTTCTACAATAGGTCCTTAACACAAAAAAGGATCCAAGAAAGTAAAAGTCCACAATCTGGTAACTAAGAAATTTCTATAACCAAGCACATGGAAGTGTTCAAGTTGCAAAAATGTCACAGGGTTCAGGAGCAGTGCCAGACTTTCCATGTTATTTCCATGGCGGTATTAAAGCTTTTGTAACTGCATATGGCAGGCTTTCCTTTCCACCTCTGCTTGCATGAAAAAAGAATGTCTTATTATTTGCTCACTATGAGAGAGCAATTGGATCTGTGCATATATATGCATACAATCTGGGATGACCTATGCACTGGCACAAGGAATTTAAAAAAATGGAAATCTAGATTTTGCATAAATTCTTCTAGCTCTATAGAAACATTATTTCAATCCAAATAATGTTATTTTATAGCTTAAAATTCCAAAATTTCACAGAGATCTACCCTAAGAAATATATTCATAGTGTTAAAAACTTATTATTGAAAGGCACTTGAGAGTGTATAGGGTGTAGTAGGCAAGGTGTTGGTAGTGGGGGTGCAGGGGCATTTTGCAAGGGCAGCCCCAAGTCAAGTCTGTTTTTCTAGCATCTGGTGAGTGTTTTCCTTGTCTTGATTTTGACCCATGAGTTTTCTCACTCCTGTGCCTCCTCTTTTCTCTCCCGTGCCACTGGATGTATGGGGGCAGCGAGGTGAGCAACTGTTTGGGTGGGTCCTGCCTGCCAGCCTGGGCCCACAACCCAAAGACAGCAATTTTGAAACTCTTTGGCCTTCCAGGCATAGATGTCAAATTCGTGCAATTATTTTTTTCCTAATATATACACTGTATAGTGTACTTTCCAACTGCTAATATCAAAGTGTCGATCCGCCATCCAAAAGAATTTCCCCATCCAATAATTACCTCTCTTTTTCCTTTTACCTTTGTGCAGTAGAATAAAAATGCAATTAAATAAATCCATTCTTTACTGTTTTTCATCAAGATTCCTAACTGTTCTGCTTAAGATTGCATCCTCTCCCTTTAACCTTTGTGCTGGCATATTAGTCTGTTCAAGCATGACTCCAAAGCTGGGTCGGTCCATGATAGCCTTTTTACATGGCAGGCAGTTCCATTTTTTTAGGAGATCTTCCCCATTTCTCTTTTTCTGAACAGTTTAGCTCAACTCATTTTCTATCAGACTATCAGTATAGCAGCATAAGGCAGTAATGCTTCTTCATTAAAATACAGGGCTACCTGCAGTGTAATTTGAGCAGAATCCAATTGTGAGAGGAGAATTTTAGTGGAATCACACATATTTTATCTCTCAGTGCTACTAAAGTAAGTTAATGTAATTGTCATTGATATGACATTAAGATATTTAGGGTTTCCGGAACTTATGCTACTGCAACACAGAGATAAAACACGAGTTTAGTTTTCTAATGTTTTATTGCAAAGTTTTCAACAATAAATAGAACATTTGAAGGACATATGCACCCAAAATTCTTTTTAAATGTTTGCATATGGTATTTGCAAACCAGTCTTGCTCATAGTCAACTACTCTTCTAAAGATGATATACAGCAGCTATATTAATACAGGTTTTGTTACATCTGAAACATTAAAATTGCACTCCTCTGCTTGTTGGAAAGCCAAACATTTGTTCTGGCAGAGTATTTAAGGTTTCCATACCAAACCAATTTTGGCTTATTAGATTTATATTTAGATGAGCATTATATACGTAATAGAATAATGTTCTATTTGTATTTTTATCTGTGCTTTAATAAAAGACCCAAATTTGCAATCATAGATAATGTAATTAATGAGATTTTAAGTGCAAGACTCTGATTTTCACATTTCATTTGTGATTTTTTTTCTTCTGTTCAGGACTATTTTTTAAAGTAAATTATTAGACTTTTTTTTGTTGTTGTTCAGAAAAAAACAACTGAAAGGATGCTGTGATTGACCTTAATAAAAAGGCTTACATCATATAAAATGTACTATGACTTTTAAGAGTACTTTTAAAGCTTACTTTTACGTTATAAAAATGACTTTTTGTTCAATTTTGGCACATGCAGAGACGGTTCCAAAATCTCATCTGGAAATCATTTAAAGGGAATTTTCATAGGAATTACGAACAAATGAATACCAAGTTCATAATAGGAATATTATGTTCTACTGCAATATTACTAGGAATGATATAAAATTTAGTGTGTCTACTCAAAGCCAAATGCTGAAAATAACTATAGATATCCACTATAATCTTAGAACAAACCTGAACTAACAAAACTTAGATCTTTATTCACAAAGAATTATACTCTTTTACTAGCCTTCCTAAACCAATAATTATATTTAACCTTATAGTTCACACTTTTTAATTGAAATTTTTTTAAACTAGTTTTTCTGCGTTTTTTATGAATTTAAACTTTCAAAGAATGGTTGTTTAATTTAACTGTATAAAATCCTTGAAATTTTTTTCTCATTGCAAGCTGAGACTTCAGGATGGGTAATGGCTTTCAGGTACAATATATGGAGAATACCTCCGATCCCTTGCATCTGTCTTAGCACAGAAAGAATTTTGACTGCAGCTCAGAGAAGAGGCTATAACTCATCTGCACTTTGAAAACTAATCAGACAAATGTGCTTTAAACCATGGTTTTATATTTAAAATAAAAAACTTGCAATATTACTATTACTGGTAGATCTATTATTTAAATATCCCATTTAGCTTGATTACTTCAGCATACACTCTTTCTAACTATAAAATAAACATCATAAAAAGTGTCCTGACCTCTATACAGTTCCTCTGTTTCAAATATGTTTCTCTTTGACACTGCTTCCCTCACAATCCAACATCAATATTTTACGCAAAAATAATTCTAAAATGCTAATGTGGACCCCCTCTTCCTTGCCTTGCCTTGCCTTGCCTTGCCTTGCCTTGCCTTGCCTTGCCTTGCCTTGCCTTGCCTTGCCTTGCCTTGCCTTGCCTTCCCTTCCCTTCCCTTCCCTTCCCTCCCTTTCCCTTTCCCTTTCCCTTTCCCTTTCCCTTTCCCTTTCCCTTTCCCTTTCCCTTTCCCTTTCCCTTTCCCTGTCCCTTTCCCTTTCCCTTTCCCTTTCCCTTTCCTTTTTTTTTTTTTTTTTTTTTTCTCTTAGAAATTTTACATCTGTAACACAGTCAACTATTTTAAAGTAATGAATCCTAATAAGAGAGCACTGCACCAATTCATGCGAACCAGCTATCCAAGGAGAAGCATTCACCACTCTGGTCAGTCTGACAGCCTGGCACGGTTGTGCAATATTCTCTGGCCCACAAGAAACTAAGAGAATATATACTTGATGGAGTGAGGAGAAAAAGCCTGCAAAAGCCCAATGCTAATGCCCTACATAAAACTCTATCAAAAAGAAGAAAAGAAAACAGTCCTGCAGGAGACCCGGTGACTGAATCTGACACTAATCCCCAGAATTAACATGTAATGAGACTGCTCTGGAATGCCTTTGTTGTGCTTTCAAGTTGCAATTAACACAGTGTTAATCTAGTGCCTTTTTGAATCTTTTACATCAGTGTGTGCTTTTGCACAAAGTTATGCAGGCCCCTTTAATTTCAGCATTTCTGACATCTGAAGACGGGTTTACTCCATTGCTCTACTTTGAAAGCTCTTGTGGCGGCCAGATTTTTGCCATCTGTGCTGTTCACTTATTTGAGATGGTTCCTAAAATCATGGTGGTAAGCCCGACCACCACTTCAAAATGTCCTGGGCCAAACCAAATGGACGTTTTTGAGAGTGCTGGCTCCATTCAGAACACTTCAAGTAATTACTGAGAGCTGGGAAGCTGAGAAGCCTGAGGAGGACCAGAAGGGATGTTGCTGCACAGCTTTGGGCAGACAAGTCTTCCCAGATGGTTGTTCCCTCTGGATTCTGAGCTCAGCACAACACAAGAAATTATGCAGCAGTAGAGGAGGGGTCCTGCCCAGCCTGCTGCCATTCTGGGGTACACGGAAGCCCCTGCTGCAGCCCAAGGCCATCACCTGGCACCAATGCAATACCTGTGTACCTGCTACCAGCAGCCCCCTCTTCTGACAGCCCCCTGGCTGATCTGCTTGGAAACATCTCACCAGTGTGATTGATAGATCCTAGTTGAGAGCTCTCACTGAAGTCTTATCCCAGCAGGAACTATGGGACCTTGGTGCGGGAGCCAAGTCTTACCTCTCAGAGAAAGGCAGACCTTTCTGGCTCCCACCTCCCACCAAGCCTGACAAAAACCTGACTAATGAGTCCAGCTGCTACTGAGCTGGAACCATACTCCCGTAAGTCTTCTGCCTCTCACAGTGAGCACTTGCAATAACTTTTGCTCAGATATACATTTCTACATGCTAAATAAATGTGCTCCCATGTCTTATGGCAGCTCTCATTGCAGCATTTCTTCTGCTGTGCTTCTGCTGCTGGACAGACCCATGACCAGAATCATCACCACTGCATAGCAATTGTCTTTGACGTTACATCAGAGATTAATTTGTTTCCTAAAGCCTGTGCCATGATTGAGACATTACTCATTAAAAAGCGATGGTCTACATTCATTTGTCTCCCCTCTACAGGCACTGAACCAAATTGTTTTCAGACCGTTCAGCTGAAATCCGTAGTCTTAAAATTAGGTCATTGCCCTGATAAATCCTTCCTAACTATATATCCAGAGAGCTGATTAAAATCCAATCTATTTGACATTATAATTAAGCCTCACATCTAGTTTACAGTTTTATAATTACAGCTCTGCATCCTGAGAAAGATCAGAGGTCTCTTCTGTTTAGCTGAGGGATCAGAACAGTTCTGCTGAGAGCATCTGAGGGGGGCACTACTGGCTTTTACACATATGTACGAGATAGATATATGCAGCTGAAAGAGGCCCTTGTCCATTAGCAGACCTGCCCAGATCTGCAGATGTGCCCTGCAGGAGCAGCGTGGCATTTGGAATATGAAGGGGAGACTGATTTTGCAATGCGACTTAGCAAGCAGATGTCAGTGACCAAGAGCAACCCTGGCTGATTCTTTGTTATCTGTGTGGCATGGTTAAGCCCCACAAACATGGAAGCAAACCACCAAGTGTACTGTTACCCTTATTTTACTTTATTTTCCTATGTCTGATTTTCCCTGCCCATTTTTTGCTTTTTCATGTTTCTCCAAAGCAGGTGGAGCACAGGAAAGGGGGAGAACTGCCCATAAAGCCCCAAGGCTTTGTCTCACTCTGAACTTATTTGAAATATGCCCAGAGGAAGTGGAAGCTTATGCCTTTCTTCTTTTGGCTTCAATGGTTCTCAAGTTATTTAGAAATTAAGGGGAAAAGGCTGAGATATGGAGTCACTACTACTCCTACAAATCCCAACAGAACCAGCACCCATTCTCAAGTAAGAGGCATAAAAATCCCTCACATTTTCCTGTTAGACAGCCACTTTCATTCCACCAGGGTTTTTCCTCTTCAGCCAGAAGTTTCTTTTGTTCAGTTGAGGCCTCTTCCTCATCCAATATGGCCACTGCTGGGAGCAAACAGAAAGCTGATGCTTCCGACCTCACGCAGCATTAATACTCCAGAGCTTTTGCTACTGCACCATGAGCTGGTACGTGCAGTCCTACTTCTGCGGAGAGCAGTACAAACTCTGGTGCACAGGGACAATTCATGCGTAAGTTCCATTGGGAAGATGGAAACATCTGCCTTTACTTTAAAGATCACTTGCCTACTTACCCGTTGACTACCTGCATGCAAAGCAGTATTATACAGTTCACCACCGTTATACTGTTTGGAATAAGTGTGAACAAGGGCACATGGGAGGAAAAGAAATAAAAAATTTTGCCTGGTATTTATTATTGCATCCAATCAGAAACAAAGCCTCCACATGTCCATTTTAGGTTCTCAGCACTTCAGCTTGCTTTTCAAAACGTACCAGAGGGACTCTACTTCTATATGAGCCTATTGCCCAGGTCCTGTATCAGCCCAGTAGTCAATTTTTTTCCTACCCACATATCTTTAAAAGAGAAAAAAGTTTTATCAGGTTATTAACTTCTTCAGAAAATTTCTGGTCATTGCATAAAAATAATTCTCACAGTTATGAGACCTGGCCCAGACCTTGGTTGCATTTTAGGTGACCCAAGAGTCAGTGGCGGTTTGCATTTATTGCCTGTTCTATTCAGTTGTCATTACTCATGTTACATAGTGTCATTTTGATACCAGGACCTTTACCTCTGTATTGCACAGCAGGATGAGGAACGTGCACTGATCAAATATTTTTCCCATTCAAACAGATGGTGTGCTACTCTTCATTACCCTGGGAAGCTTCCCAATTCATCCTGGTCTAATTTCCCTCTTTGCTTTTTCACTGTAAAAAAAAATAAATATACTAAATAGCACTATAGTTAGCTCTCCAAATAAACCCATTTGTCAGCTTTTGAAATTATATTGCTTTTAGAAAGTGTGGTTCATCCATACATAATATTTTCATTTGATTTCTGCTGTACTATATACAGCTTTAAAAAATATTAAGATGTTTTCTTGTACTTTTGTGATCCATTGCTTCAGTGACTCCAGATCTTTTTTTTTCAGTGAATACAAAGAATTTTATAAGAGTATTTTGATATGCATCAGAAAATCTCAAATAAGGCATTTCCTCCTGCTTTATCGTGATATTGCTCGCTGTGTTTACCAGAATACTGTATGTGTTCAGATGTTGCACTGAAGAGATTGGGGAGTATCCTCTTATCAGGGCTTTCTCTAGCTGAACTCTAATTTCCTTTCTAGTACATGCTCCTGTACAGTGATGTCCTTTTGTAAATGTATTTCTAAGTATTTGCAATTCTGGAGTTATCTACCCTTTTTATCAGGCAAATATGTATTTCAAGATTATATTAAGTGCTTCCTTTTCTGGCAGTCTGTCATACCATTAGGCACTAGTTGCACAGATGTATAAGTTTTTGAAATTGGGCTTTACTTTCTGCAAATGGTCAGTCGCATTCAGACTTTATTTTTACAATCTAGACTAACCAGAACATAAAACACACCTTGTATTACCTCTGCGATCTGTAAAATATTCTGCAGTAAGACAAATAGTGGTGTTTTTTTCTTCTTTTGCATGTCTTTCTATTGCTTATTTTGATTGGTAATATGGTGTCTCCTGCTCCATGAGACTCAACCCCATCTGTTTCTGACAGATTATTTTTCCTCGATTCAGTCACATAACTCGTCTTTACTTATCCACCTCCTCTCTCCCTCTGTCAGCCATGAATGAATAAAATGCATGATGTGGTCTGTTACCTTCCAACTACAGACACGGAGGCAAAGTTAACGTAACGTCAGCTAACAGGACCACATCTGGCAGCGCCTGTTGGCTGGCATCGTTCTCATTTGAAGTCACACTTTCCTGTTGGGAACGCACGAGCCATTCTGTGCTCGTCTCCCTCAAATACAGCCAGTGCTGTCTCCCTCAAATACAGACCCATGCAGTGAGGTGGCAATCACCGTTCACACAAGGAGGTTTGATCCCGTTGTTACCATTCATTCTTCATTTATGTAGGCCAGTCTGAGTTTCTCTTTTTTCCTACTTTCTCTGTGTCTTAGTGCATGTGAAGAAGCTTTGCCCTGCAATCAAGCTTGAAAGAACGGAGAAAAAGAATATTTAGCCAAGTCAATAATGATTCTCCCCGAGCTCTTTTCCCTCCATGTGGCTGCTTTAACTGTAGCCTTGCCCGAGAGGCTCAGACAGACAATTGTTCTTACCCATTGCTTTGCACAACCAGGAAAACATTTGCAGTCAGTTGTTCTGTGTTTGTACAGGCTCTAGGCTTTTTTTCATATTAATGCTAAGACGACTGGGAAACAGTTAAACAATTTGCAGCTAGCCAACTGTCTAAATCCCTAATTCTATGAGGCACTATAATTTTATAGGTATATAAAAATCTATAAATATAAGAGTGTGTGTATATTTATAGTTTTAAGTTAATGATTAGTCCCATATAACTTGAAGTTCTAATACAGTCTTCTGCCCTACCGGCTTATGTAGCTCACCTTTCAAATTGTAAACAACAAATACTCATATTTGCATAACAATACAGACTAACCATACTTCCTGAAATTCTGTCATTGATTGGCTAGACAACACGAGATAGTTAAGTCTAATTCACATCTATTATCAATACAACAGTATCACGAGGAGAGTAACTGAACACAAACCAAAATTAATTGGAAGAAAAAAACCTGTGTATTTATGCTTCAATAACATTCCCTGCACATTAATTGCTAAATAGAATGAATTCCACTAAAAACATAGTTATAATGGAATCACAATGACAAGAAGCACAGTGCCTTCGTTTAACTGTTATAATTCTTTTTCTTAAATATTAAAATGTTGCATTTTCAGAGACATATAGCAAAAGATGGCAAGACAATTAATAAATCCACAGTGCTAAACCTTTGTGCACCCTGACTATTATTTTGAAGATATTTATAGTTGAATTTTCATGGGGAAAGTGATTGCTGTTGTATGTAACTTGTGATAGAGAATTAAAAGAAGGAAGTATGCAAAGTTAAAAAAAAAAAAAAAAGAAGAAAAAAAAAAAAAGAAAGAAGGTGCTGGTACTATTTTAAACACCCTGTGTATAACTTGTTTGCTATATATTCACTTTCAGAAGTCAAAATGTTCATCTAATTAGTTTCTCCACTTGCTGATAAGTTGTTTTTTTTTTTTAATTAAATGAAAGACAAACACAAGGGAAGACTAAAAACATTTTATCTAGCTAATGAGAATGACAAATTAAGTGTAACTGACCAAGTGTAAAATAAATCCAGTCACTAGGGTTAAGTGTTCCCTGTGCGCGCAGGATTTTTGAAGGGGTTATAACTGAGTCATTTCTATTATGATAGATGAACTTTTAAATACAGGCTTTCTTCTCTTGCTAATATTTCTTCATACTCGGGAAACCAAAGTCTTGTGAAATAAAGAACTGTACAAAAGTTAGTGTCATCCTGAGCAAAACGAAGTAAGAAAGTGGGAAGCAGGAGAATGAGTAACTATGTGTGAGCAACATCTAGTGGCTAACATCTCATTATGAAGCATGGAGGCACTGGACATTATTTTATGTCTATTTTTGACACTGAATGCTTCTGGGAGGAAGTGAAGCAGATGAGGGGAAAAGGCAGAGCTGCCTCTTGGTGCAGCATCTGAACTGAAAGTTCCCAAGAGCTCCTCTTGACTCTTTCTTCACCTCGTGGCCTCGGGTAATAAACTCGGCATTTGAAGGATAAGCCTGTACCTGCACACGGCTGTGCTTTGGGTTGACTGGACAGGGATGTCACATAAAGCCCTTTCTGTGGTATGCATTATGGCACCGTGTCTCCATTCCTTCAGCAGGTTGGAGCTTGTCCATAACAGCCCTTTCCAGCTGTGCAGTAAGAAGGGGTGGGAACTCCACATCCCTGATTTTTGAGAGTTATTTTCATTCTCCTTGAGCAGTCCCTGAACTCCCAAATCAGCCACAGGTTGTGCGAATAAGGAAGGTGGTCCTATTATTATCCTGTCTCTCATGCCTTTTCTTCATCAAGGACCTAGAACTAGGGATATTTAAAAGATATATATAGATATTCTTAAAGAAAGTTTTTTAAAGGAATTTTTGACTACTTTGCACTGCCACCGAAATAGGTGACCCAAGTGATCAAATAACCCACAATCTGGTCACCTCATCCCTTTGGAGAAACAAAGCAGCTCTAGAGCATGAGACCTCGGGGTCCTCCTGTTCTTCTACGTAGGGAAAAAACAAGTCAGTATGCAACCATGAAAATTTTTTACACCTTCCAATAGAAAAGCAATAGACTGGATATCCACAGGTGTCCATGGACAATCTTTAAAGCAATGTTAAAAGAATACAGTGAAAAAAAACCAAGTTATGGTCTATGAAACTACTTCATGCTATCGCATTTTCAAAACCTTGCAGATGTACTAAATAGTTAATTCTACGTGTGAATCTGTGGTAAATATGAAGTAGGGACACAGTCTTTCCAGACATACCAGCTAATAAAAAATCTTGAAAAAATTACATACATCACTGCATGATTTTACCTTATGAGATGACAGTGCATAATTTACTCTGAAGAGTTACAGGTTTTTTTCATCAAGAATATTAGTTTTTCCTACATTTCTCCATGATCTCATTCATGATTCCTTCAAACACCCATTTTCTGCTGCTGCTTCCACTGAACCAAATCCCACCCTCTCAGACCTGCTTTAATTTTTCCCAGTTACACACTAGAAGTGGATAACAACATGCCTTCCTTTAGCAAGACTTATCTAAAATCGCCATAAACCCCATGTAACTTCACTGCTTAAAATATTTTATGTTTAAACTGTACCTCCTATTACCACTGTTTGAGACTGAATACCGCTCTGGTTGAAACACAGGTTTGAGTACATTTTCTAATGTTCTTACCTTCTTATTTCTTCACTAGCTTACTGTTGACACCCTTATCACTGGAGTTTTACCTTCTTCTGTAGCTAGAATAGATCCCTTTTTTCCTTCTATTTTCCAAATCCTAAAAATCTTCTTAGAAGTTAACAAGCATCTATGTGAAGACTATAATCTGGGCAGTCAGCACACAGTCCTTACTGAGATTCCTAGAAGAATAATAAGTTGGTCTCTGCAGTCACACGAGAGGTCTGGCTGAAGACAGCAGGTTACATGACTTCCTTGACCTATTCTGTATTATGAAGGGCTTCTAAAATAAAGGAATTAGAAGAGATGCTGGCAAAGGACACAACTCGTGCACTAATATCATCAATCCAGTTCCTGTGCAGTGAGTCTGGAGCCACAGGTTCATTTTGACAGGTTTTGATGTACAAAACCAGATCTCTTTGTAAGACACTCCTGCTGAATGCCCAGGTAGTATTTCAGTGTTTGTACAGAGTATTTTTCACCGTTTAGTGGGACAGCTGAACATCAGTCCCTGCTCTGTTCCATTTGTAAACTCTGAAAGCACAAGACAAACAAAAAAACTGCCACAGCAGGACAAGCTAGGAAACCCCTCGTGCAACTCATTGCTCTCTAGCACAAAGGTGGACAGATACTCACAGATCTCTGTCAACCCCAGTTAGCTATAGAGATGTTATATTTTGTGGAAAGGCACACAGTCAATTAAAACCGTTCCTTCTCATTTACAATGCAAAGGCCTCTACCCATGGCTGTTGAGCCCGTCACAGTTTGGGAAGAACACACTAGGGGGAATACATCCTCTAATTTTACAATACATTGAACACAACACCTTTTATTCCAGCTTACCTTACTTTTGGGAAAACAGCTTTGCTTGTCTTAAACTAATCAAAGTAATTGAAAAGCTATTTAGAAACTTTCCTTATCCCTTGTTATATGTCCTCCTGGCAAGCTTCAAGAGGTGACCAGCTGCAGAAGCTGTTATCAATGACTTCATTAAGCAGTTGTCTTTCCCATGACAAAAGTTTTCCTGAGAAAAAGCAAAGGGAAAATATTTTTCTATTAACTCTGAACTGTGAACTGCTACCTTTCAGCATCCCATTGCATCATGGATTTAAAAGGATAACTGAGAAGGTGGCAGACCCACTCTGAATGGGAGGCTGTACAAGATGACCTCCAGACCACTGTTCAGTTTCTTTATTTCTATGAAATAATCCCATACTGAGTCTCCAGGCTGATGTTTCAGCCCATAAAGGAATCTAGTTAGAAGCAGAATTCAGAAGCTGAACAGACTTCCCAAACCAGTAGTTTTCTTCATCTCAAATCCTCAGAATATATCACCTAATTGCCTCCTATCCTCAGCTGTCATTTTTAGTCCTTCATACTAAAGCTCTGACTGAACTCAGAAATGTGCTACTCATTTTTCTGCAGGCATCTGTCAGATCATTGGACTTTACGCTATATGAGAAAGCTTTTTTATGAAGGGTCAACAACGCTCTCAGGCAGTGCTGAAGAAATATAAGCAAGAACCATGCTAAATTGCAATAGATCCCAAATTACATATTTTGCACTTTCAAAAGGTGATTCACAATTTTCTAGCTCCTCAGCTGACATGTTTTAAATTGGTACTTCAAAATGTCTGCCTTTTAGCACCCAGATGCTGACCTCAACCCCGTTATCCTTGCAAGAGAAAAAAAAAAAAAAAAGGCAACCAAAATCCCCCCCCCAAACCAACCAACCAACCAAAAACCCAGAAGGCAAAAGGAAGTATAAACTCAGGAAAGGATATGGGAAAATAGCTGGGAAAAGGGAGAAACAGCAAAAATGTAGCAATGTTCAAAAAAGCAGCACGGATCAAAAAAGGAAAAAAATTAAAATAGAAGCAAAACCAGGAGGTGAATGGAAATGCAGAAAAGCTAATGCAAGAAAACACTGCCTTATTGCAAATTGTTATTTGCTAGAGGAAGTAAATTTTTCTGTTTATGTTTATATTCTGCAGTTAATAACAAGGTGATACTTTGAGACTATTCAAGCTGTAGCAATATGTCTTAGTCCCTATTCTTGGTGTGTGTTCACTGGTCTTTTTCAGGTTTGAACTGTTTCAGCTATAACAGAACATCCAGGAATTTTTTGTAGGGCAGTACTTCCTTGGAAATTTTAGAATTAAAAAAAAAAAAAAAAAAGGTACATAAAAAGAAAGGAGGAAGAACTATTATTTTTATATCTAAAAGACCACAATGTCATGTACTTTAAGAAAGCCCAAAATTTAAGAAGCAAAGGCTTGGGCAATATTTTTAATGTATTTGAGTGCCTGATGGAAGGGACTAAAGAAGATGGAGCTAGACTCTTCCCAGTGGTTCCAGTTAAAGGGCAAGAGACAATGGGCACAATTTAAAATTTAGCAAATTCCATTTAAAACTCAGGATTTATTTTTTTTTATTTTTTTTACTGTCAGGCTGGTCAAACCTCTCTGGTTGCCCAGAGAGGTTATGGAGTCTCCATCGTTGGAGATATTCAACACGTGACTGTGTAAGGCTAAAAAATAACAAAGGCTGGACTAGGCATCTTCAGTGTCCTCTTCCAAACTCAGTGATGCTGTGATGCTAAGAGAGTGGGACATAGGTCTTGGGAGAGACAAAGATAGTCTGGAAGCAGATTAGGACTAGAGTTGGCTGGGAAAGCAGTGGGACAGAAGAGGAAAAAGAAGGGAAGGGCAGGAAAAGAGACTGCACGAGAAAGGATACTTGGATTTGGATAAATCTTCAGAGCAGTTCTAAGAGGTGATTCAAATCATAGAATCACAGAATCACAGAATCACAGAATGGTTTAGGTTGAAAGGGACCTCAAAGATCATCTAGTTCTACCCCCCCTGCCAGGGGCAGGGACAACCTCCACTAGACCAGGTTGCCCAAAGCCCCATCCAACCTGGCCTTGAACACTGCCAGGGAGGGGGCAGCCACAGCTTCTCTGGGCAACCTGTTCCAGTGCCTCGCCACCCTCACAGTAAAGAATGTCTTCCTTATATCTAATCTAAATCTACTTTCCTTCAGCTTAAACCCATTACCCCTTGTCCTATCACTACACTGCCTGATAAACAGTCCCTCACCATCTTTCCTGTAGGCCTCCTTCAGGTACTGGAAGGCTGCAATTAGATCTCCCCAGAGCCTTCTCTTCTCCAGGCTGAACAACCCCAACTCTCTCAGCCTGTCTTCACAAGAGAGGTGCTCCAGCCCTCTGATCATCTTTGTGGCCCTCCTCTGGACTCTCTCCAACAACTCGATGTCCTTCTTGTACTGGGGCCCCCAGAGCTGGATGCAGTGCTCCAGGTGGGGTCTTATGAAGGCAGAGTAGAGGGGAGGAATCATCTCCCTCCACCTGCTGGTCATGCCTCTTTTGAAGATGATGATGATGATGACAATAATAATAATGATGATGATGATGACAATAATAATATCAACAATTAACAATTAATTAAATAATAAATAAAGTAAAGCTCCTGTGAAAAACTGTGTGTGATCATACTTGCAAAGACATAGTACTTAAAAGGCACAGGGAACCTCTGATTTTGTTTCAGGGAGCAGTAAGGACAGGGTTGTTCCATCAGTGGGGCTGAGCTGGAAAATAAGGGTAACCACATGGGCAGAAAGAGACAAGGCTGGAGACAAGAGTGGAGGGAAGACTATAACATAGGACCAAGGTCTATGCAGGAGACAGAGCTGGAGACAAGCTACCTACAAAGTGTGTTCAAAGTCCATCAGGAAACAAGGGCAGAGAGAGGACTGGAAACACAGCATAGCTTAGGCAAGCAAACAAAGTCAGCTCTGAAGTTATATGTACCAACAGGTAGACTATGTGTGCACGGACATTTCAGGTGAGGCTCGTCAGGGAAATTAAGGCCTATTTGTGCACACAGGGCCCTGACATTCTGCGACTTTCTTGTTTTGGTGCTTGGCTTTGAAGCCTTGATTTTCTTTAAATATTGGGTGTGATTTCCCAAATCTTTAAAAGACAACCAAAACTCAGTCATTCTATCATACCGACATTTACCTTGATCATCAGTATGATTAGTGCCTCTAGAGTCCTTATGATTACTACCATTTGTATTATTGATGATAGATCCTTGCGAGTAATAGAGACAATGGTCTCTGGCTTTATCCTTACGGACCAGAGTTTATCCACATTCCATTGTTTAGCAGGTATAAAACATGTAGTGCCTAGTCAGAATAAAGGCCTATGAGGGATTAAAGCATTTTCCCTGGAACAAAAGCAGAAAATTTACCTACTGTAATCTATGTAATATCCATGGAGTATGCATGAACTGGGATTATTTTCAAAATTAACTTTGGCTATTTTTTCAAAAAGCATATCCACCACAATGGTCACCTCTTAGGACATTTCAAGTGCCAGTATCAGAGCAAAGCAGCACTGAGAGAGCAAAGAAAAAAGTAACTAGTATATTATTCAGTTCCAATACTGGTATAGTTAATATTGCACATGTTTCTCATCATCTCATTGTCAGGACTTACTTGCTTGACTCATTTCCAGAAGGAAAACAAGCCTGCTCTTCAGCCTCAGGCAGAACACCAGCACAGAGGATTTCATTCCCAGCCTTTAGACTGATAGAGTATATAGAACTGACCCATAATAAAGACTATCATGGAAATGATCTGATAAGATTAAATAATGTCAACAACCCCCCTCCCCTAACATTTCAATTGGATATATGGTTTGAAATCCTGAAGCTTCAATTTATTCTCATTTACTGAGCAGAAACAGTTTGGGTGCAATTATACAGTACAGTTCTGGCTGGACAGCAGTATACGCTTCTCTGTATTAACCCTATCAAAGAACTCTAATCCTGTGTCCTGGTTTCGGCAGGGATAGAGTTAATTTTCTTCCTATTAGCTGGTATAGTGCTGTGTTTTGCTGATAACACACTGATGGCTTTAGTTCTTGCCAAGCTGTCAAGGGCTTTTCAGCTTCTCATAGTGCCCAGCCAATGAGAAGGCTGGGGGTGCCCAAGAAGCTGGGAGGGGGCACAGCCAGGGCAGCTGACCCAAACTGGCCAAAGGGATATTCCATACCGTCTGGCGTCATGCTCAGTATATAACTGGGAGGGGTGACCGGGGGGCAGGGCAGCTCGGGAACTAGCTGAGCATTGAGTCCAAGTGATGGGAAATTCTGCTGCTCATCACTTATTTTGTATATTCTTTTACTGTTGTTGCTATCATCTTCCTTTTCTGTCCTATTAACTGTCTTTATCTCAACCCACGAGTTTCACTTTTATCTTTTTTCTTTTTGATTCTCTCCCCCATTCGATTGCAGGGGAGTGGGGAGGGGAGTGAGCAAATTGCTGTGTGGTTGTTTTAGCCGCCTGCCAGGTTTAACCACAAGCCTGATGTTGGAAATCAAGCCACTGAAAAAGACAGTAACTTAAGACCTTCCCCCCCCCCCCCCCCCCCCCCCCGTTGTTTCATTCACTTTGAGTCTTCTAACAAGGATGTAATTCAGGACTAGTTTTCCTGATTTGGAAAATACCACCTTATGTCAATATATTTGCCGCAACTAAATCCTTTTAGAGAAGTACTAAAAAAAATTTCAAGTCATGATGCCTGTCAGTTATTTAGTGCAAATGTCAACTGAATTTGAAAGAATGAGTTGGAGGAGAAACACAGTGACTTTTTGAGCTATCCACTCTCTTTTCTGCCATGAAAATATTAATACAGTTAAAAATGGTCATATTGAAGCAAGAGTAGGAGTGAGAGATGTCAAAATGAAGACTAAGGTATATTGGCACATTGTTGTGGTAAATCTGTATGTTCTTATTTCATATTCTGTCTAGAAAATCATTCTTTCATTTTTAGAAGGAAATCGTCCACACACACACGTTGAAACAGATGATAGTGACTTCCAGAAATATTATGTGAAGAACTCAGTCAATTATGTGAAGAACTATTAGCAATATCATATGGTTTTTAAAGATGAACTCTGTGCAGGATGAAATGTTTACCAGCTCTATTGTGCCCCAGATGGATCTGAGATAAGAAAAGAATCCTAAGAGTTTTAACCCATATAATGGGCAGTGATTGATGACTCATTACCTGACACCATTGAAATTAGCATTAGTATTTGTCATGCAAAAGGTGTGGTAACAATCTGTGGTTTTATAATCTATTTAAAGTCAATTAAAGTGTCAGCTAATAACAAGAATTAATTATTTTACAAGCATGCATCCACTAAAAGGTCACATTTAGTGATTCCTCCTTCTGCCCTTCTCAGATGTTTCATTCCCTGAGATAAAATATTTTGTGGTTCTATCTATCATGAACATGGAACTGTTCTATAATTCTTTCTCTATTTAGGTCTGTTTAGGTGAGAAGTTTATTATTCTAGTTCACATATTTTATTCAATTCAACAAATGAGTGTTCAGGGCAAGGAACAGGAAGAGAAGACCAGCCAGGTTGGAGAAGTTAGGTAGCTCCAGTGTCCGGTAACGATCTGGGACTAACCCTTCACAGGCTTTGCTTTCCTCACAGGTGACTTCAATCATTGCTACAAACAGTACTGACTGTTGCCATAAAGCTTACTGACTGCTAACATAAAGCTTTGGCACATCTGCTTATATGGGGTCACCCAGATCACTGGGTGGCTTGTAAGTGAAACCTGGAATTCGAGGGTGGCGAGAAATGCAGGAAGTTTGTGCTAGCCTGCAAAGCAGAAAAGCTGCAGCATTTTCTGCTGTAGGAATAAAGCGCACTCTCCTCTATTCCTGATTGCAAATCTCACCTGTAAAAGAAAGTCTATACATGGCAACGTGTTAAAAGCCACAGCTGTATATTTTTGTCTCTCTGGTTTCAGGAGATATTCTCCACTCTTGATACTCAGCCACCTCTCTCCTCTCCTTGCTGCTTCTCCTCTGGCTGCGGCTTAAAGGCATAAGGCACAGCTGGTCGAGTTCCCGTATTGCTCAGTTAGAACTTTTCAGTGGTTTCTGTAAATTAATTTGTTCAATTCTGAAGGCTGGCTATATAAAATAAATGTGTACTGTATAAAATGATTATTTCTATTAAAGCAAAATAAGCAATACTGCATATGAAAACCTTTGTTACAGTGTTCCGTTCCAACACTGCAAATTACTTGGAAGCTATTAGGGCATTTCTCTTTGAAGATTCATGTATATAAAATGCATTATTAACTTACTAAGTGTTATTAAAATGTACAGTTAAAATAATGTGACTAACAGACTACAGACAGTGACTCTAAACTCAAATTCCCCTTTCCATTATGAAGTAGGGTTTTTCCCTTTTTTTTTTTTACAGACTATATAAGGGCTTAGTTTACTAACGGAAATTTTTTAGTTTATAAAGGAAATATTTTCCTTCTCTCTCTCAGCTGAAAATATTCATTCATGGTAAAACCTTCCAAGCATTTAAGGAATAAAGAATAGATTTGGGACGAAGAGATTGAAATTTGGTTTAGCATTTTTAATCTACTGATGGTAGAAGCTAGCTTGTGGAAAATCATATGAGCATGTCACCCCAAAGTGACATCCGCAGTACGCAGGGAAAGCAACGGGCCAACAGTGATGTTGGACCTTGCAAAGTTCCAGTTGCATCCTTGCAGTAGAGGGATGCTGGCAAGCAAGAGATACGTTATTTGGTTGCCTGCTTTTGTAACAGTGCTGAGCAAGCAACTATTACTCACATTTGTGACTAAAGATATATGTAGGCTACACCTAAACAGATAGCCATGCACATGCGTCCTGGCTACGCTCCAAAACTATTGGGTGCAATATCTTTCACACACTTTTGTGTCTTGTTTTTTGAGGGAAGGGAATCTGGTTGAGTGACAAGAAAAGTGCTTTACAACTCTCTAGGCAGGTCTCTGATCAGGACTGTCAAGGTGTCAGTGCTGCAGAAAACATGTTGGCATACACTCACTTTCCACTCAGTCTAGGAGAAGATATAGAGAGTGCCCAGAAGCCACAGTTTACACAGGTTTTCAATTACTTGAAGCCAAAATTTTGAGATTCTCTTATAGTCAAAAATGGACCTGATTCCTTGCTTTAATCTAGATTAATTCTTTTTAATCAGTGAATCAGTGCAAATCTTCCCGCAGTCTTCAGTATTCCTTAAATCAAGTCCAAGAAGTATAAACAAATACAAATATAAACATATCAAATACATATAATCAAATATATACAAATGCATCGAGTTTGGACTTGATGATCCTTATGGGTCCCTTCCAATTTAAGATATTCTATGATTCTATGTACAAATATAAGCTAACTCAGATTTTGATGTTGTTACATGACTGTAGAAGTCATAGTGCTAGGTAGATATTTATCATCTTGATAAATTGACCTGAGTCCTTTCGAATCACCACTGGTATCACTCTGTGGGAACAGGACATGAGCTTTCACTGTCTCCACCACTCTCAGATTATCATGTTTGGTCACACTGACAGCTTTCAGATTTTGCACAAGTAAACTGACTTCTTTGTGAAAACTCGATATAGGTTCTTTCTATGTAACCAAATCTTCAAAATCCCCTAACTTGATTTTTCTTTGTACCCATTTCCTGCAAATCCTCTTTTGAAAAGCCTCTGCTGACTGCAGAACATCAGGTTTTGAAAGGGATGTAAATATAATGTCTATGCTGACATATGATCTGAATGTCACCTTTGTATTTATTCTGTCTTGTGTTCATATTGAGTTTACATTAGAGAAAACCAGTCACAGCCCTGTGTGCAGGAACAATAAAGAACCAGTGCCTGACTCAGTAAGCTTACAGCATAATCAGTGATATTCTTTTCTTTGCCAGTATATGTGTCGAAGAGATACATGTTAATATGTAAAGTCAAAGAGGGAAATTCTGGCATTTCTTGTATATATTTGAATAATTCAAGTAATGCAATTTCAGGGATCTATGAAGTATCAATTCACAAGATCTTTGAAACAAATCAAGCCTTTTGGGTCACTTGGGAAAATGCACTAAGTTTTACTCTGTTCCCTGCAGCGAAACATGAAATTATGGACAGAATTATTTACAACTTCAGAGGTCTGCATCTGTTCTTATTTTGTAATACTAACATTGCATGTACACCTCTTTATAACTCACCTGATCTGGTGTTTGTCTTCCATTCTTAATAATTCACTTCCAACTTCATAATCTGTTAATATTGCAGATAATTCCCAAATTCATGCCTACAAGACCTCTTCAGTGATCCTTGTATATATAAACCACTATCTAACCATACAAGTATTACAATCAGATAAGTAAAGTTGTAAATTTCTAGACAGCTTTGAAATCATTAGCCTTATTTGTGGTATATTGCAGGAGCTGTTATGCATCCAAAACTCAAGAGTTGGTGGCAATTGTATAATACACTAGCCAAGAACATATATCATTGAATCGAAACTGGATTGAAAAACAGTTCAGAATATGTACGTATTTTTCTATTGGGACTTGGAAAGAAATAAAGAAGCTCTTTTTGGTGGTTCTAGTATTAATAATAGTTCATAAGACATCTACAATCTTCAAAGGTTATCTCCTTTTATCTTTTTAGCAGCTCTAGTTTTCTCACCCTTTCCTGACTGTTAAACAGGACACATGCAACCTAAGATCAAAGAAAAAACTAATACTTCAAGAACAATATGTACTATACCTTCACAGACTTTATCTGCTTAAGGACAATGTATTCCCAAATGATGCAGAGGAAAGTAAGCAAAAAATTCTTCATCAAAATTAAGATATAAGGGATGACAAATTTCAGGTTTTATATTGAGAAACATTATGCAAGTGACTCATCGGGATATTTTTAAGATTTCAAATGTGGAAAGTCCTGTCTCCTGTTCCTTTTGCCCTGATCCTAGTCAAACGTATGCCAAAATCTTGGGTTTGGGCAAATGTTCCAGCCACTTTATTTCATCTGAACCCTTGTGCTCAAGGAACAATGAACATTTGCTGATACTGTTGTGGTGTTTTGGGTCAGCAGGCCACCCTTTGTTGCTGCTGGCTTTCACTGTCAACAAATGGAGAGCAACGCCCTCAAGAAAAAAGGAACTTACATTCTTGGTTTTATTAATGTGTCTTCTGTTCCTTGTGCTGTGTGTTGTGTTTCAGTGCAGCTGTCACAGAGACAGACAGAGGTTTCAGAAAAAGCTTGCTCTCAGAACAGATGCGGTACCGCATTGTTTGAACCGGACAGTTTTCAACTGTATGTTTATTTACTCTAGCATTGTGTTTGTGCCTTGGTATGCATTTTTAATTTAAAATTCTAGCATCTTTTTTCAGATTTTTGTTTAAGGATAACAGTTTTCACTGACTCTGAAAGATATCTTTGAGTCTTTGCAGGCTCTGGAACATATGTGGACCAAAACAGATTAGATAGATAGCCATTGCGCTCACTGACATTGAATGCTGTTTGTTGTTGGTTTTTGTTTGGTTTTGGTTTTGTTTTTGGGTTTTTTTTTTTTCATTTATATAACAAACTATTTACTTTCTGTTTATTGGTTTAGTTACCTACAATTCACAATCTTTTTCATACTGTGGTAGGAATAAGGACAGAGATAAATTACAAAGCCTTCAACCATTTAGGCCAGAGCCACAAATTCCAAAACCTGGCTGAGACTTTTCAGAGTGGGTAGGTTCAGAGTTATGACCTCTTGGACTGCAGTGAATGAATCAGCTCTTCAGATTCACATACTACAAAAGCCCTTTCATGCATTATTTCATTGCCATACTTGATTGCTGGTTTTTTATGTGTTGAAATATGCCTTTCTCAAAGGATACTTGTGAATGGAAGGCATATCTTTTCCCCATGAGCTTTCTCTCTAGCTAACTCTTGAGTCTTAGGAAGACATGTTGGGTATGTGTTCACTTTATATTATACCAAGAGATACGTTCAAATCTTTTGGCAGCATGGAAGAAGAACAAATATTAATACTTTCCTCTCCATTGTTAAACATATGTTGACACAAAATTATTCCTCGATATGCGTGAATGAAGGGATTGTTTTGCTACATGGCAGATCGTATTCTTTCACCTGTAGTGTAAATATAATTGAACTATTGTTAACACTGCAAGGCTGAATTCACCTCCATGTGGAACTCCTTCCATACCTTAAAGAGGATGCATCATAGGTCTGTTTTTTCCATCTGACAAATACTTCTTGATTTCTCTGTTGTATCAGTTACTTTCAGGAACTTTAGGTACATGGAATGACCTCTTCTAATTTTATGTAAGAGTTCAGCAAGCCAGAGAGATACAGTAGATTTGTTTATTCTGTTTTTTCTATAATTAATGGAAATTATTTTTTCTCTTGGTACTATGTAAGGACAATGCAAAGAGTGGGAGTATAGAGAGTTTATTTAAATTTCTGGCATATAATAAAGGGAAGAGTTATACCTAGTTCCTGTGCCAAGGTCAGTCTTTAGTATGGAACTGCATAGGTTGCCTCACTGAGAGGGAGACACAAACCATCTGGATGGTCATTTTGCAGTTAGCCAAGGCTAACCCACCACAAGAACTGAAAAGGATTTATGCATTTCAACATCCTTGAAAGTAGTAGTTGTCACTGTAACTACTCACTAGGAACAAATATTTGCATATGCACATAGATAGCAGATTTTTTTTTAAATTGATGCTACGTTGCTTCAAGTAGCACATCACTGTTAAAGGGAGAGAGTCAAACCATTACTTCCTCCATCATCAGTGACCTAAATTACAGTTACAGCATTTCTATATCTTTATGGACAACTGTATCTTTAAAAGGAGGGAAAAAATCTGGTGAAAAGAGTAAAAATACTCTTCATTCCATATATCTTTTTTGCTGTAGCTGAATACAATTACTCTCCCAGTGAATATCATTACATATAGAAAATATCAAACCAAGAGTTACATTTTTAAAGGAAAAAATCTTTAATAATTTCAACTTTAATTAGTTTACTTATTAAAAGCCCTCTTTATACGTGGACACCATTCATTTGAAAAGAACAAATGAGAGTAGGTTTAATAGGACAGAATTAAATGACACAGTCATAGAAATTGTAAAGTTAGCTCAAGCTGCTTTGAAAGAGACAGTCACCATCTCAGTGATTGATGAAGCAATGAGAAAAAAGATAGACAAAATTTTACTAGGAAAAAGATAAGAATATCTGCTTTTCATTTATAAACATTGCCTACCTCTTGGCTATTTTATATTAAGCAAGTAAAATTTTTGTCCACTATATATATAGGTATTTGAAATGAGTTCACAAAATATACAAAATATGAAAATAAAAAATCAAAAGATACAAAAAAAAGAAAAGTGAAGAGTGAATAAAAATTCCTACTCTGAGGAGAGGAATTTATTACTCTTTCTTTAAAAAGTAGATGCATTTTAATGTTAACTTGCTAGTTTGAATATTTATAGAATGTAACTTCTTCCTTAATTAATAGACCTAGGAAGTCTAGCAAGTGCAAAAGAATTATCCAATGATACTATCTTTTTTATTTGTGAATGATTCACATGCAGGCAGTATTTTGAACATCACAGTAATTTATTACTTAACAAAATAAACTTGCATGTTTGCAATGAGTTCACAGAGCTGTTTAAAAAACTCAGCACAAAACGTACAGGTTGGAGTGAATCTGAATGGTGGATAAATGCAGAAAAATTATGATCCTGCTTACATACACCCAGTCAACAGAAGAAGCTAATTTAATTGAGTAAATTATTTGCTCATCTTCAGTCTTAAATGGCCTTGCTAAAATGACATTACTTCCAACTCTACAAATTTTTAAATGATTAGGTTGTTGAAATGATGTTTCCATTCCCATTATACCTGTAATAAACTTCTCTTACACTCAGCAGTTTTATCTGGCCAAATTATTACTACAGTCTGTAAATACAGCCCTTCTTACATTTTGACGTCAAGAACTACACTGAAAAATGCATGGCTAAAAAATTTATGTACTGTAGCTTTACTGAAACAAAATTATAATGTTACTGTCAATCTTCAATATTTAGTATGAAAATGTACTACCATCTTATTTACTGATGGTTTTTATACACTTTTGTCTGAAATGTAATAGGAACAGAAATCTATGAGGTGATCATTTTACATCTGAGTTTTTTGTGAAGAGCGAAATGTGCAAAATATATGATCTGTAAAACCTCTTTGCTGTAAGCATAATTGTTACCTAATAAGTGTGTTCAACTACTAATTAATGGCACTCAAACTTCAGGAACGTAAAAGATTAGGAATTGTGTGAAAACTACTGTTCCTATTAGAAATAGTCTTTTAAATCGAGGAATAGGAAGACTAGAGTGTGCACAGTGAATTACTTTTATGACTTCAAACTTGGTGGGAGGATATGCACATTCAAAATTAGGAAAAATAAAAAAAATGTAAGAAAATTAAAAAAAAAAAACCCCTGAAAATACAGTACATAGTGAGATCTATGCCTAAAGTGTCTAAAATGCCTAGGTGTGTCCACATAACTAAAACATAAAAATTTGATTACTTTTTTTACTTGAGTGGGACTCCAAAATATGTCATCTTCTAGGATGTCCCAGTGTCCTTGGAGACAGTAGTATAGGCAGTGCATTTCTCTGATGTAATATATTAGTTTACAAAAAGTGCTTTGGTTTTCACATCAGTTTTTCAGCATGGAGCCACACAAGATTGTTGATTTGTCTCTGATATGTTTGATAAAACTAAATATTCACAAAAATGTGCATCCTTTTCCCTGTATCAATTTATTATTTAGGCAATGTAATGCAAAAATATAGTTTAAAAATTTGTGATATATGAGGAACCATATGGTAACATTTTATTTTACCTTCATTGATTTGAAATAATTTCACTTTGAATAAGCAAATCTATTTCAATTCTTCCTTTCAGAAAAAATATGGGGTTTTTTAAATAAATCTAGTGAGAAAAATAGTTCATTCCTAGTGGGAAAAAAGAACTATTTTTCTCATATAGATGCATAGATAGAAATAATTCATATGCATCAAGACACAGATAAATTCAGTGTGTCTTTTGCCATGACACAGGAGAAAGAACAGTGATGTATCTGTGCCATTTCTTTGATTTTCAAGTAACCAGACACCTCCATGGGACGTTGAAGAAATGTATTTGTGAGACAGGTAAAAGATAAATTTTCCCAGATTCTACCTTTGACGGAAGTCCTATTCTCATGCATAGAAGAAACATCTATGTGAAGGAAGACTGGTATTTTCCTACTTTTAAATGCAGAGCTGACTCATATTATCACATAGACATATTATTTAAGGAAAATAAAGAATGTAAAATATGCATACACAAAAAGAAACACACTGACAGTATGTAAGGAGTTCATACAGCAGGTTAGAACTAGAACCAACAGCTGAATCTGGTTTCTGAACTGCAAAGCTAGTACACAACCTATGGGCAACCCTTCCATGCCAGTAGAACAGATGGAAAAAGGATGGGTGGCACTATCATGTCATTAGTATTTTTATCTCACGTCACTGGCATCCGGCAATAAAGAAAGGTATTTTAAAACAAAGTTAAGTCTTAGATTCCTCTCAGAAAGCTGTGAACCAGCAGGGAACAATTCTGTATGCATTATGTTCAATTGCTTTTCCCTGTTTAGCAGTTAGCAAGCCTGCCATTTCAAGTAGAAACAGAATGGCAGTTTCACAAAACTGAAAGTTCTCTATCATCAATTCTCTATTTTACTTCAGTGGACTATAGAAAGTATTCATAAGTCAAGACGTACAAACCTATGTGACCAAAGTCTGGGGCTCACAAAAACGTCTGTCTCCCGTGCTTGTTGACTGTTGGTCAACAGCTGTTCCAGACAATGAATGACTGTGATGCATTTGTCCTCTTCAGAAGGAAACAAAGCAAACCATACCATCCTTTAATATGAAGTCAGGATTCTTACCTTAGTGGCCTAAATTTGAAAATAATTCACTTTTATGCCAGTCAGAATCTTCAGAAGACAAATATGGATTAATTTATTCTGTTGATAGTCTAACATCATCAGATAAGGAGCCTAAGCTCCTCTTGTGCTTCTAGACTGTCTTTGTGTTCCTGAATAACCTATGCAGATATAATTTTGAACTATCTTTTGCTACCTGTAGATTATGTTTAAATTACTTTATTTCACTCTTGCTTTTCATGTTCAGAAGTAATCTCATTTTTCATTAAAAATAGATTGAACATACTTGGATATAAAAGCAACAAAAGAGGAAACTGTCACACATAAGAAACATACATAATTAGAAGGATAAGAATTTTGAATTAAGAGCTTGATAAATTGTTGCACATACTATGCATTGTGTGCCTGTTATTTACTAAAGTAGATTGAATCATCCTCAGAGGCTATTTGCATTTAAATTCAGCTTAATGTTTCAGTTTACCACAGGGATGAGTAAAGAGGCTTGTCTAAACCAAGAAATGACCCAAGACAAGAGTGCTTCTTAAAGTTTTAAAAGATTTGATTAGTCTTCTCTTATCTTCATTGGATTTGTGCATTTATCATAATCTTTAAAGTGTTGCAAATGGATAATTATTAAAAACAATGAAAAATAGGGAAAATGTCAGAGAATCTCAAACAATGCAAATGAGTGTATCTTACTGAAATCAAAGGGAAATACAAATGTTTACCTGTGAACCTGGGCTATGGCTTTTAAAATGGAGCCTAAACAAGCAGTATCTATAGTTTATCAAGACAATTTCATCCTTACTTGCTCCCTAGTGAAAAAAAAAACAAAACCAACAACAAACCAAAACCAAAACCAAACCAAACCAAACCAAACAACAGCATACATATAATCTTTCTGTTATTACTTACCACGTTATCCAGTACCTTAAGACAACCTTAGGAAAAAAGAGAGGAAACAAAGAAGATGAGCACCAGTTTGTTGACCCAAACCAGAGGCACAGAATGTCAACTTCACTGGCACCTGGATGGTGTTGTTCATCCAGTTTGCTAGCAGTCTTTTCAAATCAGAGGAAAAAAAATCCAAGGCTTGTAATGATTGTAAGTTGCACAGATTTCCCAATCTCAGGAGTGAGCTCTGGTTTGGATATTAAATCCACAGCCCATACAAAGGTTTCTTTCTATAAATACCAACCTCTCTACTGGTGCTGCATGGAACATACCTGGCAACACAAGATATTAAGACCATCCATCAGTAGCCTGATAGTAATTGAAAATGTTTCTTCACTTACTTTCTGTTGGTTTGTTTTCCTAAAGGCCAAATAGAACTTAGCTGGATATTCATATCTCAGAGGAACTGTGGGTCATTAAACACATCTCTGTACATAACGATTCATGTGAGAAAATGTTGACATTTGCACTGGCAGGAACACCACTGGTTAAAGTGTTTTACTTTCATTCTTAATATTTCTTTGACTAAGAAAGGCGAGATTTTAGAAACAGAGAATTTCCTCTCAAACTCCCTCTGCTATTGAAGTTCTTTGTTTCTCCAGGCAAATAGGCAGATCTATCGTCTTTTAGCTGTGTAACAGGGAAGAGAAATATTATCCTTGTTAGCATGCCTCTCTGATAAACTAATATATTTTGATGTGTGCTAAAAGAAATGTGAGGGAGAAGGTGTATGTAGGTGTATAGTCATGTACTCTTAAAATGAATGCTTTCCCATGAAATAAAATGGAGAAAATGCAGAAGTTAAATGCAAACTGCAAAGTTTTAAATTTAATCTTAATAATAAAAAGATTTATTCATTCTCTCCTAGTATTTCACTCTTCTTTTTCTATGGTTCAGAATTAAAAGGTCAACACATTTTTCAATATGTCACAGTCTTTTCTACATAATAATTTATCACACCAGTAACTAAAAATGTACTAGATCAAAGTATTTGAAGATAATCACAATTATCTTGTTCCTATGGTTGCTCATGTTTGACCAAGCTAATTATGCCTTGCTTCTTTCCAGATTTGTACAGTAATTGCCAAAGAGTGCTTTTAGAAGGATGGCTGCTAGAAGGGCAGAATAAACAGCTTAGAAAATGCTAACAGGACTTACAAACAGCAGCTTTTAAAGGGCTGTGACCTATCTTACGAGAATATCTTACTGTTGCATCTTAAATAAGGGCAGGGGGATGGAGACGGTAGTTCAGTTTTGTGACTTGACTTGAAACTGATGACACTGCTTCAATTCACAGAATAACAAAATTTAAATGGCAGAGCTCATCTTATGTATGATTCACAGCAAGGAGTAGGTGTTCCCCTAAAGCTCTTTCTAATACTTCACTGGCAGTGAATATCTTTATGCATAGCCAAATCAATAAGGTAAAAAAAAAAAAAAAAAAAAGACTCCTTTTCAGTTGAATGTCTGTTTATACCCAGTGAGCATTTGATTTTTAAAAAAACCAAACAACTGATACAGTTTTGTATACACGATGCAAAAATTTGAGGCTTGCATAACTGAATCATGCAGAAAATGACATAGAATTGCAATTGTCAGAAGTTTTGGTTGGGAGACTAATTAATAGCTTACTTCTTCCCAGTTGTGGAATAAATAAAATTCCAAATTTGTTATTAGATCAGCTACAGCACATTGCAGTGACTTGATTTTTTAATATCGAGTTATCAACATTCATGTAAAAAAGCATTTTCAGTCAGACCTTTAATCCAGGAATACTGTTAAAAAGTAAGAGTATAAATTTAAACTTCTAACTAACTTCAAATATGTTACCCGGGGTGGGGGGGGGAAAGGAAGTTCCATTTGAGAAGTGCATTATTTATAATATGTTATTTGCTTTTTCCTTTAAACACAGAGAGATGCAGCTAGAAGCTACAACAACGTAACTCTGCTAACCTACATTTTCTGTTTCCCAGCAGTGCTGCGTAAATGACTGGTGTGACATGGTGGAAAAGGTCATTTTTAGAACTGAATATTTTAATATTGTCATTAGTACATGTATGAGACATTAGTCTCATAGCGATTAAGCTGCTGCTATTTCTTAAGCAAAGCAGGCTCTTGGAAACAGATCCAGAAGATAAGCCAAAACAAAATATGGGCTCAGTCATGACTGAGATTTAAAGTTGTGAAGATGATCCATCTTAATGCACTGCTTCGCACTAGGAAAATCCTGACCAATCCAAGGTTATGGGAGACTGAGATCCAGCTCCACCGGCAACTTGATACTGTTTCAATTCACTCTTTGAATATCCTGGAAAGTGCTAGGCTGTTGGCTGTTCTGGGTGAAAGCACTGAAATTGATGATTTTTTCTAAATATTCAAAAGGCAGTAGACCAGAGAAAGGAATTGAGAGCAGCAGTATGCATGACTTCACAGACTAATGTTTAAAAAGGTAGGATCAAGGGAATCATTACTGTCAAACCCTATTCAAAGAACTGGTAAGTGACTTGGTGTGAGAACGATGCTCAGATTTCCCATAGAGGACATAATTTTTATCATGCTTGGACCTCCCTGTTTCAGACAGCATTGAGCCAAAGACAAAAGGAGATGAAGGATGTGCTCTGAAGACCCGGCAGCTGACTAGCAAAAGTCCAGTGGAAGTACAGCTCTTGTGTACACTATACAGTGATATTCTTGTGATTAGCTGGTTGCTTATACAGCCATTTTTATTCTTAAAATTCCAGTATTTTGTCCATCAGCATATCACATGCGATCTTTTGCTTCACTTCTCTCTTTATGTGATAATTTTTGCAGTACTTCTGATTCTTCAGGATACACCTAAGATTAGAATCTACTGTTATAAACATCTAGGCTGTATTGACTGCACTTTGTGGAAAGGTTATGAAATTTTATGGTACTAAAACATTTAGTGAAGTATCCCAGAACTGTCTTACAAGTAACATGAATGACTTTCCTCTGACACATCACCAATTTTATTCCATTTTCTTGGATATCATTAGTACATCCAAGTATTAAAGCTAATAATGAGATCCTAAGATTGTGGATTTCGCTAAGCCACTGGAAATACTGATCAATCAGTAGCTAGGCAGAGATGAAGCCAATTTACTTTAATATCATTGAAAAAGGTCTGCCTATACAAGATGTATGAGCTATAATTGAACAGCTTAAATATTCCCTCTGTTGAATTACTGTATTTTATCTGTTTTGTACAGAAGATGGAGTGTAGTAGTGTCTGAAAAACCATGTATGGTATTTTGTGATTTTTTAATACCTTCAGGGTGCTCATCTACCAGAAATTCCAATTCTGATCTAATTAGTTATGGGAATAAGCTAAATTGAGGAAAACGATTTTCCATTCTCAACACACTGAGCTCAGTGAAACAGCCACAGTAAGAGTAATGGGGTGAGACTGCCCACGTTGCTCTTTTCAGAGAGTTCTTTCAATATGACCCTTTTTAGCGAAACCATGCAAGTCTTGTTGATAGCCTTATATTAGCGTGATTTTATTTATTGCAGAATCAAACAACAAAAAATGCTTAGATTTTAAAAATTTTCTTCCTTATCAAGAAAAAAATGCTTGCTATGAATGAAAACAACACTGGGGCTATTCATTATCTAAGAGCTACAAAATGTGTGACTTGTTCCAGGGAGGGTTGATCTTGTTCTGAGATTGATGCCATTAGTTGTCAGAAAAAACCCTTCAGGAGTCTTGCACTTGTGCACAGTGCTGGAAATTCTCTCTCCTACTAACTCACCATTGTGAGCAGGTCCTTCCAGAGTTGCCCGGACTACTTATTGTCTCTCGGATTTGAAAAAAAATGGCAACAGGCTAGTCTTTTTAACATAGAGGTCAAGTAAATCAGTCGTCAAATGAGGATAGTTTCAGTTAATGTCCTAATTCTTGGAGTGAAAGTTGCACGAGAGAATTTTTTCAGCCATATGCACTTGGTGATTTAATGCAAGTTTGAAAATGCTTGATGAGCATCTTTACAGTATTGATGTTGATTTTCAATAGCACCTGGAACACTGGTAAAGATCAAAAAGACTGAAATAAAACAAACACTGTACCCATATTTTGAAAAAGAAAGAGACTAGAGAAATGATCTGACAGGAATATAATGCAGTTCAAGAATGGAAAGTGCAAAGTCCTGCACCTGGGGGGGGAACAACCCCAGGCACCAATAGATGTTGGGGAAAACCCAGCTTGAAAGCAGCTTGGCAGAAAAGGACCTGGGGGTCCTGGTGGTCACCAAGTTGAACATGAGTCAGCAATGTGTCCATGCTGCAAAGAAGGCAATTGATATCTGGGCCTGCATTAGATAAAGCATTGCCAGCAGGTGGAAGGAGGTGACCCTTCCCCTTTATTCAGCACTGATGAAGCCATGCCTGGAGTACTGGGCCCAGTTCTGAGCTCCCCAGTACAAAAGTGGCATGGAGCTACTGCAGAGAGTCCAGCAAAAGATCAGAGAGATGATTAAGGAAATGGAGTATTTCTCATATGAGGAGAGGGTGACAGACCTGGGATTGCTCAGCCTGGAGAAGAGAAGGCTAACAAATACCTGATGGGAGGAAATGAAGAAGAGGGAGCCAGGCTCTTTTCAGCGGTGCCCTGTGGCAGGACAAGAGGCAACAGATGCAAACTGAAACGCAGGAGGTGCCATCTGAACATCAGGAAACACTTTTTGGCTGTGAGGGTGACCAAGCACTGGCACAGGTTGCCCAGAGAGGTTCTGGAGTCTCCATCCTTGGAAATATTCAAAAGCTGTCTGGACATGGTCCTGGACAAGCAGCTCTGGGTGGCCCTGCTTGAGCAGGGGGGGTGGACCAGATGACCTTCAGAGGCCCCTGCCAACATCAATGATTCTGTCAGCTCAAGATTCATCTGAGCAAAAGAAAATGGAATAACTGGTACAAGTTTCACTAAAGAACTGAAGGAGTGAAATATAAGTGAAGCACACTGTGATGGTTCCTGTGTGGTTTAGTTGTTCATTTCATATTACAATGTCCAGTCATTGAAGATGAGTGACAAGATCATGTGGATTTTTATGGAGGGAGGCAGAGATGTCTTTTTCTCCTCAAATCATCTGACCATTCTAACAGGAAGAGGATTTAGGTGTGGGATGGAGAAAATAGAAGAACCATTGAAGCTGATTTTTAACACAACATTTTTTACCCCTTTTAGCAGTGATCAGAAAATAAATTACTGATAGAGTTTGCAGATGACACAAAACCTGGAGGAACAGTAAATAAGAAAATAAATCAGCAAGGCAAAACATTCTGAATTTTAATATGGCCAAATATAAAGTTACACCTATTTAAAAGAAAAGGGTTGGCCATGCACAGCTGGCAGAAAACATTGGCTCTGAGAAAGCCTTGTGAGTAGTGGTAAACTGTCATAAACTTCATTGTGGCCTAGACATATTATATAAAGCTGTTCATTGAGATTAAAAAAATGAAGGCAGACTAACTGAATTAGGCTAAACAAAAAAATCCTACTGATGATGTAGGAAAAAACCTAGAGTCAAATAGAAACAGACTAAAAATAGTCAAATGAGCAAAATACTTAGTGACAGAATTTCTCACATTACACTGTTTGGGCTGTTAAAAAAGGAGACTTCACAGTGGGTTTGTGGTGCCTGGAAAAAGCACAGATTGACATCAGTTCCAGCCAATGTTGACAAGTCTTGTTTCACAGTTGCCAGACCAACTACCTGAACCCCAGGCTACCCCAGTCAGAGTGATGAAAAAGACAAGGACCGAAAACCCAGTACGTACTGTGTCGCCTTTGCCCAAGTCCACAGACGAAGGGAGCCTTGGCTCCTGCGGTCACTCCATTCTTTGCAAGTTCTTCTACTTCCCCTCCTTATTTCTCTCAGTTTTCTTAGTCTCACACAGAGTAATACTCTGATCTATAAACATGGAAATCTCAAATGGCAGCAGATTGAGTCCCTTACCTCTGAAATTGGCACTACAGCAAATGCTGAGCACAGTCATGGCATCACAGCAAAAGAATGTTAATACACGGCAGCTGGATAAGAAAAGAAGAAATGAGAATGATCAAAGATCTGTGAAATATTTATAGAAAGATATCTTCCAATTCTATATAATTAAAAGAAAAGGTAATAGTTTCCTTGATCATAGTCCTTACATACAAACAAAGATAAAGAATATTTTAATTAGTAAAATAATTACAGGAGCCCATGGCTGAAAACTGACAGTGGGAAAGTATAAACAAGAAAAAAGTTGCACTATTGTAGAAGTTATGATATTTAACTATTAAAACATTTTTTTTTCAAAAGTGATATTAGATTCCTTTTTCTTTAGTAGTGTTTAAATTGGGATAGAAATACAAGTATGCCTCTGTCTTAGACGTGAAATCAGACTACATTATCACAGCAGTCCACACCAGTTTTCCAACCTGTGACCTGAGCAGTGCCCACTGTGGTATGCAGATGAGACAAGATTCAGAATCCAAAGTAGTTACAATCCTTTTGTTTAATCTCCTCTCCCAGCCCTTTGATGGAAATAAGCAAATTACTCCAGAGCTTCAGCTTTGTAACATAACGCTCCCTTTAGGTTGCTGGATGCAACTGGACTAGCATATGTACTCCACAGAAGACTTTGTAATGTTCCCAGAAAAATTGAGACAATTTTCCCCAAAATATCACCTGAGTTATTTATGCTCCAATATAGGTATCTTCCCCCCCCCCCCCCCCACTACATAGTCTTCAGGATTATACTTTCTAGACTATAACTTGATGAAGAACTGATGAAGATCAGTGCCTTTAGTTAAATAATAAAGCCGATCTTTTACAGATAACTTCACACCATTTCCTTTGGTGTGGAACAGCTATAATTCACATCAAACTAACGGACGACAAAATCAAAAGATTACAAATAATTTTCAGACCTGCATGTAACAGCATAAACATATCTGTATTATATTCACTGTGATCATCTAGATGATGCTACTTGAACAGCACATAGCGAGTTGTCATACTTCAAACTCAAAAGGACTTGTACACAATAGTGGACAGCGTGTATTTCTGTTTAAGAGGTGGTAGTCTCACTTGTATAATTTGAACACATGTATACACCACTAATGCAACTAATGTAATATTTGTGATGTGTACACATTTCCGCATAGAAAGATACATTTTCCAAAATCTTCATGCATACGAACACTTATTTCAGGTCATGTTTGGGATATGCACAGCACTGTATGCATGACCTGAAGATTAAGGCAAAGTGAGGCTAGAGGGGCTTATCCACCACAGAAAAGATATACAGGGATAACTCAAACAACTAACTATAAAATATTTTTCTCTTATCTGCTGTTTCTATATAATCTTTACTATAGCTTCTAGACCTCTGATCCCATAGAACTTAGTTAGGCCTGATGTATGAGCTACCTGGGGCTGCTGACTCAGCAGCTGCCAATTTACTCTAGCCAGATGATTATTCTCTAGAGAAAAGTTAATTTGCCTTCCTGTCAAGGTCCTGCATCCTCTACAGGACTACAGAGTGTTGATCTTCACAGGTATTTCTCTCCAACTTCTTGTCTTTCTGAACAAAATGCCTCATCCACATGCATCGGCAGTTTTCAGCTTGCATGTGTGGGCTGAATATGTGATAGGTACTCATAAAATGTCTGTGAATAGAGCTGGCACGTCAATGGGAATCTCCTTCCCTAGCACCCATGTATCAAAAGCAACTGTTCTTTCTCCATAAGCATCTACTGAAAATGTTTAATTCAGGTATGTTTAAGGCACATCCCTACTTTTAGCCACTCAGTCATCCTATGCAGCTGTTTACTGATGGGGTTCAACTAGTTGGTGTACTGAAGAATAAACCTAGTAGAAAGAAAAGTTCTCTGCCAAATCTAGATCTGAGGCAGCAAGAGTCCAGGAACTAATAGCTAGTATAGGAGACTATTTTCTTAGTCTTTACATCAAGATACATCAGTATCCAGAGGTATGATATTACTCAAGGCTATGAGAAATTTTGAGTTATATTCCCAAGTTTGATTTAGCACAACAAGCTAAATAGATTTGTGTAGGAGGTTTATGATGCTGCTGTTAATCATCACATTATTCAAGTTCTGCCTGCTGAAAGTCAATAGTGTTGACAGATGTTCCTGTGCCTTATTTAAGGCCGGGGAGGTGCTAAAACTGGCACAGGATTAAATTTCTGATTTTGTTAAATTTTGTTACACTTTGTGAGGTCAGTTTGGGTAACTGAGGGGAAGCTTGAATATCAGACTCCAACTTTGTAGAAAATACGCAAATATTTAAACTAGCTATGAGTGTCACAGTTGGATAATATGTTTAACATTGAGCTTGCTGTTAGCACTTCATGAACAACAGTGAATTTGCCTGAAAGTTTATTTTATATTATTATTATTATTACAGTTTGCTTCCTGTGGAGTGTTAGCATATGCAATGTAGGTAAACATGGGCTATTTTCATAGTTATTAAATAAAACATTTTAAAGAATTAAAAGAATAGATAACATTCTATTTTACTAATAAATATTAGACAAACATTTCAGGTTTTAATAGGAGATGCCCTTCCCTTTATCCTATCCACATAGATAAATTCCTTATTACATATTTTTTTCCTCTCAGAATTTATAGTGCATTGCACAGAATGTGTATATTCAGCTGGTTAGGCACAGCTATTAGTAACTTAACAATTAGTAATACCTGAAAGAAAATTTTTAAAAATCCACTGAATTTTTAATCCTACAGTTGAATCCAAATTAAACAGAACTACAGGGGATATTATGGTCTGGCACAGGCTGCACAGGGAAATAAACAATGCAAGAACTCTTCAGCTTTTTGGTAGTAGGTAATACAGTTCAATATTTATCTTTTGCTATCTGTGCAACCTTGCTGATTTCCATACAGAAAAATCAGATGCAAATAATGATATTTACGTAAGGAAATTTTTTAGCACACAGTTGACAATTCCATTTACTGATGCTCCTTTTTGGCTTTTATTTCAAGCACAAATAGAAGATGTATTCTCCACTGATCCTTGTCCAGTCTCCAGTGAATATTTACTGAACATCAAAGGAAGAGAGAAATGTTCCCCGAAGCTATGGTCTCAAAGGACATGAACTCTCTAAACTGTCATGATTAGGATGCCATCACAGCTTCTGCAAACACTGCGATGAATCCTTCTCCTGCATCTGCAGACTTATACCTTAATCCATTGCTGACTTAGTAATAATAATGAGACACAGTGATATGCCTGTAAATATAAAGCTAGCACAACTTCTACCTTTTTTATTCAGCTGGCTTCGAGCGTTTTTTTCAGCAGTGAATTCTCAGAGTGAAAATGGAGTTCAACAGTGACCTGGACACTGGAGTTGAGTGCACACTAAAAACATTTGCCAGTGATATTAAATTAGGAGGAGACGTTGATTCCCTCAAGGGTAGAGAGGTCTTACAGAGAGATCTTGATAGATTAGAGTACTGTGCAATGGCCAACTATATGAAATGTAACAAGGACAAATGCTGGATTCTGCACCTGCAATGGTGTAATCCTGGATGTACATATAGACTGGGGGAAAAGAGGCTGGAGTGCAGCCCTGCAGAGAGGGGATTTTCATTGATGGTAAGCTCAATATGTGTCAACAATTTGGGCTTGTATCCTGGGGTGCATTAAGGACATTATAGCTAACTGGTTGAAAGACGTGAGTGTGCCACTATTCTCAGCATTGCTGTAGCCTCACCTAGAGTACTGTGTGCAGTTTTGGGCCCCTCAGTATAAGAAGGACATAAAAATATTAGAATGTGTCCAAAGTAGGGCAATAAAGACGGTGAAAGGACTAGAGGGCATGACTTGTGAGGATTGGCTAAGGATACTAAGTTTGTTCAGCTTGGAGAAGAGGAAACTGAGGGGTGCCCTCACTGCTGTCTGAGATATTGTACAAATGCTTCACCTCTTCTCAAGACAGTTCTCATAATGACTGCTGCTCTCACTTTCCTTTCAATTAGAGTTCCGGGTCCAGCGGTGTGTCCTACATCCCTGTTATGCAAACTGAGTCCAGCTTACCTGTGTTCCAGAGCCCTCCTGCATTTCCAAAGCATCTAAAATTAACCAGCCTGGTCAAAGAGTTGATAATAATGAAAGGAGAATGCAAGAAAGTGATGTGGAGTGAGAAGCTTCTGCTATCATAATAGCGTATGTGTTATATGTTGTACAAAATGCCTATTGTACAAAATTGCCTACCTAAAAAATAAACAAATAAACAAATAATAAAAAAATTTTGCCAGTCAGTGAGGTGTCACTTCTTGTGAAAACAAGATAACAACAGCACAGATAATGTGCAGAAAATAGTCCCCATTTCCCCTTAGAAGCGTGCTGACTAATTGCTGTACATAGCTGGAACCTTCAGTGTTTTCACTTTGAGGACAGAGAATTGACACAGCTTCCCCACATATCTGTAAGGAAGAAACTTTCCAATGAAAGTTTCAAACTTTGGGGTTTTTTGGGTTATTTAGAAGTTTGGTTGAGAAATTTAGCCCTCTCTGTCTCCTCAACTAACAAACTATATGGCATATTGAATAAGCTCTTACTGCACTACATTTTCTGCACTGAACCCTGTGCAGAAGGCTGGGACAGTGCCTCCACTCTCACAGTGATCCTTGGTTGCTCCACTATTAACCTGTGTTGGCAGTGCACTGAGGTAAAAGTTTTCCCAGACTCCCTGTAAGTAAGGGGAAAGAATTTCTTATTACTTTCCACGTTTTCCTACTTCTTGATAGGTCTAATTACTTTGTTAATAGTTCAGCCTTAATACATTTAGCCATATAAGCATAGTCAGTGTCTTTCAGCTGTACCTAAAGCAACACCAGTCATCTATTATGTAAAGTCCAGGCTTTGCCTATACGACAGTCCAGATCTAAATAATCTGCTCATAGCCACATCATTAAAAATTTATAGAAGTGTGCAGAACAGAACAAAGCAAGACTGCCAGGGGTGCTACCATGGCACATTTCCTATGCCTCAGTTCAGTACCTTTTAAAAGACTGACATCTTAAGTACAATTTTTACAGATTTTTGTGATTCTTAATATCCAGAAATCATTTTACTACTTTGATCTAGTGTCTATTGATAAATCATCGTGCTTCAGAAAATCTGCTCTATCCCCTAAAAAAAAAAAAAAAAAAAAAAAAGTATTTTTTGCTGAAAGCAACCTTAGTAACCCTGTTGCTGTCTCAGGGGTGAGAATATGGAAGGACTTTTCTTACCTTTAATGGACTGGGAATATTCAATGAGGCAACTGGTCATTTAAAAAATGAGGATTATATGAAAGGTTTCAGATAAAAATATTTACAAAAGAAAAGCATAGAACTATTAGAGAGATAAGTTAAGCATTCAACTACTTTCATTTCTAGTGTCTTCATTTAATAATAATGGAAAACCTGACTGGTATGACTTTCAAATAACATTCACTATGTTTCACATTAGTCTCACTCTGAGTGAGAGACAGCATAGTGGTGCCCTGATTTGAGATAATAACTGACCGTATGTTGTAACTGAGACATTTTATCTGTAGAAGTCCACTGTAATCAAAATGCCAATGAGAACTTCAGCATTTACCTTGCAGGGAACAAGGCTATACTTACATTTCCAGTTTTATACCTTTGGTACATCACTGACTTCATCTCTGTTTGTTTGCATTGCCTTTTATAGTTGTTTTTAAATTCTTTCAAGAGCATATTCAACACTTCAGCATTACAAGGAACATTTCCCAGAGTATTTACTGATCATTGAACTATAATACTATGATTAGAAACCTGTTTTTATACAATTTCATGTCACTTGAAAAGATTAATGTGAGTGCGTAATATGTCTCTGCTGCCTACAGTCATACAGATCTGCAAGTTCTCCTTCACTTGTGACCTCTTCCTTCAAATACATCAATTTCCTAGACTTAATACTAAAAGTGTAGTCATAAAATGCTCTGAAAGAATTTTCCTCTGGAGCTATTCTGAGATTTTTCCAATTAAGTTAAAAAATGACTGACACTATAAAGGTCACATATTCCATCTCCTCTTTTGTAACACTACAATGTCAGAGAAGTGTTTGTGATGATAGTCACATACCATAGGATCTTTTTTGTTCCAGGATTTTTTTAAAGTTTGTTTTAATTATGATGCAACAAGGTTCTAGTGCATGAAAGGAGCAAGAATAAAAAATTAAAAACAAAAACAAAAACAAAGGCAAAAAAAAAAGCTTTATGAATAATATTTTCTCTTGGAAGCACCTAAATTACTGATATCAGCCTAACTTCCTAAACAATTACAGTCTATAACTGCAGGTGCATGTATGTCCCTAGTACTTTTTGAAGTAGTTGGAGCAGTTCGTGAAGGACTGTCTCCCGTGAGAGGGACTCCATGCTGGAGCAGGGGAACGATGAGAGGAGTCCTCCCCCTGAGGATGAAGAAGCGGCAGAAACACCGTGTGATGAACTGACCTTAACCCCCATTCCCGGTCCCCCTGTGCCGCTGAGGGGGGGGGAGGTTGAAGCGGGGAGTGAAGTTGAGCCCGGGAAGATGGGAGGGGTGGGGGGAGGTGTTTTAAGAGTTGATTTTATTTCTCATTACTCTGTTTTGCTTGGTAATGTAATAAATTAAATGAATTCCCTCTCTAAATTCAGTCTATTTTGCTCATGACGATAATTAGTGAGTGATCTCTCCCTGTCCTTATCTCGACCCACAAGCTTTTCATTATACTTTTTCTCCCCTGTCTAGTGAATGAGGGGAGTGATAGAGTGGCTCTGGTGGGCACCTGGCCCCTAGCCAGGGTCAACCCACCACAAATGGTCAAAATATTTAATAACAAAGAAAGCACTTCTTGGATTTATTTTTAGCTTAAAGAAGGTCTTTCAAAAACTATTTCTATAGTTCTTGCTTAAGTATTAATTTTAGGTAAGCATGCCATGCTTCACCTCTGCTTTGCTTTTCTTTACAATAAGATACTTTTATCATAGCCACATTTTATCTCCATATCCAGTCATTCTCACCTAGCCTGGCTATACTTCTTCAGTAGGAAGCAACACAAAATGTCATTGGATAATAACTCTATCGCTAATGACCTCCATTAGTTTCTTCTTAAAGATGAAAAAGTTGAACTCTCATTTTTTTGGTTGCTGGTGGCCCCAAATAGTATTTTTTTGAACAAAGTTTTAGATCTGCTTCAGAGCAGCGATAAGAAGAAAGCGTGGTGGAAGTATTTCTGGAGGAAACCTACCAGTTCCCATCATGTCTCCTCAGCACGTTTACTGAGACCTAGTCACCAGATCAAGCTCTCTCAGTAACGAAAGCAAAATGTGGCCTTTCTGACACACATCATTGGTCTTCTAGCAAAGCAATCTCACTGGGAACACAGGATAAATTTTATAAGGCTGGTATAAGATTCTTTCAAAGTCTGGCTGTTGGAAAAGTAAGTAAACATGGAATGGTGTCCATGCATAACACTGTCTTACAACATCAGTGTGACCCTGGGAGTAGTTAAGGATTCAGTGAGCTTTATAGAAATTATAGTTAATATTTTACAGGTTGACATAACATTCTGAATGATAATAAAACACATAGAAACAGCATTCTTTTTTCCCTCATTTTTTAAATAAAGATTGTCAAGATGAAGTGTTAATGTATTTATTTGAAGGCATTCTATCAAAACCAGCAGGAGAAAGGATTCTGTCATCCACTGGAAAGGTTCATGTTGTTACTGCACTCTCGCTAAATGCAAGGTGCCACACATTGTGTTAAAAAACCCAGCCAAATAAACTTGTAAAAATGGAAAAGAAAATTCGGAAAAGCTTTTATTGAAAGAAAAAACAAAGTACAGTAAATACTCGAGGGATCAGTAAAGTGTATTGCTTCACTGATGGCTCAAATTCACCTCTGGATGCTACATGGTTATAAGAATTCCAAGTATCAGATAAACACAAGAGACCCGTGCAAGGCTGTGGAAGAACAGAGAAATAGTGGGAGCCGAATATTAATCAGTCCAGGTTGCCTGTATCTTGCCCTGAGTAGACAAAAAATTGCAGGCAGTATCAGAAAACCTATTTCAAGCTGGAAAAAATGACTGCCTGTTTTCAGATTTGACTATCAAAATGCTCTGGTCACTACATCATATGTCCAACAAAGCATCTGTCACTGTATTAAAGCACACCCAGAACAATTCTGTTATTTTTAAGAGCAAGAACACATTCTGCAGTTGGTGAGAGGAAGGCTGGGACTAAGAATTACACTGAATTGCCACTTCCTAAGAAAATGCACCATGAAAGAAATGGATTTTTTTCCTTAGACTTTTATTTACTTTAGTGAGAACTTTTCTGAAATCTCCACATTCTTCTCAGCAGTTTTACAGGTAACTATTCCTCTGATTAAACACTAGTTTCACCTTATCTTCCTTTTAATCAATGTACATCGTTCAATTTCTTGTGAAATTATTTTGATGTATTTTGCTCAAATGTGTTGACAGAAGGTGTTATCCATTAGCTCATCAATAGGATACAACAAAGTAATGTCTTTAACTGAACACATCATGATGTGATGGAAGCAGTTTTTCAGCTTAACACTCTGAATTTAATATTAAAAACATTAGCATTCTAGCTATGCAAGGAAGTAGAATGACACAGGTTATTAAACTTCATACTGGAGGGAGGAAGCTAATTTCTGTAGAGGTCAGGAACGAAGTTCCCTTTACTACAGTCTATCATCTCACAATAGGTTGTTGTATTACCCAAGAGTTCACTTTCATCTAGAGCATCAGCTTCAACCTAGCTCTCAAGGGAGAGTACCAGCTAAAATGATCCTATGTTCTGCTCTTTTATAGGCAATCTTATATTTTTCTCATGACAATTTATTTCTTATCAGATACTTTTAATATTAGACAAACTCATATTCAATACCCTACATGTTATGACCCTTTGCCCTACTGAATTACACAGGAAACATATATGTCTCCTATGATCTCCTCATTTTGGTTGAGAATGCTGTTTAATTTAGTGTCCTACACTCCCAAAATCATGTGCTGAAGAGCTACAAAGTCCCCTTAGTAAAGCAGAAAAAAAGTAATAAATATTATACAAAGTATTTGTCAGTGCTTTTTCAGTGTACACTTGTGTATTGTACCATTTATAGTGTTTAATTTCTGATGGCACAAAGCATCCCTCTATATATACTACTCACATATTGAAATGTGCAAAGCAGTTCATTCTACATTCAAAAAAATACATTAAGTGTAACAATCAATTTACTTTCTTGTTACATGTACAGAAGACTGCTAACAATATTCTAAATTCTGATACGGAAATGAACTGATGCAAAGAGGTACGTTTATAAAGAAACATGTAGAAATATCTACCCAGCTCATGAGACTACTTGAAATACAAATACTCTCTAAACCAGTTGATATTCCTTTGTGAAATAATTTCTGTTCAGTTTAATGTAATGGTAATAGTCCTTGCTGTTATTTGTAAGCTGGTTTACATACCTAATGTTTGTCGGTGCTGCAGAAATACGAGGCACTAGCCCATGTGCCCGAAGACCCAACTGTCTACTAGACATACTTGAATATGGTTGATTTCAGGACACTGCTTGGTCCACTAGAGGTAAACGTGGTGGAGTCTAAGATCTAGTGGATAACTCCTGTCCCAGCCCCACAGATGGGAGGCTGCTGCTGTGGTGTGTTCCCACGTCCAGCCAGGAGTGATGCTGAGCAGGTACTCCCAGTAGAGACACATATATATATGCAATGCACACACAGCCAGCCACGCAGATCAGCACAGTTGGAGAGCAGTGACTTTTACATGCAACTTTGCACTGCACACGTTCAAAGTTCTTGGCAAAGCCATGCCTGAGACATTAATGATGCGGTGGTTTAACCTTGTCTGGACGCCAGGTGTCCACCAAGCCGCTCTATCACTCCCCGCCTCAGCAGGACAGGGAGGGGAGAAAAATAAGGTGGAAAAAACAACCCCAAACTCGTGGTCAAGATAAAGGTAGTTTAATACAGCAAAAGCAAAAGGTCGTGTGGAGAAGCAAAGTAAAACCAAAAGATTATTCTCTACTTGCCATCGGCAGGCGATGTCCGGCCACTTCCTGGGAAGCAGGGCTTCAGTACAGGTAGCAGTTGCTCTGGAAGACAAACATTGTAAAAAATGAATGCCCCCACTTCCTCCCCCTATCTCTCAGCTGCTTATTGCTGAGCAGACGTCACATGGTATGGAATATCCCTTGGTCAGTTGAGGTCAGCTGTCCTGGCTGTGCCCCCTCCCAAGATCTTGCCCACCCCCCCAGCCAACTGCTGGTGGTGCGTGTGGGGAGTGCTGGAGAGAGACAGCCCTGGTGCTGTGCCAGCCCTGCTCAGCAGGAGCCAAAACACCGGTGTGTTACCAACACCTTGCTGGCTGCTGATACACAGCACAGCACTGTGAGGGCTGCTGTGGGGAAAATTAACTCCATCTCAGCCAGACTCAATGCAAATGACTAAAATTAAAATTCATTATGTACATACTGAACAATTACTATGTTTCCTTCTATATGAAAAAAAAAAAAACTCTGTACTTTACACCTTGGAAGGCTTCAGGAATGGGCTAGTTAGAACAATAGAAAATAAATATACAAGTAGAATCACCCATATGGTTGGCAAGCAGAGATGTAGCGTCAACTTTGCAGTACTAGGGCAAAGTAGGGAGCAAGAGCCCAATGATGTCATACTGTCATTGCAATGTGAAATTTGAGTCTCACATTTGAGACTGAACATCTACACTACACCCCAATCTGTCTCAAACCCCACAAAGAAACAGGAAAGCCATATTGCAAAAAGATGCTTAGCTTTATATATCTAATGTAGCACAGTATTAGGTTATTCAAGTGTCTCTGTTATGCAGCCCTTCCTATTGGATTCAGAATTTGTTAGAACAACTCATAACGAACAGCTTGAGACTCAGAAACCTGGGGAAAAAACCCTGAAGTTACCTATCACCTAGCATTTGGAAAAGAGTGTGCTGGCTTTCCATACCCAGCAGAAGATATATTTTTGTTTATTGATGAGATCTTAATTCACATATGTCTATCCTTCTTTTCCTGATGACCTTACTTTCCCTGCAAGTTTTCGGTGATTACAGTAGAGCTCATTTCTCCCATCTTGTCAATCCACCTGATCTTTGTGAAGGAAGTCTTGAATCAATGGAAAGCTACTACCGTTACTTGCTGCTCGATGGATATGAGACTTTGGGGCAATAAATGCATGTCTCTGCCATCAAAGTCTACTAATGACATCTCTCAGCCTTCCTTTGAGTTTGACTAACTGAGAAGTCAGCACATCCTGCAAAGCATGAATAGCAAAAGCCGAGCTCTGATGATTTGGACATAATTTAGAGAGAAATTGTTGAAACAGCCAAACAGTTCCTGTGAGCAAACTGGAATAAAAAGAAGGGAAATCTGGCTTCTCCTTGAAGTACTTCTGAGACACTTTAAAGGAAGATTTTCAATAAGTTGAGCTAAAAACTGTGTCTTGAGTTTTAAGTGACAAATAAGTAAGTAAGGAATACCATGATGAGAATGAGCATAGATGTCTTTCAAAAGGCAGCTGTAAGATTCTGCAGGATGCACAACACAAAGAACTTAACAGACTGGGCTATATGCTGGATGCAATTATGAATTGCAAGATGAAAGGCACTTACTGTGATAGCCTAGGGTAAAAAACCAAGAAATGTGCATGGCATATACACACCACCAAGTCTGACTCCATTCCTACCATTATCTTATAGATTCATAAAATCATAGAATAGCCCAGCTTGGAATGAAAAATCATCTGGTCCAACTTTTCCAACCTGGGAAAGGGAGTCTAGATGAGATTATCTAGCACCCTGTCCAATTGTATCTTGAAAACTTCCAGTAATGAGGACTCTATCCCATCCCTGGGGATGTTGTTCCAGTGAATGATTGTTCTCACTGTAAAAAAATTCTTTCTTATGTTGAGATATCCCTCTATGCAATTTGTATCCATTGCCCTTTTTCTTCTCCATGTGACTTCTTGTGAAAAGAGAGCCTCCATCCTCTTTGTAGCCACCCTTAAGCACTGGAATACTGTAATGAAGTCCTCCCTGAGTCTTCTCAAGTGAGAAAAGGTCTATCTCCTTCAGTCTTTCCCCACAGGGCATGTTCTCCAGCCCTTTGATCATCTTCATGGCTGTTCTTTGGACCCTATCCATTCTATCCACATCTTTCATCAATTATGGGGACCAGAACCGGACACAGTACTCCAGATGTGGCCTGACAAGCACTAAGTAAACTGAGAAGTTCGTGTGTCTATCTCTGCTAGTGATGCCCCCATGGATGCAGCCCAGGATCTGATTTGCCTGTGTTGCTGCAGCAGCACACTGCTGACTCAAGTTCAGCTTGTTGTCTACCAAGACCCCTAGTTCCCTTTCAGCAAGGCTGCTCCCCTGCCACACTGATCCTAGCCTGTACTGGGCTCTTTGGCTATTTGATCCCAGATGCATGACTTTGCACTTGTCTTAAACCTCATGCTGTTGTTGCTAGCCCACTCTTCCAGCCTGTCTCTCTGTAAGATACCTTACTCTTCTGATGTGATCACCTCACCACCCAGTTTGGTGTCATCGGCAAACTTGGTGAGGGTGTTTTCAATCCCATCATCCAGGTCATTCATGAAGATGTTGAACAGTGTGAAGTCCAGTATCGATCCCTGGGGGACCCCATTTGTGACAGGCTGCCAGCCTGAGTAAAAAACATTGACTACTCCCCTCTGAGTGCAAGCCAATTTCCTACCTACCTCACAGACCACCCATCCAATCTGTATCTTGTCAGTTTGTCCAGGAAAAGGCTGTAGGAAACGGTGTTGAAAGCTTTGTTCAAGTCCAGGTAAACAACATCCACTGCTCTCCCTGTTTTAACAGAAGATGTTATTTTGTTAGGGATTGTGTTAGTCTGGCATGATTTATCTTTAGGGACATTCTTCATCAGTGTGTCTGAATATTTCTCCTTTCATTAGCTGCCATTTGTATATATTGCAATGGCACTTTATCTTAGCCACTAATTTGTTCAGGGCTTAGAAACCTTATTCTGAATATTGTTGTTTCTTTCTTTAGGTGACTACTTGAGGTTAACTCTCTGACTAGGGAACACAGGCGGTGAAAGTGAGTGAGCCTGACACCAGAAGGGAAAGGATTTCTGGTTGTAAGCTAATTCCAGAATTACTTCAACTCCAGGACAATCAGTTCTTTTTTCAGTTCTTTCTCATCTATCAACTATATTGGGCAGAAACTGGAGACTGGATGCCATTAATCACTGCTTAATAGCTGAGTCAGAGTTGTATTGCACTTATCTGCCCTGACTCTGCAAAGAAGAGAATGCTGTATACACCTTCTCTGCTGACAAATCCTTCAGGATAGTGTATTCAGAAATAAAATAAAGTGGATTGCTAATTAATAATGCTCCCCAACCCCTCTGGGCTTTCACTGTTGGGAGAAGTGACTGGTTGTTTGCTAATAGCTTTTAATTCTTAACAAGATCATTGCCCACTCCAGCCAATCAGAATTATCACAGGGTGGTTGAATTTGCACTGAGATCACAGATCCTGACAATCTTTACTTGTTCTTTACTGCTTGGTAGGTGACAGAGCGAAGACTTTAACCTACCAGATGTATTTGCAGTGAAGATTATTTAGCACCCTCCTGTAGACCATCTTTTCAAAGACCCCAATGGACCAAAAGCAAGCAGAACGTTTTTGTGTTCAATACTATGATTTAAAATGTACTGCCATAATCAGGAGAGATGAAAAATTTCCTTGCTGAAGAAGTTCCCTTGCCTGTTACATTAACTAATTTTCAGTGATGCAATGTGCTGAGTGGGGCAGTCCAAATTCACTCTGTACACAGATTTACAACTCATTTTGCTAGATCTGCGAAGACTTTGTATACATGACCTTATTACTCTGAACAAGTTCATAAACTTTTCTTGACAATTTATTTAGTAATTAAAAAGACTTTCCTGTATGCAGTGATATAATCCATTTTGTCACAATGCTACCTTTCTGTTAGTGCAAAGTACATTATAGAAGCAATAAGACTGACCAGATCTGGAACTACAGGGCAGTTACATTGTCAGTAGTGAAACTGTACATGTCAGTATGCTCAGAAGGATTACAACCTTTTTGATTGTTCTGAAATCCAATGGAGAGCTTGGTTGCTAACTCAGATGTTGAAACTACAGTCTTGAATAGAAAACTGCATCTCAGCAATCTTTGCTAGCAACTTGTTGCAGCAGAGTCAGGGTTTGCTGGTGGCTGTAGAGCTTCTTTTTCTAGATGTATTAGAAAAAAATCTCTTCAGAAGTCTGTTTTTCCTCCCTTATATAGGGGCCCTCAAATACACAGACTGGATGTGCAATAATATATTTGAAAACTTCAGACATAGGAGACAATGTTACACAACTGAGACTGTTTCACAGCTGAAGGTAACTTACACCTTCACTTATCAGGTTTTTAACTGAAATCATACAATCATGGGAGGATTTACTTTGGAAGGTAACTCTGGAGATCTCTAGTTCAAGCCCTTACTCCACAAATGGCTAACTTCAAAGCTGTATCCAGTTGCTCAGGACCTTGCCCAGTAGAGTTTGAAGATCTCCAAGGATGGAGAATCACAGCTTCTCCGGGCAATGTTTCCCAGTGCTAAACCGTTCTCACAGTGATAATTTTTTCCCTTATCTTCATCCAAACATATGAACAACTTGCCAAGTATTTATTTGCATTGCAGAATCATGTCCAAAGGCTAACTGACACTAAACAGATGCGTAAGAAAGAAACATTTGCTGCTCCACTGAGCTATGAGGGAGGAGTATGAAAGAAAAAAAAAGACAACTACTTAAGGAACTATATTCTTGATAAAGGTATGTGTATTGGAAAGCAGCTGGTTGCTCCTTAATGGCCTTCATCCTTAAAGGGAGACAGAATACTATAGCCTCTTCTGACATGGCTGGCTAATTCTTGATTCTGACAGTGTTTGCCTTCAAAGTGGCAAATCTGGTCACAAATGTAGAATATAAGGTTGTTGGCAAGACATTAAGTCAACAGATCACAACATCCAGTTCCCATCTCAATCATACCTGTAATTTGTCTTGTAACAGTGTAGATGATTTCACAAGGTGTTGATTTCCATCATAAGTCACCTTCTGCATCAGACCTTCTCTTTTTCTCTTCCAATGATACACTTGGCTTCCCAGTTAATGCTCAAAATGTCATAAATTTGACATGCTTAACTGTTGCCACTCTGCCAGCATATAGCAAATTCATTAATGTTTTTGATTACCTATGGGCAGCGTGTTTCCTACTTTGGTGCCGCTTCCCACATTCTGTTAAACCATCCAAACAGTGAAGAGAATATTAAGCAACTAGTGATATGAACTTATCAAAGGAATATCACTTCAGGTACTTGAATCTAGGAGCAGCCACAATACTGATTTGTTGTTGTAAGCATGTGCTTGGAGCCTCAAGGTTTATTGCCAAGTCATATGAAGTATCACATAGAATATAATCATAGACCAATTCCGTTCATTTATTGCTGTATCCCAAGGGTGTGAATGCTGGCAGAACATCCTAATTTTATCTAACACTGATGAAGTTCATTGGGTTTTTAACGTGCTGTTCTCACAGGGAAGGTTTACATCTGCTTAATTAGCAATTGCCTGAAGCCACCTTCCTCAATAACAATTTATATGTTCTTTTCTTCCAGAGCTGTTATTGATTTTAAATTTGAACCAGTGACAAGTGTCCTTGATAAGGTAAGGAATATGAAAAGACCTCTAGAAAATACTCAGGAGCTTGTCTTAGTGAGGGCCTTCAGCTCCTGCAAAGTGATTAGAGAAAGCTTCTGGCCCTCAGTCCAATTTTGCTCTTTGTACTGAAATTAGTGCTTCTTACCTATTCTCTCAAACAACTTCTTTATTGCCCTAAACATCTTTTCCCCCCACCTATGACCTAACAGGATCTAAAAGACACCATTCCAACTGTGACCTATATTTCAAAAAGAGAAAGAAATGGAGCTGTTGCTTCTCACACTGCTATGGCAGTGGCCTGCCCTGCTGTGCTTTTCCATAGTCTTCACCATCAGCTGCAAGTCCATGTCCTTCTTCCCCTTTCCTCCTTTCATCCTTATGTAACAACTGTCTCCTAAGATGGCTCTACTTAAGCCATCCAGCTCCTCAGAAGAGTGATGAATTTCCACAAGTATGACTATTTTTAAATAACACCGACATCAACCAGTGACTTCCTTACTGATACAACTGTAAAAAAAAAAAAAAAAAGGAAAACAACCATCCAGTTTGCAATGGCTTCCAGCATGATATGTTATCTGATTACTCCCCAAAAAGGGAAGGGAAAACCTTGTGTCTATCGTCCACTCCTTTCTGCTGGTCAGAATAATCTTCCATGGTTCTTCCAAGCCCCTCCTGGAACCCTGCCTTGGCAACAGGATTCATTTCAAGCTGTTTGTCCTGAGCACTTGCTGATGGGAAGCTGGTTTCTGCATTTCTATTGATAAAACACTGGGCCCTACTCAAGGTTCGTGACTTGTTTTTATTCTTTTTGTTACCATTAGATTAAATCACCTTATATAAAGGATATATACATTACGTTTGCATTTACATTTCGATACTATTTTCTCAGGGAACTTTGGATGATTGTTTCAGACCAAATTAACCTCTGCTTGGAAACCCTCTAGGAATCGAGCTAAAAAACCATGAAAAACTAACGTGAAATTGAAGAATCATTGTATGTTTTCATGTTATCGACCTGGAGTAGGATTAAGCTCTGACATTTTCCCAGATGTTTACTGGAGAGACACAGAAAATGTAACTTTCCCAATTTGCTTAACACAATGTCTGTAGATATTGTTCTGCCTTGTTTTGATTTTTTTTTAGGTGTCCCTTGTCCACCTCTGCAGAAACAGTTCTTACTACTTACAGCTATTTTATCTATGTACAATGTCATCACTTTTGCAACAGGAATAGGAATCTCTGGGACAGATTTTCTACCCAGGGTGTTAATCAATAGTTAAGCATAAAAAAAGGTCTGGGCTCAGCAAGAACTTCCTGAGAAAATCTCTTGAACTGTCCAAAACTCTCCCCAAGAGCTAATGTAACAATCTGTCAAATACTTAATTGTGAAGGTGACTATATGTTCAATCACCTAGTTTCAAGTTAGTCATTTAGAGACAAGTTTTAACATTCCCCTGAGTGGTAAATTGAATGAGGTCAAATCAACCATATTTTTAATTGTAAAGCACCATGATGCTTTGGTTCTTTGTGGTTGTCTTCCAGACTGGGACAGTCTGTCAGACCCCTCAGAATCTGATGTAAGCCTTATTCCACTTAATATTTTCATGAGTTACTTCAGCAACACATGAGAGAACACATTCATAAGTGTGGGGAGGGAGAGCAGCAAAACGCTACTTTCTTGTTGCGGTACTAAATAAAACTAATTGAAAATCAGTCCTCTTCCCCACCACTGATGTATTCTTTTAATAAAAGGCCTTTCCTCCAGTCCAGCAGACTTTAGTGGGTTAAGCAAAGTCTGCACACGTGCATTCATTTCTAAGAAAAATCTTCCGCCTGTTACCTCTGTCCTTGGCTGCATGTGCTTTCTCTGCCCCTCTGAGAGCCTCCCAGCTTGCAGATTCCACTGACTTCCAGCTGTGTGCATCATCCCCCTGTAGCTTCTTCCACTTGTGTGGGCCCAGGAACCCTCAGGGGAGGTCTAGTCTCCCCTCTCTCCACAGAGGTATGTGTGAACCAAGATGTAATATCCAAGATGAAGGAAATAAAGAGCCTGCAAGCAAGCAAACCAGAGTTCTACTGAGTTTTATGATGTTAACCACCGTAACTTCAAAATATAAACTATGTCTAAGAATTATTTCAGGCAAAGGACCACTCAACTCTTCGGCCTCTTTTCTAGGGCAGCTGTCTCCTTGGGCATTAGGGCCCAGAGGGTGCCCACAGGGTCCAAGAACAAGAAGGAAGTCCTTGAAGCCAGGAGGCAAAGCCCCAAGGTTTAGTCACACAGCACCTACAGGGAGGCACCGGGATGGTAGGTACCTGCTCTGCTCTTCCCCCTAAGACCTCAGCTGAAGCTCTGTCCAGTTTTGGGTAGCTCTATGTCCAGTTTTGGGTAAAGTAGTTTGCAAAAGTCTCTAGTGAGCTTTTTCTGGCTAGTCAGAAAGTTGAAGGAATTAGGATTTCCTTCAAAAAAGATAAGGTATCAGGAGAGAGACATAAATTGTCCTTTGTGATCACTGGAGAGGTGTGACAGGAAAAATGAGCTTAATCTACAAAAAGACTTGATAGCAGAGTGACGGGAAAAACAGGATTTCACAAAACCTAGGAAAAAACAGTGAAAGTGTTCTTCAGTGTTTGACAGTTGGACTTGATGATCTTAGAGGTCTTTTCCAACCTTAGAGATTCTATGATTCTATGATTCTGTTTGGGGTAGACCAGTGCCTGTCAAGGACAGTCTGTCTTATTCCTCAGTGTGTGGGGTTAAGACTAGATGATTGCCCTCGTGGACAAAGCCACTTCTGGATCTCCATATCTGTGACTTCTATTAATAAAGCTGTAGGAAGTGACCCCTGAAAAACAGGAAAAAAAATAAAAATGGAGCTGCAGCTGAATATCCATACATCTCAACACACACACACACTGAACGATCAGCTGTTTTCAGTTGGCAACTGCAGCAAATATAGGGTAAAAATGACATGTGGAATAAAACCCCCTTGATATACAGCATACTTAAATTTCATTCACCTACATATACTTATATAAATTATCACTTCCAATAAGCGATGAAAATTATTGTAATAGTATTTATCTACCCCAGAAACAGGTATGCTATTAAGCTTGTATCATGTGCAATTACTGTTACAGCAGGCTGCAGTAGGATAGACAACCAGCAATGGAAGATAACAGATAAACTCCAACTGGGAATAACAATGTTTCTTAATGAGAACCAATAAGAGCTCTTGTTTAACTCACTTCAAATACATTTATGCGTTCATATACACATTTATGCTCTTGTAGTTATTGCTTAACCTTGAGTAACATGCTTTTTTATTTAACGAGTGTGCATGGAAAAGTGAAGGTTAATGAGATATTAATATGATTTATCCACTTTTTAAAAATATTTAGCTCAAACTACTCTTCTTGGGGTGCATCAGGCTTGTCTGCTTTGGTGGCACTAAAAAGGTTAACATGTATAGCATACCTGATTCACATAAAACATAATTACAACATCAGTGCAATAAACCCATTATTTCTGTAAAACTAATATATAAAGATGTTATCCTAAAAGATATAAAGAGTCCTGAAAATGGTTGCACCATTGCTTCAGAAACTGTTAATTGCTTTTTGAAATACAGCTACTCATAAGGAAGTTTTAATTGATTTTGTAAGCACTTTCAATTAAAACACCAGTAGAGAGGAATGAATGTTGAACTCCATCTCTTTAGGTAAGCACAGATCTTAGAATTATTTATACAGCATGTTGCTATTAGAGGTACTTCGGCCATAGTGGTTCATGGGCCATGACTTCTACACACAGGGGCAATTCCTCAGATGGTGCAAATTGTTGCAGTATCAGTGAGTTCGCTGGCATTACGACAGTGTGCAGAGGCCCTGTCCCCATTGGGTTCTGATGCCTTGTAATTTTTGCTAATTGCCAGCCCACATGCAGTGTGCAGAATTAAGGAGTTTGGGCCCAAGGGTGCACTCAGTCCCCAAGCTAACATAATAGTACGTAGATACATAGTACATAGCTCTCCATACACCTCTGTTATCAAGCAATGTTTTCAAAGAAGCCAGGTCATGAAAATAGAGACTGATTTCATCAACCATGGGCACACTTCAGAGGCTCTGCACTCTGGTGACGTTCTAAACCCTCGTCCAGCTCACAGGGAAGCTCCCACAGTAGCAGGGATGCCTACCTACCTTACAGCCAAAGTTGCATCAGTTATGTCACCCTGCTTGCATTATCTGGGCCAAGATACAAGTATTCACACACTCTTTTCCCTAACCTCTAGTAAGCAGCCTTACTGCTCATTGTCTAATGATTATGAGACTCCAAGCTTTCTACATTGCACCGAGTGATATAGGTATTGCCACAAAATTCTCACTCTGTATGTGCGGTTATGTACATATTTCTCTTTTTGAAGGACTGACACAGAACACTGTAATCTGGAAATTGCAAATGAACTGTCAGTTATATTACTAAACATATCAAAACTGATACTGTCACACGGCATAATTCTAAGAGCCATAGAAAATGTTCTAAGAATTGAGCATAGTGATGAAAATCATTGAATAGAACAAGAATATGGGACATAAAGAGACTTATCAATTTACAATGTGAAAATTGTGTACCAAATCCACATCTGCATGAGTTTCACTTAGATCTCATGGGGTTAAGTTATCATTTTTCCCATCCTTGCTGCATGTTCATTTCAGAAATAGTTTGCGCTATATTTAAACCTATTAATTGCCCTTTGCAATCTCAAATAACACTGAATTGACCTAACTATTATTGCAATAATCTTTGTCCAAGTTAGCTCTTGTGTTAGATATTCCCACAAATTTACATCATACAATCACATTAGAAAAGTTATGTTCGACCTTGCCCATTTTCCTTTGAAGAAACAAAAAAAGTTATTTTATTTTGTGTGAACTTCCCATTTTTAAACAATTCATTTAATTGACTGTAATTCCCATCACATCTCAAGAAGCAGCCCCAAGGAGAAGGACTTGGGGGTATTGATTGATGAGAAGCTCAACATGAGCCAGCAGTGTGCTCTTGCAGCCCAGAAAGCCAACCATGTCCTGGGCTGCATCAAAAGAAGCGTGACCAGCGGGTGGAGGGAGGTGATCCTGCCCCTCTACTCCAATCTTGTGAGACCCCACCTGGAGTACTGCGTCCAGCTCTGGAGGCCCCAGTACAGGAGAGACATGGAGCTGTTGGAGCGAGTCCAGAGGAGGGCCACGAAGCTGATCAGAGGGCTGGAGCCCCTCTCCTATGAGAGACAGGCTATGAGGGAGTTGGGGTTGTTCAGCCTGGAGAAGAGAAGGCTCCGTGGAGATCTAATTGCGGCCTTCCAGTACCTGAAGGGGCCTACAGGAAAGATGGTGAGGGACTGTTTATCAGGCAGTGTAGTGACAGGAGAAGAGGTAATGGGTTTAAGCTGAAGGAGGGTCGATTTAGATTAGATGTTAGAAAGATATTCTTCACTGTGAGGCTGCTGAGGCACTGGAACAGGTTGCCCAGAGAAGTTGTGGATGCCCCATCCCTGGAAGTGTTCAAGGCCAGGTTGGATGAGGTTTTGGGCAACATGGTCTAATGGAGGGTGTTCCTGCCCATGGCAAGGGAGTTGGAACTAGATGATCTTTAAGGTCCCTTCCAACCCAAACCATTCTATGATTCTACGATTCTATAAGCATGGATCTTGATGCCGCTATCTTTTAGTCAGGCTGGTTTTGGAGGATTGATTTCTCTGCTCTAACAGTTGATATCAAGAACCTTTTAAAAATGCCACCATTGTGTCTTCTGTCAGGTCCCATTCACATTTCAGGAGTCCCTTGGTTTCCAGCTTGTAAGAAGTTAAATTTGCCTTCAAGGTTGCTGTAGTTATCAAACACAGAAACACTGGTAGGATATTAGACGTCATTTCATGACCTCAAGTCCACTGTTCTTAGTCAAAGTAAGAAAGGTCTTTCTGCATCAGATGGTTCAGATCAGTATTCAAAGACTATCATGACTACCATTGCAGCAGACGTCTCAGGAATTAAGTAGCTTTCTGAAATAATTTCAATCAACTTATCTTGCTTTTCCTTCTAATGTGTTACAAAAGGCCTAATAAAAAATGTATGAAACTATTAATTATCATCTTCGTCATACTTGTCTTAGTGTTCATTAATATATGATGATTTTCATTCAGTGATATCAGGAGTAACCTTCTTGATCCAGCTCTGCTAAATCAAGATAATTGCAATTCCCTTTGAACAACATGACAGTAGCCCTGCATAAGCATACAGTCCCTTTTTCTCCCTCTGTCTCACATACAAGCCATAAAGGGACAGAAAAAACATTTTTTTAGTAGTCATTTACTCCATGCATTTGAAAATTTGTAGAGGCCATGGACTGATACAAGGAAAAATTACATTTTCTCTGAAGAAGAGCAAGTATTTCTGATTGAAAGGTTTGTCTTTTTCCCTGCAATTATATATTATCAAGCATCCTCTTGTTGTTGTAAAACTTTGATTTCTGGCAGAGTTGAGTGTAACTTTTCACGTGTGCCGTATATTGCTGGAAAACGGGCCTCGAAAGATCTTTTTTACCTTTTCTTTACCAGTGGTCAGTCTGCTTATGATTATTCTCTGAAGATCAAATATATGTTATATGGAGATACTGGAGTTCAGAGACGAGGCAGGCTGATGGCCAGGTGTTTTGCTTGATACACACAGAAGTATTTGGAAGATTTTAAACAGCATATTATAGAATGCTTGATAGCAATATTTATAGAAGAAGAATTGTGGCTCTTTTGTCTCTAAAGTACATAATCCTTGTTTCTTTCAGAAATAAATATAGCCAGGAAGAGGCCTCCTGGGTTGCTTCTTTTCTTGTCACAGGCAACTACATTAAAAATACTTCTTCATAAAGGTAATAAGATTATCTCAAAATAACCGTCTAATTTCTACATTTGCTCCTAGTTACTTTATATCCATTTTTCAATACTTCTAATAATTGACAAGTCTATCTATTCAGTACAAAAGTGTTTACCCGTTTGTTGTGCTGTGCTAAATAAACTAATTTGTTGTGCTACTGAATTTCACATGGGTTCTTTAAATCTAACCCTCAAAATTATTCATTTCATTATGTGCCCCATTCAAACCCTCCTGTGTATTAGCCTCCAGACTTTGCCTCACCAACTTCATGTGCCATGGAGTTTGGATTGTAGATTGATGGTACCAAGAATTTAGATCTGAAGGTCATTTTTACAAGTGTAATGTAAGCACTGACAGCTATTGGATTACATTAAGTCAGTGAAGTTAATCAGGGCACTTAATAACACTTCTAGTAAATTAACATGCACAAGAGCAGTTGCTCTGTGGAAAAGCTTCATGACTGTGAAAAAGACAGTGTAAATGCAACATACCTAAGCAATCGCTATTTCGAATTAATACAATTCCCAAAACATAAAGGCTTAAATAATTTCAGAAGTTTCTGTAAGCAGTGAATACGTTCTGGCACACAATAAAAGACTGCCCTGGAGTATCCTCATGGTGTTTAAAATTTCACATATACGAAGATTTATTACAATAATTATTTGAAACTACTCAAAAACTGGGTCATCTTAGCCAGCTATCAGATGTTGATCCTGATCTCTTGAGTAAAATAGAATACAAAGTTATTAAACATTGTACAAGGTGAATGGTGTAAGTTTCTAGCAGAAACATAGGATACATAAAAATGTTTTCATAAAAAATATTACAGAATTATATCCAATTTAGTCAATAAAACATAGGATTAAATATATGAAAAGGCCAAACAGATTCCTTCAAAAGGACCTAATGAGTAATCTTTTCTCTTTACATTTCACTCCCTCCAGGTATTATTTTAGGTCTTCTCATCTATCTAGAGAAAAATCATAAAGAATGTCAAGATTTAACCTTACTTCCAAGGCAGACATAAAACAAGTCTAATACTAATGTTTTTATACAGAACAAAAGCATTGCACAAACAATTCTCCAGAAATGCACACTTCGGGAAGTTCTCCATAACTCAGTATGAAATATTTAACTATGCTCAGCTGTGGATATTTTACCCTGGGTCTTTATTATGATACAAAAGCAGAAAGAAGTCCTGAGGAAGCAAAGGTATTCTCAATAGGTTCACCACATAAAATGAGAATAACATGAGAACTTAAGAAGGATTTTGTAATTACTGTAGCTACTTTTCTGGAAAGCTAATAAATGTGAAGAAGTTTCATTCTTTAAAAATAATCCCAGTGGAACACACAAAAGTTTGAAGTATCACAATGAAGCAACATATTTTATTAAACTATTTCTAATAACATTTTATTCCATGAGCAGGAGGCGTAGATTGCTTTTGCAGCAACCACTGAAAGCAATTCAATTATGTATTTACAACAGTATATACTGGCAAACTTTCTGTCGCTGAACAGAGTTCTGTTTAGAAACACAACTGCTTCCTTTCAGATAGTATCAGAAAGCTGTCCAATTTGATTGCTGCCTGCTCTCTGTTACACTGATGTCAAAGATTTTGAAACTGAGATGTAAGAGTGGTTGAATTGACAAAGAACTTGTGTTCTAGAGTTATCCATATATTCTTATTCTAATTTTAGAATAACTCTAGAGGTAGAATATGCTTACTCTCTAATCCATGTGGGAGGGCAGAAAAGTCTTTGAAAAATCTTGCTTAATTGCCTGCAAACACAGGACTATTCCGTGGGAAACAATTTTCCTGTTGTTTATATCTACAGTCTGTGAGAAGTGTGGGGACTCCATAGCCAGTTTGCATCTTGCCAGTCCTTAATGTTTGGTGGGAATTTAAGCTATCATGTCATCACACCTGTATTGCATTCTCATGGAATACCTTCACTTAATCTTCTCATTCCATAATGCCAATCTTCTGCAAAAGATTTCTAACTGATTTAGTATCTCCCCCATAGCAGAACTGCATCTTTTCACTTAATCACAGGCTATTTCTTCAGCATCTTCATATTTTGATCATTTTTCTTTCTATTTATTTTCAGATTTTGCTGGAGTAAAGCCTAGAACTGTTGCAGATACCATTCACAACAGCCATGAACAGTAAGAGTCTGATACCCTCTGGCGGTGTGCAACTCACAACAGCTTTGGCCTTTACGTAGGTATTTTATGTAGCAAAATCACAAATCACTTGCTATTTGGTATCACCTGTCCTTGGCTCTGTATTGCTGATTTCCTTTTCCTCTTCCTTGTCAAAGGACCTCAGCTTTTGATATGCTGACCTCGGCCAGCCAGATATGTGAGGGAATTTTGCTAGTGGTCTTTGATCCAATCCAGCTTTAGAGCTAAAATGAAGTTTTATAACAACCCAGACCAGAATAACAAAATTCTTAAACAGGAAAGCAGAGCTCTGCTGACTGAGAGATAAATAAGAAGGTTTCTAAACCAGAGTCCTGCCTGTCTAAACTATTCTTGCACAGTTCTTCAGTCCTGCCCTAAGTCCAGTAATTTCCTGAAGCTTCCTGATTTCTAGCAAACCAGACAGCTCTAACATGTCTCTATGAATTGTTTTTCAGGCTCTTCCTTCCATGTGCCTAACTGCTCCCTGTGCTTCACAGAAGGTGCCTCTGTTGAGTTCCTTCACATCCATTGTTCCTGCACTACATGAGCATTACTCAGCCTTGCATAGTCAGGGAGGGTGCAAGGACCCCACCTTGAGAAGGGCTCATAAAATCAAGTGCAAATCAGCCATGACAAATCAAATGGACAATTCCTGCAGAATAACCACGCCTAGTAAAACACAGACACCTCTACTACAGCAAGCATCAAATTGTCTCCCCAGCAGAAAAGTACACCATTGAATTGCGCCCATTTGACTAACTCTACTGAAAAAAGTTATCTAATTGCTGTCATCATGGCCAGTTTCTCTTCACATATTTCCACATCAATGGTTTTCCCTTGCATTTTGAATGAAGTTCAAACTATTGCTCCCTGTCTTGTGGGATTCTCAATCTACCTCAGCTTTCTGCTGCCTTGCCTTCACAATTTCTCCCTCCCCTTGTTCAGTCCATATTGTCTGATAAGCAATCTGCTTGCCCTTTTAGGCTTTTGAAACCATTTCCCACTACCTTTCAGGAGCTTTCTTCCTTGTACCTGACTATAACTAAAGCAGCACCAAGCCATCCATTCATTACTTCTCCATAAAGTTTCTTTCCCATAAAAGTCATAAGAATAAGCATTTGAGGGACAGAGATTGAAGCATATTTTGCAAATATCACCAATTAGGATCAGAAAGAATTTTTCAGATTATGTCAAAATTTGTTTGTAAAATTTATATATTTTGAGCCTTGAAATGTTTTGTTTGAAACTTCTTGGCTTTAACAAAGTCTCTGTGTATGCAGGATAGAGTCCTTATGGGTTCCATTGTGATGATCCAATGGTCTGGTGGAAAATACTTGCTCCCATGTCTTCTAGCCCTTTGTATGTCAGGTAAACTCATCTAAAACTAAGGACTTTGCCTTGCAGGCAAACTCTGCTTTTTGTTTATTTTAATGTTGAATTCTACCCCAGTGTAAAAACTCCAAGGCTTCCTTGTAGATATCACTTTCACTGTATATAGAGGAATTTCTGCTTCCTGGGTAATAAACAAAAAGCCAATTTCTTATGGATCAAAAGCCTTGTTTTTTCAGTCAGCTCTGATAAAAAAAGCAACTAAAGTGGCAATGATCTGTGATAGCAAGGTACAGAATCACACAGAATCACAGAAGGTTAGGGGTTGGAAGGGACCTCTGGAGATCATCTAGTCCAACCCTCCTGCTAAAGCAGGATCACCTAGAGCAGGTTGCACAGGATCGCTTCCAGGTGGGTTTTGAATACCTCTAGAGAAGGAGACACCACAACCTCTCTGGGCAGCCTGTTCCAGTCCTCGGTCATCCTCAAGGTGAAGAAGATTTTCTTCATACTGAGATGGAACTTTGTGTGTTCCCATTTGCACTTGTTGCCCCTTGTCCTGTTGCTGGGCAGCACTGAAAAGAATCTGGCCCCATCCTCTTGACATCTGCCCTTCAGACACTTATAAGTGTTGATGAGATCCCCTCTCAGGCTTCTCTTCTGGCCCAGTTCTCTCAGCCTTTCCTCATACAAGTGATGCTCCAGTCCCCTAATCATCTTTGTAGCCCTCCACTGGACTCTCTCCAAGTAGTTCCCTGTCTGTCTTGAACTGGGGAGCCTGGAACTGGCGCAGAACTCCAGATGTGGTCTCACCAGGGCAGAGTAGAGGGGAAGGATAACTTCCCTTGACCTGCTGGCCACGGTCGTCTTAATGCCCCCCAGGATACCATTGCCCTTCTTGGCCGCAAGGTCACACTGCTGGCTCAAGGAGAGCTTGTTGTCCACCAGGACTTCCAGGTCCTTCTCTGCAGAGCTGCTTCCAGCAGGTCAACCTCAACCTGTACTGGTTATTCCTCCCTAGGTGCAGGACCCTACACTTGCCTTTGTTGAACTTCATTAGGTTCCTCTCTGCCCAACTCTCTAGTCTGTCCAGATCTGGCTGACTGGCAATGCAGCCTTCTGGTGTGTTGGCCACTCCTCCAGTTTTGTATTGTCAGCAAATTTGGTAATGGTACCCTCTGTCCCTTCATCCAGGTCATTGATGAATACGTTGAACAAGACTGGACCCAGTACTCGGTGAAAGATTTATCAGAATGGCTCACTCATAGAAACATAAAATGCCCAGACACATGCTAATTCAACTACATATGAATTGAATGACCTTACATCAACAATTCTTTATGTTTATTTTGTTTCCAGTGAACAGCTGATCAGCAATGACTTTTATTTTGTGTTTGAGGTTGAAAGGTACCTAAGAAAACCAATCAGTTCTGAAGTCTAAACCCAGCCTTTTGAAATTCCTTTCTTTATTCCTCCTGTATTTTGTTCTTCCTCCTAGTTTGTTTTAGATACATCTCATTAGTGTTCGTTTGCCACTAGTCAAAGAGTAAGACATTATGGAACATAAAACAATTGAAACAATGATTGACTGATTATTTCATTTTGCAGCATAAATTGTAGCAATCTTTTTGCTCTGTTTCAAGAAGAAGATGTGCACACAGTCATATTTCCTCTCATATGTTCTATTTTAATAAGAATGGGTTCTATTTTAATTCTTTAATAAGAATTTTAATTTCAACATTAAAAGGTTTCTATATGAAATCACAGACTGGCCAATGTAGCTGGATCTCACTCCAAACCTTAGTGTGTTTTACATAATTTAGAAACTAAGGAATCACATTTTGTGTGTTTAAACAACAATAATTATTTTGGGCTTCCTGCAAGATTTGAAAATTGTGTAGCAGAAGGGACAAATGGCAACCCTTAATGTTCTTATCCCCTAGTGGGATAGGGGAGAGAATGGGAAGGATAAAAGTGACAGAATTTGTGGGTTGAGACAGTTTAATAGGGAAAGCAAAAGCCACATGCACAAGCAAAGAAAACCAAGGCATTCATTCACCACTTCCCATGGGCAGGCAGGTGTTCAGCCATCTCCAGGAAAGCAGGGCTCCATCACGTATAACAGTGAGTTGGGAAGGCAAATGCCATAACCCTGAACATCCGCCCTTCCTCTTTCTTCCCCCAGCTTTCTATGCTGAGTGTGTCATATGGTATGGTATACCCCTTTGGTCGGTTGGGGTCAGCTGTCCCAGCTGTGTCCCCCTCCAAATTCTTGCCCACCCCAGCATACTTGCTGGAGGGGCAGTGTGAGAAGCAGAAAAGGCCTTGACACTGTGCAAGTACTACTCAGCAATAACTAAAACATGGTTGTGCTATTAACACCGTTTTCAGCACAAATCCAAAATGCAGCACCATACAAGCTGCTATGAAAAAAAAAAAAAAAAAAAAAAGAACTCTATCCCATCCAAAACCAGTACATTATTAAAATAAATAGAATTACTAACAGGCTTTAAGGTACTGTTTTAAGTGAGGGCTTTTCCCATTTTCTCTCAGCTGTAGGTTAATAAGCAACATGTTGGAATATATTTACACACAGAGGTCAAGAGAAGGGCCATGAAGATGATCAAAGGGCTGGAGCACCTCTCCTATGAGGACAGGCTGAGACAGTTGGGATTGTTCAGCCTGGAGAAAAGGCAGCTCTGGGGAGATCTAATTGCGGCCTTCCAGTACCTGAAGGGGCCTACAGGAAAGATGGTGAGGGACGGTTTATCAGGGAGTGTAGTGACAGGACAAGGGGTAACGGGTTTAAGCTGAAGGAGGGTCGATTTAGATTAGATGTTAGAAAGAAATTCTTTACTATGAGGGTGGTGAGACACTGAAACAGGTTGCCCAGAGAGGTTGTGGAGGCCCCGAAACAGGTTGCCCAGAGAGGTTGTGGAGGCCCCATCCCTGGAAGTGTTCAAGGTCAGGCTGGATGGGGCTTTGGGCTACCTGGTCTAGTGGAGGGTGTCCCTGCCCATGGCAGGGGGATTGGAACTAGATGTTCTTTGAGGTCCCTTCCAAGTCAAACCATTCTATGATTCTATGAAAACTATTTTAAAGCAGCACTTGGACACACAGTCGGCTGAGTTGCATCTATGTCATTATGGCTGGAAGACACAGTAAGTGAAAATTTCTACTGTGGCTTCTATCAAAACAGCATATCAGGCTCAAAAGTACAGTGTAGTTTACAGTAAATATATATACATACCTCTGTCTGTACCAAGGCACCTGATTTTTGTGTGCCTCTGTGATGCTCTTCAACAAGAATTCTTCCTGAATCTTTGGAAATATTCTTTGTTCAAAGCAGAACTCAGGCTCTGAATGTTCCTAATATTTTATATGACAACAAAACTGTCTGTTTAAATGAAATATGAAGAAACCTTCACAGAAGGAGATTGCTGTGAAACACTGATGTATTCATCTGACATTTTCAGATATGTTGCCTGGGGTTACATCCAAATACTTCCCACATAGTTGTATTGAGTGCTTGCTCCTGTGTGACAAAACAGAGATAACATTCAAAATGCACATAATTATATTTCTATTATCTTCTGCTTTCAAGTGAGAGTGCAAGAGCAAGACTCATGATGCTGCAAATCAATTCAAAATTCAAGAAGATGTTTACACCAGAAAATAAAAATCAAAGGTAAGTAATTCATAACTCAGCTTTTTACCCATAAAACTGTTGAAAAGTCAGATAAATAAGGAAAGAGCAGAAGTTTGACTATCTCTTAAAACAATGGGTGGAATAAGCATGTCTTGTTTCCTCCTCTGTTACCTGTAGCATTAAGCCTTTTAATGTGTAAGTATTCAAACTCCACTGATACCTTTTTTGGTACTGTTTACTGGTATATCCTGGAATTTGTTTGATATTTTGAGACTTGGAGCCACATCTCTGATACTATTTTCAAACATCTTTGATGTGACTCTTTTATCTTTAGTATTTTGCAGTTTACTCCATCATTAGACAATATTTTGTATCAATGTCAATTTCAAGAAAATTTCCATCCATGTGGAATCCACATTTATACAAGATTAGGCATAACCTAATACATAGGTAGTCGTTTACACAGGCTTACATGGCTTAAGACATACAGTGTCTCATAAGAACATGTCATCCTAGTTCTTCTAAGTTTGTTTTGCCTTTGTCAGATGCTTCTCATATATTTCTCAGCACTTTCCTATGAAAAACTAAGCCTCTTTCTTTAAATATGCTAAGAAGCAAAACAAGAATCTGGGTGTTTAGCTACCCTCTGAGCCCCTTCCGATATGCATATCTCTGCAAGCTTTGTTTTCCTTACAGGTGGAAATGTACCCAAACAATCCCTTATCTGTTTCTCAGTCTCTAAAACTATGAAAATAAAACATAATCTTGACTAATGAGGGCTACAATATTTCCCATTAGTAAGAAATATGGCAGTGTTGGATAATATTGTAAGAAGCCAGAAATAATGAGCCCTGTCGAGATATTATTTGAGGAAGTGATGTTTGCCTCAACTGGAAGAAAAAATAAAATAAAGAACACAGACATTTTATAAATTGGATTTAGATGAACACAGAAAGAATCCAAAATCCCACTTGAAATTGTTAAAGATGTCCTGGAAATTTTAGTGTATATGTTCTCTAAAACTCTTCTCTCGGGAGCTGGGAATTCACAAGTAAACGTCTGAATGCATCAATAGCAGACTGAAGGATAGCCAGCGGCTTCTTGTACATGATAGACAAGGAACAAGGACTGTATATACACCTCTGAAAACTGAGGAAATAGACATTTTTTGATAAAAGAGAATTGTGGGAGACAAAAAATTAAACATGTGGTTTGAATCCCTGAGTATCTGATGTGTTAGCATCTCCAATAAGATCACAAAGGGAATGGAATTGTGAATATTTGCACTGTATTTATATTGGTATTTATCTTATGTGAGGGTTCCTCTGGTTGCTGGTGAGAGATAAGAAATCATTGCTCTGCTTCCCTCTGAAACACACATGCTTATGAGAACTGGAGGTGTGCTGTAAGGTGGCACAAAGTGGCATTATAATCTCTGGTCTCGCATCTCCTGCATGCTCAAGACTAATCTATTCACCAATGGGCAGGGAATGGCAGGGAATTTTCCCCACAGGTCAAGCCCTATGCAACCTCTTTTTGGGAGTGTTATGGGAGTTTGTTTCTTAGGAGTAAGTGGGAGTCAGTATTGCAGGGTCCAGAGATGCCTAAGGTTACTCCTGACTTTCTTCCAACAATAATTGCCACCTGCCTGTGGACCTGTGGGTCCACTGATGTTTGATGTGCATGGGCAAGTCTGGACAGGAGTAGATGTCCTGTGGAGATTTCTGGATTGCACACTTCAAGGAGACAGCCGTTTGTGGGAGGAACAGACTCTGCAGTCCCTGCTAAAACTAATTTCTTCTCTTCCACCTGTGAAATGAACCTGTGACTCTTAATGCTGAACTCATCTGACTAGTTTCTACAAGCAGTCTAGTATGAGAAGGGTTGAGCTTGAAGCAGGTGTAAGGAAGTTCTAAGAGGATCATAATTATTGTGCTTCTCTCCATGGTCTTTATTTCCTGCATGTATTTGTATTCATTTCAGTGAACAATGTTGCCTGTAGCAGCTGGAAAGGGTAAGAGAGAGCAGGTGCAAAGTCTGTACCACAAATCTGGGCCCATTCCTCTGTAGCACAGGAGCCTCAGAGGGGTGTGATGCAGCCAATACCTCTCAAGGAGATAGTCTCAGCTGAATCAGACCGTGCAATGAATACTGTTTGAATGTAAGACATACAGATGACCCCCTCTTGCATATACACAACTCCCCTTGCAGAGAGTTAGTATTCTAATTTACACACAGAAAGGCAGAAGGAAAGGTTCAGATCTTACACAGCACATATCTAAAGGCGCAAAGCCTCATAACAGATCCTTGTGTTTCAATAGAAGGAAGGGAGAAGGACCACCTGTGCCCTCACTCTACTTAATACATGTGTTCTGTTTTAAATTTGATACGATGCACTCTATCTTTATTCCTTGCACTGTTCAAACACCTAGTGTCACTGGATTTCCCCCACCATCACTGTTCCAGCCTGCTGTATCCCTTAGCTCTTTATCAAAAATCTTTAAGCATCTAAATAATTGCAAATAGCTCACACTTGTTATGGCTATGTATCAGGAATCTCTTGACAAATTAGCCTAGCTGTGAGCACTGTTTTAATCACCCTCAGTGAGCCTTCAGGAAACTTGATTTACATTGTAGCTTTTGCCTGCCCTCCATTTTATCAGTGTTCATTGTGTGGTTAAAACTGTTAAATTAAAACCGTAGTGTGCATGCGACTTTGAGAGCACCCAGAGTACTCCACCTTTAAAGGAAAATTCTCTTTGGCCTAACTGCAACTGCACTGATATCATGCTGTAATCTGGCTTTGGCTCTGCCAGAGTCAATTAACCAACAGATAAATTTCTGGTGTTCTTCCCTTGGTATAAAGCCTTGCATTTTCATGTTAATGCCAAAGTTAGCGTGCCCGCAAGGATCAAGGCTATGATCATGATGTGCTGAAGTAGTAGCCCATTCTACCTCTGGGTACAAATATTTAATACTGTATATTTCTGTCTTCTCCTTATCTGCAGTGCTGGTGGTTTGTGAGATTTCATATTACCAATTTTCTTTAAACTGCAAAATCTTAACTGAAAAAGCTATGTATCTATCTCTGTAGGTCTCTACATATATAGCTATATATATCAAAGTCAGTTGCAGAAAGCTGAAAGCCAGCAAGTAATTTAACTAAAAAAAGTTAAAATAAAAGATTATGAGAACACCATGAACAGAATGCCTTGGTAATCAAACAAAGCCTCATAAGAATCACATTGGGGAAAAAGAAAAGAAAAGAAAAAAGCAGTTCATATGAAATGTATCAAATTATTCACAAACACCAAATAAATATCCCCTGTATTCTTGCTGTGACTGAGAGTGCCTTTTTAATTAGATATACTTTCCTTTTATCTAAATGCTATTTAAAATAAGAATGTGGTTGATTTCTTTGTTCGAACTTTAGTATGAAACATGTCATGTTCCTCTAAGAAGAGAAGGACTGGGTCAGGCAACCCTCTGGAGGAAGGAGACGAAGACTCCTCATTCCCCTGGGAGTAACCAGGGGTTCTCCAGAAGAGAAGGTGGACAGTACAGAGTAAGGCAGACTAAGGCAGGTTTCCTTGAGGAGCAGGCACTGAGGAGCACCAGCAGAAGAGAAGAGGAGGAATGGCTGCAGTCACACCCCTGAGATGAGGAGCATCTCCCTGCAGACAGTAGAGGACCACACAGAATCTGTTCCTTTCCAGGAAGACGCCGAGCTAACTGAAACCAAGCATAAGAGCAAGGGCACATCCTCTAAGGGTACAGCAGTAGGAGGAGACTGATTTATTAAACCTGCTTTTCTGTCCTGACTTACTCAGTAATTTTGAGTTTTCTCTATTTTAAAAGTTAACTTTTCTGGTTTATAGTCTAATAAAATCTGACTTGCATTTAAAGCTTTCTTAGTCTTATAGAGAGACATTGCTCTGGCTGATTTGCATCCCCATGACAGAGATCATCATCGTTTATAAATAATTAAAAAAGAAAGCATGTGTGTGTGTGAGCGCGTGTGTGCGCAGACATGTGCACACATATCTGTGTATGTTTAGTTTTTTCCCTTCTAAAGATTCTGACCAATTAAGTTTTAGATGTTCTTGATTTACATTTTCCAGCTTAAAATGCTTCCTAAGTTTGGAGATCAACATAGAAAAAGGAGGCTCAGAAAAGATCAGGACCTTGCACAGATACTAAATCAGTTCTCTATCTGTGTTCACAGTGGAGGAATCTAGGAAAATTCCTGTGCTTGATCCCTTCTTTCTGAAGGAATGATCAGATCATTTGCTGAAAATGGAAAAGAGTATAAAGAGGGTAAGAAACAAACTCACAAAATCAACAATGATAGATCACCGGAACCAGATGGTATTTAGCCAAGAATTATAAAAAATGAATGGAGGCAACTGTAGAACTATAAAGGTTGGCATAGTGGCTCTTGCTTGAAATTGTCTTGGTCCAACATCACCTTTTAAAGAGGCTTCCAGTGTCACTCTGGGAACTACAGATCTGTAAACCTGATGTCCCTAAGGACCAAATAGCAGGAACATAAATAAAAATGAGAAGTGGTGACCACTGGTAAACATTAGTTAAGAAAAGTCAGCATAGCTTTTTTTTAAAGAAAAATAAGGCAGGACCAGAAAGAATCATTGCTGTTCTTTGAATTAGTCAATAAACAGGTGGATAAACAAGTCAAATTGTACTTCTGAAAGACTTCTGACAAAGCTAACCTATAGGCATTTAAAGAAACTAAGCAGCCACGGAATAAAATGGAAGGTCCTTGTTTAGATAAATAATTGTTTAAAAGAAAGAAAACAAAGTCAAAGAACAAACAGAACAAATAGTTCTTGCAATGAAGAAAAATCATCAAAGAAGTTCTATAGGATTTGCTTAAATGTCTGGGTACTGATATCCTGCTTGTCTCTTATATGACATCATTATCTGTATGGCCATTCTTTGCTGTTATATAATTCCTCTTCCTTCAAATCACTCTCAGCATATAATCTTTGGTTGATTCTTTCTTCTCTGTAGAGTCCTTTGTCATCAGTCTTCTATTTAATTTAGTCATGGAGAAATCTTTAACTTGATTCTTATCCCTAACTTCTTTCTTTTTCCATCATTCCTCCTTTCTGTCCATTCAGGTCTTTATAAAGTTCAGGACAATTCCCCATTGAAACATATTGAGTGTCCTCAACGCTTTGCCTCAGTCTTCACAATGATGTGCAAGTTGACAATGCCTATTAGATGATGAAGTCAAAGTACTGGTGCATCACGTCCTATCACATGACAAGTCAGTGACCGGCTGTTATTGTTGCTTCATCCTTCCCTGAATTGGAGAATGGCAGCCTCAACTCCACTTCAGCTTCACTTTCAAGTGTTTAGACTTTTGGGATCATTAGTTACGTTTGCTGGCTTTTATTGATCTATCTGAAGGATTTGGTGCTTTTCCTGGTGCCATGGCCTAGAACCAACGTTGCGATTCTTTTCCGTGCTCTATGTTCCCATCTGGATGTACATTCTTTTATTATTTACTGATCTGTGAAGCTCTTCCTATGCCTAGCTAGTGGTAAAGATAAAATCCATTATGTGTCATGTTCCACTCACAGTTTATTTAAAAAAAAAATCCTTCAAAAAGCCCAGGTGCTTTTTCTTCTTTAGAATTAGATGCCTGGCTGCTCTGCTCATTGGAAGTGGAAAGCAGTTCCTTGGTTATGTAAATCATTTGAAACATGGGTTATTGGAGCATTAAGATCTCAATTTTTTCTGATATTAGGAATTAAGTATGATGTCTACCAATCTATACAGAGTAGGTAATTTCCGGGGTATAGCTGTATAAACATGAGAAATTGCTGCCAAAAATATTTCCATGAGAAAAGTATGCTAAACTGAAATGTGATTGCTGTTTAAAAATTACATCCCCATCTGAAAAATAGTGCTGAAATATTGATATTCTGTATGGCAGACCCTTTGAATAATAATCCTTACCATTTTATCTTTTTAACAAAGCAACACTGATAGAAAAGTAATGTTAACAATTGATTCTAAAACGGAGGATAATAACTTTTTAACTCTAATAAATTAAAATATATTTATTTTAATTTATATATATATATTTATATACACTTTCTTATATGGGAAATGTGTTATTTTTTATGATGGGATAGTTTAATGGAGATTTATTTTTTCAGTTGTTTAGATTCATATGGTTCTTTAAGTTTTGCCTAAAAAGCTGTTAAAATTACTGTAGGGGAAAGGTGCTTGTACAAAACCAAGCAGCATCTGAATTCATTCTATTTCGGCAATGAAAATAGTTCATTTTATGAAACAGTGATAGAACTCCAGCACAGGATGAATGACAAGCACTGCTTGCACCTTGGATGTAGGTCCCGGAAGCAATTCATTAACAATTTCATCTTCATTTTAATTTATTCACATATTTCAGGTATAGTTACATTTCAATTACATTAAATCACTATGTTACTTAACCCTGTCCAAATTCTCTAATATCAAGCCAGCTAATCTTTCACCAGATCTCCTCTGCTATGTATAGCTGTTTTCTCTCTTTCTTCTGTAGCTGACCTGTTGTACCACAAGGCAGTGAAAAATATTCTCCAGCCCCTTCAGCATGGCACTTCACAAGATTGATGACCCAACTCCTCAATTAGTAAAAAGCAAATGCTATGCCAGAAGTAAATCACACATCTTTCTTCTACATCCACTATCAAAGCTTTACTTTACTACACTTCTGTTTTATAAAGCTAGGCTCTTTTCTTGCTTATGTGTAAATAGTATCATCTATATGAATAGCAACTAAAGATAAAGACAATCCAAACAAACATGAAGCAGTTACCTAAGAAATTAAAATCCTACTTTTAGGTTGTAAGTATTTCAAATCACATCACTAGTCCATATGTGACATTTCAAGGTCACCATGTATTACTGTGATCTGTCCACAAGTTAATGTGAACCTGGGAAGTTTTTCCACCACCTTGGCAAAAATCTAAATCTCCTTCAGAGTTTTGCTGCTATTGTCTTGGCACCTTTGTTGTACCCCAATAAATGCATGGAATCACTAAATTTCCAAGAGCATATATATAAAAAATATAATTTTATATTTTCTTAATGGAAACCCAGGTTCATCTTTTGCAGCATTTGCTAGAAACAAATTACTAAAATGAGGGTGTTTGTTTGGTTTTTTTACTGAGTTAAGAATAATTGTAGATTCCTGAAACTGATAGTTCTTTCCTGCATTCTGTGGGCAGTGAGTTTCCCTGGAGGACATACCTAAAAGACTGCAGTTTTAGCACCAACTTGGCAGCTCAGGATCCTGTTCTCCGACTGTGTCACTGCAGAACAACGGGGCATGTGACTTTCACAGAGGCTCCACACAAGTGTGATAATCTTTCTGCTTCTTTGTCAGTTTGGGATTCCAACTAGAAGAACATTGTATCAATGAAAGAGAAATGGGAAAATGAAATAAATTACAAAATGACTCAAAGTACTTTTCCAAATAATATAAAGAAACAATGTCTGTACCTGGCGAAAAATCTGATCAGGTTAGAAAATTTTAATTATAAGCTGAAAGACTAACTTGTAACCAGTATTTTGCCTTAGTTTTTCCTCAGTTTTTCAAAAGAGACATGAATTTTCATAATATCTCTGAATATCTTTGAATATGTTAAGCAAATAAAACAATTAGTTTATTTGGAGAGTATTTACAGGTGGTTGATCTTTGAAAAGTTAAAGTTTTACTGCCTGTCTTAGCACATACGGAAATGCACAACAGCATTTATTCTACCTATGTGAGAATTATGCAACATTTTCTACTGGGAATATCTAAAATTTAAAATTCATTTAAGATATCTAAAACCCATAATGATACTTGACTGTGATATTGACTCTTTTTAAGCAGTCATATTGGTTAAAATAAAGTACTTTAAGTACTGCTGTCAGTAATTTCATTGTGGTGTCTTCAAGGGGTCTCATATGTTATGCACAGTACCACGAGTGCTCATAGAAACCATGTGTGAAAGGTGATATACAAACTTAGCAGAAGTGAATACATTCAGAAAGTCAGGCAAATATGACTGTCAGATTCTGTAATGTTCACCAACCTCTGTTACTCATGTCAGGTGCTGTTAGTGAAAAAGTAAAATGTCTCCATTCAGTATAAAAGAATATTGAAGAAAAGTGGTATATAAGAGTCTATCTGTGATGTCTTGTGATAAGAGTGAGATCTCAATTAGTTCTCCAAACTACAGATATAGCTTTATTGTTGCTAATATCTACAGAGAAATATACCTTTTTCCTTTTTTTTTTTTTTTTTTTTTTTTTTTACTGGAAGGTAAAGGTAGTTTTCCCACAACGTTACAACTTTAAGTTTCTACCAAGGTAACAACACAGTTAATATTTAATGGAGTTGTAATGCACATTTACCATCACTTTTCAGCCACCATAGTGCTGTGATACGAATAAACTTGGCTGTTTTCAGCAATAAATTTAATTTATGGGAAAAGGTATAGTTATGGGCAAGTAAATATAAAAATGAGACAAGAACACTCCAGGTGACAGAATCATAGCATAATTTAAATTGGAAGGGGCCTCTGGAGTCATCTGGTCCAACTTCCAGCTCACAGCAGGGTTAAATTCAAAGTCAGATCATGTGGCGAGGACCTATATTTCCTATTTTTGAGGATCAACCTAAACTGCTGTAATTATACTGATTACATGTACTGGTACTTAAATTGTGGATTGGAGCTCAACTAGCTACATACAAAATGACAATGTCTCGCCCAAAAGACATGTAACCTAAGTCAATAGAGGAAACTGAGTAAACAACCGAGGTCAACTGATGGAGGCAATTCAGACAGACAGCAACAGTAAGCAATGATCAGTGTGTCAGCTTTTTGATTTTTGAACACAACATCAAAAAGTTTAGCACCATCAGTTTTCAGTCTTTGCCAAAACCAGATCGATAGATGGTTCTTCCAGGAAAAGTATTACAGCAGACCAAGTCCTGGCAGTTACAGTCTAGAGACCTGAAAGAGGTTGACATTGCAATTAGTAATGTTGAGAAGTATGTTGAAAAAAGGAAGAGAACTTGGGATACACGTGTAATGCAATGATATAGTCTGGTTGTGGCTTGGTGGGGTTATCCAAGCTAGCATTGGTTTAACTGCATCAGATAGTAACTGCCATGGAAATAACTTATGGACTACAGACGTTGTGTTAGACCTTCAGGTTTCCTAGTGCAATATGAAAGCTATTCATTCAATGCTCTCTAGTAATGTCTTTTAAAATGTGAAATGAATGCTTCTTTTTTCAGCCATCCGGGGCTATGTGTGTCTTGGTGTAGTGGGACCGACAACAAATGTGAATGTTGTTCACTGATGTAAAATTAATAACTTCAAATATATTGAAGTATGATTTATTTTACTAGAACAATTAATTGGCTGAACTCAAGACATTCAATGCAATTTATTATTGTTTATTTTATATATATATTTTTTATTTTTTTTTTCTCATGGATCTAGTAGTGTAGTTCCATAATCATCTGCTGACCCTATTTTAAAACTCTGAGTCTACAATACCATTTATGTTTTAGGAAAGCTCTGGGGAAATTAAAAAAAAAAAACCTGCAATTTTCTTTTCCTGAAATACAGGGCATACACTAAAATTAAAATTAATTTTAAATTCAAATTATCCACTGCTGGATTGCTGCTTTTTTATGTATTTGACTCTTCTAGTCTACAGAAAATTTATTTCTAAGTTTGCAGCACAGTTTGCTCAAAAAAGTAGGGGTTTTTTCACAGCTTAACTATAAGGTAATCAATGCTGTATTTGAAGGTCATCTTAAGAAATTACCTGGGAACAGTCAGCAACTTTGTGAATTTGCAATACCATGGCTTTACTCCACTCATCTTGATGAATAATTCAACCTCATCATACAAGCAGCGCAACGAGTTTCAAGAGTAATACTAGTGAATAAACGAAGATGATTAAGATGTTAGCACACAGAGAAGATGCAGAGATGGTGTGATGAACAAGAGCCAATCTATTTCATTTTAATTCAGCACAGGACTGCATGAGATCTAAGTCATCTCTGATATTCATGGAGGTTAAACATAGGAACCAGAGGTGGGACACCATCACACCTCTTTATGTCTTCTGAGCAGCAGTATAATATAGACACACATCCAAATTTCTTTTTTGCTGGACCACTAAGGTTCTGTTTCTACAGGACATTAGCAGTAATCTTGTCTAGCACTGGGATAGTTCACCTACTCACTTCAAAGAGAGCTAGACTGCCCTTTTTGGGCAACTACCAAAAAACACTAATGAAGCATTTTTACCTTGATCTCTTTATAAATCCATTAACAATGGCATTCAGATCTCTCTCCTTCCCTCATGTCCCCAAACCAGTGAAACAGAAGGAGAAATGAAACCCATCTTTCTTTTGCTCCTACTGTGAGACCAAAACATTACAAGTGGAATTTACTACCCTCACTACCCACCTTTAACAGTTTCTTCACTCTATAAAAAACATTTCCCAATTAAAAACATGCTGTGAACTAGGCTTAAACTTATTAAAAGCTTGGGACATGACAGAAGAAAATATTTTTATCAAATTTATTGTTTGTCAAAGGAGAAGAGAAAGTCCAGTCAGAATAATTGGCAGGTTCATTTCATTCTGAAATCCAAACTAAAAATAGTAGCAGCATAAGTAATCTCAGGTCTCAGATATTTTCTTTTTGGTTCCTCCTGAAACAGCAAATTAATTCAATTAGTTGGAATAGGTCATGCATATTTAATGTGACAATTTGAAATGGGAGTACTACCTTTTAGCCTTGAGAATTCTAATGATATCATTAAGGGTGTTTATAGAAATCTACAAAATTAAATGATTGCTATTAAAGACTATCACCTCTGAGATGGAGGCTAAATGACTCCTGGGTCTGATAAGAGGAAACAGTCTTTCATTTCTAGATCACTGCTTTGAATTCGAGCCAGGATCACAACAATGAGAAGTTATTATCAACAAAAGACAGGCAGCATGCTCTATGAATGGAGTTTATGGTGTCAGGCAGTTTCTTAGGGTGCTGGTACCTTCCTAGGAAGTGTGTTTTGCATGCAGTACTGCTTTACAAGGACATTAAGATCAAGCTGCTGCCTAGCTGAGGTACAGTCCCTACTCTGTAGAGAGAACTGAGTTCCAAGAATCATCAAATATCTGACTTCCACCAAAATTAAAATAATTTTGTAGAACAGAAGGTAATGGCCTCTATAATATAAATTGGTTATACTTCTGAGAAAAAGTAATCTACAACTACTGATAAAGCAGCCTCTGTGATGGGGGGAATCCTGAAGAAGATCCCTGCGTATGACTGATCATGTGTGGTCTTAATCTGGACCCTAATGCTGATTCATAGACTTGACTTACTGGCTTGGCCTTGGACCTGCCTCACCACTTTCCTCAAGAGCACCTAGCTGTGGCTGAGCCTGGTTACTGTCTCTGGACCTGACCCTGACCATGACTGCAGCTTGCTGACTTGACTTCCCTGTTTGACCTCAGACCTGCCTCATCACTGCAGACTTGTCAGGTGATCTAGACTCATGGCTGGACCTGGTGACTGTCACCAGACCTGCTCTGCTTATCTTGCTTGCACCTGTGGGACAGTTCCCTTGTTAGTGAGGTCTATGTCGTTGCATGCTTTGTTATTGTGCATGCTCCTGGTTACCTGTCCCTGGCAGAGCAGCCTGCCCTTGCTACTCCCTGGGCATAATCAGCAGGGTTTGGGAAGCAGGAGTTATTTGGTGCCCTGCATGGAAGGAGGTGATGAACCACCCTGCACCAGTCACAGTCAGCTCCAGCTGGCTTGGCAAAAGCCAACAGCATCCCACTGCACACCAAGACTTCAGCCAGAGGAGAACATAGTGCCTCTGCTGAAATATATTTAAGGGCTAAGAGTAGGAGATGCAGAAAAGGCTCTTGCTACTGGCAGGAGACACAGGAGATGTGAAGACACCCACAGGAGGGGACAGAGAGGAAGATATAGGAGAGGGATGTGGAAGATGACATTTTGGGGGACACAGCTGGAGACGCTGCCTTGGAAAAAGGCACTCCTTGCTGAATCAGGTACAGCCTGAAGGGACTGCAGCCTGTGGAGGACCATGGTAGAGCACAGGAAATGAGTAAGAAGGAAGGAGCCACAGAAAAAAGGAGTAAGAAGCAAGGAGCGACAAACAGAAACCATTGTTCAGGTTGGTTTTGTTTCTCAATACCTGAATCAGTAATTAAAAGTTTATATTATTTGGTAAGGAAATAAATTCAGTGTAATACCCTGAGTTGAGGTTCGTTTTGCTCATGACACCCTGGCAAACTGAACGACATCAAGTTACCCAGACTTCTTCTCAAAAAAGCTAGTGCAGTATTCAGTCTCCTAAAGTCCTGGTGTGAAACATTATGTTTAAAAGAACAGCATGCTTCTGGATATTCCAGAGACTTCGCTTTAATGACAGTGTTAAGATATAGCTGGATGAAATCTTTTGCATGCAGGAGAGGTGGGCAAAGAGGTTACCTGTTCAGAGCTTCTTTCTGGACCTCACCTCTCAGTTCTGCTTGTTTAACTGTTGGTCTAACCAGGCTCTAACCTCATTCTGAGAGACACAACAAATCCTTACCATACACATTTAGAAACACGTAACTCCTTTAAAGATCAAGGAGTATCTCCTGGAGTAACAACTGGCAAAAAGTCTCATTTTGTTATTGATATATGTTCTAGAAAAATGAGTGGATGAGAAACAACATCACAATATCGTTATTAAAGAACACATTTCTTCACACAATTTGGTACCTTTAAGCTCTGACATACCATTTCTAAAAATACAATATTTTTATTCAAGTGATTATTTATAGAATTTGGCTTTAATTTTTGGCAGAAACATTAAGAAATTATCGTTTATATGAAAAGTTCTGTATTTATGACTTTAAAATTAGTTGAACAAATGGCGCTGAGCTACTTTAAACTGTTATATTGCATGCTAGGTGTTCCCAGGGAGACTTTTGAAGTTCATGGTATGTCCTTGCTTATGTTTTTAACATTTTCTCTGAGTTATAGCATGCTAACACAGACTGTATGAAAGGATCATTCTTAGATTGTCATAGCCTCTGAAAAGGCTGAATGGGTTAATGATTTTATTTCTCTTTACAGAATATTTCCATTGTGATGTTGTTATGTTATTTAAACAATTCTGTTTATTTTCTCCTTCCAGAGCACCATTAGAAAATTGCAGTGGTTATAAATCCTTCACTATGGCTTTTCAAGCTGGAAATGCCAAGGTGCATTCACCATTTACCTCAATAGGCCTGCTCATGGCAGCTACTACAAATGAGGTGAAATATGTGTCAATGTCATGCAGCATTATTCTGACTTATCACTGCAGCTATCTTTGTAAATTACCTTTACAATATCAGAAATATAATCTTTTACTATTTCAAGTATTTAAACACTTGCTTTATTCTCAAACTTCCTTGTTCAAAGAAAAAATTTTAAATGGTATTTCAAGAAATTGTTGGTAACCTTCAATTGCAAACAAAAGTTGTGTACAGACTACTGCCTGGAAGAAAATGCAAACACGTGACTCCTAGTTATTCACACTGAGTCCTGCTCTGGACTAATCTAACCAGCTCCCTGTGCGACCAAACTTGGGAGAGTTATGGGGAAAGGATCTTCAGAAATCCCACCATATAGATGGTAGGGTTGAGGATGCCCAAGTTTATCTTGCTGCACTTGGCACAGTCCTCTCAAAATATGCCAGCAGGCCTTCCATGCTTACTTGCCCTCACGCCATGCTCCAGGGAGTGTTACACCACTCCAGCATCACATCATAAAAAAACCAATATTTTGAGATGTTAGGTAACATCCAACCACGCACGGAAGCTGCATGGAGAGTTGAGGCGACTATGACAAAGGTTTCTATCCACAGACAAGTTGCCCAAGACCTTTATGGGTTTGCTTGCACACAGTTTTGCTGCCTCATTGTGTGCAGCTTCCCACAGCACTAAGCAGAGCTGCTCTAGTTAAAAGATGCAGGCAGCTGCACCAGAGCTTTGGCAAGACTACACAGTTGTTGTGGTTTAGCCCCGACCGGCAACTAAGCACAACACAGTCGCTCGCTCACTCCCCTCACAGTGGGATGGGGGAGAGAATCTGACAAGTAAAAGTGAGAAAACTTGTGGGTTGAGACAAAGACAGTTTAATAAGTAAAGTAAAAGCCACACATGCAAGCACAGCAAACTGAGGAATTCATTCACCACTTCCCATGGGCAGGCAGGTGTTCAGCCATCTCCAGGAAAGCAGGGCTCCATCATGCATAACGGTGAGTTGGGAAGGCAAATGCCATCACTCCGAATGCCACTGCCTCCCTGTCCTTCCTTTTCCCCAAGCCCCTTATAAGCTGAGCATGATGTCATTATGGTATGGAATATCTCTTTGGTCAGTTGGGATCAGCTGTCCTGTCTGGGTCTCCTCCCAATTTCTTGTGCCCCTTCCAGCCATCCCACTGGTGGGGCGGTGTGAGAAGCAGAAAAGGCCTTGGCTCTGTGTAAGCACTGCTCAGCAATAACAAAACACACCTCTATATAACAAAAACATCTCTATATTATCAACATTGTTTCCAATACAAATCCAAAACACAGCCCCATACTAGCTACTATGAAGAAAATAAACTCTATCTCAGCTGAAACCAGGACAACAGTCAAACCGAGCAATACCAAAATAGCAGTGCTCCCACTTCATGAGGAGCTCAGCTGTGTGATACCACCTCTGCCTCCTGAATTGCTTCAGTTCCAACATAAAGCTGTTTACCTCCCCACATGTTTGAGACCCTCCTGGAGTTCCTGGGCAGCATCGCATGCTCCAGCAGACACTGCTCCCTGAGGCAAGCCCTGCCTGGACCTGCTTCGAGCAGGGGGCTTGGCCTGGGTGGTTGCTCAGAGTCCCTCCCAACCTCAGCGATGCCATGATTCTGAGGTGGGTGCTGGAACAGCAGCTCTACTCACAGACACTGTGGTGGTTGTTAAAGGGTGTTAGTAATGCTGCTTCCTCGGGTGGACTCCCAGACCCAGGAATTCCTCCTTCCTGGCCAACCATATCAGCAAGTGCATGCTGAGACCCCGTGGTCTCTCTGTCCCATTCCCATAGCTATGGACACTGCTGTTTCTTTTTGCACATTTGACAGGAAGGGAGGCTAAGTGTGTATCCCAGACAGGCACACACACCCACACCCCCTATACACACGCAGAGCACACTGACACAGCTGCCACAGTCTATCTGCCCTTAGCAGCATTCAGGTACCACCACCAGAACTCACATAAAACATAAGTAGGGAAGTACACAGAGCCCAGTCCTGCTCTTCCTCTCTGGCTGTGTAGTTCATTTGCGAAATCACACACATCACTACTCTCTAGACTTACAAGCACACTTACATTCATGGATCCCTCAGGTATCTGTGTGCCTTATATCCATGCCCAGACCCTGGGACCGCTTACCAGGGGGTGTCCTACACACTGCCTAGTCTAGCTTCATGTTCCCTAGCACAGCAGATGCACACACACACTCATCTCACAACCACACACCCCTCAAATACTGTCACAGGCTCTCTCACCCTGATCAATATATCTGTGCTTGGACCCGTGGCTCACTTGCGACCTGCTGGCTCAGCCCTTGAGACACACATGGGAATAGATTCCCTGGGGAAAAATAACCACACTTAGTTCTTTCCAGTTCCTGGCATTTAGACGCCTCACGTATACACATACATCGTGTCCCTCCAGCTGCTAAGCACCCTGCGGCCTGAGGCCTTTTCTCCAGTCGCAGCACTCAGAACTCTCTTGCACGTGGGTCTCTCCAGATACTGGCATATAGACCCCACAGCACACACACATAGGATGGAGAATGAGTTTACACAGGAAAAAATGTTCATAAAAATGATTTAATAGGAAGATAGATAGGCTGAGGTGATCAGACACAGGGCTCAGTCAGACAAACTGACTGACAGCCTGTTTACACACGACCGGCCACTTTTCTCACCCTTTTCTCTATTTTCTCAAGCTTATTCCTCCTGGATCCACCCTGGACTCAATTTCCATAGCAAGTCTTGCAAAGTCCACAGGGCCCTCAAACATCCCATAATATTCAGTCTCGTTTCCACTTTCTTATCAGTTACAAGGTTCAGGTTGACCCTCTTCAAGACTAAGCCTGAGTAGTTTTTCAATCGCCTATCACCTACTGTCTGAGCAGTTCTGTTTTATGTTACTGTTTCCATTATCCCCTACACATCAGATTTGTGTATCTATGTGTTTAATTTATGACCTTTCTTGTTATTTTTAATTTAATTTATAATGAGTAGTTGTCCTAGTTTCAGCAGGGATAGAGTTAATTTTCTTCCTAGCAGCTAGTATAGTGCTGTGGTTTGGATTTAGGAGGAGAATAATGTTGATAACACACTGATGTTTATAGTTGTTGCGAAGCAGTCAAGGACTTTTCAGCTTCTCATACTAACCTGCCAACGAGAAGGCGGGGGTGCACAAGAAGCTGGGAAGGGACACAGCCAGGGCAGCTGACTCAAACTGGCCAAAGGATATAACTGGGGAGTGAGCTGGAAGACAGGGCAGCTTGGGGTCTTGCAGAGCATTGACTTCAGGTGGTGAGAAATTGTGCTGTCATCACTTGTTTTGATTATGTTATTATTATTATCATTATCATCATCATCACCACCATCATCATCATCATCTTCCTTTTCTGTCCTATTAAACTGTCTTTGTCTCAACCCACGAGTTGGTTTTTTTTTCATTTTCAATTCTCTCCCCCATCCCACTGGGAAGGGAGGAGTGAGCAAATGGCTGTGTGGTTCTTTTAGCTGGTGGCCAGATTAAATCACAACAATAGTTCTTAATCAGGTAACATAATGAAACAGATGTTCTCACGCTCCCCATACCTTTACAATGATCAATTAATCTGAATGATCTACAAGTAAAGTCCAGGATGCATCATGTGAGATAATAGGTTTTTCTCTTTATATGTCCTTTGATTTCTAGAGTTTGAAAGGAACATTTTTGCTACATTAAAATGTTGTGTTATGTGTTTTGTGGGGACTCGATGGACCCACTGTATGCCCTCTCCAGATTCTGCTGTGACAATAAGTGAACAGGCTCCTATAGCCACATAACTACAAATGGAGAACTTTTATGTTTGTCTTCTGTGCTCCACATCCAACTGTGGCAGCAGTTGAAAGCTGGACATACAAAAGCTAGAAGGCCCAATCCTGCAGCAATTGGTCTATAAGGAAAGGCAATAACATTCTCACACAAGTTCTGCCACCTGCAGTTAATGTTGTCATAGGAATATTGTGAGCAACATGGCCATACTTGAAGCGAGCAAAGGCTTTTACCATCTCAGGAAGGTAAGCGACATGGGTGACTCGTGAAAAGATGGGCTTGGCAAAGGCTTCAGTCTTCTGTCATGATCAGACACGCTGTGGACTCACTGGCAAGAAGGAGGTCCAGCCAGACCCTTATATTGAGCGTGGCTTCTCTCCTCCTTAACTATGAATCAAGATTCTTACAAGGACAGTGGCTGGTGCAGGGTGCTGGAGGTAACAGGTCCTCACAAGGAGCTCAGAGGGATCCTCAGAGGACTTCCAGCCTATCCCATATGCAGAACAGTGGAGACTGGTTTTCTGATTCCCAAATCTCTCCCCACTGTGGGAAGACTGTTGGCCACAGCAACTCAGGCAGCCCACCAGATTGATGTTAACTGACCAGGAGTGGCACACTGCATTTCTAGCAGTCATTCTGGTGGCCAGCCTGCATCTCTTGGATGTCTTGCTCATATGGCATGCTAGCGAAAGCAAGCAACTTGCCAGATGCCATTGCAGACAGTGAGAGTTCTGCCAATGGCCTGCAAAGGTGCAAAACCTGTGTGTCAAAATGCAGCAGTGGCCAAAGTATTAGTTACCAGCAGCCTGCAGAGCAACAGAAAGGCAGCCTGCTTTCACTGTAGGCAGCAGATATAGACTGCCCGGCTGCCCCGCTTTATGGAGGTTACTGAAGCAGTCACATGTCGCATAGGAGCTAATAAGCAGTGAGCACTGTGTGTTGTGCTAGAGAGGCATTTTGATGAGCAGGCACAAAGCTCTTTGTGATGTGGTACAGAGGAAGACATCCCTTCAAGTGCAATGCAATATGGACATAGCACTTCTCTCTAGAGTGCTTTGAGCAATACAGACATGAATGAATCCCCACGGCCAGTCCTGAGTGGCTGGGAAAACTCTCAGAGCTTAATATTGTCAGCAACAGAGACATAGAAATACTGTATTTAAGATGTTAAGGAATAAAGAAATATCCTTATTGCTTTCTTTTCTTTTCTTTTTTTTTTTTTTTTTTTAAAAAAAGAACCAAGCAGATCATGCACCTTTTTCTTGATCAGATTGAGACACTGTACAGAAATAAAAATGCCCCGTGTAGGTGGAAATAAAGAAAACTAGATGAAATAATACCCTCATTATTTTTGGTGCTGAAGTGCAATACCACAGTACTGTTATAACAGGATGATTTAGCTCAGTATAATCGTCCTAGTTGTCTTATTTTCCTGTTAACAATGTTTGTTTCTCTCCAAGGCTGAAGTAACTCTTTAAGGTTCTGCAAGTGTGATGTACGGACACTTCTGCTAGCCAGCAGTGACTGCTAGTGGGAGAAACACTAAGGAAATATTCTTCTCCATCCACACTTTATTATCTAGGACATAAACCAGTATTTCCTGGTGAAAGGGAGCAGATCAAAAATGTAAGAGAAAAGGAAAGGCAACTGTTGTGAGGGTTCACATTCTCTGCAATTTTTCCAGTTCTAAAACCTGCATATGAAGAAGGTATATTAATGTCTGTGATTAGGCAAATCAACCTTCAGACACTTTCCAAATTAAGTGTGGAGTTTCAAGCTGCTTGCATTTCTACTAGCCTTGGATCAGTACTTGGGCTGTACTGTCATATGGCTGTGATCTGAAAGTTAAGGCTCTAAAACGAATGCATGTGGTTAATACCCCCCTGCTTTTTTTTGAGTCAAAACAGAAGGCTTATACTGCAACAACATCTGCCATGGAAGCAGACCTGGATTAACTTGGAGTTGGAGCAGGAGGAATACGGGGAGTCCTAGTCTTCTCCAGCTACTGGAGAGCACATTCCTGTGTCTACTTCCTTTCCCCCTCTTCTTCCCTCTCCTCTGCCATGTTTAGACTGGAGCTGCCTGCCCTTAATTTATGAAATCTGATCCCATGAAAATCAATATTTTTGCCATTGATTTCAATCTTTTCCACAGGCATCCTCTTCTGCTACTCTGACACAAAAAATTCAGGATGACACTTCTGGCAACAGCAGGAGGTGCTCTTGGGTGCTCTTTGATGAAATAAGCAAGAGCAAATGTCTGTATATGCATACAGATGGATATGTGTGTGAAAAGAAACACAGACCTTTCTGTTTGCTCATGGTCTTTACAAGAAGTTGATTTGAGCCATAAATGTCTCCAAACATCTTTGAGTTCTCCAGTGTTTAAAATTGAGATTGACTTAAATTTGAATCAGAACTTAATAGTTTGAACACATCTCTACCTTGCATAAGTATCTCGGCAAAACCTAAAACCAAATTATCATTTTTCTGACTATCATGATAATGGCTCGTTCTCCCATACCTTTGTTTCTCAGTGACATTGGCTGAAAAAGAAAGGAGAAATTGTGAAACTAACTTAGCTTTTTGAACACCGCATCTGGAGAGGACTGCTTAAAATGCATCATTTTGAGAGAGCATTTTGATTTGTAGCACTGTTTTAGACTTTTATATTCACAAATTGAGTGAAAAATTATGCTCTTCCTTTTGCAGGGTTCTATTCTTTTAATCTCTGACCCACCAATATGAATAATGTTAATGTAACAAAAAATCCAAATATAATTCCACTTAACTACTTGAAATATAATGGATTTTGTGCAGCTTTCAGAATGTCACTCACAGATCTTCCTGTGCTAGTTAACAAGAGGCTAAACCAATTTCAAATATGAGGTAATTAGTGAAATGGCACAGCTCTTCTAAGTCAAACCGTTTCAGAACATTTCTGTACTCTGCTGGAAAAGAGACAGATGTGCCTTACAGTGCACATCCTGGGATTAGATATGGCATTCATTCCCAAGGCTGCTTATCTTAACTTGATGGACTCAAGACTCAAGTCCACAATCAGTAAGGGCTTTGAGCAGATACTTTATACATGCAAGTTGTCGCCTTCCCATCTGTAAAAAATGAGAAACAATGCTGCTATTCCCTATGACAATATAAAGATGTCACTTAAAGCTTATAAAGATGAATTCATTAAGCATTTGAATATCATAGCAATAACTGCACAAAAACCCATGAAGACATTATTATTACTGTCAGAGAGGGATTTGGATGTGATTCAGTAAACAAAGCATGCAGCCACATGCTGAATGAGTATAAAAAGACATATAGGACAGCTGGTTCCTCCCTTGAGCACCATCTATTCTGTGTTGCAAGGCCCTGATCCAAAGTCAGTGATTGACACAAAAAGGTTCCAGCTAACCGCAGTCAGCCATGGACTAGCTCTTGGCGAGGAAAGCATCTGCTCTAAAATTAGCAGAGAACCATGTCTAAAGACTCACAGCACATACTCACACAGGCAGGAAGGATCCCAGAATCACAGAATAATTTGGGTTGGAAGGGACCTCTGAAGGTCTGTACCCCAACCTCCTGCTCAAAGCAGGACCAACTTCAAAGCTAGAACAGTTTGCTCAGGACCTTATCCTCTTGAGCTTTTAAAATCAACGACATTTTTAAAGCCACTGGGCAGCCTGCTCCGGTGCCTAGCCCCACTCTTGCTGTGAAACCTACACAGGGAATCATCCTTCATACACTTTTTTAGGTTTTTGGTGTTAGATTTTGCAGGTATGCTTTCAGAATAGCTAATTCTTCAAGTTCATATCCAAGGTCATATGCATATATGGGTAAGCTCATTGAGATGGAGTTGCATTTCACACAAAGCTTTTATAGTGTCCATTCCTGATTGGTAAGTTTGGTAACGAGTGTAACATCAGCCACAAAATTAGGACATAAAGTAAGCAGGATACAGTCATATTTTATATTCAGTGGTACTTTTGGCGTTTCAAGCCTCTGTCCCTTGCTGCGTTAAAAAGTTCTTTGCCCCGGAGATAGGAGAGGTATGTACCCTCCAAGAAATCACTGACGTAATGGAGAAATACTTTACAAAGACCCTTTGTTCTCTAATGCAAGCATGAAGGTTTTCCTATGCTAGGACACTTTGAGAGGTGAGATTGCGTACCTTTTTAATTTAATAACACATAAGGATAAAAACTTCATGGGGAAGAAAGGCAGCTCTGGGATTTAGCTTTGCTGTCATTTAGGCCTCCCTAATATCAGCGAGTGATGCAGCACCTGTAGTGACACAGCTCTGTTTGTTCAGAAGAGAGCTGTAGTCTGCCTTCAAAGTACACGCAAAATAACAGTGCATTTTTTCTACTACAGAATCTATTTTATAGATTGAGCATTCTTGGCTTATTATAAAAAATAATTTCATTACTTGTTGCCTGTTTGATTTATAATTAAGTTTAATTTCATATTCTTTTTTCCATTGTAATGCTTATCCATGATCCTTGACTTAGCAAAAGTTGTTACCCATTTTCAAAAAAACAGACTTGATCTAAGGACTGTAACCAGGACATAGTATCAGACAGTTTGCAAAAAGTCTCATTTTCTGGGATGTTTGCTTTTTGTGGACCATTTCATTATCATGCAAATGGAGTTGGGCCATTTTGCAGACAATCTAATTGTTAGCATAATATGTCCTCATTATTTGTATAGCGCAGCGGTTTACATTAGGCTATTATCAAGTGCAACAGAAACCCATATAACAGCATGAGTTTTTGGGAAATGGAGGCTATTTTTTATCAAAGGCTGTACGTACTGGGTACCAAAGTCTAGAATCACCGACAAACCTCAGCGAGCCTAAACTGCACAAGTCTTCTGGAGTCTGAACATGTACTGTTTGTGTCAATAGGAGCAACATCAGTTTCCTAGCCTATACGTTTGAAGTCTTCCTACCTCAGTGCTTTCATTTTTGAATAAACTTTAGCTGTTAAACCTTGAAGACAGTATTATGCTACGCCTACATAATTGCAGCAAAGGAATTAAGATAAATAAAGCACTACTAAAATAGCAAATGGAAACCAAACCAATCTCCTTTTAGCTAGTAATAGGAATGCAAAAGCTTATACTTTCATCCTGTTTCCAAACAGTAAATCTTATCTTTTCAGAAAATGCTGCCAATTTAGTACTGTTGAACTTTGGAATACAGCCATCCACACATAAACACGTTTGCACATTATTTGGTTGGCTCTTGCTAAAGCCATATGCTGAGGTTTTTTTAATTAAAAAGGTACCTCAGAAAAACTTCCAGTGTTCATTCAGGATAAAACATCTTTCAAGGTTCTAAAATGTCAACAAAATACTGAATTAGAAAGAATAGTTTTCTCTCCCCCCACCCCCGACGTTGTAAGCAATGCTTGTAGAGTGGGTTTTAACAGCCATTTTATGAAGACTTTTTTCAGTGGTATGCAGTAGTTTGAAGCATCAAAGAAGACATAGGAAAGTGGCAATCAAGGTTTTGATGCAGCAAGGATCAGTCACTTCTAAACCACATTGTCAGGAAATAACCAGCTCATGCTTCTTTGCTGTTTACCAGGGTCATAATCCTCATCTAGGTAGCACAGAGTGACAAAGTAGCTAAAGATCAAGGGTTATTTTTCATTTTCTGACAATATGTAAAATTATTTAATGTAATTGAGTAGATCAAATCTGAAGTATCAGAAGAAGGTTGGGTTTTTTTTTACTGTCAGCTTCCAGCTGAAAAATGTACCATGTAAATATATATGTTGTGCTAACTAGGAATAGATTAGACTGCAAGTACGATTGTACTTCAAACATGAAGGAATTTGTTTTCTTGTCTCCTTCCACTTTTGACACTAAACTTGTGGTTTATTGAACAATATTGGATGCTGAGTGTGGATTTGCCTCTTCTAGTCATTAGGAAGTGATCAATCACTGTCGAACTGTATGTATAAACGCAGGGTATTGAGCTGCCATCACTACTGCCACCATTTCTCAGCCAGAAGCGGGGGCAGCCCAGGCTCCATTGCCTTCCTTGCACAAAAAAATTTAAACTGACTTCTCCAGTCTTCCAACACCTTCCAGTTTGCCAGGCCTTTAGTTATCTGGACAAGGCTCAAAAACCTTTTCTTGAATCAAACCAAATATTTATCCCTTAAACAGGACAGAGAAAAGGAACAAATGACTGAGCCAGCCATGTGGTGGGGCTCCGTTTCGAGTCCTTGCTTCCAGCAGCGACTCTACTATTGATACTGCTGGAGGGGTTGCAAGGAGCCATGGTCCTGCTGCCCACACTGGGGAGGGTGAGTGTGTGGTGGGTTGACCCTGGCTGAAGGCCAGGTGCCCACCAGAGCCGCTCTATCACTCCCCTGATTCATTAGACAGGGGAGAAAAGGTACAATGAAAAAAAAACTTACGGGTCGAGATAAGGACAGGGAGAGATCATTCTCTAATTATCATCACGAGCAAAACAGAGTAGAGGAATGAGAAATAAAATTAAATCTTAAAAACACCTCCCCCCACCCCTCCCATCTTCCCGGGCCCAACTTCACTCCCGGCTTCAACCTCCGCCCCCCCTCAGCGGCACAGGGGGACGGGGAGTGGGGGTTACGGTCAGTTCATCATGCGGTGTTTCTGCCGCTTCTTCATCCTCAGGGGGAGGACTCATTGTTCCCCCGCTCCAGCGTGGGGTCCCTCTCACGGGAGACAGTCCTTCACGGCCTTCTCCAACGTGAGTCTCCTCCACGGGGTGCAGACCTTCAGGAGCAAACTGCTCCAGCATGGGTCCCCCACGGGGTCACAAGTCCTGTCAGCAAACCTGCTCTGGCGTGGGCTCCTCTCTCCACGGATCCACAGGTCCTGCCAGGAGCTTGCTCCAGCGCGGGCTTCCCACGGGGTCACAGTGTCCTTCAGGTGCTTCCACCTGCTCCAGCGTGGGGTCCTCCACGGGCTGCAGGTGGAATCGCTACACCCCCTCATCCTCCCTCCATGGGCTGCAGGGGGACAGCCTGCTTCACCATGGTCTTCACCACGGGCTGCAGGGGAATCTTGCTCCGGCGCCTGGAGCACCTCCTCCCCCTCCCTCTTCACTGACCTTGGTGTCTGCAGATGTTCTTACATCTTCTCACTCCTCTCTCCGGCTGCAAAAAACGCTCTCTAACTGTTTTTGTCTTTCTTAAATATGTTATCACAGAGGCGCTGATTGGCTTGGCCTTGGCCAGCGGCGGGTCCGTCTTGGAGCCGGCTGGCATTGGCTCTATCAGACACAGGGGAAGCTTCTAGCAGCTTCTCACAGAAGCCACCCCTGTAGCCCCCCCGCTACCAAAACCTTGCCACGCAAAACCAGCACAGAGTGGAACCTTTTTCCCAAAGCCTCAAACTAAACACTTTCATGCTTCAATAAACATTCATAACTGTAGTTATACTGAGCTCAATAGTGTCAACAAAATAATTTGTCACCTCCTTTCTCCTTTTACCGAGACTTATGCATAGCCTAGTGGTAATGGCACTCCCAATGGAGGTGGAAGGTATGACCTGGTTTGACTCATTTAGTTAATACAGTTCAATTTGACAGCTATAACCAGGAGCTGAATCTTCAGATCTAAACCAGCGATTACCAGGTGGAAACGGATTGAATAGACATGAACAGCATTAGCTATTGCTCCTTTTGGTTTTGTCATTAATGTTCTGTGTTTTGTTTTCCTTATATTTGTTGCTTCCTTTGTTACAAATGCTGGTAAAAAATAAAGTGTTTATATTTTGATTCAGCCCAAGCAACACATGCTTTTATTTTTTCAGTTGCAAGGACACACCTTTATGTCATCTACTTCTATAATCCCAATAGCATGCTGTACAAAACATATAGTATTGCAAATTGTAATCTAATCCTAGGGTTGAATCTGGATTTTGCTTCACTCCAAACTCCTTCAGTTCTACACTTACAACATTTTTGATGTATTTTTCTGCCAGATAGGTAAATTTCTATCTAACTGTTAAAGGTGTTGTCATGGTCTTTAGCAACATCTTCCCTGCCCCCCCCCATTTGTCATTTGTAATAAGCATTGATTTTGTGTGAAACTTCTAGCTGATCTCTGGTGGCAAGATGGCTCATTCCTGTCCCACAGTTTTTTCTGCTTCTCCAGATGAAGAGGTTAGTAGTTGAGGATGGCAATGAAGCAGAAGTAGTGTGACTCAAAGTCCTTTAATGAACTGCACAAACTTGTACAAGCATCAGCACTTAATCTAACAGCCTCACAAGCCTGATGCAGCTTGTTATGTAGTTAGGGAGAACATCTCTCTGTTCCATACAGATCAGCGTTAGCTCTCCTGAGCATTAATCAGACAATGATAATTCTAAGTGGAGATTTATGTCTGTAGTAAATCTTGGCAGCACAGAAATCTGGATGCTTTGGGGAGTGACAGATGTACTGTCAAAAGCATGCATGCGTAAACACTCATACGACTATGGCAAAGACTTTTGTAGCATCAGAGTGAGCAGTACTTCAGTGTTTGTTCTTTCCTCCTCTGCAGAGACTTCTGTATCCCCTTTCCTGCCTGGTGCAAGTGATGGAAATGCTTGTAGCCTCCTAATCTTGTCTCAAGCTGTGGGTGGGTTGAGTCAGTTTCTAAAGAGCAGAGGCAGCTGGAACCGGTGAAAGGCTTCAGGCTGCCATTGCCTGCCTCTGTGACAGTGGGCACCTTTTGTACTATCATCCTTGCTACCTCACCTTCACTGTACGCCGTTCGGCCCTGGCGCAGATCTGGCAGTGTTTCTCCAAACACCCTTCTGAGCCTCTTCCTCTTTCCTCCCAAAGCTTCCTATAGAAATATTGACTGATTGCAGTGGTTTTATAAGAGACAAGAAATACATAGAGCCTTCCAGCAATTTGATTTATAGCAGTACAAACACGCTGGTAATTGTGTGTAATAAGTTACTGGTCCAGACTACAATATGTAGCACTTATTAATGTTGGGGAAAACTCTTTCTGCTTATAAAGCTTTTCTAAGTCTTGCCCACTCTTCTTGGTTCACTTTTGATAAATTTTTAAAAGGATGCTTTGTCACACTGGGAAAACTGTCTGATAGGAAAGGCCTTCTTAATGTATTTTTTGTTTGTGCCCTGAGAGAGTAGACTTATAAACAATATTATAGATATATTTCAGCCTTTTTCCACCACACATATTCTCATCAGAAAGATCAATGAATGTTCCTTGTAAATTTTTGGAACAGATTATGGTATCAAATAATAAGATTCACAGTTATAAAGAATGTTATTCATCAGTTTTAAACATGTTGTGATCACATCATGTGAATCTTCCTAATTTGTGAGAAAGAGTGAACATTACTTTTCAATCTGTCTGTTTCTGATCAGATTTATTATTCATCTTGGATCCTTTTTTTTTGAAATCATATTGTCACAGGGAAGAATCTGAAAGTAATCTGTCAATGTATCTAATAGTTTTATGTTGTTTTAACCTTTCTGGGTTTACTCCTCTCTCTATTCTTCCTCATGTTCTGTCTTTGTTTTCACAATGATCTAAGAGGTTTTATTTGCTACCTATAGCAACCCACAGTTCTTTCCACTCATTACAGTTAACCTAGAGTCCACGAATACATTTTGTGGTCAGTATTCCTCTGGAAATTATTTGTCAACAATGAATCCCACCAGATGCCATGTTGCGTGCTTACCCAACCTGTTGTCTTCGGGTCTCTGAAATGCCTCCATCTGCCTCAGTCTAAATAACAACCTGTTATCTACAATCATTTGCCTCTTCTTACTTATTGGCCTTTCAGACTTGCTAACACATTTTAGAGTGGTCCAGAAATCAGTTATGTTTTCCCCTGTAAAAAGATTAGAATTTTCAGAGAAGCCTTGAATCTCTGATAACAAAAGCTCACATGGAAGGAATGGATGTCAATCTTGATTTGTGAGATGTGAAAGAGCTCGAAGCTGAATTGTCCAATTCATCAGGCAGAGGCATAGGATAACTAAAAATTGTTTCTGCTAGAGAAACTGGGGAATGAATAGATTTTTTTCCCATTTGAATAGTGATTACTCTTCAGTCTGCCCAGGCAGGTAGCTTTGCACCCTGCTCAGCTCCACAGACAGTAAAGTGGCAATCTGCAAGCAATACCAGACTAAGAAGAACTGAATGAGCACTGAAGAAACAGGTGAACTCAATGAAATGGAGAAACAGACTGAAAAAAAGTGATTAAAATTAACGTTAAACAACTGCACATATACATGGTAAGGATCAGAAGAAAAGGATCTGAAGATTATTATACCAAAAAGCCAGTCAGTTCCCATTGTGGAAGAAGCAAAAATACAAATAGGAGTACAACCTGCAAGAACAGTAAGCAGTCCTCCTGCTCTATTTGGTAATACTTTAGCCAGAACAATGTTCATGTTGCAGTGCTGTTTTTTTCCTGGAAGGTCTTCATAAAGTTGAGAAAGAGGGAGACCAATTAGAATGAAGTCTAGAACTGGCTTTGTTTTGCCTGATGAAGAAAAGAGAGAGGGGAAAAGAACAACAGTTTTCAAATGCATAAAAAGCTGTTGTTAAACAGAAGGAAATAATGTCTCTCATGCCTGTGTGACTACTTGAACAAAATTAGAGTCTAACATTTCAATAAGGGAGAAGCAAGTGAGCACCAGGCAGGATTGCTGGAGAGGCTGTGAAGCCACAGGAGCCCTATGAAACAAATGTCTGTTGTGAATTTCTTGGGGCATGACATAGTTGGGATTCATCTTACCCAATTTTATCTGTGAAAAAGCATTCACCATTCAGTTTATCATCTGGGAAACCTTCACAGTCAGTGGAGACAGACTTAACACCAAAGGCAATTTATCTTATCCTAGATGAGGTATCTAGACCAGGTGGGGTGAGGGGATGTGTTCTTGGTTAACACAAAAGGAGTCTGGAGGCACCATACAGTTTTGACCGTGGGACTGGCTTCTCTGGTTATTTTTTTAATGGTTGTAAGCTGAAGGAAATGTGTGAAGGAAATGAAGGAAACTCTTTTAAAAGCATTATATCCTGCTTGTTTAAAATGTCTATGTCTTTAGTGCTGCGTCAATGACATATGGAAAGGTTGTTAAATTTTCCTGTGAGCGAATGGAAAAAATGCATGAACTACGGTTTGAACTAGTAATTGTTCATTTCAATGATGGTTCATCCATTTACTGAAATAACTGAGGACCTCCTGATTTTTCAAAATCTTTAGCATACTGCGTTCTCTGAAAGACACCATTGTAACAGCAATGTTTCATTACATGCTACTTGCTCCTGTTTTGGAAAGCTTAACTTGTGCAGTCAGAGAGAAAACCACCTCTGGAACCGTTGTGACTGTCTACACAGCAAAGAAAATGAATAGTTTAAGAGAACAATTTACAAGAACTCCATGAAAAGATATTAAATCTTGTATTGTGCAAATAGGTTTACAAAGCCTATCTGCATTCAAAAATGCAAAGTCTAACCTCCCTGAACAGTTTATGCTCCATGAGTGATTTGACTGCCTTTAATAATTAGTGCAGAAGAAGCTCAACACAAGTAAGAGAGATACGGTATGAAGCAACATTGATCTTGAGCAAAGAACAGAAAATCCAGAAACAACTTTCTTACTGTGCATTGACTTTATAATGTTGGTGTATATATGACAACATCTTAACTGATACTTACATTAACTAAAGTCCATTTGTAAGCAGTTCAGGTAGGAGATTAAACCAGGAAGCATTAAATCTATATGACCATTGTATATGAAATTTCTTACCTTAGAGAAATACAATCATTTTGGAAAGAAAAGGCTATCTATGTGGTTGTGTGATCCTTCCACTGGCGTCACACTAATTATTATTGATGGATTCACTGGGAGTAAATCTGGACCCCAGATTTAAGGGAAAAACATAAATAATAGAGCACAAATGCCCTTTTCTTTTCCTTTTTCGTCCCCAAGCCAGGCTGCTCAAACAGGTTTGCAGTCCAACAGCTACAGTGCATGTTAATGTGTGCTGAATCCATCCAGCAGTTACTCTTATATCCCATTTCAGGTTAATAACATAGAAAAAAATTCCCTTTTACCAGTACTAAGTTCACACATGGCTGATGTGGGAGTGGAGGGAATACATACTAACTTCCAAACTGCCAATGCACAGGAGTTATAAGCTGTCAACTCTGCTTCACATGCAGCTACAACAAGAAAACCTTTGAAACCACTGAAGCTTTGATTAAAGCATTGATCTAAGTCAGTAGAAATAGAAGATGAATTAAGTGTACCTGAAAATAATTACTTTAGAATTAACTTGACAGTCACAAAGCTAAACTGGAAAGAGACACTGTCTTCAGTATAGAAGTGAAACAGAAAATTAGATTTCACCCAGGCAGAAAAACTTACAGATTCTAATCCAGGAAAACATATGCTTACAAAATTGACCATGGGTATAGTAACTGATCTTGGACAATTGCAGTGTAATTGGCTGTCATCCCTTGAGGACTTTGTCTTAAATTTACAAGTAAAACCCGACTAAACCAGTGATTTGGAAAAATGTTATTAGGGCTCATGTTTTCAGCGATAAGGTTTGTGCAAGATTACGGCTAAAATAGGATAGGATATGTACCTTACGTAATGTCATAAAAACTTCCTGGGATGGTGACTCTAACAAATTGGAAGGGATATGCCTCTTGAAAAATCACTGTGGAAATTTTGTCTGCTGACACATAAAACCAGCTGTAAATCAATATGACATGGATTTTTAATTTTTTTTTAAATTAGGAAAAAAATCAAATCATAAATATTAATGTCCTAAAGTGACCTACACATGACATCACAGATATAGCAATAGGTGGAAGATAGCATGTAGGTGGAAACATGTGATAACTGTTGGCCTTTGTAATGTACAACACGTTCTCCAAAGGATGGGAAAGATTAATTGCAATGCATCTATCTGCACTGCAAAGTTGCTTTCATTTTTCTTTTAGCAATACGTTCAACAGGAAAAGAGCAACACAATAAAAGCCATGTTTGGCTACAAACCACTTCTACAGTGTCTCACACAGTTTAATACAGGGAAACTACAAGATGCCACACAGCCATGGAAATTTAAATTATGATAAAAAAATACCAGTCACACTATTCTTTATAGAATCAAATAATGTATAGTATGAACTAACATCCTGGGAACACTAGGGTTGAGATTCATCTGGTATAACTTTAGACAGCTTTTCAGAACTACTTGATCTATAATAGATGCCACTAACTCTGGGATTCTCTCTTTCTCTACCAGGCAATAAAAGAGTCTAGACAACTAACAGTACATTAGACACCTGCAGTGCAATGTCTACAACTGCATGATTGCAATGTACATTGCAATGCTGGGTGAACGTCAGTCTAAGAAAGTTTCTCTTAATTTGGTAATTTTAGAATTTCTTGCATTCCATTAATGTTAGCAGAATGTCTATGGAAACCAGTGTGAAAGCAGGCCTCTTCCACCTCAGAAGTTTGTATGTGTCAATAGAAAACAAAGTATCTTTATCTTCGACTCTCAGCACACCATAAAATCTCTAAGCATGTATCTATGAGAAGGAACAATGGTGGAGCACTGCAGGAAGCACAGCACATGACAGTGCCTTCTGCACAAGGGAAAACCTATGAGCTCAGGCAAAGTGTAGGACTTACAGGGCTGCCCAAAGCAGTAGCCCCAAAGATGCAATACTGCCGTCCACATATGTAGTCTGAACCAGCGTTACCTTTGCAGAGTTCACTTTGTGTTATATGGAACAGCATAAGCAAGTACTGATTATCAGAACTTAGAACCTGGGAGATACATCAACTGTTTCAAAAATCATCTCAATTTCAGAAGTGCTTGTGAGACACAGAATTACTATAGCCTGTAAAGATATTTTGGAATTCTGGACTCTGAGCAAGCTGTTGCACTGTATGAAAGAGCCCTTCCAACTAGAGATTCTTGGGAGAGCTAACAGAATTAATATTAACTGTTAATTAACAAATAGTAAGTAATTAAGTAACATTAATTATTCTTCATTCTTAAATCTTACCTGTGAAACAATGTCTTACATAAACTACAGTTTGCTTGCTTAAACTTAATGTGTAAGGAGAAAGGTCAAACAGGTCTGTACGGACCAGAGGTCATAATCCACTGGGTCAAGTCATCATCACTGCTCAGCCTCTGTGTGTAGGCAGGCTGTGTGTCATGGTATTGGCATCCAAAGATAGTTGTACAATCTACATTCTCAGAAGGTATTAGCATCAACTCCAGATGTTCATATACCACAGAGGCTTCTGTCTCTTATGTGCTTGTTTTGATACATCTACCAGTCAAGTTTTAGGTGGGTTTTTGCATGAATAAGAATATTTGTGCAAAACATGTAACACTACCAAAAACTGTGACTTATTCTCCACTTTAACTCTTCACTTACAGTTAGCATTTTTTCTGTACATCATGGTGTGTTATTTCCATGCCTTGCAGATCTGAAGGGGGAATAGCGTCCAGCTGTGGATGGCTGTCAAGTCAGCATTTCTTGCATTTTGCCTCAAGCTCAGTAAAGTTGTTAGAGGTTTAGAGGGTCACAGCAATGCCTTCTAAGTGACAGTTCTGCAATCTGCTCTTTTACATTCACACAGAAAAAAGACCTATTGCAAATGCAGTAGCCAATATTCCATGGTAACAATTCGAGTGACATGAAAGCTCAGGATATACATGAAATAGGACCTTGATCTTACAGAAGGTAAATTCCTAGTACTTTCCAGGATCCCTTTGTCTAAATGATGACTAGGCTTCTGGAAACATACATCTTGGCTAATTAGGAGTCTTGCTTGCATTTGTTGCTGCATTTTTTGTGACTGTTATCCAAGCTGTATTGCTACAAAACAATCAATTCTGTAAAGCAGTTCAGGCTTCTTCTAAAAGTATGTACAACATCAAAACTTTAATCAATCCAAGTATGCACAGAAATTTTATGTTCTTGTTGCTTACGTTAGTCGTGGATGGTTTATGTTGGCCATGATTTCAATTTTGCTGTCATCTGGATGTATTCCTTCTGAAGACAGAAGGGATTGCATGTGATTAACTTAGATTTCTGCAGGCTGGATAATATCTTGATTGAACTTCACATAGTCTGTTTGGGTTCTTGCCATCACTTGCATTTCTGATTGTGTTCTGCCTGAGTTGATGCTGCTTTTATCACACCATCAGCTCTTTAATACACAGTATCTCCAAAAGTTTTATTGGTCTTTTGCTGAAATTTTTCATTAACAGGCCCTAATGGAAAATACAGACAAAAATAGCACCTGAGTGTGTACTGGAGATAATTTCTCGTCTAAACCAAATTGCATCTATCTATCTGACTTTCTTATCCATATGAATATTTTTAACTGCATATTTGGCTCCAAATACATGTCAGTCCAGAAATAGAATAATTCCAACTCAGTATAGCCTTGATAAAAACTGGTGGGATCCAAACAAATGCTAAAAATGTAATCACTCTAAGCAGAATAACCCTTAAAAACATAAGACTGATAATAAACCCTAATGCCTGACCAAAGCCAAACAGTAACCATAATCCTTAAACGTAACCCTAATCCTAATCCTAAAACTAAACCTAATCAGAAACCCTAACCCAAACCCTAAATCTAACCCATATGTTAAACCTAACCCTAATCCTAATCATCAGTCTAAGCCTAACTGCACCCTAACTAAAACACAAAATCTAAACCTAGAGCATAATAACAGCCTTACCCTAATCCTAAACCCTAACGTTAAAAGCCATCCCTAACCCTAAGACAACCATAATGCTAAAAGCAAACTCAAATCCTAACCCAAACTCAATCACTGAACTCTACTCCAATATCTAAATCTGAACACCGTCAGAAAACCATAACTCCAACCATAAATGCCCCTAACTCAACACCTGTCCCTGAACTCTAAACATAAAGCCACACCATAACCCAAATCATTGGTTGCAAGCATAGCCATAATTCCTAAACCTAATCCTAACCTGAACTCTAGTTCTACTCTGCCCAAACCCATAATCGTAATTGCAAGCCGTAATAAACCTGGCAATAATCTGTAGCCATATACTGTTACCCTCACTCCAACACTAAATGAAATTCTCAACATTAGACACAAACCCAAACCTAAACTCTTACACTGAACCCTGACCCTAATGCTATCCCTAAATTCAGACTTAGGGCTTTGGGGTTACAACATGTGTTAGGGGATGGGGGTTAGGGGTTTGATTTTGGTTTGGGATTAGCGATTTAGAGTTTTAATTAGGGGTTGAGTTTTTCTTATGATAGGGTTTGTAATGGGTTAGTGGTTGGAGTTTGTGATAAGGTCTGGGGCTTGTGCTAGGGGTTCAGCATTGATGTTAAGATTGGCATTACAGAGCGATTTTCCATGGCAATGGGAGATGCCATGGGAGAATGAATTTTAAATTGAAATGTAAGTAGAATATTCAAAGAAAAAAAAGGCAGTAATATCAAATCACTAGCACAAGACAATTTTCACCCAAACATCCCTAAGAAACTGTAGGGTAAAGTAGCTGAACTAGTAACTCAGGTTTGTAACCTCTCACATAAAACTGCCAGAAAACCAGAATACAGTGCTAATTTTTAATTATATTAGTGGGATCAAACAACCACAGACCAATACATTTGATGCTTACACAGACAAATCAGTGTCAATCACGATAAAAATAATTAGACAGGTCATAGATAGATGTCAGGCATTGGGGAAGTCAAGAAAAACTTTGTACATATATCATATATCTCTAAAAAACCATATAAAGAGTTAGAGAGGATAGACATCCAGTTCATAAAGTCTATTTGAACTTTTAAAAGCATTCAACAAGGTTGGTCATCAAATGCTCTTCAAGATATTATTCTACGATGGGACAAGAAGCAAGTCCTTCACATGACTGAATAATGATTAAAAGGTTGAAATTAATGATCAATTTTCTGCTTATATGGAAGTTGAAACTGGAGTACAATCTGCTCACCTTATTCATAGAAGATGTGGAAAGTCTTGATGGGTATTGAGGTCACAGAGTTGGATACATCAGAGTATTTGGGATATTAAAGACAATGACTGAATGTGCAGGAAGGCCTTATGAGACTGCCTGATACAGAAGAGCAAAGGAACAGAATGACATTCAGTATAAAACGGATATAAAATGACGAGAGAAACAAATAACTCATTATATGCAGAGTGATTGACTCTGCATATGTAAGGAGCAGTAATTGATTATTACCTCGTTGGAAAAGGTCTTCAAAGCTCTTTAGAAAAGAAAACAGACTATCAGGAGACAGACTATCAGGCAACTCTGGGGATAAAATAAAATAGAGCAGAAAACATGATAATCTCAGTATACACAGGAAATGTGTCTCCGTTCTTGGAGTACTCTATATAGTTCCAGTACCACCTTCTGAAAAAGAAAGGAGTAGAATTAGAAAACAGAAAAGAATCAGAAGAGTAGCCAAACAACTGAAATAGCTTCAGTACAAAATCAAATTAAATAGACTAGTGCTCTTCAGTTTGGTAAGGAGAGCAGGGTTATGAACAGCTGTTCAGTGTCTCTTCCAATATAAGAACTAGGTGATACCAAACACAACTAGATTCAAAAGTAATGTAAAGAAATATAACATATAGTAAAACTCTGGAAATTCTTTGTTGCTGAATGTTGTGGTAAAGTTGACAGTAGTGCAGTAAATGCCTGGCTGATTTGTTAAAGGAAAGTTGATTGTGTTATGAAATACAAAGACATCTTTAACCCAGGAATCATAATTTACCAGAGACTAGGAGAATTTCAGCAGTATAGCAAAATACTTTGACCTATGTATTTATGGCCACTGGCCACTGTTGGAGACAGGATGTTAGCCTAATTATAGACTTTGATTTAGTCTGGAGTGGCACTTCTAAAACTTCAGGTTGATAGAATGGATAAGGAACCAGAGCAGAGTGGATGGACAAAAAGGCAAGAAATAAGTGAATGAAAGCAATAGAAGAATGAAAAATAGGTCGCATTATGGAAGAGAGAATAGTGAAGGATGAAAAAGGAACAGGAGACCAGTGATAGAGAAGAAAAAGGGAAATAAAGTACAGCAAACAATACCAACATCCTTCAACATTCATGAGCTCAGACTGAAACAAATGTAGAGAAGGACTGCTGGGGTAAATAGGAGTAGAGAGGCATGTATTATCAGAAAAGACAAAAAAGATTTGTTCCACAAAAGCAGTTCCACCAATCCAACTGCAAATTGAGTAGAGATATGACTGTTCTACATAAATATGTTCACATACATCAGGAGCATAAGCTGAAGGACAACACTGTCATGAGAATGAACAGGTGTAAGGTAGTGGAAATTCAATCAGCAGAGCAGCGAGGCTTTGAAACAGCCTTTGAGTAGGAATAGTTGGGGCTGTTTCCAAAATTATTATAAAATACTGTGACATGTCAAAACAGGAGACTAGAATCAATGAACCCAGTGGTCCATTACAATTCTAGGTCCAATGTTTTGAATACCAGAAAAAATGTCAAGGGACAATATTTCAGACTTGTCTCAACTTTTTTTCTGTGATAGGTGTATGCATCTCTGTACAATGTAACAGGAACAAATAGATTCATAGAGTGTAAAGCTTGCAGGGACCATTAAGTTACCTAGTTTGATGTCCTGTAATCACAAGCCATTACATTTCCCTCAGCTAACTCCCTCTTGAGTGCAATAAACTGTCTTTGTCAAAAACACATCTTCCAGGTAGGTATCTGAGTTCACCTGAAAGAATTCAAAAGACCGAAAGTTTACCACTGCCTTCAGAACTTTTTCCCTTTGGATGACCATCTGCACAGTGAAACATCTATGCAATATTTCTAATTTGAATTTCCATGGCTTTAGTTTTTTACTATGCTATTCCCCATGACATTAAAAATCATCTCAGGAACTGATATTTTCTGCCTGTTGAAAGCACTTATACAATACAATCAAGTTAACTCCAGTCTTCTTGAAAAGATAAAAAAGATTGAGCTAAGCCATTTGTCGTAAGTCATTTCCTCTAGCCCACAAGTACTGCTTGTGTATCTCTTCTAACTTTTGCTATTTTTTCAGCAATCTTCTTGAAATATGGATACCAGATTCATTTGCACAATTTCAGGACCAGCCTTCTGTGCTGGAGTTTACATTTTGGAGTCATAAGTCTTTCAAAGATAGATATATTGACAAGTTACGTATTATTGACCTACAAAATATGGCAAAAGACTGTTATATCAAGATACCCTTACAGCATGCATCTGTTTTTCTGGCTCAATGAGTGATGATTTTTGGAAAAACCACTGCAAAGATGAGGGGAATTACTGTGAATCATGTAAATGAAGTACAATCATTTGTGGAAATTTCCACATTCAAGAGTCATAAAAAACTACGTGTAAAGAGGTATCAAATACAGGACACAGATACTGGCAGTGAAACAAAGTCTGGAATGCAGACCTGACAAACCTGTATCAGCGTCAGAGTCAAATATTCTGATCAACTTGCTTTAGCTATTCCACACATGGAGGATTTAAAGTTTAACACCAAATTTACCTGTTTGAAGCTCTTTTAACATTACATCGGATTTTGATTTTGCAAGGGGATACAGCAACAAACTTAAATCACAACACAAGTACAAATAATCAGACTACAGCAATTGTAGTATGTAGTTGAATCACAGTACTATCATAATTCTTTATAATATGCTCACCACCACAACAGTAGGTACCCTCAGCTGCTGGGAAGGAATATGTGGGCTGAAGCCGGATCAAGTCTGTCACTCTCTTCAAAGTGCTTTTCACTTGTTGTTCAGCTTTCACACACCACCTTGGTTACACTCCATGTTGGGTACTCTATTACAAGTTGTGCAACTGTTTCCACTCTTTTGATTAACTGAGGGGCAAACACACAAGTGGTTGATCCATTCCACTGGTACAGTTGGTTGATTCACCCGACTGATATAGCCAGTTGATCCACTCCACCAACATAGCTGGCTGATCTACTCAACTGATGTAGCTGTTTATCTAGAAGATTAACAGCCATCCAGTCCGGCTTGTGCTACGTTCAACTTTCTTTGCAACAGCCGTGACTATTCCCTACATCCCTCCTTGAGCTTCAGGAACATGTCACCCTTTCCATCTCCTTTGAGCCTTCTGCTATTGTAGTGGTTCATTGATCAGTCACAGTCAGACAGCGCCTGGACAAATGATGATAAGGTTAAGAATATATGGATTGACTATTGTTTAATATTGTTTTCTGCTACATGAACCTCTTCTACATTACAAAAACTAGTCACCACTAGCTAATTAAGTTATTGCTTTTAAAAAAAAAAAAAAGTGAATTGCATGTGCAGAACAAAACTTGGACCTGAGGAGATGGCAGATAGACTGGATTTATAATGTTGGACTTGGGGGAACAGAACACTAATTCAGTCAAGAAAGGTAAAAGATAGGGGACTGTGAAATAAATCAGGGCTAAGGCAGCCTCAAGTCCAAAGTAAAAGTATGTCTTTTATACTTGGGCCATGCAGAGGTAAGTCATCTCAGTGTTCCTTCCTCATGCAACCAAGGACCCTTAAGTTGCCACATTACAACATGGGAGCTCATACTGAGTTGTCTGTCAGTCGTGCTCCTTAAATCCTTTTCAGAGACACTGCTTTCCAAGCTACCACCTTCCATTTGTTCAGGCAGTCCTACTTAGCATGTTCTTTACCTGAAAAGATGTATAAATAGAAAAATCCAAATTGCTCTTATCTGGAAAGCTGATTTCCAATACACCCCCTGCACTCCAGGATAACTGCTCTGGCACGGCAGGGACCACCAAGGAGCCCACAGTTGTCACACAACACGGTCTGGCTCTACTTCCATGGGCCATGAGGAGCTCTAATACCTTTGAAAGCTGCTCCATCTTGTGCCAGACTGCCACACCACAATCCAATGGAGCAAAAGGACGCTTGTCTTTGGCTGGTAACAGGCGATTTGAGCCTTTATGTATCACTTGCAAGGTGCTAGCAAAGAATATCATAATAGCTGAGATTGGTACCAAAAAGCAAGAGGGAAAAGGAGAGATTACTGGAGCCGGTCCCGGTTTGAAAGTTATAAACAAAGTAATGAGAATCTGAAGAAGGAAGACCTAAGATAACAGGAAAGATATACCTCCCCAAATGTATTTTTTTTAGATCATGGAACTGCTGACAACGGAACAGGCTGGAAGAAAGATTAAAAATTCCTTGCCAACAGGAGAACAGGAGGTACTGGCAGATTTCTTCTGTTTCTTATATTTTTGTTCCTATGGTTCTGTTCAATACATTCATGTCACAAATGGCTGTGTTATACATAAACTGGAATGCAATGACAAAATCAGGCATTTCTAGTTTCATAAAGTATATCAGACTCATAATACACTAAGAACATTTTTGCAGAACTTCACATTCCAATTTTCCTGAATGTATTACAGAGTTATTACCAAAACATATAATTTTATTTAAAAGTTTGGGGTTTAATTCATTTTGATATATTTTTAGAAGAGCTGCTTATTTTATTTGTTGTTCAAATAAAACAATAAAATCAAATAAGGAGTAAATTCTGCATAATGGATAAAAACTTGTCTGTGGAAGAATGTCACATGCTAAAATAGGATCAGAAACTCAGCCCAAAGATGGCTGAAATGTGTTTTCTCTGACTGTATAACTATGGAAATAGATGTAATCCATATACCAGATGTTCAATTAAAAAAAAAAAAAAAAAAAAAAAGTAAATTCCTTGAGGTTGATTCTATTTCTGCTTTAGTAAATACGTGTTTCTTTTTTATTGGAATTGGGACAGGTAGCTAGACAACTTCTTAAATATAGCAAACTAAACTATATAAATCAGTAAACAAACATGCGTACATAGAATCTAACTTAAAAATAAAATAACTGGATGACAATATAGTCCATTTCTAGGCAAACATCTTTAGACGTCATAGGAATGTAAACATTTTACAAAGAAGTATGTGTGTGGCTCACTCACAGAATATCAAATCTGCTGAATGGGAACTTGACTAAAATTATTACATTTTATTATTATAAAATGATATTGTTAGTCTGTTGTGTAAATGACTCCACAGAAGAAATGCAGTTTAGTGATTTATTTGATGTATTCAACAAGCTGATAGAAATCTACTGTTACAGAATGCAGCAGATTCTTGAAAGCGCAGCAATATTAAGCAGTGCTGGATCTATGGACCAATCTCAGATCTCCTGTAGGACTGAGCTCTAATTCAGGCAAGCAGGACTTTCTGACTAGAAAGTACTACAGTGGCTGTAGCAATCAGCATACTAGGCTTCTCACTCATAAATCACCCACTAAATATAGAAATAGAAACAGCCTAAAATGGTGAACTTTGAAGAACCTGGAGATATTCTAATAACAGAGAGAGTATGGAAATGTCTTGTAAAGTAGCTAGATACGAAGCCTGTGAGGGAGATTTACAGGGAAAAAAGTAGGGTTTTGCCTTTAAGCAAAGTGTTCCTCTTCTGACCTTTTTCTCACCCTTTGGCCATCTTTACTCATTTTCGTAAGCAGTTTGTTCTGTTCCCAGTGTGCCAGTTCACAAAATGAAGCCCCGCACACTGGACTGTAGTAAGCAGCTGTTTGCATCAGCAGCTGGATTCATTTCCAGTTCCCTGAGCCGAGCCGGCTCTCTGCACAGCGGCGCAAGCCCCAGCAACAGCAGCACAGAGCGGGAGGAAATGAGCAGCCGTAAGGAAGAAGGTGGTGTCACTCCCCATCTCTGTAGCTGTCCAGTACCAAGCATTGGAGGCCCTGCTCTGATATGGCACGGCTGCATAACCTGGACCCAGACCGTTCAGAAAGAGCTATCTATGGGCAGCTAAGAAATAAATGTCACAAGCAGATAGAGGATTGTTGAGACAAAATCAGCAGTAGCTCAAAGTTTCAAGGTCAAAATTGCCAGCATGGAAAAATACAAGATCCAAAAGACAAACCCAAACCAAAACAAGGCTGATCAGGATTGTCAGTTTAGTTGGGACCTCACTGGGAATCATCAGGTCATCAAGTGAAGTTGTCAGGGTCGACAGTTTTGGCTGGAGCTGGTGTAAGACGGCAACTCAGCAGCAACTACTTTCCAGTGAGGAAACTCTTCCCCTCCTGTCCGGCCAGCAAAGACTCTTCAGACACCTCATCAGGGTGGTGAGCATGCTCATGTTCAGCCTCATAGCTTATCGCACCCTGGCTATCTTTGGGGTGTGTCTTAGCCAGTAAATAACTGCTTTATACATTTGTCCTGCTTACAGAGCTTCTCCAGAGCACTGGGCTAAGGATCCTGAACAAACCAACTGAAAGAGGGGCCATAATAAAGGGTGAGAAACAACATCTCTTGGCAGCAGTGGAGACTGCACCGTATCAAGTGCTTGCATAGCTATGGCTCAGTCCGTGCTGTTGCTTAATCAAATGCCTGTTTACTAGAAGTTGTAAGGAATTCATTACTGTGGCGCAACATAAATACTAGCATGGAGATGTGGCTCTGCATATAATCCAGAATTCCAAGTAAAGGAATTATAGAAGGTAAAGACATTACTACATTTCTTAGTTCAGCATCAGACAACATATTTCCTTATATCAGATTTCAGTTTTCTCCACCTTGTATTAATGTCTTAGTGCTTTACCCTGCCAAATTCTAAGTGTTGAAGATAAACAGCATTGAGAGCATATATATTTTTAAGCAGATGCTGCCAAAATATTTCTTGCTGAGAAGCTTAATAAAAAGTACTGACATCACGATGGATGGTAATTTACAGGGCTCTGTCAAATAAGTAATGCCCAATAAGCTGCTTTCTGTATATGAATCAGTTTCTTCTGTTGATTACATTTGTATTTTTTCACAATGTGGAACCTATACGTTAGCATAGCAAGATTTTTTGCTGTTATTTACCAGAATGTCAGCCTTGATGATTCTTCTCTGGGAAATTGATATTAATTACAGATATTCAAGAATCTTCACCGATTCTTGTCTCTCCCTGTCTTTTCATAGAAGACATTCTACCCTCTGTAATTTTGTATAGAAAGAGCAGAGCTAGCCACTACAGTCACATTTAGGGTAGCAATGGCTGCCCAAGGAAGGAAATTTGATGCAATCCCAGGATATTTCAACAGCCTTTTGTAGATCTTCTTATCTCCATCCTAGGCATGGATCAATAGAAAAGAGCCCAGCTGGCTACTTCTGCCTGGGACAGAACTGTGTCTAACAAACTACAGAAGCCAGATAAAAGTGAAGAGTACATGGCTATGCACTAGGAAGTGAAATATCTAGGATCATTACGTGATATTCTTTGATAAGAACATATAAATGGAGGTTAGGAAAAAAGTGAAATATTGTAACAAAAGCAGTATGAATAAATGCTTTTACATTTCCTGGCACTTCATAAAAAAGTATATATAAAAAAAAAGTTTCTTCTCAGTGTGAAAGGAACTTTATTTTTTGAATTCTGATAATCCACTAGGAAGTGGTAGGCAAATATTTTCATGGTAGGGAAATACTTTCTTTTGCCTGAAATTGAATGCTTTTCTTTGGGTCTCAGCATGCTTTGACACATAAAACATTCAGAGAGAAATTAATAAGCAAAATAATTTTACATCAAATTAACTAAACATTTTGTGGTTTGGCTTTTTTTTTCCTTCACTGAACATGCTTAGATATAAAGCTGTTCTTCCCTTGAAGGCATCAGATACCTTTAGAATGTTTTGGAAAGACAGAGGGAAGGTAAATTGTATATTTCAAAGGCACTAGGATACTCATTTGGGAGGCCAAATACCCAAATTCAAGTTGTTGTTTTGAATGAAACAATTTTGCCCTTATGTTGGCTGTGTGTTAGTCAGTGCTCTAACCACTGCCTTACCCTGAGATGAGCAGCTTTCCCTTTCAACAGAGAGGTAGGATATGCTTATATGAAGAACTTCACAGGATCAGTATCAGAAAACACAAATGGGAAAAAAAAAAAAAAAGGAGAATATACATTATCTGATTACTGACCTTTGGTATGCAGGTAAGGATTCAGGTCACAGCCAAAAGTCACATTAATTCAAGCTCTTCTACCCAATATATTTCAGAAGATATTTTGGAATGTTACCTAGGAATTTGAGAAACAATTCCCAGTAGAACTAATGAAAACTATACTTCCAATTCTGCTGCGTTGCTTTGAAGTTCTTGGTCACTGAACTCTCAAAAAAACCCCCACAAAACCAGAAGATTTGAGTCATATTTGCAAAGAAACTACAGTTATCATCAGAAGCTCAATTTCAAAGTTGAGAACAAAGATAGGACTAAGTCTTTGGGTAAAATTTTCAATTAATCCTGATCTTTAATAAGAGAAGTTTTTAGCAAACTTTTGGGATTCTTATAAAATTAATATTTACAGATTTCAAAATATGCATCAAAACCCCACAAACTTGAGATACCAGTGAGTTCAACACCTATTTCCCTATAGGGGAAACTGAGCTCCTCACATTGCAATGATTCTTATGTCTGTTCTGCATAACATTTTTTTCACAGCAAGAAATTATTTTGCAAATAAAACACACTCAAAATATCTAGGGAACAAATACCATTTCAGCAGAATAACATCTCACCAAAAAATGCTCCAGAAACTAAAACATTGCCATATGAGCAACATCTGAGAAAATTCCCTCTTCATCATAAGCAGATTGCAGAGAAAGATTTGAGCAAACTTCGTCATCTACCCAGTGTTCAGGTCCTTGACCTCAACAATTTTTATAATAACTTGGCATGAAGTTACAACATTCCAAGTACTTTAGTTAGTCCGCTCAACTAGATAAAACATCTGAGGACAATTAACATGTCATTTCTCTTCAAGTGAAAATTTACATTTCTTTCATGAGGATTATTGCTTTTTTAGGTTAAAATAACTTCTTGCATGTGAAAGTACTACTTGTGTTGTCTCAGATGAGCAATTCAAGTCTCCTGTCTTATTCTCTTCTTTTACTGACCTTTGCCATATCTCTTTCTACATTATACCTGACATCCTTCTGCTAATGAAAAAGATTAATAATTTGAAAGAGTTTGGTTTGTCAGCTCAGGAAGTCAGATTTTTTTGCTGAGTTAGCTTAATGTATGCTGAATTACTACTTTCACATGCTCACTGGAATCAAGACAGATGAACAGAAGCACATTCTGAACATTCATCATTTTTTTAGCAAGCTTCAGCCACGTGAAGAACTGTTTAGTATGCACAGAATGGTTACAATTAATTTTTATATATTTGGTTAAGCTTAATAACCCCTTGTTTCATAGCATAGTGTGACCGCCTCTGGAATTAAGAAATATTTAAATGTACTTGCAAGATGGATGTCAAATATGAAAACAGTAAACATTTCATCTTTACCTAGTAGTGTCGTCTACGGCAAGTTATAGAAAGGGTTTATTTGCCCTTGAAAGCAAGTGTCCCCTCCACTAGAGGCACTGCACTTTTGAAACTAAAATGAAGAGCAACATTGGACAAACTATGACATAGCAAAGAAACATTTGCTGACATAAAGATCCAATATGACAGACAATTTTCTTTGGCTGAAACTCCAAACCCACTATTTACTTTATTGTACTTTTATATTTTTTTCTTTCTGAAAATGTATGTATTTTCCCTATATTTGTAGCTTCAGTCATATAGTTTGAAAAAAAATGCAGTGCATGTTGTTGGAGCATGATCTACTGCTTGCTTTTGTGGTTGCTTCCATAAATATGACTGTAAATGGATGTTAACTTTGCACCTTAACAAGAATTATGAAATTTCACAGTGGTACACCAAATGAGCAAAAGTCATCTGATGGGTTGTAGTGGGTTCTGAATGGAAATGACACATGTTCAATTTTAGCTCAAAATGCAATATGAGCAGTAAAATGGTAAAAGGTGGAAAAGTGAGCCTGAAAGTCATGATGTTGCCCATTTTAGACCATAATTAGACTACCCAAAGTTTACAGGTGCTAGCTGAACCAAGCTACCTGGGTGGGTCTTTGGTTCTCAGCAGAACCCTTCCTTCCAGATGCTGCAGTAATGGACAATTTACCATGAAGCATGCAGTTATTACATGCTAAGTCTTCCAATATGGTCTTTAAACTTCTAAATAATTATAAATTAGAAATTGCTCTAAATTCAGGAGGCAGTATACTGTATCTCCCAGATGCTACTGAATTCTAGATTGTACTTTCCTAGAGTAATCAAATTTTTGTACCACGCTGTCTCTTTAACCAATGAAAATAATTTATTGTGAGGGAAAAGGGGGGACACAAATCAAAACATATGTGACTAGTGCATAGGGTCTGCATCGCTATGGTTGTGTGGTATCAAGATCAATTACGTTCCTTTCTTCTGGCCAGAAGCCTGTATGTGATTTATAAAGCAGTTTACTAACAGGTTGAGAAGAAAGTATTTACAAAATGTGAAACCACAGATGAAAAATTGCTGTGAATAATGGAATTCCTTTAAAGTGATTTTTTTTATTAGTAATTATCATCTTGTACTTAGGTACATTCATATGGAACTAAAATTTCAGTTTCTGCCCATTAACACCATAAACCACATTAATGTCCAGGTGTATACTTCAAAGATAAGCCTCTGTGTAGTATTATAAATTAGGTCACTATTACAGTGATAAAAGTGTCAAACATTTGCATGCCTTAAATAAATCAGCATGCCAATGGCATGTTTTTTCCATCATTTCTTTTGTGGCAGAAAAAAAAGTCAGATGTTTTCTCTGTTTACATTGAGCTTCCAGTTTGCCTGAGTGCAAATGGTCTCCAAACTTGCCAGTTGTGCTTGCAATTCCCTTGTTTTCTTTCACTCACATTGTAGGTTTCCCACAGACACTGAAAGCAAGATCTAGACACTACTTAGATCTTGCTATACTATGCCCAGTCCTACAGCCTGCTTCTTTAAAAATCTAACATCCTCGGGGGTGGAGTGCTGGGGTAGTTCCTCCTCAGCTTCCCAACTCATTGCATTTATGCAACATCCAAAGACAGGATCTGTGCAGCGTGGCGTGGGAAAACCCATCCAGGGTACATCCGATGCCACACAAATGTGGGGTTCCCAGCATCTGTAGTGATGTAAGATTTAGTTGCTATCTACATTCCTTTTTTTTATTCTATCATCTTAAAATCTTAAATAATTAAAATCTTATTAAGCCAGCTATTTTATTAAGTCATTTGTTGTCAGGCCTTTATCACTGAGGTCAAGAAAGAACCTGCACTGTCTCTCTCCCTCTCTCATCCCCCTGCCCCAGTGAAGAGCAGTTGCAATCTTTGCATTATCATCTGTGAAAGTGGCTACAGAAGAGGTTCTGCGTCAGAGCAGCGCTTGTGAGTGGCCCTATTCCCTTCCCTCTTCCCTTCTAGCGTGCACACAGTACACAGTAAAACCGCCCATGTTTGTAATTTTTAAAAGAGTGAGAAAAGGGTAAATTTCAGTCCTCACTTGGATTTTCTAGTGATACGAGTCTTTCCAGCCTTGTGCTGAAAATAACCAGGGTCCTTATTCATTAGGGCTGAAAGTGGAATTCAAAAACATGTATAATCTTTAGCTAGCTATTGGAGGGTTCTCCTTTTTTATGATGACAGGAAACAGAAGCTGTCTAACTAGAGTTCACAGCCCAGAACCGTCTCAAGTACTTAAACAATTAAAATAGTGTGGACTGAGTTTCACAGTTTTATAGGGAAGTGCATCCAGATGGACTGTAGCTTGGCAGGGGAAAACAGCAGACAAATTGAAAAATAAAAATAGAGGCTGAGAAGAAGCAAAGAACATCTCCAAACCAGACACGGGTGGGGTTTGGGAGGGTGGGTGTGTTTGGGTTTTTGGGTTTTTTTGTCTTTTTTTTGTGTGTCTCTTTTTCTGAGTAGCTTGAAACTATTTTCTCAGATAGAGAGCACTATTTCTGGCATACTTCCTAATTAACTTCCTTCTTGGGAATATTCCTCCAAGGATACAACTGTGCAATGATCATTAGCCTGAATCTCAGTACAGATCATGGTGTAACCCAGACAACGGAAATAAAGTCCCTACACAGTGCAAGGGTTTGCTCTTTCTGACACCAGTGACTATGCTGTAGCTGTGAGGTAGAACACCAGTGAAAGGATAAGTGTAGGTGATTCATACTCTGACCTACCAGACTGGGGGCAATTTTGTCCAGGAAGGACAGGAAAGAGGCAAAAAGTGAGATGGACTCAGCAAAACCCAGTAGTATACATTTTCTCTGCAGGAGTTCCCTCTTTTAATCCCCACCACCCCGGGACAGTTCTTGACGTGGACCATAACCTCACTGTAAATCTGCATCCTCAGAACATCTCTTCTCAGGGCTGCCGAAGATTTTGCACCACCCAATGTCTTCCCCACAGGCTTGTGTCCTCCTTGTGTCCAGTTGCTCTTTTATTACCACTAGTGAGGTAGTACAGCAGAAGTCCCAATGGGAATAGGAGAACGCTGTGTCCCCCTTTCTAAGTCACTGACATGGTACTAAGTGGTTATAACACTGCCAAATTTGGCAGCATGAAATATAGCAAAAAGTAAGTTCCACACATGCACAAATTTGGCTTTTGCTGTCCATATCTTAAAGTCTACTTCTTCTTAAAAGTAACTGGGGTTTTAGCGTTGCTAAGGGTCAATACACCTTTCTTTTTGCAGAACAATTGTTCATGCCATCCTTGCAATCTGCTTTCAATCTTACCAGATGTCACATGTCTAAAAGTACCATGGAATTTATAAGCAGTATAAAATTCAGAACAATTTCAGAACATTGAATACTCCTTATTATAGATTGCACAAGGGAGTTAAGGTTCCCTCACCTGAGGCCAAGTGTATCAGTTCCTTAGGGACTAAATAAATGACACATAGACCAGGTTAGATCAATCCATTGTCAGGATGAATTTGTGGGCTTGATTCTTCTTTCGTGATATAATTATACAGCTTCTATTCATTGCAGTGGTTAACCATTCGCCCTTGAACCTACTAAAATGCACATTGACATAAGAACTCAACCGCAATTGTATTTAGGGGAGCAAGGAGGGAAAAAAAAGGAGAATTATTCTGAGCTCAGCAAAAGCCAGGAGCCACTATCTTGAATGGAGCTATCACCTCTTCAGTGACAATCTGTATGTCTAACGATAGTGTCCCACAGCTCAAGGAGATCATACAGCAGATAAAAACCAACCATATGCCTATGAGGTGTGCTGTGGATATTGTTCAACATGCTGTCAGTGCCCTGTGTGCACTAATAGTTCTCAATGGCCCTGACCAGCCCCACCTGGGGCCCCCATCCTCACGTGCCCATTTCAATTCAGCTCTGCTTGTGCCTGGTGACGGATCCTGTTGATGCAGATCCTGACCCCTGGACAGACTTCCCAGGCTGACCTCAGACTGGCCTCATCACTATGGGCTTACTTGATGATGTGTAGGCTGAACCCTGGTTACATCACTGGACTTGATCCTGAATTCTGTTCCCAGCTCAAGCTTGGAGCTGCCTTTTCACCATGGACTTACTTAGTGACCTGGACCCTTGACAGACCCTGGCTGCCTTTTTCAGGCCAGCCCTGCTTATCTCGACGTGGGGCTGTGGGGCTGAGCCTCAGCTATCAAGGTCCCTGCCCTGGCTTGGTATCACGTTTGGTTCACCATCTGCTGGAGAGCAGCTGGGCCTTTCTGATCCCCAACACAACAGCGTGACAGTCTGTCATGCAGCTGTGTGCTCTGTTTGAACACCGTACATGCTATTGATTATTGAGCACCTTAAAGGACAAAATTAAAACTGATGTAGTGGCTGTGCAAACTTTCTGGACTAGGGGAGAAAAAAACAGAAGTAAAATAAATTGAAAGCTCAGATGAGTTCAATATCATCCAACATCATTAAAAAGACAAGAGGATGTAAAAGTGAAGGAGAAAATTAATAAATACCAGAAATAAACATGACAGTATTTGAATACATCTCAAACTTTAAATAATTGCCAGAGGCTAGAGGTCCCTGGGATGATTTACAATGAATACTAACAAAAAAGCTTGTAGACCTTAAGTAAATAAATCCATGTCTCTAAAGGGTTGTATTGGTCTGACATAATTCAATATGTACGGTATAAAAAATGTATAAACTGTCCAGTTCACATCTCACATAAAATAATAGATGTTGCCAGATGAACACTGAAGTCAGGACGTTATTGGTTCTCAATAAGAAAAAGTTACTTCCAGAACTCATCTCATGTTTATTCTTCAAGCCCTCTGTAGGGCACTGCTTTATAACACTATATGTACATATTATAAATTAAATATTTTTTTTTCTTGCTTGGCATTTTATAATATTTGAAAAACATGATTCAGATTTCTACTGTTTAATGAAAACATCAAAAGCTCTTAATATTTCAGCAAATGAATTTGAGTCCAACTGTCCTTTCCAGTGAAAAAGTGAGGGCAAGGAATGAAAAATCTGAGACATGGCTCACAGAGTTAGCTCTTCAAGGAAGGTAGTTCATTGTTGATTATACCTGTGGGGACTCCTTTTTAAATATACACAGGAGAAGGCTGGAGTAGCTCTGTGAAGAAATGAGGGTGCAAGGACTTTATCTTCTAGGAATTAAGTATCAGTGAGGAAAACAGACTTTAAGACATTCACTGTGAGTCCTGTACCACCTTACCTCTAACAGCAGGAGACTTCAGGAACTGTCTGTTATTGTCTCCACATTTTTCTCCTAGGTCTTAAATCGGAAAATGAAAGGCGAAACCTAATGACACTAAAAGTGAGATTAATTTATATTAATTTTCCCAACTTTCATTTCAGTAATGTGTTAGAAGCCAGAATGCAATGTCAAATTCTGCATATCTGCCCCTAACCAGCTTAGTAAAAGAGTGCAGTCTCTCTTAAAAAAGGGTCTTATGTGCAGTTGGTTACCGGTGCTTTGCTACTGTTTGTGTTGCCCTGTGCAATAGCAGGCTCAGTCAGAACCAGGTCTTACTGTGTTGTGTGCTGTAAAATCCAAAAGATAGAGTTCTTGCTCTAGAATTGATATATTCAAAAGCTAAAATCTGACAAGGACACAATGCACACATGCACAATAAGACTAGAGTCAGAAGTATTAAAATTCTACTTATCTTTCACTGAAATACTGTTTAATTAACATCAATTCAGTTATTTGCAGGAAATCACCTTGCAAATTAAGACAAGGGGTATGAAATGCTAACAGAAATATTAATTATATATTCAGTTCATATCACTTTTCCAGCCTACAAATCTTCATGGTGGTGTTTGCTCCCAACTTCAGCTCTAATAGGTCTTTCTAATGTCTTTATTAATTTTGTCTTGTTTATTGTTGTAAATGCATCACCATTTTCCTGCTCATTGAGATGAAACTGCATCTTTTTTTGTTGCTGCTGCTTCCCAGGAGTATGAAACACAAATGAGTTACACCTCATCAAGCCTCACATTTTTCTTCTGTGATATAACTAGTCATGTTTTCTTGCTTGTACATAATTCAACTTGCAGATGCCTCAGCAGCCTCCCTCTCTCCTTGACACCTGTCAGCTGTTTGTCCTCTCGGTAAAGGTGTTCCGTGCATTATTATTCCTATCAGAGGAAAGTCCTTGGGAAGTGTCTGTCAATTGGGTGTGTAAAATCATTGAAATACAAAGTTATACCTTTCTCTAAGCCACTATTCAGGAACGATAACATGAGTCAGAATGCTGAGGCTGTATTAGAAATAGTCGTTAAATCCCTTATGCATTATGGAGTCAAATCATATTGCAGCATGTTCTGAGGATCCTGATCCTGCAGTGAGCTCAATGCATGTGTGGAGAACCTTGGATTGGTAAATTTGCATAGCTGACTGTAAGATTTAATTTTGAATTACCTGAACTGAGTGAAACTATTTAGAAAATAGCAAAATGTTTTTTATTTCAGTCTCTGAAGTAGGGCCTCCAAAAAACATTCTTCACCACATTTATTACCTGGCACGTTTTAAAGGGCAGAAGTAGGCAGTGTGAACAAACAGCAAAGGTTAAAAAAAAGTAAAGTTAAGGTAGGTTACTGACAAGGATTGATGGCTTAAGCAGAGATGTCACTGATTCTCACAAGTAAGCAAAGGACAAATGCTGACAGGTGAGATCATCACATTTTTGTCGGAAAATTATGACCTTCAGGATTTGTGCACTAACTTTTTCTAGGTATGTTATTTCTTCTAAAGTTAGTGCAGCATTTCTGAACCACATTAGGTTGACAGGCACGGAGAGGTAAGTCCTCAGCATGCACTCACACACACAGAAAACAGAGAAAGCAGTCTGAGATCAGCGTTCTCAAGCCTGTTCTAAAATGACCAAGTCTTGGAGTGACAGGATCATTTAGTCTCCAAACTGTTTCAATGCCTGACCTCTGCTGAAACTGCCACATAGACATCAATGCCAGTTATAACATCTAAGTGTATATGGTAGATGTCTGTCAGCTGAGAACTAGCCACTATCTACAGTTCAGTTAAGTCACCTTGTAGACAAGCCTGAGCAAGCCTGGAGTGAAAGGTACAGTAGGTTTACCTCACTGGGGTTTTTAGATTTTCAAATAAACTAAAACATGCTGCATTCAGCGTAAGCAAACAGAAAAGAATGCATCAAACACCTCTGCAAAGAGGAATAGTCACACAGGGCTTTGAAATTGATAAGATACAGATACAGATATGATAGATCACTGGAAGATGAAGGAAGGAAATGAGAGAATCAGATCAACATGACCTCCGAGACTGAATTTTATAAAGGGCTGAGTAATATGTGCATTTGGGAAAGCAGGAAGTAAAAAGATGACGATAGTCATTGCAGGATATTATGAGAGCCTAAATGTGAGATTTGGAATAAGGTGATGAAAATGAGGTGAACTGGGGGAATGCTGAAGACAAAAAAGCAGCAACACAGGGATGTCTCATGGTTATCTGATGTAAACGAGTAAAACACAGGCTTCAAGTTTTGTTTTTCAAAGTTGTCAACTGGAACAGAGATGGAGGGGAAGAGAAGCTATGAAAGGAACTGAAGGTGTGAATTTTTGGTTATATTGAGTCAAGAGAGATGATGACTCATTCCAGGTGAGATAATGGGGATTCCACCATCAGCATGAGATTAGAAAATTCATAAATCAGCACAGAGCAGATGTGTATGGATGAACTGTCAGAAATAATTTACTTAGTGGGAGAAACAGTGAGTGAATGATAGCATTTTGGAGTACCTCAGAGACAACAGGAGAGAAGAGATGCTAGTAAAATAGCTGATAAGAGAACAGTTAAAGGAAAACAAAGTGAACGGGCTGTTATCCTGAAAGCAAATGGCCCACAAGCACCAGCAACATTGCTAACAACTCTCAAAGAGGAGAAATAAAGTCGATTCCTCCAAATGCAATAGCAATATATTACTGGGTTCTGCTTCAGCTTAGGGCAGTACACTGAAATCCAGCAATAGGAGGGCAGCAGAAGATCAGCAATATCCATCTCAGCTGAAATCAAGAAAGATGACAGTGTGTTTGGGGCTTTGATTTTTAGGCAGGAAGAGACATTACAAGCAGTAGATATGTACAGTGCGCGTTTAGAGGACCGAAGTCAGCGTGTACACAGTGGGCATGAGAAACAGAATGGAACATCAGATAAAGAGGCTGTACTTTACCTAAAATATTTCTACTTGTTTTTAAAGAAAAAAATGGAACTCGACTGAGTTGGTTGGTGCTATAGCTCAGTATTTTGGAAATTTCAGGTAAAAAACCAACACCTCAAAAGCACTCATTGTTTCCTAGAAATAAATGCATCTTATGACTATAAGCATATGTTTATATAAAAAATATGTCCATTATTGTCCACATGTATGTCAAGACAACAATCAATAATATGAAAGACAAATAGCTTACAGGTCATAGAAGAGATTTTAACTTGTGATTATATAGAAGGGCAATTAGAAGTTAATCTGGAGTTTTAAAATGAAGGATGCTTGTGAACTTTAAGAGTTTGCAGTCAGGAAGAAGCAGAGTGGTGACTCTCTTGATCCTCACTCACTAGGTAGATTTAGACATCTGAATTCTACCGAAGTTACACTTTATTCTCTTACTACATGTACTGTAGCCTTAAGATTTCATTAGATTGCCAAAACATTGGTCCTCTGAAATTTGTGACTCCCTAGGATACCCCACTAGGTCTCTGGCTTGTTTTCCAGTCTAGGTGCATCTATGAACATAAACTTGAGATCATCATCACTCCAGTCCTTGAGAGATTTTGCCTTTTTTTCCATCATTATCAAAAACCTTCCAAGTTTTAAGCAAGGTAGTAGGTAGCAAGAAATTAACTTTCTGGACTTCAAAGGTTTTGTGCAGGGAATCTTAACTACAGTAGGCCACACAGTTAAATTCTTCCATTTCACTCTGCTTGGTGCAGATCATTACTACCAGAAGACCTATTTACTCCAGAAATGTTTGACAATCAACCTGCCTGAATTCTGCATGGCTCTAGGGCTTTCACAAAGGAGTAATGATTTTGAAAAAAAGAGCAATATTTTTAGAGGAAACTTCTGCTATTATAGAAAATGAATGCTAAAGGCCATCTGTGACACAAACACAGCTTTCCATAGTAGTGTGATTAGAGCTAATTTTGTGCTGGAAAAATCCAGAACAGCCTGTGTACCAGAAACAGTTCCACCTGTCTGCTGTCCTGCCATATTATTTGTAACTTCTTATGTATTTATGCTTTAAGTGCCTCTCTCCATATAAATTAGTTCTACATATATTACATTAAAATAACTTCCTTTTTATCTCAAAAAGTATTCCAAGACTACTGTGTCTAAAAATAAGTATTTAGTGTCTTCCCCATGCTAACAGAAAATAATAATAAAAAGATATAATTCTTCTTCTTAACTGAGAAAGCTTCACAGGGCCCTCAGTGTTGAACCCTTTCCATTTAAATGAACTCTGTCAGTAACTTCAGCTGGAGCAAGCCTGCAGTTATTTGTTTTCAGTTAAGGTTTCAATAAACTTTGATTGTCATATGTATACTTTGCTGAATTCGGCAGTGCAGCATAGTAATCAATGCATTGTGTTAAGTAAGCTGCTATTTTAAAAGCACTTCCTCTCACAACAAATTTGAAAAATTCTTGAAGAGTAAGCTATTTGTTTCTTATGGCTGTGGAAATAGATACTCAAGTTACATCTATCTGTTCATTTGTATTTAATGTGAAATCCTTGAACAAAAGTATTTCCAAAAACTTTGCAATCTCCTATTCCTTATTTTCGTTACACTAAAATTAGCCTTCACGTTTCAAGATAAATTTATTCTTAGAGAATGCAAGCAGTTGTTATTTTATCAAAATCACAGAGCAAAACTAGGTTTCAGTGTTTGGTCTAGAATACAAAACTGAGGGAAGATCAACATAATTCTGTCCTACATGGATTTTGCACAGAATGCTGAGTTCAGACACATGCCATGGAAATTGTTATGCAAGAGATGTACCGTGAATGGTAAACACCATATCGCAAAGGTGCTAGCTTCACGCTGCAGGCTTGCTTTCTTTTTTGATGGGGCTTTCATTGGTGGTTTCAGAGGACAACATGGATATTATTCTATCGTATCTAGCCCAGCTGAAAAGTCAGCCAAGACACAGCATTCCTGAATTATTTGGTTTTAAGTCACTTCATTCAGTAAAGCTGTGCAAAGGACAGTGGTAGCCCTGAATGAGGAAAGGGGCAACATTCTTCTCGACTGATCTGCTGCAAAGCATTTACAAAAAAGGATAATTATCTTTTGCTGTAATAAGAAAACAAGAACAAAGCAAGCTGTTACTTTTGTGAAATGTCTTTGGATATCTAGACATTAATGACAACTTTAGGTCAACCCCCAAATAAGTTATAACCTGCTCCAAGCATTAAGATTTTGAGACTAAAGCTCAAATAAGTAATGAGACTTAAAACATGGACTCAGATGTTTTTTCTTCTAAAAATACTTTTGCAGCTATATACTTCTATCATGTAAATAATGATAGAAGGAACAAGGAGAACTCTGAAAACAACACAAGAAATCTTCTTTTCTAAATATTGTCAGTAAGGTCATAAACAATACTCACACCTGGTTGCTGGTCTAGGCAAAAAACCCAGATAATGTAGCTCAAGATAAATCACCAGAAACTCCCCCCTCTTGAGCAATTCATACAGGAATGGACTGACAGCTTAGTTTGCCAAGACTTGCTGGAATCTAATAACCCCATCCACCTATCAGTGCTTCACTCAGCGAGGCATCCCAAGGCCCTCTTGAGACAGATTAATCCAGGAAAAAGTTTTCTTGGGAACTAGGGTGGCTGGAACAAACATGTTTTCACCAGCTTCCTAGCATCAGTAGATGGGGAACATTTCTTACAATTATCACGTACTTAATCGCAAGTTGGTATGCTAGATAACATCGGTCCCAAAAAAAATCTTCCACTCTAGTGTAAAACTGGATTGTTAAGGACTAACCATCAAAGAAAAATGTGAGATTGTAAAATGTCAAGATGTTTGTCGAGTGCGAGTGCTCAGCAATGAGTTTTGGGACTCTGAGTTTTGGAAAAGAGGGCAGAGATTTTTGGATTTCTTACTTTTTTACACAATATAGTCTTTAAGTAAACCAAAAGATTTTGGTATCGTCCAATTAATGTTTATGCGGAAGCTCCACATGACCAGTTATGCATTGGACAAAGGGTATGCAGAAGTACTTACAGGCCATCTGAGTCTATGAATGTAAAATTTTGCCCATTCAGTTTTGCAGTCAGAAGTGTTTCAGATACATAGGCAAGTTCTTAATCAGATTGAGGTTTTAGGAGGTAATTGTGACCACAGTGAATCCTTTCAAATCAGATTCATATGTGGAGTAAAAAAAATAGAGAATCAGGGACACTAATCATACTTAAAGAGAGTCTAACACTGATCCCATGCATTTTAACTTAATAAGGTCATAATCCAGAAGCAATAGGTGCACTCTTGTAAATTTGAGATACAACATTCTCTGGCATGTAATATTTTAATGTATTATTTTAAATATAATATCCTAATTACATTTCACTATCCATTCCTATTATGTTTAATGAGGCAGGGGAAATGAACACAGACTAAAAGTTAATATTGAAAAACATGGGTATATATACATATGTAGTACGTGCTACATTGATTTTAAACTTGTATATACATGAGTTCAGCCTGAAGCAGAAGGGTTTGGGGTACATGAAATTTTCCAGAACAAGTATTAATAATAAATATGTACATTAAAAGTAAGTGTTCCATCAAATATTATTTTTGGTATTGGTGTTCTGAGATACCTTAATACTTACTGATTCCTAGCCATCCAGTGGTTTACCTTTCCTTTTTATTTGTTCTTTCAAGTTAATTGTATGCAAATTAAGTTGATATGTGAATAAATGTTAGTCTAGCTATTCAACAACCATTTATTCTAAGATGCAGATTTTTATCATTTATCTGTGAAAAAATTAACATAAATGAAATCAGATTCATGATGCCTTCCAAAATAAATCAAAAATAATTTTATTTTAGAGCAAGTGCTCATTAACTTCCCAAGTCAGAGGGAATTTTAGTGATTTTAATGCACTTTTGCCATAAAAATATTTTTGGTAATTCCAGAAAACATGTCTAATGCTTTTCCATCTTTTTTTTTTTTTTTTGTGATTGTTTTAAATCTATGTGTTGGTTATAGATGGATACATGAAATAGCAATTAGGCAAAGTTATTAGCAATGTGAGCTTTTTGTCCCAGGCATATGCTGGCTAACTGCTAATGGGCAATTTCCATCAGCTTTGGTGTGAAATGGATCAGATAAAGTGAATATATATATATATATATACACACATGAATGACTCACCCCCTGTTGACTGTTTGCAGCTGGGAATGGCCACATGCCCCCAGAACTGTTGACGGTCTTTGTGGACCTTCCTTTATGCAAGGGAATAGGAGCTTGAGGTATGACCAACAACTGTTTTACAGCAGTTTTTACACTTCCTTCTTCAAAGTACAACACAGAAGAGCAGCTTTGGGGCTTTAGACTCAAAGAGCTGCAAAATCTTATAAAGCAGAACATTATCTCAATCCTTCAATAGGAATTGCTAAATGCTGAAGAAGGCTACAGTCATTTAGAAAAATCTATATTAAATTTGCATATCAGAATCTTGTTTCCTCTCCCTTCTATCCCAGACTTTATGAAACCTTGCTCCCCAGGTGTATTCCTCAAACATATTTCAGCTGATTTTCTGGCAGATTTCACCTGGTGGTTTCTCTGGTGATATTGAAGAATGGCACAGCCTGAATTACTTTAGTTTTTCAAATGTGGCGTTAATAAAATTGCCTACTACTGATCAGTATAAAATGTCTTTGGATTTTTCCTTTTTAATTTGCTTAGCTAAATTAATAGCAGCTAAGTTCATGTCCTGATTCATTTTTTTCTATGCTCATAATTTAATACATTTGCATAACGCAAAGATGGAAACATTGACTAAACTTTCTGCAATTTTAATAACCCCTAAGGACACATTATGATTATGCTAAGAAGCTCAGGGGCAGGTGCTAATATTAAATAATCACATTCATACTATATGGGCAATGGATCCATGTTTAGATTAACCTGTCACAGGAAACCAAAGGCACAGACTTCTGTGATTTTTTTTTCCTTTTTATAATACAGATGCAGTTTTTAAAGCATTCTCAGCTACCAGTGGAGGAATCCTTGTTTCCTTTTGTATCCTTAAAAGCTGTAAAATGTTCAGTTCTCAAGTTAAATACAAATAATTTGATGAAGATAAAAAGTGTTATCTGCCCTTAGAATACTCTATTCTGAAAGATTTATTTTTCATTGACCAGCTAGCTGAACTAAGAGAACACAGGCAGGAAAATTTCATTGGTTTCTCGGTTTGCCGGCTCAGGTCTCTCCTGCACTCACAGTTGCTTCTGATATCTGCCTAACCTTCTTCCCAGCCTCTTTCCCACATACCCATTCTCTGTTCCAGTCCCTTATTCTGGCTAATCCAAGTCTTCTCCATAACCTATTTCCCACTGGCAGGGGAAATCCTTCTTCTCTGTATGTCTTTGTACCAATCTTGCTTTCATGAGACCAGTAGCCTTGCTAACTCTGTCACTTCAATAATGGCCCTGAGCTAAAGCAGCTGATTAAAAACTTTCAAACAGTTCTGTAGGCGATCGTGCATTAAAGTTAATAAATTAAGATAATTTTTCTAAGCTCATTAGAGCAACCTAGTTTCTTGCAGCAAATGTCACTTTTCTGGTACTAGCAGAAAGGGTAAACCACGTTGCATACTCTATTTTGGAAGTTATCAGCAGAGAACTTGCTCTGCAAGGCAGTTGACCTGTTTGAAAGTCCTCATTTTTTTTACAACATTTTAGGATTAGGAACTTAAGCAGTAGACCAAAGCAAATCCAGCTCTATTCAGATAGAGGCAAATAATTAATACTTCAACAGTGATCACAAATCATCACCGTTATGATTTTTCCTTTAAGGGAATGAGGTTTCTGTTATGTTAACCCAAAAGATAAGTGCTGCAATAATCTAGGGGAAGAAGAATAGGAAGAGTGACCTGGTGTCTTTTCTTCCTGTTGATTTCAGCATCTCTTTGTGCTCTGTATATAATTAGTTTTCCATTGCCCATCACATTATCTTCTCACTTGTTCAGAGGTGTGCCCTCACATTCACGTGAAGTATCATGCCTCAGTCTTTAACAGTGAGACCAGTTGTTCTCCAGGTACCCAGCCCCCTGAGCTGGAAGACAAGGACAAGGAGAGGAATGAAGCCCCCATAATCCAAGGGGAAATGGTTAGTGACCTGCTACACCACATAGATACGCACAAGTCTATGGGGCTGGATGGGATCCACCCAAGAGTACTGAGGGAACAGAAGTGCTCACTAAGCCACTTTCCATCATTTATCAGCAGTGCTGGCTAACCAGGGAGATCTCAGTTGACTGGAGGCTAGCCAATGTGATGTCCATCCACAAGAGGGGCCAGGAGAAGGATCCAGGGAACTACAGGCCTGTTAGCCTGACCTCGGTGCCAGGGAAGGTTATGGAGCAGATCATCTTGAGTGCCATCACACAACATGTACAGGATAACCAGGTGATCAGGCCTAGTCAGCATGGGTTCATGAAAGGCAGGTCCTGCTTGATCAACCTGATCTCCTATGACAAGGTGAACCGCTTAGTGGATGAAGATGAGGAAAGGCTGTGGATGTTGTCTACCTGGACTTTGGTAAAACCTTTGTCACCATTTCCCACAGCATTCTCCTGGAGAAACTGGCTGCTCATGGCTTGGATGGGCATACGCTTTGCTGGGTTAAAAACTACCTGGATGGCTGGGCCCGAGGAGTTGTGGTGCAAGTGGTTAAATCCAGTTGGTGGCCAGTCACAGGCAGTGTTCCCCATGGCTTGGTATTGGGGCCAGTTCTCTTTAAAATCTTTATCAACAATCTGGATGAGGGGATCGAGTGTACCCTCAGTAAGTTTGCAGATGACACCAGGTTGTGTAGGAGTGTTGATCTGCTTGAGTGTAGCAAGGCTCTGCAAAGGGATCTGGACAGGCTGGATCAATGGGTCAAGGCCAACTGTATGAGATTCAACAAGGCCAAGTGCCCAATCACTTGGGTCACAACAACCCCATGCAACGTTACAGGCTTGGGGATGAGAGTCTGGAAAGCTGCCCAGTAGAAAAGGACGTGGGGGTATTGGTCAAGAGCCAGCTGAATATGAGCCAGCAGTGTGCCCGGGTGGCCAAGAAGGCCAACAGTGTCCTGGATTGTATCAGAAATAGTGTGGCCAGCAGAACTGCTGGCCCTCTGGATTGTCCTTTTACGTTCAGCACTGGTGGGGCTGTACCTTGAGTTTTGTACTGCAGCAGGTCATGGATTCTTCTGGTGTATTGGCAAAGAATGTCTTCAGTTTCATATTTTATCATCATTGGCTCCAGAGTTAGGGACTAAGACCTAGCTGACAACAGAAATTTCCAGTGTCTTGCCATTTCTTCTCACTCAGGTTGCAGAGATTCTGATTGCTCCTTCACTTGAGAACTGGTGAGCTGATTCATGATTCCCTGGTTGCTTGTTTGTCTGTTTTGTTTTGTTGTTGGGGGTTGGTTAGGGTGGGGTTTTTTGGGGTGGGGGTGGTATGGGGAGGAGAAGGTTATCTGCATAGTCTCATTTTTCAAGTTTTTCTTCTTGGACTTTCTGAACTTATTTTATTAGTTCAATACTTTTCCAAGTTTTGACTCTTTTCAATATACATCAAACATCTTCCATTATTTAACTTACAGCAGTCCTTCAAAACATTAAAGGAACTGTCATGCTCTGCCTGAATGCCACAATTCATTTAATCCACCACATGCATTTTAAAACTCCTTCTCAGTGCATGTTCACGTTCTCTACCTTACTTGCTGGACACTTCATAATTTGTCTTGGTTCCAGCATATGCTATTAGTTTAAATTAGAGCTGCTGTAAGCAATTCATCAACAGGCTGATGTCTGATGAAAAAAGCTCCCTCACATTCTTGTGTAATATGACTATAGCTTCTCAGTTCTTTTCTGACCTAGTGAAAAAGTGCAGACCAACAGAGGGAAGAAGGAACAGGGAGGAAAGAATAAGTTAGAAATAAACTAGAATCAAACAAGCTTGGAAGGTCAAACTGCAACGGTCTGAAATTTAGTGAATAAAAACAGCTGCCTGTATTTCAATTACAGACTTATAATTCAATTGCCTGTTAATGGCCAGGTTAAGTTGTGAAGTAGATAAAAATATATGTTAGTTAGTAGTATATCCGTTATTATATATATTGTATAATAACAGAGGTCTCAGGCCATGAATTTGCTTTATATGAGGACTTTTTTCCATGACTTCGTAAATGCATCAGCACAAAATTCTTCACAGAAAATAGGTGCTGAGCTGCTAACTCTGTCATCCATGCTCCGTCATTCTGTTTGGGAAAGAGTGGGACTCACTTCTTCCATGGATCACTACTGTTGCATTAGAAATGTAGCAGTGCTTGACTCAACAAATCTATGGATATCTATAGTTTTCTCATTGACTTGTCTATGGTTAGAATGCTACCTGTTTGGCCAGTGCTGGACTCTTGCTTAAGGGTTGGTACATGTGATACAGAAACTCTCAAGATTTTTTGCAGACACCTTATTTTGTGGTAAGCACAGTTCTAGCTGCATCCTTCATTTTGGGCTAAAAAAAAATCACAGAACTGGGCACATCTCCCAGAAGAGCTCTAGAAGTACATACAGCTTTCACAAAAAATGCCTCTACTACACAGGATTGTATGCCAATTGCCACGCAGTTGTGGAAAGTAATGACTTCTGAAGCTCCCAGCACACCTGTTTTGGCAAGCAGTATCAGGATGGAAAGTTGATGCAAAAGTAAAATAGTATAAAAACCTTATGTTTCCTTTTCATGCAGTACAGAAAAACTTCTCTGTAGCTCAGTTATCAGGAGCCACAGGGTTAAACTTAAGCTAAATATCTCTGCAGTCAGAGGACCCTAGGGCCAAAGTTCGCCTTTATGCTTGCTGATATTTCAGAGATTCCCACATTCTCCCACTGATTTTCACAAGAAGGAGGCACTGCAGCAAACAGAGTTAGAAGGAAAGAAGATGTCTACAAAGTTTGCTGAGACGATGTTACTGGAGTTGGAGGCTAAACAGCCTGGGATCAGCCAGTTCCACAGCGCCATGCTGAAGCGGGTGCAATGCCTAATCCCCCCTTTCTAGACCTGTTTATTGTAGCATAGTCATCTTCCCATTTCAGACTCACTGGAATCTACCTGCAAAAAAAAGAAGGGACTATTCTGCAGCCATCTTAACAAGACTTCTGTTTCCTTTAGTCCAGCACAAAGTGTTCTACGAACATCTAGTGCTACTTAGCTCCATTCTACAGACTGGTTAAATACCAGAGCTTGAAGGACCAAGCAGCAACACGAAATCCATTCTTAGCCTAAAATTGCTTGACTGTGAGAATGAAAGGCTGTGATATTAAGATGAAAGAGCTAAAACTGTGAATTATATTTTGTCTTCAGGTAAGTTTGATATTGATAGTAGATTTCAACAAGTAAGCGGAGAATCATATTCAGCTAAGTGTTTTTACAATCAATATAAAGAATTTGCCTTCTGACAGCCAAAACTTCTGAATAAAAAGGTAAGATCTTCTACTACAATCCAGGTGTTGACAGCCAGCTACCCAAAGCCTCAACAAACGCATTAGAAATTCCAATAAATTCAAAAATTTTATTTTCCTCTGCCTTCTCTTCCTGCACAATTTGGATGTGTTAGACAATAGTCATTGTGTCCTGACTACTTGCTTGATATGATAATGTGTTTGAACACTCTCAAATTCCATAAAATTCCTTGCTTGCAGTTTCTGAGAAGTTATTTTTGGTTTGGTTTACTATTATTATTATTATTATTATTATTATTATTATTATTATTATTATTTTGCCTTGTGTGTTTGTTATAAAAATTGGAAATTACTAGTTGGAGATAAAAAGGAACAAAGAATATTTAGGATTAATCTCAGAGGATTATATTTACTTCTATGTTTTAAATTAATGAGTTTAATGGTCTTACAGTCACTGTCACTACACAAAACTCCTACATCTATAGGAAAGAACTTCATGCATGTGGCAGAAGATGAATAATTTCCTCACTTCAAGTTTATTGCTATTTTTGGAATTTGAAGAGAAATTTATTTGGCCAAGTTCCCCTCTGTTCAAATGGCCAATTTATTGTCAAAGGCCCAGGTAATAGGATCTGTCCGTCTCATCTATTTTAGGACACCTACAATGTAGACATCTACATGTGAACTACCTTCCTAGATTTGTTTGATAACAAGTGGGGAGAAAGTTGTACTGCTAGTAAATGATTTATCTCATCTCAAGGTAGGCATCTGAAGTATATCAAATGAATGACACACCACAAGTCTTACTCTCCTCACAAAAGTAATATAGGCAACTGACTCAGACATAGATGTCCAAAATTAGATAAGTCAAATTCTTCCTTAGGATTGTTCTGTTGCAAGATCAAAATGGAGACTAAGAATAGTCCTTCCATCTTTGGATCATTAAATACATCTTAGCATGCAGACTCTAACTAACAGGCCTTGGAGAGATGAAATGCTTGGAGCAAGCAGACCACTGGAAATGAAGTGAGCAAAACCAGGACTTAAACTGTTGTAGGAAGATCAGCAGGTTGTTCTTCCCTCAAGGCGAGTCATAAAAGAGGGCAGGAGACATATGGGCAAGGAAGAAAACAAGGGACTAAATAAAACAACTATATATTCCTTCAGGTAGAAGAACTGCATGGAGAAGTACAGGAGGTTCTTATTTTACTGTATATGGTTATCTTCCTGATGGACAGGTGATATATGTGCACACACAGCAGGCAGCTCATGATTCTCAAGGGAAAGGAATTTTTCCTGACCTGTAGGACCAGAGGAGCTCTGTGGAGGCAGCGAAGTTCTGTGACTTCTATGTACAGTCCTGCCTCTGGTCTAGTAGCTCCAGTTTTGCTGAAAAAAAGGAAGCTGGAGAAGTTTTTCAGTACAACTTCCAGGGAAATCTTGGAACAGTGCCACTATCAGGCTAGCACATTCAACGTACCCATGTGCACACCTGAGAGAGTCATCTGTGGTACAAGTATGGGCATAAATATAAGCACTATAATGGGCCCCAGCCTATGACCCTATGAGCTATGTTCAAGAAGGATTTTAAAATAACGGTACCAAAAAACAATCAAAGATAACACAGGTGTCATCTTTATTACCTGGCCTAGAAACTAGGACTCCTTTAATCTTTTCCCCACAAATTCGATTATTTGCACCTGTCTGTCAAATTATCTTCAAAATACTATTGTACCAATGTCACTTTTCTAAACAGTACAGTCAGCATAAACAATGTCAACCTACAAACTGATACATAGGAAACCTACATGCCAGAATACCTATCTATATGTATCACCTACCATCTGAAATATACAACAAAAGCTAAAAGATAGAGGTGAACTCTCTTATACCATTGCATTTGGTTTGTGATAGCCACCTTAGTAAATAAAAGAGGACCTGAATTCAACAAGGATACCTAGAGAAACAGATCATATTTCTAACAGTGTACCCGGAACACCACATGAACAGTTAGCTAGCTACAAAGAAAAAAAAAATCCTACTTAGTACATACCATTCTACCCTGGAAGTTGCACAGAAAGTCATTAAATGGCCTCTGTTGGAAGAAAATCCTGGAAAGAAATCTTCCCACAACCACATTCTTGAGCCTTTAAGCAGCTTCTCAGCCTCATGAAATCAATCAATAGAAGCAAATTCCCCATAGTGCCAAGTACACTGAATATAGACTACCTATGCAGCAAAACTGAGACCCACTAACAAGTCTGTTCTACTTGCTATGAATACTCCCTACAGCAGAACCATCAGCATCTCTGGATGCTACACCTGCACTTGGAAAAAGTAGAATGTTTCACCCAGTGCACCAGATGTCATCAAGACATATATGCAGTTGATACTAGGCAAACATTATGCACTAGCATGAACTCATACATCCGGGCTATGCATTTCCCAGAAAACAATCACTCCATCTCCATCTTTGTGGAGGAGTTTTAATCTCCACAAAGGCAACATAACAAACATCTTCTGAAGCCAAGCCTCAGAACTCTATAGCATATTACAATGTCTCACCCCAGCATTGACCTCTCCATATTCCACAGACTACACACTACCAGTCTCTTTCCCTTAAGTGACAAGTATCTATTCATCTCTCTCAGTTTCTCTTGTTCTTGCTTTCCCTCTCTGTTTTTGTCTTCCTTCAATTCTTTTCACCTTCCCAATGTTCCCTCTGCTTCCTAGGTAACAAGACCTATTTTTCCAGAGACAGCTTAACTGATATGTAATTAAGTAAATTCTGACTAATTGTTCTTAACATGTATTTTGTTTTGAAAGCTGCTACTTCTATTTTGAGATCTGGTAGAGACCTTGGGCGCATGCCCAAGAATTTTTTTTCCTCAAGAATATTAGTAGGTCTACTAAAAAACACTACCTCAGCCTGCAAAAACCTGTGCTGCCTATGGATTCTTAGAAAATCATGGCAAAAATGTAAAATATTCGCATGATTATTTTTCCTAAATAGTTAAATTTCCTAAGTAGTTTTCATAACATACAGTTTACAAAGTTATCATTTGTTCTTGGTTGTGCTATGTAATATATTCATGATGGCATAGCAAATAGATAAATAGTCAGGTTAGAAATTTTTGCTGATGGTCTTAAGTTATTCAAGATAATAAAGACGGGGACTGATTATAAAGAAGAACTTCTTGATAATGAGTAACTGGGCAATAAAACCGTAGATGAAATTCAGTGTAGATAAATTAAAAATGATGCACATAGTTAAGAACAAGTCACATTTTCTTTATGGAGTGCTGTGCTCTAATCTGATAAGATTGTGGGGCTGTGAAAGATAGTTGGATTGAAAAAGGTCATTTAATAGTTGTCAAGACAGGAAAGTATATGTTAGGAATTATTAAGAAAATAACAGAGAACAAAATAGAAAGCATCATTATGCTATGGTGTAAATACATAGTGCATTGCCTTCTGAGATACTGTGTGGGATTTGGGTCTCTCCATAAAAAAGGGTAAATAGAGTTTGCAAGGCAAGAAAGTGGTATGAACAATTAAGGATTTGGAAGGGATTCTGTACAGGGAATGATTAAATAGATTAAATAGTGTCTCCAGGCTAAAGATATGACAGAGAGGAGAATGGTGTGGTTATAAAATCACGTGTGACATGGAGTAAAAAGCTCACTTCATCTTCCAGTATTAGAGCCATGGGCAACAAATATGCCTGACAACACAAGCCGAAGTGAACAGCTTCTCTTTGCATGCAATGCATAGCTGAGCTGTGAAACTCCTTCTCTGAGGATACTGTAGGTGACGAAAATTGACATTGTCTCTAAAAAAGATTGACTCATGAAAGAAAAATACATTGAGCGCTAGCAAAACCAAAAATGACCCCCGGCCCAGTAAGTCTCAGGGCCACAACAGGCCGAGGGTCATGAGAAAAATTCAGAAAAGCATCACTGCCTGCTGTCAAAAACAGGATATTGGTCTAAATTAACCTTTTATGTGAGTCCACACAGACACTCAACAGCTTTTTCTGGGGCTGAATTGCCAAACAGTTCTTGAGGAAAGTCCTTGCTGTCCCATAATTGATAGGGTTTGGATGACTTCTCTGTCAGAATTAATTCAGAACAACTGTCCACTGGGCAAGTTGTTTGCCAAGGTGAACAATTTCAAGGATCCAGTCTCCTTTGATGGCAGCTAGGATGTGAGCCAGAATGATCACATTTTACAGGAGAAGCCCTTAAACTGATAACCTTGTCTGGCTCTAAACCTCCAGCACTCTAAATCTCTCAGGAGTTTTAGCCCAAAAAGTTTTTGCAAAAGAGAGAGCAGACTGGTGCTTGCCTTCTAGCAAGATACATGCACACCAACCAATTTGAACCAGTATGTATGAAGCATGTGTAAAGAATTTCCACAAACTGTCACAACCCAGCTTTCCTAACACCTTTAAAAATGATGGATAAGCTACAGGAAGGTGATAGCAGCTTGCTTTTCATAATGTTAGCGATGTCTTAAGAAGATAAAAAATCCCATGTGCATTTTAATTGATTAAACACTCCATAAAGTCTTCAAATTATAATTCTCAACTTGTATTAATTATTAAAATTATGAATGCTATTCATGGGCTCCAAAAATGTTATTCTTCAAAAAAAATCCCAACACTTACGATCTCACCCAAAGTAGAATACACTATTTGCATTATTCATTTTGAGAACTTCATTTTATTTCTGTGGGATTATTCATTACAGGAAAGATTGTAGGTGAGTACAATCAGTGGACTGTAACTGCAGTTATTGTTCTCCAGTTTGAGCCGAATCCTATTCATCTGCTTACCTGCTCACAGTTCTTTAATATTTACTATATCTGAAGACCTCCTTCTTTGTTACTTGCTGTTACTGGGGTGGCTTTTTTTGTGTGTAATAACAGCATACAAAAAAAAAAAAAAAAAAAAAGAGAGAGAGAGAGAAAGTAAGATTACAGAGACAACCAATTTTGAGGATTTGTTGGCTTCTGAAAATTTTAAGTATCCTGGCACACACTTCGGGTATCAAGGCTAGATGTATTTTCATGTCCTTTAGTGTTATTAAGAGTGCACTCAACAAGTCCGTTAGGTGCCTTTTCTAGTCCATGGCTGAAAAGTGCAGTTTTCTCAGTCCTGAAACAGACACTGACTGCAGTACTTGCTCATATATACATGTGTATATATATATGCCTACATGCACATATCTGTGTGATTGTCCACTGTTCACCCTAAGCTAACTATAACTAGTTTAGGCACCCCTAGGTCTACTCTTCAGAAGTCTTTGGTGAACACAATGTTCAGGCATTCTTAAAGCTAAACATTGTGAATGTTTAAGCAAAATATTAGGATGTAAAAGACTTTTGAACCAACAACTAATTTATCCTATCTAAGTCTCTATTGTCCTATCACCATGATTTAACCAAGCTCATTTCCTGAAGTGTCCTACAACATCATATGTCTCCACTTCTTTTCTCCTTAAATAACCCTTCACTTTCTCCAGACATAGTCCTTCTCAAATTTCTTTTAACTTCTTTTGAAGATTGTGTGTTGAATTGTTGTTTGGTGGTTTTTTTTTAAATTTGTGTAAGGAGTTTTTGCACCTTCTGTGGCGTCATGGTTTAACCTGGCAGGCAGCTAAGCATCACACAGCTCCTCACTCACTCTCCCTGCCCCATAGTGGGATGGGGGAAGAGAATCAGAAAAAAAAGTAAAATTGGTGGATTGAGATAAAAATAGTTTAATAGGACAGTGAAGGAACTGAAAAAAAAATTATATTATTTATTACAGTAATAATAATAACAACAACAATAATAGAATATACAAAACAAGTGATGCACAGTGCAATTGCTCACTACCTGCTGACCAATGCCTAGCCCATTCCCAAGCAGTAATCGCTGTCCCCCAGCCAACTCCCCCTAGATTATATACTGAGCATAATATCATACTGTATGGAATATCCCTTTGGCCAGTTTGGGTCAGCTGTCCTGGCTGTGCCCCCTCCCAGCTTCTTGTGCACCTCCTGCAGAAGGCTCATGCCTCCTCGCTGGCAGGGCCTGGGAAGCTGGAAAGTCCTTGACTTAATTGTAAACACTGCTCAGCAACAGCTAAAACATTAGTGTGTTAACAACATTATTTTCATACTAAATCCGAAATACAGCACTATACCAGGTACTAGGAAGAAAATTAAGTCTATCCCAGCCAAAACCAGGACATGTGGCACAGGAGGAAATATATCTGTTATAGGTTAGTCAGAGGCAAAAAAAAACATTTTCATGTTAGAGAGTAAATGAATGAATTCTGCAAAGTCACATACATCTTCTAGACGTCTTCAGAGACCATCTGAATGATGGTCTATAGTACTCCTTAACCCAGGGAAAAACATAGCTCCCATACATTTCTGCCCATTCTCTGCACCCTAGTTTAGGGACCAGGTTCTTGGTCAGTGTACGCTGAAGATGTCCATTAGCACTGAGACTGCACCCATGAGCAGCTCAGAATCGGGTCTCCAACACTCATCTGTAATTCCACTTCAGCCTCCTCTTTTCAGTTCATGGCAGGGTTCACCTTTTTATTTCTTGGCCTCTGATGAACAACTAACTAATCACCAAAGCAACATTGAGCTTGCGTGATTGACAGCTTACATCCCATGAGAGAATAAAAGCTGCCTTTTGAAAAGATAAGACAATAAAGACATTTCAACAAGAATTCAAACAACAGGCTTCCCACAGGGAGTGATAAAAGGTTCCCGGATCATCACACCAGAATGGGTCTTTGTCAGCTGGCTTCATGAGAAGTGACAATCTCAGCTCAAAGTGTTTGATCAGCTCTAGCTCATTCACTCAACACATGAGGCAACTGAGCTCAGTTACTAGGCTTATCGAAATGAGCAAACACATCTCTAGATCACCACAGGAGAGGGGCACTGCAGGTGCCATTCAGAATTGCTTGAAAAATAGTTGTGAGTTTCTTGGAGGCTGTTGGAGAAAGGAGGCATGGATCAGAATTAAGTGTTAAGCATACCTCCTCTTTGTAACTACTTGGAAGTGGATAAGGAACAGATTTGAACAGAGTTAACTAACGCAGTCACACAAAAACCACTCTCATACCTAAACCTGCATACAGAAACAACGCACTGTTACAATGAAGTGTTACATCCATCAACCATGGCTTTTTGTATAGTTATTTTTTTAAGGCAATTCTAATAAGCCCTCTTGTTTCAAAATTATATTTTAAATTATATTAGATATGGTACCATAAGAGGACAGGATTTATTTTTCTGGAACGCTGATTTTATAAGGAGTTTCTTCATAGTGATGTTACTATAGTTACTCATCTCTGTAACAGTCAAAATAAACTGGATTTACTAATTCTACAAATTCAAGACAGCAAAGCAATGGCAAGTTACAAGTTGCCACTCCATTTAAAATTACTTTTACAGGACTGCAGTAGTCCCTGTTAGTTGTATGACAAAGAGTAAATTTCAAATAAATGATTAAATCCAAAATTAAGTTCTACTATTACAGTCAGTTTATTAGTCAAACAGTCTATACTTAATAATCTGCCATAATGCCTATAAAAATCTTCAGGACACAAGCCTAATTCTCTCAGTGATGTCTGGGTTTGATAAAGAACAGAATTCAAAGCAAAACTTGTGCAGTCTTCATTTTTAGGAGATGATTACAAAGATAGATGCTTTTATATCATAATATATTAGAAGTATGAGAATTATTTCCTACTAAGGCCATTACATAATTGGAAAGTAAATAAAGACGAGCAGGATATGCATGCTCTTTCTATCTGGTACTGGCCAAGAGCTAGTCCATGTCCAGATGCAATATTTTGCTTTGTATACAGTAGAATAAGTTTTCTGTGATATTTTGTGAGTGAACATTAATACAGAGAGAATTTTCTATATGTGTTCTTATTTGTCTTCAGAAATTTTAATCTTGTTTTGGTCTGACATGAAATCTATCTGATACAGCAGTAATGAATATTTTTTCGCTTGCAGGACAGCTTCCTGTGTCAAACCATAATAGGATCAGAAGATCCATCTTGGTTCAAGAAATTATATTAAATAATTGCAGCAGATTAGAATCATGCAGTGTACTAGTAATCATATTAAATCACAGTATGGGTTCTGTTTTAGCAGATAATTTTCTGATTTTTAAAATGTGTCACAGCAAAACCATAGATCTGAAAATATAGGACTAAATACAGCTCTGGGGAAATAAACACACTTTAGAAGCCTGGTGCTTTATTTAAACCAATATTAAATTTCTGTTTAAGTTACATCTCAGGGAATACACAAAATTATTTTGATAATTCCCAGAGAACTGTTAGTAGTGTTTCAGACACTAATGTAAAACATATGTGAAATGGAGGTAAACAAAACCAATAAGAAACAGAAAATATCTTCTGCAAGTCATCAAAAATGATATGTTGGTATACTGTTATAACTGTGTACACAGAGTTGAGGGAAAAAAACACTCAACTACATTTCTTCACATTTAGGATAATTCTAGGAAAAAAGTTAATAGACTGTCCCAATATCCCAAACTTCATTAGCTATTAAATGTAGATTTCCTGTTCACCCAAGTGCAAGTATTTTCTTCTCCAAGTGCTTTGAAATGCTATGGTGCATTATTTCTACATATAGATACAGAAAAGAATTTTGCTTAAACACTTTGTCTTTCTAATGAGAGAAGAAATGTACTGGATTCATACATATCATATAGCCCTAAAAGCAGGTCAAATTCAAAACTATATTTGATGTGAACTCTCAGTATTATTTCATGTTCTCTGTATGGTGCCAGCACACCTAAGAGTAATGAAAAAAATACTACATCTCTCACACTTTCTCTATTTATAAATTGGAGTAATAATTTAACTTGTTAAGAGCCAAGTGCTATTCCTTATCTGATATATCAGTCTACTAAATCTTAGGCAGTCTTCTTGCTGTTCCATAGGTTTTCTGCCCAACCTTCCAGTTAAAAGCCTTGGCTGAGTATTCTGTGTATCAAATTGCTTCTTTTCATGCATGAGGGAAAAATGCCAGAAAATGGCTTCTGCACCTCATATTATCTGAGCACAAAATACATCTTTTGTTAAGAGATTTCCAAGTTCAGGGATGAGGAACCTCTCAAAACAAGCACACTTGGATAAGAAGGGAATCGTTACTCAGAGTTCATAATACTGGATCAGCCATAACTTCCTTTCTCAATGAAATAGGCATCCAAGAGAACTAAACTAGAAATAGAAGAACAGAAATAGAAAAAGTAGAGGTTAAAATAGGAATATACATCTATGTATTGCTTTATAACAACTAGACTGATCAGCACTACTAAAAATGATGGGGTTTGTGTGTCAATGTTATTTTGAATGCAAATACAAGCAGCCTAAGATTTTATTCCCATTTCCCAATATTTTTTTGTCAAACATAAACAACTTTCAAGTATATCCATTTTTAGTCTTTGAATAAAATACCTGTAAACATTATGTGCCTAGCTTCCTATGGTGTCTTAGATTGAAAGAAGTATTATTTTATCTGCACATAGGCAACCATGGAATTATAACTCAATTTAAATGATATATATTTTTTTTAAAAATTGCAAAATAGGTAACATTTAGAGTAAGAAGAACAAACAGATGTCAAAATCTACCCCTATAATTTTACCACTATTTTATTCCTCAACATAGTCATTCTGACCACTGTCACTGATTCTAAATAAAGTTTCGGTAGGTCTGTTTTTCACCTTCAGTTCCTGGTTAGAATAAAATTTGAAACAATAAATGAAATCAAGTCAACTGTTCCCCACCTCCCCCCCCCCCCCGAAAAAAAAAAAAAGAACAAACCAAACCAAACCAAACAACAACAAAACAAACAAACCAGAAAACAAACAGTTATGCTGAACTATGTTGATATAATTCAGCTTTATTATGTTCTCTCACATTAGTTCTAGGAGTCCAAAGCAGGTTTTGGAAGTCCTAAATAAGATTTAGCATATATTACAGCATTTTCAGTTTAAAAGTAGGAGCTCTTATTTCACCTTCCACAGTATTAAGTTTGGCCACAGAAACCTCACAGTGGTCATGAGACCATAAATCTCTCTCTTTGCCAGTAGAGGTCACATTAGCAAGGTTCAAGACTTCATCAGCATGTCTGTTCACTTCTGCCTGTCTCAAGGGTTTCTGACAGGTTATTAATAGCCTTTGCATGAGTATGTAAAGTAGAAACACCTGAATTATTATAAGGTACATAATTACTTATGTCATAATAGGCTTAAAACAAACATGAAAACCTACCCACAATTAGAGTTCTCTGTAATACACTCTTTATAATTCTCAAACTTCCACTTGAGATCCTCCTTACCAAGTCAGTAACTCTAACATCTTTCCGATCTCTGCTAATAGCTGCTGGCGACTAACTATTCCAAAGCCTCATCCCAGTTCTACCTCTATAAATCACCAACCCAATCAAGAGTCATTATGTCATTGGAGATATTCTACTTATCATGACATAGGAAGTTATATTGGAATGTGAGTATAGATGTAGTTCTTTGAGAATATCTTATGTGCAATCATTAAGTCTTCATCTCTTTCTTGTGGTGGTTCCTGGCAGATGCAAGATAATAAAGCTTTATTTTTCTACAAAAACAATCATCTAGGACAGGCAACAGAATTTTATTGTTGCAGTTCTGTTTTTCCCTTTAGGAACTATTTACAGTCCCCTCATGAGACTGCTTACCACAAAATTCTTTCTATCTTTTTATCTTTCTATCTTTCATTATTCAAAAACTTCCTTGCCTTAGTATTTTATATGTTTATCCTGAAGACAATACCTAATGAAACTGATGTATAGACAATCTTGTTCTGTGATACAGTATTAAAAGTTAGAAGTTTTCATTTCATTTTTCCTTCTTTTTTCTTCCAATCTTGTTCACAATGATTTCTCAGTTCTCATGTCTGTAAATTCTGATATCCACTCCAGTAAAGATCCAAAGTCTATGCTCCACAGTCTCCAAAGAAAACATATTTCATAGAATCTATAAATTATTTTTTAAAGCTATTTTTAAAATAAATAATCAAAATGAAATTTATTCAAGTAAACAAAGTTGCTGAACCTTATTCTATGCATTTTTGCCTTCAAGAACATGTTCTAGAATAGCTTATGTACTTTTGTTTTTCTCTTTGCCTTTTTATGTACACTTTTTAAAATTAAATAATTTACTTCTCAATTGATACCAGAAAAGATATTTCAACTAGGCATATCATGGTTTGAGAAAATTATGAGAAACCAAAAAAAGGTGTGAAGATAAAAATACCAGCTAACATATAAACTGCAGGTATCTGCCATCATGTTGCATTAGAACAATGCAGTTGCCTATTTCTATTTCTACTGTGATGAGTACTGTCCTTTCTGTCACAACTGTTTTTTACAGCAATTAAACATGATGAATTCAAAAGTAGTCTCTCATTGTCTGTAAAGCTGTGCTGCAGTCCCATTTCAAAATAAAAATAAACAAATAATACTGCAGTTAGCCTATTCATTAAGGTCTACCAGAAATAATGGCATCAAGATCAATGGAAATTATTGGCACCATTGAAGTATTTCATGACTCTTATGAATTTTTCTTCCAGATAGTTGAGTACTGTACCAAAAAAAAGATAAGTCCTTAAGCAATACTACTTTGTTGAACACACTATGATAATAAAGGCTTCTAAGGAGGTTGGTTCTAAGGAATCAGCAACCTATCTTCATTTGAAGGCATAAGAACTTGGAACTCCATGTATATGAAACAACACTGCCAGAGAAGCTAGGGTTATTTTAGCTAGATTTTCTTACTTTGCAATTAATTTAAAACTACTTTCACTCATTAAGCCTTCATGTCAAAGGGACATTAGAAAAACATATTAAATAACATTTTTAATATGAAAATCAAATTCCTTCCATTTCGTCTTGACCAGTAGCTAGGTAGCCATCCAGCAGAAGTCATTAATGAGAACGTACAGTTTTGGCTTCAGTGATTAAAGGACTATTAAATACATATCCTATGGCACTGATATTGCTGAGTCAAAAGCAGAAACACCACAGCAAATGCATAAAGAAAATATCTCCTTTCAGAAAAAAGTGTGTTGGTTGTGCAGTTCCACAAAGTGTTCATGTTAACAATTTTATGGCTCTAAGGGATGCTTGTGAAGCTCTGAAGCAATGTGTTATAACATACTTTTAATTCAAATCTTGCTTTGTTCCCAAACTAATTCACAATACCAAATTTCTATAAAGCTGTCATGCGAAAAGGTTGAATAAATGAAAACTTAACTGGTAAATAAAAGCAACAAAATATGGTACATAATTACTCAAGGAATCATCATCTACTCATGTGTATACATTTTGCAGCATATTCATAAAAAATTTTACTATTTTTTGAAAGACAGCACTTGAATAGCAGTTTGTTATGAAATGTTTCATTGAAAGACTGTGGCTGGGTAGCACAGGGAAAGTTGCAGCTCTTCCAGTATTTACTACTACACTTTGGGACAGGTGGACCCTTCAGAAAGGAAGGGGAAAGTATGTTTTCCCTTGAGACGTACAAGTGTCCATCAGCAAACAGAAACTTTCAGAGTGCAGAGAGAAATGAGAGTTTGTTGAGAGTGTAGTTTACAGAGCAAAAGATACGGATCGCTTCAAAGGAGCAAGGAGCAGGCACGCCATGAGACCTCCAAAGGAGTGGAAGGACAGAATTACTGCAAAGAGACTGTCTGTGCTCTGCTGCTGCTACCTAGAAAGACATAAAATTTAAGAGTTCAAAACCAAATCCAGCAGATAGGATATGTCCTGCGAAGACAACACAGACAGAGAAGATTTTCCATGATGCCTTTTTTTTTTTTTTTTTTTTTTTTGGTCTCCTTCAAGTGACTTTGTGCTTTCTCTGCTTTATAAAATTCCATGGTCTGCTGCTGAGTAACCCTTGGGTTTTAAAACCTCTTCAGTGTTTTGATGTGTGCACCAAAAGGGAAGAGTTTAGAGAGACTCAGCTTGAAATGCTGTCACAAAACCACTCTTGAAAATGTAATAAAAGCTAGCATACATTATTTTTCTGAAAAGCTTCCCTCAAAACTGTGTCATTAATTGTATATAGAATAACATAATTAACAGAGGCCATCTAGGTCTCTAGCTCTCCACCTTCTCCTTCCCCCAAAATTTATAGGGAACGATACAGTAAGAAAGCCCAGAGAATTTAGTCCACATGTAAGAAACACGAAACATTTCACACATCCCTATAACAAACTCAATAATTGTAGTACAAAAGGCAAAATCTACAAAGAGTAAGGTACCCTAGGAAAATGCTAGAGAGATCAGAGGCAGCTAGTGTGTCCTAGGTTAACCGTTAAGTGACAGTTCTGCCACTACCTTTCCGATAGTAGGAGAAAAGCGAAGTCCCAAAGTCATCTAGGCAAAAAAATTAGAAATCCTTCTTGAACTCAAAGTTATCTGTTGCAGATTTGAAGGGGAAACGTCCCACGCCTGTTGCCAATTACTGTAGCACCAACTAAGGGACACCTCTGCATGGTTTCAAGCCATATTCATTACTTGATTGTACAGGATCCTGAGTAACCTGATTTAGCCTTGAAGTTAAATCTCCCCTTCCACCAATACTCAATCTGGCTCATGCAACAGCCCCTAAAATGGCCAGAATCAGGTTGACGAGAGTCTTCCAGCCCTTTCCTGTCCCACTTCAGCACCTGAGAAGACCAAAAGGTCCTGCAGAGCACTGTGTCAGCAGAGTAACACTTACCAGGTAGGAAGCATGCCTGGTGCCTGCACATAGGAAAGGCATGGGGAATCACCTGGTGGTGCTCACAGCAGCACCAGCAACTCCCCATGGCAGGCAGGTCCACAGCCTGCCCAGGCAATGCCGCGGCAAGGACAGCAATTCACCTCTAGTCTCTTCCTCAGTGCTTTTCCTCCTCTCCAAGTCTCAGCTGCGGAACCGTGCTGTCTGGTCTGCCTCCGAGTAGTCCTTCCAGGATATCACCTGTGAAAGAGGCACCTCCACTGGTGCAAAGTTTGTGCCTGTGGAACATCGATCGGTGTCTGCAGCAGGAACCATGCACTGAATTGTGTCTCCAACTCTATTAAAGGTTATTCATTGGTTTGGTTTGGTTTTGGGTTTTTCGGGGGTTTTTTGTGGGTTGTTTTTTTTTTTTCCAACGAACATCCAAAGGGAGAGTTCTATGTGGAAATTCTGTCCAGCATTGCCCCAGCTTGGATTATGATCTCCCTGAAGATGAGAGGTGGGAAGCAGAGGCTGAGCCACATAGGGGCACAATCAATATTGGCAGGACAAATGGTCCTTTCTGACCTGGGAAGTAATGGCTTGATGTGACTTCTCTATCACACACTTTTTTAAGACCACTTTTTTTTTTAATGGTTGTTTATTTATAAGTGCTGGTTATTTCTTTGAAGTCATAAGAACTGTTATCAAAAGATGGGTACATCAGCCCAGATCTCAGTTTTTATCATTTCTCATTAAAAAAACCCCAGGGTAATAGTGAATATTGCTTTAAGTAAAAACGAACTGCTAAATGGTTGAGCAGGCTACCACTTTAAGAATAAAATTATTAGGCAAACAGTGTTCATGAGTTCACACTGACACAAATTCGAAAGATAATACATGCATTTATTTGGCACCTGGCAATGAGAAGCTAACAGGGGCAGACAGATAGCAAAGATCGGTTTATGGATAATCTCATTACAAGGTGTCCTTCAAAAAGAGAAAATGAAATTTACATTTATATCTATATCTATATTAACCTAATCAAGGCAAATAGTCCAGAATTAAAAATCTGGCTTAGGCCAAGAAGTGAGTCTGTGTAAATAAATATATTCAAACAAAAAATCTGCAAATTTGGTACCTTCCTTAGTAAGTTTCTTTTTTTTTTTTTTTTTTCTTGTTAGAAAACAACAAATCTTGTAAAAGCCAGGTCTTTGTGTCTTCAAATATCCTACTGTATGCCAGGGAGGAATGATGGGTGCTTAAGGAAATCCCAGGGTGATCATGACTTCCTAATGGGAAGGCTGAAGCAGAAACTGCCATTTATTGTCTCTGTTGGCAGCACTGCAGGGTGCAGATGCTAATAGAAGTCCGCCTTTGTAACGCGAGTTTTGACTTTCTTTTTCCAGAAGATGAGTACCTTGTGAGTGTTGTCTGTGAGGTGGGTCACTGTGCTTTGCATGGGAGGTAAAGAAAAAGCCACTGACCATATTTTAGCTATGACTCAAATGTTTTGTCAAACCCGTTTCAAAATTAATGAAGGAAGAAAAGAAAACATACTGTATATTTCCCTGTAAAATATCTTTACAAGATCACAAATCCCCCAAGTTGGACACACAAAGTTCAGTTTTAAAAATCATCCTGAAATAATGCAGGTGGAATTTTGAAGACTAAGGGATTACAGACCTCTTTGATTATTTATCTTTTATCCTCAAGAGCCATTTAATTTTTGTTCAGGATCAATTTCCAGGTTAATCTGCTGCATGCTGCACCCCCGATTTCTGGCAAACACCTTTGATATGTCTGGTCTTCTGTCGCCATCAGAAAAAAGTGATGCAGCTTTAGGCATATTTCAAATCTGGAATTTATTTTAACTAATTAAATCTACAGCTCACAAACTCACTCATATTAAAGCTTGATATGAAATTCAATTTATTTTATGCTTCTTATAATTTTTTGTTGTGTGTTACATAATTACATGCTGAGAACATACAACTGCATTGCATGTACTGGCTTTAACTGTTGTTTTGGTCTGGGCTTCCCAAACTGTAGATATAAGAAAATATATATATATGCAAAATTATTTGAAATTATATGTTTTTAAAATGGTATTGAAGTATCCATGTCTTCAGTTCCTGGGGAACTCAGTAGAAGAGATATAGCAGGCACATTTGATTTTTGTGTGTCTTTTTGGGGATTTGCTGAAATCTCTGACAGGTCTTACTTAAAATTATAGCAAATCAGACTTCTGCAACAAGAGTGTTGAAAAATGTGCTCCTCAAAAATGAACATCAAAGTGACTGAGAGAAAAACAGTTCCTGTGGAATATAATTACATTATATTATAAATACTATTTATTATTATAAGTACCATTTATATCATAAATCTTGTGTATTTATAGTTCATTAATTGATTTACTCAATATCAGTGACACTACAGCTGACGTAACAGCAAAACCTAATATCAGCAGTCTACTGAGTTCAGCTGTGGCCACTTGTGCTCCAGCCACACCAGTGCAATAAGCACAGGACTACAAACACAAGCAACTGCGATCAACAAATCCTGATAATCTGAATGCATGAAATACAATGCTAAGTATTCATAAGAGAAATTTAATTCCAAGTCTAATACCCACCTATTCATCACACATATGCAGATAAAAGAGGAAGGCGGTTTTCTACCAGTTTCAGTGAAATGCAGTCGGATGTCGCCTTCTTTACAAGAGATTGCTTTCTCTACCCAAAATATATTTATCAGTAAAAAGATCTTCTTCAGGAGTAGCAGTTAAGAGAACTTCCCTCTTTTCCAACTTGTGCAAAGTCTTGGAAGACAAAAAACAGATATCAACAAAGAACGAACTGAATCTTGTGGGTCTCAAGGATTCAGAGCACTCTGGCACTCAAGCTGCTTACATAGTGCCTGGGCAGGGTTAAGCATCTTATGGTAGAAATCAAAATAGTCTGGGTTTTCAGCTGTTCATTCCTAAAACACTGGAAAATACTAGATGTGGCAACTGTAAAGAAGGACTTCCATCCATCCATGATGATTCAAAATGAAAGAGGTAATAAAATTCAGTGGGAGAATAATTTATCTGTATAACAGTGTTCTGAAATGTTTACCTTTGTGTGACACATACAACCATAACTATAATCTTAGTTTCAACCAAGACTGCTGTTTGCCAGTTAAACCTCATACCCTTTCAAGGATAGAGTTTATCCTCAAGACTGAAAAAAAAAAGACCTGAAAATTAACATTTGGTGGGGAAATAAAATGTACCCTTTACTCTAGGTGGTGTCTAAACTTTAGCTGATGGTGCATATGTCCCTGGCAGACTCCTCAGGGAACCTCAATATCAATGTTGGATAGAAGCCTTCAGATGCAACTACTGTTGCTAACTCGTATATGCTGAGTAGCTTTCATCTTTAAGTATCCCAAAATGCTTTACATGATTGTTCACATAGATCCTTTCATTCATCAACAAAATGCTACCATTTTTGCAGTAGAATATGATATTTTGTTCAATGAGCATTATAGATATTATTTAAGAAAGGATCTTCTCAAAGACTTAAGACAAAAAGGCTTAGCTTTTAGTACTCCAACTGCAGTGAACATTTCATTAACAGCTCTGAGGCGATTATTTTAGCAGGCTCAAAGAGGAATGAGAATAATTTCTAGTAACACCCAAGTTTGCCTTAATGGATTCATTTGATCTTGGTCATATTCTACCTGAGATTGCAGTACAAAGGGGCATGTCCATTAAGCATCAGATGATAAAAATCTAAGAAAGCATAACGTCATAATATTCTCTACAAAAATCATAAAGTCATCATGCTCTCTAACTAATCAAAAATCAGTTATACAGACAACTTGATGAGAATTTAAAAAAAAAAAAAAAGTTTGTTCTTACAGATTGGAAAATAATGATCCATCAGAAATAGGGCAAGAATTAATGATTGTACAATTCATTCACCTGAATCAAAATAGAAATAGATCAGACTCTGCTTTGGTTAATGTTGTATTTACTATTTAAAAAACTAGAAAGACAGAAAAGATAACAGAAAGCAGACATACTTGGTTAACCAATACTTACATGACTGAGTCTTTTTCATGAGAAGAAGAATACCTAGAGCTCAGACTAAAGGCTGAATTTGGCAAAACAGAACTCTGAAGCAGCAGATCACGTTCCAAGTGAGACTTCTCTCCTGAAGATCATTGGGTCTTCTGTGCTGGCACTCTCATTTTTGCAGTCCTTGCCAGGTTTTGGGCTAGCTTACTCCACAATGGGAAAATCCTTGAAACTGCAGTAAAGTTATATAAAATAGCCAAACGTTGTTTCTTTTACAGCTCTAGTTCAAAACATTTTCTTATAATCCCATCAGGAATTAGTAAATGTTAAAATGGATTAGGTAAATCATATTTTACGCTACCCGTTATCGAGACATGTTTTTGCCAGCATTCATATAAGAGTAGCTTGATATATATTCTCCACTAAAAGGGAGAAGACCTCAATATCAATACACTTCTCACTTACAAATCATATAAATTTATTTTACATCAGAAAATGAGTCACTGGGGATGGAAAAATTAAATTTAATTCCAGTTTTCTCATAAAAAGAAAAATAAAGAGCTTTAGCATTTCCCCTGGTTATTTTAGAATATGCTTATAGTATAATTGATTAGTTTTGAGAGGGAATACTTACTGAAATTAACCTTTAAGTTGTCAAAGATCAAAATATTAAAATCACCCACATAAAATGCCTCAAAATTTTAGCTTCAGTTTTATAGTTTGTTACTACATCTCTGACCAGATGGGTAATTGCTTAAAACTGAGCTGATCCACTGCTTTCTCATCAGATGTACTTATTTCCTTGAAAAACGTTCTAAAGACATGACAGACAGGAATGCCTTCAGAAAGATAATTTTTAGAAAATCACAGCTCCTGTGATTTTTAAAAGCATAAACTTCTGAACCATTTACTTGAAACTCAGTTTTATCCTATGAAAATATTAATATGGAGATTGATTAATATCAAAATTGCAGTTCAGTGCAGTTCTAGTGTTGGAAGAAAATTGGGTTATGCTTGATGATTTGACAGAGCTGATTAAGGCAGGAGAAAAAATTATTAACATTATGTTTAATTTGGTAAAGCTATTAACCTCTTTTTAAAGCTTGTCAAGTAGAATGGTTTATTACATTTATCTTTTCCAAATGATCTACAAAATAATCATTTGATCACTACCAGGCTGTTTCAAACTACAACCTTGAGAAAGGTATTAAGTCATTCACCAGTTTAAATCCAGTCATTCTCTAATATGCCTTCTTTTCTAAGACCGACATTTACTTTAGAGAAACGTATCTCTGCTATCACATAATTTTCTTCTTGCGATCATGACCTTTCTGATATAGTGGGAATGATGTTGTAATAACAGATACATTAAAACAGAGCAGAAAGAAGACCAAGTCAAGATAAAAAGAGAGGTTTCCTGAGGCAGGGAAATGCCGGGGGAGCAGAGACACCGGCCAGGAGCCGGCAGCTCTCGTGGGAGATGCTGACGTGGAGTGGGCATTGCCGGAGGCCACCCCCACACCCACGCAGGGCACCCCAGGGAGCGCTGCGACCAGAGCGGGCAAACAGAGCATGGAGTATCAGCAGGGCATGGCGCAACAGCTTACGTGGCAGTTGTACGGGAGGGCGCACAGGGAGGGCACCTCTTGGAAGGAGGGGCATTCTGCTGGCCGAGCGAGACCCTTGAAGTACACGTAATCCAGCAACTGGGCACTGTTCTGTGACAGGCCGAGGGCAGCCATCCTGCCTGACCAAGGCAGAATGGTGGGCACTCATCTGAGAGCAAAGGCTGCAGCTCCGGCTGGGGGGGTCTGCACCATCTACCAGCGCTGGCTGATGCCTCCACCCAGAGGGAGCTGCTGAAGGGAGAAGCTGCAGTGCAGACCTCAGGCTGCAGGGAGTGCCCAGACCTTTCTCCTGGGGGAGGGACAGACAGCAGACCTGCCTGCAAAAGGTGTGCCCAGGTGGAGGACCTCCTGCAGCAGGTGGCTGAGCTGCTGGAGGTGGTGAGAAGGCTGCATGACACCAGGGAGGCTGGGAAGGAGTTAGACAGCTGGTTCCAAGCACAGTCTGCTGTGCACCCACAGCCCGTGGCCAAACAGCCAGAAAACTCCCCCACTGGCACACACAGCGGGAGGGGGGCCAATTATACAGAAAAATGGAAGCTTGGAATGGAGAGGACCAGCAGGAGGAAGACACTTCCCCTGAAGCCTGAGGTGCCCTTGCAGAACCACTTTACCACTCTGCAGATTGAAGAGGAAAGACCCGCCACATCAGGAGAGATGCTGGAGCTAAGGCAGCCCGACCTGCTGCCTGTATAACAACCAGTGCAACTATGAAAGGTGAGGAGTGATAGTAGTAGGCAACTCTCTCCTGAGAGGTATAGAGGCACCCATTTGCCAAACTGACACGTTCTCTAGAGTGGTGTGCTGCTTACCGGGGGCTCAGATCAGGGATGTCACCAAGAGACTACCAAGTCTCGTACAGTCCACTGACTATTATCTGCTGCTCTCACATAGTGGGATGGCTCCTATGACTGGAGTGTTGGAATGGAAGGGTACAGGCTCTTTAGGAAGGACAGGCAGGGCAGATGAGGAGGGGATGTTGCTCTCTAGGTCAATGACCAGCTGGAGTGCATGGAGCTCCACCTGGGGATGGATGAGGAGCCAACTGAGAGCTTGTGGGTCAGGATTAAAGGGAGGGCAGGGACAGGGGACACTATAGAGGGGGTCTGCTACAGGCCACCACCAGGACAATGGAGTGGATGAGGCCCTCTATAGACAAATTGGAGCAGCCTCATGGTCACAAGCCCTGGTCCTCATGGGGGCCTTCAACCACCCTGATATCTGTTGAGGGGACAACACAGCAAGGCATAAGCAATCCAGGAGGTTCCTGGAATGCGTTGATGATAACTTCCTTCTCCAAGTGACAGAGGAGCCAACGAGGTGAGGTGTCGTGCTGGACCTTGTTCTCACCAACAAGGAGATGAGAGTGGTGGAATGTGAAGGAATGGTGGGGAATGTGAAGCTGAAGGGCAGCCTTGGCTGTAGTGTCCATGAAATGGTGGAGTTCAAGATCCTTAGGGCAGTGAGGAGGGCACAGAGCAAGCTCACTACCCTGGACAGAAAGCCAACCATATCCTGGGCTGCATCAAAAGAAGTGTGACCAGCCAGTTGAGGGAGGTGATTCCGCCCTCGTGAGACCCCACCTGGAGTACTGTGTCCAGCTCTGGGGTCCCTAATACAAGACAGATGTGGACATGTTGGAGCGAGTCCAGAGGAGGGCCACGAAGATGATGAGAGGGCTGGAGCACCTCTCCTATGAAGACAGGCTGAGACAGTTGGGGTTGTTCAGCCTGGACAGGAGAAGGCTCCGGGGAGATCTTATATCAGCCTTCCAGTACCTGAAGGTGGCCTACAAGAAATCTGGAGATGGACTGTTTACAAGGGCTTGTAGTGATAGGACAAGGGGTAATGGCCTTAAGCTGAAGGAGGTTAGATTTAGATTGGATATTAGGAATAAATTCTTTACTAGGAGAGTGGAGAGACACTGGAACAGGCTGCTGAGAGAAGTTGTGGGTACCCCATCCCAGGAAGTATTTAAGGCCAAGTTGAAGCAACCTGGTCTAGAGGAAGGTCTGCCTGCCCATGGCAGGGGGGTTGGAACTAGATGATCTTTAAGGTCCCTTCCAGCCCAAACCATTCTCTGATTCTAGGATTATATTTAAAAAGATTGCAAAATTTGGGAAAGGATAGCAGAAATTACAAAAGAAATTCACTGTAGACAGAAATATAAAACAGAAAAGGAGTCAGACATATCATTATTTTTAGAGAAGAAGCCAAAACTCTGCACATGAATACTCCTCATCTCTTACAGCATTTGTCTTTTTGATCCACCTAATCTTTGTAACAAATGGAACTAGCATCTACTACCTAAATAAAACAAAGTCCTGCAGCTTTTGCATCTCTCACTAAGTTACTGCAGTTTGTCATAGCAAGCTCTTTTATTCAGCACAAACTTATAGATACCATGTCCCAGCTGCGTCTGTGGTGGAACCAGTCATTGATTTTGTCTCTGGTCATTACTCTAAAACAGAGTTCCTCTCCTCCTTTCCTGTATTTGAGATATCAGACACTAAAATCTAAGTGCCAGTAATCATTGAGGGTTGAGCTGTACTTCCCCAGCCTCCTGCCACTCCCCAGGTAACTTTGAAGTATAGGTTAAGTGTCTGGGAACAAGAAATTAAAGTGAGGAGAAAGGATTTTTTAATTTTCTTTCCCCACAAACGAAAACATACCTCTATCAGCATGAAAGAGTTGCAAATGTTGGCAAAACACAGACATCTGACTGCAATTTCTTTTTCTTTCAGTCCTGTCAATGCCTGCAATGTTCTGCAGTTTTTTGTTGATGTACTTTTAGAAATATCAAAGTCTCTTTTGGCCCTTTTCCTTATCCAGAAGCAGAGCCTTGAGAAATGCATGGCTGACTTGACTCCGTATCTCTCTGTAAGGTGAGAAACACCCACGCCTTCCCCAGTCGTGTCATACATCACGGTGAAGACACATGCTTTCCAGTCTAGACCTGCCCTCATGACAAAACACAAAGTACAATCAAAACCAAAGAGAGCTTCAGCCTACAGTGCAGGTTACAGTAGTTAATAAGATTCATAAACCAAAATTAAATTCGCAGACTGGCACACACATTTCAAAGGCTGTCACGCAACTGTTTTGGTGTTCAGATTTGGATATAGGTTTGGGTATGGTCTCACTCCATTAATTGCCATTCAAACACGTGTAGCAACTCAGCGTACACTTCCCGATTTAAACATTATTCTCTGATGCTATTATGAGTCTGTTAATGGTAATAAACCCTGATGTACCAAAAATAGGACATGAAAACACAAGAAATATCTAAGTAGAATGAAGTCAATAGCAGTTTTTAAGTTGATATGCATAAATTATTTTAGTCCTTTGAAAGTCAGTTTCGGTGAACTTGGAAGGCACGGAAAGGCATCTTGTCACATGGAGTCAGGAAATTAGTGTCTGAGACACTTTGGGGACTGCTTTCTAACAAAAGGGTATAGAAAATGAAAGATAGAGTTAAAGGAAGTCTTCAAGTATACAATACAATGTCATTGTCTGTGGAAAACTGCTGGATGAATCAGGACTGTTGCATGGGTACCAACTCTGAATATCGGACTTCAGTGGCATCACTTTGGATTTCCACCTGTTTGAGTGTTACCTAACTGAGCTAATATCCAGTAAAATTAATATTAGCCCAATTTTGGTACGATTTACACTGATTGGAATAACTGTTTTAGCAGAGCCTTCAACTTCTCAAATTTCCTAGTATATGCTTCCAGCATTATGAAGTGTACTGGAAACTGCACTCTGGCATCCCATTTCTCTGCAGCTTGTAGGACAGACCGTGGACAAACTTCAGATGTGTTTTGCTAAATAATTTTCATTGAGCCACAGAGATAAAATGTACAGGTTAAAATCTAAAAGTTACAGACTAAAATCTACATTAATCTGTGTTCTTTTGGGTACCAAATATAGAGAAAACATGACATTTTGACACTATGACTTCTCTTAGGACTGTAATTGATCTCATCAGAACCTGTGAGAAGAAACTTCTGAGATCTTCTGCATGCAAATCACTGAAGCAAGAGGAGAAAGATTTGCTTTTCTCTTTCTTGTATCTCTCCCTGAGCATACATGCATAAATATCTTAATAACTTAAATGTGTATACGTATACACACATTAGTGAACAAAATACAGAAAAGCTGCTGGTGTATGGCATACAAAATATTTCACTCCTGGGAAAATTGCTGGCAGACATAAAACTGGGGTGAGGGACATTACTTCTAGAATCCACATCCAAGAGGACATAAGCTTCAAAATTAAGATGACATAAGCTTCAAAATGGAGTCACCCAGCAAGCAGGCAACAATAAACTGGTGCTACTGCATATTGGGAAACTTCAAAAGACACAAAGGAGTCAATCTTGACCTTACACAACTGTTCAGCATTCATCTGATGCCGGTGGGGTTGCTCCTTGTTTTTATCAATGGCACTGAGATTATGTGTCTCCTCAGGGTGTTAATTTCCAGTTTCTCTTCTCCTCAAGGAATTTTTTGAGTGTACAGAACCCATGCAAGCAACAGAGAAGGAACTCCGTACACAGCTGTCTTTACATCATGGGCTGGATGGAGCCAGAGTCACAAAGGTTCACCACGTCAGAAACATGCTTATCGATACGTTTATTCCTGCACCAGAGGTGGGTATTCTTCAGTTGGTGTCGGGGCAGTTATTTTGGTGCCAGTTTTAGTGCAAAAAAAGGAGCATGCAGTGGTCTGTGGTGGGAACAGAACAACAGCCCCATTTACCCTTGGTCTAACTTCTTGTTTCAGAGAGTGAACTATATATGTGTCCAGTATATATTTCTCTTTTCTTCTGGAGGAATTCTGCTCCAACTGTGCCACAGGGCTTATAGACAAAGCAAAAGAATATATTATGCATCTTACCTTTTTCTAGCCACAGACAAACGTTCAAGTATGTTAATAAAGCTGCAAATTCTCCTGTTGGTGTTATAGACACTGAATGCTCCGATCCCTTTTCAGTGAGCCCATTAGCTTCTCAGGGCCAAATAAGAATTCCCTCAAAACAGAAACAAAATCCTCCTTTCATTTGTTTCTTCAGTTGGATTTTTTTTTTTTTTTTGGTGTTGGTTTTTTGTAGGTTTGGTTTGTTCGGTTTTTTGTGAGTTTTTTCTTTTCCTGCAGGTTCCACTAGAAACAGTAGGAAAACTGTGGAATATGCTACTGAACAACAGTGCATATATATGGGTTTGTTTTGTTTTGCTTTCATTCCTTTGCTATTGGTCATTGTTTTTTTACCACATTTGAAAGCTGCTCAGAGTTACTCACAGCAGGCAACTGTCTGGGCTTCACTGACGGCAATTCATTTGATTTACGGACCAGACAGCTAACAGATAGTGGGTTTTTTCCTCATTAAATTTGTGTTTAAAAATTAGTTCAGGAGAATAGACTCAATCTGAAAATCAAAATTCCAAGGGATTAAAAGAAAGATTTTTTCAATTATGATTTTATCAGAGAGCTCTCAGAAGTTTTTTCACACAAAAAGCCAGAACCTGCTAAAATCCAAATTAACTGTAGTGAAACATATATAATTAGACTGGGAAATAGCCTTAAGCTTTTAATCATAGAAATATCATTCAAGCACCTTTTAATTATAATAGGAAGCATAGTATAAATTGGATGAGGAAAATATGAAACCCTTAATACTTACTGTTCTTATCTACTCATAAACCAAAAATTTAGGTATCTAAAATTTCTGGGTGCACCTGTTCTTTGGGGGGTTTTTTTTGGCTTCATTGTTTGGGGTTTTTTGGGGATTTTTATCTCTGTTGTCTCTTTCCTGCTAGTTCTGAATTCTGATTAAGTTTTTATTCTAGAAGTCTTTTCTCATTAGTGCAATTATCTTTTCTGTCATCAAAATTATTTTCAAAGAACAAGCACAATATCATATGCTGCTACTACGTATGTTTGATGACTGGCAAAGCTACATCATCAGCATTCCCCAGGCAGACAGTACAGGTTGTCTCTGACATAATTGCATTCTTAATTTTCCATTTACTTTTCTTTAAAAATAAAACATAATATATTAACATGATTTCTTCCTAAAAGATTCCATTTTTTTCTGAAGGAAGTGGAAATAACTGTGAACAATGAAGAACTTTGCCTGATATGCTTCAAATTAAACATCACTGAATTCAGTGAAAATATTCCACTGATTGATAGACTTATGAGAAGAGGCTAAGAGAAATGGATTTGCTTAGCCTGGAGAAGAGAAGGTTGATGGCATCTGTACAGAGATGAAGCCAGATTTTTATCAGAAATGCACAGAGGATGAGTCAACAGTCGCAAATGAAAAATTTCAATTGGAAATAAGTGTGGTTAAGCACTGGAAAGGGCTGCCTGCAGAGGTTGTAAAATCCCCATCCTTGCGGATTTTCGAAACTCTCTTGAAGGAGGCCATAAGGCACCTGATCTAGCTCTGGAGTTAGCCCTGCTTGGAGCAGGAGGTTGGACTTGATGGTCTTCAGAGGGTCTCACAGGGCTACTGATAAGCAGCAACAGACCTGCTAACATAAACTGGGCAGAATAGTTTTTGTGACACAAAACATGATAAGATTAACTTCATACATTGCTGAAGTGCAAGTTACATTAAACAAGTCTAGCATTTTCAGATCCATAGGCCCATGAAATCATTCTGTATCTCCTGTTAGTAGCATTTGCTGATAATCTTGTGCACCTGACATATCTCAGCCTGTTTGAAGAATTTTTATAAAACCTATTCTAATACGTATAACAATTCTTCAATGAAGAGACAGAATACACTTCTGGAAGGAAAGGTCAGCCTGATGAATAAAGCATAAAAATCAGTTTAACTTTAAGAAAGAAAAAAACCCAAACACACAACGCCCCCAAAAAAACCCAAAAATTTCAAAAAAAGTGAAATAATGTCCTAAAGACAGATCTTGGCCAATCTTCCTTTGCTCCACTTTTGTTTGGGCTCCTGGGAACAATCTGCTTTTTCACTAATTAAAGGTCCAGCTAAAAGCGTGTGGGCATTTTTTAATGCTTTAGAGACACATCAGAGATGTTCAGAAATTTTTTTATATACTACAGTGTTCATGACCAAAGCACAGACTTTCAGAAAACTGTTTTGTCCTAGTGCCTCTGTACAGTCATTAGAAATGGGAAGATAATGCTGACAAAATACAGATAGTTCTGTGCAGCACCTAGAACCCCATTTCTCCTCTTTGCTTAAATTTCTGCAGTACTGATATAGTGATTTTTGTTGTGGCAAAAAAAAAAGAATGTGACAGTTTGGGAATGTAATTGACATTAGCTAATATGTCCATAATTCACTCAGTTACAATATCACTTTTTACCCAAAAGGCCAACAAGGCAAGACACTTTGAAATTCTTCATCAGCTTCTTAAACTCCTTATCTGCCAATGTGGTGACTCATCTCATATATTTGTTCACATATTGATCTTGAACAGACATCTGTTGTGCACAGAATATTTATGCCAATGAATCGAAACAGTTAGAGAGGTGACTCTGGGTCTCAAAATACTTCTCTTCAGATCATACATGCAAGACTTAAACACCCAATATTCTGAAAATCAAAGCAGGTTTGCAGCAGTATTATTACAGGTGTGGCAATTGTAAATGAAATAACCCTTCTTTATGTTAAATTTATAAAGTAGATACAGTTGGGAGACATCTGGAAAGCAGGAAGTACATAAACATTTTAAATTCTCCAAGTCTGTGCCACTACAACTTGCAGAAAATGTAATCAAAACTGCAGTGCCATCTTCTGGAGTATGGTCATGATTCTGACCTTTAAAGAAGTAACATTCTGCTCATAGGTAGTGGCATGAAGGACCCCAAATTATAATGACAGTGCTAAAGACCATGGTTTCTGAGTTTTTTTGCTTTTCGTTTTTTGTGGTTTTTTTGTAAGTATTTTATGTTCTGCTAGAATACGACCCACATCTGAGTTCTCCACATTCATGAAGTTGCTTCAGAAGCACATGCTTTCAACAGTCCATTGAAAAATCAACATCAAGCTTTATCCTTTCTCCTTTACATGCTAACTTAAAAGTGAAAATTGTGAAATTGTGAAAAAGTATGTTTGATACTACATAAAAGGGACAACATAAAAATCAAAGCAGTCTAGCACTCATTGGAATCACAAATTCCCCTTTCTGCATGTGCATCATGAGGTAACACCTAATGGTTTATATCATAGCTCTAAGTGATTCCCAGTGAAAAGACACTTAATTGAAAATACCTATTTTAGCAGAATAACTGTAGTAGCTCCTTGCATTTTCTTGTATATCCCAAATTTCCTGGGGTGAAATCCCAACTACTTGTAATTTTGGAGGGTCTGATGAGATATTGGAGAATTGCCCTCCCTTTTATTTATCACTTTTTTCTCTTGTGTTTCCACATTCATATTCTCTCTGTAAAAAGCTGGCTTTCTAAAACATTATCTAAGTCACAATGAAAAGCATAAATAAGGTGGACTACAAGCAACTCAGGTACAATTTAAGAAGTGTACATCATTGAAATGATCCAGGAGAAAGTTAATCATCTTAGAGTGATGAGGATCAGCTTTTTATGTCATGGATCCAGAAATTCAACACCTAACAGCAAGGTCCCCTTGCGTTAAAATCTGACAAGAAAATAAGATCTATATAATTTCATTTATACTGAATAACTTCCAAACTGATGAAGGGAACATGGCAGTTTCCATATCCCCTTTCTAAGCAATGATTATCATAACCAACTCTGCAATACAGAGAAAATAGAGATATGTGGGTCCAAAGCCAATCTGTGTTCTGGGACATCCTAAAGAAAGTGTCCTCCTTCTTATGTCACAGAACAAGGAATAGAGGCTGGAAAAGCCTGCCCTGGGTCACAGAATCCCAAAAGAAATGGGACCTGTGGAGGTCTCCAGTCCAACCTCCTGCTAAAAACAAGATTAACACCAAACTACATCAGGTTAGCTGTGACTTTGTCTAGCCAAGTCTTGAAAACCTCCAGGAATGGAGATTCTACCACTTCTCTGGATAACTGAAGAAATGTCCAATCTGAGTTGCTCGACTTGCAATTGTTGTTGTCCTTTATATTGTCTGTCACAACCAGTAAGGGTTTCTTTGCAACTCCCCTTCAAGCAGTTGTAGACTGCTATGAGTTTACTTACCACTTTAACCTCCTGTTTTCCAAACTAAACAAGCCCAGCTCTGACAAACTTGTGTGCTCTGGGCCCTGGCCATCTTGGAAGTCTTTTTGTGGACCCTCTTCAGCTTACTGACATCCTCTTGAAATGCGTTGTCAAGTCCCATATCTTTCAAACGCAAGCCACCATGCAATAGATGACCAGTTTAGAAGGTGCTAAAGAAAACCTTTTAAATGCGCCTGACACCACACACCCGCTCAGTTGCTGTTTGCTGAAGGAACGCAGCTTTCGGAGTGGGGCAGAATCGATTTCAGGACTTGACAGAGGCAAAATGGAATATGTGTACAACATACTGTATATGATGAAAACACAGAGGAGATGATAACAAAATGGTTTAAAAGACAGTGACAGCCCCTATAAGAATGGGAACAAAGGAAGAACAGATAGACAGGAATTACTCCAGTATTGTGACCCTCAGTTAAGGACACTGATCTAAATCACCACTAATTAAGACCCAAAAAGTTTCTTTCCGGTTGGTAGAGTGAAAGCACCGCTTTCTGAGTTGCCATTTACTACATTTTGTTACTGCAGTGTCAGCAATCCTATTATCTTTTCCAGTATAACTGGGTTTAGTAAATGAGATTTTTAAAGAGCAGTGTATGTGTCCGTCTGTTTTCCGCTCCAGCCTTTTTATGTGACAAGGTAGTTGATACTGCAGCACCCAGTCAGTGTAAACTCAGTGGCAACACCAGCAACCCTTTTTTAGTATTCAGTGTGAAAACACCCAGTCTGTTAGCACTGCCGCTGTGCCTTCGGATGCCGCTGCTTCTGACTCATGCTGCTACCAGAGAACCAAAAAATCACCAAAAGCCCATCCCTGGGTTTCATCCTTAGCTGCTAGCTGGCTAGGTGTCATTATGATTCTGGTATTTGACTTTCCCAGCAGCCAGTGGGAGGCTTCCCAAAGTCCTGCATTGTGTTGAGAAATGCCTTACACTGTTAACATCAAACTTTCCTTGGGAATTGTAGTCTAGCTAAAGACAGACACAGAATGCAAATTAGAGGTCAAAAGAAAACATAATATCCCAGAAAGTTAAATAAAGTGGGTAACAAAATCAACCATATTCTAAAAAATTTATTTGCAAATAAATAATAGTACATGAAACATATCTCTGATGTAATCCTTTATAAGTCTCATCATTATAGATCACTAGCAGAAATCACTGCTTCTGCATATGAACAGCAGATTAAAATGTATTTACTTGCTGATGTTTATATTAACAAGTATGGGAAAGAGACACTGTATCACACAAACCATCCTTCTTGGCTTTCAAACTGCATTTTTTTCCTCAAGTTTTTTCTTCTACATTAAGACTTTCAGATTATTCAGTTTTCTTATGTCATGTCAGGGAATTGTGTAATTAGTTTTTGTAAACTAATTGTATAATCTATTTCTAGATATAAGTACTGTATATTGAATTCAACTTAAATGAAGCACTGACAATTCACCCTAAGGATTTATCATCTCTTTCTTTTGAAATTACAATTCTTGTATAGCATGCCTAGTTTGCAACCTGCTATCATTCCTGTCACATAGTGTTTCCTTAGCAAAATGCGTAATAGTGTAAATTACTTAAAAGAGCTTTATAGCTCCTTTTTCAAAACAAGACATTATTCTTAAATATATACAGCATTTTCTATATTAGACAACAGAGCATGGATGGCAGGCTCTTTTACAGAACATGTCCTATTACATAGCTCACTAGAGAGAGCGTAATGTAATATATGTATTTCTGATGCATTTCTCAATCAGAACAAAAGGATTAAGGTTAAAAACATGTTCAAAGCAGAGCAGGTAGAAAGTTTCTTTTGTAGTAGTTCATAGCTATTTGGAAACTCTGTGTGTTCTGTACTGCTCATACTTGATTCAAAAGCTGGGAAGATGTCAGTTTCTTTCATTCAAGACTGAAAAACACGTTTTCATACAAGTACATATAAATAATTCAAGTACTGAAATAAAATAATATTTCTCTGGGAGTTTGTATATGATACTCTTACACATACCTATGCTGTACTGTTCTAGCAACAATTTGGGGAGGAATGGGTAGCAAAAAGAATGACAGAAATGGCAGGAAAACCTGAGTAACTGCAATGAATTTGTCTTTCTAATCAGCTCCTGATGCTGAGTCCATTTTCTAGGACTATCACTTGTTTGTTTCTTTGTGATGCAACATCTAAACGGGCATTATATTGACTAATCCTTATCAAAGGCTTGCTTACCTATTATGAATACATAAAGAACACTTAGATGCTACTCAGTTTTGATGTCACTAACTTCTTCTCAGGTAGGAAACTGGCATAAAACAGCTGGGCAAGCATACAGCTACTTTAATTCTGAAGGCAGTGACACATTCAAATGCTGTACAACAGGTGCAGCTATGCTGTCCTTGCCAGAGTGAAGTCTTGTACGTCATGGTTGTCTTTTAGACTGGCTCACTAATCTTGAACTTTTGTTTTGACAAGAAATGTGATGTAGTTTTATACATGTTTCTTAGAAAGGACACAGACCCTCTGAGGAGGAGGAGTTGCCCTTTGCAGCAGAGACCAGCTGGAACAGATGGAGCTCTGCCTGGGAATAGATGATGGGGACTTCCACAGGAATATCAGCAGCAAAGGGAAAACTACGGAATGCTAGGAATGACCCAGTGCTGAATGGGGCAGAAGCCCTGGTGACGAGGGGCATGGAAAACACTGAGATACAGAATGTCTTCTTCACCTCTTTATTCTTCTGGCAAGAATTGACCTCAGTAATACCAGAACCCTCAGACCCATGAGAAAATCTGGAGGACTGTAGACTTACCCTCAACAGAGCTGGATCAGCTTAGGGAACATTTAAATGAACTGGACATGCACAAGTCTATGGGACCTGACAGGATGCACCCTTGAGTACTAAAGGAGTTGGCATTGCGAGGCCACTCATTATCATCTTTGAAAGGTCATGGTGATGGGGTTCAGTACTTCAGTTCCCGAGTAATGAAAAAAAGCAAATGTCACTCCTGTCTTCAAGAAGGACAAGAAGAAGGATCCAGAGAACTAAAGCATAGTCAGCCTCATTGTGTTCCCTTGAAAGGTGATAGATCAAATCCTCCTGGAAGCCATTTCCAACCATATTATGCAAAAGTTGGCCATTACAATTAGTCAGCATAGATTTATGAAGGAGAAATGCCTAACCAACCACCCTTCTGTGATGAGATGTCTGGCTCAGTGGACAAGGGGAGAGCAGTGTATGTTGTTTATCTTGACTTTAACAAGAACTTTGACACCATCTCCCATGACATCCATAGCAAATTTTTCCTTCTTCTCTAACGAAATTTCTTCTCCCTCTCTCAAAGATACATACATTGATATGCTGAAATTTTATCCACAAATTATGGAAATTATTTCATGTCAAAATGACTTTGCCTATTCTGTTGAGATTACCCCTTGCCCTCAAAACTGAATATTAATCTATGACCATATTCATCTGGAAATTGACAGACTATGATAGAATATGTGTTTATTTGGTCCATAGCTTCAGTGTGGCTTTCAGCTCATATTTATATTTGCTGTTAGCACATGGAACACGCGTCAGAATTAGGATGGCATAAAAAAGTTGACAACAGAAAGACAATGAAGAAAATAGGTATTTTTCAACAGGCATTAGCATACGATGAGCTTGCCAACAAAACCTGAGGTCAGAACAATACTGACATATCATACAGAATTACTGATATTGAAACATCAATAAGACAGCAGCAACATTTTAAGAAATACCCCAGAATTTTTTTAATTAATATCTGTCTAATATACTTTTATCTGTAAAAGTAAAAGCTGCATTAATTTTTATAATTAAGGAAGAGTCTTCTATGTTCAAAAACTACAGTTTTTTGTTTTGTATCATAAAAGCTGGCTTGTACTCTTTCACATCACAGATGTTGTGTTCATATAATGATCCCACATGCCACATTATGCAGACAACTTTGTTACACTTAACACACTGACTGAACGATGCACATCTCAGAAAACCTCAGAAGAAACACTTTTTTTAATTTGGAAACTTCTGAAAGTGACATTATAATCAATGGAGTGAAAAATATAGAGGAAGCACAGAAAATTGGAAAGTTTTAAGAGGTTGGTGCTTTTGAGATAGTAGAAAATAGTCTATCTCTCCTGACCTTTATCTTAAAAGTTATAAGGAGATCATCAGTGTGGAAAAGCAGAGAGTGCATCCAGAGATGAGTTTAAGTGACAGACAAGAGAGAGAAACAGTAATTGGAATCAGTAATGGACCTGGAAACAGAGGAAGGTTTCAACAGAACGGCATGATTATTGATGCAAAAACAAACCAGTATTTGCATCTGGCTTTGTGAATGGGTGTCCAAGATATTTCAACTTGTTTACCCAAGACTAGATCAGTCATCTGTACGATTAAATGTTAGTTTTGGGAAAGTAGATTTGGTACAATGGAGGAGAGACAGGAATCTTTATTCTAGCAAATAACAACTTTCAATTTAAAATTGAAGCTGAAAATTGAAACTCAACCTTCAAATATCAAATATCAAATTTCTTGGCTCTTATAAAGGAGTGAAACACAGTGAAAGGAATATAGTGATAGTCTAGCTTCCATCCATGTAATTTTTCAATAATTTATATAATTCATAATTATAATATATAAAGGGAAATAATTCATATAAATTATCATCAACCATTTATATGCTCTATAATCCTGTTAAAAAACAACACATATTTACTTTGTTAACCATTACAAGCACACAGTCTACTAGGCATCTGAAAGCCAACTTGAAGACATAGTCAACAACTAATGTTACATCTCTTCATAGCCTAGTTCAGGCTATAATTTCAAAGGCTTTTTTAGTGTAAGACCCCTGCTTTCAACATGAGGCAGAGAAATCTGCAGATATAAGTAGATGAAACAAAACTGCCCAATAAGATTTAAAAACTAATAATATTGTGCTTTTTGCATCTCATGTTCAGTATACTTTGGAAACTGTCATGTTCAGTACGGAGGTCTTAGGTTCACGAAGAATTTGGAGTATCTGTCTGAATTTGGAGTATCCATCTTTATTGGACCAACAGAAAAGCTTAGAAAGATAGGTCAGACTTACCTAATTTTTTTTGGAGTAGAACTACAATTCTGGCTCTTCTGAGACACAACTGAGGTACTTAGTACATAACAAGGAGTGGTAGACAGTTCATAGCACTCACACTCTCTATGGTACGTATACATAGTATATTTATGGTATCATAGGATGTGACCATGGCCCTAAACTCTTTCTCTAGTTTAGACAACAGGTCCACCCAGCCCTGCAATCTGCATGCTTTTTTGTGCATGTATAAGAAGATGGTAAAAGAGATGACAAAAATTTTGCTACATAAAAAGTACCTTTCTGGATAAGAAATTATATAGCAAGTTCTCAGTTCTGAAAAAATAAATAAGAAGATTAAGTTAAACAAAAGTTATAGAAACAGAAGTTCAAGTCAAACAAAATATGCATAGTGTCAAGCTGCAAAGCACTAAGGTTTTTTTACAAATAATATACATGAGTGCAAGCATTTTTATGAAATGCAATGTGGCTATTTAAGGCACAAAACTGAGGCTGATTTTTCTCTAGAATTGAAAAACACATTCTGCATGAGAATCAGCCTGATGCTTATAAGACATAGAGCTGAATTCCTTAAGCCTGCCTGAGGTAGCTAAATTTTTAATCACTTTGGAAAATTCCTGTTATGTATATTTTTAATAGCACATTATATTTTAGTGAGTCCCAGAGAATGTAACATGATAAATGCATTAAAGTGACTCAGGATAGTCACAGTCTGAAGACTATTAGACCATTCTGAAGACCAGCCTTGATAATCAGGCAATTCCTTGCTTTTTAGGCACCGGTAGCTTGGACTCCATTCAGGTCAAAGCTTAGTTGGTAATGAGAGTTTATCTCAATTATACTTTTAATCTCAATTTGCTGTCACTTCTGCTGCATATTTCTTCTGTTGTCACTGCAGCTACTGAAGTGCAAAAGCACCCAAAATACCTCTCAGTTAGGATGAAGTTGTGTTTTTAACTGGGAATGTGAACACCGAGGCGGACAAAAAATTCTGCTCCAAATAGGGGCCTAAATCCCATAGGCTTCTACACTCAAGTGCCCTGAAAAGGTACAGCATCTCAAAAAGAGAATGCAGAACTGCTATTCTTATTATTCTCTTCTACCCTAGACTAGTTTTTATGCTGCCAATTCTATCTGGGTTCATAAAGGGAAATAATGTGGGAAAGAAATGAAAAATTAAGAGCAGGCTATAGCAAAAAAGCTAAAGGCATCGGAAGAGAGTGGTAGTGTTGTAAGCCATTGTATCTATGACCCATCAGGCCATCATTTATTTATGCACAAAAATATCTGTCCATAACAGTCTTTTTAGTCATTGCTTGTAATTATTTAACCAGTTAACTTCCTTTATAGCTCATTTTGAAGCTGCTTTCCTATTCTATTATTGCAAGTTCTTTTATCAATAAGGGTGTGTCTACTTTTATAAATTATCAAAATCAAGAAATCAAATTTAAACGTAGATATGCATCTCATTTAAACTTTGCACTTACTTTGAAAGAATGATTTTATTCTGCAGAGTGCATCAGTGAAGATGTCATTTCTACCCTAGAATTAGCATGGCTGAGAAATCCAAAAAGCTAATGTTTGCACATTTAGCCTGAAGAATCAAGTACTCAAAATTCAAAAGAACATATTCCTATGGCATTTCTTCAGTCATATGGCATACAATGCCATGAAACAAGTGGGGTATGGAAAATCCCCTCAGAGATTTTCAAGATTCATCTGGACAAAGCCGTGGCTGACCTGACCTTGAGCTGGCAGTAGCCTTGCTGCAAGTCAGAAATTGGACGAGCCACTTCCAGCGGTCTCTTCTAACCAGACAACGTCTGTGGTTCAGTGAAATATGCCTGGGCACTGTCAGCTGTTGCTGGAATTGGCGCTATCCAGGAAAAGAGAAATGAACAGTGGCAGTGATTGGAAGGAGCCCAAGGGTGGGAACGGGACATCCAAGGCTTCAAATATCTCTCCATATTTTTTGAATTGTCTCACTATGGCTCAGATTTCCTGTCTTACTAAATCAGAGAGGAAAATGCCTGCAATTAGTAAGTGCTTAACTTAATCCAATTACCAAATCCAACAGAAACAAAGTAATTTTCCCTTGGAGAACTGAGTTGCCTATAGCCCATTGCCCAGCTGTTCGTGCTTTGGTTAAAGGAAAGGAAAAAATGCGTTTTGGTGATTTTGAATAGCAAACTAGTATTTAACTTATTGTTTTCCAGCCTACCGTTGCAGGATAAAAACCACAACAAATACAGCTTGAACTATACCATACCTCAGACTAGATTTTCAATCCGGTCTTCTGAACAAAACTTTGAATTTCATAACAGGTATTAATCAAATTCAGCCAGCAACAACACAAATTCATTTTGGAAAGCTTAGTAACACACAATATATACACCAGGGTGATTTTCATACAAAGTGAAGTTTAGAAATATGTTCAACTTTTCTGTTCTGATGGACACTAGTACTTATTTACCTAAATTTACCTTACTGCTGTTAAAAAGGAGAGACTGCAGCCATTCAGGAATGCTCAGTACTACAGGCAACCAGCAAAGCATAACTGCTGACAGGATTGCCACTTTTAGAACAACCTTTATAAAAAGGCATGCCTGTTAATACTTTCAGTAGCTGATCTACCCAATGAAATGAAAATGCTGTGGTTTCTGATCTCCTCTGCTTGTCTGCCATGACCTTTAAAGCTGAAATTTAAATCAATAATGTTTTTCAATAAAATTATCAATATTATCTTACATTATCCTAAAAGATTAAGAACTTACAGAAGTGTAGATTGTCACACAGAAACATTACAAGACCAGATACAGAAAAGCACAAATGTTTAAATCAACAGAAGTACCAGAAATATTTTTACTTGTCTGCCTAATTTGCATACAACTGACCTTTTTTTTTTTTCCCATGTGCAAATCATATATTTCTAAATGTAGACCATACAATTTAGCTAGTCACAGGTACAGTTATATATAGTAATTACATACTGGTGATAATTACCTGTGCAAATATTTCTACAGTGACTCTTCATAAACATCTTTAAAAGGTAATATATATGATTTAACAAATGTCAAACAGAAAAATCTGAAGAGATGATCAGGTCTGGAGAACTGAGCATTTTTTCCTCATTTTATCCATTGACCTTTCTGTCCAGTGAACTTATCACGATGTGGCTACTAGAAACACAGTTGATGATAGTCTCTGCAAACATTTCTTCTTTCAATAAAACAGACTTCCCAATAATCCAAGTTTGTGTGTAATGCCCATCTCGTTTTCCTACACACCTTACAGTGCCCATACTAACTCCTTACTTTATACATAATTTTACCATATCTTAGATCTGAATGTGATGATATAAGAGCAAGTACAGTTCTGTATTGTCCACACTTTGAGTATTTTCTGCTTTAAAGGATCAGGTGTCTCAGACATTTTCTTGGCATTACTTCTGAATTCAACATACTCTTCTTAATAGCCTATCTTTTATTTATTTTATTTGGCAAAATTTGAAGTATCATCTTTATGGGTGAGAAGGGATGGGATTACTGTCTATAAATACATCATCAGAAGAGCAATCTCTCTTTTTTCTGAGGAAAAAAGAAAATATTTAAGCTAAAGGACATTTTTTGGCACAGGAACAAATAGTTCTCTGTTGATGAATAAATGTATGCTTGAATCTAGAGGTTTAATTCTACATGAGGAGTGAATTCTGGAATAGCTTTTTTAAGTGACACAGGGGAGAAAATGCATAATTGGTATTAAAAATGGAATCTCTATCAGTGTATGAAAGAGATCAGGTAGCATGGCTGTCTGCAACAGCAGGAAAATGGTCTCAGTGAGCTAAGTGGCCCCTTCCTTCTGTATGTTCCTGCACATTTTGATAATAAAATTAGGCAAGAAAACTTCAGCCAGTGGAGTACTAGCACTGCAAAACTTGGAAAGCTCTTCATAATGGATAACTTATTTATATTACTTTTTAACCCAGTGCTTTATTACACAGAATTTCATCTCATAGTAAAAAGATTATCTTCTGGCATTTTCCACTCCAACTGACATTGTGACATCTGTAGAACCAGAACGGGAATTATTTTTCCTTAGTATAAATCTATTTAGATGAAATGTGTATTAAAACCACACACATACATCACTGAAGACAAGCATTTTAGAGGAGGAAAAAAGTCTTAATTCGATTTCAACATTTTGTAGTAAACATCTTCCCTAAATGCAAAAAGAATTGTCTCAAGTTACCAGGTGGTGTTGGGTTATGGACATACCACTGCAAACCGCCTGGGGAACAACCTGGGGTGCAACTTCAAATCAAATTTGCTTCTGAGCCTGGTGTTTCAACAGCATACTGATTTCACTTGATTGATTTGACTAATTTATTTTTGAGTGAATCCTTCTCTGCAGTGAGAATCTGATACTATCTTTATCCATGAATTTTAAGGGGGGAAATGTGGTTGATGCTCTATATCTTACTCTGCCTTTCAAACTCTTTGACCTATCTTCCATTTCCTCTTCAGGCATGCCCTGCCTGGGAACTTGCAGAACGTAGCACCTTTTCTTTAAGTTGCATACATCACCACTACTTGCTTTAACTATTTAAGATCTCTTTTTTTAAAAAACATTGTGCCATTTGAGATGAGAAACCCTTTAAGATGCTCTACAGAAAGTTTACTCATTGCTCATGTGGTACAACTTTTTGTAAGTATGTCTTAAAAAAGGAGGCTGCAATATGACCAAGATAGAAATACCTACACAATACTGTTGTTTACAGCTGCAGTTTCTTCACACTGGATGTTGAAATTTGGCAATGCTGTGATCACTACTAAATACTGTAATCTTGCAAGTCATTCTGTTAATTCACAGCACCAGAGCTCCTGTTGAAGCCTTTCTATGCTATTAGACTTTGTACTGTTGGGTGTTATAAACAAATCAAAGAGAAGCTGTACATTTGATCTGTGAGGTATTTCAAGTCAATATAAGCCTCAAAGCAGAGGAGTTAATTCAACACTTGTAAACAGTCAATCAGACAGGACTTCATTAGCAGAGGTCAGGATAAGAACCACTACATGATTTCTAGGATGCTCTTGCTTTCATTCTCTTTGCAACAAACAAAATGCCACTGATGGGAAGAAAAAATAGATGATTACAAGAGAAGTTGACTCAGAATGAGGAATCTTGAGAGAGTGTCTGAGAAGCAATTTGAAAGCTAATGGTTACTGGAAATTATTGACCTGATTGTCCAATATTTCCTGTCTTAAAACTAAGATACCTTTTGCTCGTGAACTTTGCAATACTGATGCATTCTTAGTACATCACCTTTGTCTATTATGCTAGAGAACACACTGGCTTTAACTTAAATCTCTGATTGCTTCCACCTATTATCCTCCAATGAAGCAATTAATTAGCTGCTATGAACTTCACTACAAATGCTTACAGTTGTTTTCAAACTGCACTTAAGGAAGCAATATTTTGTGGGCAGCAATTTGATGTCACTAGAGACTCTCCTTATTTAATCTTTTCTTGATTTGTTTTTCAACTAAATTAGCTGAAAGTTATTTGACATATTCACATGTAAGGACATGAGGGTGTCATGAGACTTCTTTCTGTGTGAGTCTAAGAGCTACTAGCAGCTGTACCACAGCTAATTTTACAATAGATAGAGTTTAATATCAAACAGAGTATTTGTAGGTCTGATGAGGAAATCATAAATTTCTTGATCATTTTAGAGTACTGGAGAATTAACCTTTTGTTGGTGTGCAGCACTTCTGAAAGAGCAAAAAGAAGCACAGAATAGCATAACAAATTCACCATTTTGATACCCAGCTTCCTGGTCCCTGAATAACTAGGTCCCAAGCTCCGAATTTCAGTCAACATTTTCTTTTCTATAGGGAAATGCAACTTACCTCACTAGGCCATACTCTCTTCCAAGAGAGGAGAGGAGAGGAGAGGAGAGGAGAGGAGAGGAGAGGAGAGGAGAGGAGAGGAGAGGAGAGGAGAGGAGAGGAGAGGTAGAGGAGAGGAGAGGAGAGGAGAGGAGACCTGTGTCACCCCAAGGTGGAAGAAGAGAGGTGGAGTAGGGATTTGCACCATCCAGTATAGTCCCTGAACTGGCCTGAGAGAAGCCCTGGAAGAAAAAGCCATTTGGATTTAAAGGTCCTTTTGGAGACACCCACTTCAGGGAAAAGGACAGCCTGAGCAGCCAAGCCCAAGGATTCAACATGACCTAAGGTCCCACCACAGTGCTTACTAAGAAATACAGCCTGCACAACTGTAGCCTTCTCTGCACCATGATACAGGGATCATGCGATAAGCCTACAAGCAGATTGCCAGCAATAATGTTGCTGCTTACATCTTCACCCATCTTTCCTCATTCAACTAGAATGGAACTAGACCAATATTCCCTAATACCTCTGAAAGTTCAGGTCTGTACAGGCGAGTGTTATTAGCACCCACAACTTCCTTGTTCAGTGTATCTGGCATCTGTATTTTCAAAGTAAATAAATGCAGTTGCAAGTCGATGACCATTTCTACACCAGCACGGAGTTAATTCATCCAGAGAAAAAAACACACCAGCCACACAGGCTATGAAGCAATAACACAGCAGGCAACTTGCATGCTTGTCTAAACTGTGTTGTCTAGGTGTGAGGAAAGTGCCATTTTTGTCTCCTGCAGATGCAGTGTTCAGCCATCATTTCAGTTACTGTGGTAAATTTACTGACAAAAATGTGGCGTATTTTGTTACTGTCAAAAATAGCCCTTGTTATTTTTTTGAGTGCTCAGACACCAGGATTGTTTACCTGAAAACTTTGTAGTGTTATAGTGCCTCACCAAATGGGACTGGTTTTGCCCCTTTTCCCCTGCTCTGAAATTCTTGCCTTTTTAGCTATTAAAAAGAAGGAAAGGACTAAGAGGCAAATGAAAAATCTACTCAAAATTTGATTAATGGTATTTATATTTGTCTCACACATGGCCAAGAACCAGTTGCACACGGAACACATTTAATGTCTGGCTGAGAAAGTGTTCATTTACATTTATTCCATTTAGGTCATCCTTCATATCAGCAGTGCGCCTCTGTTGTGATTGAAATGCCAGGCTTTAATATAGCAGTATTAACATGTTGGGTGTGGGGAGAATAGGGTGCTTTATCATATGATTTCATTTTTTTTTTATTTATTATTTCAATATTCATGATGGGCTGACACATTTATGAGTTCAATTCTGGGGATGAAAAATATGAAAAGGGCTTGTGGGAACATAGATCCTGAAAAGATTTCATTTTCAAATTTAGCAGACACAACTTATATTCATCAACACCCCCATATAAATGATCAACCTTTAAAACCTACAGGGATGGTTTCAAGCTTCACTCTATTGTAACAACATGTCAGCCAGAGAGTCGTTAGTGAGCAGATAACAGTGATGCAGTTAGTTAGATTTGAAAGTCCCAGGACTGAAAGGTATGAAATAAAAATCGTAAATGCTGCAGCTGGAGTTATCGAGACTAGAATTCACTGTCGTTCAGAAGTACAAGGTGAAAATGGAGAATGTGATAACATGATAAATGGAACTGATCATATCTGTGACAGTCTTTTGATCTTCAAAAGCCCAGTGGGCTTGAATTTTGCTGATAAAGCTTGCTATAATTACTTCATGTCATTCAAACTCTATGCGGCACAAGATGGGAGAAGGCTGCAGGTGATATTGTTATGGAAAACAAGGGCTTGTGAGCTTTCTGATCACCTCTGCATCCAAGATGACAGGAAAAAAACAAGCTGCAACTGATGGGATTTGCACTGACAAGTAGGTTTTTACTGTTTCTCATGATCCTGGGATTTCTTGGGCTTTCAAGCAGCTTTTGGAAATAAGGCTCATGTATCTTTTAGACACATCACCTTTCAGAGAGATTTAACTTCCCTGGTTCAGTGAGGAAAACATGAACTCTCCAGTATTAAGTAAATTCTACTGCTGCAAGTTTTTAAAGCCTGTGTTGATTTGCTACAGTGATTTGACCTGTATCTTCTAATCTTTATTTGTTGAAGTACGACTTTAAACCAGTGGTTAAAGAGGGAGCACATGAAAACAGTCCCTTCTCCACAAAAAGCTAAAGCAGGGATTTCTGTATGTGACATCTGTGACCACCAAGACCTGCACAGCAGTCCTCCAGATCTGCTCTGCTCTACTGCCTGTTGGTACAGGGCAGTCTGCTGGTCACGGAGGGGAGTGAGGGAAGATGGGCTGACCTGAGTAGCCTAAGAGGGGCTTCTTGGAGCACCAGGACCCCAGCTCATGCAACATCACCTGGACCCTTTGAGGACTGAGAAAGGGATGTCTGAAATGGAATCAAAGTGACGCAGGGGCTCCTCTGTCTCTTGGATGAAAGGCACTGTGCTGGGAGGCCAGCAGTTCCCGCTTCCCCAAGGGTTGTCTCCTGCCAGAGAGGAAGAAGCATCCTGTGTGTACAAACCTCTCACCAAAAGGAAGGCGGGAGATCCGGAGTGTTAACCCAGAACCTCATACCATAAGGTTAGGAGGACGTGGGGTAACTACAAATAAGTACCAGGCAATACATCATTTCAAGGGTAGACTAAACTATCTAAAGACAATTATTTCCAGCAGACAATGGGGAATCCAAGTTAGAATGAGTGAATGCACATGACTGCTATATGCTAGCAGCTGTGGCGGGTTGACCCTGGCTGGGGGCCAGGTGCCCACCAGAGCCGCTCTATCACTCCCCTCTTTCATTAGACAGGAGAGAAAAAGTACAACGAAAAGCTTATGGGTCGAGATAAGGACAGGGAGAGATCATTCACTAATTATCATCACGAGCAAAACAGACTGAACTGAGAGAGGGAATTCATTTAATTTATCACTAAGCAAAACAGAGTAAAGGAATGAGAAATAAAATCAACTCTTAAAACACCTCCCCCCACCCCTCCCATCTTCCTGGGCTCAACTTCACTCCCGGCTTCAACCTCCTCCCCCCTCAGCGGCACAGGGGGACGGGGAATGGGGGTTAAGGTCAGTTCATCACACGTTGTGTCTGCCGCTTCTTCATCCTCAGGGGGAGGACTCCTCCCATCGTACCCCAACTTCAACATGGAGTCCCTCTCACGGGAGACAGTCCTTCACAAACTGCTCCAGCGTGGGTCTCTCCCATGGCGTACAGACCTTCAGGAGCAAACTGCTCCAGCGTGGGTCCCCCACGGGGTCACAAGTCCTGCCAGCAACCCTGCTCTGGCGTGGGCTCCTCTCTCCACGGGGCCACAGGTCCTGCCAGGAGCTTGCTCCAGCACGAGCTTCCCACGGGGTCACAGCCTCCTTCAGGTGCCTCCACCTGCTACAGCGTGGGGTCCTCCACAGGCTGCAGGTGGAATCTCTACACCCCCTCATCCTTCCTCCATGGGCTGCAGGGGGACAGCCTGCTTCACCATGGTCTTCACCACGGGCTGCAGGGGGATCTCTGCTCTGGCGTCTAGAGCACCTCCTGCCCCTCCTTCTGCACTGACCTTGGTGTCTGCAGAGTTTCTTACATCTTCTCACTCCTCTCTCCGGCTGCAAAAGCCCTCTCTAACTGTTTTTCTCTTTCTTAACTATGTTATCACAGAGGCGCTGATGGCCTTGGCCTTGGCCAGCGGCGGGTCCGTCTTGGAGCTGGCTGGCATTGGCTCTGTCAGACACAGGGGAAGCTTCTAGCAGCTTCTCACAGAAGCCACCCCTGTAGCCCCCCCCGCTACCAAAACCTTGCCACACAAACCCAACACAGCAGCAAAAGCTTTCAAGATACTCTGAATTCTAGCAGAAGGTAAGGAAAAGGATAAAATCCAAATCTTATATCTAAATTTCATTCTGCATATTCTTGATCCATTGATTTCTAATGGAAGTTTTGAAAGAGAAGGATACTCAAAATGCAGAGCTTCTGTGAGTTAGACATCTACCAGAAGTACTGTCTCAAGGAGTTTTGTCATCACCACACAGCAAAGAAAAATGAACATACACTCTTCCTGTAAATGATAACACATCTTTTCTGTGACTAATACAGAGAGGAGGAAAGAGCAAACACAGCAGCACTGCTATTGTTTATTCCCAGGAGCAGCAGTAGCCAGTTCTTTTGCATGCAAACAAAAATGGTGATCCTTAAAGAGCTGATTAAACAAATCCTTACTATCTAGGGAACCTCTGGAAAACACAGATTCTGGAAATAGTAACTCATGTGGAGGAAAAAAAAAAAAAAAAGAATATTTCTTCCTGTGTTGATCTTAAAACAGACTGTAATATATTTGACGGACTCTACTGCCATGGTGGTCACTTTGTTCAGCAAAGGTATAAAAGACAGAATGGCTCTGGCAGAAAAATTGGTGTGTAGAATAATTGTCTGCATCTATTAAAGGAGGCTGTTCTTCTAACTAATTAGAATTCCCTGAAGTAAAAAATTAGCATACATGCAAAAGTTATCTATGTACATTCATTAATCATGGGAGAAGACTTCCTTGGATAATGCACAGGGTAGCATTAAAAGATGCACAGAAGTTCATCAGTCAGTCAGATTTGTGAAAACTGTAAGTCCAGTCATGACAGTCACCATAGTACTTGGCCTACAAGGAATCTGTGAGATTATTATGTGTGCTTCTGTGGGTGTCACATGGAAAGAAGTGTCATTTCCTTCTGAAAATAGCACAGGCTTCACATGGGCAGTGACTAAGAGGGATTTTGTTTTAAAGAGAAAGGTAAATTCATATTGGAAGATTATGGAAAGAAATTATGTTCTAAGTAAGATAAGTGTGAAAAAATAAAAAAGGTGTTTTCTCCAAAAAATGAATTTTCCATGCTTACATAAATTGGAAATTAATTTTGGCGTATTATTAACTAAAATAAATCTGTAAAAGCCATTTAATATGAGGGCTTATCCCTGAACTAGAGCACCAAAAAACTATTTATTGTTTTTATTCAACCTAAAATAAGAAGGCACACCATATTAGTCTGAATACTGCTACGATGTGTTGCACCAGTGATCACTGGTGTAAGAAAGATACATCATTACTGAATTTCTAAGGTGCTTGCAGTGACATGAGCCCTTCTCCTAAACACCGAGATTAGAACTGGAATTAGCTCTCAATCACTTCCTCAAAACTAGATGACCAAAAAAATACACCAAGCACTGTTCAAAATTATTTTAAAATGGTTCAGAACTATAATTCAATGCAAATGTTCTCTGTATAATCTAAATTAAATTATTAATGTCTCATTTTCAGGCATTGCAGTATCTACTGTAATGTTAACTAGCACCATCTCTCTCTCATCACAGTCACAATCATTTCTGTACAAGCTAAAGCACAGCTACGTAACACCAAATCGACCAGAGGAGTAGACCGTATACTCAGATTTGGGTGAATGGCATTCTGGAAACCTTATGTCAGAAAATATTTCATTTTATCTGGAGGCTATGCAGTTTGTAGAATGTCCTTGGCTTGTTTGAACTTGTCTGGTTTGACTGGCTAAAAACACCTAATCTTCAAATGCTGGGCATATTGAATGAGTGTCTATATGTGCATAAATACAAATATTAGACAAATTATATATTAGATACATATATCTTGATTTTTTTATTTGAATCTGAATTTTCCTGTGACACAGAGATATGTGGGAAATATATAACTGTTTATTCAGAGATTTTTTAACTGGTGGCATATTTATCAGCTTTGTTTTCTTCTACATCTAAAACAAGCTTTTGCTGCAATTCATCTGTAACCATTTCAGATCAAAGATCCTGTAAAAATACTTTTTAACGTGGTGCTCCAGAACTTGTAATATCACCAGGAGCCACCAGAGGACACTGTTAGAGAAAATGCCTAAGAAGAAAATTTTTAACAATAGTTCCTTTTGAAAGATTTCGTGTATCAGTAGAAAAGTCTGTGTGTGCCTAACTCTTACTGGGAATTATTTTCAATGATTTTGCCTAATAATTTTTTATCCACAAACAAAACATATAAAATGTCAAACATTATAAGGAAAAAAAGGTCATTGAATATTTCTGTTCCTAGTGCCTTGGGGTTATGGCAGGGAAGGGCTTGTCCAAGCTTCAGCAAGTTGCACTAAGCTATGGCAGCTGTTTCACAGATTTTTCATTCAACTTCCAGGTCAGCATATGTCCATTCAAACATAAAAATGAAGATATAAAACTTCTCCTTTCACTGAGGAAAAAAAAACCAACAAACCAGCTCTTGAGACAACGATGATAGAGAACGAGCTGAGGTAAGGCAGGAGGACGCCTTAGGAAGGAAGAACTGCAGGAGAAAGCGCAGCTGAGTGAATGAACCATGCATGAGAGGACAGAAAGCTGGAATAACAACCCAGCTGCTGGCTGAAAGACACAAGTCTCTGTCTCATGCCAAATGTCTGAATCTTCTGAGAGTCCCCAATACAGAATCCCAGCCAATACAACCATTGCCTGTTTGGACTTGACTGCAAATTCCCATCTGCTTTCTTAAGCTGCTCTCATTTGATCTTTAGCCACGTACGTCTCTGCAGTTTACTACAAATGGAAGACTTTCTATCTTGCCAATGCCAATGAACATTGCCTGCCAGAGCTGGCAACTGGGAATTTTATGGACATGAACGCATTCAGAAACACAGCAGACAAGGCAAAACCATTAGCAGTTTGACATTAATCCTAACAATACCTGAATAAGAACAATACAATTCTTACAGTAACATTACATTGGCATTTCAGTTATTGGATGGTGGAATGGAGTGAGTTAAAATACCAGAGATCTATAAAGTGTCTGAGAGACTGCAGAAGCCACACCTCACAATCGATCAGGCAGACAGAACTGGAAAATTAGAATGTGCCTTGTAATAACTCAGTAGACTGAAATGCACAAAATCAGCAAGAATTTTAAATTGGTTGATTTTTTTACTATACTGGTCATTTACATTTTTTGGTTTTTATATATGTTCTTGTGCTGGTTTTGGCTGGGATAGAGTTAATTTTCTTCACAGTAGCTAGTATGGGGCTGTGTTTTGGGTTTGTGCTGAAAACAGTGTTGGTAACACAGGGATGTTTTTGTTACTGTTGAGCAGTGCTTACACAGAGCCAAGGCCTTTGCTGCTCCTCACACCACCCCACCAGCGAGGAGGCTGGGGGTGCACAAGGGGTTGGGAGGGGACACAGCCGGGACAGCTGACCCCAACTGACCAAAGGGACATCCCATACCATATGACGTCATGTGTCACATAGAAAGCTGGGGAAAGAAAAAGGAAGAGCGGACACGTTTGGAGTGACGGCATTTGTCTTCCCAAGTCACCGTTACACGTGATGGAGCCCTGCTGTCCTGGAGATGGCTGAACACCTGCCTGCCCATGGGAAGTGGTGAATGAATGCCTTGGTTTGCTTTGCTTGTGTGCGTGGCTTTTGCTTTCCCTATTAAACTGTCTTTGTCTCAACCCACGAGTTTTCTCACTTTCTCACTCTTCTGTTTGTCTCCCTCATCCCAGCAGGGGGGAGTGAGTGAGCGGCTGCGTGGGGCTTAGCAGCCGGCTGGGGTTAAACCATGACAGTCCTACTACATATTACGTGAATACAGTCTATTTATACTTTGGTTATTGGTAGAATAGATAAGTGCTAATGTTCTTGCCATCTTTGCCTGCTCCCTCTTCCTCCCAGTAGTCTCCCCCTGTGAACTGCAGGTTCCAGTTCTTTGCCTCTGCCCCCAAGTCTGTGGTCTCCAAGACTTCTCCAAGAACAGTCTCATCTACTCCCATGAGAAAGGACAATCTGTCCTGGAGAGTCTGATCCACTTACTTGCATTTTGAAGGAACAGAGCACTCAAACTGAAAAAAACCCAATCAAATGGATGCTCTCCATTGCACCCCTGCAATGCCTTGGATACAGTTTGCATTGTGGTCAAATCTAAACAATCCCTGTAGTTCAGTATTCTTCATGTATACAAAGAGCTCTTTAAAAAAAAAAAAAAATTGCTATCTCTTCTGCCTTATAGCAAAATCATATAGGAAAAATTCTTAGAGCTTGGAATGTAATAACTATTTATTGAGATGGATGATTTGTCTGAAATGAACATTTTTCCCCTACTTTCCACTGTCGATAACCTATATAATAAACTGGCTGAGTTATATTGCCTTATTTTCATCATACGCAGCTGATAATTTTTTTGTATTTCTGACTTGGAATATTATCTTTTGAAAAGACAGCGCACCCTTGAAAGCAAAAAAACCCCACATGTAGTAAAGCTTAAAACAAAAATCAAACCCATTTTGTATATTTCAGTAATCCATTCTTGAATCAAATATGCTATAAACACAGTCTAGTTCTTCTGGACAGTATTGCTATACATGATCTTTAAAAGACCTGAAAGAAAGCAAATTCAGTAGGACCTAGAGATAGAGCAGCCTAAAGGGAATCAGTCATTTTGCCAGCAGGACATTACTGCCTTGAAATTTGCTTTCACTAAACACTAGAACAACTGCAGAAACTTTGCACAATATTATCTTTAAGGACTGAACTGCTTGGAACTGGAGATGAAGTTGGCCAGGGAGTGGGGAGGAAGAGTCCACTCACACAGCTGTGAAACTGTCTCAGATGCATTTCCTCTCTCCACAATTTTTATTAAAGTAATTTCAACTTTAATAAAGGTTGATTTCATCAAAAGCAGTTTTGACAGGCTCCTAATAATATCACTAACATTGAAGTGCACCAATAGCACTGAAGGGCATCAATTGTGATGAAAGCCTCTCTGCTTCCAGCACGTCCAAGTTATTCCAAGGAATTGGGAGCGAACACTCCGTCTCATTGGCACAGCACACAGCATCTCCCAGCAGAGCCACCACCCTCCAGCTCGAGAGCAACCTTTCCAGGATTAGGAAAGAGTCACTAAAGGCTGCATCTTGAGTGGGATTTCTGTTCTCCAAGCTGCCTTGGTTTTACTGCTGCCTACAATCTCTCCCTTTGCAGGCCTCAGTCAAGCGACACATACAGCAGGATACATGAGCGATGGGAAGACATGCAAGGTGTGTTGAGGGGTAGTGGAAGGGATAGGGGGTGGGCAGTTCTGAGTACAAGATCCATCACAGACAATAACCTGGAGGGACCTGGAACAGCAGACAAAGTTGCCAGATCTCAAGGCAGACAAGAAGGATTGATGAGGTTGGAAAAAGAGGACCCATATGAAAGCAGCTTATCAGGGAGAAGCAGGAGGACTGTAATAACACAGGAAACAATTAAAAAAATTAATGAAGAAACATGGAGACAAAACCAGAATAAAGCTAGAATGAACTCTTCTGAGAGTGCAAAACAGTGAAAGATAGGAAAATGGACATTTCCAATAGGCGTAGAAAGTTCATGTCAAAGTGTAAAACCTAATAATATTTATATTGGTTTAAACTACTTCAGCAGCTTCCTTGCAAGCTTATCTCTCAGTCCCAAAAGCCACATGGCCGGTGAAGGGGGAGATTGTGCAACAGGACTTCTCATGTTGGTTCAGTAGGTGTTCTTTTACATGCTGGGGCTGTTTCGGCTCCTGCCAATGCAAGTATCTGCTTCCAAAGTTCAGGTTACCACCTTAAATCCTTGTGCTTTATCTCTCCTCGCTCACTCTCCTGCCCATCTCCTGTTACAGATGCCAGAAACTCTGTCAAGATTTCTCCTCTGGAGGTCCTCAGTTACGCAGAATTGGAGAAACTCCAATGCTATCCATGTGTGATTTGAAAAAGTGCTGCACACCATATGCATCAACAACTCTTTTGCTTTCCTTCTACTGTCTCCTTCAGTGGCAAAAAAAAATCACTCAAAAATGCAAAAAACTTTGAAAAGTAGAATCTCATGTGAGTCAAATTGTTTTTCTACACCATGAACTCTCAACAGGTCAAGGAAAAAAGGGTTTGTGACAGCTTTCCTAATGATCTTCAACTATGACAGCCTGACGTCTTGGATATTAAACCGTTAAGAGTTGCAATTTTTAAATCAGATTTGTAAATGCTTCAGTCTTCATTCTACCATGACTTTGTGTGCAGAATCTCCTTCAGGAACCACTAGGGCTCAAGTCCTGTCTTGTCAATGATGGCAGCTGTACTAAGTGCTGCCAAATTTTGAAAATTCTTTGACGCTTTCCGATAGTCCAAGCCAGGCGAGTGGTTGTCAGCTCTCCACATGGGCTGCCAGGGTGGAATATTAAACTAACCTGAGCATTTGTTCCTGGTCAGCTCTTGTCAAACTTGATTTGTGTGTGAAACTTCCCAATTCTCAATCTGTATATTTAATACATTTCTCCAGTGAAGCGCTTTGAATGATCTGCTGAAAAAAGAGCCATAGGGACTTCTTTAGATGCAGGGAGAACAGCATGAATTCTCATTTTCTGGAGAAACTGGGCCAAACCCCAGCGATCATTACCGTTGTTTGTGAATATGCAAGCAAAGGACACAGGGATCTTACTTCATGTCAGATGCTAACTGTTCACCTTTAGGGGTCAGGAAAAGATATTCTACCCAAGGTTGGGATAGTATAATTGTCCGGCCTATTTATTACTTTTCTGGAAGTTAGCTCTTCACAGCTGCTGGATACAGAGGATATGACCAGACAAATTAAGTATTTTCAAGTAACTTGAAAGTGAAATGATTTGTTTTCTTATTTCCTGTTTTAATTTGGAGAGCTTTCCCTGAGAAGTCACAAATTACGTTTTGGCTGTAAAACTGTGCATTCTTAGCAACACAAATACAACTTTATTCATGTTCACTGAGGAAAAAATATGTGGAACGTGATTCAGTTTTGTTCTGAAGCTTCAGATAAAATTACTATCAGTAGATACTAGATCCCTTCCTTTCTGGAGCAATTCTTCTTAATAATAAGCTAGATAATTCTTGCAAGATGGATTTCTGACATTGGATATGATTTTAATGAAATGCACGTAAACCTTGCAGGGACTTGCTCCAAGCTGGTGCAGCAGGTACTCCTTCCAGCCTTCCATTCGTTCCACACATTTACAGCACTGTCCTGGTCCAGGGGACAGCACATCGCCCCTGATGAAGGGTTAAGAAAGGGTTGCCAGTTCGTACACAAGTCTATTTCACCAATATTTATGGGTCATTGAGTCTGATGAAAAAATGTTTTCTTCACTGTCTTCCTCTGATTCTTAGATCCATCCTCTGGATAAATGATAAGACATTAGAAATGGCTGGTGCGTATGACTCTACTACACATTAATGCCATGCCTCCAGGATAAGTCACAGCAGGGCCACCTATTATTTTCCATTGAACAAATGCAAAAAGACAGATGATTTGTTGCTTCTAACACTATCTTTTGTGTTACTATCGACCCAAAGGAGACCACAGTCCACTGCTCTAGTCATTGTACAAATGTAGTAGAAGTTACAGCGTTTTCTGGAAAGGTTGTAATGCAATAGCAAGGTAAATACAAAGGGTGAGACTTATTATCATCATGGTAATACAGCTTGGATTCTGAACCTACACAATTCTCCAGAGGCCACTTAAGAAGTGTGTGGCAGAACAACAAATTAAAACAGATTTTCTGAGTCCTGTACAAAAGCCTTACTCACAAGGCCATTCTTTCTTTCATGTTTTCTCTGTACTCATCAACAACAGTTGATGGCTTGTAAGTACTGAAGGAGCGTGCAATTTGCAAGTCACGATTTTCCTGACTGGTGCTTATTTATGAAAGACAATGACTACAAAAGGTCAGCCAAAAAATAAATAAGTAAAGCATGTGATGACAGAAATAATCACTGGAGATAGAGAGCTCTGGCACTGAACAGAAAATCCTACCAGTAAATCATCCCATTAATACAAATACACATGATGTACTTTGATAAAGTCTCTGGGTGTGGGGATAAGCTTATTCCAAAAAATAAATCATTCCAAAAAATTACTAATTTAGATAAAAGGAGGAAGGCAACTAGCTGTAAAATTAAATGTGAGGGATTTTGTATTTTTAAACAGTAAATTCTCAGGCTGGGAAAATCTTCCATGAAAGTACCAGGTAAACCAGATTGTCTCCAACAACCAACAGATCATCTTCTATGAAAAAAATGGCATATGAGTGGAGCTAGTTTTACAGCTTTTGTATATACACTAAATAAACATTGAACAATACTTCAGCCTATTTTGCAACAGCTTCTACTTTTATACCAAGGTCTCCATTTTCCTATCGTTTTGGGGCTTATTTCACTTCATCACCTCTGGGCTAGATGTGAAAAAGTCACACAGAAGAGTCAGTGCCCATTAAGTGAAGCATAACCATCTTCAGTAATTTTCTCCAGGAAAATGAGAGAGGCCGGGTTAAAAGAAACGTGTGCCCCAGGGGCACACGGCTAGTGGCTGACCTCCAGCTGGGATTCCTGCTGCTGCTGATCGTGAGTGCCTGATCCCAGCAGTTCAGCTGGGTTTGAATCACTGCCTACTCACCTACCCTGTACTTCACCGGCTTGTCTAAAAGAGGGGTGTTATAGGAGGCAATGTTGAAAGCCTTTCCAAACTCAAGATAAACAAAAGGCACTGCTCTCTTCTCGTCCTCCAAGCCAGTCATCTCGTTATGGAAGACTGCCAGGTTGTTCAGATATGATTTCCCCTTCATAAATCTACGCCGACTACTCCCAAACACCTTCAGAGTGCTGTTACAGTCCTTTTGATGTGGGTAAGATCCCGTATCTCTGCCTGCAACTGCAGCCACAGATTCTCTGCTTCTTTCTGGTGTGATGTTTCCCTGTAAACTTTTTCAGATAATATGACAACAGATAATGTGACAACAGATTTCTTCGCAGATTGCCATATGGAATCATAGAATCATTTAGGTTGGAAAAGACCTTGAAGATCATCAAGTCCAACCATTAACCTAACACTGCCAAGTCCACCACTAAACCATGTCCCCCACATCTACATGTCTTTTTAATACATCCAGGCATGGTAACTCAAGTACTTCCCTGGGCAGCCTGTTCCAATGCTTGACAACCTTTTCGGTGAAGAAATTTTTCCTGATATCCAATCTAAACCTCCCCTGGTGCAACTTGAGGCCAGTGGCTGTTACTGTACTCAGGTCTGCTCTTTTTCTCTGATGCCTGCTGATTTCAAAAGGGTTTAGAGTAAATTCTGAACAATGCAGTAGAAGACCATCAGCAAAGCTGTGAAACTTTCTAAAACTAAACCAGAATTTATTAAAGAGATACTATCTTCCACTCTTTTCCTTTAATTCTCTTTGTATGATGATAACAATTTTAGAACTTGAAATCGAAATCTAAACTTTGAAAAGTTATCCTGATGTATGTATAGATACATATCCTTCTCCACCCTTAGTGGTTTTGAGGACTCAGCTGGACAGTGCTGCATCTGACCTGAGGTAGTGCTGGTGGTAGGAGTGCTCTGAGCAGGAGGTTGGACTAGAGACCTCCAGAGAAGGTCTTCTAGCCAGGAATTCCCAGTGCTGCCTTACTTTCTCCATGGAAAAAAAAACAACCCCCAAAACAACACAATGTTGGAAAAGGAATCACTGTTTTAAACACCTTTGAGTGGTTCTAGAGGAACATATTGTGAGATAATATCTTACACTAAAGCAAAAGCCTCTCTGAAATTAATGAACTATTTTACTGAACTGTAGCTATAAATATAAAAGGATTACATGAAAATATAATATAAAATCAAATTAATTTATATTATTTTTATAATGTAAAATCAAACTGATTTCACAGTTCAGTTTAAGTACAATTCAGTGTATATAAGGATGTATATTTCCTTTTGAAGCCAATGGACCCTATCATTTTCCAGTTAATATATATTTTTAATGGAATTGTAATGAAAAATTTGCATTTATCCATTTAACTCTGAGAATATTTATTCAAAGCTAAATTTGCCACAAGTACGAAGAAATCAGTCATTGTTTGGATTTTATTATTTATCTACTTTAAAAGCTTCCATGGCATGTAACTTGACTGTCTGCGAGAAAAACGGGCTGTACAGGCCAGATAAAGTAACATGCTACAAGAGAGATCATTATCTCAAGCATTTTAAATTGAATCCTGCTAACACTTGGCATGCAAACTGAAAAAACAAAGACCTGACTGCCAATATTTGTTAATCATTTGAATTCACTAAATCCTTGTGTGCTGGGAGAAATACAGAACAAAATTAAAATGCACATTTAAATATACAAACTTTTCAAGACCAAAAGGTGAACTTAAAAAGCATCCTAGTGTGGTGCAGTACCACATTGCAAAAAAGAGTTTGAACAATATTTCTATATTTTCATGTAACTCATAATGGCAACGGACTCAAAGCGTTAAAGAATACAAAAGGCTTGATAAGAAAAATAGGTCTTGTAGTTGTCCAAAACAGCAGTGCTGTGCACGGTGCCTCCTACATCATCACTTTGGGAGTTAGACTCCTGAAACTTCTGACAGTCGTCTTAGCCTTGACCAGTTACCCCACAGCAGTGATGACAGCTGATAAGAAATCTGCTCAGTTGTACAGATGTTCTCTACACCTACATTATCTCTTAACCATATACACTGTCTTTATCATCAAAGTATTGCTATTTGCTACCAGCTTTTTTTCCTCCCCCAGCTGCAGAAAGGACAGCTTGCTTACTTCCTTCCTCACCTGGGCACACGAGTGCATACAGATGACAGTGCTTTGCATTTAGCCTTACGTGATTAAACATGATCATTTCATAGGATCATCGAAGGATTTTAGGTTGAAAGGGAACTCTGAATGTCATCTAAGCCCTTCCTCTGCTCCAGATGAGGCAAACTGCCAAAGCTGGACTGGGTTGCTCAAGGTACAGTTTAGGCAGGTTTCAAAAATCCCCAAGGACAGAGATTCCACCACTGCTTTGCGCACCCACTCCCATGCAGCATTTAAGATGCTCCACTCGTAGTGGTAGAGTTGCCCTTGCCCACACTGAACCATCCTGTAACAGGTCTTTGTCCACTAGCTTGAAAACTTCTCTTATACAGCGATTTCCCAGTTCTGATGGAATATAATGTCCCAGAACTGCAGAAGAAACAGCAGACTCTGAGACAGAGAAATGAAAAACTGGGAATATATACATAGAAATCGTGAACTCCCTCATGGAGGGAAATTGCAGATTTTAGCCTGTGCTCAAGTACGTCCAACTGGAAACCATCGAGAATTCAAATCTGATAAAACTGATGGTTTCAGCAGGAATACCTCTATACAAGCCAGCAGAGCATAGCTGCAGACACTCAAGTAGTACATGCCAGACATGTCACTGCAAACATGAGCTGATATTCTCTGCTGCAGGGCAAGGCTCATTTGTGCAGAACCACATCTGTTCTCAGATAACACTATCATCTCTTTTGGCACCTTAGTCAATCTGGTGGCCCCAAACAACACAACTGAACATATCTACCTGTAGTGTGAAAAGACAACACAGATGTTGATAACACTCAGGTATGAAAAAGGAAACAACAGTTCAGATGAAACCCCAGGTGTACAGAGGACATCAAAATAAGCAAACAGACAGGACCACTGGCAGGACAACCTGGGCTTCAAGCCCTTGACCATCACCCTTAGGAGCCATATAGTCACACTTGATATGTTCCAGGTCTCTCCCGGAGCATCTCTGGTGACCTCATGGAAGAGCAGCAGGGATTAATAGTCTGAGGACTGGATGAACCTCAGGACTCTCTCCACAGTCTCCTGAATTGAAGCCCCTGACAAGCAGCAAACTGACCCAGGGGACATATCAGCTTGGTAGATGGAGTCCTCCATTCATCTCAGCAAAGACTATCCCACTTTCTCCCACTTGCCACTTCCTCCTGGTGCTGCTGGATGGCTGAGGTTCAGCTGATTTGGATGCCTCATTAGAAAGAGGTGCCACGCCCTTTTCTGCTATGAGGGCTCTGAGTCTATTCCATAGCTATAAACCTTCGGGTGGAGCAGGAACCTTTCCCCTGGTGCCAGAAGTTGCAGCCAGCTTTAGCCACACTTGGAATCTCCACTTCCAAACTTGATAGGCCAAAACTTTGCCTGCCCCTCCTTTAGTACAGTGGCGGAGTCTGGCTCTTGAACCTGCCGAGTCTCAAAGAAGGTCCTGTTAATCTCTTTCTCATCATGTCTGATGTCATGCACTCGTGACCTCCTCCCACAGCTCCTTTACTTGGCAGCACAGATCCTCAAGAAGTGAACATCTCCTGCATGCTACAAGATCATCTTCTGCTGTTCATGTCCCGTGAGGAGCCCCAGGCATGCCCTGCAGCCTGCAAGCTATACAGAGGCATCTTCCTTCTGGAAGAAAGTAAAAATACCATTCTGTATATGTAAACTTTAGTGGTTATTCCAGCATTTTGTAACAAATGCTTCCATTTAAAGAATGAATGTATTAACAGCATTTTTTGCCACCACAGCGGAAGAGCTTTTACAGTAGGAGGAAGCAGTGCAGGGACAGAGTAAGATGCTTTCCCAGGATGGCAAAGGAGCCCTCAGGTGGATGAAGGAAGAATCCTGTGTCGTTTCCCATCCTAGGCCTGAAGTCATCAGTCAATACCTTCCGCTTGATAACAATGTCCAGAGGCCCCATTCAACATAAATTTCCCTTTATTCTGTTGTAAACACTTTTGGTCACTTTGCAAGTTGAAAGGCTGTTTTCAGACTTTTTGCAAAATTGCTGAAAATAAATGGACATTGTGTCATGATACATTTGCAGCATGGCATGGAATTGGACCAGTTATTAACTGGGAACCTGCTATGCTAACTTAAATAGTTTATGGACTGTGGTGTTAAACTGTTGCAAATATACAAAGACACTATTACTGGTAAAATTTTTAATACCTGCAAAGCAAATTGTTAGCAAAAAGGAGACAAGTTTCTGCGAAGTTTGGGAAGTTTCATGTCACTGGGCATTTTTAGGGCTTCGGCCCGTATAGTGTCAGTGGTAAAAGCTGTCCTGCTGCTTGGGGACATTGGGCTGACACAGACTGAAGGCACCTGCCACAGGCAAGAGGACCAGGGCTTGGCATACCAGTTGTTGACCCCTAGAGCTCACCAGAAGAGCAAAGCAGGCATAAAATTCTCTGATTCCAGACAAAACTAGACAGACAAAATGAAATGTTGTGACAAAGCAATCTCCCCTGGAGGAGAAGTGACAGCATGGTTATCTGTGGCTGCAGCACGCACAAACACTGAACATCTATCAGATTTATCAATTCAGTAGAGCCAATAGCACAGAATACTAAACCTAACCAACCTTACTGTACAGGCTGCTCACAATCAGTGACAGCAGCAAGGCCACACTTGAGATCATTACAAAACTGCAGGTTTATAGCAAAATTTTGATTTAGAAAAATGGATGGTAAAATCTTGGTAAACAGATGAGAGGGAATTCCCACAATCCATTCCAATGAGTTAATGTCTGCCATCCATATCACAAACATAAATGTAATATTGTCATTGGAGTAATCACCTAAAAGCTTTGAAGATGTCTTCATTTCTCATGCAAAACCACAAGCCACAGCTGTAAAAAGTTTCCTTCTTGGATATTTTATATTTATATTTTATTATTTACTTTATTCAGTTCTGGTGCTTCCCTGTAGTGTGTAAGGAATTGTGAAAATAAAAAAGATATCACAAGTTGAAAGTACAGTCCCTGTCATAGAATCATAGAATGGTTTGGGTTGGAAGGGACCTCAAAGATCATCCAGTTCCAATCCCCCTGCCATGGGCAGGGACACCCTCCACTAGACCACGTTGCCCAAAGCCCCATCCAACCTGGCCTTGAACACTGCCAGGGAGGGGGCAGCCACAGCTTCTCTGGGCAACCTGTTCCAGTGCCTTACCACACTCACGGTGAAGAATTTCTTCCTAATATCTAATCTAAATCTGCTTTCCTTCAGCTTAAACCCATTACCCCTTGTCCTGTCACTCCATGCCCTTGTAAACAGCCCCTCTCCAGCTTTATTGTAGGCTCCCTTCAGGTACTGGAAGGCTGCTAGAAGGTCTCCCTGGAGTCTTCTCTTCTCCAGGCTGAACAACCCCAACTCTCTCAGCCTGTCCTCATAGGAGAGGTGCTCCAGATCTCTGATCATCTTTGTGGCCCTCCTCTGGACTTGCTCCAACATGTCCATGTCCTTCTTATGTTGGAGGTCCCAGAGATGGATGCCGTACTCCAGGTGGGGTCTCACAAGAGCAGAGTAGAGGGGCAGGATCACCTCCCTCCACCTGCTGGTCACACTTCTTTTGATGCAGCCCAGGACACGGTTGGCTTTCTGGGCTGCAAGTGCACATTGCTAGCTCATGTTGAGCTTCTTGTCCACCAACACCCCAACTTCTCCTTGAGGCTGCTTTCAATCCATTCCTCGCCCAGCCTGCAGTTGTGCTTGGGATTGCGCCGACCCACGTGCAGGACCTTGCACTTGGCCTTGTTGAACTTCATGCGGTTTGCACGGGCCCACCTCTCCAGCCTGTCAAGGTCCCTCTGGATGGCATCCCTTCCCTCCAGCGTGTTGACCACACCACTGGTCGGTGGTCATCGAGTGCTCATCGAGTGCTGAGGGTGCACTCGATGCCACTGTCCATGTCGCCGACAAAGATGTTGAACAGTGCCGGTCCCAGTACCGACCCCTGAGGAACACAACTATCAATCCCTTGCTTTGAGTCTGATAATACAAAACTGGGAGATGCAGTTTTGGATGATTTATTTAGTATGGATATGGAAGAAGCAGCAGTTTGTATGCACTCTGGGAACCCGATTTGTTACAGCTGTTTGTGTTCAAAGATTTCCTGAAGAGCTGTTTTGGGAAATGGGTCTGATTCAGGTGCCGTGTAACACACAGTTGCCAACACCTCCTACCAAAAGAGAAGTGAACTAGAGTTCTCTTTTGCATCCAGAAGCCGTTAGGTTATTATGAAGGAGACTGTCTTCAAACAGTAACTCTGAGTAGAAGAAATCTTCTAGAAGAAATGACAGCTTAAGACTTTGACGCTGAAGCCTTGACCTCAAACCAGAAATCAGAATCAGGAATGGCTTTTCCTTTAACACTTCTATTTGTTCAGTACTCCTCTGAGTGAAAGAAAACTGCAGGACGTGCTACTTGCCATGAGATGATACTCTGCTTTTCACTAGAAAAGTATGACTGAATGTCCAAGAGGCTCTTTTTCACATTACAACAGCAAAAGTGATGGTAGCTGTTTCAAAAACACCTGAAGCTTTGAGGCTTTTCATGGAGTACTTGAGGGAACATTCAAGGAGATCAGCAGAGGTCTTCTAAAGCTTGAAGCTTCAGGTCAGTTAGCGAAAATGACTGCTTTCAGAATAGCACTGCAACATAATAGGTGAATGGGTTCATTTCCCATTCAGTTGCAGCTTTTATATTTTAATGGATAGAAAATGTTATTACTTAATTTATCAAGTTTTGCGCACAACATTTTAAACAGATCAATTTGAGGTTTATGTTGCTAATATTACAACTGTATGTAAAGTATTTCTCATTATTTCACTGACAAATCGAAATGCTTATTATTTAACCGGGACTAGCTCAGCATCTGAAAAAACATAACAAGAAAATAAGAAAGGGGAAAATGACATTTACTAATACATTTGCCATAAAAAATAAAAATAATAAAGAAACCCCAAATAAATAAATAAATACAAAGTTGATGGATGTCTTCAGGTTATTAAGTGCCAAGACTCAAATTTTGAATTTATCTAATTTTGGTATCTTTTAAATGCATGCGATCAGTTCTTTTCCAACACATACACACAAATATTTAGCCCTTCCTACCCTCACAAAACTAAAAATTAATTTTTTAACAAATATTAAAAGTGTGTTTGTTTCCTATCCTAAATGCGACTGAAAGCAGCTTTTAAGCTTTACCACAACAACTATGCGTAATACCTCCAAATCTAGATTTTTGTAAATAATTACGAACACCTAACTTCCCAAGTCATATTTAAATGAGTTTAGATTATATGAATGCTTCTGAGTTTTAAGGGTAATTTTCATTCAGGCTCTCAACCCAAACTCTTACATTTCAAGGAACTGAGCATGTTGCTTTCAAAAAAAGGATACACGCATGTAAAAACTCTCTGCTAGATGTCAAAACCTACAGAATCGCACACTGTATAAAACTATTACCATTATGTTGATTAAGTATCTGAAGGCAGATGAGCCTTAACAATTATACTTGGCAATAAAATATTGATCTATTTACAGGTAATAAAACTACAATACATTTTTAAAACTGGAATTTTCTTTTCCAGTTAGCAAACTATAGGTACTCCTGAAGAAGTTACTTCTCTCTGTAAACTATGTATTGATTTTCTGGCAGCATCAATTGCTCCTTCATGTATTATCCGAAGCCACAGCTGAAGAGATAATGGGATCAACTATAACTGGGCTTTTCCATCTGTTTTTTTTTTTATTCACAGGCAGAAAGCAACTGATTTTCCTGTATGTCCGAAGAAATAGGACTAACAACTATTCCTCTGATGCTCTTCTGCAGAAATTTCTTCCACAAGCCAGTGGCTGCTTTTAACATTTTTGCTTGCAAAAGACTCCAGTGCTGAGCACTCGAGTCCTATTAAGAGCAAAGACAGAGCTCTGAAATGTTACTGAATATAATCAGACAGAATAGCCATTCAAAACTGGGGAAGAGGATTCAGACTACAATCTGATGCAGACTACGCTTCTGCATTACTCAAAAACTGTAAATAAACATTGTGGGTACATTTGTTCTCTCCCTGTCTGGAAACAGGGGAGATGGCCATGGTTTTTGCATGCCAAATGAAGGATAATGACTGATAGCTGCCTTTTTTCCCTCTATCGCTGAGGTAACCTGGCTGAAAACACTGAACTTACAAAGTGAAAGGGCTGCATCAAGTGTTCAGCTTAGGTCAGGACAGACTAGTTCAACGCTGGAGGACCTCCAGGCAGCTTCACCAGAACTTTACGCAATAGCGTGGCCTGAGCTGATAGAGGTCTCTTGGCCAACCTGGGCAGCCTGGGGGAGAGCGGGTCAAACAAAAAACAAAGTACAGCTCCTGAAAACTCTCCTGCTGAAGCCTTGAAAAGTAACTTTTTGCTCTCTGAAGACTTAATACCAGCTCACACTATACAAGAGATGTGATTTTTGCACGCATGTTTTTATGTGGTTATACCCAATGGGTTCCTTCTATCTAGGAACCAGAGCAAGAACTTCATGGATTTCTAATGAAAACTGGCAAGTACTGATGTGAAGTAAAAATTATACCATCCTTCAGCCCCAACCAGATAAGGAATTCCCATCATCAGGAAACCTGTCTAGTTCAGTTTTTCTCTCAACAGAAGAAAAAAGATGAGGTCAAATAAAATACAGAATGTCTTGTATCTCACTGTTGGTATTTTCCTGTTTCCCTAGTGAAATGGTTCAAATTCTCAAGTTCAAGGGTAGTAATAAAATCTACAGGTTTTTCGCTTTTGGAGATAAAGATGTCCCCAAGGGAGAATCTGAGGACACTTTACTTCAAAACCAAGATGAATATTCAGGTTGTCATTTCATTGTCACACCTGTGACGTGGAGACCTGACCCCATGTGATGACCAGCCTTGCCTGCATCACTGACTATTGCAATGGCAGCACCCCAGAGCTATTTGCCTTCACACAAACATAAATAGAAGGTCAGGAAAGAATCACAAAGTATTAGTCATTTATTCAATTTCCTACCTTTTTTTTTCCTTAGATTTCTGTTTCCCAAAAATTAAAACAAAAAGATCAAAAAATCACGCAAGTGGACTTCTTCATTTAAAGAAAGTTACATTATAGTACTTTAACAATTTACTAGATAGTTTTTACCTAACCTGCTATGCATCCTTACTGACTGGATTCAAAAAATCAAAGCAACACAAACACACATACAAAATCCCTTTTATTGTCTCTCACAAAAAAAAAGAAAAAGCAATAAATGTAGAGAAATAGACTTAAGGCTGAATGTTCAATTGCTTTTGTGTAGTGGGTACACATGTTTTATTTATACTAACAACTGGTATCGTGCCTGGTTGTTTCGCTTCCATGCAATCCTGCAAAAATACATCAAATATGATACAGATGATAGTCTGTAGCCATCTAATGGCACTCAGGAGGTATCCGAAAATTGTATCAAAGCTGTTTAGTCCTGCTATTTGGAAATCCCTATGTATGGTATTCTGGGAAGAAACAATGCTTGGCTTAGCTCGTAGCACATCCACACTCTTCAACAAACTGTTTTCTGCACAATGAAAGAAAAATCTTATCTAATTCCATCCCATTAATATCCTGATAGGGATCCAAAGTAACCTCCATCATGCTGTATTTTTCTCACATTACATTTCATTACCAACTATCACTAGAGGCATATTTATTAATGCATCCCAACTCATACATCGTCATAGGAAACAGGCATACACATACATGCACATATATTATGATAAAACAATTCTCTCCTATTTAAAGATAGCATCAACTTTCTAAATGCATCCAAAACAATTAGAAGTGTAAAAAATCAAGCCCACTTGAAAAATCCTGCCAAGTTCTGATCTGCGTCTATCTTTGGGAGAGCAGAAGCGCCAATGTTTCCCTAACTAAAGCCCAGCCAGGCCCAGAATTCCAGCTCCCCAACTCTCTCACTACCTGACTTCTTAGTCGCTGCAGTTGCCTAAAACTTAAACACTACAGTTAAGCCATACTTAAGAAGCATAAATCCAAGCTTGGAACAAAATCACCAGTTTTGAAAAACAAGTTGCTGCTTTAAAAACATTTTCCAAACTCATTGGTGGGGTTTTTTTGGTTTTTTTTTAGTCTTATTAACAGCAGTTTCACTACAAAAGATCATATCTCTTAAAAAGAAAATTAAACAGGGCATCAAGACTTATGAATCTTTTGTAAGATGTCACTTTGTGGCCACACTAGGAATTTGCTTTACCTTCTGTTGGACATCAATCCTCCCATAGGTCAATACAAAAGATTTCTGCTACAAGGGTTTTAAGAGGCTATTTCAGGCCTCAGCCAACATATATCATAAATCAAGAAGTCTATCTGTCATTGCTTTTGAAATGAAGCTAATTCTACCAGCCAAAAATGATAAATAGAAGTGCTTGAGGTTAAATTTGTTAAACAGTCTCTAGACTTTGCAATCATTTTCAGCTCTTCTAAAATTGTTCAGAACTTAAATCAATGGACAGCCTCATTGTGCTTTCTCTCCTACTGTTTTCTTTTAAAGTTATGTCCTATTTTCTTCTGAACATTGTTATGATGCTTTCAACTCTCCTGACGAAGGTCATCACAACGGATACCTCTTTATGTTTGTTCTCTGTGGTTGTATGATACTGATGCTACTAAGGCATGTCCACCTGAGCAGGAATACTACAGATACAGCCACAAAAAAATGAAAAGAGTAAAACTAGCTATAGCTCTTGTATTCTTTCTCTGATCCAATAGGTAATAATTAAAACTGCAGGAAGAGAGTAGAGGAATATATAGGTAATGGCAGGTAAGTGCAACAGACTGAACGTAAAAATTTGCAAAGATGGGATGTCAGGCATTAGCTAGATTAGAACAAAAACAACAGATGACAATGGATCATAGCAATAATCATTCATTGTGACAAAATGAGGATGGGACACTACAAATAATATGTTTGATCATCTGAAATAAAGACAAAATGGATTTCTTTTATGCTTCACCTTTAACATTATGATGTTTTCACTGATGATTTCACGAAGGACTTGGGTTAGAAAGGTTGTGTCATCCACCCACAATCTCTAATTTATGATGTCAGAACTCCATACTAATGCCCAAGAACAGATTTCTGCTGATTGACAGTATTATTTGCTCAGAAGTTCCATTCCTGTTCAATTCTGATATAACGCCGTATTTCGCCTTCTTTTAATCAGAGCAACAATTTCCTCTAAAGCAGTTCAACCTTTTTTTCCTAGTAAATCTGTGCTATCCTTAGTCTTTTCTTTCTACAACATAATGTCAGACAGCTTCTTTTAACATTACCCAGACATTTCCAAAAGCATTTTGCCCTTTTCATCCTTTCTCACCTTAAGAAAGAGAGGTACTATAAACGCCATCAAAATGCACTCTCTGGCACTGCAGCTGCCCAAGGCCCTGGCAAGGAGCGATCAGTGATGAAGGTTTCATGTAATAGGGCAAGGGTGTTTGAGGAGCACAGGACGCTACCATCGATGTGCTCAGTAGCATGCAACATGGGAACACACTGTGGGGGACACGCACTCTCCTGGAGAGGCCGAAGAATTCACTGAAGGCAGATGCACACGCCGCTCTCCAACAAAACACTAGCTCACCGGGAACATAAATTGGCCAGCAAGCACTCATCCTCCAAAGCAGGTGATTGACTGTGTTAGTTCAGCACATTTCCCATATTGCTGACTTTGGTGGAATTTTTTATCTAACTTCAACTGCAAATTGAAGCTGACTGCAAGACAGCAGAGTCTGCAGCAGCTGACAGCAGCACAAGCATCCCCCGCCTCCTCAGGAAGCAAGTCCACCCATGGCAGAACTGCCTTTATTCTATTCCTCTACTACAGTTTGCTAGATGAGATACACTGGGCAGTCTGTCTCAGGAAAGCCGCTGTGTTTACTCTGAGTGATGCAAGCAACGAATCACAGGTGCCCTGTCAAGAAATCTCTCAATGCCAGCACACAGCAAGGAGACAAAAATCTGAGAATGAAACCCAAGTATACTGAAAAGTAATGCTCCTGACTCTGCAGGTACATTTTTCTCCTTTTCCTTCTTTCTTAAAAAAAAGCTCTGGCATACGTCATGGGGAGATTTACAGCAACAGAAATCTCCGTATGCTATATTGATCATTGATTGCTTATCTGCTGGTTTGCCAGGGGCTGATTTCACACACACACATAGACACACATGAACACACACATGCACGCACACACAGACCACCTGAGTGATGCTGAGAGCAGGAAAAAGAGGATGCACACTCTTTTTCGGTCATCTTACAAATGGACAGTGTTGGAGGTATGTACATTGTGCGTGTATAATTTTTGTTTCCCTTGAGAGGAGTTGTTTTAACCTGGAATTAAATAAACACACCAGGAGCTCACCAGTATCAGTGACAGAGAAAACAATAATTTTTCCAACTCTTTCTCTATTTTGAATGGTCTGTCAGAGAAAAAGAAGGGCATATCCTCTGCAGAAGACGAGCCAGAATCTGTGGAAATTCCCTGGTATGAGTTCAGAGACATAGATTCAATTCATTAATAGACAAATAAAGCACTGTCCTATAAAAAGGGGGGATTTTTATGTCAATCATTTCTGAAATACACAGCAAGAGGTAGGAAAAAGTTCTTCCATTGCCGACTCCTGGCCTTAAGCCATTTCTATATGCTTCTTTACACTTTATTGCAACAGAAGTCCCAGATCTCTACAAGAAAAAAGGAATTCCAGCCTAGATGCTGCCATTGGAACTACTGCTATGAAACACAAAAATGCACGGAAAACATGAGATTCCTTCAGGAGGGCAGAATCACCTTTGGCAGTAGATATGTTCAAATGCAAATATACAAACTGCCAGCAGGATATCTTCTAGCCTGAGAAACACAGCCACAAGTATGTGCAGGGGAGAGAGGAGAGGTCAGAGGAATACGTGTCTCTGCAAAAGAAGATATGACAGAAGTGTATACGTGAAGGTTCAAGGACAATGAAGCAAGAGAGAAAATAAGAAAGAGAAATTAGCTAAACCTTTTCAAAGATTCCACATGGCTACATTATAGAAAAAGACCTCTTTAATCCAGCTTTTCCATGCAATTAACAGTGGGAGGGGATGCTAATGTATTGTACAAGAATTAAGAGGCAAGGAGATGGTTTGTGCAATCTGGCGATGGAGGATTGCACCACATGAGATAAATTGTTAAATTAAAATGTGCATAATACGATAAGACATTTGAAACACCTTGATTTACAAGGTTCACATTTATACTCAGAGTTGCACAGAATCTGAAAACTGGTTATTTAACAACAATTATGTATTTTTTGATATTTTATGGATTTTAATGAGAAAATTATTTAAAGCAACTCTGTTGCCACATGTAACCATAAGTCATCAGTGAGGGGAGTAAGAATTTCACATGGATCTTTGGCACAATGAACCAGAAGTCCTAGCAGTAATTTATTTTCTATGTTATCACATATGATAAAACATGGATTGGTGTGCTGCACATACAAGGTGATGACAAATAACCTGTGAAACAGTTCACTTTACTATTCAGCCATCACCAGGTCATAAATACAAGAATTTACAGAGTCCTTCATTGACAGGAGAATGCATTCAAAATCTGGGAATCCCTTATTTCAGAGCATTGTAGGTTATCCCTTGTAGGCTTAGGGACCTATTAACATGCATTTTCTACTTGAAACCTTCAGAGATGTTGTCTGCCTTGCACATCAACATTACAAGTAAGCATTCACCATCCCCTTCAAATACATTAGAAATTTAATTATAAGAGATCATCTGAAATTCACAGTTACCTGGATCTCTCTAGATCAAAGCTAGATCAGTGCTGCAGAGCCTGAAAACATGACTCAAAAAATAGCAACATAATCATTCTATGCACAAGCCCAAGAGCAAAAATAGAAAACAAAATTTGCTTTATTAGGCTAGCTGGCATGTATACTTTGTCTTTCTGAAGCCTGTATGCACCCTTTTTTGTAGCCTGACTCACAGTTAGTCAACCAGTTTGGTTTTAATTTAGCTCTGTTGAGGATGAACTTGCCCAGATGTACTCAGTTGCAGAAGTTCATACCGTGTCTTGCCTATTTTCTTTTAAGAGATTAATCTGGCTTTGGCCCAAAACAAAGCAGGAACACAAAACAAATGTAGTCACGTACCAGCACTCAAGCTGCTGCTGGAAATCTTATAACAGAAAAATACTGTTAAACGTCAACATAAAGTTTTATTAGGAAACAAAATGTGATCATTTCTGATGCAAACATCAGGCAAAGGGAAATGTCTCTACCAGACAGACTGCAGCAGTGGTCCATGAAATCCCTCCCCCTGCCCACCCCTTCCAAATATGTGTAATATTGAACATTTCAGAAAGCATCAAGTGTCAGGTCAACAAAATGTAGACCACAGACCACCACACGGTGCTGGAGAGGAATCAAAGAACACGTCAAACCCCCTGTTGTACAAGCTTTGAGTAACCTCTACAGGACTCCCTCCTCATCTGCAGGTTTCCTCAGGGAATATCTTTTCATTGTCTGGAGCTCAAGTCAGAAGCTTTTCTATCTGGAGGAAACTACACTCCATATAAGAGAGCTGTCAGCACTCAAGCTGAAGACGAGCACTTACAAAAGTCACCTGCAAGTGAGATTCCCGTTGGCTCTGTGCTCCAGCCTGTCAGGGTCCCTCTGAAAGGCAGCACATCCACCTTGTCTATCAGCCACTACTGCATCACTCCACGTTCTGCATCATCTGCCAGCTTGCTGAGTATGCACTCTGCCCCATCATCCAGGTCATTAATGAAGGTGTTAAACAGGACTGGATCCAGTATTGTCTCCCTGGGGCACACCACTAGTCACTGGCAACTGGCTGAGCTAATCACAACCACTGGGGACCAGTAGTTCGGCCAGTTTTCAATCCACCTCACTGTTCACTTCTTTAGTCCATATTTCATCAGTTGGTGTTGAAAGCCTCGCTACAATTGAGATCAAACACCATTCACTGCTCTTCCCTCATCCAGAAAGCCAGTCGTCTTATTTTAGAAGGCTCCCACATTGGCCAGCCCTCTCTGTCCACGGTGACTAATCCCAGTCACCATTTTGCCTTTAGAAATGGTATCCGGGAGGATTTGTTCCATCATCTTCCCAGGAATCAAAGTGAAGCTGACCAGCCTGTAGTTATCCGTATCTTCCGTCTTGTCCATCTTGAAGATAGAAGTGACATTTGCTTTCCTCCAGCCCCCAGGAACCTCTCCTAGTAATCATGACCTTTCAAAGATAATCTAGAGTGGACTCGCAATCTACACGTCGAATACATAAATAGAAATATTGTATAATAACCTATTTACAAAATACACAGATTCTCGCATCTTCCTATATTTTGACAGCAATGACAGTTGGTAATACGCAACTCTACAAAAGCCTTCACAGGTAGTGAGATTAATATGGACTAGATCAGCTGTGTTTCTTCACGGTTGAAAGCCCCTAGCATGCTGAAGGCACCATAAGAAACAATGAATGAGGGAAGTAAATTTTTTCTACCACATCTGTACAGAAGTTTACAGATTTATGCCCTCCTTGTTATTTACCATTTATGCATTCATAAGGTTCTTTCTCTCTGCAGAATGAAAAAGTAGGGAAAATCCTATATTTTTCCAATAGTACTCAATGAATAGAGGGAACTACCTAGCTGCTATTTTTTTCTTGGAAATGTTTATTTGACACTTTCTGAATAGAGGTCTACACATATTTTAATGGTAAAGTACAGGTGCGTAAACTGAAGGACACAGTTATCCAGACAGATATTTCAAAATATGTTTAACCTGTAAAGTAAGGACAAAAACTAAATTGAGGTCTTGCTAATACATATATATATATGTGCATATGTATGAAGAAAACAAAGATGTTTTACATAGCCCATTAAAAAAGAAAAAGTGAAACAACTGCAAACTGCTGAAAGAATTATTATCCCCATTTCCTATGAGTTCTGAATTGACTTTTGCAGGAAGTTTTTCCAACATGAAAAATGGTTCCATTTACCTTAAAACGCAAAACTCTTCTTGTGCAAAGCTGTAAAAGCCTTAACAAACTTGCCCATTGGTAAAGAAATATAACCATTTCTACTTAGGTATTAGCTTTTTGTTTGTGAATTTTATAAAAATAACTTAAAAATATCAGTGGGTTCTGCTTCTCATAGCAACAGATGTTTTAAACACCAACTTGCGTGAAATTTTTGGACATCTAATCATCTATTTAAAAAATGTTACAGGATCCCTTTCTCCCCCTCCTATCCGTGTTTGTTTCAGCTGTTCTTAGGCAAGGAAAACCTAAACATTTACTACCATCATGCTCTGCCTCTGAGGCTTCCGCTGGCATCAATGCCACCCCCTCCCAACATGTTTAGGAACTGCAAAAAGAAAAAGGGAACGAGATTCTGCCTTGAAAACAGTGTCTTCCAGGAGCCACAAGCTGTCCATCTGACCGCAGTTTCAGTAGCTCATATACTGCTCCTTTCTCATCTTTACAGAAAAAAAAAAAAAGTCCTGGTGACATAAAAAGTGGTTTATTCTATAGGAATCTGTTCCCACCAAAAGAAAAAGAGTGCAGGATTATCTTAGTCTCAAGTAGTAGCGGTCTGTAAGAATCACAAGCAGGGAACTGGTGTTTAATTGGAAGATGGAGCAATTTATAGAAACACAGGGAAAGAGATACGTGCACCCCCAAGTGCCTATTTCAACATCTGGCGCTGCCCACAAATGCAGAGCCGTAATAGCCCCATAATTCTGCTTCGGTTGGTGATGTTCATAAATTGAGGGCAACTGACAAAGTTTTCTCACACCACCTGAAAAACAATTTAAAAATGTCATTGTACTGGAAGCAGCCCTGCTGATCTTCTAGCAAGTTACAATAAAATGTATTTTTTAAAAAAAAAGTTAAAACCAATCGATCATCTAAGCAATGGAGTTAAAAGCAGAGTAGAAATTAATATGCCTGACTGATGGAGCCTTACAAAACTGTTGTTTTCAAACCAACTCTAGAACCTTCTTTTTAATAAGTACAATTGGCTTTGAGTGCTTTGTAAACCTGACAAACCTTTTCCACCAGAAGTGGAGCATTTATTCAAATGCTAATGAAAGTGAATGTAATTTGTAATGGTGCTGAATCAACTTTTCAGGACTGCAATTTGCATTTGAATACAACTACAATTTTTTCAATATGAAACATATTTGAATAGGGTTCTGAGACTAAACAAATTGATATATTGCTTTTGCCATCAACTTAAAAATATTTTGATTTCTTTATGATAGGCAACTCTAATAATACTGAGCAGATTTTTACACTTTTTCTTCAACTGGAAAGCAGACTCTCAAGATTCATTAAAATAGTCTATACCTCTTATATTAAACTGTTGTATCAGCTAGCTCAGTTTTCAGACCCAAATCGATTGCTCGTACCGTTCTGCCAATGTAGATTCATCTCTCAATTCACCATAACTGACCAGGGCTCGTAGACTGTAATTTTTAGTGGTCATATTCTTCCTATAATCACCAGAAGCCATGCAGTGATTCTCCCATTTTCATTCCTCCACAATGCCTCAAAACCCAGAACAGACTAGAAAATAATACTGAAAATATTCTGGTTTTATTTATTATATAATCACTGTCTGAAATTGGACAACTGGATACAGTTTTGGTCTTCTCAATTCAGATAATGAATAACTGGAGTGAAATGGATCCAGAGATGGAGGCATAAAGTTTCCACTTGAAGAGCAGGAAAAAATCTGAAGCTGTCAGGTTGAGATACAGGAAGACAGAGCTACTCAAAAAAAAAAAAAAAAAAAAAAAGTCCCTTTTATATTAGAGAGACATCAAGTGAAACTGAGACACTAATAAATTGCTTGTGCAAGGCCATCAACATACCAAACTGCTAAATACATAAAGACAGAATCATAGAATGGTTTGGGTTGGAAGGGACCTCAAAGATCATCTAGTTCCAATCCCCCTGCCATGGGCAGGGACACCCTCCACTAGACCACGTTGCCCAAAGCCCCATCCAACCTGGCCTTGAACACTGCCAGGGAGGGGGCAGCCACAGCTTCTCTGGGCAACCTGTTCCAGTGCCTTACCACACTCACGGTGAAGAATTTCTTCCTAATATCTAATCTAAATCTGCTTTCCTTCAGCTTAAACCCATTACCCCTTGTCCTGTCACTCCATGCCCTTGTAAACAGTCCCTCTCCAGCTTTATTTTAGGCCCTTTCAGGTACTCGAAGGCTGCTAGAAGGTCTCCCTGGAGTCTTCTCTTCTCCAGACTGAACAACCCCAACTCTCTCAGCCTGTCCTCATAGGAGAGGTGCTCCAGATCTCTGATCATCTTTGTGGCCCTCCTCTGGACTTGCTCCAACATGTCCATGTCCTTCTTATGTTGGAGGTCCCAGAGATGGATGCCGTACTCCAGGTGGGGTCTCACAAGAGCAGAGTAGAGGGGCAGGATCACCTCCCTCCACCTGCTGGTCACACTTCTTTTGATGCAGCCCAGGACACGGTTGGCTTTCTGGGCTGCAAGTGCACATTGCTAGCTCATGTTGAGCTTCTTGTCCACCAACACCCCAACTTCTTCTCCTCAGGGCTGCTTTCAATCCATTCCTCGCCCAGCCTGCAGTTGTGCTTGGGATTGCGCCGACCCACGTGCAGGACCTTGCACTTGGCCTTGTTGAACTTCATGCGGTTTGCACGGGCCCACCTCTCCAGCCTGTCAAGGTCCCTCTGGATGGCATCCCTTCCCTCCAGCATGCCAACTGCACCACACAGCTTGGTGTTGTCAGCAATCTTGCTCAGAGTGCACTTGATCCCTCTGTCCATGTTGCTGTCAAAGATGCCAAACAGTGCCGGTCCCAATACCGACCTCTGAGGAACGCCACTCGTCACCGTTCTCCACTTGGATACTGAGCCATTGACCACAACTCTTTGAGTGCGACCATCCAGACAATTCCTTATCCACCGAGTGGTCCATCCATCAAATCCATGTCTCTCCAATTTAGAGATGTCATGCAGGACAGAGTCAAATGCTTTGCACAAGTCCAGGCAGATGACATCAGTTGCTCCTCCCTTATCCATTAATGCTGCAACTACATTGTATGCAATGAGAATATCTCTATTTATATTATAGAAAATTACAAGCATACAACTTCATGGAAGAGTCCACATGAAACATGCACAGATGCTAGTATCTTGGGTATTCCATGCATCTCCCGCTCCATGCAACAATATGAATGACCACAAAGAACACGCAGGAAATTGGCTACATCTAACAAGCAGAAATGGAATATTTTTTTCATTGAATATATTGGAATAGTAACACTTTCACTGTCTTGATTGTATCTAACCAGCTGAATAAAAACTGAACAATACAACCTGCCTGGTAAATGCTCTTAAAAGCCTTTAACAGAAATTAATTATCACTGCTGGGCTCTATTAAAAAAAATAATCTGAAAGCATATGAAAAATAAATTAAAATCATTACACAAGAATGAAGGGTCAAATGAGGAAGACACTTCAACCAGAAGAAATATCCTGCTGCACAGATATTTCTGTTGGGCAAGGAAAAGAAAAATCCTTCTGTCCCGTAAGTCTTCCCAAGAGCAGGACATATCTGAAGCTAACATGTAACAGTGGATACAGCCAACGGGAACAATACAAAATACCCCTTTCAAAAAACCAAGCAAACAAACAAACAAACAAAACCCCATGATGTTCCTGAGTACAAGCTAAGCTGTACCTGGGTTTCAGCGACCCCCAGTCTGGAATCTGCACAAGGGTACAAGAGGTACTGCCATGTCTGACACTGGCCACCGAGATACCTGGCGTGACGGGCAGAGGGGGAAAGAAAAAAAAAAAAAAGGGCATTTGAACTAACTACTCCATAGTAGCTTGAGGAGATGGTGGCAGCACCTAATGTGTTAATAACCAGCCACACAGCTACGCTGAGCGTAGCTGGAGAGCACAAAGGATGTCATGGGAGTAAGAAATGGCTCATGACTTCACTGAACTTCTGCTTAGCCCTATACAGATGTATAGTCACTTGTGAAACTGGGGTGGGTGGGGGGGAGATAGGCACAAGACCTCTGCTACAAAATCTGTGTGTGGCTTCACATGTAGAAAAATATACGTGTTCCCACCTGTGACTTTATCTTCAGTTATGCTGGATGCACTAAATATCAGGTGATTAAAAAAAAAAAAGAAAAGAAAAAAACACCCAAAGAAAACCCAAACCACTAAGTTTTGGCAAATACAGACTTGGGGTTTTATTTAAAAATACATTTAAAAGTGCATTCTTTCAGGGATGAAATTTGAGAGCAAGAACATTCCCTGGGATACACCTATACACAAGTCTGTATCAGGCCCTGATCTGAACTGGGAGTGATCCCAGGTCCAACCAGCAGTTGTCCCTCTCTCTAGCTGACCAGACTAAAGGTCATTAGTGGGAAATTTATATGTACACATACCTACAAAGTGGATCCCACCAACACTGACAAACACATACACTGTGGATCCCATCAGTAGCTGGGCTTAGACACACAATCCACAGTAGCTGGCCCTGAACCCCTGCTCTCCCCAGTTACCTCATGCACAGCGACAGGCACACAAGCAAACAGACCTCAGGTGACCTCCAGACCCCACGGTCTCTCCAGCAGTTGGCCTGAACCTCTTGGTTGCTCCAGCAGCCAACTCCTCCAGCTGTCTCACAGGAGACAGACACACACATACCTGTCTCAGAAGACGCGTACCCTACTTGCTGGCTACTCTGGCTCGATGCTCACCGACAATCCCACGCCGACACACGTACCCTCACGCACCATTGCTGGCACCTCTGACACATCGCTCCCGAGACAGAGTTTGTGTAGAACGCAGCAGAACCTGTCCCTTCCCACAAAGTCTAATGCTTAGATTTTCCATCCCACTGTACAAAAGTTACTCAAACTTATTATTAAAAAATACCTCTGTATTTTTGGAAAGTAACTAAATTTTCTGTGATAGTGCAATTATCAAGGAGATGCATGAGAAAGATGGATCTATGAGCTGATCAGTAGCATGGCACTTGGAGAAACACCAGCTCAAGTCTCTGTTCATTTCCTTCTTTACTTTGGGCAATTCAGTAGCCTTTCCTTGCCTGGATTTCCCTTTGTATAAAAGCAAGGTAAGTTTATCTAAGAGCACCGCAGAGCAATAGCTGACAGGATTGTGCATGTAGCTGACACGTGCTCAGCTAGAATAACAGAAGCAGCAAAGACAGAAAGAGAGTTACGAGTATGAATCCTAATTACATTACTGGTAAGACTGACCAAACTCACTTTCTCTTAAGCTAATATTCTTTGCCCCATTTCTAGTTCCAAAGTAAAAGTGGTACGCAGTTAAGCCAAAAACTGTGGCCTTGGGGCTTAACTTCCAAAGGAAAAAAGCAGACAGCAAGACATTACACATTCCCCAGGAGCGATCAAAAACAGGTTAAGACTTAGGTGTGAAACAGGTTCCACAAGCACAACTTGACATTGCCCTGTTCCTTTGAAGTAAAAAGTAAAGTTAATCAGAACAAAAGGTTTTGTGTTTTCTTTTTGTTTGTTTGTTTTAAAGTCTTTTCCTATCCTACTCACAAAGTTGGGCAGAACAAAAGTATTTACAGCAGCCACGTCAATTTTACCAAATAAACCAATGCTTGGAGTGATCAGTGATCTAAGTTTCTTTAGAACAAAACATTTCATTTTAGGCAAAACACTGATGGATTCATCTCCAAATCATGGCTGCTGATAACTTGGAATGGTGAAAGAGGGAAAAAGCTTTTGCGTATTTTCAAATTGCCTACAAACTCCTTATTCGCACAGGCTTATTTTATTTTGAGACTTAACTAACTTGGACATCAACTTCCAATAACCTCCCCCTCCACCGTCCCTGTGCCATTCAACACCTAAGGTGCCATTCAGTACCTAAGTTCGATCCTTAAATGGACACACTAGTCATGTTCTGCGATTTTGCCGTTTCTCTCATCTGGCCACGTTATTTTTTGGAAGAAACTTCTCAAGATGCTCGGTATCTTGACAGAATGCTAAAAAGGTGTATTTATCCTATTTCTGACAATATTCTGGATTTCCTGAAAGGGGAGAGAAGGAGGAAGGAAAGGGAGAGGAAATTGAGGTGCAAGAAACATGGAAATGTAAAGTCAGATTGAATTTAGAAGCAGCAAGCTGAAAAAAATTGGCAGGAGTTTAGTAATTTGAAGAGTAAACCCTCTTTTGAAACTGTAGGTTAAAAGAGAAATTGTAACATCAACCCTATTTCACAAAGTCAGAATAACGTTCAAAAACTGATGAGAAAACAGGCCATAAAGAATGCTTCACCATTAATGCTTCTCTGGAACAACACAGCTTTAGCTGTTTAACCAGTTCTCGTTACCAGCATAAAGACAGACTGTAAGCCTCTCAAATACAAGAAACAGCATGCAAGGTTCACTATTTCTTTTAAACAGCAAAGGAATTCTGTAACCAACTCTGGAATTATGAGGAAAAGCACATATGTGGTATTTCTCTAATGAAAGAAAACAACAAAAAAAAAGTTAAAAAAATCCCCTGCTCAGCTTCAGATGTAGTAAAATCCACCCCTGTATACTTTTCTAAGAGAGAAACTGAGGAGGAATCATAAATCAGCACTATCTGATTTTACAGAGACACAATTTAATTAAGAAAAACATACAGTTCTTATTGCAAGGCTTCTCCACCTTGATTCCTGTATCTCAGAAGTCCTTTCCTCCCTGTCTTTCCTGCTCATTCAATGTCACTGAATGTGACCGCAAAAATACTTCCTTCAGGAAGTGGTGGTGTCCATTTGGGTTATTTTAGTTTGTTTGAACTTTAGGCTTTGCACCATGCAGTTATAAATTTAAGAGTAAGCTGCAACTACTTTCTGTTGTTCTACGAGATCATAATAAAGCTCACATGCTTCACTACCATCTTACCACTACATTACTAAATAATACAAGTGTTTTACTTTTGTCGAAAATTGGTAACAGGAGAGAGGAAATGCATGGATACCTGCATTGTACATCGGATCCTGCCAAATGCAATAAACACAATCAGAAAATGACACTTAGCTGTTAATATCCCAAAAGGTGCTATTACCTGCACGATTTCTAAAATGGTCATCGCAACTTCTGTATTGTGATACAAAACCCCTCCCTGGCAGTGTTCAAGGCCAGGTTGGATGGGGCTTTGGGCAACCTGGTCTAGTGGAGGGGGTCCTTGCCCATGGCAGGGGGGTTGGAACTAGATGGTCTTTGAGGTGCCTTCCAACCCAAACCATTCTGTGATTCTATGGTATGTAAGCAACACAAAACTGAATACCTATAAGGGATCTGGGAAAAGCTGTGACTTGCAGTCAGAAAAAGTTTTCTCTGTAATCTCCAAGAGCTTCCAAGTGGCACTGAAAATCATAAATCCTACTTGAGAACACATATGATATAATAAGTGCTATTTCCAAACAAACTGCAGTTAACAGAAGGGAGTTAATGATTTATCTTTACTATTGCAATACCGGTAGCTTTTTTTTAATTAATTTTTAAAAACATGTAAAGATGATTGGCTGATGCGAAATGTTGATGTTTGTATTACCTTAGTCATTGCCATTAAAGTTTAAAATTGGAGCACTTTTCAAAAAGAAGCACTTCTTTCCTTCTTATGTGCCAAAGATCAAAAAATGCACTGTTTGCAATTACTGTAAGCCATCTCTTCCTATGGAGGGTTTTGGGTTTTTTGGTAGAGATTACTTGACAGTGATTAATATAACCATTCTTCTTAAGAATTTCTGCACAAATTGTACTTGATGTCTTCCAAGGACATTTAAATAATCATTACACAGGGTTATATCAAAACCTTCATTCCAGGCACTTCAGTAGCATGTTTCTTCTTTAAACACATGATTTTATTCTAACTGATCATCATATTTTTTCTTTATTTACCTACCAATTAACTAATAATCACTAGACTTAGAATAAGAGATGTGGTTCTGATTATGTGTAAGGCAAAGCAAAACAAGAATTCTCCCCAGGAAATAAAACAACGATTTGTTTAAATATTCTCTCATACTCTGTGTTTATCTTTAAAGACCTAAGTATGACAAGGAACCAAGACGACAATATGGATGTTTAGAAGTTAGAAAAAGCAGAGGGAAGAGAGGAGGGATCTGAAGAGAAGCATGAGTGACTTACACCTTTACTCTTGCACTTATTTGCACTCCAAATGGCCCTTGTTAGAAAGGAGACTACATACTTCAACAATTTGCTTTTAACAACTTGATTTTTGCAGTGGATTGTCATATGTAAGGGCAACTGCTTTAGAAATACCATATTTTACTATGTCTTTTACTAATTTTTTTTAAGTAAAAGATATAGCAAAATCTGAGAAAATATTTACTAAGCAATATTTCTCCAGCAACCAAATTCAACTCAACTAGTCAGTTTGCTTGTAAATAAAACTACAAGCCTTTTAGAGACAGGAATGAACTCACCTCAAGTACTGCGTGCAGTTTTAGGCTCCACAGTACAAAAAGGACATAAAACTATTGGAGACTGTCCAAAGGAGGGCAACAGAGACGGTGATGGGTCTAGAGGGGAAGACGTATGAGGAGAGGCTGGAGTCCCTTGGTCTGCTCAGCCTAGAGAAGAGGAGACTGAGGGGAGACCTCATCACGGCCTACAGCTTCCTCACGAGGGGGAGCGAAGGGGCAGGCGCTGGTCTCCTCCCTCTGGTGACCAGTGACAGAACCCGAGGGAACGGCAGGAAGCTGCGATGGGGGAGGTTTAGGTTGGATATCAGGAAAAGGTTCTTCACTGAGAGGGTGGTTGGGCACTGGAACAGGCTCCCCAGGGAAGTGGTCACAGCACCGAGCTTGACTGAGTTCAAGAAGCGGCTGGACAACGCTCTCAGTCATATGCTCTGATTCGGCTGGTCCTGTGTAGGGCCAGCGGTTGGACTCGATGATCCTTATAGGTCCCTTCCAACTCAGGATATCCTATGATTCTATGGATCTATATTTTTCAAAAGAATTATGCAGGAAAATCTAATAAGGATTAGCATGGAGTGTGGCAAAACTTTGAGATATGATGTAATGATGGAATGAAAAAGCTAAGTATTTAAAGAAAACTTGAGAGTTGAAATTCTGCAGTAAGCTTTCTGTGCAACATTCTGAATATTCATTCCTTTTGGCAGTTATTGTCATTGTGCAAGCTGAAAAAATACAAATAGTCTCAGGAAGTATCTAGGAAGTGTTCAAATAAGTCTTGGCAAGTCAGTAATATATTTCATGATGCACAGATCAGTGTGTAGCTACTCTGTAGCTTCTTTATGCATACATTATAGGAAAAAATACATGATGCAATGTAAACATACAATTATACTCGTAGAAGTGAAGTTGTTTTTACTTTCTACATTAAACCAATCTTAAAATGAGAGAATCAAGGCACTGAGACAGTCCATTATGTAATATTGTTAAAAAACCATACACTTCAAAAGGCAGCCTGGTTTGTTGACATTTAAAAGGTTTCATATTCTTGCTTGAAAGGTCAATAGAGAAAGTTAAGATTTGAGTGACTACAGACAGCACTTTTGACAATAACTTTTAGTCAAAAGCATGTGTGTGAAATGACATCTTTTGTGTTACAAAGGCACAGGAAAAGCTAAATATTTAGCTCCAAACATCCTGCAAATATCGTTTTGCTTCTCGAAGCATGGCCAGGATTTTCATTGCTTCCAATTTGTCAACTTCCATTTCCATGCTTAAAATGTCCACTATAGCATCACTTACACCATCAGCCATATGCTTCTTATCTCTGGAAAAAAAAAAAAAAAAAAGAAAAGAAAGAGGAGGAAAATGCATAAGAGTGTATTTTTCCTTTTAGCAATAGCTTCAGAGGTAGGATAATATTGGAGAAGAGGCATTAAAAAAACCTCTCAAACAAAAACATAGCTTGTATATTGTATGGCAGGATTCTCACTGAGATTTCATGTAGCTGAGCATTGACAGTAACAAGGGTTTCTCTCAATCAAACACTAAAAAGTTTTCAGCATGCTGTCATTTATAAGAAAAAAACCCTTGGAATCCTTGCGCTCTCACAGAATAATTGTTTTCTTTTAGGAAGAACTGGACCTGCTGAAGTAATTTTTATCATTATATCACCATATGTTTCCAATTTAAAAAAAAAAACAAAAAAACCCAAAACCAAACCAACCCCTCAATAATGCTATTTTTAATACAAATAGCTGACATTTATTGACATTGGACTCTATATTTGGTCTGTCCATTTACCAACAAAATTCCTAAAAATCTCAAACCTCAAGGTAAGTTACACAGCCACAAAGAAAACTTCCCACCGTAAAATATATTACTATTACAGAGCTTTAGCATTCTGGCCCACTCAAGCCTGGAACACAGCAGAAGACTGCTGCTATCTCGCAGCTGTGCAGTTTATCATCACATGTATTTAAATGTGTCGTTTTCTCAAGAAAGAAATCTATTAGCTTGAAACCTCCTATAGCTTAATTCAATACTAAAAAGGAAAAAGAAATAATAAGTGACTAAAGCAACCAGTGGAACGGTGTGGTTACAAGCTATACTTTCAAGACTATATTGGAAAAAACTGACATAGTGATGAAATTCTAGCATTCCAGGAAGGCTCTTTCACGACCATGTTGGTCCTCTTTCAGACAGCTCTAAGCCTTTCTAAAGCCTCAAACTTCTGCTAACTCTGTTCTTTCTAAGACAGTCCATCTCCATTCTACTCACCCACATACATAGAAGTAACCTCTCTCTTTCAGCAGGACTCTGGCAACTTCCTTAGCATAAAGCCTAATGACATCTTGCACATATTTAGGCGGGGCTACTTCTGCAGTTGAAGAGTCTCTTGAGAAACAAACCTTAAGATAAGTTAACGTGCCATTTTCAAGAAAACATTTGAGCTCATCTCTGAAAGGCAATAAAAACTGTTTAGTAATGGCTCAGAGGATAAACATTCCCTCATTAATACAAAATGAATGTTAAATAGTGAACTTGCTTGAACAAATAGTCTCGATCCTGATGCCGACAACCAAAAAACAGCCATGTCTCTCCAAATTCCCAGTCTGTATGTTCTTCTCTGAGCTTCTGCCTAAACAGACAAAAAAAAAAAATAAAAAAAAAAAAATTCCAATCCTGTTTTATCAAGTGCAAAATCTAAAATGTCTATAACCTAATTCTCATTTGAAGCAGTGCTTTAATAAACCTCTGGATTGGCAGAAATGTGAAATGACTTAAGGTAAATCACAGTCAAACCCTCCTCCTTTGATTTTCTTGACTAGTCACTTTTGGCCCAGCTCAATATCAATCAACTTCAAAGGGGTTTTTTTTTGCCACAGTTTCATATTGGAATAGTCAAGACTGACATTTCCAAACATCTCACAAAACAATCCTGACTGCTAAACAAGGAGATCACTACCCTTTATCCTTCATTGGAAGCCTTCATTGTAAAAACACCCGGGACAACTCAGCACAAAGCAGTTTTAGCATGCTGTAGAAACTTGCTAGACTTTATGAATAACAATCCATTTACTACCACATCATCAGAAGAGTTATTACATTTTCTTGAAATAATGCTGACGGTATTACTTTAGAGGGGTTTTAGCTGCAACTTTCAGTTACATTTTGAGACAGAGATTTCATTTATCACTGATCAAATGCTTATGAAATGCTATGAATCCTTTAAAATAAAATGCAAAATACGTCTGAGAGATAAAGCTATATTTGGGAGTTAAAAGTAAGGAGTAAGGATTGTACAGAATGATTTGGTTCAAGCAGAAGCATGGAGACAGAAACATCATGTCAAAATTTCACTTTTCTCTCAAATAAAATGGTTTAAAAATAATTGTTACAGGATGCAAAAAACTTCATTATCTTGCTGGAACTGATGAGTCACGTAGGAATGATATGTGTTGGTTACCTATAAAAATTGCAACCACTCCCACCCAAATATTCCACTCTTCCCATTCTTCATTTCCTCCAAATGATCATGTTTTTATATATTCTTGGTGATGTGGTATCTGTCACATTTTGAACAAGCATCTCTTTGCCTTGAAAAATTACCCTGCTGGAGTTGGGGGGGGAAAAAAAAAAAGAAAAAAAAAGTAAAAAAAAAAAAAGTATCTGCCTCCCCTCAAATACAAACCCATGAAATCTAAGACTACTGCCCAGGTGAGGGTTCCAAGCTCCTCATCTTAAAACATCAAAATGTGTAAACACACAGAAGTAAGTGAATGTGGGAGAAAACTTGATAATCATCATGCCAAGGTTTTTAATATAGATGCCACTTCTGAAGGAAAAGGATTTTGAATACCAAACTTAAGCCAATCAACACTGTTTCTAAAAACTACCAACCTCGTACAGGACTTCCACTAGCAACACACAGATAAAAGGATTTAATTTCTGACTACCATTTCTGCAATTCACCCAATTCCTCATGTATCCACTCTGGATATTAAATACAGTCAGATGAAAGTGCAAGTTGTACTCAGTTGAAAAACAAATAAATACACAAGCACTGCTCATTTAAAATCAGTAAGACTCTTTCTAATCAGCATACCACAATTACAAAAAGTAAAAAGAAGAATAAAAAATAAAATAAAAAGATTAACTGCATTTTTACTCAAAACCTGAGGCTGTATTTTCTTCAACATAAAAAGGCTGCTTTCCAGGGAACAACTTGGTACATACCTATGTTGTAGGAAACCAATAAATGGTGAAATTCCTGTTCCTGGACCAACCATCATGAACGGGACAGATGGGTCTGCAGGTAAGTGGAAAGTATTGTTTGGACGAGCAAAAATAGATATCTAAAATGAAATTAGATAGAATACAATTGAAGAATATTTTTAAGCATTGAAAATACAATGAAATTTTTAGCAACTTCAGGGATATTTAAATAACGTATGTGTCCACACACCCTTCCAAATCCTGAGCTTCAGAGTTTATTTTTAATACCACACACATTTAGAATAAAATTTCAAATGAGTTTCTGAAAAAAACCCAAACCAAACAACATTGTATTTACAAACCTATTAATCCATCTGGAGAAAAATTAGGGAAAACCATACAAATGTGAGTTTCTGAATATGAAAGCTGACTGCACCACAAATTTGGGGAATACTGTTACAGAATTCATAGAAAGTTTGGTGGTGGTACTTGAAAGGACGTAAAGTTAGTTCATTGCTATTATAGGCAACTCAACTTTTTTTTTTTTTAACATTGTGGACATCTAAGAATATTCCTGTGGAGGTGAGGATTTGTTTATAATGAATTGAAGACTACTGATACTGAGCTTGCTTTCTTAATTTTCATAAAAGTTTTACATGATCTCCAAAAACACGTATAGGTGAGGGGAGGCAGATAACTGCTCAAAGATCTTGGAAAGTGGCTTATATCATTCCACCGATAAACTCTAATTCCGATCTTCAGATCTGTGTCTGAAAGAAAGTCTAAATATAATTCTCATAGGAGCTCCACAACTGTTCTCTGAGGCATGGCTAACATAATGTATAGAAAGCAAGAGATGACTATTTTCAGTTCTTTAAAAGATTACTCAAGACTCAGCAGCAGCCATAGCAGAGCTTCATCCATTACAGTCATAAGCAAACATCCTATGTATTTTGCATATTAATTATGAAAGGATTTGAATTTACTTTCAAGTTTAAGGAAGGAGTGAAGCACTAGACCAAGTTATTTAAACTTTGTTCTGTAAATCCGAGTGGTTTAGCATGACTCATTTCTTATCATTTAATTCACTACAGAGACTACGACGTTAACACAGGATTATTTTTCTGTTTTCATGATGATAAAAAAAATAGTATAATTCTTGCTGTTGGGGGGCAATATTTGTATTTCTACTATACTTACTACTTCAAACCACATTTGAGTTAGGAGGCTATTTTCCCTATTAACGATTCCAAACTGGTCATTCCATTAAAAAATACTGCAGATGGTAAACACATTTATACTGTAAAGTGTCTTCAATTAGTCTAAGGTATTTTTGCATAAGATCACACTCATCTATTTTCTATTGGTATTCCACATATTTCTGCAATCTACATGTATTGCTGCACATTTATCTATGCTGAATTCTAGCTTGCACAGCAGATGCAAATAGTTCTGAACTTTATTCAGACTCATTTTGTAATAATCCTTTTTTTTAACTCCACCTCCTTTTCATGTTTGATTTTTAATATACTGCAAACCAACTATACTCGAAATAAAGAGCAGATGTGAATACTGGAATAAGATATATGGTGCACATATTAATCAGTTTGCCTTTGAATGTTAAAAACTGAAGATAACTTGTTATGGGTTTTCCTTCCATTTTGCCAGATAAACACCTTGAATTATTGGCACAGTTTTCTTGTAATCAAATTCAATGCTTGCTTCCATTTTTCTTAATCAAATAGAGATTAGACTGGCAGTAGTTCTTTTATCATATTAATTATACAGTAGAATTCCAAATTTTTAATAATTGGCTTACACCTAATAACTTTGAGACCGATTAATTACATACATTCTCTGCCGTGAAGGAAAAGAGGCCAAAAAAAAAAGTACCTTCTAGTAATACCCACCATGCAAAACATTTTTGATGCACATCAGAAATACCACAGACAACTGTCCCCTGTGTCATCTTCAATAACTTGGCCTGTGTAAACTGCGAGACCCGACAAGAATTGAGTTTTACTATTTCACCCCTATTATCTGCGACCCGTGACCAAGTGCCTCTCTTCTACAAGTGTGGAAGTGAAAAAGTGCCTCTCTTCTACAACACTAACAGTTATAACTATTTAATTGCACAGTGGTATTTTAGTCCATGAAAACATCCTCCAAGACTTGCTTAGAACTACAGTGAGGACAGAAAACAACTCTGGCCTTTCAGCAGTGGGAAGTTTCACAACTCACATATCCATAGATAAAGTAAAATTTCAGTTTAGCAACTTAGCAATGAAGTTCTAGACATGTTACAGAGGGAAGGGCAAACTTATACATAAGGTAGAACTGCAAAATGAAGGTGTATACTGCCAAAACACCCGCATTACATCAGAGCACTGAACAAAGAAACACGCATAAATTTAATGGTTAAGGAGTTTAGATCTAATACTCATACCTTTTCAGTTGAAGAGCATCCTCCTTTTGTATCCAGAGTATTTTTATTGGGGTGCAGTAGAGGTGCAACTAACTCAGCAAGCCATCCTGTACATACTCCTTTCCGTGAGACTGGTCTAGCGGGACAGGCAGGGAACTCCACAATGTTAAATACAAACCACAATTTTCCTGGCTGATATAAGTTTGAACTGCAAAGACAAAAGTATAAAACAAACTCCAAAACCTGAGAGCTGTACAGTCTTACAGCAGGTCCATTTGCAGCCCAAACCACCTCAATTTAATCAAGATTCTCAGTGTTCAGCCAGCTAACTGTGTGGTATTTATATATAGTCAGAAAACATCTTAAGGTTGGACTCGGAGACCAGTGCCTCCAGAAGGGAATCGACATTCCTACCAGATTCACAGGTGTGTGAGCTTGTTCTTGAGAATTCTACCAAAGTCCTGCCAGACACTCAACACAATGGTGTCTGAAACAGTCAAACCCTGTGGTTTTTTGCAAGAGGGACACAATCACCTTTTCCTCAGGTTTTATTCTTCATTCCTCTCCTTCTTCTTCAGATTATAATGTACACACACACATACATTTGAGAAAAAAGCATATCTAAATTACCAAGGAGATATAATTTTACTATTACATTACCTTGATGCTGAATAGGATCTGGCTTGTAATTTAGGAAGATGTTCTGAAAAATTAAAAAAAGAAAACATCACTTATTATTTGATTCACCCCAATGAAAATATCATATAATGATGTGTTTACACTAAAACAGATTACAAGCTACATATGTATGTATGTATACAGAAAAGGTCAAACTCACTGGTGCCTTCAAAGGAATGAATTGCGTGCAGACTGCACATTTGGCTGAGGAGAAAGGCATATTAAAAGGAGACAGACTTATTGCTAAGTGAACAATATGGTGGGGAATGGTGACAATAAACGAGCAATACCAAAAAAAACGGGCATAGCAAATGCCAGAAAACATACAGTGGAGTAACAGGGTAACATACAGTTTTACTGCTTTTTAGTTGTTTTACCACATGCACCACTCTTTTGCAGATGTTCCAACAACTACATGGACACCCTGACATATTTTGAAGATGCTCTGCTACATAAGATAGTTGCAAGTCAGAGTTACAAAAAGCTAGTTTAGTGAAATTACTTAAAGATGACACTAAGTCCATTCAGCACATTACTTCCCTGGGGGAACACATTTAAAAGACTTTCAAAACTTCCTTTTATTCAATTCAGTTGCTCAAGCATGTTCCATACCACCTTTGGAAAGATAAGTGGCTTTGTTTTCACTGTGAAAACTCATGTATTTGTATAAAGTGGAGCAGAGCTTGTATTTATTTTTTTAAATCCCCACACTGGAGAGATTTGGGGTAGGCATGGAGAAGATGCTTGCAAAAACTTTTTTTTTTTTTTTTTTTTTGTGAAACATATTAAGAAATTCTGGGTTTTAATCTGGAAAATAACTACCAGTATTTTCAGATGTATTTTAGATGGTTATAGTTGGAGTCTCATTCCTTCAGCTTTTTATGTAAGTAACACAGTGAGTGTGATGGACATTACATAAATACAAATAGACTGGGAAAAGCTTTCAATTTTGACAGGTAAAATTGCAAGAAAAGAACATATAGGCAGGGAAATCAGGAGTTGTAAAAACATGTCTTTTCTAATGGTAAGCAGCTGATTAACTGTTTCTTAAAGACCCCTAATCCTGCAAACAATTTATGCTTATTTCTTGATGCACAGGAGCAATCCAGAGCCAACTGAAGCGTAAGTATGTACCTAAGTGTTTGCAGAATGAAGGCCAAAGACTACAAGCTGGAGAACAGAGCTTTGTTCCCCAACAATAGTTTTAGGTTGATAACTATGGATACTACATTTCTAAAGCAGTTAACTGAACAGTTATTCCCCTTTCTTGGGAAACTGAACATTTAGTCTGATGCATTTTCAGAAACCAAATCTAATTAAATCCAAATCAGTCACTTACCAATTAACAGGTTAAGTGAAGGCTTGCAGCTTGGAAAAGCATGAAGTAAATCCAGCAAGCAAACATTAGAATCTCTAATAAAGCATGTGTAATCAGAGGCTCCTTGTCTGCTGCAAAGCTCTTGAAGTCTCCGTTTTTCTACTGCATCACTGGTACATTCTACAAGAGCTCGCAAAAATGCCTGCAGGGAACAAAATAAGAGTGAAGGGTAAAAAGACTTGTCCATTTGGGAAAATGGTCAGAAATTTGGGAAAAACTTGGGATGCTTGAAGGTAGGAAGAAGTCACCTGATAGGTTAATGGATAATACAATTATTTCCCAATGCACACTTTCACCAGCTATGAAAAAATTACTTTTCTTTTTTTTTTTTTTTTTTTTTTTTGTGGCTGCTCCTCTAATATCTGGGACAAGCTAGCAGGTCAGAAAATCCTACTTAGCCTGAATGGGGGAGAGACAAATAAAAAGGAGCAACCCATTCCCTGAAAAATCCAGAATTTATGAAAAGCTTCCTTATTTATGTATTTGCACTTTAGTTAAGTAAACAGATCCATAACACAAATTAATTCAAGACAAAACACCATTTGCTAAGTTACAGAAGCTGGGAAAGGAATAATAAAAAGTCTTAGAAGAGGTATTTACTGTAAATAAAGTATGGTATTTAATGAGTCATGTAAATGTCGCAGTGGTGTTTTATTCCATACTTTATGCCTACATAATGGTACTGCAAGCTTTTCTTATGGGAAAATTAAATTGAGCATTCTAAGATAAAGTAAAAATCAGATGTAAACAGTTACAAGGTTTTTTCCCAAAAGCAAGGTGGAAATAGTGCATAAAAGAAAAGTGATCCGAAACACCAAGTGCAATCGGATGACATATTCTAAACAAAATAATACTTGGAAAGTAATTTGAGTGTGCTCAAACACTGAGTTTCTGACAATAGTTCTGAGTATGGAGTTACATAAAGCACATTCTACACTGAAGAGATAATAAAGCAGATAGGTTATAAAACCTGCCTTGTGCGGTATTCCCTAGCCAGCGCACTCTGCCTACTCTTATTGTTGAGACAAATTCTCAAAATTGTTAAATGCAGTTTTGAAAAGATTGAAACAATTGGAAGACTCTCTTCCCTTCTGCTGAGTGAAAATGTCCTTCCAAAACCTGGTTTCTCTCAGAGGCCCAATCAACAGAACTGTTTAGCTTCATCCTGCATGCAAAGTTATCTTTAAAATGTGTTTTGACAATACCAGAAATACACGTGCGTTTCCAGTTGCAAGCTTCCATTTTTTTGCAGGCACAGAATGAAAGGAAAATAATATTCACATGTTGTGAGAACAAATACTACACAGGCAAAAATCTTTCTTTGAATTCTGCCAGGTTACTGAAACGCTAAAGAAAAGCTTTAAAATACTTTAAAAGACATTATGGTATGTTTGCATTGAGCAACATGCGTATTTTCAGTCACAACATTTAACAGTAATGGCTCCCACTGATTAGAAAGAATGATTTCTCTAAAATGCCTATGGGGCCAGGTTCAGTCAGCCTTCCAGTTATCTGGCACCAAATATCTAGTATTTTTCTATTTACTCACAGACTAGCTATGAATCAAGGCACTACAGAATGGGAATAGAGATTTCAGTATCTCATAGTTTGCCGGATTAAGAACCAGAAGTGAAATTTCTCAGAATAAAGTACAAATAGCAGCATACAAACTGACAATCCTTATTCACCAAGACACATGGTAACTACACACAAAGCAAGGATAGGTCTGTAAGAGCCCATACAGCATAGAATTACTAAGGATTTCTCTTTAAAAGAACAAACACATAAACACCTTTTTGGGAATTGCTCTTATTTCCAGACACCAGGTTAGAATGAATTTCAGAGTGCTTCTTTCAGGGATGTGTTGTGGATGAGCTGCTCCTAGTTCAGTGGGAGAAAAAAAACAAAACAAAATGTGCATCTATTAACATCCAAAAATGGCATCACAGAGTGCTTGTTCCTTCAAGAAATACGAGAGAGCTAAACTGCATCCAATTCTGTGTGTTTGAACCCCAGTGGAAATTATAAACTAAACAGCAAGACAGTTTTCCAAGGAAGTGTCAATGACTATTTTGCAATGACAAGTTAAAACTTATTAAGAAATCAGGAAACTAAAAAAGAGGTATAATACATGAGTGTTCAAATAAATTTCATTGCTAAACCAATTCGAGGCTTTGTTGCCACTTTCCACCTTAAAGAAATTCAGAGGAAAGTTTACCAGGAAAAGGAACATCCGCATTTTTTCCCCTCCATCAATACGCACTCCTGAAAATAGGAACACACTGCAGTTTTCTAATAATCTAACCAAAGGTGTATGCAGCCAGCGCCAAGCTGGAGCTTCTGAGGCCCAGCAGATCCAAGGGGTTTCTGTACAAGCAAATAATCTCTCTTGTACTCTCTACAGGTTCCATTTCTGGGAAGGAGGTACACTGACATCCCATCTATCCCTTCATGGAGTCAGCTAGGGTGCAGCCAGGCTTATCAGCCTCATGCTAAAGCAGCTATTCTAAGTTAACCCCAAAAGCAATATAAGAGCATTTATGTGACAAAACACCCTTAATTTATAAGCTCTGCAGGTCCCAAATTGCTTCCTTACAGACCTAACTTGCATGTTGAGATTTCTCTTCACAAAATTTCTTGGCTTTGACATCTAGCTACTGATTCTTACTATGCTTTTTTCCACGCTCAAGAGCCCTTTAATAGTACAGGATTTTTGCTCCAAGAATATACCTATACAACTTGCTAAATTAACTCTTCATATCAGCATTGCTTGACTCAATCCTTGCTACAAAGAACAAAATTTACTTTTAGAAGATAAGAGGATTGGCATAAATATAACGCAGGAAAGAAGCATCCATTTTCACATTTATATAAACTTCCTTTTCTTGAACATGCTGACAGCATGTTACAAGCAGTACTTAAACCTCTTCCTAGGATGCTCGTACATACAATATAAAACAATTACAAAAATCCAGTATTCGAACAACAGACTTTGTACTAGACTGCAAATAATTTCTGTTTTGTCCTCTCCATTGATCTCATCTACTTCATCAAAGAATTCATAGACTGAACAAAAAGAGGTTGTGAACAAAATTCAGTGGAATTCCTAGTAAATCTTGAAGATGCAGCAAAGGCACAGCCTGCTGTTCATGCTCTTCTCTCAGGTTTTTCAGCTCTCTTCATTCACTAAATCCACAATCATAACAGTTTGTAGTAACTATTACAAATTCCTCTGAAATGTGAATGCAGTTGAGAGAGAACCGTCCCAAAAGGAAAGCAATTCTGGAACATTGCTAGGAATTGCAAAGCTGCATTATAGAGCTGAATTCTTTGGTACAGATTGGCAAAAACAAGTTATTAAGTTACAGTAAGTTAATGAGTCTCTGCTCACCAGCACAGCTCCAAAGAAATTAATTTGGATTTAATCCTAAACCACTTAACTTCCTAACTGCAGTGGATGGAAGTCAGTGTACAAGCCATGATTGGAGTTCAGTGGATCAGCAGCAACTTGCTAGGTCCTGGCCATGTAACCAAGGCAAATGTAAAAAGTCAGCGTGATTTGCTCTGGATCACTCACAAGACTCAAGAGCAGACCCGAGAACTTTAATTCTCTGTGCTATGATCTACCTTTCCATTATCATTCATTACGATTCACAAACAGGCACGCCATTTTACATACAAGATATGGCAAAATGTTGCATAAATAATGCATAATTTCAACTTTTTTCCCCCCATTAGTGCTACATTAGGCAGCCAGAAATGCAATAACCTGTATTATTTACACATCGGATGAGAGCACTGATACTCTGAGTTTCACTCAATTACTTTACCAACTTTGCCTTGGAAGGACAGGTTTTTTGGTATACAAGAACAATCAAGGGGCTAAGTTATGTTCACTTGGCTACACAGGCTCTGTTCTACACGGAAAGTGCTCTGACACTGATGAACTCAAAGTGCTCTGTTAGGACAGCTTTACATCCTTCCTGCAACATCAGTACAGGAGAAGAAAGGGAACTACTGTAGGTAGGAAGGAGACAATATCTCTCTGTACCTATTCAAACAGACCTTCACTTTGAACATGCTGTTGACACTGTCTTTAACTTAGAGAGATTCAAATTTTATGCAGTCAGGTAGCAGGGCTCCGATTTACACAGAAAAACCTACTAGCCTTCAGGAGGAACAAAATTTGAAGCCCAGCTTCCTATGAAAGTCTGATGCTTTTGGCCCTCCATTACTTCCCCCTCTGCTACACCCTTCCCTTTTAATTGCTTCCTTTATAGATGTGCTTGATTCTGTAAAATCTGTAAATAGCGTAAACAGTAGATGTAGCATATCTGTGAAATCCCCCCATCACCCAATCTCTTGCTGCTTGCCTGTGTACAGCTGTTGGGCCTTGGATGGGGTGACGTTGCCTTGAGTTTGAGGGTGCTCAGCACTAGCCCTGATCCAAAGGGAGATTGCTACAAAGCTGGGACTCTCCTGGGATGTCTTTTTTTTCTTTTTCCTTTTTTTTTTTTTTTTTTTTTTTTGGGGGGGGGGGTGTGCTATGGGGGGGCTTGGGGGAAGAAGCAGGTGTGTTTGGACGGGTCTGTCGCAGAGGAACAAGGACAATGGAGGTTCCCCAAGAAAGGGGGTACAAGGGGAGGGGGTACAGCACAGTGGTGCTGGATAACAGGCAGACCACCTCTGCAGATGCAGGGCTCATCCCCAGTGCAGGGACCAGGCTGTAACTGACACTGGTTCTGCACCAAATCTACCAGTGACCCCTCCGAGCAGAGGTTAGTTACTGGAGTGGGGGTCAAGGATGGGGTTCACCTGGGCCTGGACATCACATATAATACATTACAACATGGCCTGTCATGTAAACTCACCTTGCTAACAAGTGAGTTACTCACCAATTCCAAGAACAGAGGTCCATTTATACATCATAATTAAGGGACAACTTGTGTTGCCCTTGATGCAGGGAACCTCACCATGGGAACAACAAAGAACCCTACCCCATCCTGCAGAACTAAAAGCACAACTCAGCAGCACCGTTAAAACGCCAATTGCAAGGCAAGAGAAGAATAATTCTCACAGGTCAAGCTGGCAGTACACGGGCATACCTTGAACCTGCAGATACCCTTTCTGAGGTGTGGGATCATAAGACTTAGCAGAACACATCTACATAGACCTACAAGCCCCTAAAAGGCACCTTGCAGCAGCACTAAGTCTTCTGCTTCAGGAGTGCAGCCCTCTTAGGATGTAAAACAGACTGATGTGAAGTGCTGTGCAAGGAGAGATTTTACTTTCAAGTGGAGGACTGTTAGGTTATGTGATTAAAGACTCATCTCCATAAACATGAAGGAGCACAGAGGAAGAATGAGATCAATGAACACTAATGCCAGGCTCAAGTTCCCAGTCAGGAGCTAACTCATCTATAGTAAAACCAGTAGCAGCATTCTATGCGTCCTCTCTTTTTTAACACATCTCTGTGACTTCCAACATGCCTCCATGAAATGACAGCTGTGTCCCAATACTAAAGATAAAAACATTAAAAACTATGCATACCAACGACTACCAACACAGAAAGGGGTATTTGTTCATGATCAGCGCATCACACTATACCTTTCTTTTTCGTGCCCTGCTTAACCTTTACACAAACGAAGTACTCTCCTTTTTCAGAAAGTCCCAATATGTGAAGAAGTTCTTCCACCTCATTGACATTGTTGGGACATAGGACACAAAAGGCATCTCCAGGTTGGTAGTCAAAGACTGTATCCTGTTTTAAAATATGAGATAATTTCTATTAAATTGTATCATAAGCCAAGGCCAACAGCATCCCCATTCCTAACAACAATCTTCCTACTATCACAGCCACAGGAAGTTCTTTTACTCTCTACTAGCACTTCACTATTTGGAGCACATCAGAAACTAAATATTCATGTTTTGTTTTCTGGTTTAACCTTACTAATTAGAAAAATCTTTCCTTATCTGGTTTAAATATTTGGACACTCTTTAATAAGAACTGCTGAGCAGCCTAAACAGAAGGAAAATAAATATGTATTAAGAGGATGTGTTATATAATCAGCCCAGATCATTAATTACTGGTGTACTCTGTTTTCTGGTTCAAGAAGAGCAGAGAAATGAAGTCCTCATAATTAATGTAACTTTGTATAGAGGTACATTACCACTAAAAGAAAAATTTGCTGGTTAAACTACTTGATGAACTGTGACTGAAATGACCCCAACTGTTTTTATCTTCTGGAGGAAAAAAAATAAAATAGCAAGAGAAGAGCACAGTGAAAATTAAAACGTATCTCAGATCTTAAGACCTAGATTCTACTTAGTTGGCTGAGGTTCTTGTGCATAACTGAAACCCTGAAACTCAAGCTTCTGCCTGTTATAGAAGCATACAGAATTATACTTGCATCATCATGTTTCCCTTACGCATCAGGTGAGGTGACCTGTATACACGGACTGTTGAGAATGTCAGGAAGAGAAAGGAAAAAAATGTTCAAATTTTCAGTGGGTGCTGATGACAGGATACACATATACATATAAATATATGCAAAAATCCATGTCATCTCAGAGACTCAGTAGCTCAAAACTTAATAGACTCCATTTATAACTGAGATTTAAAGATGTCCTGTGGATATTTACACAGATTAGGCTAATAGAGTCCAATAAAAGTTACTGCCAAAATCACAATATCCCAATGGCAATATTCTACAAATTTGGAAAGCTGCTCAAAAGCAATACATTTTCCTTTTAAAGATTTCTTGTAAAGTAATATCGAGCACTCTCTGCCTTTCATCTTCAAACCAGTATACAAAATATGATCTTCCCTGAAATAAACTAAACCAGTTTTTACACCTAGGGTAACATTGAGGAGTATGTTAACAAGTCAGAGCAAATGAATGCCAGAGGCAGAAACAGTGCTTAAGAGCTAACGACTCTTATCACTTGATCATACTAGTCAAATTATCACTTGTGTAGATTACCTACCACAAGGAGTAGTCACAATTTACTATACAGTTTCTGAATATTCCCCAAGTTGTATACTTACAAACTGAAGTATTATTCATTTTCAATATTCCCTGCCTGTCCTTCTCCATTGCAAATTCCATTCAAAAAGGTGTTTCAGTCAATACAATATTCATGGAACAACAGAGAAATTAATTTGATGCTTTATTTCTGTTTTGACTTCCATGGAGTTGTATCTTTCAGTGAACAAATCAAGCTTTGCATTTACAAAATGGATCAGCCTACGCTGACATCCTATTGTATAGGGAATTATTTTTTCTTTTTATACAGTCATATAATTTCCCCCCTCCAGTTATTATACATAGCACATATGCTTTTCATCTTTTATTTTAACCCACTAAAGAAAAAGCCATCACTTACTGCAATATCAAGTTCTAAGAGCAATGTGGTTTTTATCGCATCTTCTCTAGTGAGCTGAACTGCTTTTGTAACTGGCACTTCAAAGGCTTGTCCCTCTGAAATCAGTGAGGACAGATGTGGATTCTGAAAAAGAAGACACGAAAACTTACACCAAAAATGCAAATCAGCTGAATGACAGCTTACTATGACATACAGGAATTAGCGTTGGTACAATTTTTTTGGAACAATCTTAGAAAACAATTCAAAACAATGAGGAAAAACATGAATCTCCTATATACAGAGAGCGTTTTGCTCTACATTTTTAAAAATCACAACCAAGCAGCAACATGCATATGTTCAACTATAAAAAGTCAGTAGGCTTGAACAGTCTAATGGGCCTAAACTACTATGAAATGCAGCTAGCTGTTTTCTTTTTCAAGAGCTGCCTTGAAAATAGCCAATTAGAGAACGGCATTTATGTTAAAACCCAGAAAACTCCCACCTAATTAAAGGATTACTACGTGTACAGAACAGACAGAAGAAGTAAGAACAGAAGCTATTTAAAAACATCATTGCAGATTTACAGATTAAGACTTTGGAGTGCATATGGGGCTATTACAGGCAATTTATAAGAGGAATTTTAAAAACTACAGTTAAATTTAGAGCTAATCAGCAAATTTCACACTAAGAAACAGCATCATGTTATTCCACAACATTTTTACACAGGTAAAAATGTACCCCAAGAATTGTAAATGAGCATCAAGAATAATTCCAGACCACCTCTGTCAAAGGCTGTCACTTGAAGATCACATTGCAGCCCTCATTTCTCCATCACTATTGTCAGCAAGCTCCATCTGAGATGTATCTGAGATCGATACAGACAAAAATGAGGACATTACATAATGTCCATAACAATACTCTGCCAAATGGAAAGGAATTATTCTACCACTAAGAAAATATTGGTTAATGTATTGGGTCTGGCTGAGATGGAGTTAATTCCCCCCATAGCAGCTCTCATAGTGCTGTGCTGTGTATCGGTAGCTAGTAAGGTGCTGGTAACACACCAGTGTTTTGGCTACTACTGAGCAGTGCCGGCACACATCAAGGCTGTCTCTCCAACATTTCTTCCTCCGCCTCAGCAGTTGGCTGGGGGTGGGCAAGATCTTGGGAGGGGAAACAGCCAGGACAGCTGACCCAAACTGACTAAAGGGATATTCCATACCATAGGATGTCATGCTCAGCAATAAGAAGCTGAGAGATAGGGGGAGGAACGGGGCAGGGGTATTCGAGTTTTTTTACAATGTTTGTCTTCTGGAGTAGCCAGTATGTGTACTGAAGCCCTGCTTCCCAGGAAGTGGCTGGACATCGCCTGCTGATGGGAAGTAGAGAATAATCTTCTGCTTTTTTGCTTTGCTTCCACGTGCGGCCTTTTGCTTTTGCTGTATTAAACTGCCTTTATCTTGACCCACGACTTTGGGGTTGTTTTTTCCATCTTATTTTTCTCCCCTCCCTGCCTTGCTGAGGAGGGGAGTGATAGAGCAGCTTGGTGGACACCTGGCATCCAGCCGAGGTTAAACCACCACATTTAAAAAAATCTGAAGATTTCCTATTTAAAAAAAGGAGAAAGGAGAATCACTTGAGGCCAGTAGTTGCAAGTTTTATTATTCTCTTAAAATTTTGACATGGTGATTAGTGGCTTGGGCCATATCAAGTTGTTATGCATCAGCTGGACTGTGATAATTGTCTACATTCACATTCCCTCCAAGTTAAGTTCAAGGCATAGCAAGATCAAGATTTAAGCTAAATTGTATTATCTTACACTTGCCACAAAGGCTTAAGATGCAGACTGTTACTGCTCTGCCACTAATAAGCAGCAGCTTGTTAATTCAACCCTGAGACGCAACAGCGCAGGACATAGATCATAAAAGTAACTATAGAGTCTGTGTACCCAGCCTTCTTCAAACAGCATGGAGTCTCTTTCTGGAGATATCCAACCCGAAGTTGATGGATTCAAAGCAAGCCAACTTCAGCTGTGCTTGGCAAAAAAATACCCATGGTTCTTGTAATGTTAGATACCGGAAAAGGACACGAAGTGTGTCATACATGTAAAACCAAACATGACCCTACATGGGACCTACTTTTGACAAGGTCTAGCAAGTATGCCAAAAATAGTGCCAAAGGGAAAAAAAAACCAAACCTGGATTTGATTCTTTCCAAGGCTCAAGACAACCATCCAGCTTTATACCTGAAATCTGGACTAAAATCTTTAATCTGTCACTGAATTCCAGATTAGCAAATTCACCTTTTTCCATTTGCTGTTGTTTTTCCTATTTACAGAAAAGTTAAGCCATCAATATTCAAACCTGATCAATTGTTTCAGAGATCAGCTTGAATATATGCTATGACTTTAGAATAAGAAAATGGGCTCTTTCAACTACTGTAGCACCACTTTCAACCCTAGTATTAGTCTTTAATCAGTGTACCTCTAAATCATTAATCTTTGTTTCAGTAATTTGGATTATTTAATTCAACGACCTGAGCAAAACCAACCACAATATGAGGTTTAAAAGTGTTTAAATTCATACACTCTTACGTTATTATATTAGCTAGACTAAGTGATTGTCTCAGCATTACCATGGCCACTCTTAACAGAGAGAGTGTCAGGGCCCTGATGATACTAATGGGCTTTCACGGTCCTGAGTAGCTTCACCAGAGGCCTCCAACACTACCTCTGCTCATGGGCCCAGGAGCCCCATCTCAGCTCAGCTGAGGTCTTCAGTCCATGCCTAAGCTACATCAGGAATACTGGTTAGCATCTCAGCCACAACCATGCCCATGGCTGGCCACCAATGCTATTGATCCAGGCCTGGATCTGCAGACTGACTTCCCAGCTTGGCCCCAGACCTGCCTCACTCCCACAAACTTGTCTGATGATCTGCACTCTTGGCTGATCCCGGCTGCCATCTCCTGGTTTGCATTGCTTGGGTATCAGAAAACATGGCTGGCTGTGTTACCACACTCGGCTCCTGACTCCCTGTCCCTTAAAGAGCAGCCAGCGCTCCCTGCTCCCTCACACAGATAACCAAAATGTCTGCCCTCTGGCAGGCAACCAGAAAAGTTTGAGTCACACTTTCCAGTTCATTTTGAACACTACATATGCCAACTGGAGATGATTACCAGCTCATACTAAATCTTCTCTTTGTACAGCAGGTCTGTTCAACACGGCTTCATAGGAAAAGCATACTGGCTTTCAATCTGCAGTTCATCTTGTTTCCAATAGTAAAATTATGATCATGCTTTTACAATGATAAGTTTCTCTGTTATTAAATATGCTGCAAGATTTTGAGCAATTTTACACACTCTTAAGGCATTCAGCAAGTACTAAAAATTTGAACAGAAATTGTACTGTAGTCCTTTCTACAGGAAGATGTTTTCACCATCTTAAGTCACTGAGGATTTTAATTCTTCCATGCCTGGCACTGCAATGACATTCCTTTATAAAATTATTATTTAGCTAAATCATACTCTTACATCAGTGTGCATAACTCATATGGTGGTACCTAAATTTTCACAATATAAATGGATCTTTCACTTACAATTCAAAACCCTCCTGCGTTCAGGGATGTTATCTCCTTTATCTAAGTAACCTGTTGCTCTTTCAGCTGTACATAGGAGCATACACTCATGCTCCTACCAGAACTGGAGGCTTTCGTCATTCAGAGTGACATCCTTACCTCACCATGGGTGTCCTGAAACTGCACCTCTATGTATTCTGGTGGCAAGGCAGGAATATTAAGAGCAGACTGAGAGACAGGAGGGACAGAATGAACAAGTGAAGGTTCGGTGTCTCCAGCTGAAGCCACAAGATGGATGTCAATCAGTTTCTGTGTCAGAACATCAGAACTCCTCACTCTTCCATCTTCTAGCTTCAAGTTCTGTACTTCTGAGCTTAAGTTTAGTTCATATCCAACACGTGGGGCTGCAGAGAGAGAGCTAGAAACAGCATCGCTGCTCATGCCCTCTTTTTCTTTCTGCAATAGAAATGCTTCCTTGAGGGCAAGCCAAAGTCCATCAATCCAAGGATCAACCACTAGTTCCAGACTGGGGAGGGAGGAATTAGAAGAGAAAGGAATGGTTGACTTATTGTGACTTACTGGACTGTTAATTTACAAATAATGAAAAGACCATAAAAGCTAAAAACACTATTCATTTTCCATTTTTAATATATATATCTGCCGCTATTACCAAGACAGCTTTTTTTTTTACAAAAATATTTTCATTTAGTTATTATCACTATGTAAATTTACAGAGTATAAAGTGTATAACAGCCTCGTTCTTCCAGTTTCTCATTTTTATTTTCTTACGCTGAATTTTATGACAGGAAGTTGAAGGGATGGTAGCAAAATATGAAACTTTTCACTGTGCAACAGTAACATAAATAGCTTACACTAATGTTCCATTTTTATTATTTTAGAACACAGCATATAAGCTTTATGGTTATGGCTATGTTTGTGTTCAATTGTCTCATAACATCACGCACAGAACAGATATAATCTGCAGTTCAAAATAAATAAGCCAAGACTGCAGCCTACTGGTGAGAAAGAGCAACAGAACAGGAAGGGAGTTTGTTTTCTTACATAATTCCTCTACAGTGGTTATAAAAAATAAAAATTTAAAAAATGCATGGTTTAGGGAAAAGAGAAGAAAATTTAAAAAAACATTGTAGGGTTTGCCTAAAGCAGCTATACTGCAAGATGTGAGTTTAGAGAAAAGTCTGATGTGTATGTAGAAAGAGATCCTATTACCCAGTACCGCATGTACTGGGAACTAGATTTATTTTTATTTGCTTCAGTAAACAAGCTACATTTTTAAACCCCTCCACTTATTCCAAATTACTTAATTTCTAAAACTTCTAAATACTCTCAATTTTCCCAGGCATTACAGATGTTTACTCACATTTTGAAAATGGAGTTTTATTTAATGGCAATTGAGATTGAAAAGGCATACTGTGTTCAGACAGGATTCATTCCTGTGAGGTGAGGTGCTGAGTATTCAGGTTCAACTGATTTCAAAGAGTTCAGAATGTTCAGCCAAATTCACATGTAGTTATTGCATCTTGAAGAAATAAAATCCCAACTCATTCAGCTCTTACCCTACACAATCATCTGCTAATCCTGTGTCATAGAAGTGCTGGGCACCAAGTTCTTGAAGTCTTCGGTCTACTGTCTTTCCACCGTTACAAAAGAATGTGTACTCTGAATCACCCAGACCTAGCAAATTCAAGGAAAAAGGAATCATGTCAGTCAGTCACCCAGGCTATATAGACAAAAATCTGCAAAGATAACACAGGATTTTCTTGCAGGCAAACAGAAGAAACTGATATAGCAAAGTACATATTACCAGGACACTTTTATGACCTTAAAAAAAAAAAAAAAAAGTGTTTTTATCAAAGTAGAGCTGAAAAAGTGGTTCTTCCTTCACAAATGTAAGACACAATTTCTCTGAAAACAATTTGCCTTCAATATTTCACATTTCAGAAGAATGCTGTTTTAGTTTGAGACTTAAAAAATACAAAACTACTCTTAAAGGAAAAATGCAAGGAACTGAAATAATTAGAGAGTGAAACTGATATGTGAATTACCAAAAGAAATTATCTCACCTTCAGGTTAAAATTGTTAATATATGTCAACAAAATAAGGGAGAGAGTATTAGAAGTAATTAAAAAATATTTGAACCTTGAAAAAAAAATAAAAATCAAGCACAGGAGTGATTTTAAACAATCTGAAATGAGAAATGTAGGAAAAGGTGCAAGAGGGAATCTGGTCCAAGATCCTCCTCCCTGGGAATCGGAGATTTCTTTGTAGATCTCATTGTCACTGCACTGGGTTTTCTGGCCTTTAAGAGTTGTGAAGATGTTCTGTTAGAAGAAGATGCACTTTGTTATCAGTTACACAGTCAGTGGACTCAGGAGGTATGTTCATGGAGGACCTGAGATTTTAAGAGATCAACTAAATCAGTGATCTGCCCTAAAAGAGATCAACCACACATACCTTATCCTTAACAGGTGCTTATCTAACAATCCCAAAGACCACTGGTTAGGTAATGTTCACAAACTCTGTAAGTAATCCATACAACTGTTTCACTATCCTACTTATCACAATTTTTCACAGCCTGACCCTTTCTTGCATGCAATTTCAAACCACTAGATCCTTATCACCCTCACCTAACAATGGACTATTCCTGTCTCCTTTATAACAGTTTTATTTTTCTTTAAAAAAAAAATAAAAATAATTCTGCTCCCTCTCAAGTACAGTACTTAGAGCGAACACTTCACTGGACAAGCTGAAATGGATACCATTTTAAAACTGATAACTTTTTAGACTAGAATCACAAAACATGTTATAACTTAGATACTATAATAATATCTGTTACAACAAAAATCAGTATTTATACAATGCTTATCTTCATATATGCATATAAGCATTCAGTCAGCTATGAAAGACCTAACCATTTCACAAACTGTAATGTATAACTAGGCAATAGCATAACATCTCAAAATGTTACATAATTAGGATGCATATATTTCAGACTTTGACATTATATAGCCACTAGAAATTTTGTTCTAGTCCTTCTTCACTAGAAATCTAAGTTTCCTCACTCCTATCTATCAACTTAAAGTTGTCAGGCAAAAATAATCTAGGTTCAACTAGAAGTTTCTGGAGTTTGTTAAAACACAATCTGAAAACTCAGCAAACTGACTTTACCATCAGCTCAAGATACGTTAGATGCATTTTGCCAAATCAATCTTTAACCTGGTTACACTCCTTCTACTGACAAGTATGACATTCACAATTTAAAAAAAAAAATAAAAATGCAAATTTCAAAGTATAGGATGACCTTAAAACCTTATTTTTAAGAACATTTTATACTGCCTTTCCCTCTGTATAGAAAAATGCCCAATTACTTGCAAAGTCAAGTAAATTCATCTAGTCCATAGAGACTTGACATGAAATTAAAACTTCAACAATTATAGATAGCTTATATAATATTTTGTTTATGCAAAGAAAATTAAACTATAAAAAAATTAAATTGGTAGCTTACATTCAGATCGTTTCTGTGACACTTTTCCTTTATTGCTTATAGAGGACATTACACAAAAAAGCTGTTCATGTTATAAAAATAAATGTTTTACAAGCACTTAAAAAAACCCAACCAACCAACTTATTCACAAGTAAAAATTATAAAAATTATTCACTGGCAGACAAGTGCTGCAATAACATAGAAAATACTAAATTACCTAGCAATCCATACTGGAGATGTGCGAAATGATGAGGTGGCAAGGTTGTGTCTTGAATTTTCTTTACAAACTTGCGGGCAGTGTCTGGTGGGTCTCCAGTACCGGTAGTGGAAATAACAATAACTACAGGATCCTTTTCTGTTTCCAGGTTATACTACAAGTAATAGAACAAGTAAGTTAGAAGGTGCCATTCGATACCTATTTGTGGCTTTAGATATTCTTTTTCACTCTTCCTTTTCCCAAAGGTACACAGAAAAATGTTTGATCTCATCTTACCTGTATTAAACCACAGAAACTCTTTCAAGTAATTACAAGTCATTTTGGGGATGCAACTTATGATCTTGGTTGGAATTTTCAAGACCAGACTGGATAAAGCTCTGAGGAACCTGCTCAGATCTCAGCTAACCCTGCTGTGAGATGACCTCATGAAGTCTCTTCCAACCTGAATTATCCTATGATCCCATACACAAATGCAGAAGGGCAGCACTTTGAGAAGGCTGGTACACATGCGAAGAATACTTCGCAACTGTACTCAGACAGCTTAAATACACAACTTCTGCAGTATTTGTTTTGTCAAATGGAAAAAGCATTTTTGTATATACGATCGCAATCACACAGTTGGCCATAATCCTGATAACTTCAAACAGATTACTGGGGTGTGGCCATACAAACTGTGGGGATCATTTCTAAATTCCATCAGGGATCATTTAGTTCTGATAACTTCCATGTTACATCTGTCTTTGCCACAAAAAAACAAAAAAAACAACCCTGTGCTTTGGGGGGGACCTAAAGTAGCTCTGAACAGAGATAATCAGTCACTGTGCTCTACAGTTTGATTCATTCTGGCCTCTTCACCCTGCCCCCAATTCATTTCTCGCCCCTTTGCTAATACCAATCTTTCACATTTCCCATAGTTTTATAGGGGCTACTCCCATTATACCAGGTCAAAAAGAACTGCCTATATTGGGGAATGTGCATCAGTTCCATAAATTCAGGTCTCATGCAGACATTTATTACTTCTGAAGTAAGAAGTGCTCTGTTTCTTTGATGATTCCAGCTTTCCACTGATAGTGGGCTATAGCACTGTGCTAGTCCGCTGTCTGTCAGGTCACACGCACGACGTGCTCTTTCACAGCACCCCTATGGGTTTTGAATCACACGGACAGCTAGCGACGTATGTGAAACAGCTCCACAGAATCAGACACACCTTGTTTGGAGTGACCTCTGGAGGCCACCTAGTCCCACCCCATGCTCCAGGTGGGACTAACTGCCTATGCTGCATTAGGTCAGATATGACCCTGGCTGAATTTTGAAAACTTCTAAGGGTAGAGATTCCACTTTTCTGGGCAGCCTCTTCCATCCAGAACATCTCCACTAGTGTCACATCTGAGTTTATCAGGCTGCAGACTCAGTGGATTTTGCCTCCAGTTGTATGGTCTTCTGCTACCAAGAAGAGTTTGGCTCAAGTAGGCTGCTATGAGGTCACTTCTTAGTCTCCTTTTTGCCATAATAAGCAACCCAAGCTGCTGTTACTGCTCCCTGCAGGTTTCAGTTTAAACTCTTCCAGCATTCCAAGTTTAATAAAATAGTAGGGTTATGAGAAAATATAAATAAAGATTGCAAGAGATGCCATGTTTCATTTCCAGCAGTTTCAGGACTGCAATTCAAAACTTCAGAGATTGAGGAGTTGCATTCTAAACACTTCACTCCATAAATCACTCAAATCTTATCCCCTCCTCAAGCCATGTAAAAAGTTACCCCTTACACCTACAATCCAAAAAGGTTAGGAACATAAAGAAACAGAATATCAAGGGGTTTTGCTGTTGTCATTTTTTCCAAAACCTTCCTGAAGAATTTAAGAGCAGCTGCATGGAACAACTTAAATTACCATGTAGAACAGTGTCCTGCCTCTGACAGTGGCCAATAGCAGGTGCCTAGAGAAGTATAAGAGAGTAAGCACGCACAGATATTCTTCAAGTACTTTGCCAGATGTCAGTGAGTTGTGGTCCAGGGATGTTACAAACAGAGGCTTTGTCTTTTACAAGTTCAAGCAAACTGCAAATACTCACAAATTCCAGAGACTTTCAAAATTGAACTATAAGTTGTGCAAAAAAAGGCCTTACGCATCCTGTTGCAGCAACCCAGATTTTCAAAACTTCCACAGCTGATTTGATAAGTACAAATACAAAAGCTTCTGCAGTACATTGTCACAGGTGACTACTGCATTTATAAACAAAAGCAAAGTCTTCAAGTAAAAAATGCAACAGTCTTTTCCATTACAAAAAAAAAAAAAAAGAAGAAAAAATATACAAACTCAGAAAGTAAAAAGTGGTGTATTAGAACAGAGGTATGGTTAGTTCACTAAATTCTTGCTTGCTCCACTGCACATTCTCCTGTGCAAACTTAAAGACCTTTTGGAAGCCAAACACTTGGCAACAGAGGTCCTGCATTAATTTGTGTCAATTACTGGCAGGTCTGATATATCACTAGACCAACAAGAACCTTACAAAATTACCTATTTTTTTATTCTACCTTCCACTTCTTCCTATACCTTTAATGTTACATCTTAGTACCATTCTTTCTCTTTCCTTCAAACGTACACCTCTGCTGAGGACAGCAATGCCACACAACAGCAGGGAGCAGTGTGCTCAAGCTGTGAATGACAGCTGAAGGAAGACAATGGGATCAGACACCCAGATATGTCTTATCCAGAATAACACGTATCATGGCAAACGTGGTTATTCAGATAACTCATCCAAGGCTGACTACATGCACTGTGATCCAAGATGATCTTCATTTAGCCTCCTACTTTACTGCTCCTACCTCACTTCCACTTCATTTTAGTCTTTCATCAAGCATAAAAAGCAATCACAGTTACCAACCAAAGATTTATGACCTTTTCTCACTTAGTGTAGAGTGTAGGTGAGAGACACTACTTGGAAATAGCCAGTGTTTCCAAGACGTGAACAGTATCTGACCATTTATTTTTCTATGGCAACAGGATCACATTATGACTATTGAACTCTGTAGCCACCTATTTCATCCACAGACCTTCACAGAATTCCCATTAACTGATGACTAAAGTAGCCATGGTAGGGGAACCTCAATCCATCCCACTCCTACCAGTTTGATGCCACTGCCAGCTACAGATGCCCAGAGCTGGGAGAATGATCACAGGTCAGCAGGAGAGTGCCTGAAGTGCAGCACAAAGGAATTCCAGCCAGTCAGTTAGCTTCAGGGGGGCCCAACTTCAATGCCTCTGTCTAAATGCACATAGCATGGGGAATAAACAAGAGGAATTGAAGACATGCACATGCCTGCAGGGCTAGGATCTTACTGGCATCATGGAGACATGGTGGGATGGCTCCTATGACTGGAGTGTTGCAATGGAAGGGTACAGGCTCTTTAGGAAGGACAGGCAGGGCAGATGAGGAGGGGATGTTGCTCTCTAGGTCAGTGACCAGCTGGAGTGCATTGAGCTCCACCTGGGGATGGATGAGGAGCCAACTGAGAGCTTGTGGGTCAGGATTAAAGGGAGGGCAGGGACAGGGGACACTATAAAGGGGGTCTGCTACAGGCCACCACCAGGACAACCGAGTGGATGAGGCCATCTATAGACAAATTGGAGCAGCCTCATGGTCACAAGCCCTGGTCCTCATGGGGGACTTCACCCACCCTGATATCTGTTGGAGGGACAACACAGCAAGGCATAAGCAGTCCAGGAGGTTCCTGGAATGCGTTGATGATAACTTCCTTCTCCAAGTGACAGAGGAGCCAACGAGATGAGGTGTCGTGCTGGACCTTGTTCTCACCAACAAGGAGGGGCTGGTGGGGAATGTGAAGCTGAAGAGCAGCCTTGGCTGCAGTGTCCATGAAATGGTGGAGTTCAAGATCCTTCGGGCAGCAAGGAGGGCGCACAGCAAACTCACCGCCCTGGACATCAGGAGAGCAGACTTGGGCCTCTTCAGAGATCTGCTTGGTAGAGTCCCATGGGACAAAGCCCTGGAGGGAAGAGCGGCCCAAGACAGCTGGTTAGTATTCAAGGATCACCTCCTCCAAGCTCAGGAGTGATGCATCCCAACAAAGAAAAAGTCAGGCAAAAACACCAGGAGGTCTGCATGGATGAACAAGGAGCTCCTGAGCAAGCTCAAACACAAAAAGGAAGCCTACAGAAGATGGAAGCAAGGGCAGGTAGCCTGAGAGGAATACAGAGAAATTGAGGCAGCCAGGGGTCAGGTTAGGAAAGCTAAAGTCCTGATGGAATTGAATCTGTCCAGGAACACCAAGAGCAACAAGAAAAGCTTCTATAGGTACGTCAGCAATAAAAGGAAGACTAGAGAAAATGTGGGCCCTCTCCGGAAGGAAACAGGAGACCTCAGTGGATTTTGCCTCCAGTTGTACAGTCTTCTGCTGCCACAAAGAGTTTGGCTCAAGTAGGTTGCTATGAGGTCACTCCTTAGCCTCCTTTTCGCCATAATAAGCAACCCAAGCTCCTGGGATATGGAGAAGGCTGAGGTACTCAATGACTGTTTTTACCCCAGTATTCCCTGGCAAGTGCTCTAGCCACAACAGCCAAGTTGCAGAAGGCAAAGACAGGGACTGAGAGAATGAAGAACCAGCCACTGTAGAAGATCAGGTTCGAGACCATCTAAGAAGCCTGAAGGTGCACAAGTCCATGGGACCTGATGAGATGCATCCACATGTCCTGAAGGAACTGGCAGATGAAGTTGCTAAGCCACCATCCATCCTGTTTGAGAAGTCGTGGCAGGTGAAGCTCCCACTGACTGGAAAAGGGGAAACATAACCCCCATTTTTAAAAAGGGAAAAAGGAAGACCTGGGGAACTGCAGGCCACTCAGTCTCATCTCTGTGCCCAGCAAGATCATGGAGCAGATCCTCCTGAAAACTATGCTCAGGCACATGGAAAATAAGGAGGTGATTGGTGACAGCCAACATGGCTTCACTAAGGGAAAATCATGCCTGATAAACTTGGGGGCATTCTATGATGGGGTTACAGCGTTGGTGCATAAGGGAAGCGTGACTGACATCATCTACCTGGACTTGTGCAAAGCATTTGACACTGTCCCACACGACATCCTTGTGTCTAAATTGCAGAGACATGGATTCGATGGATGGACCACTTGGTGGATAAGGAATTGGCTGGATGGATGCACTCAGAGAGTTGCGGTCAGCAGCTCAATGTCCAGGTGGAGATCAGTGATGAGTGGTGTTCCTCAGGGGTCAGTACTGTTGGGACCGGCACTGTTTGACATCTTTGGCAGCAACATGGACAGAGGGATCAAATACACTCTGAGCAAGATTGCTGACAACACCAAGCTGTGTGGTGCAGTTGGCATGCTGGAGGGAAGGGATGCCATCCAGAGGGACCTTGACAGGCTGGAGAGGTGGGCCCGTGTGAACCCCATGAAGTTCAACAAGACCAAGTGCAAGGTCCTGCACGTGGGTTGGGGCAATCCCAAGCACAACTGCAGGCTGGGCGAGGAATGGATTGAAAGCAGCCCTGAGGAGAAGGACTTGGGGGTGTGGTAGACAAGAAGCTCAACATGACCCAGCAACGTGCGCTTGCAGCCCAGAAAGCCAACCGTATCCTGGGCTGCATCAAAAGAGGTGTGACCAGCAGGTCGAGGGAGGTGATTCTCTCCCTCTACTCCTCTCTTGTGAAACCCTCCCGGATTACTGTGTTCAGCCCTGGCGTCCCCAGTACAAGAGAGACACGGAAATATTGGAGCAAGTCCAGAGGAGGGCCACAAAGATGATCAGAGGGCCTCTCCTACGAAGACAAGCTGAGAGAGTTGGGGTTGTTCAGCCTGGAGAAGAGAAGGCTCCAGGGAGACCTAATTGCAGCCTTCCAGTACCTGAAGGGAGCCTACAAGAAATCTGGAGAGGGACTGTTTACAAGGGTATGGAGTGACAGGACAAGGGGTAATGGGTTTAAGCTGAAAGAAAGCAGATTTACATTAGATATTAAGAAGAAATTCTTCACTATGAGGGTGGTGAGACACTGGAACAGGTTGCCCAGAGTGGTTGTGGAGATCCCTCCCTGGAAGTGTTTAAGGCCAGGCTGGATGGGGCTTTGGGCAACCTGATCTAGTGGAGGGTGTCCCTGCCCATGGCAGGGGGCTTGGAACTAGGTGATCTTTGAGGTCCCTTCCAACCCAACCCATTCTGTGATTCTATGACAAGGTCTGAAAAATACCCAACAGCTACATAAAGATAGGCCTTCTAACTGACAAATATGGACAAAAAAGAAACCTTTTACTGCCTCGCCTAAAGCATACACACCTCTCTAAACTGTGCATATTGTGGAATAAACTCTCAGATCTAACATGCCCAGAGGACTTCACAAGAGACCCCAGAAAATTCAAGTAAGCTCTTGCTCCAGTATGTTATGCCATCCTGCTTTCCCCTCCCCACTTACACTTAAGCTTCTACAAGTTCTCTTTATTTACAGTAAAGGATAAGGAAGAGCTTAAGTGATGAAATCTACAAAGCTGCAGAAATTACTTTTTTCCTCAGTGCCCAATTCTCAGATTCTCAATTCAGTACATCTTTCTACCTCATCAATAACTCACAGCTCTGAGCTGTCTTGTCAAATTTGACAAAATAGATTTATTCAAGTGGCAGACCAATAACAGGGCTAGAAATATCCTGTCTACTGCCTTCCTGAAACTAATCTCCAAACCTGTCAAATGCAGAAGAAATTAAATGGAAGAATATAAGGAGAATCTTCACATTCCCTGCTGGCTGCATAAAAGTGTCTTATGCTCTGCTACATACACAGGGAACATTCATTCAAAAGCAGATGTCCAGCTACCCAACATGCAGTCATCCCCAAGAAAGCAACTTGCTAAAAGGGAACTAAATTATTTTTATAAACTTCTCACATTTTCAAGTGCATGAAAAAAAACCTCTTTTAGGTGTTATTTTCTGCTCATCTCCTATGAAATACCAGGCTATCAAGTATTGTTTGGTTGGTTTTTTTTTTTAAATGTTTTTGGTTTAGGACATTGACGTGGTGCATACGCTAAGTAACTCAAGAAGACCCCACAAAAGCTCAGGGTCATGCTGGACCCCACCGTTAACAGAACGCAGGACCTCACTGCAACATAAAAACAACAGAAAAAAACAAAAAAAGTGTAATTTCTAACGACAGGGGAGCTGACCAGTAAATACAGAATTTATTCACTACTGCATACATAAACAGCTTTCAAGAAGTCACTGCACTGTTCCTAGAAGAGAGATCAAAGATATATTCATTTACTGTTCTAATAAAAAAATCAAATAGAAGATGTACCGTTGGCAGGAGTCTATTAAGCATCTACGAGTATTGGTCCAAATTACTGATTCCTAAGAAACGAAAATGTAAAACTAGATGGTATATTTTAGGTGGGTGCATGTGCTCAGCCTTCACGATTATTAACAGCCACTGCTCAAGCACATGAAGAAAAATGCAGCTCTTAAATATCTACTTTTCCAAGCAGTATTGAGTATCTCACCTTGTCCATTTCACTTATACAGTGCATATCAGCTTCAAGTCCATGGGCACCTGCTTGCTGCCATATTTCCTCAGCTATGGCTTTTGCCTGCCCCTTTTGTGTTGCATAGAGGAGCAAAAACCTCCTTTTTAAATCACAGCACATTTCCCAAAACAGAGCACTTTTTTTTTTTAAAGACACTGCAGGGGAAAAAAAAAAGAAGGAAAAAAAAGTGAATTTATTGCATGCAGAACCACAAGATTTTGCTGTGCTTATTAAAGAGATACTTTAAAGCATAGTAGTATTGGTGTTTAACTTGGAAATGAGGCATCTACTCTGAAGAAAAGCCATTTCTCACAACCAAGTTCTGTAGGCCAGGTTGCAAAGGACTTGTGGTATTGGTCATATGTGCTGTACTGCCTTGATGTTGCAGTAATACTGCAATATCCCCAGTATCAAGAATCTAATTTGTAAAGAATATAATAGAGCAACTAGTTTCATGAAAATATATGCTATTTTTGTTACGTAAATTATATTTTCCACTTTAAGTCAGTGACTGCTTTGGTCAGTTTTCTGATATGTATTTGAAAATCAAACCAAAACAAAACGTAGACCTGGTGAAGTCAAACTACCATGCCTGAGTTAAAAAAAAAATAAAAAATCTCAGTTTCTTCTTTTCTGAAATCAGTATTTCTTGCCTGAATGCCTTTATGCTTTACTGTCCACTATGTCTGTATTTTAGAACACATTGTTTTTCATTTCATATTTCAAAAAGGAGATTCTTATAAAAGTGCAACTACAGAATTGACTGGGTTTCTTTCTTCTAAAAATAAGAAACCATCTTAGAGAAATCTGCTGTAGTGTAAAATGCCACTCCCTCACAAAGTCTGGAAAGCAGTAGGATGAATGAGATGCATATCCTTATTCATTCACCTGTCCCATGTAAGTTTGAATGTGAGAAGTTTTCTTTCATGATTTCAACACAGAACACAACAGATGTAAGGATAACTTCAAGAAGCAGTGAATAAAAGAGACAAGTAGAATGTCTCTCATGCGTATATTACAAATTCATCTTCTGTCAATATTCTGTCGCTGCTAGGGAGCTGCACTAGAACTCAAATGCCTAGAATTACAACTGAGTAATTTTCAGTTCCCAGCTTGAGATTTTTTTCTGGCCTGAGCCCAGTTTGCTGTACTTCACCTATTGCTCCCACACAGATTCAACTACCAAAAGCATTCAGTGTCCTAGCCACACACATTTATTTATGGCTAAGTAGTTTGAGGCATATCTTTTTCCTGTTACTCTCAAGGGAAAATAAACACAGCTCAACTGCATAAGAAGAATACTGCACTCTATTGATATTTTTCCCCATGGTATTGTGGAAAGTTTCTCTTATTAGAATTTTTTTTAAAGCATACTTGTAAATCAAAAGTGTTAAAACTAAGTGATAGCTTCTTAAGAGTACAGTGTCTGTACCATACATTAATTCCATGAAAAATGTAATTACTAAAAAGTTTTAAGGCTTTCATTGTATTTTGTTCTACTACATTTTCTATTATAGTTTTCACTTTAAATTGATTACATTATATTACCTAAAAATATTAATAATTACCTTAATAGTGGCTTTAAATAAATTCATTTAATAATTGGCTTCATGTGCACAGAAGATGCATACGCTGAAACAATCCACAAAATGATTTTTCCTTCTCCTTTTCAAAAAAAAATACAAAGAAATTTGATGACACACAAATTATGACAATTCATATGAAACAGTTTAAATACCCTCAGATCCCTGTAGTAATACAGATTCATCCTAGTCACGTGCTATGTTTTCACCCTAATTGTTCTTGTCAGCAGGTGGCAACACACAACTATAAATGGAGAAAAACAATAAAGATGAAGTGGCATTTCATTACTACATTCTTTCTCATACCTCAGAAAGGGAGAAAGATAAACAGTTTTCCAGTGGGAGCACACTATAGTACAGAACCTTCTATATACAAAAAGTTGAGGAGTGAGCTGCCAACATTATAACCAGGGGGTTACCAACAGACTTCAAACAAAAGAGTCAGCTTGGGAAAATGTGTAAGAGAAGCATGAAAATTTGCAATAGCAGGGGGAGAGGAGAGGGCAACAGAAAGAACAACAGTCATGACAAGGTTTGACGTGCCCAGATGTTGTCCTCACAGCACCATGACCTCTGCCTAGGCCAGGCAGAGCAGCCTCCCCATAAGACACTGTGACCTGTTTCCACTCCAGCTAGTACAGTAACAACAAAGGGTGCAAAAAGTAGCTGCCCACATCTTGGGTGCATGGATGTGAACTCGCAGGGAGCTTTCTCACTGGTGTGTGGACTAGCAGATTGCATAGAGACAAAAAAGTTAGAGCAACCACACTTCCCACAGAAGGTGTGTGTGAACAAGAGAACCCACATGGCCAGAAGAGAGGATCGTGCTTGAGATACATACCTCCTGAGAGAGGGGGCTCTGTGTGTGCATGTAACAGTGCGAACGTCTCCTTATGGGAAGTGTGGGGGGCAGCCCACAATTACACAATTCCTTGGAATTAGATATAGATGGCTGTTTAAATATTTGTAGGCATTTATTAACATTTTGTAAGTACCTAGTATTGTATCTGTTGTGCTGTTGCTATTAATCTTGAATATATAGTTCAATTAACTGATTAAACAGTAGTTCAGTTAACTGCCTGACAGTTAATTATGTCATTAATAGATCAGTAAACTCCTTTCATCCTGATTCGATCTAAACTACACAAGTTGAGGAGTTTCTCCCTGTGACAGCACCTTCTCTCTTATCAACCAGAAGAGCTTCATGCACAAACTGATCAAGTGATGCCTGCTAAAAGTAAGGAAAAATAGTCATGCTTACCAGCAGATGAACACAATCACAAATCAGGAACACACTTGCACTCAGATGAACATACTGCCTTTATTGGTCTTGCTTTGCTGCACTATACACTCTTCAAAGACGATATGTCACTTCCACTTATGTGATATCAGTTCAACTGAAACAAAGAGGAGGGGGAAAATGGTAATTCTTGACTATCGAGCTTTCTAGAGAATCCCTCTAACTTTAGTAGTATTACCACACCAGCAGCCCTTAACATGTTGATGTGTTGGTAGTCGCACGTCAAAAAAAACAAAACAATGTTTAAGCTGGGAAAACAACCCAGGATTTGCTAGCTCAAACCAGGGCTTCACATGAAACTAAGGATGAAATTCCCAATTCAGCTCTTCTGATCCAGTCAGAAAACTAACACAGTCCACAAAAGACTAACAGGGACTCCATCAGCTCCATCAGTCAACACACTATTGGTGCAAACAAGCCACCTATGAATGGCACCCACACTCTTTCACTGAACCAGATGTGCTGGTCCCTGTAATGACAAAGCTGTACTGTAAGGCCAGACCACCTACTTCATGTAGCTGGTCTGTCAAACATAGCAAAATGCATGGCCACGGACAGGACAAAAACAGAATAAACTTCTGCAGTAGCTTTACGCGCTTACGTGTGGCTTTAAATTGGGTTGTGGGACCATGCCTTCAGAGCCACAAAGCCATTCCCATATCATTTTTTCAACAGTTAGTGACTTGCTCACCATCACATTCACTCTATGACCAAGACAAATATAAAAAACATAAAACTTTCAATGAAGCCCACTTGTGAAACTTTCCAGGGCCCAGAACTGACCTTACATCCAGAAAAATTTGGTTGGACCAACCGACATCCCACCGGGAAGCAGGAGAGCTGTCCCAGCTGAAGGACGGTGACTTTAGGGAGCCAAAGCCAGGTCCACACCGGAGGCTTGAACGCCGCTGCAGCAACAGAAGCCTCCCAGAGAGCCGGCACCGCCGGACTAGGCCTGGCCGGGCCACCCCTCACCTGCCGCCCGGCCCCCCAGGTGTCTCTCAGAGCGCCAACCCGCCGCTCACCTGTGGGGAACGGGATTACTTTCGCTGAAAGACGCGCTTTTGACCAGGGACAAATCCGGCTTCCGAGGCACCGTCGCGCCACTCCAGGCCTCCAGAGGCAGCGAGGAGGAGGTGGCCGGGGTGGAGCGTACTGGGGTGAGCCAGACCCTGCCAGGGGAAGGCGGCGAGTGCCGGCGCCCGGAGGAACCTGCCGGAAGAGCGCCGGAAGCTCCCGGCAGCCCCCGCGCTGCCCGTCATGGCGGCGGAGGTGAGGCTCCCCGCGCTCCCGCAGCTCGCCCCCCGGTACCGCCAGGTGCCCCCAGCGGCGGAGGGAGGAAGAGGATGGAGGGGGAGCGCCGCCCTAGCCCGTGGCAGACGGCAGTAGGCGCTGGGGTGGGAGGGAGGCACCTCTGCCCGCGGCGGCGCTCCGGGCCCTGCCCGTCCCTCTCCGCTCTCAGCGGAGAGAGGCGTCGGGCCTGTGAGGCGGAGGGGGCGGAGAGGCCCCGCCGGTGCCGCCTAGCGCAATGTCACGTTCACCCATCGCCCCCCGGGTTCGCGGCAGCGAGCCCCGCTTGGCCCGCCCCAGCCGCGGGTAACGGCGGTGTGCCCGACTGCTGCCCAGCGCCCTCGGCCCGGGAGGGCAAAGAGAAGCGCCGTCGTGCAGTTCCTGCTTGGGGAAACGTGTGTGTCCGTGTCCGTGTGTGTCCGTGTCCGTGTGTCCGTGTCCGTCCCGTAGTGTCCTGAGGGAGACACGGGCAGAGAGGCGGTTCAATCTGTCACACAGGTCTCGCTGCTCCCGGTCGTTTCTTCTCTTTGCGTTGCCTTGCGCTGGTGGTCGTGGGAGAGGGATCGTCCCGGTCACGTCCAGCTGCTAAAAAGGTTTTTTACTGCATTTTAATGACACTTATGCTGTTTTCCAAACTATATATTTACATGTATTTTTCTTCCTCTAGGTATTTTTTGAGAAGCCACTTGATCCAATATGGCTTTGATTAGACAAAAAAGTTTCCAGTTTTATTCATCCAGCACAGCAACAAGCAGGTCCATTTTGATGACCCTAAGCAAAAGGTTTAGCTTTATCAGTGGGCAGCAAAAGCCCCAAAACTGTAGCTCCATAGCCATGAGGATGCTATGTTTCAAAGATAAATCTCCATACATGTTTTGTAGAAAAAAACACATACAACTGCAGATACAGTCTCTTTCTCCCAATGAAACTGTGCATCTTTGTGGAGATACTGGGAGCAGTCCTAAATCTGATAATGGGTGGATGGATGAACAACTGTTTTTCAGGAAGTTGAACAGACTTTGTACATCGAAAGAGATTTTTGACTTTCTTAGCTCTCTGGAAATCATGTCTGATACTATGGCATCAGGAGCCCTGCAGAGGATTTCTGAAGTTGAGGTAGATGACAATGGTCTGAAAAACCCTGGAGGAGTGTTAGAAAATGCAGTTTTCAGGGCATTATGCTTCCAGTTTGAATTTGAATCCTCAAAACTGTCAAACACCGGGCTGCTGAATGCATTGCAAGCTTTGATAAAACTACGTATAGATCCCCAGAGTACACTGATGGCAAACTTGCTTTCAGAGGGTGAGGAACGGCTTGGTAAAGGACAGTTGACTGTTACAAATCTGTGCACTTTTGGAGAGAGTTTGCTTCAGTTGGAAGGCCCAAGTTGTGTGACACTGGAACAAATTGTGAACCACATACAAAAAAAAGACATTGAGAAGTGGAGTTCTAGGGAAATGGTGATGGTTTATAAGATGCTGCAGGTGACTGTCAGGGAAAAGGAACAATACCAAGACTTGCTAAACAGAATGAACAGTGTCACTTTGACCATAGTTTCCCAGCTGAGCCCAAAGTTCACAAGCATAATACTGAATTCACTGGTTGCTCTTCATCAGACTCAGGCATTTCCATTAGTGACAGCACTGTGTAAGCATTCTGTGAAGCATATTCCATATTTCACAGGTGATGAACTGGTGAATGTACTGGAAGCCTTCCTATACTTTGAACATCGTGAACAAATTTTTACAGAGGCACTGGAAACCTATGTTCCCGAGTCCATCTTCACCATGCATCCTCAGACAGTCAGCAAAGTCATGCAGTATTGCTGCCGAAAGACGATCCTCTCTAAGCCCATCTTTGATGCAGTGGCAGAAGGTTTCATTTCCAATGCTGACAGATTGACCACTGACCAGATTGCTGAGTATATTATACCATTTGGGACTCTCAACTATCTCCCTCCAAGTGCTTCTTCCCTGTTTAGGAAGCTTGAAACCGTACTGCATACTCGCTTTAGTCAATTTCAGCCTCACACCTTGCTGAACCTGCTGCACTCGTGTGTCCTTATTCGACGTTATCCAGTAAATTTTCTGCCAAAAATATTTAGTCCTTATTTTCTGCAACAGCTTCAAGGTAAGGAGCAGTGTTTCTCTTGCCACATTCTGCATTTCTTTCTATTATGTGGTGTGTCTCTTGTCAAGGACCCAGTTGTTATCAACTACACCTGTCAAATCAACAATGACCTGATTAAGATGACTGCAGAATAGTGGTCAGGACGCCAAAGATTGTTGCTTCCTTGTCACAGTTGCAGTTGTCTTTCAGTTTATATCATTTAGGGAGTTTGAAAATTGCCCTGTACAATCTTAGGGATTTGAAATCCCTTAAAAATTTTATTTTAGTTAATTCTGCTTTTCTAAAAAACTACTGACCCTCTGTTTTTCCCTGTGTTTGTCCTTTGTCTCATACAGGTTTTAGATGCTAAGTTATTCTGTGTGGGAAATGTGTTACTTTTAACTTTGGCTGTTTAAACTTCTTTGCCTATGCAGTGACCGATGTGAATACTCACACTGAAGTGAGAATATGTTACTATGAGACTGGTTAACACTAGGAAGGCTAGTGAGACTAATTATTATGGAACTAATAAGGCTGAGACCAAAAGTGGCAGATTTTTTAATGACAATGATACTTGGAATGATGCATGAGTGATGTAAAATATAGTTTAGTGATTCTCGGTTAATTTTTCTCAAAATTCTTGCATTTTAATGACCGCTACATGAGGGATGTGGCATAAAGGTAGAACACTGGATAATGAGACTTTTATTCTGACTGTAGCCCCCCCATTTGCTTTGCGGATTTGGGACATCACTTTTCTCTATCTTTTTCTTCCACTACAATTGTTTGCTTTGCTTACTTGGATCTCGTACTCCTTAGGGTTGGCACTGGCTCTTAGGCATTTTACTCAGAGGCTAGCCCAGGGGAGGACCTATTTCAAAAAACAACAGAAATACTAGTAGTACTGATTGTGAAGCTGAAATAAATAACTTCTGCTTGTGCACTGCTGGTTAGATTTAAGATTTTGCTGCCTGTATTTTTAGGGTTAAGTCCTCTGTGAATTTGCATAATCCTTATTTCTGGATATCTTTCTAAGCATCCAAACCACACTCTTTCTGAGGCTCTAAAGGCAAGGTGCACAATCACAGTTGTCAGAAAACCTGTTTGTAGCCTTTAAAATTGGGACCAAATTATAATATGCAAGAAAAGTTACAACAGTTACAATTGTGTTACTAGCGAGCTTACCTAGTACTAGAAAAATAATCATTATATTTAAAAAATAACCTAAAAATCCTTATAAACTTTGGTCAAGATTAGTACAAATTCAAGAGAGAAGTGTAGCATTGGGACAAAAAAACCTAAAATTACTATTATTGATAAATAGTGTTACGAATATATACACAGAATTTGTAAATCTTGGGCAGTACAAAACGTGTTTTTCAAATACTGTTTTTCCTTATGATTCAAATAAGGTCCATTGCATGTAAGTGATTCTAGCGCTTTATTCCTTACCTTCCGTCAGGCTGCGCTGTGTCCAGCTTTTCAGGTGGGGGTAAGGGAGAACCAGGTATGGACTTCTGCTGTCATCTCTTCTGTTCTTTCAGGATAAGGATTATTGTATTATATTCTTGCTTCCAACTTGGTTGTATTTCTCTTTCATATTGTATTATGATCAGCTTGTGAAAGCTGAAAAGGGTAAATGGATAAAGGTGAAAAAATTAATTTGCATTGTGCAGTTGTTGGCTTAATTAGAAGCGAAGCAAGATCTGAACCAGTAAAATGTAACAGCTTCATAAATGTGAGCAGTTAAGGATAGTCTGGTATGTGTTTTTTTTTTAATTACCTAGGCAAAAATGCAAATTGAATTCTAAGGCTCACATATGTTTTAACCAGGCATAAAGATTGGTGCTTCATCTTGGCTTCTAAAATTACTTTTAATTTAGAATCTGATGTAGTTACGTGAAGCTTCTTCCCGTTGACTACACTCCTCTGGTGGAGGCTTCCTGTGCCCATCTTTGTTCCATCCCCTGAGCTCCTCTCCTTTCCACCTATGAACAAGCATTACACTCCCATCCTTGGCCATATGCCTTACCATACTGAGGGAAACATTATGAAATTTAAAAATCTACCCCATGGTGTATCCCATCTTGCTTAGGAGATCTCAGAGTCTGCTCACCTGCTGCTTCCAAGACTGTCTTGTCTGCAAGGGCTGCCTTCACCTAATTGTTTGGGGTTCTTTTCCTAGTAAATTTCTAGAACGTCCCCCATGTGATAGCCTGTCCTTGGCTGTAACTATTACATAAACCAACGCTTTTGGATACAAACCTACTATGAACAACACAGTTGTAAGCTACAGATTTCAAATAATTCTGTGTTAGATAGTAAAGCATATTTAGCGGCATTATGTAAGCTACGCCAGAAAGATAAGTTGACTTCTCTAGATCTCACCTAAGATTGCTCTGTTAATAAAACTATATAGAAGGTCAAGTTTTCAAAGTGATTAGAAACTTTCATCACTCAATTTTTAGCTGTTCAAAATAAAATACATTAAGAGATTGATTTTTAGGAAGCAGCCATTCCTTATATCCTAAAATACTGAATGTCTTTTGAAGTTCTCAAGCTGATACTTCAAAAATGAGAAACCTCATAGTAACAGTTACTTTGAATACATTCTTTTAAATCAATATAAAGGTATTCCACTAGAGTAGTCAAAGTTCAGAACAAGAACTTGAGAAGATGACCTGTATGATTAGCATCTTATACTACATCAGGATTTTACCCTTCTGTAATAATACTTTGCATGTAACATGAAAGATTCTTCAAGTATACACTTGTAGACAAATCTCCAGAAATTATTCAATATTATCTGCTACTTTCAGATAAAAAAAATCTGAGTGAAACAATGGGATCCTGGGATTATAATTTGGGGAGAAGGGGTCATAGGAAGAAGGAAATGGGATATTTCTCCTAGACCTCAATTCAAACTTTATTCCTCCCTGTAGAACATCTTGCATCTTTCAGATCCTCATTTTTTTTGTGAAAGAGCATGACAGTCTTAACTACGATCTTGCTAGTTGTATTTTTTTTTATGTTGATATTTCTGTAAATCGTTTCCTCATTTTTCTAACTATATCATTTCACAACTGATCTTTCTGTGCATTCAAACAATGATCAAGGATGGTAATGATCAAGTAGCTTCTCTGTGCATTAAACTGAATAGCTTTTCCTAACTTCTGCACGAGGGTTTGTGTAAAGATACTTTGTTGAAGGTACACCTGAAAGCTTGAATATTTTTGTTTCAGCTCAGCCACCTGGTTTGGACAGAATTGTTACCTGCCAGCTAACCCAGCTTTTTCTGACTGTTACCCTGGAGTGCCCATTTTATGAGGTACAGTATGTATGAAACCAGAACTGATGTTAGCAAGAGGTGATAAGGTCATTAGGGCCCTGTTGATAATTAGCTGAAGACTCTTTCCCATAAAAACATTGGGGGAAATGTTGAAAAGTTTGGGGGTTTTTTTCTTGGTAAAAATATGAAGCATTTCTACCTGTTTGATTGACTTAATATATTTGTATGTTTGGTAGAACTAACTACCTCTGAGTTAAAGTGCTTTTTGAGTACTTCCAAGTACTTTTCCAACAACTAGTCCTTTTTTATGTTTGACTTGTGAAGTCTTGGAGAACAACAGATCAGGCACTTTGATGTTGGCCTGACTGCAGAGGAATGGAAACAGTTGTGCATTTCTCATGAGCGATGTGTTCAGTGTGATAGCATGGAATCTTGCTGAGGATCTTCTGGTGGTTGTTTTTTTGTTCTGTTTTGAAGTTTCTAGCAGACCATACCTCAGACTGTAAGTTTCTCAATAGACATGGTTTTGAAATGCACAGAATACATTTTGCTACATTAATATGAGGTAATGGCAAAAATGTGATCTCCTTTTTTATTTTATTTGGTTTTCTGTCATTATGTAGGGTCCCAAACTCCTTCCAAAGTATCAAGTAAAGGCCTTTCTCATGCCTCACAGTTCCCTGGATGTTCACCTCCTCAAAAGGGTGAAGACTGGATTACTTTATTTACTGAAAAAAAGAATATATTTTGCATCAGAGGTATCAACACCATATTTCTATACAGTTGGTAAGTATCATTTGTTTAGATTAATAATAAAATGTGTACTTATGCTGTCGAAACTTTAGGCACAGTTATTTTCCAGAAGTAAAAATGATTGATTTTATTACCTTTGTGTGCATTCTAAATTGTGCAAATATGGAAAAAGTAAACTGGAATACAAAACTCTGTAGAAGGTCTGAAATGAGGAAAGATTATGAGAATTTCAAGTAAATGCATTTTCAATGTGAGAAAGCACAGGGAGAGAAAAGAACTGCAATAGTACTTGAAGTTTACACAGCCAGTCTGCACTGAAAATAGCTGCTAACTCTTGTATTGTGTATTTTTACTATCAGCTCCCATTTTACTCATCCTATAAACAGTTTGTATAATGTAAAGGAAAATGAGGCAATGCTGCTTGCCTGATCTCTTTGCTTTGGTGGTGAGCAGAGAAAGGGAGAGCTGGAGGGTTGTCAGCCCTCTGCCCTGCTCGGCTGGGCTCCTCTCCCCTTAGCAAGAGCTGTTCAGTACATACAGGGGTTTGTGGACTGAGAGAGAGGAGTGGACAAAACAGTGTTTCATGTGCCAGGAAAAGAAATTGAGAGGAGGAAATGATGAGGAAAGATGTATGCCCAGGAGGGGTGTAGGATAAAGATGTGGAAGGAAGGGTCTCTTGGACCCCATGGACATTGTAGGGGTGAAAAAAAAAAATGGAGAGAGGGATGACTCCAGAATTACTCCCCAAAGCTCTCAAAATTCCAGAGGCCCTAGACAGCCCAAAAAAGTGCCATTTAACTACATTATGTTTTTTAGTGGACTTGGAATACTACTTTGCTGTTAGCATTATTAGCTGAAGTGTTACTAATTATCACTGATTTGTGTTAAATAGTCTATATGCATTTTTTGCAAGCCTCTGTGATTCAGAAAAAAGTAGTGCTATTTATATTTCAGTTATTTTATAAAACAATGAACTGTAAGAGGATGAGAATTACAGTAAACAGTTTGTTATATGAAATGAGTTTTAATGTAATTTCTCTTTTACTCTATACTAGATATTGAGATTAAATTAGATGAAGAAGGTTTTGTATTGCCTGCTGCCCAATGTGAAGAGGTACACAGACGGTAAGAGAATAAAAGAAACCACTGGTAAAATGTTAACATTGACAAAGAGCATCTGGGGTGAAACCCCAGCAAAATTTAAGCTAATTGGAGTTTTGCCATTGACCTCAACAAAGCTAACTAAAGTTTCACATTGAAACTACTGGGAAGAGGACCAAGTTGGCAAAATTAACGATCTGCACTTTTTCCTCATTATTTTGCCTCCTGACTATACAGTGTCAGACAATTAGTCTCTTTACCCAGTGACAGATCAAAGTGATCCTGATTTGGCTTATAGTAATGTATTTTGATCTTCTGTAATTCATTTTTAATTCAAATTCATTCAAATTCAAACCTAATTAATTCTAATTGAGCATGTCTGCATAGATTTCACACAGTTTAAGCCAGTTTGAGTTCACAAATTTACTTCTGTAAGGAATCTTGCGTAACAAGGCTATTAGCTACAGACACTGTTTTTACTGAAAAATGCATAGGTGTTTAAAAATATGTTAAACAAGAATTATTTTGAGAGACCTTGGATACAAAATTAAGCAACCTGTCTGTGTGGTATTTGCAACTGCACTTCGGTGGATAAAGCAAAAGTCTTGGAAAAGGTTATGTTTTCTCCAGCTTAACATTCACAAGACTCACAGACTAATAGTGGTTCTTTCAAAAATCACATACTTAAATGTTTAAGAATGGGCTTTGATTTTTTTTTTTAATTACAGCATTCATGTGTAAATAAGGTCACAATATACTTAACAAACTGAAAATTTAAGCAACTATTTTTACAGTGGATATATAAATTTTGGTTTAAGTTGATGTAATTTTTATCACCAAGGAGAAAAAATACAGTTACAAGCCATGATGCTGCCAACCATCTGTACAGGTTTAACTTAAACAGCTTAAACTTAACTTCAACTCTAAAAGGTTTAACAGGTACACTAATAGGTTGAATAAATTTAGCTGCTGAAATGTTTTCAAGCTGAGATGTTTTGTATGTTTTTCCTTCTAGAAGAATTCAAAACAGCTTACCAATGGTAGCATTAAAAATATCAAACTTTTACTAACTTGTATGGTAATTTTTGTTCAGGGTATATAAATAAGCTTTTCAGATGAGTTTTGCTAAGCTTCAGGCTTTCCCCCTCACATTCTTCAATGGAGTGATTTAAATGGTCCTGAACTAGGTAACTCCCATCCTACAACATCTAATTCTAGGTGGTGTTAGGGAATAAGAGCGGAGGTATTGTCTCATGCTTCTTAGGAACAGCAGTAGTTGTGGTGATTAAAATAACTGAATTTTTTTTTTTTTTAATACTACACTTGTGCTTGATTGTAGAATTGCCCTCTGTGTTGATGGTCAAAATAGATTTTGTGTTAATAGCCACAATCTGTTGGGAGAAGAAGCTATTAAACAGAGACATCTTCAGCTACTTGGTTATGAAGTTGTGCAGGTAAAGTCCAAAGACAATGGTTTGCTTTTGCTCTGGCTAACAAAACAAGTGAAAAAATGATTATTTTATAATGCTTAAAACTGTAGTTGCAATTACTTCCCAAGGCAGATGTAGTCTTGTCCTTTCGATGTTACGTTCTCTCTGCCTAGCTTTTGACTTTTTGAGGGTGTTACAGAAATTCCTTTTTCTTCCTTGGATCAATTAGTGTGCTCTGCCTGGGTTTTCTGCCAAATAGTGGCTGCTTGAAAAAAGTACTTCTCTCCAGTGATTAAGGCTCAAATATTGACTTAAAGGAAAATGTTGTCTAAGAGTTCAGTAGGATTGGGATTTTTAATTAAATACTTTTTAAAAAAGGTCTGAATTTGGAGTTCAAAAAGACAAGTTAAAAAAAAAAACAACTGCTTTGTATTGTAAATAATATTTTCACAGCAGATTATATCCTTTATTTTGCCTGTTGATTTAATAGGGTTATTTTTAGCTTTAAACATACTTTGGACCAAACCAGTTACTTTTAGATCTTTGAGATTTTCTTTTCCATTTATAAGCACTTATCACATAAGCCTAACTCCGTTATATTTAACTTAGTTTAAACTGATGAATATCACTCTTTGTTTTACAATAATCTCTATTCAGGTGATTTGCAGATCAATAATATGCTTAGGATTAAATGTTTAATTTTAAAACAGAGAAATCTTTGATGTGTAATTTTACATCTGCTTAATGAACATGAATCTTACCCAGTTGTTTATTAAAAGGTATTTCCAGCAATCATTTTTGTTTTGTTTCCAGATTCCATTTTTTGAGATAGAGAGTCTACAGAATTGCAGGAAAATGGCAGAATATCTACACAAAAAAATCTTTCCTCACACATATGGACTCAGCTGCTGACACTGGAGAATACTACTAAATCAGAGGTTGACCTCCTGTACTATAAAGTGCAAATATTGTGCATGGAAGAACAATTCTGTTTTCTAAATAACTCCACCTATGATAGTTTGAGCTTCTGAATGTGAGACCTTCCAATATTTGGAACAATTGACATGTAAAGAGTAATAAAGAGCAACATATTTTCTTATGCTTAGAGTAAATATTTATTCTAAGTTGAGAGATGTAGGTGCTAGACAGCCGGTGCTGTGTTTCCTTTATATTTTCACTGGTTCTAACTAACAACTGCAAATGGACAGATGTGGCTGTGCAAGGATACTGGCTGGTGCTGAATGTACAGAATGTGCCACGCTACCTATCAGTCAGGGCTTTTCTTGACAGTATAAAAAGAAATTGTGCAATTTACTCATGGCTGTTTGTGTGATTTCCCAAGTGTTTCATAAAACTAAAATTTGCAGTAGTTGCACAAGCAGTATTTGCTTATTGCTTATACTTAGAGATGTAGAGTGCTGTTCACTAAGTCGCAATGCCTTACAGAAAATTGGAGTATTTTTATTAAAAAGATTTGCTTTCCTTTGTAAAAGAACAGCTGGCAGGGGCAGTGGCCTTGCACAGCTCTCTGGGGGGGGCCACTCTGCGTTCTGGGTATGTACTATTGGTAGCTTTGTCTTCGGTGGCGGTTTTAGCTAAACGGGCTGAATGGGGCCATGTATGTGCTCCAGAGTTCCTTCAGTTTACAGCCTGCCATTCAAGCCTAAATGGCACCTCATTACACTCTGCAGCTCAGAACCACGCCCTGTGCGGTCCTTTCTTAGGTATAAATTGTGGCAGAAGGGTGGAATGGAGAACTAGAACCAGTAACCCCATCAGCTGGATGGAGCAAGTGTGCACTAACTTGGGTCAACATGTTGCTTTACGGATGGAAAAAGGGGAAAAATAACATAGCCTTAGTTCCAATCACGTAGCGTATACTTGATGAACTGCCATGTAAAACACATTTTCAGGTTAGCTTGTGCATCCTGTCCTGTGTGGAATTATTATTTATGAGCAGAAAAGCAGAATTCCCAGCATTACCTGGTTTGATTTTAACTACTTAACTTGATACAAAAAAAATGAAACTTTAACATCCTTGCAGGTTTATGTATTTCACACGCAGATACAGAACGTGGCCATTTTTTCCCTCCAAGGCTACTGTTAATAATTTGTGAGTTGCAGGTGTCCGAACAATCCCTGGAGATTTTTGGAAAGTATGATTTACATTGCATCATGCTGTGCATTCTGTTCATGTTAATTTGTTGCATGTATAAAACTCTTACAGTAGTATGTCAGCACTGATGCGTGAGGGAGCACCAAGAGGTAATGAGATACTTTCCAACAGTGTAATAGGAAGCTTACAGCACGTCGGTGATCTAACAATTGTCATCCTAGCAAAAGAGAAATTGAAGGAGAATGAATGAAATGTCTTTGCAGACATTTATAAGGAACTTCTCCCTAATACAGAAGAAATCGTCAAGGTATTCTTTTGACACTTAACTGAGCACTGAAGGGAGAAGTCAGCCGCTTGGAACCGAATGAGAAACAAGTAGTAGGAGGAACAACCTGTGAAAAGCCTTCAAAAGCGAGGACGGATGAGAAGGGACTGAAAGAGAAGAAGGTGACACAAGCAAAGAAATGAGAGAGGAAAACTGATACTGGGGTGGATGACTCATGCCTTTCTCGGTGGTGGAAGTGAGCTGGTGATGCTTATTTCTCACACAGGCCTGAAGGTGGTGGTGTTCTCAAACGTTTGATTTTCCGTAGTTTTGCAAACACACATGGTTTGTAATTATAGTGAGACTACTTAAAAAAAGTAATTTGTACTGACTGTCCCAAACTAAAAATAACCTGTCTAGAATATGGCCATATTCCACCTCATTCTTCACTAGTATATATTTGATACCAATTTTTGAAAAAGCATTCTGGTATTGTTAGAAAACATTTCCTTCTCGCTTTGTTCTTACTATGATACCTTTTATTTAATGCTGCTGGATTTGTTTAACGAAGTATTTACTGTCGAAAAGGAATGTAGCAGTTACTGCCTTCTTGTCCCTAGGAAGTTGCAGGTCATGAACAATGAAAGTAGTATACACCTCTTGGAATGGGCTGTTTTGTGTGCTCTGCTTCTCACATCATGCTGAACAAGTGCTATTAATTGCCTAATTTACTATTTATCCAGGCCCCAGATTAAGTAGTTCTTTGTTTTAATTATTTTTTACTAGGAGATTCACTGTGTTCACAAATGATACCAGTTTCCTATATGTAAGTACCTGACAGAACTCCAGTGTTAGTCAAAGCTGTGGACTTCCAGTCCTTGTTCTGGTATCCATCAGTCCAGCTGTTCCTTTCTGAAACAAAACTGCCCCAGTTTTAAACACCACCAGGATCAATGGCTCTCGAGAACCAAACTGATGAATACACACCCTGCAGGAGATATTCCTTCTGCTGAAATTACCTTAGAACTTTGTCACTGGACCCAGTGAGAATAGAAGGTACTAAATGTTTAAGCAGGTTTAGACATTTACTCTAAACATGCTTTTTAAATGACTATTGCTCTAATCCTTGTGTTTTTTCCATCCTATCTACCAAACTATTTAGTGCTTGTTCTCCTAGTATTACTTTTTTTTTCTTTTTTCAGCATTTGATACAGAACTAGAGATGATTTTTCTTGTGACAATCTTGAACAGATCAATCCCTCAGACACCATTGGTATAGTGAAAGTCAGCAAAATGGATGTCTGAAATCAGCAAAGCCCAGATTTTGTCTATTTAAATGCTGCGTACTCAGAAGTTCCTTTTAACTTGACTTCCACTTGAAGTCTACTGAAACTGCTAAGTCTTTCTCTAAGATCATTTCTTTACTTGCCCATAAATGGGTAAGCTCATCCATTTTGGAGAATCTGCTTTGAATCCCCATTTCAGCCATTGTGCAGATAAAATAACACCGAGCAATTTTGTAGCAACACTGTAAGGATTAAGAAGTCAGTGACCACTGATACCTTGAGGAGCACACTTGCTTAAATGTTAAGTCTGTGAATAGTTATGTAGAAGCACTGCCTAAAATAGGAGAGAGACAGCTGTTGACCCAACAGGTCTCACTTCCAGTGTTGCTGCCTAAAATGTTCAGCTCTTGCTGGTGCTCCTCATGAGATTTTTATGAGACCATATGAAGACATACATTCAAATTAGCATAAAGAAAAGTACAGCTGCTATTTCATCCTTTTTTTTAGATCCAAATCATTCTCATTAACTAAATTGCAGAGGAAAAGGCAAAAACACCACATTGCTTTTTGATGTGAGGTGAGTTTTTTCACATAAATGTTGCTGGCAATGACAGATAGAAGCGATTTAGTATGGATCCAGGCTTGGAGAAGGTTTTTCCAATAAGCAGGTGATGCCATTTTTCCTGTAGAATTCTGCCTGCATGTGATTAATCCTTGCATGATCTCTGATCGGCTGCTCTATGGGCTTATTTATGCGTCTCCCAAACTCTGAAGATGACAAAACAGCAACAGGTCTTGCCATTTCCTGTGAAAATATAAAAGTCTTCTTACAACAAAATCACAGAGCGAATACTTGGCAGTTATCTATTACTGCTGTGGCCAGGAACAAAATAACAGAACTGTGCAGCACCTGCTATATGAATGTATATTTATTTAACAGTGATCTGCATTCTTACTTTCCATCCCTGACCTGTTTTTTTATGTATATTAATAGACCATGAATGTATCACTAGATGACAAGATGGTAAGATATGGAGCTGTGCCATGAGCTACTGTGGACTGATAATTTTGTACACACACACACACGCGATTACCATGTGATTACTGGCAAACTAAATGCTATGTTACTGGAAAGTGGCACAGATTTCATTTTCATTCTTACTTTTCTTGTGCACTGACTTGCATGATTCATTTGACAAATAGGAGAGATTTGTGTCCCCTATTACAGGAACACCTACCATACTTGCACAATTCAGTGAAAGCGCTGCATGAAAAAAATCAAAGCCTAAAGAAAAACCCTAAGCAATCACTAGTCTATGCAAGCTTTCTCTCAAGGACATAAAGCATATACTACTGTATTTCTGCACAATTTTACTAACAATGCTTGTAGCTGTAAGATTACAGAAATAACTGCTCTGCAATGATGGGAAGTGGACTTGGTGAAAAATAACCTGACCAAGAAAAGATTATTTTAAGCTTGTTCTTAGTAAACTGCTCTTTAAGTGACTGTGCAATCACTATCTGCGATCTGCAGTTCCTTCCTGTGCTATAGCAAGGAGGAGCTCTGGAGTCAGAAGGGAAAGAGGATTTGTTTGTTTTCCTTTCCCTAGCCAAAGGTCTCAGGTTTATCAGGCTGCTTGTATGTTTGTGCACTGGCTGACACAGTAAGCCTTGGTCCCCAGTGTGTTTACCTAGTCTTATGATATTAATAGTATCTACAAGGAGAATCAAAATGTGGATGCTACACCACAGTTCAGGTGCAAACAAATTACTTCTTTGCTACAACAGACACAAATCTGAGATGTATCAGCACTCGTGATGAAGCAGGTGAGCCCCTTCATTTCCTGCAAGGATGTAGGCGGGAGCACAAATCCAAGGGGTCTCATAGCAGGGCAGTCAGATACGAGACATATCCAGACTTACGGACAAAAGTAGACCTGAGAATCTTCGGAAGATGCTGCAAACCCTTTTCTTCCAAAAAACAAAAGCCAACCCAGAAAAGCCCACTCCAAAACAATTCATCCCTCAACTCTCCCCCCACCCTTCCTACCTTGCTCCACCCCATTGAAAGCTATTCAGTACACCAACTTGTAACCTCACCAGGACAAAAATCAAGTCAAGAAGGGTGGCAGGCAAAAACCAAGACCATTTCCTCCCCCCACCCCAGTTATGGATAAATGTCAAAAATGGAGAAATGACAGAATCTTTGCATCATCAAGAAAGACTTTGCTAGTGATACAGGCTTTACAGTGCTAATGACGGGCAGCAGTATGTAATTCCGAGAGTTTGTGTTCCCTTTAAATAAATAAGATTCAGCTTTGAGGATCCTTGGTAGCACAGCGCTGACTGTGCACGATGGCATTTCATCCCTGCGGGTTCGGCATTGAGCAGATTTCAGATTTTCCAACAGTTGGCTGGGAAGCATCCTGCTACACGCCTTCGCAGCGTGTAATTCTAGCACTGTTAATGCTTGAAATCAGCAATGGCAGCCTTGTGCAAACACTCTGCTGCAGTCACTGGGCTACGTGTAGCTCAACCAAGTATCTGTGACTGCACGGTTGGATTCCCTGGGTGCTCTCTGCAGGAAATGAAGGGCTTACTTGCAGTGGTTTGGTTTTTTCCACTTCAAGGAAAGAAGTGTACTGTGGTGGATTCAGCCTGTCTCCTTTCAGTGTTTTACTAGAAAGATATTGATTGTGGCCTTTTTATTTATTATGTTTTATAAAACAGTTGTTATTATTATTTAAAGTCTGTGAGGGCTACTGAGGTAATGAAAAAGTAGGAGTTAAGTGTGTGACCTGCACTTAGTAAGTCCAGCATTGGGTGTCATCACATGCAGGAGGATCATGTTGTAACATTTAACAGCTGTGGGTTTGAGTGTCTCCCTGCTAATTAAAGGGCTGGATTAAGGGACACCTGTTCAGGCAGAGTCCCTTGCATGCAGTGCCCAGCAGAGCTGGTATGAATTCTGGCCCATACACATTTGCTTTAGGAAGCAAACTGGTAGGAAAGTGAGTTTTGTTCATACTGAAAGGACACAAGAGCTCAGTAAGAAACCTTAACTCTCTGCATTGATAAACTGTTTTTACACAAATTTCCCAGCTGAATGTTGGGCTTGGTATTTGTGGGAGGTGTGTGTGGCTTTGTTTTGTTTCAATAAAAAGGTTCATTTTTAACTGCAGCAGTCATTTACATGGCTTTTGGGCTCAAGCAGATCCGCAGTTGAGTTACTAGGCATGAGCAAGTGATGGTAATGGGCACTGCTGGGATTCCTTTGGGAGCACCCACTGCTCCCTACCCTGCCTGAAAGAATTGAAAGGCATTACAGCTATGCACTGAAATGTCTGGCATATACAGCTGCCAGTGAGAGGAATCACAGGCTGTGGCCTTTGTCCCAAAATCTCAACAGTTTTATTACACAGCAATTACAGTAATTTTAACTTTAGTCTCTCCCTTCCTTTTTCCATCTCTATCATATGTAATCAGCAATACAGGCAGCCATTCCTAGCCTACACATCTCTTTACATCCCAGGAACCCACTGGGATTTTGAGGCCGTTGACAGAGGTTGTACTTCAGTTGGTTTTGACAGCTTCTGCCTCTGTGTGCGTGTATGTAAGTATAAATATACACATTTGTGTATGTATGTGTATTATTCAGATGCTGCATGGAAAAATACTTATTTTTATATATATGTATATATATTACAGTATTTCTGTTTTCAAGGCAGCAGTTTAAAAACATGGCTGCATACCTCCTTAGCTATCAGCCTACACACCAAACTCAGATTCTGCTGGCCTCGAATGCTTTGCCCAGCATTTTCCAGGCATGTACGTGGCCTCCTGATTGACCCCTCCTCCTTTGCACTTGCTCCCTATGAATTTCCTTCCTGCAGAGCAATCCGGTGCACGTTTGCATAACAAAGTCACCAGCTGCAGAGACTTGGGCTCTCAGCAAAGGCTGGCGTAGGGAGGGTGGATGTCAGAGGGCAGTGGTTGAGTCGGGGCCCCTGAATCCACTCCTCTCAGGGAGAAGAGTTCTCAAGCATGACAGAAATAGCTGCAGGACCACCTGAACTGCAGCTCTCGAGAGACACAGACAAATCAGGAGACACTTCCAGTGACCCTAGAGCTCTGTTACAGAGGGTGTTCCTTGCTGTGCGTATCTCTTTCCCCACGCTTTAACTCGCATACAGCTCGTCACCTGGAAATCTACAGGATGCCAAAGAGCAGGAGCTAACTCCGGTGTCTTCACTGGCTAATGCTTTCTGCTAAACCCCCAGGACAATGATGTCCTCTGATTCCTTTGCTACTGTATAGGCTGCATGATATAAGGTAAAACAATGCCTATAGTCTCCAGCCATGTCAAAAAGTACAAAACACCTTTAACAAAGATAATTATCAATTTATCAAAGGGTTACCTCCTCATTAATGTTAAGACCACGACTCTTTGCATGTTCTCTGTCACATCGGTGAAGATATTTGTTGTAACTCTCTGGTCTTTTAAAAATGGCATCATAAGTGGAAACATCTCCTGTCTTGAGAAAAGGGGAAAAATGGCTAATTCACAGTATTGCCTAATTTTACAGGTTACAGAATATATGCAGTCAAATCAATACTTAAACAGTGCGCATATAGCATTAGATGATGACAACTGTAATATTCCTGAGCTACCATTAGCAAGTTTAGGTCACTCCTTTGGAATAGCCACATGATATGCCATATAACACGTGATCTCTTTTTTTAAATCTATTCAGCTCTGAAATTTCCCTTATGGCCTTTTACCTCATTTTTTCCCTGTAATCTGTTGTAACTTTTGGAAATTTATCTGCTTTGTTTGTTTTACTTTTCTGAACTTTCTATTTTCCTTCTGAAGTTCATAGATTTGACAAATGATCTGTCACTGTAATATAAAAGAAAAGCAGGCAGTTTCAAAATTCATTTGGAATGAAAAAGACAAAGGTATCCTGCAATGGTATCACCATTTAATTTCTGATTAAAGCAGAATTGAGAACAGTTCAGAAACATGCCACAGTGGTAATCCTGTGACCCAGCAGTTTGCATGTATCTGTCACATATGAAAATGCAACTCACCCCAAGCCATAATATTATTGTATTTATGATACCTGTTGACATAGTTGCATCCAAATAAGCAACATGAAAGAGCTCATCTGCTAAGAAATGCAATCATGAAATCCAGTCAAGAAGTTCTCATGAATGGAATCAAAGGAACTTCGAAACAAAAAAAAAGTTTTCAAGGAAAGAAAAGCAAAATCTCCTGTCGAAATATGCTGTCAGTTGATAATGAACTTTATTAAAAGGTCCACATCTGGTAAACATGTCAATTGATCACTGGTTTTGTGCATGGCTGACTACAAATTTGTAAACCTGTGCATTTTGTTGGGCTTTTTTTACCTCTAATTTTACAGTGTGCCCAATTTAGCCTTTGAAAAACTCTTGTATTTTGAGTCTTACAATTTACAATGCTATCCTCCAAAAATAGTAAATTCCAGTCAGGTCAAGAAGGCTATAATGGTTCCATTAAAAGGAAACCATAGGTAAGAGCGCTAGTGAGGCACTGCTGTAATCACCAGCTTCATTTGGAAGGGTATCTCCATTACTTAGTTCTGCCAAGAGGAGAGGTGGTTTGATATTTAACCTATACATCCCTTCAATTCTCAGAAACCATCAAGCCTTACAGAATTTCAGGCATGTTCAAGAGCATCCTGCATCTGATTTGTCACCTCCATTACTTCTGTGCTTCTTTCCTGTCCTTTCCTCCCCACACTACCTGTTTCATTCAGAATTTTAGTGGGCATCTAATTTGTACACACCACCAGGAATGTTATTTGCTCCTTTGTTTTTATTCACGTGCTGTTATTTGTCCATTATGTGTTACCTGTGTCAGAGCAGATAATTCGTTCTTTCTGGAACTCGCAGATAGGCAGCCAGCCTGTTATGTTAAAAACTACCCCTGTCTCAGATGATCTAAGATCTTGTGCCAGATGTGTAGAGACAATACTTCTGTGCTCAATATACTGGTAACTTCTTGCTGTTGTTTCTCTTTGTTGTTAAATGCTGAATTACTTGGCCAAGGTGATGGTGGTGGGCAGCTGTTTCTTAAACCCATCAGTGAATCATGCAGAGCAGGCAATAAATTTGCACTCAGCGTGGGCATCCTCTGTATACTGCTGCTAAAGCTAAGCACTTTGCAAACATTCATTAATATTCCAGACAAACATAAAATAGGTAATAGCTTTCTCCATGTCACAGAAGACGAAACACCATGCAAACTGGCTACAGTAAGTTATGTAAAGCAATCGAGGGAGCAACTGTCAGCCAAGAGATTAAAAGGCAGGAATTTCTGGCTTCTCGCCACGTGCTGAGCACACCTTCCTCTATTTGCTTCAGTCTCTGACACTCAGTTGTTTTTAGGTATTTAAGCTGCAAAAAGGAATGAAATTCCTGTAAAAATAAAACATTTCAAATGGTCTAATCCCTTAATTGTGCAGAAGAATGGGTCAAATCTGCTTCCTCCCCTGTGGCTGAGGCCTGTGCTGTGAAGAAACCTATTAAACAGCTGTTACCACTTTTTGTTTCCATGCCACTGGAGCAGCACTTTCCACAAAACAGGTCATCTGGAGTGTGAAAGCAGACTTTATAATGTAAGCAAAAGCTCTACCATATGGTTGCTAATTCCATGCCAACTGGATAGACTGCGTGCTGCATCAGCCCCAAGCCCTCTGACCTGCCCCAGCCTGACTCTTCTTGCACTTTCCCTACCATGTTTTGTTAAACACGGCACCAACCGTGCCCGCTCACCTTTGGCTCAGAGCACCTTCCCAAGGTTAACGCTGAGATCTATGTGAGGGAGCCTGAAATGACAAATCTACCCCTCTTTTAGCAGGGCCACCCAGTCAATGCTGGAAATCTGTTTTGCTGTTCCTTTACTGCCCAGCGCTGTGCCGTGGTCTGCACCCTGCCCAGATCCCAGGGCCATGCCACTGCCAACTCGCACAGTCGCCAGTCATCGCTGCCCAGGGCTCTCCTTAGTCAGCAGCCTGTCACTTGGGTGGGGAGGGGATTCATGGGGTGTATTTATTGTTGTAACTAAATATATGTTCCATAATACTGCTACATTACACTGCTATAGTAGACATTTCAGAACTTTTTGATGGTAATTTTGAGGGGGGGAGAAAGCTGTTAAGTTCAATGTCTCATATGACTCTTTTCAGAGAGAGAAAGGTTTGCTACCCAGGCAATACGGCCTGGCTGAGGCTGAAGGTGCAAGACTGTTTTCATTTCTGATTTTAAATATGAGGGCTGAGAGAATGAGGGGAAAAGGTGATACAGTGCTGCACAAAGTACAGGGGTAAGGCTCCCAGCTAGGCTTCCCGTGGCTATTCGTGCTAATCCAGCTTGAGTTAATACACATTAAGTGTCAATGTAACACCTTCGGAAGCATTCAGTTATCAGGGCATAGATTGATGTTATTGTTTTGAACAGCTGTATCGATTTTATTAAAGCTGTGCATACGGAAAATTTGTGTGATGTACATTGAAAACATTTTCCTTAGACTAAAAATGGAGCGGTTTCTTATTAAAGGGTCTCTGAGAGCGTGTGTTACCAGATAAAACACAGGCCAGGCACCCAAGCCTCATGACAGACGATGCCTTTCCTACTGCTCCCCCTAAAGCCGTCTTGCCTTTCAGCGATACCATGGGACCTGCTGGTCCTCGATCCTTGGCAAACCACATACGTCTCTGCCTTCTCTTCCCATCCGCCGGAAAGATGTTATCCTAATTTTCCATCCACATGTAGCAAACACCCACTACACTTTGCAAAGGCCTCTGAAGATAAAACCTGCTGCTATTTAGGCATTAGATAGTCTAGCTCTGCCGGCCTTTGAAACATTGATGGGATTTTTTTTAGGCATCCTGACCAGGTCCCTCACCTGGGGCCGTGCCCTTGCACAGGGATCGAGCACAGTGTCGTTAGACGCGCAGAAACGCTCGGGGAACGCTCGTCCCTCCGGCCCCGCCGGGCCCGGCGAGCTCTGCCCTGCCTCGCTCCCTTCCCTACCTCACCTTGGCCTCCCGGTGGAAATAGCTGAGCTCCGCGGGCCCTTCCCGTCTGGCCGGGACGCGGCTGAAGGCGGAGAGCGTGGAAAGGGGAGGCCGCCGCCTCCTTCCCGCCGCGCTACCGAGTTCCTCCTCTGCCCCTCCCGACCCTCCTGCGCTCGGAGGCCCCGGGGCGACCGAGGGCGCCGGCGGGGCGGGGGCGGCCATGCTGCCGGCGGCCGCCGTTACCCGGCAACGCTCTGCCCGGCGGCCCGCGGCGAAGGGAGGGCCCGGGCGGCCCGTAGCGCCGCGAAACGGGCTGCCGACGCGGGGAGCTGGGGAAGAAGGTTGGAGCAAAGCCCGGCCGACTCTTTTCCCGTGGCTGTTTGCGCTAATCCAGAAATCCCCTTTTAAGTGGAGAGGTTGGCTACAAACACACCGCGGCATGGGGTTGCCACCAGGATAGGGATCCCAAGTCTTGAGGAACTTGGGGTCTCTTTGGGCAGCGCCTCCACAGGTTTTAACGAGATGTTTAGCCATTTTAGGCAATGAAGTCGGAAATCCCTCTCACACACTCACATTGGGGGCACTGAAAGTAAGTGTGTCCCAGGTGCAAATCTCTAGCAACAGACTGACTCTAAAACTGCTCTGCCCTAGTAGCACCTTGCTCCTAGTTTCAATATTCACCTCATGGTTATCCTGCTTTCAGACAAACACGTTACCTGTGCCCGTGATGCTTCTTACTGTGCTGCTGGGGATCTGCGACTAGCTTGGTTTGTTTTACCATTCTTTTCTGTAACCACAGTATTAGTGCCATAGGTGCAGAATCATCATCATCATCACCAGTATCTTTTGGCAAACATTTTCACAACAGTGCTCTTCCAGGCATCTTATTTTTACTGAGTATTCATGATTTATTTAAAAAGCAGCCAACATTCAGGCTACCAGAGATCTTCACAACCAATTCTTTTGGGCATCTCAGACCCATGTAATAATCCAGGTCAACTCATGGGAAAAGTCCAATCCATGCTATATAGATGCCACTCTCCCATCACTAACACACTGAATAATGTAGCCTCTTGCTTCTTTGCAAGTGCAGGGTGGAGGTATTTATACTCTACAGGCTTGGGTGGGTGGGTTTTTTAATCATTTGTGACAATTTCTGTCTGCTTACCTAGTAACGTCCCTCAACCAATTAGGATCCTCTCCTTTCTGTAGCATGGGCCAAATTAGCGCAGCGTAAGCAAGCAGTGGAATTGAAAATCTGACAGCTGCCTTACATCAGCTTCCTACGCAGAGACACGTTTGCCACTGTGCAAGTGCTTTTTTGTAGTTTAGTCCGAGCACCAAGAGATAGCGAGCCCATTTATAAACAGCAGCTCAGCTGAAGCAGCAGCTATAAATAGAGGCGCAAGAAACTGTTTGCCAGAAATATAAACTGAGCTAGGCAAGAGCTCTGAAGTCAGATCTGAAGGATTTCTCTCTAGTTTTCTTTCTACTGTTCACATGTAGCTCGTTTTCATTAACATTTAAGATAGCATTGAATTGCACTATCTATCTGGATGCAATACAGATTTTCAAAAATACTGCTGGAGGCTTGTTACAGATTTGTCCTAAATGCTCCATTTGAAATAATTTAAAATTATGCTTTTTCAGTTCATTTCTCCTTCCCAATGAAGGTATAAATCCCTTTAGAATTATTTGAACTGTACAAAGGCTTTTTCTTCCTGGTTACCCTTTGCAGACTCCCCAGAAGCAGGATATGAATGCCCAGGGGTTTTTGGTCCAGTTACAACCAGACATAGATCACACGCTACTGCCATGCTACTGTTAAGTGTACGTTCCTGTTATAGAGTAGCATGGGAGGTCAGCCTGTTTCCTTAGTAACTTAAATACAAACATGTAAATAATTGTGAGAGGGCGATGGTGCAATTTTAATCTCTATGGCCAAAACTATGCATTCAAATACAGCTGAGCTCAGAGACCAAACTGTTAAAAGTTGCTTTGAATTTGGGGTCTCATGGAGGAAAAGTTCAATTGCCAGCTTTTTTAGGGAGCAGCAGTATCCTCCTCAGGTTCCACTGCTAAGGTTTCTGCATTTTGGATATGTTGATACGTACTTTTACAGCCATAAAGGTGTCTCAGGGGCAGGGTGACTATTCTGAAATGCCCAACTGGCTTACGGAATAACTTTGCAAGAAAATTCGTAAAAAGAATTTGTGAAGCAAATGTAATGGGAGATGGGGGACATGGAGACGATGACAGGGGGATGGAGACAGGCCAGACACAGGAGGACAGATGACATATAACTGGACAGGTCATTGTTATGCAGAAAAAACACAGTAGAGGTTTTCTTACTACAAGCTGACATACCTGTTTCAAACTTGTGTCACTTAGAGCTGAGATGGCTAGCCTGCTGTCAAATTAAAGCTTAGCAATTCATCTCCCGTCCTTGCTGTTTGACCTCAACGTAGATCAGATTGCCGTGTGTTCCTGACCCTCAGCTGCTCCACAAAGGAGAGACAGACTTTGCCAACAAATGCTGCATCCAATGGCCCTTGGAAAAGACGCTGAAACAAAAATGGCTCAAAAGCTCTGTCCTCTTTCCACTACCACAGCTTTGGTCCAAGCCAGTCGTTTCACACAAGTGCTTCTTCCTTCCAGACCCTGAATTAGTGACAGACCACCCGTCTCAAACAGGAACGCTCTTCAGAGGTTTTCTGAAGGAGACGGAGACAACTTCACATCACCTGCAGAAGTCAGCACACCTTTTGCCATATTTAGGGCTTTTTTTTGTTCATGAGCTACTCAGGAAAATTTTTAATTTTCCTTGAATATATTTGTTGTTTCAATTCTCTACACAATGACTGAGCCTTGGTCTGCAGATTGCAGACATTTCCTGGTTGGCTTGTGACTACAATTTCAACTTCTTAATGGAGAATTAGGCTTTTCAAATAATTATTATTATTTTTATTTTAATAATTTTAAAACAATTATAAAATGGTAACTGGTTGAGTGATATAATTTGCAATTATTATTTGTATGCTGACTGATATCTGCTAAATGGATATTCCAGCTCACTGAGTCAGATGAATATTCTGTTCAATAACCCTCTTGGTGAGCAGAGTAATACACAATTTTATACATGAGGTGACATTATTTTTGTAACAATTGTTATTTGTAACACTATTTTGGAATGCAAACATTAAAATTTCTAGTCTAGGAATGTGAATCTTTCAAAATACTTCACATGCATTTTTCCTGTTAAAACTGAGATTTTCATGAAGAGCATCTCAATGGCTACAAATATATTTTAAAAATGCTCCATCAAAAAATTTCAAACCTTAGCAGAATTTTTGTTTTGAACAGTGGCATCCTACAACATAAAGGAGTTCATATCTTCATAGTTGCAAACAGGATTAAAATATTCTTATCTTGCATTTTGACATATTAAAAATTATATTGACATGAATAATTCCTGCCCCTAAATTTGAAAATGTTTAAAATTAATACGTAGCAAACTTAAGGGTGAACCAGCTACAATTGATTTATACATTACTTTTGATCAAATCCACACAAATTTGAAGTACTTACTTAAAGGAACAAAAGTTGTCTCTTAATTACATGTTTTATTTAAGGCACATATCTCTCATTCTACTTTTGTTTCCTCCCCAGAGTCACTCCACTATTTTAGACAAGAAAAACACAACTAACAAGCCCTAGTCTTAAAATTGTTTGGGGTCCACTTGTAGAAAGTGTTGAAGGGTAGTATCTAGGTCAGGTGAAGGAGAATCTGCTATCTGAAAATGAAAAATTAAAGTGTCTTCATGCAGAAGTACAACCAAAAGGAAAATGACGTATCAAAGGACAAGGTAATCATTGCTTTTAACAGTAAATCTGCTGCTATATAAAGCATTCTGACAGCATAGCTAATTATTTGTCCTGATACAAGGTTCTGAAAGCAGAAGAGGACAGACTTTCACCAGCTCTACCTTCAGATGCACACAGCTGTCGCTTTAGAAATGAGCAGGTTGAACTCCTACCTGTGCCTCAGTGGAAAAAGGGAAGGTCTGTAGATATTTTACAAATTAGAGGATTCATAAAGGAATATAAAGAGAATGAAAAATGCTTTTCACACAGCATAGATATGATGCTAATGTCTCTCTTTAGAAACAGCAGCTAAATAGCATTAATTTACAGGTAATCCCAACTGCTTTTGTAGTTAACAAAAATATCTGCAAGCCTAATCTCTCTTCCTGTCCCTTGGTAGTCCTCTATAAACTGGAGCAAAGCATTGACTTTGAAAAAGAAATCCAGCAGGATGTTCCCATTTGGATTTAATTTTCCGAGACCACAGTGAATCACTCCTGCATTGATCTTCTTGCTGCTTCCTCACGGTGTGAAATACATTTGCATTGTAATTTTGGAAGTCACACTGCTTGTGGTATGCTGCGACCTATGAACTACAGCATCAACATGGAAGGTGCAGAACTTGAGCCTTACTGTGATGTAAAATATATGGCATGTCGAATGTTGGTTTGTATGGTTATCATAAAGCTTTTCAGGTTACGCACTGATACATGAGCAGTGTTACATATCCAGTTATTGAGGCAGATGAAATTGCTGCAGGAGAGGAAGAAAGAGGATACAAGAACTCTGGGTACATCTAGACAGGGGAAAAATAATACAGTATTAACAGTAGATGTAAAATGCATTGGAAGACAAAAAGTATTTATTGGATACAAATAGCTTCTCGGCACTAGAAAGATAGTAATGATAGTAACTGAAGGCTGGGGAGAGGATGGTATGCACCTTTCTTTGTCTGGGCACCACACTACATGTATAATCATCTTTTGCCCACTTTCTTGTTCTTTAGCAGGATTTGGCTGCAAGAATCTGAATGCAACTACAAAACAAGAGAAGAACACCAGAGAAACATGAGTTCTCTGAACAAGGGCATTTTCAACATGCTCTTGAAGGGCACGTATATATCTTTCTTTTTATTTCATTGGAACAGTCAGCTCATGGCCCTTCAAATGTTTTAATATTTCATGGCTTACAGAAATATAATTTTGTTTAACTTCTATAAAAATCAAAGAAACAAGGCTATTGAGTTAGGTACAAGGTTTGCTACTGATGCATAAAGTGTGCAAGAACACAAATGAAAAGCAAAATCCTGAATGTACAGGTTATACTGAAAGCTGCACATAGATACAACAGTACAATATAATCAACTTTACATAAAGGGTTTTCATCCACAGTAAGAAACGATTGCTTTGACCTGTGATAATACCAGAATGATTTTAAGGGCCCAGAGTACATTCAAAGTCTAAGAGATTTATTTATTTTTTAGTTGTTCCTAGGACAAATTGATAGTAAGTGGAGAGGAGGGATTTAGAAGTCTTAAGCATAGCTAAGTGCTATCTTGTTTTAGGCAATGACTGGGACGTTGTTTCTGCTGCCATGTGAGCTACCTGCAAAGTCTTTCATTCCAGTGGAAAATATTTATCTTATTAATTAAAAGGAAGAAATCATAAAGGCAACAAAACATTTTTTATGTGATTTTATTAGACTGATGATCTATCTTGAGAGTGTCTCCAGCTGGATGGAGACACTCTCCAGCTGGGTGGAGACACTGGGATCAAGTGTCTCCAGCTCTGGGTGAGACGTCAGGTGTGTTATGTTGGACATACATAACTGAAATAAATAACTTTCATTTTGCTTTTAGGCTAACTCAAAGGGATCAAAATTCAGATTGTCTATTTTACTGCAGATGTAGGCATTTGAAATCTACTGACATTCCAATTTGCTAGCGGGCAGATGGCTGCTGTGAGTAAACCGTGCCACACTCAGTGAGACTGTGGCCTGATGCCATTTTTTTGTGACCCACAATTTTGAGAACTCCTTCTGAAAGGACACCAATGCAATGCAAATGTAAATATATGTTTCAGAGAAATCTGAATACTTTTTACATTTCAATAACATGCCAGAGCTAATAGTGCATAAGTTGACTTCTATATTCATATGATATCAGTCAGAAAAAAAAATCTTGTAATGATATGGTATTTTTTAAACAGTATTTTATTAATTTTGGTCTTGTTAGGCAGTTATGAGTAAAAGAATATGTTAATTTCAAGTACTGATAATAGCAAAGCAAAAATTAATCTTTACTACGTATGCTTCAAAGGAGCATAGATAGTACAATTACCTGCTTTTTCAGTCTTTCACTTGGCTCATCTATGAAACTCTGCAAGTGTGATACTTTTTATTTCAATGGGATTTAAACTAATCTCGAATATCCACAAAATAGTAGCATTTTATATGGATGCTAGCATTTTTTATATCTTCCGCTCATACTCCTGTCCTGATAGATTACTTTAAATATTCCATGAAATCTGGCATTGCAAAGGTTAAGTGAAAAGCATGCAAGGGCAAAAGAAGTTGTCAAAGTGCAAACCAAACAAAATATTTCTTTTGTACAGCCTCTTCTAGTTATAGTTTAAGCATTGCAGGCCAATTGCAAAGTAGCAACACTACTACTGTCTCCAGTATCCCCCACTTTGCTTGTGTTTATTGATTTGAGGTAAGTCTTCTGTATCGCCTAGGGAGTAAATGACTGCAAAGTGCCTAGGATGCCAGCCAAGACTGAAGACAATAGAGGTGATTCAATTTCTGAAAGGCAATAGCAAGTCTAGCAGATATTACTGGCCAAGGCTATTGAGATAGCTGGCCATAGCCTGCCTCAACATCTAACTGCTGAATAAAAAGCAGCAGCAGTAGCAGCAGCAGCAGCAGCAGCAGAGGACGCGCAGGTTTGGAGTGACAGAAGCCATGGAAGGAAGCAAAACTAAGAGACAGCAACAGTAAGACAAAGTACATATAAACTTTTAATGAATTAACCTTACAAAAGACAATAGCTTCAAAACATTTGACACGTTTGTACAAAACTATTCCAGCATTTTTAATTCTCTCTTCAGAAAGAATGCCAGCAAGCCACCCAACGTGTCCCTGGCTATGAGATGCAACTGGTGATCACATCCAAATCATGTGTGGACAGAGTAAATTTATTTACAAATACTGTGTACTTTAATACCAGATTAGTGGATGCTATTGGGGAGCGACTGTATTTTCCAGAAAACACCATGCATCAGAAAATAGTATGCACCCCTAGCTTTATTGCCTTTTTTCTCCGCCTTTGTCACTAACACCTCTTTTTAGTCCTTTCAGGATGATTTATCTCCTTATAATTCCTATTCCTTCTTTTCTTGTCTTTGAACAACAGTGCAAGTTGCAGTACAATCTTCCAGTCCTATAGCGTACAACGCAACTGTCCTTGAACATAGGAATATCAAGGTGCAAAATGATGGCTCATGGGACTATTCTGCAGCCATATTAAAATAAGTGCCACATACCAGAAAATAGCACGCATGTTAAGGGCCAAAATGTAGTTAAAAAGTGCGTGATACTTTCCTGAAAATATGGTATTGATGACACGTACAAGCATTCTTCAAGATGCCACGTTCCCTTGTGAAAGGGATCTTGTCATTTCAGTATGTACAAAGTATGTCTTCAATTCACCTTTTCCTTTCACATTTATTATTCCTCTGCAAGTGCTCATGTACCCCAGTGTTTGCAGCACATTGTTCGTCTCCTCTGTAACCTGTAACAATACAGTAACACAATCAGCGTTGATAACAGAGCGAAGCAGAATCTTCTTCCAGAGTGTGAAGAGAACATATGTTCTGAACAATTATAAGGATTTTGCTGTAATGCTGATAAGGCCTTTAAGGGCCTCAAATGAGGTTTGAGCACCTGAGCTTTGCAATCGTCTGTTGCTGGATGCCCATTCTAATCGCTTACATCAAGTATCGAATTGGGTATAACCATTTCCGTACCTAGGCTTGCAAACAGAGGGCTAGTAGATACACAAATGGCACTGGGGACAACACTCTTCCTCATACAGCGTTTTTCTCAACTTCAGGCACTGTTTTTCATTTCAGTAGACCCAAGCTTCCCCACTTTTTTTTTTCAAATACTGAGGCTGTGTGAATGAAGTGACAGTAAGATATTAGCGTCATCTGTCAGAGCTGCTGTTGCCAGTTTCTCACGTAACTGGTAGTGAACCAAACTTTACACAGTTCAGCTATGTTAGGTGAAAGCCCGCTAGAACAGAGGTCGTTCAACAGCATCAGTTGCCTCAGACTGTCTGTGTTTCTTTGGGAAGCAAGCAACTGTTTGTAGATGTCATCACTCTGACATCCCTTCTGTTTTCAGTTTTGACCAACAGTTGGTAACTGTACTTTTTCATTATTTAATTCTGAATAGCCTCAATCATAGATTTGGAGTGCACTCAATCACACGCTGAGATCCCAAAGTGCTAGGCAGCATACTAGGCAGATGCTTAAAATGTGATGCCTGACTACGGAATCCTTGGAAAGTTAGAAAATTTAAGGTCTTTTCTATACAGGTCTATCTATAATCTATGCAGATAATTATCTATAAGGATTATTAATCAGGATGATCCATTATAAAGGAAGTTTCATGATTGTTTTATGGATTTAACTTGATGTACAGCAGTTATGGTAATTTCCTTTATTTAGAACTAATCAACATCAGGGATGCCCTCCAGAGATAAGGTAGGTAGTATTTTACAAGTTTAGAAATTCACAGAATAGAAACTGGATTTCCCTCTGTTAATCTAGGGATGTATTTCCAGGCAACCCATGACTTCCTCCACTGTATTCCTCTGTACAGTCAAGACAAAGTTTTGATTCCCCTCCCATTTTCCCTATAATTTTCTTTTAATTCTTTACTTTCCTGCCCAAGGTGTAATTCTTTTGAAATGTACAGATACAGCTGGTAGGTAATTTTTTTCTGTAGGCATCCTTAGCTCCAAAACACAGACCTGTTTAGTGTACAAATATATGATGTTTTTTAAGCACCAGACTCAAAGGATTGAGATGAATACTAGAACAAAATGAAGACTTACCTGTATTTTATCTAAGACACCAGTGCTGTCCATCCTGCTGGCCACGTTTACTGTATTGCCCCAGATATCATATTGTGGTTTTTGAGCTCCAATTACTCCAGCTATTACAGGTCCATGGTTGATACCTGGAAAACATCAGAACTTAACATTAAAAAAGAAGATCCACCAGACAAGGACACACAGTGCATCTGGTAACATATCAAGTCAATGAACATGGTATTTGGCTCATGCTGAATAGTGAGTACAGCAACTAATAGCCTGTTCACAACTGTTTTATCAACCATTTACAGCAGGGTGATGTTAGTTATAAAAATGTCAGAAGTTAGATCATCTAATTTTAGTTTTATGTCTCCCTCCCATCCTGAGTAAATTTAATATTTTCAACCATTAGTATCCTAATAACGATACTGCCTTTATTAGCATGAGGAACACACTGTGGGAGAGCACCAGCTTCTGGGAAAACAGAATTTCTTTTCATTTCTACTTGTAGTGAAAATGACTTCTCCTCTCTGCAATAGTTGATGGCCAAACCAAATGACTTTTACAGTATTCCTTGCTTCTTTAGTATAGAATAAACTAATGTGAATGAGCTGGAAGGATTTGAAGCCTTGTTCTGAAGGCTGGATTGCCCATAGAATGGTCCTAAATAACTGCAGTATAAACATATGCGTTCAAATAATTTGATTAAGCATGGAGCAAGAGTAACAAATTGCTAGCTCTGGAATGCACACTGTAAGAGTGAAGAACATCACAGTACAGCCCCTCATTTGACTCCAGGCATTTTTTTATCTTGCAGTCAGTTTGTGTCCTATGTTACGTTTGTAAAGGGAGTGGGTTGTACTGTGCTAGTAGGGAAGGAAACCAGGAAACAAAATCAAAAGTACTATCGTCAACCAGCATCAAATATACTATAATTGTAACTATACATACTGATGAGCAGGAAAGCCAAGTTACACTTAGTGAGAAATACACCCTGGACAAGTGAGCAGTTTGGATTTCTAAAATTATCTCCACATCTGTGGATCATAACTGACTTCTATTAATTCCTTGACAGAAACCATCACTAGGGATGTATCTATGCAGCAAAATGAAAGTGTGATTGTAGCACAAAGAGGCATCTCAGAGCTGGATCACCTAGTATGGATCATATCCAACATGGCAGCATGGGCTAGCAACCATGCTATAAGTCATTTGGAAACCCTGGAAAAAGTGACTGTAGCAGTTAAATTTAAAAAATTGAGGAAATAAACAAACCCTAAGGAATACCAGATAGAACCAAATAAATACTTGTCTAAATGCTTGGGATTAAATGCACAAAGTGACTTAGGCCTTGCAACACTCTGCAGTAACAACCAAGCCATGGGTATGTCTGTCTGCTTCGTGACATCCAACGTGTAGAAAGCACTAGGGGCCTGGGACTGGAATCCACAGAAGCCATCTGCTGAGTAGCCCAAGCTGGCTAGTAGGGAATACTGAAGAGATTTGTGTGGCATACTCTCTGCCATGGTCCAGAAGTTAGGGCAGTGTGGTGGGATTTTCCTACAAAATACAAGGGGCAGGAGGTGACTTTTTTTTTAAACCTCCTTCCTGAACCACCACTGCTGATGGTTTGAGTAATACCTCAGGGGATGGAGAGCCAGCTTCAGATCCCTCCTCCTTTGAGGAGACTTCTGCCTGCATCTCTTAGGAATGTGTTTTGGCCACCCAGGCATTCTGGATGTGCTGCTCTACATCATTCCTGCTACTGCGGGTCTCCTCCACATGACACATGTGAATGTTTGTGGGGCAAGGCTGGAAAAGTAGTACTGTCAGTCCAGATGAATGCTCTAACAAAGGGTGATACCATCTGTCTCTTTCTCTTGTATCAAAAGCGACATTTAATTATTCCAGGAAAAGGCAAATACTGTTCAGCAGGACAGACAGAGAATATCTCATTCCAAAGTATCCTACAGCCTGGACTCATAGCATTCTCCAGGGAACAGAGATCCTCACGCTTGAGCAGCCTCAGCCAAAAGCAGGAACCAAATTAAGTTCACCTACAACACAGACAAATGTTCTAACCATGAGCTATATGGAAAACAACATGTCAGCCTCTATTCTGTTTGGGAAAAAAAGCAGTACCTGTGCAAAACTTGCCACAAAAGTGCATCTAAGCTTGTCTAATAAATCAAGCACCTTAGCTAACAGAACAGGAGGAATGCCTGAAATGTAATCTCGGTGCCCCTCTCCCTTGTCTGACAACGTCAGGGTAGGCTGTGTACCTCCTAAGGCACAACTAGTGTTTCAGGCACTCACAGAAAATGAAGGTTGAAAGCTGAGACCTCTAGTGAGTTGCAACAATTCTGGAGTTAGATGCTGGCTGAGGAAGGCTTTTACAAATGGCAGTTTGGGTTTAAGTCTTACAGTGGGAGCTAGATGTTTAAATGTTTCTGTGGCTGTAATTGCTATGGTTATCAGATGCTTTCATGACCAGCTGGGGGGCGGGGGAAAGTGGAGAAGGGAAGTGAAGATGGGAAGTGAAGATCTCAGTGGTACCTATATTGGATTGAAGTGGCAAAAGTGTCAGTTTGGGGCCTGTGTCCCTTTGTAGATTTAATAATTCCTCATTTCATGAAGCAAAGAAGTCTGACTTCTCTGGAACCTGTAGCAAACACTTTAAAAATCACAAGTAGGTATCTTTTTTTTCCTCTAGAAAGTTTGCTTCCTGATCCCCACTTTAAAGGATTCAGTGTTGCTTTAATCAGTTTGCAGATTTAGCCCTGACACTCAGCAGTGTTTATCTGTACTGACACTGCTGATATGTTTGCAAGAATGTGACATGTGTCATCTATGGCAAGAAGAGAACTTTTATTCCGTACAGAAGTATGTTATCTCTACAAGTTTTTTTTTAAACCCATCAAGTTCTGTAACACTTTGAGAAGGAAGCATACTTCAGATTTGCTTTATTATTTTTTAACTCTACCAAGGAATACAAAACATACTGGCAAAGGAGTGGTCTCAGGAACACATGACTATTTCAAGTCAGAAGATAGCAAGTTTTGCCAGTGGGTGGCACTGTGAAATAAACATGAGAGGAGCAGCCGAAAGGAAAAGCAAGTGGCACAGCAAGAAAAAGACAAGACAGGAGAATAACTGTTGGAAATCAAATACTTCTGACATGTTTACAGGATTTATGGGTTTCCAATATTTATTTACTGCTTTCATTTCACACTTTCCAAGTTACATATTGCATTGTAAAACTGCTGTGTATTGCTATCAGGAAATAAACATTTTGGAACATAGGGTTCTTGACCAGCTCTGAATTCATTTATTTCATCATGCTTTCCATGGCTTACTGCAGCTGCCTATTTCTTTTTTAAAATACTATGACACACAAGTAGACGCAATTAGGAGCTGAAATATAAGGCATAACCCTTTCAAATATAATCAACTAGTCATCTTTGCTCTTACTTGTCAATAACCACAGAATAACAAAGAAGAGAAATATCCTTCTTTGTCTAACACTAGGAAGGAAAGGGTGCATTTTTGTATGCTTGCTTGAGTTTAGTAGATCTAAACCATTTCAAATTCCAGCCTCACTGGCCTCTTACAACTCTTTTCCTCTAAAACCATTTATATGGTTTTGTAAAGCCCCCTCTAGAGTCTTCTTGTGTCCTTTGGTATTGATAAACTTAAAAAAAATTATGTGGTTAACAACCTCTAAAATAATTATTATAGAGTTACTATAAAATGATTCAAAGCCATGGGAATGTATTTTTCAACCATTCTTTACTTAGGAATACTGCCCTTTTCTTAGTCCTGCCTTGAAAAACTCCTCGCCACAGCAGCAGCTCTGGTTAATGGGCAGTACCACATAGGCTGCCTTTAAACAGGGTAAAGATAGCGATATTTACTTTCATGTCCCTTTTGTTCAGTCCTGCTAACACTTTAATCAGCTCGGACTTCACACTAAATTGTGCCCCTTCTCCATGATATTCTCATAAAAATCCTGTGATACATACCTACTCGTAACTTGAAGTCATTGAATGAATGCTTGTTTATGACATCCAGTTTCGCCACCAAGGCAAATGCGAACTCCACCATGGTTCCTATGTGCATATACTGTCGTTCAGGTTCCTAAATTTAAACAGCCAAACAAACAGAATAAAATATTTTTCCTTAGCCTTAGTTGCTGTGAGAATACAACTAAATACTCTTGAAAGCACTTAAACCCTTAGGGATGTCCTATGCCAGCAGGCAGCAGAAGAAAAGTAATGTAGAAGATGGTGCCTGTCCACCATCAGTTAGATCAAACAATGGCCAATAGACCAGGATGCATTTTACTTACATAGGCAGGCAGTGTAGAGATGATAGATCCAAAACATGTCTAATCTAATGTTTTGATTGTCAAATAACTGATTAGCTGCTATCTAATCCTACAGGCACTCAATGTCTATATGTGCCTAGGATTTGCCTATTAATTTTCTCTAAGTGTCTGCTTTTATTTTATGCCCTATAATAATAAATAATGCTTGTGGACAACCCCACAGAGACTCCTCCCTCTCATCGTTGCACAGCTCAGCACCCTAGTTAATGCTTAAGCTCCAGTGAAATTCACAATTTTGAGTTCCTCCACTGCTCTCATCTGGTAGATAAGCAAGCACCTCTGAGAACATCTAATTGACCTGAAAATGAATAAAATACAATACCCATCCTCTCTGCTTAATTTACTAGCTTAGATTTTCTACCACTTATAAAGGTTGTAGACTTAATTTCTCCTTGTACATCAACAGTGTAGCCTGATTTTTAAGTACTGGTTTAAGTCCCCTCAGGCTGAGGAAAAAATTGATTTTCAGGCTCCCACAGCACAGGGTAGGACCTTGACAAGAGAGTGACTTCATAAGAGATGGACTCACTGATCATTATGAGAAATGACTGAATCTTCCTCATTTCTTGAGATAAAGTGACAGAAGAGATGGACAGATGACAACTTCAGGAGATGATTCATAGAGTAGATGCATCAGCCTAGGTGGGACAGTAGTGGTGCTTGCCAGAGCAGCTGTTTAGATGAATGAAGCCTGTTTCCTTTGGAGTTCACTCCTAGCTAAGACAGATGGTTTTCTGTTCAGTTAATGTATTCAGACCCCCTCCTTAGGCACTTAGTCTTCCTTGAGTGCTTGTTTTAAGCTGGGGGCTGTTCCCAGCAGTATGCCTAGCAGTCAGTCACTGCCACACTACGTGCTGCAGTATCTGTGGATCTTTGGGCATCTGGACTGAAGGCTGCTGAGTTTTGGTGGGTTTCTTTTGAAAATGTGTACTAAGTCACCAAAGGAACATTAAAACTTGGATCTCTTGATTCACAGTTTGTGGAGGTAACTCAAACAATAAATTTCTTCCTGTGTTTGCTAGTTTTACTTGTGATTGAAAGCTCCTCTATGTCTTCTCATCTCCAGTTTACAATTCTGCATTTCCTTTATCCCCTTCACCTCCCTGTATTAAATGTCAGAGGTAATTTAAAATAATTCTTTTTTTGTCCTCAGGATCTTTAGGGTCTATAGTTCAGGCGTTAATTGCTTCTGTCTAGAAGGAACATGAGTTTGGCAAGAGCACATTAATCCTTAGCAGAGAATGTGTTGATTCATAATTGCTGCCTCTCTGTCGCTAACCTGTAGTACTCTAAAGATCATGGCAAAAGCAAGGGTTTTGCTTAAAAATTATAAGTTGCTTCTCCGAACTTAATTTCTACTGACTGCAGTTCCCAGTCCTACCTTATTAAGTAAACCAGAAACAAAGGAACACGTTCTCAATGCTGAGCCGGAGGGGTTTGTAAGTGTATGGTTAGTATGGCTTCTCATCCCTCCCAGATTACAATGGAAAATGCTCATTCTTGCAGTCTTTTGTACACTCTATAAATCCAGTTCTGCTGCAGCATGTAGGAATAAAATGCTTTATTATAGTTAGAGTGGAAGGCCTGGTTTAGACTTAGCAAATACAGAGGTGGCATTTTCAAACCACGATCTGAAGAACAATAATTCACAGACTACTAAAGTATACACTTGTCCAGTACAATACAATCTAAGTTAGTAAGAAAAAACTAGGCCACAACATTATACATAACCTGCAGTTTAATGAACAGAATTTTAGCCTTCATTTGAACATGTTTTTTATTAAGCAGGAATCTTTTCTGTACCTGACACTGTTCTTGGTTGGGTGTAGCACTTAATCCTGTTGCTGCCATGTAAGTGCTTCCAATGGTCTTTATCTTTTCAACTCCACTGAACTTTGGCTTTGACAATAACTGTAAAACAAGGATGGTTATTTATTATTCAGATCAGCAGCCTTGTTAGTCTAACAGCATTGTTACTTTAACAGCATTCAGAGCATCAGTTCTTATAACAGTCTCTTAATAGACCTCAAATGGCTTCACAAATATATACAGGTTGAAGGACTTAAGGATGGATAAAACAATGGTTAAAGCCTCCAAGGAAAGGGAATTTCTGACTGTTAAAATACCTTTTTATTATAAAGGGACTAAATTCATAGTAATAAGAATAAATTCTACTTTATTGTGCGTACAGCTCTTAAAAGTCAGTAGACTTTGCACTCGTTCGATATTGGAACTGTGTCATCATGCAAGACAACAGTTAAGCAGCTTTCTGAAAGTAAGCATATCTTCCATGCCAATGGGACAGTCCATGCCAATGGGACTAAAATCCAAGGATTTTAGTTCATATCCCAGGTTGTTTTGGATATTCCAATGTTCTCCAAATGGTTTTGCTGCTGAAATACCCTCTATAGTTCCAGATCCACAAATCCAGACTGTGCTTTCTGAGTCATGACGCTATCTTAACGCCTTTTTCTGGTATCTTCATCACTAATTACTTTCTTTAAGACAAATACTGTTCTCCTTGAGACCTTCACAGCTGCCTTTTCACAATCCATCTGTAGTCATACTCTGTACTTGCTTGTAACTTCAGAGAACAGAACATTTAAACTTACACAATCCCCTGAGTTGCTCATGTATTAACTGATCAGCACTCCATATAATGAGACCAACACTGATCAGGTATAACACAAAGCTGTATCATTTTAGGGGACATAGATTTACGTACCTGATTTTAGGCACTAGTATTTAGAGACTGTAGTTAATATATGGCATGTAATATGACTGCTTCATGAACTGCAGCTAAAGGGCAAAAATTTCTCCATCAGATATACACATAGGATTCTCATTATAGCTAATCAAAAGCAATTGAGTATGATGTCAGATCAATATCTGATTTATCCCAAATAATTTTCTTTTTCCTTTAATACTCCCTGTAAGTAATCTCCACGTGACTAGGCACACAAAAGTTCTTTTCTGACAGCTCTTCCACTCTCTCTTTCAAGTATGTTTGCTTACTGTTGCATACCCTGGGTTATTAAGATTGAAACCATATGTTGATTGTTGTTAGAAGTACATACATCATCAAAGTCAGCAATGATCTCATTTAGCAGCCTGAGACATTCCAAGCCTTCCTTATTTACATCAGATTCTGTGTAAAATTCCTTGAAATCCGGAACAGAGGCAAACATGACACAGACGCAGTCATATGACTGATGATATAGATCCTGTCCAAAAGAAAATGGCATAGAGAAAAAAAATGTCATACTCAGCTCTAGATAAAATTTTCCTTATGAATATGCAGTGTCCTGGTGCTGAAAAGGGTGACATTGCAGTGGCTGGAATGCCTTAAGATGGTGTTTGGTTTTTTACATTTAGTTGCGCTTACTAATTTTAAACAGTTTATAAACCTGTTTGTTAAAGATACTCAAAATATACCACTGAAAATATTGTAGTGATTTAAAGTTACCTTTTTTTTCTCCTGAACATTAATTCCATGAACATAAAATGTTCACTGATTTATTAGATAGGGCCCATTTCTGAGGCTTCTCATGTAAAGAAGTTCATCTGGCTTGCATGGCTGAAACTATATTTTGCAAAATAATCTCTAATGTATAATTAGCTGTTTGTGTTATTGTAATAACTAGAAAACTGAACCGAAATCACAAACCCAATGCACTACAAATGCATAATGCAACATAATCCTGATAGTTCCTAAGCTAAAATGACAAGATGCCTAACAGGACAAAATAATTGTCATTTCTTTTCTATAACAAGGAGCTGAGGCAAAGGGAAAGAAGTCACCTGAACTAAAACTTATTTATGTCAGATTCTGCACTATCTTCTGTGACCACTGAAATGAGAGCACCTCTGCTCCACTGGAATATTCTGGTGCTAAAAATGACCAACACCCCCACCCCTGCTTCAGTTTCTGCTCTACTGCCCTTAAACTTTAGAATATCTCTTCTTTCAGTATAAATTCACATCCTGAAAAAAGGAAAGAAATAATATTTATTAAACTAATACTTTTTTGAAAAATAATATCTATACACAAAGGTAGCGACAACAATAAAAGATGCTGTAAGCTACTATAAAGTAAAATCTTTTCAAGTTATTATTTGAGTAAACCAAGGTTTTCAATACTCATGTGAATAAGGTGAATAGGATTTGTTCTGTGATTTCAAAAAGCATCAAATATTATTTCCCTTTTTACTTATGGAAGGTTTTTGTTTGTTGTTGTTTTTTTTAATTTCACTGGCAGTACGTTTCTTTTCGAAAGAATGTGGTGTGTCTCTACACAAATGTGTACAGATATAGTGAATCTCTATTGGTGATGTATAACTGAAAAATAGCAGAACTATGAGAAAACTGTTGACCACCTCATCCCAGAACAAGCGTGAGTGAAGTTTCTGGGCAAACATGAAAATAATGGTGGACAGGGAGGAACACAGGCAGCTGGAGAAGGCAGATGATTTATTACTAGATTTTTCTGCCCCTTTGTTTTCTAAGGATTCCATAACCACATCATCACTGAAGGTCCACCATGACTGTGCACTGGGGATGGAATATATAATTGCAATTTACCATTATTATTTATATTTTTAAACCTGAAATGGCCCATCTGTACCTGATATCCAACTTACATATATACACCTGATATATGTACCTCATATCCAGCCATATATACAAAATCAGTATCACTTTAAAGTGACCTGATTGTGCAAATGAAAAGCAACTAAACAAAATATCCAAGCTGATGAGTTCACTGTCAGAGTGCTACTAAATTTCAAAGGATTTCTGGATCTCAATTGTCCTCTTGCCAAGAGAGTTTTTCATGAAGAACCAATACGGTGATAACATTTTTCTGCCATCTATTTTATCCATCTCCATGAACACCTGGTTAATAAATTTAATCCATATAATAAAGTAATCAAATGGTGGGGAGAGGGAACCTCTCTGGCTGGATGACGTCAACTGAATTTAGGCAATTTAAGCACTTAACTGAAGTACTTAATTTGAGAGTGCAGTCATCCGATATGTCCTATATAGTCAGTACAGCAGATGCGCCTATCTGTAAGGTCATTTTAATGCCAGATGGACACAATGACCTCAGACAATGACCTCAAAATGACCTCTCTTCAGTCTCTCACACTTAAAACCAGGTCCACTCTGTAATACTGCAGTGACATACACTGGTGGCTTTCTTGAGTATGTATGCACCTAGACTTGGTGCAGATCTACTCAAATTAGCTTGAAATTAGTTAAGTGGAGCAGCAGAAGAAGATAATAGGCTAAATGTTTAGCTTTTGCAGTCTGCATTTTACTTCACATCTACCTACCTCAAATTTACCTCAGGCATGTCTACGCTGAAGCTATAGTAACATTTGCATATAAATATACTAAAAAAAGTTAAGATGTGATGTGCTGAGTGCTTTTCATAGGCAAGTTAGCAGAATAGGTACAGAGATTACATTCTGTGGTTAACTCAGCTTTCCTTCTATTTCTTCAAGTTACCTTTCCCTGTAACTTGATTTTAGTTTTGGATGAAGGAATTCAGGCCACACACATGGTGCTGGTTATTAAAAGAGGACTGCATCAAAAATATAAGGCCTTGGTAATACAGAAGGGAAAATTCACAGTGTTATATAAAAGACTGGAGAGAGATACAAGAGTAATTATAGCAGAATGTAGATAATTAATACACAAAACACGGATTATTACATATACTTTTGAAACTTGACCTGACAAAATAAACAAGTTGTATACATCTGTGATCAAATTAAAAAAATAATAATAATTTTTGTTTATATTCCTACCAGTTTGAAAAATCCAGTAAGTTAAATCCAGCCAAAATAATAGTACAGTTAAAATTAATAGAGTTCTATTGTCCTAGAGATTCTGTTAATTAGTAAAAAAAAGTTGTTTAAATTTACCATATAAACATTAGATAGCAGCTGGTTTATTTGCTTTATTGAATCCTGCTGATTTTGCATCTTGAGAATGTAAAACGTGCCAGAATTACACTACTGATGAGGTAGTGGCTGTAAAGTTTGTGAAAGAGACAAAATCTAGGCACAGAGGTGATACTAGGACAGTGCCATATCTGAAATAGTACATGGAAACTAATGACATGCAAACATTTATTTGAGACTATAACTTCAAGTTGTAAGAATACAGGTCTGTTAGGAGCTACAACTGAACACTTACAGGAAAAGGAGACCAACTATGCAGTGCTGCAGCCATATGATATTATTGAATAATATGAAGCAGAGATGGTAGAAGATGGATTCGTTTTACCATCTCATAATACAGGAACCAGAAGATAAATAGGACATTTATAAGTAGAATAAGGAAAAATATTTTACAAAAGAGATATCTAAATGTATATTTCATTGCTATTCAACAACATGATGACAAGAGCTTAGAGGATTACAAACCTGAATGCTTATGTGAATACTAGAAAAATGCATAACTAGGAAGTGTATAAAAAGCATCTGCAGAAGCAAAATATACCCTTACATTCACAGGTAAAAACAGACGGGTGAATCGCACATTAATCTTCAGCGGTTCCTCCAACTTTTGCTGAACTATCTAACAGTGGATACTGCCTGGGCCCTGCAGTTGACTGGACTGCTGACGGGTGGCAACTCCTGTCTTACTGTGATTGCCACTGAAAAAAACACTCTTACAGACATTAAATGTAGGGCCCTAATTAGCTATTAGGAAGTGCCTTTGTTGTCTTCCCTGAAAGCAGAAGTGTTGCCCAGAATAAGTCATGGCAACTTGCACAATGCAGAGTCATCAGGAAGAAAAATATGACTGAGCAAAAGACAGGAGCAGAGATTCAAGTAAAAGTGCTGCTGTGCACAGGAAGATCAGTGAGCTTTATCCTCTTGGCTGTCCACCCAGCAGCAGGACAATCAACCTGTAAGAAAGGGTTGTGTGCCTGACTGTTAGAGCTACAGACACAAATCTTTTTCTGTAACCAGAGTTATCACTCCTTCCTCTCCTCTACCTAAAAAAACAAAAACAAAAACAAAAAAACACATTATGTGTAAACACTCAAGCATGCTGAAGTGCAGCAACAGCATCCCATTTCTACTCACACAGCCCTGGGGAGCACTAGTGACCAGGAACGCTGCGAACAGGGCGTGCAAACAGGATGGAGAGAGCGCACAGAGAGGGCGCTGCAGCTTGCACAGCATTCTGTGCAGAAAGGCGCCTGAGAAGGGCTGTGTGCCTGCTTGTAGGCCCCCAGCCCAGGGAACAGCTTTAGGTCTCTGCCAGGATGGTGGGCACTCGCCTCAGAGTTAAAACCTGTTTTTCTACAGAGAAAGCCCCCGAGATGTCTGATGCTTCCACCCAGATGGAACTGGTAAGAAAGGAGACTTCAGTACAGATGGCAGGTTGCAGTGAGTGCCCAGACCCTTCTCCTGGAGAAAAGGCAAGTACCTGCAAAAGATGTGCACAGGTTGATGGTCTGTTGCATCAGCTGGCTGAGTTGCAGGAAACAGTTAAAAATCTGAGGAGTATTTGAGGGGCCGAGATGGAGATAGATAAGTGGTTTCAGAACCATGCTCCTGTGGTGGACACCACAGAGAATGAGGTGCCTTGGACCCTGGTGATCCCCAAAAACAGGACTCTGCTTCAGTCTCCATCCTTCAGCATCACAACCAAAAACAGATATGAAGTTTTAACAGCTGTAGACACCCACGAGCAAGGCCTGAAAGGACAAACTGTACCAGCAGCATACAGTGGATACCACAAAAAGAAACGATGAGCACTCATAGTGGGTGACTGTCTGTCAAGGGGCACCGAGGTGCCCATCTGCTTCCCTGGCAGGGAGTCATGAGAGGTATGCTGCCTTCCGGGAGCTAAGGTCTGAGATGTTGCTGAGAGGGTGCCACAACTTGTCAAGAGCACAGACTACTATCCACTGCTACTCTTTCATGTGGGCATGAATGACACCACAAGCAGTCATTCTGGGCAGAATCAAGGAAGATTACAAAGCCCTGGGGTGCAAGTGAAAAGTATTGATGCCTAGGTTATCTTTTCTTCCATTTTACCCGTTAGAGGAAAGGGTGCAGCCAGAAATAGACATGTAATGCAAATGAACTTCTGCCTTCGTGGCTGGTGCTGTTGTGAGGGTTTTGGTTTTTATGGTAACAGGACATTCTTCAATGACTATAGCCTGTTAGGGAGGGATGGGATCCACCTGTCTAGAAGAAGCAAGGGAATCTTTGGCAGCAGGCTGGCCAGCTTGGTGAAGCGGGCTTTAAACTGAAGGACTGGAGGGGTAGGGTCCAAAGTGGCAACGCTCGTGCCATCGCATCTGACTGGGGAACAAGCTAGGCCAACCAGAGCAAATGTTCCTTAGCTGCCTCCTAAGATGAGAACCAGAAGACCAACCACCTGAAGTGTATGTATACCAATGCACACAGCCTGGGGAACAAACAGGAGGAACTGAACCTCCACGCCCAGTCAGAAAGTTATGATATCATAGAAATAACTGAAACATGGTGGGACAACTCAAATGACTGGAGGATCATGATAGATGGCTATAGGCTGGGAAGAAGAGAAGGAGGAGTTGTGCTCTATGTTAAGGAGAACCTTGAATATATGGCAATTTAGGAAGCCCTATCAAATACCTCTGGGTCAAGATCAGAGGGGTCATCTCCAAGGGGGACCTTACAGTAGGCATCTGCTATTGACCTCCAAACCAAGACGATAAGGCAAATGCAGCAATATTTGGGTCCCTGGTTCTTATGGGTGACTTCAACTACTCAGACATTTGTTTGAAGAATACAGCAGCTCATATGTCATCCATCAAGTTCCTGGAATGCGTAGAGGACTGCTTCCTCATACAAATGCTAGATGTGCCAACCAGGAATGAGGCACTGCTGGACTTGCTACTCACAGACCAAGAAAACCTACTTTGTTATATCTCGGCTAGTGATTGCCTTGGCTGCAGTGATCACAATATTGTGGAGTTTGGGAGCCTGCTGAGCACGCTGAAGGTTAGTACTAAGACAAAGGGTTTACATTTTAGAAAAGGAAACTTCAGCTCACTCACAGCTCAGTTGGGAGGGATTCTGTGGGAAGCTTCCATGGAGGATAAAGGAGCTAGTGAGTGCTGGGAGTTTTTCAAAAATGCTCTCCTGGAAGCACAAAACCAGTTCATCCTCGTTAAAGGTAAGGAAAGTAGGCAGAGCAAGAGACCGCCTTGGCTTAATTGTGAGCTTCTGAGTCTGTTCAAAACCAAAAGGAAAGTGAACCAGAGATGGAAAAGTGGACAAATACCCCTTGAGAACCACAAGGGTGTTGCCAGGGCATGCAGAGATGCAGTCAGAAAAGCAAAAACTCAGCTCGAATTGAAATTGGCCAGAGATGTCAAAAACTGCAAGAAAGGGTTCTTCAGGTATGTAAACAACAAGCAGAAACAAAAGGAAAATATTGGCCCACTGTTAAACAGGAGAGGTGAATTAGTCACCAACACCACTGAAAAGGCAGAGGTTCTCAACACCTTCTTCACCTCTGTCTTTACCAACACCATTTGGCCTCAGGCCTTAAGAACAAAAATCCAGGTCGATGGAAACACAGACGTGCTGTCAGTGAAGGAAGAGTTGGTATGTGAACTATTACAGGAGCTTGACCCCTACAAATCGATGGGCCCTGACGATAACCACCTGAGGGTGTTAAGCAAGCTGTCTGATGTCGTTGTGAGGCTCTCCATAATCTTTGAGAGTCTGTGGAGATTGGGGGATGCCCCAGAAGACTGGAAGAAGGCTAATGTCAAACCCATCTACAAGAAGAGCCTAAAGGAGGATCCAGGAAATTATAGGCCCATCAGTCTTACTTCAGTCCCTGGGAAAGTTACAGAATGAATCCTCCTGTGGGCTATCACAGGTCAGATGAAGCATGTGATTGGGAAAAGCCAGCATGGATTCACCAAGGGCAAATTGTGCTTGTCAAACCTGATCGCCTTTTGCGACAAAGTAACCTGCTCAGTTGATGTGGGGGGAGCGGTGGACATTGTCTACCTGGATTTCTCCAAGGCTTTTGATACAGTTCCTCACAGCCTCCTCCTAGAGGAACTGATGTGTTACGGTCTAGACAAGTGGTCCATGTGGTGGGTGGTGATCTGGCTGACAGGCTGCACCCAGAGGGTTGTGGTAAATAGCTCCTTTTCAAACTGGCAACCTGTCACAAGTGGGGTCCCCCAGCGATCAATACTGGGCCCAACACTGTTTAATATATCTTCATAAGTGATCTGGACGATGGGATCAAGTGTACCCTGGTGAAGTTTGCTGATGACACCAAGCTGAGGGAGGAAGTGAACATTATGGAAAGGAGAGCCACTCTGCAGGAAGCCCTAGATAGGCTGGAAGAGTGGGCTAACCAGAACCTTATGAAGTTTAACAAGGACAAGTGTAAGGTCTTGTAACTGGGAAAACATAATCCAGGAGTGCAGCACAGACTGGGATCAACCTGGTTGGAGAACAGCTCTGTGGAACAGGACCTGGGGGTCCTGGCAGACAACAAGCTCAATATGAGTGAACAGTGTGCTGCAGTGGCAAAGAAAGATAACAGAATGCTGGGTTGCATCAACAAGGGCATCACCAGCAGAAATAAAGAAGTCATTATCTCACTCTACTCAGGGCTTGTCAGGCCACTTATGGAATACTGTGTTCAGTTTTGGTCCCCACTATACAAAAAAGATGTGGACAGGCTGGAGAGGGTCCAAAGAAGGGACACAAAGATGATCAAAGGACTGTGAGGCCTGCCATAGGAGGAAAGGTTGAGAGAATTGGATTTGTTCAGCCTTGAGAAAAGAAGGCTTAGGGGAGACCTTATCACCATGTTCCACTACTTAAAGGGTAGCTACAAAGAAGATGGAGACTCCCTTTTTACAGGGAGTCACATGGAAAAGATGAAGGGTAATAGGTGCAAGTTACTCCTGGGGAGATTCTGATTTGACATGAGGAAAATTTTTCACAATGAGAACAATCAGCCATTGGAATAATCTCCACAGGGAAGTGGTGGATTCCCCAACATTGGACACTTTTAAGATTCCAGCTGGACAGGGTGCTGGGACATCTTGTCTAGATGGAGCTTTTGCCAAGACAGGTTGGACCGGCCGATCCTTGAGGTCCCTTCCAACCTGGTATTCCATGATTCTATGATCCTTCCTTCCTCTCTAATACTGGGGCAATATCCATCCCCACTAATGCTCTATAGCATAGTACCAGCATGGAAACAACAACAACAAATGACACTGTTTATAACCAGATGAGTAGTAATTGTGGCTGTCACAATAAATGTTAGAGAATTTTAAGGAGGCATTCCCAGCTAGTTTATTTTGATCATTCATAATAAAGGCTGTAGCAATTGAGTGTCTTAATTTTCCTATGAGTACTTTACTTGAAACACTACTTTCTAAAATTAAATGCAACACCATTCCAGGAAGGAATGGTTTTGCTTCTTTCAACAAAAAATCATCCTGTCTTCTGCCGTCAAACCCTTTTTTTTCCATTTCCTTTTTTTTTTTTTTTCTTTTCCATTTTTTTTTTTTTTGTCCCCTTTGATAACATTTAAATTTCTGCTGGTTTGCCCTCCTTAGTGTCCCCTCTTCTTCTCCAGTGCCAGGAGACCTCCTCAGGATGGAGGAGGCAAACTGGTCCCATTCTACCTCTTGGAAGGGTATGGTGGTCAGTATCTCTGGGGCAGAATTTCTGCTCTAAGTAGGGTGCTGGCTCCATCCTGTAGTCAATGAAACAGGATTCTTCTGGCTCAGTAATGTGCTTGCCAGTTCGCTTGCAGCACAAAAGCTCCTGAGCACTTTTTACTAATATGGGATCTGAATGCTAACAGCATAAAGGAAAAGGCTGCACAAGCCAGGTGCAGATATATTTAGTCCTGGCCCCATTTCCTGCTTTTCATTTTATAATTGTTCCTATCTTTCTCTCTCTGAACTGGAAAGTACCCTGTTTGGTACCCAGCGTGCAGCCTATAAGTAGAAACCCAGTTTCAGAGGTTCTGGTAAAGCAAACAAACCTTTATTACAGTTTGCTCTGAGGTAACTTTGCTTTTACCATATCAGCATTAGTCAATGTGCATCCTGTTATGAAAAAACCTTTGTTTGTCATCTGAAATTACAGTCCCACTACTCCCAGTTAGCATTCATCCACTCATTTTTTCTTCTTTCATTCCTGTTGCCTACTCTTCAGCAGCATACTTTGTCTTCCCTTTTCTCCATACAGCTGCATGCATAAATTTCTAAGAGAAGTAATATTCTGAAACAGACTATTGATCCATTAGATTAATTTTTATCTCAAAAGTTTAAGCGGAAAAGAATATACATAAAACTATATTAACGTGAATGTTTGCAACAAAGAAAAATGGAAACAAAGTTCAATTCAGTATCTGTTTACCTAAATAGCTACACAAAGAAAACAAATGCTTGATCTGTCCTAACATATTCTTAGGTGTATACACATACACACACAGAGAATGTCCTTTAAGGCTCAACACATCCTTGCTGACATTGAAACAAATCTGAAGACATATGACAGATGCTTCTATTCCTGAATATTTCCAGGGATTTGAAAGGTTCTTCCTCTTTCAAAATTGTGTTTAAAGATAAACAAAACAAGAAACAACTCAAGATTTTTTTTTTTTTAAAGGGATGCCACTAAAATTATGTCAAATCATTTTTACTTCGGCTGACATGATAGATCGGAGAGCTCAATTACAATTTCTGATCTTCACTAAATTTACTAAAGCTCATTCCAACATTAGAATCTTGAGCGGTGACAATATAAATCCAGTTACCAATACAAAGGTGAGCAGATGGTGTTGCTCTGCTGGGGAGCTGAGATGGAACAGCACATAAATGAGAAAGCAATCTCCTGATGGTTTGCTGTGTTTAATGCCTGAACTGAGGACTGGAGCTGAGCCAACCTGGCTTCCAGCCAAGGTCTTCACTGGATTCAAAGGAACCCCACAGCAGTTTTCATTCGACATTAGCTTCCAAATGAATATTTGCAGGTACTACTAAAGTACTGATATAAAGTACTGATTAGTACTGCTTAATGCAAACCACAGTGAAAGGGAAGACATTGTCCTCTTTGACTCAGGAAATCAGAAATGAATCCCTAAAGCTGCTCTCTCCCCTCTTTTGTCAATTTTGAAACAATTATTTGGTATGCAAAAGTAATTCAAACTATTGCATTTAAGATCTCTAGAACTGCTACTCTCTCTAAATGCTTTTATTTTTTCATCCTTTTTTGCTTTATTAAAACTGTAAAGTAATATTAGGAACAGATCTAATTTCCACCAAACTCAATAGGGCTCTTTTGGTTGACTTTTCTGGTGCTTGGATTAGGTCCATAAGCAGCGAGTAAACAGGTAATTTAGAGTTCAGAACCTCTGCAGAATTAACATAGCTGCTGTTTCAGGGAAAAGGTTAATTTTCACTCCAGTAAGCAAGGTCTCCAGTCACCAGAAGAAAATTCAGAACCTGGATGCAGGTCTACTTTGACACAAAGGAAAAAAGTATCTGAATGCATGTGATTTAAATTTAAATCCATGTTGATTCAACCATCCCCTTCTACCTCCTCACCCTTTTCTCTCCTCTTTCGAAAGGCAAACTGCATTGCCACTTAAGATAATTTCACACTTTTTGTTTCAAGGTACTAAGGTGCATTCAGTGCTGTAAAGAAACCTTTCAGGTAGGTAAGGGGGAATGAAAGTGACTGTAAATCTATAATCTCACTGTATGGACCTACTGTTCGAATCAGCATTAAGCGGTATTTCCAGGATACGCTGCTTTCTTACAGAGCAGAGGATACACAGAGATGGCTGACCTCATTCTTCAGGTTTCTTGCCAAGAAGTGTTCAGCTACGTGGGCGGGAAGCACATTCTCCAGAAGCACGCGATTTAGGTTCTCCATGGTTTCAATCTCTTCCCGCTCTTTTTTGAACTTGTTCTTCCACAGGAAGTCTAACCTACAGTAATATTCATTCTGTTACAAGAGGACACAGAGGTAAAGAAACAATAGGCATCTTGTCCTGCTGGGGTTTAAGAGACAAAATAAGCACAGTACACCACCCCTACAAGGCTATTATTTGGCCACTCAAGTACAATTCCAGATCCCACAGAAATCAAACCCCAAGCACGCACTATGCAACATACATTTCATCAAACTTCCAAGGCCCATCCCCTATCCCATCCCCCCGCCCCCCAAAAGGCCCATAAAAAGGCTCAGGAAAAAAATAAAGTTGCAAGGTGCCTTAACGGAAGATTTACTTATTTACTCTCAGGCTTTAGTAGAGATTCATTCCAGAAATCAAACACTGTTACGGAAACAATTTACAGTTTTGCAACTTGATATGATGTCTTATTTATCCGAAGTGTAAAATTTCACTTACAATAATGGGCATTTCAGGAAGACACTAACTTTTACCAACTTGAACTTATGTTATGCAGTCAGCCTGGTAAAAAGGAGGCAGTACAAGAAAAAACAGCCTCTTGATAAAATATGCCCTCAGTTTATCAAATTATTGTCAGATTATCAGAAATGGCCAGTCAGTTGGGCCAGCTCAGATGAATTTTGGTTTTGTTGTTGGGGTTTTTTTGGTTGGTTGGGTTTTTTTTTTTTGGGGGGGGGTTGTTGTGGGTTTTTTTACACTGCTTTCTATAATACTTTATCCTTCTTTCATTTTTGTCCTAGAGTTTTCATAACTGTTTTTTAACACCCCTAGCAATAAAAATAAATGGAACTATAAGAAAATGTATAAAATTCTTGGAATATCAGTATTTTTTTGAGATCTGATTTCATTAAAAAATGTTGAAAAATGAATAAAAATCCATTTTTGTGGAGCTCGCTCTACTTGTTTTCAGTATTGTCAATGTTTTGTCGTAAAGTCTATGGGATTATTTCTGCAGTAAAGCTTCCACTGGCCTGACTATCTCATTTGAGCAGATATAAATCAAGAGCTATTTCAATGTAGTCCAATGGTTTAAATGCTATCATGGACCCTCAATAAAGACTATGTTATTAACCAGGAGGACATGATTATGATGACAATCTTATTCTAGAAAAAAAAACCTAAAAATGCTACCTAGTGTTATTAGCAGTCAGCAAGCATTCACATCAAAAATGAGAGTAGTCCTGATGGGACAATGGCTGTCACAGTTCAAAATGATTCATAGATATTTTGTAGAGATCACAGCCAAAGATAGAGTGGAAAGTTGAAATGAGATGATATTAAAATGATTTGGAAAGCTTTTAAAAAGCAATGAAGGTAAAAAATGCTGAAGGAAAAAGTGTATCGGCCAAATACTTGCAAGATGAAAAAATAGTAAGAGGAAAACAATGCCTCCACTAAATGCATAGAGAGCAATACACTCAGGTTGCCTTTAAAGTGGTTGATGAGTGCTGGGTACTATTTAGATATTTAATTACAAAAACAAAAGAGATCATCCATACCATGAAATCCTTGTTGATGAATTCTTTTTGTGCTGATACATATACTAGTAAGGACAGAATGCAGACCTCAAATGCACTGCAAAAGAAATATTCTGGCTCTTCTGACACAAAGATAACATTGTTCTGAAAATAAAATGGGTCTTAACATCTTAGAATGGATCACGCTGCATCCCAGAAACCTGGACTTCGGATGTCAAATACGCAAACAAGCTGGATATTTTCAAGTAATTACATGTTACTAAAGGATATTTACAGATTATAAACAAATGAAGAGCAGGCGAAGACTTAAATACATGTAAAGACAAACATGAAGGAACAGAGAACCTGAGAACAGGCTTCTGCAGGAAGTTGGAAATAGGATTTTATTGTTGCTTTCTGTCATTGTTCCTGTATCAAATGGCAATTATCCCTCCCATAAGGACTGAACAATTTTTTTTTTTTCAAAACTGTCCACATGATGCAAAATACATGCAGTCACTTTTTTAGAATGTCTGTTTTACATGTGTATTATATATTTATACATCTAAGTTCCCCACATAGATGATAAATTCAAATGCCACCAACCATATTCATGCAGAAAAAAATCCAACAAAAACCTGGAATGCTGAATTTGCATAAATTGATAAACTGGATGTCAGCTGAAATTGGGTATCCATACATTCTACCAACTTTGTATTGAAAAGAAAAGGTGCTAGATAAGCTGAAGTTTTAAAAAATATGTTTCTTCTTTAAGAGCTAATATTAAACAGATAATTTATTTAATGCTTTATTATTTATTGAATGAAATTTAGGCTGACACAAAAAATGTCAAAGAGAACTCAGAAATTAGAAAAAATAAAGCAGAATGTATTCTAGAGTTTGCTTTGAAATTAAAAAAGTCAACATATCATATTTTAAAATATCTATTCAGACTTTAAAAAAAAAAAAAAGCACTACCTTATTAAAACTTTAAATTGTGGGGTTTTTTTTGTTTGCATGATCTATCCTATTAGGTATATATGTTATTAAAGATCCTGTTCAATCTTTGTAGTCTTGCAGTCACGTGAAAACCAAGATTGTTTCTTACTTTACATGTTATCTCCAGAACCTTTTCAATATATGAGAATGAAAATACCTCAGAATGCCCCTGCAGTTCTTGAGATACAAAATTTTTCTTCTTCACCGTATGCTGCTTTACTTGACAGCACTTCCCAGTGTGTGAGCATAGTGGAATGCCCAGGGAGGCATGAAGGACACTGCAGTCCTCTGGGCACCACAGAGCAACTGGCTTCCTCCAGGACAAGAGACCACCATGCATCTGTGCAAGGCAATGCAACACAACCCCAGATCAGTAGTAACTTCTTGGGCAAACGCAGTTAAGTGCAACAAGAACCAATTCATGTCTCATTGATTGCACAGAGATGAGGTTATCTATATTTTTACATTCTAGTGGGACACACACCTGGGTCTATTTTCAGTATTTACCTGAGTGAGACAATGAGCTAATTCTCCTCACTGAAATAATGTCACATAGAAAGTCAAGATAAGCAGCTCAAGAGTTGCTGCCTATGCCATAAGTGTCTATAATCAGGGGAAATGAATGCTGTTACATTCAGCAAAGGGGCAGCAAAGACAGCACTAAAGCAGGTAAGATCACTAGAAAATAAACCTGGGTTTTTATTTGAGGCAGCTAAGGAGATTCCACCTCATAGCCATTACTTACAGACAGCAAGTCTGAGAAACTGCCTCAACATGGAGCATCAGCAGAAGATGTCTTAGAACCCATGAATAAGTTGACCAACAAGAAGTCATCAGCTATAAAGTAACCAAAATGAAAAGCTGTGTCACAGTGTCAGAGAACTGGCAAATGGTAAGGATATAATGCAAATCTTTGGAAAAGAAATGGTGTGACCCTGGGAACAACAGAGCTAGGTACTTTGGAAAAAAACCACAACCCTATGTTAAGGAAAAGAGCTATTTAGACATATTAGCTGAAGCTGATACAATGGGGAAGAGCTGACACCTCTTCTGTAACCATACCTCCATTTGTTACAAAGAAGTCAATGGGCATGTGAATAGGAGTGAGGTTTGAAATAAGTTTTCATTAAATTCTTTCAGAGGAGGCTCTTGAAAAGACTACATTATCTAAGAGAAGGATCTTCTCACAGAATAAAAGCTCACTAAAAAACCAGAACAGAGACTACAAATAAACAATTTTCATGGCTGAGGGAAGTTGCCATAAATATCTGGGCAGTAAAACAGCCAATGAAGTTCAGTGTTGATAAACACAACGTTATCAATTATGGGAAAAACGAAACACTCACCTAGCCTACAGACTAACGGGATATGTTAAATTTTAGGTACTAATGAGAAAGGAATTCACAGGCTATGTTGATAGTGGTAATTCAGACTGGGCCATAAGAAAGATTTAATGCTCAGTAGTGTTTAAATGTGAGTACACTGCTTACACAGTCTAGCCCATACCAGTCTGTATTCTCCCAGGCAATGCCTGGGCAGGGTGCAAGAGTATTCTCAACGTATGGTCTGCCAGCTGTCAGCCTATATTCAAATAACTCTAATGACATGCATGCAGAGTGAAATGTCACTTGATCTCAGTGCCAGGGAATAGTGTAGCCTACACTGGCACAACCATCAAAAGAAAGCAGTTCTGCTTTCTCTGCCTCACTTCTGGTGGCTCACTCCCACCCTATGCTCATTTTTTGGCACAAGCATTGCTGCAGCCACACCATAAAACCAGATCAGGAAACAGGTCTGGCTGAAAACTAAACATTTTCCAGGGTTAATTTTTAAGCCAGATCATTTCCCTGTTTTGGGCCGCTATACAGCTCCATAGGCAGCTGTGCTGGTACAAATGAGGAGATACAAGGGTACGAATGAGTAGCTGAGGGAAGGCCTACTTATTTCAGTAGGGATGCTGGCTGTGCAGCTAAAAGTATTTGTTGAACCTGAGAATTAAGTTGGCTCATATAACGATATACTAGCTCTCCCTCTCTTCATTCCCATTCAACCAGACACACACATTCCCCCTCCTGCTTTTGCATCAGGACACACATCTCTCTGACCAGTGGTGAGCAGGTTCACAGAGCTAGGATTGTAGGAAAGTATTCACTTTTTTAAAAAAAACTAATTTTCTGGTTACTCACTCTGGGGACAGAGGAGCACCAATGCCAATTTAAGGGAAACGAAAAGACCACCCTTTTCATCAGTGGCTATTATCTTTACCGTCGTCAAAATAATCAGACATTAAGAGAAAAGACATGTTATTATCTGCAAAGTAGAAAAATGCAATAGCAAACAGAGAAATCATTTGCATATTACCCTCTGTGGAAGAAGGGTAAGGAAGAATTTTACTTTACCTGCACTGCCAAGATGGCTTGACAGTGCCCTGCAAGTGCAACTCAATGAAAGTAGTAAGCAGAAAGTTTAAAAATAAACAAGAAGATGGACACTTTCACATGACTTTTTATCAAATTATGAAATTCATTATCAGACAATGTTGTGAAGACCAGGAAGATAAAATGGGTTAAAAAGGGATCAGACAGTGTAACAGAAAGCAGAGCAACCAATAGCCATTAGACGCTGCCACAGAAATGCCGAATGGCAGAAGGTGGGTAGCATACGTCCCTGGAAGGGTTGCTCTACACAGGTTCACTTCCTCCCCTATTCTTTTCCTAAGCATTTGCTACCAGTCAGTATCACTAACAATAACTTAAAATGGCAGGTCTTATGCCAGGTATGTATTAAAACTAGTTCATAACATTTTCTAGTTATCATTTATACTTTGTTTGAGAGTATTTGAAAACAGAGAGGGTTTTTTTCTCCTTCTTCTTTAAGGGAGAATAAATTAGCAGAAAAATAAAAGGCAACAGACTGAAGAGCCACAAACAAGTGGTATCATGACAAGGATCCTGAACCTAGAGCTCTGAAAACGAAGACTTTTTCCATTACAGGATAATTTTTCTGTTGTGACAGGGAACAACACACACTGTTGTTGTATGCAAAAAGAAACTTTCTTGTTGATGTGACTGAACCTACAAGGAAATACTCTCCTTGCTCAGTGAAGATGACATTACATCTCTCCTTTTTTCTTGGTGGTGTACCCACCGTCTCCATCTGACACCTTGCTTGACAGGGACAATGATGCGATGAAGTAGTTATCCCTCTTTCCGAGTGCAAGTATCTATGCTCCAGCTCCACTATCTGCTATCGTCATCAAATGAGCAAACTCTAACACGGTGCTAGCAGCACGGCAGATGAAGAATATTATTTCTTACTCAAGAAGTATATTCCCCACTACAGCAAATACTGGAGAAGCTGTCAGATAATAATTTTTTGTCTAGTAACCTACAGAGCCTGCTTGGCAATTTAAATGATGGTCATTATGTTTCGAGGAATTGTAATTTAAATGAGTGATTTAAAGACAGTATGGGATAAGATCCTTCCCAAGGCTGCAGGCTATGGGGGTAAAGGCTGTTCATGAGATCTCACATGGATTGCCTCTTCCATCTCAGAGCCCTGTCTTGCGCACTGCTTCGTTCCTGGGAAAACAGGCTGGAATTGCAGCTTTTAGCCATGGATCATGGACAGACCCGAGGATTTAGAGAGAGAACTGCCCTTGCACCTGCCCTCAACTTTGTAGAGGGTAAGACCGTTGACATCATGTTTGTACCGAAAAAGCACAACTGGGTAATAAAAAGAATAGTTTCCTGTTGGGTCATAGTTTTAGTGGAACTGTGGCCTCAGCATGTGGTACACTTCTGTGTGCGTGCTACATTGTTTCTGTGTCTGCATCAAACGGTAATAACTGTGAAGAAAATAGCTTGTAATTAAGCAACTAGGGAGACAGCAGATGGATGCAGACAGATGGGAGCACACCAGGAAGCTATGAGACAATATTGGTCAGCATGACAAGCAATAGTCACAGCACACTATCAGCACAATGTCTACAGTCTCAATGACAGTTATCGGTGAGTTTTAAGGGCATATTGGAAGGCAAAAAAGAAAATAGCTTTTTAGATGCTTCTGACACTCCTTTGCAAGGGTGTGGGGCAGAACGGAATAAAGGTGTTTGTCAGAAAATCTAGAAAATGTTTGAGAAGTTGGGAGGCTGCATGTGGAGGCTGGCATTGTGTCCACTGATACAGATGAAGAGAAGTGTGCATCTTACCTGTCTACCCAAAACCAGTAATGTGACAAAGAATATAAACAAAGAAATTGAGCCCATTGTCTTCAGATCCTTCAGTATTCCTGGCCTATAAAATAAAAATATAAGTAAAGCAAGCTGCTCAAAAGTTAGAACAAAATTACTTTAGCACAAGAATAAGAAGACCACAATTTATACTACTTTACGGTATGTAAACTAAAACCATTTAAATATGATATGCTTTATTATTTGATGAAATATTATTACCATTATGTAGCTTTAATTACTTCTACTACATTCTCTGTAAAGATGCCTACATTTTGAAGTCCAGTAATAAATGAGGATTTAGTAAAAATAGTATCCTTGTTCATTTACAAATAGAGAGCTTTTGGTGCTTATTCTATACAGGCAGATTAAAAAGAGATGTTTTTTGTGTAATAATGCTACTTCCATAACAGGGAGCTTGATCATATCCAATGAATGTCAAGAAAAAGAAACTAAAGCACCCAACTCCCAAGCTGCCTTTTCACCTCAGAATTACAGGAGGCACAAACTCCTGTATAGTTTTTTTATAGTTTTGTATAGTTTTTTTAATAAACTGCTTTGGGAAAAGACACTAGAGGTAACAGGAAATAGTTCACACTAGCACTCTCCTACCGATGTCACGGAAAGAACCTCGTTGAGAGATTTAGGAAGGAAAATATCAACAGATACACAGCTTGACTGGCAAAAATCAAGGCTGCCAGAAGCACAAGCTAAACCTAACCTGTCACGTGGTTCTCCATCCCATCACAGAAATATCCTTTCCACTAACACAATGGAAACATAAAGACCTGTATTTGTTTATTTAATCTTTAGGTTTAAAAGCAAAGAAAACATACTTTTTTTTTTTTTTTAAATTTAGATCCTTTTCCATGGTTATCTCCCTGTCCTAAAGATCTTGAGTGGTTTACAGCACAGAAAAAATGATACTAAAACTCTACTCTGAATATTCAGTTTTTCTGTTGTGGCGTGTGCACTGCACACTCCGCCTACATAGAAGAGAATCACCTCTTTGTTTTGAAAATGAGGTAGCAATTACATGTGTCCAAAAATTATTTTACGCAGCAATACTTAGCATTGGAGGCATAATTTTGGTCTTATATATTATCACCTATAATGAGGATATCAGCAGGCTCACTGAAAATTTAACATACAAATTTGCAAGCACAGCAAAAAAAATCCAAACTCTGGTCTACTCATTTTTTTCAATAGCTAAGACTGCATTTGTAAAGTTTTAAGACAATGTACTAGTTCTGAGGAAGTTGATTCTCTTTGGCTTGCAGCAAATATGCTTTAACAGCCATAATTATGTTCAGCCGTAGGCGTTAACGACGTTAACAATGACTTCTTAATGGTCTTTATTACAAAATACAAATTAAACCATACTTTGTTTCCTATAGAATGTGGTTTAAACACCTTGCCCAGACTTGTTTATTTTATTCTAATGCTCTGAGGTGTGACATTAAATCATATATTAACTGCAGCATGGCAATGATTTTAAATTGTGACTTGTAGATTATATAGGCAAACACATATAAAAAAAATCTGTTTAATGACATAAGAACTGCCATATGTAGTATTTAATTTCTATTAATTTCAGAAGGACTGGAGTTATCCACCTACCTTTTAAGAGGTGCCATTGCATACATAAATTTGCTGTAGTCATCCAGCATGGCCCCATGAGTGTGCAGAAGGATAACATTGTAGCCCACCAGTGCAATCAACATTATCACCATTTTCAACTCATAATTTATCCTCAGGAAAACAGAGCAGGAAATGAGCCCTAATATGCAGCTGTATATAAAATACTGGCAAAGAAAAATCAAATAGAAAAAAATTAGAATTTGGCTCTTAAGTAAGAAATCATACATAATAAAATGCTCAGGCTAGTTTAAAAAACAAATTATTGACTGACCACTTAAGCATGGAATCTATCACAACCTAGGACATTATGGTTTACAGACAGTCAATAACAAATAGATGTTGGTATTTTATAAAATAGACCCTTTTTCTTACTAGGCTCCAATTCACCCAAAACTCAATAAAATCCCGATTATGCTCCTAATTTATGCGCCCTAATTTTCATCCTTTGCCACTTTTTATTTCTTTTTATCTGCAGTAGCAAGGAGTGCCTATTTGTGGGATACCACTGCTGGTGTTGAAGTCTAATGCAAAAGGCTACTGCCAGCAGACTGACTAAAGATTTATTCCCATGCAACTGTATGGTTTTCACTCATGCTGGAATTCAGTAACTACCCTGTATGTATTACTAGCATATCGGTCAAGGTAAAATGTCTAAAGATCTGAAAACAACAATTTAATTGCCTATATTTGCAGTATAAATTGTTGCAATACATGCAGTTGTTATGAACCTCATAGATATGCAGTTTTACAAACTCTAGAAATACGGCTAAGACATGAAGAATATAAAATTATTAACATGGCCTATGCATAATATAAATATAAAAACTTCTGTCAAATCTTCAGTTATGACTATATAAGAACACATTCAGTTGTTAGTATGGTTGAAGTTAAATTCCTTCTAAAAATACAGCATCAAAATTAATGCTAAAACAGAATAATACATTCTCACTAGAATTATTATCTTGGTCCTTAACATGCAGCACCTTTGCCAAAGACGCTTCCTGAAAATTACAGTCCTGCACCTTGTAAGGAAGTTATCTTTTCTGAAACTACAAAGCATTCTATTTCTAGATATGCTATTTTCAGACTACTGTTGACTTGTTGATGGCAGTACTTTTGACAGAACCTGAATCACTGTATACTAATTTTGGGGGATCACTGAGAAGAATAATTTTCACAGCACCCATCAGGCAGAATTGATCTGCCATCTGAATCTCTGCCGTTACTGTAATTTGCTTTCAGATCTGCTTGAAATAAGAAATAGAAAGAACTGCTGTTCAGAATCACCAAAAATAAAACTTCTCTGATGGCTGCATTCCACAGGAGGTCACACTCTGAATTCAGTGTTACATAAAAGTAGCAGCATCCATTTTTTATTCTGTAAGGCATTCTACTTGTGAAATTAGTTTTCCAAAAAGAAACAAGCAAACAAAAGGCTGTCTTGAATCCACAACTAGATGCAGTTTTACAAAGACCAAGAAAATTCCAAGTGGAATAGACAGTCTCTGTTAGTTTTCCATAGGAATATATAGACTAGATTTTGAAAATTTCAGCTAAAATTTCAGACAAGGGTGGATGGATTAGAGAAGAGTGGCACAGCCACACCCTTAAGAATGTAGACTCTGATACTGTGTATTGCAATGCAAGATTCCAGTAAGCAACAAACAGATCTGGAAATGAGTCTATAGGCAACTCTGCTTCAACAGCCACACCAGGTTATGAAGCTTTTTTTCTTTTAAAAGCCACCTTAAATAAATCTTTTTCCACTGTATCTTACATATATTCAAGGCCATTGTTTCTAAGTGCTCAACACTGCAAAAGAATTCTTCAATTCCTGTCAATGGAACTGAATTTTCACCTTTTAATAACAAAATTTGCAAATTTTAGTAGATACTTAAAGTATTGTAGCTTAAATCCTTCTCTAACTCTTTCAGCTTTTCAGACTAATGCAAAAGGGCTTGAAAAAAAATCAGAGGAGGAACTGCAAGACAAAATGCTTCAAAAGATACACTGCAGAGGAATAATGGTAACTGGTGTTCTAGCTAGCTTCTCAGAAGGATGCACGCAGCTGCAAAGCAGGCAAGGCACTGGAAAACAGTAACAATTTGGTGGAGGAACAGTCAAAGTAACCATATAGAAAATCAGGACTGGTGGAATTACTGTCATATGTATAGCAAGAGAGCTCTGGTCTTTGTCAAACCACAAAAATTGCAAGCTGTCAGACAAATGGCAGCCTGTCTCCTGGGCCAAGAGATCTGCTCTCAGTTCATCAAATGAACATGAACTTTCCTACAGAGGAATTAATGCCCAGCTGGGAAAAATTACAGCTTTTGTGTGCAGGTATACTGGACTTGTTTCTTAGTGAAGATCCATTTCAGGCTTGATCATCCTACACCTCTGTACAACCTACTGAAGAATAAAAAGGGCTCAGACTACACAGGCATTGAGGCTTTTTCCAAAGCAGAGAGCTGCAGTGATGCCAACCCTTTGTAGTACTGCACACTGAAGAGTTAGCAATCCACACAGCAGTGAAGCCGAGCTGGTGCAGGTCCGTGCCGTGCTCTGCCTGTGTCTTGGCTGTGGGATAACCTCAGCCAGCTCAGCCAACTTATCGCAACCAAGAAGCCTGCGGGCAGCTCCCATTTGGTAGCAGCGGTTATGCCACCTGTGTGGCTTCGACTTATATATCACAGTGCAGCAGCAAGTTCTCATGGACATCAGTTTTGTCTGACAGCAGAAGTGATGAATAGAAATGTTTCCTTTTAAGGAAATCCTGTAAGAGCTTAAAAGAGGAAAACACTGGGTAACCTCTCCACAGATGGGATCTGCAGCACATCACATGCTGTCCCTGAGTGGAGCACCATCCGATGCTGCATGATGCAGAGTTCCCAGCATCTGAAGGGATCCAACTCCATCTACCCTCTCTTTTCTTCCTGTGCTATCTCCAATAAATGGTATTTTAACCAATACCATACAGAGCCTGAGTGCCTTTCTTACTGGGATCACAGGCCCCGTGCCTTGCACCAGTGCACTACACCTCTAGGATCTTATCTTTAGTCCAGTGCATTTGGTCTCTTCTCTTAAAATTTAAGATCTACAATTCTGTGGTTATAAAGATCTTTACTAAAGTAAAAAGGGATTCTACTCCAATACGTCTATGGAGAAAAACTTGAGCAGAAAGTAATTTTGGAATTCCCTAGTCAAATAAAGTGTATTCCAAAACTGTATCTTTTAGAAGTCAGTATTACGACTTTTATTTATTTAACATGTGGAGGTGGTAGTACTGATACCACACTGTATTTTATCATGGGAAGAGATATGCACAACTTGAAATCTCCCAGGTCTAACTTCTATTAAATGGAAACTGCAGAAGCATCATAGCAAACCTAAACAATAACTAAACACAAGCAAAGTCCTTAAAACTTACTGTGTAATTTTTCCTAAGTCTTTAAAAAGAGCAAGAAAGCAAGCAATGCAATTCAGAAAAGTTATTTTGGGGGATGGAGGAGGAGGAGAATCAATCAGTTTGCTTCAAAATTGACTAAATTGTATTGGGGCTGAAATAACTCAAAAATCTCTTATTCACTCATTTTAGATGGCATAGTCAATAGATCTGTCAGGTCCACTTTCATAAATCACAGGAAGTTTATCTGCATGAATAAAGCTTAAAGCTAACATAATGATTCAAAAGATTGAATTTTTAATTTAAGGAAACAAACATTTGTCAGCTTAAGTATTCAATAGCTCATTCCGTAAAGAGAGAACAATTTTATTTCCAGATTTTAAAAAGAAAAATTAAGATCATAAGTAGCAATTCAAAAGGAATTTGTAGCTTTTTCAAGCTAGAAGTTATGTAGTGCCTGGGGATGAGAACTATGTGCATTTGAGAACTTTTTAATTAAAAAGTGAGGGGGAAAGTGTTTAAAAGCTTTAGCCAACCTAACCTTTTCATTTATTATTATCAGAAGTGACATTTTACCATCATTTTTGTGTCAATTTATCAAAGAAAGTTTCTTTGATGAAAGAATGTTTTTTAATACTTTAAAATCTATAAACCACTAATTATTAGAAATGTGCCAATCACATGAAGATCTTGCAAACATCTTAGCTATACATGGGAAAACAGGAAAAAGACACACAACATAAAGATTTTTTTTTTTAAGAACAGCAGATTAAATCTTAATAATAATTTATGAAAACTGTATCCTTGAGATGCTTGTTGGAGATATTACTGGTAAAAAAGAAAACAAAATACTTTTCAAGATGTTCAAAACTATAACAAGTAATATAAAAAAAAGATTACTAGAAAACCTGCTAATTAAAAAAGCAAGCAAATATAAATAAGCATTGGAACAATTTATTTCTATGTGCTTCTGAGTGTGAACATATGCAGAGGCTGGGAGAAGGACTGCATCATTTCTTTGACAACAGGGATAACTTGATGTCAGGGATAAAAGAAGATGTAGGCACCTATCCATACCTAGTGGTATTTAGTTAGCTCAATTTGAAAATGGGAAACAGAAACTCTGCTCTGCTGTTGATTTATCAGGCAGATGCTGAAAGTTTGTAAGTGCTGCATTTACTGCAACTGGTTTTTTTCTGTAAGAGTTCTATACATAATTAACATCTTGCTTTTGTGTGTGCCCAGGATTGTTTAGCTTGACACAGTGAATAGCTGTTTCATGTAAAACATATTGTGTGGAAATCAGCACACGCCACTCTGGCACTGGTCTCATCAATTCTGCATAGAGATAAAATAACCTCCCTTCTCCTCTCACTGCTTATTCATCTGAAGATTATGGACCTATTTTGGCACAATATACAGCTTGTTATGTTCAACTGCAGGTCTTTTGTAATCCCTTTAAGAATCACTGCTCTCTAGGATACAGATCCCATTTTTTGCAGGAATGTCCTTCCCTCTCTTCTTGCATGTGCCGCTGTGCTTTTGTTCACACTAAGACATCTTCAAATCAGTTCAGATCTTTTAAACAGTTTATATAGCAGTACACGAGTGTTGTCCTTCCACCCTCTCACCCCACCTCTTAATCAAATATGCAATGACAGAACTGTGTGACAATCACAGATTTCACATTTACTGTCAGGTCAATAATGAAAGTGGTGAATATTTTCAGGTATACCACTGGTCCTTGTGAAACCTGTCTGCAGACCAACCTGGTTTTCTCACTGATTGCAACATGGAGCTTTCGGTGCACAGTCTGCTTTGCAGTTGCTGTGTGTTCTTCTGATATCTTGTAATGCCCATTTGTTGGCATGGGTGAGCTATGCTTTTTAGTTATCAGACTCTTTCCTGCTTTTTAATCTGCCATTCATTACAACCTCTATTTTCAGAATTACTAATCTCCTTTAACTTCCTACTTCCTTCAAATACAGTTGCAGGTGACTGAAAAAAAATCAAGCTTTTGCTGCAGTCTTAAAAGCTGGTGGGTGTTTCACTTCAAGCAGATCCAACAGCAGTCAATTTAGTGTAATTGTTGTAAAACAAACAAAGAAATATAAAATGAACTTACCGGTAGGAAAAAACAGTTGTTTTGTATACACCACCGTGTCTGATTACTCGAATTAGGAAAACTTGCATTTGATGAATTAAGAACTGAGGGAAAAGCTTTCACAGCATTATCCAGGAAAAACTAGAGAAAAATAACATATAATCCATTAGCTTGTCAGTTGTTTAAGGTCAAACTAGAGAAGAGAAATGGAGAAGCGGAGAAAGCCTTGCCAGTAATCATTTAACTTTGGTATTTCACTGCAAATTGAAATAGAAAAGGGAAAATGACATCACTTGATTGCTTGTTCCTGCATGCTCAGACAAAAACAGCTTTGTTAACCTCCATCTGACACTTTCTATTTGAATAAAAAATGAAAGGCTCCTTGTTATGTTACTTTCATATATCAGAAGCTCACACACACGACAGACAATGATGAAATAAATCAAATATAAATAATTCCTGGGTTTACCTGAACTGAACCGCCTATTTAAACACAGGAAGAATTAAAGAAAGTTATCCTTTACTTTAAGTCTAAGAAGTCTTTACTGAAGTTGATTTACACAGATGTAATCCTTCTCATAGTAATGATGATGAGAATATAGATGCTGATGGTATTGAAACAGAAGAGTGGAACCAGTATCTCCAGCCAGATGTTACAGATAACCAGCATCATACGATACCCTTTGATGTAGTGATCCAGTACTTTCTTAATGAGTTAGATTTGACTACATTAATTCCACTGCTTTGAATCTCACCACTTAAACTGTTTCTAAGTTAAACCAGTATTCATGGCCAGTTCCCACTTTTTTCTCTTCTTTTGCTAATCTCATCCTTTAGCATTCAGATAGCTCCTTTCTCTCCTCAGCATTTACGTGCCCAACATTTAATGCCATCTCAGCCTTCGCTATGCTCAGCAACCTATGTTTTTCTAGTTTCTTCCTAAAAAACAAGCTTTTCATTTCCCTGATCATTCTAGTAGTCACCCTGTGCACATACCTCTTTCCATTCAACCTTCTGGGTGACTAAAACTGCAAACGCACTCCCCAGATTTTATCAGTGAGTTGTGCAATAGCATTAATACCAATTCTGCAGAAAGTATGTTTTCATACATCCTTGAATGACAGCTCCCTTGCTCACAGCTACAAAACCTTAATAGCTCACCGTACCTCATGCAAGTGGGGCTCAGACAGATCATGAAGTTATAGCAGCTTAACACATTGCTGCATGTTGACATAATCCCAGCCACTGACATCACGGTCAGCAAATGCGAGGTCGCTTTCCTTCACTGGAGCTCACTTAGCTAAATGTGGTTTATACTTATCATGAGTTAGAAGCAGTCACATGGATGGTTGTTGTGATTCAGCTGAGTTGTCATTAAACCCACATAATTAATCAAAATCCTGAAGTCATTGCACCTCTACCTGATGAGCTTCCAACTTGTATCAGAATTTCTTGTCACAGGTCTGTCAGACCAATGATAATCTCGCACTTTGTACTGAATTTCATCCTAGTTCTTTTACTCAAATCCTCAGCTGACTTCTTCCTTTCTAAAATCCCCAGCCTTCTCTCACAGACATTGCCTGTTACCTTAATCTCATCAGCAAATTTCACAGTCCCTCTCATACACTGTATATGAAAATCCATACTGGGCTGACCATTGCAGAGCTCCACAGGTTGCCTCCCTTTCACCTGTTGTTCTTTGCAAGTAGCCACTTTGCAACCCAACTCTAAATTCTTTCCCCATCCCTGTCTTTAATTAGTGCCCCAGAGAAAAACTGCTAAGTTCACGCAGAGTAACCAACTCTGGATCAAAATGGTTTATTGCTTTACTAACACTAGATCTGGTCAGCGACAGCTCTGTGTAGCCAAGTCCTGAAAAATTCCAAGGATGGAGGCCCCACAACCCCCCTTGCAATGTGTCCCAGCACTGTACCACCTGCACAGTGACTTTTTTTTGTTTGTTTTAAAAGACTATCCAACCTGCCAAGCCACCACCTGTGGTCAGTGCCCTTTGATATGTTTTGTGGTGCTGCTGAGAAGAGTTTGAAACCATTGTCAATGTAACACCCCTTCAACAGAAGGAGGATGGGTTATGCACTCGCAAAGGCGTTCGATATACCATCTGCTCTGGAGTAATGTGCAGAATGGGCTCACCTTTCTTTGTAGAGCTGCACTTTCAGGTTGTCTTCCTTTACTAACATACTTCTCTGATTATTTATGTGCAACTACACATAATTAACCAGCAATCAGTGAACTATACATTAGTATTATGACAGATAAATCATAATACCAGACCCTACAAAATGTTAATAAACACCTACAAATTTTGAAATACCCTTCTATAGCTGATCTCAAAGAGCTCTTATCATGAACAGATGCAGAGTTATATGCACATCCACCCCTTCTCACAGGATGTGTGCCTTAAATGCACACAATCCCTTTTCTGGGAGCATGGGTTACCCTACTTGCCACCCCTCCTGGAAGGAGATGTGGGTGCTCTACCTTTATGTGCACCTCTGCAGCTCCCTCTGAACTGTTAATGCACATGGTGGTGAGAAAGCGCCCCACGAGTTCAGGCGCACAGGCACACCCCAGGTGCTGGTCCCTGCTTGTTGCAGCCCGCACTGTCGCCCCTGAGGTGTGATGCCAGAAGGGTGACTTATGGCAGTGTCAAACCAGGTTTTGACAGTCAGCTGTTTCCACTCATAGGTCTCTGCCTCTTGTTACGCATTTCTTTTATACTTTTTTCCACACTATTTCCTTCTTTGTTTCAAATTTCTTTTGAAGTGCATTGGTTTCCGTATAACCCAGCTGATGCTGGACTTCATCTTTAACAGGAACAGTTTTGGGCAAACGCCCTCCAGACAGCTTTAAGTATTTAATCCCTCTCCCTGTCCACAACTATTTACACTGACATTCTCTTCTTAATAGGTGTTAACTAGGTCATTTGTCAAGGATGGGAAAAGAGAGTGTCCACATCTCACTAATAGTGCATTTACTTTTTTTGCAAACATGAAATAACTGTATTTAGTTTCAGAATCCCATCCCACACATGTCCGCAGAGCAAAAGATTATATACCATGAAGAACTCAAACACAATTATATTACATATACATGTATACATATTTATATACATTCATTTCTATTAAAGCACTTTAATTTTGGTTTTGACATTTGTACAGGGCATTTCTGACCTATAAAAGTTACCTGTATACACAGAATGCTATATGAAATGTGGTCTATCTATGAATACATAAATAAACATAAAAAGAAAAAAAAAAGGATATGGAAATGTTGTCATCTCCCATGAGCCAAACAACACTTATTTCTGAATGATGTGTTTGTACTTCTCTTTCTTGTCTCTCATCAGTTATCTACAGCTGCTATCACGCTTTGGAGATATAAATTGTTCTTCAACATAGTATTTTTTTGTAAGAGACAGCTCAGTCCTACTAAGCAGTCACACCTACTCAAATGACTCAAATGAAAGCAATATTTTTTATGAATACCAATGTTTGCCAGGGAACATCTGAGCACACTACCATTAAATTCTCATTTTAACTTCATATATTTTAACAGCTTTTTCTTCTCTTGTGTTCGTATAATCTGCAGTCTTCAGTTGTGAGGTTTCTGCCTCGCATGATGCATAATACCTGCTGTGCTGCTATTTCTTTCAATAGGAAGCATGTGGTGACAGAGCCTCCCCCCACAACACAGGATAAGTAAGTTTTTGTGCATCTCTTTTGTTATCTGACCAAGAATCTGCACAAGACTACATAATACACTAGTTTAGATCTTACTAAAAACAAAGCCAACTTTCTCACCAAGGTACTTTCAACCCTTCTGTACAATCCACAAGGAACCAGAACTAAGGCTTCACAATGAATGTGGCCCGATAGCATGTAAACTTGGCCACGTCAAATGGGTTGTATCTCACCATACTAAGCAAGCCGGCCTGCTGATTTCCATGTTAATGTGCATAAAATAGCGTCCTACTGAGAAGAAGAAAAGGTGGCAGAATTTAATATTATGTGCACTAATCAAATGTACACCGAGTTGAACAATTATGGAATAAATAATAAAATGTGTAAAGTTTTAATAATTCCTATGTTAATGGGCTGACCCCATGACAGGTGGGCAGGAGGGAGAGAACTGGGAAATACCCCTCCATTGAGCTACTGAATCTTAGAGTAAAAGGCAAAAATTAATTGATTCAAGTGCCACAGATAGTTCACCTGTGGTCATCAACCTGTGGTAGCACGATGTCATGCAGCAGCCACCTGTAAAGACAAATACTACTACAATTTTCTGTGGAAGAAGAAGGCAGAGGCTACCCTCTACACACTAACAAGTGCACTTTCGCACACCAGCAAGAAACCCCGCAGCCCAGAGGTAAGCTCTTTAGGAAGTAGGTGCTCCAGGAACAGCAGTTCCAGAGCAGAGCTGTGCTTAATCAATAGAAACATATAAGCAGCAAAAACAAAGGTTTGGCATGCTATCAAAAAAATGCAGCTCAACTGAATTTACAGCTTTTGTTTAATTTGATCACATCACCATTTTCTCTTCCTTATTATACAAAATTACACTGGAAATGGACATGTGAGGACTATAAAGAGAAGTATAAAAAACATCTTTGTCACTGTGCCTCTCTCCCCACTACTTCCTTGCCTCATATGAACACAAAACTATACTTTAATTTTCTGCTGTTCCAGAAGAGCTACGCAATCTCCTCAAGACACAATGGTCTACAGTTTTTACAGTGTTGTTGTAAACAAAGTTGTTCATGTTTGTGCCCTACTCTTTGTTCAGCAAAAGATAGAGTCAGAAGAATATATTTAAAGTATGGCAGAAGCATGCAAGTCTGCTATCAGGTTGAACTAGAGGATTTGCCTTTTTCTTAAAACAAAATAAAATGAAGCAATGATGCTTTTGTTCAGCATTGCTCTTTTGTTTGAACCTCTAAGTCAAACATGCAGGACTCCTCTGGTTCATTTTTAATTTTTCTACCAACTCTTCAAATATTCATGTTGCTTAGGAGAACTTTCTTCTCAAAATGCATACCACTGCTTCATTTAAAAAATGCCAATTGATCTGATAGCTGAGTCAGGAATTTATCTCCAGATTCTCACATGAATGCCCCAAGAATAATACGGAGAATCCCAAATTCTGGTATCGTTCTTCATCTTCACAGCTCATAAGCAGAAGTTTAAGGAGAGCGTGGAATGCTAAGTATTTATCTAGACTATTAAGCATTTTTTGAATAAACAAGAGGTGATGCTGAGACATCGGTAAGTTGGAAAAGGATGACACAATCCAGAGAGCAATCCACTGCACTGGACTGAATATGATTTTTAGAACATTTTGTCTCTGGGTTTGTACAAGACGTAGCTTCCAAGTGCTCATGCATCTGTGTTATTTGGTGTCTTGTGGTGTGTCTCTTGTTAATAGTCAAACTTCCCAAATGCGAGTTGCTCAATAATCTAATTTCATTTTTTGTAGAAGTTTTTGTGCCAAGTGAAAATGCGTAACAATCTATATGTCCCCGTGTATTCAAGTCCCAGTCTCCCTGTAGAGGCAATATGCTGTGGTGAGCAACTCCCTTGTTCAAAGCTCGCAGCACCATTTTGGAAGAGAGACAAGGAACCTGCTGGGCCTTTATAGAGTCAGACACCATCATGGTCTTTGACAGATATGGATTGTTGTTCACTTATGTGGGTTCATCTTGCTGCACTGTGGAGCAAACAATCATGTGATAGCAGGACTCTCTCTCTGCCCACACACTTGAAAGACACCAGAACTGCTGTAAACATTATTTCAGGACAGTTCATGCCAACTGCTTGCTAACTCACCTGCTAGTGCATCTCTGCTAGTCCAATGTACGTAGACTGATACTGATTTTACTGAATTTCTTAAATTCTAATCTGGAATGGATTTGTGATGGGGCCCTGCATGTACCACTTAAATGACATGACTGCAGCTGTGCATTCCCCTTTCTCCTTCCAAGTCCTAGGCCAGGTCAAGCTCTAGGCAGTGTCAGTTTATTCTTCTTAAAAGACATGCATGAAGCATTTCCAAAATAGGGTCTTCAATGTGCTAGTTACTCTAGGGAAATATACTTAAAGAGTATCTGCCAGAGAGCTTGCCTGTTAAAAATAAAGCACTGAGCAGGGTCAGCAAATGTATTAACACAGCTGCACTAAAAGGAAGGCATATTAAATAAACCAGCTTTCTACTATGAGAATGGAAGCAGGTTTGCTTAATTATTTGTCATTATTAAAATACGAGATATCAGCCATGACTAGAGGGAGAACAATATAGGTCTTCACATTTCTAAAGACCTGTTCTTTCAAAGGAAATATTCCAGTTGTTTGAAATTCACTGGACAAAAGACAAGGAAGCAAGTAACACCCTGACTCTGAAAGCTGTTAGTCAGGGCACCTTCCTGGGACAGTATAGCCCTGAGATCCTGTTGGTGTGCCAAGGACCATTCGTGCATTTGATGCAGAAGTCACTGAAACAAAGAGCTCTTCCAGGGCTCTTTCATCATGCCACTGTCACTGAGATCACACGAATCCCAGAGGATGGTGAGGCACAATCATTTGATGTATCACATACAGTCATTCATATTCAATAATATGAATATGAATAATATTCAATATTAGCTTCCCACAGTTGACCCTTTGCAGTCATGCAGTCCTACTGTCTCTCTGAGATGTCTGGATTGCTCCCTGCAATATACTTTCTCATGTTCTGCTTAATGCAGGTCAGCTTTGTAAAAACAGTCTTCCTCAGCCATTCATTGCTGCCCTACTCTATATATGACACCAGATCTAATGCTCAATGGAACCAGCATTAGTCACCCTCTCCCTTCAGCTAAGAAGTATTTGATACTTATGTCACATTGACAATTTTTTAACTTACCTCCACTGATCATGACTACGTACCTCTCAAATGTGAAGACGAGGTTCAGATGTCTGCTGAAGCAGCTAATCTGAAATAAAATTGCACCCCCACTCTTTTCTAATGTCCCTTGACCATAAAGACTGAGTTTTATTTGACATTTTGGTCTTAATTATGATTTATTAGGTGTGGGATGGTTAGACGCTTTTTATCTCCATTAAATCTTAATGGCTACATTTTGTCTTTTTCTACTGAAAGAGTTCATGGAAATAAATGCAGTTAATGGACTCTGCTATTAAGTACATGTTGCTTGGAGATATAATAATGATACTTCAGAGTCTCTCCCACAATTTGCTATTAATATTAAGGAAATGCAAATTTCACAATCACATTTAAAGTCATTTTCGCTAGTCAAACTATTAAGGTTTAGTTTCAAGGTGGGAATTGTACTTAAAATTATCATCTCATGAATATCATGGAACATGATTATTTGTAATACTGCAGTCATTACTGATAAGGCACAAAGACTTTAAAATACAGCCTATTAAGTTTTACTGTAACATTCAGTCCACATAAAAATGGACTTGAACCAATAAAATTAAAAACTTTTTCTAAAAATGATGTACTGAACAACTCCTTTTTTGCTAAAATGCCTTTTACTAGTTAAAGGCCAAATCTGAAGTGGCCTGCACACAATACTAGAACTTCAGTTTAAGGAAAAAATAGTTGCTGGCCATATCTTCTTTTATATTTTTTAACGTAATAAATAACCGCATGGTTGCATGAACTCTAGCTCAAATTATACTTTAAACCCAAGTAGGTTATTTCATTTCTTCTTATACATTTATAGAGTTCAAAATAAGAGAAAGTCTAATCTGACCTACATTTTACAAGCTACTCCATCTCTTTGTTTTGTCCTGTAGTATGCCAAATAACTTCTGCTTGGCTAAAGGTTATCATTCATAAAAGCATATAGTTAGTATTCAGCTGAGGACGAGAAGTGATGAAGAATCAACAACTTTTCAGAATAATTTGTTCCCACTGCTAACTGCCATCACTGCTAAAAAGTGAGCTTATTTTCTCATTTTCCAGCCACTGTTTGAGTTTTTCCTCTACCAGCCTTAAATACCAAATTCAATTAGCTGTATTTTAAATTTCTGACGATGGAATTGGTTTTGAGTCTATCTCCTTGTACTGGGTTTGCATGGCAAGGTTTTGGTTGCGGGGAGAGCTACAGGGGTGTCTTCTGTGAGAAGCTGCTAGAAGCTTCCCCTGTGTCTGACAGAGCCAATGCCAGCCGGCTCCAAGATGGACCCACCGCTGGCCAAGGCCAAGCCAATCAGCGCCTCTGTGATAACATAGTTAAGAAGGGAAAAAAAACAAGTTAGAGGGAGCTTTTGCAGCCAGAGAGAGGAGTGAGAAGATGTAAGAAACTCTGCAGACACCAAGGTCAGTGCAGAAGGAGGGGGAGGAGGTGCTCCAGGGGCCGGGAGCAGAGATCCCCTTGCAGCCCATGGTGAAGACCATAGTAAGACACGCTGTCCCCCTGCAGCCCATGGAGGAGGGATGAAGGGGTGTAGCGTTTCCACCTGTAGCCTGTGGAGGACCCCACGCTGGAGCACGTGGAGGCACCTGAAGGAAGCTGTGACCCTATGGGAAGCCCACGCTGGACCAGGCTCCTGGCAGGACCTGTGGATCCGTGGAGAGAGGAGCCCACGCCGGAGCAGGTTTGCTGGCAGGACTTGTGACCCCTTGGGGGACCCCACGCTGGAGCAGTTTGCTCCTGAAGGTCTGCACCCCGTGGGAGAGACCCACGCTGGAGCAGTTCGTGAAGGACTGTAGCCTGTGGGAGAGACTCATGTTGGAGAAGTTCGTGAAGGACTGTCTCCCGTGAGAGGGACTACATGCTGGAGCAGGGGAAGAGTGTGAGGAGTCCTCCCTCTGAGGATGAAGAAGCGGCAGAATCACTGTGTGATGAACTGACTGTAACCCCCATTCCCCGTCCCCCTGTGCTGCTGAGGGGGAAGTAGGTTGAAAGTGGGAGTAAAGTTAAGCCCGGGAAGATGGGAGGGGTGGGGGAGGTGTTTTAAGATTTGATTTTATTTCTCATTACTCTACTTTGTTTTGCTTGGTAAAAAATTAGATGTTTTTTTCTTTAAATTCAGTCTGTTTTGCTCATGATGATAATTAGTGAGTGATCTCTGCCTGTCCTTATCTCAACCCACAAGCTTTTTGTTATACCTTTTCTCCTCTGTCTAGTTAAGGAGGGGGAGTGATAGAGTGGTTCTGGTGGGCACCTGGTCACCAGCCAGGGTCAACCCACCACACTCCTCTCCTTAGAAAAAGCAGGAGAAAGAAAGGAAGATATCTACTTTCCTGAAAAGAAAACCAACAAAAAGAAGACTAGGATCATTTAATAGAAAAAATTGAGAGAAGGTTCTACCAGAAATTTCTAGTTTTCACATTAAAAAGCCGACATTGCATCACTGCATCATTCTGACAAGTTTAGTACTTACTGTAACAAGTGATTGACTAAGGGTCCCCTGAATGTTGTGGGAAAACAAAATAAGGCAGTGTAGGTATTATCAATCTTAAAGTCTTTTATGAACCTCAAGTAACAAAAGTATCAGCAGCTCAAGGAAGCGCTAGAGTTGCAATTTCAAAAGAACTGAACTGCAAATCTCACTCACTTGAAATGTGACTAATATCTATGCATTAATGTTGTAATGAAAACATTACCTAAATAAATATTAGTTCTCATTTGGTAGACACAGAACTGAGCTGGAACACTTTTGCAAGTTTACGAATAAATGAATCAAGTTCAGTCCATAGGGCAAAAAAAGGTTTTTTTGATCCCATGTACTGCTCATCCCATTTGACAACACATCCTTCAGAATAAACGAGGACATTAAGGCTTTATGCAGACTAATGGCAGATCGATTCTGTATTTGCTGTCGTTACAAAAGAATAATAGAATTACATGGATTTTCCCTATTAGGAGAGAAAAGAAAAGCACAGGTTGAAATGCCTAGAGTAGAGGTAAGCCCTAACAATTTGTAGTTCAGTAGTTTTGAAGTACTTTGTGACTTTGATTTTTTTTTTTCCTTTTTCAAAAAACAAAGACAAGCACATGAAATTCAATAATGTATACATTATGATCATTTTGTGATCAGCAGAGGAGCATCACAAATCTGAATAAAGCTTAGTTTATTTTGCACAAAGTCTTCCACACATCCTGTGAGGAGATTCCTCATTCTTTGAGCAATACTCTGTTTTTCTAAGCAATGCATAGATGAGCAAGGAATTCGAACAATTTAAACCTGGGATTTAACTATCTTTCTATTCCTTATAAATTACTTTTTTTTAAATAAACTTAGCCAAGATCCAAGCTCTTGCTGAGCATCCTGTTTGCAGAAGCTCCCATTATACAGTATGTTTTCTGTTGCTCTGCTTTACATTTCTGTCTCTGGTGATCATTATCATGTAGGTTCATGGCATAGCCATGAGCCATAAATTCAACATCTAAACAACTAATCAACAACAACAGCAACAAAAGATCTTAAAAGAACAAAAAAACAAGAAAAATTACCCCTTTTCCCCTTACCATGTTGAATACAGCCATAGTTAATATTATAGCAGTGGTTGTCAATGTAAGAGTGATCCGTGGCCAAGGACGGTTTGCAATTATTCCAGATGATTTCAGGATCCATAGCAAGGAAGCTGATGCTTTCTTGCTACATTGCTAAATGCAAAGAGTTTAAAAAAGAGAAAACGAAAATAGCTTTAGTATATTTAATTACTGTAAACAAGAGTAGAATTAAAAAGGCTCAAGATTGAGGGCAGCATTAATCTTGAAACATTGTACAGAAGTATTCAACTATTATATTCTTAGAAGAATTACAGATCATGATTATACATGAAACTAAATGCAAATCTCAATTGTGTTAAATAATTATAATTTGCAAGTACTTTATTAGATGTTCAATATATATTACTAATAATAGCAAATGTTGTCAGCAGTGTCATTACCTCTAATATCAGTAAAACCAAGAAAACAAACTGACCTCCCCCATCTAAATTGAAAGAGCACTATTTAGTAGCCTCAGGAAACTTCAAAATGTAAATAATAATTCTGCACAGTCTTAGAGAGACAGAGGTCTCCTCATGCAGGGTAAAGGCTGTACACATGGATATATCCCTGGCAGTCTACAAAATAGTGGGGTTTCTGGGTTTTTATTTCATTTGTTTGGAGACTTGTTTGATAATTCATTTTAAGTGAAAGGTAACTCAGCAAAGCAAATCAACCTTCCCTAAAACTATCTAGAAAACAAATAAGCATTTCATACAACAATCAGACTTACAATTTGACACAAAGAGTATTTAGTGAATAGAAATTTTTTCTTATATAATGGCAAAAATAAAAAATACTAACTCATTTAACCTGCTTCCAAGAACACATTGCCATAGTCTCCATTTATACATGCATAGTGCCCAGAGGTGCAAGATGCTCAGACAGAATAAACAACAATTTGTGGCACATCCAATAAATATTAATTTTCACAAAACTTTAGCAATGAGGAGATAAGGTTGCCTAGAAGCATTTTGTGGCCTTTCCAAATGTCAAATTCAACTATACTGAAACCTCTGTAAAAAAGGCAATGAAAAGTTAAGGAACATGAGAGTCCCAGAAAAGTATTTGCTTTTTATCAACTCATTTTCTCTATTTACTTAATATGATCAGAGATCATTTTATATATTGTATTCACCCTGGCCACAGCAATCAGCAGAGATACAAGCACAGGGAGTCTCTGAAATGAGAATTCAAGCACTAAAAACTACCAAATATAGGACTTAATTTACAGCACTTATCTATTAGTTCAAGTTCGATAGCTATAGCACATCACGCTAAATTACACTATTACCCAATATATGTGATGTAGTTGACATGAAGGTCTTTGTCATACTGCACATAACTATTTCCCTACTAATTACACACTATTTGGACAAGTCCACTGTATGTCTAGAACTTTTTTTACATACTCTTTCCTTTTATGGATTGGACAGATTCTGAGTGAATAAAATCAGTTTCAGGAAGGTCAAAACAATAATTGGAATCTCAAGGATGGACAAAGAAAAGGGAAAAAATAGGCAGCTGTATATACACATTACTCCTACCCATATTAAAAAAACCCCAACATATAAACTCAAGGGATCTGCATTTTTGAGCAAGAAAACTCCTGCTCAAGTACCTTTCTGAACTTCCAGACCTTGTTCTCCACCCGTAAGTACATATCAAATTTCAAGATAATTTGAATCCACATGTCATCCTTGCCACTTTAATAAAGTAAGAAAGAAGCACAAAGCCTAGATTACTGCTGTTGCTATAGAAGGCAAGTGTTCAACTGGATGCAGGGAATGGATCTGTGTAAAAATGAATCATTCAGTTATCTGTCTAGTCTACCTAAAACCTAATGAGTCAAGGAGCATGGATTTATGGCAAATTAAAAGTCAGGAAATCATGCCTTAAATTACTCTTTGCCTTTGTTACAGCACACCTGGAGCTTTACTACAACTTCACCTACATTGTTCTGTGATTTTCTTGGAAGTTTAGAAATAGCTGGAATAGAAGTTGGATTAGGGACAAAACTGGGCAGGAACACTGAGAAAGTACAAGGAATATAAAGTGGGTAAGAAATTATATAGATAAAGCAGTACATTGTGTTCTCCTTTCTGAATTATGTTACAGGGACCTATACTGTTCAAGGAAAGTCTTTAGGATAAGAAATTCCAAGAAAAGAAGCTAATGATGAAAATAAATTATCTGGCCTAAACCAGATACATTTTATTATGAATTTTACTGGGTTTAGGTTATCTGACTAAAGGCTAATCAAATTAAACACAAAGATGTGTCAATGATCAAAAGAACAATAATAGATGGTGGAACGAAAGTGACCCAATCAATGAGGAACAGAAGCCACTGAATCCGTTGCTCGTAAGACCATCGAAGGAGAATGCTTCAGCCATGGTTTCTAATGGAAAACCTACCAAGAAGCCTCAACAAAAGAAACTCCACTTAATTCAACAAGCTCTAGCAGATCCCATTTTCAATTTCCGAACTTTAAAAAACATGCCTCATTAACAGATGCAAAACAATGTCATAAAAAAAGATGCTTTCATGTTTTTTTAGTGCTAAGCAACATAAATTGATGGCTTCCTCTGCACAAACGAACAACTTGCATTATGTTAATTCTGAAGATAAAATTAAATTTCACATAGAAAATCTCTGTTGAATCCCAATATTTAAACACATGAATCCTGGTGGCAAATGATGGAGACTTCTCAGACTTCTCTACTTCAACATCAACACTTCCAACTGTTAAATTTGAATTTTCTTGATTTTTTTAAAGTAATCATTGACAAAATTACAGTACAGAATTGCTGAGATTACTTAGCAATGTCCATGCTGAGAACTGCATTTATTGCTGAGGACTGCTTTATTGCTTTCCAAGTAACTGTACACTTTTGAACAGACTTATGTAACTTCTGTATGAAAACTCCTTGCAATAATTCTAAATTTTCTTTGTTTACAAGATTTTTGATCAATATCACCTGACTTTGCTAGTGTATTTTAGCAAGGAGGAACTAATTGGACTGATTTTCTACATTTCTTTAAAAAGCTATTTTTCTGCTTCCATTTAAAAAAAAAAAAATATTCTCTGGGTTCATTTATCACTAAGAAAAGTTCTGGAGAATAAACTAAATTTCAGTAAAAAATATATCATTCAGCCAGTGTGATTAATCAATGAAGAGATTCCATTCTTTCAGCTGCTATTGATAAAATTACAGATATTGCTGGCTCTGACCTGAGGAAAAATGTGAGTGTTGTTAGACTGCAACTTCAAAAAATGAAGTTGTAGATAGTTATTTCCACTTGTAAAACAGAAGCGCATCAGAACTCAGCGATGTATTTCTTGACAGGCTGTTTAATGCACAGCTCTGAGTTCTGGAGGGGAAGAACCAGTGTTTATTTGGTACATCTGTCATGCCCACCTGATTTATTAAATAGATGACAGGTCTCTCTAATAGCAGATAGAGCTGCCTACATTGGTTAAGCCAATGAAGCTCCTGAAAGGAAAATTTGTGACAAACCCCTGATTCGCACAAAAAATCTTTAAACCATTGAGTAGAAATTCCTTGGAAAAATGAAAGAATACACTGTTTATAAGTAATTCTCTATGTGAATTAACAGATTTGCTGAACTTCATTTCACTTTTGGGCAGTCTAAATCCAGTCCATATATAGTACAACTGCAGCAGTTCACTACTGCTGAAAATTTAGGGAACTCCTGGAATCACTCCTGGTGATCATTAAATTCAGACACTTAATAGCACTGGCAGAAATATGCAGGTTTATTTTGCTGATTCATTAGCTTATGTCAAGTACTTTGTCTTGCAAATGTTATGCCTCCTTTGCAATTTTCTTAAGAAAATGGAGAATGAGATCAAAGGAAGAAAGTAATCATTTCTAGAAAGCATGCAAGAAGGCTAAGACATCCAATCTCAGTAGCATTAGCTTCTGTGTTCATTCTAAGCAGACTCGGCAGAATATGGTTCAGTGTTTATCATTTACCAACTAGAAATAATAGGTATTTGTAGTATGAAAGGTGACTAATGTGTTACCTTTTCATCTGAACATGTTAAATCTGATATGACAGCTCAGCACGATAGTGAGTAATAACTTATTTTGAATATTCAGATTATTAAAATGTATCCTGTGTTGTCTTTCCACACAGAAAAACCTACTTCAGCATTTAACAAAATGAATGCTGTCTTTCTGAGTGAGATCAAGGAACTGGTGCGAGAATTAATTGTGACAGCTATGCTGTACATGAAAGACAGTGTCGCAAGAGCTGTCACACTTCTCCTTCACATGCAAGTAGAGGTTGGAACATCTTCACTGAAGACCTCTTATTTATGGAAAGCCAGTGAATTACATTTTCCATAGTTCCATTATTGTTGGGTTGTTTTTTTTTTTTTCATTTTGCATTCAAATACAACTTAATATGTTACTAATACTGATGTTACAAAGAATGAAATAAAAAGAAACAAACCCCCCCCAACATTCAGATTTTTTCACATGTTCGTTTTCACTCAGACTTGAAGACGACACCAAAGTTCAAATCCAAAGAACTGGTTGACAGTGATTACACTGACCTCAGCTTGGAGAAGGGTAGTTTTTGTATAGAGACACAAGGTTATATTTTATGTACTTTTTAATGGTCTTATTGTTGATAAAAAGGACCAAAGTACTTCTAAAATGAGTACTGTAACACCAAGTTTTTCAGCTCCATGGTGGCATCTGTAAATCTAAGCCAGGGATTTTGAATCATACAAAATGCATCCAGGTGAAGAGTCTACTCGACTTATATTGGATAAAACTGGTTTGACAAAAATTAGAATCCTGCATAAAGAAGTAACAGGAAAAACTAAAGTCGGTATCACATTCTTAATTTCACCATATTTTGCAGTGTTTATTATCCTTCACAAAAGGTCATGTTAAAATGGCCATGTGCTTCACTTCAGCTATCTCATTCACAGGAAAGAACACAGCAGTGAGCCATATAATTATGCCTTTAGGCACTCAGAGATCAGTCCTGGTACTTCCTGTGCTGCTTTCCTCATTTAAGAAAAGGTACAGTGGCTGTGTTACATGCTATTTTAATGTAAGACTTTCTCAGTCCCTCCCATCAAAGTTTTTCTGTTTCACATGAAATACTAAAGAGTCACTGATTTTGAGAAAGACCAAACCTGAATGACTTTTTAAAGAACAGTGCTGAGGGCACTGAACTAGAGGAAGGAGTTCTGAATGCTACATTCTACATTGACCAAGTCTTGATCTCCAAGTAAGACACTACCGCTCAAAAACTGTCTCACACAACAGGACCCGTGATCTGTGACCATACTGCAGTATCTTATATATCATGGATATCACCTCTCAGGTAATACATGTAAAAGAAGCTTCAAAACAATCTGCATGGTCTCTGCTTTTGTCCTTCTTATTAATTAACCGTAGGGAAAATTGTTTGCACACTGGACTGTTGGTATTAGGAAGCACACTCGGATATCTCTTTATTTGGAGATAATTTGCAATCTCATATTGGGCAAAGACACTAAAAGGCAGCATTGCCAGAATTTTAAAAAAAATCAAGATAGTCTCACTCATCAAATAATATTAAAAGGTAAGTTGCTGGCACAACAGCCATAAGAAATTTGTGGTTTTCACCAGGTTAGGCACCTTCTTCAGCTGGTCACAATCACATAACATCTCATAGACATATAACTCAAGAATGAGTATGAAGAAGGATTTTTGTTACTTAAATGAGTACCTTTCTAACAGTTCCTGAAGTCTGAACATAGTACCAAACTTAGTAATGATGAATTTGCCATTTGCAGTGCCCGTGCTAGAGACTGAACAGAATGACTTTAGGTTTGATGAGCCTCTTTCATGAACTCTGATGTAGGTGCCTGCCTTCCTGCATCCCTGTTTTAATCTTAATTTACAAACAAAGTCTTACCATTGAAGAAACTGAAGGCCTTCAATCTGCATTAAGAGAGCCATTCACATCAGAGGTAACATTCCGTGTCAGAAATAATTTCCAAATAGTGCTGGTGCTGATATTCCTGTCCCTGCAGAGCTTTTACTATCATCTGGAGTGTTGTCCCGGTTTCAGCTGAGATATAGAATTAATTTTCTTCGTAGTAGCTAATATGGGGCTAATATGTTCTGGATTTGTGCTGAGAACAGTGTTGATAATATAGAGATGTTTTTGTTATACAGAGATGTTTTTGTTACTGCTGAGCAGCGCTTACACAGAGCCAAGGCCTTTTCTGCTTCTCACACCACCCCACGAGCAAGGAGGCTGGGGGTGCACAAGGAGCTGGGAGGGAACACTGCTGGGACAGCTGGACAGCTGACCCCAACTGACCAAAAGGATATCCCATACCATATGACATCATGCTCAGCATATAAGGGGCTTGGGGGAAGAGTCTTTCTGACTGTTAAGTACCAATGCCAATTGCTTTAGAGTAAAATACAAATCCCTGCAAACAAAGGTAGATTGTGTTTCACTTTTTATACAGTGGTGTGGTGTAATGCAACTAATAACTAACATGCTATCTTCTAGCAGGGACAGGACTGCTCACATACTTGCTGCACTTTGTTAGATGCTCTGGTGACCTCAAATCAGAGCATTTTTCTTAGCTGTGGAGCCAATTATTTTCTCATATTTGTTTTGTTGGTATTGTGTTCTGCTAATTCTATGGTTCAATTGGGTATTTAAGAGAGACTATAAACATGTTCAGATGAGATGATAGGAAAGAAATGTTTTTATTTCTAGTCTTCCTTGTTAGCTGAAGTAGCTAAATAGGTTTGCAAGGTATAAACATATGCAACAAAAAGTAATTTCATATTAATGGAAAGTAACTGGCACAAAGATTATGTGGTATCAATTAAGTGCACATATGTCCCAGGTAATGCAAAGAAATTTTTGAGACAATATTTGAGTCAGTATACAAAGAACATCTGCTAATAATTCTTCAGCCTGCTACCTCAGCTACCACAAAGATCTTTCCTTTACGTGCTTACTGTGGGTTTTTTTCTATTGATTGCATTACATTTTCCAATGTATCATTTAGGTAACCAGACCGCTGCTCCCTGGCATGCACATCAGGAGGTAAAACACACCTAACAGTTACCAGGTCTGAGGCATTTCACACTCACTCTATGAACTCATTTATACTTCAAGAAGATAAAGAAAAGAGACACAGGAAATATGTGAGCTAAAGGACAATATCTATTTGCATGTAATTTGGGAAGGAAACCTCTCAAGAAAAATTGAAAGAAAATTTTCAAAATTAATAAAAAAGAATAGCCAACACTTAAAATATGAAAATATAAGCCAAAAAGGATCTTTAAGACCAAAATACTCATAATCTTGATATTTAACTCTGAATACTATGATTATCTAAAAATGTAAAAAAAAAAAAAAGCCTAGGAACAAAGAAGTAATTAGAATGTAAAAGATGATACAAATCCGTTTCATGTTTCAGGACAGATGCCAATTTCAGCTAGGATTGATGAAGGTTTAATGCCTATGGGCTAACAAATGTTTCTATGAGAAGCGTGAGCCCTCCCTGCCCTCAGCCTGCTTGCCCAAGACCGGCAGGGGCCTACAGGCCGCAAAGGCAGGCTCTGCATCTCTCACCTTGTTATTTGCACTACTATTCTGCCGCATCCTTTGATGGAAACATTCGTATTCTTACTTAACGGCTGACATTTTCACTCCACAACAGATTGAGTTGGACCGCACTGTAGTGCTGCCGCAGAGCACAGCTGAGCCCCTCAGCCACGGGCGCGCACCTCAGGGAAAGCCCAGGTAAGAAAGGACATAAAATGATGGGCAGAGAGAGGAGGAGGGACCAAAAGAGTGAGAAACAGCAGAGGGAACACCAAGGCTGCAGGAGGAGGAGGAGGAGGAGGAGGAGGACATAGTCCATGCTGGAGCAGATGACCACACTGCAGCCCATGGAGGGCCCATGCTGGAGCAGGTGGATATTCCTGAAGGAACTGCAGCCTGTGGAGACCCCATGCTGGAGCAGGGCAAAAGTGTGAAGGGAAGAGCAGCACAGAAAAATGTTTATGTACTGACCACCCTCCACCTCCTCTTCTGCTGCCTGGGGGGAGGTAGAGGAGTCCGGAGCGCAAGAGTGAAGCTGAGTTTGGAAGACAAGGGAGGAATGGTGTGGCTTTAATATTTGTTTTTGTTTCTTACTCTCCAAAAATATTTTAATTACCAATAAATTACATTAATTTTCCACAAGTTGAGTCTGCTTTGCCTATGACAGTAGTTGGTAAGTGATCTCCCTGCCTTTATCTCAACCCACAAGCTTTCTCATCCTATTTTCCTCCCCCCATCCCACTGAGGAGGTAGAGTGAGTGAGCAGCTGGGTGGGTGTTAGCCAAGGCTAACCCACCACAGTTCATCTGTCAGGGTCAGTCAGGCCCAAAAAATTCTCTTCTTTTTTTGTGCATTTTTAGAAGAGAGATATTTGGTGATTTTAAACTCTGTAATTACATGTAGGTGTGTGTACACACAAGCACATCCACATTTACTACATGCGTTCTGCAAGGGAGTCCAAAATGTACCCCTTTAGTAAGAGAGTTGGGGAAAAACCCACACTGGCAAAAAACCACCCCAAATCCAAATGCCATCAGGATTAGGACAATAAAATTTGATTTCTGTTAACACTGACACTGTAGTGTTAAAACTCAGATATTGATACTTGTTTGCTTGAGAATTTCAGGCTTTTTCTTTCAGAAAGAAAGCATTTACAGTTATGGGTCAGATACTGCAATGGATTAGCTACCGAAATATAACATAGGGTGTCACTGTGGTTAAAGCTGCAAAACAATTCTTGTGTTTTGACATGAAGGAAGAAATCTTAGGGAGAGGCCAGGGGAAAGATAAACTTGCTGCCTCTTTTGTTAGCTGCCTCTCATCCATCACCTTACAGAGCTACATCCATGCTCGTGGAGGAAAGACAGTGCTGCATCAACTATGGTCATAACTTACTTGCTGAAAAGCTTCTTAGCAGTGCAGCTTCTGCATTAGAGCAGCTGAACTTATAAAGACATAGACATAAATAGTTCCTCTTCAAGCTAGTTAGGTTAGAATATGACATCTCACAAATCAACAGAAATGCAGTAATAGGTCTCCATTTCTGGGAATTATTTACAGTACATACAAGACATAGGAAAAACAGCATTGCAAGTAGGTGTTAGATATTATTCAAGTGGCATGACTCCTCAACTCTGACTTGGGATAGTTGCTTAGCCATCCCTTTAAATGCAGAAAAATACGTTTGCATTCCTCCTAAGCTACTCTATAAATAAAGCCCCAGGAAAATGTATGTCCCAACGCTTCTTGATACTATTTCATTGGCACCTCTTTTTCCTACAAGAAAAAGGCTGGCTTTTCCTTGAAGGATTTTTTATTTATTTTTTAATTTGCTTATTCAACAGCAGTACTGTGACTCCATCATTTTACTCTTACGTCAATAACAAATGGCAACCAAGTATGACATTATATGAGAACTTATTTTTGCTGTTAAGTAATAGCAATACTTCTAGGACCTCACTCCAAGGATCTAAAATATTTAAAAATACTCTTGCATCATATCTCAGATTAATTCCTGAGCAGTGGCAGCATCCCTACTTTACTGGAAAGACAACTGAAATGTACATTAATTACATTTTCTTAAAAACATGTCCTGGTTCATTACAAGGCTCACAAGAGAAGAGGCAGAAATTATAAAATCCCACTTCCTCTGCTTCTTGCTTTAACTGCTAGGCCACCTTTCCTTACTGTTTTACTGCACAGTGGTGTAATTGCCTTTCCCATGTGCATGTTTTGCTTTTTTATAAAAGATCTTTCTCTTAGTTTTCTTCATGGGAGTTTGTGGAAAGATGTAAAGATAAGAAGGAGAAGTAGGGATTAACCGACAATTATACAGATAGTTTTATTCCAGATTATATGCCAAATTCAAATTGCATTCAACTTCTTACAAATCCTGAAATACCCTGTTCTGGATGTAGTTATATGTTTGCTGTATTTGAGAAAAACTGAAAGGGGGACAATAGTACTTGTAAATTATATTGTGAAATACTGAAAGGTTTGCCCAAATCTTGAATTAAATTAAATTCTCAAATTCAGCATATTATTGGATAGACTAATAGGCATTACAATAACACCTGGACCACTCAATGACAAAATTAGAATTTTACTATCAAATTTTTATATATCAAATTAAACCGTTATCGTGAAATATTCTCTAAACTCAGAAAATGATCTTATACTTAAACAAAAGGACTCATGAGTCACCTCCTGTAAGCACAATAGCAAAAAATTTTGAAAAGACAATCAATCAAACAACAATGCAAACCTCTCAGAGGATCCAGCTTCACACTGGGGAAAGAGAATATCAGTGTAAGTACAGACAGTCACTGCACTGGCATTTTCTTTTTTTCAGATAATTTAGGGCATTTTACAGTACGTTAACATGGACAAAACAATGTTCTCAGAAGCCTAAGTGTGCAAGCCTTTCTCATTTACCTGGTACTCTGCAAAGGCACAGTGACTTGGCAAAATCAGAACATGTTATTTAAAAGAAACCATTAACTACTGGATTACATTTCCTTGAATACTTACCAAAAGCTGTCCAGCAAAGCAGATAAACAAAATGAAGGAAAGCAAGAGAAACGCAGCCCCAAATGAAATTCCAAGGATAGATGTTCTACAAGAAAAGGAAAACGTATTAATTTATCTCTTACACACTTATAGCATGACCTTTCTTTGTCTATTATACTGATGATATGAAAAATTACCATGTGCAAGCTGCAACTTCCAAACATCAACACCATGGAAAAACAATTTCAGTTCTTACCAGAATGAGAGGCCTTTTTTCTCCCAACTTATGAAGGCTTGAATTGGCTTTACCTCTGTCTTTGCAAAACTATTACCATAAGAAGATAATACTTTCCACACAAATAATTTAAATGACAGAGTGCATTAACAACAGCAATGTTTTGTTTTGTTTTTACTTTAGAAAGTCTGTAAAGAAGATCCTTATTGCTTTATTTTTATGCTGTTGACTTTATAATATTTTAAGAACCTAATAGCTATACAAAATAAACTTGTTGGCAGTGCGCATTTCCCCCCAAAAGGTAGGAAAAGCAACAGCATGGGACAATGATGTTAAGTTTTCAGTGTCTCGCAGCTAGAACCTGTGCTATCTGTGATGATGCAGTCTCTCAATCAGCAAGGGCCTCAATATAGCAACTGCTATTTCGTGAATGGATAGGGATTCGACACCTCTGAAAACTCTATTTTGTATCAAATTTGACTGGCTAGCCAGTAGATTCTGAAGTATTGGAGGACAGGATAGAAAGGAACCCTAAACACCATGAAGAAAAGACAACACTGCAGGCTTTAAATGAAAAAAAATTGAGTAATCTCTTCCTGAAATCATCTTTACTCAGTGTTCTAGCTTATCCTTTTCTTGTGTGTTATAAATAGGAAAGTCTAGCCAAAATAGCATCACTGGTTACTCAGTAAACAGAAATAGGAATGCAGAAACAATCCGGGCATGCATTCATTCTGCAAATGTGGAAATCTCTCTATATGAATACCACACTAGAGCATAATTGCTCCATCAGGCACCATATGAGAGCTACTCAGCATGGCTGCCGAGGGAAAGATTGCAGTGGGACCCAATTATGTTTAATGAATGCCAAGAGGAGATCAGAAGCTCTGGACCAACTGAGTGGTTTAAGCAATGCAACTAGGTGCCATCATGTAGTCCCTCACCTGAGCATCTGCTTTCAGTTTTAACCACAGATTTGGCATTTTTACAGAATAAAAAAATACTTCTTGACTCCTTTGAGCAACAGCAAATATCTTATTTTATCAAGCCTTATATGATAGAAATATTGGCATGACGTTTTAGCAGTAAATTTTATATCCCTTGCTTTTTCCACAAAACTGTAATAAATGTTACATTTTACGTTACCTCTTCCATAAATATAAGATTCAGAATGAAAATACATTATTAATAAAAGCACGCATCTCTGATCTTTAGATATGCCATGTGAATTTAAATATATACTTTTTACAAACTATAATACTACGAATTTAGGAGTAGAACTCTATGGATCAATTTCCTTAGATACATACAAATATTGGAAAACATTTTGATCTGTTTTAACAACAGTGTTATAGAAGCTATTTTCAGGAAAGAACAAAAAAGCATTAACTTCACAAACCAATTTGATGTCATATTGCAGCCATTAAAAGCATTTTGGAGAGTAATTTATGAGCTTCCCTGCCAATCATTCAGAAAACCTCTTATATGCAAAGTATTAATCAGATTTTGGGTTGATGTGAACAGCTGATGAAAAACAAACAACTGAAAAATTCACAACATAATCTTGAAATAATGCTTCTTTTAGAAGTTATTTGAAAATCATTATTGCTTATGAATACATGTTCTCCAAGAATTTCTCATCGAGACTGAGACAGTAAGCTGTACATCAGAATATGTAAAACTACAATCTCTACTATTAGGAATTTAAAATCTAGTAGCAACAGAAGAGATGAAAGCAAAGGAATGTGATTAACACAGGCTTATTTTTTATATATGCATAAAGACTTCCAATCATACATGTCCTTCAGTAAGATTCAAGTAACCATTCCTGCATTTCAAACTATTGTTATTCTTTCTTTGATAAGAAGGATACAAAAAAAGAGCCTGCACGCCTGATTCAATACATGAATAGCCTTATGAGTCAAGTTTGGAGTGCATCCTTGCGGAAGAAGAAATGAAGATGTTTGTGAGAGAAACTAGAGAGCAAGGGAAATAAAATTCACGGGGCATAAGGAGAGCTTATGCGAAGAGTACTTAATCACGCCAGTAACAGGCAAGAACAAAAGGTCTTTGTAGATGTTTTACATGATCAATGATGTTATTTAGGTGGCACAAGAAAAAGAATTACATAGCAAGGCGAACAAGATTCTGATTATTAGGATAAAGAGAAAAGGACTGAGGAAAAGAGAAGTGGTATCTTAGAATCCAGATTTGAGTGCTGAATACAGAGAAAAAAAGTTGTGAGATTTTTGCTCCCCACCCCCCCCTTTTTTTCTGGGAACAGATGGACTTCTATTTCAGTTAGGCTAAGCCGAAATAGTTTCATGCTGCTCCCAGAAGGAAAGAAGTGGGCTGAAAATGTTATAATGGAAAGCAAGATACTAAAAATTAAGTGTCACCATAAACAAACCTCATTTGAGGCAACGACCATAGGAAAGCCATAACATACATTTATTTTTTGTCACTGGAACATTATAAAAAAAGTACAGGTATTTACAGTAAACTAATCTCACCTTTGTTGTGTAGAGTCATCAAGTGCATTGCAGAAGTCACCAAATGCATTGCGCTGACAGATTTGGGCAAACCACTTTGTCAAAAGAGCACCCGGAATCCCATAAGCCAGCTAACTTTTTACCTGTCTCTTCCTATGCTTCAAGGAATGCCCTCATTTCTGAAAGGTCTGCTCTCTGCTATGGTGCCCCACCAGGAACCCTGACAGCACAACCCTTGACAATAACCTACAGAGGGACAGAGTTTAAAATTGAGGAAACAATATGAGAACTTCCCATGCTTCAGATAGTTCTAAGTCTAAATAATTTATTATCTTGGGTATTCTTCTCATATTTTTCTGGTTTCGTCAGTAAATATATGTTTTGAATAAATTATTTTTATCAGGTGGTATGAGATTGGAAAAAAATTGTAATTATACATACTTAGGTCTTGTTGGTAACATTTCAACTGAAAAAATAAAAAAAATATTATGAAGATAAAGGTACTGAAAAATGGAGAGAAGAATGTATTCTTTCTACATTTCTTTTGTAACTTTTAGGAAAATATGTGACTTATGGCACATGTCCCTTAATGGGACACAGAGACTTTCCTTAGCTTGCCAGGTAATTAACATTCATGTTCTGAACTATTGGATTGCAAATACTCTTGAGGTGATCAAATCATAATTAAGCAATTACAAATGACAATTATACAAGGCAATACTGAATTCAGACTTTTTTGGTATCAAATAGTAGCTATTTCTTAATTCAATCGATGCTTTCACTAAACCATTGATGGATTCAGTGGCTATGTAGACTAACTCTATGGCAGTTTCAGTGTTAAGAAAAATCATTTGAGTATTATAACTCAACTTGAGGGGTTTTTTTTAAAATCAGATATAGCAGAAAAATGGTGGGTTTCTTTCATTTATACTGTCTTATATTTTACATGCCTGCTTTCAGACAATGTTTTTAAGTACTACCATTTCTATGAAGAAATTCAGCTGTGCCTTACTAGAAATCCTATCTTAGGGTCTCCTAACCACCTTCCATGGGTAGAACAAGATGATTGTTAGTTTGTAATGATTCAGGACAAAAGGACACAATTTCTTGAACATAGCAGCCTCAGAAAGCAAAGACTTCAGAAGAATCTTAAATGTAGCTCCAAACAAATCCCTTACTCGAATAGCACAGGAAGTAACTCCTGTTCAATAGGAATATACTTTCACCAATTCATTAGTTTGCATTTCAAAAAACAACACTACCAATTCAACTTTAGTTGACTGTTTCCGTAAATAAAGAGCGTAGGGTTCTGGAACGTATTACTGGAGATACTTCTGTCACTTGGTAAACCAAGAATGCTAGAGACCCACTGAAGCCTGTTCCGAGGAAATGTAATGATCGAGATTTGCTGTCATTTTCATGTCACAATAAAGACCCACTCCTCATGATACATTTCACCTCAAGATATTGTTTACTTGATTAAATTTATATTTACCATTTTGTGTAAAGTTTATTATGAAAACACCACATCAGTTTATTGACCCTGGGGGAATTGAAACATTAATAAATTATTTCAGCCTTGAAATATATGTCTTGTGATCTTGGCGATATTTCATATTACTTGCAACTTGCTGGATGTTACTCACCATCAGATATCTCCAAATCTACTTTAAAGCAGCAGGTGGTGTGCCTGCACAGAAATCAATGACATTACACTGCTGCAAAACCAGATTAATGGAGTAGTGAATCAATAAAACCCAATGACAGATGTAGTTTATCTCCCTGTCTTCATTAGATCACCATTTAAAAATCCTGTAGAACTTTTGACAGAAAACAAAAAGGCTATATAGAATTTTAGACTAAACTATGATTTATTTTTTATTTATTTGTTTATTTATTTATTGCTGGAAGGAAATAACATTTGCAAACTGGAGTATGTTCAATTTAAGCTACATTTGTGATAACTACATACACTGGTGATTTTTCCACTTTTTTTTTTTTTTAAAATTTGCAATGCTCCCAGTTTTCCAGCAAAGATGAAGATGCCTGTATAATACCTTGCCTTTCTGTCTTCCATTTTTGCATCTCTTAAATTAATCCACAGACCAGACCCCTTGAAGCTGAATACCATTCATGTTGGAAATACCTGATTTTACACTCTTGCTTTTACAATTTAATATGTAGCCCTATAAAAGGATGAAAAGATAATTTACATTTTGGTAATGAAAATGATAAATCATATGTATCTTTTGGTCTGAAGTTAGAAAGAGATCGTGTAATATAAGCATATGCTTTTACAAGTTGGAGGACATTTTCCTTAGTTGAATACAGCTCCCTAGAGTTCACTAGTTTCAAGTATCGGATATATTTTAATGGGCTACACAATTGGTTTAAGAGACACAATAAGGATATAGCAAAATGAGCATCTTTCTTACTACATGTATGATAGGTGATAAATCTAGATTCATTTTCATAACTGAAATCAAAACATAAAAACAGATTCATAAATCATACTGCTGGAAGGGAATAGTTAGATCCAAGTTTGGTTTTTGGTATATCACAAACCACAAATTTCCCTGAACTAATTCCTGTACTAATCAAAACACAGTATGAGCCTGTAAAATATACTTACTATGCAAAATGACAAATACAATTAGTAATGAGTCTTAATTTCATATTTCGCCATAGTAATGCCTAAAGTCAGATTGAACTATGTACAGGATACTGCTGAATTTCTGGAAGAGTGTCCTTTTGCAGCTTGTGTCTCTGTGTTAGAAACTAACTGGGAAATCCTTTGCAAAGAAAATGCTATAACATCTGAATAGAAGTCCATAAAACTTTATACATGTTATAAAACAAGTCTGAAGTATGGAAAGTCAATTTATAATGACCTAACAGTTCCTTCTGGCTTTGAATTAAAATTTAAGAACTACAGCACAAGACCAATCAATCAGCTGAGGTTAGAACTACTACTTCTGAAAGCGCTGCACAGGAGAAAAGACTATGAGTGAAGAAATACAGTATCAAAGGGAATATACAGCGTTGGCTTTGAAAACAATTGCTATAAAACAAATATCAACTTTCCACTATGTAAACAATCAACACCAAAATTCTATTTTAAGAAATCTAATAAAATATTGTTTGTTGGAACTGTTTTCAAATTTTCTCAGCCTTTCTAGAATATGCACAGATAGAAAGATAGCTGATATATATGAACAAATAAAAATTAACTAACTCATAACATATAAATTCTGATAAAAATAACTATTCCAGCAATTTATATAATTGATATCTTATTTTAAAATTATTTTTTAAAGGAGACATTTTATGAATAGTAATGCTGTGTTTGCATGCTGAATAGAGCATTATTATCACAGTAATATGTTAAATGCTTTTATTTAATCACAGTCCCAATTCTGCAATCCATTTTGTTCCACTTCAGTGTCCAATTGTCACACTTACTTTACATGTAATTTTAGTTGCTCAAACAAGCTTGTATTCCTTTTTTTTACACATATGAATCTCATTCCTGTCATCACCGGACCTTTTTAAATGCAAAGAGAAAACCAAAAATGAATGAAGAATTGATACTAACACTTCGCCCCATACTATTGACAGCGTTTAAAATTAGAAACAAGCACAACTGAAAATGGGCTGAAATCCTCAATCTTCTCTGTTCAATTTCATTTCCATGAATGCACCTCTGTAATCTGACAATTCCAAAATTTTTTACTAATACATTTTTATTTTTTTTACATTAAACAGCAAATATACACAGGAGTGAGTACACGTTAAATACTACTTACTTTGGCAATACCAGAATCTGCACAACAAAAATGCAGAAGAATATCAGACAGGCACAAGTCACATAATACTTAAATGCAGGCAGAGTAGTTGCTCGATACTAGAAGAAAAAAAAAAAAAAAAGCAAATGTTAAAAACACAATCTCCAAAGCAGATAAAACATCACCCAACTGAAATTTCAGCTTAAAGATGCAGATATGTATAGGCAGTCTTTAGCAACAGTAAACTTCCTATTGTTCAATGACTTCCACATCCACTCACATAGGCTAGGGATTATCAGGCACAGTATTGAATCCTTTTACTTCTTGAAGAACAACTTAAGTAGCCATGTCAAATGGTTTTCTCTTGTTCCTCCACAGAATAGACTATCTCAAATCCATCATAAACAGTTTAATTAAAAAAAAATTGAAAGCATTTTTAAAAATATTTTTAGGAATGGACAACCACTCTTAGCCAATTCCAAGTTTCTTTGTCATTAATTCCCCAAACTGATTTTCAATTATTAATAAATACTGAATGGGCTTAAACAGTTAGGAAAAAAGTAACAGTCATTTAGACAGCAAACTTCTGAACACACAAAGCATCAAAGTGTAAACTGTGCTACAGATGTCTATAAACGTTGCAGCATAGCTAGCAATCATACTGATATTTACTGGGGCTATATTATTACTTCAGTTAAAATACTTTATGTCTGTGGCCTCATATGTTCCCTGATACTACTAAACACTTGATATTCTTAGGAGAGAGTCAATTTGATCTGTTCTGTCCTGAAAAAAATCTATTTATGAATCTCTAATTAGCCTGCCTAGAGACATAAGAATTAAGCAATGAAATATTTATCAGAGTTGTTCTGCTGTTTGAGATAGATATGTCTAGATTGAAACCAATTAAGTACTCAAAGGGAAATGACCTAAGTATTGGGCCTATTAAAGTTACTTTTTCTATCGAAGTTTTTTTCAAAGGGTAAGAATTTAAGATTTGATTACTAAAAGAAAATGTACCAAAGATTATTTGCACAAATTGCTCCAAATGCAAACTTCATAAAATGGGAAGTGCATGAGCTGTGCTTTCTAACTGCAAGCACACAGCTGTGTCTCTGTGCTGAGTGTCAAGTTCTGCCCTCCAAACTGGTGCACCAAACTTTACATGAACATGTAGAAATCGAGTTTAGCAACCCAACAGCTTTTTTTCACTTTTGAATTGTATGAGAAATTAAAAGCAATTCTTATCACATGCCTAACTGAATATCAAGGCACAAATATGACTTTGCTTGATGGGTATGTTTACAGCAAGTTTTGTTCTTCCATTTGTTGAATATGTTTGTTCTTTCTTGATGGTGTTGTCCAACAATTTTGGACCTTGAGCTGTTGTTCAAGTTTCAAAAAATTCCAACCCACTTATAAATTCATTTCAGTGTTTCACACCTCTCCAGACATTTCCCAATGAAGTCAGGCAACTCCTTAGGTTAAATAATTATTTTGCTTTATTACCTAGCTGTACTTTCAGGTCCTGCAGGACCTGAAAAGCTCCTGTTTAAATCAAAAGCAGGCTTCTTACTGAGTTCTTTAAAGTCAAGACTGGATTGGTGAGTCATTAAAAGGTAGTGACGAAAGATATTAAAAATCTGGATCCAAAAAGAATAATTAGTCCTTTGCAGTTCCACAGCATTCTAGTCTAAAAGAGATTAGACTCCTACAGGGAACATCTACACAGCCGAATAACTTAGCTCCCTGATTTTCTCCCAAGTCCTGATTCCCTGACTGTCCAAAGTGCACATATGATGGTTTTCTCTCAAGCTCTCTTTCAGAATTTATCAGTTAGTACCACCCACGTTAAAATCTGCATGTGCTCCTAGGCACACCTTTGATCCACTCAGTGCACCTTTAAACACTGTGGATGAGACCACACCAGGTCTAGCTTCTTCTCTCTTATGCCATCTTCTAAACAGCCGTAACAAGCCTTGAAATGTTTTTCACCTTAATGCATTGCCAAGGGCATACAGCACACGCCTTTGGCAGCTGGCTGTAAGAACACTATTCTGCTGAGCTGTGAGAGAATCTGGTTTCAGCTGCTTTGAACTGAAAGACACCTACAAGAATAATTAAATATGTATTTGACCACCACATGGGACCCAGAGGATACTTGCACCTATGCTGTACAGGGTGAACACAGTATGGTAAAACTTCCTCTACCCCACTCTCATCAGGTTCACTCATTTATACAGCCAGTTGTGGTCAAACTCACCTCTTACTTCCCTGAAGGACAGCATAACTGTTCAGCTATTAGCTGCCCTATGCTTATCAGAAAGCAGAAAGAGGCAACTCTCCAGTCTTCCTGCTGAAGCTGTGTCAGCATGTACTCAAGCCCTCCAAGGCCATAAAACACAGAGGCCTGATTTTCTAGGCTAGTGGTCATGACAGTCACCTAAAAGGGAGGAATCTTTTATTCTGATAATTACTCCAAGGACTAGAAACAATATCATTTATTCCATCTGTACATACATGTCACAAACATGTTTTATCACACGTTAGAAGAACATTTAGTGTGTTGCATCCAAGACAGATAGGCATTTTTTCTTAAAAAAAACCTTATAGTACTGTTTCCCTGTAATGACTGTGAGCATCAAGTGCATATGGAGAAAACTAATGAGCAACTGATATCATTACGAGACTGTCATTACTACAGGTGGAGCCTTTGAGACATGGCAAAAGAAAAAAAAACAAAACCAAGAAACAGTGGAGTTTGATAAATGCCTTTTGAGGATGTAGGTGATGGAACTTAGGAATTATTTGCTCCAGTTAGATCAAATTGGGATTATCAAACCTCCTCCCACTTCTGCAAGACCATGAAAATGTCAAGAAATTCAAGTGAACAGGAAAGCAGTCTCAGACTTCACATTCATAAAATTTCTTCCATAAATGAGCTAAAATACTATTGTAAGGTTTGAGCACTTCTCCTGCAGGGCCATGGCACTGTGTTACAAAAGCAAGGGATACAAGCCTCACTTGAAGGAATCAACTGTGAATTTGCAGTGAAAATAACTTACTTCTTTTTCCAGAGTCTTATTGTAGAAAAGAAGAGATATTCTTTGAATGTCTTCAGATTTAAGCCACTGCCTAGAAGAGAAAAGGAACATTATTATTGACATAAGAATAAAATAGACCTGTCTTTTTATATTACTGAAATGCAGTAAAATAAGAAAATCACTCTGAAGAAAGTAAGTCCTTGTGTATTGTAATGTATATGGTGAATTGCACTGACAGTAAAAGCGGAAACTACAAATCTCCTCTCCCTTTTGACTTCTATTGCTAACATACACATGAAACAAAAGATCAGCTGAACCATTTTTCTGTGGATCATTCCTAAGAACAATCAAGGGAAAGATTTATAGGATGTAATTCTGACACTGATATTGCACTCATGTCCAAAATACTGTAGTATATTCAGTGAGCAGAAAAGAACTTGAAATAAAAACAGTCCTTCACAAGGTACCTTTAAGAAGTGCACTGTTACAATATGCAAGAGTGGCAGGTAAATTAGACTTTACGAACTCCTATTCCAAACAAAAATGTAAAAAACATTATGAAAAGAGGTAGAGTGATTTTGGTTTTGAGCTGTATTAGTCTCTTAAGCATGACCCTGTACTCTAGAGGTAGATTTTGATCTTTTTACTGATTATAAAAAACATCTTTCCTGCTTAAAGATGAGAAATACAAACCAGAATAAGTACTTGCATTGAAATGACAAATCTATTTTAAAAGAAGTGAATCTTGACAAAAGCTTGACATCACTTTTACAAAATGAAATGTTCTAATATGAAAGTCTAAAATTATTTTAATGGACACTTGAAAAGAAATAGAATATTTAAATTCCAAGAGGGTTAGGCTGCTTGCACCTCAAGGGGACTAGATAAACTTGAAAAAAATATTTAAGCAGACTACTTCTGTAAACATGCAATATTTGAGTTTGAACGATAACAGCAGGGCTTGAGATTTTTTTGCAACCTTTCCAGCAATAACTTTAAATTAGGCTCTAAGCTAGTAGTGTAGCTAATGCCTTCTAAATAAAAGGGAATGTCTCAACTGACAGGCTGTAATGCAAATAAGTAACAGCAATGAACCACAGTGGAATATATCCTAAATTAAGGTCCTATGAGAACAGGAGTGGACAAAGTGGAGTGTAAGCTATTAGCTTTGATTTATGAAATGTAAAGTATTTTTTTCCTTGCCTGGGAGACTGTCTCTCTTCCTGTGCAATCAGTTTCATTAAAAAAAAGGGGCTGAAAACATTCAGTTCCAGGTGTGCTTAATTCAAAAATATATTTCCAAGTGTGCTCTGCAATGGCTCGCATCTACATCTGATCAAAGTTATGATTCTGAAAAGAAACAGATATGATAGGCTGTTGTACATCTAGCATGATTTTTGGGGGTCCACCCGTAATCTACTGGAGAAAATATTCAGTTTGCAGAACTTTTTTGATAAATTGTGAAAATTAAGTGCAAGTCTTTTTCCATTTAGTTATAAAAATTGAACAAAAAGTAACACTTTTGTTAACTAATTTCCCTTTTTTTCTTACGGTATCTGACCGGTGGACTGATTTAATTACCATTACCACACTGCCAAAAAGTTCTATCTGCCAATCTGCTCCCAGAGGCCTAATTTGGTCAGTATGCACTTGATTGCATGTGAAATCAGTAGTGCCATTTAGAGCAATGCTGCCTCATAATCCACATTACAAGTTCACATTTTCAGGAGCTTTTAGTTCTACTTTAAAGCTCAAAAAAACTGTACTGGTTTTAGGTAGCAGGTGCTGAGAGGTCTGAGATGAGGGAAACAGTATAACACAGATAAATGGAAGTGGAGAGTAAGTACAGAAGAGGGAACACAAAGTCACATACCTTTGGCACACAGATAAGGGCTGAAAAATTCTGCCTACAGCTTGACTCCCTAATGAGCCTAAAAGTTACTGAAGTATCTGCAGATACGTGGGGATATACCTCCTGGGAAGCTAGGTACCAATATTCTTTTTAAATTCTTTAGCAATTCAAGGAACAACTCAGACAGACGGCTGAATTCTGCCTGTATCCACAGAGGCGTGTGGTTTGACAGGGCTTGTGCTGATTGACAATGTGCAGCAAGGAATTGTGCACAGAACACTGCAGCCACCATGACTTAAAGAAAAAGAGAGGAAAGAGAGTGTGTCTCTGTAATATAGTAACCTCCTTATCAAAGAGCAAATAACTTTAGTTTAGCTCCCTCTGTAGGTATATATTTAGCTAGCAGGTTGTTATCCATCCCTCACACATCCTACAGAAGTCCCCTAACCACCGAATTTCAGGGTGGCATAGCTAGGACTACTCATCCCCCTCCTGTGGAGGACGGGCACTTTGCAGACACGAATACCTTGTTCAAGGTATGGGGAAAAGAAACACATGGAGAAAGTATGATGTTACACCCTACTGGCTAAGGCGCTAAGCTGAGAGACAGAAGCTCTTCGTTCCTCACTCGCTCTTCTAAAACTACAATTACAAATCTTTTAATGTAGTGCTCTAGCAGAATAATAATGAAAAAACAGGTCATAACTTTCCTCATACAACTTTACAAGGAGCATTGCCAACTAAATCTACTACTCTGAACCATGCTACAAGGCCACCAGGCTGCTTTTTAGATGCCACAGTTTCATTTGGATTCCAGAAGGAATTGAATGAACCCAGACAGCCCAAGTTATTGACAGTGTGTACATGTGGCATGTGGCAGTTTTGTGGAGAGATAGCTAAGCTAACTTATGAACCAGCAGCAGAGCAGTGAGTGAGGGGGCCCAGAGAAAATACCACACTGCTTTAAAAACGCGAGGTACCATTTCAGTATGTATCGCACTGTTTCACGCTGTGTAAAAATAGTGATTCATTTGGACTACAGCTTCGTCTTGCCCTAAGAAGATCCAGACTCTACGTTCCCTTATCTTCCGGTTACTGGCTGTTAAACACCTGGGCATGTAATGTGCAAAGACCCACACATTGTGACCATTTGCTTGCAACCAGTTACCTTTTTCACAGAAAAACACCGTGATGTGGATGAAACAAGCTGACAGCTCCGGGCGGAAGAAACAATGGCTCTGTACAATGAATGTTTGCTTTTGAATTATTTTAATGCAATTTTTGAATCAAAAAGGTTAAAAGAATGGTAATTTTAATACTAGATTTTATGTGCAATAATGTGAGGTTTTTAATTTTCTCCATTCAGTCATAGTCCTATTCGCTATACAATCCAAACTTCACATGTTAAAACATTTAGAAATACCAATTTTCTTATAGATTTTCTTAAAAGTTTGCCTCTTGATTCACAAAAGCAAAAGATTTAGCTTCACAACCACGCCATTAGATTAGTTGAGAGTGTTATTTTCATTTTACAGCTGAAAAAGTGAGGTACAAAAACTCTGCACAATTATAAAGAAAACAAAAATGTTCTTAATTTTGTTTCCTAAATGTAGGAAATCTTTCATCTATTTTTTCCAAGTGCTTAGCATTCACATAGTTAAAATATTATTGAATTAACTTGCTGTTTGGGGAATTAGCACTTTTGACAACTTATTCTCAGGTACCCAATTGAATAATATCGTTTAAGTGATTCATTCAGCAAATCAATGCAAAGATAGGTAGAGAATCTAGTTTTGGAAGATGGCATTCAGCCTCTCCGATATATAAAATCATTCCTTATCTTTCTGCAATTGCCCATGTAATTCACAAAATGCACTGAAACTTTTTTAGAAACCTTTTTTATCACACAAATGTATTTTATCCCCAAGTTTCTCTGAATTTTATGCACTAATTAGATAAGACAGAGATTCTCTCAGATAAAACAACATATAGTATGATCATACCAATACTTTATTTTAATGCATTTATACAGATGCTTTACTTCCGACATCAAACCATCAATTTTACAATCCACTTATCAAAGCAAGTGTACCTGAAGACACATAAAAGCTGCCAAAATTTATATTGCTCTTTTAGGCAAGTCTAGTATAATCAAAAGGCTTTGCCTATCACATGACCTACCCTCTTTCACTGTATTCTTTGTATGACCTATAACTACCAATACTCTTTTCTATAAATAATAACTGAAAAATATTTTCTTAAAGCCAAGTACCTTTTAATAGAACTATCAGATGCAAAAAAACCCAAATATGGCATATGAGCATTTAATAATTAGGTGTAATACTCAGCTGATTAAGATTCTGAGTAACAGCAGTAGGGGGAAAACATATAATTCATCACAATTATTGTCCACATTTTTGAAGGGCAATTCCCTTATTTCATCAGATAAATATAAGAAACCTGAACACTTATTTTGGACTGATATTGATTTTTCTGTCAGTCTTATCTATTCACCAGCAAATGAAGAACATCAATACCACCTCCAGCTCTTCCTAGTACACAGGAAAAATACATGCCACGTTGCCTCCCCCAACAATTTCAATGTGCTATCAAGCTTAGCCTTCTCTAAGAAATCAACCAACCAGTTGAAACAAAGAGATATTAAACTAAGATTTTAGGGAAAGTTTCTAATTCTGAGGAGATATTTCTATGACAATTGTGAAGCATCAATTTTCACATCATTCTGATTCCCAAGCCAGCTATTTCTTGTGTCTTACTTCTCTGCTCTCGGATGAGGTAATTCTGTAGAGTTACGGCTATGAGTGTACAGATATGAACAATTATAGAGCAAAAATCCCTTTGCTATGAAGATCAAGACAAGCCAAAACCTCTGTCACACCATGATTCTCAGGCACTGTTGTATCCCATATAGTAGAAAATGTTACTGTACAGCCTATCTTCACAATGTGCAGAGCTTCCTATGCCAGTATTAGTGACACCTTTACTGTTTTCAGACTTCGGCACGCATGTGGGAGCGAGAAATAGTAAACACCACCCTCTGTTGCAGATTTATGTAAAAGTTGAAGGAAGTAGACAAGAGAAAATAAAAACATACTTTTGAGCATTGATTCCGTCAATGGCCTGGATCATCCTCTCATTCAGTTCCTCCTCAAACTTTCTTTTCTGTGATTTTGTTCTGAAATGAAAAATGAAGGAAGTTACTTTGGAAAATTATTACATTGTTAATAAACATTAACTTTAAGCAATGGGGTGATAGCTGGCATAAACTTGTGAGGATAATATCAATTTTTTAACATTTATGCTGCAATAGCAGCTATAGGTTTCAGGCACCCTGAGTCTTACAATAAACTCTTAACAAAACCAGCATAAGCTACAGTGTGTGACACAGACACACACAAATCTAGAGGTTAGTGATTAGAGAGCACTTAAAAAACAAACACAAGAAAACGCTTTGTAAAAAAACAAACCAAGAGAGTTCAAGAAATTGTGGTTGAAGGAAAGTCTTCCACAGTGTTATGAATTCATGAAAAAGAATGAGAATGGGAAAATGCTCAAATTCATAAAGCATTCCTGTTTCCTGTAGTTATTTTAAAAAATCCTTGTCAGAGTTGCATGATGAGCAGTAATGTGCTAGTGCACTGAGGCATAACAAGTATTCTCTGCCAAAAGCCTGCTATCACTTCTTTTCTTGGAAATATTTTATTATTTTTAATAAGAAAACTGAGCACCAAGTCTGAAATTATTTTCAAACATATGTCGTGTTTCTCTATTTATAAGTGTAACACAACTGCAATGAAAAAAAGGATCTTTTCTTTTCACTGGACTCAGCATGAACCCAACAGAGGATCATCAGAATGGGTTTGTCTTTGGTAACATATGTTACTGCAAACATCATCAGACCTTCCAGCAGCTGTGTTCTCCTTAAAATGGAATATTTCAAATATTGCCAGATTACGCCTCTTGAAAACTTAAATCCAAGGTTAACTTAAAATAGTGTTTTGTAAGAAGTCAATAGTCAGATCAGAAATTGGACTCTGCTAACCAAAATTTTCTTAACCTACAAACTGAACCCTGTCAAAGGTAACAGAGATTTTCTTCAACATCAAGTTTTTGGGTTATTTCCCCAAAACTGATAACCTGTTGCAAGATTCAAATTGATACAGAAATGATATTAGCATACTCACAGTAACTTTAAACAACCCAACTGATTTCATGCCTATTCAATGCAATAGGATGTAGGTACAAAAGTGTTTACAACTTATTTTTCACATATGAAACAATCTGACTAGAAGAAATAACTAGACAGGTGAGGAGACGTTATCTAATCACAATTAATCCTCTTGGCAGATCCCTAACAACATAAGACTATCATGTAACTAGGTAAGAGCTAAGACTGCCACAAACAGAAGCCTACAGTCAGGCTTCAAAGCCCACATTTTCATATTCTAATAAAATACTGATTTTCAAAGTGCTTATTATAATGTCAACTCTCTCCTGTGGGAATGACTAACTGGCTTATCTAGAATCCTAGTTATATGCCTCACTATGGACATTAGACTTCAGTAATGGTTTCTAGAAACTCCTTCCATAATATGGTGTCAAGAAACATGGTAACATTTGTACCGTTTGGATCTATTTTGGAATGGAATTTAGAAACACAAAAGCAAGAACATCTCAGAATCTTAAAGAATTGCATTATTTGCAAATACCACAGTCCAATGATCTTTATTTTTACAGTAAGGCTGATAGAAGTCCTTTTGACATACTGTCCAAATGTAAATTCTCAGTTTTTAAATCAGGGACTGTTTTTATTAATATCATGCATATTCAGACAAAACTTGTTCATCTTCTGGAATTTAGCAATATTTTAGTTAATTGCATAGCTCTCCAGTAACCTGCAATTTGTTGAGGAGACGTTTACCAAGCAGAGAGATGACGAAGGAAGAGGTAGAATGACTTGTTTGCATAACCAAAGACAATAAAGATACAAATTTTTAAAGGGTTCTTTCACATAATTTATGGTATTTGTGATGTTAGTTATAATTTTGCAAAGAAATACATAATCTGAAGTGTTATCAGATCATTACAACAAAAATTAACTATTCCAGGTTTCTGACAGTGCTTGGTTTCTAAACAGATGTCATTCTGTTCTTGATCTACAAATTCTGGGTGTTTTTCAAGAAGTGATCAGTTCAACCCCCTTTCCATTTCTCACCATCTCGCCCTAGTCATTGAAATACTAAGCAGGAAAATGAAAACTTAAAGCTACTGTGATTTTGCAAACATTTTGTGTAGCAGGAGCACTGCAGGAAGACCACAAAATAACTACTGCAAACATACTACACACTTTGAAATAATAAAACACAATGGAAATACAAAGCAATTAACTATATAAAATATCTCTTTTAGTACACATTATCAGCTGTTGTAACACAAACTATCAACAGCTCTTTCCATCTTCCCTTTTCTTACCCCTCTGTGCCTCCTCTCAATTTTCTGGCATGTAATTTTTTCCCCACTGCTAGAGTAATTGGGTTGTTAGGAGAAACAAATAGTAGCCCATCAACATACTTATACTAATTCAGAATAATGCTATTTGTTAGCAGGAAGTGTATTCACAATTCATAAGTAAAATGTCTGCCAAATCTGTTTCATAGCCCTTCTTTATGTAAGAGGTATTAGGTGAAAAAATAGTTTGAGTGAGAAATGGCCCTCAATATTTGAAAGCATGCTTTATGTACATATGAATGCATATGAATGTGTATGTATTTATTTGGACTTTATATGAACAAGTGATTTTTAAAAATTTATTTACCTCTCTCTGCAACGCTGAAAATTATATTGCCCCATGGGAACATCCTAAAAAACAATGGAAAATATCTATGAACTATAATAGACTTTGACAACATTAAGTTGCTTTAGAAATAGTGTTCAAAACAGGGTCAAGTAAGGAGAAAAGTTTCCAATACAAATACTTTTAGCATTAGATTAAAACTGTCTAAAAGAAAAATCCAGCCAAGAGTGAAGATGGAGTGACCTGGAGACAAACTGATCCATCATTATAAATGCTAAATAACTAATACAACAAGGAGAATCCAAGAACATTTTGCTTTACTAGAAAGTCACTGCTTCAAAGTCACCACTGTTTTAATGAAGCCCAATTTCTGCCAGCTTCAGTAAAAACCAATGATGTTAAGTGTTTTTTCAAAAAAATAGACCTGAGTGGCCAAATATAGGCAATGATCATTATTTTTTATTGATAAGCAACAGCAGCCATCGCAGCCACATTTATTTTGTGATTAATAGTGATGGCTGGGTACTTTCTGTAATGAACATGTCACAATCCACATTCTGATGCTCTGTATTTATTGAACAAGATAGGTTAGGTGGCTCAATCCCATGTTCTCGTATGTAACAGGAACAGAACTGAATGCCAATGTTGAAAACTATTAGAATTTACCTTGATCTTTGCACTTTTTAGAAGTAGAGGATAATGCAATGTACAAGCTGTGGACTGATAGCATCTTACTGACAGCAGTAAAAGAGTGTTAGTAAAATTAAAAAGAAATCTTTTCTGTTCAGTGTAAGAGATGTAACATTGCACTATAGCACTGTGAAACTCAGGCCATCAGCCATAGCTGATGAGTGGTTAGTGCACCTTCAAAAAGTAGATGTTACAGTGAGTATGGATTTGGTTCCCAGAGAACTCTTCTAATAAAGTCCACTCCAGGTACCACAGGGATATTCTAACTTCACAGCCTTTGATCCAGGTTTGGCCACGTTCCAACTGGAGAATGTGGCTAAATAGCCAATAAATCTCAGGGAATGTGTCTGTATCAGAAGTGTTCCTTCCCAAAGGTATTGCACTCTGGCTTTATGTTCAAAATGTCTTTCCACAAGGTGAACAGCAGCCATTATACATGCTGTGACTGGGGTGCAAGCTCAGAGGGTCAAATTGTGTATTTTAGAAGGTACATTGGACTCCTTATAATTCAGAGATGCACTTATAGCAAGACATGGCTCCTCAGAGTCTAATCCAAAGCTCACGTGCCAATGGAAAAGCTCCCAGCAACTTCACCGGGTTTATGCCCTGTACAAACGTGCGTGTCTTCTTCTATCAGAAATAACCAGGTATTTAGCAGTGAGCACTTTTTTCCTTTCAAATATTGCTAAATTGTATGAAATGACATAAGTAGGCCCCTACTGTTGTGCTAATCTTGCCGTTTTCAGTGGTCATGCTGTCCCTGTGGTGCAAGTGTGCAAATGGCTTGGCTGCTCCCCAAGATTCCAGGTACCGGGTCATGCGGACAGAAGCTCTCATTTTGGCTCCATCATGAGTATGCCGAGGTCTAATGTGGTGCTGAGGGCTTCGCTTCTCTCCCTGGTTGACAGAGAATAAAAGGTGATATTAGCCTTGGTGTTCATTACCTTTTGAAGCAGTAATGCATCATCTGGTACCACATATCTGCATGCTTAGGAACTTAAAAATGGAGAGATGCTAAGAACCTGCAATTCTTAATGATATTGCTGGGAAATATCAGAGACTTATTTCTGAAGAGCGGGAAAGATTTGCAATGCAAACATTATGTATTTGTAGGCATCAGTAATAGTGCTGATCAATATCTTATGGTAGCAAATTATTCAATAAAGAGATTAGTGGTCCTGCTAAAAAATAACTATGACTGGCCACAAAATAAAAGTACTACTAACCTTAGGATTGATTACAAAGTAAGTCTTAACATTATGCTCTTTCAGATATGGGTCCCTCACATCTCCATCCCCATCTTCCACTTTGTAAGCTCCATTCAAATGTGCCAAGGTGACTGAGGTGATGTGAACGCGGCTGAAATTATATTTTAAAAGAATGACAGAATCACAAATACCAATCAAAAGCATAATTTGAACCTGATCAACCTTTTTTACTAGCTTTTGGATATACTTTTTATATGCTGCTCACTTCATTTACAGACCCTCTAATCTCATTTTTAGAAGTTGCAATGGGCATAAATCTAAAGATTTCCATCCACAAAAAAATATTCTTTAAATCACAGGAAATACTGAGTGCCTAGTTGTTTTTTTTTAAAGACAGCATAAATTAGTTCAGGCTTCTCCATGAAGGCTGATGGCTGAAGACATGGAACCTACGCATTTCTCCATGGTACAAAAATCCGTGTGTCCAAAGGTTAACAGAGAAGCCTCTTACCCTGGGACTCCTCCAGCTTCCATGTGATTTGCCAGAGTAACATCGTGTGACCACACATCGTATTGCCACTTCTGTAGCCCGATAACACCACAAAGCACATTCCCTGAGTGCACTCCTACACGCATATTAATATCAACTCCAGTTGCGTCTCTCACTTTCCTGTAGTTGAGAAGAAAATTTGTGTTAATAATAGGGCCTTTGTTTTCTTTTAATTTACCAGTCACATTAGCAGTAACAACAGTGATAACTTTTATTTCCTTTTAGCATTGCCTCCATTCTTTTTATGCTAGAATTATTTTTATATATTACCTTTACTATTATCTATATTTGCAACTATTTGCAGTAAACATTAATTCTCAAGTCCATGTCTGAAGTCCCTTTTTTAATACTTATTTGAAATTATTTGGGAGGGCTGAACTAAGTAGTGAAAATGTTTGGTCTCATGGTAGAACATAGGGACTAATTTTGTTCTACAGGTAGCCTTTGGTATGGCTTTTAATGCAGCAACAAGTCCAACAAATATATTTTGGAGATCTGGAACTCCTGTTATGCACCCTTCTGTCTGAAGACCCTAATATCTACATTAGAAACCTTCTCATATCTGGCTTCTGTCAGGCCCCATCACTCTTGCATGCCTGCTTGCAAATGGTTCTGCTCTGAGAGAAAGGAGGGAAAACACAGCACCTCAGGGTATTCTACAAGCTGGTGGCTCATACACTTTTTGGGGATATGGGCTCAGTGCCATTCAGGAGAACATAAGTTCAATAGCCTTCCACATGCTTGGTGAATGCTGTACCCACTAGGTCATCATTATACAAAGAATGAGAAGCCACTCTCAGTGTCCAGACCACATCTAAACCTTTGACCTATCCAGTGACTTTAGACAGAGTTGAAGTATCTGTGCACCCCAATCCAAATCTCAGAAGAGCCCTATACATAAGATAGGCATTAATCTTTCAAAAAAAGTCTCTTCTGAATCAAAGGTGGGTGACTACAGTCAAACAACCACAACATTTTCAGACATATGTCATATGGGTACCTAACAACATGTGTAAAGAGTTATAAAATTAATTCAGATGTCTACGGGCTTATATATTCCTAAGAAATAGAAAGATCTGAACTTAACTGGATTTATGTATTTAAGGTCGAACTCATTTGGACCAAAACCTAACCAGTAATAAGGAACACGTACATACATTTATCTTGGGGAAGTTCAGGGCCGTTGGTGGAAGCAACAACTATAGAACAAGAAACCCAAATGTCTCCTAGATATGAGTTAAGTTCATAGTTCTAGCAACATCTTCAGTCTCAATGATGACAATCGTCAGCTCTGTACTTTCTGAACCGCAGAATTACACTGGCTTGTCTCTCTTCTTTTTTTTGAAAGGGAACATAGAACTTAACAGGCTTAATTTGATATGGTAAATCTTATGTGTAAGCAGTAGTTCTCAAGTGTTCTTTTTTGGGAAATGAAAATAACAGGAACATGACCTAAACTATTTTGTTAAACTGTGTTTTGAAGTTGTTAAAGAGAGAAGTTTTTAATTCCCTCAGTCTCTATCAAGTGTTTATCGATATCTCTTTTCACTTTGCCATGTTACACTGCTCTCCTGTAGCTGACACACTTGAAAATGAACTGCTTGTAAACGATCTTTGTAAGCAGTCGGCAAATGACAACCACCACTTTGTTCTGCACAAAGAATATGACACAAGCTTAACACTTTGGAAAAAAAAAACAAAAAGTGTTTTACAAAACTGGGCAAAGTGGAAGAGGAACATTTATCCTCTAAGACTGCTTGTCGAAAAGCTGCCCTGCCATATTCTGGAGAGCAAGCCATAAAATCTGCTTTATAATAAGCTCTCAGGAGTTAAGGAGGGGAGCAAGTATAATATGTTCCAGAACTGAATCTTCTCTTCTGTCTCAAAAATTAAAGAAACTACAGAAGATTTTAAATTAGAAGTGTTGCTCTGGACCAAATTAGGCTTTGCAAATTCTTCCGTCCTGTGCTCCCTGAACAATTGTTATGACGCTACTGACACTAAATGTGTCTAAGAATGTAGCATATCACATCCCCATCAGACACTTGCCTTACCCACACAAGTATATCTGAAACTTCTCACTATTACTTCATTTTCTGCTCCCACGGTTTCTCCAGTTTCCCTCAGCACACCACAGTCAGGGTAATCATCCTGGGTGGGCAGTCAAAATACTCATTAAGACTGTATTTTTCCTATTGCAGCCTGAAATTTGACTTTGTAAGGATTCTATGTTTTTAACAGGCTTGATTAGCTTGCAGGTAGTTGTAGCAACTTTACTCCACACAAGCAAGAGCTCAGGTCATTAGGAAAGCATTTACTCTGTTTTTCTGGGCTTTATTCATTGGTAATTCTGGACTAATGTATCAAAGACTCACCTAGTCCTGTCTTATGCAATTTAAGACATTCAGTGAGCCTTGAGCACTTAGTTCCCTGCAAATTGCCAGCTTTAAAAGCATAGTTCCTGCAGGAATGAAATCATATCTAAAAAAAATTATTTTATCTTGGGTCTAGCTTTCAAATTGGTACAACCGTCTCATCCAACAGTTTCTTTCACTCTCCTCTGAAATGGAACTAATTTCACACTACCAAATCAAAGACGGCCTTTGAGAATCTATGACTGAGAAATATGTAAATTGGGAAGCCACCAGACAGACAAGGGGATGGAGTTTGGGCTGAAGGAAAACAGCACATATATTCATACACAAACATGTTTTGCCTTAACAGATAAGCTTTAGCCCTAAAGCACCCAATCAAGGTGGCCAGCTCTCAACATCACAGGCAGCACTGGCATCTATGGCTTGATAAGGTGAGCATCCCACTCCTGGGCAAGCAGGCTGCAGATTATAAGATTGGATTTGTTCCAACATAGAGCAGAGAACCAAAGCAATTAATCAATGGGACTACAAACATGTTTCAATGGAAACAATCTCTAGCGTAGTAAGGGTGAATTGCTCAAAATGGAGATACACATCATTAGGAAACAAGACTGAATAAGGTTTTGTACTACAGATCACCTGGCAATTTGGTAGAATTCCTCCTTTTTGCTTCAAAGAGAACTGGAACTGAAATCATGTTCAGGTGATAAAATCTATATAGAACTGTTAATCTAAACAGCAAACTGTTTTATTTCAGTAACTTAGGCACTGAGGGGTCAGTTTGCACCTCAGTGACTGAATATAACAAAAACTTATATCTGACAAAAAAGATATTTTAAATAGAGTGAGTCAAACATATTGAGTGACATACTTCCAACAGTGTTACTGTATTACTACTTCTAGTTTCACTATTTCAGGAGATGCTTCCACACAACGCTGCAGGAATCACACAACAAAATATGGAGTTGATTAATAATCAGTATTTTTTATTCACCTACAGGCTGCAACACTTGAAATAATAATACTTTGAAAGCATTTCAAAACACGGGGTACAGAGTCCTCACTTGCTACAGGGATGTAAATAGGCTGTCATAATCAGGTGTCTATCTACAGGAGTGTTGTGAATTCTGACTACAGTAATAAAGTCATATCAGAATGTGCTATACAACTAAAAGATAATTTTCTACTCTATAAGGCTGCTCTTACCAAGGAGGACCTTATCATCCAGCATTAACAATGAACATACTTGATAGCAGCTTGAGCAGAAAGTTATTTCAAAGAAAACTGGGAAGTTCTGAAGTGTGAGGAACTGACAGATTGCTCTCTGAGCTCAAGTAAAGCATTGCATTATGACATGTAAAATCATACTTTCAGTTCTTTGTGAAGGGCAATTTATGACCTGAGCTTGGCATTGTTTTTCCATCAGCCTGATTTTTAAGCCAATCCCCAAAAAAAGAGGGGGAGTCAGAACTTACAGACAGAAACTCTTTTACCTACTTCTCTACTGAAGGGATGTCAGCTTTAGTTCCTAATATGCTAGAGAAGCAATTGGGTTAATTATAATAATGTTCTAGTGTATCTAAATGAAAAAGAGAAAGCATCCAGAGAAAGCAAGTGAGGAAACAACCAAATGTGTAGATTTCAATGCTTGGCAAGGAAGAAGTATTCCAAGTACCATTTTAAAAAAAATCGATTTCTTTGGAGACAATGTAAAGTACAACCATATATGGATAAAGAAAAGAATTTAGAAAATGCAGCAACCTGATTCCTGTACTGAGGTTAGTTTTATAAAAGATCTGTAAAGCAAGGAGATAAACATCCCAGTTTCCACAAATACTACACCTTTTCCATTAATACCTTAAAAGGAAAAGAACCAAATGTTCATTAATCGACCTACCGATACAGTAATTATCCTGGGTTGAATCACAATACCGGGCAACTGAAAGCCAAAACCCCCTTGTCACTACAATTATACACATATAAGTATAGTATTTAAGGATTAGAGGATTCACTTTTATATGCCTGTTTAGTTAATCACTGAGACAACACTGTTCAATACAACTATCCATTTCATGATGAGGTGTACACCACACGTATACCACACAAGGATGAGGTAATTGCTTATTTTGCTGCCTGGACAGTTATAAATGTGATTTGGGCAAAAGCATCAAAATTGTAATTGGAACTGAAACTTACAGAAGAGCATACCAAGTTTTAAGAACAAACTCCAGTTGTTTAAAAAAACAAATCACATAGGTGACTGCCAAATATCCAAACCTCCATGTGATACTTATTTTTGCGAAGTATAGCTCACCTAGATATATTGTAATTTTAGTCAAAGAAAACTTAGCTTTCCTACAGAAAAGGTATTTGTGCCATTTATAGTATTTTAACTCCTAAAAGCTAAAAATAACTTCAAATATGAAGACAATGAATTATCTAACTTTGGTTAAAAAAAAGAAGTGGAAGGTTTTTTAATTGTCCTTTCCTCACAAAATGTTTTCTAAATAAGCTAACAAAATCAGACCCTTGCTTAACAAATAAACTACAATATTGAGCTGAAGTTTCTGGATAGGCAGGTTTAAGACCCTTCAGAATGATGTGCAGACATCCAAACTAGCTTTAAGCACCCTCCTACTGAAATATGTCCAGATTTGTTGGCAGAACTCATCTAGGGCAAGTAGCTTACAAAAGAGTTATTTCTACTCTGCACTGAGAGTTCAGATAGCAGTCAGGTGAAGAGACGAGGGGGAATAAAGCTGCCCTTTTGCAAGACTTCTGTGAAGTCCCATTGTCTTCAGAACTGCTACAGGTGCCTATAATCCATTCCCAATCTGCTCTTCAGTAATAAGATGGAGGATTCCTCAAGTACACCTTTAGTTGTATCCTCAGATGCCTTACAAGTGTTAACCCATCAGATACAACCATAATTATTTTTCCTCTTTCACAATCACATCAAGCCTCCTTTTATTACTTGAGTTACTTGAAGTATGTTACAACTGCTATTTAAAAAGCAATCATTAGGATTCTTAAATACCTTTTTTTGTTTTCTGTTTCAAAGACAGAATAAGCACAATGATTATGGGAAAGATGGGAAAAATATAGTAACCCACAAATCCAAAATGTTGCTGCTAAGCACAGGATTCTCAATGTGTTAACTGACAAAACTTTCTAAAAAGTCCTCACCTAAAAAAATTAATTACAGAAAATTTGAAACTAAACCTAAACTTGAGGTCTAGTAAGACAGGGACATGTTATTGCTTATTTAACAACATGGGAAGTAGGCCTCACAGCCTAGGAATCTGTAAGCTGTTAGAAATATCTTTGGTAGACATGGTCAGTATCACTCCAAAGGCTCAGGGCTTGAAGCATCTTAATTGTGGAGAGGCAACTGCTCCTGACCACCACGGAACTCCAAACTCATCAGGAGCCAGGAGCCCTGGCCTCTCACAGAGCCGTTTGACTAACAGGTGGGTGGCAGCATCATGACTTTGCAAAAAGCAAAGCTTCCCAAGTCCTAAGTGATGTCTATTGGGGTATCTACCATCTCATAATCACAGAATCACAGAACAGTTGAGGTCAAAAGGGGCCTCTGGAGATCAGGCAGTTCAACTCCTGCTCAAAACAGGGCCAGTCAGAGCAGGTTGCTTAGGGCTGTACCAGTTGAACTTTGAGTATCTCCAAGGCTGGAAACTCCAGAACCTCCCTTGGCAACCTGAACCAGTGTTCAGTCACCCTCACAGTGAAAAAAGTGTTTCCTGATGTTCAGAGGGAAACTCCCATGTTTTAGTTTGTGCCCATCATCTCTTGTCCTGTCACTGGGCACCACCAAAAAGACCCTGGCTCCATCTTCTTTGCACTCTCCCTTCAGGTACTTAAATGCGTTGATGAGATTTTCCACCCTCAGCTTTCTCTTCTCCAGGTTGAACAGCCCCAGCTATCTCAGCCTTTACTCATATCAGCAATGCTCTAGGTCCTTAATCATCTTTATGGTGTAGTGACGAGAGAGCCTGGCACAACCCAACATCTGAAAACATATCTTTGGTGAGGCTGAGATCAAGATTACCACGCTGGACCTTGTAGTAAAACACGCCAACTACTGCAGGTCTAAATGTTTCAACCAGCAGCACAGCTACAGATAGAAAAGAGACAGAATTTTTATTGTTGAATATTTAACAAAAAGTTCAGCACTTACTTAATGGCTTCACACATGTCCAGTCCCATTTTCACACAATTCTTGGCATGATTTTGAAGTGATATAGGTAGTCCAGAAACACAGTAATAGCAGTCACCTAGGATTTTAATTCTCATACATTCATTTTCCTGGAGAAAAAAGGTCACTTTCAACTTGAATTACATAAACGAAAGGTTACTGTTACAAAGACTGACTTAAATGATATTAGCAAAATCATTCTACTTAAGCTTGTTTCAGTAGAGAAGGATTTGGCTTGCTAAAAAAGAAGTGCTGTCAGAGGGTTTTGTACAGATGATTCCTTCATCTGTTATGGTCCTTAATGGGCAAAACCAGGAACTAAGTAAGTTCACTGCAAGACATGTATCTGCAGTGTTGTTCACACCTCAGATTAAAGAATGAAGCCAAAGTATCATGTCTTTTTGTTTGAAATATGAAATCAAAAGACCTAACCTTCCTCATTTACATCTGTGAAGATGCACTATGCAATAGTTCCTGAAACTATCATAATCTTATTTTTATCTTTTGTACTCTAAGGCAATGCAAATATTTAATTATTTTTTTTTAACCAACACTAGACAATAGTTTTTGAACTAATAAAAACCACAAAAAAATGTATCTGTTTTAGCCTTTCTGATTTCACTTTCATGCATAGCATGAGGTTTGATGTAATTTTTATAAAAATGACAGCTAAATAAAAAGCACACAATCTTCTGATTATATTTGAATCTCTTCTTGAGTAATCAAGAGGCTGTGGTCAATAATTACAATTGCTTCGATCGATATTGTCTCCCTTGTTCTCCAATCTCTTAAATGCTTTTCCAGAGATCAGAAAACTGACTGTATCAGTTTTCTATCTTGAGTTTCTTAATCCTTGTTATTGTAAAAAATCTATTTAAAGAGCTGTTCACTTTCCATTTAGCTTTATAGGGCTCCATGAGCTGTCTTTATTGGTCCTATTAGAGAGAGCTATCTTGGGTTTTACAGATTGTCATACTGGTAGAAACACAGTTACACTCAGACCGGAACCAGATTTTTTCTTCACGCATTTCAAGTCTAATCTTCCTGCCAAAGCCTCAGAAATGCTGTCTGAAAGTAGAAGAGTCCCTAAGAAGAAAAAATATTTTAAAGATGACTTACTTATTTAAACTAACTGTAGCAGCCCAGTAGAAACCCACCTTTGCAATCTGATCAAACTTGCCAAACAGCTCGTTTAGCATGTGCACCAATTCCCCTGGCGAGCAGTCACTGGCCAGGCGAGTGAATCCCACGATATCGGCATACAAGATGCTACAATAGAAATGAACAGAAACTTGGTCACAGTTTCCTCCTGCAGAACTCGGATTTGTCAGTCAACAGCAAAACCTGAAAGTAGGCATTCTGGACTTCACAGAGGTATGCCCGTACGCAAAATGGCGACTGCTAAATGTACAGCAATAAATATATTTATAGGTAAACCCCTCATTTACCTTTACAGGTGGTACATTTATATGTAATATATACTTATTTTTACCTTTATAGGTATTACAATCACAGGTATTATCTTTACAGGCATACCTATATTTCTAGGTATTTATAGGCATTCTATATCTATATTTGTTACAGTATATTAAAAAAAAAAAATTCCTACTCATAAATTGGCAATATAATAATGGCAATGATTTCAATAAACATGTTTGTTATCAGAAATTGTTTAATAACTTTTTATCATTGTAGACATTTTCTGTCTAGATTTACTTGTCAATGATACGCAGCATGGACATCTTTGTTCACTTGTTACTCGGACTATTAAATTCAAGCTTGATTGCTAAGATATTCAAGCCATATGCTATGAAAACTTGACCAGTTCATACAATCAGTCTAAGGAAAAAAGTATTTGTGCTTGCAAATGAAAATTAACTTCCTCAAAAGTCCTGCGAAACTTGCTTTAAAGATGTAATTTCTAAGACTGTCATTCAAATTAACTTGTCCAATCAAATAAACAGGCAAAACAACTTGTAAAGATGAAAAAGTATTTTAAATACATGGTGAATGATTTTTCTAACCTCTAGAAATTTATAATTAATAACCAATTATATTTGTCAGCAGAATATTTTATCTCAGGTAGTGTGTAAAATACATATGTGATACAGCTGCCTCTATTTACCTTATATAAAACCTGAGAAATTGCTCCAGTTAAGAAAATTACAAGTTGAGAATAATATAACTGACATGAATTACAGTTTTGACTAGTATACATGAAAACAGGATTTGGTACTTTAACTTGAAGAATTAAGATATTATGAAGAAAGCCTGTTAATGTGTGGCTTTTTCTAAACAACTCCTTTGTATTATCACCTTTTTTGCTCTTCTGAAAAGAAGAGTTAACAGAATTGTTAGCAGTTGATCAAATTAACAGATATTAAACGTTCAAAAACATATTAAACCAATTATTTTCTAATTGCTCTCTTAACAGTTTCTTTTCAAAATTTTTCTGAATGTTGTTGATACATTTTATTACAGTACAATACCTTACATTGGTGTGCCTTTTAACATACAAATTGTGGAAGTTGTTGGTGTTTTCCAGCTGGCCTGCCTTAGGACCTTGTAACCTCTGAATGATCTCTGCTTTCATTTCCATGGCAATGTGAGCAGGCAGTAAAGAAAGTAGAAGACGCTCCTAAAATTCAAAATGAAATGTCCACAATTTCTTTAAAGAGAATGAAATTAGCGGGGCAGCAATACTGTGCAAGGCATATGCTATTGCCAATACCCTAGAACTTTTCAACGAGGCTTGTACTCAGGCCTTTGCCTGGTACGGCCTCCAAAATTAATCAGTTCCTTGAAGACCTTGACAGAGGTATACACACATTTCCAAGTAATATCTAACTTCTTCAAGGTTTTGTGTATATTAGAAAAAGCTTAAGCTAAACTTAATGTCTGAAGTAGTTATGTAATCTATTCAATATCTGAGTTGGATGCAGGAAATACAGATTAGCAAATAAAGCAAGAGCTTCAAGGACTGTTCAGAGGACTTCGGGAAAATATGGTCCAATTCACTCAAGAGCAGGCTAAATCACTTTTTAAAATATATTTTAAATGTTTAGTCATAGTCTTAGCAGTTGTTAGACTGAAAATGAAAAGATAAAGTCAGGACACAGAACACATTGAAAATGTTGGACTTTTGCAGACTATTTTGATATGTACTCTCCCCTTAATTTAATATGGCATTTGACAAACTGAAGTTTTTTGAAAATATTAGCCTAAAAGAAATCAAATATTTAAAACAAAACAACCTACATATTTTTCCTTATTTTTTGTTGGTATTATACTCATGGTCTTCTCCTTGTGAAGCTCTCTTACGTCAGTACATTTTAATTTTGCCCATTATACCTGTGACAGCTTTGCATTGAGTTCCTACTTCTTTGGAAAACTGAATCAACAAGAGAATAGGTAGAACTCTGCAAAAGAAACCCCCACCTTCCTACTTTGATCATACTCCACCTTCACCTGAACAAGAATTTCCTGTTTTCTTGTAGGCAGAAAGGAGAGGCTAATTCTGGCTAAGCACAAAACCCAGAACCCTTAACCAGTGAGGAGGGGGAAGGCAGCTGCAAAAGCCCATGATGGAGTCAGAGAGAGAAACAGCTATGCCACAAAAGATGATGACCTCAAAATGTGCACAGTCTGCAGGTGTTACACACAGTGACACATTCTCTTTGGTTCACAATGTGTATTTTTGCAGAGTTTGCAGTTCTATTTGTGAAGGTACCAGAAGAAGTCTAACCATTAATCCAATGCTGTGCCTGGGATAATTATTCCTGTTCAGGTCTAATGACCTTGCGTGGAGCATGCCAATAACAGGGCTATAGACTCTCTGATGTTTGCAGCTACCTCGGCTATCTCTGTAATGCATAACGATGACTTCCCATTCCCCATAGCATTTGTGTACCTGCAAGCATAGCATTAACTTTCATGAGTCCCTATGAATCTGATCCTGCACACGCTTTGTAAAAAAAATTCTACTTCAATGAATCAAGACAGAATCTTGCTTTGTTGCTAAGTAATACTGAACTGATAATTTTTTAAATTTTTTTCCCACTTTGGTGAGATCAAAACGTAGTTTTGATTCACATATGTCTAGACTGCTCTTTATTTTGTTTACTAAGGCATATCACATAAACAGTAAGATAAGTTATGAAATAAATGTTGAAGGTAAAGCATATTTGTCTCTAGCCTGACTAAAGGAGGCAGGAATAAAAGACGTACTGTTTTCCTGCTGCTAGGATGTCAGATTTGACACATTGTAACTGAGAATAATATATACAATTGACTTTTCATCAAAAAGATAATGTGGTTTTATTTCTTAAATGCAAGATTAATTTAGTGTATTTAGGCATTTTAGCAAGTACACATGCAAGAGGCCGATGTATTTTCATTTCTAATGTAGTCCACTGGTCCTTGGTGGAGGTATTTTGCTAACTTATAATGAACACCTGCAAAAACAATGGATTATTTTTCCATAATGAAAGCTTACTCTTCCAAGTTGCTCTTCAACAGAAAGTTGCTGTTTTGTGATGTACAGGACAGGTCAGCACTTGTTAATACTTATGATTCAATAGTTAACAAAGAGGTGCGTACGTTTAGCTCCATTTTTACATCACTGTGCTCTTGTTGTACCATGGCTAGTAAAAGCCAGCTACCTCACTATCTTCCTATGACTCCATTATCATTCCAGGCATGCAGTGAGGCAGACACTCAATGTCCAGATTACTGCTTATGTCTTTGAAACCCAGAGAGGCTGGCAAAAGGTCAAGGAGAAAGAAAGCCGCAGAAGTTTTCAAGAAAGCAATAGAAAAAGCAATATAAAAAGTTTTCATAGGAAGCAGCGTAAAGTCAACTACAAGCTAAAGAATCATAAGAGGAAAGGGAAAACAGAATGCTCTTATTTTGTAGAGAACAGCAGGAGAGACAAGACATTTCCTCTCCTTTTTCTCTCCAGGCCAGACCGCTATCCCATTCTGCTTAAACTTCCTGGTGAAGCTGTCACCACACCAGAACTTCCCTCCAAAGAATGTTTTCCTTCCTCTGTTTCCACTGTACAAAAGATAAGGTTACAACCAGAGGCGGCTTTAGAGAACTGCAGTTGGTGAAGCACACTGCAAAACATCCTGCCATGGCCCAGCTACACCTAAGTGCTTCAGCCAGCCTCTCCATCACACAGCTGCGAGTGCTCACAGTTCAATCCTGAAGTTATCACTTGTGTGATAATGTGTTACCAAGTCATATATTACATTTCACTCAGATATTGTTAATTTGGGTTTCTTTCACTGAAAGACAACTGTGAAAGAAGCTGAATCTCAACTATTCATGAAGACTGTGGCTGGGCTGGTCAGCTAGCCAAATACAAAATGGTTACAAACACATTGTTCCTTCTCTGATGAAAGATCCTAAGAAATGTAAAGCATTTAAGAAGACCTCTTCCTTCATGTTTTGTTATCTCTAGTGGCTAAAAAGAGCAAAGCGGAAGGATCAAAACCAATTACTAATCAGATTGTAGTGCCTGATGTTGTGCACTGAAATTTCTGCAGACTGGAACAGTGTGAGGAACATAGCAACTCAAGACTGCTGCTTATGATGGCTTTTTATCTGATAATGCATTCTGTACTATTCTCTCAAAAAGACAGAAAATCTACACATCAAAACTTAAGTGAGCTGACATACAAGACACTGACTTTGAGACAAAACACTTGTCTATCTGTAGTAGACAGAGAAGCCACTCTCAGAGCTACACTCTGTAAGAAAAAAGCCAAAGTAATTCTGAATGCAGGTCAAGATGTAGCATTCAAAAGTCTCCAGACTAAAAATAACAGTACCTGCTTTGGTTGGAAAAGCAACTGCAGTGCTATGGCAATAATGAAAATCACCTCACAAATATCTTTCCCTGAAATACTACCAACATGACCTTACAGCCAGTACATGTGATTCATGCACACAAGACTATTTCCAGACTATTTGTGTGCTCTGGGGCTATGCTTTCCCCTCACACTCAGATCATTTGTAGCTGACATCTAAAGTCCTAGGGCTAAAAGACAGAGCACACAATCCGTACTGAGTACAATGTTACAGTGTCTTTCAATAGGGTGAAGTACTCCTCTCTTCTCAGAACATGTCTATCTGGATCCCAGAAGATGGCTACCAAGTAGTCATTCTCCCTGGATGCTCTAACTGAGGATTTTTAGTAGTATCAGGCAAAGTGTTTCTTGAATTCCTGCTCTCTCAAACTTTCACATCCAAGTTGATTTCCGTGTCAGAATTTTCCCTAAATTATACAGATAACTTTAGCAGTTACTCATCGCTCCCCTAAAGCTTGATAAAGGATGTTTGTTTTGCTAGAGAAAGTTAGCATACAAGTCAAATATCATAGGAGTGCATTGTTTTTTGCAAGGTGCCAATTGCATTTGCAGTATCTTGCACAATGGAGGTCATGCTGTTGTTATGAAGTAAGCAAGCAAAACATCCTCAAATGCTTGGTACAGTACATTTTCTTAAGTGCCTATTTCACAAATCAGACTCTTCTTGCCCTGAGGCAGTAATGCATTGTTTATTTGCTCATTCCTGTTTTGTTATGTAAACTACCAATTCTCATTCACTCATTTGTACAAGATTACATGACTATCAACTTTTCTCTTTACCGAAGCACAAATAATTCTAAGAATTTATAGATTTAAAGGCCAAATATTCTTCGATCTAGTCTGATCTCTTGAATACTATAGACAACAGAATGGAGAAACAAAGGTATTCTGATAGGGCTCACTACATTAAAATTAGCTTAGCGCCTGACTCTGAATGGAAAGAAACTGTCCTTCAAGGCAATTCACAGAATCTAATACTGAACTCCCGTAGGGGGCAAGTCTCTCTCTCTCTCTCTCTGTTGTTTATGGAGGGAACTGCAGGTCCAAATTTTGGTCTTACTGGAAGAAATGTCCATGTTTGTTGTTGAGCTTCTGATGTTGAAGAAGTCCGCAGAAAAACTAGATATATGTAGATCAATTAAGTCATACAGGGGCATTTTTGTCGCTATAATCCCATATAGGGAAATTTTTGTCCCTTACAACGTCATTTACGGTACTGAATATTGAATTCTACTTTTCTGTGGGCTGGGCTTTGTTTTCAGATTCCTGTGGCATATGTGTAATCATCTATTTAGCAAGTTTCACAAACCAGGTCAATAAGTCAGCAGTAAGAGCTCTAGAAGCCATGAGCCTATACGTGCATCCAGCTTCACATCAAAGTTTACAAATAAAGATGGATAAAATAAAATTTTCAGCTGCCCTTGAAATGTACCAAGAAATAACCTACAAGAAAGGAATGTTGTGATTCCTGATCACACAATGATGAATCACATTCTTTTAAATACACCTACTAGGATAAACAGCTGTAAATTGTATTTTCTTAAAGCTAACTTGGACTCCTAACTGGAGGGGAGATGTGTTTTTAAAATTAGGTGTTATTATCTCCTTAAATTTAGCCTATGTTAGTAACCTCCACCAACCTTATTACTCGTATTGAGACCAGTAAACTGCATTTAACTCATACACGCCAAGAAAGGTATCCAATCTTGATCACAGAGACATCAAGAAATGGAGAATTCATCAACTCCTTAGCTGTTTGTTCTAGTGGTTAATCAGCTGAACTGTTAAAAACTGTTAAAAATGTGTTCTGCATTTCTTTCTTTGAAGTCTCGGTCCCGTTGTATCTTTCTCAGCTCAAGATTAATGTCCACACTCTTTTCTGTGTAAAGTTAAACACTGATCAGATAACTTAATTTTCTTTTTGATCAGGTAAACAGACTCAGCTCCATAAATCTCCTTTTCCGAAGATTTTTTTCACTGTCTTCTCTAAATCCTCAGCAACCTTCAAACATTTTTTGAAAGTTAATTTGACACAAATCCTAACATTGTGCTCCAGTAAACAAAGACATACACACACATAATCTCCTGCCTTTTACCCCTCAATATGTCCATGACTTACACTGTACAACTTTCTGTTGTAACATCTCTGGAGTTCCCTGTCTGCTGTGTCTCCAGAATGTTTTTTTCAAAGTTGCAGCCTTCAATTTTCTAGCTATGACCCACATTCTTTGCTTTTAGAATGATGACTTTCCAGACAGTTATTAAAAAGGTGTACCTTGTTTTGATGAATATAGTTTATAAAGCATTCTGTATTACTGTATTTACTATCAAACCAATATTTGGCTTTTCTTTAAAAATGACTGTGATTGTCTTCACATATCTCCTAGATCATTAATAAAAAATACATAATAGCATAAAGGATGAGAACTCGTTCTTGCAGAACACGACACACGTGTCAATTCATTAAACATCTCCACTGACAATTTCCAGTTACCCCACTCAAAATCCATTAGACTGTGCTCTTTTGATGGGGAACAGTGTCAGTACTTTCAATCAGGATGACCAGCATCATTGCATCGAACACCTTACTGAAATCTACTGCTTTTGGAAAGTTACTTAACCCAAACCTGTTCCCCATTAAAAACTGAAAAACATTTTCATATGACTCAATTTCCTACAAGGTTGTTGAGTACATCACTCTATTTCTTTCCAAATACAAACCCATCATACAGCATCTTTTATTTCATGCTGATTGTTTATACTCTTCCTATCTAGCGGCAGCCCCTTCCTTTGTTAGGATGGGTTTTTTCTGAAATACTTCCAAAATGCTGTCATCGGCCTTGACAAAAACAGGCAAAGATTTCTTCCTGACATCGAGAAGTCTCCTACATATCACAGCTTTTGTCATATTGAACCATTTTTTTACATATTTAATTGGAGCTTTTGCTTTCACTCATGGCTAGTACAGGCTTTATGCCACAGCTGACATCTTTTCTGATGACAGAATTATGAACTCTTGTCTGTTCATTAACAGCCTCCTAAAGGGCTCCTCATTGCTAGAAACATTCATCTATGCTTTTTTTTTTTTTTTTTCTTTCCCCTCCCTGTGGAAAACAAGTTTGTTCAAATCCCCCAAGCCCAGCACTGTAACTGTTGAAATTTCAAGGCTGGCAATGACAGGAGCCAAAATTAAAACCAGAAAATCAATACACACAAGCAGAATGAGAGCACCACCCTCTCAGTCCTTGCTGCTTCACCAGCCATGGGACATGAACTCCCTCATGAAGATGCTTTGCAGAAAACAAGCCATAGGTGAGCCAGCCACTCCAGTGAGAAAGGCAGCCCTGCATGGGGGCTGCCAGCGGGGCAGGGCCCAGCCCCACAGCGAGGCCAGTGGGGCAGGACTGGGGTGGCCGCCAAGGACCACCAGCCCAGCCCATGGACATGTCCACAGGGGAGCCGGGACTGGGCCAGGGCCAGGGTGAGGCCCAGGGAGGCCTGAGAAGTCAGTCGCAGGTTGGGGACTGTGGCTGGACCAAGGGGCCTGTGGCCAGGCACAGGCATGGCGGCAGTTTCACGGGAGCTGTAGCTGAGGCCAGGCCGAGCAGCAGAGCCGCAGCTGAAAGGCAGCTCCCGCCGAAGGGGACAGTCAGAGATCTGTCCCCCGCCGTGCTGCCCAGGAGCCTCTGCCAAGGGGAGAGGGGCTGCCCTCCCTGCGCCGCCCCGAGCTCCAGCCAGGCCTCCAGGAGGGAGCAAAGTGTTTTCAAATCATTTTGTAATGGCAAAACATCTGTGTTGTGACTTGCTCACATAGCAAGAATGGTACAATCAACCCAGGCTTTAGATAGAAACACAGGTATTGGGTTTCAGGCTAAATATGCACCATTCTGCACCCTCCGTGTGCCCAGCTCATCTGCTGCTGAATAACTCTGTGAATGTGCGTTTAACATCTAGCTGGTCACCTTCATCTTCAAAGACACTAAAGGTACCTGAAAGCACCACTTTGCGGCAATGATTTCAGTTGGTCTGAAAGCTCATTTAAATGCACAGGCTCACCACATATTTGGCAAAGACAAATTCCTTCAAGGAACTTCAGGGATGTTTAATGTTTATGCATAGATTACAGTTTGCATATGCAGGCTGTCTATGACTAATTTTGCAAATGAGGTTCACTACACCTTCAGAATACATGCCTATCTTGCGGCTGTACAAGAGCCGAGTCATCAAACAGCAAAACAATACAGTAAAAACAGAACATAATGACATACACAGCCAGAGCTGCTTAATTAATTGACACAATGTCAAGGTTTGCTTCAGTCTGATTCTGTTAACTCTTGCTTTAAGTTTCATATATGTCAAGACCACTGCTGAATAGACAGAAGCAGTGTTTTGCAAAGAGTCTATTTGATGACATTAATATGGTTATTACTATATCAGCCTTTAATAACGGTGAAGTATTACAGAGCTGGCATTTGCTCAATATAATTCTTTTAAACAATAAACCCTTTAACTCCAGTACATCTCATTTCACATTTTGATGAGAAGAGTTTTATGTCATTTTTTCACTAGAAATGAACAAAACCATACACAGTGCTCTCCTCATGTCTTTTCCTTCTTCCAAACCGTCCATGGGACGTCAAGGGCATGTAGTGATAAGACAAGAGGCAATGGCTTTAAAGTGAAAGAGGGTAGATTTAGATTAGATATTATGAATAAATTCTTTACTACGAGGCACTGGAACAGGTTTCCCAGAGAAGCTATGGATGCCCTCTCCCTGGAAGTGTTCAAGGCCAGGTTGGGTGAGGCTTTGGGCAACCCGGTCTAGTGGAGGGTGTCCCTGCCCATGGCAAGGGGGGGTTGGAACTGGATGATCTTTGAGGTCCCTTCCAACCCAAACCATTCTACGATTCTATGATTCTATGATTTCAGGGAAGTTATTGGAGAGTACTGCTTGAAAGGTATCTATACAGCCCTTTCGCCAAAGACAGAGGTTTCCTGTTTAGCTGCCCAGTTTAGAGTCAAACCTTGTGGTTGAAAGCATCAAATCCAAAGCAAAACCAAAAGCACTTCTAAGGCACAGCATTGGTGACAGCCAACACGGCTTCACTAGGGGCAAATCGTGCGTGACAAACTTGGTGGTCTTCTATGATGGGGTTACAGAGTCGGTGGATAAGGGAAGGGCAACTGACGACATCTATCCGGACTTGTGCAAGGCATTTGACACTGTCCCGCATCCTTGTCTCTAAATTGGAGAGACATGGATTCAATGGATGGACCACGCGGTGGATAAGGAATTGGCTGGATGGTTGCGATCAAAGGGTTGTGGTGAATGGCTTGATGTCCAAGTGGAGAACGGTGACGAGTGGTGTTCCTCAGGGGTCGGTACTGGGACTGGCACTGTTCAACATCTTTGTCGGCAACACAGACAGCAGGATCGAGTGCACCCTCAGCAAGTTTGCCGACGACACCAAGCTGTGTGGTGTGGTCGACACACTGGAGGGAAGGGATGCCATCCAGAGGGACCTTGACAGGCTGGAGAGGTGGGCCCGTGCGAACCCCATGAAGTTCAGCAAGGCCAAATGCAAGATCCTGCACGTGGGTTGGCGCAATCCCAAGCACAACTATAGGCTGGGCGAGGAATGGACTGAAAGCAGCCCTGAGGAGAAGAACTTGGGGGTATTGATTGATGAGAAGCTCAACATGAGCCGGCAGTGTGCGCTTGCAGCCCAGAAAGCCAACCGTGTCCTGGGCTGCATCAAAAGAGGTGTGACCAGCAGGTCGAGGGAGATGATTCCTCCCCCTCTGCTCCACTCTTGTGAGACCCCACCTGGAGTACTTCATCCAGCTCTGGGGTCCCCAGTACAGGAGAGACATGGAGCTGTTGGAGCGAGTCCAGAGGAGGGCCACGAAGCTGATCAGAGGGCTGGAGCACCTCTCCTATGAGGACAGGCTGAGTTAGGATTGTTCAGCCTGGAGAAAAGGCGGCTCCGGGGAGATTTAGTTGTGGCTTACCAGTACCTGAAGGGGCCTACAGGAAAGATGGTGAGGGACTGTTTATCAGGGAGTGTAGTGACAGGACAAGGGGTAATGGGTTTAAGCTGAAGGAGGGTCGATTTAGGTTAGATGTTAGAAAGAAATTCTTTATTGTGAGAGTGGTGAGGCACTGGAACAGGTTGCCCACAGAGGCTGTGGATGCCCCCTCCCTGGCAGTGTTCAAGGCCAGGTTAGATGAGGCTTTGGGCAATGTGGTCTAGTGGAGGGTGTCCTTGCCTGCAGCAGTGGGGTTGGAACTAGATGATCTTTAAGGTCCCTTCCAACCCAAACCATTCTATGATTCTACGATTCTATGATTGCACTTAAGTTAGAAAATCATGTCTGAAGCACATTGACAGCATAGCTCCTCCACCTAGTTAGTGTAAAACTGGCTTTTTTTACCTCAGACTTTGCCTGCGATGTTTTAGCTGTCTGCTTACAGAATACCAACTAAGCATGCAAGAATAGATTTCTGCTGTATTTCACGGGTAATTCTCCAATATTTTATCAGACACCATATAGATACCACACATTTGTGTGATCAAATGTTAGTCACCACACAGAAGAAGGATCAAACCCAAGGATCAGTCACCCAACTACGCCTGTCGGGAGCTCATAAACACTTCAAAGCGGGTCAGATGCAGCGGTCAGAAGCAAGGCAAGACGGCAATAACAATGGATCAAAACTCTCAATCTCTACATTAGATTAGTCAAGAGTAGAAGTAGGTAACCATAGGTTTGGCACATACAACAGACTATTTAAATGGAGGGAGAAGTTTATTCAAGCAGAAGTTAATCCAAGAAATTTATTTCATCCATACATAAATGAAAAAGGAACCTACAGTAATGATCTGTCCTACTTCTTGTGAAACAGCGATGATAAATTTTAATGATGGAAACCGTACATTTTAACACCTTTTTTCTGAGCAGCAGTGTCACCATTCATTCAGCAGCTCACTCCCTAGCCTTGAAGACAGAGGAAGCTGACTCACCCTAGGTAGAAATCAAAGAACAGGCAGATGTCTGGAGGGTATACACTGTTACTGCATTCATAAACCAACCTTTTGTTTCCTTACAATGGTCTAAATAAAAGGCAACAAGAACGATTTGCATTATATCTCCATCTCGGGAATGAAAGTTTCTCTTGCACTTATTCACAGAATATGTATCTTGTAGAAATCTTCCCATTGCTCTTTAATGATTATATTCACTTGCTACTAAACATAGAAAGTTTTAAATTAAAAACTTTGCTCCTACCAGAAAATAAACAAGAAAAACAGTTTTGATAACCAATTCTCTTTATTTTGAGGAACTTGATCAGGAAAAAACCCAATAACTTACTGTACAGCAGATACATGATGAACTATATGTGAACACTTATTACTAGGCTTTACTTCACAAAACAAAATTTATCATAAATCATAGCAAGGGTTAAAGCTTTCAGAATTATCTTCGGGTTATTTTCTAAAACTCCTAAACAACATTTGCCATGTTACATGTGTATAATTTCCAGAGTGTTTTCTATGGTAGGTTCCAGAGGTATTTAGGCATATAAGGATGCAGACAGAAACTCCAGCTTAATCCACAGAAAGACTGGGGTGGTAAATAGCAGACTTTCAAGTGCCTTGTCACCTAAGGAAAGCAGATCCCAGGAGGACAGGCTCTAAGACTGTGTGTGCAATGCAGAGAGAAAATCAGAATCCTAAAAATGCAACCAAGAAAAATTAGAGCTGAAAGGGGAGGATAAATAAGTAGGAAATGCCCAGAAAACAGTGTTGCTTACAATTCTGTACTCAGAGCTACCAGGTGCTTAGCTCTGGGCTGCAAGGAGGCACCTTTGTTTGCTTGGGACTCTGCTGTGACCAAAAGAGTCTAGAGTCAGGGAATTTTAATTGAATTAATTTATTGCAAACATTGCTGATTGCAGTTTTGCAAAAAAAAAAAAAAAAAAAAAAGAAACGCAGAGACAAACACACAATCTATCCTGCACACTTCTCAATCCCATTTTTCCTTATTTTTGCTGTGGATTATACTCAGTTCATCAAAATTCCTGTGATGAGGTGACAGGCGGTGTAGGAAGTTGAGGTGGTACCTGTGATCGTTTCTGCCACCCTGTGCTTCACCACTTCTGCTGCTCTATGCATAATGGTTTCTGTTGCCCTTGTCCTCAGTGTCCCTGCTCCAACCTGGGACACTGATGGGCTGCAGTGCCCTCAGGTGTGTCCCTGCTCCAGAAGGGGTTGTCCATGGGCTGCAGCCCCTCAGGGGTGTACGCACTCTCTTTTGATGCAGAATCCCCCACACCCAGCAGCTTGTTTCCAGCCTCCAGCAGCTGCCTGTTTCTTTCTGAACCACGTTTGGGCAGGAGCACAGTGGGCCTCTGATTATATAGCATTTTGGTGCTCAATGGGTAAGTTTTGGTACACAGAGCATTTTTTTCCATAGTTGTTCTCATGCACCCCATGGTGGGCTGGAGGCAGCTTAGACTGGCACATGGCGATTCACGACCCCCCCATCAGAGCTCACCACCGCAGCCCCCCGCCACCTGCCGCTGCTAACACAGGCTCAGTACAGAGCCATAGCTACCAGAGCTGCAGAAACAGGGGTCAGCTCTGTAACTCTTCATGTTTTAACAGGAGATCCAGGGGTTAGATGATGTGCTCCATGAGTGACCCATATTCAAAACAGTCCTCTGCCAAAACAGACCTCCTCTCTCTTCCTATCCCCAAGGAAAAAATCTTTTCAGTGAGCATGAAGTTATTTCAGAGGTAGAACCCTAGCAGCTTTTTCAGGTGAAGCTAATCCACTCCAAAATGAAACAATTTAGCAACCCCTGAAGCATGCACTAGATTTCCCCTCCTGCAGCACACCAGGTGAACTCCCTAACCCTGGAGCTCCTGCCCAAGGGCTGCTGCTGGTCTCCCTTTCTTTCCCTGGGAGGCACAATCCAGTGGAGACTTTTAGCGAACGCCCTTCAACACAGGGAAAGCTGAGTCCCAGTTTGTCCTCTTGTGAGATTAGGTCCAGATGCATGGCTATCTATAAGTCTCACATGTTGAGGGGTCTTAAATGGGTCTAATTCTTACCGATTCCACATTTTATTTCTAATGTTTTGGAATCCCAGTTTACACATTGATGCCAGCACATTTGTACATGTGAATATGAATTAAATATACTGTAAAAACAAACACCAAAGCTCAGCTGATTGATTTTGGCAGCTTTATTTCTAATGGCAAATATGACATGGATGAATTAAATCTATTCTATGGTTACTGCACTTAAATTACTTCCAAGCTTTTGTGAAATTTGGAAATGGTTTGTCACTTCTTTACCTAAAGTCCTTTTTGATAATGTCCAGCATACATCATGAATATACTCCATGCCTTTATTTAATTTGGTGGATTTTGAAACTCCAGGTTTTAAAAATGCATTAACATGTGTATCCATCAGAAAAACATGTTGACAATGAGGACTGTGTTGCTGTTCAAAGAGATAAAGGAAACTAGAAGGTGATTTTGAAGACACACTCTTTCCTGAGTATATATAATAACTGATAAAATTTTACCATATAAGTTACAATATCATAATTTATTATTTATAACTGAAATCTCAGCAATAGAGGCACATAATGCTGACTATTTAGCATACAGGAACTATAATTCCTGGAAAGGGAGGCAGAACTTACAATTTACATCTGTAGTGTAACAGGATGCTTATTTTCATATTTGGCTCCTGTTCCAGTCCTCTTGGTGAAATTTTTTTTACTGCTTAAAACCTCTTTCTGCATGATATTAGCAAGGGTTACAGAATATGTACTTCTTTTTCACACTAGTATTGCTTTTCCCACCATTTACACTATATAATTTTGAAGAAAATGGTAAAAAAAAAAAGGCTTCTGTATGTTTTCAGCCACTTGTAGTAAGAAATACTATAATATACTTTTTGATTTTTATTAGCACACTATTGTTATTAATAAACCAAAGGGAGCCAATTTCCTTTTCAATCCTGATTTGGTAAAACCTCCAAGGCACACCTTAAAATGGCCGTCCTCCCCACGACAGCCTCATAGCTGTATTCAGCAGCACTTGCATTGCCACATCCAGCACAGCTTAGCAACATGCAGATGCTAAGTCCTGCCAAGAATCCATGGAACATGTGCTAAATACGCTGACATGCTCTGGTGAATCAGGGCCTTCCTACAGAAAAGCGCCCTATATTTTTGGGTCATTGCAGAACTTGCTTGTTTGCAGTTTACAATCTCAGTATTAATATTTTATTTTTTTTTCCAAGGGGTGTGATGGAAGGGAAGAAAGGAAAACCAAATGTTATTCTCCAAATGCTGCACTCTGAGTCAAGTGAATCTATCTAAATGAGAGCCACTGAGAGGTGCAGCAGAAAGAACCGTTCAGAAGACAGGATGGAGCAAGCAGGCAGAGAGCACGAAGAAGCGGGATATTACTCTGCCGCAGTGCAACTGACTTTTGCAGAGTAGACTGTCAACCAAGTGTGAAGGTGACAGGAAGATTTCCTACAGACCCAGAAGGCAATTGCTGAGATTGCTTCAATGCTGGAAGCCACTGGAAGCTGTTGAACTAGAAAGGCTTTCTAGAAGAAGGGTGGAGGAACCTCTGCCCTGCAAGGACTCAGTGAGAGGTTTATTTTCAAGTCTTGGTATTTCTTCTGTTCCATCAGCAATACTGAGTTTTCCCATGATTGAAGAGTTAACTTATTCTAAATCAGTGCTGTAAATAAACTGTGCTGCAAATAAAAGCCAATTTTTTTGACAATGGCAGCTATTCTACCCAAGCACCTATATGAGTCATGTGCCGTAATACCAAGCATGGTTTAAAGTTTGAATAAACTCTCTCGGTGATCCAGCAAGGTTAAGCCATTGCGGCTGCACCTACTCCTGCACAGATTGCAGCCCATGAAATGAGCAAATCCTACAAATTATTTCTGAGCAAAAGGCTGTTTCGTATTTGGGCGAGTCAAGAGAAACTTTCATTGCAAAAGCTCATCCTTTAGCTCATAACACCTGCTGTTCAAAGAATGACTCTCCCTATACATAAGGCAATTCTTATTTAATGCTTGACAGATAAAGGTCTGCATCTTATCTGTCTGGTGTGATATCAGTTCCTCTGCTATTCTCCTGTATCCTTTTCCTTGTCTAGTCTCCAAAGAAGCCTGGCGTTTTGGTCTGAGACTGAATGCTGAAATACTGACTGCTGTTTCAGTGCAACCGGTCCATCTTTCTTTGGCAAGCCTATAGCTCTTCCAGCAGGGCAAAATTCAATGGATTCAGGACAGTAATGGCCACCCAGACCAGTCACCTCACGTCTTCCAGCACAAGTTCTGGATTCACATTTGCATCCTTCAATTGCTTGTTTCTAGTATCTAACAGCAGCACACTGAAAGGGTGAAAGTCCCCACATGGACTTTTTCCATTCAAGTGGTACAGAAATCCAACAGCGTATGCAATACAGTATTATTATGTTTCTGCTTCCAGTGCAGAAGAAGGGAGTAAACAGACAGGAACAAAATATGGCCCAGGAGGAACTGGAAATCATTTTCTTCACTGTGATATAGGAGACAGGAAGGAAAAATGGCTGTGCCAGCTGGCCAGATTTAAAATACCTTCAATTACCTAAATCTGATGGGTTTGGGTTTTTTTAAAAAGGTCAACAAGAAAGCATGGGGCTACACCAAAAGCTGGAGCCCAAGCTACGCTGCAAGATGTAGCAGTAAACATAGTTGTTATTTTCAAACACTAGCCAGAAAGATTTTTTATGAAGAAGCAAGGAAAATGCGTGCTGTCAATTTTGCAGTAACAATTGGCTCTACCCTCAATATTTGTGTTACTTCGTAAACAAGTATATCTGGCTACAATATAGTGAGAAAAAAAACAGCAAACCTGCACCTCACGAATTCCAGTAAAATTACTCTTTCAGTATTCTTTTCATCTTCTAGAAATTGTACATAAACTACCATCTGTATACTTGCATACTCAGGCTTTATTTTATACATGAATAGAGATCTAAAAATATCTTACATAACAAATCAAATGTATTTACAGATTTACTTTTGGTAGCATAAAGCTCACTGTAAAAGCTGACAGATCTCCACGCTATGGTGTACTCTGTATGCAACACTAAAGCACTTCTGTGAATAACACTCTGCAGACTGGTGGAACATGCTCCAACAACAAATTATTGTTTCTGGGATTTGTAAATATTTTATGGTTGATAAGCAACTTTCACTCAAATCTTTGCAGTTTAGAGCAGTGCAGAAAGCTACTTTAAAAATAATGTGAGCATAAAAGAAAATTAAAGGGACACAAGAGGGAATTTTTTAAAAAATATTTTTTTAAAAATTTCTCAATGGTGAGAACTGATCAAATCATAACTGATCAAAAATATTTGACCATGCAAAGACATTTGTCCTGTCCCATGACCGCTTACTTTCTTCAAGATCCTTTTGTGAGGGATCTTGCCTTCCAGAAATCCAGGCAGCCTATATCAACTGGATCATTCTCACCCACAGGATCGCTGAAACCTTCAGAGAATTCTTCACTTTTCCCTTAAAAGCTGTCTTGTGTCTTCTTCCATACCTCACCCTCACCCAAATGTGCACTGATCTTATATTCTGCTCCCACTAATATGCCCAAAACAGTCTGTAGTCCTCTGGTCTCTCCTGGAGCTCTGCCAAAATTGGCATCACAGTTGCCTCCCTCCTGTCCTGCATTACCGCACAACTCTTGGTGAGAGACTCCACACAAGAGGCGGCAGCAGCATTTCAGCTGTTTGATTCCCAAGTTTCTTTAGATATCTCTGCTGAATACACAGGTATGAGGATTTATTACCTCATTTTATGTATTTTATTTAGTCTATCTATTCCTTGACCTCTCCTCCTCACATTTCACCTCGAGATAAACGCTGTAATGAGTCATGCATCAACGTGGGAAACTCCTTTCTTCCACAATGAATGCAAAAGCATTAAAAAAATTATTTACTAGATTTACTATGGGAAATCACATGACATAGTCCCTGAATTTGAACTTACTCTGAAAAAGACAAGTCAGTTTGTTTCCATACAGTTAAAAAAATACTTCATGATTCTTTCTAATCATTGTTAAACTAATAGTAACATTTCTTTTTTCAAGGTTAATTTAATTTGCCCAAAATATATTTTTTTTAATTTTTCAAAATTTTCAGTATCCTCTTTCATCTAAGTACATTTCTGATGCTCTTGCAGTTATTAAAAATTACTCTATTACCAATTTCCATTCATGATAACAAGGTATTAAATATTAAGAACGGATTAAATTGGATGCCTTTCTATTCCTTTTTCTTTACTTTTCTTCTTTTTCTTGGGATTGAGAACCATTAGGTGGTCTGGAATCAACTAAATTAATACTTTGCTTTCAATGGTGGAGGGAAAGTAGCCTTCAAGCAAGCAAGCTACACAACACAGCCTAGTCCTTTAAAACTTTTACCATTGCTTTTTATATGCATTTACATTCTGTATCAACAGGCAACTGAATTCACCCAACATGACTTACAAGAGTGGGTAACTAAAGTGTGTTTAAGGCATGACTAGAGATACCTTTCTGAACAAGTGCCTAACTTTGTTCTATTTGTGATTAATAAAATTAAATGCTGTATACCAACTTGCAAGTTCAAAGGGCACATATATGACAGAATGCCTTAAATTTGTATTTTTCAAACTTCTTAAAGCTTAAACTACCATAATGAAATTAAACTTAAATCAAAACACTAATTAAGAAAACCCTATCATGCTATCTTCTTATTTTGCTGTAATTTGTTACAACAAAACTCTTTTTTTATGTATATATGTGTATATGAAAATCCTTTCATTTCAATAATACAGTGTATTCAACAATGGATGCTAAGTCATATTCAAATATAAGTTATCCTACATCATGCCTAGTCCCTTCGAAAAAAGCAATTAACCCAACACCACAACTCTACAGCTGAAAAGCTAAAATCATCCTTTTCTGAATGAACAAAACTTAGGAGCGTATTCTCCTGCATAAGTATTGCCCTGCACAGAGGTGTCGCACATAAGACAGATGGGAACTTGTGGCAATGGCAACAGAATGGTTACACTGCACCAGTTATAATTACCACAAAGCAATGGGTACAGTGGGGTTACAGCAGGCGTTGCAATGCCATTTGCTAATTTGCTCAACAGTGCATCTTTCACTGAGGGGTAAACAACCCTGCATCCGTGTTAACGCAGGCAGTGACTCAGAAGTAGCTGTCACTGCACTCACCCTGCAGCTGATGCCAGAATGTTCCCAATACCAAATCTACCTCACAAAATAAAAACATTTTTAGAGGGCAATGTAATTATTAAAAAAAAAAAAAAAAAAAGTGGGCTTTTTAGACTAAGAAACTGATTCATTCATTAAGGCTAGGCTAAGCACCTGACCAACTCAAGCACACATTTCCATGGAATGAAAACTTTCATCATATCATACCACTGATTTTATTTTCTTTCCTTCTTCTTAAAAATATGTCTTATTACCTACCCATACTAACAGCTTGAAATTCCAGCATCATTTAAGATAAGCCATTGTACTGAAGAACTGCAAGTGACTTTGCACATTTCAGAAATAATGAAGTTGACTTCTCAACTAATGCTAGATTTTTCAGTTACGCTACCCACTGTTTCTTCCTCTCAGTGAAAATGTGTCTCATTGCAGGTAAATGACTAGTTGTTGTGATATTTTTAGGGGAAAGAGTTTAATTTATGAAAGTAAGTTTCATATGTCGCGTCTGGAAAGGGAGGAAGGCAGTGAGTCACTTTGAAAAGACGACAATGTTAAGTAGAGTCTATGCTTGTGCTCAAGAAGAGACAGAAAAGTTTTGGCGATAGTTCTCTCTTTGAATCCAGTAACAATACAGCTCTTCTCTAACTGTAAGAAATGTGATATACTAGACGAAGACAGTGGCTGAGCCATATGCTGATCTTGTAGCAGATCTTTCATGAAAGTTAAAGAAATCAAACTTGCTTGAAAAATACTGTTCCATGGTAAATCTCTTAATGAATTCAGGTCCCAGAAGAGGAGGTGGAAGAATGCTCTTTGAAGCGGGGATATGAGGACAAAGAGGACAGAAGGAGGATGAAGAAATGAGTACCAGAAGCCAGCTGGAAGAACTCTGATCAAGTACTTTCATGGAATAAATGGTTGGCCCTTCCTACACATAGCAAAGGTACCCAGGCTATACCAGCAATAGCCTTTCCAGATCTGAAACCATAGCCTGAATAAGGTGGTTTTGAAGTCTGCTGTGTGTGCACATTGCATCTTTTTCCACTTTGCCCCTGCACCACAGCTGTTTGTTGTGATTTAAAGACAGTTTTCTGAATGCCTTTTAATCATTTCAATGAGGATTTCATATGTTAACATGTTTTTAAATCTGAGAAGTACCACTGAACTAGATCAATTCAAGATCAACTCTAAATTTTCTGAAACAAGGTTGGAGGGAACCCTTTAATGCTCTGTCAGGATCAGAGTCACCTTCAAGGCACCTGATGATACCTGGAGAGGATAAAAATCCTTTGGTGCATGCTGTTAGGGCTTTATTGGTTTTAACAGAGATGACAGTGAACAGGACCACATTTTTTATGTAATATTGGGGGTTAAAAGGATATTGAATCTCTTTTGAAAACTTTCAATCTACTTTCAGTAGTGGCACACATTGCAGTCACTCCTTCAGCTCCCTCCAATTCTCACAGGTTCGCTGTCTCTTATAAGTTCACCCCGTCTCTCCTGGCTCTACATAGTCCACAGTTTGTCTAGTTGTCCTGCCTCATTGCTTATGTATGATCCCAAAAGGGTTGGAGTCCTTATCCATTTCCATAGCATTGGATTTTTTTATCTTGTCACTGCAACTCTGATCACTTAGTTTACTCCTACTAGTATGGAAAACAATAGCATGCTTTTTCTGGAAATCACTGTAAATCATCACAATGACTAACAGATGCTTATTACATGGCTTTTACATTTTTATCATAGTCTAGAAAAGACTCACTCTCTTCCTCAAAATGGATGGCTATTTTTCTACACATATTCATAACATACCCTTTTTAGTTTTACCAAAGTTTCAACAAGCATCAAGCTGACCTCATTCTTTTTTAAGTATGTCCCTGACAGTATATCATAAATTTTGCATATCTTACAAGTGCCTGCATTTTCAGGCATCCCAAACACATGTGGTTCTATATAGCTGTCATCAGATTTTCCTGATATTCACCTACTCTGTCCATGTTTGCATTCCAGACGTATTACACTATAGTGCTGCCACTTCCTTTTCTCTTAGGTGCATCTTCCTTCATACTGTTCACACGTGTCAAGCAATTCACCTTCAGCCAGTCATATCTTTAAAATGCTAATGTATGCTATGCTACGCAACAAGTACTTATGTCTTTGACAGGCTGGATAATAATTTTAACTGAATGAAGAAATTTAGGAAGAAACTGTGATGCAATGATTTATGCGAGTAAGTTATAGTACATCTATTTATAGCATTACACAGCCTTTTAATGAGAGTCTGTTGGCATAATTGAGAATCCTTGCACAGAGCTTGGACAGAAACATTAACAACATCAATAATATTTAGTTGCATTTTATGTGCAAAAATTAATGGGACTTCAGCTAAAACAGCAATATGTTATTCATATGCTACTGATTCTAAATTGGGTTATGACATATCATTTGTTCCTCAAACTCATTGAAGATGCGTGCATTAATTTACAAGAACTCTAGAAAATGCATATGGGAAAGAAAAATTAGCTCTACAGTTTACACAAAATGAGGAAAATGGAAAAAATGTTTATCACAGGACACCCACAAGATAAGCAATCAACTCTCATTAGAAAGGCGTATATTTATAGAGCAGCAAAAGATTACATATAAAAGAAAGATTTAACATAAAAAATGGTATAAAAAAAAAACCAAAAGCTTGTGATTTTTTAAAAATTATGTTGTTAGAGCAATAAAACCCACCAGACATCCTTGGACATATTTGCAGAGTATTTGCATGTCACAATAATAGTCCCAGGTACATTAACACTACCATCTTCTATTTTTAGAACCACTACAACAAACTGAACATATTTTTTTCCCTGTGGTACCAGAAAACAAATGTTCATTTTTAACATATGATAACCACGCAAGGATGTATTTTAAAATAACCTGGAAGAATATCTTAAAATGAAGGAAGACTACCAGTGCAAAGTTTGTGTTTGTAAATATGGAGATACAATTGAGTTGTTATTAATTTAAAAATCCATTCTTCACAGACAGATTTCGTCCAGCAAACTCTACATTGCAAAATCAGAGATGAGGAGTTACTCATCTGAAGTAAACCTCTTTACTGTAATTGTGCTTTTAAGGACTGTTGTCAGCGTGGATCTTATTACAGCTGCACATAATCTCTATGAGCACTAGGCCTTTTTTTTAATTAATTAAAAAAAGAAGTGTAGCCCCAGTTGTTGCAGCATATCAGCCCTGGGCTGCCTAAGGGTTCCTTTCAATGCAGTAAAGGGCATTATTAAAGGTATCTGTGACGCACTGATTCATGTACAAAACCAGATGTGACCTATAAAGCAAGGGGAATTTAACAAAGCCAAGTTATATCTTTATTTTCCCTCAGTCTTCTCACATTTGAAAGATCACAGTAGCCAATATAGCTTGGAGTTGAGACGGAAGCCAGGTGTCAGGATCTACTTTGGCTAGAGCATTTCTAAAGGATCACATATGCGACTGGAGAAAGGCAGTCTTCCAAAACTGAAATTCTTTCAGGAAATAGAGAAGAGCATAACATCATTAAAAGGCATGCAAGAAAGTTCTGGAGAAACAACTTTCTCTGAGCAATAGAAAGGATTTTTGTTATCAGGGAGTTTAACCAGAGTTGCTGGGGCCAAAGGAAGAATAAGATGTATTGCAGAAAGACCACCTATGTTGGTATCGGGCAGGGGTGGCAGGATTTTGACAGCAGACGAGCTGCAGACGTGGCCTCTGTGGGAAGAGGTCAGTGGCTCTGCAGCAGACCCACTGCAAAACACAATTGAGCCCATCAGCAAAGCTGGTGGTGTGTCTGGAACATATGTTTAAGAAAGGGCAGGAAATGCCGGCCAGAGAGAGGAGGAGGGAACAAAAAGAGTGAGAAACAGCAGAGGGAACACCAAGGTCAGAGGAGGAGAAGGAGCTCCATGCTGGAGCAGATATCCACGCTGCAGCCCATGGAGAATAATGCCAGAGCAGATTGGCATGCCCGAAGGAACTGCAGCCTGTGAAGACCCCACACTAGGGAAGGAGCAGCAGCAGAGAGGAATCACTGTGTACTGACCACCCCTTTATCCCCCCTGGGCTGCTTGAGGGGAGGTAGAGGAGTCCGGAGTGAAGGAGTCAAGTTGAGCCTGGGAAAGGTGGGAGGAAATGTGTGGCTTTAATATCTGTCTTTTTTTCTTCTCGTTAGCCAAAGCTATGTTATTTGGCATGAGATTAAGTTAATTTTCCCAAAGCTGAGTCTGTTTTGCCCACAGTGGTAATTGGTAAGTGATTTCCTTGTCTTTATCTTGACTTATGAGCTTTCTTATCCTTTTTTTTTTTTTTTTTTTTTTCTATTTTCTTCCCTTTTCCTTCTGGGTCTGGGGGAGTGAGTGAGTAGCTGGGTGGGAGCTGTGGGTCATGGCTAACTCAGCACAATATTATACACTGTTTTCTAAATACTACAGGAAACTTTCTATTCAATGCTGCAAGAATGTTTGGGCTTCTCAGCCATCATTAAAGCCTGAAACATTATCCTGTGTAAAGTCATCAACAGAATAATTTTCCACTATCTGCTAAAACCAGAAAATTAAAAAATGCTACACAGATTTGGTACCGTCTTACTGCTTGAGCAGTCATATTTGATGACCTACAGTAAGAAAGCTGATAACTGCTGAATTTAAAAAATCCAATGACAGTAGCAAGGAAGAAGAAACTTTAAAATAGACACACGGCAATCTTGGCTTTAGACTATTTGACACTGACTTAAGTGGGCATCAAATAAAACTAGACAAGCAATGACTAAAACAAGCAAAAGGAAATTATTTTTCACACCATATGCAGATGAGCTGAAATAGTGTGCCACAGGACTTGTGGACGTCAAAAATTTACCCTGTCTCAAAAAAGAGTAGACAATTCAAAGGTGGAAAATTTGTCAAGCCCTTTTAAATGCCACAATATCAATTCTGTTTCATTAAGTAACTGAGCCACAGATTGCCTTGTGCTGAGACAGATTATTGGTGAAGTATCACTATATGCTAAGATTTTTTTTTTCTACTATTCCATAGGCATAAGATACTGACTAGCAACAATATATTAGGCTAGACAGTCATTTCCTTTGTCTTAGAGTGCCTCTTCTTATGCTCTTGATTCCTAGCAATCTCTTTTAGTTTGCTTTACAACAACTTTTCTCTTTTGGTCTATTTAGAATATTTTAAAAAAATATACTTATCCTCTGACAAGTTATCTCCTAAATGCAGTTTTCAATCAATCAGATTTCCTGATTTACCATTTTTTTAAAGGTAACATTACTTTTGTGTTGGTTTTTTCCCCCTTTTAACCATACAAGGATGCTTACATACAATATTTAGTACTAAATCAAGACTTACTTTCCTAATGGGATTTCTCTGATTAGCTTAGTTAAAGCACTGAGAAAGAATTTAGCTTAGTAAGCTTATGTCTGCATACCTACTCATGCTGTATCATAACCCATCACAGACCATGGCCCATACATTTACCCAGCCCATACGGACATGACTGAAGCCTCCTGCTGTTATTGCATTTGCCATAGGCAAAGATACTCTCATCTCCCCGAGCAGTTCTTGGCTGAGAATATAGAGTAGCTAGGACTTGACTTTAGCTTTCGCATTTTAGTGTTTTCAAAAGAGTTTATCTTTCTTTGCATAGACTATCTAGGAGGGAGTAGCAGGCAGGTTGTTTTACATTTTTCAGGTTTTCATTGAATGGCCATTAATGGCCATCCAAAAAAAAGTGAGAAGTGGGGATAAGGACAGTGAATAAAGTTTGAATAGGACCAGCATATCAGACAGTCACAAATATTTACAAGCACTAATCTGACTAATCACACAAAAGGAGTACAGTAGTAGGAGTGAAACTGATATGTTCTCAAAGAGTAAACTGGTCCTGGTTTTTATAGGGTAGAAGATCTCACTGAAAGATTGCACAGAAAAAAAATGTACTTTAAAAGAAGAAAGATATACGTGAAGAACGTAGATGTCCCAAGAGATGAAAAGAGGCAGGGAAGAAGACACCAATTTATAGGCAGAGACACACATGAAAGAAGGAAATAGAATGATATTTAAGAGTATAAAATACTTTTTGAGATCTTTTTAGCAAGAATATCTGACAAAGACTAAGGATGCCACAAATGCAAATGACAGAGGGAAAGCAATGCTTCTTGATGAAGTTATTTACAGGATGGTTTTGGGTGATTCAAAGTGATGAATCTGGGAAAAGTCAGCTGCAGTTCTTTGTTCCACCAGATTTCATTACTTCTTGAGTAAAAAGGAAATCCAAAGCACTAGATATAAATAACAGTGTGGAAGAAAAGCAACAGTTAGTTTATTAAAATACAGAGCAGCCACCAGTGCACGTTAGCTGGAAACAGAAGATTCTTACACATTCGAAAGAATAAGACTATGAAAGAGCCTTCAGACACAAGCAGTTGCAACAAAAACCCTACTTGGTGTTAAGAGGGAGGCATCTAAACTTGCAAAAGGCTGAGACAATATATGTCCTTGCAATTCCAGGGTACAAGATTTCAGGGATCTTGCAGACTTCCCAGTAATTGACCAAAGGACATTGGTGTTACAGCCTTTATTTTTTTTCTTAGATCAGGGTAGTATCCTACACAGACAGCTAAATTGTATTAAAAATATTTAAAACATGAAAGCATTTTCAATTACAGTAGTCTGAAATGCCAGAGGAGATTTTCTCACTTTAGGAGGAAAAAGATAAATACTACATATTTCTATTAGATTTTGGTTACAGCAAATAAGCAAAAATAACTTGTCCTTGAATGAAGATCTTCTGTATTTCGATTAAGTGCATGGTGATTTATGTAGCTCCATTCTGTAAGTAGGAAAACTACTGTGTAGAATGGAGTGGTGAGAAATCAGTTAAACAGTGAAGACAGTTCCAGTCCAGCACTGGTAGACAACAGAACATATTTAATTGCTGATTCTATCTGATGTCCAGAAATTTGATTTTTAAACAAATTTTGGGAAATCACAGGCGAAAGGGCAATAGCACATTATATTCCAAGGTCCTCTGAAATGTCAAATTGAACTTAAGAAATGTAATGCTGTCAAAGTGTTGTAACATTACAGAAAATCACCTGGACCAACTGGACAAGGTATGACAACACAAAATATCAGAGGTCTGGAAAACGTGGCCTACAAGCCACGGTAGAAGAAACTAGGCTTGTTTGCGCTATTAAAGGGACAACTGAGGGGAGAGAGGGAAATAGCCTTTGGGTGCACAGATGGCTGTAATAAAGAGGAAAGGAATAAACCTTATTCACATCCACTGTGAATTGCATTCACAGGCTTAGATTGCATTGTGGGATATTTAAGTTGGGCAACAGAGAAAATAAATCCCTAAAGATAAAAACTGAGGGGAACAGATTGTCAAGGAAAGGTGGAGAAGCTCCAGAATTTGAAGAGTCACACATCTATTGAGGATGTTTCAAGTATACTTGGCCCTGCCACTGAGCAAGGAAAAGGATTAAATAACCCTTCATGTTTGAGACTTCTTTTTCTACATATTACATAAAAGATTCTGAAGTAGGAATAAAACCTTTTATAAATTATATTTTGAAAACAGGCCTAGTAAGGTCTGCTCTACAGTTCTGCTTCTGCTCATGAAAATCCGTTGAACATTTCAGTTACACACAAATCCCTCTTTTGAAAAGGAGCAAATTAAGTTCACAAAATGGGTTTCAGCAGATACGTCAAAGGCGACTATAAAAGTGGTAAGTAGTTAAATCTGTGGACTTTTGCTTTCTCTCTCACTTTTTCCTCTTTATTCATTTTTGAATCTCTGTCATCAGGAAACATTAAAACTGGAGGAGGCTGAAAAGAATTCATTAGTGGCTGTGTAAGGGTTTAGAAGGAACATATCAGGTTTCGGTGAAATAAGGAAATACAGGAAGAGGAAGTTCAGGGAGGGTGTTTACTTTCACCACTACAGCATTTTAAAAAGGTTAAGCAGATTTTTATCAAGATGTCAAATTTACTTTCAGCTATGATCATGCACAAAGCTTCATTTCAACCAGAGCTACCTCAAGAACTAAAGCAGCTGTAATTTTTGAGTTTGTTTCCTTTACTAGTGCATTCAGACTTTATTTTTTTTAAAATGACAGGACATTTGTTGATGATAAGGACAACTGTTCACGTGATAATTTAAATTTATACAAACAGATTTATATGATTTAGTGTTATTCAACATTCTGGTTTAAAAATTAGCACAGTAGCACAGATTGAAGAGTTTACAATCCAACTTCCTGGCAGATTTTAAAATACAATTTACTGAGAAATGTATTTTGATGTTGAGTATTTTGAGTAGCATATCTGAAACATCACAGGTTTCCTTAAAGCTGTTTGATAATCTGGAAGAATAAATAAATTTAATGCTTTTAACAAAAACCTGCTTGCCTCAGTGTCCGCATTCTTTGAGAGCTGTTGTACGTACCCATGCTGTATGTACACATATGCCCAAGCATCTGAGGTTGGACATGCACATTTTAGCTCTAACAGTAACAGTATTAGCATGCCCATATTACCACCCCTTTCCCCCATATAAATTGAGTGCATTCCTCTCAATCTGAAAGACTCTCTATTTAAAAAAAAAACCCAAAATATAGCAAAATATAAAACATGTCATGAGACATGAGAATCACCAAGGCACACAGGCTGTGAACATCTTTCAGGGTAACACAGTTCACGGAACCTCTACTTACTAGTAAGTAGTTTGTCTTTCTCATTTCAGTAAGCATCCACATGCACGATTCTAACCAATACCTCAAATATAAAGAGGTTGCCTGAGGAGAAGCCTGGTGGCCTATGGGAAAAGACTGTCATATTCCTAACAGTGTCTTTGAGTACAAACTGCTGAATCCAATGACCATTCCAAAGGGACGGAAAGGAGTTTTCTTTATAAAGGAAAACCCAAGAGATCTTTCTGAGAAATCACGCTGTATTTTAGAAGGCAAAGACATTTCAATACCTACTATGAAGAGCTTCCTCTGCTGAAGATGAATGCCATCTGTGAAATAAAACCCACTAAGAATGGAACACTAGGCAGAACTTCAGTTGTCTTTAGTGTCTGACCCTGCCCTGAAAAATCTTGTGTAATTGGGACTGGTTATGCTGACCTCCACCTCTTCTATACTTGTAACTGAATCATCACTAAAAGCACAGCTTATTTCATGAAAAGGTTGAGGAGGAAACAAGAAGCTATTGCTCAAATTATTTTCCTTTTACATTAATCAAACCCAAGTTTATATCCCACCACAAATATCAGATTTTTGTCCAGTGGAAAAACCAAAATGAGTCTGCTAAGACTGCTAAAACAGATCCTGCAGACGGATGAGAAAAATCTGAACTCCATCTTTTTTTTCCAAGTGCAAGCCCAAAATAATTGTAAATGAAGTTTTCCTGATGGAAAAGAAAGAATGGATATCTTAATTCTGAAAGATATTTTGGAATCAAATGCAGAGATACTTCTTCAAGAATTACTGAATAGTTAACACATCAATACAAAAAAAGTACATGGCCACCCATACAAACTTTATGGACTCCTGTTCTTCTAGCCATGAGGATCTTCTTCATTCTCAGCATTTAAACCCCCAAAACTGTCACGTTCCAGATCATGAGATGCAGAATTGCCTCCAGTTCCTTCATAAGGAGATCTAGTCCAATGCCAAGTTTCACAACAGTGTGCAGAAACAGATAAGAAAGTCCTGAAATCTGCCTTGTCTGTGCTGGGACAATTAAAATTATCTCAGATGTGTCTTGCACAATCCTCCTGGGGTGAGAGTATTCGTATATTTCACAGCACTCTGCTATAGTGTCTTCGTTTCAGCTGGGACAGAGTTAATTTTTCTTTCTAGTATCTGGTATAGTGCTGTGTTTTGGATTTAGTATGAGAATAACATTGATAACACACTGATGTTTTTAGTTGTTGCCAGGTAGTTGTAGTGTCTACACTAAGCCAAGGACTTTTCAGCTTCCCACGCCCTGCCAGGTCACAAGAAGCTGGGAGAGCACAGCCAGGACAGCTGGCCCAGGCTGGCCAAAGGGATGCTCCATACCATAGAATGTCATGCTCCAGATAGAACTGGGGAGGCCAGCCATGAGGCAGGATTGCTGCTCAGAAACAGACTGGGCACTGGGGTTTTTTTCTGCATGTGGTAAGCAGAAAATTGTTGTTGTTGTTGTTGTTGTTGTTATTATTATTAACAATAATAATTTATTATTATTATTATCATCATCATCTTCCTTTGTTATCCTATTAAGCTGTCTTTATCTCACCCACAAGTTTTTTTGGGGCTAATTTATATATATGTGCTAACATGCATGTATACCTTGCTCTTTCTTTGTTGGTCTGCAAGTCCATGCTATATCCAACTGTAATATATATAGTGTTTTATATGTGTTAGAACTTGTTCTCTGTTCCCCCTAAAAACACTTTTGTCCAGGTCCAGGTCTGCATTTCTTTAATTGACCAGTGGTGAACTACCTATAGACCTGGGGTCTCCAGTGCCAAGCCTGTGCCTCAGCTCTAATCATCATGTGCCTGTGTTCCTCTGTACTGCATTCTGTGTCTCCACTTCTTAAAGCTTCCACTATGATGACAGGTCTGTATTTTTCCACATTATGTTACAGTTATAAATATCTCATTCTTCACAGAATAGTTGTTCTTTACTACTAGCTAGATAATAACTATGGTTGTACCATGCCATAAGAAAAGTAAAATTAATTAGCTATAGCCACTTTGTCATTAGAAAAATTGTTACAGCTAAATCAAGTAAAAACAAAGCTCTAGGAAGGTAAAAAAAATTCAGACAGCCTTCACCCTGAGGCCTTGCAAATTCAGTACAAAGCACATGGCAATGGCAGTACTGTATTGTGGGGCTACGTGGTTACAAATACTGAGGATAATACCAGAGAAAAAGGGGATTAACTAGAATTTCTGCATAACAGTTTTAGATGTATTTACGCTTTTCTGTATTAATTAGATAATGTAGACTGTGACCGTTATTATTATTGTAATTGAAATGCTACTAATAATTGTTTGTGTTATTTTCATTTGATGTTAGGACTTTAATTAGACTAACAATAGATTCTGAGCTCTGTATTTATAGTGTGTTCCGTTTTGCCCACAACAAGAGTTGAAGCATAACAACTTGTCCAGTTGAGTCTTGAAAATCTCCTTGCACGCAGATTCCACCACCTCTCCGGGCAGCCTTTGCCAGTGCTTAACCCTTCTCTTGGGGAAGAATTGTTTACCTACTTCCAGCCAGGATTTGCTCTGTCACAACTCGCGCCTATTGCCTCTCATCCTTTCACTGTATGCCTTTGAGAAAAACCTGACCACATCTTCTCTGTAAGCTCCTTCAGGCAGTAGGTGGATGTTAGGTGTCCCCTGCAAGCCTTTTCTTCTGCAGGCTAAACATCCTGAGTTTGCCAAGTCTCATCATCTGTCATGAGCTTCAGTCCCCTAATTACCCCAGCAGCTCTTCAGTGGACTGTCTCCAGTTTCTGTCTGCATACTCTACCCATCATCCACATGGCCTACCATGCAGAACTTGGCACTTAACTTCTTCCTTAAAACAGGCTTTATTTCTGGTAATGACATGTAGATTAATAGAAAGGATTGACACCTCACCCATGTGTATGTGTACAAACATGCTTTGAGTAAAATATAGATTCTAAAATTTTAAAATCCAAAACTAGTTTTTGTATTTCCTGCTTACTGGCCTTGAAGCTGGGGGGGGGGGGGGGGGGGGGGGGGGGGGCGGGTAGGGAAGGAAAATGAAAAAGCCCTGAGAAAAACTATTCTACGTTCATGAAAATAATAATAGCTTGTATTTTAAAATGCATTAATTGAACTTACAGGAATCCACATTTTATATATTAGTTCGAAATAATGTATTTCAAATGCTTCTGTTCTTTACTAACAGCCTCAAGCCTCAGAAATATATGAAGCTTCTTTGTTTTACATTAATTTAAAAACAATTTTGAAATATTTCAGTTCCTGTAATGAATGGTATTGCTTAACCATGTTTCGGTGAAAAAATTAAAATCCCACTCAATGATTTGAAACCTCATTCATTTTCATCTGCTACCTGAGTGTTGTTTCTAAAACCGTCATTATACTGCCTCCTTTTCAAAGGCAACGCTTTAGAGAACCCACTGAACACCAACACCTTGCAAACACCTCCCTGCGATGTTGTAAGAATTTCTCAGTGTATATTCCTGTGCCTCATGATGCAAAGCACCAGAAGAGAGAAGAGCAATTATATTAACTGCCTGTCAGTATTAAAATCTTGCACTCAGTGACTCATTACCCCTACAAACTGTCAGCCAGGCTGTATCAGTGAGACAAATAACCTTATGAGAGGCTATTTTAAATATATATCTTGAAAAGACTGCAAATTAATACAGGTCAGAATAGTTTAATGTTTCTCCTCTACATACACTGAAAAGATAGAAAGGCTGTGTGAGAAACACCAAAGTGGGTGTTGAAAATACTGCCTTTTACCACAGGAGTTTAAAAGCGACTCTCACAACAAAGTACACTAATGGAAATAAAATGCAGAGTGTCCAGCATTATCAAACACAGCCCTACGGTTCATAACGGTGTGGTTCGTAATACACATAAACATCTACACATCTACACCTGCAGGCAAACACACATTATATAGTGCAAACCCAAGCCTAGGTATGACTCCTGTGCAATGAATTGTATGAAACTGCAAAGGCCCTGGTGGCGCTGGCTGGCCTGACTGGCCGTCACCACCCTCGCCTGGGCCTCCACCCTCAGCCTCTGCCCATGGCCCAGGAGCCCCATTTCAGCTCAGACTCTGCCTGAGCTGTGCTGTAGGAGCTGGGTAAATGATCCCACTTTTGGGACAACAGCTGTGGACCTTGTTGCTCCTGGCTCCTGGACTGAGTCCCCATCATCACCTCGGACCTGCCTAGCAATTGCTGGACCTGAGCCTGAGCTGTGGATTGACACCAGCTCCTGGCTTGGCCTCAGACCTGTCTCATCACCACAAACGTGGCTGGTGTTGGAGACTCTTGCTCGACCCTGGCTGCCAGCAACCGGGTTTTCCCAGCTCACCCTGTGCTGTGGGACAGGGCCCTGGCTGGTGAGGCCCCTGCCCTGCTGGGAGGTGTCATCACCCATGGTTTCCCATCCTTTTGGGAGCAGCCGGCCTTCGCTGTGCCCTAACAGAAACACACAGTGGTCTGGGTACAGCATGTCCGACTTGTACCTTGGTGTATATACGCACACCTGTTTCACCAGATAGTAATATACGCTGGTCTCACTTGAAAACAATTAATTTGGTGTTTCTCTTGAGTTCTTTGGCCTAATTGTTGAGTGGTAATTCAGTATACTTATCCATTGGTACAATCAAAATGGTATTCTCAAAAAGGCTATTCAAAGACACACAAAAAAGGCCAACTGAAAAACAACAGGCTACATTTGTATGAGACTACTTTCAAATAAAATAAGAGGAAATCCATGGAATAATTTGGAACATGAATTGTACATCTTTCAAAAATAATTATAAAAGACATGATGTCCATGATGTGGACAAATTTGCAAATTTGATCTGGAGCCCTAAGCATTTAGAAGCACAACCTACGCTCTGCACTTGTATAAAAGTAGCTTGTGTTACCTCTCACTGAAGTAAATTAAATTTTTCTTGTTAAAGAGCTGTAGAATCAAGGGTCATGCTACAACCTTTCACAGGCTAATAAAGGCTTTGATCAAACTCGATGATTTTTAAAATGCACCTGCTCCTACTGCTTCAATGTATCCCAATCCTCTAAAAATAGCCATCAATATGATTGACTTGCTCCCTGAATACTAAAAATGTGGATACTCGTCTCTATCTTCTTGGCAAAACACGCAGTATTAAAAGACAGACTAAAGTACGTTCACTTCTGAACTAAAGTTTGCAAACAAAGAAGTATGTTAACTCTGGGGAAAATCCCCACAATTTATCAAATTAATCCTTATTTACCTTTTCACATTTAAATATCTAGCATTCATAAGTTTCATAATAAGGATGTGCATCTCCTGGTCTTTTTGGTTGGAAAAACTGTTACACGAGATAAAGGACATATTATGGGGTTGAGAGTATAAAGGCTAAAGAAATCTATGTAAGAAGATCTGATGATCTAATGGTTCATCGGAGGTCAAAAAGATCATTAACATGCATACAATACTTCACTTCCATTTAATGAGACATCGATCCATCTGTTATTAATCCAGACCTCCAGTACACTGTCTTAACTAATTTGATATATTGATTTCTATCAAAACACAAATATGACAGCACATACTTATATATATAACAAATTAGGTACAATGTCCTTCATTATTCTATATTTATCAATGACAGATCACTGTTGCTGCTTTCCATCTTGTTGGGCTCCAGCATATTAGAAACACAACTCCTACAAACCATAAAGAGGAGCATCTGGCACAGAATTCCAGATATTTTTGCTTCTCTCCATTGTCAGATTCTCAACCATTTTTGCAAGACCTTCAGAAATGCCAGGAAACCAAAACTACTTACTTACATATTTCCATAGAAATTAATAGTGTTTAGCAAATAACAGACATTTACAGAAACCACCAGCTAGCACTATGTTTGTTCTAACTACTGACTTCTACAAGCAGCATCCTTACCCCTTTGAGTTCATCTACTCACAGTGTCCACTAACACATCCTCCTGATTCTGGCAGATACACCAATGCATTTCCTCTGCCTGCAGAAAAAAGCAACCAACCGTAGAAACTTGGGCCCTTACAACTGTGCTCAGGAAGCTAAGAGCTCATGTCTCTCCTGAATAAGGGAGACCTTGATGTCTGCTATGAATTGTGCTGTTTGACTATGGTCTGCATACATCCTTCTGGCAGCTGAGGCATAAGCACAGGGAACAGTGTTAACCATCTTCTACAAAGTCACCAAGAGCCTAGAAGCCATCACATCAGCCCCAAATCACTGGAGGACTGCCCAGTCTGGAGTGGTGCTGCTCCCAGATACCTGGCATTGCTTGCTCTGCACTCACAAGCTGTCTCACTGGAACTAATTTGGAGATACTCTCGCCCATATTCTCAACAGAGAGAAAAATGTGCATTGTGTACTATCAGTTATAAAGCCTACTGATTCACTGCACACAGCTCATGGAAGTAGAGGTGGAAACTTATAAATGACTGCTCTTACACAATCTCTCCTGTAATAGTACCTTATGCAGATTTTGCATCTAACCATCAAAGTCTGTCTTTACTGTAAAATGTTCTCTTTAAGACTACCTTAAATGTTTTGCAGCATCTTCAGCCAGTATGCAACTCAAGTGCCCAGCAGAATAAGGCTAGCCCTCTGAACACATATCACCTATTAAAGTCCTGGTATGGACTCTCCATTTGCCTTTTCTGCAAAAGAAAGTATTGGTGATGGATCTTGAAAAACCTTCATTTAAAGTGGCTGCAGGTATTTGTGAGACAGACATGACAGTTAAGGTCAGGTGGGGTATACGAGGCGTACATCTCCATGCACTTTTTGTGACAACAGAAATGTGTCAGTGAAGGCTTTATTCTCTGACCCTCAACAGTTCATGGAAGTTTGAGTCTGGTGACCTTCAAAGCAAAATACACCTACCTTCTTTACTACTTGATGAACTAATTTGTATTTCAAATTCTCTTAAATGAAGCACCTATCTGTCAGGATGATAGGCACTGTACAGAACTTGCAAAGAGAAAAAGAACTATATAAAGCAATCAGAGAAGCCTTTTATTCAGCTGCTGCAATAAATGACAGATAGTCTCATTATGCAATTCCCCTAGCTCCTCTTAACATACCTGACCCCTAGAACTGTATCACATGATTCATCAGATTGTAGTTTCAAATATTTTTCAAAAACAGTGCAGTAATATCTTCTTGCAGTGATTTTGCAGTGTTGGTCTTGGGCATGAAGAACTGATGATTCCCAAAGTGCACGTGAGCATCTCACAGCTCATTCAATGAGGGCAACAAAAGAGAGTGCAAACACAATCTACATAGCATTTTCAACTTTCTTTACCATAAAATACTTTCATAGAACAAATGAAAGAAAACATGTATTTGGCAACACAAACAATTATAATACCTTCTTATATTCAGAAGTAAATTGTGCACAACCCTGTCAAAAGACTGCATATTTCATTAAGTAACTTTCAGTAATTCAGTGGTTTTGCATTAGCGAATTGAATTATACAGTGCTGAATAGGGACATAGTGTGAAAACAGGAAAACAGATCCAGACATGGGTGTGAATTTACCTGTTGCCTCTTCTCAAATTCTAACTTGATACGGGATTTGATGCAGTTGCACGTGTCCTGATATGTCTGCTGCAGTGCAAGTTCCATGAGGTGTTTGTGGTATGCTCCTGCCAAGTTTCCACAGATAAAAATGATTACATTTGCCAATATCTGGGGGGTTAAAAAAAAAAAAAAGGTCAGGGAATTACATAAATAAAATAACAGAACATAATCCTAACCTGAAATGAAGATTGCTGCAGTTATGTATTTTGCTTGTTTGATTTCTAGCAAAGGTTCACCTTCCCAAAAGCCTTCACAATTAGTGGCAAAATCCCAAGCAATAATACCATTTTCATTTAGGATTAAATAAGAAAGATAATGAACAACATGTTTGCCTCTTCAGTGAGGTATGTGTTTTCCGAAAAAGAAATTCAGCTCATGTTATACATCCACTGCTGAGTATTAATTAGGTGGGATCATGATCTACTGATGTAAAACAATAGGTATGGCTCTAATAATATCAGAAGCCATGCTATTGCCACGGTCTTTTGGCAAGACATTTTCTTTTGCAGTGCCATATGATTAACGGGTGAAAAGATTTACCTACATCAGCAGCCTGACCTGCATTTTATCTCAGCCTGACTCACTGCTATCTGTCAGTCGGCTATAAATACCAACCTTGGTGATGGTAAGCAATGTTTAAGTAGTGAGATCTGACATCTCTCTACTGGAACATACCTCTCACTACTACCAAAACACTGCATTTGTCTAAACCACAAAACAATCTATAAAATTTTGAGTCAAACTTACAGCATCAGATACTCAGTGTACACAACAACACATGAACGTGAGAAATAAGTTCACTTAAAGAATCCAGTTTTATTTATTAATTTTCTGGGACATTTCAGAGAAAGTAGAGAGAGAGGCAGGCCTTTCCTGTGCTTGAATTTCAAAAAGGACAGAATACTGTGTGGTGATGCTAGCACTTTCAACTGTTCCCAATTTATTGCTGCAAAAAGAAACACATTTACCCATCCTAGCTCACTCAGAGCAGAAGAAACACAGTAGAGTAAGGAAACCAATTCTGAATTCAATTAAAAAAAAGATAATATTAAAAGGGAACTGAAGTTGAGATACAGCTGCAATCTGATCAGAGCGGGTCTCTATCTGTAAGGCCCTAGTGTATCATACAGCCTGGATTACAAGTACTACACGATGTCATAGTGCTCATGGTCTGGAAGAGAAGGAGGAAGAAAGGAGGCTGAAATTCCATTAATTTTCCAAAGTTAATCTAATCATGAGGTTTATGATAGATTTCCCCAGTGATCATTCATGGTTGGTTTTGGTGTACTTATGTACCAGGCAATCCTTTGTGGACTGCTAGCAGGGAAAGAGCTAGAGATGTCGGAAACCAAGTCGGACAGCATGCTACGGTGCTTCAGAGAAAAGACAGAAATTGTCCTATTAACAGAAATCCATCTCCTTGAAGATTACATTTTATTCACAAAAGAATACATGGAGTTTTAATGTTCCTTTTATAAATGCACACTTTAAAATGGGAGTTTTAAAGAAATGCTTTTATTTTCCTCACAAATTATAACATCATTACAGGCAATACCTGTTTTTCTATCTGTGACTTGTCTGACATCTCACCTCTCATGGTTCCACAAAACTAAAAGCAGGAAGTATACACCTTTGCCACAAAAGGATCGGTGTTTTTGATTTGATAAAATTTTTCTTTCTTTCCCTAGAAGTTTAAGATCATGGCATTACAATGTTTCTAAAAGCAATATTTGAGTTCTTAAAATTTTCTAAAATACATAAATGTAAAAACAGGGACAAAAATCTATATTTCTCCCTTTCTCCAAAGAACCTCTTTTATGAGGTAGAGGGATGACAAATATTTTAAATGAAATATTTTCACAACAGTCAATAATTTAAAAAAAACATAAGAGATGATAGTGTACAGAAAAACATTTGAACTCAAAATACTTTTATATTTCTTTGTAAATCACAACTGCTTGATTCTGCTCTTATGCCACCAGCGTCACAGTATGGTGACGGTACCAGACATGGTAGCAGACATGGATTAGTAAACAAAGATCTTGTGTGAGAGATTACAGTGCAGGGGTGGGATGTTCCCAGTGGCAGTCACTGCTAATTTTTTAAATGAAATTATGAAATGAGACCAAATGCTTTGAAATAAAGATTGCTGGGCATAGAAAATTCTCAGATATCCAGTGGGAAGGTTTAGTAACAAAATGAACGCTGATTTGAACTGAAATCAACAGTGTGCTGCCATCATCTCTATGTACGGATCATTGTTGAAAAGCCACACACAAACTTACTAAATGTACTGTCCAGCTTCATAAAGTTATAGATTATTTAAAACAAAACTTCAGAGATATAACCAATCAAAATAAAAAAGTATACTGTGATAGGTAGATGGAGGAGTAAATTATGAGTATCATCTCCACAGCCATAGAAAAACAGATTACAGTTTTATGACTGAACTAGCTGAAGTGAGAAAATAGATGGAAACAAGTGACTGACAGGCAAGGAAGCTAATTAACCAGGCTTTTCAGATTCTCAATGGGGTAATTCAGCCCACATGAAGCTCTGTTCTGGCTTCCAGTACCTGAATTAGGCTGTTCAAAGACAACTCAGATATCTCAGCCATTGCCATACTTAGTGTAGATATAATACGTAAGTGTATAAGTGAATATGTAGATAGAAACTGTGTTCAAAACATTGTTCATTCTTTTGGCTAACATAGAGTTCATTCAGAAATGTGTCACCAAGGTATTAACTTAGAAAAAAATTCCAAGAAATGGATGAACTGGTTTCTGATTCAGACCAACAGATTTTTTGCCTGTATGTAATCTGGCTTGAGTGAATATTTCTATATTTGTCACTGAAGAGTTTGAGTGAAAAACATATTGTCAATAGACTGTTCAACGGAAAATGCAATTAACATTACTACACAAAACAAACAACATAAATAGTTCTTGCTGAGTATCTCTCTTCTCCTAAGTCTTGCATTTTCTTCTGAACTGCGCTCCAATTTCAACATATAAACTGGAGATGAGCTCCATCCCAGGTTCGCTCTAAAGTCTCATAGGCATTCTCCTAGAAGGAACAGGTTCAAAGTTTTCTTCGGTCCAAAAAAGTTAACCGAGCTTCCCTCTTCCTAAGCAAGTACTTTTATCAGTATGCAATCATATCAAAAAGTTCCTCCTGTTCAGGCACCTGCTCTCAGAAGACCCCATGCTGTGAATCCTACCTGGACCAAAGCAGTTGGAATGAAATCCTGAGTCAGACCAGTCTTCTACATTGTCATTTCTCTAGGCTAGGACTCCGCAGTTCTTTCTCTTTTCCTCTTGTTTTTTCCTCCCCATCCCTGCCTTCCTCCCCACCCCAGACAAATGTTGGATAATAAGAGAAGATGTGGCGGATCTTCTGGTAAGAAACTCTGTATCTTGCTGCAAGAGCTCTGATCAACTGTGCAGATAAAACTATAGCCAAGAACCTCTGTAAAGGGAATTAAGGGGCACCTGAATAGACTACACAACATGGTAAAGGCTTCTGCCAAGGAGGACAAGACTGAGCTGTGGAAAAGTGTGTAACTAACAGTGGTAACTCAATAGCAGAAAAAGACCTGGATGACTTCAAAGACAGTGTTGCATGAAACTAGCTCCTCTCCTTTACAAACAGACACTGTATGAAAAAAAATAAAATTAAAAAATCATAATATCCATAAACTCCAGTAAGCTTCCACTCAATTCACCATATGGAAACACCGAGTCACATAGCACAAGTTCTAACCTCTCTCTACAGTCAGTGGAGAGGTAAGTCCATCTCCTGGGCCATCTGCATCCTTTAGATATATCCATTAAATATTCACTGTGGTGAAGTTTCTGCTTAATCAATGAATAAATTCAATGTCTACAGAAGGTGATCTGAGTCATGAGTCAACAATTAATGCAAGGAACACCAAGATACCATTGGAAGTAACTCTAGGTACTCCAAGTACAAGCTTGTACCTCTAATCACTTCAGGAACATTATCATGCCTGATCTCTCTCCCATCTCTTTTGACCTACGGAAAATTGTATCTACTTCCAGGCAATGGGGCATTTTCTAAATTGTATTTTCACATTCAAGCACATGTATTTTTCAGTATCAGTGAATATAAAGTAATCTCATGTCTAGTGCTTAACTATCAAAATACATTGTATTTAAAGGCAAACGAAGACACGGTTAAGTAGCTATGACTAATTTCTCAAGAGAGTACTAAAGTTCACTGAGTTGCTCAAAAAAAAAGTAGTGTATTATATAGATTACACAGTAATAGCGCATCTTCCTAGTTCAACTGATGAAAGCTGCCTACAAAGGTATATGTATACAAGAAAGAACTATGCTATTTAAAAATAAAAGAATTATAATATAGGCTGCTGAATCTGAACTAAAGCATAAATAATTTATTAAATATTTTAGTAACTGATGTTCAAATACTGAATATAAAAATCCGGGTTTTCTACAGAGTTTCCCTGTGTGGAAAGCCTCCAGTTTATGAGTTATTTTGTCACATTTCTTTCCTCTTAGATATTGCATAGATCTTTCCCGCAATTCTTGCATTAACAGAATTTTTACCACCGCCCCCCCCCCCCCCAACACAAACAATTAATAACTTTAATAGTTAAATTCCACTTTTCTTCTGGATGAGAAAGCTGAGGAAATGGAAGCTGAGGGGTGGGCAAGAAAGGCTATAATTTATAACATCTGCATGGAAATTAATGGGAGAAAAAAGAATTCTTGTGTCACTGCCAAGGTGCAAATTCTTTAGCTCTGCAAAGATGAATAGTCTCTCTCCCCATTTGATCTTTCATTTGATGGTTTGTGGTATGACTAGTCAAGCTAGGGAACAAGTCTGTACTTCTTTGGAACTGTACAGTTTTAGACTCAGACAAAATTCAGCTAGAAAGAACACCACTGGGTACAGTTAAAGAAACTGAAAAGCAGCATTTAAAAGGGAAATTCTTAGCCACCATGTAAATTAGTCATTTGCATGGTCACCATGTACTATGCCAAATACCATTATTTTAGTACATGTGTTCAGAATGTTCTCCAGCTATTCAATGCAGCGCTCTTGCCCATGGCGCTCTGGCCAGTCATATGATGCTGACTAGTTTTCTTTCACATTTCCAGACCTATGGAGGTCCAAAGTCAAGAGTTCCAACATTTTAATACAGTTCAGTGCCAACAATTTCTATAGCTATGTGATAGCTATGCTACAAGACGGATGACAGAATTGAAAACAGGAGATGGTTTGCACATATGGCAACCACTGTTTCAAAAACAAGCAGTTTAGGGAGTAGTAAAATTAATGAAGTCTGGATTCCTATGGATTTGTATCCTTTTGCCCATTTATGTCCTTACTTACACTTCCAACTCCTCAAACAGGCCACAGATTGTTACAGCTATCGCACTAAAACAACTGATCAAGTGGTGCCTGGTCCACCATGTGCTGTTACACTGTGCAACAAGTGGCCTTTTCCTTTATTTGTCTTAGTGAGATCACTAAGTTGGGATCTTTATCATGAAAGCTCCTGTTCTTCATAAAGGAATGTAGCAATCTTTTGGATTTCTATTTTTGTTTCAGAGCTGATGGTAAAAGTTCATGAGTTAAAGTTATTTGAGTACAGAACATGATAGGTTGAAGGACAGACAGAATACGGGCAACTGCAGACTTATTTCCTCAGGAATTAAGAGTAAAAATGATTTTTTTAAATGACTGCAACATTATACTTAATACTATGAAAAGTAAAAGGTATTTAAATCCTTAAATACTCATGAAGGCCACAATAACCACACACTACAGATGCAGCAAAGAAACAGGAAGCTCCAGTATCCTTAGACCCTTTGTCTATAACAAGGAGAATCTAAAATGTTTTTCAGAAAGATAAGTAGAAAAACAAATCACAATTTTGCAAGAAATGACCCAATTAAGAAAGCCACCAAAAATACCCAACAACCTAAGATTTTTCAAAATAACTGAGAATCAACAACAACAACAACAACAAAAACCCGCCAGTTCTAATTGCTCATTATCCAGACGTGAGCAAACTTCTCCACATTTTCAGAGCTAAAATAAACTTGGTAAAAGTCCCTTTGTGGAAGGGGAATTGATGTCATTTTACAAGCCAGGAAGTTGTGACACTCTCTTCTAATTTGTATGTGCAAATCTCTTTGTAGTTTTTGCAATCAGGGCATTGTGGACACCAGCAGAATATTCCTTTTCTGTAATATCTATGTTATTTGATGCAATTTTCTTTTTATCATTATTACAGATTGAAGTTTCTCATAGCTCCAGGCTGTTCTGTGGAATGACTGGATTTATTTTATTCAGCTCTGTGCATACACAGAGCCTATCTATATATAGATGAAAACAGATCATAAACTGTAAGCTCTTCAATCAAACCCAGGAAAAATACACTAGAAACAAGAATCAGAGTTATGGTCCCATTAGATCACTTCTGTGTAATACACATAATCAATATCATTGACTCTAATTAATGACTCTTCATATTTTAAATCTAAATTTTTTTTTATTTTTTTTTTTTTTTGCCAGAGGGGAACTCATATTCTCTTCATTCAGAAGGAACCAGCCAACCACTCCACTCCCCTTCCTGCCTGCAGAGACCTCTTTTTGTGCTTACATGCACCTCTGGGATCATTTTATTTCTTTACTACTAGACCTGCTCAAACACATTTGAATATACCATTAATTGAAACAAACAAACAAACAAAAATTCAAACCTATTCAGATATATATTTAGGTAAAACTAACAGTAACTTTGGGTTTGTCTTGAATTTTGGAAGCAGAATCTGTGAACAACAGATACTCTCACCCATCTTAAAAACTAAAATGTTATCCCAAAATGACTGGTTTCATTTTTAGATCCTGCATCTGATAGAGGAATGAGTACTATTCCCTCGCACTACTCAGTTCACTGAAAAGGCTTGGGCAAAGGACTCTTTCAAAGGCCTTTTGGAAATCAGTTAAAAGAGCCTCATCCATATGTTTGTTGATGCCTTCACACAACTTCAAGACATTTTTTAAGGAAAGACTTCCCTTCTTTCAAAATAGGATGCGTTTATTCCATTCCCTATTATTACAGGTTCAGTTTTTGCCCCATGAAGACATTGTGGTTACAGACATACAGTTTCCCTGACCCTTTCTAGAACCCTTTTTTAAAGTTTATTTTCACATTTGCTACCTTATGGTCTTCAGGAACCAAGGTCTATTTCAGACCAATTTATATATGCCCTCCTTCCCCCATCCCTCTGAGAAGGATTTTAATGTGGGAATTTCTTCAGTTTCTTCTCCACTGAAGAGGGACACAGAAATTGTTTCTCTGCGTATTTTTATAACCTGGATGTCAAATGGCCTTACAGACTGTCTGGAAGTCCTTTTGTTACTCAACTGCTGAAAGAAGGATTGAGCATGCAAGCAAGAGGAGATGGGTTTGGTTCACTGCCATGGCACTAGATGATATCTAATATAAATTACATATTTTTTAGATATATGTTCTTCAAACTCCTATCTGATTTGTGCAACTGCATACAAAGGCATTTTCCAACACTTTAAAAAAACATTTGCACAGATGAAATGTTTTCACTTTGGCTGATTAACTTCAGTGGAGCAAATGGATTCTAAAAGTGCTGATAAAGCACGCCAGATCATCGCTAATTAGCAGAATGACTTTCTAGCAGTAAAAATTGCAGCTACAACAGGCACAAGACAGAAGGTGAATTGAGGTAGCTACACAAGCTTTTTTATAGTTAGACTACTGTGCATCTAAGGCAAATGTTAACTGAATTACAATTTTAAACTATGTAATATTTAAAGTAAAAATTTAATTTCCATATTATCATTTTCTGAACAGATTTCAAAATATCTTTATTGCTAATTTTAATTTACTCTTTCTTGGGTTCAAAATATTCTCCAGAAGTTTTGCTTTAGGAATGAGCCTACGAATTCTGTGGACCATACAAGAAGTAGGTTTTAGGTTGTCAATGCATGGAGGGAAAATTAAATTCTGGCAGTGAACATGATAAAGTCTTCTCTTCCAAAGAATGTATTTTAAAAATCAAATGAGTTTAATACTGTTAACATGAAGACAAATACAAATCCACTAAACTGGGAATAATTTAATTTCCATGATAATCTTGTCTATTGTTACCTATAGCTCTGCCTTATTAACAGATTTTGCATTTAACACATTTCTTACAGATTGGTTTACAGTTTGTATACTGCATTTCTATGTATTTTAGAAAAGACAAGCTGTGAGTCTAATACTGAAATATATTATGGTGCTTTGCAAAAACTGACAGGCCTTTCTACATATAAAGGGAAGCTACCAGTAATATGAAGGAAAGAGTATTCTAATTTCCAGATGACTGCATTCGTATTGTTATTATATTTACTAATTTCTGACTTAATTCTCAAATTTGGCTGAAATAGTATTGGAACGCTATGGATAAAGTACAAATAGTCACATGAAAATACATTCCTTTTTTATGGATTCTGATGTACATGTAGCAACAAAATAAGGAAACAATTTCCCTTCTCTAATGTTTTTCATCTTCCACTTGTATTTATAAAAAGATGCTTGTTTTGAACCTAGCAAGTTCTAAGCTAAAACAAAAATTACATCATAGGTGCTCCTAAGCAGCAATATGAACAATGTAGAAAGCGCATTTGACTTGTGGGGTTTTTTACTATGTGGAATGACTACAATTTTTATTCTCTATGAGAAAAATATTCCCATACGAGAAAGAAAATTCCTACTTAAAACCAGTTGCAATTGCTAATAAAAATTATCTTTTACAGCAAAGTAAGTTTCACCCTGCAACCTACCTTTTAATAGTACAGCTTGCCATTAGAAAAATTTGACAATGCATCATGAAGATATAAAGTAATACTACAGTAAAAAAGACCTGGGGCAGTATCTCTAACACCCCACCCCTTCTCAACCAGAGAAGGGTGCTGGAGCATCCACATGTTGCATAGTAATGTGCTTTAGTAAAGCACCAAATACAATGGCAGGTTTAGTTTGATTTTCAGTTCTGTAAGTCAATTTTTTAAACAGTTTCCCAAATCTGTAAATCCACATAGACATTAAGTTATTTTTTCCTTTCCTGTTTTTCCCCATGTAACATTCACCTCAGATGAATTTCAGTGTATGGACATGAGCCATGCTCAGCACTGGAGATGGAGAACAGCCTCTGCTCTGGTTTACTCACCTATTAAACATGTTCATGTAAGTGTTTCTCAACTCTCTACAATGGGCACTCATTATCACTACTTTGAATATGCCAATCTGATCAGCAAACTCTGCTACCTCATTATTCACTACCTTCTGCAGAAAAAGGTTTTCAATCTACTCTCCTCTTTGAGGAAGAGACAAAATTGCAGCTGGGAACCACCAGCTGTCCAATGGCTCTAAAAGAGCACACAAACTGTCTTCTTTCCTCCCCCACTCCCATTGCTTGTTAGACATTCCTACAGCAGTGGGATGCTGAAGAACAACACAAGCTCAGCTCTTCCATCTCTCCCAAATTTATTCCAGCACAAGCTTATTACTCTGCACAGAACTTCTCTCCAAGCAGCTTTCTGAGAAAGTCTGCAAACAAACACAGCTTAGATATCCATGCACAAAGTTGAAGAACTTAGTATTTGGGTATGAGTGTCATAGGAGGCTAGTACAGTGGCTAATTTGGTGCATTGTGTGTTGCCAGATCCTAACAAAAGCTGGCATATTTTCTCCCTTTTATTCTACACATAAATCTGATTAAGATGTTCCACGACTGCCTCGAGATGCCAAACAGGCTTCACGGCAAATAGCTATGGACACTGTAACAAAAGACTGCAAAATGACCAGGCAGGATTTACGAGGTAAATTCCAGTCTCTGAATGGCCAGTTTGATGGGCAACAACAGTAGGTCTGGCTTTAGCAAGAGCACAGACAGGTTTGGCCCCTGCCATCAGGACTTCTTAAAGCAAAAGCATGACAAAGAATATGAGCAGCAGCTCACAGGAGAACTCTTTAAATGCTGGCCCCAAGCCAGCATGAGGGGAGCCTTGTGTAAGGGTCACACAATAGGACAGGTAGAAGACACCCCAGTACTTCATTGCTTAAAATACCAAATGAGTAACGGCATAAAGGGCCAGAAGAGGATTGCAATTAGTAAGGAACTTTGCTTCCTCTGGTCAAGGCTTAAAAATTCCTGCTCTGGGTTTTGTTAATGCTCCTTAATTCAGTCACTTTGTTTAGACTTTTTAGTTGGTTGCTCTGGGGTTTCTTTGGTTTGCAGTTGTGTATAAATTAAAAAATGTGACTTTTTTTTTCTTCCTATAGATTTTGTCTTCTTTCTCCATCTCCACTTGTCCACTTCCGCAGTAGAAGAATGATATTTGAGTTTGCACTGTGCAGATAGTATAGATAGTGTCCATGGAGGTAACACAAAAGCGAACAGTGAATTGCTTCGAAGTGGTTCTTTACAAGGCACTCTTCAGTAAAAGCAAGCAGCAGCAAGAGTAATGGCTATTAGAGACAGCTAGCTGGGCAGCCCTTGAAAAAAAGGTTTGAGAGGCTGAATCAGTCCTGGAATCCTGATTTACTGCTAACAGAGGCACAAGTTGTGCATGAAGCAACCATCTTTAGCAAGGCAAATGCAGACTCAGATGCAAAGTAAAATATCAATGAATAGAAAATAAATTTATGCTTGACAGAAAATAAATATTTGTTACTCTTGCTCTGTTCCTACTCTGAAAGAATCTTCATCAAAACTACTTCATAGGCTGACAAAGAAAACAGTTGTATGCCTTTTTTTTTTTGGTGTTTTGTGGAGCTGCCAACATTGCCTGTGTGGCTGAGGGCAGATGTATCCCCACTGTAGTTACAAATGTGTATAGATCTTTCTATAGTTAGCACTGTGCTGAACATACTTATTGCTTGCCAAATAACAGAAAAATGTTTGCAGAAGACATACTAAGGCAGTGCACACTAACTGTACAAGCACTGCTATAGAGCTCCAAAGATTACTTCCTGGAAAAAGTATTTTTTCCTCCAACAAAATCTCAGCATTCTTTCTTTCATCTCATTTTGGTTTGGGAAGCTACAGATAATATGAAAATGTCTTTTAGTGTCTGACTTTGTCCTAAAGAGAGAATGTAATAAAATTGAAGTGCTCTCTTTGTTAGCAAGAGTTTACCACAGAAAAGGAATTTCATTAGTTCTGAAACTGGAGAAGCATTCTGAGCCAATGTCTTACCTACAACATCACCACAAAAATCAGCAATGTTATATCAGGGATGAATGTGATTCTCTCTTGTTAACAAAATGGTGGGTTTTTTCCAAAAGAAATCTGCTATTTCCACATCAAAAATTGTCTTTTCATCTATATTCTCTCCACATTTGCATACCACACAATCCAGATCAATAGATTTTTTCTTTGTCTTTACTAAACCAGAATGCCTGGAGATGGTCTCAGATGCAAAAGATCCAGCATACTATTTTCTCATTAAGTTGTTAGAGACCTCAATAGAGGTCCAGTTGAAGGACCAATTCAAGGATGATGGTATGCAACCGCAAGAGCTGAGAGAACTTGCTGATATCAGTACAAGGCCATTCTCAATTATCTTTGAAAGCTCATGGTGATCAGGGGAGTTCTTGAGAACTGGAAGAAAGCAAATGTCACTCCTGTCTTCAAGGAAGGTAACTCCACCTTGGTCCCTGGGAAGGTGATAGCGCAAATCCTAGAAGACATTTCCAACCCTAAGGACAAGAAGGTGACTGGGATTAGCCAACATAGAGTTATGAAGGGGAAATCATGCCTGAACAACCTGATTGCCTTATGTGATGAAATGACTGGCTCTGTGGATGAGGAGAGGGTGGTGGGTGTGCCAGGGCCTTGAGCACACTCATAAACCCTAACAGCCCTTACCAGCCTTACCTGGAGCTTCCACCTACATCCACAGGCATAGCCTAGGGCCTTTAGCTCCTGCCTGAGCTATGTCAGAGGAATGCTGGTCTCCAGTTAAGCTATGCCCATCCACAGACAACCTTGATCTGGACGTCAGCCTGTGGACTGACTTGACCTCAGCCCTGCCTTGTCACTGTGGGTGTGCCCAGCAATTGCTGGACGTGATTCTGACCTATGGATTGACTTTCTGGTTTGACCTTGCACCTTTCTCCTCACCATGACTTGCCTTGTGATCTTGACTCTTGGTTGAACCTGGTTGCTATCTCTGGGCTTACCTTGCTCAGGTTGCTGTGGGACTGGGACCTGGGCAGTGAGGCCCTGGTGCTTCTGCCTTTGTCCCTTATCTGGTCCCTTCCAAGGAGCTCAGGCTTTCCTGAGCCCTAAGCCGGGCACCATGGAGCCTCTGAAGAAAGCCGTGAGTCAGCATGACAAGAACCAGTGATTTTCACTATCCGTAAGGAAAAAGTTGTATCATCTTTGAATGATAATTTTCAGAGTTGCAGCTTCTTCTTGTACCATTTTATACTAAGACAGACAAAGCATTGTGCGGGCAGCATAACCACTTCACATGCTACTCTGAAAATAAATGCAATTCAATTCACTCTGTTTTCACTAAAAGAATATGATTCACCTAAGAATTTCAGTTCACTGCTTTCAAGATTTTCAAGCAATTTAATTGGATTCAGTATTGAAAACATAATCAGTGCTTCATAAACAAACAATGACAGGGAAGAGTGACTTCGTGAGAGATACTTCTATTTGCTACACATTAAAATAGCATACTAAGTCAGGAATAGGACATAATGTGAACAGTGTCTATTTACTTTCTATAGCGGAGGTACTTCAGCAGGAAGTCTGGCGAATTAACACATCAAGTTTCATCCATGTTCCATGCAAGTATCTTTTATTTACTGAATAAAAGTGCATCGAACCATTAATAGTTTTTAAAAACATAGTTTCCAGTTACTGTAATTATAAGCCAGGAGCATTTCACGTGGATTAATGCTTAAGAGTTGCCTCTATATCATCATTTCTAGAATTCACCAATGTCCCCAAACTTGGGCTTCAATCATTGTTTTCATATATGCTTCGATGAATAACAAGTTATTCCTGTGCATCAACTTGTACAATAAATTATTTTACTGTACTAAAATATAAGCATAAATATTAGCTTCAGCATATGTAAGCAAAATATTGTTTTCATTACATACCCATACGTTGGTAAAAATCCAAAGGTTTATAAACTATCACATGAAGTACCACTAAGTATGAGCTCATCTTCTAAACTGAACAGATGATCTAAGATTGGGAACTTCAGCAAACTGGAGTTTTGACTAAAATCTGTGCTAACTACTAGGAAAGCTGATTTTTGTACCTTCAAACTTATCTCCTAAGGAAGGCCAAATTACAAAATATGTTTAAACTTTTTTTTTTTTTTTAAAGTGACATAAAATTGCTAATACAGTCATCAAATCTTTCACTAATTTCCATGTGATGGCAGTAACTTATGCTATATTTGCAAACAATAGAGATAATGTTACTCTCTATAAAAATGTATTTAGACATTATAACTGCTACCTTTAGTTTAGGAAAACAAATAAATAAAATTGGAAAAGATAAAATTCTAAAACTACAAAAAATAATATACCTATCTAATCCCAAATATTTTTAAATGATTGAACAGTTAATACTGCTGTGAAGAAACCCTAAAATCCTAAGAAGCAAATCACACATAAAGTACCCATTTATGAATAACGGTTGTTTCATCTTTATCATAATGCATCCTGCTTAAAAAGTATTATATTAGTTTGGTAAAAGCTTAAACAAAACATCATTTTAGAAAATAATGATCTGTGCTGCCGTATACTAAAAGACAGAAACTACTTATCAGTTGCACAGCCTGCAACTAATGAGCACGACTGATAGCTGAGAGACACCGGTGTGTTACAAATTGTACTATATATCCTTTAAATGTGTATCTGTATGGCAAATGGCTAACCACAGAACTGTAAGACCAAAAGGCAAAGCATAAAGCCTTAGAAAATGTACTTGTTCGACCAAGGACACAAAACTCAACAGTAAAGCAGTGGTCATTTATCACTGCCAGCACACTACAGTGGTGTTAAGTGTCCCAGCAACCCTTCCCAGATTACGTCACATGCTCCAGTGCAGGTAACTCTCAGTCCTATTACTACTCCCCTCCCCTTCATTCTCCTCTCAGATGTGCTTTGCGATGTCTTGAAATGATTAGAATATTCTTACTTTGGTTTTTTATATTTATTTTTTCCCCAGCCATTCCACTGCTATGCTGGTGACAAGATACCAAGCTAGGCAGAGCTTTGCTCAGGCTTAGTGTGTCCTTATCTGTCCTTATCTTCCCCCAGCCAGTGCGGCTGGTGACCAGGCTGCTCCTCAGCCGGAGCAAGCTGTGCGGCAGCGAGCACGCAGGGCACCTCACCCAACTGCCTGTAGGCTGGCGGCAGCCTGCAGCACCTTCCAAAGAACTATAGATGCAGCCTCACACACACGCGTAAGTGCAGCAGCAGTGGGGATATAATAATGCACCGTGCCAGGCTAATGAAAACGTACAGATCCAACGTGTCAGCCAGTTCCTACGGCCAGTACAGCCCGGCAAATGGCATTCTCTCAGGCCTGCACCACACACTGCTCTCTCATGGCAAAACTGTGCTGAGCAACGAGAGAAATTCAAAACCGGCCTCTGTATTTTTACTTCTTGCACTCACCAAAAGCAGCAACCTGACAGAATATGTGTAGTGCTTCTTCTGCACTGAGTATGTCAGGAGTCTACCAAACTCAAGGGCTACAATGTTAAATGTTTTTTCCTTGGAATTTCCTGTAGTTAAAGCTCAAAAGGATCTTTTATAATGTCAAAATGCTACAAAAGGTTACAAAATTACTTGTTTTCAACTGCAATACCTGGCAGATCATAATTTTAAAGTGTTTATCTCCAGAAATTTTTGGAGGTAAAAATTACTAATTATTTTCTCCTAAAGGGAGGTAGAACTGAGGTAGCAGAACTGCATTTGAGGTATATGTAGACACCATGCAGCCACTTTTCCTGCACAGGTAGCTTCAACTTTGCGTCACCTTCCCACGCCACAACAATAATGACAAGACTTTGGAACGTAAGTCTAGAGTAAAATTCTCCTTGGTTACAAAGAGTATCAAAGCTGTATTGCTACTAAATGAAGAACCTTTATGTTTTGCTTTCTTTACAGATAATCCAGGCATTCAGTGGGTAAAAATGAGGGACGTCAGGTACGTTTTAAAGGGAGCTACTACACTAGCTGTGTTCCAGGAGCATTTTTAGCTGCAGATTACAGACAGGGAAAGGACACTCTCTGGTGTTTGTGATGGACACACACCTATTAAAAATCAGAAGAGACGGGGCAAATATTGGTCTATTCACATTTTAAAAATCAATAGTTAAACCTAACTGAAAAAGACATAGCAAGTTCCTCCATGCTTTTAAAATAGTGTTTTACTAGCACTTTTTCAACATTTCTTGCTAGTGAACAATTGTTATGTGTGTTCAATAAATGATTAAATGAATGAAGCTTAAAGTAAGATTTATTTTTTTAAACAAATGCCACAATAATCAAAGAAGACTCAAAAAAAGAGCTTAGCAGGAATTAAACTAGTAAGAAATAAAGCCAGAGTTAGAATGTATTTAATGACTATGCTTTAAAAGCAAATTAAAATTGATTCTAAAAGCATCTCAAAAAAGATCTAGCTGGGTTTAATGAAGTTTTATTCAGCAGTCTAGTCTTTCATAAGTTCTTTGTAAGCTTGCCTGCTATTTTATATTGTAGGCAATATTAATCTGATTTTTAAATGATTCTCTACCAGTCTTTCAATGTTAATTTAATATTCAATACAGAGCTCATCACAAGCAACATGCTTATAATCAGTTTGAAATTGCTCAATGGATAAATCCAAACAACCACCAGTAGTCAATTCAATCAAAAATTAAAAAAAAAAAAATATTACTAATCCACGTCACAACTCAACACATAATCATTTCATATGGTTAAAAACACATTTGAAAATAAGCAAACTATAGCAGCGTAGCTGGAAGTCCATTGAAAATTTCTATTATGGATGAATGAAAGAAAGATTAGTCTCCTACCACAAGTAGAGACTAGTATCAGATAGATAATTAAAGACTGAAGTACAAAGGCAATACAAAGATTAGTGCAACTAAATATACAGAACAAAGTGAAAAAAAATGCTAGAATTATTGAGAAATTATATCACAGTAGAAGAAAATGTAAAAAATTTTAAAATACAGGAATTATTTCGTTTGTGATATTAGCTTCTGTATTACTCATAGTTGGGAGAAATATTGAAAGCAAATCAAGTGTCTTAAAGACAGTGCTTAGATTGAAACATGATGCTGACCAAGGTGGTTATCAAAACACCAGGGCTGTCATGGACGTGTTTAAGAAAATGCCTTACAGTTATATACATGGCTGTAAGATGAATCCTGGATTCTAAACTACTCCCAAAAGTAATACTTTGTTTCACATCATAAATTATTTTTATGCTCGCCACATTTGATACTGTCAGCTTGTTTTCATAGCTTGATATTCAAAATGTCAAAAATATTATATCCCACGCCTCTGTCAAACAACCTCTTTTCTCCACAGGTCCTTACTTTTTCAAAGAAAATTAACGACCTTACATCCACGACAGAAAAGTAGAAATAAAATTAGCAAACTAGAGAGCTGTGCATGGTGTGACGGGGCATAGCAGTGCCTGCTGGCTGGCAGGGCAGGTGGGGGCAGCTAGAGGTGGTGCCTCACAAGGAGCGTGCCCTCTCCTCCGCCATGCACTCTGCACGGCGACTTGCCCTCTCTCCTCCCGTGAGCCCCAGGCAGCCTGCACAGATCCCATGCCAGTGTGGGTCCCTGAGCAAGGAAGAAATTACAAGCTGCACAAAATAGCATGTAATACAGGAACTGCAGGGGAAAAAAAAAAAAACCCAAAACACAAAAGGGAGAGTGGGTGGCAAATGACTAAGTTTCATGTGCTGCATTTTAGACAAGACATGCCTGTTGTTTATGTTAAAAAAACCAAACAAACAAATTAAATACTCCAGATTTGTCTCCCATCTAGAGTGTTTATGGTAGTTACAGGAACTTCTATCATATCAAGGGAAATGTTTCCATATCTGAGGAAATTTAAATCACATTTGAATAAAGATGTTTTGGAAACAAATTAATTGCATATCTTTTAGCTTGCCTATGCTGTACTCAGTTGCTATTTTTTTGAGGAACTACTGCAGCAGGGGACTATCAAAATAGTGTGTGACGTTACTTGACACATGGTGATTTGGTCTTTAATTAAGGTCAGCATGACCTAGATCATAGCAAACATCTCCAACATCTGTCTTAATTCTGACAGGCGAATCCATTCACAAGATAGAATCACGTTTCCTCTATGTTAAGAAAAACAAATCAATCTGGATTTTAAAGAACGGGTATAGCAGTGTCATAGTGGATACAGAAATGCTCTTTAGAACCTCCATGACAGAAGAGCAGAAGCAGATTATTCTTTTCTTCTTTTTGTGCGGCTTCAAAGGTTGTCAAAGGCAATCACCGTCAACACTTAATGCATGGTGGGGAGAGCCAGAAACCTCTATGAGAATTGTCAGGTGAGGAACATAATATTGATCTGAGCAACACTCACAGGCTGCTGCCTGAGATTATTTCTTACTTTTTTTTCCCCGCTGGTTATCAATCATTTTGATGTAAGCCTTTATTCAGAGTTCCAATAGCCTCCTCTTGTGTCAGTTTTCAGACCAAAAGGTCCACTCAGCACCACTACCTGCTGGTCGTGTGCCCTGCTCCAGAAGTACTAGTTCCAAAAACTTCACAGTTCATGGCAATGCAAGTGGAAATCTGTTTTAAAAATGTGTAGGTACCTAATTTACGTGGAAACCAAAGCACTTCTTTGTAAAATATTCATAAGTGGCTTTTAGGCACACAAATAACTTTGAAAATTTGGTCGCAGTTCATTTACATTGAAATAGCCTATTTGCACTGCAGTCACGTCTGGCAGCCAGCAGCTCAGGAGCCTGTTTTATTCTGACTCCTCTCATCCTGCTTCCTTCTGCCAATCAATTCCTCCTCCTTGAGTTTGTATGCATCTCATGAAGCAGTCTCAGCCATCTGGAGCCCATGCCGGGCCTTTGAGTAAGTTAGTAAAGCAACTCCTCCTCTCAAAATTAAGTTCACTGAGATGCAGCTCATATGGCAGAAAAGCCCCAGCCTCATATAGATTTTCTAAGACCCATGACTGGTTGGTCTGCTTATCAGTCCAGCCCTGGATCAGTGACTACAAGTCAGATGATTGTGTCACTAGACACCAAGACAGACTTCCTAGGGTGTTTTGTGTAGGAGCTGCTTGTCTTTACAGCTGTGGCAAGAGGGCTATTTGTTATGGCGGTCTTGGAAACTTACAGTAAGATGGTCAGAGCTAGTCTGTGCAAGCAGATTTAATGGTATTTTAAAGTAGAAGTTCAATAACAGAGATGGATGGTGGTCCACAGGAACTATTGTGGGCCCACAGTAGGCCAAGATTCAGAGTGAGGCTGCTACTGCTAGAGTGCAAATGAAAAGTGATCAGTTAAAACTACACCAGACTATAACCTACAGGACTGTAACCTACAGCACCAGATGATCCTCGCAGCTCCTTCTGGATCTGTAATCTATACATTAGCCTTTACTTCTGCTTGATCAGCACACTTAAGACCCTAAGGCACATTCTCACCCTGGACAAGTAAGGGTTATAACAATTTCCAGGCTCATACTGATGATACAATGCACCGCCTGTTCCAAGTAAAAGGTATTTACATTCCTCACAGTGCAGAAGGAGACAACAAACAAAATCACAGTAAGGAAACCCATTAAGTTATATTGATTTTTAGAAAACTTTAAGAAAGCAGGATGATTTTTTTATGTACCATATGAAAGATCTTAAAATAATACACAATAATGATATTCATCAGATCTGTTGAGAGTAGACAAGAATAAGTCCAACTACAACACGTTCTTTTTCACTTCCAGTTCTGAGCTTTTCCTTTGCAATAATCTTCCTCAAAATAAAATATTATAGTATGTTACAAACATTATATAGCATGTTTGAGGTCAAATTGTATGAAGGTAAATATTAAAATCAGCATTTAGCCAATAAGGAGATGGAAGGAATGAAGGCATACAGCAGAAAGACGATATTTCAAAGGACTTGAAATAAATCAACAAGACTTCAAGAGACAAAGCCAGAGATGCAGATCAGCTTGTCTGAATCCCAAAGCAATGTACTGTGGCACTTTGGCACTGCTGAAATGTTAACACTGCTCTATCTTTAGAAAACACAGAAGTTTAAAATAGTTATGTAACCAAATACAGCTTTGGATTTATTTTTTTTTTTTTTTTTTATCCAGCTCAACAAACTTCTTAAAATGTTGAAGAGAATTAACTTCTTAAAATGTCTTTTAATTTGATACTCTGCAACACTATTAAGGAAAGGGGGAAAAAACCCATCCAAAACAACAGAACAGACAAAACTGGCTGCCACAATAGAGTATTAATCATATTTGCTGTTCTCTTTCCAAAAATTCACTTAGGTAAATGTAAGACTGCAGGAGACTTACCAAAATGCTGTAAATGGCAGTGAAAGAAAACTGAACATCAACACTCTCAATCTGTGTTGGAGGTATACACACTACTTGCTCATCTAAGCCGATCCTGCCCCTCCAGATAGTCTCTCAGAGGCAACATTACGTTCATCGTGTGGTCTGTGGTTTAAGCTACAAGTAATCAGGCCTGATAATCTGTTGCTCACCTCATGGCAAAGAGCATGAAGTTGATGAACTAACTACAATGACAGGAAAGACTTCTATCCTTGGGTTCAGCCCTATGATATTCAAACGTGCTTAATCCCAACTGGACTCACTGAACTAAAATGGAAGGTATGTACACACAAACCCAATCAAAAAACCTTGCTAGCCACAGCTGAAACACAACAGTATAGTATGGAAATATTATTCTCAAAATACAGTTCAGACCCTTTGATTTGCTACTAAAATTACATGCATAGGAAGAAGGAAAAAATACACATATTTATCGGTACTATATATTTATATATATAATTTTGCATATTATATATATAAACACATATATACACTAATACTGTCAAGACCTCATATAATGGGAAACATTTCTTCACTGCTAAAATGCTGAATTCCACAGAATATATCATGATTTTTACCTGAAAATTACTGTGAACTATCTGGTATCCATAATATGCATAGATCTACAAGCCTGAGTTCAAGGAAATATGCATGAGGTTCAAGCTGTGCACACTGCAGTTCTACTTTGATCCATGTCTTGGCTGCTTGTTAAGGGAAGTCTCTAATACCTGAAACATAACACTCCTTTGAGACGCTGCTTATTGCTCAGTCTTTTGTGAACTGAATTTGTCAGGATGAGGCACAACATCCATAATGGATTCTGAAAATTCTCTCATCAGCAGCAACACAATTATCATTGCCTTCTTTTGGTATTGAGGTAATGAGCCATTAATTGCATTATCATTCAGATAGATACACCACAATTCTTCTTTTTTTGAGTTCATGCCCATTTATATGTCTTTTTGGTGGATACAATTTTTTTAAAAGAGGAATACAGTTATCTTAGAAAAATTAGGAATATCAAATTATTCCTCCTAGTCTAGGAAGGATTCCTTACCTGCTCCGAAGTATGGATTTTAATTTTTGACATCTCAAGTAATATGTGTTGGTTTTTTTAAAAGATTCAGCTTCCCAATCCTTAAATTGGCATTGTTCAAATAATATTTAATAATAATAATAATAATAATACAACCAATAAGCAACAGGCCTGTGGAAACAATCCTAACTGCTCAGGTTTTAGCATAATGCAGTATAATCATAGTCAACTCTTCTCTCCTTTAGAACTTTTAATGAAAACAGACCTTAACTTTTTTACTTCTGATATGAAAAGCAAATGTATTTATTTCTCTTACTTCACTCTAATAAATGAATAACAATTCTTTTGAGCCTCCTTCACAAACCACAGAAGCATGTGCATTTTGTTAAGCAAAATATTCTAAGAAGTCTTCACCTCAAAATTGCATGGGTCAGGACACAAATTTTTCATTTCCTTCACCAGTAACATTTCAGTTAATTTGCTCTTGCCTTAAGGATCAGGCTCATCATTTTTTTCTCTTTATTCAGGGTCATCAGAATTTACAATGACCTACTTCCTTACTAAATAAGCATGCTATGAAGTATTAATGGATTTTCTGTCTTACAGACTATGCTTTCATGTTGTGTAAGGAAAAATTCCTTACACATCAGAGAAAGGCAACAAGGAAGATCAAAGGTATGGAATGGCTTCTAAATAGGGAAAGACAAATAATTTCCAGTTCTTCAGCCTGGGAAAGACATGTTAGGGAGGTGTGACAAAGTTTATAAAATCATAAATGCCCTGGAGAGGGTGAACTGTTCAGCCTTTTCCATTGTAAAAATTTGGGGGGCTCAGATTAAAAAAACAGATGACAAGTTTGAAACAAGCAAAAGATGGTTCTTCTTACAGTGCAGTTAAGCTGATGAACTCATTGTCAGAAGATGCTGTTAAGCAAGACGCAGTATACTGAAGGATTTAAAAGAAAAAAAATCCCTAAGTAAAAATTTTTAAAAAAGGACCTGTCAGATCAGGAAAAGAAGTATGAAACAGGAAATTATAAGTAATAAGCAAAAATTGATTACAAATCAGGATGTGAGAGAAGTAGAAAGAAGAAATAAATAGCTGGAGAAAATTTTCAGCAACTTACAAGGAAAACATTAAAAACGTAAAATAAAATGGTAGACTTCTGACTTCTGCTAGTTTATAGCCAATATGAACCAGAGGGTGCCACTTTCAGAGCTATCAACATGAAGGCCAAAAGCCATAGTTTTTAAGAAGGGAGGATTTCTTTTTCTTTCCATAGTGCAAAAGTGTGAAAGAGCATTACAGCTACAGAGGAGCATCACCCTGAAGCAGTTAAGTGAAGGTAAACAACTATGGGTTTTACAACTCTTGCTCTACCTCTTGACTCCTCAGTTCCCTAAGACATCCCATTAAGCCTCACACAAAATCATCCAAATTGTGCCTAGCATTAATGAGAATCTAGACACCGCTATCTTCCTGATACTGTTGTCACAGACTATCTTAACAGGTAATACCAATTTTTAATGAGAAAAGAAGGAACCGTGTCAGTCATTTTAGGGATGAAAAGAGCATTTACTACTGTAGATCCCTTTTCAGAAGCTTTATTAGTCAATCTCTTTCTCAAAAAGTTTTAATGACATTTCTGGCATAACTCTAACAGTCTGGGGTCACCTCTGCTCTTTATCGTTACATTTCTTTCAGTGCCTGTGAAGAGAATAAAAACTGCAAATCACCACCTGAATGGATGCTCAATGTCTGTCTAGGGACATGTATTGGGTGTGTTGGCAAGTTTTTGGTAGTGGGGAGGGCTACAGGGGTGGCTTCTGTGAGAAACTGCTAGAACATTCCCCCATGTCTGACAGAGCCAATGCCAGCCGGCTCCAAGATGGACCCACTGGTGGCCAAGGCCGAGCCCATCAGCAACAGTGGTAGCGCCTCTGGGGTAACACAGTTGAGAAAGGGGAAAAAACCCTGCACAGCACCTGGAGCAATTGCAGCCAGAAGGAGGAGTGAATATGTGAGAGGAACAACTCTGCGGACACCAAGGTCAGTGAAGAAGGAGGGGGAGGAGGTGCTCCAGGTGCCGGAGCAAGATGCCCCTGTAGCAGCCTGTGGAGAACATAATGGAGAGGCAGCCTGTGCCCTTGCAGCCCATGGAGGTCCACGGTGGAACAGATATCCACTTGCAGCCCGTGGAGCACCCCACGCTGGACCAGGTGGATGCCTGAAGGAGGCTGTGACCCCACGGAAGCCCGTGCTGGAGCAGGCTCCTGGCAGGACCTGTGGCCCTGTGGAGAGAGGAGCCCACACAAGAGCAGGTTTGCTGGCAGGACTTGTGACCCCTTGGGGGACCCACGCTGGAGCAGTTTGCTCCTGAAGGTCTGCACCCCATGGAAGGGACCCACGCTGGAGCAGTTCATGAAGGACTGCAGCCCATGGGAAGGACTCACGTTGGAGAAGTTGGTGGAGGACTGTCTCCCATGAGAGGGACCCCATGCTGGAGCAGGGGAAGAGTGTGAGGAGTCCTCCCCCTGAGGAGGAAGGAGCAGTAGAGACAATGTGTGATGAACTGACCGTAACCCCCATTCCTCGTCCCCCTGTGCTGCTGGGGGGGGGAGGAGGTAGAGAAATCGGGAGTGAAGGTGAGCCCAGGAAGAAGGGAGGGGTGGGGGGAGGTGTTTTAAGATTTGGTTTTATTTCTCATTACTCGACTCTGATTTGATTGGCAATAAGTTAATTTCCCCAAGTTGAGTCTGTTTTGCCCAGGACAGTAATTGGTGAGTGATCTCTCCCTGCCCTTATCTCGACCCACAAGCCTTTTGTTATATTTTCTCTCCCCTGTCCAGCTGAGGAGGGGAGTGATAAAGCAGCTTTGGGGGGCACCTGGCCTCCAGTCAGGGTGAGCCCACCACTGAACAGCATTCTCCGCTCTGGCAGTTTGCGTAAGGAAAGCCTTTCCCTCAACATACACATTCCCTGCTCTCTGCACACCCATAAGGACTGCCTACAGCAGTCTTTCACTGCCAAGTATCATATCAGTCCAGTAATTATGGAGTAGCATTTTCACGCTTATACTCATTCTTTTTAATTGTGGTACTGTTGTGGTTGCCTGGAACTCTGACACTGATCAGTAAGTGTATAGTGCAAAATCAATTACCTCGTCATGCAGTAATACATATGCCTGCAGCTCCCAGAAGGAGATATGAAAGTTTAATGTTTCTCACTATCACCAGGGCTTATGGATTCAGGACTTGGCACATCCCACATGTGAATATGGAGAAAAAGGATGCCCATAAACTGCCCCCATGTCACGTGAGCATATATCACCTCAAGTAGTGCCGAAGAGCAGAATCCCTCTTCTGGAATTTCTGCAGATGGAAAGAGACCACAACCATGCTAGTAAAAGAAACAATATCGCATGCAGTTTTCAAGGAGAAGTATATGGTTTTATTTACATAGCACACACGGTCATACTGATTTATTTAGGCAGAAAATAATTCTGTGACCTAGTTTTGTTAAAAGTGACCAAAAGAGAATGCAAGACATTTAAATCATTCATTTGTAAAGAGAAGACAGTTAAATCTTCATCAAGATCACTGAGAAAATCACTTCCTACACAAAAGCCATAATGCTGTTTAAAAATACACAGAATGCTCTTTGAAAATATATGGCTCTGGTCTATGTTGGAGGCTGCTGAACCCAGTAGCCTGACAGAGGCAAAGCTGCTGCATCACCACATCCCCACATCCATCCAGTTGTAAGGCATATGGGCACATATGATACTGGGCACATATGATAGATTATGATTTGGGAGACTATGTGTGTAGCAAGTACAAGAGACTCTGAAGTGACATGGTCAATACCAGTAACAGTAGGAAAGGGAATCATCTCTGCCTTCAGAGGTCATCAGTGCAGCATCAATAAACTGAACTGAGGTGAAAAAGCCAAAAACCCAAGGAAAACATTCACTGTCTAAACTGCTGGATAGCAGGAAAAAAAAGTTGTCATCACCAACAACCGAACAGCAAACGAAGCAAAATCTTAGAGCAAACAATGCAGAGTAGTACTCCGTACTGGGAGTGTTATCAAAGGTGCCTTATTATCTACCTTTTAATTTTTTAGCATTCCACTTCTCTTACTTATTAGCATTTATGCTTTTGTCACCATTTTTGCATGGATAATTTCCACCTGTTTCTTCTTGTTCCCCTTGTCCTTTTTGCTGTGTGTTCATTTTTTACATTGTGACCATTTCTACTCTTTTAAGAATTTCAAAGTGTTATCCTATGCTTATTTTACTAAAAAGAAGGGGGTGGGGAGGGAATCAAAGACAAGGCCTGAGGGTCTTAACAAACCTGAGTGGATTTGATGTTACAAAATTCATTAACCATGGTAAGTGAGTGGATCTAAGTATCACGTTAGCACAAAAGAACTCAGCTGAAATGCCACCGCTTCACTGCCCAGTTAGGCTCAGGGGACACGGTCACTACAGCACCAGCCTCTCCGGGTGTCACACCGGGAGCACACCATCTCCTCTCTCCGTTCCTGCCCGCTGGCCTGCATGACTTGGCTGGAGCAGGCAGACAGCCTGGGAGCATTTATCGCTGTCACTAAGGGCCATTCTTTCCACGGGACAAATTTTAATGACTCTTTCCACAGGCCAAGCAATGTATAAGCATCCAAAACGCCTCTCTCCGAGAGACTATGTGTTTGTGTGTGCAAAGGTCAGCAAGAGTCAGCACTCAGAGACCATCAGACAAAACCCCAACAGACCTCTGGCAGAAGCTGGAACTCCATCTCACCACCTACATACTAGAGGAAACAGTATTATTGCACACCTCATATTGCACACCTCATATTTGCATTCAGAGTGTGAATCTCTCTCACACAAGCTGCTGCAAATCTCCTTGAATAATCTGAACGGTTTCACTAGAAGCAAGTATGTGAATAAATGCTCATCAGGACACAGTCTCTTCCTGTCTGCAAAAAATTTGGGCAAGATCTCATCTTTATGAGTCTTGGGACAAAGCATGGCAAATGATGCTGGTAAATAGGACAGCCAAATCCTGCTGTGGTTAGACTGAACAAATGTTGCTGTGATAAAGCCATTGCTGAACTAAGACCATACAGAGTGAGACAGTATTCAAGACGAAGATTATTCAAAGGTGGCCCTTAGAAATCTTTTAAACAAACAGAGCAAATCTCTTCAGAGCAAAACTCAATTTTGGCTTCTAAAAGACAAGAGTGCGTTTGTGTTGAGGAACTCAAAAATCTTGTGCTTCAGAGCTTGAGCTACTCATTTGCATGGGAACCGGCTGAAATAATTTCCCCCAGTTTAAAACCGGACAGATGAACTTTTAAGTTCTTTTCATCCTCTTCTGAAGTAGCAGATACTGGCAACAACTGTAGGAAGGACAGGCACTGGGATCTTGAATAGCTAGTCTTTTGCATGCATGGATATCTTCCTGCTTATAAGATCTGTGTAATTAATTATTCTTGCTCAGGAACCAAGGAGAAAATTTTCTCTGGGTCGGATTGATAAGGAAGTGGAGGGCATCCATTTCCTTCTTCAGCACTGAGAAGAAGCATCTGCTGGGATTGTTCAGGTGCTTTTGCTCAGGTGTTTGCTTCTTGCCCTGCTGAGGTTTTAATTACTGGCCACCTATCAGTCTGTCTTAGTTCTGTGTGTCTATAAGCAGCTGAATCTTCCAGACACCTACACTGTTTTGACATTGATAATTATAAATTATTTCTTAAAATAGTGTAGAGGGTTGTGGATTAACTGTGCTATTGTATGTCCAAAGACACGGGAGCTGGCCTAAGGTTCAGGTTCAGACGTACCTCTGCAAGCACAGCTCTATCTTTCCAGAGGGGCGTAAATGCTTTCACACAGCCTGAACTCCTAAAGCCCATGGACTTGAGCTACCTCCATGCAGAGGCAGCTTCCTTACTTCAAGCCTGTGTTCTTGTGGCTTCTGAGCAGATAGACTGCTATATATCTATGAGAAAACACATTCTCAAAGGGACAAAGAAAATAACACTGCAAATACATTCATGAACGTAACTTTATGTCTGATAAGCCACAGCCTATGCTGTTTACAGACTGCTGCTATCGAAGTTAAAACATATAGAACAAAACCAGTAACAGTGGAGGAGCCAAACATCATCTGTAACTAATACTGTCCCACTCAGAAACTGATAGAGCTAGCAGAGTCCACGCAGGTGACCTTTGCAGCAAATATGCAGCATATAGTCTTTAGCGTACTCAGAACCTGTCTAAACTGACAGCAGATAAACATGATTTATTATACATAACTAATGAGACACAGGTACAATCTCTGGGTAGAATTAAGATTACTTTAGGGTTTGCAGATTATGTCCTCCAACTGTGTCTCTGCTGGTAAACCAAACAAGACTGGAAAGCAGTTTTGAGCTCTGTGAGCATCACTGCTGTATAGCTGTTACCTTGCTCACTGGCAGCATTTTGATGCGGGCCAACCAATATTTTCCTAGAGCTTTGACACATCTTAGGGGACAGAACACGTCAGGTATTATTTGGAGAAAATTGACACCTGGCCCCCCTGTTTGGGGAAGGAAGAAGGGGGTGGGAGTTTAGGCAGGTAAACATAAGCTGTGCTGTACTGCCCAGCGCCAGGGTCAGAGAACGGCTCCCCTTCTGTCAGCAGTGTGGCTGTAGCTGCTAGGAAAAAAAAAAAAAAAAAAAAAAAAAAGTGGCAGAAGTTTGTGTTACCTTGTTTGCTTCTGGCCTCTGCTTGTTTTTTGGGGAGCATGAACCAATTCCAACACATGCTTCCACAGCGCCAGGAACACTGGCACTTGGAGGCTGCAGTTCATAGTTAACAGCCAGGCAGCTCAGCGCTTTATGGAAACGGACTGGGGACCAGTGTATGCCAGAGAAGGGCTGAGGCAAGCACGGGATCTCCAAGGACTTGGCGTGAGCGAGCACTGGCAGGAGTGCACAGGAGTGTAAATTTTGGAAGGTGACTGAAAGAGGCATGACTTCTCCTGCCTGACCAGCAGCTCAGCATCTGGGGGCGGCAGGGGCTCAGTAGATGAATAACAAGGTGACATCCTATTGCAGGCATCTCCGAACAGATGGGGGCTTGAACCACTGCAACTTTGGCAAGCAAGTAATTTGGGGAGGGTGGCATCTCAGCTGGACTCTGACTAGCCAAAGGCTTCTCTACCCAACAAAAGTGGTAGATGATAACTCTGCGAGTATATAAAACGACAAAGCATCATGTCTACAGCGAGTATCTCACCCAGAATTTTATGCTTCAGCTGCAATAAGAAGTAATTCACAATAAATTTGACAAATAATACCAAGCCATAAAGGTACTATGTAATTGAAAAGGCTAGGAAATGTCTGTGAAAATAGAAAGAAAACAGCAAAACTAACTCCATTGACAGAATTAAAGATTCTTTACTCTAGAAAGAATACTTGGAAGGACAGTATTACAAAATTCTGAATGCATAGATTTAGCCTTTCACTGCTAAGTTATTTACATTAATATTGTCCTTGAAAGGATATGGAATACAACTCCGTTGCAAAAGGTATTCTGTATGGTGAGAATTTAGTTGAGCTCCAGCAATGTTATGCGAGAGATGAGGGTTCAGCTGGTACAGAACACTGCTTTATGTTCCAGTTAGAAGTACTGGAATTTCCAATTACCTGTTTAACTGTTTTACATTTTTTCAGGTATAGCAGCCTTAGGATTGAGCATTCTAACACAGACATTTTATAAATTAATTAATATACTAAAGGACTGTGGACTTGTTCATCAAATAAATTTATATTTTGTAAAATTAAAACTGCCAAAATAAAATTGTAATTTTTAGGATGAGAAATGTAAGATAAAGTAGTATAAGAGTGATAAATAAACATAGAGGTGAAATTAATTTCTGATAATAACATTAACTTAAATGGAATGGACACAAAAGGCAATTTGGTCCTTTCAGTAAAGCTTAAGAATCAATGCTAATTGGAGATATTTCCACAATTTTAAAAAAAAGGAGGCATTTATTATTTATCTTCTGGGCTTTGATGATTTCCTACACATCTCACCAGAACTATTTTCCATGCATTTCTTAGATGCTGCTTTTGGGCTGCAAATAAATACTGCTTTTGAAAAACCACATGGCTGCCTGCACACACGATTTCATTTCACCATGGCATTGCGATGCTCAGCCTTCACTGAATTTTCCATCGTATTAAGTATTGTAGGTCTTCTCTTTGCAGCCTTAGGGACTTTCTGGAAGATGTTCACATTCTCCATGTTAATGCTTGAATACTATGAAATGCAATTATGCATTCTCCTACATATCTATACTCTTGTAGGCAAGCAGGCTCTTCATAAGCATATCCAAGCTGTGCAGATTGTCTTGAAGAAAGAGTGAAACCCAAAGCATACCTGCAGATTGTAAAAATTAGTTTTTAAAAAAAAACCCATAGTGGCTGGTATTTCAATACCTCCCTAGATTTAAGCATAAAATCAAGCGTAAAGAAACACGCGCAATAATAAAAAATATGCCTACTATTGTATTGTGCTAAGCAGGACATAACATTCCTGTCTCCAACTGGTTTGCAGCTGCTGCACAACGTGGTGAGCCGGGCTGCTGCTGGGGTGGGGGGAGCGAAGGGAAAAAGGGGCGAGGAATGGGACAGCAATAGCTGCTGCTACAGGAAATACCGTCTCCCTCCTTCTGCAGGAGCTGCTGCCCTCCACCTTTTCAGCAGGGATAACAGCAACTCATTTCATGTAACTGTGCAGGAGAAAGGAAAAGTTGTTTAAGCTGCATTACCTTCGGGAATAACCGTTCCCCGTCTCCTTCAAAATAAGGTACTCAAGGAAGAAGAATAAAGTCAACCCACAGCAACAGGTTTTAGCCATTCAGACTACTAAAATTCCTGTGTGCCTTAAGCTTTCATTGTGTAGCTATACAGCCTCAGGGGTTATAAAATAATGAATGTACTTAAAGACACGGTCTTTCTCTCCAGCTTTTTTTTTTTTTTTAATAAACATGATTTTTTTCTTGTACTGCATGATAACAGTATAAACCAACTTCTGTTCTATTTCTGAGCCGTAGAGCTGCACATTTTCTTCATTAGTCAGTGAACTGATGCTTTTTATTTGTATTTTGCTGTTATGCCTCTCTATTACATAAAATATTTTTTCATAAGTATCACCACCTGTTAAAGATCTTCAGTTAATAGAATAGTTTAAATCAGTGATGTAAACAAAAGGCATATGCCTAGATGCTGCATGTTGATTAAGACATTTAAATGTATATTACAGATGCCATATCAAAGTTGCCCATCTTTGAAAATCCGGTCCACCATCTGATACTGTCAATTGTATCTATTTCTAGGAGCTGACGAGATACAGAAGTGTAAGAGGCACTAGTAACTCTGAGAAAGCTAACTAGATCTATGGAAATATTTGTCATTTAGATACAGTATGTGCTCCTAGAGATTTCGCTTAAGTATGAATTGCAAAACACATGTTAAGCACCATCTCATGAATCTCTTCGTGTCCTCCAAATAATCATGTAATTATTGTTTGGCTAAGTGATCAAAAGCCACACACACACACAGAGGAGCACAGAGGGATAACAGTGGGAGGAAGCCTGAACAACACCTGGCTACTCCCAGGCTCATCACAGGAGCCATCAGCCCACCTGCACAAGCCCAGAGGGGTACAGACGCACAAGGACAGGCAGGAACCCAAACTGAGGACTCAGAGGAAGGGACGCTCTGTCCAGGCCCCTCTCTGGGCCGTCCCAGGGCACCCTCAGGCTCAGCATCCAGGTGTGACACCCATCCCCATGGGTCATCGGGAGCAGCTCTCCAGATCACCTCTCGGACTAAGGGAGGTCACTGCCCAGGATGACACACAATGGATGCGGGGCAATGCAAGACTTACTATGGGATGTTTCAGGCAGGAACAAAAGGTACGGAAAGGTGGAGGTCGTGGTGGTTTGGGGAGGGACAACAAAATACAGGGAAAATAGAGGGATAAGGGGATAAACGGAGTCAGTGTGCAGCCTGCAGAATCAGGCCCCAAAAGGAGGTGTCTGGGCCACCGACTTCTTTATGCAGGAACAAAGAATTTCTAGTAGGAAGAAAGTAAGAAATTTAAACTAGTACCAAGAAAGTTAGAGATTCAAATGGGCAGGAAGATTTGCCTGATTGCTAAGTTAGAAATCAATGGCTATGGCCTCTTCATGAAAAAAAAAAACAACAAAAAAACCAAACCAGCAAAACCAACAGTGGATTGAAAAAGGGAAGGTGGCTTTATTAAAAAAAAACCCTAACGATTTCTTAGTCGCTACAGATCTTGAAACGAATTATACCAAAAGGTCATGAATCAGAAGCCAAGCAGAAACCATACTCTGGGTGTGCACCATCGCTAGTTAGTGCATAAAACGAAGGTAGTGGCTTCATCTTTAGCCGTCAGTAGCACGTAGGATACAATTTGTATTGTCACAGGAGACCTCGGCCTAGCTGATGGTAAATGCACAAGGTCTTGTGGATGTAGCCTTGGAATTTCCCAATTCAAACATTCTTGAAAAGAACAAATTTTTCATTTAGTATTTGTTTTTGCCCACCAGGACCGAACACTATCTTAGGATTTAAACAGGCTACCACAAAGGAACCGATCACGCAAGCAAAAAGCAAACCTGCTGAAAGTTGTTACAACCTGTTTCTTTTTGCTACGCGAATGACAGTTTGGAGTGATTTAGCCAAGGTTTGGAAAACTTTTAGCCACAGCCAATGAAAAGAGATTACAAAAGCATCAAATTTGCTTGTTGAGAGAACAAAACAAAAATATGGTTTTAAAAGACTAAAATAAAAAAATCACACCCCTCATATATAACATAGGGAAAAGGAAAAATGGAAGCTTATAGGATGTTTAATGATTTTGGTTAGCTCTTTTTTAACAAATTAAGAACAAAATGACCTCTAACAATAGTATCAACCCATTCTGAGATCAGAATGGTTGAGCAGTTGATAATAGAGCAGGAAAACCACAAGTATTTGATTAGAATCAGTTCTGGTTTGGGGAGAAACAGTTTATGTGTTTATAGCAAGGGATGGCAGTGAAGTACTTTCCATTCCAGCAGCAACTGAAAGCGATGTTAAGTCGCTAAAGTCTTCTGAGCCAAATGCCTCAAGGCCATAATGAGAGTCATGTTCTCCTGCAGCAGTCCTAACCATCAGGCTCCCAAGAGCAGACAGAACACCACCCTCTGCCTGGCAGGAGGATGCCCACCTGGAGAGAGGGGGCAGACTCCTGGATTCCAGACCGTGTGCCTGTTAAGGGTTAGGATTAAAATTTGCAACAGAAAAAAAATGACCATACATACGCAGTCACTTTTTTACAAACTGAGGCTGGAACACAGGACTCTTTTTCCTCCTCCCTGTCACAGATCCCATAGCTGTGCATTAAATTCCCCACAGAACTGCAAGGGGAGACCAACCGGGTATTTTACTGTAGAGTCTGTGTCTCCACGCTGAGCCCTGCAGCTCACACACTAACCCCTTTGTAGACCTAGTGCCCCATTTGCATTTGGCACTGCTGCAGCTGCTCCTGGCATGTTCCTCTAAGGCTAATGTCCATGTTGCAAGAAAGATGTTGATGAAGCACAAGTAAGGACTCAAAGAAGAACTGTGAAAGTGATGAAAAGCTTAACTAGTACAAAAGCAGGTAACTCATTTATTTTACTGACAAAAAGGTTATGAGGCAAATTCATGATAGCCTACAAATACTCCCATTGGAGAAACCAAAACTGGATACTGTTGGGTCTTCCACTCTACCAGACAAAAAATGAGATCCAAAAATGAGATCCGAAAGCTAGATGACAAGGCTACACAAATTCCTACTAGGAAAGAGGAACAAAATTTTTCACTCTAACAGTCAACAATGATGGGAAAAATGTGAAAGCTTGTGGAAGATCATCTCCATCATTGCCAATTTTTAAACCAAGGTGGGTTCCCTCCGTCCCGAAAAACATGCATAGGTCAAACAGAAGCTAGTTCATGAAACCAGCAGAAAGTGTTGAAGGATTCTTTTTCCCAGCAGGAGGCTTTTATCTCAGTATCTCTGGCTGCAACCAACACTGGATAATCAAGAGCATGCTAAACATTTCAGCTTTACTGAAGCCAATTTTGGGTGTAAAACTGTACAGAGGACAACAAAAGGAATGATAAAATCAGCAAGACAGGCTCTGCCAAATCTCAAAATAAGCACATAGATTTTTCTCTACTGATATATTGAAGGCATGATTAACTTGCAAAATGCTATGGGATACCAACCAGAGGCACTGGAAGATGCTGAAGAATTGGAGAGGGTCCAGCAGAGGGCTACCAAAAGCACTATAAGGCAGGAGAGGTTGATGTAAGAAGAAAGACTGAAATGATGGGGTTTGTTCAGCCAAGAGAACAGAAAGCTCAGAGGTTTAATCAGTCTTCCAATATGTAGGAAGTTGTTATAAAGGAGATGCAGGTACTCTACAGAAGGATATTTGCTACACAACATGATATATATGCTATAATATCTGATGCTTACCTTTAGGTAGGTTTTTTAATACCAATGTCTTTCTGCTTCTTAAGTGCATACTACTGGTTCCCCATCTATCTTCTAGAAAAAATTCTGTACCAGAAGAAAAATACACCATTCGGTGCTAAAAAGTGTCATTTTTTTTTTCTGTTTTGTTGAGACAAATCAAAATAACACATTTTTGTCAAAACTAAGTGTAGCTCAACAAGCTACATTTATCCAAGTTAGCCCTAAGTGTGTTTCTTTAAGCTTTCAAATTTCAGTCTAGTGGTATTTTTTCATCTCTGGGCTTTAGTGATTTACCTGTGCAAAGCAGCTTCAGTCCAGGCCTCACCACTATATATATTTATTTAAAAAAAAAAAAAAAATTCAACAGTATTGCCCTTTTAAATAACTATACCCCAGCTCTTTTTTTGGTTTATTTTTGTTAATTACACACAGATATCCTATACCAACTTGAGGTATAGCACTGACAAAATGACAAACGTTATTTCTCTTTTTAGTGTAATCGGTATCTCCAATCTAATCCTTTATTTGTGGTCTCGATTTTCAAAAGCAAAGAACACAAAACAAACATTTTTTTGCTTACACTCCAAAGTATAAACAATAGGAATCTAAAAGTGTACAAAGGGCAAATGAACAGCGATAGTGGCATTTAGTCCCTTCCACACATTCACAAGAACACAGTGCACTCAGTACTTTCAGTAAGTGCCAAACTATTTAGAACATTTAATGCATTTTACAAAAAGAGAATAGAAAATTAATAACATCCTGGAAATTAAATACTATTAATAAATTTACAAATTGCTCAAAGACTTCAACTCCTCCTGAATGAAACAGGAAGCTACAGAAGAGATGAAAGACACTAATTGTACATCACAGCCCATGATTTCTTTTGATTCTGGAGACAGGATGTGTCTAAAAATACAACATCTTCTGAAAGTACTGGTTTAGATATACCGAATTCTAATGGTCTAGAAAGATAAGCAGGAAAAAATAAATAAATTCTGAAAACAACAACTTTAACTCAAAACGCTTTTAGAGAAGGAGAGGCAAACATTCGTACTGTTTTAGCAGTATATCTATGCCCAGAATAAAAGCCATTGGTTGACATAAAACCAAGAATAACATTCTCTCTGATTTATTCCACTACAATTATCAATAGCTGTATAACTGCATTATTAAAATACAATATTGACTGCAGGTGACCTCAGTCCTTGGTTAACACTCAGCGCAATCTGGCAACCTCCACAAAAACCACACAACTAACCCAAGTCAGCAAGAGAAAAGCAAATCCACTTATCTCACCATTTAAAATTTCTACAGGGAAGTACATCTTAGAACATATTTTTTTCATGGGACTTCAGTTTCAGTATTCTATATAACACAGATCTGCAACCATATCTGGAAATAAAATGTATTTTCCTGAACAACAACTTACAAGGCACGACTTTTGTAAAATCACTGCAATTTTGAAGTTATACTTTGAGGCACAATGTTTTTCAAAATAAGGCTCAAGTAACTTAAAAGGTAAGTAGAAACTATTTGCTTCATTCTTCACGCTATTCACAATAAATAGCACGATGTCTATTCTTTCTTGTTCTACTGGTATGTTTATAAAAATGTACTTACTTTTAAGCTTCAGTGTCATTTTGATGCAAAAGTTAAAATAATTCTGTTTCCCTAAAATGACATAATTATATTTAAAAAATCCCATGTATTTGCTTTTCAAAATGAAATCTAAATTTTTCCTTAAAAATACAGATTTTTATCAATGACAGCTGGGATCATCACAGTACTACAACAAAACCTGTAGTATTTCACCATTTAAAAGATCTTCTGCCAAACAGTAAGGAAGAACAACTCCTAATATTTGGATTTTAAAAAATTATTAAACTTCAGTATGTCATGTAGTAAGGTATCAGAGTTGAGTTACAAGCCAAGACCCAACTGCAAACACAGATGAGTTCCCTAAATGTCACAGAGCCTGGACCCAGCCAGTCCCCTTCAATCAGGGGGCCCAACCAAGAGGAGGCTGTAAATTCCTATAAATGGCTGAGAATTACAGGATGACAAGCGCTACAGTGGGCTTGGAGAGGGCAACGTCTTCACCACGGATCTTTGACCCAGCAGACCTCACGATATTTAAAGGAACAATGCTTTTTTTGAGTCAAAGATAGCACTGATACCTGGAGAAAATCGTTGGTCTTGGAAGTTAGGCTTTAATGAGGTGAGGAGAGGAGCAACGTGTTTTACATACCGTAGTGGTAATGCATTTACCAGAACACACCTGCATCACAGAATTTTTCAAGCAATATTATTTTTTACATTGGTAAGTGCTACATGGTTGTAGATTCTACTACTTAAATGCGATTCAGCAAGACATAACATTACTGACACCCTCATTATTAGAAAGTGACTACCTGTGAATTAAGTCTGTAGCAACAGAGAAATGAAGAGACAAATAAGTTTATACTCCCAAGCACCAACTAGGGCACTCCTGGCTCATTTACCAGGCTATTCAGCGTGCAATTAATCATTAATTCCACAAAGCACCTACCTGCCAAACCAAGTGTTCCTTTACAACAGCTGTACCTGATAGACAGACGCTCAGCACAATCGTATGAGATGCAGAGGTCAAGACGCTGGCAACTATAGCGTCCCTCATGTTGAAGGGCAGCATGGTATACACCACAAAAATAATGAACAAGAAAAATGATACCTGTGCAAGACAGCAAGACAAAAAAGAAGCATGTCAAATTCACTTTGGAATAACATTCAAAAAATAGCATTTAATTTTGAACTGTTTTCAGCATAAAGTTACACGTCAGTTTTTTACAAGAAAGTTACTGCTAACCACTGCAGAAAATTTATTTAGGAAGAATTAGTTTAAGAAAATGTTGGAAAATTTACATCGTATCTGATTTAAGAAGTGCAGTTTCAAGATACTACTTCATGGTTCAAGGACTATGCAATACTCCAATTTATTTAACTTCAAATTTATCTTTTCAAATTTTAATTTTATTAACACTCTGTTTACTGTTAGAGTGCAATTCTGGAACTGGTAGTTTCTGATTGTGAACTGCATTACAAAACAATTTGTCAAACCCCTCCACAGAGCGTAGCGAATTTCAAATCAGATTTTGTTCATCTCGATGCACTAAATCATCATGATTTAATATAACATAACATTATGCAAAAAAGCCCAAGTTCAGCCAACCATTTTTGGTTTAATAAGATTATACTCCATGTGTATCTACACAATGCATGTCAAATTCCATTAAAACACTACATTTTAAGCTAATACATTTATTTGGACACGAAAACTAACTTCAATCAATCACACCCATAAGCAGAATTTACTGTTAGCTTCTTACAAAAGGGTACTAGCATCCACACTAACTTTATGGAACAGACTCTCCAAATGCACAACCCAACCTGTAACAGCAAAAGGGATTCCTTCGCTGTACATACAAAAGATTATATATTTAATGGTATGCATATGTTCCAAATTCCACCACATATTTGAGAAAGCATAACTAGAGTAACTAGGCCACAGATTTTGGACACTTAAGTAGGCAAGTCTGAAAATGTGCCAGCCTGCATGTAATAATATCCCTGCATAAGCCTTTCCACCAGGTTTAGTTAACTTACAATCCTATCCACCATCTGACAGTCGTATACACATAGCATGTAACTCAGGAAGCTCCCAAGCAGGTATCAACAATAACAATCTGCTGTTCACTCCTCTCATTGCCAGTTTGTTTTCCTCACATGCATCTGATGATTCCATAGTCAAAACTGAACCATAATGTATGTGTACCTACAAGACAGTGGAGGCGTTCTTCTCCACCATGGACAAAGAATCAGATGGAGAAGAAAGTCCACTTCTGTTCTCCACTCATCTTTCTCCGATTCCTCCATTAAGATTAATCCAACTCCTTCCTGATCACTCATACTCTTTTTGATGCTGCCCAACTGCCCCTTATGCTCACAGAGTCAAAAAGTTCAATGGCATAAAACAAAACGGAACCGCAAAGGATGTGAACGATAATAAGAAAATCAAGTAACAAAGAGGCAAAGGAAAAACTTTGCTCCTCTACTCTTCCAATCTACCAGCTGATAGCACAAGGAAACAGAAGTGTTTGGTACCTGTTTAGTTTAAGTCCTCCCTGAAAGTTTTAACTGTGATCAGCCGTTAGTAAAACCAACAGCAGAGAAAAGGGTGTACAAACGTGGTCTAGATAAGACAAAGGTTATATAAGTACGATGTTTTAAAATTGTCCTGGCCAGGTAAAAATCAACTGTGATACTGAGCGAACTAACTGATAGTCTCAAAACTTGGGAAATACGTAGCAAGTTCTGGCAAGCCAGAAAAGGGGAACAGCACGTGTCTTTGAAAGGCTGGGAAAAAGGCTAAGGAATTGAAAACTGGTCAGCTCAGCTTCAATTCCTGGAGCAATAACAGATCAAATAAAAAAAACAACTAATAATCAAGAGTTCTGAAAGTTAAGAAAATTGTAAGTAGCAGCCAATGTGATTTTGTTGAGAACAAATCATGTTAAAGCAATCTCTTCTTCTTCTGTCACAATAACAGACATCAGGGTAGGGGGAAAACCTGAATAATGAGTTAGGCAGCAACAAGGGATGTGAAAGGTCCTCCGATATAGGCATAAGATGAATGGATGCCAGAGTCAAAACCTTACCAGCATGTAAGACCAGCTGCTGAAAACATGTTTCCAGTTAAAAAATGATTTGAAGAAGAATCTTGGGCCCTAGTTCTGGAAGAAGGATTTGAAATGCCTTCAATCCCAGTGACTTTTCATGAAAACAAGGTTTTGTTGTTTCTAAGTTTAGCTTTCTAATTGACTAGGGGGAAGATGGCATTTACATATTTGTGAGAATTTTTTGATTAGAAAATAAAAAACTATCCTTCTCTAACTATCTTGTCTCCAAAAAATAGAACTTGCATGTTTTCTGTGCTTGAATATGATTTGACTTTATAGCCAGGGTAAATGATCCCCCCCACATGTGAGGTACATGCCAGGTACTTACAAAAACTCATTAGTGGATACAAGATATAATATGATGCTGCTAATTTTCAACTTTGACATAAAACAGACTACTAAGCATGTAAAAAAGATTTTGGTATATTGCAATGCTTTTAGTGGTATGCAGCTGCATCAGCTTCAAATTTGTTATACTGCTGTAAACAAGTATTCTTTCTTTAAGTTACTCCGCTACTTTCCTTGGTCAAAATAAGTGGAGAACTTCAACCTTGCAGAACTACAAATATAGAGTATTTAGAATTTTCAACCACTCTTGACACTACATATTTAGACCTCAAATTCTCCATTACTCAACATCAAACAGGCTGAGTTGGACTGGAACTGTGTGAGAGAGCACTTGATAACAACTTGACCTACCAATTATTATATTTGTATCTTGAAATTTGGGTCTGACAATGCTCTTCCAAAGCAGAAGAGTCAGTCATGCTAAGACAGAAACTCTCATCCAAAATGCATGGAGGAATGGCTCCTGTCAATAATTCTTGATTTTTGGCCACATTTCTTTTATTTCCAATAATGGTCTAATGACCCAAGGAGTTGAGAGCTCCACTTATCACAGAGGTTCCTTTTTTACTTCACCATGGCTCAAGAATATTCTCCCCGAGTACTGAAATAAGATACTTCTACCCTTCATCCTGATAGCAGACGTACATAGTATGTAAGTCTTGGGACCTTTCAAGAGATTTCAAAATGTCACTGTATTTAAGTTTGATACTGTAGAAGACGATACTGAAAGGCTTCTAGGTAGGGTGCTGCTTCAGGTAGAAAGAGGAGACAGCTTTCTGGACTGTCAGAGGCTGCAGAATGAACAGCAGACCTTGAACCTTTTCATGATCTTTTTGTAAGAATTAGCAGAATACTGCTGATACAAACATTAAAAAGTAGTGATGCCAAGCTCTGAAGGACCCCACTATCCCATTGCAAGAGTCACTAATGTGCGTCACTGCATGTCTGCACTTGGTGTGTGTATCCATCAGTAAACACAGTATTATTTACAGTGCACTATTTTTGACACTATTAAAAGCAGCCTGTTCCACCAAAGCGTGCCATAAGCACAAAGCCTGTCACTGTTTTGAAACTGTTTTGGAAGCAATCTTTGATGTGAGTCATCACTACGACTGCCTAGTCGAAACACTTTTTGTCCTTATCTGAACTTAGACTGCTTCAGGAATTTAATTCTCAGAGAGTTTTTCGATGAACTTACGTTATCCATACCTTGCAGATGGGGAGTCTTTGGTATTGATGGTATGCATCATGGCACATTGCATTCACTTTTGGTTAACACTGGTGTAAAATCTTACAGAGAAGTATGTGGCTTTCCTGCTTTGATTGAGGGGTATCCAGGACTCTTGCCCACCATCTTGACTGTCAGAGCTTAGCAAACTCTGAGCGTGTTTGCTGCTCTGTGTATCTCTTCTCCCACACTTCAGTAGTGCCACATTTTCATTGACTACGTAAGCAGTTCTTTTCCACAGTGATTTAAAGGATGATGAGCTGCCGTAGTGTGACTGTCTGGTATGTAACAGACTATTTTCCTGCAGATTTTAGGCATCTGCTTTCAGAAGGGCAGTGAAAGTTCTCATGCAGATTACTGTAGTGATGCAATTCGAGAGACTCAGACACCAAATAGTGGAATGACAACACGGTGTGGGATCCCACTGATGACCATGATCACCACTCACAAACACTCATTCTTGTCATAGAACACAACATAAAACTATAGGCAAGCATCGTTATGCATCTTGCAAAATGGAAAGATTTTGGATGTACATGATAGAGAAGTAGTTCCTTCTTTAAATCAAGCCCATTCTGAATATTTTGAATTATGGCATTTTTGTCCCAGCATCTCCAGATGTATGTTGGACACTTCAGCCTCTGACCTGTACTCGTGACTGTGATCTAGGAGAACTGGTATGAAGTTGGCAATGCTTGGTGGTTCACAGACATTGCAGTTGGAAACGTCACTGGTTTGGACTGTGATGGCACAAGCTGCCGTGGATGCAACCCGTGGACCCAACCCATTTTTGGAGCCATGGACCCAACCCATTCTCAGAAAAATCGTCTCCCTGATGTTGCCAGTTTCTACTCTGAGTGGTGTTGCCACTCTGAAGGGTATCTGGAGTAGAAAGTTTAACATATTTTACACATTAAAATTGTCTTTCCTAGCATATAGGGTACCACAGGGTCTGTTGCTTTTCACACCAAGAACAACTGTGCAAAAAGATACTAATCATTCACTTTATACAAATTGTGTTCCAACAATGACTCACACTTTCCCAACTAGACAGCCTTTTTAAGATTGTGTTTAATGGTTAATCATAACTGGCTTGGCATATGCAAAAATCATTCAACTTAATGTTATTCTGACCAGAATTTCCCCTTGAGGAGTATGACACCTTGGCACTGAAGCAGGCATGCAAATCTAAATGTGCTACTTCAGTATGAGTTAGGGGAAAGCACTGCTTTGGACACAGACAGCAGTAATGAGGCAACAGCTAATAAAATACCTGTAGTTCTTTGGGACAACTTCTTATACACAAGTGTAACGACAGCAAAACACTTGGGAAAATAGTGCTAGCTTTTCACCATGTAATCAGAAAAGACTCCGTTCCCATAATTAAACAGATACAAATATTCACACTAAGTGGGCCAATCCACTACAGGATCACTTTCAGAGGTTTTTCAAGATCAGCCTCCTCCTTACTAGCTAAAGAAAGTAAAAATTCACTAGGTAATTGAAAAATTTCCCCTTGGAAAGACACTTGGATTACAGCTACTGATTTCAAATGTTGTCTATGTACATAATAGTACAAAAGAAGATACTTTATTTTTTCTAAATAAATAACTGGGTTTCGTAACATAATTGGCAGGACCTTACAAAATAGTTACAAATACTATATGCATGATTTAACAAAAGGTATGCATTAAGGTGTCAGAAGGATGCAAGCTATAAACTGTATGTTAAAAACTTGTGGAGGCAGAGTAAAGGTTGCAAATACGTAAAGGTCTCTGCCATTCTCTTTGTTCTGAATCAAATCTTGTCTCAAACCTTTAGACTCAGACTTTTAAAAGCTGGGATACGTTCGAAGAATGAAATACGCTACCCACATAAACCAAAAAATTCATTGAGTGCTAAAATCACCTTCTGTAGTGAGTCATCTAAAAAAAGGCTTAAATTATGAAAGCATTGGATAAGGTGAAGGTGGAACTGTTGTTCACCAAACCCTGCAACACTAGAACAAAAGGGTACTCAATGAAACCAGCAGAAGATTGATTTAAAATAGATTAAAAAAAAGTACATCTTTACCTAGCAGACAGTGACCTGAACTTACTGCCACAGGAGGTCATAATGTACCAACGGGCTCACAAAGAGATTAAACAAATTCATGGACACCTTGTCCATAAACCAACAATAAAAAGACAGGGCAGGGATGTACTCCCTGACATTGCTAACACAACAGTGGAGGCTGACAAGGTGTGAAGGGAACAGAGCACAAAAAGTGACTGAGCTTGCGCACTGCCTCTTAATAGCAGCTTCTCTGGCCATTCTTGGAGACAGAATACTGTGCTAGATGGACCGTGGTCTGACCCTGCAGGAAGGTTCTCGTGTTCTTCCATTAAGAGTCACATGTGCTTTGAAGGAAAGAGAAGAGGAAAGAAGGGAGAGAGGAGAAGAGTTGTGGCACAGTATCCTCCCTGACTTTAAAATAAAGCAAGGTAATTCAGAACAAGGACTGGAAGTCCAAGCAGACTATGAACAGGAAGCATTATAGAACCATCCACTAGTTGGAAGGGAATTGTAAGAGGAAATTTCAACTTTCAGCAACAACAGGATAAAATATACACGAAGCTCAGTTTTAATTTATATAAAACCAGTGTTTCTTAAGTGTCGCATATATCATAAATCTCAAGAACCAAATCAAAAAGGAAGAATTTGCTTATGATTTACTCCAAATTTTCATTTTCCAATTATTATCTTAGAGGTAGTAAACAACCCTGTAAATCATGCCTTTTTCTTGATCACAGAGAACTCTCAAACTAATAATCCCTTTCTTTTGTGCAGAGGTCTGGGTTTAAATGTCATCAGGAAACAAACATTCATTACAGCCTCTACCAAAAAATTAACCACAACCATTAGCAAAATAGGATAGGCTAAAGCAAGTCGACTACAGGAAAATGAGTATTTTAAAATAACTGTGCAATAAGGGACCTTAAAATGTGCTGCTAAAGTCAATGATTAATATGAAAATGAGATGAAAGACTCCAGAAAGGGAAGTAAAATTCACTTTTGAAATAATCAAGACATAATCTCATTGCTTACTGTCTACTGTGCGATTGCTTTCTGTGTCACAGAATCTTTTCTTTCACTGAATTGGATCAGTAAAAGGGATACAAGATCTGGAAGGAGTGACCCAAGGACCATCAGCACTGACACAATGATCCATAAAAATGTTTGGTCCTTCCTGCTGTAGAAAGTGGGGACTAAGCTACCATCATCTCTAGCAGCTTTGAGATTATTCCTGAACACACTGAGAAAAGAAAAATTTGGTTCACTTCATAACTCCCATTTGTACTTTCTCTTCTTGTCTTAATTCTCCTCTTTCTGCTGTATCTCATCAGCCTTGTTTCAACCACCGTATCATCTAATTAGTCAAGAGAACAGATTTGTTCTGTTACAATGCTGATAGGTCCCTGCAAGCAGAAAGACAACTTCATAAAACACTATACAGCCCAACAATGGCATGTGTTTGCAGTGATTTGAGTCTCTAACTGGAACAGATGACAATAAGCTATGCCTTTGGTTTTTTCAGCGATGACACAAGTGAAAAGCACCAGGGACAGAGAATACATCTTTCATCCTTGTTATTCTTCCCTGTAAATATTAAGACCAGAAACCTACAATAGCAGTAATAATGCCTGATCATTGCAGCTAGCACTTTCTCTAAAATGGACAGTCGATACCCTCTTTAATGTTACCTTAATAATTTTTCTTAATTTTTTTTTTCCTATGGTCAGTGGTAAAGGGATTAGAGCATATTGTTAAAACAACACCTGTCTTCACATGCGACAATAAAAGTAAAACCAGACATATTTAACTCTTGCTAAACCCATGCTGCGTCCTCCTCAGAACAATACTACATTGCAGCACACAATTCTAAAGCAAACTGCAATTAAATTAATGTATTTTAAAAGTGGGAAATCAAAAGAGATCCAAATGATTCTACGGTATATGTAAACAGGCTGAAGTCCAAAGCAATAAAAAATAATTTCACTCAGACTATTATGGAGTTAATTTTACAACACTCAAGCACTTGTGCCTCAAATTTAAAAGGAATCTAATGAGAATGTATATTGAAAACATTTTCAAAGTTGCCTTAAAAATGAAGAAACATACACAACTGGGAAAGAAGCACAAATTGCATAAAAACCTAACCTGGTTAGAATTGATGTGAAAGTACATGCTAAAATATGAGCAATGACAGCAATTAGTTTAGATCAGAATTATAAGCTAGTAAGGGCAGAAGATGAATACACTACATTTCAGGAGATCCAAGGACGCTTTTCTACATGTTAGGCATGAAATAAGTCTTAACAGTGACTTTGATCGACTATTATAAGAAAATGTAAAACTGTTAATTATAATGAAGGAAAAGCAGAACCATCAAATAAAAATGTCTATTCTCTATTAAGGGAAAAGCTAAATGATATATTTACATTATGCTAAAGAATAATTATGGTACAGTTTTTTGTTCCAAAATATTAGCTCACAACAGACAGTAATGTTGAGACATTTTTTAAACAGCAGGTCTAATAAACTATGCTCAAGCATCTCACAAGAGCTCTGGATTATGTATGTTGATTTTCAGTAGCTCCCAGACACCAGGCCAGTTCCAAAGAACTGGAAGCAAATTGGATCAGTAAAAGGTAAAAATACAAAGTGAAAAACAGCAAATAAATGGTCAATTTTTAAACTGAAGGGTCTGTGTTGGAGGACTCGGACAATTTATTCAACATCTTCCTAAATATTTTGTAAAAAGGAGCAGAATAGTGATGTGGCAATGTTTGATAGGTTTTTGATATTATTCAGGGTATTCAAAAGCAACAACACGTGGTAAAAGTTGCAGCAGTGCCTCACACTACTGTGACTGGGCCATAAAACAGCAGATGAAATCCAGCATTGATAAATACAAAATAATAGGCATGGGGAAAACAACTTTATGTGAACATTTACAAAAGCAGGCCTCACCTCAGTTACTACAACTTCAGAGAAAGATACGGAGTCACTGTGAACTGCTCTTTGAAAAACTGAATTATAGCAGTGGTTCAAAAGGCAAGTAAAAGGGCAGCAATTATTAGGAAAAGAATAGAGAATCAAGCATGATGATGACAACACTGTATGAATCCATGGTGTGCATATTTCTTGAACAGCTCATGCAATTCTGTTCTCCCCATCTTAAAAAAATCCAAAACCCAACCCCCCACATTGATAACCCACATTCTCTTCTCCAGGCTGAACAGTCCCAGCTCTCAGCCTCTCCTCACATGAAAGGTGTCCGTGTCCCAGTCCCTCACTCATCTTTGTGGCTCTTCACAGGACTTGCTCCAGTAAGTCCACATTTCTCTTGTACTGAGGACCCCAGTACTGGACCCAGCACTCCAGATTTGGCATCACCAGTGCTGAGCAGTGGGGAAGCACTCGCTGGCAATGTTCTTCCTAACGTAGCCCAGGGCGTGATTGCGTGATCAGGTCCAGCAAAGTACCGCCCAAACACCCTGAAGGGTGAAGATGTATGCCTCTGACATGCTGACCCATGGGAACTTTGCAACCATCAAAGTAGCCTTAACAACACACCTAGAAGCCTTAGTAATCTTCTGTGTTCGTGGTTATCAGAGAACCCACCAAGAGCAACGCTTGAAATTGAAGAAGAGAAAAGGAGGGGTCATGGTGAGAAGCAAAAATGTAGTGCAGCTCAGCAGAGTAACTGCAGCTCTGTGTGCTGAGGTGCATGAGATGTTTCAGAGAGCAAAAAGTACCCAGGGTATGGTTCACAGTAACCCAGCAACTTCCCAGGGAAGGAAGGCATGCCTTGTCCTGACCTTGTCTACTATCAATGAGCATGACAATGACAACACTGAGAGGAGTAGTCACCCCCCCTAGAGAGCAGGAGGTCTCCCTTCTCTGAGACATGCGAGCGTCAGCAAAGGGCAACAGTCCCCGCGAGCTGACATTTGCTGTGGCGGGTGTCAGAATAAGGGGAAAATAACCAGAAGGGTGATAAAGGATCACGGCTGGGGTATATCTGGTAGAGAAAAATAGAATAGTGAGGAGCTTAAACAAATGAAACTTGGATTTCCTTTGCACAGTAGTGCACAGATCAATAGTGTCATTTAGCAGCTCAAGACAGAATCTGCTACAAAGGAAAGATGTGGTAAATTGAAACGACTGAGCAGCATTACTTCACTTACAGAAACCTGATAATAATTATTTTTTTTTCCCTAAGCATATATTTTTGGGCAAACCAGAGAAGAAACACAAGGAATTAACAAGGAAAGGAGCCTCTCACTGACTGCCACGAAACGCTGTGACTGTGTACAGAGTGGTAGTAGCACCATGTTAATAGAACGCAAGGAAACAGATTTCTACTTTAGGAGAGCTGCCAAAATAGGACACACTTCCCTGGAAAAATTTATTAATCATAGAAACAACATGCCTGGAAATGTATAATGCCAGAAGAATGGACAAAACCGTGTTAAGATAATCTAAACTTTGAGAGAAAAAAAACAAGGAAAAATTCATAGCATTTAATTGTCATGAGGCTAAGGCAGGTTCTGTAGCACTTACTCAAAAATCTGTGTTATTCCCCTGCAACACCTGCTTTTCCCAAAGGTTTTCAAATCATCTGCTAATACATTCCCAAAGAGTTTAATACAGGGCAAGATTTCCACTTCGGTGGTTGCACAGTGCTTTCGGGACCTCAGCCTTTCCTATCGCTCAGAGCTTTCTATTTGCAACCCTGGCTGCTATGCCCACGGACCTGCACGTGCCAACCCAAACAGCGACGCTGTGGTGGTTTCTCACGGGAAAGGATTGCCACTGGCGTGGGCATCACCTCTTTTTTTCCTCTTTTCCCTCTCTTCAGTTGTGGTTTTTAGTTTACCTCAGGGAATCCAATCATAAGCATGCAGAGAGCTTAGCAGCCAAGCAGCACACAGCACCCACCCCTGATGTAAGCACGCTCCGGTCAGCACTCACATCATCACATGCAGGAACAATCGCCTCGGAGTTTGAGCAGGTCCTGAAGAAAACCACACAGTCACTATAGGAAAAGTATTATAGGGAGAACTAACCACTGCACTGGAGAGGACACTCAGGGAAGGATTCTCGCCTGGGGTCCCCCCGATGCTTCTCCTCCAAGTGTGCCACTGGGGAGAGTTTGTTCTTTCCCTTTTCTCTCACCTGTTCTGTTGGTGTTTCTTCACCACCAGAGTCAATGCATGCCATCAGCTACAAACCCTGCCAACACATCTTTGTGCATGTGAACTTGTCCCAACATCCTTTAGGCAACACTGTCCTTCCCCTCAACTTTTGAAAACCCCAGAGTGATTTCCATCTTAAGAAAGTGGTCAGGTTTTGGTAGCCACTAAGACTACAACCTTTACGTGAACCCTGGGCAGCAACAGTGCTAGCAACCCGGATGCTGCGTCCTTATGAAGAAAGTACGGCTGTTGCAAAAGAGGCAGCCCAGGTTTCCTCTCCCCTTTCATTCCAGACTATCCTGGTTCTGGCAGGGCAAAAGGCCCAGGAGTGAGATCCAAAGGTTGAACGTTAATGTAAGAATAGACATTTGTACCAAACATCATCATCATCATCATCATCTCTATTCCAGTTTTGACATGTAAAAATTGCATATATTTTACTCACAACACTCCCCCAAGCAAAAAAGAAAGAGGGAGAGGGTATTCAGACATTTATTTCCCACTGTCCCATTTTTCAAACAGCCTTTTTTAGGAACATAAATCCCTGCTAGATTCATGGATATGGATCAAAGCTGTTCATTCTCTTATAGGGATTTAATCTGCATTGCAATTCAAGAAAAAGGTGTGGATAAAATAATTTCATGGTAATTCATAGACATTTGATCTGTTTTGATAACATAGATAGGCCTTCACTTGAGAAGAAGGTCTCTCAGAGGTTTGGCCTCTTTTACATAAAGAATGAAAGAAGAAAGAAGATTAAACTGGAAAAAAGTTCCACAGAAATTATATTAAGGCTTGAATTTAACCTGATAGCCAAGCAGATTCACTGTTAGCAGAGTCATCCCAAACTGCTGTGTACTGTTCAAGGTCAAATGCTTTTCTCAGCCCAGGTTTTTCACAATGAGCTGGTTTTCCTCCTAAACCCAAACCTTGTTGCCGTAATGCAGCTGGGGTTTGTTCTCCAGAGATTTTTGTAGATTTTTTTTTTTTAAATTGCAAGTATAGCGATGTGGAAATAATCAAAAAAATAGTAATACAGATGTCTTTGTTACCAAGAAATTCTCTGATGAATCACACACATATACACTTTATTATGGAACTGAAAAATATAATCCTGGTCATCTCCATATATAAGTAAATAATTATAAACTGACATTACTTTAATGTAACATCTGTATTTAAACCAATATTATATAAAATTTAAAGCAATTTTCCAGTAGAGAGCAGCAGTCGAGCATATCCTTAGGCTGGATGATTTTAATAATCTTAATAATCCTGATTTTAATACAGAGTCTATCACATTCTAAATGTTATAATTATTTTTACAAAGCCTTTATTGATTTAATGAATGATGTAGGCCCAGATACTCATGGACTACTGATCCAATTTCATGTGCAACTCAGTTGTAGCTATCTTCTCATTACAAAGAGATTCATTTTGTAGCTGTAGGTTTAGTTAAATGTGGTAGATTAAATTAATCCCAACAGGATTAATACAGAGAAAAAGTTATTCCAGTTTGTTTTAACAAGCATGGGCTTTCATGTATCCCTGTGTTGCAAATATTAAGATCAGTCAACAACTAATTTACATGTTATTTTGCAGAAAGTTCCAGCCATTGCTTGCTGAAAATAATGTGTTATATTGTTTCACACCACACATCTCAGATGGAAAAAAAAGGGAACTACTTGGGACCAACAGTATATACTCTTGCTTCTACCCATCAGCATGCCAACTGCCTCCCACTATTGCAGTGGCAGGTTAAAAGTCAGCCGTAGCAAAGTGACTGATTATCAGTCACTGGGTCTAATCTAAACCAGTAAGCCACAGGTATTAATTCCGCTTAAATAACTGGATAAAGCAAGACTGACAAGGTACAGCTGTAACATATGACTTACAAAGAAATCAAAGCCTATACGCAGAGCACGAACACTGCCCTGACCGGTGAAGGAGAGTGCTTCATCTCACACTAAGCTGGTAATTTGTAGGTTAATACTTTAACACGGCACTGGGTGTTTCAACAGTCCAGTGAGAGGGGACTTAATAACTCCCTCCTGCCATCAGGTAGGAACAGCTCTACGCAGGAACGAAAAGAGAAAAGGATAATGACGTGAATCTGAACAGAACCATAGGCCAGATTGGGTGTAAAGGAAACATACACGTCCAGATCAAATTTCTGTTCCGTGAATAAAAATGTAGAGTTTGCGTAAGAACAGGTTTGCTATGCATAAGAACATGATGCCCAGCCACATGACTAGATGGATGCTGCAACAACCAGATAGAATGAAAGAAGCTTTGGAGTTGATCTAAGGATAACTAAACCTAAGTGTGATCTTCCTTTACTTGGTGTATCTGATCTCAAAAATATTTGCAGGTGTGTAGCTTTCTATTTTCCTATTTTGTAAATAAATTACTTATTTTACAATTATTTTAACCTGGATTGTGTTACGGGTGATTGGTAGGTAACACACAAATACTATCCCTGCCAAAGTGGTAATCCTTAAAAATGAGATCCTGAATCACACTCTTACAGCGCTCAGTACAACTCCGGAGAATGTAAAAATAAGTGTCAAGCTACATAAAATGTTTGGAAACCCGGTCAGCAGGAGTTTGGAAGAGATGTCTTCTGATGATAAGCACGGACCAATGACTTCAGAAACACACGAGCAACAGCTTTACCTCCAAGAGTCTTCCAGGAAGCTTAGAGCGCCTATGAAGATACTTCAGTTTATTTAATTTATTCCCTTGCATCAGAAATCATAATTCCCATCTGTTTTGGGTTTTTTTTCCATTCATGCTAAGGACGTCAATGAAAGCAGTATAGCTGCATCAAACTGCCAAGCAGGTGATACAGAACAACTAATTCTAATACACTGGACATTTAAATCCAATGACAGTTATGTATTTCCAAATTTTACAGATGCTACTATTTTAAGGTTCAACACAGCTATGTCAGGAACGTGATTTAGCAATCGGTAAGCACTAAGGTGGAACAGATAGGTTAGATAAATATCACTGTCCTCGGTGCTTGAAATAAGCCCGTACACCCTAATAGCATTTAAGAGAGATATGTCAGTACTTACCAAGAAGGGGAAATGGAGAGAAAATCAGGTATCACAAGACTTCAGCGTTCCCATACTCAAACTTCTAAACATTCATAGAAGTACTTCTGAACTCCCATTACAACATCTAATTATACACATCTTACAAACACTGTAATTATTTCACCAATATGACAGGAGAAATCTGAAACAAAACTCCACAGCTCTGAGATGCAATTTTCTACACTTTGAGGTACTAATGGACAAATCTCAGCATTATTCTGCATCCAGTCCATCTCTGCAAGCAGCTTTTTCCTACAGGAATAGTTTAGTGAAAGCTTTAGCTACAAATGGAAATAAGTATGCATTAAAGATGACAAGATTAAAACTTAGACCACTATAAAAAGTGGGGCTTTCAGTGGCACCTTTTGCAATCATTGCTTCTCTAAAAAAACAGCTCTCACAAGAAACAGCTAACTACATTTGCAAGGCAGGCAATATTTGTTATCACTGTACTGAACTTGAATAAAAAGATAATTTATGTATCCCCTCATCTATTTCTAGATGAAATTACCATTAATCCAATTATAATTTTCTTTTTACCACAGACATTATAATTTTTATTCCCTAGACATTTTTAGTATATATAAAAGTCATGCAAATACTTCTTTTCCAGATCAGGGCATTTTCATTTACATATTCTTATGAGAGAATATGTTCTCCACTATATGCCAATACACAAATTCTTAGAGTAGAAAAACCCTCCCAGCCCCTGGCGCCAAAGCCTAATAGTACAATGTCCAGTGAGTACTACAGATGTGCGCAAGCATTTTCCCTCAGATTGCATCCTGGAGATTCATGGCCTAAAGGATTATATTTGACAACTCCTTTCAATCCTGTCAATGTTACTGGAATATGTCAGCTTTCCCTTGTTGTCATGTAAAGTTACAGAAAAAATGTGCTTCTTTCTCATTAATTTCCTTCCTCTTTTTAAGTGTTATCAACATGAGATTTTTTTTTTTCTGTATACATACAAAAACTGTGCCCTCCAGCATCAGTGTATCTTTATCAAATATAAAAAAAACCCAGAGTAAAGGAACTTGACTCTTATCACAGCAGACATCCCATGGAAAGGGAATAGCATCTGTTGCTGCCACACTCTGACAGATGTTTCCATACATAATGGGGAAAAAAAAGGTACAGATGAATGCAGGTGGGATTGAACAGGACTAGGAAATGTTGAGAATGCAAGAGTTCGAAGTGCTCTTCCATCCTCATGCATGAAAAGCCAAATCTCTCATGCCCTTTGAAACTTTACAGTCAAGCTGTTTTACAAGCTTGCCTTATCTCAAAGTGGTAGTCAGACATTTTAGTTACTATACTTGAAACTGTTCATGAAATAATAATGCTTTTTATTCCATAATTTTCTTTTATACAAACAGCAGAACAGAAAATCTTCTTGGGGAGGGAAAAAGTACAGTTTAAATTCTGTTCTCATGTAGCTGATTATACTAAGTAGGTAGCAGGGGAGTTATTTTTGATGATATACAATAGTATGAGACCAGAATCAAGCTTGATAAGTTAGGAACAGATTTGGATTCCGGCAGTCTAACTGGAATTTCTAAACTTGTTTGGTTTTACATTTTTTTTTACTTTATATATTAGTATGTTCATTTAACTCATTTCGGTAGCTGGGCAATAGCTAAAAAAATCTTGGAGAAATTATAAATAAGGTGAAATTGAAGCTAGGAGAGGCACAACCCTCCAGAACTTCAGACTGTAAGTAAGTAGAGGAGTAGAGGTCAAAACATTTAAGTTAAAATGTTATCAGATGGGAGAAAATTATGTTATATGTCTAAAACAAATGAGAAATCACAGCATGCATTAGCTAGAGTGTGATTTTATCTACAATTATTTTCTTTTGCAATATAGTGCAGCATTTTTTCCTTAAATCCACTTATCTTTCTCCCATGCCTTTACCTTAGGCCCACAGACTTATTCACGTACTTAGGATTAGGCACTGGAATAAATGAAACAGTACATTGGTTTCTGTGGAACCGATCATTTTCGGCATGCTTCATCTTCTCTCTCTTCCTCCTTCACACTTCTTCCCATTTCACGTTGGAAACGCCTATTGAAACAAACATTTGAATTTTGCCTAACCAAAAGAATCACTGACGATCTGCCAAGAGAGTGAGGGGCATCAGTACCACCTGTAACGTAGAGCCAGACAGGCAGCCCACAGAGCTGCAAATGCTTCCAGTACTCCACCTTGATCAAGGCAACCTCTGCATTACTTAGGTAAGTAATAATTATTTCATCTGTCTTGCAATATTCCACATTCTTTGCAGAAAAATATCTTAAAGATATTTGGCAGAGCTCTGCCAATGCTATCACAAGGGGAAGTTTTAAACAGAGGAGAACTGATAGGTTTTAAAGCTCTTATGCAGCTACTTAAGATGGGTTACCAAGATCTAACATCACAGTTCAAAGGTTCAATACATTCAATACTGCCAGGGACAGACAGAGGCTCTGAGCGGTGATCAAAACCCAGGAATCTGTCTTTTTAAATGGTACTAAATATTTTTAGCCTGGCTATGTTATTCTATATATAAGGAAAATGTCTCTGTCTCTGAAAAACAGTGTAAGAATAAGAAGGAATATGATGTTCAGTGTAACACCACCACTCTCTATTCCCAAATGCCTACTGATGTCAGAAAAATAGTTACAGAAACAGACAAGCTCCCAAGCCTCCAAAGCAGCCCTCTTCCCAGGTGCTGTCCTCCATTCATGATGATGTCAAGTCTTTGCCTCTTTGACTCACTGTTTGGTTTGGGCAGGGATTTCGTGGCTTTGACTGGCAGCAGCAGAGAGGTGCATACTAGAAACAGTTAACTCTGCCTTAAAAACAAAGGGAAAACCCACAGTCCCAAGTGAAGGTGGTGAAATAATTTGCAGAAAAGGGATGAAGGAAGCTGATAACTGGGAAACAGCTGTAACGTTATTAGAATATGACACAGTAAATGTCAAGAAAAAGGTACATGCTTTTAATGGCAATGTGCTGGACCTAAGCTACCCAGGTTTATAAGCTCTACTTTTTAAATTTTTGTTGCAGGCAATATGGTCTCGACTCGTGAGCTTTTTACTTAATTCACTGCCAGTTAACGCCAACTTCTGATCTCTGCTTTGGGTATCGGGGAAACAAAAGAACACGAACAACTAAGCAAGCATTGCCCCGCCGTGGGCCACCCGGGGTCCCTGCCCCAGCGTGGGTCACCCATGGCCACAGTCTCTCCAAAAGCGTGCCCATTTGGGATGGAGCACCTCATTCCAGGAGGACACCTGCAGCTGTGTGTCTCATTGGCAGCCTCTCCCTCCCCACGTCTCCCCAAAAGCACCTCCCTGCCTGCCTCTCCCCCCAGAGGTGGTGGCTGCCACCCCAGAGGTGCTGCAGGCTGCTGTGGCTGGCATGCAAGGGGGTGCTCACACCAGTTTTCAGGGCTGTCTGGACCCCGCTGTGACCGGCACAGGGCACCCTGCAGCCCCTGTTACCAACCCCTGCCACGGATGCCCCACACACTTCCCCAAGCCGCTCTGTTACAGGGTCTGTCTTCTGAGTTTCAGTTACTGTCAGCTTGCTGCTTGCAGAAAAAAAGTCTTCTGACGCCATTTGTACCTAATTGTTCTCGTTTATAAATAATTAAATGTGCAAATGCATATTTACAAGAGTCTATAGCTCTGCTAATGTTTGAATTTATTTCTAAGTAAGCCAGTTAAAAGTTCTCAAGCGCTTTCCCACACAAACCTATCAGACTTATACAGCTGTCAGCACTAGGCAGAAGAATTGTTTATCACACAAAAAATGCCTACTCTCTTACATATGCTGCAAAAGAGATACCTCTGCATGCACTAGCAGAGTGGAAAAGAAATCTAAATAGGACACAAAGACTTCCATTAAGGCCAGAAACAGAAAACAAAGAGTGATAATAATTTAATTATGAGGCCAGAAAAGGTAATAAATATCACTACATATTCATGGTGCTACTCAATTAAATAAAAATTATTAAACCCCGGTATTTTGGAACATTCCACTTTCCTATTTTTCAGTGATTCGTATTGCAGAAAAGCTTCAAAATGAATGAGCACTGTGCAGGCAGAATTCTGCGCCCAAACTGAGCTCCACTGAGGTTCCTGGGCTCCTGATGTATTTTTTTCTCATTCATAACAAAAAGCTCCTCCTGCTGCATCGTGTGAGCCAGCCCCACACCCGGATGAGTAATTCCATATTGGAAACCCCATACCACAGTTTTTGCAGAGCGGAAATATATACAAGTAGCGCATCAATGTTAAGAAAAGACTAAGTAAAGCTAAGCTAAGCTTTGCTAAAGAAAGCAAATCACAGCTGAGTATCTATTCCACAGTGGCAAAGCCACAGGTCTCATTCATTAGCTCAGAAATCATGACAAGTGCCCACTAATGCTGTAGAAACAAACTTAAAAGAAATCTGTTTGATTTTTCATGGTGAAATACTCCACCAAGGTGACCTTGTTTGTCCAGAAACTCTGAAATGAGCCATTAAATCAAGCAAAAGTCAAACTGACTTTCAAGTTTTCCTTTTGATCTTCGTAAATAAGGAAATGAAATTCCAAATAAAAATTCCATTGTTTACAAAACTAAGCCTGTTTCATTACATCAATAATAAACTAAGAAAATAATTTAAAACCTTGTTGGCTTTTTTAATGGCATTGTTCCTTTGAAGGCTTCCTTTGGAGAAACTAAAATCTGCTGCTTTAAGCACTTCTCTTAGACAAATAAGTAGGTCCACTGACTTTAGAAATAAAACACTTCACACCTCCTGATGTGTCATTAATTCCATCCTCTGGGGAGGTTATGGAAAAATAATAATTAATGTACTGCCAGAAAATGGTCTCAGATTTAAGGCCGTTTCCTTAGCTACCAATTGATGTGTTAGTTATTTTCCTTTTATTAAATGTGTAAATCAATGGTCACTATTTTTTAATGGGAATAGTAAATAGCTTTTTGACTTGAACTGCCAACTTTAAATCTGGACCCACATCTCCACTCAATAATATGTTGAAATGCTAGCCTATATGTCAAACAACAGCCTCAAACATAGATTCTGCTCCTATTTAAAGGATTCTTCTTTAAATTTTCCTCCATGAATTCTAACTTTTCAACAAAAACTTTCAAACCACATAGGCTTTGCACTCTAATCAGTGAATTTTCACTTGATACTCCAGCTCTTGAAATCTTGATGACAAATTTGCTTTCTTCTCTGAAGGATTAATGTAAGGCAGTAATGTTGGAAAGGCAGCTAAATTTCCTAGGAACAGTAATGCAGCATTCTCTCCCTTACACCTTTCTCATTGCTTTTCTCATTTTTTTCTTTCTTTATTTTTAGATTTGCAAAGCAAGGATAAACAAAGACACTGCTCTCAGAATGCCAGGTTATTTGGCACAATTAAAGTACTTCCAGAGAAATGTCACGTCATGGTAAGATTACCTACCAGCAGCACATAAAATAGTTTCTTTACTGTTCTCATTTAAATCATTTCACAATAATTTACTTCTTCAAAGGCTTATTTAAGACAGGTATTATAGTGTGTCCTAGCGGTCAAAAATTCAGCCTTGAATTTAATGGTTTACTGCTCAACAAAATCCAAACACATATTTCTCTTTCTTGTCTTTCTCTAGGACCCCAGTTACCAGTTGTTCCCAGACAAAAATAAGAACAGTTACCAGAAGACACTGCTACAGCATTTCTAGTCTATTTTGTCTTCTCTCCAACATACTTCCCTTTTCAAAAAAGCTAGCAAGCCTAAATAATAAAGCAACACTATTAAAACCTGTGGTTGGAGTTGTGCGGAAAAAAGACCCCCCCACTCCATATGAACTGTAAGACTAGATGCGTGGAGAGAAAAGAGCCTTGAAGAGTGAACAGAGGAGGAGTCAGGGTCACCACTCCGCCTTCTTGAATGTGATCGTCTGCATTCCTCAGGGGAAATCAGAACAGCAGCTTCCCAAATGCTGCCAGTTCAGTGGCGTATTTACATTTTGGCAGTGGCGGTATAAAACTCACCTCCCTGAGCCCTCAGTCCACTTCCATAGCATGTCCCCATGCTAACGTATGCAAGGAAAGCTAGTGGACGACCTCCTAAGAAATGGCCTTTTCAGGGAAATTCTCTTGTGAGGGCAGTAAAAATATTACAGTGCCTCTGTATTGCTGAAAGAAGATACAGTGCTCACTGGAGTAAAAGGATCCCACAGATGATCCGATTCTTTTCCTTATTTACACTAATTCAGTGAATGCTTGCACTATTGAAGCTAGGGCAGCTGCCTGCTACCACCTATATGCAAGAATCAAGTTGCGCAAGACTGATGAAATGCTTTCTCAACGTAAGTATCAAGGTTTTGCAGTAGCCCTATACTAAAATATGTTTCCATTTACTATTCCAGTACCCATGCTCTTCTTTAATAGCAATTTTAACTCATGATGCACATGTCAATGAAAAGTTACTGTTATTTTCATCAAAATAGAGTACTAATATGATGCAAAATTCTATTGATGCTTCATTTTGTAATTGCTGTCTTCTGTAGATGTCTTCCAAGAATAAGGAACTAAGATGCAGCATCCAGAGTTACTCAGCCTGCCAGCCAGCAAGCTCCCCATTCATCTCTGCCAAGAACAAATTCATTCTGATGCAAACATTCCTCTTTCTTTCACTCCTGAGACAATGGCTTACCTACAGCTTATGGCAATCAAGAAAAATTGTGAGTTGATTTACTTGCGAAATAAAGACAAATCACTAAATACTGTGGAGTTTGGTTAAACATGCTGCATGCCACTGTCATGTCTTTTTGATATAATGCTTTATGTTTTGTACTGTTTTATGAAAGGTGGGAAAAGGATGAACAATGCAATAGCATAGTATGGTTGCTCGTTCACAGGGTTACATAGGGCCTTTCATCCATCCAACTAACAATTTTCCTTGTGTGACAGTACTACTATGTTTAGTAAGCCTGTCTTTTGAAAAAAAGACATCTGGAAGAGGATGAAACTTGATTTAGAAGGGAAAACGGTCCAAGTTGTTGGGGGGTTTTGATGGGTGTTTTTTCTTATCTAACGACCAGGCTCTTTTTGCAAATCCTGATTACTTCCCAAACTGTCCTTTCCCAAGTACGTTACTGAAGTGCCCTTCCATCTTCACGTTCAGCACTGTTAATACAAATCTTTCTGTTGCCAAACCAAAGATAATCTTTATCTCTTATTGCTGTACTGCTTCCCAAGCAGTCAAAAAAAACCAAACAAAAAACCAAAACCTCCAACAAAAAAAACCCCCAGAAAACAAAAAAAAAACCAAACAAAATTGTCAGATTGGCTTTGCTTCAAACAGAAAAAGACTACTTTCCCCTTGATTTCTGTTTTATTCACATGCAGATTATACCCTGTTTTGTCCAGCTCTTCTGCCTGCAGTCATCAAGGCCAGAAATTTATTATTCTTAGGTGAAAGGCAGGATTGTCTGATGCTAGAGTCTGTGGTTGTTTTACTGAGAATCCTAGAAAATTAAAAATGCTTACATTTTCTCCTCTTTCTAAATTTGCCTTTTACTTCTGTTATTTATTTACCTTTAAAAAGACCCCACACCTTTTTTCCACTCATCTTTCATGTCTCTCCCCAACATAGTGAATGTTCCAAACCATGAGGTTTTTTCCCCCTTCCAGTGCTCTCTTCTACTGAAGGAAAGCAGTATTTCCTACTTCTGAAAGTGACTTCTTAGTTTACAATATGAACTTTGAAGACAGAACTCAAGCAGCCCATCTGGAAAAACAGCTACTGAACATGCACTACGTATATCCGTGTGAAAATCGCTGTGCTGGGTGAAAGAGACGTTCACCCAGAGTCTACGCACCCTACTTGGGAAGATAAACCCATTGCTCCTGGTAGAGCACACTGCAGCTCCCTCCTTCCCCATGTGTCAGGATTTCCTTCCAAAGGAAATGGCTACGTGGAAAACCGATACGCAGCCAGATCTTGTCAAAACATGCCGTTCGGCCAAGATTCAACCACAGGTATCAGGTCTACAAGGCGTACCACAGAGTAGATGAGATATAGTCTCTCAGGCCTAAACGATATAAAGGCTGGCTTGCTTTTCTGTCTCTCTCTCTAAAGCCTTCTTCTTGCTCAAGAGAACAGCAACAGCAAAGACCATTTAATAAACAGTTAGGCAACGTCGCAGTGGCCAGTGATTTGTCAGAAATAAGGAGAGTACCCTCAAAAGAGCTTTGAACAATCTGAACTAGATAACACTGCTAACCTGCCAGTAGACTCAACCCGTTGGCAAAAGGAAACTCTGACTTCTCAAAGATGAGACTAAAGAGTTTATGAAACGATTCAAACACAGGAAATCCCAGGAGGCCACCCAGGAGGGAAAGAGTTTGAGGAAAGATACAGGGAGCGAGATGACAGCTTGTCTCCAAGACAGACGATCGAACACGTAACACACCTGTTACAGCTGTACTGCATTGGCTGGCCAGGAGCAACTTCAGACCATCAGCCTACAAAAAGGGTTGTACAAAACAGGGAACAAACCTTCTCAAACACCACCAAATGTACCTGAATAAGCTTCAGAAACAGAAACTTCCAGCCAGAGAAGACTTAGAAAAAGAAACTTCTACCCATTCAAGACTCAGAAAAAATTATTTTGGAGAAAAAATGGCTGCCAAAATTTTAGAAAGCACTCACATGGTTATGCTATGTAGACACCGAAGATGTACTGAACATTTAAGCAATGGAGATTTTCCACCTAGTGATTAGAGTTATAAAAAACAGGGAGTATTATGCGGCACATTATTTTTAAGTACCCTGCAGACCCTACAGAAAATATCACATCAACTTGCCTAGGTTTAATCATATGAAACCTCCTACTTAAGTTCTCATCAGCAGTAAAAGCACCAGTTATAAACCAGTCCTCCCCTCACATATGAAAGACAGCTGTCCATAGAGAGTACCAATTTATTCCACCCAAATCTGGAAAAAAAAATAATTCCACATCTACTGAAAATATTAAAAACTCTACTTTCAACACAATTCAAGGAATGGTAACCATAAGATCAATACAGTACTGACACGTGCTGCACTTCTGTATTCCTTCCATTACTAACACCAGTTGTGATCACATCATTTCTCAGTAGGACTGATGCCATACAGCACTTATTTTTCAACACTGACAAAAAATAAGTAACAAAAATCTGTAACACATAGATCAGTTTTCTTTTAAGTAAAAGAAAAGCAAAGCGTAATTCTTTTCCTGTTTCAAATTTACACAATCAGACAAAAAAGAATTGTTTTCTGTTAAGTAATCCATATTATCTTGAGATGATTTGCTCAACAGAAGGGAAAAACACATTTTCTCTTATCACTTATCCTAGTCTGCAAATGAATAAACTATTAATTTATATATCAAATTTCATAAGGCTACTATTCTCTTCAGAAGACATATTTTGCAAGATAATAATTGTTTTGAAATGAGAAGCCTTTTTTACAGGCTTTCCTAGGAGAACAGGAAGATCTAGCACTTTGCAGAAGGCTCCCAGACTTTACAGTACAGGCAACATATTTACAGAGATGGTTTACCTCACAAAGCCATTACTCACCTATTGGCAATCGCAGAGGCCAAACTCATTCCCAACTGTGAAACATCCCCTAGCAACTTCAGGAGCTGTTTACATATGGGAAAATAATATTGAGATCATACTTAAAAATTTTAAGTTCCGCTCAGCCCATTTTTGGTTTCTGAAAAGACCTATGCACAAGTCATCTTCTACCCTTCATAGAGGGACTAAAAGCCATGCTGATTACCCATAAACTTGAACAAGCTGAGAAACGGTAATATTTGTTCAGAAGAAGAGCATATTCATAACATGTCTGCATATTGATAGTATCAGAGTTCTGGGGAAAAATTAGCAATTATCAATCACTCAGGTAGAAATAAAATTATGTTACTGATTTATTCATAATGAGTTCTAAAACAGTTTTCTCATCACTTCTGGTTGGTTTTTTTCCTCCCTCAGCGTTCTCTAGATTTAAATCAATATATACTAGCAAGAGAGTCAGTCTTATCCAGGAACATACCAAGCACTAACACAGCCCTCTCTGTTTATTTTGCTGTCTGGATTGCAGCTGCCCATGGTCAATGAAAAGATGCCTTTCTCTCATAAATGTTTGTTGTTGGCGTAACTTCTTTCATTGACCCTGTTTTCATGACTAACGACTTTCATTTCTAGCATAGCATCTTTCAGTATGGTATCCACTCAATAAAGCTACAGTGGTATATCAGTCTAAACACACTTGATGTCTGGCCTTCAGTGCTCACGAAACATGAATTTAAATACAAGGTAAAATATCTACCTCAGAGTCAGTCATATTTTACACTGGTCTTTTATCACAGAGGAATTCAGTCCTTAGTGGTTTGGGGCTTGGGAGAGGGGGAAGCTACTGTCTTAAAAGAGATTTAGTCTCTCAGTTTTATGAAAGAGCGTACATAAATTCAGGCAAAGCAATGACCCATACGATTTCTCTAAACAATTCAAGTTTCTGAATGCACAAAATCCTTGCAGAAATGCCTGAGAACAACTCTATTTTAAGGCTAGCATTCTAAAATTGGCTTCAAATGATATCTGCAGTCCTGTTTTCCTCTAAAAGCTGATGTTTAAAATCAGTCAGAAATTTCAGACAGAATAATTGTTTAACCTTCAGACTTCTTGGCAGTTTTTCCTTGCTTTCTCTGTGCACTTTTTAAGATAAAATGTGGTTCTTGAAGAAATCATTCCTTGGGAGTCCTGTGTTTCATTACTGACCAGTTATCTGCAAGAAAATGTCACCTGTCCCACTAAAATAGGAATCTCAAATCTATCACATAATATAAAGATTTTTTTAAATAGTTGGATTTAGTATTTTTTATCAATAGCTGACATAATTAAATGGATGTGCAGATAAACGTTATCATACATAAACCATGTTACATTATAATAAAGTATGTGCTGCTCTGACAAACATAACCAGGCTATACAAGGGGGCAGCTACAGAGGACAAACCTAGAAACAGTAGAAGAAGAAACCAACCATACCTGGTCCTCATCCAACGTCACACTCTATGTCTGGTTTGTGGTCTGGTTGGGGTTTTTTTTCCTAAAATAAACACATGTTTGTGTTGATTTTCTAGCATCTAATGGCTCATTTATGATGGTCTTTAGAACCTATGTATGACTTAGGATTTCTGATCAATTCTATGATGTCGGGATGCAGCTTTTACTTAAACATTGTAAACTAAAAAGGTGTCTCCATCACAAAAGGCTTCCGATAGCATCCACTAGCTAAAGGGCAATTGCAAAGCCTCAACTTTTGGCATTGCTTCAAGCAACAGTGGTTATGATAAGGGAAACCGGGAATTTTTTCCTATCTCCTAAGAGGAGAATGCAAAGAAAAAAGCCTGGGAACTGTAAAGATCCCTGGCATTAGACAGAGGGTATCTTTGACTCTTTTTGACAACTCTTCAGATTCAGATATCTAGAACCTATCTAGACATTATATATCTACATAGATAGTTAGATATTTTGAATTTGAAAATATGCAGTTGCACCTGACAGAGGCTGTAAGGAACAGGGACAAGAAGATGGGAGGAGTTGATGCTATTATCATTATTATGCTATATAGTTGATACTATCTTTAAATATTTTTTTTTAAATAGGTGCCATATACTTTTATTTTTTAAGTAGCACAGAACAAAGGCCAGGTGTATTCCCCTAATGAGAATGTGACTACGAAAGCAAAATATGAGTGTTCAATCTTAACTTTTCATCTGCTAAACTCCTGACAAATCCAGAACAAGAACTCCCAAACAGCAGACGGCACATAAACACTCTCAGGCTCCTATAGCTGCTGCTGCTGTTGCCAGATGAAGCATTTAAACAGGAATGCTTTAAAAACCCTGATATAGAGCTTTAGAAACATTGTTTTGTAAAATGCAAATATACACTCAAACTGGCATCTGGAACATCAGCTGTTTTCCTCCTGCTTCAGACACTGTCCCTTCTGTAGCAATTCAGCCAGCGTTATGTAAGGCAGTACAAATAGACTTTCTGCTAACAATTAGTTCTTTTACACAGGTAAGTCAACTAACCAAACACAACTGAAAGACATGCAAAATATTATTCCAGTCTCCATTACACTGATTTCACTGTAGCATAACTATTAACGTGTTTCCAGATTGATTTCTGACATGTTATTTTGCTGATAATTCCTGGATTGGATTTAGATTTGTTCAGTGATGAAAATGAGAATTCAGAAGTACTCAAATGAACATTTAGAAACACTAAAGCGGGGGACAGTGGGTGGAGGAAGATCTGAATATGTGCCTGCTTCATCCCATTTATCCTGCAGTGCTGGTGTATCTCTTTGAAGTGCTGGTATGGGGGAAGAAAGTGCGTTACCCAAATATCATTTACATAATCAGTTTTTCCACATTTAAAGAAGACATTTCTCTCTGTGTTACTTTAATTTGTTCCTTGTAATCATACACCTGTGACAATAAATGTAAAATATGTGTTTATCTCCTTCATCCTTTCTACTTCAAAAAAAAGAACAAGTCACCTCTAGCAAAGCAAGTATTATCTTTATGGCCCTGACAGAAAAGCGCTACGTTGGCTGGCAATTCATTATTTTGCTTCCGTCTGAATCCCTTCCCTACCCTTGCAAGGAAAGAAATCTCTAGCTACTATTTACAGTTTTGAAGCTCCAATCAAGCACAGATAGCTAGATATATATAAACCATATATCTACGCCCATGTTCTGGGGACTGCCTAACATAAAATAATGTGCATATTCATTTAGACTTGGTGCAGTTGAAAACAGAAAGTGTATCTACATGAAGATTATATGCACAAAACATACTTGAAGTTAAAGCTCTGATGCATCTGATGGGAATAGTGGGTCAGGATTGTGCTGCTAATATGTATATATTATTCCATGCATGTGGTTACTTGTGCGTTTGTTATCATTGCTGTCCAGTATCACATGAAGGCTGTTACATAAATTCAGTGTTTCCATACTGTGTAAGCGATTGGATATAAACCTTACACTCACCAAGACTATATTGGAAGTATCCATTTGTGTTATTTTTAAGGTGTTGATGTCCTAGCCTGGATCCTGTGAGGGAAACCTTCACTGCAATCAAAACTAAGTAGAATTACAGTTTGTGGGTTGCTACACATGTTAACACCCACCTTTGGAGCATTTCTCCAACCCTCCATAGCCCGGTGCTCTCCCCACCAGCAGTGAGAACTGATCCGCGCCGGTAACACAGAGACAGAGAAAACAGCGCCAGAAATGCATGCTCTTCTCCCACTGCAATATCTTTAGACTGAGCACCTGCTGCTGTAAATCCGACTTAAGACTTCCTCTGCTAGGAAATACAAACACCAGGTTCCTCATTGCCCCCCTGCCCGTTCCCCGCCATGCCCCGGTGTCACCACGCAGAGCAGCCGGCGGCCCCCAGCACCCACCGGGCCTTACGCCGAGCAAAACAGTAGCACGCAACGCTCCTCCGTGCCACTCGGGCTGCCTGCTGCATGGCGGGGGGTGGGGGGGCACAGACGAGGAGAACAGCTCTGTCTGCAGCGATTGCAGCCAGACCACACGTGTACAGATCCTGATTCAGCAAGAGGTACCCTGTTTCTTGATCCAGATAACAATTCAAGTATCATTGAGGATAAAACATGCTCTTCCTTTTCTCATTTTGTACTGATGACACAGAAGCTCATTATCACCATCCTTTGACCTAAAACATACTGCCTTCTCCATATGCACTTTCTCTCACGTACATATGGATTAAGCACTGGAACGGGCTGCTCAGGGAAGTGGTTGAGTCACCATCCCTGAAGGTATTTAAAAGACATGTAGACCTGGCACTTAGGGACGTGGTTTAGTGGTGGACTTGCCAGTGTTAACAGTTGGACTCAATGATCTTAAGGGTCTTTTCCAACCTAAACGATTCTATAATTCTATGATTACAGCTGTCCTCCGAATAACCAGCTGCACAGGCATGCATCAGACCAGCCACTCTGTTCCCCAGTTTGTCATTTTACATGTCTTGCTACTAGCAAAACTATGCTTCAGGTGAGCAATCACACCTTTGGTAACCTCAGCCAAATGGGAATGCTCTGATTTCTTTCTTACCTATTTTCCTACACCATTTAATTATTTCAGCCAACAGCACAAACACATCTTTGACGCAGCCGCAAAGGCTTGTCCAGCTGGAAGAGCTGCCAGAGCCAGCTCCCGATCAGCAGGCTGACAAGGCAAACGGCGGCAGCACCGGTCGCATGACATCGCTGCCGGTTCGTCAGTCCTGCCCAAGCTCCGACAGCACCACACGGTCCTCCCTCAGCCTGCCTCACACAGGCTTGGCACGCTCTTTGTCACTTCTGCCTTTGTCTAGGCTTGCCACCTAGTACGCGCTCCCAGAGCGACGCTTGACAGGAATACTCTCTCTGCCGCGTTACCTCGATCCATCTCAAAGCGGTCCTTGGAGGTTTTACGCCGCTATTGAACTGCAATAAAGTAGGACATTGCCAAAACGCCACCGTGACAAGCGATCAATTCTGCTTCGTGAGGGCTCCCTGAAAAAATCTGAGAGGTAAATGCTCATGACGGCCGCTACTCCACCAATATGACCCAATGAGGAATTGCCAGTACTTCCATCAAAATTATAGCTGTTGTTACAAGAAGCTGAATTTATTCTCCTACAGGTAAAACCTGCCCTTTTGACTATCAATATAGACAAAACAGTAGTTTTTAGCCATAAAAGCTGCTTCTTTGACAGAAACATACAAAAGATGCCAGATAAAATAATTCACTATTCCAAGTTACCTCAAAAGAGGACACTATTCCAGAGGAGAAGGAAGATATTTTATTAAACATCATATCCTGCAAGTGGTAATTTGATTCTTTCTCCCATCAAAGCACATCAAGTGGTAAGTCGAGACACTAAGCACAGAATTCAACAGTTCTTGGCTTCCGAGATCAAAGCTTTTCTGTGTACCTTACTGTTTTTAAAGGACTGCAATAAAAATAAAAAATGAAACTTTTTTAAAAATAATTGCAATATGGCATGCAATTTGGTCAAATACATTATCCCTTGAAAATCCAGTGTAATCGGAGCCGAGCAAACATTACTGTTGATATGTTTAATAACCTGTCATTTTTTTTATTCGCCTGAAAGCAATCTATTGAAGGCTTCATCACAAATCTGAATGAAGTTGGTAACAGACGCTATCTGTATCTCATCTGAAATGTAAATGAGTCATTCTTGTCTTTTTGGGGAACTAGGATAGAAGAGACTGCTCTTCGGTCTTGTGGTTAAAAATAACTTTCCACTCGTCACACACAATATCCCCTTTAATGATCGCTGCTTAGTGTTACTTTCATGATGACCTATTAAACAAATGGGGACATGACGCATCCTCCAAAATTCAAGGAAAGTCAGATATTTAAAATGAAAATAAGCACATGCAATGCAAGACCGGGTATTGCATTACATCTAAAAATATCATACTAAGATTCAGGAAACTTAAAAAGGACAAAATAGGGGTATGAGATGCTGCACAGAAGGGTTTTGAACTATTCCCATTCCCGAACATTCAGAAGAGATGCCGCTCCAGCGAAAATCTTCTACTTGGCTTCAGACCCTACCAAACATTGGAATTGTTCCAGCTGGTTCCTCAGCTGTTCTCCTTTCCTTCCTGAAAAGCCATTACTCCCTGAGTGCGAAGAGGCTAGATCATAGCCTGTATTCGTGCAAATATCTTCTGATAATCAAGATAAAACGCTTGCCCAAGCATAATGGATTAATGATTGCAACATACTCTCAACTGAGCTCTTCTATGGTAGTTTGTCAACATTAAAACTATGCAAATGTCAAAGTGGACAACGGCAATACATCATCAGGGAATTTCTAACTGTAGTAATTTAATTACAACCTTTATAACATTGTTTTCTCACTGCAAGAGGTTTAAACTGTAATGAAGAACTCGAGAACAATCTCACAGGAGGCTTCTTTGTAGCTTTTCAGACACTTTTCTGGACTGGGGATGGAACAAAGCCTTTCTCTAGGTGGATGGATGGACAGACTGGAATAGAGATGCTATTCTGGGAAAGATTCCACTCTGGATACATGAGTGGAAAGACCCCCTGTCCCACATCACGCTTGCCCCGTTTTGGGGGTCCTGCACACTAACAGGCGTGTAGAAACAGACAGTTGCTTCAGCTATGTTTTCAGCTATATCTGAATCAACTCAAGTACCAGTGGCTGCATCAGTGTGCTAACTACAATATTACAATGATGGGGTTAATTTACTGTGTTGTCAATGATTCCCAAACCTTTGGGATCAGATAGGACTGCCCACCCTAAAATTACCAAGCAGAGCGGTGGGGAAGAAGCTCTCACAAAACAGTGGTCATTATGTCTTAATACTGCATAATGATTTCTGACCTGCTCTACTATGGATGTTTTTATGCACTCACAGAAATTACATACTTCAGTCATTAAGTTTTTTTTAATTCCCCACATTTTTTTAATATTATTTTTTCTATACTAGTAGAAAACTTATCTTTTTAACAAAACCTGAGACAGATAAACTAGCATATTCTGAAAGTTGCCTCAATATTTCAGGTATGCACTACCCTACTAGCTTAAATGAAAATTAGTGAGATGGTAATTTGAAAATCAGAATCATTCAAAATGTTTCAGAAATTTCCCATTGCTTTTCCTGCCCTCAAGGGTCTTGTCCAAAATGATTTGATAAATAACACCCATCTGAGATATTTAACCCAGAGCACAAGTTGTGGCTATGCTTCCTTGAAGACCAACCTGATAAATCTGGCACAGCTATTTTTAAAGACCAACTAAAGACTGCTAATCTGCTGGCAGGCAGTGGAATACCGTGCCACAGAGGAGTGAGAAACTACAGTAGCTCTGATGCCTGAGCAGACGAAACTGTGGGAAAACTGAGGATGGGAAGCCTAACAAGTAAGGGACAGACACACGGCCCACGGGAGGGGAGCAGGGAATCTTGACTATGGGGTTTCTGTCTAGACGGACTTAAAAAGGAAGAATGGAAGGAACAGAAGGAATTACTGACAGAGAAGCTCGGGAATAATTTAGGAGATCTTTTAGAACAGAAGGGGTTAGGTATAGGAGTTGGGGGATGTTGGAGGAGTGAGAGATTTGAGCTTTCAAGGAAAAGGGGTGGGAGTCCATGAGCAGAAGACATTTCTGGATAACAAGGACCTGGACTTCCACGGGGCAGCTTGGCAGCTTTGCCTGCTCAGGCACCAGTGCTACCACGGTTTCTCACCCCACCAGCTGCCTGCTGCTGCCTCTTCCTCTAACTCATGGCTTTAGTTGTGAAAAATGTATAGCCCTAAATATTAAAGTTCCATAAAACTAATTCAACACTAAAAATACTCTAATATCTCTAGTCAGAAAAACGATGACACTAAGAAAGCATCACTAGTTTGAGAACTGAAAAATAGTATCTTCAAGTAGTAATTTACTTAATAGTACAAAGAAACCTAACTAGAGCAACATTTTAATCACATAGACACAGCTATGAGGCTTTTACCGTGAAGCTACAGTTTAGGTGATGGCTTGTTTTGGAGGATCTCAAGATTAAGACTGCTCAGGATGAAGGAGGGTTAGAGAACTGCAGTTCTGAACACGTGTTGGGAGATCATTTAGCTACTCTGTGGTTCTATAATGATAATGATACTTTGCCAGTTAAGGGGATACTAAAAGAGTACCTTCACTAACAATCATTACATTGGGTTTTTAAACTTTTTTTTCAATTTTTAATTCCAAGTATAACAACATATGGAAAAGTCAACTGGGGGTAAAGCAAAAACTTCACTTTTATTACTGGTAAGTCACTGAAGCCATCACATTTTCAGCTATATTTCATAAGACAAACATTTTTAGACAATTTTTTTTTTTGTCCAGAAATTTCTTTGCTTTAAAAATATTCTAAAATTGTGACAAGTTTAATGTGTTACTTCATATTGTGTGACTTCAACAACAGACCTTGCCTAAAAAGAATGACTTCCTTATGCATATTTTGCATTAAAATTAATCTATTCAAAACGCACACCCCCTCTTGCTAGCGTTATTTTTTTTCCAAACACCTGGAGAGTCTTATTAATACTAGTGTGCCAAGTGTTAAACTGTATTTAAAAATATATAAGATAAATTTCATTTTGTAAAGTACTTGATGATATGGTGTATTATGTATTTAAGAAGTAATTTCCTTAACAGCAAGAAACCTTACTATAGCTGCATGACAATAAGATACAGCAGCCTGAAATACACAATACTGTTGACCTTCCATACTTCAAAATTGTTCCAATTTTTATAACTCAGAGTATTTTTGCAGATTGTTGTTTGCCATCCCATTTCTATCCATTGCCACTGAGTATGCAAATAACAAGAGCTGAAAGTCTATTTCCTGTACACACAAAATGCACACTGCTCCTTGCCTACTCAACCAGGGATTTTATTTACCATTGGGTTACAGTAACTTATCCCTAACTAAGGATTGTATTTCTTTTACAGTTTTAACTCAAACCTCCTTCTTCACCTTTCCCTTCAGCCATTCTCCCTCCATGCTGCTGCCCAGGAACCATCTACTGTCCAGGACTTTCCCAGCTCCCAGAAAGAAGGAAAACACAAAAGTAGTGGGGAAACCCGCCCGCTAAAAAAATCAGTAACACTTTCACACAAGCCGTTACTCCACCTGCCTGCCCAGCTCTCCACGCTGCAGGAGAGGAGGTGCACAGCTTTACCGCACTTCGAGGCGCCTTCTTCCAAGTACGGAAACTCCAGGACCTGGGAACAACCCCCCAAGGGTCGCGGCCAATCTAACTTGCTTCCTCCGTCCTCCCGAACAACCTTACACGGCGACTCCAATGTTTCCTCTGGATCTGGTGCTCAGCCTGCGCACACCGAACGGCAGCCATCCACCCGCCGCCACGGGTCTCCTCTCATGGAAACAGCGGGAGGCAGAAGCCAGACACGGCGGTGGTGGGCTTTCGTCCTGACTTCAGTCCTCTCGCACCATCACTGAGACTGTCGCCATCCTCAACAAAGGGATGCATCTGGCCTGACAATCTCACTCTGTTTTGATAAAACAGGTTAAAAAAAAACCAAAAACCAAACCCAAACAAACCCCCCAAAACTCTCATGTAAAATCGCAACACAATTGCAAAAGTACTGAAAACTGAAACCTGCATTTTATGAAATAAATCCCATTTTATTTATAAATCCCTACAATATGTGGTTACTCAGCATGGTTAAAAAAAAAAAAAAAAAAAAAAAAAAAAACCCTACCACAATACAAGAAGCAAAATTGTTTTGTTCTGCATTTCTACATTATGTGAAATCACTAATCTGTGATCGCTAAATAATGAATCACAGAAATTATGCAAATTCTATGAATCCAGAAAGACTTTAAATTTGTAGCTAACTTCAGTGGACACTACATATCCCTGCAATACCGCAAAATGCTGTTTGCAGAATGTTCACATGGCTTGAGAAAAGTAGTACTTACTGAAATGTGGTTAAAAGTAAATAAGAAGACATGGCAGAAAAGGAATTAAGAGGTATCAAAGTACATCTTCTTTTGCTAATCCCTCTGGAGAAATATATCCTGTAACCATTTGCCTACATCACCAACGAGTATGAAACTCTTGTGCTCATCTAGAGCAAATTATGTGGTAGTATAGAAATTAATATGATTCACACGTGATAATGTGCATTTATTGCACTTTTCTGCATTTGGGACTTTCTTATCAATCAGGATTTTGCTTTCCAGTCTGTATCTGACCAAAGACACAGGATCTTTCCCAATTTTTCTGGTGCACCAACCTGACCTTTTCATGGAATTCAATATACAAATTAATATCACGCAGATAACGCACTGCCCTTCCCTTGTCAATACCCTGGGTCATCCAGTAGACCTGGCAGTTTATCCACATTGGACCTGACAAAGACCTAAAATCATATCTGACATTCTTAAATAAATTTCTAAATGCCGAGTAAATTCAGGTTATTGCAAAAAGAAAATAAAAAGCATCCATGTGTATCTAAGTAAGACTGTAATCTCATCTATGTGAAAGTCATTTAAAACACGGTATTATGCTTGTTTATATATGTGTGTAAGTAATATGTACACACTGACAGGAACTGTCATTAGATAACATATGCAGTCATAATGGGTAATCAGAGCGTGACATGAGAAAAAAAGACTTACTCAAATCTCTACCTCATTTAATTGTGATAAGATTTTTTTTTTTTTTAGTTCTTTATGGAAAGTAGAAGTTTTCAGGCACATGATTTAATGATTTATTTAGTTACTTTCTTTATACAAGAGACTGTTTAATCCATTTCCTTCATCACTGTAAATTATTTGGAAAAAAATTCAAATCAAGACTAACACCAGCATAATAAAGAAAAATGTATACAATACTGTCATATAAGAAGTACAATCCTATTTAGTTAGGATCAGTTCTATCCCAAAAATAACAAAACAAATCAAAATTATAGAATCTGGAAGACAGAGCCATAATCTTTTACTGGCTTGTATTACCAACAAAGAGGAAAAAACCCTGCCACACACCTTTTTTCTTTTCTTTTTTTTTGGGGGGAAGGGGGGGGAGAGGAACTCCAAGTGTGGTCAAGGGGAATATGACAGAACTCTAACTGAGCCCTCAGATATTTGAACTTGCAACACTATCATTGTCACTAATGACACTTAAAAATTGTTATTTATGTAAACTCATCTGTATTGAATGAGGCAAAAAATATTGTTATGAAGAGTACACCTGGCTACAAGAGAAAAAATACAGGGTGATGATGAAAAATAATGATGTATTAAATTGAAGAAAGGCTGTCTTCATTAATAAGTGGGAGAGGAGACAACTGTCATGGTAAATTCGAGAAGGTGATGCAAACTTAGGAGGAAATATATGAACAGAAGAGCTGAAAAAGGAATACAAAGGAACTGTGAAATAACCAAAACAAGCAGAAAATAGTTAAGGGACATTCATACTACAAATGTGCAGACTGATAAATTACAGAAACCATCTCAAATTGAGACATTACAAGGAAGAAATCTAGAAAGCACTAATGTGGAAAGAGACTGTGCAGATTACAAAATGCAAGTTATTTTGCAATGCTGCATGAAGACATGAGACAGGGAGATTGTAGTCACTAAGTCATCACTCCACCTGCCATCTTGAATACAATTCTTGCAAAGCAAAGGTATTTGCACACCAGGAAAATGTTATAGAAATCAGAACATTTAAGAAGAGATTCAGGTTTGCCAATTTAAGCAAAGGTAATTCCCTGAAAAGATACAGAATTTATATGCATATATAACAGCTAAAATGGTATGTACAAGAAGCAAGTAAAAAAAAATGCAATCCAGCATGATTAATATGCAGTTAAATTTTAAACTGCTCACACTAACTCTGCCACGACAATATTATTCAAGAACTGAAGATAATATACAAAATTGACACTACTGAAAAATGTGTTATTTTACAGGAAGTTTATTTTAAGCTATAAAAATCAATATGAAGCTTCCTAGTACTAACAGCAAGAAAACCTTTTTCCTAACTGGCACAACACTGCATGAAAATATGATTTATTTTTTTAAGCCTTGTGAATACATGTATGCAGAGGGACAGAGGGTGGGATTTTTTTCCCCTGATAAACTGAAAAGGTTTTTCTCCCACTGTCACACACACTGGGCTGTGTGCGCAATTCTCTTGGCTGTTCAGTTGCTCTGAATGAAACTTCTAGCATTTCAGTTTGTTATTTTAGGGGGTTTTAGTGGTGGGTTGTTTTGTTGGGTTTTGTTTTGGGGTCTTTTTTTGTGTTTGGTTTGTGGTTTTTTTGTTTTTTAACATATCCCTGTCCCAGATTCCCCAAACGAATAAAGCCCAGCCTGGGATTTTGCTTACACTACTTAATGTTTGCTGTTCTCACCCTGCAAGTTCAGATGAACTGGGGCACCTGTGCATCCTCCTTGCGTGAGGACGAGCAGTAACAACCACTGTGGCCAGACTAAGACAGTCTGATCAATGTTGCTTCCTAGCACTCAAGCACTTTCTTAGTTCTGCAGAAGAAACAAAGCTTTTAAAAGACAAACTCAGTCTTAACTGGTGTCTAAGTTCCTGTGATAGTGAACCCGGAGGCTTAGCTTTTCCACAATAATGAAGCTGGGAGATGTCGTGTCATAGAACCACAGAATGGTTGGGGTTGGAAGGGACCTCAAAGACCATCTAGTTCCAACCCCCCTGCCATGGGCAGGGACATCCTCCACTAGACCAGGTTGCCCAAAGCCCCATCCAACCTGGCCTTGAACACTGCCAGGGAGGGGGCAGCCACAACCTCTCTGGGCAACCCGTGTACTCCTCCTCAGTTTGGCTCTCCCAAGTAGTTACTGGTTCCCTTTCGAAAAACTGCTCTTTTAGAAACCTGCCAAAGTCACTCTTGCCTTTCCTGTTCTCAGCCCTTCTCATATCAACGTGCAAATCCATCTCACACATTACCTAAAGAAGTAGCAAAATCAGAAAAGCTAAATACTTCTGGGATTGTCCCTCTGCAACACTGAAGAGTTTTCTGAGAATTGACTATTATCTTGGTCCATTATTTTTCTCCTCCCTGTTTTTTCCAGAGAGCCTATTGCTGAATTAAGCCAACAGAAACATAAAAGCTATGGCCCAATAAACAAGTAACACACAGTGCTTTGTACACAAAAAAATTATTTTGTCACATAGTAAAATAAAACAACAAATAAAAAAATCACTAAATGAACACAAATAATCTCTTGAAAGCACATGTTTTCTAGTTCTCAATAAATCTACAATTTATAATTTATCTATTATTTATGTAACTTATATTTTAATTATACATTTTTTTAAAAACCTGAACTTAAGCATATTTGAAATAATACAGTAACACAATTCTATGACATAATTATATGTGTGCATTTAAGATATCTATAAAAATTATTCATATAGATTTTTACAATTTTTTTCATATGAATATATAAAATTTAAACATACATCTTCTATAACTCATATTGAGTGAGCCTTAGAAATCAAATGTATTTCTACCTCTTTATCTCTTACTTTTGTAAAACTCTATAAACCCTTTAGAGGGTTTAACCACACTGACAAATCAGTTGTAAATGCTACCAAAAAACTTAAGATGCCTTCTGTGCTACAAAACCTCTTCCTGACATTTATCAGCATTAAGACGTGCTAAAGCCACAAAATTGGTTTAAATTCAGTTCTAAGATCAAAGGGGTTTTAATTTTATTAACCAGAAATAGAAGACCACTATAGTAGAAGTATTTGTGACTAATTAATGTAGGAGATATATTTCACAGCCAGCATATCACAAACTGCAAGCACACAGGCGGAAATTCTGTTACCTGCTTCCTAGAGTAAGAGAGAAGTGATCACCTGACAATCCAAACACTGAGATTCATTTATTTAGCACCACAGTTGTGCCTAAAACTTCATAAAAGCTACAGAAACAGGGAAGACCCTCAAACAAGTAAACTGAAGTCTTCTTATGCAGCTTGTAGGAAACATTTTCACCATCTATTTTATTTTTATTTATTTTGTGTAACAGCTCGCTAGCTGAATTATTACAGCACTAGAAACCTGCAAACAGAAACAGATTTGAGACAAATTGTGAAAAATGACCAAAGGTCAGGATCTATGATGATACACCCCTTCGCTACCTAATTCACAAAAATAAAAACATAGAGTAGCACCACGTATAGGTACAAGTATTTCCACGGCAGGCAGCAAGCAAAGTCAAAGAGCTCAAACCAAGAGAGTCATGCGGTGCCATGCCAAAACATTCCCTCCTAGAAGTCAGGTAAACGGTCACATTTCTGAGTGGAAAACAATTCCAATGAAAGGTAAAGGCTTACATGGCTACCCTAAATTGTATTTACTAACAAGAAATTCCAGATAGCTTCTTTAATGGCTCTTGTTAGCTCCATCATACAAGTAATTGTTAACTAATGTGTACTATGACATTATTAAAATGTTTATTTCCTAATGTCAAATCAATTATTAAGCACGTAAGAAACCATATGAATGGCTTACATTATTAATTTCCATTTGTCATTTGGTCTCTTGACTTCAGCAACATCCGAACAATACCATGATATTTGAAATTAGTATTGTTTAGTTTCAGTACTCTCAGAAACATTAAAATACTTATCAATAAAGTGTTATTTCCCATTAGAGAGAAAAATCTTGCCACATTCACTTTTGCATATTTATCTGAGACTCACATTTTTATTGTACTTCAATGGAGTTACCTTAACGCTTCCCTTAGCAAAATTCATTCACATGACTTGCACAGCAAATATCGCACTGCACACAAACTATGCAATAATCTTGATGAAATCTACAAATCAGCTCAGCCTTTGTACTTAATTGTACACTCCCAGATGGAAAAATCACTACAGGAAATGGACTAAAGAAAAACAAACTAGCAGGGAAACAAGGGTTTCATCAGGTTCTTCTGATAAAGGCGCAGGACAAATTCAGTCTCTTCTACTTTATATTATGCTAAACCTCTCTCAGGCACAGGTGAAAGTAAATTGTCATTTAAACTAGTTCAGTAGTCCCCAGATGTAAGTAGTGCATAGGAATAATGAAGTAAAAGGATGCTCCTGGGTCACTGAAGTCCACGTCCCTGCCATCGAAGGCATTGCATGACTCTTAGCTAAGGTCAGCATTCCACTGCAAAATCAATTCATTATTTTAATCCTTATTATCCTGAGGATATTAGCCACTCCACAAACCCAGTGCCCTAATGGCTAAGGGATTTATTCTAATTTCCAGTTTAAATTTCATTAATGGCTGGCTGATTTTTTGTTGGGGTTTTTTTTGGTGTATGTATGTGTCAATAATCCTTTATCTTCCGTAGCTTTTCTTCAAATCTGACGTTTGCAACCACAGATTATCTGTAGATGGCAGTCACACCACTCTCAGCGTTCTTCTCTTCTGCTGAACTACACCCAAGCCAAGCTCTTCCCATCTCCTCTTACAAAACTCTCCTTTCTCCTGGCAATCTCACTTGGCACTCCCTGCGTTCCAGTTTCAAATGCAGGTGACCAAATATGTACATAGTGATCCAGGTGAGGTTTCATCCTTAGCTGGATACGTTGCCATCATAACTGAGTCTTTTCTGGAAGCATATCATAATCACTTAGTGACCAACTAATGCTTCTCCTCTTCATTCTGCTTATCCCTGCTCATTTTCTACTGAATTCAGCCAATAGCTGAAATTTCTGCTGTTAGTTCCCAAATGCAGGCACTTCACATTTCTTATTATTAAATTTCATCTAGTTGCTATTACTGCAGTCCTCAAGGTCATGCTTTTCTTCCCCATAACATTATGATCTTTGCCATATTAGGAATCTTTTAACTGGGTCACCAACAAATTTCATTATAGTGGTGACATTCTGTCACCCCACCACAAGTAAAAAGCACTACTAAAGGCAAACATTCCCCAGGGAGCTCCCTGAGAAACTCAGCCAGCAATCTTCCTCCCGCCTGATGCTCTCTGAAGTCACACCAGCTGCCATCTCCCCTCGCCTATATGTACAGTTACTTTAATAATGCTCATCTCCTCTAGCAGCACTTCTGGTCTTCAATTTGGCACTAAACCAGATTTTTTTCTTTTAATTTTTTTTTACAAAACTGCTTTCCCTGTTTGAAAAAAAAAGAGATCAGTTGTCCTTCCACGAACAGCTATCACAACGCATTGCCATGACATACCAAAGGTTAACAATGGCACATTAGTGCTAACGGGATGTTCCAAGGCTACACACACTATTTTACTATATTAAACTACTACATTACTGATTTTAATGACTAACTGCCAGGTCTCTAATAGCTCAGCTTTTTCCTGTCTTCTATACAGATATAGCCATACCAGACTTGACAAACACATTTAAATGTCTTGCTATTAAGCCTATGACTTCGTATGTCTATAAAAAAAATGAACATTAAGATATAAAATCATCTGCTCTTCTCCCTCCTTGAATATAACTGAAAATATGGCTTATACTTGCAGATTGTGAGTTTGTCCTTTTCTATCACACCTACTCCTAAAGCACAGGATCATCTGCCGGGCAGTATCTTCCCCTCTCGTACAAGACTCCTGGTTTCCCTTATGTCCTTTTTCAGGTGACCATTCACCTACAAGGTACTGAACCATGCTCCTACAAGATTTGGTTCCTTTCTCAGGATACTCATTCCTGATAGTCCGATTAATCTCAAACTTGAAAAAGCATCAAGTCTCCTCTGCACTCCAGATTCGGAGCCGGCGGTACAGCTGACAGCAACTCATCCTCACTTTCCTGCACTGCAGGGACTTCACTGACACCTGCCCTGCTCTCCTTCTCAAACGTCTAACTCTTTTCTTCTTTTTTTTTTTTTCATTGCTTAACTACACAATATGTTATTAATAATTTACAGCAGCGCTGACTTTAAATAAGGCAGGTCCCAAGCAAGGTGCGGAAATGGGACCTGATGTAATTCTGTACAAAGAAAATTCTTCCCTTTATGCAGACCCTTCGGTTCACCCCGCTGCCTAATACAGAAAATTTTGCCTGCACTTTGTAAACAAGAGCTGCTCCGAGGCCAGAATTGAACCATTCCGTACCAACACATTAAAACAAACACCAAAAAAAAAGGTGCTTTAGAATCAGCTCAAAAAGTAGCATTTAAGCTAAAATAGCCAAACATGTATTCTAAACACATCACTCTCTGGACATTTTTTTTCAGAAGTGTCAAATCCTGCTTGAAGTAATTTTTGTGTTGTAACTGAATATAGACAAGGAGGAACACATCTGGTGCCTGGGCTGTGCAAACGTATTTATAATTAAGTAGAATTGAATACCAAAATCCAACGATGATAGAATTCATTAGACTAGTATAATGCTGTATAATTACTCTCTTTTTTTATATCATCCACTGAATGCTTTAAGAGTTCTTTTTTAGCCATTGATATCAATGTGCTATGACATATTTACACACACCCGGTATAAAAGGCTGAGGAAGTATTAGACATGTCAGAGGATGACATGGAAAGGCAACTGTTGTACAATACCTACACTGTCAGTGAAACAAGAGGAAACTAATTTAAATTCATTCCCTGGCATGTAACTCTACAGACAGGTACTAGATTTACATTTTGTAAGGAAAGGGTCTCCCTTTTATAGTAGGGAAAAGTCCTAACACGACAAAATCAATACATCACCTTTTTCCACCAGCATTACTTCCTCAGCTTGCCTGCCTTGCATTACTTGCCCTCCACCAAACACACCATCCCCTGAATTCCACATGGACCTTTCTAAGCATCATCCTTGGGTCTTTCCTCACTGAAGCCATCTCCACGCATTACTGCTCACACCTCAGATTTGGAAAGAACTGCCAGCAGGCAATCGTGCTCTCTGAGACTCTGCATGACTTCCTTTGCTCTACTTCTTTCCTACCAACCCAGGTGTCCCGCAACTCCTACCAGACAGCCCAGCTTCTCTCCTGGAGTAGTAACACACAGTGTAGTGCGTGTAGGTCCTATCAAAGCAGCCAAGTTTCCCACGCCACCGGGGAAAACCAGGGGCTCCACTGCCAAGTTTGGCACCGATGGAAACTTGGGCTGACACCAAGAAGATAGCATTGCCACACTTCTTTAAAAAAGTTTGTCAGGTACTGAAGACATTTGCCATCACTGTCTTAATTTTTTTTCATGGAAAGCCAACCACTGCCTCACTAAGGCGCCCTCCATCTCCCTCTCCTATTAACGTACGTGCTTCTCTTCATCGTCCATATGGAGGAGTAAGGGAGCTTAGACTATCTTAAAGATGTGAGTTAGTCGGTACGGTTGATAGTGCAAATATCTCTTGTAGATGGGTTTGTGACAATGCCCAGCCTAGTAACAATTACAGCTTTGGATTGGGCTCAGCAGGTAATTACAGAGCCAGCATGGGGCTTGCAGGCCGGCCCAAGGGACGGAGTAACCATCTACAGCTCTGCTGCCTTCCCCCTGCAAGCAGCGGCCGGATGCCTAGCTGGTAATAGCTTTCTCTCCACAGCTGTAGCTGCAGCCAAACAAGAGACAAGGAAGTGCAGACAGATAAAAGCAGTCTGCAGGGACAGCAAAAAGAGAGCTGAAACCAATTATGATTTGCACTTATTTCACATCAGCCCACAGGTTTCTAACAAAAAAACAATGGCCCTGACCAGCCGCTTCATTTCCAACCCTCTCCTGTTCATGAAAGCTATTTGAGCTATGTGCCTGCGAGCTCAGGAGGAACTGCTCCACATTAAACATATACTGAGTTCACAACCAAAATAGTCTCTCTGAAGTGGTATTTTTATTGTAAACAAAAACTGCAAAAGTTCACACCTAAGGTTCCTTCAGACAACAGGGAAAAACTGCATTGAGCAGTTCCACGCAGCCAAGAGGAACATTAAAATCATTAAGGCAAAATGTAAAGGATGCAGGGTTATCTTTTCCAGGGAGAAGGCTTGTACACAAATGAGAGAATAACATGTTCTTTCTATAAACTGTGGTATGCATAAAATTTATCTTTCAGTAGTTACTAGTACAATTAAGAAATGCCATATTTTTGACAAGCTTAGGATTCAGAAGATATGAAAGATATGATTAAAAGAGTAATTTTAAACTCTACTGGACCAGAACCAAAGTTAAGCTGTAATTTGAAGAAAATTAAAATAAAGCATTGTTTAGTAAGTAAGTGTGCATGAACCAGCTTTTTTTTATTATTTTAATAACTTTCTAATTAGCTACGTTGACAAAGACATATTTGAAACAGAACTAATTTAAATTTTACATCATATTTCTTTTCTTTCATAAAAAGGATAACGGAACAACAAAAACACCGTAATAAGTCAAGCAAAATGTTTTTAAAAATTCACAAAATGTAGAACTTCAACAAAGAAACTGTCAGTGATCACTGAAGAAGGATTCTTCAGATTTGCTTTCACATATAATTCTAGGAGAGAACACCGATTATTGACCTACGTATTCTTGATGCAGAACAATCAAAACACCAGCATCACAGGAATACATGGTAGTATTTTACTGCTCACTGCTTTTTTTTTTTACCAACGTTCAAAACATCAAACCAGTGATTAGTCTATTGTGCGAGGTGTCAAATTCACAGAAAGATTCTCACATGCGCGTAATTTATTCTTAACAGACACTAGGCGAAAGTATACCTACAAAACTGATCAACAAAACAGGGCTGCTGTTCAAAAGGAAAAAAAAAAGGGGGGGGGGGGCGTTTGGGGAAGCGAAGGGTCCCACTGCAAGGAGCCACGCGACCTCGGACTGCCAGCAGCGGCCACGGCCACCCTGCCACAGCCCCTCTCCCGCCCGATGCCCAAGACGCCTGCACAGTGGAGTTAAGCCACGTATCCGCAGCCGGGTCCAGGCTTTCTGGAAAAGCCCTGCCTGCTCTGGGCTGGAGCCCGCGCAGCCTAGGCAAGGCAGCTGCCCGGAGCCAGCTGCTGCTGGCAGAGCAATTAATGCAGCTCCCTCCCAAATATCCTCTTCTCCAAGCAACGCTCGCATGCAAAGCAAGGAGCAGACTGAAACATCCGAGGACTTGTGTCCTGGCAACCTGCGGAATACAATGCCTTTCCCCAGAGCTCTGCAGCCCTTCCTGCCACGTCTCTCGGATGCTATGGGAATGCCTACATTTTTCCAAAGAGGAAAGCAAGGCAGGACAAACCGACTTCACAGGCTAAATACAACCCCGGGACTGAGACGTCAGCATCCCTCTTAAATCTCTTCTACGCCATATGCTTTTGAAAGTCATTGTCATATCTTTCAAATAACAAAAATAAACTCGGTAGAATTTACAATGAACAAATACTACGGCTAATTAAATATTTGCATCAAAGCTTGAAAGCCTGAAATATTCTAGCATCCAACGACTGGCAATGAAAATAAAAATAAATCAAAAAGTAAGACCATGTGAACTATCTAGACTTGATATCACAAGGATATAGGGACTCCCATGGTGAAATCTGTATCTAGAGAAAAATACTGCATGGTCTGATTTGCTTTTTATTATATGCAAGTGTGGCCTGGTTTTGGTAGTTTCAAATACTATAAAAAAACCCAAACCCAAACATAAAACAATAAAAAAAGCAGGAAGGCAGTTTCATAGCAAATTAATCCCTGCACCTTCCAAGAAAATGAGAATATAAACGTCACCCACAAAGGTAAGGGCTCCAAAACTAATATTACCAACATACACTAGTAATTTAAATCATTTGAAGTAAAGATTTTAAAGGAACTACTTGCATACTTAAAGTTCAGTATTTGCATAAGTCTTTGCAAGATCTGACTAAGTCAGAGAATTTGTTTCAAGTTTATCTTAAAGACCTAGAAGGCATCCCAAATACAGCACTACCATTTAAAAGTTATACCTAACTCATGGAATCAGCATGAAATTTTCAGAAGACATATTTAGATATTTTAAAGCTTTTTTCCATCCTTTGAAGGGTTTTACAATTACTGTATGAGGAGTATTCCCATGTAGAGAGGCTTGGGAAAAGGATGCAGTAGAACAGGGAAGAATCGACCAGGCACAGCGTTGGATATTGCACATCATTTATTGATATTTCAAAAGTGCTGCTACTAAAATGCAATTACATTTTTGCTTTGTCTTCACTATAAAATTTTAAAAATGTGAAGGGTAGTTCACTGTTTCTCTACTCATTTATTTCCCTAGAAATGCAAGGAAACTCCCAGTCCTTTTTTTCTCACACATTGCTAGAGAACATCTTGAAGACCACAGAAAGCCTACGCTGCGAGCTTGAACATTTTAAGCTGAGGAAGATAGCACCAGCAGTCTTGAACAAAACTAGCATTTCTGCCATGTTAATTGGTCACTAGAATCAAATATTCACTATACAAAGAAGTTGGTGACTGGAATCAAAAGTTCATTATGCAAAGGAGCTTAAAAATCCAAAAGCAAAATCCTTCAAGTATTTCCATATCCTAAGCATGCACATCTCTCTGGTATTTATAAAATAGATGTGGGGAGTCTCAATATGCAAACACTTCGTCACAGAAACATTTTATGAGATGTCCCACAAAAATTGATGTGAATACTTTTGCATAGAATGGTTCTTGGAAGTGTACCCAATGAAGTAAAATTAATAATAATGACAGTCTTACCTGGTCCCAGGGACAGATGATTCCTCCAAAACACATAAAGAGATATCCCATGGCAACCAGACATACCCAGACCACCAGAGAAAATACACGAAGCAGCTTCTTAAATAAAGGTTCTGCGCAGACAAGGATAAATATAGCGAAAAAAATTGCTAGGGCCGTTGGAACAGTTATTAAAAATGCCAAATGATCTTCGATTTCCTGGAAACAGAGGAAAATGAAAAGGAAGTTAAAAACTAATGCACTTAAAGGTCAGACAGCAATAACATACTCTAAACTGATTGCACATGGAGACCTCAGAAAGACATGCATGAATATCAAAAGCAAGATGAATCAAAATGGAATTCTTTCACTGTAAGAATCTGGTTTTGCAGTATTAACTTCATAAATAATTATTAACCACACTACTGCATGGTACTTCTTTTACTAAATTAAGGAACTGAAGCAGATTGAGAAAACTGCAGGACACGCTACAGTAATGCATCAGGCCCATAGGACTGAGCGAATTAAAAGGCAAACCTGGTCTGCAGAAACAGCATAGCCTTTCTGCTCCAGAACTCAAAATATTTCTCTGATTAGTGTGGTTTGCAGGTGAAATTCAACCATCCTCATTGAAGACCACAGCTGCCAGAATACCTCTCAAATCAGCTATGGGTCCATGCCTCCATAAAAGCCTTTTTGACAGTGGTATCTGCCAGGTACTATACATTTTGCTTCTGTTTAAAGTATTTATCTAGAAGGACGGGCTCTAGATTAGATACATACATTTTCTCCTAGCAACTGCTTATTTCAAAATGTGCAAACAACACCCAGAGGAAGGACTTGAATCAAATTTGAAGTGAGATTCAGAATAAGCAATATTTAAATTTATTTACAGAACTTAATAGAAGTTACTACACTAATATCTTTAAATCATCTAGTGATGGATGCATTAAAAGAATAAATATTTGATTTTATATTCCTGTATGTGTTCAAAAGTATCTCTGGTTGAAGTACAACAACACTATATCAAAGTCTGGTCATAGGATCCTTACTCATTCCGGCAGCTGTTACGGATTTTTACAGCCTTATTTGTAGCAACAAGGATCGCAAAAGCAGGTCCCAAACGCTACTGTTGCGACAGCATAAACCACTAACCACATGCTTCGTGCAGAAAAGCCTCGTATCCATTTATTCATGCTGGTGAAAATCTTGGGAAAATTTTACAAATCAACCTATTGGATGATTTGTAAGACATCTAAGCACAAAAAAATAACATTTCTTTTTCCCTGGTTTTGTAGCCGCTTCCTTAGTGCCCTGACAAATCGTGTTTATTGATGGGTTTTCAACTGAAATACCATTTTACTTAAAAGCTTTTTGATGTGACTTTTTTCCTTTCTTATGTGTATAAGACTTGCTACATTTAGAGGAAAACTAAAAATTTACAGGTAAATTCGTAAATTTAGAAAAATTTACAAATGCTGTCAGCATTTTTTAGTTGTGTTTTGGTTTTGTTGCGTTTTTTTCCCCAGATACAGTAAGTTTTACTACCCAACATCTATAAAGAGACACTTGCCGCAAGGTTCTTTCCCCCTCCACTCCTCAAACGTGTTGTGTTTTGCTCGCGGTCCCGACTGCACGCGCGCTGCACGTTGCAACACCCACCGGCTGCACCAGGCACCTCCGCCCGCTCCCCCGCTGCGAACCCAGCACCACCACGCACGCCGGCAGCTACCGCAGCCCCGGGAGCCGCTCGTACGCACGGACCCCGCTACCGAACCTCAACCAAAAACCCCTGCGCGCCAGCGGATCGCCCCTCTGCAGAGCGCGTTAGCTGAGGCTCTGCTTCGCGCTGATGCTGCCCAGTTCAAACTAAGGGGAAACGCCGTGACGAAAGTCCACGTCTTCTTGTGCGGACCGCAGGTTGTCTTTCACGTACCCTATCCCGCCCGACAAAAAGCAGCTCATCTTTCAACTCTTCTTCTTCTTTCTTCCCTTTTAAATTTATGAAGTCGCACATTTAAGCAGTTACTATTGCAGCACCGATGATCAGGTTATAAGCCAAAGAAAAGTCGAGAAACTGTAAGTGATGGTGCTGACTTTGAAATGCAAACACTATCTTCCAAATATTAAATACACACATTAAGGCTTTCAAGCACTCGGGTAGTCGTACTGAAAACAAATTTATGGGCTTAAAGTTAGGCATAGAGGTAAGTGTCCGCATGAGTGCAGAGCTGTATGAAGTAAGATACGTGCAATCTTGCATAGTAAGAGACAAAATAAAAAACCTAACTAGTAATAGTAAGAGCTACTGAGTTATGTCTCTGAATTTTGTGATTTTTCATCATTTCCATTGCTGACATTTGTTTAATTGAATTGATTTAGTGATGTCACAACCAATGGCATCCCACATAACACCAAAAGCATTTAACTTTGACCTTTGCCTTCTGCACTTCCAGGTGAGACTGCAAAACTCTCTTGTTAAAAGGTTAGAGGAATTACTCCCTTCACCGGTGCCAGGACAACATTACGTTCCCTCCCCCTCCTGCCATGCAGTTGAGGTCGCAGCACCAAAGGAACCCACAAGTTCCTGGAGGAAGCCGAGACTCAGGAAAACCACAGATTTAAATGACGGCAAATTGGACTTGCAGTGATAACAATCACGCTACAAATACACTAGCGATAATATCCACAAGCACTTCAACAGCACGCTTCTCCATTTCAGTAAAGAAAAAAAAAATAAAAATGTAGTGCTTTCTAAGACAATCTTGCTTCATAACAAACCAACACTATTTAGATTTCAGTTTAGAGCACATGTATGGTCACATAGCTACATATTTCTATATGTATTCTATCATTAGATCAATCCATCAGAATGTTTGTTCCAAATTAACAGCTGATCAGTTTCCTTTTTTTAGGCGTACAATGATCTCAACACTTAGCTGAGCCATTTTGATCACTAAATCTAATTTTTTTTTTTTTCTCCTTTCTCCCATTGTCTGGTTGACTACATTACATAATTTTGCATTTTGTTTTGGTATAAACATATGCAGGAAAAAAAAAATAGATCACAATGTATCAGCTCTTTATCACAGGTAACTGAATGCAACCTCACTGACGGCAGTGGGACATCACCTGAGCCGATGACAAAACAACCTGTTCCCGATCTCACAAGCTGCTCGCATCGCAGCATACACTGTGTGAATTCTGCAGGAAAATTGAAATTTAAAGACAGAATAGTATATACGTAAGGCAGTTAAAAAAATATATAAGAAATAGTTGTTCATTACAATTTGAATTCTTTCCAGAAATCCTTAATATGTACAAGGGGATTTCTCACAATCCTGCCTGTAAAATACACGGTAATGTCACGTCAACAAAAGCAGGCTGTGTGAGGCAGGGGTTTATTCTGGAAGCTACTTTTAACAATATTTTGCTATTACTTCATAAGAACTAAACGTTTATGAAATTTTAACTTCCAGAGCAGGACATTTAAAACTTGTAGCTTTCTGATCAATATTTGCAATCATCAGTGTGTTTAGCAGGTTAAAAGATGATGTTGCATGCAAAGAAATATCCTGAAGGCTAACTGCTCTGTTTCCCTAATCATTTCCCAAAGAGGTGTGTGTGGGGCGGGGGAACCAAACCACAAACCACCAAACACTTTCCTTCATTTTTTGTTGGTAGTCTCGGAAATTAAAATACACCAGAGGTAATGGAATTAAAATATCAGCATGCCACTTTCGAACATAATGGCTAAGCCTGCAATACATGGATCTTGCCTGACAGCTCTGTCTTCCTGAGTGTTTTCTACCTTACGGTCTTTTAATTACTGAAGAAATTAAAAAGTCTACTGTTAGAAATTTGTCCAACGCCCATAAATTCTTCAGGAGTGTGAGATAATCTCATCACCACTAAAATCTGAGGAATCACTTTCACTCATCTTTCCAAAGCCCACAACCTTCTCTCATTCTACATCCTGTTCTTTCCTCTTCCAGATAATGCCATGCCCTCAGTTTAATTTTAAACACCAAAGCTGCTACAGAGTATTTCACTGTTTTATATAAAACCATACAGCTTGGTGAAGTACTCTATAAAAATGAACAAACAAGCATTTAAAATATCAGTTTTAGCACAAAATATTTTCCATGGTGCCTCATTCTTTTGGGGTCCTCTATATAGAGTCCTCTATATACAGAGGACTCCTGCTGGGATCTGAAATACCACACATTTAGAATTAACTCGAACCATTTACTACGTTAAATTTCTACTAAAATCACTTTTCCCTGAGATCAAAGAAACACTTTCTAAATGTAAATATAAAAACAAGTGAGTAATGTCCTTCAGAAATCAAAGCTATATATGATCTCACACACCTGTTTTCAAAAACGTAGAGTTTTTTAAAAAATACAGGGCTTAAGGATTACTAGCTCACTGACCTCTCCACCAACCAGGCTAACTGACTGAAGTAATTTGTTTAGTTACCTCTGTAGCAGAAATTGCTCTTTTTTCCTGCAAAGCTTTTTCCAAGACCTGAGAGAATTAGAAATAAAGCAATTTTCAGAAGACGTGTCATCTCCGTTCCCTTTGTAAAAGTGGACAGCGTTTCAATTCTCTAACACCTCAAGAAATAGTTCTCTACAAAGCTAAAAAGCTGCAAAAGTCTTCTGGCTACTTGTGACTTGTTTCCCATGGTTTTATATTTTAGTGAATTTGCTTACTGCTGACCACACTGTGTGCCATCTGCTAGACAGCTGGAAAAATCTCCATTTTATTAGGAGGTGCCGTGCCCCGCTCCTGGCCAAGTAGCTGAACAGCTTCATCTAGGACTTCAGCATTTAGGACAACAACTGAAAAGTTTTGGCCTGCCATCTCAGATTTCTTTTCCATCAATTCCATCATTGTTAGTCCATCTTCACTTCAGAAATGGCACAGCGTCTTTAAGGCCAGATGCTGTTTCCAAGCCCACAGGGTATTTTATGGATCCACAACTTAGAAAAACTGCTCTGCCTTTCATGCCCACCATTTATCTTTTGTAACACAAAGCTTTGCTTGTTTTTCTTGTTTAGCTGCCTGGTTAGAAGCTTTTTCATGTGCCTTTTTTTTTTTTTTTTAAACTTTTATTGAGCTTTGTGCAACATGTTCAAGGACACTAGCAGAAAATTAATTGAACTGTACCTTTTAATCAAACTGTCCTGAAATTTGTGTCAATGAAGCTTTTGATTTTCACTGAGACCCTATGTAATTGCATGGCTGAGATTTTTTTCCCTCTGATTCAGCATTCCCTTTTTGGCTTGGAAGATCAATGATAATAGCATCAGGCTCAAAACCAGTTGTTTCATGATCTCTGTTGTCTTGAGAAATTAATTTCTCTCTATTAATGAGTCTGATGTGCAGTCTACACTTGCTGTTAGCACACAGTGATATTTGACTCCTCGCTAATCCGCAATCAGTCCAGCAATTTGCACATCACATGGATCAGTTAAGTCTGACCAGCACTACAACTGCCAAGCTGCTGCGTGATGTCATATATAACCAGCAAGAAGCAGTTCTACATTCGTGGACAGATTCTAGATCATTTTATATTTTTTAGTATATTATGACACTGTTAAAGCAGTAAGACTTCATTAAAAATCCTTCAGATGACATTCTGGTCACCTGGAGCCTTTCCTCAAACTTGGAATTCATGACCAATGTGTGGTGTAAAATCCCCCCCATATAAGAAGTGTGGCATTTTGCAACAGTGCAATAATTCTGCTGAAATCAACAGGAACTGTTCTTTGACTTTACAGGGTCTGTCCCAGTTAGCACATAGGACTAATAGTGGTAATACAGTGACCAACCACGTAGGTATTGTGAACACCCTTCTGACCACCGATGTGCTTGACTACAGTGCCAAGAACGTTTTGCCAGAGGATTCTTTTTAGTGAGTCCAACTACACAGACGTTGTTCATCATCTCACTTACTCAGTAGAAAACAATTGAATCCAGATTTTTCCACGTTTGCCTGATAGCTATGAGTGAACCTCGCCTGCCTCAGTGTTGTAGCAATGATTATCAGGAACAAAGTCTGACATACCAGAGATCATAGACTCCTCTGCTTGATGCAAAAACAGCAGACCTCACAGAGGGTTTGAAAAGGCTCCTTAGAGGTGCTGAGGAAGAGTCAAAGGCCATGGCCGCTGTGCAAATAACAGTAATGTAAGGAAGGCTAAAAGAAAAGTTCTAGAGGAAAAATACTGGTTGCTAGAGAAGCAGCAGAGAACTATGGTAGCATTCCCAGAAATGGTCCCAAAACAAGACAGATTGACAAGCAAAAGTTCAATAAGTAGCTAAGAAAATGTGTGAAAAAGGGAATTTAAAGAAAAAGGGAAATTCTGGGAATAGGGAGGGAGCCTCTACAGAAGCTGAACTTCAACTAAACAAAAAAGAATGAGTTTGCTGGCCCTTCAAAGGTCATAGGAAAACATTCAAACTGAAGATGTTACAGAAACATACTAAGTGGTTTAAGAGAAGCAGTAATGTCATGGAGACCTGTAATTCTCAACTACAGGAAAGGACAGAAGATGATTAAACTCAAGCAAGAAGGAAATGGCAAAGAAAAGCCAGAACAATCAGACACTCTTCTTAAAAGTTTTGCAGACAAATAAAACATCCATGTGAAAGTATACACTCTTCTATATAAATACTAAAAGCCTAAGAAGCTAGGTGGAAGAACAAAAATGCCTGTTGTTAAAACAACATTATTTACACAATAGTCTTACCAAAAACTTAGTGGAAAAAACACCATCAGGAGAACACTGAAAAAGCAGAAAAGACCGACAGCCAAACACTTCAGCAGGGATTGAAAAAAGGCTTGTATTAATGATGTAGGAGAATCAACAAAATAGCATAAAGTCCTTATGAACAACAAAAAAAACCCCCTTGACTAAACAGCAAAGGCTTATCAAAATCAGTCATAGAATCGTAGAATGGTTTGGGTTGGAAGGGACCTTAAAGATCGTCTAGTTCCAACCCCCCTGCCATGGGCAGGGACACCCTCCACTAGACCAGGTTGCCCAAAGCCCCATCCAACCTGGTCTTGAACACTTCCAGGGAGGGCGCATCCACAACCTCTCTGGGCAACCTGTTCCAGTGTCTCACCACACTCACGGTGAAGAATTTCTTCCTAGTATCTAATCTAGATCTACCCTCCTTCAGCTTAAACCCATTACCCCTTGTCCTGTCACTCCATGCCCTTGTAAACAGCCCCTCTCCAGCTTTATTGTAGGCTCCCTTCAGGTACTGGAAGGCTGCTAGAAGGTCTCCCCAGAGCCTTCTCTTCTCCAGGCTGAACAACCCCAACTCTCTCAGCCTGTCCTCATAGGAGAGGTGCTCCAGCCCTCTGATCACCTTTGTGGCCCTCCTCTGGACTCGCTCCAACAGGTCTGTGTCTTTCTTGTCCTTTCTAGGACCCTAGAGCTGGATGCAGTACTCCAGGTGGGGTCTCATGAGAGCAAAGGGGCAGAATCCCTTAACCTGATGGTCGTGATTGTTTTGATGCAGCCCAGGACACAGTTGGCTTTCTGGGCTGTAAGAGCACATTGCTGGGTCATGTTGAGCTTCTCAATCAATATGCCCAAGTCCTTCTCCTCGGGGCTGCTTTCAATCCATTCCTCACCCAGCCTATAGTTGTGCTTGGGATTGCCCCAACCCATGTGCAGGACCTTGCACTTGGCCTTGTTGAACTTCATGAGGTTCACATGGGCCCAGCTCTCCAGCCTGTCAAGGTCCCTCTGGATGGCATCCCTTCCCTCCAGCGTGTCAACCACACCACACAGCTTGATGTCGTTGGCAAACTTGCTGAGGGTGCACTCGATCTCACTGTCCATGTTGCTGACAAAGATGTTACGCAGTGCTGGTCCCAATACCAACAACGCCACTCATCACTGTTCTCCACTTGGACATCGAGCTGTTCACCACAACTGTATGAGTGCAACCATCTAGTCAACTCCTTCTCTACCAAGTGGTCCATCTATCAAATCCATGTCTCTCCAATTTAGAGACAAGGATGTCATGCAGGACAGTGTCAAATGCTTTGCACAGGTCCAGGTGATGACGTCAGCCACTCTTCCCTTATCCACCAATGCTGTAACCCTGTCATAGAAGGCCACCAGATTTGTCAAGCATGATTTGCCCTTAGTGAAGCCGTATTGGCTGTCACCAATCACCTCCTTATTTTCCATGTGCCTGCGCACAGTTTCTAGGAAGATCTGCTCCATGATCTTGCCAGGCACAGTGGTGAGACTGAGTAGCCTGTAGTTCCCCAGGCCTTCCTTTTTTCCCCTTTTTAAAAATGGGGGTTATGTTTCCCCTTTTCCAATCAGTGGGAACTTCACCTGCCATGGCTTCTCAAACAGGATGGATAGTGGCTTAGCAACTTCATCTGCCAGCTCCTTCAGGACATGTGGATGAATCTCATCAGGTCCCATGGACTTCTGCACCTTCACGTTCCTTAGATGGTCTTGAACCTGATCTTCTCCTACAGTGGCTGGTTCTTCGTTCTCTCAGTCCCTGTCTTTGCCTTCTGCAACTTGGCAGTTGTTGAATATCTCAGCCTTCTCCATATCTGTGTTGGGTTTGCACAGCAAGATTTTGGTAGTGAGGGAGGCTACAGGGGTGGCTTCTGTGAGAAGCTGCTAGAAGCTTCCCCTGTGTCTGACAGAGCCAATGCCAGCCGGCTCCAAGATGGACCCACCGCTGGCCAAGGCCAAGCCCATCAGCGCCTCTGTGATAACATATTTAAGAAGGAAAAAAAAAAAAACACTTAGAGAGCACTTTTGCAGCCAGAGAGAGGAGTGAGAAGATGTAAGAAACTCTGCAGACACCAAGGTCAGTGCAGAAGGAGGGGGAGGAGGTGCTCCAGGCGCCAGAGCAGAGATCCCCCTGCAGCCCGTGGTGAAGACCATGGTGAAGCAGGCTGTCCCCCTGCAGCCCATGGAGGAAGGATGAGGGGGTGTAGTGATTCCACCTGCAGCCCGTGGAGGACCCCACGCTGTAGCAGGTGGAGGCACCTGAAGGAGGCTGTAACCCTGTGGGAAGCCCGCGCTGGAGCAAGCTCCTGGCAGGACCTGTGGACCCGTGGAGAGAGGAGCCCACGCCAGAGCAGGTTTGCTGGCAGGACTTGTGACCCCGTGGGGGACCCACGCTGGAGCAGTTCGTGAAGGACTATAGCCCGTGGGAGAAACTCACGTTGGAGCAGTTCATGAAGGACTGTCTCCCGTGAGAGGGACTACATGCTGGAGCAGGGGAATGATGAGAGGAGTCCTCCCCCTGAGGATGAAGAAGCGGCAGAAACAACGTGTGATGAACTGACTGTAACCCCCATTCCCCGTCCCCCTGTGCCGCTGAGGCGGAGCGGAGGTTGAAGCCGGGAGTGAAGTTGAGCCCGGGAAGATGGGAGGGGTGGGGGGAGGTGTTTTAAGAGTTGATTTTATTTCTCATTCCTCTACTCTGTTTTGCTTAGTAATAAATTAGATGAATTTCCTCTCTAAGTTCAGTCTGTTTTGCTCGTTACAATAATTAGTGAGTGATCTCTCCCTGTCCTTATCTCGACCCACAAGCTTTTCGTTGTACCTTTTCTCCCCTGTCTAGTGATTGGGGGGAGTGACAGAGCGGCTCTGGTGGGCACCTGGCCCCCAGCTAGGTAACCAGGTCTCCCATTTCCTTCTGGAGAGGGCACATTTTCCCTAGTCTTCCATTTATTGCTGACGTACCTATAGTTTTCCTGTTGCCCGTGGTGTTCCTGGACAGATTCAATTCCATCAGGACTTTAGCTTTCCTAACCTGACCCCTGGCTGCCTCAATTTCTCTGTATTCCTCTTGGGCTACCTGCCCTTGCTTCCATCTTCTGTAGGCTTCCTTTTTATGTTTGAGTTTGCCCAGGAGCTCCTTGTTCATCCATGCAGGCCTCCTGGTGTTTTTTTCCTGACCTCCTCTTTGTTGGGATGCATTACTCCTGAGCTTGGAGGAGGTGACCCTTGAATACTAACCAGCCCCTCTTTCCTCCAGGGCTTTGTCCCATTGCACTCTACTGAGCAGCTCCTAAAGAGGCCCAAGTCTGCTCTCCTGAAGTCCAGGGCGGTGAGCTTGCTGTGCACCCTCCTCGCTACCCTAAGGATCTTGAACTCCACCATTTCATGGACACTGCAGCCAAGGCTGCTCTTCAGGTTCACATTCCCCACCAGCCCCTCCTTGTTGGTGAGAACAAGGTCCAGCATGACACCTCTCCTCATTGGCTCCTCTATCACTTGGAGGAGGAAGTTATCATCAATGCATGTCAGGAACCTCCTGGACTGCTTATGCCTTGCTGTGCTGTCCCTCCAACAGATATCAGGGTGGGTGAAGTCCCCCATGAGGACCAGGGCTTGTGACCATGAGGCTGCTCCAATCTGTCTATAGAGGGCCTCATCCAATTGGTCATCCTGCGCAGGTGGTCTGTAGCAGACCTCCTCTATAGTGTCCCCTGTCCCTGCCCTCCCTTTAATCCTGACCCACAAGCTCTCAGTTGGCTCCTCATCCATCCCCAGGTGGAGCTCCATGCACTCCAGCTGGTCACTGACCTAGAGAGCAACATCCCCTCCTCATCTGCCCTGCCTGTCCTTCCTAAAGAGCCTGTACCCTTCCACTGCAACACTCCAGTCATAGGAGCCATCCCACCATGTCTCCGTGATGCCAGTAAGATCCTAGCCCTGCAGGCATGTGCATGTCTTCAACTCCTCTTGTTTATTCCCCATGCTATGTGGATTTAGACAGAGGCATTGAAGTTGGGCCCCCCTGAAGCTAACTGACTGGCTGGAATTCCTTTGTGCTGCACTTCAGGCACTCTCCTGCTGACCTGTGATCATTCTCCCAGCTCTGGGCATCTGTAGCTGGCAGTGGCATCAAACTGGTAGGAGTGGGATGGATTGAGGTTCCCCTTCCTTGGCAACTTTAATTTAAAGCCCTCTTCACCAGCTTGGTGAAGATGATCTAGAGGACTGGTCATCCAACCAGGACAGAAACTATTTGAGATTCTATGAAATGCAGAGATAAGAAAGGCTGTCAAAGAAGAAAACACAACAGGTCAAGGGATACTTCAGTGACTCCCAGCTAGACTGGTTAAGAATCTCAACAGCAGATGAAAGCTGAGACCACTGTCTATGTCTCATGCACAGCTGAAAAACAGACAAACAAAAACACACCCACCCAAAGAAAGAGGAAACAATCTGATCTCAAGAAAAGCAAAGAACCTGGTTCATAAAATATTACTATTGAGGAGCTGCTTTATAACAATGACAAAGGTTATTAAGCAAATAAATGAAAAACAAAACCCAAACACTACAACTGAAAGGGGGAGCTAGAAGCTTACAGATTAAAGTCTTTGTAGGTGGCCTGAAGACACTATAAAACTCAGAGGCTCAGGCCAAAAGCTAATTAGTTCCCAAAACCGAGTTGAGAAAGACCAAAACAGAATGCCTGAACAGCCAAGTACAGAAGCTTTTAAAAACTATCTTTCAAAAAAAACCTGAAAGGGGATAATAAAAAGGATCATAAAATTTATCAGGATAAATATAAAGACTCAATAATGCAGGCCAAGAAAAGAGCCTGAGAAATCATTTTTAAGAGTATGAAAATAAGTAAATTCTTTTTGAAACTTAATCAAGAGTTGGCAGCATGCTAAAGGACTCCTAAGCAAACAGATGATGCAGGTATTAAGAAGAACAGATAAAGAAAAGCAGACTGCTGCAGAAGGGAATTTGGGGTTTTTTTGTATATGTGTTCACTGTGGGATAAGCCAGAATATTCTATACAGGGGGAACACATCTGTCTCAAGTTGAAGTATAAGGCATTACTGACAAAAGCAAGCACATGAAAAGTAAAAAGAATCACCACAAGCAGAGAGGGTTCACCAGAAAGGGCCAATGGGACTCAAAGGAGAAAGAGCTAAAACTGTAGTAACACATAACTTCCACCTAAAAGTGCCCCAGTATCCAAAGGAATGTGATGTGACACATCAGTTTCCCTTGAGATCCTTCTCAAAGACTAAGGGAAGTACCAGTAAGTCTGGTATCTATCCTGGGAAAATTGTCAAAAACAAAGGTCACAAAGTGCCCATAGAAGTCCTCAGGAAACCTAAAGTATATGCTGTTCAGCATATCCATAAACAATTGGGGAAAAATGGAAAAGGGGTGAATAGCAATCTGACAAAGATGAGGGCTAATTATAAAGTTACAAAAGGATCTCATAACAGTCACTACTGAGCAAGAAAAGGGCAGATGAATTTCAGTGGAGATGCATGCCAAGTGACGCAGCTCAGATAAAATAATCCTAATTCTATACACATGACAACAGGCTCTTGGCTGACTATTAACACTTAGAAATGGAGATATTTGCTGTTTATCATAGGTAGACCCATGAAAATATCACTTTGGTGCTCACTAGCAGTCAAAAAACAACCCAAAATGCAGAACATAGAAAAAAGAATAAACAAGAGAGAAGATCATGATGCCACCTCAACACATGATGAACACCATAAACAGTTCTGGTCTTATCACCACCACCACGTCCAAACAAATGCAAAAGAATTAGAAAAGATAAGTTTCCAAGGATGCTCAAAGCTACCATACAGTGGCTACATACTGATGGAATAATATTTGTTTTTAAGGTTTCTCTTCTCTGCATGGAGTGAGCACAACTGTCCTTTGATACAGCTCTTTTGATTTTTAAAGGCAGTGTCCATCTCAGACCAACAGAGAGCAACCTCCCTTTGAGCTGCCTGCATGCAAATGTGTAGCCAGGGAACCCCACAAGCCTGTGACAATTCCTACTGTATCATATACCTTGGGACAGAGGAGAGACACCTATCCATGCCAAAAGCATAATTAGCAGGATCAGGGGGTGTGTGCTTGAATATTTTATATACGAATATACCCTGTGCAAACCCCATGCACCCAACCTGAACGGTGATCAGCTTTTCCTGTTTCTTTATACATCCTTATTTGTCATATCTGCAGTTTTCTCTCTCTCGATTTATTTTCCATCGATATGTATCCTCTTACTTTGTTAACCACATCATATAAAATCTGTCAGTGAATACAACCAAGTATTTAATAAGCTGGGGTTCAGAGGGCCCACAGGGGTTCAGGGAACATGACGAGACTGTCATGCCTTTCGGTCATCCAGCACCATCTCAATCTTCTCTCTTCTCCTTATCAAAAGTAGTTCTACTTTAAGACATTAATGAAAAACAAGATGGTCCAACCCAGTTACTAGTGGCTACTACACTCAGCTGGTGCACTTATAAAATTGTCCTACCTGATGACACTAGCTGGCAGCCACAGAAGATAAATCATGTCCCAGAGAGCAACGACAATTAATTACATTCTGCTCCCTGACGTGTCCCGTTCACGAGAGGGCTGAGACAACACACAGTAAAGCAAGCAAAAGGTTGTACTTTGATTAAACTATTTCAGGCTCCAGAGCTAAGTGGCATCTACTCATATCATTTAGATTATTTTTAATGTAAAGGTAGTGATTGACATATCCTTCTTGCATGCTTTATTCTACATGTATTGTTTCTGAATTCCTCTCCAAAAATCTGTCTTAAGCTAAACTAAGTTATTTTCAGATGTTCTCAAAATAACAAAATATTAACAAATATTATTAACAAAATAATCTTAAAGAAATTCTCTAATAAATACAACTACTATTTATGCAACAACACAAAATGTGGATACCCAAAAATAAATTGAGTAATACACTTATGAAAAATGTATGGTTTGCAGTTAAATATATTCAAAATATGTCACTGTTGAAAGAGGTCCATCAGTTAAACATTATGGATAATACATTACTTCACAGGACTCAAAGACATGTTTTTCAGATTAACTGCACTGTAACACATATTAGAATAGAAATTACAGCCTTTCTTGTACCCATACAGACCTACAGAAGTCAGAAATACTGAAGTACTTGTTCAATTGTTTGAGCTATTTAATACTGACAGTTACATATTTTGGCTGTCACTTTTAAATCAAAGCTAAAAGGTGGCTTTCCTCCACCACTTTACTCCCAACATGATAACTCAAGAATCTGGCTGTAATCAAGAAAAAATGTCAAGGTGGAACTTGCTTGAAAGTAAGGATCACAAAATTTGAAACAGGGAACGCATGAGGAAACAGTGTTCATTTTAAAGGTCTGTTGAATAAAGAAAAAGGTAAGCTTAGGCTTCTTTCTCTACCAGATCTTTTAAAAATACATTTTGCAAGAATATTCCACAGATTTAACATATCCATATAATAAGGTAACACGAAAAATACTTTTTAATATTGAAAAGTCACTACTGTCACTGTGTAATTACTTTTCAAGTTTTTCCTAAGGTTTTGCAATTACTTACTAAACACAGTTATTATTATCACAGAAAAGGTTCTGAAAAGTTTACTCCCCTGTGTTGGTTTTGCGTGGCAAGGTTTTGGTAGCGGGGGGGCTACAGGGGTGGCTTCTGTGAGAAGCTGCTAGAAGCTTCCCCTGTGTCTGATAGAGCCAATGCCAGCCGGCTCCAAGACGGACCCGCCGCTGGCCAAGGCCAAGCCAATCAGCGCCTCTGTGATAACATATTTAAGAAAGACAAAAATAGTTAGAGAGCGTTTTTGCAGCCAGAGAGAGGAGTGAGAAGATGTAAGAACATCTGCAGACACCAAGGTCAGTGCAGAAGGAGGGGGAGGAGGTGCTCCAGGCGCCGGAGCAGAGATCCCCCTGCAGCCCGTGGTGAAGACCATGGTGAAGCAGGCTGTCCCCCTGCAGCCCATGGAGGGAGGATGAGGGGGTGTAGCGATTCCACCTGCAGCCCGTGGAGGACCCCACGCCGGAGCAGGTGGAGGCACCTGAAGGAGGCTGTGACCCCGTGGGAAGCCCGCGCTGGAGCAAGCTCCTGGCAGGACCTGTGGATCCGTGGAGAGAGGAGCCCACGCCAGAGCAGGTTTGCTGACAGGACTTGTGACCCCGTGGGGGACCCACGCTGGAGCAGTTTGCTCCTGAAGGTCTGCACCCCGTGGAGGAGACTCACGTTGGAGAAGGCCGTGAAGGACTGTCTCCCGTGAGAGGGACCCCACGCTGGAGCGGGGGAACAATGAGTCCTCCCCCTGAGGATGAAGAAGCGGCAGAAACACCGCGTGAGGAACTGACCGTAACCCCCGTTCCCCGTCCCCCTGTGCTGCTGAGGGGGGGCGGAGGTTGAAGCCGGGAGTGAAGTTGAGCCCGGGAAGATGGGAGGGGTGGGGGGAGGTGTTTTAAGATTTTGGTTTTATTTCTCATTCCTCTGCTCTGTTTTGCTTAGTAATAAATAAGATGAATTCCCTCTCTAAGTTCAGTCTGGTTTGCTCGTGATGATAATTAGAGAATGATCTCTCCCTGTCCTTATCTCGACCCGTAAGTTTTACCTTTTCTCCCCTGTCTAATGAAAGAGGGGAGTGATAGAGCGGCTCTGGTGGGCACCTGGCCCTCAGCCAGGGTCAACCCACCACAGTCTTTTTTGGCGCCCAACGTGGGGCACGAGAAAATCGAGATAAGGATAGTAATGGGAAGAGGTAACGGGCAAAACATTGACTGAACGTAACTTGAGAGTGATATAGTGGTGAAGGGACTAGAGGTAGATTTTGTGTGTAGATTGTCCACTCCTGTTTGGTGTTGTGATAGTGTTGTTTTGATGTTGGTGTGGGGAATTCTTTCTTCTTTTCTTTTGTTGATGTGATTAGTGTTTGTGGAGTTTTGTGTTGAATGTATATTTTAATGATAATTCTTAAATATGTGATTCACAGAGGCGAGGGGTGGAATGTGTTGGTTTTGCGTGGCAAGGTTTTGGTAGCGGGGGGGCTACAGGGGTGGCTTCTGTGAGAAGCTGCTAGAAGCTTCCCCTGTGTCTGATAGAGCCAATGCCAGCCGGCTCCAAGACGGACCCGCCGCTGGCCAAGGCCAAGCCAATCAGCGCCTCTGTGATAACATATTTAAGAAAGACAAAAACAGTTAGAGAGCGCTTTTGCAGCCAGAGAGAGGAGTGAGAAGATGTAAGAACATCTGCAGACACCAAGGTCAGTGCAGAAGGAGGGGGAGGAGGTGCTCCAGGCGCCGGAGCAAGATCCCCCTGCAGCCCGTGGTGAAGACCATGGTGAAGCAGGCTGTCCCCCTGCAGCCCATGGAGGGAGGATGAGGGGGTGTAGCGATTCCACCTGCAGCCCGTGGAGGACCCCACGCCGGAGCAGGTGGAGGCACCTGAAGGAGGCTGTGACCCCGTGGGAAGCCCGCGCTGGAGCAAGCTCCTGGCAGGACCTGTGGATCCGTGGAGAGAGGAGCCCACGCCAGAGCAGGTTTGCTGACAGGACTTGTGACCCCGTGGGGGACCCACGCTGGAGCAGTTTGCTCCTGAAGGTCTGCACCCCGTGGAGGAGACTCACGTTGGAGAAGGCCGTGAAGGACTGTCTCCCGTGAGAGGGACCCCACGCTGGAGCGGGGGAACAATGAGTCCTCCCCCTGAGGATGAAGAAGCGGCAGAAACACCGCGTGAGGAACTGACCGTAACCCCCGTTCCCCGTCCCCCTGTGCTGCTGAGGGGGGGCGGAGGTTGAAGCCGGGAGTGAAGTTGAGCCCGGGAAGATGGGAGGGGTGGGGGGAGGTGTTTTAAGATTTTGGTTTTATTTCTCATTCCTCTGCTCTGTTTTGCTTAGTAATAAATAAGATGAATTCCCTCTCTAAGTTCGGTCTGGTTTGCTCGTGATGATAATTAGAGAATGATCTCTCCCTGTCCTTATCTCGACCCGTAAGTTTTACCTTTTCTCCCCTGTCTAATGAAAGAGGGGAGTGATAGAGCGGCTCTGGTGGGCACCTGGCCCTCAGCCAGGGTCAACCCACCACATCCCCTAAGGACACTTTCCACACTCTTATATGACTCTCAGTTCAACTGACTTCAAACCAAAGAGATTTCTTATTTCATTTTTGACTCTAGAATCAGGCCCACGTTCTGCAAAGGGCAGAAATTCTTCTATAGTGATAAAATTTCAAATAAAGGTGACAAACATGTTAACTTACATTCAGAATATAACTGTGCCAAATAACAACTCTATGAAGGAGCAAAGCTTCAGACACGTTCATAGGAAACAGAGCAAGAGAGATTCTGCAAATCCAGGTGTTCCTAGTTAGTGTTAGCTGAGGGCTTATTTAACCAGTACTGTTACCTTATTTCATTAAGGCACAGATAGGAAAATGTTAATCAAAGAAACCAAATACAATCAGTTAAATTGTTACAGTGTTAAACAGACACCACATCACTTGAAGAAGCGTCTAAAATCCCACCACCTACCAGTCAGGTTTGGAAACTGCCTGGACTCACTGAGGAAGAAAACAAGCCCAAGTGAGAGACTATGGCCACTTTCTGGCACAAGCTAGTGGGGTGTCAGTGAGGATTACAGGACCTGCTACTAGTCTGGAAAACCTACCACCTCCTAGGTCTTGACCACAGTAGACTGAACTCAGACCACTAGTGGACTGCATCAAAGAAAGGGAATCTATCCACCTGCCAGGGCATCTAAAGCAAGAGCAGTAATTACGAGGAACAGCTGAGGGAACTGGGGTGGTTTAGCCTGGAGAAAAGGAGGCTGAGGGGACACCTTATTGCTCTCTAAAACTACCTGACAGGAGGTTGTAGCCAGGTGGGTGTTGGTCTCTTGTCCCAAATAACAAGCAATAGGACAAGAGGAAATTGCCTCGAGTTGTGCCAGAGGAGGTTTAGATTGGGTGTTAGGAAAATTTTCTTCATTGGAAGGGTTACCAACCATTGGAACAGGCTGCCCAGGGAAGTGGTTGAGTCACCATCCCTGGTGGTATTTAAAAGACACATAGACGTGGTGCTTAGGGACATGGTTTAGTGATGGACTTGGCAGTGTTAGGTTAATGGCTGGACTTGATGACCTTCAATGTCTTTTCCAGCCTAAATGATTCTGTGAGAGCAGGAGCACTAGCAAGCAGGTGCTGAGACAAGTTCAAAGAGCATCTGTTTTCCTAACACACCTCTCAGAAGAAATAAGGTGTCCACGTCTTCAGCCTGAATTCAGTCTTGCTGGAAAAGGAGCTGGTGGAATCTAGTCTTCCTAGGATTCTCCTGCAGGGCTGACCAAAGTACTAGCAAATTGGAGACATGGATCGGGAAATTTTACCTCAAATGGAAGGACAGTAATCCCACTTATCCAGTCAGCAGGCAGGTCCGCTGTGCGTGCCATAGCATTTAGGGTTTTTAAGAGGTCCCACAGCACACAGTTCAGCTGCCTAAGAAGGCAGGTGGAAAAAGCAAGTTCTAACTACTTTTGTAGACCCCAGTGAGTGGCATGAAAAGCCATCAGTCCACATGGGATCTCATGGGATTATGTAATGATCAAAGACCAGACTGGTTGCACCGGAAGCTATAAGAGAAACACATCCAGGCCAGAGCACATCTTAATCCCAGCTGCCCTTTGGAGTACACTCTGAGCATGCAACCAGAAGCCACTGCTCCTGCACTCTGGAGCACATCTTCCAGGTTAGAGAAACTTCAAAACTAGAACCATGGATGGTGGAAGAAGTGGATGCTCAGACAACAGACCTGAGAGCAAGGCTGAGAGGCCAATGGTGATGGGTGCTGCTTCCTCTGCTCCTCCCAGATACAAGCCTGGAACAGGTTCTCACCAGGAACAGCAAGGGACTTTTACATCACAGAGGCACCACTGAAAATGAGAGTTCTGTTTAGAGACAAGAGAGAAAGAAAATATTTCTATGCAGGTTGGAGAAACAGACAACTGGGAGGATAAGTGTGGAGACAGCCTCACACTCCTCTGCACAGATGGTGCAATAGTCCCTTGAATTTTCAGCATCATCTGAATAAGTTTCAGTGTCCGGAGGTTGCTTATTCAAGATATAAAAATAAAAGATCTGGAGAAGAAAATGTTTGGAGCTGCTTTTTTTTTCAATAGGATCAGAAGCAATGCTCAAAGCAAAAAAGAGAAGGCACGGAAAAGGGGCAGAATTTTGCTAATTCACTTATTTTGGGGTCCAGATCCCCAAAACCAGAAGTTTAATCTGTTGGCATCTTCTCATTGTCACATATCAATAAGGCTTGAGCTGACTCAGTTCTTTCTGAAATGTGCAGAAGCCACTGTGGCAGCACATAGCTTGTTTGGGACCACAGCTTGGCTATGACTCGGGATATAAGCACAGGATGAAACACTACAGGTGTTCAGATGCACTTTGTTCCCATGATGCTGGCACACCCAGTCACTCAAGAGATTTGCAGATCACTTCTATCTGTGTTAAATGTCCACATCGCCATCAGCTTGGAGTGATGCACAGTACAGTCTGGAAGATTCCAGTGACTGCTACCATGATAACGAGGAGAAGTTTCCTTATTCACAGCATAAATGTAGAGACTGTGATCTCTGGTTAATGTCCTTAATCTAGGAGACCTCTTTAAGGCTCAACCAAAGAAATCTATTCACCATGTCTACAGGAGTTTTAAGATGACCACAAATGGGTCAGATATCTCTGTCCACAACAAGTAACTTGAAACCAATTTTAAAATTTTTAAGCAAGATAAGCAAGCAGGTATTCACAGGTCCATGGCAGATCCACTATGAAGTTGCCAGTACGTGATTTGTGAATCCATGTATCTGGCTTGATGCTGATAAAGACAGCAGACAATTGTAGCCCAATCCATCATCTGTCTTATTCCCATTGCACCTCAGCAAAAACCAGCTCTAGTCACCATGTTATTTGTCATTTTTGTCAGCTGCAGTAATGATTAGGAGTTGTGGATCTGCTGTTTTGAGTCACAATTTGTGACATTAAATAAGTTTTCCATTGCCAAGGTATCCACAAAACTTTAATTTATTAAGATTACAGTTGAAGGCTAAGTATTTTTCCAACATAGCTATACCTATGGTTTTATCCAGTTCTTACTCAGGTTATTCAATATGAAGGATGAAACAAAAGTATGCAAACTGAGGTTGCCACCAGCACCTCATTATCTTGATGGCTCTCTACTTCCATGCTTCTTAGGGACTGGCAAATGAAACAAGCTCTTAGCAGCATTAAAAGTAACCACAGATGTACTGGGAGTGTCATTAGCAAATGAAATGAGAAAAGGCCCAGACTGATGTGGTACTGAGGAATGAAACCAGACACACAGCTAGGCAATTCCTGGTTCAGACAGGCTAAAAGGTAATACTGGCTAGAGAAGTCATGCTCAGACAACCAAAGAGACTACTGGAAGGAATATTTGGCAGGGATGGCAATATCCTAAGACTGTATCAAATAGCCAGCAACTATAGCTGCCAAATAGCCAGCAACTACAGCTGGAAGAATATATTGTACTATTATGGTGCCTAGAGACAAGAAAAAAAATTAGAAACATAGGATTTCCTCATGGAACATTTTAATAGGGGACTTGAAAGCAGAACTGTATGCTCAGTTATGGAAACTGTACACTGGAATTATGGAAAGAAAAGGCATTATAAATACACTAATGTTTATTTTGAATTCTTCCTCATCTTGGTAGTAACAATAATCCGGCAGAATGAGTTTAAGAAGAGGTAGGATACCTCCTCAGCACAACCACCACAGTATCAAGCATGTAAACAACTCTCTCTCTGCTTGTCTTTCAATTAGTGAGGATTTTCCTGGTTCATTACCTTTGCTGTGTCTTAGCTTTCTGTTTTGGGGAATGGATATGCTGGCATTTGAAAACAGTATAGCAAATGCTTTGGCATACTTTCAGTCTGCAAGAATTCCAAGGAATGCTTTCAGACCTTGGGTATTCTTGGACTTTGGGAAGATGGTGCTCTTGAACCACAAAAGCTTTAAATTACACAGGCCTGATCTCAAAAGATTTCCTAAAACTGAGAGTACAAGTGAACTTTGAATACAGCTGTGAACTTATAATACAGCTAGATTATTCCATGCAATTCGGTTATAACAGACCATCTCATGAACAGGGATATAACATCACCACCACGTCAGTGTGGTGACCTTTGGGTGTAGACAGATGAATTTTTCAGATGCAGAGTACTGATGAGAGTATTACCAGAGGAATGCAGCAGATGCCCTTCTGCAGACACCTTGAGACACTGCGATGAGAATGATGGAACATGTCTTCCAAAGCTACTTTTTCCACATGGACTTGAAGACTCTTCCCCCTCCGTTTCAGGATGAGATTCTGATCATGGAAATCTGGAAGGGTTTGGCTGATGTCCAGTTTTTACCAGAAGCAGGAAGGACTTCTTTTAGACAGAGTAAGACCAATTAGAGGGAGGGAAGACTTGCTGTCATTCTGACCAAGGGCCCAAAGAAATGGCACTCCCCTGTTCAAGCCCCAGAAGGCTTACACGACTCTTCTGATGCTCTTCTCTTTCTGCAGAGACAGTTTCTTGCCAGCCAGGTTGGCAGCTAAAAAGTTTTAATGTGTCCTTCAGAATGAGGCAGCTACCTCGACTTCCATTGCAGGATCACCTGAGGGTAAATTCAGTCAATGTGATGCCAGAAAACCAGTTCCTGCAGTATATGCATCGGCCATGTTGCAGGTACGCCTCCCTAGTTGTACTCCCCTTTTAAGAATGATTGCCTACTCCCACTTCTGCTGCAGAAGGTATTTGGGGAGGTCAGTGATATAGATGTGCAGCCAACCTTTAGTTTCTTGAGTTTATGAATTAGTAAAAAGGTTCAGGAATCATAACTGAGCCCACCAGCATGATCATGAACTTTTCAGGAACTTGAAAGAAGTGGTTGAGGGGGATCATCACAGACAATCATTAGGCAGCTAAAGCAAAACCATCTCATGGTACTTTCAAAGAGAGAAGACATCAGAATGCTACATTGTAGAAGCACTTTTCACGAAACACGTGCTCTGCTTGGCCACCGATACCATCAACAAGCATGAAGCTCCACATCAACAAACATCAACATATCGACAACCACATCTCAAGAGCTTTACAAGGTCATGTGTAATAGCAAGGATTCTGGAGACAGATAAGGACCACAGACTAGTGTTAAACACAGCATAGCAGGCTTGCAATCTTTGAGCAAGGCACATAGGCCAGCCTAAAATAAAACACATATATTTGGCAGCAGATTGATGGACCTTGAGTTTTAGGCAAAGGGACAGAAAGCAGATGAGGACAGAGGAATTGGCCTTAAGATGAGAGGAAAGTGCCTCAAGTTGCATCAGGGGTGGTTTAGACTGGATATTAGGAAAATTTCTTCACCGAAAGAGTGGTCAAGCACTGGAACAGGCTGCCCAGAAAGGTGGTGGAGCCACCATCCCTGGAGATGTTCAAAAAACGTGTAGATGTGGCACTTCAGGACATGGTTTAGTAATCGTGGTGGTGTTGGGTTGACAGTTGGACTTGATGATCTTAGAAGTCTTTTCCAACCTTAATGATTCTATGATTCTATGATTCTATGATTCTATGATTCTAAGATCTTGACAGCCTTAAGTCTTCTCCCACTTACACCACAAGGTCCTTACCTGTGCTAAATGATTCTGATATCCCTGAACTGTAGGTTTTTATTGAAGCCTGTATCTACGGACAGGGCACTCTTTATGTCTAGAAAATACACAGATAAAGAAAAGTTATGGCCTTCCATTAAATTGTACAATTTGGGCATCATCCCTGTTTTCAGTCAGAGTTTTGTTTAACCGCATAAGAAACAAAACATCGCAACGCAGATATTTCAGATACACGTACATTTTACATTATGAATTAAAAAACGGCATTTTTTTCCTCCTACAAATTGCAGTTACAATAAATATGTTCTATCCAGAGACAGAACTGTTCTAGATACCACTAAAAATGTTCATAAGTTTTTAGTACTAAAAAGGGAGAGGGGGGCAAAAAATGAGTTTGTCCTACATATTCTGTTGAAGGAACAAGACAATAACCAGACAGAAAATTATGCTGACAACTGGCATTTCTAAGCACTGGAAGGCTTTCACAGGTTTGGGAAAATAATTTACTCTCTATCGATTAAAGTAGCTGCTAAACATGGATGACTGATCTCATTTTGCCAGTTTTTAGTTCACACCAGGTACAGAGAAATACAGAGGATAATTTGACAGAGGAAATTCAAAGGTCGATACTATCACTATGTTATTTAAAAGTCCAAGCTGTGAATGGTCATCTTTCAAGCAGATTCTGGGCGTTTACTGTCTAGTGTTTGAGGAGATAGAGTGCTTAATTCCAAAGGTCAAAATCACAATATTTTTCTGAAACAAACAAAAGCAAAATCTCCCAAGAAACCTCTCTCAGTAACAATAAGAGTACATTGTCTGAAAGAAAGGTAATCAGATTTCCAGGCACACTTTGTAAGTAATCTTGTTTACTGTAATTTTGCAACAGCTTTTATAAATTTTTCATGTGAAATCAGGAAGGCTACAGCTCATATTCCGACAGGTTGAAATAGCTGAGTAAGTGGAATACATCCCTGCGTGGTTGGCTGTGTTTGGGAACACTTAAGAATACATTGCCATTAAAAAAAAAAAAAAAAAAAAGCAACTCAGACATCACAGTGATATACTTTAACAACCAAATAAAAAATTAAAATAGAAGGAAAGCCTTTCACTTCCATTGGTTTTAGGGTTTTTTTAGGAAAGCCTAGAACATAAAAATGGTTCATGCTTCATGAATATCCATTTTTTCTAAACAATGTCCATCCCACGTTCCATGTTCTAAACTGTTCTTTGAAGTACAAGTGAGAAATACGAATCAAATGTTACGGTGAGTCATTTTGGAATTTTGTTTTCACAACGGGCTTAAGTAACTTTCAGTAAAATCTCAACTGCTTTGTATGAAAACTAAAGGAAACAACTGGTAAGAAAGATTTCCTTTAACTTCAAATGCACAGCACAGACCTACACACAACTATTCCACTTCACTACCATTGAACCTCCTTTATAAAATCAAATCTTCTGTCAAAACAATCGCAGATGTGCAAAATAAAGGCAAGGGTATTAACATTGGCTCTTATGGCTCAGACCTTATAACTGCTGGCCCCTTTTATATCATCAGGCACAAAAAAAAAAAAAGACTAAGATTCCACAGCTATATAAAAAGAGTATTCTTTATTCAGGTGCAGGAGAAACAGATCTAAACCTTCAGGAATATATTAAGCACAAACGCAACCAGAGCTAGACTATAATAAAATGCTTTTAGGTGAAACTCTGGGCAGGGCTCCAAAGGATTTTGCCCAACATCCTGTGGCTGGAAGTCTATATAGGCAAGCTTTCTCTCTGCCTGAAGTTACTTTCATCCGCTGACTGGAAACTTTAAGGATGAACCCCACCTCTCTCTCCGCTCACCCGTCCAGTTGTTAGCCACAGGAAGATAAAGGCTCAGGAAAAAGGTTTTAAAAGCATTTTTTTTCCTCTTCCGGTATGTCTGGAATTCCAAATGCAAACTGAACTATAAAATACACTCGTTCTGAAGCAGTAATGCCTGGTGAGAGTTGGCCAGCTCATAGTTTTGTTTCCATAACTTTCAGTAGTCCTTTGATCTGGCCCCAGTGCTATGCCACCATTGTTATCATGAATTATTTACCTCAACAAATAGAATTACAAAAATAAGGATGTGTAACTTGTAAACAAGCTTTAGATCATACCATGACTGAAAGGTATGAAATTTAATGCTAAATACTGTCAAACCCAAGTTCTGCCTCCTTGACTGCAGGCAAGTATCACGTACATCTCCACAGCTAGCTATGCCTCAGCCTCGATATCTGACGGACTTCCATTTCCATCATCGGTCCCTTCAGCCCTGATGGACAAGTACCCAAGTTAACACACCAGAACACGATAAGATGTTGAACCTGTATTTTGTACACAGAGCTCCAAAACTGAAACACGTAGGTAGTAAACAATTGAATTATGAGGCATCACCATTACTGGCCTCACATTATCTCTTTTACAACTGTTCTGTATTTAGTAGGGATAGCATTTCAAACAAAAAGCTGAAAAAAACAATTAATACAACTACTAAAAGGAAATAAAACAATCATTAACTCTAAGTTTAGCTAACCCTGCAAGCAGTTCCTGCAGTTTTTAAGACAAAAGTTTGGTCATAACAAGCAAGAAAGCAGGATTCTCTGTCTGTTTAAGCAAACACTGTTATGTGCAGTGCCTCTAGAACAAAATCCACTAGGTTATGCTAACCTGCTCATCCTCGCTCTTAGAGATCAGTAGCTCTATTCAACAAACATTAAGATTTCCAAAAGACCATTAGAAGATTATTTTTGTTAAAAACAAAACAAAACAAAAAAACCCAGAAAGTCTGAGATCCCCTCAAATCCCCATTCTTTACTTCAGAAGTATACAATAATGCAAACAGCCTGCCTCTAATCATTAACAGCAGAAAAACTCTGTAAGGAGCAAGAATTTTACTGCCCTCTGCAGTTTTTCCTTTGCGTTCAACACAAGGGCAAAACGCCACCGATTTCTGGGTGAGACAAACTGATACCGACTGTCATCTGCCGCTGTGACATATTTTTCCTCCCAAAGGCTGGGAGCCCCGCAATGGGCACGCACAAAAGGTATCCGACCGACCAAACTTCACCTCCCTTAAAAAACGAAGGCTGCGCTGTCCCAAAAGCTTTCCTGAGAAAATGGGTCAAACGGTAGAAAATGGTATAATGAGGGGGAGAAACAGGGAGGGAACGGTCCCTGCTTACTTGCCATAAAAATATTACTTCAGACACCGGTACGGACCGCATTTTTGTGCGGCGATTTAAACGCTGCCACTGAAAGGCCAATACGGCTAAGCTGCCAGTAGGAAGGGAGCAGAGCCAATGAATTAAGTGAATTAAACTCGATGCGCTTGTTGACTCAGTTTTCGCCCCATCAGCCGCGCTGCTGCTGCTCCAGCGTCGCCTCAAAACATCGGGCAGCAAAGTTTGGGCGGGGGATCCCCGGGCCCCGCAGCCGCTGCCCGCCGCCACCCCGCCGCCTCCCGCCACCAACTTTCCTCCGCAGGAGCAGCAGCACCGGCTCTCGCCCGCCCCGTCCCGTTCCGCCCCGCCCGGCTCCGTTCGGCGGAGAGGGCCGGGTGCGGAGATGCCAGCCGGGCGGCGGGAGCGGGGATGCCGGGCGGCGGCAGCCGGGATGCCGGGCGACGCGGGTCCCAGACCGGGAGGGCGTCTCTTACCAGCCCGGAGGCGAAGAAAACGGCGAGCAAGGCCAGGCAGGCGCCCATCACGATGAGGAGCAGGAAGACGATGAGCGGGTGCTGCTGGCTCATGCAGTAGTAGGACTCGTAGAGCCAGTCCCGGGAGCGGGACTGCTCACCGCTCGCCCCGCAGCCGCCGCCGCCCGCCTGCTCTGCCCGCTCCAGCAGGTAGCGGCGTCTCCTCCTCATCATCATCGCTTCTTGCCACATCGGGCAGAGCCCGCGCAACTCCCTCAGCGCCGCCGCCGCCGCCGCCGCTGCTGCAGGAGGCAGCCGGGGAGTGGAGCGGGGCGCGCTCCCGCGCGGGAGGCGGAGAGGAGGAGCCGCGGCGGCGGCGGCGGCGGCAGCGGCATGGTGCGCCGGACGGCCGCGGCCGCTGCGTGGCCAGCCCGGGGCTTGGTGCGCCTCCGGAAAGCACCACCCCGCAAGCACATGCCTTGCCCGGCTCCTCCGGAGGTGGGGGCGGGCGGCTCGCTCCTCCTCGCCGGGGAGGGGAGCGGGCGGCCTCCCAGAACAAGCGCCCAAGGGCGGCGGCGGGAGCGGGAGGCGCGTCCGCGGGCCACCGTGAAAGCAGCCCCTGCCCCGCGCCCCTCTGCCCCGGCGCCGGGAGATGCCCGAGGGGCAAGGGCACCTGCCGCGGCCACCGCGCCCCGCCGCCCCCGCTCCGCCCGGCCCCCGGCTGCGTGGGGCCGGGAGACCTCGCCGCCGCCGGAGGGGTCCGGTGCTCCCGCAGGTGCCTCTCCCGACGGCGACGGTGCGGCGGCAGGTGAGCCGGGCGCTGTGCCGGGGGGCGCACCGTGTGCCGCTCCCGCGCCCGCCGGCCCCGGCCCTGCCCGGCTCCCCGAGGGGACGCCGCAGCGGGGCAGCTCCGGGGCGCGCCGCGCCTTCCCACGGGTGCGTGGCAGCACCTCCCGACGCAAGAGGGAGATACGTTTGGAAATCTCTTTGAGATTACTCCTACGGGTGAGGGCTTGGCAGGTCTGTTTCGCCGGGTACCTTTTCCTCTTTAAAAATCATACCTTAATTTTTGTCAAAACCAAGCATTCAAGTTAGGAAGCAGCACAACGTACATTTTCCCCAGCTTTTCTTGTTCTGAAGGACCTAGTTCTTCCTTACAAAGCAGGCACTTGAAACAAACTGGACATGTAACTCACTAAAATTACATATCCATCGTGCATAGCATTTACCAATTAAAGTTGCATAAGCACATGCACATGGTTCTCCTTCCCCAGCTCACTGCCTTGCTGTGAATGTCCCTCCCCACAGGACAAATCCCTCTCTGCCTTCTCTGACCCACTCTCCAGCCTCTGCTGTTGCTTTGCTACATCCTTTATCTCCGAGAGGATGCAGGGATGCCTAAGCTCTCCAGGGAGAGGAGTGACATGGATGCTACTGGGCCTAAATGTCCCAAGGGTGGCTTCTGGTGACTGGAGTAATGCCAGGAGCAAAAGGGACTTGGCTGTACTATGATACTGCAGAAGGTGAAAAATTGGGGCTACCGTGAGTGGTCATAAGTGAGAGATTTAGAGCAGAGGGCTAACCATTAGCCAGGTGGAAGAGAAGGCAGGTAACTAGGATGAAATGGACCAAAACTGCCCCTCTAACACGTCATGCTGCCTTCTTTCTCTACCACTGTCCACATTTTTAGCCAGAAGAAGAGGTGTATCAACCACCAGCATAACAAAGCAGAGAAGCCGATAGTACGTATAGCTCGGAAGCCCTGTCTATACACTTACACTTCTTAGATTCCTCATGTCTGAAATGAGGCTGAAGCCTGATCTTCCCTGCCCCCTGTCCCTCTCAGCTGGCTGGCAGGAAGAAAAGCACCTTGGCTTTCACTCTTCCTTCCCCTGAAGTGCTTGCTGGGGCAGGAGGAACAGATGAGGAACAAGTAGAAAGTTACGACTGCGCCCACTGTTCTGGGAGAGAGAGAGTGAAAAACTCTCAGAAGCAGCAGCGATAAGATTGAAGGTTGAACACAAATCTATGTGGGGAGAACATTCTGGCAGAATTAATTGCTGGGAAGGAGTTAGTAGAGGTGGGTGTGAGAATTTTTGCAACGTGAAAAGGCTTTACTTGCAGTCACTTCAAAAATTGTGGAGCTGGCCACGCTCATTGTCACACACAGATATATAGTGGGATAAGCAAGGGGAGTTTAAAAAAAATCGAGAAACAAACCAGAATTACAACATAAAACTTCTTTTAAAAGCAAATTGCAATATTTGGGATTTGAAGGCACCTGAGTTTCGATCTCTCAAGGATGGGAAGACCAATAACACATATGTACTTATTTAAAATACAAGAATAATTATGTGATTCTGTATGGACTCATAAAAGTGTAAAAGATCAGAACAGGAAAATGAAGCGTGTATACAACAACCATCCTCTGAAAAGTATTTGAACTAACAGAGTATGTTAATATTGACACTACTGGCTGTCTTTCTTCCCCTAGCTGATTCTGCGTTAATTGCTTTCTACTACTTTTCGCCTCTTTGAACTTGAACAGAAAAGGCCATTGCAAAGAGTTTACTATGATGGTCATGTCATTTGTTTGTTATTTCAGTAAGATCTTATGCCTGTAACAGCTAATTCCTCATTATATTAGTCTCATGCAATTTCTCAGGAAATAAAATTATAATTCCACAGAAAAAAAACTTAATTAACCCAAACGTTGCCCAGTGGTATCTCATGCGTTTCCAGAATGATGACTTCAGCATAACTCTCTTCTGAAAGACCAGACATAAGGTACTTCAACAGCTGAGCAAAAGGAAGCACCAAGTTACATTTCCATTTGACTCTGCTTTCTTGCCAACCTGATAGACTCACCCCCTCTACTTTCCCTCTCCAAACTAGAAACCTGCGTCTTTCAATTCATTCTTCAAACTCCAGCTAGAAATATCCCACACCTTACTGTCTAGAACCCCCATTGATCCTTAGAGCAGATCTATAGTTAGGGGCAAAGTTCCGGTGGAAAAAAATACCATACTGTCATGTAATTAATGACTGAACCATTCTATATATGGACAAGGTAATTAAAACTGCACAGTACCTAAATCTGAATTGACCTTCTAATTTGAATGCTCTAGTTTTTAACTAACATATTAACACTTTTAGTTGACCTTCTAATTTGAACGCTCTAATTTTTAACTAACATATTAACACTTTTTTTTTTCCCACAGGATGCATTTAGTTAAATGAACATTACTACAGTCAAATGACAATTATGTCATTGCTAAAGTTGAAATGCCATATGTTTTTACAGACCAATTTCCCTAGGTAGCCTAAAATATACATCCTTACTTGGCTCAACCTGAAAGTTTGCTGTGCCTCAGGGAAAAGGAAGGTACAGTGAATTTTATAATCTAGGGTTGAAAAGCAAAGCACTTTCAGAAAAAAAGCTCTCTGTATTCTGCCTTATTTCTCGAAAAGGGAAAAGAAGCAAAGCTAGCACTTAAGTTTGTAAAAAACTATCCACTGTGTACCCTTGGGACTCCAACAACGTCAAAGAATTTGTTCCTTGAGCAGGTGGTGTCTAAGCATCTGCTGTACCCCTCTGGAGAAGCAAAACAACACAGAACAAAAGGTTGAGCTCCACAGCTGCTTGTCAAAGCAACCATGTGCCAGAGGCATTACACTTTTCCAGTAGCAGATTGATTAACCTAGAGAACTTCTGTCTGGACCACCTCCAGAGGTTCCTTCCAGCCTCAGCTGTCCTGTGATTCTGTGATGTCACGGCTTATTACTAGTGTCGAGGCATCTGTGATAAATCCTAGGGAGAGAGCTAAATAGGAACAGAAGATACAGGAGAACCTCCTGCTCTCTACATCACTCTGCCACCCTGGCTTGATCAATCTCCATCATCTCTTTCCTTCATTTTCCCTTCCCTGTTGTCTTCTCCTGCATGGGTATTCCGGTCAGGGATGCAGACTAGCTCTCAGCAGAGGGAGAAGAGAGACAGATCCTTTGCTCACAGCTACTCTACTCAGCTCTAGGACATCCCTAGCCACAGGAAATAAATTGCAAGGAAGAGATGCTGAATCCCACAGTCCTGCAACATAACAAGCACTTAAAAGAGCCATAGCAATTGGCCTGAGCAAAATACACTGCCCACGAGTCCACTGGTGGCCAGATTCCCCTCCTCAGCAGCTGGCCACCAAATTTGCCCAGAAGAGCAAACCCACGGCTATAGTCTTCACACCGTACTGCCACTGCGCACGTCCATCAGGCCGCCTTACGCTGAGCTGCAACTTCAGGGCAGGTTGCCCTGACAGTAAGATTATACCGGCCGCCGACTGAACCGCACTTCCAGAGAGTGGTTGTGGCAGAATGGCCAAAGACAGGGCAACAAGCCCTGCCTAGTGCTGCTCTTGGGGGACACCAACCCATGAGCCATCCCTGCTGTAAGAGCAATACATCAATACATCTGGCTTGTCCACAATTTTAGAAGGGATTAAATTTTGTTAAAGGGGCCCTGGCAGCCTCTGTGACCTTGAAACCTATGGGCTGAAGAAGAATAAATCTGCATGGGCAATTACTTAACAATATTAACTTCTCCATCAGGGATACACAAATTTTTTTAATGAATTTTTCTGTATTCATTTTACTGACTTCAGTTATCAGGACTTGCTCTCTCAGCAGCTATGTGCTACTGTCACTCTTCAAAAAACAATGACAGAATTTCCTACAGAAATATATTTGATTTCACACATCTGGAACCTGGTTAAATTCACTTTTGATTTAGAGATAGACTTGCCTGAGGTGTTTAACATTCCTATTTTAGGTGCTAAATTACAGTCTGACTGATCTGTAATTCCTTGCGTTCCTTTACTTTTCTTCCTCCTCCTTTTTGAAGCTAGTATCTAACTTTGGGCCTCATTCAGCCTCCATAAACTTTTAAGAGTAACTACTAATAAGTTCTAAGGTTACTGAAGGAACTACTCGAGATCCAGATGATCTGAAAATACCTCAGTAATCTCCCTTCCTTCCCGTTTTTATCACAGATGGTAACTACATTGGTCATGTAACCATAGATAACCTTTTTATTAAAGATTGAAGCAAAACATAGATTAGTATTTTAGATGTTTTGGTACCATCTATTATTAGCTGAACAATGGGTCTACCACAATCTCCTTCTTTCAAAAAGTATGGTATGAATGGAAAATTATCCAGAAGTGCATTAGTTTTCTCTCTGCTTGTACCTTGCCCTTTCTTATTTTGATCACACTGTTCTTTATACTCATTGTTATAATCTGGCCTAGTTTCCAAATTCTGTACTATATCATACCTTTCCAGTCTGAAGACATTAACCTCCAATTATACACTCCCTAATCTTTCACACTGGGACAGTTTGCACTTGTGCAAACTTAGTAGTATTACTTAGGAAACCATCTACTCTTCCAGATAACCTGCTTTCAGGTAGGAGATCTAGGGAAGGTGGGAGGAAAGGAATAAAACTCTTTAGAAATTTAAAACTGCTCAGGCACTTTTCTAAAATTCCAAATTAACTGGACAACCACAAGACCAGTACCGTAGGCAGCTCAGGAAAGACCTGTTCAATATATGACTACAGTCAAAACACTTTTACAGCACTAGAACGCATATAGAATAGGATGATGAATAATTCAGAACATACAATAATGCTGTTATATTGATCAATCATACAGTTTCATCTTGAGCCATATTACCCTACTTACCCAATCTCATAAAAAATATTGCAGAATTAGAGATGTGTTCTTCAGAACACAAATAATAAAAAAAAAACCAAACCCAAGAAAGAGTTTCTTCTACTTAGCAAGTGTATAGGACCGTTATCCACAGAAATTAAAACATAAGAGGGAACATAGTAAATGCACATAACATGAAAACTTTAGAAAAGACTGCTTGGAATCTTATGTTTTCTTTATCTTGTCTTTTAAGAAAAAAGGTAGACTGAAAATTAAAGGAATGAAATGCAAAATTAGTAAATGGCATATGTTATTTCACACGGCGTGTAGTTAATCTGTGGAACTCCATCATGGGAGGCTTTTAAGAAACAGAATTCATCAGGGTGACAAAATAATTTTTTTACATGGTTGTTAAAATAAGTCTGATAATCACCAATGATAACATAAGTTATGAGGAATATTGATCCTGTTGTTTCATGAGTAATCTCAGTGCAAGGCAGTAGATACAGAGACAAAAATATGAAAGGCAGATTATGTCACAATGGGTTTCTTGCATCTTCCACTGAATCGTAATGTGGCTTTTTTTTTTTTTTTCCCCAGAGACAGGTTATCAGACCACATTATTCTTTATTCTCATTCAACTGGGGCAAATGGTGTTCCTATCATTTTAACTGATTAAAAAAGATACTGATTTCCTGAAAACAGGGCAAGACCATTGTTTCAAAGACCACTGACTCACATAACACAATCTACATATTCTCCCTGCAAAAAAGAAGGCATATATATAGTAAAATTATTTTGTTTGTAAACATTTTATTAAGATCTTTACTCCATCTGCACAATCCACTGAAAGTAAAACAAAATGCACCTAAAGCAAAATTGTGACTAGGCAACCCTTCAAAATTATTGCAATGATCAAATCTGATACATCGCACTTACTGACCTATACAGGTTAATCAGGTTAACCCATACTACAGAACAGAAACGTATAAATCTAAACATAAAACAAGCAGTTAAAATAAGTAAATACATGTAGCTACATTCATATCAAAGAAAAGCATACTGCTATGTATCTAAAAAGCCATTTTTGCAAAATCTCTGTCATTGTTTCAGTTTTTCCCTCAGTAGCTGTCATAGTTATTTTAAAGGAAGCTCCCTCCTAACAGGGGCTGTAAATGACAGCGCAATCCTACAAAAATGGTACAAACCTACAAAATCCAAAATGTGATCCCGGTTCTGAAAATACTTAAAAGTAAACAAAAGTCTATACATGTTACCTCCAGGACTTCTGTAAGACTTTTTGAAAACTCAGAATTAATCGGTGAAATAAAGTTTTGCAAGATGGGATGACCTAAATGAAACATTTCCTGCTGTTAATTTTGTAGTCACCTTCACTATAAGAAAGTCAACCTGGGCTCATTATTTTAGGATTATTGTGCTATTATTTATTTAATAGCCATCAGTTCCTACTTTGCTTAGACCAAGAAAGGAATACTCTAGGAAATGTTATCAACAAGTTAATATTTAAACTGGGTTGGACTTCAGCACAAAACTACAGAAGAGTTGAACATCTGTCCAGATTTGGATCTTGGGTGAATTTTGTCCATAATTTTCCCACTTGCCAGAGCTGTACTGTCTCTCCCATTCCTGCAGAGGTCCTGCATTTCTTCCTCTCCTTCTCCACAGCCTCAGCATTTTCTGACAGATAAATGTCTCATGCTCCCTTCGGAGATGGAGCTGGCACTACTTGCTTTCAAACAGACCTTTGCTGAGCTACTTGGTGACCTTAGTAAAAATGTGTTAACCACAGATGGCTTCCAGACTCGCATGAAGCAGTACGAGGTAATGGTTTCAGCTGCATGTTCGATAAGAGCGCCCAGCTGACAGCATAAAGTTGTAAGAATTGGTAATGTTCCAGGACCCAAGTTTGGGGAATTCTGCCAAGAGCAATGGATCCCAAGATTTTGGAGAAAGTGGCGTTTCTGGAGCAAGGCAGGAGGGACTGAATGCTACTGAGGACAAGAGGTCACTCTGGCCATGAAATCCACACCTATTGGATGAGTGATATACTGGGGTGCTGGGGTTCAGGAGGCTGGAGTGATTTTGTGAAGGTAGGCTTTGGGTGTGTGGGCTGAGTCAGGTCCTGGCACGGCGTCACCTTAAACATAGCAATTGTGGGTTGAAAGCACAGCCTAATCCTACCGCAGCTACGGCTAAGGAATGGGGAGCTGTAGAGTAAATGTCATTGGCAAACGCAGCCCAACCCTTTGCCTCACTAGTGAGGTCTACTTTGCGTTGGGAAATGCTCCTCTAGACAATGTGAGGATTACCCAGTCTTGTTGTTTTAGAGAAAAAGTACTGATGTTAATCAAGAAAATATTCCAACTTCAGTTTTCTTCAAACCAGCCAATTGATATACAACTGAGTACCACTGATGTGTATTTGGAACAGAAGCTTATAAATGACTACTGTAGCAATTTCTCAGGTATTTGAGGACCATCTTATAATTAAGAGTCTTTGTGTAAATTTTTCCATTTTTTGAGATCAAGATCTGGAGATGCCCTTAGTCATATGGTTTGCTTCTAGGTGCTCCTGTGAGGAGCAGGGAGTTTGACTCAATGATACTTATGGTCCCTTCCAACTCAAGATATTCTATGATTCTATGATTCTATAATACATTTTACCTCAAATAGCTGTGAAAAAAATTCTCAAGTTTCTAAAGTACTTCGTGATCTCTGAGGAAGAAAAGTAGCACAGCAATAAAGACATTCTTTCCTACTTGTGTAAGGTTGAAACATTTTCCACAGGGTTTCTCAGCAAACACTTAGCATAACACAGTGCTTTGTGTTCCTTGTCAGTGTCTAGTACATAAATGGCACAAGCTACCTCTGACCTGCACTAAATTGGTTTTTTTAAAGATACACATATTGATCAACTAATAACTGATTTTGGTGTTGTGCATGTTTTTGTTCAATATAGCTCTCAGTTATAATGATCAATGATTCTTGTTTTAATAGTCAACCATTTAGAACTTAATGACTGTACTAAGTGTTTTCTGTGATATCTTAAAATACAGTGCTCAGTCTCACAGCCATAAGAAAGCATCCAGCAAATGCATTTTCTAGGTTATAACCAGAATAACCTTGATCATGCATTTTATACCAATATTGCCAGTTTGATGCTTCTCAGATGCATGTTTATTGGTCATATGAGGTATTTACATCGTTACTGGGAAACCACCCATGCTAGTTTGAAACAACCACTTAATGAACTGCTCTTGAAGCCATGCTAATTAGGTGAACATTGGACTATTGTGATTACATTATGCTAACTACAGTAAATTATATGTAATAACTATCACCACACTGTATGAGAGAATACTTCTACACCACCTGATTTTCAGTTTTAGGGCACAACCAGTGATTCCTGAACCAAGAAATTATAGTCTTTTATGTATAAGGTAATTCAAAATAATACATAGAGAAAAAAAAAAGTCCTAGCAATTATGTTACTGTAAACATTCGTGTATCAATAACCACCCCCCACGCCCACCCCCTGTGATTACTCTGTACAGTTCCCATCTTGAGAAAAAAAGAAATTAAAAAAGTATTGAACATGAAAATGTGTGGAAAAGGACGATGATCCCAGTTGGAGGAGAGACTTAGTGGAACAGGGCTCTGTTCTAAAGATGACATATCCCTCCAATCTGATTGAAACTTGTGAAAGATGAAAGCTGTGAGGGCAGTGAATAGAGAATGGCTATTCATTATTTTCTGCAATTCAAAAACTAATATGCCACTGGTAAAACTGTCATATGGCAGGCTTAAAGCAAAAAAGCATTTCTTTTTAGAACAGAAAAAATCCCACAACATAATGAAATTGTGGTATTCACTGCTAGTCACTGTTACAGAAACCAAGTATAAATTCATTAAAAATGGACTAGGAAAAAAATCAAGGAATTAGTTAATCAAGGGCTATTTAAAAATATAATTAGAGTATAAGAGCTTGCTAGGGAAGACTCAAACATGTCAAAGCAATGTGTTTTCTTATATATGCATTCATAAATATGTGATTGTCCAGTAGTGGGGTTGTGTATAGTTAGACTGGCCATATACTTACTGATTCAAAACAATGTAGTATCTAAAAATCATATGCAGTTAAAGGCAGCAAAATAAATCAAATGTGATTGATAGACAAATATTTTAAGGATACAAAATATAGACAGGACTATATCAAGTACCAGTTAAAAACAAATTTGAGGCTTTGGAAAGGAAATACAATTTATAGAGCAAGTCACTATTTTTAAGGATAGGGTAGAAAGAGTCACAGAATAAAGAAATAAGTAGACTGAGGAATAAAGAACAAGTAACAGCTTGAAGACAGCTACAGAAAACCAATTAAGGATCAATATGAAAGTTGGAACATTTGTCCAAAGACCAGCATCTGTCTCCTGCTGAGGAGTAAAGTAGAAAGAGGGTAATAGACTGATGAAGAAATACAAGAGAATGCTTACATGACTTGGTGGAGAATACTCAAAGACAGCTGTGACAGCAATGTAGGAGTATTTTGGAAAGTTATCAACATATAGAGAAAAGGAAAAGAATTATAAGGTAATCTAATAAAGAATAAAATTAGAATAAAATCTCCTTGTTACAAAAATTGTTCAAGTATAAAACAATTAAGAAAGTACTTTAATGAGTTCCTTCATCATGAAGCAGATTGAAAAAAAAAAAACCCAACCAAACAAAAATTGACCATTTTCTAGGCAGATGAAACATTTAGGAAAGAGTAAAATTTGTAAGTGGAAGTTTAAGTACAAGTAAAAATTTCAAAAGAATTCCCAAGAGCAAAGCATGAAGTGTTCATAATTGTCATGCTGAAATACTAAAAGGAAGAGGAAAAAGTCTAATGGAATCTTATCTAATTCATAAATGGATTGTGTTGATTTTCAAATTTGAAAATATCCAAAGGAACAGAGAATGATAACTTTCTCAATTAAAAAAAAAGAAAAAAAGAAAAAACTTTTTGCAATGTTTCCTAGCTCATAGACTATGGAATCTTGTTTTTACTATTGCACTATAGTTTTATATTTTAAACAGAGGAGAAATACAGTAGTTTTCTGGATCTGCAAAAAGCTGATCCTTTTAAAATTAACCATGTTCCCTTCATTGACTGCTTGGGGAAAAAAAATTAAAATCTATAAAAGCTGCACAAGTATTTTGATTAAGAAAGGTCATAGTAATACATTAGGAGGTTGTAGGGAGATCAATGCTTGTTTTCTCTGTTATCAATAACTAATTAAGCTAGGGAATTTTTTTTCTGCCATTGTCCCTGAAGTGGCCATACAAGCATCCCTTTCATTACCAAATTCACAGATCTGGTAGGAAATCAGGATTTGCACCAGATTTTTTTTCATAAGGCTAATGAACTTTGGTGCTATAGAAAAAGACAGAGGATATGATTTAACAGAATGTTCAAAGAAAATCAAGACTTAAACCTATTCTTCCACAGACCTTATTTGATCTTAACCTCATTGATTTAATAGGCTAACAGGGTTTAGTAGGGAGAACTGGAAAACCTTTCAGGCACACATGTTTCATTTACATTAGTTCTCATGTCTGAATCAAAAGCTGCAAGATTTATATTAGATACAGACTGGAGAAATTATCCTGAGTTTAAATGAGATGTTTTCTTATATTGTGTATAAGTAAGGTATGGAACTCTTTGCTGAAGGATGCTGTAAATGCTAAGTCTTTCCAAATGTTCAAATAGCAACTTGAAAAGATTGTGGGCTGGCAGGGGGAATCTGCTGGTGGCTATTAGGCCCAGAAACAACCTTCACTTCAGAAAGTTCCTGAACAATTCTTTTTCACAGCTACAAATTACTGAGTACTGAAAGACGAGTCAGAGGAGGCATCACTACACATTTTGTCCAATTTTTGTACACCTTCCTACTGTAGTCTTATGGCCCAGCCAATCTGGTATTTTAAGTTGGTTTTAAGTATAGCTGCAAAAAAAAAAAAAAAAAAAAAGTTAAAAGTTTATTTTGCTCTGTGATCAGATGACTGTTGTCCAGGTTGTCTCAGCTGTAACTGCTCAGCTTCCAGGTGTCTGCTGCCTGTCCTGTAGTTTTAATCTTGTTTTATCTATGATGTTACCTAACTTGTTTTCGCTTAATTTTTGCTTAGCCTTGTTCAACTGTGTAGTTCTTCTGCTTCTAAAGGAATCATGGCACTAAGATGTACCATACCTAAGTAACTGTAGTATAAATAACCCTGCTGAAATCAGGAAACACAAAAAAAAAACCCAAGGAAAGAACCTTCAACACTGTATTCCTCTCTGCAAAAACTCAGGACACTGAAAACTTGCTTTAACAATCCACTGGCTTAAAGGGCAGATACTGTTGATTTTATTACATTACTAATGACCTCTAATAGAATTAAGAAATTTGGATTGTAAGTGGTAGCATTGTTGCAACTGGACTAAAAATAAGTGGTTGTTATATTTGATTAGACTGTTACAGCATTGAACTAGCAGCAAAGCCCAGTCGTGGATCTTCACATAAGGTGTGGTCTCTTTGTTACTCATCATGAACATGATACTGAGCATCTACTACTGCCCAATGTTGGGCACAGGTTCCCAGAATGGATGGACCTCTGATCCCACCTTTTTTAAGAGGCTTTGAGAGAATTATCTCAATGGACTGCCCATACTATTCCCCTAGAACCATTTCAACGTTTTCTCATCTTGGACAGCAGCATTCTGCACACGTTGTAATGCTCCTGCTATACTAATTTGAGTTTCTGGAGTGTTTCAGAAATCTTGGAGGATAATCATTAAGACTGGTAATAGAAAACAGATATCTTTTCAACAAACAGACCAAGGGCAGCAATTTAAGTTCTCACCCATGCTGTACTCTCGTCCAAATCCCCAACTGTGTAAAAACAGTAGTTAAATTCAATACTACTTAAGTGTCATTCAAAAGTGAGCTGCAAAGCCATTCCCTTTCCCTCTTTTACTTTTCCTAGAGAATTGTCAGCAAATTAACTGATGAATAAAAAGACAAAAAAACCCCCCCCAAAATACAAAAAAACCCAAACCTAAAGAAAATACCCCCAACAACAAAACCAAACAAATAAACAAACAAAACAACCCCAAAACCCAGCCAACCCAGCCCTTATTCAGTGAAGGTGAACCCATCCAGAAGCTGAGAAAGATCTGACCACATGACTTCTGGTCAGTGAAGAAGGGGCTATGTTGTCCAAGAAAATTTTAGATAAGATATTTCTTTCATCCTTCTCTCCTCTTATTCCTGTACGGAAATGGCACAGTTCCAACACAACAGGAAGAGTCCTTCTCTAAAAAAGGACAGACATCCATAACAGTGATAAAAAAGCACAAAAAATATTAATATTAGCATTATGCCAGCAACTTTTAAATGTGAAAATACTAGTTAAAGGCAAAACAATTTTAATTACACAATTACTGCTAGAAATTGTAACTTTAAAATAAGGTCATTCTTTTATTATTGTTGGGCCAATTCCTGAAGCTGTCTAAATACTGATAATTCCCACTGAAATAAGTCTCTCAGTCCTCAAAGGTCCTGAACATTAACACCTTGATACAAACTGTTTCTGAGGGGATGCTCAGCATTCCTAAGGGTGTGATTTATAGAAATCCTCCAATCAAAGAAAAGTGACTCTATTTTGGCTTTTTCTTTCAGCCATACCAATTTCCAAAAAAAGTAAAAAGCCTTCTATATGAACACTACAAATTGACTTAAGTCACTTCTATATTAAGTGTCACTCGATTGATAAACCTTTAAATCATTACTTGACAAACAGCTTCAGTCATTTGAATTACCACAAAATATTGGAAATTTTTAGATGTGCAGATGATGCATAAGGTTATTCTGGTGAATATCTGGGTATATGCTCTTGGTGATCACAGCCATTCGTTACAGACTGAAAATCTGGAATTTCCAATGGCAAGAGTGCATAGTTTGAGAATTTTTCAACAGGTGGGATGATAGTTCAAAAGAGAATTGCAAAAAAAAAAAAAAAAAAAAAAAAAAAAAACACTTGTTAGATGGAAATGCTACAAAAATTAGACAAACAGACATTAAAGTGGAAGACGTAAATAAATCCAGTCTTCTGTTTATGTCAAAATTAAATAGATTAATTAAAAATGCATTAAATTTCTGGGGGGAAAGACATCACCATTTTACAGATGGAAACACAGAGTGAGTGATATATCACTCTTCGATAACACTCTGACACTCCTCACTCTCCCTCCCTTTCTGATAAGGACATGTTTTGAGAAAAGTATCTGTGACTTAAAAAACATTAGCTATGACAGATAATAGAGGATTTGCATTAACTCACCACCCTCTTCCCAGAACATACTGATAATGTTAATTACACTTTATCATTTAGCTAGTATTGTAATAGAAAAGGTGCTAAATACCTATTAGCTTAAGGAGCTCCTAAGTGAACCTGGAACCTATGAGAATGCCAAAAAAAAAAAAAAAATGTTTACATTAACACTGCATGCTTTCTGATGTTGCAAACTAGAGTGAAGGATCAGTAGCAGAGAAGCTGTAGGAGTGAGTAAATGTATAATTAATGTAAGATATGGTGCCAATGGATAAAGAATAAAGGACTTCCTGTAACACAGAGGGCCTCCTTATTGTCAGAGGAAATCAGGCTTGGGAAGGAAGGAACCGCAACAAGTACGGTTGAGTTTGAAGGTCTTCAGACCCTTTGAATGTTGACACAGTCCTGGCTTTGCAGTGACACAAATTAAAAATAAAGTATGTGACGTCTTCAGCCTCAGAATAAAACTTATTTTGATTTTCCAGGATATGTGAGGATTGAAACTAGAGAGTTTGGCTCAGAACAAATATTTATCCTGACTAAAATACCATTTGGGTAAATATATTCTCCTGATAAGACAGTCATTCCTAATATAAAATATTCACTGCCATATTTGCCAGGGGTAGCCTTTTCTTCTTCCCTCATCTATAAATAACTGCTTTACTTTGTTTTATTACTGAAAATATTGCTTCACTTTGCTTAAACAGGGGATATGATTATCATAACATTGTTACTGTTATTATAAGCAAGACAATAGCATTAATGCAATCACAAAGATGAAAAATCAAGTGCTGAAAATGCCAGAGCAAAGGCTGAAAGCTTTAACCATGCCTCAGGTATTTATTTATATCCCCAAGAAACAGCAACATACTATAAAACAATGTGGAATATCTTACCTAGCATAACAAACCCATATATGGAGCATACATTCTTCCTCAATGTGTTTGCTTTATAGATTTGTGTCATCTACAAAGCATGCTATGTTTAATAAAAATCAGATATTAGCATAATGGTGAAGGAATAATTAAGCTAAATTTTTAGAAGAGAAACTTCTTATGCTTGGAGCTTTTATTCTGTTAAAAAAAAAAAAGAGAGAGGAAGATTTATTATGTGAATAGGTTGCTAACTCGGAATGGAGAAAAATGAAGTTGTAGACTAGTGCCAAATAGTTACATAAGAAGAAGGCGTGCAACAAAATTGTGCAAAGTATCAGGAAAAAAATAAAATCGGTATCAAAATACACAGCAGTGTGAATTATAGATCAAGTGTCCTACAGCCAACTGGACTGTGAAAGAGTAAAGCCCACAGCTTCATGCTTTGTTGTAAATGTGTTGGCAGAAAGAATAAATTTATTCTGCAACAAAGGCAGATTCACAGGTTTTGAGAGTTGCATATTACATGAGTCATAGAAAATGCAAAGATTCTGTCTTCCTGGTGTCTCAATACGGCTACCACTCATAGGAAAAGGCAACAAGTTTGAGTATTCCTGGGATCAGTACAGCGCATCTCAGCGGGAAAAAACCCAACAAAAGACACGTGACATTTTTTGGAAGAAGAATCATGAAGTTTGTGGTTAGCAGCTTTAGCTGGAGCCCAAGACAAAGTGGTGCGATTCTGGATTTCCTATAGATTTCTGGAATTGTATCATTTCAGGGAGGTGATTTCCCAGCTTCCCCAAACTTTCCTGAAAACGTGGAGATTAATTTAATATTGGAGTACCTCTCATGTACTGATGGCCCTATTACTAAGAACAGTGTAGAAAGCAATAGCTTTATAATGTTTAAACAGTCCCAGGAAAAGTTATGCACATCTTTCTGGTCTGGAAGATATACAAAGCAAGCAAGATCACCTGTGCAGGGCTGGATGCAAGCGTTAACAACAGACATTTGGGAGTGGCAGCCGATTTCCAGGGGTCAGTCACAGCCATCTGTCCTTGTAAAGGACAGTCCTGGTTTCTCATTCTTGGGTTAGTACATTTCTGGTTTGCAAATAAGCTAATTGTAAGGCTCCTTCTATGCTCCTGCTTTCCTTGCTTTCCGTTTGGTTTCACTTCTTTGGTTTGATTGGGTTTTGTTTCCTGTTTGTTTGGTTTGGGGTTTGGGTTTGGGTTTGGGTTTTTTGTTTGTTTTTTTTTGGGGGGGGGAGGGGGTGGTTGTTGTTGTTGTTCTGGCTATGCTATCTATGTTAGAAAATAAATGTTTAAGGCCACAGAATAAGTGACCAGGAAGTCTAATATTAATAATAGTTTTTTATACTTTTTCTGTTCAACAACCTTGATGAATTCTTAAAAAATGTACTTTCCCCTTAAAAAAAAAAGTATGCAGAAGAAAAATCTGGGCCAGATTAAAAATATTAGTAGAAAAACAATAATATGAAGGAAAAAAATAAGAAAGACCATAGCATGAAATGATGTATAAAAAATGTAACGGTAAGATCTGTAGTGAGAAGTTATTTCTTTAATGACTTGAGTTGTGAAATAAAAATCAAAGACCTACTGAATATGAGGGAATGCTACGATAGGCCCTGTGGAGAGGCCTGATGGTTAGGCATAATTTTTTTCAGGGTTAGTTGTAATCACATGTCTATCAAAGTAAATATAGTTAAGAAAAAATTCCTCTAATAGAGAGGGAATATCTGGGTAGAACAGATGCTTTCAGATCAGCTAGACCTGATTTAATTCCACCCTAAGCACTGGTCAATGGTATCTGATTTCTGTCCATGACAGGGTAAAGGATTTCAGAGAAAAAAGATAATTCAGTAAGGATTTTAAACCATCTCAGATCAAATTCTCATATGCAAACTAGGGAAACAATCCACAGATTAAATTATTATAGAGTGGGTGCAGAGCTGCTAGAGATAAGAAAATCTTTACCAGGAGAGCAGCTATTTCTGAGTCAGTGTCTGAATGAATGGAGCAATCCAGGAAGGTGCTGTGCAAGTCTGTCCCGAGTCTGGTTCTGTATCACATTTTCATGTGTAGCCTGGGTATGAGATAAAAGAATGGGGTTTTAAGTCTGCAAGTGAGATCAAGCTGGAAGTGAACTCATGTATATTTGAAGTGAAAATGAAACTTAAGAAGCTGGGGATGTGATGTCAAAAGGTAGGATTTTGCTGCGCAGGTGGAAACACATGATGCTGCAGGCAGGCAGGAGAAATCCACTTCATACAGAAAACAAAAACCAGCTGGTCTGGTATAGACCTGCAAAAAGAGATCTAAAGGTTGCTGCAGAACACGAATCATGATACGTTCCCTCAAAAAGCTACAAGTCTAGCTGGAGTTTATAAGCAGAAATATAGCCTCTAATTCACACTGCATGATTCTGCTGCTCCACTTGGCGCTGGTAAGGTAGCAGCTAGAGCACTACGTGCAGAGCCTGGCACTGCTGTTCAAGGAGGGGCTAGACCAGAGTAAAGATAATCTATAAAAGAAAAATTAGAGTAAGTAAAAGACTGGAAAACACCCAGGGCAGTTGGGGGAAAGAGAAGGAAAAACCTCTGAAAGAGAAGAGAATAATTGGTTCATATGATAAACAGGGAGAAAAGTAAGGATTGCAGGTTTAACAGGGAAGATTTTAGCAAGTCTGTGGGATTTTTTTGTCTAGAAAGGTTCTTACATGACTGGAACAAGTTTAAGAGCAGCTGGGAGGATGTACATAATGCTATGATCCTGTTCTGGGCCACGGGATGGACTAAATGACCTCTTGAGTCTTCTCTTCCAGTTCTAGGATGACTTCTGCAATGGTGTGACCATGAAATTCAGATAATTGCAAGTTCCATACTAAATGACTGGTTTTAATACTTGTGATCTTTAAAACAATTCTGAAATATCTAATGTATTAGAAAAACTGTTTTGGGAAAAGCTTGGTTCAACATCATCTTGATTTTCACAGACTAGTGCCTGTCTACTAGTACTGCCTTATGCAGACTTTAAAAATATTTCACCAGGTGGTGCTGTAACACATAACCTTCCGAGTCTTTACCCTACCACCTGAGCACACGGTAGTCTTGGGAAAATATCTGTGGGATAGGCAAAGTTGTCTCTAGAAGCAAAATTACTTTTAACAATCAGTCTTTGGTATAACTATGAGAGTTGTGGAAAGAGGAATTGTCTAGAAGGCTGATTGGCAAACTTAATTCCAGATTGCATAAACGATATGTATAAGTATAAGTAAGTGTAAGTTTAAGTTGTGTATGTGTATATATGTGTGCGTATGTATATTTTAGAAATAAATCTGCTTTACTGAGTTCTCCTTCCTTCAAAGTCCTGGATATGACTTGGCAGAGGGACCACACAGCCTCAGAGCAGAACTCTGCTGTCCATGGCTGGTGTATATGCAGCTGTAATATGTAAACACATGCTCTGTGAATATATTATGAAAAGCACAATTAAAATGAATACATTTAAGGACTATTTTTATTGTACAGCATAACAAACAAGCCTTCTGTAGTACATGGACAGCAAAGATAAGCCTTATATTTACATTAAAACAAACAAACTTCAGGAGACTATAATTCTGCATTCTAAATATAGAAAATGTTTATATTGTCTTTAAGCATTCTCTTAAAAACATATATAACTGAAATATATTAATGCACTCAATCTTTTTATATTAAATTAAAAATATAGAATACATACCAGCTTTCAATAAAGTATGAAAAAATAAATCATAGAATCTGTAGATCTAGGCTAGAAGCAATTTCTGACAGTCATCTAATCCAAGCAGGTTCCTGCTCCAAGCAGACTCAACCAGATCAGGTTGCTCAGGGCCTTGTCGAAGTGAATGTATGGAGATTCCACAAGCTCTCTGGGCAACTTGTTGGAGTGCTTAACAGCCTTCAAATAAAGTTGCTTTCCATGAATCTAATCAGAATTTTCTGTGTTGCAACGTAGGTCCATTGTCCCCTGTGCAATGCACTCTGCAACCCTGAGAGGAGCCTGGTTCCACTTTCCCTATGCCATTCTGTTAAGAACTTTATAAAAGCCATAAGAAATCCTCTTGACTTTTCATCTCACGGCTAAACAAACACAGTTCCCTCATTCCCTCCTAATACTTCATATGCTCCAGCCCCTCATCAGCTCCACTGGACTCAGTCCAGTAGGGCAAAATCATTCAGATGCAATTTGTGCTGCTGCATCTATCTCTGAAAAGAATCTGGCTCTGCTTTCTCTACACCCTCTTATTAGACAGTTCAAAACAGTAAGACATCTCCTCAGTCTTCTCTTTTCTTAAGGGTGAACAAACCCAGTTCTCAGCTTCTCCTCATACTCCATTTGCTGCAGTCCCCTAAGCATTTTGAGGACCCTCCATTGGACTCACACCAGGATGGCAGTACCTTTCTTGTGGTGAGAAGCCCACAAGCAGGCACAGCAGTGTATCTGTGAATAGGGCAGAGTGGAAGTATCACCTCCCTTGACTTACTGGCTATACTCCTGCTCATACAACCTGATATGTTGTTGACCACCCTTGCTGTAGGGGCACATTGCCGACCCATGTTTATTTTACATCCTTCTTCTACACCCCTTTCCTGAAAAGCTGTTCTCTAGCCAGTTGGTGCCAAGCCTGTATTGCTGTACAGGTACTCCACACAAAAATGCAGGACCATGAATCTGTGTTTGTTGAACTTCATGAGCCTCCTGTCAACTTATTTTTCCAGCTCATTGAGAACCCTCTGTATAGCAGCCCTGTCCTTCAGTGTATTGGTCCCCATCTCCAATTTGGTGTCATCCATTAACTTGCTGAAGGTGCTTTCTGTCGCATCAAATTATTAGCAAAGACACTAAAAATATCACCCCCATATCAGCATCTAAGGGATGCCACTAGTAATGACTACCATTTGGACTTTGTGCTGCTGATCACAATGCTTTGAGTCTGAAGATCTTGTCAATATTTCACCCATCTTACAGTCCACTTTTCTAGTCTGTATCATATATCATATTGACTACAAGAATACTGTGTAAGACCGTGTCAAACATTTTGCCAATGTCGAGGTAATTGTCATGTACTGCTATCTCATTCCCACAGAGCCTGGCATTGTATATATATTGTATATAATAGGCAGGCAGGATTTCCCCATGGTAAATCTATGCTGGCTTTTCCCTATCACCTTGTCGTACATTTGTCTGGATAGGGCTTCCAGGAGAGATTCCTGCATAATCTTCTGGAGACAGAAGTTAGGGTGACAGGTCTGTTGTTACTTGGGTTTGCCTTCTTGATCTTTCTGAAGATGGGTGTGATATTTGTCTTTTTCTGCTCATTAGGAACCTCCCTCAGTTGCCATGACCTTGCACGGATGACAGAGTATGGCCTTACAATGACTATGGCCAGCTCCCTCTGCAACCTCAAATAAAGCCTATCTGATGTCATGGATTGTGTATTCAAACTGACTTGATTACTTCCTAATTGTCTTCCTGTACAATGGGTGATGCTATATTCCCAGAGACTCTGCCAGTAGGCTCAGTGACCTGGGAAGCCAGATGGCAGACCTTGCTGGTGAAAACTGAGACAATAAAAAGGCATTGGGTACTTTGGCCCTTTGTATGTCCTTGTATGTTGATGTACATACAGAAGTTCTCATTGCCATCCTTTCCATCCCTTATTAATTTCAATTACAGCTGAGCTTTGGCTTTCCTAACTCTAACACTGTATCCTTAGGTAACATCTCTATATTCCTCCTGGGTAGTCTGACTACACCTCTGCCTGCCATGGGGTTCCTTTTGGAGACTGAGCTCAGTCAGGAGGTTCATGCTGACCTTCTGCCTGTGCATCAGAATGGCCTGTTGTTTGAGGAGGATATGCTTGGAGATGTACCAGCTCTCCTGAGTTGCTTTGCCCTTTAGAGCAGTTCCATGGGATTTTGCCAAGCAGATCCCTGAACAAGCTGTGTTCTATCTCCTGGAAGTCCATAGTTCTGATCTTTGTATTGTTTTGCTCAGTTGTCTCAGGATTTTTAATGCCAAATTCTCACAGTCAGTGCCTTCACTTTCCCTGGCAAATTCTTCCTTGTTTGTGACAAGTCATACAGAGCATCTTCCCTGGGTGGTTCATTGATCACTTGGGTTAGATCTATGTTCCAACCTCTGTCTAGGATGGAGCTACTTTTTTTCCCTTTTCCTTAATTTCTTTGTTAAAAACATATTAACCTTTAAATTACAGATAGTAAATAGACAGGTCAATAAATATTCAATCTGTTTCTCTGTTCAAGATTGAAATAAAAAGGATCATAGGATAATAGGATAATTCAGGTTGGAGAGGACCTCAGGAGGTCGTCTCCTGCAGGCTCAGAAGTTGCTGACCTCAAAACAGGGTGAGCTATGAGGTCAGATCATATTACTGAGGGCTTTATCCAGTCTGGTCTTGAAAACTTCCAAGGATGGCAACTGCACACAACTTCTTTCGGTGATCAGCTCCACTGCTTCACTGTCCTCATGGTGAAAAAGTTTTTCATTCTATTTTGTCTGAACCTATCTTGTTTCAACTTACACCTGTTGTTTTTTCATCTTCTCACCCCTGTGAATAGCTTGGCTCCATCTTCTTGATAACGTCCTCATGGGTACCAGCAGACCGCTGTTAGGTTCCTCCAAAGATTTCTCTTCTCCAGGCTGAACAAGCCCCATTCCATCAGCCTCTCTTCATATGGCACATGCTTCCTCAATATTTTATGCCAGTAAGTTTATCATTTCCAAGTCAGTTGCAGCATTTTGTGACATCAGGACCAAGCTCTCCTCACATGTCATTCAGAGAACCTTTAGAACCTACTTAGAGATTGGAATTCCCACTTTGATAACAGACCACCTGGGACTCAGGCACTGCACTGATGAATGTGGCAATGCCTAAAAACCCTACGGGAACCTAAGCTGATGTATTTAATCTTTGGAACGGAATGCAGTGGTGGGGGAAGGCGAAGAAGCAGAGTATCCTAGCAAGACTTTCACAGACAAAGACCTGAGAACATTAGGGAGGGCATCCTCATAAAATAGTAAATATAGTAAATTTTTTAAAGGCCTTGTGTCTTTGATTAATTTAAACTGTGTAGACAAGCTGCTTAATTTTTTGAAGACACAAGGTAGACTATTAAAGGCAATAATATCAGAGGTATCATCTCACTGTAAAGAAAACTCCCACTCAGAGATTACTGTGTCCTGCTACCACCTAACATATTTGTTAATTTCTGAATAGCTCGAGCAATTCCAGCTGTTTACAATTTGGCCATAGGATAAATTTAATATTTTCTTCTTATATATTCATACATGCTTATTCATTAACCCCTTCCCCCCCCACTCACCCCCCCAGAAATTGTTTCCCTACTGTATCTGACTATGTCAAAAGTAATATACATGGTGGCATTATGAGTTTCTGATGATGTATTTTCTCACAAGAAGGAAATGTTATCTTATTCCTTTGGATATAGGGAAAATAATATATATATTGTATTTAAATGGCCATGACTGTAGTTCATGACTGCAGTGATGGAAGCCTACCAAATGTTTTAAAAACTAATTTCTCATAATAGTGCTTAAGTAGGATATAAATAACACAGATTTTGAGCCATCTTTTAGCTCAGGGACAAGTTTCACAGATTTGTTAATTTATGTGAGCTGTATGACTAAGGACTTCTAAATTGTCTCCAGTCACTTTTAGCAACACTGGAAATGAGCTAAACTCTTTTCCTGCATGGGTTAAAGTGTTTCTCTTCCTAACTGGTAACTTTTGTGAATTGTTCAGCTATTTTTGATTTAACATGATCATGTACTACAATCTGTCTTTTGTTTGAACTCTTGTATATTTACGTGTGTATGTGTATGTGTATGTGTATGTGTATGTGTATATGTATATGTATATGTATATGTATATGTATATGTATATGTATAGAGAGAAGTATTTGGGGATATGCAACAAGCCAAGTTTGTACTCACATGGAAAGCAGTCTAGAAGAACAACCAATCAGGTAGTGCAAGCTGCCAGAAAGGTTTCAAGAATCCAGTAGGTTGAATCAGTTAAGGATCAGTTGATGGAGAGAAGAGGAAGAATATATCCTTGTAGGGAAAAAAAAAAAAAAAAAAAAAAAAAAGTCCTAAATTTCAGGGTTGAAATGAAAGGGCTGTTGAATGGTTTTATGCAGTTTGGAAGGTGGAATAAATTTCTACATTATCCAAATCCTGGCAATCCTGAACCAAATGCACCTGCTGTTTCTGGACAGTCTCTTGTTATTCAAAATAGGAAGTAACTTATTCCTATGATGGTCAATGTCACCAGAAGAATCCAGAATTTGGGAAGTTTAGAGGTGTTAATTGTTTGACTGATTATTTGTCAGATGTTTGACAAATGTTAAGGCAACCTAGAGAGTGCTGCAGATCCAGTACCACATTTTCTTTGCACAGATTGTCACACAGTTTACAAGACCACTCAGAAAGTTTCACAAAAACTATTATTGCTTTTAGTAGACTTGCTTTTGTAGATTATTTTTAACCAGAATAAGTGAGGAATTCACAATCTAGCCCTGATATTAAACGTGTCATAGAATAGAAACAGTAGATGTGAACTATCTACTCTATTTCAAGCATTTCAGTAAGGCAAATGTCGTATCTTAAACTGAAAGCATTCTAAAAATATGTAGCTTTTTACTCAGAGACTTGTGTTAATGATAGCTCAGATCTACAGCTGTTAGATGAAAGCATAACATCAAAGGAATCCATGATGGCAATTCTCACTTGGTTTAGAGCTGACTTTTGACATAAGAGCTAGATCCAGCAATAAACATGTGGGAAAAATTATCCAGATTAGCAATTGGGAAATATTTGCAAACTTCCAGGCAGATGAATCTTGCTCTAAAAAACACACTGTTCTTAATTTGTTGTACTACTTTTATAATCACATTGCTTTTGAAAGGCAGTCATGTATGAAATTGTGACAACTGTCTTGACCTCTTTTGGTCCAAGTTATGACTGCAGCCTCCAGGATCCCAACACTGTGTCATCAGGCTGCTCATTTCCACTTTCATCATGTCAGGTGGACGTGATGCTTTCTTGGGCAGGGGACACTCTGTAGTTGAAATTCATTCTGTTGATTACAATACCTCTCCCAAGTGCACTTTCTGAAAGAGGAAGAGATAATTTCCATGCTTGAAACAGCATTTCTTCTGAAGCTGGAAATTATCTAGCATCTGCTGAGCTTATAAATGCTCTATTTAACAAGTATTGCTTTGTTAATGACTACAATAATGCTTTTTAAATAGTTGCATTGCCCTTTCAGAAGTAATATTATTTACTCCTTTCAGAAACAGAGATAGTATGAACAAATTGGTATAAACCAAGTAAAACTCTAAGGCTATGAAAGAAGAAAAAAACCCAACAGCGTTAGCATCTAGTGCTCCTACATTACACATGTAGTTGTCTTAATACTTATTATTTAAATACACAACAATACTATTTGAAAGACATTTTTTTCATTTTCTAGTATCTTTTTTTCTGGTAAATATGTGGAACTTTTAGCTAATAAATGGTTGACAAATTCAGAGGAACTTAAATCAACAACTTAATGTACTTAAGAAAAATTGAAAGTTGCAGCTTAATAATTAAAAAAAGTGGTCTCAGACCTGCAGACATACATCCTTTTATTTACTCATGTGAGCTACTCCACTTAATTTATCAATATTACTCACAGCAATGATATTAAACATGCACATGGGGATGAATAGAATAATCTCTCTAGACTCCTTCTAGTTCTATTTTCTAAAGTTTCTTTCAGATCTGATGATTTCGGTATCCTCATTCAGCAGCTTGCTTGTCTGGGAAGAATATAAAGGAGACAAATCTTACTTTTTGGGGAATTATATCACTAATTTAAAATGAAAAAGGACCAACATAGACATTTTGTTATTACAATGTTTATCTTCATTTAGCAAAACCTTTAGTTAGCCATTATTAACTCTTAAGTATGAAAATTTATTGCTGAAATTAATCCTTAATACATCTTCATGGTGTTTTGTCTACAAAATTAAACATTCTTTTTTCCTTATTTCAGTTGCAGCTGCTCTAAACACAGCAAAATAAGATAAAGAACAAGTAAATGTAACTAATTAAGAAACACTAAGTGTAAAATTACATTTCTAACAACGGATATAAAGGTCCTTTTTCTCCTACAACATGCCATCCACAGACAAAGAATGAAAGAATATCATTTCCCAGGTCCCACATATAGGCCATTTTGCTGAGAACATGCAATGCAGGTGATATAAATATCATCACAATTTGACATTGTAGAATGTCTCAAAGAGTTTCTCAATATTAATTTCAAACAAATTGATTTTAATTTATCTTCATACACTTCTGTAGTTACTTCTAGTGTTGCAATGATCAGCACACATTCTGGACACTCTGATTTTCATAGTAATGGAATGAGAATGAACATGTACTTTGCTTGTTTGTGTTGAAGCTGATGAAGCTTTGCCCCAGTGGTTCTATTTGGTCTTAAGTGTTATTAAAAGCTGTTCAGCCTAGAGAGGCTGAATCACAGCTTCTGAGAGCAAGAAAATATGCACACAACAAGTCAACAAATAATGGAATAATTCATGTCAGTATGAGCCAGTCAACAACCCAATGCCACTGATAACAACATACTTAAGAATCCTGGTTTCAGAATTCAGGGGCAATCACAGAGGGCACAAGAGGACCAAGTTTCTGGATGCCAAAGTGAAGATGGACTCACCCAAGTCTTACTGACTCTGAGGATACCCTTAAAACAGGTCAATGCACGTGTCAAGGATGGCAAGTCAACCGCAAACTCTGTCCTGACACTCCTGACGTGACCAACTCCTGAAAAACCCTTTTATGATTTCAGCCCAATGCAAAATATGCTAGAAAAAGCTAAGAGAACAACTGCAAGCTCTTCAAATGATCATATATTTTTGTCCTTCTAACTGTTTCACCTATTTGATGAAGGCTGCCATCTTCCTCTTAAGCATTCTCTTCTTTAAGCTAGGAAGTTCCAGCATGTTCAACTTTTTCAGATCATATATACTACACTTTAGCTTCTCTCCATTTTTATCATCTGAGCTTCCATTAATTGCTTTACATCTTTTTCGAAAATTAAGGTTTCCTAATAAGATACAGTACTCCAGCTTTACTTTACTTTGTACTACATAGCAGAGTTACTTAATATGTCTGTTTATACTTCCCAGAGTGATGTTTATCTCTTTTCACAGTATCCTGACATTGTTGTGTCACAGTCATCTCATCATCCTTCATAGTCTCATATATTTTTCTGCGTAACTGCTAGAGACCCACTTCCACTGCTCCTGTTCAATCTTCATGCTGTTTATTATTCCTGCATAGGATTACTGTTCACCTTCTTCTGCTGAATTTCATTTCTTTCATATCTTTTTCTAAGTAATTTTGTAATTTTTTTCCTTTCAAAAGCTTCACTGAAGTCAAACTAAGGAAAATTTGTAGCTTTTCCTCTGTCCAAACAGAGCAAGAAGTAGTGGACTTCTGCAGAGGAGATTCTGATTAGATATTCAAGAAAAATTTCAACTGCTAAGAACAGCAGAAGAGTGGGATAGAGTGGGTGTGAAATCTTCATTGCTAAAGGCCTTTCAGATCAGGATCGACAGGCATCTGTCAGGAGTGACATAAGTACAAGTACAAAAGTACTTTATTCCAGTAATGGAATAGACGAGGCTCCTTCCAATGATTCTCTGTACAGAGGAAACCAAGAATCATCTTCAGCCACACGAGGCTGCAGAGTAATTTTACCACAGAGCAAGTGAAAGAAGTCTCAATTAAAGGACAAAAGCTACATTTTAGTCTCATTTCTCTACATGGGGCCTTAAAAACTAATTCCTAAGGATTTCCAAGGAATCTGAGGCATCAGGTGTTTGGAAATCTACATGTACGTAGACAGAAGCTATTGTTTGAATTGCTTTGAAGCATTTTTATGCAAAGGCAAGGCATGAAAAATGATCTTTCATGAAAGGTGATTTTTTCCTACAAGAGATGCTGTTGACTAATTTAAATTTGATATTTAAAATAATTTAAGTAAGGTTCCAGTTTGCTTCCGCTCCTGGAGAAAGGCATTACACATTTCCTTGCATGTGTTTTCCCTCTCAAACTTCACTTTGCATTTGTCTTAGTTTGCATTTGAGCAGAAGTGGCAGAAAGTTTCAAGGCCTGTTTATACAATCATAAGTTTTCATAGCGATATTCTTTGAGGAACAAGAGTAAAATAAACTTAACACTTCACATGGTAACTACCATGCAGCAACTAGGATGTTAGTAAAATTCAGCGGGTTGGGTGGAAGGGGAGAACAGTCTGTCTTCTACAGTTGATGATGCTTCAAGTACTGGACTTCTTTGTTATTCTCTGGTTTCTGCAACATAGCCTCGTGCTTTTGAAAAAAAATGATTCAGAACTTGCAAACCTAATGCAAGCAAAGTTCCCTAAAGTGATCAAGAAGTCAATCTGTATTTCACAATCACTCATTTCTCCTGCAGACCTCCTTTTATTCTAGCAAAACGATTCTTTTACAAGGTTAGTTCTTGCAACAATATGAAATATGCAAGTGCAAGCAAGAAATATCGTAAGAGTAACTGTAAGTAAAAAAAAAAAAATGATTATGGTTTAGCCAGATTGCTTATGATATAATAGCAACTAAAATTGTTCTGAAATTATTGTAAATACCTATGCAGAATAAATTGCATTCTTTGCTTATTTTCCTGGGACCTCACATGTACAGAGATTCTTCCTTCTAAGCTCTGGAGCAAAGAAAGCATACCATTGACCAAAGGAATATTGGATGCAAATTCAGAAAGCTTTGGGAAAGCATGTTTATTTAAAAACTATAGCTTTCTCTAGCAACTACTATAAGTAAAATAAAATACAATATTAAAATCTGAAATAGTAGGTACAAAATGGGACCTTTTACATCTTAAAGTTTCTATTTGAAGATAGTTTCCTTTTGCTTAAAAATAAGTGATTCCCAAACATATGATCGAGATCAGCCAGAAGAACTGCGTGCAGACTTCCTATAGAAGAGCCAAACTGCAAGACTGTAAAATTGGACTGGAAATAGATTAACATGCAGAGGGACACAAGCTTGTAAAATGAGCCTAACAGTTTTGAAATTAGTTTGTCTTCAGCTTACTGGAGAGCTCAGTGCAACTACCCTATCTGTATTTAAATCTTTAGGCCATTTTCCTAATAGTGGTGTAATGTTCTTGCATAATGTACATTATAAATACGTGTACATTTATATAAGCAATTTAGTATACAACCCAAGAATGCTTTTTTTTTGTTGTTCCGAAGGTATACTCTAAGCAAGTTTGAATTCTGCTTTTTTCCAATTGCAGACAGTATTTGTAAGTTGTGCCCTAAAAGCCACTCTTCGCAGTCAAATGGAGTACTGCCACCCATGTGATCTGCTGTGGCAAGTCTTGGGGACTGCTGTTAAGCTGAACCGAACAAATGGGTTTATGTACTAGCAACAACAACAAAAAATCATGTTCCTCTTTCCCTTCTCCCACCCTACCAATATTCTGCTTATGAAAGAGCTGCAGGGTCAGACAGCCTCACAGAGATAGTCTCAGCTCACCTGTTATCTTGCATGTGAGAGGTTAACTTAAGAAGATAAAGCTATCACAATGAGATCTAACAAGAGCAATGGTGTACAATAAACGACGTATTAGACATGGTCAAGGAAACATAAGTAAGGAAAACGACTTTGCAGCAGAGGGGTTGCTGAGTAAAAGAGTGTCGGGAGGTACAAGAAATGCAATAAGGCAGATGTAAGAAATACCTTGAATTTGAGTGGCAAATATGGATATTAAAACTTCTGAGTATCTGTTTTTATAAGACAATGTTAATCCAGCAAAAGAAGGAATTAAAACTCCAGAAAATAAATAGGTTAAGCTTGAAAAACAACAGAGATTAGAACTAAGGTCATACTAGCATTAAATTATTTTTGTAATTGATGCCCACTCTAAAATATCATAAGGTAAAAGAAAATAAGTAATGATTAGAATATTGTATTTGATTTGATCTATTTTATTTGACTAGAAAAACAAACTTGGGAGTACATAGTCATAACTCAACAACACCATTATGGACAAATTAGAACTACTAGGATCTGTGTTTCAGGGGAGTTTTGCCATTTGTAGTTTTTTTCTGTTCCAGAACAGGAAGGACACGAACAAAAAATGAAGTTACTCTGAAGATCACATGCAATTCTGGCATCTCTTTGCATTTATCTGCTTAGTGGCATTCGGGAGTAGAGGGCTCCACAAGAGCAGCATTTTACTGTTGGCAGACTGTGTTAGGTGGAGCATGACAGCTCTAACGCCATCTCATCCATACCATGCACACAGAGCACTCTTCCCTTCCAAATCAGCTCCCCATTTCTTTTCAAAGGGAGCCAGCTGCAGCGCTTGAAAACAGAGCCAAGGAGAAACTTCTCATTTGAACAGCAAGAATCATCACAGCATTTGTTCCCATGTAACACTTCTGAGCATTATTTTGTTTTAACATGACCTATTTCTCCCTTTGCATTTCCTTGACATTAGATCTTGGCTATGAATCTGTCATACTCCTTCAATATGTATTCCCTATGTTGGATCTATCAAGAAAGCTAATGTTTCCCTTATTAATTAATAGCACTTTGCTTCTGACTCCAACATCACGTAGAGTGGGATGTGTAACTTCTATTGAACTTGCAAAAGTGTGGTGTGTGCATGACATCACACTTGCCCTTGAGGGTATGTTTTACACTCCAGTATGTTCACAGGCTTCCTGCTGCGTGGTTCTTCTTTTGATTAATTGCAACACGTAGGAATCATATGCCTCCCCCCCCCTTTTTTTTTAAATAATCATACGTAAGCATATGTTAGAGAACACAGTTTAGTCTTACAAACTTAGAGGTGGAAAAAACCTGATTAACTTATCAACTTGCTCCTGCTGCCAGTTTGAAAAAAACATCACCATTGGATTCCTGAGAGCAAATCTAGGCTCACTTGAATATTAACTCCAAATAATATGTTATAGGATGCTTAGAAAAGGGAAGTTGAGCCAGCCACCAGCAATCAGGCACAGTCAATACGGGTCGACAAAGGGAAAGTCCTGTTTAAACTAATTTGATATCCTTCTATGATAAGGTCACCCGCCTAGTGGATGACGGGAAGGTGGTGGATGTAGTTTTTCAGGATTTTAGTAAGGCTTTTGGTACTGTCCCTCAGAGCATCCTTCTGGACAAGTTGTCCAACTGTGGGATGAGCGAATTCATGGTGTGCCGGGTGAAGAACTGGCTGAAGGGCGGAGCTCAAAGGGTTGTAGTGAATTCGGCTGCATCTGGCCGGCAACTGGTCACCAGCGCTGTTCCTCAGGGTTCAATTCTAGACCAGTGCTGTTCAATATATTTATCAACGATCTAGATGCAGGAGTTGAATGCACTGTTAGCAAGTTTGCTGATGATACCAAACTGGGAGGTGTTGTTGACTCTCTTGAGGGACAAGATGCCTTGCAGAGGGATCTAGATAGATTGGAGCATTGGGCAATAATTAATGGGATTAAATTTATCAAGTCAAAATGCTGGATTCTACATCTGGGACGGAGTAATGCCAGGCACAAGTATAAACTGGGAGAGGAGTGGCTGGAGAGCAGCCCTGCAGAACAGGATCTGGGGGTGCTGGTCGACAGCAGCTCACCATGAGCCAGCAGCGTGCCCTGGCAGCCAAGAGGGCAGAACCCATCCCGGGGTGCAACGGACACAGCATAACCAGCCCATCAAAAGAGGGGATCATCCCGCTGCATTCAGTGTTGATGCAGCCTCACCTGGAGTACTGTGTGCATTTTTGGGCCCCACCATTTAAGAAGGATGTGAAGGTCCTTGAATGCATCCAGATTCATCTTCCTCTTCTGATTGCCTGTTGCTGCCCCACAGCATTTGTACAAAATACAGAAGTCATATCCGAAAAATTTTGACTTAAGATGGCTAAACCATCTCTTGCACAAGGACGAACAACTAGTTTCATAACGGAAGATTAAATCTGTCTGGATGCTACAGCAGAACAGACATTGGCTATAAAAAGCTAACATGTTTTACTTATTAGAGAGAAGCTCTTCCTAGCAGAGCACAGGGCAGATTGAAAATCCCTGAGGTGTGAAAGGTAGAAAAGCCAACAGCTAGCTAACTGCACAGAATAAGAAAAATTCTCATATCTAATCTCACTGTAAGTAGCTTTCTTTTGTTTTTGTCTCTCTTCTTTTCAGCGATAATGTGAGATGTTTCCAGCTATGATGTTTACTTTGATGAATGCAGAAATCACAGCTCTCTGGAGGTTGCGAATAACATTTCTTTGTTTGTCTTACTGTACTTTGGCTGAGGAATTATTTCAGCTGCGTAATAGTAGGGTATTCCTCACAGAAGGATGTAGTGATTATACGGACCTGGACACTGCAAAATCCTTCTTTCTGAAATCCAGGAAGAATTTTCCAGCAGAAGCTGTGCTTGCCAGGTGGGGAGCTGGTGTCAGAGATGTCCCTGAGGGAGAACATCCATCCCTGGGATCCCAGAGATCCCCATCCCTGCTCAAAAAACATATTTCCCAAAAAAGCTGTTTGCATAATTCATGCTTCAGTAAATTCAGTTTCTAATTGAGCTGTACAGTATTGATGGAAAAAATATGGCAAACATCAATGTTCGGTTAATAAGCACTATGGATATTAAATCTCAAAATTTTGTTGGAGGAGAACATAAGTGAGACTGTCACACATAGATTGAGCAGGATATATTAGAAAAAAAATATTAGTCTACGATTTAGAGGTTCCTCTAGTCCGTAGGCTGCTCCTTTTGTTTCAGATTTTACTGGCTGGTATGTTTTGCTTTAAAGTACTGGGGGGTTTTGTATTGTTTCTGAACATGTGCTCACTCCCAAACTAATTTTCAAATTCCATTGAAGAATCTTAGCAACAAGGGTTCGTGGAACCATTTTTAATACATTCATTTTACTGATTTTTAGAGGAAAAATCTATCTATACTGGTAGTATAAATGTTCATTAACTAGCTGGGATGAATTAAACTGCGAAAGACTGCTAAATTAAACGCATTCAAGTAAAAGGAACTATTACTCACAGGCTCCAAGCATCTGCCTTAGATGAAATAGGCATCCTGGAAGCAATAGAACCTTGTTCAACTGTGAAAAGAAATTATCTTAAGTCTTTACATTCAAGAGGTGAAATCAGCATACTGGACTGACTACCATTAGATAATTGCCACCCCATAGGACAAACAGATGAGATAATGCTGAACAAATAGGGACAGCCTAGTAAATGATTGAATTGTATGCAGCAGTGTGAAGGGGTTGTTTCAATGGATTTGGAAAGTGGATTTTTTTTTTTTTTTAGGGCAGGGAATGCTGAAGATCTGTTGGAACTGTGAAATGACAGCATAACGTAGTGCATATATTTTCCTCATCTTGAGACAAACTATTGCTTTATTCAGTTAGGAATAAATAAGAAATTTGGAAAAATACATGCCTCTAAAAAGGTACTGAGTTGTAACAAGGGCATAAACAGAAGTCAATTAAAAGTTGTAGAAATGTTACAAATATGAAAAACAAAAATGCTATACAAAGCTGTTCTACACCTTTTCTCAAATGTCAAAGAAAGGTTCTTAAGGAAAATACACAGTAAAAAAATCGTTAAATAAGAGGCTCTTACTAAATGCAAACTAGAGGTCTGTATTCTTGCTGGGCACAGCCCCATCACTGCATTACTTTCTGTGGAGTGGTGTATCATGGACTCTTATTCAAAAAGAACCTCATCCTGTGTCCAGATTTCTCCTAGTGTCCTAGCTTTGTGGCACAACATCACTTTTTCACTTGTTTCTCTTTAAATATTGTCAGAAAAGAGAGAAATATTTACACACATTAGAAACCATCAGTTTCTGTTTCAGCTACTGATAAATTTCTTAATACTTACAAAAGGTTGCGTACATGTCCTGGATAAGATTTAAACCAAACCCAACTTTCTTTTCCCTTAAAGGTTTCTAAAAGGTCATATTGTTTGCTCTAACTTCATCAGCTGTGAAGTTCCAAGTTTTCAGGCTTTTGTAGAGCTGTATGCTTTCAGAGACAAGGAAAAAAAAAAAAAAAAATCACCCCGAGAAGTTACAAGTCATGATTTCGGAAGGGCTGAGAGGAGAGAGGAAAAAAATACAATTTGTGTCTTCTCCTCTTATTCCAGCAGAGTTTTAAATTCAGAAAAAAAGAAGTTCCTATTCTGATTCCTTCCTCCCCTCCCATTTTTTTCTCCTCTGCAAATGCCTAAAAGTCACACATAAAAAATAAAGATGCTCATTATGCGCTATTATTTTCAACTCCATTTGCCAGGTTAATCTTTGAAGCATGATGATGTATGGGGAAGAAAGTAATATTTCTCTTTCTGTATAAATTTCAGAAGTTTATTTCTTTGATTCATTATTTTCTTCCTTACACAAAGCTTCAGTGAACATGGGAACAGTTTCAAATAGAAATTAAGGACTTTTGCCAATTAATTTCACCACATTGGGAAACATGATGGTAGAATATTGATTTTTTTTTTATATAATCTTTGAGTTTCATGTTTTATAGGTGGGAGTGTTTAAAAGGAATAGCATATATTTATTTTCTGAAAAGATTAAGAAGGTTCTCCTAAAACCTCTCAAAGTCTTCTAGAATGGCTGACAAATTTTGCTAATTTTTCTTGTGTTTTCTTCTTCTCAGGGGGAGGAAACACTTGTTCCTTTGTCACATGTGCTAAAATAGCTGTCAAATTCAGGACAGCATCTCTGCTTATGGTAATCTACAGAATACCATATAATATTTTGATGAGAATATTAAAGTTTCCAAAAAACTATTTAATACCTTTTTTGTATTTCCTGTAAAAAAAATTTTATCAGCATGAAAATTTAAAGCGGTATGTTTACTGAGAGTCTGAATGTGTGTGCTATGGTTATGAATGTATTTTGATGAAAGATCTTAATGCAAGTTAAGCATTCTGTCATAAGTTAACCCTGGTAGTGCCTGCAGTCTGTGTACAAGGCATGCTGCCTAAGTGTTCTGGTTTTGTTTACTCAACATTTTGGGGATGTAGTTTATGGCTGAGTTATCAAAGACTAGTCAAACCTTAATTTTTTTAAAAAAATCTGCTATTTCTAGATAAAAACATTTAGCATCACATACAACATAGACTTCTGTATATAGATAATGTAGTCTAATTCTTAACAGACCTCATTATGCAGTTAGCAAACCGTACAAAACAGAAGAAATACTATGAGCTGCACCACTATCTCTTTCTGAAAGCTTCAGTTCTTATATCGCTTTCTGTCTCATCTAGAACTGATTTGTAATGAACAGAACTCAAGTGTCATAAGGAGCAGTGAACTTGTTCCCTTTCCTACCGCAGCACTCTGGAAAAGTAGAAGCGAAACATCCCATAATTGGTGAATCAGAACCGTAAAATGCACCTTGTCTGCAAACTGTGAGAAAGGAGGTGACTGAATTGGGGCTACTCTGGCACATTACTCCCATGGCTATTTTCATTCATTTACTTCTGCTGGTTCGGACAGAATCACACCCTTCCCTAAACGTTCCACAGATATACTCAAGATGTGTTCAAGATCAAGAAAGAGTCAATAATCAAATGGGCTTGGATGATCTCACACAGTTGAACAATTCAGACTCCCATTGTTTTTACAAGTTGCTCTGGGAACACATGCTGTCCATTTCCCAAATATTACTAACATTTTGCAGAAGAATGCTGAAACCATGGGAAACCTTTGCTGCTGACACCGACTCCGACAGAGACAGTTTATGTGATATATGGGCAGCTGCAAAACTGATGCTTGTTTAAGCTGACTACCGCAAAGAGAAGTTGCGAAGTGAGAAAGAAAGAGGAATAGGAGTGGAAAGCAGTATAGGTTTATGATAGAAGCGTGCAACCTTCCGCTCTGAATAACCCATAGGTCTCTACCAACATGCAGCCCGTGTGAGTTACAAAGTCCCAACTCCTTACGGCCTCTCCCCCAGCCCTGGCAGCGCTGGGATGCCTTTGGAGCAGACAAAGGCACTCCCAGCTCAGGACAATCTCCAGCAGGCTCTCTCCTCAGACAGCTGCCTCTTGTTAAAGATTCGCAGACCGAGTCTTAGCAAATAAAACAGATACTGTTGTCACAACCTAAAACTTGTATCTCCCATAGGAGACAAATTTTCTTTGTGAAATGTGCAACAGCAGCTGATAAAGTGCATACAAGATCATTACCGACTGGATTTTTCTATTATATGTTTCAAATGCTCAAGCAACTGCTCTGAGAGAAATACGTCTAGCTTTTGTTCCTCTTGTTCTGAGACGTAATAAAATCTTTCCACATTTTAAACTGCCTTTTCTTATGTTTTGCTGTCTTTCCAATGCCAGTGCCCCTTCATTCATGCAAAAGCAGCCTGCATTTCACATTAATCTTTCACAGTCTGGCTCTCACTCTAAAATTTTCAGATCTCTGTGGAAAAATGTACACAAAAAGTTTGCAGTAGTTGTCAATGTCTCCCTCTAACTTTTATTTTTTCAGAGGATTTCTTAACTGCTTCACTGTCTAATCATTCACTAATTTTTGCCTCAGTGGCCACTTTGCTGGGAACATTTAAAATACCTGTAGGCAGCTATATTTCACACGTTATAATTTGACTTTGGTTTCTTTAAAAAATGCTCTGAGTGTTTATCATGCCACTCTGGCTCATGCTGCTCTGAGTCATGTTCTGCCACTAGCAGTTCAGTCTTCATCTTAGCCATCACAGTCTCCTACTCTGACATTTCAGATCATTAATAAAAAAATTTGAAAGAATAACTATGTATGAAATATTATTGACACGGATATAAGTAAACCTGTGTAAATAATATTATCACTTTTAAAAGATAAACTTATAACTGCAATAAAATAACGCTAATGGTAAAGATCATATTCATTATACAAACAATTAAGTGGTGATGTAACCAGTATGAACTAATGCTTATGACAGCAATATTACTTATATTTCCTGTGTTTGCTGTGGTAATGCTCTGTTGTTACATATTGTTTGATTCCATGTTTTATATCTTAGTACGTTCTGTTAAAGCTACTGCAGCCGTGAAGTATATATAGTTTGACTCTTCCCTTCTGTATATGTCGTTCTACTTTCAAATGTCCCACTCAGTGACAGGTCAATCTTTTTTTCAAAGGCTATAACAGACAATAACTGCCCATAACCAATGAGACAGGTTTGTACAAACTGTCCCTTCCACCCAAGATGAGTGATTTGTAATTCCAGCCTTGCCTTCATTAGGGTATAGAAATGGTTCTGAAGTAGCCAGCTAATACAGCATTTTTTTTTAATTTTTTTTGTCTTCCCAGGGGAGTTTTTACTCTGAGGCAGGCAACATTGCACGGAATTTAGTACTTTTCTCTCTGCACCTTTTCCTTAGTTATTAAAAGCTTTATTCTGCAAAGTCTCAGTGGATGTAATAGAATAACAACACCCCAGGCCTTAGGTCTATTTAAGACCAAAGAATATGTTTTGCTCTATTTCTCAGAGATATGCTACCAGTTTAATTAAATTTTTCACCAAGTAATGGCTTATATTCTATAATAAAATGATAAAAACTTACTGAAATACATGTGTTAAAGCTGGCTATCCATGTGATAAAATCTTCAAAAAGCCACACTTTTACTGCCAGCCTGCACTGTCAAATAGCCCTATATGCACTAACCCCAGGATGGTCTGCACACCTGACCTCTCTATAACACGCCATGGCTCAGCATCTGCTCCCAGCTAGCAGCCCAAGCCCTGTGCAGGCTCTGGATACAGGGGAGGAGAACCAGATGTATCGTCTCAGCAGCCTCCATTTGTTGGCCAAGATCAAACAGGCTTACTGCATCCTCTGCAGCCTCAAGCATGAGATGACTGCTATCAACCTGTCTCCCTAACTTCTCTCTCTGCCAATCAAAACTTCTCTTTCGGTACTTGTGAGCAACAGAGCTGAGCACCAGAATCAAGCAAGCTATGCCTTTGTGTGTGTTTTGTTAAAGACTAATTTGCAGCCAAAGACCATACATGGTCAGGAATCAGGCATCACCTCACAAGGTCCCTCAGAAAAGCAAGGAAACGTTCTCAGCTGGAGGAACGCTTTGTTGTGTGACTAAGAGTGAGAAAGGCCGAGCTCGAGGAATAAAAAGGAAGGAACAATTAGAAAATAGGCAAGTAGTTCATCCAACAAATCAATTACAATGCTTTGTCACTCACTATAAGCCTTACCCCTTTTTGGACACAGTACAGTAATTAATTGTCTTTACTAACTACTTCTCATTCTCCCAGAAACCATTAAGACATTCTGAACCCATACCTAGATTTTCCATTAAGGGACGTGTCAATAAGATCACGGGCATAGTTGTCTAGATTATTGTATTAAAAAACATTCTCATTTTAAAAAGAAATATTTCTGGATTAAATCATTGCATTTCTTTTCAGTCATCCTGTATGTATGCACCACCTTAGCTTTTTCTCCTTCTTGTCTATGCTTTCAATATCCAAATCATTCCGGGCAGGCTCAGAATTTAGAATTACCTTTTGCTGTTGCCTGTATTGGCTTTTTATCATGACGCATTCCTTTTTATTGCTTTTTCCTCAGTTTTCTATCCTTGTCCAGGGTTATGTGTTTGGGTTTTTTCTAATCCTTAGAAAACAAAGCATTGTATCTTTGCTTTTTTTACTTTCTTCCTGTGAATTACAAGTATCAATCAAGCATGTTTTTCTTCTCTCTCTCCAGCAAAATTTATGGCTTCAGGTCCCTCCTAAGTAACTAGTATTTAAATATTACAGTCAACTAATCTGGAATTCTGTGGTCTCAGCAGCCTATCTCAATGTTTTGCATACAGGTTGCCCATACAATAGTGTCCTCAAAGCCCTCATTTTGTTGTTTTATTGTTTGTTGTTTTTTCTGTACCTCTACCTTCACATACCTAAAGGCACAGGAAGCTCTAGGTTCTAGCTATTTTCATGAGCAGGGATTATTCATAAACTACGACCACAGCCAAGTTTGTTAAAAGTCTGTGCTTATACTTTAGATTTGAAGGAAATAGCAATGAAAGAGCGTTGACAGTATCAGAATTTGGATAAACATTCTTAGGTGCCATGAAATAAAGCTCTCCTTACCGCGCTAAAGATGAAAGGAGACTTCATCTCCTTTGAAAATTCTTCTTTCCATCATGGACTATTATTTCAGTTTCGATATGCTATCCTGCCCACTTTGTTACACTAAATTACCACATTGTTCCATATGGGGAGGCATTAAATTGCCACCTGTGAATCAGCCAAAACTCAAGCAACTATCCTATTGATAGATCTGGGCAAACACTACAATAAACGGTCTCATTTCCTTACCTCATATTCATCAATATTGGAAGTTAACTTAAATCTTCATGAGATTGAGAGGAAAAAAAAAGAATGCTAGAAAAAACACATTTGTTCAGTAATGGTGATGGAGCTGGCTGGTATTGCAAGAAGGGGCTCTGTTATCATTACAAGTTCATGGAAGTTGGAGAGGAGGGAAAGGGAAGGTGCTTCCTGATGAATGGTAAAAGGCAAGTGTCACACCCATCTTCAGGAAGAGCAAGAAATTTCTCCTCATATGCCATGTGCTGCAGTCCTCTAAGCATTTTGATTACCCTCCACTGGGCTCGCACCAGGATCGCCATGTATTTCTTATACTGGAAGCCCACAAGCAGGCAGAGCAGTACAGCTGTGAACTCCCTAGTGAGAAACAGAAGGGAGTGCTAGGACTCCCTTGACTTGCTGGCTACACTTCTGCTACTACAACTGGGTAAGTTGTTGGCCACCTTTGCTGCAGAGGCATACAGCTCACCTCTGTTTATTTAAAGTCCTTGCTGTACGCCAGGATTCCCTGCTCCTTTTCTGCAAAGCTGCTTTCTAGCCAGTTGGTGCCCAACCTGTATTGCTGTATGGAGTTATTCCATCCCACGTGTGAGACTTCTGGAGCAGTGTAGTGCTAAGCACTGACCTTCTTACAAAAATCCTAGGAAAATGGTCAGAAGGCTTCACATTACAAGGGACAGGCAGCTGACAGATACTTACTGCAGAAGAAAACAGAAGTAGCCCAATAGCTTTAAAGATGGCCGTTGGGTAGAGGAATTAGCAAGGAGCATGATGTCAATTTTCTGAAGCTTAACAAAGCCAGTCTGAACTGAAGCCAAATTTCAAAGCCACTGATACAGTTAAATTATGTTCCTTGTTGTGCTGTCTTTCATGTTTAATTGTTGAAATGGCTGGCTAGTTTGCATGTAAGAGAAATCTATACAACAATACCAATTATTTTGCCATTGGTTGGTGAGATAATTCAAGAAAAGTTTTAATTATTGTTGACAGAGGAGTAGTATGAAGCCTTGTATTGAGTCAGAGACTAGTTAGCTTTAACAGAATAGGTAAGAAATAATACCCATATAAAGGTTCTCCATCGTCCAAATCAATCCCCTTCTTCTTCCACCATTTATGAAGAAACTTATACATAATTACTTAATTTTTTTGAGAAAGACTTGATAACATAATCAAGCATACATAGATATAACTCCAGCTATAGACACTCCAACAGACTTAATATATCCAGTTACAGATGAACCTAATTCAAAACATATTGGCTGCGAGCTACAAGAGAATGAATGGCTAAAGCATACAATGTTATAAAATGTAAATTACAATTCCATAAGGAAGGCTAAAACTACAATTAGCATAAGAGACAATACAAACATGGCAAAAGAGCATGGAGTAGGGTTCTAATTAATAGGAGAAAGAGCAGTATAATCACAGACTAAGATCTGTCTGTCTGTTTTAGCCTCTGGTTTGTGCTGGAGTCTTGCTAATTAAATATTCATAACCTACCCTTTTTTGGCCAATTAAATAATAATTATGTCTGTCCTAAGTTGAAAGGTCATTTATCTAAGGATCCTTGCTCCAGATTTGCTCCTTTCATCTCATGTCTTTTATTTGAAACAGCTCTTCTTTCCATGACAGCAAGTACTGAAAGCCAAAATTGACTGAAATTGCAACTTGTCAAGCTATTCAGGAGTATACCAGACATTATATTATTATATAGAGGGTGTTTCATGACTAAAGAAGCTTAGGGAAATGGGTTTTTGTGGTTAATGTAGCTCTACATTATTTCTTTAAACAAAACAAATGAATGCATTTCCCATAAATCATGTTCTTGCTGCCTAATATGACATCAATGCAGAACACTTTAAATTACGTCAAGTTTTTAGTGTTTCAGCTGTTTTTCCACATCTGACACACATTTAAACTTTACAACAAACTAATCCTGCTTCCCAAAGGAAACAAAATTGTGTCTTTTTCTTTTTCTTTCATTTTCAGAGATGTTCTATAGCATTTCTACAATCTGTGAATATTTGATAGCAAAGTCTTAAAGGATTACCTTGTAGAAATCTAATTTGAACCTGTCTGCTCAGTCAATAGCAAAATGTAGAATTTGGATTTTATCATATTGACAAATTGGCCTGATGCAGAAGCCCAGTGGAAAAACATTTATTTGGTATGTATAAATACCACACATTTCATGTTTGAAACAGACACAATACAGAAATATTCTTGCCCATGTTCCCTATATGGACTTTGTGCAGATGATATTTCAAGAAACCTTGCTATGAGATGGCAAATGAACTGGTCAAAAAGGAATATATTAAAGGAAGATGGTCTTTGTGACATGGTACAGGTCTCTTCAAATAAAGAACAGTCAGGTACAGTGAAGAGTTAAATACTTTTCTAAAAATCCTTTAGACCCTTGTCCTGCTTCATTAATTCTTGAAGTTGTTCTTCATTTGACTGTAACAGTATTAAAAACTGATAGTAAATACCTGTAAATGTCTGAAAGTATGTCTCCTTTATATAGGGATTTCATTTTTCCCAGTATCACTAATCCCTTTCCTTTCCTTTCCTTTCCTTTCCTTTCCTTTCCTTTCCTTTCCTTTCCTTTCCTTTCCTTTCCTTTCCTTTCCTTTCCTTTCCTTTCCTTTCCTTTCCTTTCCTTTCCTTTCCTTTCCTTTCCTTTCCTTTCCTTTCCTTTCCTTTCCTTTCCTTTCCTTTCCTTTCCTTTCCTTTCCCTTCCCTTCCCTTCCCTTCCCTTCCCTTCCCTTCCCTTCCCTTCCCTTTCCCTTCCTTCCCTTCCCTTCCCTTCCCTTCCCTTCCCTTTCCTTCCTTTGCTTTGCTTTGCTTTGCTTTGCTTTGCTTTGCTTCTTTCCTTCCCCCCCCCCCCCCCCCCCCCCCCCCCCCCCCCCCGAATTTCAGCGTAGTTTTTAGATGCATTTTCCAGGTTTCTCAGACAGCTACTTGGGATAATCTCTACGAGCAGGTCCTAATACCCCTACATCTTTTCTTGAAGCAGTTCAGATGTGAAACAGCTGCTGCCTGGATGCTATACAGCCCTAATAGGATTGACTGTGCTTGATTTAGTACCCCAGCCCAGAGCAGTACCAGCACAGAGTGCTTTTTGATAGCACACGGAGCGAGCTCAGGGCTGGTTGCAGCCAGCCTTACAAAGACACTCCTTAGCTTGCCAGTGGGACATCAGCAAGATGCTGCTGATGTTGTTATCAGTTCTTGGTCTGCTGCAGGAATCAGTGCTGGAAACAGAACTTGATGCCTGTAGAAGTACTGGTTCTTTATTTATTATTTAAAGCTACCTTAAAAATGAAATAAACCACCTCTAGACTCAGAAATATTCCTTTCTAAAGCAAGTAAACGGCATTCCTGCAAGAGGAAACTTACTGGCCATTACCACCAACTCCATTAAGGGAAGTAGAGGTGCTGTGTTTAAAAGCCTTAGGTCTTTCCTCATTATCTGTTTCCTGAGCAGGAATAATTTCTCTGTCACCTCTGGCAAATTAAACAAAACAAAAAAACCCAAACAAACAAAAAACCAAGTAAGCTACTCCCTGAGATTTCTGTCTTCTGTATCAACCAGCAGCATGTTTTCTTGCATGCCAGACCAGTGCCCATGAGCAACCCGACCTCATGCAGTATAGTTAAGATGATAGATTTTTAAGTAACTTGAAAAAAAGGGATGGGCAATGTATCATTTCCTTTGCAAATGTATGAGATGTGGAAGTGGAAATGCCAAAGCATTTTAACATTAACTCTTGATTCTAACTGGCTTTCATGACTCATTCAGCTGGTGAGTGAGCAAAGAGATTGTGCCAGAAAAGGAAAATATGAGCAGCTTATTTAAATTAACATATGTTTACTCGGGAAACTGTTTCCTGTTCTGAGTGCAGGTAGGGGTGAGCTAACTTTGTATTGCCATAAATAAAAGCAAAGAAACTAAAAGTGGGGAAGAAGCAGTGTAAGTATCATAACACTTGTGCCTGGTAATACATGCCTAGAGCTTCTGCCAGGTAGTGCCACATCTACGTGCCACGTGACATACTATGTTACGCACCATACTAAGGTTAAACAACCCTGTCTTGTGTGAGTCAAGGAGCTTTCACTAACTCAGACAATTTTTTTTAAAAAACAGACTCCTAAGTGTTGTTCTACTAAGCACTTACTGGTTTTCTTTACAGTGCTGGAAAGGCACATGGTACAGGGTTTCTTCTACTTAACTAGCCAAAAGATAAAAGTCGTTGCTGTAGATCTTTTAGGTGACAGAGCAGCAATGAGAAAGCGTTCAGTGAAGAATGACCTTCCCCAGGCTTCCCTTCAACAAATCCTGAATTATGCTCAACTGAGATAGATGTGATAAAACAAGCCATGCTGGTTTAATTTATTTTTACTGTGGTAATTACTGTGGTAATAATAATAAGTCAATATTGAGCTTGGCTACCTGCCAGACCCCCACCCAGCCGCTCTCTCACTCCCCCTCTTCATCAGCAGTAGGGAGAATGTAAGATGGAAAAGCTGATGGGTTGCGATAAAGACAGGGCAATTGCTGACCAATTACTGTCATGGGCAAAACAGACTTCACTTGGGCCGAAACTAAATGTAGTTTATTGACAATTAAAAACAGAGTAAGATGGTGAGAAACAAAGACAAAACTAGACCACCTTCCCCCTATCACCTTCCTTCTTCCCAGGCTCAGCTTCACCCCTTCACTCCCGACTCCTTGAGTACTCCCCCCGAGTGGCGCAGGGGATGGGGAATGCGGGGGCTGCGGTCTGCCCGTAACAGCTCCTCTCTGCCGCTCCTTCCTCCTCACACTTTTCCCTGCTCTCCACAGGCTGCAGGGAAATACCTGCCTTTCCACAGTCTTTCACAGAATTGTCTTCTACATTCAAGTTTGAACTTTGGTTCAGCCGATACTTATTCGCAGTGCAAACACTTGGCAGACTGAGTAACGCAGTTATGAGGGTAAAGCAAACAAAGATGCCTCATGAGGTTCAGTTCCTTTACAGAAGATGGCTTCTCACACCCAGCGTGGGTCGTGCGCGTCGGTGATGTGGCTGCCGGCAGCTGCACGCACCGCACTTCCGTTGACGCACACTGCTTGGTCTGGTGTCAAGACTGATCTGTGCAAAGCTGGGGATGCAGTTCCCACACAGGGATTCAGGCTCTAAACCAACACATAAGCCTGGACTTTCTGAACTCTGTTTTCCTCCCTACATGTTTGTTTAATGGCTCTTAAAATGAACAATTTCCTACTTAGTCTTTCTCTGAGGACTGAGGTGCAGTACTTGGATGAGGCAGCTGTACTGAACTGACTCATGCTCAGTTTATACTTAATTTTCAGGTATTAAACTGACACTCTTAAACATGGTAGAATTGCTATGCTGTGCCCCACTGGGTTTCAGACTCGTGCTCTAACACACATATTCTCCGCATTTGGTCGTTTGATGCTTCTTTCCTCCATTCCCTGTATTCTTCATCATCACAAGACTTTTTACTTGCATCCTTTTTCCTACTCAGAATTTTTCTTACTCCTCTTATTTACTCATTGGAGATTCACACAGCTCTTCTAAAGCAGTCTCCTTGCCATGGTATCTAATCAGCATTTTTTATACTTCTCTGCCTGTAAAGTGCTTTTATTGTCAGTTTCTTTTTAACCGGAATGACTAACATGACATCACTGCAAAACATGGAGATGGCAGAGACTCTGGTTGATGAAATTTCCAGCTGCAAATGTACCCAGTGGAACTGTGCTGCTACAGAATTTATATTATGGTGTGGTGTTTAGTTTTTTTAATTAAACATTATGTGTTTGTATATACTTCCCGAGGATAGTTTTTTTAGCGCAGAAAGGAGTACAGGGCTTTGATCTCTATAACCCCAAGTTCAGGTTACCTGTTGCTTACATGTTCAGGCAGGCAAGCTCCATTCATGGATGGAAAGTATAGCTGATCAAGCTCTTATGCTATGAATGCACATAAACAGATGTATTTAAACCACTCCGAGCTGGACACTGCTAGTGTAAAGCAGCACAGCTGGTTTTTGATCATTAAACATCTCCTGAGTGTCCTAAAATCAAGATAAGGAATGTTCTTCTGGGTTCTCCTTGGTTTTCTGGAGGGCTAAAAGTGATGTATTTTCATATTACTTGTCAATGAAACTTACAATTCTCTTTTCTAGAGTCAATCTGTGTTCTTTATTAGTGGACTGGTGAGCAGTGACTGTGGATTGTAATGCCCTAAAGCTAAAGGGCAGAATGCAGAAGCCTCAGGGTGGTTATAAAACATTGTAATTGCAAAACCTGAGCTTGCCGGGCTACACAGAGTGCAAATATAGAAAAGTTACGGAAAAGTTGTATGTTAAATATGGAAATGTTATTCTGGGTTGTTATTCTGGATTTGAGTACCTTTGTATTTGTCTGAGTGCTGTCATGTTGCAAGAACTGATTCAAACATATATGAGCTTTAAAGCTGAAAACACTGGGTTTTTGCAAATTCTGAAAGAACTGATTCTTCCCAATGTGCTAATGCAGAGTGCATTGCTAAAGTTTTGCTGCAACATACATGCAATACACATGCTAGCGGTATTTTTCCTGTTGTATACCAGCTGTGCTGTAGATAACATATAATAGTAATCACTTTCACTCAGAGAACATATAAAAGTGTGTTGAAGAACGGCTTAGAATCACCTCCAGCTTCACTACTACCACAGATTAAAGAGAAGAACTACTTACCGTCTTTATAACATTCCCAAGCCAAATGAAAACATGCTATGTTACAATATATACAAAAAAGGTCTCTGACCTCAGTGGTATAAATGCAGAGAGATGCTACCTCATAAGTACATGAGAAAAGACTGGGCAATTGACCTTTCCTTTGGCAGAGATTTAAGATCTTGCTTCTAAACTGAAATGCCCTGTCACAAAATTTAAGCAATTAACAGTTTTCCGAACAAGTGGATTCTTGCATCTTATTTGAGAGGCAAAATAAGAAGCTTTTTTCAAATTAGCAATCTTAATTGCAATTTATATCAAATATTAATTTAGTAATTATATTATTCCTTCTAGTGCTGCATAGTAAAAATAGTATTCATGTGAGGAAGAGAGCAAGACGGTAAACATTCTTCTTTGTTATACTTCCTAGGATAAGTGAATTGCAGAGTGCAGTAACATCTTGTTACCCAAAAAGGACAGGAGGAAGAACTCAGTGATGTTACTACTGTAGAACGTGTGAGAAACAGGCAAGCAACTCTTTGAAAATATTTCACAGAAGAAGAGAAAGAGACCATCCTTTTTTGAGGTTGGGAAGAGTCTTCTGAAGGACCCAGCAATTTCTAAGGATTTTAAGTGAGGGACAGATTCTCCACTGGCTGAAAATGTGATTAAGAGCAGCAAGTTTCACAAGTTTTGAAGTTGCTTAAAGGCAGGTGCCTTTTGACTTCAGTATGAGAACAAGTACTTTTGCTCTAAAGCGGTAAAATTCTGTTAGAGTTTAGGATTAAGCTGAGGGTGAATTGCCTATTAATGATTGTGGGGTCATTTCCAGCTTGGAGCTCCTGAGTACATGAAAGACATTGCCCTACTGACGCAACTCTAGTGGAGGGCCACCACTTAATTATGGAGTTGGAGCTGGGTTCATCTGTCCCTGAGAAGGTTAAGGAAATATCTTACTGGTGGTTGAACTATGTCATGGGAAGGTATAGAGACGATGTAGCCAGACCCAGAGTGCAGGCTGGAAACACAAGGGGCGGTGGACATAAGTTGCAAACAGAAAATTCAGACTAGATTAAAGGAAAGCATTTTTACTTTGAATGTTGATGAGCAGTGAAACAAGATTCCAAGAGAGGTTGTGGAATCTCCAGCTTGGACATACTCATATTTCAACTGGATGACGTCCTGAGTAAACAGATTTAAGGTAGCCATGGTATGAGCAGGAGGATTAGAGCAAAAGAATTCCAGAGGTCCCTTCCAAAATGAAGACCTATGGGCAGAACTGTGCAAAATGGCAGGTACATCTCACAGCATCAGTGGGTATCTTCTCTACCCTATGGTGCAAGAAAAGTAATGCCCAAACTGCTAAGGCTAAACCTCTCTTCATGGTAACCCTGTTAGTTACTGAGGTACAAAAGAGGATGTGCACTGCCAGGGCAATGTCATGTTCCCTGTGTCCTTACATCCCTTCAAGGCAAGAACACTACAACGACATCATACTGCTTTTGATAGAGATCTTAGAAGTTTCTCTCCCCATTTGGTGTCCTTCCAGCAGTCTTTCAAACCTATATGAAAAGGCATTTGTCCAACTCCCACGCCAACTCCACCAGTGGGCACTTTTTGGAGTCTACACTGGTGTGTCAGTCTACTTTGCTGTGTGGCTTGAGACACTTTGAAACCTTCTTCCTTAATTTGCCTTATTAGAAACTATCTTTATTTTATTTTTTCTCTTACACTGGATAATAAAAATAAAAGGCTCTGTCCTTGAGATAGTGAGAATAAGGTGTTACATACACTCTTAATCTTCCTCTGTTGATACTACACTTACCTTTACAGCAAAGTGCAAGATAATTTGTGTAAATTTATGTGAATATATTTATTATTAATTATTTGAATAAATTTAAATTTATTGATTTTAAATGTATCAGTGCATTGGATTACTTGGTTCAGTTATCTAAAGACCTCATTCTAAATAACCCAAATTACTCGTTTGCCTTCTCCCTCTCTCTGCCGATTTCCATACATTATATTCATCAATGCTGCCTGAATAGCTTTCTCTATTTTTATACTCCCCCCTAATACATTTCTGGCATCTGGTCTCTAATAATCTCCTCAAATGAGCTTCCCCAACTTTTAAATGGTCATTTGATCTCCTACAGGGCATGGATGACTCAGCTGAAAAAGGTGGCAGATGAGAGTTGGCATTTCACTCAAAGAACGGAAAATGGAGTTGTGACAACAAGGCTGGTGGTTCTCATCCTCACCTCTGTACACAGACACTTTCTCTTCTGTTTCCTCTGTGGGCGCAGACAGTTGTACAAAACACACACTGATATCCTTTTCCAGACCTCAGTTACTCCAAATAGTGTGCACTCTGGAGAGAATTGAGATTATTGATGGGAAACTTTGCAAATGTCTTTGGACACATATAATTAACTCTACAGTATTATTTATTTTCAAAAATTAGTGTCTTGGAAATATCCATCTTCAAACTGATATTAAAACGCCAAATTTGTAGGTAAGAGTTAAAAAAAAAAAAAGTACTGCAGAACTGAAAGATGCTGGGCAGAATCCTTTACGGGAAATGACACTTCCTATTTCCCCCCCAGAGATTCAAAACAGTAAGTCCTTGTTCCATAGACAAATCCTGACAGCACAAATGACTCCTTAGTGTCAACCGGGGGTGCTAAGAACATTAGAACAATTGTATCGGGTCAGAGCAGACATCCGTCTAGCCCAGCATCCTGTCTGGCAGGGCCTTAGCGGATGCCTAGGAAAGTGTATGAGAACAGAGCAAGCACATAATGATGCTTCAAACATCTGGTGATTTGTAGCTCGGAGATTTTTATCATTGAAGAAAGTGTCTTGAAAGTGAGTAAGTGTTGTTAGAGTTTTTTCTTTTTTTTCTTTTTTTTCATACCTTGTTTTTTTTTGAATGCCTGTAAGTTTTCAGACTCCACAGACTATTGGCAAGTATTTCCACAACCCAGTGACATGTTGTGTCATGTACCATATCCTTCTACTTCTTTTGAATCTGTCAGCACTACATTTATTCAAAGGTTTCTAGGTCATGCACAACTTGGAGTCTTCTTTCACCTCAGTCATCTCGTTTCCAGGCTGAAGAGTCATAACAGTTTTAGTTGTTTCTTGTATAGAAGCCACTCCATACCTTTGATGACCTGTATAATCCTTTGCAAGTTCTACTTTATTTTTTTGAGATGAGGAGCAGAACTGATTTCACTGACTTTCATCTTCCAACACCAAGAAATGTAGACTAATGCACAAATGTATCAATCCTAATGCAAACCCCAGTCCTGACTTTGCAGAAAAAACAATGTGCTCTCCTTGTTGAGGAGCAGCAAGAGTGGGGCTGCTCCAGACGGGAAGGTGAGCCAGACGCTGAGGGTGACAGCAAGGCAGACAGGTATAGTCACCTCACTTACAAGAGGTGCGGTCCCACACCAAACAAAACTGAAGAGCACGTACAAAAGTGGTGACAAGGTTCAGCTGACAGACCAGTGACCGCCACGCAAGCCTGTAGCAATGAGGCATGCCCATGGTCAAGCCATGAAGTCATGTCACCAAGTCAGGGACAGCAAGGTACATGGCCAGGCACAGGTACCACTGCGACGTAGCTCAGGGCCTGAGCTGACCTGCAGCTCCCAAACAAAGGGATGGAGACCCCCACCAAAGCTTCTCGCAGCTCCTTCTCCCCTTGCACCACGCTGTGCCCTGAGGTGCCACAGCAGCACCATGCCAGAGCCGACTGTCAGCTCGGGCAGTCGAACCCCAGCCAGGGTGGAAGAGGTGGCAGAGTTTCTGCATCTTGTGCAGGGCCTGGACAGCAGCTATGTAGAAATCAGAAGCTGGAAGTGAAAAATTGATTGTTTCTAGTGAAGAAGCAGAGAAAACCTCATGCTGCTGTTGTCACAAATCCATTATGCATGTTTTAAATGCTATATCCAGTTTTATCTTTCTATCTCAACAAATGTAGTAATTGTTGTTTGTCAATTCTTTTTTTTAAAAAAATGTTTGAAATGTTCTGTATGTTCTTCAAATGAAGTGGAAAGATTTGGTTACATTTCTTTCATGGTTTTCCTTGTCTGTCTATTTTGAATTTTCTTTCTTCTTCTCTGTTGCTTCCCAAATGAAAATACATTTCCACTCCAGGCTGTGATTCATGCTACTGTGGTTTAAATATATAGAGGAAAAGATAATATAATATCTGGAACAGCAGAATGTAACAGACCACCTAACAGCTTCAAAATTGGGAAAACATGTTTGAAGTAGATTGTAAGAAAAGCGTGTAATATTTCTTAAAAATAAACAAGCAAAGTGACGTGAATATTCTTTTCAGGTATTTAGACCATTATTCTTTTAAAGTGAGAGGCAAAATCCTTTTAACTTCATTAAGAGTTAGAATTTAACCCAGAAGAATGCCACAGCTATACAATTCAAGCAAGACAGCAGTTCTGGAGCCCCTTGCTAGCTTGTGTATGTTGTTTGAGGTGGCCAAGGCACTGGACACCTCTACATCCATGGGGGTATATAAATATTCATGGGCTTTGTGAACTCAGTTTAGATCTTTTACCTTGATCCATCAGGTCATCTCAAAAAGGAAATGAGGTTTGCCTCAAAATCATATTCATACAATAGTGCTGCTGCGGGTCAGATCCCACAATTACCTACACCTCTTTGTGGCTCTTCACCTGTGAACCTGTGAGTCACAGCTAATGTCACTTAGCAATAGCTGCCAACACAAGAACTTTGTGAAAAGTTATCCTCAGGTCACAAGCGAGACCTTGCCTTAGAAAAAGCTACAGAAAGCAATGTTTCTGTTTGCAACGCTTCTGAGGTAACAGTAGTTGGAATAAATGAAAAAGGATGCCAAGAGATCAAAAACGCTGGACTGAAGGAACGTACAACAATGCAGCTTACCAGGTACACGTATGGCTTCAGGAAATGACTCACCACTGGCAGGAGCAAAAATTCCAAGGAATGGTTAACGCCAGGGTGCAAAACTGGATATGTTTTGTTCTCTTTTAAATAACATCTTCCTTCAAAGAAATTGAATACATCAAAAATAACTGAAAAAACCTGAAAGACTGCACCATCAAAAAAAACCAAACCCCAACATTAATTTCATTGAATCTGACTGGTACTATCAATTTTCATAGAACACCTTTCACAGAATGATAAACTAAAATGTTTCTTAGCTGGTGCTGCAAATTCACCACTTCTATTTATAATACAGACAGAAGACAAAAATTTTAAATAGTCAAGTTTTCCATTTTCTCTTAGTCACCTTTGAACAAATCCTGAACTGGGAGTGACCTGGAGATAGCCTGGCCCAAAGATAATTTTGAGCTTGTTCTTTTCTCTTAGTCCTGAGCACCCATGCCCATGGTATTCCCAGAACTGTAAGATTTTGAATTATAATTCTTCTTTCCCAAATATACTTAAAATTATACATTTTATAACAACAAAAAAAGATCTTCTTGTTTACCTGCTAATATTCTTTTTTTCCCAAAGGTTTTATTTAGATGCTCATCCTCCAAACCTGGGAACAGGAATTCCAATTTAAAAAGTCACCCCCTTGCAAAAGCTGATATTGTCAGGCAATCATGTAACTCAGATGTTAAAAAACATACCAGATGTTATAAAGTTGGCAATAAACACATGAAAACATTTAAAATCCTTCATCTCAGTGATGAGGCAAGGCAGCATCAATATACAAATTTGTATGGTAAATCAATTACAATGTTTGCAATTTTAAAGTTAACACCATATGGAGCGTAATACACAAGGAACATTTTCTTTGGAGTTACTCTTTTTTCCAGTAAGAGGAAAACTTTGTCTGAAAAATACCTTGGCTATTCTTATTTTAAGGTGTGATTGTTTGTATGTTAGTAAAACTACATCTAAAGTGTAAAACAGTATTTACAGACCAGGTGTGCCCTGGTCATTAGTCTAAATGAAATTTGTATTTTATTGGGAAATACACGTTGCTAACTGGGGAAAAAAAGAAACCCATAACAAAGCAAAATATTAATATATATTTGTTTTGGAGGCATAAATATGCATATGATGTAATAAAGAAGCTTATGACTGTCGGCGTATTTACCACTCTTGCTAGCCCATGATGCATTCATTGTGTCAACAGCGTGTATTTGCTCAGGAAACATTAGCTCCTGTCAGCACCTGCATATTTTACTGGCAACAAAAGTGATGTAGTAAACAGCCATGTCTTGGAAAGCTCGGGCCTGCTGAAAATGCCAGGCTCTCCTCTTTTCTAGACATTATTCTAACATTCAAACCAAATGCAACCAAAGCACTCATTCCTGCTTGGTAAATGCTCAGCTTATTCTCTCTTCCGCTATTGATTTCTGCTCCTGTCACTGCCAGGCCCCATTTCAGAAGCTGATGCTTTGTGATTTTTGCAGTGCAGGAGGTGAGAGGCGCTTCTGCACGGCTCTCCCTCGCTTCCCCCCACCGTGTCCCTCCCAGATCACTACTCCCGTGGCTTCAGAAAAACTGCATACTACTTCTGCTAAATGAAACTCTCTGTAGCCTTTAATTAAACTTTCAGTGCTTTTGTTAATAGCTGTTCTTATTTGGGTGTAACTTAATGATAATAGCTACCCTGTAAAAATATGCTGCTTTCAAGGATGAAATGTCACCATCTAATCTTTTCTCCTTCATTTATTTTTCTCTTTCCTTTACTGGAATGTTTCTTATCAGCTTGCCTTGTCAGAAGAAATAAACTCTTTCCAAAAACTAATTCCCCTCTTCTGAATACTAATGACCTGGCACCGGAGAGGGGCTTTACACAGAGCCACATCTGTGCTTTGCCTCGGTAAGAACTGAATCAGAAAAGGTACAGTTCAAATCGGATGTATTTTTTGCTTGAAAAAGAGCAGAAGTGATAAATATAGCCTCACTTAGACATGAAAGAAGGCCTTGTGAGAGTGTTAAATTCTACGCTTGATACATTTAGTTATTATTTCTGAAGCTGTTTTATCTCAGTCCGCTTAAATTAAAGTAGATTGGATACAATTACTTTTGCTATATTGAGAATCGTTCTCTAAAAAAAACCCAACGAAAAACGTTACAAAATAATGTGGCAAATTTACAAGCTCTTTCTTTCTCTCTAGTTTTCATGCAAATAGTTGTGTTTGTGCTAATTGTGAATCTGAACAGCCTATCATTAAACTTGAAGTCTTTTGTTTCTGGACAATACAAATATTTTTGTATCTGAAATTCTAATAATTCTACTGTTTAGCACATCTATAGGTAACATCCAGTTAATTCTCACACAACTGTGTTAGATCACTAAGACTAACAAATGTTAACTGTACCAAAAATGTATTTTTTTTCATTAAAATGAGCAGACAAAATTTTAAAAATCCTGCAATTTAGTAAAAATACTTCCTATTTCTACTCCATTTTCAAGAAGAGTTATGACAATGAAGTAACACTTACATTGTGTTTAATAATTTTTATATTGTGTTATGACTCATTATTTTATTATTTATGAATATTTTATAAATTATGGAAATGTAACTTCATCTGGAGTGGATGGTAGTAAACAATTGCTCACAGCGATGAGAAAAACAAAGTGGGTTTTTTTTAATCAGGGACTCATTTTTAACCTACAGAAAAGGAAAAAAGTGATAAATAAAATTTTCATGAACCTCATTCCTTGGCCCTTAGAAAAAGCTACTTAATGTTTATGAACTTAATGTTCATACAGAAGAATGGATTCTGCACTAATGTACCTAAACATAAACCAAACATAAACCTAAACATAGACCAAAGGGCTAAATGTTTAATCACCATTTTTTGACTATTTTTGCCATTGCCAGTGGCAGAAATGTTGCCATTGGTCTTCCAACTCTCCTCCAAAATATCTACGCAGAGCTGCCCATCTCCTTACAAACAGTTGAGTTTGTGTTTCAGGAAAACAAAGAAAATGTGTGTAACAGATGTGATTAGAGTCAGCTGAGATTTTCTGCTGAAATGATTTACTGATGCAACAAGCTGTTTGTACCAAGTGCAGTTCATCCTGCTAAATTTTTGAAGTCCTGATTTTCCATCAGAAAACTCGCAGCAAAACACTTCATTTCAGCTTGATTTGATCCTAACAAGAATGTTTTCTGTGTTGCCTTATATGAGTCCTGTATTTCTACCCTGGTCTCTCCCTGGGGTCAGGCTACAATTCCCACACAAGACTATGAAGATTTCCAGAGCATCGCAGACCTGGTGGGACTCTGGGTGCATGGTGAGTACTGTTGTCTGGCCACAATATCTGACACATTGGGAATCTCTATTTTAATCCAGTTATCACCTTCCTCCTCAAGGGTAACATTACACCAGGGAAGATAAAGATTAACATTAAAATAGCTTGAAATTAAAGCACTTCAGGTCATTTCACCAAGCCAAGAGGAAGTAATTCAATTTGAAGGACTTTTAAAAACCTTTGAAATAATTTCTTTCCTTACACTTTTCAGAATTCCCCATTTTAGAAGGGAGAGTAAATGAATATCAAGTTCTTTAGGCATTTCCCCAGAAATCTGTCGTGCTTGTAGAAGGAAAATCCAATCTGAAAAGTTATCTTCCAAACTTTATTGTTTCCTACAGCACTTTACTAGTGCTACTGTAGAGAGCAGCACATGTCATCCCTTCAAGAATACAGAAATATCTAAGCGATGGAGGAGAAGGTAGAGCTGGCCATCTCCTGTGAATAACACTCTCATTCAATCCACCTCTGTAGCATCAGGTCTGGGAGGAGGAAGAGTGAGATGAATCTTAGCAAATGTTGGGAAAGAAGATATAAACACCTGTGAGGGTAATTAACTGCAGAAGGTGGGGATAACAGAAAATTATTTGCACAGAACTTGGGGAACCGGAAAAATGCAATAGCTGCCTGCACATACAGAACTCTTCCAGTAGGATCAAAGTCATTTCATGTTTGAGAAACTTGGTTAGACTTTCCAAAAGAAAAACATTTCCTGCACATAAAAAGGATTACAAATTTATAATCTATTTGATTTTTGTTATTTTTTTCCTAAATTCAGGAAAATCTTACAATTTCTGGAGGATTGGTTGAAAATATTTTTCTTTTTTTAACTTTTGTTTTTACATTTTACACCTGATTCGGAGGACTAAGCCATCCCATCTGGAGATAACACCTACAGATAAATCATGTCTAAATTGGCACAACAGAAAATGTAATGGGAAAGTATGTAATATAACCCCTCGTTCTGCCAGAAAAGCAGATCTAAATAGGCATGTCATAAAGTGAGAGAACTAATAGATTGATCTAAGACCAGCATACAGCAGGCCAGCTGAGACCCCAAAGACAGTAAGAGACCCTTACCTCACGTGCTAACTTTTATACTTTGCGACCCAAGTGTCTACCAAAAACAACAACAAAAACAGAAGTTCTAATTATAGGACAATCATTTGCAATCAGCAACAATGGCTACATTTCAGTATTTGAAGTTCTAGGAATTTTTTTTATAAGAACATTTCGACCCAATATGAGAGATAAATCAGAAATCAAGGCTGTATTATTATAGTAAATGTCCACTTGCAACAGTACTGACTACAGTCTCACTTTGTTCAAACATCAATGACTGGTTTGAATTATAAGTCTGAAAGTTTGCCTGATCATTGAAAGTTCCTCCATTATATATATTAAAAAAAAAAATAAAAATCCCCTTTTTAATAAAGACATTACTGGTTTGGGGGGGGGGGGAGATAGAAAAGAGGTTTTATTAAAGTTATTTGCATTTTCTTTGCAAAACACACATAAACTCCAATATTAGCATATCCAAAAGACAAATACATGCAACAAAACACCATTGTTACTGTTAAGATATCATCTCTGTAGATGTGTCAGCACCATTACAGGTCATGTTTCAGGGCTCTGGAATAATTTTCTTAGTTCCTCCAGCACCACATAGGGATCTTGGTGGAGGAAAACTTCTGGCTGGATAGCCCCTGCAGCCCTGGGGCGATCCTGGAGGTATATCACAGAATCACAGAATGGTAGGGATTGGAAGGGACCTCTGCTAGAGCAGGATCACCTAGAATAGATTGCACAGGATCACGTCCTGTGCAGGCAGGTTTTGAATATCTCCAGAGAAGGAGACTCCACAACCTCTCTGGGCAGCCTGTTCCAGTGCTCGGTCACCTTCAAAGTGAAGAAGTTTCTCCTCATGTTCAGATGGAACTTCCTGTGTTCCAGTTTGTGCCTGTTGCCCCTTGTCCTGTCACTGGGCACCACTGAAGAGATTCTGGCCCCATCCTCTTGACACCCGCCCTTTAGATATTTATAAGCATTGATGAGATACCCTCCCAGTCTTCTCCAGGCTAAACAGACCCAGCTCTCTCAGCCTTTCCTCACACAAGAGATGCTCCAGTCCCCTCATCATCCTCGTAGCCCTCAACTGGACTCTCTCCAGTAGTTCCCTGTCTTTCGTGAACTGGGGAGCCCAGAACTGGATACAGAACTCCAGATGTGGCCTCACCAGGGCAGAGTGGAGGGGGGAGGATAACCTCCCTCGACCTGTTGGCCACGCTGTTCGTAAAGCACCCCAGGATACCATTGGCCTTCTTGGCCACAAGGACACATTGCTGGCACTGGTCAAAGCTTTTTCTATGCCACAGATGTAATTTAAGGCCTAAAGGCATACACCATCAGCAGTGTTCATTGCTACTTCCCACCTTATTCCAAGTCAATCAAATATCAGTGCTCTAAATTCAAAGGCTGGACCTAAACTTGCAAACTACTCTAAGTTAGGAAGACTCTTGATGGAGCTAAGTGGTTGCAGAGATCTGTCTGTCAAGCTTTTTGCTCTGGTTTGGAGCCCTCAAGGATGAAAAAAAAAAAAAAAAAAGATAATTGTGTAATATAGCAAACCACGATCTTGATTCATCTAGAAACAAAACCTGACACATAATAGGGAAATTTGTGTCCTGGCTTCAGAATGAAAGAAGCCCACTCCTTTTTCCTGAGCAAAATAAAAATTCACATTCAGATATGGTTTATAAAGGTTCGGGAAAAAAGCCAAAAATTGTGATATGGCACCTTGTGCATTTGCCTTTGTGCAGCAACAGAAGCAACCTCCTATGGCTGTAGAGAGGAACCAGTGCCAGCAAGACTCCCAATCTCTTTGCTTCTTGCAGCAAAGGAACTGACAACAATGCTCTATTACTGCTATGATGCACAAGTGACAGACGTGGCCTGCCATACGTCTTAACTCATATGCTGGGCTGCAGAATTGCTTTCTGACTCGTTTGGGGTTTTTTTATTTTCTTTAAAAGTGATGTTTCTCTTGAGAATCCCAGCTGTGAATGGGCAGTATGAAGCAACAGCAGTCCCTGTGAGGGTGGTAGCAACTATACACAGGATGCAAAACTAACACTCCCTCTCACCACCTCCAAATTCTCCAGAAGCCAAAGAGAACAAATGCAGCACCCAGTCCCGCCAGCAGATTTTTCCAGTTCCCAGAGCACTCAGTTACTCCAAGTTATCTTCATCCTACAGCTACCAAGCAAGCCTAGCAAAGATTCCCTCCCACACACATATACATCCCACACCTGTAGCAATTCATGATACCAACCACCTACCAATCTACTCCCCATATGTCTGCGCAGTTTTCCAAGGAAGGCAGCTACCAGCTTTCCTGTTCCACACATATGGGCACGCTCTGAATCCCACCCTAACACTGCACTTGCAGGTTGAGTTAATTAAAGGCTGACACTTGGCATATAAGTATATCAATCTGCAACATGCCTCAATGAGTTTGAGAAAGTATCCCATGTGGAGCCACACAAAACTTGGTAGCTCTGTTAACAACAGAAGACAGATGGTAATATTGCATTCCAAAGGATCTTAAAGAAAAGCTCACGACATGGGAACAGGATTTCAGTTGCTACAAATGCTGTAGGCTAGGATTTCAGATAAATTGTTGAAAAGCATCCTAAAGTCTTCAGCTGTAAAAAAAGCCTTGCCAGTTCAGATATCTGAAGTTCTGCTCACAGCTGTTCCTGGGGCTATCAGGGAACAATGCTTCTCTCTGCTTTCCATGGCCAAGTTGCTCTACTAAGAGGACTTTCTGTCTTTGCTTCTTTTTGCCCTTTGTCTTTTCTTCAGCTTCCATGAGCAGGTTGGGTAGAGAGAAGCTGGCTGCTTTCTCCCTTTGTCTCTCCTTCTGGCTCTGATGTTTAGAGATGCTTTGGGGCCTTACAGACTGGGGAACGGGCTTATTAAAGGGGATCTTAGAAGATGCTCTTTCCAAGTGTTATCTGGGGATGTCTGGCCCTCAAATGGGCCACCTCGGTGCTGCTGCTGTTGCACTTGCCAGGCTTGAAGAACAGTCTGCATATGAATTGGTGCAAGAAAGGAGAAAGGGAACAAGCTATTAACTGAGCAAGGAGATGGATTATTCATGGTTTTGACAGATTTTGGAGCTGGCCCAAAGTGCTGTCAATTGCCAGTGGTAAATAGCCAAAAAATGAAAAACGAGCTTTTTTTAGGCTATGTCAGCAGTATCAATCAGAGCAGTATCCAAAAATCATGAAATGAATAGAGCACATTTCTGGCTGATGATGCTCAAGCAGAATACATTTAAAATGGACGTAAAACCAATGACATATCACCTTAAGGTTGTTTGCATAACCACATTTGTTTCAGAGACTATACAAAAAGGGAGTGGTTTTTGAGCATGTATCTGTTTTTCTTGTTTCTTCTCCTATTTGCAAATGCTTAGGTAGATTTTATTGTGAAGCTTTTTAGCATGCTTATGTTTAATTTTCAGGAAGAACAAAGATTTATTATGATATGCAACATACATCTGTTGTGCTGCAGGGCACCATGGAGAGACACGGCAAGGGGTGTTAATTGACGTTAGCTTTGCCACGCTTTTCACCTTCATTATTTTAGTTAAAAAAAATAAAACAAAACAGAAAAACCAAGTACTGGAAAATCTCAGCATCTGTGAGGTACTTTAACGATTACTGTCAAATTGTCTGTTTCTGAAAAACAGATGAAGAGTCCTTATAAACTCATGTGGAGGTCCGCATAAGAGACATAAAGTAGACAGAAAATGATGGAGAGCTGTGAATATTTTGGCCATGGTATTTTTGGAAGGTTATGAAACCTATACTTTTAACTTCTAAGCAAAACCAGAACATTGGTGACAGTCCAGATTCAGATTTCTCGGGCTCACTGTTGTAAAAAGGACCAATAATAGTGATAATCATGAACACTTAAGGAAATGTTATTCCTCAATTCTTTGTCCAGGTCTTGGAGAAGGATGGAGAGTAGAGTACAGATAGAATGGGGACTATGTTAATACATAGTACATGCTAAAACATTCCTGTAAAGAACAGGACTTCGAATATTCCTTTAATACATTTTGTGGTAAATTTTCACGAATTTCACGTTGAAATCATTGAATTTCTGTAAATTTTTTTTTTCTTTTTCTGCTTAATAACCCATAGCACCAACAATGTCACTGTCTATTTTCACGCCTTCTAGCTTTAGCACTTGCCTTCAAGGTGAAAACATAATTTGAATATCTCATTTTTTTTTTTAATGGAAGACTTATACCTAGTCTTTTAATTGAAATTCAAAATAGATTAACTGCATTTCCTTCAATATTTATCTTCTCTTCATCTTTCCAATAATCTTGGATTACTTTTTCCTTTAATTTATTATAAATTATTCTGTTAGTAACTTCCTTTTACTTCTTAATTTGCAGATTATTTAGGTAAAATCTTATGGTCAGTAATGAAAGGGCCCAATCCTCCAAAGTGATTTTTCATGTATATTACTTAGACAGTGACTAAACTTCTTGCATTTTTTTTTAATTTTTTTTTTTTAGTAAGTAGTAAGTTTTAGAAGCTCACATAGAAGAACTGACCAACATTCAATTAGGTGACTTACTTCTTTCTGTACACCATATAGTTTCTTATAGTAATTTCTACAGCCCTTAGTACAAATATGTACCAACATACAGTACAATAAATCTACAATTAGAATGCTCTCTCTTTTTACTTGCAGCTATATTAATAAACATAATATTAAATTATTATACTAAAAAAATTAGGTTCTTACAAGTCCTGTGCTAATAAGAACTTTGAAACCTGTATGGGATTTCATATCTAAATGAATGCAAGTAATTAGCTTCATATTCTAGCCTCAGTTCAGCATTAAAATCCAATGAGCTTCGGTGGGAAACTTAGATAGAGGACTGAAGTGATCACAGTGCTTGACAGATTAGTCAATCATTAATTATGCATAGACTGTGCCTGTGAAACTAGGTTTTCATCCTAGGCCAAAGTTTGCTCCTTTTTATGGTTTATGAGTTTGATTATACGGATTAAGGTATTAGTGAAAATGCTGAGAATAGCTCTTAGTTTATGGCAGCTCAAGAATTAATTTGCTGTCCATTGCTGTTCATTTTCATTTGAAACACCCCTCATGAAGCCGGCGCAGCACGGTTGTTGCACACCTGCAGGCTTATGCAGAGGCAAGGCGGCGAGGCGTGGGGCAAGCAGCATCCTCAAGAGCAACCTGCTCCAGCACCCCGCAGCCCCCAGGGCAGCCCCCAGCCCGGGATTCGCCTCGGCTCCCTCCTCCGCCCAGCTGTGAGACAAGGGCAGCTCCACGAAGAGCTCGCGCAGCCCCACTGCCTCCTGGACCTTCTTCCATCCCACCAGCTTCCCTCGTACGCTCCCTGGCTCCTTAGCTGCAGTGACTTCTTGCTCTTCCCCCTGCCCTTGCCCTCCATGCCGGGGAGGTTTGGGATGCTCCCATTCCTCTCCTGACCCATCCAGCATCTTCCCTTTCTTCCTCATGCCAAGGCTGTGTGTGCTTCAGTGGGTGCTTTTCTCTCTTTTCCTCACCTCCCCTTTATTTTTTTACTTCGTTCCTGGTGGAGGGGAAGTCATACAGAGCCAAGAGGGCAAGGAGCTGAGGCTGTGGCTGAGCCAGAAAATGTCACGGGGTCCCTGGAAACAGAAACTGAGCTACAAACAGTTGTGAAGAGTCCTGAAGCTCTGGCTGTGCTAAACTTACAAGACGATTTATCATGCAATGTCCAGACACATGTTTAAACAGAGGAACATTGTCAAATTAGCAAGAAACACCTTTGTGTCCTTCAATAATGACTAATATTATATATAAAATACGTATTTTATATACTATATCATGTCTAATAATGATAATATTTCTACAGCCTGTTTCTTCAAATTATTTGAAAAGGCTTTTGCAATCAGTAATTACGGCTTAGAAATCTCCTGTGGTTACCACCTTCGCTTCATGACTGAGGAAATTAAAGCACTTAGAAGGAAGCAATATTTTTTTTATTTTCCTAATTTTAAAATTGAGTGAAAACAAAATTTTCCTTTAAATGAATAGTGCTAAGACGTGTACCATGAGTGGACAAACACTATGGAAACTAAGGGTAGTACTGTGTATCTGAGATGATATATTTCAAACATAACCTAATATTTGGATCATAAGCATAAAAAAGTCTAATAAAATGCTAGATAGTTGTACACATATTATTAGATACATAAACAAATAATTAACTATATAATTTTTATTAGAATATTTCATTGCAGTGTGGCATGTGGCATGTAACCAAGTAATTCAAAAAGATTTGAACTGCATGCACCATGTTTTCCCAAGATAAAAACAAAGCTCTGTCTTTTCCAAAGCAAATTACTGCAGAAAAGCATTACCGGGACTATCTTGGTCAGAGCAGTAACGTATGGTGACATTCTTCACTGCTGCAGAAAATCAGTACAATTTCATTACCCTGCCTTCCCGCAGGGCAGCTTGATGCACTTACATTAAAGTCTCCATCTCTTACCTATTTCTTAAAATGCTTGCTCTTTATGTCTTTAGGGTTCCACTCTAATTTTAGCAACAAAGAACCCTCTAGCTTTATAAAACAACTCATTTTAGAATTGGCTTACTGTATATTTATCTTGCATTTAAAAAACAAACCAACCCTGAAATAAAAATGTGGTTTGGTTTAACTGCTTATGCAATGTGATGCAATGCTATAACATCTTTGCTTACAAATTAGTTTTATCTCTCAATTTGTTGCAATCTTAGCTAAAACCCTTGTTTCGTTCTGCTGTTTGTTTTACTGGTTTTTTAAGGCCACCATGTGAACATTTAACCAGGACAATAATGAAAACACACCATTTGCCCTGAGTTGCAGCAATGTAAACCGAGATAGGAAGCAAAAATGAGAAGCAATGTGGAAGGCTGGAGGAAGGACAGGGCTCCCTACACTGGCTCTACAGCTAAGAAAAACAGTCTCAAACTAATCTTCTAAATCCTTAGCATTGTAGTAGTTCATACCACACAAGACTAATGATTATTATTCTTTACAGGCAGTGGAGATGTGCTAAGAGAAAAAATACCTTTTTCTATATATACAACCATATAATTTAGTAAACCATTTTTACAAGATCTTCAAGATGTCTTTGCTCTTAAAATATTTTAGCTAGATCTCTGTTTTAAAATAATGGTATATTGTCATTCTCTAACTTCTGTTTGTGTGTGTCAGATTTATCACTCACATCAATGTCAACCTGAAAACAGTGGGGACTAGCTTCCTCTATAGAAAGAGTATTTCATAGGACACGGCGGTGCGAAGTTCCACATGCTGTTCTGCATTATAATTCAATACTTAACAGCAAATGCCCCTTCTCAAAGTAAAATGTAGTTCAATTTTCATGCCGTTTTCCCTCTTTGGGCTGCTGACAACTTCACCAGTTAGCAGAACCGAAAGCACTTTTTTTAATAAGAGTTGTCCAAGGGCTCAAATTCCTTCACCTTGCACAAAATGTAACGGTAGCAGCGATACCCATCCAGGCTGTGATCAGATGAGTTTCCTGACTGTGTTTTAGATGTTACAGAACTTGTGGTGTTTCGAAGGGGAGAGATGGGGAGCATTAACTGTAATGTTCACTCACATCTTTGGACTAAATTTAAGGCTGCTTTTCAACTAACTTATAAACAGCTGTCAGAGTCAGTAAGTCTGCTTCTTCATGGACGAGAAATTAATATGAAGTCTAATTCTTTTCTAAGCATAACTTGTTCTGTTTACCCACATAAGCCCAGTCTTAGTAAATGCTTTTTCCAGCTATACTCTATATCCCTCAGGAAAGCTGTATCCCAGGTATTGCAGGGTAGTAGCAATAGCAGCATACACGGAAATTTAACAATCTGACACGCTAAATAACCAACAATAGCTGCATAAAGGTTGCCCAGTACACAGATTGATGCTTGTGATCAGCTTTTGCTGTGTAAAAATTTTGCTTCAGATGAAGGGAATCATGAGTCTCTCTCTTTACAGCTGTTATCTTATAACCCAACCAGAACAATAACTGCAGTGGCCACAGCAGTTAGGTATCATCAGGATACCTATTAAATCCTTTCTGCATGCAAAAGTCCTATTCCTGTTTATGCCATGACTGACTGGAGGTGTTGTGAAGCACCATGGCAAGTTCCTACTCCATAGCTGTGCTGGCCTGGTGTGCTGGTTTTGGCTGGGATGGACTTAAATTTTCTTCATAGTAGCTGGTACAGGGCTGTGTTTTGGATTTGTGCTGAAAACAGTGTTGGTAACACAGGGATGTTTTCGTTACTGCTGAGCAGTGCTTACACAGAGCCAAGGCCTTTGCTGCTCCTCACACCACCCCACCAGTGAGGAGGCTGGGGGTGCACAAGAAGCTGGGAGGGGACACAGCTGGGACAGCTGACCCAGAATGACCAAAGGGGTATCCCATACCATATGACGTCATGCTCAGCAATAAAAGCTGGGAGAAGAAGGAAGGGGGGACATTTGGAGTGACGGCATTTGTCTTCCCAAGTCACTGTTATGCGTGATGGAGCTCTATGTCCCATCCCACTCAGGGGGTTAGGGTGAGGTTAACTTTTTAATTCTCTGCGTGTTAATCAGAAGTAACGACAATTACTTTAGAGGTTCAAACCAACCATAAATTTACTTAAAACTCAGTGGAACTACAAAAGATAGAGGCTTGGCAAAAGTCATAACAATGCTTAAAACTTAGCAGAACTATGAACAGTAAGGATTTAGCAAAACATGTGATGATATTATCCTAATGTGCCAAAAATTAAGTTACAGACAAAGAGAGTGATAGAGAGGAAAAGAAAGAGAGAAAGAAAAGAGAGAGAGAGAAAAAAAAAGATATCACCACCCTTGGATCCAGCGATGTTCTCTGCTCGTAGTTGTAGTCTTCAGGTGGTGGGTGCGCGCTGAAAACTTGCGTTTCCCCTTTTTATAACCTGATCTGCCCGCCCCATAGGCGGGGGTCTGTCATCACTGAGCAGGCGCAGTATGTGCTCAGGAATGTTCAGAAACGTTCTAGAAATTAGTCAGTTTGTTGTGGGGGTCCTGGGGGTCTCACTGCACCACCACCCCCCTTCAGGGCTGACCAAGTGAGTGGTGATCTGTCACAGGCACATGGTGCACAGGGCACAGATGGTCTTTGTTCACAAGTTTCAGGAATAGAGGAATGGTCTCACAAGACGTTATCCTGCCTCCACAGGCTCCATTCTTGGTCAACTCTCCCTCGTCATCAGCCCATCGCTGTCCATGTCAAGACAGGTGTTTGCGACATTCACCTGTTTGCGACAGTCAAGGCCTTACACCCTGCTGTCCTGGAGATGGCTGAACACCTGCCTGCCCATGGGAAGTGGTGAATGAATTCCTTGGTTTGCTTTGCTTGTGTGCACGGCTTTTGCTTTCCCTATTAAACTGTCTTCGTCTCAACCCAGGAGTTTTCTCACTTTCTCTCTTCCGATTCTCTTCCCCATCCCACTGAGAGGGGAGCGAGCAAGCGGCTGTGTGGAACTCAGCTGCTGGCTGGGGCAAAACGATGACACCTGGAGACATAAATCTGCCTCGTTGTTACCGCTGCATGTAAATCAGTGTCTGTCCTCTACCTGCCCAGAACCATTGCACACAGCCATAATAATACAACTGAAGAATGAGTGCGCACGGTGTGGTAGGAACAGGCCAGATAATCTTTAATATTACTGCATATTGAAGAGAATCTGCTGTGATATCTCTAGGTGTCTTCTCATAGGAATACTGCTTTACCAGCAATGATGAAGACTAAGTTTGCCATAGCCGTGATTTCTCGCTCTGGTCTCATGATGGCCCATGCTACTGGCCCACATGCTCAAATACATTCGGAAACCAGAACATACACACAAATACTTCTTCTGTTTTCCTCAAAGGTATTTATCTGGATGACACCATTGGTTTTTTTCTTGCCTACTTTGTCTCTTTTAGATCCAGTGTGTTCCAGGAACTTGTGAACATTATTCTGCTTCCGGCTATACTTCTGGTAAAAGTCACACACCCTTAACTCAAAGAATTTATTCTCTTGCTCTTGTATAATATGATTTACTTCACCCTTGTGTAGGAGCTGGGATGGACGCAGACACTACAATAGCCACAAGCATTTTGATAATGGGAATCCTCTAGTTAGAACTAGAGAAGGGATGCTTTCAGTTCTGCCCTTGATGTGTGGCACCAGCCTTACTTTCTTACATAAGCTGAGCAGGCAGAAATGAGCTAAAGTACTGGGAAATAATGAAATACATCATGTAGAAAAAAAAGAAGAAATGTGAAATAAAAAGCAAACCAAACATTCTGTGCAAGACAGTTAAAGAAATCTAGAATGGCAAGATTTTTACACCAGCAAAACCCCAAAAACGGGCTTAATTTCCATTTTACATCTGAAGTGTCAATTTTGCAATCTTTTTTACGTATGGAGGTTCGCTCTGCCATTGTTATATGGATTATCCTGAAGCCTTTAGCCAAGTGAGTAATCTTTGCTTGTTCATGTGAACATCAGCTTCAGGAGAATCCATATGAAGTCAGTGACCCTCATGCTGTTCAAAAATTAGTCCTTAGCTGAAAAGAAAGATAATGCCAGAGGGAATTATCATACCATGTAGCTTTATATCAAAATTGTTACATGCACGATGTACATTATTCACAGTGGTATTACTGAGCCTATACTGAAGGCTTTATTTAATATTTAATCAGTGGAGGCTTGTCCAAGGAAGAATGAAACACAATTAGCTACAGATAACCACCAGTTGCACGGAGCAGTCTTTTTTGATTAATGAGTAAAACTTACCTCTTTTTTTTATTATTATTTTTTATGAACAATTATAAATAACTAAAAGGGATAGTTCAACTTCATTTGGGGTTGGTGAATTTTCAGGAATAATTAATCTGATTAAATGTAGTGTATAACACAATAGTTCTGGGCTGTGATTCATCTAAAATACACCAAGCAAGATGTGATTCTTGGTTCTCTGACTAGTTCAAGACTGTGTGCCAAGTTGATGGCTTCTTTAATTTGTTACCCTCTTGGCTTGTCCTGGGGACAAAAGCAGTGTGTCAGGCGTACTGTCCTCAGTGGACTCTTCTTCAGGATGGAAAGCTGTGACCCTACTGTCCCATGAGTCCTCTTGTTACAGGGGTGTTTTCTACTTAAGCATCTTTTCCTGATAACAGGGTTTTTTTGTAGAGTATTACAAATGACATTTATAGAAGCACAAAAGGGGTGTGGTGAGTTTACTTTCTGTATGCTTTGCAGGAAGTCAGTGAACTTAATCACTCTCTCAATAAGCGTAGAAGCCTTCAAGGCCTCCTATGATGTAAACAGCGGAAGAAGATATCTGTCCCAGAGGAGATGAATTGCAGCTACATGCTGGCATCTTCTTTGGGGAATGTGGAGGATGACAGCAGAATTACAGCTTGTGTAAGTATAATGTGAAGCATGGTGCAACATGGAACCTCTTCTTTTCTCTTTACACATTTGTTTTATGGTAGCAACAAGAAATACTTCCTTTTTTTCCCCTTCTTTCATGGGTTCAGAGCTTAGGAGTGTTTCTTTTGTATATGCGATACTTTTAAAAAATTTATCTAGCCCCTAAACCAGATTTAATTTAAGGAGAATGCCCATTTTGATTATAAAAAGCTGCATATTTTTTTTCTCTTACGGTAATAAAGAAGAATTTCCAAGTATAAATGAAATTACATCAATATAGTGTTATCTCATAGATACCAAAAAAGAAAAAAAATTGAGATATGAACTGTCCCTCTTCACTCCTGTAAGAACTTTTTAGGAAACTCAAGAATTAACAGTTCAAGCCAGCTTTTAAAATAATTAAACATGCAGGTCTGCTTCCACAATAATTGACATAATTACTGCATCTAAATACTGGTCTCAAATGGAGTATAGTAAAGGAATATTGATTTCCTGAAAGTATCCATCATCATTTATTCCAGCCTCTCCTGATTTGGAGCTATGTTATTACTGGTTAAGTGCTGTGCCAAACAAGTTACTTTTCACTGTAGTTTTGTGCAGCCATCCAGTTCTTACTGATGTGGGCTGAGGATATTTCCCTGCCCTACCAAGGCTTTAAGCTTGGTCCATGAGCCACGATTAAGATGCAAGCTTTGCACTAGACTGTTTTACCATCTCTGCTGCTAGACCTCTCCGTAAGAGTAAATTAGATCACATTCTGTAAACTCAGCTCTGTCAACTGACAGGAGGAGGGAGAACGAGCTCCTGGGTTGCTTTTGGTGTTTGTATGGCATCATGGCAGGCTGTTTAGCTGAGGGCTATATACCCTCATGATTGTGTGATTGTGTGATGCGTGGCACTTGCACAACTGTGCTGTGTGGAGCAGAGTACTACATGGCTTGTGCTACTAAGTTCCTTGGGTAAACCATGGTATCCAAAAGGCAAGCATGCTTAGAATTGCCCTTGTTATATTTATCTCTCTGGTTTTCAGATATTGTTGAATATGTTAACACTCAAAATCAATTTATATAATGTTTGCCAAACTGAAAAATAATAAAAAAAATATTCTCCATATAATGTCTAGGGCAATATTGTTGCCTGGCGGGAAGTATGTTTTTGTTTGTAACAAATTGAGGAAGAAAGCCAGCTGTGATTGCTCAGTGCCTTAACCAAATCCACCTTTTATTCTTCCTGTGCCAAAACATCTCTTTGTAAGCTGGAATTTGAGTTTTCGTGCATGTTAAAAACTTTCTCAAGGACACATTCTGTAACATATGGGTATGCTTTCACTGCCAGTATAAGGACTAGACATGTTTCAAGTTCTAAGAGGGAAATATTCGCTATATCATGTTACACATTCTTAATTTGTGTCAGCTGGAACAACAAACCAGAATGTCTACAGATCATATTTGTGCAAGTTTTGTATTGGTCCTGGATGCTGTGCATGCTTTGGTGGGCCTGCCAACATATTCCAATTCTGTCAGAAAAAAAGCTTCTCTTTGGATTTCAGATTTCAGATAGATTAGGTGGACTGGATCTAGAATTGGATACTTACTAAGATGATTACTCCTATCATTTAAATGGTGATAAAGTTCCTGGAGAAGCTTAAAAGTGAATGAAAAGTGTGAAAAGCTGGAAAGAGAGTTGAAAAAATATAATTATCTCACACAAAAAAATGTAAAAGGAATTTAAATCTAGTTACTATAGAAATCCCTCCAAGGACCTTCTAATTATCTTATAACAGGCAACATGAGTATTAAAATCTTTTAAAATTTAGATCTAAACCAACATAATTGCAGGAGATTAACTGTTCAAATTTCTATCCAGATACTGTAAGTTGAACTAACAGGGATACTAAATAACATTTGGAGCAAAACTAATGTGTCAGATCATGAAATGGCTTAGGTATTTTTTCAGAGAAGTGATGTAGCTTATTTTAGCCCACTAAGACAACATTTACATGGATCGTTTACTTTCATAGACGGCAATGAGTTTTAAACAGAAATTTAGCTGAAATACAGCAGGAAAAGGGCATTTTTCACTTGCAACTCCATTTTAAAATGTTTCAGCTACATTTTCATTTGATTCAACTGCTGCTCAGGGTAAAATACCATTCCTCTACTGTACCAATCAAACAGTCTCAATGCCTGTTATTTTAACAAACGTAAATTTGTCATGTTCACTCTCTCTTCCAAGTTTTCTTCATAAGGCACCAATCCTAAAATCTACTCTGAGGCTTTTAAGGTTTTCACTGGAAATGCCTTTGCACTTTGAGGTGTCACGATGTCAAGTCTTGAAAAAATGAAAGACAAAGCTTTGCCTGTGGCTATTAACAGTACTCTGATAACACCTCTTGTACATGAAGTACATTTCTTACAATACTTTGGGGGTCTGATTGGAGCAGCATGGTGCAGTCGTGCAGTGATTTCACTAAGTACTAATTCCAGTACTTTTTGACTCAAAATACGATTAGTTTTGGACATTTTATTAATCAAATTAGTTACTACGGCATGATTGTGCCACAATCATTATACTACAATATACACAATAGCTGTTTTTTAATCATTGCAATTCATATGATCTGCAGCCATCTTGCATTTTCAAGATGTTAGTGAGCAATAAAGTTGCAGAACCTCTCATTAACCGCAACTCGAACTGCAATGAAAACTCAAATCTGTGGAAAAAATGGGTAAAAGAACAAACAGATGGAAAGTAGATGTAGAAAGCAGTGGGAATGAAAATATTAACATCACTCTTCAAACAAGTCTTCGTTTCTTGCTTGTTTGGTCTCATATCCCAGTCCAATAAGGTCTGATTTCAGTCTGAGTGAGCCAGACTTACTGATTGTTTTCCACATTCCCTTCCTGTCTCCCAGGCCCCACAGCAGCCTCCTGTCCTCCAGGAGCTCAGGTCTCTGTGTATGGGCCTGAGGTTTTTTGCAATCACTACAGAAGTCATTTGGAAGTAGCAAACAGGTTAGAAACATAACACAAATAAAAAGAGAGAGCACTTTAAGAAAAAGAGGGGGTTTTTAAAAGTTGTGAAGATCATTCAAGTAATAAAAGACAAGATGGGCTGGTAAAGCCAAGAAGAAAAGATAATACAATTTTTTTTTGGGAGGTGTTAGTATAAATCAACCTTAAAGAACTTCACTAGCTTAGGTATTTTTTGCCCTTTTGCTCCATTTTTCAAATATTAGGAGTATTATAAAATTCAGCATAGCAACTTGATGATGTGTGCTGTTTTGAAATGTGATATGTTACCTCATTTTTCTAAGGGCCCAATACAATTTGATCTGGATACTTCATTTTGAGTATAAATTAAGGCTACTGTTTTTCCTGTATTCTGGAGCAAGAGAAAATGAGCAACATACAATGAAGCAAACCTAGATTGTTAGGTTATGTGATAAACACTCGTCTGCGCTCCCATGGAGTAGCACAGAGAGACAATAGTGGAGTAGCCCAAATAACCTGCTGCCCTGGCTACTCCCAGACCCATCGCAGGAGCCCTCAGCCCATCAGAGACCCATCTCCTCAAGCCCTGAGGAGCACAGGGGCAGGTGGGAATCAAAATTAAGGATGGGAAGGAATGAACAGCCTGTCTGGGCTCCTCCCCGGGGCTGTCCCAGGGGACCCTCAGCCCCAGCCTCCAGGTGTGACACCCATCCCCATGAGCCATGGCAGGCAGCTCCGCAGCTCAGCTTTGGGTTTGCTGCCCAGGGGTGTGGGAAACATCACGGGGTGCATGGGAAGAACATTTTGGGTTTGCGCATGAACTATTATGGGATGTTTAGGGGAGGAACAAAACGTGGGAAAAGGGAGGTGTTTAAATGATTTGGGAAGGAACGAGTGTGGGAAAATGAAGGGGTAAGGGGATTAAAAATGGTTGGTCATGCATAAATAGTTTGCTGGTCAGGATGCTTCTCTGGCCATGCCCTGCACCTGACCAGCACAGTCTGTCCTGTCTTATTAAACTCCTTTCTAACTCTTCCTGAGTGAGGACTTTCCATGCTCTGTGCATGTGTGTGTGTGTGTATGGGGGGTGAGTGCAGCCACGGGGGTCAGACCACGGGTGGGAGGGTCCACGTGCCCATGGTGCCAGCAACTGTAGTGAGTGCGTGTGTGCACGTGAGCGTGTGATGGCTAGCAAAGGTCAGCCCAGACGAGCTGGTGAGCAGGTGAAATGGTGTGGGAACAAAAGATGTGGGCGTTTCTAAGGGCAGCTCTGGGTGGGAGAGCTGCGGGAAAACAACTGAAGCGAGGGCTGATTCCTGCCTGGACCTGCAGACCGCACCTTCTCTGTAATAGCACTGAGGCCAAGACGGTTCTCGTGAGTCGCTCCTCTTGCATTTTATTGATTAACATTTTAAAAAGTCATAAAAATGCTACAAGACAAGATACTACAGTGAACAAAGGGTTAGTCAAAAGTCATAATAGTCCAAATCAATGAAACCTAAATAATTGTAAGAATTGAATTACATTATTGTTACAGAGAAACATTGCAGATAAATCCAGTTCCCACATAGAATACTTGAACTATTTTTTAAATAACTTTTTCTCCCAACTCTAGGCACATCTAGGAGAGATACGGCAAAATTCTGGTTTTTTGCTGCTACCTGACTTGTCTAACTCTGTTCTGTCACTTTGTATCCCACGCTCATCAGGAAATGACAGATTTTTTCACAGGCATACACAGGCCAAGAAAAACAACAACCACTAAAACAGGGGAAGAATTATAAGATCACTCCAAAAGTATTATTTAAAAGACTATTTTCCTCTCATGAAAAAAAATTATTCAGGAATAATATGAACCTGTGTACAATGTCAAAAACTGAATATTCAAATGTATAGGCCTGATATATCTCTGAATAGAATGGTCATTTAATATCTTCTTTGTACAGTACTGAAATATAAAATGCATCTAGTCCAACTATTTTCTACATTTTTCCTCTCATTCTAAAATCACTCATAAGGACAGTCTGGTTATGCAAGGCTGGATAAAACATGGTGGATTACTTAGATTTTAAATAAGAAATGGCATGAAAAAACTCCACTGATTTTGCTAGCAAAAAGGCAAGGACAAAAACTAGCTGACTCAGAAATCTTTGAAGGAAAACCCCACATTTTAGTGCTACAAATATGTGCTGTACTGTTTAGTTACACCTGATATCTGTGATAGTCAGAGTAAATATCCACAACTGTTAATTAAAATACATTGAATCCACTCTTTCCCTTTTTTTCATTTTTCCCATTAAAAAAACCCATTATAGGAGTAATAAACAAATATACTAATTATTAGGACAGCTTCAACAGAAGTAGACCTTATCTTAATGAGTAAAGACTACACATTTCATTATTTAAATAAATTATTGCCTCCTTCACAAAGACAGCATGCCCTGCAGAATTTTTTTTGCGGGGGGGGAGAATTGAAAGATCCTTGATAGCTTTTCTTTCCCACCTGCACCCTTGCTCCCATTTACACTGTCCTAAGCATTTTTCAGCACATAGTTTGAACAAATGGTATCAACTAAACCCATTTTTCTTCCCTTTCCCCACAGAAACTAAAAAAAAAATCTTTGATTGCTTCAAGTTTAACAACCTAATGCAGTATATTTGCCTATGTATCCTGAAGTTTTCTATCAGATTTGGCTGGACAAAATGCTGAGAATCTGAAACCATAAATGAATGTAGGTATCTATCTGGAAGGTTTCTATGGTTTTCGATGGATGATTATAGTTGAAATAAAAGCTTCATGCCACATTTTCAGAATCAGTCTTCATTTATGTGTCTTCCTTTGATCTTTTGCAGATAAAAAAGAGCTGTCCCGCACTTCTCATCCTGGAGATTATTTCCTAGCCACTGCCTCTAAAGTTGTAAAATTTCACAAATGCAGGACTTTTAGTTTATACGTTTGCCATGTATCTAGTTCCTAAGCAGAATTACAATGCATCAGAGAATAATCTTAATTTACTAGAAGTAAATACAGTTTTATATCCTTCAGGGACTTTCCAACAAAAGGATTTTGACAGTGACAGATATTTTTCAAAAGCTGTGATCTCATGTTAAATTTCTTAAGTTATATGACAAAAAAATTTGGGGTGCTGAATCACTTACATTACTAATATTATACAGCAACATATCACAAACAATGATTGCTTCTTATTAAGTAAATATATACAGAATAAATATGGAGGAACTATCACAGAAACCGTTGATGATTTTTAAAAATGTATCTGCGAGTGCTATGCATCTAGTAAAGATATGCAGAACATTCTGAGCTAGAAATGAAAAAGTCCCAAGATGATGGAATTCATCTCTCTGGAAGTGCAGCATATGCTGTATTACACTTTAGTCAACAAATTGGCATTTCTCAAAAGATAAATGAAGCTATGATTCCTAATGTATCAACAAGGTTTGATATAGCTTTAGAGCATGCAAGTATTTTTGTACTCTGATTTTAAATGTTCAGCTAGAACTACTAAAAAAAATAGTATAGCAAAGATGATTTTCAGCAGAACTAAGTATGTGTTTGTGTGTAATTAACATGTACAGCACAACTAACTGTTTTCTGATGGTATTGGATTTATGTGGCAAGGTTTTGGTACTGGGAGAACTGCAGGGGTGGTTTAGCCTGGAGAAAAGGAGGCTGAGGGGAGACCTATCGCTCTTTACAGCTACCTGAAAGGAGGTTGTAGCCAGATGGGTGTTGGTCTCTTCTCCCAAGTAACAAGCGATAGGTCAGGAGGAAACTGCCTCGAGTTGTGCCAGGGGAAGTTCACATTGGATATTATGAAAAATTTCTTCACCAAAAGGGCTGTCAAGCACTGGAACAGGCTGCCCAAGGAAGTGGTTGAGTCACCATCCCCGGAGGTATTTTAAAGATGCATAGATGTGGTGCTTAGGGACATGGTAGTGTTAGGTTAACGGTTGGACTCAATGATATTAAGGGTCTTTTCCAACCTAAATGACTCTGATTTTGTAAGAAGCTGCCAGAAACTTCCCCCATGTCCAATAGGACCAATGCCAGCCGGCTCCGAGACAGACCACCACTGACCGAGGCCAAGCCCATCAGCAATGGTGGTAGCGCCTCTGGGATAACACAGTTAAGAAGGCTCACAAAACTGAGCAACTGCAGACGGAGAGAGCAGTGAGAATATGTGAGAGGAACAACTCTGCAGATACCAATGTCAGTGAAGAAGGAGGGGGAGGAGGTTCTTCAGGTGCTGGAGCAGAGATTCCCCTGCAACAGCCTGTGGAGAAGACCATGGTGAGGCAGGGTGTCCCCCTGCAGCCTGTGGAGATCCACGGTGGAACAGGTATCCATCTGCAGCCCATGGAGATCCATGATGGAGCAGATATCCATCTGCAGCCCATGGAGTACCCCACATCGGATCAGGTGGAGACACCTGAAGGAGGCTGTGACCCTGTGGGAAGCCCACGCTGGAGCAGGCTCCTGGCAGGACCTGTGGACCTGTGGAGAGAGGAGCCCACGCCAGAGCAGGTTTGCTGGCAGGACTTCTGACCCCGTGGGGGACCCACGCTGGAGCAGTCTGTTCCTGAAGGTCTGCACCCTGTGGAAGGGACCCGTGCTGGAGCAGTTCATGAAGAACCAACACCCATGGGAAGGACTCATGGAGAAGTTCATGTCTTCCATGGGAGGGACCCCATGCTGGGGCAGGTGAAGAGCATGAGAGGTCCTGCACCTGAGGAGGAAGGAGCAGCAGAGACAACATCTGATGAACTGACCGTAACCCCCATTCCCCGTCCCCCTGTGCTGCTGGTTGGGGAGGAGGTAGAGAAATCGGGAGTGAAGGTGAGCCTGGGAAGAAGGGAGGGGTGAGACGAAGGTGTTTTATGATTTGTTTTTATTTCTCATTATCCTACTGTGATTTTAATTGGTAATAAATTAAATTAATTTCCCCAAATTTAATTTCATTTCTGAGTCCATTTTGCCCATGATGGTAATTGTTGGGTGATGTCTCCCTGTCCTTATCTCAACCCACGAGCCTTTCATTATATTTTCTCTCCCCTGTCCAGCTGAGGAGGGGATTGAGAGAGCAGCTTGGTGGGCACCTGGTGGCCAGCCAGGGTCAACCCACCACACTGACTCCAATTACTAGTTTCTGATACAACTAATAGTAGTAGTATTGAAGTAGCATTCAGGGATTTAGAGTGTTTATTTGGGTATATCTGTCTGTTAACAAGTTACAGATAGTCTGATTTTTTTTCCTGAGATTTCAAAATTATTTTGCGGCAATTTTTTTGAACGTCCTTCCTGCAAAACAAATTGCCAGAGTCACTGGATACAGTTATCTGAAGAGCTTATGGAAACTTTGAAAGACAAATTAAAGTGGGGGGGTTTTTTTGACTGTTTGTTTATTTTTAATATATTGGAGTAGCCACAGATGTAACACCAAATACATTAAAGAATCAGCTTTCTAGGAAGAGAGATTCTCTTTCTTCCCATGTTATTATGTTCCTATTTGGGGACCAGGAGATTCAGTACAATAAACTAGCATCATTTTTATGTCACTATTACATCAATGAGCATTTCCTGTTCTTGACTTGACTAGATGTGACTTCAGGAAACAGAGAGAATGAGGAATCAAAGAAGGAGGATGAAATGTTTGCTTCATCAGTGGTGGTAGGTAAAAGCTACCCAGGGTTTGATTTGGCATACTGATGTGTAACTCAAAGTTCAATGAATACAAAATATTACAATGAAGCAGTCACCCTTATATGATGAATTATTTGCTTATGCTTCATTGCAATTTCTATGTAAAACTCATGTTACCAATGAGAAATGCTGCTTTGACTAGATATTACCATCAACACTAAAGTTTTTCTTTTGTGAAATATGGATTGAGTCTTAGTGACATGACAGCTGTGTGTGGGAATAAACAGCACTTTCGACTAAGAGAGTTCAATTCATAGCAATACATAACTGGTAACATAACTTCACTTTAGCCACTGAAACTATCCTGGCAAGAAACTCACTGCTGCATGTAAGAATTAGACACTTACCTGACTTGATTTTCAAAAGTGTTGAACTTCTAACAGCTTTCACTATGACTGCTAAATTAGATATCTGCAACTGGATTTAGGAGATTCATTAGTTATGAAATTTCTCTGCCTTATTCCTACTGCTCTGCTAAGACTTGTGCAAACGGAATTGTCCAAATTTATTAAGGATGGATGACCAAAGTTACACCATGAGATCTCTTTTTGATTAAAGTAGGTATTACTGAAGTCCAGGAAAACTGCAAGTGTTTAGTATCTTGAAAAGTAAGATCACCTGTTTTTTTTTTAAATACTTGGCCTTTGCCATTAAAGCTTGAACATCCTAGCTTTACATAGTGCATGTATATATATACACACACACACATACACATATATATGTGTCCATATCAGTAAAATAACCATCCTTTCTTCCTATATCTCAAAGAACTATTTTGAGGCCAAGTTGATAAATCCTCATATGAAGTTTTGAAACTCTTCGGAACACTTTGTCTTAATATCAAAGAATTCTTTGTCTAACACAACCCATCAGTCATGATCTGGACCAAAGGATTGGCTGAGCAATGCCCACATAACTTCTGCATGATGGAATGGAATAAACAAAGAGGAAATGTGATTAGGGAAAAAAGCACTTCAAGGGCACTCCAATAAATGCAGTTGACCACGTATGTTTTACTGGCTATTTCTTTTAAGATTTTTGCTATTGGCATATGCTTTTGAAGATCATAGTGTGGCTTTTGATATCAAACATGTATACAAGGCAAAGGTATGTTAATAACAGCAACATACTAGCTTGTTTATTAATCAGGAAAGTGGAGTGTTCATTAAAAGATGGTTATTGCACATGTATCGCAGAGTCATCTGTGTAACGACTGCTCACCTATTACCTTCCCCAGCCCTTAAGCAGTGCCTAACTTGTCTATGACAGTGACAACAGTAACTCATATAATGGAACCTGCATGACACATAAAAATACTCTGGAATATTTTAGATTTTAATTTTTGTCAGTAAGAAATATTTTCTGAACCTAGGTTCAAGAATAACTTTATAGTTCCTGCAGCAGCATTAAACATTGAGAACCTCTGTAGCTACTTGCCTGAAATATATTTTTTCTTGAAAGAGTGTTGGTACACGTGTAAAAGCCCATATGTTTTCTTGCTTACAGGATCCATAGTTTGTGAACTCATTAGTATGTGGGTTGATTCAACCAGAGTTCTTGTAGGACTTTCAGATGTCACTGATAATGTCTCCCAGGGCAAATAGCTCAGAAGCTTGGAGTCTTAGCCGTTTCAAAAGTAACGACATCAAGACATCCATAGTTTGGAGTGACCCAAGTGATAGGATTACTCCAGACCTTCAGAATACAGGCCTCCATTTTGAGTACTAAATGCATCCATTTCAGGGGAAGACTATGGCCCTTGGCCAAGTGGGCCCACTAGTCTTAGCTTCTTCTAGAGGAGGCTGACTGTGTCTATCTTATGTGGCACTTACTTACCTCTTTTTGCCTATCTGTTGCCCCATGGCATTGTGACATTATTATTTGTAATAATGCAAAGGCTGTGCTGTAGCCCACCAGAATTGTTATTCTCCAACGTGAAACTGAGGATATACTCTGCAATACGGCACATACATTGACACACAAGCTATTCTGAGATAAGGCTGATGTACTGCATATGGCAGATAAGGCTGAGGTATTGCATATGGCAGCAAGAGTCAAAACTGCTCACCCTTACTGCAGACTGGGAGGTGTTCCAGAACCATAGCTGGGTCTTGTTATGGATGCAAGAAATTGATTCACTCCAAAGGATGTCTTGAGGTTGAATTAAAATATGTTAACAAGCAGAGGAGCAGAAGCCCAGAGGGAACTGTGAACCTAAATAATTTGGCAGAACAGGCTTATCACTTGAGACAACTAGCTTCTCAGATCTGAAGAAGGAAGGTCTTGGGAGTCTGTAGAGTGTCCCAGCCTCAAACAGCATCTTGGGGAACCTAGAATGTATCCTCAGCTGGAATGGAGATTCCCAGGCATCTAACCACCCAAGTAAAGACTTGGGAATGCAGGATGTGGGAATCTTGGCTAGAAGAAGGCCTCCCACACTTTCAGGACTGCCAAAATCAAAACTTGATATGTGTATCTTCCTATAGAATCGCAGAGCCCTGTTTCCTTAGAAGTCAGCTGGGAAACCATATCATGTAGGAAATTTAAGGAAATATTCTCATAATTTAATGAATTTGTCAAACTTGCAGCATTTTCATGGCTTTTTTTTTTTTTTTTTTTTTTTTTTTGGAACTGATGAATCAGTATTTTTCACTGGAAAGGTCTTTTTCTTGATAAATACAATTTTACATATCAGGGAGCTCCTGGTGGCAACATCCATATGACTATGTCACCATTAAAAATGGCCTAGAGTTGGAACTAGAATGCCAAAACTATGGTAACATAGCACTGCATGTCTTCAAAATGAAACTTTTTATTGGAATTAGAAAGTTTAGCAAAAGAGTTCAAAAAGGTGTGGACTGAAAATAAACTGGGCATGAAAGGTACATAAATAGACCTTTCATATACCGGACACAACTGTAGGAGTAAAGGAAAATTTTAAGTCAGAAAGTAGCCACTACTGGAGCATTGTTTATCTATTTTTAAAGTAACCCCAATTTTGCCAACTCATATTTCCACTGTGTGATTTTCACTGTAATCGTCGTTTTTCCTTGCTAGAAGCATATCTCTGGGTCCCTTTGAACAAACCTGTTCTTGGATTTTAGACATTGAAGGTGTATTCAAATGCTGAAAAACTAATAAATCCCTTAAAATTCTAGAGGTGGGACTAGAATTTTCACACTAGAGCTGCAGATGCCAGTATATTCGCATTTTGAAGTTCTGAACATCTAAAATAGGATGAAAGTAAATCTCTATTAGGGGAAACATAGAGGATTTTTTTCCTGTCTCAATTTGTTAGTTTTGCAGCTGCTACCAAATGCTTATTCCTTAAAAAGTATCCAGAACATAAAAGATGAGAGTCTAGTATAGATACCGGGAAAGCACAGAAGGTAAAAAATTATACTCAATGTATTTGGAATTTCTGCATAAAAATTTCTTCTTTCTGCCACTTAAACTACTATATTAATTTTAATAACAATATATGAACTGATTGTACAGAAGTCTTCACATTCAGCGATCCACCTAGCTCCCAAAATACAATGCTCTTTCAATTGGTTCTTATCACATAAATTCCCTATAGAATTACTCAAAGAACAAAGGGATTCCTGTAGCTAGATGCAGGGAAGCTGCCCTGAGAGAGCTGGCAAAGTCCACCAAATATCCAACAGACTCTAGCCTAAACATCCAGGGCCTCATTCCAAGTGAAAAAGACCCTTCAATCTCATTTGACTACTTAGGCATCTGTGCTGTAGTTGGAGGTTATGCATGATTCATCACACCATGACACACTCTATTCAGCTTTTCTCTCTTCACATTTTGGAGTTTCCAAAAGACATTGCAGGCATTCCTACTCTCTACTTCTGAAGATGGCATGTACCACGAGCTCTAGCACACAGCAAATGCAGCCTGTGCAGACGTTAAGGAATTTCCCTTATCCAAAACTGCTGAAAAGCTTCCTATAATACTAAAGGCCCAACTGATCCCACGATACAAGGGGCGACGTGCACAAACTGGAAGACAGGAAGTTCCATCTCAATATGAGGAAAAAATTCCTTGTTCTGAGGGTGACCGAGCACTGGAACAGGCTGCCCAGAGAGGTTGTGGATTCTCCTTCTCTGGAGATATTCAAAACCCACCTGGACGCGATCCTGTGCAACCTGCTCTAGGTGATCCTGCTCTAGCAGGGGGATTGGAGTAGGTGATATCCAGAGGTCCCTTCCAACCCCTACCCTTCTGTCATTCTGTAATTCTGTGATACCTGGAAGATCCCCATTTCAGAGCTGGCAATACAGGAGACAAGTCAGCACTCCAATACTAAACAAGATAACGATGCTCAGCTAAATAGTGTGTTATATAGTGTTAGCATATCACTGAGGGATATACAACCGCACCAAGGGTAGGAACAGGCACAGGACAGGACTGAAGGTGGTACTGGCAAGAAAAAGAGCAGAAACATTGATAGTCAATGTCGCTGGACACCTCAAAAATTACCTAGATGACTGCCAAGAGCTGGCCATGTATCTACTACACATTAACACTCTACAGGCCATTTGTAAATCCAACCAAGATTCAGATGGGGAAGAGGCAGCCTATTTTCTAGGGCAGAGGATCATATTACCCATCTGGTCAGTCAACTCACTGAAGGATGGGCTTTTTGGGAAACAGCTAGCATCCCAGTTGCACACTGGAAAAGGTTAAAACATTTCTATACAAATATAAAAATGAACAAATGTAAAATCTATTACTGATTTAGATAACAGCATTCAATTTAATTCTTCTAGACCTGTAGTAAAACAGTCATAGTCCCACTCTTGGCCCACCTCATGGAGAGATACATATAGATCTCTGTTTCTTGCACTTCATCACCACACTTGGCCACCTCTTGTTCCTCTCTCAGTACAATTGCTGATATTTCATAAAGACTAAACCAATTTCTGAAGTGCTACCTATTACAGAGGCTCATGGCTTCTCAGAACAAAACCCTTTCTTTTCTGTTTTATTGGTATCTGCCTTACATGGCCAATACAGTGCAGCTGACATCAAGATGAGACAGAACGAGAAGACCAAAGCAATGGGCATTGTGGAAGGAGTACAAGAAAGATGACTTAGGTACACTTCACAACCTGTTGAATTTATATTTTAGTTTGTATTGACATGCAGTTGCAAGAAAATAAAATATTGCTTTTTCTTACCTTCTTTGTTAGAAACAGCTGCCTGTCTCCTAAATCTGTATGTCTGAGATAAAAATGTATATGTTTGCTTATATATAAACCGAGTCTCAAGTATAGCAGTTGTGAGCTAGGGAAAGAAAAATAATATTGATAAATAACCTGTTAAAAAATCTTGATTCGGAGAACCTCTTTAAATGATACCAAAGAGTTGTCTCAAACTTTCTGAAATGGGGACTAATGTGTTCACCAGTGTGGCACAGAATCAAAATCAATGACAATAGATTAACTTTAATATGCTAGATGTAATGGCTACATTTTGGAAGGAACATTATCTCAAATTGGCTTTAGCCATGCTGCTAGAACAAATAAGGCCAGTACTTACAGAAGTTAAATTAATTTCAATTCATTTAAATGAGGATGTATTCAGTTGACACTACCAAACACACATTTTGTTTCAGTAGACAGAACTCTGGAACATCTCTCTGATGACTGTGGGTATGATCATCTGTCAGTCACAAATATAATTCTTACTAATCCAACCAATGCTGAAGGCAGGTAAAATAACTTCAACAGAAGATTTGGTCGTTTAATGCTTACTCTGCACATTAAAAAACCCTGCACCTACTGAAACCAGTTAGAAAGCATTTCCAGATCCATTTTCATAACATGCAAATCTTTTCTGATCTCCCCCCCTATTCCCAAAGGCAAAGATTATTGGATATAATAAAGTTCTGACATGGTGGTGAGATGTGCTGCCTCATGACATGTTAAGGAATATATCCCCATTTTCTCTGCACTCACTTTTCCCAGAAATTTTTACAAATCCTGACACAGTTTTGAGATATTTTATCTTCTGCAGGTGAAGTTAATTGCTTTACAAATAGATTACCCACTAGAGAAAGAGGTGTGAGAGAGCTGAGCATCCAAATCCCTGCTTCATTCATTGTTTAAGAGGTAATTTCAAAATTTAAAGCTGTCTAAAATGTCTGTCAGAGATAGCTGGGAGATAGAGAGGGCAGTTAGAAAAACCCTCAGGGGATTATTTCTATTTGCTTGAGCAGCTCAGAGTGCTCGTCAAACATTAGTGGAGTAAGATATTTTGACTTCATGAAGCGACAGAAGGGGGCTGAGATTAATTAATAGGTGTGTGCCAGCATTGGAATTCAACCAAGCTCTTCATCTCAGTAAAGCATTTATAGTTTTTTTGGCAGCAGGTTCTACAGGTTGATTATGAACTCCGTTTTGAAATATTTCCTTTCATCAGTTTACACCTCACTGAGGAGGAAAAAAAAAAAAAAAGTATGAGTATCCCAAAATATTTTTCTTCTTTAAATTCTAAGTTGACATTAAGGAGCTCCTGTTTTAAAAGGGCCACCAACTATATGCAGGTTAAGAATACCATAATTCTGAGCAAATAAAAAACAAATTACAGATAATTTTTTAAAGAAATATTATCAATAGTTGCTGTTAGCATCTCTCTCTTCTGTATGCCCTTTACTTGTGAAGGAGTCCTAGAATTATCTGTGAGTCTCTGGATAGACAATTTTACAAAAGTGGATGACAGTTTAGATGTGACATAAACAATATGTTATATGAACGATGATGTAGCAAAAAGTGCTCATTATATGCTGAATATGAAATTATTATATTAAAAGATATCACAGTTAAAACTAAAAAAAGAGTATCTTAAAATACCATGTAGAATTTAAGCTATGGAATTAATTCACTGTCAGAAAAAAATAGAAGCAATTTAGACAAAAGTTAACAGGATTCCAAAGATTAGTCATTTGTACAACTGATTTCAACTTAATGGCTGGCAGATGTCTGGGTACCTTTCATGTACATCGGTGTGCTTTTCCCCCTCTTTTTTTCAGAAGTACCAAATACAAGATGGATGTGTCTATCACTTGAGGGATTCTGTTTCAAAAAGATCTGCACGAGTAACAGAATTAGACGGTTAGTGCAGGAGCTGGAGGACAGGTAAGGTGCTCACCAAAGGGGAGAATACAACAGGTACTGCCCAAAGCATAAGTATCATGCCAGCAGAAGGTGATTGGTGGAGTTTCTTAGGTACTGCCCATGAAACCGATCCTTTCCAATATTTTCATTAATGATGTTGGCGTTAAAAAAGGTGCGTGCTGGTAAAGCATACTGAATATGCTAGGCTGAGATGTATTACCATAAAAGAGGACTGCAATAACTGAAAGACCACAAGGACTGAAATAATGAAAATGAGTTTAAAATCAGTATTGCGATACGCAAGGCAATGCACTTGAAAAACACTGTAGATCTCAGCCTAAATTGGGAGTTTCTTTTTGGAAATAACTGATAAACCACAGACCTGTACTCTCAAATACTTAGCTACAGGTTCACGATGAGCTATCAAGATTAAGCACTAATGAAGGCAAATGCAACTCTACTATGTATGAGGAAAGTATTTCAAAGAAAGAGGGGGAAATATTACTATCATTGTAACAGATAGTGGTGGAACCCCATCAGGAATACAAGATAAACTCCTATCAGTGCTGAAAAATATGAGTGCAGAACAGATCAGGTACAGAGAACTATGAAACTATGTCTGTGTTGTGGATATGAACACCCCACAGCATTTTCTCCCTATATCTTGCTAAAAAGAGTAATGAGCTGGAGGTTGATTTGCTGCTCCATTTCATTTGTGTGCCTTTATTTTCTTCCCATGCAAATGGAGGAAAATAGAGTGGTATACTTCCAGATTTTACCCCAACACAGAACTAGAGTCCTACTGGGTAACACACCTGAACCTGGGAAGTGTCCCGGACTTCCAGAGGACAGGCACATTCTTAATGACCAAGTCAACAAAAAACTGGCTTTCTATTTATACCTTAAAGGAGACTAGAAGAGCTTGTTTTTTCCTAATGTTGCAAAATTAAGTCTTAGCTGGAACAATTGCTATCTATAAATAGAGAGGAACATTAATACCAGGAAGAGAGAATATCAAAATGATAAAACTATCATAAAAGCAAATGGATAAAAGCAGCCTATATGTAAGTGTAGCTAATTGAAAAAAAAGGTCCATAGCAAATATCAGGGAAGTGGAATTCTGGACCACATTTCCAAAAGGAGATCTGGCTGTTCCCAGCTTTATTGCTTTTACATATGAAATGTCATGTGCCAGGGAGGAGGATTATCAGATTTTGTGCTTGTGCAAGGAGAGGCCAGGACTCAACAAGCCCTGGTAAGCTTACCTCTGCAAGATTTCACTAGAAGCATTGCTGTCAAATGGCTGTTTCTCATTCACAATTAGTTTTGCAGACAATTATTTAACTACTTTTACTGCATATGCTGACTGCATCCAGCATTGTTTTAGCAGATCAACAGGTGAGCCTACATTAAATGTCTTGCAGAAATTTAAGCATATAGTACTAATACTTACACCTGTATTGAACAAATTTTCGTTCCAATAAAGAAATACTACATTCGTTACATAGTATTTGCCATTATACTATATTAGCCAACAATGATTATTTGAGATCATACTAAATACACCTCATGTCACTGTTATCAAGTATGAAGATAAAGGCTAACCTCCAAACTTCTCTTTTCTAACTGCATACAGAAGTCAGCATTCATTTTGAGTTGTGGAAGCTAGATATTGGGCAACTAACTGCCTTGCTAGGAAAAAACATTTAATGATTAGACTTTTTAAGAACTTTCTTTATCTGCTCTTACTGCTTGCAAATTCAAGTCCGCTCATAACTAAATTGTCACCAGGAAAGTCTTCCAGTGTCTAGCAGCACCCAAACCCCTTTGTTATTAAGCAGTTCAGCTACTGCATCTCATTTATTCTCTGTCATAAACTATACATTATTTTTCTTCCATCTTGTTTTCAGACCTACAGAAGGAATTTGAAGAAATAGCCTGTGCCTGTCGCAGAGCATGGGTAATAGTCCGATCCCCTGACATGATAACTTTGTGGATCTCCTGTTTACGGCCCCTGACTTGGTGCTGGGCAACTGTCTTGGGGCTGTAGCTCCCACTCCAAGAGCAAGATAACTAAAGTAACATTCAGCTGCGTGGCATTGAAGTAATCACCTGTCTCCAGGACCACGTGATGATGCCAAGGCCTGCAGCCATTGACCCAAGCACAACCAACAGTCACAAGGCACATCCTGCCTATGCAGCTTTTCAGCAGAAAAGCACCAAAATGGAAGGCAATTGATATAAACAGTGGTATAATTTCCCAACAGGAATAGAAGTAGGTGCTTCCATTACTTCACAGCCACACACCTCCGCACTGCCAAGCTATAGCATCACCACAGATGCAGTGACTCTTCATTGTTTATATCTGCATCAATGCTTACACCAGTGAGGGATGTAGAGCCCTCTCCCAGTATTAAGCTGTTGCCTGATTAATATGGCTAAATGGATACCAAAGCACCCAAAACCTCTTTCTATGTCCCTGACAACTTGAAGCAAAGCCATGAGCAGTCTAGTCAACTTCTGGAAAATGTAGGGCTGATTGGCAAGGTACTGCTCACAGCTGGAGGCAGTCAGAGATTTTAAAAATATCCAGAACAATTTTCAGACTACTTCTGTTCACCAGTTACCCTTCGGTTCACCCCTCAGTTGCCCTCCATTTTGTCTCGGTTTCTTTAAAACGTACTCTCCATGTCCTTGATATTTTGTATTTGCGTAGGTGTCAAGGTGTTGGTAGTGGGGGGGGGGCAGGGAAGAGGAGGATCTCCAGAGTGGAGCAGATATCCACATGGCAGCCCGTGGAGGACTCCATGCCAGAGCAGGGGAAAAGAGTGAGGTGGAAGGAGAGGCGAGGCCTCCTGCTATGTACTGACCATAACCCACCATTCCCCCATCCTCCTCTGACAGTAGGTGGGGGAGAGGAGTCTGAAGGACTCCGGTTGAGCTTGGGAAAGTGGTGAGCAAGGGGTTGTTTTAATGTTTGGTTTTTTTGTTTCTCACTGCCCAGATCTATAAAATAGATTGGCAATAAAATAATTTTTGGCAAGTCAAGTCTGTTTTGTCTGTGACAGTAATCAGTAAGCGATGTCCCCATCTTTATCTTCACCCGTCAGTTTTCTCATTCTTGGGTTTTTTTATTTTCGTTCCCTGTTCCACTGGGGTGGTGGTAGTGGACTGAGCGAGCAGCTGGGTGGGAGTGTGGTTGTTAGCCAAGGCTAACCCACCACATATTTACATCTGCAAGATGCATATAAAGATGAAAAAAACAGCTGCTCCCAAAGCTGTAGGAGAAAATATAATCCTAAGAGAAAATGAAATTATTTCATTTCAGTTTGCTCATGGCTTTAGGGGATTTCTGATGAACAATCCTTCTTTTCTGTATCAGTAAACCAATTTAGATGACAAGTACTGGGATTTCACTCTTTAAAGTGTCATTCTCTTTAGCAATATTTTTCCCTACCATATCTATGCCGCATGTTCATTGTTGTTTTTTTTAAAAACATAGTTCACTCTTCCGCTGCAGCACAACTGCCCACAAAAGATCCTTTTCCACAATCCAGCAAGTCTAACAAATTCTTTTTAGATTCAAGGAATACTAAGTTGAATGCATCTCTTTTATAGTCCCCTGAACTTTTTTTGAGGAGGGCACCTACACATGCTTGCCTCTGCAGAATTATACATTCATAATAAAACTGTCAACTTTTTACATTTCTTAACATTTTAAGATAGTGCAAACCAATCCACTCAGTGGTAGTTCACTATATTGGCGTGACATTCAAAGCCTGATGTGTGCACAGAGGTGGTTGCGTTCTGGAACAAAGCACAGTGGAGGGTCACGTTGGACTGCCGTGTGACGCAGGCCACAGCTCGCTTACAGTCAGCTATTCTGTCATACCCGGACTGCTATAGATTGTGAATTTGTGTACCAACCATACTGTCAGACCTCAGAGAAGTCTTCTTCAGAAATCTAAGTGGATTTGAGATATTACGATGAAGAAAATGCTTTTAGCATGCACTCTGAGATTTATTGTTGCATATTCCATACTCAAATGGTTGCTCAGAGGATGCAGTCTTTGAATAGCTCTGACATTAGTGATGTCCTCGAGTATTTTTTTCCTGCCTTGAGGAACAGGTGAGGAAAAAAGCTAGGTTTAATAGTGTTTCCTTGTAATGGAACTGTGATGTAATCTGTTTCTTTGTCCTTTCCACTTATCTGCATAGAGAAATGTTTTATTTATCAAGTAATAATGCAAACACAATAATTTCACTAATTTGTATATTGGACACAGGACTTTGGAGAGAGAAAGAACAACTGTTGCATGCTCACTTTGTTCTGCCTAGTACTGCCTAGGGTTAACCGGTGTGGGCAACAGTTACTTTTTTTCACTAAAAATCATAGGGTGATTCAAAAGTAAGGTGTTTACTCGGTCAGAAAAGGGAATAAATTCTGTCCTGCAGGCTGGGTTGAACATGTTTCTCTGAGGACATGGGCAAGGTCACACAAAGACAGCATTCCCACTCTTGCATTTTGTTACTTTCTCGATTGTGGCAAAAGCGACATGCTGGAGTGTTTCTGTGGATACTGTGGAGTGCAATACAGCCAGGATTTCCCTGCTAGTCGTGTACTACGCAGCAATCCAGAGATACCCAGTGGCACAGTTATGTTTGAGATTGACACTGTTTCTTACCTCCGTGTGAACTGGCCAGGCTTTGGACGTGATTCTGCCTGCACCCTTCCCTTAATCTGAACACCTAAAGTACTTGTGGATGCTAGGCTAGCACAACAGCAACTAGAGCAAAAGATCTTCTAAACAGAAAGGTCTGTAAACACCTTCTGGGTCTGTAAGACACTATTTCTGTGCCAAGCCCTATTCTTCCCAGGAGTTTCCCAGTGCACGCTATGCTACAGACTCCCAACTTGCCCCAGCCTCGCAGAGAAAGAAACAACAATTCTCCCTGCTGTCCTCACGCTGCGCTTTTAAGGGAAGGTAATGTATAGCATTGGTAAACTCCAGATAAACAGCTACTACCCAATATGTGTTATACAATTAGCGTTCAAGTGTCAGTAAGATTGCCTATGAATTATTAGTGCCACTAAGTTAAGATTGAACCTGACTTAGTTGTTCCTATGTTTATGTAAAAGAAAAAAGAGGGTTCTGCACACAATTTGTATTGAATTATACAACACCACAATGTTAAGGGAATATTGCTGTCTTTGTGGGGATAATTTTTGCCTCAAACACATAGAGATCTAGTACCCTTCTATCACTCATCTGAGAATATTTTTATCCTTTTTTTTTTCTTTCCTTGTAGCATCTGCTTTAGAGAAGCAATATGTTTCCTTGCATTAAACAACTGCTGTACATAGGAGCTGGCTGGCTTCAAGGCTTAAACTCCTTTTCTTTTGGTTATGCATTTTTCAGGGTTGCTGAAAATAATTTGACAAAAGGCATATTACTTACATCAGTAATTATAAACTAATAAATGTTTCTGAATGTCACAGCTGCAAAGATTTGCACTAGTCTCTCGCAGTTTCCTAACTACAAGCCTGCATATCTTAAATCTATACTAGGAACACAATAGTATTAAGAAAATTAAGTTTAAACTGTATTTGAACACACTGAAAAAGGGAGGACTGCACAACTGATACAATTCCTATGCAGTTGTCAAAGCCTTTTAACAGTCCTCCCCCTCCACATTGCTGTTTTGCATAATGTTGTTAATATTACTTATACTCAGTGCCAGTCTTCCAGGTTAAAGTTGTACTCTAAGAATTATATAAAAATTCAGGAGGAAAAGGACCTCTGGAGGTCCTCTAGACTAAATTTACTGTAAACAGGACTAGCTTCAGAGCTGCACCAGGTTGCCCAGGGCCTCCCAATGAGGAAATGAAGATGACTTCCTGTTGAAGGAAGATGACTGCATGACTTTCTGGGTAGTGTGATGTGATTCAGCTGTCTGAAATTAATAACACTAGCAATAATGATTATGTGTCATCTAAACTCCAGAATTGTCTTGTAGACTTAACACAGGTCTACAACATTTTAGACATCAATGGTAAGAGCTGAGAAATCAGATTTGGGCAGTTTCTGTGCAGGGAGAGCCACGAGAGGAGCTAGCTGACATGCTGTAAAGCATCACATGAGATACCTCAGCAGAAACAAGGAGAGAGGCAGAAGAGGGAATGGGGAAGAATACAAAGCCAAGAAAAGGAAGATTGTGTTTGGCTGTCCACTTACTGGAGGAACAACTTTGTGACTTTTATGATCCTTCAGCTTGTACGAGTAACAACCATTTTATGAAATATATTTTCTCAATATTCTCTGCTTTATAGATGCATTGTGTAATGCAAAGAAGAACCTTTCAAATAGTTACATTAAGAACCAGCCATGAACCTGGTTCTGTTCTGCTTCAGTTGTGCCTTGTATGCTCAGCAGCATATAAGAAATTAAAATTGTCCCAGTCAACAACTGACTTCTCTACAGAAGCACCACCTCCAGATGCTGTATTTGAGGAGGCTGTTGGCTCTGTATCATCAGCTTTTGATCTCATTTTGCTCAATGAACACTTCAGAGAAGGTGCAGGGGGGTTGGGAATAAATTATGACTGACATGCACTGTGCTTCAGTTGTCCTGACAGCCAGAACAGTCCCTATGAACAAGTATTACCACTGGAAAACAGAAGAGCTCTAAGGCTAGTTTAGCACATTTGCTGTGTCAGACCAAAGCATGACTCCCCCAGCATGAAAGTATGAAAGGGTGGCTGAACAAAATCAAGCTGCACCCATCTCATAACTGGCCATTTGTCCTGACTCTGCAGAACCCTTGTCTACAAGGGTAGACAGAAGGAAGGTTTTCATAGATCATTAGAATAAGAAAATGCAAATACAGAGCTTGATATCAAGTATTTGTCCTGAGAACTCAATAATTTTGATACATACAACATGTTTTTGGTTATGCACTATCCAAGTATGTTGATTTTAAGCATTTGCCTAAAAGATTAATTTTATTATTCAGAGCTGTTTTCTTTGCTTGATTTCACTGTGAACTGGGATTTTTTTTCAAGGAAAAAAAAGAACTTTATCATACTGATATTTCTAGCCTATACATTTTTTTCTTCCTTGTGAAGGATTAAGATTTTAAAAGCGTTCTAATAGGGCATGAATTAGAAATGAAAATTGTCATTAAACTTCTGTGAAATGGAGTACTGCAGAACTTTTTCAGTCAGTTCCTTTTGATTTGTTTCTCATAATCTAATTGAAAACTGATGATAATAGTTAAAATGCGTATTTGTAAAATATGTCATGGGAAATGTAATCTCAACAGGTCTTACAGAACATAAAAAGAACATTTTGATTTTTACGTGGACAGTATTTTAAACAGTATTTAAAAGAGGAAAAGAGAACTGGGACTAAGTTAATAACAGATAATAGAACTCCAATAATTCTGTACCTTTTCCCCTTAGAATGTAATTTAGGCATTTGCTTCAGCACTGAATCAGTATTGCAAAATATGCAAGAACTATCAAATGATTACAAAGCAAAAGTATTTGAATTTTCTCCATATGGTGCAAAGTAAACAACAATCTTGACACAAATCAGAGTGCCTGTTTGACATCAGGATTTCTGCCAAAACGTAGGTGGTTGGGACAGCATTCATGTCGTCTTCTAAAATTATACAACTTGACTGTACTGTCAAAATAAGAAGGAAAACTTCATGTAGTTTTCTAACCTGGTGCACTAACAGAATCTGCATGTTCACAATCTAAACCTTGACAATGTCTGAGAAAGGAAACACATCTCTCACAAGAATGGAGAATGGAGTGATAAATGGATGAGACCAAGATACCATATGAAGATCAATTATCTGAAGATAAAGAATATGCATCAGTAGCAATTGTTAACTAAAAGGCATGCAAACATCCATAAATAGAATAATTTGTTCTTAATTCCAAGAAAAAAGAACACAGTGACCTTTGTGAAAAAATATGGTTTTACATGGCACATAGATAATAGATGACAAAAAGCCAGTCTTCAATGAATTAATAATCCTTTTTGGAATCAGATTAAACAAACACGTTAACAAATATTAACTTCAGCAACATGCATTTTCACATAGCTTTTTCATTAGTAGCCTGATTTTGATAGGTATAAAACATTGTCAGCTTTATTGACTTCATTTTCCCTGTTACCTAAGATGCCTGCAATTGCCAGTTCTGCGGCCCTTTTGACACCTCCTGACAGACAATATGCACCCCAGGTAAGACGTGATATTTAGCGCATGATGGATGTCAAAGAAAGTGCCTGGAATTTGCAGCCTAATGACCTGCAGTCTCCCAGTCTCAGGAGCCATCTTGTACCCAATTATGTTTGGTAACATCTAGTGTCAATTTACAGTTCTCTCTCTGCATCAGGAGCATGGAGTACTTTCAAAATTACCTACCTGAAAAAAAAAACCCCACAGAAGTAGATAACACTGTGTGGTAACTCCATTTGTAATGAAAATGAGGTCGTTTATGTGTAACTTGACAAGGTATGCCAGCTGAAGCCTGATTTTTTTTAAGATGTGGAAGTAGCCACATGCCGTGCAAACCCTTCCTGCTCAAATCGTGGCACATCCAGGGCAGCATACACCTGCTAACCTTCCATCGTGATCTTAGACTCTGAAGGAGTGCTTGTCATTGCAGGCACCACTCTTTCTGGCAGGAAGGAAAACATCAGCTACTTGAGAGCTCCAGCTGCAAAGGATTTTCTGACAGGGGAAAAACCTGTCTTGATCCTCCAGCAAATTAAAGCTCTGTTCAAGTGTTGTATGTGAATCCCTATAAATACACAGGTGAGAAGCTATCTATCTAGCGTGTATGGTATCCTCTCTTCTGTGTGTTTGGCACTGACAAATATTGAACCTATAAAATAAGCGCAGAGAACAAGCAGTAGCGAAAGACATGTTATTGAAAAAGAAATATTTACTTTTTTATAGAATCATAGAATCACAGAATGGTTTGGGTTGGAAGGGACCTTAAAGATCATCTAATTCCAAACCCCCCTGCCATGGGCAGGGACACCCTCCACTAGACCAGGTGGCCCAAAGCCCCATCCAACCTGGCCTTGAACACTTCCAGGGATGGAGCAGCCACAGCTTTTCTGGGCAACCTGTTCCAGTGCCTCACCACCCTCACATTAAAGAATTTCTTTCTAACATCTAATCTAAATCGACCCTCCTTCAGCTTAAACCCACTACCCCTTGTCCTGTCACTGCACTCCCTCATAAACAGTCCCTCACCATCTTTCCTGTAGGCCCCTTCAGGTACTGGTAAGCCACAATTAGATCTCCCCGGAGCCACCTTTTCTCCAGTCTGAACAACCCCAAAATATAATTATAATATCAAATTCTACCATAGAACTGGGCAAGTGTTCTGTTTTTAGGCTGGAGTGGGAGGAACTGACTGGAGACTTTGCCCCTTGCCCAGAAAAGAATGAAGATGTGCAAGGGCAAATGACAGTATATCAGGACAATCACCAAGAAAAAGAGCTGGCTACTTTGCTAAAAAATCTGGAAAAGCTGGGACTGTTCAAAAAGTCCCCATCTGTCACTGGGACCTATGCTGCTATGAGGAAGATTCTCTTCCAAGCAGTGCTGGACACCTGTAAAAGCTAAGGCACAGATACTCCTCTTTTTGTTTAAAAGACAAACTGTTTCTTCAGTTTCAATCTGTTAAGTTTTTCATATATCATAATAGTAGTATGCTTAGTTAAGTAAATAATAAGAATCAGAACAAGCAAAAAATGGGGGGTAGCATTAGTGTGCAATTATTTATTTTGCTTCATGTAAGTAAAGAAATATTTTATCTTTGTAAATGTCAGGTTGTCCAGCAAGGTCTTGAAGTCACCATCCTTAGAAGTTTTCAGAAGTCACCTGAACAAGGCTTTAAGCAACCTTATATAGCTTTAACTTTGGCTCTGCTCAAAGGTGGGGTGGTACTAGAGACCTCTGGAGTCCCTTTCAAACAAAATTCTTCTATAACTCTGTGGCTCTATTTATGAATTACAGGCGAAAGAAAGAAATGAGAAAAACTGTGCAGTTCTGACCAAAAATCCCCTGTGGAGAGGTTGACCCTTGTCTGTCAAAAGTTCCCATTTTTCCCTAACTGGTCCTCTGATGCCAAATATTTAAGCAACGTGTTTCAGTTATTTGCCATGATCATAAAGAAAAAAAATACGCATGGAATATGCAGCTCTCTTCTTAGTGTCCTTAGCACTAGTACAGACGGGAAAAGGATGTTCTTGACCTTATAGAGAAGTAATTAGTTAAAAGACAGAAAATATTATTATGGCATAAAAAATTTAAGACTTGAATCCCTTTAGGTAGGAATATAATTATTAGTTGCTACTACAGATTCTGCAGATTATTTTCTCATGTCCTGTCAGATCATGATTTATTTCATGTTCTTAAAGGAGGAGGTACTGTCATACACAGCTTACCTGCTTAGTACATTTCGTGCCTAGGCTCATTGCCCCCTAATAATTCTGTGACAGAGACAATAATGCTGAGAATCTGAATAATAATGATAAATATCTGGTTTTGCTGTCAGAAGACATAGCAAAACACATCTTTGGCTGTACTGTACTGGGGAAAATGCTTGCAAAAGTATGTTTTTTCATTACATCACTTCTGATTGATAAGCTATTGCAGTGATTTGCTTTCTGACAGTCTCTAGGAGCATCTTATTCAAGGACCCCTTGTGCTGAACTCCATAAATGTGGGGGTTTTTAAAGTTGTCCTGCCTTGAAAGGAAAGCTTAATTGGAACTATCACCAATGGCAATGAGCAATAGCTCTCTGCCCTCCAAGCATATAGATATAACTATGTTGCTGTCACCCCTCCATTACTTGTGTCAGCCTTCCATTATTCACACAACTTTTGACATGCCAGCAGGTATGAACGAGCATGTATACAAGCCTCTTCCTATCCATGAGTATGTACATGCATAAAATCTGCCCTTTCTTTCACAGCCCCATCTTTTCCTGCTGCATACCTGCTGCATACCATTCCCTCCGTCCTCTCCTTTGGTATAGTAGCTAATACTTTCTGACCTCATTTAGGCTGCCTTCCCCTCCTGCCATTCAGGGGAGCTCAGCTCCGCGGAGGCAGAATGGTCTGTCATGATTTTCTGGCAAAGAAAATAAGAGGAGTTTATTTTATTTTTTAGAACAAATGCATTCAGATTTAATTTTGTATTGTGACTATAGTACTTCTGCACAAATATTCCCTTGATGGTTACAGCTGGCCAGGCACAAAATGCCAGCAGTACATCAAACCTCTCCAGTCCTGGCCTTATTTACATTTACAACATGCTCGGTTTTCACATCCATTGAATCCTTTGGCTTTGTTCAGCTGACAAGTAAATGTTCCTATTATCGTACTTTTGGTAATGTGGATGCAGTTTCATGAGTACGCATGCCAGGAGCAGAAAGTAAATTAGCCATGATGGAGTATCAATTTGAGGCAGAAGCATTCCCATAAAGGAGTTACCTAAAAGTCAAATTCCTCTGAACTCTTAAGTCATATTTCATTAGCGGACAAAAAATATTAAACACCACCCCGCTTTGTCACTTGGCACAGAACTCAGTCCCTTCTCTGGTGCTCTCTGTGGGGTGAGGCAGCTTTTCCTGTTGTGTTTTGCAGTCCAGCTCCTCTCCAATAGCTTCCTGGGTTGAGCACACCATGCACAACCCCCTCTGCATTTCTAGGAACGTCTCTTCTTCGCAGTCAGCTCTAAAGCTTGACCTGGACCTGCCTTGTGCTGCAAGAAGACAAGTTCCCCCTCCTCCCCTCTTCATTTTCTCCAGCCTCCCAACACCTCCCTGTTGTTGTAGGTCTTGTCCTTCCCAGCACGCTGACAGCCTCCCCATGCTTTGTGTGCTGGGTAGCTCAAAGGGAAGCAATGTCTCCTCCTCTCTGGAGGCATCCACTCGATCTGGAGCATGGCAGCCACTAAAAAGCAAAGAGACACCCTCTTGCCTTGAAGCACAGCCACTCTTTTTATAGTAGGACATACCACGCAGTGTGCATAAATTAAACGATGAGCAAACCAGTAGAAGTGTTCTAGCATCTTTCACCGTAATACAGACCATCAAACAGGCATTAGAAAACCTTATCATGAAATGATCTGAAACTATGAAACGAGAGCTTCTGGACACTAAACTAGCTTGGCCCTCAAGTGCCAAACTTCATCATTAGGCTTTGAGTATTTCATCAGTATTTTGTCAAGCAGTTTAAAACATTAGCTTTCCAGATATATCCACATATATTTTTTCTGATCCGCTATATTATAAAACACCGTTTCATATTTTTGGCTCTTTGACTGTTTAAATTCAGAGTTAACTGTTTTCTCTGTTACTAGTTAAGACATCTTGAATCACAGCTGACAGAGTTAAAGCAGATGAATGAAAGGCCATGGGGCTGCTTCCCCCAATTCTGCTTATTGATAAATAGAAAATTCACTCTCTTGTTAACCTCGTTACGTTCAAATGGATATTTCAAATTTCTCCTCACAGAAGGAAAATAATGGGAAAAATGCAACATAAGTCAGCAGTACTGCAGTAGAACACTCTAATTGTGGAAAAAAATGATGCAAAGGGCAGCAAAGAGATGTGCTGAGTGTTGCTTCTGAACCTAGGTATCAAAATAGATGTGCTGAGAAAAGCAGCATCTTTAAAAGGGTTATGTTGTCCACATTTGTTATTTCTTTTTGTAATTTATTACCTTTCCCTTACACCTTTCTTGAGGAGGAAGAGGCAGATTAGTTTTCAAAGCCTTTAGAGGCTATAGGTGTGTTTAGTATTAATTCCCGCGGTTCAGTTTCTGGGCTGTGCACCACACGCAAGGAGTGGCAGCCTCCAACCAGTAGCCAGCGGGATGACTCTTACAGCAAGCACAGCACTTCTGTCTCCAGTCAGAATATGCCTCTTCACAAGGCAGGAGGGCAGAGGACAGAAATGTTCCAGGGGCTGAAGCTTTGTCTCTCCCTTGCCAACAGAATCGTGCTGAAATTGTAAACTAACATGTATGAAAATCTGCATCCAGCTGCAGAAAACCCCCAAGCATCAAGTACACAGATTTTATTCTCAACCAAGATCACACTAGCAAAGCACATTATTATGGTGATGAAGGAAATAGACGTCGGGTGCTTTATATTCCAGAGTTATGCAGCTATGACTCCTGAGACATTCTGGACGGCTGCGTTACAATGTGCGCCTCCGATCACCACGGCAGAAGGTCTGCAGCTCTGGGAATGTCCATATTATGCTGAGGACGCCAGGAAGTCCGACACTGGTGAAAACAAAAGACCCATGTCTTTATATCTTCGATTTGAAGGTGATCTCATGCACAAGATGGGAACAACAGGTAATCAGCACCCATGAATGGGTCATGCCACTGTTAAGGCTCCTGCGCTCCAGTTACCCCCGTGTAACCCTTCTGTGGAGAAATGGAAGTTGTGAGATTCAGACACTGTCGATGTGCTCCTTCTCACGAGCACTAAACACACAAACCTTCACATTTTAAAGTGGTTGTGTGTACAGTCATTGTGCTGATTATACGGATTTGTTGGTGCTACTGGCACTGATTTTGTGATGTGAGATTGCATGAGACTACAATTACAGGAATTATTTACTTCTTCCCAATCATCACACTTTTTGTTTTAACAATAGAGTGTAGGTGAAGAAGAGACCGTCATTCAGAGAGACGACAGGTGTTCCTACTGGAAAGCTCAGTCCGCATCCATGATACTAAGTTAAATAAATCCCAGGAACATGGGGACTAATCAAAAGTGATTAAAAAAAAAAAAAATCTCATTGACCTATTCTAACCAATTTGCTTCCATAACTGTTTTCTTTATGTCAAATAAGGCAACACTATTTTAATTGTCAAAAGATCTCATTTCAGCTGAATCCACGTTAAGAAAGAAGACACGAAAATATCAAATACAAAGAAACACCTTGTAACCACTTTTAATGACAATCTAAAAATAAAGATATAAAAGGATAAATTAAGTAAAATGTTGGAAAAAAACCCTTTATGTATTTTCAGCATCAAATGAAGGAGCTTTAGGAGCTTTTTTTATAAAGGTCAGTCTGGGTTTTTTTTTTTTCCAGTGGCTACACAGGGAAAGCTAGATATTTTAATTTCTGTTTGGTCTTTTTCTTCTGGAAATAAGCTTTTGTGCCTCTGAAGCCAGACCTCAACCTCCGTATTATTTTCTCTACTTTGGCAAGTCTTCCCAAGTTCTGTTACCTCTTCTGCATCTGCATATCATCCGTTGTTGATTTTAGCTGCTCTCTTGGTTTCAGTCACCACGTATGCCTAACAACAGTCATATACATTTGTCAACTACAAGCATATCTTGTACTTCAGCCTTTCCCCTGCCACTGCCTCTTTCTCACCGAACTCTGAAGGTTTGCTGTGAACTCAATCTGCACACATTTACAAACTTATAACTATTCCTGCCTGTTATGCTCCTCTGCTCTCCATTTCATCTTCTGCATTCCCTAGGTCTGAGCAAGAGGAGAAAAGCACAAAAAGAGAAAGACTCACACAACCCTTTCATTATATAATGCAGTTCGCTCCATAGTCTTGTGATGTGACAGCACTGATCTGAGAAACTTGCTGGTTTTCTTGGGAAATTCTTTTATTATTTTATCCTTGACAGTCCTGTGCCCACCATTTCATGTTTTAACAGATTTGATGAAAAAGCTCTTTTCTAATCAAAACCACATGCAATGTACTTTTTCTGAATTCTGTATTTTAAACTTCTGGGCCAATTGGCTCAAAAGAGATTATTTTTCTCTGGAAAATGATCCTGTTTTCAAACTGAAATAGAAGTAACATACCAGCTGAATGAAAAGGATCTGTATTTTTTGGAGTATATAACGAAATGGGAGACTCCTAAATTTTAGAGGAGTTTGGCTTTCCTTTATGAAAGCTTTGATTTCATGTTAAATGTTGTATTCTTGAGTAGACTGGTGGAGAAGAAGTGAATTGCAGGGGTGAGGGAGAAAGGCTCATTTGGCAAAGTGGCAGGTAACTCAGTACATCTGCTTACCCCACTTGAAAGACTGGCAGGATTTGATGCATACTGAAAGAAAAGCTAGTCAAAAATACTGCAATGTGTACCGCTTTTGTCCAAGTGCATTAATTCCTATTTGTAGGAATAGATACAAGACAAAAGAAATAAAATCATATTAAATCTCTGAGTGTTTCAAACTTTGTGTTGGCATTCATTCCTAATTGAAAGAGTTCCAGTCAGTTTAGTACAGATTCTGCCTTGATGACAATAATTATTAGTTCACAAGAAAATGCCTACTTGTATAATAAAGGCTATCATACATCATCTTTTTCCCAGACAGCTGCTCTTTTTCTTTCCTCTGAATACATCCAGGCAGATTTTTGATAGCTGCAGCCTGGAGCCAGCTTTTGTTTTTCCTGTGGGGAAAGTCAGGAAAGGAGGTGGAATCAATGACAAATGGATGCTGAAGAGTAATCTGAGTCCAGGGGTGGGGGAGGAAGGAAGAATTATCAGCGATTTTAAAATAGAAAGAAAGGGAGTTGCAGAGCAACTGCAGACAGTAGACACGTGGGCTGAGGATGGGGGCTGAGGGCAAAGAGGCGGAGGGAGGTCTAAGTGGGAGCAGAAGCTGAGGGGTGGGAGAAGAAAATGGGACGAATGTGGGGACCGTGGTGAGGAAGAGGGTGCAGACCTATGATCAGAAGGGCATGCACTAGTACATGATGGGGGCTGACCAGATGCAAAATAGCTTTGCAGAAAAGAACCTGGGGATCCCGGTGGACACCAAGTTAAGCATGAGCCAGAAACGTGTCCTTAAGGCAAAGGTGGCTAACAGTATCCTGGGCTGCATTAGGAGGAGGAGTGTTGTCAGCAGGTCGAGGAAGGTGATCCTTCCCCTCTCCACAGTGCTGGTGAGGCCACACCTGGTGTGCTGGGTCCAGTTTTGCGCTCCCCAGTGCAAGAGAGATATTGACCTACTGGAGAGAGTCAAGTGAAGGACCACGAAGATGATTAAGTGACAGGAGAATCGCTTATATGAGGAGAGGCTGAGAGAGCTGGGACTCTTCCGTCTGGCGAAGAGATGGCTCAGTGGGATCTCATCAATGTCTATTAATACCTGAAAGGAGGATGCAAAGAAGAGGGAGCCAGGGTCTTTTCAGTGGTGCCCAGTGACAGGACCAGAGGCGATGGACACAAATAAACACAGGAGCATCTGAACATCAGGAAACACTTCTTCACTACGAGAGTGACCGAGCACTGGCACTCGTTGCCCAGAGAGGTTGTGGAGTCTCCAACCTTGGAGATATTCCAAAGACGTCTGGACATGGTCCTGGGCAACTGACTCTGGGTAGCCCTGCTTGAGCAGGGGTGTTGGACCAAATGACCTCCAGAGCTCCCTTCCAATGTCAACGCTTCTGTGGCTGTGAGTCTCGGGAGGGAAGGGGCTCTAGAAGAAGAGTTTTAGCATAGTTATGGTATAGGAGTTCAAATTTGGGGAGCTTACAGATGGGAACCCTTCAGAGTTTGTGCTGTAAACGGCAACTTGGAGCTCAGGAAGTGGAAATGTAAGAACCAGGGATTCTGGCAGAGAATGATGACAATTAAATTATGTTATTCCTATTTCTGTTTTGGGGACAGATGACCTCAGATAACTGTCCACTTCCATTGCACAACAGTGAAAGGCACAGGAGATAATTTGCCACTTCTTTTATAGTTGAGAACATGGCAGCTTTGTTACTTAATCTCAAACAGCTTGTTAGAGCACTCATTTGGGCCTACCATTCTCCTGACAACATGCTTACCTGCTTTCACACACACACACACACACACACACACACACACACAGAGCTCGCTCCTGTAATCACAGGTTGCAGAGTTAGTGCTTATTGCACTGACTGCAACACAGCAGCTTTGACAACAAAACAAAACGTAAATTACTATTGTTGCCAGTAGTGGTACATTTTTGAAAGTTTGCTTGAAGTAAATCTGACAGGCAAAACTGAAATCCACAGCTTGTTTTCCATTTTACCAATTTTTATCCTGACATATGAGGTGTCTTCCAATGCTGATCTGCTATTCTTACCGGCATTTTCAAAATTTTGCCTTGGTTTAATTTCCTTTTTTTAATTCCCTGTTGCTTTAATTCACTTTAAGTAGTATTTATATGACAGATATATCTTATATTCTTTGAGAGGCAGGGATTTATTACCACAGAAATTTCTTATGATGAACAGTTGTGTAAATGGAACAAATGAATTCTTTCTAAGAACAACATGATGGGGAGATAAGTGAAAAAAAGTCAGTCACCATGTTTCTTTTACTGGGAAACTTGGGCCCACTTCTTCTGTGCCTTATTTCTCTCCAGTTTTTAATTATTATTAATACTTGACTAATAAATTATTACAGCTTCTGAATTTTCCCAGACAATATCAGCCTCCAATGGGCTCAATACTGCAGGCATGTAAAAGGAAAGGCCCAAAAAAGAGTCAAAATCTAAAGAAAGAATTCCTCCCACCTGTTTACCTCTTTTCTCTCAAATTCTCACAGTCTTAAAGAAAACTTTCTCCTCTGGTCAGGACACGGCAAGCTGCATCCCATCCCAAAAGCCAGATATCTTAAGCTTCTGCAGTGCTGCTTTTTACTTTCCTGAAATGCCTTCTAACAGGCTATGTCTAATGCAGGAAACATAAAATACTTACACCGAGACAATATCTTAAGGACTCAGAGAAGAACAGGGATGGGTGGAACTGCATGCGATGCAACTATCGTGAGAGAAAAGCATTGGCTCATTCCCATACATTGAACCTCAGTTCCTGAGCTGAGATGGTAGCAGGGGAATCCTAGCACATGTAATAGAAGCTAGTACAGCTCTTTCCCTTAAAGTGGTGAAGAAAAATTCATGGAAGGTCTGAAGTCTTTGAGGGGAACTAACTCTGAGAAGAATGGCCTGCTCTGCCTAAAGCAACCTCCTTAGAGACCTCAGTGATCTGCATGGAAAATAGTACGGAAAACATATCTTTCAAGAGGAAAGAGGCACCAAGAAATGCATCAGAGAGATATTTTTGTGCTCAGGGGACATAACAGCTCCAGTTGCAGCACAGTTATGTCAGGTTTTCTTAAGAAGCCAACCTAGTTTTGGAAGTATGGAGTTCTTTCAACTTATCACCCAATAATTCATGAAACAGGCTTCAGATCTCACTGCTCTTTGTGGTCCTTCCAGATACACCTCAGAAGACTACTTAAGAATAGCAAATAGCACGATAGATTTACTGAACTAGTTGGTGAATTCTTGACTTGCTGAGGTAAGGAGGCAAGGCTCGGTGGGGATGACATTCAGGTCACTCGGGCACTGCTTCTGCAGCTCAGAGTGGTACTTCTCATGCAGCTGTGGCACACTGTTGCTGCTGACTGTTGTCTTAGGGGACACTGCCCTTAATATTGAGGGAAGATGATGAAATATTGAAGGAAGATGATGAAAGACCCTTATATTTGGGGAAGGGAATGTGTTTGCAAGCGGTACCTTTGTACTATTTAAAGGTATTTGTCTGCGAAATAAAATGAAGCAGAGGGATGAAGGAAGAGTGAAAACATCATTGTGAAACGTAAAAACTCTCAATTGCGGCTCTTTCACAGTGAATTTCAGATAGCAGCCCAACCAGCAGAGTCTGATTTATTCTTAGCCATTGAAGTAATACAGGCAGTAAATTAACAGTCTTACTTCAGGGAAAGCATATGAATTCTCTGCAGCAAAACCACAAAATGTGAGACAATGCTTCATTAGGGTGGCAATCTGCTCCCTCAGCTCTGCATGGTCTTTTTCAGCCAGGGTTTACTACCCTTGACTACAGATTTGCAACAAAGAGTTCAGATGCAGAATGGCATTTTATCCTTAGTTCAAGCTCATGGGGCAGATGGGGCTGAAATAATTCATGCAAATGTTTGGGGGAAGGATACATGCATAGTAAAATCTATACCTGGATTACAGAGCACACAAAATTAGTAAATCCTGTAGAATCCTGAATATTTCTTGGACAAAGTATACCTTAGGTAGATTGTGAATGTCTAGCTGCAGTGTCCTCACCCTGTTGTGCGTGAGAAAGAAACAGTAAGACAAGGTTTCAATATCCTGACTTCACACTGAGATGTTTTTTGCTAACACCAAGGATGGAGCAGATTCAGCTTTCAAAACTTTAAAGCGTGACTAGGCTCAATTCTAGAGCATGGATCTGAATAGAAGGGCTTTGTAATTCACAACAGCCAAGCTACAGACCTGAACTTCATAGTTCTGAAAGGGTTTGGATTTAGGATTTATAGTCAAATACTGCATAAAAGCACCTGAAATAATGGCAGTTTAAGGGGTGGGAAAAACACCAGTAATTAAGCAGGTCCCAGACTCTAGTGGGACAGGATTATAATCACTGTATTTGTACTGATCCTTTGGGGCATTTCAGCAAGCTTCACAGATGATAGGGATTCAGCAGTGGCTACAGTAAAGGCCAGCTGGCAGAAACTTGTCCAAAAGCACCAGCTTTATGGTGGTGTTTTTTCAGGTGATCCAGTTACTTGTCTTCTCCTAGCCCTGTGTTAACTTTTGTCTCTTCTTCCAGAGGACTCTGTCCTTCTGTTTGGAACAGTAGCATTCTGATAGCTGCTTGATGCTGAACTTTGATTTATCCACTGGCTATCTTTTGGGACACTTTCCCTGTGTACAACTATAGCTGATACAGCTAATTTCTCCGTAGGTGTCCTGGATCTTGACTACCACTGGCCTTGACCTTAAGCACCTGCCCTGAATTCTGCCCCATTCCTTGTCTGTCTCTAACCAGTGGCCCAGTTAGACCTCCAGCCTGGCCCATGTGCTGTTCAAAACCCTTGGGCAAATAGTAATTTCAGATGGCATAGTGTATAACTTGATGTCTTTGTTCATCCCCTTTTCCAGCTATCTACCTTTTTCACTATCTTGTTTTTTCCCTGAATGTTTCTTTCTTCTTGGTATAAGAATTAACAAGAACTTCACATACCTCAAAGAAGTAAAGATACATTTGACCATACCCAAGCTCATTTCTACTAGTTAGAACAGATACTGATGTTGTCCAGATTAACCAGATTAGCTGTTAAATCATGGTAAATCCTAAAGTTATGCTTACTTAACAGAAGCCATGTTACATATCAGAAGTAGTCAGTAGATCTGTGTTATCTTGATTTTTTCCTGCAGTAATTACCACCGCACCTACATTGCCTCCAGCACCTCAACCCAACTGCACATGTTCCTACCTTGGTTCTCCACTGTGTTGTCTAATATGTGTTGCTTTATTCCTAGGAGATGTTTTAGTGAGTGATCTCACTGAAGGAGATCATGGCCACTACTGGACTGTAATGATGAACAGGTTAGAAGGGTAGACTAAATAATACTGTATATTACCCAGCAGATATTTTCAAGAAAATTCTCTGCTACAAGATGGACACTAGCTCTTCTTTCCTACATTGAAGTGGTTTGTAGTTGTGCTTTCCACTATAATATGCATCAAGTATAGAGTGACAAGTGAATCAATGGTACAGGATGTACTTCTGAAGGTATTCAAGGAAACCATTTGGGTGTCTTGGTGAGCTCCACAGTCTGCCTCTAAAAAGGTCAGACCAAGGAGCTGATTTTTCTTGAATACATTCACTTGATCTGTGTCACAACAGAAAGGAGCTTGTTTCTCTTTTGCCATGTTCCTGCTGAGAGATGTACTGATGGAAAAGAAAAAAAGAAAAAAAAAAAAGAAAAAGATAATTTTCTAGAAATTCTGGTGATTTCTCTCTTCCTCAAAAAAGAAAAAAAAGTCTCAGAAATATAAAACAAGAACAGAATTAAAAATAGATTAAAAGTTTTGGTCAGGCCTACTAGTTAAGATCTCAGAGAGCAAATGCCCATCTTTCTTAATGCCACAAAGAATAAAATATAACTATGAAAAATAATGGGGTTTTTTGTTTGAGATCATGAAAAATCAGTACTGACATCAGTTTCTGTAGCTGAATTAATGGTTCACATGTTTAAAACCAATAGTAAAGGGGAGAAAATGAGTGATTTGTAGCTGAATTAATGGTTCACATGTTTAAAACCAATAGTAAAGGGGAGGAAATGAGTGATTTGTAGGAACAAAGAACTGACATGAAAAAGCTTGCCTATTCCTTACATCTGCAGTTATCAGAAGCAGAGAAATAAATCTGCCCTGGGAGGTTGAAAAACACTCTCAGGTATGGAACAAGCCCAGGGCTAGTGATCCTATGCATCCTGAAGCTTCTGGAGATGACATTCAAGGAGCATAAAATAGACTGTATTGTGGTGAGAAAGCACAGTAAAGTGTGAACAAGTGGGAACAACAGCCAAAATCTCTATTCAAATAATATGATGATTTGGCAATCCAGAAATTGCAAAGAAAGACAGGATACAGAAACTTCAAAGTCAAAATAGCAGATCAGCAATGGTTAAGAAGATGTAATAATTAACAATATGTGATATTACCTACTATTAATAATTATTAATTGAATGCTTAGTTAAGGAGAGTTTATGAGTCCATTTTTGGTCATCTGAGTTCCACTGTCTTTGCACAGAAAATTGATTTAGAGTTATTCATGTTATGTTCAGATATGCAGTCTAACAGAGGTTTGTTTCCACTGTTTTAACTGTTTCATTTAGGACATGAAGAAAGCATACTTAACGTTCTGCATGTAAGTCACTTTGTGGCCCTGGCAGCATTTCATATATGGTTAAAGAACATGTCTTTGCATATTAAAAAATGCATTTTATAGAAAATTATACTAAGATTCATGGGATAATTAACTCACATTTCTTCTTACTGCCATTGGGATAAGACATTTTTGAAGATTACTTCTTCTTGTTGAAGATTACTTCTTCTTAAGAGAATGAATTTTGGAAGCTGTAATTTGGTATCAGGGTTGGCCAGAAAAAAATTATTTGATTTTACACAAAAAATAGTTCTTGACATCTGTTTCACAAAAAACTACAACACTAGGTTTTCATGAAAAAGCTGTGGGTGGAGAAAGAAACCAAAGTAATGATGTTCTTTAAGGATGTACACTGACTGATTTTTTTATTTTTCTTGCTGGCTCTTATTCCTTGTATTTCATTAAAACATTTAATGGCCCAGAGAGAGACTGAACCACTAATTAAGTGTCTTTCTTTGTTTGGGATCTAGGAAACCACTGGAGCAGATAATGACAGAAAATACTTCATTAAAAATATACTTATTTTTCCAATTAATAGCTTAGCACCAACTCCAGTCAAATAGAAACCTGAAATTACCAACCGCGATAATTGAAAAATGACTTAAGTATCAATAATAGAAAGTCTGACCAGAAAACTTTAAGATGAGATTGAAAATCATTGTTAGCAACAATGTCATGAAGAACAGCCCCAAAATATTTATTATGGTTAATATTGTACCATTCCTAATGCTATATACACACCCATGGACATCTGGTTATCTATTTAAGTTAACTTCTGATTATTTAATTTGCATATATTCTATTATGTTCATGAAGTCTAACATTCAAGGAGTCTAACAATTCAGGAATGCAAATGCAATCAAAATCTTCATTTGGTTTTTAAGGGAGACAGAGGGAGTTCTGTTAAGCATTTTAAACTGGCAAAACCTGTCTATCACATTATAATTGGCTCTAATTAATACTGCCAGAAGCTACAGCTATAAAAATCTTTACCAAACACTGAGTCACACTTAAACTGGTACAAAATCCTTCTCTTGCCCAAGCAAACATTAAAGAAAATCACTTCCAATGTGTTCCTTAAAACTGAGAGCTGATTGATGACTATAAGTGAAGACAAACATATGAGCACAGAAGAAGCCATTTTGTTGAAATGTAGGATATGATGTATTTTCCTAAATGGTCAGGATAGATGGGAAAAATCAGTAAATTATATTGCTTCCATAATGCATGTATGTATATTTATCCAGAATAGAAGAGCTAAGCACCATCCTTTTAAAGATCGAAAAATGGGACGTGAAGAAGTGTGCCTATGTAATGAGCCTGTTATAGGCTGTAATGTAATTCAGCCAGCCCTGAGGCACATGAAAACAATGGCACAAAACAAACATCATACAAAAAAACCTTAGCCATCACACACAGAATCTTTATCTAATCGGAGAGGCACACAGTACCCCTGCCCAAACAGAGTTCAGAAAGAAACCGTCATCTGCTGGAAGCTGGAGACACATCTGTTTGGGGTTTTTGGGGGTTTTGGGGTTGGGGTTTTTTTTTGGGGGGGGGGATGTTTCTCTACGCAAAACAGGGGTACCTACACCTCTGGAGACTATCGCCCATGGACACGGAGCAGGCACTGGGGGAAGAAGTGTCTGACTATAGTGGGAGAAAGCTTTGGTCTGAATAGATGAGATTGGTACCCCCACCTACTGCCACTGTCCCTGATGCTGCTGCCATCGTTGGGATTTACTCTCTTAACCATTGTAGAGGGACCTACAGAGCAGGAAAGCTTTGAGCCTTTATAGTAGGCGGCATAGCTACTGCCTACATATGCTCAGGTAGACCCAGTTGCCGTTGCTGAGGGACCAAGTAATTTGTCAAAAGCAGTATCAAACCAATTGAGGGGCTGGCAGTGAAATTTAAAAATCAGCCGATTCTCTCAGAAAACATCAGGTTGTGCGCAAAATGTGTTTTCCTTACAACAGCCCTGTTTGTCCTGTTCAGAAGAACATTGCGGAGTGATGGTTAACAATTGACTTTAAATTAGGTCACACCAGGACCTGCTGTAGTTCTGGACATGGTGCAACCATTGTTGGAGCTAGAGACTAAAGAATATACCTGGTATGCTACAAATAGTGTTGCAAAGGTCTTTTTTTTTTTTTTTTAAACTCTCTAGCCAGAGAAGCAAGATTCCCATTTGCCCTCTCCCAGAACAGTGCGCAATACTGGGAGCCAGCTGCCCCTGTGAAGGAAAGAGTCCTACCATCTGCCATGGCATTATTCATGAAACCTTAGCAAGACACTTCTGGAGAACTTTTCACTATGCTGATGAGGTACTTACTGAAGGAACAAATGCAGACGAAAAACTAAGCAAAGGACAACAGGTGATCATCATCATCTTCAGGTAAAATTCCCTGACTTTAGAGTGTTTTGCTTGTGATAGCCCAAAATCACATTTTAGGTAATTCAAGATTTAAAATGGCCTATATTCCACTAAATTTGGAATATTTTATAGTATTGTTACTCTTGCCAACCTTTTCTGTCTTTCTCACTTTATTCAATCCATGATATTCATCTTCCCTGACAGACTGAAAAGAAACTTGGATACAAAGAAAAAAATTGATTTCCTGTTAACTGCTGTATTGATTCTCCATCACCAATTGTGTGGCAGTGGTTTTTCATCCCTTTCAAAGACACAAGTAATAATGACAGAGTTCTTTATACCACAGCCATTTCCAATCACAAAAAAAAAGGGAAAGAGTGGCATCCCTTATCTTGGGAGTAACAAGAAAGTTACCAAAAATCTCATCTAGCTGTATAGGCAACAGGTGGACCCTACAGACCCACATATCATATACAGAAAAAGATGGGCAGGTATCAAATTCACTTTGAGGTGCACGGCATAGGTTCTGTGGAGCAAGCCAGATATTTCTGCATTGTTAACACTTTGGTAAAATTGTCAATTTTCCTCAAAGTCACAAGGGAAAGAAATGCATACTTTTACAACCTGAAAGCAAGTTTGCTGTTTGCAGTCACATGATCCTGGGGTCTAGAGAGCAAGTAATAAGTCTAGAATATTTCAGTTGTAACTTATACTTGTTCTAGCCCAGGCAGGTCTTCTGCCTCTGTTAAGATTTTTCTTTGGTTCCTTCCCCAGGAATCGAAGCATGACTGGGAATATTCAGTATCATTACATTATTTGCTGGTTAAGGGTAAGTTTTTAGATATGAACCCTTCTTTGCTTACAGCCTCTTTGAGCTATGACATGGGTGGTTCTCAGTGTAGTCTTTTCTCAGGTGAGACTGGCAATTTCTAATAGTTCAGGGCAGCTGTTTTTATCTCTACAGTACCTGTACACATGAGCTGCTCCGACAGTCATGGTGTGCTCAATGGTTCAGATCTTGTTCAGAGAAAAGAACACAAACTAGGGGTAGAGCTAGGAATTTATTATTAGGTCAATTAATGTTTAATTGGCTATTTTATATGTTTCCTTATGACAGCCTGTTTCCTTGTCACTTCTTCCAGACTAAACATTGAAAATTGCATGCAGCTCTCCGCAGCCCCGTTACCCCGGAGGGGCTCTCTGTCCCGCAGTGACTACGTGGGGGTGCCACACCCCTGACCGGGAGCTCCCAGAGCAAAGCCAAAGCAGAGGAGGCAACAGTTGTGTGGCCACCAGGCAACTGGTGCCATGGCTAATATCAACTAAAACAAACAAAGGCCTAAACAGACAAGTCCAGAAACTACGCTGTGAGGTCAGTACAAAGCCTGTGGCCTTTCACAAATAAGAGGAAAACAGTATTTACAGTGCAACATCTATATAGCGTCAGTATAGTCATAGAGAGTAGGTGAGCTAGAGAAGTAGGGATGATGGTCTACATCCCTACAGAGTCTGTCTTTCTGTAAGTTGCATCTGTTCCTACATAGCAGCAAATTGCTCTTAGATAAATGCTGGACTAAACCAATCCTGCTTCAGCACAGATCCACTGAAAGGAAAGGAAGACATGGGACTTGTATTGTGGTGACTGTTCTTCAGTCCACATTCAAAAAATGGGCCAAAGTGCTCTTATGAGAATGCTCAAAAAATAATAGAAATGTATCATGAGGATATAGGTTTCAACAAAGATAAAAGGAAAGTCTAAGAAGGAACTGAAGTCAAAACTGCAATTCAAAGAAATTCTAACCTCAGCATATGCAAATCTTATAAAAAAATTGTGGCACAATTTTTATTTCAACATTTAGACACTCAGTATTGAAGTAGTGCCCTAAAGGCTTGAAAAGTAGTGGTAAGTTAAAAATGCCCTTGAGTAAAAATAACAGGCTACTGGCCTATGAACTCTGAGAGAAAGAGAAAAGGCTTTAAAAAAATCTGTTTAACCAAATTTGTGGTTGAAATGGACTTTAGAAGGTTGGTGGACACGCAGCTATCTCCAGGCTTCTGTATACCAAGGGCAAAAAAACACTGAGTAAAGAAAACAAACTTTTAAAATACTACGTATCAATAGCTCCATATACAGTGTCAGAAAGTCAGTCAGCATCAATGGAACATGCGATTAAAATTACAAGATCAAACTTCATTGCAGCAGGATGCTGCAATGAAAAATAAGGCCATTTTTGTAGTGGATTTAATATTCCATATATATTTAGCTAAACTACCCTGTGAGGGGAGAGAGAGGCACTGGGAAGAACAAATGAAAGTGTAAACATGTAGGCAATTTTAAATAAGGTTCAGTTAGAGGCTGAATAGCCTGGTTTCAGTTTTTTGGTATTTAAAAGGTAAGCATAGGTGAAGTAATTTTAAAAAATAACTATCAGTCAGACTTGATACTAGAAAAAATAATTTGATAAGGAGCGATGTGCATTTGTGTATGTAAATATAATATATTTACATGTGTGTATGCGTGCACACATAGGCCATCGACCTTTGAGATTAATTAAAGTTAATGGAGAATCGGGGGTATGAAAATAATTAGTATCGCACAAACTAATTCACGAGCTCTGTAGCTCCCCTGAAGCTTAAAAAGTAGAGCAATCTGATGTCAGCAATCCCACTTGCAAGGTAAAAGTTATATATAAGTTACAGAGATGCAATAAGAAGCCCATGCAAATTCTAATGTTTCATTATTATTCAACAGACGACATGACGCTCAATGAAAGAGACCTAACTAGTGGCCCAAATGGCTGATGAGAAAAGATGACATCACTGAAAACTTCTCCAGCCTAACCTGCCAGTAGACATGCACATGCTCCAAGACAGAGGCCTTTGTTCCCTGACCTTACTGTAAGACAGCTGCTTTCTCAATGACATGCCACCTATTCCTTAAGTGCAGGAATGATGTCATAGGCCCTAGACAAGTGCTCAAAAGTGGAAGATCTTATGAAGAAGGCATGTGGCGTCTTCTTAAGGTGTCAGTTTTGTTTACTACTGATGCAGCTCCAGCTGTGAGGTTTGAGTTTGTTCTGAGAGATCCTTAAACATCTTCCTGAACTGGGAACTGTCTTTCTCTCTTTCTCCCTCTTCCTTTCTTCCTTTCTTTCAGATCTCTGTAGGCTTTCAGCAGGAAAAAGATGCACAAAGGCTGTGCAGTATGAACAGTGTCCAGACTCCTGAAATTACCCTACCTCCTTCTGCATTCCTAACTTACAGCTCCACATTCCCCGTGGGACTATCCAGGTATGATTCTTCTTCCCCTTCCCTCAGGAGGCTGCAAAGCAGCAAGGAAGATTCTCAGAGATTTTATTTACCCTGTGGGAGAGCAGTGCCCCAAAGTGTAATAACATAATTCATCAACTCCAGTATTCTTGGGTCAGCAAAATACTTGGAGTTTTTGCTGTTGGAAATACAATCGTACATAAACATATGTATTTTGTTAATAACAAGAAGGAAAATAAAGTAAAATAGGCAATATATTTTGGTGAGTTTTAAATATGTGTTGTTCCATCCTAAGCCACAGTGTAAATGTTATGTTGAAACCTGTTATTGAAATGTCTAACACAGAGATTTTTGCTAAAGAACATTAGGTTTTCTAAGAGTTTGTTTAACAGTTATTCATAGTATTCAGATTGCATTGTTATGCTTTATACAATTTTTAATGCATTCCCATCTCTCAATACTATTTACAATATTTAACTAAGAAAACCTATGGCAAGCCCTCTCTGAACTTGACTGAGAGCTATGAACACCTATTTATAATTGCTTTTTACATGCAATTTCCTTGAGGTTCAACTTTCAATGTAGTACTAAATAAAATTAGATGCTCAGCCCTGCTTCAAGTAATTAATCTGAGAGTAAGTAAAAAAAGAATTTAATAAAACACTGCTTTAACATTCCCAAATTCTCTCTCATACATAGAGACTTTTAAAATTAAACTAATTTGGCAAAGATGCTAATATAAACACATTTCAGCACCTGGAGTTTCATGAATCATATTTTATTCCTTTTTCACTCACTAGGTCTGGGAAATAGCTAAATCATCAGTGAGCAAAGTCCGTGTGTGTTAGATTTTGCAAGCCTGCATTTTCATCCTGTAGCCAGCTGAAAGTCTGGCAAATGTTGGTGTGCAATACTAGCAGATATCCTATCAATTTTGAAATTTGACCCCGTAAGAAAGGGAAAGAGCAAGTGGCACAGAATGGGATACCTGATCTCACTTATGTCAAGAAGCATAAGTAAGAGTCTGTGGATACAGTTTTTAGCACCTGTCATGTCATGGGTCTGTAAAAGTGGATCTGTTTTCTGTTAGAACTATTAATTATTGTAACTGCGTTAGCCATTGTCACTAAAATAGAAATTTTAAGGTCCAGCCATTGAACCGATATGAAGACTTGGCAGCTTCATACTCAACAAATATTCTTGCAAGATCATAGACTTCATAGCAGTGAGTTATGGATCTCTGTTGTATGATAAGTCTCTTAAATAAAGAGTAGAAATTGTCTGCGTGGGGTCTTGGGGTTCTGAGTTATGGCCTCAGTCTCTCGTGTCCGTGTACAAGCAACTTGTCTCATATTATTACTAGAGATCACAAAACAATGTCCTGCAAAGACAACCAAACTAGATGTGATTAACTGGTCTTCATGGAGCTCTCTGTCAAGCTCTATGCCACATTATCATCTTTTTGCCTAGCTCCGTGATGAGGATATTGCGTTGCTTCCTTTTCCTACCTATTTAGTAACTTAGTCATGTAGTTACTTTCAGAAATCTCTCATTTCACAAGTGATTTCCCTTGCAAAGAAATGAATTTTTGTAGTATATGTCACTAATCACCTAAATTAAATTTAGCAAGATGAAATTCCAGGATGGCTTAAAGTCATCAAAACCCACATGCTACAGCGCTGTCCTGCCCCCACCTCTACCGGTAGCCACACGTTTCTGTGTGCTCCCTGGCAGCAGCCTTGGTGTCATACGAGTGAGGAGTGGTCAGGAAACTCATTTATCTGAGCATTCATTCTCTTTGGTTTTGTTTTGCCTGCAGGTAAAGGATGCCATTTCACATGGAGATTATTTAATGGAAAATTAACCACCTGCTGCCAGTAAGCTTGTCATTGATTAACCTCCATGGAGAAAGTCATGGCTGCAGAACCGATTGCTGACATACTGGTTGTGTGTGAGCTCAGCAATAATACTTCTTTAAAGCCGTAACAGCCTGGATACCAGCAATAACTAAGGATTGTTAGTGATGTTGACAGCTGTTTTGGAGCAGAAATCTGGTTTAGGTGATAGAGGGGCACAGATGGTGCTGCTTGTCAGGTGTATATAAACAAAGTTTAGAAGAAAACTGATTGTCTGGTAGGTATGTGAGGGATCTGTAGAGGGCCAGTTCTGGAAAACAGGTTGCTAACCTGTAAACAGAATATTGTATTCTTCAAAAGATTAAAAGATGGCAAGCATTTTAGGCTGTGAATAACTTTACTTAAAGGTTATTCAAAACTAACAGAAAATTTAGTCTCTGTTCTTCTCATTTTACTTTAATAATAAAATCCAAGACTTCAATTTTGCCTGAATGAAGAAATTACATGTAACTTCTTCCTGCTATCATTTTCTTGCCCAGTATTGGTCTGAGAGAGATAACACACATCCTTTAGGACTAAGATATTTGTAGAGGCACTTTGTTCTGAAAGGACCCTGTCAAACAATTACTACAGCAGCAGAGTATGTTCATCTCTACGGTTCTGCTACCGGGAAGCCGCACTTGACCTCTGAGTGTTCCTACTTCAGCATTACTGTCTGGAAAAGTAAACACATTAAGACATCAAGAAAGAGGGTCACGTCATCAGAGAGGAGATGCTACACAGTCCTGTATTAATTGTACATCATTAGGTTCATGGAATTCAGTCTTAATGATACTTTGGTCGCCTGATTACTTACATACTGTGCTGTTTGGCAACAGCACACAAAACAACTTACAGGGTAGAGGAATGTATTTATGTGAGTATTTACGCTCCTGCTGTCTCAGGATGGAAAACAGACAGGGTTAGTCCATCAACAGCTTTGCAGAAATGAAATAACCTTGCAGTTTGCCTGGTATGGAACACCTGGAAAATAGCCGTAATAACAGTCAGGGAGCACTGGCAACACAGTTTTATTGCTAGAATATATACAAAAGATAGCATAATAAGAGCTGCAAAGATAATTCACACACACAGAGAACAAGTAAAATGGTTCCTGTTAAGAGAGAGTTTCATTTAATCTGTCGTAAGAGTGCGTATTATTTCCTAGGGATCAAAAAAGTTTACTTCAACTGTTTACTTTAACTAACATGAAGGATGATCATACCTCTCTCTCAGAATCTCCTGAAATGGACTCAGATCAATGTCTTGTTACAGCAAATGAGAACTGAACCAGAAATCCTTTCTAATTGTATCCTCCATGCCCCCCTCTTCCAAGGTATTTACACTGCCTAGACCCCTATTCCTAAATTCCACTGATTTTAACCAGAACTGTATATCTATGTACCTTGAAGAGGAAAAGAATTTGGTGTTTATGGAAGCTGATCAAGAGGTCGTCTGGACTATATGTTAGGAAAAACTAACAGAAGGCTTGGGGTAAGACTTGCCACAGTTTGATGTTCAGAAGTCCAGTAAGAAGCGTGACTGAAGGGGTTCCAGCTAGGGCAGTACTTTCTTGCATTAAATGAAGCACTTGAGCTCCTACACATTTTAGCCAAGAATAAAATCCCTCCTCTGACTCATATGAACATTTATCCAATACACAGACTGTGCAGCAAACATTAGGGTTTTTTCCATCTTTCTTTTTCTGATTTACACAAGTAGAACAATTGCAGGGGTAGAGACAGAGGGACCTCCAAGACCTGTCTCTCAGCATGTTTATAGACCAACTGCTAAAGAATTACCCTAGGGAGTGGTAGATAGAGAACCAAATCCTGGCTTCCAAACAGACCCACATAGTTTACGAGTTTGGGTCTAATATCTAGGCAAGTGCTCTAACGAACACACTGTTTTGAAATGCAGCAGAGATGGGGTGCATAAGTTCTTCTTCCATTTGCAAGAGCTGAATATGAAGACAAGTGCTGGGGGAAAAGGACTTGATCCCTCCTGTATCAGGTCATCCAGAGGAGGGTGTCAAGGGGCTTCTGCTGGCTTTAGGTGCTAAACAGTGCAAGACTGCTGCCAGGACTTACTAATACTGAATATACTCATTGGCAGAAAAACATGTGTCTATTGATTTTCACTAGTGGACTGTCAGTGTCTCCAGAGCAGGAGTTATGAGTTTGAGAAGGTTTTCCTCAAGTTAAGAACCTAAAATGGTAGACCATTTTACCTTTTCTTTTATATAACTGCACCCCTCTGCATGCCTCCTTCATGAAGGAGAGGCTTTATACATGCCTGTATAAAACACAGGCAGGAATATCAGTTCCTCCATAAAGAGCTACTGAAAGCCTAAAAACTATTATTTTCCAAATGATTCTTATTTTTTTAGAGTTTATGGCACACATGGGAAAGCCATTGGCTTGCATTGTGCTAAATGTGAGAAAAAATGTCCACATTTTAAAAGCAAGGTTCGTTAATAGCTGAATAACCACTAAAGAGTGCTGGATCATTCATTTCTCAAAGTATTCCAAAACTTCTAGGAAGACATGAATGAAACCACTTGACTGAATCCCCTAATACAATAGTCTCTAACCATACTGCTGCATAGCCTGTGAAGACTACAGAGAAAAAGGCCAGGGTTTAAGGTCTCTTGTGACCTTAAGATTTATGAAAACCTACATTTTCAAAAAGAAGCAGTGTTGACCCTACGTGAAATAATTGGAAAATTTCTTTGAAGCTATAATTTAAAACTCCTTGAGAACTTTGAAAGAAAAGTAAGTGTTTTCAGACACTAATTGTTTTGTATCAGTTGGGGAAAAATTATGAGAATATGATTTAGTTATATATAAAATTAGTTCCTACTGTGGAATATCATAGAATATTTGGGGTTGGAAGAGACCTTTAAAGGTCATCTAGTCCACCCCCCACCCCCTGCAATGAGCAGGGACATCTTCAACTAGATCAGGTTGCTCAGACCCCCATCCAAACTGACCTTGAATGTTTCCAGGGATGGGGCATCTACCACCTCTCTGGGCAACCTGTTCCAATGTTTCACCACCCTCATTGTAAAAAAAAAAAAAAAAAAAAAAAAATCTTCTTTATATCTAGCCTGAATCTACTCTCTTTTAATTTAAAATTATTACCCCTTGTCCTGTCACTGCAGGTCCTATTAAAAAGTCTGTCCCCATCTTTCTTATAAGCCCCCTTTAAGTATTGAAAGGCCACAATAAGGTGTCCCCGGAATATAGGAATTGCTTTTAAGTATATTCTTACCCATTAAAGCATGAAGAGTTATAGAAATCTTCAGTGTCACATTGATTAAATTTTGCAGGTATGTGTACCTGGCGCTCAACAGTTGGCAAAATCCATTAAATCAATACAATCTGTTCTGCAAGGGTGCTATTCTGAAAACTTCAATTGATCTAATAAGATTTTGGTTGTCTAAAGCAACAGCTGAGGACTTTTTGGCACGGGTGCACAATGGACCCCTCTTAACAGACTGGTAATGGTCATGCCCTAACCCTCCTACTCATGTTCCCGGGAATTACCACAGTTATGGAAACAGAGTTCCAGCAGTTCCCATCCTGCTTGCTCACATGACAAGAAACTATATATTAATCATGTGAAGGTTTATATCAAGTCATAGAATGGGACTGCCATTGTCATGTGATAAAACATGCAAGCAATCCGTGTGTTGTGATGGAATGTTCTCCTGCGTGAATTTGAATGTATTACATTTTTCTGTCATGTTTTGCATTTTTGATGGTATCATCTTTGAATCTTTTAGAAAAAAAAAAAAATATTTTCCTCTCTATTCAGTGTGTTGCTGCTTTCTAATTGCCCTGAAATAATTTCCTCTGATCCACTTCCTCACTCATGCAGCTGAATCTTGTTTGCTTGCTTGTTTCTGCAGCTGCAAAAATCAAACAGAAGTCTTTTCCACTGTAAAAGCACAGCTATGGGAAGATGAGGGAGGCACATGTCACTTCTAGTGACTCCTGCATAAATGGTAGAAGTGCAATACAAGTATTCAGTATTAAGGAAACTGGATACACTTATATTTCTGCCCAAATCCATCAATTGCCTGGTTCTCAGGACTACAAAGTATCAGTGAATGTGGATTAGGCTTTTGAGGCAGGAATAATTAATTACATAAGTATAGCATGGGAAACAGCCGCTGAAGAAAACTACAAAAAGGAACATTCAGGCTGAAAAAACATCTTGTGATGGTCATGATAGTGAAGCAAGTGGCACAGATAGCACAGGGACATCTCTATCATTTGAAGGTGGAAGGCAGGTCTCTCTTGAGAACGGGTTAGGGAACCGCTCTTTGGGAGTGACCTAGCTTTAGTTGCCTAGCTGCTGTGAGGAACAGGATGGACTAGAAGACCTCTTGAGATTCCTTCCAGCCCTGTCATCCTATAATGCCTCATTTCCTAGAATTTAGTCATTAATAAAATCATTACTGTTGCTTACTTGACCTTAGAGGCCTCCTCCCACATTTGCTTATTCAAGCATGGTCTGATCACATACATCTGTGTAGCAATTATAAGAGCAATTGTACCTGTAAGAGGCTGAAGGGAAGATTGATTGTAGCTTGCATTAGTGGGTGTCAGCAGTCTGGCTGAGACTCCAGCCCTCTCTTCTGCCCTCCCAAGCTTTTTATTTTGATGTACTGTAATGCATTTTATAAAAATCCATTACTCTCATGCTCTAAACTAGAAGTTTCACCTCAGTCACCACCTTAGTGCGCTACAATACAATTCAAAAGAAAGGATTAAGCAGATAGTCTGAGTGTGTGCTTTATCTCCTAACTAAAGGGCAGGTGGTCTCCCAAAACCAGACCTAAATCAGCCTTGCAGTAAATTTAACCCAAGCCTGAAGTTAGTCTGCTGGCTGCAAAAGCTGTAGCAGGTTACCTGTATTACCCTCAGCTGTAAGCATTGAGGCTGTACTGTGCTAGTGCTGTCTGCATCCTTGCACACTGTATTTTTTTTCTGATCAGCTTTTCATCTGGTAAAGATGAAATTCCAGCTGAAATCACAATTCAAAATTTGCTTTTTGTGTGACTGGACTGAATCACATACTATAATCTGTCACAGGCTACCTGTAAACTCAAATCTCCCTTTGGAGCTGTCAGCCATTCCTTGTCAGAAGCTGGTGATGGCTACCTGGTGGTTGCATTTGGCCAGCAGATGCTCTGCTAAGGGTGTTGGAGGGCTAAGTGACCATACCTTTCATTATTTTCTCATAACTGCTTTCAAAATTTATGAATCTTGAAAGAGAGCTTCAACAGTTAAGGCAAATAAAGAGATGCCTGAAGGAATATTCACTTTGAAAATAAAATGTCTGTACCGGTTTGTTAACTTCCATGCATGAGGCAAGGAGGTCATTTATAATTTTGACTGTGATTGCTCTGAAGTTTTAAAACGTGGCACAAATTCAAATGATACAATCACACAAACAATGAGAGAGTGAATTCTATATTTATTTGTGACCTTTCTCAGACTCTACCTGAAAATACTCGATCAGATAAAAAAAAAAAAAAAAGAAAAATACCTCATAATATTTTTAAAACTTACAGCCTATTTTGCACCTTCTCCCCTGTATCTTGTGTAACCTATCTCCTGTAGTTTCACTGCCCTTCACTTTTGTTTTGGCCAACAGGTTTATTTGCTATGCTTTTAAACAGATTGATTGTGGCATGAGTACAAAGATGCAAACTGATTACTGGAAAAGAAACTGCTTTTGCCATGGAAACAAATATTGTCTTTTTGTTTCATGGAAAATTTTGTACAAAAATTCACCTTTCAGAATAAACTAAGAAACATGCTGAGCATATTGAAAGATTCATCTAAATCTCAGAAGGTATAGTCCAAAGTCTTTATAGTAGATATGTTAAATTCTTTTTAAAAATCTATTCTAGCAAGATTTATAAGAAGAATCGGCAACTGAAGGACCAAATCTTACAAAGATAAAGCATCAGATTTAAAGTCAAGCAAACAGGTTGGCTAAATGCAAGGTACATTTGAAATAAGACATGAGTAGCATCTATCTATGGCCAAAATTGCAGTTCTAAAGTTTTTCTTTATTTGCTTTCTGCTATTGAAAATAATCAAATTCTGTAGCTGCTTACATTTGTTTTTCTTTTAGTATTTCCCAGTTCTCTACATTTCTGCTTCTTAGCATGGCTAGAAATGTCTCAGCATTAACAGATCTGAGCAGCTCAGAATGTAGCTAACACAAAAGACCAATTAATGTTCCTTTCTAAACATCTGAGAACTTCCTGAAGTAGATGCAATCTGAGATCTGTTAATGTACATCTGCAAGAGAGGGTTTCTCACAGTGGATTTTTTTTTTTAATCACAGGCACAGGAGCAGATAAAACTTTCCCTTACTGGTTTTTTGTTTGTTTTGGGTTTTTTTAACTGTTTTTTTTGGGGGGGGGGTTTGGTTGTTTTTTTTTTTTTTTTTACTTTTTAAAGTACTTATGAGGATGTGGGAGACCTAGATCCACTTCCTTCCTGTGCATAGCATGGTGTTGAAGGGATTCTTCTGCTTATTGCACACCTCCTGAAAGATGCCTGAAGCATTAGCTAGAGCAGACTGGAAAACAACCCTTGCTGAAACTGTCCCATTTTGCAGAAACCTTCAAAATTTCTTGCCTAAAAAATGAATCCTCTAGGTAGCTGTTCAGTACTCATGGGAAAAGAGGACCTGGTCTCTAGTCTGTCTAGTCTGTGTTCCTATGGCAGTATTTCATTCTGTGAAAGGTTTGCATAAGTTATCTTTATTGAAAGGACTGCAACTGAATCTTTTCTTTTTCCAGAGAGTTTCCCAAATACTTAACACATGAGGTTCTTATCCTCTCTGGACCAGTAAGAGTTCAGTGTGGACTAGTTCATGGTGGACTAGTGCCAACAGAAGGGGAGTAGAACCCTCCTGACCAACCTTGCCCCCTCCTTCACACAACACACATACAGTAAACCCTAGACAGAAAAATGAGTGTGACAGCAGCTTGGCTTTCCCATATATGAACTACTGAACTTGCTTATAGAGGAGAGAGGGTAGGGAAGAGGGGTCAGGACTGTAATAGCTTCTCATCCTCCAACAAACTCTGCTCAAAACAAGAAAGTGATCCCTTCTTATTATTTCAAGCTTGCATGGACTAAGGAGAAGGGGCATGGTATAGTCATCAAGACCTTTATGTGACTTAGTTAGGCATCAAGGAAACTAAGTGGAATTCAAGACATAGCCTTATTTTTTAGTATTTTCCATCTGATTACTACTGAGGTGCGATCTCTGAGACTGGACCCCTCCCTGGGATGGCCAGTTCTCCCATGCACTGCTTAGGGAATGCACGGTTGTGAGTATTGCTACACTGCCAGCTAAAAAGCAGATGTTGCAATGATGTCCGTAATAGCAGCTATCCCCCTATTTTGAATCTAGTCTTTACATCTGAATCAGGAAAGCAGTCTTGTTCGCTGATAGTCATATCCTGCTGGAGAAGAACATGGCATCAGTCAATGGGGGCAAAAAAAAGCAAACTGGAAATGTTTTGCTGTTCCTTCATTACCTAGACTTTAGAGATTTAAAAACAAGTCCAGATCAGTAATTCCACATAGCAATTGTTTCAGAACTCTGACAGGTAACCTAAACCTCTCAATTCCAGGCAGTATAAGCATGTTCATGTTCTCTGGAGGCCCACAAAGTTTTGTACTTTTGGGGGAAATCCTGGATTACAGTGGCATTAATCTAAATATGAAGGAAGATTATCAACTGACAACAATTTATACAATTATATCTCTATGAGTGCATGTGCCTGCCATGGGATTTGTCTCCCATATTATTTATCAGCACTGGTAGACAAAATTCTGATTTGGCACAAAGATTGTGTGGCAAAGTTGTTCTGCATCACATTTTTAAAAGAGGCATGTGAGTATAACGTGCTGTTTCCACAGAAGTTCAGTACTAATAGCTGTCTTGACCAAAAGGCTATTAAGCAGGGACACTTCGGCTAACAGCATTGTAGTTACCAGCACTTTGCAGCGCACTGTTCAATATAATCAAGTCATCTTGAGGGTGAACATCACAAATGTGCCACTTGGAGTTAGGTTTAACAGACGCAGATGCAATTTACAACAAGCAGCCTATTCTTAATGACTGTCTTAAATGCTTGCTAAGATGCCAAAGGCAGAAATCCTACATCCAGCTCCCAGCATCTTAAAATGGGAATGCTAACCAAGAGACAAGCCTAGAAACATGTGGACGTGTGATATTCTGGCTCCAGTGAAGCTGTTTAAATAGTAACAATAATTAGCTCTTTTTCCTTAGTTTAAATACTTTAATCTTTATTATTTTCAATGAGTCAAAAAATCCTAGGATCATTTCAGTAAACCTAGGTTAGAGAGGGATATTCCATATGAATTTATGCTGACGGACCCAAGGAGGGGATAAATTTTGGGGAGGGGCAGTGTTAATCTGCTAATACAAATCTTTTCACTCATTGAGCTGAGGCCAAAAGACTATAATGTAAAGATTATAATGATCATAATATATAGATATGATAAGATATAATGATCATAACTGACACAGTGGCTAAGGAGGTCCAAGGGCTGGGAGAGTGCTAATGTTGTGCCACCAGGGAATGAAGAAAGTCAAGTGGGCCAAATGATGCAAAATTGGGTGATTAAATTATAATAATCCCAGGGGGAACAACCAACCAACCAACCTCCCCCCGCCCCCGCAAACCCATGAAATACAGCAGCAGATAAATTAAAGAATAGAAATAGAATTAATACTGGTAAACTGGCTGTGAAGTAAGACAGATTTTATCAGACACATCTGATTTATTCTTTGACACAAGTGCAACCGATAATCTAGAAAAAGTCAGATTTTCAAACAGATCAAGCCATCCAGTTTGGGGTCGTTTCCAAGAAATAGATCTGTTCCAAAGAAACAGATCCCCAAGAAAGTAATGGCACTATCATTTCTTAAAATTCAACTAGTTTGATCTCCAGTCTCTGAGAACTCGCATTCAGATAATCCCTCTAATTGTTTTAAAAGCAGTATATCAGCAACTATTTTTCTTCAGTTTATTATCCTGTATTTAACCTCAAGTTTTTTGTTTTCCCCAGAAACTTAAATGCCACGCTGGCTTGTAAGTCTTTTAGCTAACATAGTATGTCAACTGTATGTGAATAAGATTGGATAAAAATTGATATTTTGCTAAACTATTTGTTGGGTGGTGACCAAACGTGCATATTCTATTTTTAATGAATTTCTTCCTATCTCTTCCCACTATTTTTACTTTTTCTTATTCTGTTTTTCTTCTGTTACAGTCTGTGTTTCTCTTGTTTCTTCGTGCTCAACTTCATATCTTTTTGTTTTGTTTTGTTTTCCCGTACTGTTCTCTTGCTTTCCCTTCACCCTTCTTCCTGCTTTGTTGTGCCCCATTTTTAAGTCAGGGCAGCTCCCATTACTATAATACAGTGCAAAAAATTGCAACTGGTTTAGAACTTTGTAAATATTATGGTGCTACACCCAAACTTTGAAATGTATTACTGGAGAAGAGTAAGACAGACTAAAACCAAATGACTTTTTAAAAGCACCGCTTAGAAACTGAAATTGTAGATCAGCATGAACTCATAATTACCAGTTACAAACAGATAAAATAAGACAGATAGGAAGAGGTCAAACAGCAACTTTTTAATGTCTTATATAACCACTGAATTTTCCAGTGACTGCACAAGAATTACATCTCAGTGTGACTAGAAAAAGAAAACCAATGGTACCTTGGGACATAAGGTCAAATATACAAATTGTGAGTAGTGCAAAGGGCTGATTTTCCTACAATCCAAATTACATAACATTAAAATGCTTTTGTTTTGCTTAAAGATCATGTTAGTGTCATTGTTGTCTGCACGACTTTTAAAAGCTCATCTCTCTGAAAGGGGTAAGTATTAGAGAGCACACTGAAGTTACAGTTCCCTGTAAAAATCATTTTTATGGGTCAAGTAACAAGGAGCAGTTTTCCTTAAGTCTTCATGCTAAGAGTAAATGAGTCTTAACAATACCGGAACCTAAAGTTTTTTACTGTTAGTTCTCACAGGGCTCTGAACTCTCTATTACTAATTTTTGCATACCAAAAAAAAAAACCAACCCCAAACCCTGGGAAAGTGAGCTATTACCTTAGGGCGACTCAGCTGCTGCCTATTTGTCAGGGTACAGCAAGGGCAGGCTGCTCCCTAAGGGAAAGCAAGACTCCAGGTTCAGCCAAGAGTTCAGATTGCCAAGTCCACATGGCAATCGCTAAGCACAAGTGCACAGCAATGAGACAGGTCCGGAGTCGCACCAGGAAGGTGTGTCAGCAAGTCGGGATGAAGACCAGGTCTGGAGACACTGAGCACGGTAAGCCAAAGTCCAGTGATTTCCAGCCAAGTACGCAGTGACAGACAAGTCTGCGGTCAAGATGGGAAGTCCAGTGTATGAGCCATGGTCAAGATCTGGATCAGCAGAGTAGGTAGGCAGGCACAGGCATGTCTGCAATACAGCGCAGGTGGGGAGCAAGGGAGAGAGCTTCAGCATGAATCATAGAATCGTCTAGGTTGGAAAAGACCTTTAAGATCATAGAGTCCAATCGTTAACCTAACACTGCCAAGTCCACCACTAAACCATGTCCCTGAGTGCCACATCCACACATCTTTTAAATGCCTCCAGGGATGGTGACTGGATCACTTCCCTGGGCAGCCTGTTCCAGTGCTTGACAACCCTTTTGGTGAACAAATTTTTCCTAATATCCAATCTAAACTTGTCCTGATGCAACTGGAGGCCATTTCCTCTTGTCCTATCACTTGTTTCTTGGGAGAAGAGACTGACACCCACCTCACCTCAACCTCTTTTCAGGTAGTTGCACAGAGCAATAAGGTCTCTCCTCAGCCTCCTTTTCTCCAGGATAAACAACCCCAGTTCCTGCTTCTGCTCCTCCTAAGACTTGTACTCCAGACCTTTCACCAGCTTCATTGCCCGTCTTTGGACATGCTTCAGCATATCAATGTCTTTCTTCTAGCAAGGGGCCCAACACAGAACACAGTACTCAAGGTGTGGCCTCACCAGTGCCGAGTACAGGGGGACAATCACTTCCCTAGTCCTGCTGGCCACACTATTTCTCATAAATCCAGGATGCTGTTGACCTTCTTGGCCACCCAGGCACACTGCTGGCTCATGTTCAGCCGGCTATCAACTAACACCCCCAGGTCCTTTTCTGCCAGGCAGCTTTCTAGCCACTCTTCCCCAAGCCTGTAGCATTGCATGGGGTTGTTGTGACCCAAGTGCAGGACCCAGCACTGAGCCTTGTTGAACCCCACATAGCTGGCCTTGGCCCATCGATCCAGCCTGTCCAGATCCCTCTGTAGAGCCTTGCTACACTCAAGCAGATCAACACTCCTACACATCCTGGTGTTGTCTGCAAAGTTACTGAGGGTACACTCGATCCCCTCATCCAGATCATCGATAAAGATATTAAAGAGAACTGGACCAAATATCAAGCCCTGGGGAACACCGCTTGTGACCAGCAGCCAACTGGATTTAACTCCATTCACCACAACTCCTTGGGTCCGCCCATCCAGCTAGTTTTTTACCCAGCAAAGCGTACATCCATCCAAGCCAGTTTCTCCAGGAGAATGCTGTGGGAAATGGTGTCAAAGACTTTAGTAAAGTCCAGGTAGACAACATCCACAACCTTTCCCTCATCGACTAAGTGAGTCACCTTGTCATAGAAGATCAAGTTAGTCAAGCAGGACCTGCCTTTTATAAACCCATGCTGACTTTGCTTGATCACCTGGTTATCCTGTACATGCTGCGTGATAGCACTCAAGATGATCTGCTCCATAACCTCCCCCAGCACCGAGGTCAGGCTGACAGGCCTGTAGCTCACCGGATTCTCCTTCAGGCCCTTTTTGTGGATGGACATCACATTGGCTAACCTCCAGTCAACTGGGACCTCCCAGCTGGTTAGCCAGCACTGCTGATAAATGATGGAAAATGACTTGGTAAGCACTTCTGCCAGCTCCCTCAGTACTCTCGTGTGGATCTCATTCTGCCCCATAGACTTGTGTGTGTCTAAGTGGTGTAGCAGGTCACTAACCATTTCCCCTTGGAACGGGGACTTCATTCTGCTCCCCAATCCAGCTCAGGGGCCTGGGTACCTGGAGAACAACTGGTCTTACTACTAAAGACTGAGGCAAAGAAGTCTTTAAATACCTCATCCTTCTCCTCATCCTTTGTCACTAGTTTCTTCCTACATCCAATAAAAGATGGAGATTCTCCTTTTGTTGCTAATGTATTTATAGGAACATTTTTTATTGTCTTTAATGGCAGTAGCCAGATTAAGTTCTAGCTGCACTTTGGCCCTTCTAATTTTCTCCCTGCATAACCTCATGCCAACCTTGTAGTCGTCCTTAGTTGCCTGCCCTTTCTTCCAAAGGCCATAAACTCCTTTTTTTTCCTCAGTTCTAGCCAACGTTGTCTGTTCAGCCAGGCCAGTCTTCTTCCCTGTCGGCTTGTCTTTCAGCACATGGGGACAGCCTGCTCCTGCATCTTTAGGATTTCCTTCTTGAAGAACATCCAGCCTTCCTGGACTCCTTTGCCCTTCAGGACTGCCTCCCAAGGGACTCTGTCAATCAGGCTCCTAAACAGGCCAAAGTCTGCCCTCTGGAAGTCCCAGGTAGCAGTTCTGCTGACCCCCCTCCTTACTTCTCTGAGAATTGAAAACTGACATTTTGTGATTGCTATGCCCAAGATGACCTCCAACAACCACATCACCCACAAGTCCTTCTCTGTTTGCAAATAACAGGTCCAGCAGGGCCCCTTCCCTGGTTGGCTCATTCACCAGCTGTGTCACACTGCAGGAACCCCCTAGTCTGTTTCCTCTCTGTCGTATTGTACTTCCAGCAGACATCTGGCACAAGAACAAGGGCTAGTGATTATGAGACTTCTCCCAGCTGCTTATAGAATATTTCATTTTCCTCTTCATCCTGGTTGGGTGGTCTATAGCAGCATCCCACCATGACATCTGCTTTGTTGGCCTTCCCCCTACTTACCCATAAACACTCAACGCTGTCATCACTGTTATCAAACTCTAGACAATCAAAACACTCCCTGACATACAGGGCTACTCAACCACCTCTCCTTTCTTGCCTATCCCTCCTGAAGAATTTATAACCATCCATTGTAGCACTCCCGTTGTGCAAGTCATCCCACCATGTTTCCGTGGTGGCAACTATATCATCTCCCAAGGCAAGGAGAGGCGACATCTGTTGAGCCTTGTTTTCTGTTTCTTCAGTACAGCTCCCATCAGTGAGCTGGACATGGATGCAGTCAGCTAAACCCCCAGAAGAGGGGGACTATGCTCTGGGCCTTGACACTATTAATTGCAAATGGAGACATCTTTACAGGCAGATATAAAGGTTGCCCCAATTTACACAGCACAGTAATGTCAATTTAAGGAAGGATAATACTCCATATTTGGGAGCTAAGGGACAGCATTGATGTAGTGCCTGAATTTTCATTGAACTACAGACTACATCAGCTGTGAACTGAAACTGAAAATGTAGAGCTAACAATGCTGAAATTTTCAACAGAAACAAAGGCTTTGCAAGCCTGTAAAGTGTCTCTTTATGAATGTGAGTTGTTAAGGACGTTAGGAGCAATTCCATTCAGCAGTCACAACAGAACATTTGCATTGATTCCCACATGAGATATATCAGGAGCAAATCACCAGGATGTGCAACCTGTATGGTTTAAAAAGGTAATTTATGTCAATGGTGCAGTTGTCATATATACCTATACACTACAGAAAGACTTTGGTAGAGTTTATCAGTGTGGGAAAACAGTGGAAAATATACTCTCAGTTAAGAAAACACCCTGACTTTGGGCTTGTGACTGCCACGAATTATCATTTGAGTGTAATAGTTGGAGGAAACATTATTCCTACCATCAAGATTTAGACCTTCCATTTGAATTCTCTGATTATCCCAATTAGCTATAGAGAGTGAGTAGTTTCAAAAATTGCGTAGACTGTTGGAGATTGAGAATAAACGCCCAGAAATACATTGTGGAGAAAAACACCCAGAGCCTCACAGCAAAAAACCACCACCAGAAAAATGAAAATTAAGGAGGTTGGGACATTGCTGCATATAATGGTTGACATTACTGTTTCCCAAGGAAATTCCTGGCTGAATTAGGCAGGATTCATTCCTTCATAACTAATTTAATCATCATTGTGAATTTTTTTCATTTTTTCTGCTGCCTCTTGAAAGTACAGAGTGCGGAGCAGAACAGTGAGCCTGAACAATGAGCCAAGGGTTAAGAACTTCCAGGAAAAGAGAGAACAAACAGGTTAGGAGCTGATTTGAAGCCTGTGGTTGACTCAGAATGTAGGGGGGGAAGAGATGAAGAAAAATGGAGAAGAGCCAAGGAGCAAGAGGAAACTGCTTTCTTTCCTGTGCCCTATGAATTGGTCTCATTGAAAGTGCCCCTAGGCTAAGGCACATGCATAAGCAGTGTTTCACAAACAAGAAGTCAGCATCCCATCCTTGACTCAAAGATGTTCAGAAGCACAATCAGACATTGTCAACAGAGTGAACCCACCTAATCATTGAGATGTCTGCCTAAGTTTGCAAGGTGGGAAGTGAAAGTAATTATGGCATATGAACAAGGCTGATTTTGTGTGCAAAAGAATGCTAATTTTGCTAATTTGGCATAACTGAGGAACCACGTTAAAAGCTAGTGAGATAAAATGAGCAGCTAGAGAATCTCCTTCTGTAGAAAGTTACTGTTTGGTTTGTGCTGATTTAGAAAAACACAGAAAGACTCAGGCTGGAAGCGACCTCCAGAGACCATCCCGTCCAGCCACCTGCACCAAGCAGGCCTGCCTCCTGAGCTAAATCAGGTTGTTTGGGGCCTTGACCTGCTGGGTCTTGAAAACTTCCAAGGGCAGAGATTCTACCAGGTCTCTGGTCAATCTGTTCCAGTGCTTAACCACTCTCATTATGACTTTTTCCTTTCCTTCTCTTTCATTTCTATACTTAGATACATCTTTTGCCTACACCTACATACACATTCCCCTCTGCTCTGTCCTCACAGAAGTTTCTGCCAGACATTATCCTAAATGCAAATAAGACAATATGTATACCCAAGTACTGAGGAAATTAAATCTGTAGGAGAGGGGAGCTAGGGGATATCTTCTTATCAGCTAATGCTTTTACAAATCCTAGAATAGAGCTCTTCTCCATGCACAAGAGTTTTGTAGGCCACGTAAAGCTGATTGCTTAAAGAAAATTATCATTGAAAAGATTAAGAACAGCTGAGCTGAATTGCAAAAAACCCTCAAAAAACCAAAACCCAACATTTGACCAGGTCTGTAGCAGCCATATTTACAGCAATGCCTTCATTTTAACATTTAAAAAATGACAAAATTATGATTTCTTTACAATTTCAATATGACAAAATTGCTTTCTTCACAAGTAGAAAAGTTATTCAAGATGAAAGTCTTGTGATGAGAAAGAGAAATTATCTTTTAATATTTTAAGTGACACAGCCAAAATCTTTCAGAAAGGCAGGACAAAATACACTGTCATTCCTCATTTTATCTAAAACCTGAAATATTTATAACCTGAATTTCCTGCTTGTCACCCATCTATAGCTTATGAGGGACAACTGCATGAATTTAGCCCAAGCATGTAAAATATAAACAAGTGGGTAAACTTTTAAACATATTTAATTTATCCACAGTAGGCAGCACCTTCTTTTATGCTACAGTATGTTTTTCTCCTTCCCTTTCCCCCAAAATCTACTGTGCCATTTCCCTATCCAAACAAACAAAGTTGTTGAAAGTAGCATTGTAATATACTTGCGCACTGACAGGCTTTCTTACCTGCAAAACCACAGCAGAGCCCCACAGAGCCAAGATCCTTGGGCAGCACGACAAGGAAAACACACAAGCGTCTCGGCATGCTGACAAACCAGCATACCTCCAGTCTGGAAGGTATGGGCAGGTACCTTTTTAGCTGGCCACTCAGAGACATGCTTCCTCTGACTGGTCAGCCAGCCAAGAATCACACGTCCCTTCTCAGCTGATGATGAGCCAAATGACATAAATTATCTATCAGCCAAAGGTATCGCTTACTGAGCTATATTCTGCACATGGGCTGTACATCATACAGAAATGATTCTGTCAGCTTATTCCTGACTTTGTTCTTGTTTGAAATGGAACATTTCTTTTATAAAGACATTATTGATTGTATTTATTTTCTTTCAGACAAATATAAAACAGAAGTTTGTCCACAGTTGGAGGTAGACTGATACAATAAAAAATGTACTGAGGGATTAGCATAAGGGTATCTGTATGTTAATCATTGTAGTGACTGTCAGTCTTGCAGACATACGCAGGCTGTATTTTCACAGGAACATTTCTCTAAGGATCTACTACTGTCACTGGAACAATAATACATTACAGCTGCTTATAAACAGCATATGGCCAAGGTATAAGGTACATCATTGCTTTTAATGAGCGCCTTGTCTTCTCTTATTTGCTAGATTGAAAAATCTGGTATGAACTTATTCTAAAGGAGGGAATACTTTCAGAAACAAAACTATTTCTAAACTGGCTTTGCATGCATAGATGAGATGCTTTGCCATTACTCCCAGCACACTGCAACTGCATTATTTCTGATTTGGCAGTGTCTTGCATTTGACCAGATCAAAATGAACTCAGGGTAAGATCCTGCAAGGTCATGTATATTTGCAATTGACTGAGCCAGGTCTCCTAAAACCCTCTTTGCTCCCACAGTTGACTGTGGTTTGGAATCCCTTATTACAGCGTACTTTGGATATACATCACATGTAAAACACAAGAAGCAGGTGGTGGCTTCAGCTTTAGAATATATGCAGATTAATGCTCCCTTTTAGATCAGATGGATGGAGCTGAAAATCCAGGAAGAAATTTGCATAAGAAGAGAACAAAAAAAAAGCAATGATAAAATGGAGCAGAATATTTTTGCCTATCAATAACATTTTGAGTTGGTCGTTTGAAGAGTTTCAGAAGGGTTTTTAGGCAATTCATGAATGCAGGGCCCTGAGTGCCCTAATAGGCCTAAATTGCCTTGACCAGCCTCACTTGGGACCTCCACCCACAAAAGCTCTGCAAATTGGTCCAGGAACTCCGTTTAAGCTTGGGCTTGGTTGTTCAGTCCTAGACTGAGCTATGCTAATGCTTACAGGCTGCAGATAATTGGGTATGGATGACTGCCTGACATTGAACTTTTGAATTCTCAGACAGGAACCTGCTAGCTGCAACTCGTATATGCTAGTCACAAATTTTAGTAACAACTGAACTAAACCAAAGCAGTACATTCTGAATCCCCTTATTAATAAAGGGACATGAGACAAAACCACGTGTGCGTATGCTGTACAGGTTCTAGTGAATGCAGTTCTGCAGGGGAAGTGAGTGAGTGAGTGAGTGTGTAGTCGTCAAATAGACTAAGATCTCTGTTCTCTGTTTTTCTAAAATAAACCCCAGATCCACTATTTGCTGTTGTTTATTCTACTTTGTGACACCTATAGTTGTATGTATCCTCTGGTTTCAGCACTGTCTCCTGGATGGAGTTCAGACCTATTAGCTTGTCTTCAGCCCTGCCTCCTTTTCTTGCTGCATTTCCTCCTGACTGGGATCTCTGAGGGGACAGTAGACCTGGTGAATCACACTGTTTTGGTGGAGCCGTGCTATGACCCACCCTGCTCAGATGTGGGGGGACTGCACCCTCATTGGGGAGAGCAGCACCCCTACCTGCACTGCAGTCACCCTCTGCTGTTGCTCATGGAGCAGTCCTGCTCTGGCTGTCTCTTGAACAAACCTGCCTACACCACTGGAGACAATGAATATTGACTAAATTTGCTGTGCTCCTAGAAATGAATTTTCTGCCATTTCTAGGCACAGTACAGCCCACAGAAAGTCTGATATGTTTTTGAGTACTTGCTTTGTTTTAACCTTGATCTGGGGAGGGCATGGAGCAGAACTACTGAATTTGGGAAGAAACTAAAGAAGAAAAGAAAAAGTAGAGGTGAGAACCAAGGGGAATAAAAATGAGGGACCGAGATTTTCAGAGCAGAGTGGAGCATTCAGAGCTGCCTACTTGGCGCTCAAAGGACTCAACAATTCTCTGCCATGATGTGCCAGAATAGCAGGGGCTAGAAGAAATCATAGAATCATAGAATCATAGGTTGGAAAAGACCTCTAAGATCACCAAGTCCAACTGTCAACCCAACACCACCATGTCTACTAAATCATGACCCGAAGTCCACATCTACACGTTTTTTGAACACCTCCAGGGATGGTAACTGCACCACCTCCCTGGGCAGCCTGTTCCAATGCTTGACCACTCTTTCAGTGAAGAAATTTTTCAAAGACTCAAGAGGCACCAGGAGCATTTTGTCAGACCAGAGAGGAACAGAACAAAACAAACTGGAAGAGTTTGACAATGGAGCAGTAGAAATGCAACAATATGTGAAAGTACAGCAGCTTCCCATAGTTTATTGGTGAACTAACACTAAGAATCTCGGCTTAACACAGCTGCAAGACAAGGGGAGAAAGAAATATCTGTGGTTTGTCAGATTGTGAACTGTCAGTTTGAAGAAGTTATAGAAGAAGCAAATATAATGCTAAGATGCATCAGGCAAACTATTTCCAATTTTCCACTTTGAATGCTATTATGTAAGAGCTGATCTAGAATATTGCTTGTAATTCTGGCCACCCATTTCAAATTCAACTATTTCGAGCCAGATATAGTTAGCAACATAACAGGATCTCCATTCTATTCTAATTTTTGAGAAAATATAGTGGTTTAACTGGTTCAAACCTAACAAGATACAGGCTGACAGAAAATTAAAATATAAGGGTAGTAAACAAGAGAAGGGAGAAGTCATTTGAGCCAGATCTTGATTCTGTTCTTGCAAGATCACTTGAACACCAAGTGGCAACCAGTAAGTTTAGTCCAATAGTTAGAAGACCCTTTTATAATATAAATGGTTAAGCACAAGAAGACTAAATGACATTCAAAGAACACTCTAAGGAAACATCACATCTCTCAATGTATGATATATTTTTCTCTTATTTTCACAGTTCCTTTTTCATATGCATCAATTATTTTAATTCAATAATCTAGCCTTTTTAGCTCAATATACCTTTACTTTTTCCAGTCTAATGCAACAAAATATTCTTTCCTTTGTTGTATCAGAGAGAAATTGCTGATATAATAAAGACAACACATTTTAAAACTGAGAGGATTAATATCAAATATCGAATATCAGTCCACTACCTAATATGGGATTTGAAACATTCTTTTACAATATATTGAATTTCTCAGACAATATTCCTCAGAAATACAAGCCATATCCAAACCTTTGGTCAACAGAAGGGCCTCTCCATCACCTCCATCTTCATTACAAAGAAAAATGTAATTGGGTAATAGACTAAAATAGAAATAGAATAGACTAAAATAGAAATAGAATTCCTTCTGATAAAAGGAAACATTTTAATATACCTTCCACTGCAGACTGTGGAGAGAACCACCTGAGAGGAAACAACTTTAAATTTCTAGGTATTTGAGAATGTGTCCTGGTTTTGGCTGGGATAGAGTTAGTTTTCTTCCTAGCAGCTGGTATAGTACTGTGGTTTGGATTTAGGATGAGAGTAATGATGATAACACACTGATGTTTATAGTTGTTGCTAAGCAGCCAAGCACTTTTCATCTTCTCATACTTCCCTGCAAACAAAAAGGTGGGGAGCGCCCAAGAAGCTGGGAGGGGACACAGCCAGGACAGCTGACCCAAACTGGCCAAAGGGATATTCCATACCATATAATGTCATGCTCAGTATATAACTGGAGGGCTGACTGCGAGGTGGCACAGCTCAGGAACTAGCTGACCATCAACTCCAGGTGGTGAACAATTGTGCTGTGCATCACTTGTTTTGTATATTCTTTTATCATTATTATTAATCTCTTCCTTTTCTGTCCTATTAAACTGTTTCTATCTCAAGCCACAAGTTTTACCTTTTTCGATTTTCTCCCCCATCCCACTGGGGAGGGGTGGGAGGTGAGGTTGAACAAACAGATGTGTGGTTGTTTTAGCTGTGTGCCAGGTTAAACCATGACAGAATGATAAAAGAAAACACCTTCTGAAATTTTGAAAATTATTAGGGAAGTGGCTGAACATCTTCAATCTTCTATTTAATGTCTCAATAAACAGTCTGTATGATAGGACAGGGTGCACACTCAACAGCTTGTAGATGACAACAAGCTGGAAGGGCTTGGGAAGAGTGATCACTATTGCTTCTCCAAAACACAGGGTCGCGATTCAGAGGGATCATGACAACTGAAAAATTGAGCCAACAGGAAACTTGTGAAGTTCAAATTGTTTGGGGAAGAGTAGGGACAGGGAAGAATCCTAAATTTGTACATACAGTTGTGTATTCTGAACTGAGTATGACCCTTATGAAAGAGTTCTTGGGGTTATAGTAACACTTCATGCACAGTGACCAACACATCAGCTCAGTGCTTACTGTTGGTCAAAAAAGAAAATGAAGTTTTAAGACCTGTTAGGAGAGAGAGAAAAAAAAAGCCAGTAAGCATAACCCCATTGTACAAATCTGAATGAGACCTTTATTTTGAACTCTATATGTGCTTTTGCTCCTGAATTTGAAGAAGGTTGTAGGAGCGGAAAAAGAAAAATGGTAGAAAGATAAGGAGTATCAGAATATTGCATTGATTTTGTCTATGAATACCTAATAAAATGTGATTATTTAGCCTGTGAAGAGAGGTGACTGAGGAGAAAATATGCAAGAGACCTATAAAATCAAGAATGGCCTGCAAAGGGTAGGAAGCTGTTCTCTGTCTTTTTCACTAACAACAGGGAGCAGCAAAGGAAATTAGGTGCAACCCTTTCAGAACAACAGAAAAAAAAAACCAAAGGAAAAAAAACAAAGAAAAAAAAAACAAACCACACTTCACAAAGGGTACATTTAAGATACATAGCTCCTTGCCATGAGAATTGATGAGTTTTTAGAGTTCCTGTAGGTTTAAAAAGAGATTGGAAGATTTCTGGTGGGGGGAAAAAAGACACCAATGGCTATGAAACACAGAAGATGTTAATTATGTTAAAAGAACAAAGGCAGCTAAGTGAGAATTTAGAGTAGGCTTGTCTGGTCTTATACTCCACCATAAGCACCTTCCACTGATCACTGTTAGAGGTGAGGCGCTGTGTTAGATGGACCTCTGATCAAACACAGCTACACTTATCTAGTTCAGCTCTCAATCCTTGACAGATCCCCTGTTGTGATCCTCTTCCATTTTAAGTGAAACAGTGAAGATGATAACAACCTACTCTTCCCTTCCCTGCACACTCGTTTTCACTCAAAGGGAGTCTATGTATGTGTCCTGTATGTGCTACAAGAGGTGCCTAACAGGGACAATCAAAGCAGCAGGAGGAAAGTGTAGCGTGCAAGCAAAGATTAATTCAGATGTAGTCGGTGTGCTTTAACCCTCACTCCAGAATCAAACCATAATTCAGGACAACATTGGAAATTTTGCTTAAATGTATTGTGACTCATTGATGTGAAATGGAAAAATAATAGCATCTATTTTTCCCTTGATCTTTCCATTTTGATTGTTTTTGTGTAATACCTAACACAAAGGGAACACATCATCATTTGAAGCTTCTAGTGCTAGTACTAGTGTTATTACTATTATTATTAGATTGTAACTTTTAGCAATGAGGACTTCTAACCTAGAGTGCTGAATGCAAGTAGCAGAGGAGGAGGCTGTAATTCAGTTCAGACAATTATTTCACAAGTAAGTTCCTTTCTAGCATCCCAGGTGTAACAAATCTATTTTTCAATGTCTCTTTTCTTTTAATTCCTACTATCTAAGCCTGATTCCCCTTAGGAAACTGGAAGAAAAAAAACAAAAAACAAAAAACAAAACAAAAAAAAAAAAAAGAAAAGAAAGAGGCAAGTTTAATGCCTATAAGAATGTTTCTTAGAAGGACAGAAATAGTTATGTTAAATACCATTTTGGTATCCTTTTATAGTGTATTTATCCTATTCTTGCATTAATAATGAGTTCATTTGTCAAAGTAAGTCTTTGCTATCCTGCCTCAAGCCAATAATACAGTTCAGAAAATCAAGCTATTGCATTTCCCTTGTGGCACATACAACATGTTTAACACTAAGAAAGAATGAGATTTTTTTTTCTGGAAAATTTACCAGTTTTTGGCTTCATAGAATCATAGAATCATAGAATGGTTTGGGTTGGAAGCAACCTTAAAGATCATCTAGTTCCAACCCCCCTGCCATGGGCAGGGACACCCTCCACTAGACCACGTTGCCCAAAGCCCCATCCAACCTGGCCTTGAACACTGCCAGGGAGGGGGCAGCCACAGCCTCTCTAGGCAACCTGTTCCAGTGCCTCATCATTAAAGAATAATTTTTTAGCATAAACCCACAAGGCTTTTAGCAACAGAAAATATGTTAATAAATGTGATAAGAAGAAATTTCATTACAAAACTAAATGCTTAGCTTGAAAATGCATAGGGGATAGTAAATAGTTTTTGTTTATTTGTTTGTTTGAATGAAAATAGGCTTTTTAAAAAAATTGTGCCTCCCTTCAGTTTTTCTAGGATAGACATATCTAGATTTTCTTTTGTTTCTAATTACAGTATCAATGGTTGCAAATAACCTGTATTCTGATTTGTGGAGTAATAATGTTGCTAATGCAACAAGTGTTTCAGAAAAGGAACAGTCTGTACCTACGTCATGTAATGTCTTAAAAAGATCATGATATGCTCACAATTCAGTGTGAAAATCCAAAAGCCCTACTTGCCTCCTTCGGAAGCAAAAACATGCCAGCAAGGATTCATATGGACTCTTACAAGAGATAAATAGCAAGTCAGAGAAAAGTCCTTTACTTGCATGAAGTTCTGTTTCCCTTCTCTTCTTGTCACAAAGTAAGCACTACCAGATCAGATGTGAGGTCTATAGAGGAAGACCACTCTGAGGCCCGTTAGAGTTCTTGTCTATGTCCTTTTAAAGATCAGGTATTTCGTGTCTACTTGCCAACACTGATTACATAATAAATTTTCTCACTGTGCTGAACAGGAGTTGTCTTGGTTTGTTGAATGGAAACATGAGTTTATTGCTGCTCCTGTGAGTAGGCTCACATCTATTTCTCTATCTGGAGCCCTAACCCTGGATTTATACAGAAAGAAGAGGTGGAACAGAGGTTAGGAGAAGTTAATTTCAATGTGATCGAGAGATATAATAAATTGTAATGTACCAATCTTCTAATTCATTGTTGGTAGGCCCTATTTTTTTCCTCTAGTGAGTATAGTTTTGTGGTGGGTTGACCCTGGCTGAGGGCCAGGTGCCCACCAGAGCCGCTCTATCACTCCCCTCTTTCATTAGACAGGGGAGAAAAGGTACAATGAAAAAAAAAACTTACGGGTCGAGATAAGGACAGGGAGAGATCATTCTCTAATTATCATCACGAGCAAAACAGACCGAACTTAGAGAGGGAATTCATCTTATTTATTACCAAGCAAAACAGAGTAGAGGAATGAGAAATAAAACCAAATCTTAAAAACACCTCCCCCCACCCCTCCCATCTTCCCGGGCTCAACTTCACTCCCGGCTTCAACCTCCTCCCCCCTCAGCAGCACAGGGGGACGGGGAATGGGGGTTACAGTCAGTTCATCACGCGGTGTTTCTGCCGCTTCTTCATCCTCAGGGGGAGGACTCATTGTTCCCCCGCTCCAGCGTGGGGTCCCTCTCACGGGAGACAGTCCTTCATGACCTTCTCCAATGTGAGTATCTCCCATGGGGTGCAGACCTTCAGGAGCAAACTGCTCCAGCATGGGGTCCCCCACGGGGTCACAAGTCCTGCCAGCAAATCTGCTCCAGCGTGGGCTCCTCTCTCCACGGATCCACAGGTCCTGCCAGGAGCTTGCTCCAGCGCGGGCTTCCCACGGGGCCACAGCCTCCCTCAGGTGCCTCCATCTGCTCTGGCGTGGGGCCCTCCACGGGCTGCAGGTGGAATCGCTACACCCCCTCATCCTTCCTCCATGGGCTGCAGGGGGACAGCCTGCTTCACCATGGTCTTCACCACGGGCTGCAGGGGAATCTTGCTCCGGTGCCTGGAGCACCTCCTCCCCCTCCTTCTGCACTGACCTTGGTGTCTGCAGATGTTCTTACATCTTCTCACTCCTCTCTCTGGCTGCAAAAGCTCTCTCTAACTGTTTTCCTCTTTCTTAAATATGTTATCACAGAGGCGCTGATTGGCTTGGCCTTGGCCAGCGGTGGGTCCGTCTTAGAGCCAATGCCAGCCGGCTCCATCAGACACAGGGGAAGCTTCTAGCAGCTTCTCACAGAAGCCACCCCTGTAGCCCCCCCCGCTACCAAAACCTTGCCACGCAAAACCAACACATTCCACCCCTCGCCTCTGTGAATCACATATTTAAGAATTATCATTAAAATATACATTCAACACAAAACTTCACAAACACTAATCACATCAACAAAGAAAAAAAGAAAAAAGAATTCCCCACACCAAAATCAAAACAACACTATCACAACACCAAACAAGAGTGGACAATCTACACACAAAATCTACCTCTAGTCCCTTCACCACTATATCACTCTCAAGTTACGTTCAGTCAATGTTTTGCCCGTTACCTTTTCCAATTACTATCCTTATCTCGATTTTCTCGTGCCCCACGTTGGGCGCCAAAAAGGACTGTGATGGGTTGACCCTGGCTGGGGTCCAGGTGCCCACCAAAGCTGCTCTATCACTCGCCTCCTCAGCAAGGCAGGGAGGGGAGAAAGGAAGATGGAGAAAAACAACCCCAAACTCGTGGGTCGAGATAAAGGCAGTTTAATGTAGCTAAAGCAAAAAGCCGCGCGCGGAAGCAAAACAAAAAGCAAAGATTATTCTCTACTTCCCACCAGCAGGCGATGTCCGGCCACTTCCTGGGAAGTAGGGCTTCAGTATGCGTGCCCCTTACTCCGGAAGACAAACATTGTAAAAAAAACCAACGAATGCCCCCGCCCTGTTCCTCCCCCTATTCTCAGTTTCTTACTGCTGAGCATGACGTCATATGGTATGGAATATCCCTTTGGTCAGTTTGGGTCAGCTGTCCTAGCTGTGTCCCCTCCCAAGATCTTGCCCACCCCCAGCCTGCTGCTGGGGAAAAAGAAATGTTGTAAAGCCTTGATGTGTGCTGGCACTGCTCAGTAGTAGCCAAAACACTGGTGTGTTATCAACAGTTTGCTAGCTACCAATACACAGCACAGCACCATGAGGGCTGCTGTGGGGAGAATTAACTCCATCTCAGCCAGACCAAATACAAAATCTTACTCAGTTCTGCTAAACTTGAAGATTTTGGATTCCAATTTTTTCCTTTTCAAATTAAAAATACACGTTAGTAAAGATGGAAATATAAAATGACTGAAGATAACAATCCTCAAATCTAAATCATAAAAGTATTCATTTATTTTTGAGAACTGCAAATCAAGAAAAATATTCTCCTTTCAAGAACGTATAGCACCATCATCAGCTCCCAGCAGCAGAAGAGGCTTTCATCTTTTAATGCATTTAAACATTATGCCCACTCCTGCAGTGTTTAATCACTCTTGTCGCATAAAAAAGGTTGGTATTTTTTAGTGATGCCTCACCCATCCGTAGTCTTGCCTCCCAAGAAAAGACATACAAGAAGTAAGTATGCAAACCTTTCCTTTTTTTGTCCATTTGAAAGCATCAGCAGGATTCTAAGTATGAGATTTTTATCTGAGCAAAGATGGAGAAGTTCTAAGGGCAAAGTTACTTCAGAATTACTATAATGGCAAAAGGAGTATTATGAAAATTGGAGCTAACTGCTCTGTATTTTATAAGAAAATAACTCTCAAAAACCACTTCAGAATCCATTTTTACATACCGCTCAAGTTCCTTTGAAGCGCTAACTAAATCTAAGTCATCAGAACTACCCAGATCTGCATCTTATCAACAGGAGAGCAACACAACAGTTAAAAACAATTTAAAAGACCTCTAAAAATATGAAATATTAGCTACCTATCCAGAATATGTTCTGACTCCCCTTCAGAGAAGCAGTAATTTCCTTCAAATCTGTGCAAGACACTGGTCGGCTTCATAAAATTACTGCATAACACAACTGAAGAGGGATTTGGATCCTGGAGTGAATTTGAGAAGCCTCAAGAGAAGCCAAGGGAGCTACTCAAGATTTAAGAATTGAGTTTAATTTCCCCCCCAAATTGAAAAAGAATTCCCTGAATTCCTTAAGATTTTTCAACTGACAATAATCAGAAGCAGTCAAACTTAAAAAATCCCACTCTTGGATTGGGATCTTCCTGCTGAATGCAACACTTAATTTCTTCTATATTTTATTTTCCCACATAAAGGAGCAATTTTTTTCAAAATGGGCTGTCAAAAGTGTATTTTCATTTTTATAGCCAGCCTCCTTTGATTTGCACAAAAGTTAAAGGGCAGCCCCTGCTGGCTCCATGACAGTTCCTAAACCTACACAGGCAAGAGGTATGCCATACACACCCATTTTCTAAAGCGTTCTGCTAACGTCCAACTGCATGGCAAGTGGCAGAGAGGAGACACCTCAACCCCTGCTTCTCCCTGTCAGAAACTGTACACCTTCCCCAAGCCTGGATCAAGATCCCATAGTCTCTAAGAATTCAGGAGCAATCTGGTCTAACACATAAATTAACCCTGCTTTTAGTAGGAGGTTGGACAAGGTGACCTCCCGAGCTCCCTTCCAGACTCTATTATTCTACAATAATATTCTCCCTGCCCTTCCCACTAGACTGCTTCTCCAGCTGAAGGCTCAGCCCCACACTGCCACACCTACTCTCCTACCACCTGTTCCCTGCTGCTGAAAAACACCTTATCTCTGTTCCTCTCCCCACCCTGGCCAAGACTTCCAGTCTTTCCCCTGTCTAGCACAAACACCATCTCACCATCTTAATTTTCCCACTCTTACACTATTTCTGTCCCATTCCTAATCATTGAACTAATGAGAAGGGAGCGCCTGACATCTGGCTAAGTTCACGCAGGGACTGTGAAATAGCAAAATAGATCAAGGGCTGAAAACCAAGAACACCAAGTACCTGACGATCACCTGGTTAAGGTAACCTGCATGAGTCATCTACCTGCACAGAAGCACTCTTTCCTGGGATCAGAGGCCCTGCATAAGCAGCCAGGATCTGTTGCTATTAGACATTCATAGTAGCCACAGATTGGGAAATTTTTAAGAGATGGTGACAAGCACAAAACATTTTTAGGATAGTAAAATCTCACCCTGGAAATCACTCTATTTTTCTTGGCCTAGCTTTCTTTTTTATATTTTCCAATATATTTTATTTTGGTTTAGCATTTTAAATATTCCTGGAGCTTTATTTTCAGGATATTATCATGGTTTCCACAACTTCCCTAAAATCCTTAGTGAAGCATGACTGATGTTTTTCGTCATTCATGGTTACCAAGCATATACACATGGGAAAAACTCCTTCCTGATGCTCACAAAGTCGTGCATATCATTCACATGATCCCCAGCAATGTCAGGCCTTATCTAACTTCAGCCACACAGTCCCTTGTGGGAAGTTCCCTAAGAAATTGTACAGAAATTGGGACAATAATCTCCTCTGAACAGATTTTCCATCTTTTATATATCTGTGATACAAGGTCAGATATGGCTTTTAATCTTCAAGCAATTTGACTTAACTCATGGGATTCCACAACTATGAGACCTTTCTCTCCACTGCTTCACTTTAATATTTGAAGCACAAAATCCTTTTGAAGTTAGGATGCTTTTAGTTCTGCCTTTACTTATCAAGGGACCTCATTAGTGTCAGTCTTCTAAGTTATCAACAGGCGAAGAGAAGCTCCACATGACTGTACTCTATTTTTTGGCACGCTGCATTGTACGTTTGTTATATAACTAAGATGCTTCCTAGCTTGAACCAATATGATTACAGAATCTTTACTTTGGCACAGTTGCATTCAAAATGGAACTTAAAGCCTTGCATGCTGTCCTAAAATTCTTATCACAAACAAGATGGGGAAGCATATTGTTTCCTCTGTGCTTTCACGTGAGTTAGAGTCAAACACAAAAAGCAAGCAGCAGAAGTAGAGACCGGCCAAGTCTCTGGAGGGCAAGGTCCAAATCCACATTCCTTTTACCACCTCATACTGCCTTGCGGACCCTCAGAAGTACTAAAAAAAAAAAAAAAAAAAGAGACTGATCGATTGTGTACTTTGAAATGGAATCTAATTTCATACAACTGTCCTCAGTCACCAGGTAGGCTCAGGTGTAGCAATCACTGCCCTCTAGAAGTTCTTCACAAGAAGAGTAGAAACTCCCATGTTTTTAATCAGACATCCATACTCGTTAGGGTACTGCTTGAAAGTAGCTATCAGAAACACTGCACAGGCAGAACTTCATCTAGTTCCTGGCCCCCACCAAAGCAGTCTTCTCAGAGTCAATAGGATATTGAACTCATGAGTGATGCAAGCACAAATTCACAGATAATAGAAAATCTTAGACATGGATCTGAGCTCTTTTAATGCAGGAGCTCAAATATATTTTATTACACAAGGGATGAGTCTCTTGCACCTTATTTTGCAACATCAGGTAAATGTGAAGAAATACTACCACTAGTAACTGAAAAAGTAATGTTCTACATTCCCTCCAAAATTCCTTTTCACCAAGAGCATACCAGACCCACTAAGGGCATCTGAGACCTTTCATTACCTTAAGCTCACTGGTGGTGGCCTGCACTCTCATAGCAAGCTTGAGCACCCCCATCCAGCCCCAAGCCTCTCATACGGTGTTATGGCATGGAAGTTTCCCAATTCCCCATCCCAGCTCTATATGCCCTGAAACAGCCCGGTGACGCCCCATAGCAATTAAATCACTCTGTATCAAGGTCTCAATGAGGCCAGATCTCTGTGACATCACACCTTCCTGTGAGGAGAGGTAACTACCAGGTTCCTGATAGGTCTTAATGGCTCTGACCAGCCTCACCTGAGGCCTCCACCCACACACCCTTCCTACAAGGAGACTTATTTAAGCTTAGTTCTGGGCTGTCAGTACCTGAGTGATCTCTGTGATAGGGGTACTGATCAGTTCAGTCACAGCTGTGCTTGGCCATGAACACAAAACTCTGGCCCATGACCTGCAGGCTGAATTACCAGTATGGACTCAGTCCTACCTTGTCACCATGGTCTTGTCTGATGGTCATTGGGCTATGTCTGGCCTTGGTTATCATCACTGGACCTGACCTGCAGATTGACTTTTTTGTTTGACCTTGGCCCTGCCTCATTGCCATGTACTTGCCTGAAGATCTGGACTCTTGGCTGAACTTAGCAGCCATCTGTTTTCCCTGATCACTTTGTTGGGTACTGTGGGACTGGTTATCAGCTGGAGTGGTCCCTGTTTTGCTGACTGTGTTTTCATGTCCCTGAGGGGGCAGCTGACCTTTGCTGCTCCCTGACAGGTGAAAAGGTTTGTTTGTGGAAAGTGGAAGTCTTACTTGTATCACCCAAATACAAGTTCAGTATACTAATATACAGTTCTTTGTTTTTACCTGATTTCAGGCCGCTTCCTTGACCCATCACTGCTATCTTCAATTATGAGCCTTTCCTCAAAACTACTTGGAGCTAACTTGTAGTGTGGTATCTCTGCAAATACTACATTTATTCAGTCAAGCCATTTATGAATACACTGACTAGGTTCCTACCTGAGTGAAAACTCCTGTGGCACCTTACATGATACATCTCTTCCAATTTGACGTTAAACAATGAATATAGCTTTCCAATAAGCTGTGTCTGTTCTTCAGTTCTCCACTTTTATTTTGTATTTTTTCCTTAACTTCATCTTGATAGCATTGTGGAAGATTTTTAATAAACTCGTAACATGTACTATCATATAGAAGAAGAGCTAGCTTATTCTGAAATAGTTCATTATTGAAAATGTCATGTTGTTATTTTTCACTGTGTTACTTTCTAGTGGCTTACAAAACTGTTTATCCATTACAGCAGCTTTTGGGGAATCAAATTCAGATTGCCTTGTGACAGCTCACATGTGTACACCAACCCCTACCCCCTCCCCCCCCAAAAAAGTTCTATATCTAGTCTTCCAGAACCTCATTCATCCATTCAACAACTCTCAGAGATAACTGGACCAAATCCTCAAAGTATCAGAAGCTGAATTTCATTTGTTTATGCCTAGTTGAAATCATCTAAGTACTTTCCAACCTTTTCTCTTTCTATTCTAGTCTGATCCTGTGTTAGTTATATTAATCAAAGTTGAACTTTTTGTTGGAGACTAACACAGAAGAGATCTTAAACACACTGGCCTTCTTAACATTATTTCTTATTAGTTTTTCACTTTACCTTTTTCTCTAGCTCTGCCTTAGCTTTTCTGACTCTGTTCAATCCTTTTGTGCTTATTCTTTCTTCTCGTCTTTAGTAATTTAATTCATTTTATGCTTTCAGTAGGACTCCTGCTTCCCTGTATTCTTTTATATCTTGCTATAAAACCTCCTTTTCTGGGGCTTTAAGCTTCATGTCTGACAGTGGTGTCTGATGGTCAACAGCAAGCCAAGGATGCAAGGAATTGAACTGAAATGGCACTGAAATATCTTTTGCAACAAGTCTATTCCTCAGACATTCAAGCATCCCACAGATCAGTCCACAGCTTCAGTGTGGAAAGCCCAGGGCTTTCCTGAAAGCAACCTTTTTAAAAATTTGGAAATAAATGTTAGAAATAATCAGACCTGAGTTTAAAAGAAAATCAGAAGTTTTCATTTTTTAAAAAACCCTACATTTTATAAAATCATCACAGAATGCAGAAAACCAGGATATTTTCTTCCTTGTCTTTATAAAACTCCCTTACACCTATTTATGTTTAAACTGAAAGTTCAAACTACTTGGGTATCTTTCAGTTTAGAAGACTTGCTTATCTTCTGTTCAGATTTCATTTATTCCATGACTTCCCTGGTACTGAATCATCAAAATCCTTTCCTAGATTGTTTTTACACAGAAACAAAATGTAATCAACGACTAATTATTACTCATAGGGTGTTACATACTTCAGTGTTATGAATTTTGATATTTTTTTTCTTTTTTGTTTGTTGGTTTAGAGCTCAACCTAACAGTACAACCTAGCTATCTACAAGTAACACTCAGAATATGTGGTGGTATTAAAGGTACTACAAGTTCTTTAAAACAATCTACTGCCTTACCCTTTCCTCTGCCCCTGAGTCACATTCTTTGGGTTAGACACTGCTCTGCATGAGAGATGTTTATACTTTGTTCTGGCTAGATAAACTTTCTATAACAAAGGCTCAACATTAAGCTTTAGCTAATATTTGCTAAAATAGTTATCACAGATTAAGGTGTGGCTACACAATGCTGACTAAACAGCTCTTCAAAATGCACCTAAAGTTTTCCACAAGCCTAAATACAATATATACTACACAGTTCTGACTAGTACTTCCAACTTTAATAAGGGAGACATGCCCCTTGCACAAAGAATGTGGGACTTTGTTGGGGTTTTTTTCTGGATTGGTCTTTTTTCCAATGTTATAAAGAATGTATACAGATTTTTTAGCACTTTTGGTGAATTATAATACCTCTAACAATGCTACCTGTTCCTATGCTCTGCCCATTTCTTCATAGTGGCCTGGGTATCAAGTACAGCACTCATTGTCACTACTGAAATTCAAGATCCAAGCGCCAAGGTAGAGTTAAATGATGATTCTTCCTTCCAAACAGGCATACAGTGCCTAAAACAGGTCCTAAACCTGAAATCTATAATGATTGATCTGCAGCAGGAACATGCTGCTCTCGTCTTCAATTTTTATGACTGAAGCTATTGAAACAACTTATTTAGCAAAACTGACACTGGAAACAAATCAGAGGCCTAGACCAGATAAACAAAGTGAAAGAACAAAAGGTCTTTTTTCGAAACTGGTATTCATTGTGTAAGGACTTGTGAAATTGAATACAGGATAACTAATAGCTGAATGATAATTATGACCTCAGTTATACAGTCATAGTATGGGAAAGCAGGTTTTCACCTCTTTCAAATAATCATTTTTAGTATATTAATTGTGCAAAAGGCTGTATGCAAATGGAATTTCAATTCCTAAAATGTCAAATAGCAAGAAATCATTTGGGGAACTAAATAATGAGTTCTTTGCAAATGTCAAATTACTAAAATCAAGACAACATTTTTCAGAAACCTGCTACTAATGGAGTCAGTTAACCAGATAAAGATACTGGTTCAAGTAAAAAACTCTCTCAACTGCTAGTTACAAATAGATAATTGCTAGCAAAATATGCCACATATCCTACACCAAATGTTTTCGACTATTTGTGCTGAAGGCAGTTTGGAAGAAGTAGTGATGTGAGAAGAAGATATCATACTTTTGACTTCACAGTCTATTGTAACACTGCTCTGATAGGAAAACAAGACAAGTTGTCACCAAAGTAATATTTTGGCATTGAACGGAATGATCTCACTAGACTATATCAAAGAGTCAGTTCTGGTATTATTTATTCCATATCACCTTAGAACAGATATTGCATAAATTTACAGAATTTAATTCAATAAACTAAGTAGTCTCATGGAAGTTTTCATCTTCACTGCCTATGTCTTGTTCTGTTTACAGAGTTCTTGAATTTCTCTTGAACTTTAATTTTCCAAGTGACACAATACATATGTATTGGCAATGGAGACTATCCAAATTATGGTATGAGTGTGAAGGGGCACAAAGGAGAGCAAAATAGAATCATCCAATGTTTATTCCATTACTCTTTGTCCTTAAGCAGTGACAGACAGAAGAATCTCTCTTAAAAAGTTTGTGTAAAAGTTTTCATGGACTTTTGCACATTCATGTCAGACCACTGGGAAGAGGAATATTTTGCCATTTTTATGTATATGACTTGATTTTAATGGGCAAGGTTAAGAATTTCAGAAACTTAACTACACATACGTAGAAAGGCATTATTTGTTTCATCTATTACATCAGCTCATTCTTAGCAGGAAACCTGCTAAGCAGAAACTGAAGCAAGATACCACTCTAGCTATCAACAGCAATGTATGTGTTTAATATTTCTTCTTTTCCTGTGTTATTTTATCTACCAAATTTCAGATTAAAAATGTCATTTGTTTTGCAATGTGATTATATTTGGATTAATTGTAATATGACTCAAGTATCAGAAGTTACTGAGTCAAGTATCACAGTTACAGATATACAGAGGAACTCTCAAAATGTCACATAATATATTCCCTAATAGCAGATTAAGTGTATTTAAGTAATTTGTACAGATACTTCTCTAATCTTTTCTTAACTTACAGTTGTCCTGGTTCTGGCAAGGATAGAGTTAATTTCACAAGGAGCCAGGACAGGTGACCCAAAGCTGGCCGGGGGCTAGTCCATACCATGTGACGTCATGCTCACCATAAAAGGGGGCTAGTCGGGTAGGGGAGGGGCAGCGCAGTTTCGGCGCGGTTCCGGGACGGGCTAAGTGGTCGGTCGGTCGGTCGGTCAATTGTTCTCTGTTATCACCCATTGTTAATATTTGTTATCAGCACAGTTGTTGATTGTTTTTCCCTCTCCCTTGCTGTCCCAGTAAACTGCCCTTATCCCAATCCTCAGGCTTTTGCCGTTGTTTTTTCCCGTTCTCCTCCCCGTCCCGCTGGGGAAGGAGTGAGTGAGCGGCCGCGTGGCGCTCAGCTTCCGGCTGGGCCTAAACCACGTCAACAGTGAAAGAGATTCCAACACTTTTCTAGTGTCCTGGTACAACCTAGTTGTACTGTCTTAAGAATGAGAGAGTTTTATATCTATCTAATCTTAGTTTTTCCCCTGTTAACTTGATTTCCACTGATCATTTCCCAGGGGGATATTTATACCCTTATGAAAACCGTAGTTTCCATAACCATAGAGGAAAACATTTGTGATCTCGTTCTTTGTCATGCCCTCCCCCCAACAAAGGAACAGATCCAGTTTCTTTGATCTTCTTGATCTTGCACCTGAGGTACATTTGTGTGAAAAAGGGTTTTAAACCTAGGCATGGCACTTCAACTCAGTGTCTCCTAACACTGAAGAGACCAGAAGATAGGTGGGTTCAGATGTCACTGCAGCTTTCAGCCTTGGAGGAATTATTCTGAAAGGCACAGAAGCCCCCCAGTCAGATCAGTGACAAATATTGTGTCTCTGGAGCTCTAAACACAATTCTAAAATGATGACGAGTGAGACTTCTTGCAGAATTTTGGCACTAGCATGCCTTCATGGCACTTACCTGGCTGGAATCAGGAATGATGATACAGAGGATTGTTGATGTCATCTGTGAAAGGGAGAGGACCCCAGAATTCTCTGAAGGTGTTGATTTTCCCTGGTGGAGGTCTTTGGGGATAACCAGCAATGAGAACCTCAAAACAGTGCTAGAGACTAGTCTTTTCTGGAGTCTTCTAGTGATTCCAGGAGCAAGGGTGTCCACTCAAGTGCCAAGCTCAGAGACATAGCGTTTCTGAGATTTAACACTCCCCTTTTAAATCAGAGACTGTGTTGGGTTTGCATGGCAAGGTTTTGGTAGCCGGAGGGGGAGCTACAGGGGTGGCTTCTGTGAGAACCTGCTAGAAGCTTCCCCTGTGTCTGATAGAGCCAATGCCAGCCAGCTCCAAGATGGACCCACCGCTGGCCAAGGCCAAGCCAATCAGTGCCTCTGTGATAACATAGTTAAGAAAGAGAAAAACAGTTAGAGAGAGCTTTTGCAGCCAGAGAGAGGAGTGAGAAGATGTAAGAAACTCTGCAGACACCAAGGTCAGTGCAGAAGGAGGGGCAGGAGGTGCTCCAGGCGCCAGAGCAGAGATCCCCCTGCAGCCTATGGTGAAGACCATGGTGAAGCAGGCTGTCCCCCTGCAGCCCATGGAGGAAGGATGAGGGGGTGTAGAGATTCCACCTGTAGCCTGTGGAGGACCCCACGCCGGAGCAGATGGAGGCACTTGAAGGAGGCTGTGGCCCGTGGGAAGCCCGCGCTGGAGCAAGCTCCTGGCAGGACCTGTGGATCCATGGAGAGAGGAGCCCACACTGGAGCAGATTTGCTGGCAGGACTTGTGACCCCGTGGGGGACCCCATGCTGGAGCAGTTTGCTCCTGAAGGTCTGCACCCCATGGGAGAGACCCACGCTGGAGCAGTTTGTGAAGGACTGTAGCCCGTGGGAGAGACTCACATTGGAGCAGTTCATGAAGGACTGTCTGCCATGAGAGGGACTACATGCTGGAGCAGGGGAACGATGAGAGGAGTCCTCCCCCTGAGGATGAAGAAGCGGCAGAAACACCGCGTGATGAACTGACTGTAACCCCCATTCCCCGTCCCCCTGTGCTGCTGAGGGGGGGCGAAGGTTGAAGCCGGGAGTGAAGTTGAGCCTGGGAAGATGGGAGGGGTGGGGGGAGGTGTTTTTAAGATTTGGTTTTATTTCTCATTCCTCTACTCTGTTTTGCTTGGTAATAAATTAGATGAATTCCCTCTCTAAGCTCAGTCTGGTTTGCTCGTGACGATAACTAGTGAGTGATCTCTCCCTGTCCTTATCTTGACCCATAAGCTTTTCATTGTACTTTTTCTCCCCTGTCTAGAGAAGGAGGGGAGTGATAGAGTGGCTCTGGTGGGCACCTGGCCCCCAGCCAGGGTCAACCCGCCACAGAGACTTAAGATATAACTGATGTAAACTGAATAAGATGTTTATTGATTCATGAATACAATATGAGGAAATTGGCAAAGAACAGCAAAACTATCAATAATCAAATTAGCTAAATAGCATACTGCTGATATTAATTCATGATTACGATTGTGCAGGCTGTTACGTGCTGCTATGAAGCTGTTAACTATTGATCTTAAATCTAGTGAATCAAATAAAGACCTCCTATTGAATTAAAATTCTGTAAGTATGAAGGTACAAGTCTATTTCTCCCCACAGCAAGTCATATAGTCACAGACCTGATAGAGAGCTGAGTTGGTTGTCCCAGTGAACTTCGTATTTGCCTGGTGAAGTTACTATTTGCTGGTTAGATTCACTATCTTCTGTAGGCATCCACACTGCTACTGTCAGAGAGTTGCCCTATGTTTATCTTCTGATTATTTCATCCATTGTACTCCATTTTTTCTAAATTAGATGGACTTTCTCACAGCCCTTGCATTTCTTTTTCTCCATCCAACTCATCCCCAACTGACAACCTGTCCCTGATTACTTTTTTTTTTTCATATTGGCTCCAGCTTTGCTGCATTCATACTCAAATTTGGCATTTCTGGGGTAGATGTTACCATTGCAGGAAATAACAATAGAAAATGGGGAATATACTACTACTAAAAATGGAAGGTGATAAAAGAAAGATTCAGTAGGGCATAGCAAAAGAGCGTAGGTTAGGTAAAGATGAGAAAGGATGTTGAAACAGAAGATGGGTGGATAGGTGAGAAAGGAGTAATGAATTTGCAAAGAATTGAAGGCTGGAACTCCTCAGTAAATATGAAGGCACATGTTATATTTGGCCCTTTACATTGCCTCAAAATCATTTCAGGGTGTTGCATGAGCTCTTGATGGTTAAATGGTTGGTATGCTCTGGAGTAGTTCAGCTCAGTGTGATCAACACATTGGTTCGGATCTTTATCCCTCTTTAGCAGATGGATATGTTTGATAAGCACTTGGAAATGATCTTCCAATTTTAGATTGCTCTGAAAGGCATCTAGTTTGGGTCTATGAAAACTGCACTGTGCACAGAACCAATGTAAGGTAAGGGAGGACTACTGTGTGATTTGCTTAGAGAACACTCTCCTGTTCTGTGCCAAAATGCTAATGTAGATCCAGGCTCCATCAGCTCAAACCACTGGCAGCCTGGTCAGAGCATCTAACCAGGGATCTCTTCCAAAGGCAAAAGTCTTTGATCAAGATGAAAGGCTTTCTGAAGTCAGCAATGCTTAGCAAGAAGATGGGATGACAATAATGCCTATTCCACTCTGGATGGCTGCCTGTGGACTTACGAGCTGAACATGATCTAAAGGAGAATGTATTATCATAGAATTATGGAATAATTTGGGTTGGAAGGGACCTCTAAAGATCATCTAATCCAACATCCCATGCAATGAGCAGGGACATCTTCAACTAGATCAGGTGTCTAGAGCCCCGTTCCCAACTGACCTTGAATGTTTCCAGGGATGGAGCATCTACCACCTCTCTGGGCAACCTCTTCCAATGTTTCACCACCCTCATCATAAAAAATGTCATCCTTATATCTAGTCTAAATCTACCTTTTTTTAGTGTAAAACCATTACCCCTTGTCCTATCGCAACAGGCACTACTAAAAAGTCTGTCCCCATCTTTCTTACGAGCCCCCTTTAAGTATTGAAAAGCCACAATAAGGTGTTCTCAGAGCCTCCTCCTCTCCAGGCTGAAAAATCCCAACCTCTCAGCCTGTCATCATAGGAGAGGTGCTCCAGCCCTCTGATCATCTTTGTGGCCCTCCTCTGGACTTACTCAACAGCTCCATGTCTTTCCCATGCTGAGGACTCCAGAACTGGACACAGTACTCCAGGTGGGGTTTCACAAGAATGGAGTAGAAGGGGAGAATCACCTCCCTCGACCTGCTGGTCACACTTCTTTTGATGTAGCCCAGGATATGGCTGGCTTTCTGGGCTGTGAGCACACATTGTCAGCTCATGTCGTTTTTCATCCACCAGTACCCTCAAGTCCTTCTTCCAAGGGCTGCTCTCAATCCCTTCATCCCCCAGCCTGTATTGATACTGGGATTTGCCCTGACCCATGTGCAGGACCTTGCACTTGACCTTCTTGAACCTCATGAGGTTCACACAGACCCACTTCTCAAGCTTTTCCAGGTCCTCCTGGATGGCATCCCATCCCTCAGGTGTGTCAACTGCACCACTCAGCTTGGTGTCATCTGCAAACTTACTGAGGGTGCACTTGATCCCACTACCTATGTTGTTGATGAAGATATTAAACAGTACTTGTCCCAGTATGGACCCCTGAATGACACCACTTGTCACTGATCTCCATCTGGACATTGAGCGGTTGACCACTACCCTCTGGATGCAACCATCCATTATCATGTGATAGACTGTAGTGTTAGGAATAGGAGTAGAAAAAAGATTAGGTAACTCTAGCATTTTGTATGGATAATGAGAGCTTTGCCCTGAGGAAGCAGATAATCAAACATTAAAACCTGAGATTTGCTTTCATGCTATCATAAACTCTATGTGTATGTTTATTTTCCTCTTAAGAAAGCTGTCGTCTTTGTTTCCTGTTTTTCCTGAGTTTCCTTCTTAATCAGAGAACAAATACATGATGATTTCCTTACTTCTTTATCCCTTTGTTTAACATTCATATTGTGTGGTTTTATTAGCACAATCCTATCTTCAGAGTGCCTCTTTCAACTTCAGCTTTCTGAAGATCTTCCAGAAAACCTCATCTACCATATTAGGAGAGATGCTAAGTGCATAATCTTCATAATACCTATGAAACTCTTTTTGATCTATGAGCACTGTACAAGGATTTCCTGTCTGCTTATAAGTGGAAGTGGGAGTGAGTGAAAGTAACTGGAGGAAGAGTTGCTGGATGGTTTTAGGGGTAACTTCTACATGAGCTTAGCACACTCTTCCTGTCCTAAGGAATATACAACATCAATAGTCAAGACACAAAGAATGATCAGATTGAAATTAAGACATGAGATAAAAAGCAGAGATATCAAGTGTACATATTATTATCGCATTATTATCATCATATTACATAGCTTATTATGATCCTCTGCACACAACACATGCCCATTCAACATACATGCTCAGCAGAAAGCTCTAAGAGCCCAGAATAGAATACAAAAATGATTCTCTCATTATTGTGGGTGAGCTGTAAAGACACACTGAATCTTAAACACCTTAAAATGTCTCAAGCTGAAAGATGGACAAAATGGAAGCCAGTCTAGCTGGATGCTTTATATTCTACCGGACTGAATTAGGAGTGCTTCACAACTGAGCAAATCTCCCTGCCAATGAACAGGACAGTAGCAGGGAAGCTTCTCATGGATGTTTTTTTGAACATAACTCTGAGCAGACCAGCTAAAATGAAAGAAATGTGCTTGTACAGGCTGTATAGAACATGTAAATGCTCAACGTGAAGTACATAGCTTTGTAGATAAGTCTGTGCGTACAAAAGCCTGTGGGTACAAAAGCCTGTGCAACAGGTACCAAACTAGGACTTATTCCAAGTGTTCTACAACATGGAGGTGCTCAGTTCACACCAACTGGGACTAGCCATTGATAAGAGAGACATGAGCTGTTTGCATCAATTGCTAGAAGTCGAATGGCACCCTCAAGGAGATCACAAGGACATAATAGATGTAGTTTTGTCTGCTTGTACTTCAGGCTTCGTATTACCTATCTTGTTCCTGCTCTTCTCTCCACTGTCTCTTACTTTTTTTGGTTGTTCGGGGTCTGGATTTTTTTTTCCACTCAGAGCAACATCCTTGTCCCATCAGTCCCTTGTTGCCCAGTCTCTTCCATCTTGGCTTCCACTTGTCTCTGCACTCTGGCCACCTCTTCTCCCTAGGTTATTTTTGTGGGGTTGGGTTGGGTTTTTTTCCTGTGTTCCTTTTCTTAGTCTCTTTGTGCAGCCCACATCCATTTCTTTCTCATACTTTCCACATTTTCTGCCTTCCCTCTTGCTCATGTAAGAATTCCTGCTCCCCTTAATTAAGCACTAGAAATTCTAGGGTGAGGAGAAATCAGTGGTTGGGTGGGTGTAGTTCGCCTCCCACATCCTCTTCTGGAACTAAGAAATTCCTCTCCCAGGAATTGAGTGTGATTGCAGAGAAAGGGTCGGCAATGCTAGCCCACATTTTGCTAGAATTTTGTTGATGCTGTTGGTTATATGGTTTTTACTCATTGTATAGCTTGGAAACTTGAATCATACTGCTAAAGTATAGAGGAATCAAAGCTATAGATTCTGACAAGAAGAAATATGCTTTTTCAATATCTAAACATAGGAATAAGGTGCAAATATTGATTTGGTATATTGCTATCATTCTTTACTTAAGAGTGTTCCCTGAGACAGTGATGTCAGTGGTCAATAGTATTACAGTGGTACAATGGTTATTACTGTAGCATAGGCTGTAGCTGACCTGGGACTGAGACAGCCATTAACATGCTTTGAAATAAAATCGTTAGATATATATCCAGAGCTATATTTAGACAATGATGTTTATAAGCGAGCTTAAGGAATAAGTCTGGTAGAAGGAAAGTTTAGTAGACTTTTCCTTATATCCAATAAACTGCTACTGCATTTTACCACAAAATGTTATGTTGGAGTACAGGTATGTAGGGGAAAAAAATCATACCAGGATCCAACCCAGCAGTAGATCTTTACCTCTTCTGGTCTAGGTTATATTTCTTTTTTTTCCTCTTTTTTCACACTGAAATGAGAAGCATGCTTGCACCAGATAATTAAGAATCCAATACCTGGATTCTTAATCTTCCAGCAGGAGGGAAGAATGTGGTTGTTGTTCAGAAATATAACAGAGATTAGAGCTAGTTTTTTATGCCAGGGACATCGATGCCCAATATTCTGTAATTTGCTTTGCCACATGACACATTGTACACTTGAGATGTCACTCTTGAGATGCCCTCATTTTTCTAGTGGTAAAATCTGCATTCATTGGACATACATAGAGTGGGCTGTACAAATGAGCACAGAATTTTGTTCTACAACCCAGATGGCTTCTCCCCAGCACATCATAGGTAAATATTGCAACAATCAAACAACACAGTTTCTCCATGTTCACCTTAAAATTTCAGATCACACACTGAAGAACAAAAGGTGAGTGTGCAAACAGATTTTAGAAAATGAATATGAAAAGATGCCATACCCAGCAAACTCTGTGCTGGGAGAACATAAACAGCCAACACAAGTTGTAACATTATAGCACTGCTTATGACCAACTGTTCCCAGGTACTTTTACATCACCACAGTTAATTAACCACTTCTGCATAGTATTTCATGGTTAACAAAGAGCTGTTTGAGATGCTTGGTCATAGGTCTCAGTATGTAAAAAAGGAATAGCAATTCCTTCTTAAACCTCTGCTTTTCTAGAGAAGTGCACAAAAGAAAGTTGTCAGAAAGGGCTAGAAAGTGTCAGAAAGCTTTCATCAGTCTAATGGAGCCCATAAAGGAACGAAACACAAGATAATGGTGTACTTGCAAGCCTTCATCTTTAATGATGCTGAAATTTGAGACCATTTTATTTGTACACTTGGAAAAGTGGTATGAGAGTCCTCAGAGACAGTACCATCAATACTGCTCCTTCTCTTTAAGCTAAAGGGTTTTGTTCTTTCAAAAGTGTTACACAGTGTTACTAGGCATATACCTATGAAAGCAAGGCATATTCAGTGCAATTCATATGGGAACAAAACAGACAACCGTGCAGTAGGGAGGAATCTCACTGTGGAAGTGTGAAGAATACAGGGCTGAGTTTCAGTGAAGAGACTGGGACCAGCTGGGCAGTCTGGGTCTGGGTTTGCAGATGGGTGTGGGGGCAGAGAAGATGTGTGGAAGGCAGGCAGTAACAAAAGTCTGACCCTGACGGTGACTGGCAGAGTGAGGGATGAGGAATCAGGGAGACACTGTGGCTAAACACTGAATTGGGAAGATCTGGAGGGGAAGGAAAGAAATAGAAGATCCCAAGAAAGAAAAAGAGGATGAGGATTGATAAGGATGTGAGCTGGGTCTCAACGGGCAAGAAAGTTGGAAGTAAAAGTGGATGAAGGATTAGAAAACGAGGACAAAAGGCAATGTACACAGGAATGACAGTGTTCTCAGGTGCTGCCTCTGGCATCCCCCACTGGGGTGTCTCTACGCAGTCTCTTTATGTTGTCTTTGGTCTTTTTTCATTGCTTCATCCAATTGGGATTAATTCAGTTCATAGGCAGGTGATGTCTCTGCATTTTAGTCCAAGTCGGGCAATTTTAGAGCATTCAATCACATAGTGTTATTAAGCAGACTATCATGACAGACGAGATGTGGTCTCCTCCACAAGATGGGATGGGAAGCAACCACTATGGTACCAGAAAGGGCACGGGCTGATGCAAAGATAGGGCTCCTGTTCCTGTAGGAAGACTTATATTGACAGTGTTGGCAGAGGCTGTTCTGTGTGACTGTGACCTGTGTGTGAGACAGGTGAAACAGCTGGGTGATGCTTTCCAGATTGGGCTGCTGCTTTCCAAACTGGTAAAGTTTTATAGGATAAATTTTGCTTGTATTGCATCAAACCGTGTATATGGTAGGGGTATTCAGTTTGGGGAAACAGACAGAATCTATCCTGAAGTAAAATTCTTGAACCACAGGTAGCATGAGCACCAGCTGCTGTGGTGAATTGATCCACTTTCATCGTACTGTTTCACACTATTCATACAGGCAGTATATTGACATTTTCTGGGCATCTAATGTAACCCTCTGCTTTACAGAAGTCCTGAGCATTCACAGCTTCAACTGAAGTTAGTGGGACTTGTGTATATGCTATTATATATTAATGAATAATATGTATAGTACATATATATATGTATATATGAACAGTGCTGCATAAAATAAAGTGCTCTGATATTCAACTGGATATGCAGCATTACTGAATACTTTTGAAAGCAGAGTTTGTAACATTTGTATCTTTTTGACAAAAGGGGAAAGGAAGGAAAGGTTTATTTCCTTGTTTTCTTTCTTCTTTGTGTAGTATTATAAAAAGCTGAGTAGGAACATTTAGTTATGTCCTGGAAGAGGCTGACAGAGATGCTCCTCTCCTTTTAGGATGCAGGGAGGGCTTACGCAGAAATGAAATCTCTTGTGATTCAGTCTGTCCTTACTGAGGTCATCATTCTATTCTTGAGAGGGTACATGACCTCATTATCTTCTTGATCTTTTCCCTGTCTCATCTGGGTGCAGTTTGAATGTAGTGCAAGACGAAACATTTCCATGAGTACACATTTTTCAAATATTGCCTTACACAATATTCATTACCAAATGGAGGGTCTTATGCACAAAGTCCTCATATTCCATGCATGCAGATGCCATCACTAGAAAAGTGGGCAGGTAGGGGTATAACTGTACACAATTATAACCTACACAAAAGCCAGGGCTTTATGCTTGGGCTTGTTGCTCTTTGGAATTTTGGGCATAAACAGTTGACCAAATGAGAAAAAATTGAGAAATATTGGGAGTCAGAATTCCCTGTACTTATCAAGGAGCATTTCATGCAAAACTGAAATGATAATTTCCTGACTCGTTTTACATACTCTGAAATCAAACCAATGGAAGAACCTGGAACGTAAGGCAGAATAAAGCTGTAGGTCCCAAGTCCTCTTCTTCAACTGTCAAATAATATTTTGTTCCCTCAAGAGGTTGATTTAACACCTGGAGCAAAAACATTTTAAGTGTTAGCACATAAATAAAAAAAAAAATCTTTTTCCTTCTCTCATGTGAGCTTTGAAGGCAAATTTTTGTTTATGTAGGCTCTTATTTTTTTATTCTTGTTCATGTATATTTCCATTATGGTATAATTTAGTCAGATTAAAAAAAAAAAAAAAAACAAAAACCACTTTTCCAGATTCTTATGCTGTTGTTTTCTCTGAAAATCCTATTTATTTTTAGTGACTTCTAGTCTACTGTGAACAAATATGGAAGAAAATAAATGCACTGATTGAAGGCAGACTAAAGATGACCAGACAAAGGTAGAGTAAGGCCACTCAGCTGTGGGCAGTATTTTCCTGAAAGACATATACTTCTTGTAGATACAGAAAGCTGTCAGCAAGAAGCCACTAACATGCTCCTAAATATTGATGTAAGAAAGTACAGCAGCGAGGGGATTAGGAGACTGGCTTTAAAGCGTAAGCTTGCAGCAGGAAGACAACTATGACTCATACATCTGTGCTATCCTCAATGCATTTAGCACTGCAATCAACAGTATATATGTTTGTCATTTTTCCATCAGGTAAACCAGAAAACTCTAGTCACATTTTCCATTCACCTGCTTTTCGAATTCTGTAAGATCAGTATGTCCCGCAGTTATTTCAGATTCAGCAGTACTTCTTCTCAGTTCATATTAAAGTAGTTTCCCAGTGACTGCAGTCTGGGAACGTATTTTCTGCCTTGTCTGGGCTTCTGTGTGTAACTTTTAACTAAAATCTACAGAGCAGCTGACCAAAGTCCTACAATCTCTCTATATCTTTGCATTATTAATAGATAAATGCGAATATTAGTATTGCGTGTTTTAAACCTAGTTTCCTAAGGAAGTTTATTTGACTTATGTTTCCCATTCAGCCCTAAAAGGTTTTGATCCCTTTTTAAACTTGACTTGACAGGACAGTAGAGATACCAAAGATACACAGCTGCTGCAAGCATCGTGAGCCTTGAGGAGGGGTAGGAAGAGACGAACTGGCAGCACAGCCGGAGCCTGCCCCTCCACGGCAGAGGCCCCAGCAGGCACCGGGCAGCTGTGTGTGCAGTTGGGTCTGATGGACATGGGAAGGACCAACAGCCAAATATGTCACTTTTTGCTTTTCTGCTGGCCAAGGACGATGGAGAGGACTGAGAGCACTGTCAGGACAACGGGCAGTGGCATTGCGGGTGGAGGAAGAGGAGATGATGGCAGGCGTGGTGGTGAGGGTGCTGTCTGGCGGGACAGGAGAGGGGTGTAGCACACTAACCTTGGAATATCACAGGCGATGGGATGCATTTCTGCAGGAAAATAGGGTTTGGTTGATGTGTCACTTAAGGGATATATGTGTTTAAAACCTTTCCTTTGAAAGGAATAAGAAGTTATTTTTTATTTTACTTAAATCACTGAAAAGCTACATAGCCACCTGTGGTTTTTCCTTGTTTTTTTATTGATTAGGCTTCTTTCTCCAATCAAAATAGAAACGTAAATAGGAGCTTGAATTTCTACGAGTTGATTAATTTGCCATTTTGCTTGAAAAAATATTTCTAACCCTCTGAATTTTCTTCTTTTTTTTTTTTTTTAACCAACTTAAGATCTATTTTGCTTGTTGTAATTTCATTGATCATATATTGGTGAAAAATCACAACAGAATGCCTGCCATATCAGTTCTGACCAGGTAGCAGAGGGTTAATTTCCACATCCAAATTTACTTGAAAGTATGTATGTTAATAAAACATTTACAGCTGATGATTGGTCCACTGTTCAGTATTGAGCTTCATGCAGAGGTGCCTTGCCAACAGCGTAAATATTTGAATATTGTAAATGTTACATCTGATACTTATTCATTGCCTGTACTGGGATATAATCAGCAGGATTGCTTGGATCCAGGTCAGAGCTTGTTAAAGTGTATTAGCTTTCACACTCTAAATCACACTAGCAGTATAAATAACACATTTGTATGCTACAAGGCATAAAGTAGGAAGCAAACAGTACTTTGGATGCTTTGGTACCTCAGTTACTACTTTACTGTTTTGTAGTAATAGGGAAAGTAAATCCTCTTGAGACGATGAATGCTTAAAATTAAGGCTCTAGAATAGTATTTAGAAGACTTTTCCCTGCTCTTGAATTTGTCACAGCTTCTGCATTTGACCTTTGGGCAAGATAATTAGAGCTTTGCTCTGTGTGTTTAATTCACTGTCTGTGAAGTGGTGATAATGTTATATATGGCTAGTAGGAGGTAAAAGCATTCATGTTTGTAATGGTTTGAAATACCACAGTAAAAAAAGACAGTGGAGGGTAAGCAGATGTGTAGAGCTGTTTTTTTTCCCAAAATGTCTTTTTTCACCTGGTTCTGCCTGAAACACAGCTATTTTCCTTCCCCCCCAGACCTAATATTTAGGGGATCAGTATGAATATGCTTCTGGCCAAAATCCTACAGTAAATACACAGAGTCATCTGTGGTCTATCTCTGGCTCCAGGCAGGACTGATTTCAAAGCTAGATCAAGCTCCTCGGGAGTTTATCCAAGCATGTTTTGCAAATCTCCAAGGATGGAGATTCCCCATCCTCTCTGGGCAACTTGTGCCAGTGCTCAGACACTCTTGTGGAGGTGAATCTTTTCCTTTTGTCCACTTGGAATTTCCCTTGTTCCAGCCCATGAGTATTGTATCTGCTCCTTTCTTCATGCACCTCTGAGAAGACTCTGACTCCTTTTTCCCTACAACACCCCTTTGGGTAGAAGAACACAGCAATCAGACCCTCCCAAGCCTTCTCTTCCTTTTTAAGCTATCCATTTAGGCTTTTAGAGAAATTTAGGGTGGGAGGTGCTTTTAGGTTTGATGTTTTCTTAGCTCTGATGAAATAAACTATGTTGAAATAGAAAAGAAATTTAAAAATATCTGCAAACAAGATTTTTTTTTTTTTCAAAATTCTGGAAAGAAGTAACCCTATCATGAATCCTCATTTTTAAAAAGTAATGTGTCATAATTTCATTCACAGCAGAATCACATCAGTTACTTGGAGTCCAGCATAGTACTTGGGGGGTGGGGTGTGTTACATTAGGATTCGATTTTTATATCAAGAATCAAATAAGTACAAAAATTCTACTCGGTGTTAAAAATAAATAATCTCAAGAAAGGTAATGTCACAGCAAAATGATGCCAGCGAGGCCTCACACTAAGCTGACCTGCTAATGCAGATCTTAGAGAATAGGCAGACCATGCCAAAATTCTCTCATACCTCTTCCTTGGTTGCAGAATATGCACAATGGAGGGACACAAAGCATCCTGAAGTGTTTGTGGCCAGGTTTACAGTAACCCTTGAAAACTGATTTCCAAAACCTGTAACTTCAACCTCATGCTGTCCTGAGGTAGTTAATTACTGTTGCATGTAACTACAGTAGTTACTGTAGTTAACCATGTTTTTGCATATGTTTAACAATATAAGATAGGTATGAAATGTATAGCCTAGAGAAAGAAGACATTCAGTCAACAAACATAGAGCAAGGAAATGTTCACCTCATACTGAGTCAAGGAGTTGTCAATAGGCTACAGAAGTACAGACATGTCACCTAGTCTGCCAAAACAGCATATGTAACCTTTAAGATACAAAGCAGTCCTTAATTTAATGAGAAGAATATCTGCTATCTTCTCAATAAATTAGAAGAAAATTTACTTTTGAAGAAAAAGACTGAAAAAGCTCTTCAGCAGTACTGGAGAGAGACTGCTTACAAAGCTAGGGCCACATCTAGGATCTTCCTCCTGATACAGCCTAAAATGTAAGAAGATCACAGGTATGATGAATCACCTTAAGAAAACATCTACAATTGTTTGGATGAATACAGGAGGTAGGACAGCCACCTTTTCACATAAGAAAATTAAATATGTTTTTTCTTTCATTTCTTCAGGTGTGTCATATGTAAATACTCATGACTTCCTGGTCTACTGAGGTTGTTTAAAATAACTAATTTCAACCTCTTCCTGTCTTTTTAATGTAAGTGTAGTTTGAGCTGAACGGCCTTTTGAGGTCAGTGGCTAACTACAAGCTATTCTCCATCCAGGAGCGATGGAGCTGACAGCTGCAGTTCTGGACAAGGAATGATTAGAGGACGGTAAGCACAGACCAAACCATCTGACATGTCTGTGGAATAGCATTTGCACATGGGCATCACATGCATTACAATAAAAAAAGTCTTTGTTGATAAAAGCCGAGTATTAGTGTAGTTGTCAATTCACACATAGCAAGACCAATGAAGGTGTTCTGTCCTTCTGTGTAATGAACAACCTGTCTCTTATTCACTTCTTGGCAGATAAATCATTCCTAAACAAAGAATATATCATCATGGAAAAGCTGATCTGTTCTTTTGTCATTCTGCTTGCACGCCTGCCTAAGTGGTAGATTGTTTTTAGAAAGAGAGGACTGCGTCAGTCATTTTTTGTGACTGTCAATAACAAAACTAACACAATGAGGAAGTTTACATTTGGACATTACACCTGAGTATTGAAATCAGGAACTGAAGCCAAGTGTTCCATTCAAATTCTGAATTATACTAAATGCAACCACATTAGATTTCTTTAATCTTTGAATTCTGTGATAAAAGCTACATAATTAATCAGTAGCTTCTGCAACAATAGCCAAGTTCTAGAGTGTTCATTCAACCTTATGTCATACATGATCACAATCCCACTGCATTAGCAACACTTTGTATTTGCTTATTTAAGAACTGGATTTGTCTGCAAGTCCGAAAAGCTCTATTCAAAATAGACTTCTATACTCACTTAGCAAAGTGACAAAAGAAGATTGGGTTTTGAGGTAGCAATTTAGTCGTCTGGGCCAAAAACTTACTTGAAGCTTCAAAACTTTATTAAAAACCGATATACAAAAGAGAGTGAGCATACATTTCCTTGTATTGGAAAGTTCTAGGCAGGTACTGCTATATAACCAGCTACTTTGTTCAAGGAAATTATGATTGCCTTTCATCATCTACAGCAAGGGAGTGTGCACTATGGCCACTTGAGAATTGCACAGCGCTGCTTAGTGATTATCAAGTAATGGCTGATTGCTTTTGCTAATGGGTTTGCTTTTGATGTTGTTTTTCGTGTCACGTCACTTCACATGCAGCATTTTGAAGTGTTTTGCTGAACAGGAGAAGAATGTTAAATAAAACCTGTCCTAGAATTCTATTGTTTGTGAATGTCGGAGGTGTCAGCTATAGGAGGTATACAGGCACTACACTACACCTCTGCCATCGTCATCACAGAAGGAATGATAGAAAAATCACAAAAAAAAGATAGAGAGCTTAGAATTATGTAGTTCTTCAAAGAACAAATAATTACTTGGCTCTTATCGTGTTTCTTCTTGCTATTTGATATCAAGCTATTAATACTCCACGAGCTAGTTTTCATTTTTGAATTTTATCTTGCTGCACTACAAGTAATTCTCCAGTGAGCATTCACAGTTACTGCTCATGTACTGAAGGCTGATATTTATTTACATAAAATCCATAGTTTCTTTCTGCTTTAAGGGATATTCTGTGAAACTGATTTAAGTATCGATTGTGTATGGTACTAATTGTGTTTCACTTTCTTTTATGTATTACGGCAACAATTTTACATAGAGCTTCTGGTCTATGTATTTACTCTTTGTTTTTATTTCATAAACACTTTGGTCTATTTCAGCATGACTGAAGATATTTCTGTCAGGACAGTTTCTTCATAGTAATCACCTCTTGTTCTGGAAAATCCTGGCACATTTTTCATTAAAATAACTGGCCATATTAAACATATTAAAATATGTTGGCCTCTTCAGAACTGATAGAGTTTGTCCCGTGTGTTTGCTGGATCAAATAAAATATGATACTTTACCGAAATACATTTATGTTTGAGAATAAAGTTGAACCAAACCATATTGGCAAATGGAAGTTCTGCCTTAGAAACTTGGTATTTTTTCCAATATCTCATGTGTTTTAAGTTACTTTCTTAAACTCATGCTTTAGAAATTAGCTTGGATTTATTTGTAAATTTTGATTATTTTTTTTCTATGTGGGGATTGCATTGGAGAATAAAAAAAATTAAAATTAACTTCAAGAGATAAATTAAATGGGGAGGATACAGAAAATGTTTGCAAATACCTTAGAGTTAAGACAAATATGGGACATTCATCTTCCATCACAAGATGTAGAAAAGATACGTGCATGTATATTTATTCACATATCTGCATAGCTGATGAATGATTGGAAGATACAGCAAACAGCTATGTGTGAAATATAGCAAATTTTGAACTGTGTGAATGAACCAAAACTTCCAAGCAGTTTTGTGATCTCAGAAAACTGCTAAACTAGGCTGCCCAGCATCACATTTAAGTCTGGTTGCTATCTCTTTTGAAATACCTGTGATTTTACTTGAAATATTCAAGGCTTCTTCCCAGCATAGCTAGTGCTCCCAAAGAGTTCTTCTGTGTCAGAAGATAACACAAGATAAAGCATGGTGTTCAGGTAAAGGTCAATTTTTTTTACATACTGTTCTACATTTTTGGGAGGGTCGATATTCTTGGTTGAGTTAATCCTTGGATTAGTTTGTAATAGTGTCTAATCTTTAACATTTTCAAACTTAGTCTTAAGCTATTTACTAACGGTTACACAGAAATGTGGGAAAACACACTTAAAATACATGATGTTATTCTGACCAGATGTGATGACTATGAGAGACCATGTGTCAGCAGGAGGCAGAGTGGGGGCTGGCTGGGGACACCATTGCCAGTGTAGCACTAGAGAGCTGTACGTATGCTTGGGAATAGGCAGAAAAGGTTGTTTCCCGCTGGATCCAAGCCTCTTTATAGTCCATCCAGATGCTTTGGCAAAGAGCCTTCAGCAACACTTTCATCCAAGCAAGTACGAGCCTTCATTGTCCTAAAACGACCCCTTAGGGAGCCTTTGGAGGAGACCAGCACACACATAGGCATATCAGTAGCACAGCGGGCTTTGTTCTCAGCAATCAAATACAGAGAATAAGGATGCATAAACGTTGTCAGTCAGTCCTAAAACAGTGGTGTTCCTGCTCCTTGATGCTGGTACTGCTTTGAGTGTGAGAAGAGTCTGGCTCCTGTTGAGACCTATGCTGGTCCTTGGGGGTCTCAGGCTGAGTAACTTAGGCCAGATCTCTCCTTTAACAGCTGTATATGCCCTCCCTCCCCAACTGCAGGCTTTCCATCTTCAGTGTAAGCTTATGGGAGAAAAAAAGGTCCAGAAGCTCTAATTAGAAAAATGATAAGTGAAGCAGAAAACCAGATGAACCCAAAATGGAGGAGACGGTGTCTGCTGGCACGTCAGGAGTTAGAGTGTTCACTTGAAGTCCCATCTTCCAGTTTCATGATTTCTTCGAAAGATATGGTCCTATGTCTGCAACCTCCTCAAAGGGTGTTTTAACAGCCTACATTTTATTCTGGGGAAGAAAGGTGCTACCAATTTCTTTTGATGAACCCGATCCACCTTGTATAAAACATCATCTCTGGAAAAAGTACTGATGGCTGCATGTCCAGTCTTATGAATGAATATCATAATCAACAGGTTTATTACTTTATTCTCTTTCTTACATGTATTTAACTAATGAACGCTCAAGTTTGCTATTTCAAGTAGAATTGCTCAGTACGAGACTGAAAGTACTGCCTTCTCCTTGTCCCAGTGTACTTCATATAGGATCTGGGGTGGGAATATTTTAGAGACATATGTACATGTTTAAATCCTCTATCGGGGGGAAAAAAAAAAAAAAAAGAACTTTGACCTTGCTGTTTCATCATTAAGCGTTAGCTGCTGAACTGAATAACACATTTCATTTCCTCCAGAATGCCTGTAAATACAGAACCAATTTTCTTTCTATGCCAAATATAATTAAAAATTGTGGATCATTCTGGGAGAACTGAAGCCACAGTAGTTTGTAAAAATAGATTCACAGGAATTCATTTTTATACTTCTTGCCATGCTGTTACTGAATGCACGTGGAGAAAGTACTGAATATAATTCATTTTATGTAGACCAAAAGGTACAGTCTCTGAAGCTAATTATACAGTGAAAATCTTTGTGCCAAAGGAAATTAGTTATTTGCACAGTGTTAATAGCCATATTTAGAACAGTGCTAGTATTGGAAAGAATTACTTCTTTGCACTTTTGTAAATTCAGGAAGGTTTCTACATCGATCATAGGATGATAGGAATATTCTGGTCAGGAATGACATCAGGAGGTCATCCAGTCCAACCTACTACTCAAAAAGGGTCAGCTATGAGGTCAGACCAGCTATTTAAGGCTTTACCCAGACTGGCCTAGAAAATGTCCAAGGATGAAGATTGAATAACCTCTCCGGGCAACCTGATCTACTGCTTGACTGTCTTCATGGTGGAAAAGTGTCTTCCTATATCCAGTCTGAATCTCTCTTGTTTCAACTTACGCCCATTGTCTCTTGTCCTTCTGGCACACATCACTGTGAAAAGCCTGCTTCCATCTTCTTGATGACCTCCTTGTAGGTTTTAGAAGGCTGCTATTAGATGTGTGTCCCACCCCAAGCCGCCTTCTCTCTAGGCTGAACAAGCTCTGCTCCCTCAGCCTCTTCTCCGAAGGTAAGTGCTCCAGCCCCTGGAGCCCTCTGCAGAATATGTTCCGGTTTATCAATGTCTTTCTTGCATTAGTGGGCCCAAAACTGAGTGCAGCATTTGAGATGCAGTCTAATGAATGTTGAGTAGAAGGAGATAACAGTTTTTCTCAATCTAATAGGTATACTCCTATTAATATGCTCCATGGTACAGTTGGCCTGTCTGGCTGCCAGAGCACACTGCTGGCTCTCGTTCAGCTTGCTACTACCAAGACTCCAATTCCAGCAAAGCTGCTCCCCGGACAGAACATCACCAGCCTGTATTATTGCAAGTGGTTTTTCCTTCCCAGGTACAGGATTTGTTGAACTTCATAAGGTTCCTCCCAGCCCCTCCCTGCACCCTGTCAAGGTCCTTCTGAATGGCAGCCCTGCTCTCGAGCATGTCAAGGATGCTGGAGTCTGCTACCCTTCTCATCTACAGATCCCTAGGCATTCAAGCTAATGATTTTACTTCCCATCTAAGTTATTTGTGGTGGAAGCATATAAAAATGGAAAAGAAACAATATGTCATAACAACAGGAAAAAGGAAATAGTACATCTGAAATAACAAACATGGAACAAACACATGCTTAGTTGAAGTGAGCAGTTGAACCATCTTCTCTTGGCACAACAAATGTGACAGCAAGTGAATATAAAACTAAGAATGTAAAATTGTTCAGTTACAAGCAGAACTAAATCCCTCAGGCAATATGCTTTTTCTCTAGGATAGCTGCCATCTTTATGAACCATTTTCATCCTTCACACCTGAATGTAGACAGTCTGTGAGGAATTTAATACCCTCATTTCTGTGCCATCTAAACAGAGAATTCTAGGACATTGCTTGTCTGGAAGCCATTCAGTAACAAAACAATTAGATAAAAGAAACATATAAATGATTGTTCATGAAACTTACTCACATCTATGCATGAAAGTATTTATGTATTTTTAAAACAACAACATTATGGGTAAGTTTGTCATGATATAGCAAACTTAACTTATTGTAATATCTTCTGATAAATGTTTTCAAATTTTTCATTAGCATTGAAGTTTACAACCAGTTCCTATAACCTGTAGATTATTTTCTACTTGGAGGATTCCTGGAAGTTTGATACAGGAACTAAAAATGAATAAGAGAAGAACAAGTGGCAGGAAACTTCTGAAAGGAGTGGCATATATTGGGTTGAGCTGGTTGAAGAAGATTTTTAAATAACAAATTCCGAACGTTATCTACTGGCCTGTTTGCTTTGGAGGATTTTCTTTCCAACAGAGTACCAATATATCAGAACTGACAGAGTGACAAGTGTACAAGAATCAGCGTCCGTTAATTTTAGCATTGATGTAGGCTTTCATTTTATGATAGGCTTTCTTTGCAATAATTTTAATATGGAAAAAAAATAATTCTGTACTTTGTAGCTGGCTGCTGCTGAAGTCTCACACCCAGAGAATCTGCAGGCTTGCAGTTGCTGAGCTGGGGTATGAGGACAGAGGCTGAAGGGCTGTGTAATAGAACTCTTATGGACAGACTTTTGAAACCCCTAAAACAAAAACAGGTCAGCTAAATATGAAGATATGGACAATGATATACTAATATTAAAAATCTCAAAGCTGAGACAACATACAATGAAGTATCAGTAACAGGTAAGTTCAGCAAATAATGTCTTGATGATGTAGACAATTTCTCCTGGAAAAAACAAGTTTGAAGGGAAAATCTTTGCTCATAAGACATAAGCAAACCTTGCCGTGGTATGAACTAAGATACTTGGCATTCTCAAAAAAAATATGCTAACTGTGCTGCTGATGGCATCACTTATCTTTTTATATATATTCAGGCTTAACTCCCAGTCCTTTGGAGTAAACCAGAGAGTTTTAAACTCAACTGTTTCCCATCCTTACGACCATACACAGGGCGTGCTTTTGTTCTGCTCTCTTCTCATGCTCTGGAACAGATTCTTCCCAACAGGGATTACCAGCTGGCTGGCAAAAGTCACCAGCAAAGATTACTTATTATTATTTGCTTGTAAGATTAAATCCTGTATATTTTTACTGTTAGAGTCATAATGGCTTTAGAAACTGTAAGTTTACAGCACTGGCCAACTCACTCCCCTTTTCCTATTCCTTTTGTCCTTACATTTGTGGAATTGTCTTATCTCAGATTTCAGTCTCGTTCTTTCACTCAGTGTGTGCTAAATACCGCACAAAATTAGGCTCAGTACTGTCTGAGGAAGTTAGGACTGCTCTTTCCATATGTACTAGAACCTAAGCACATCTGTTATAGCCAAATATCACTGACTCTCCATCCCCATCCTTCCTTCATGTATCATATCATATCACTTCACACGAGACATGTGGGGGCAGAAATTAATTAGATTATCTATATTTAAATCTTTTTTATTCAGCCCAGTTCAATAGTGTAGAAAAGTGCCAAACAACATTGAATTAGTCATTGGTAAGGTTCATTTGAAATAACACATGCTTAAAAGTTTAAATTTCACCAGATGAACCATCAAAAAAGAAGCTAAAAAGAAATAATGTGGAAAACAAGATAGAAATAACTCAACATGGTGCAAAATTCTTTTTCAGAAAACATATGAAGTCTGAGAAAATCTATAGTCTATGAAGACTACCATTAGATTACATAGGATGTGATCTATTGAGCTCTTTAAAATAAATTTATGAAATAAAATACCTCTTGTATTTTTCTTATAAAGAAACCAGAGAGGATTCTTCCTGGCTTCCTATTATTGGATTGTTATTTAGATAAATATTTTATTCCTTTCATAGTTATAAATATTAGTGTGCTAAAATGATTTAATAACACTTTCTGCTTGCATGGGAGCCTGGCTCCATGTGAGTATTATGCACTCTGTATTCATCATTTTGTAATCCACTCCTTAACCTCTTTGTGACAGAAACCCTTTGGGTGCCGTACCATTTAAGGGAATTCTCAAACCTGAATTAGATACCAGTTTAGCCATATAGTGCGTGGGCAGCATTGTGCACCTGAGAAATGTTAGCAGAAGACAAAACAGTAAGCCAGAAGTAACTTCCATCAGCTACCAAGAAATGCCAAGGAGAGTGATGAGACCTTGGAGCCTAACATCAAGACTGACTGCTTCTGTAGTTTGAGGCTTTTCTTTCAGGAAATGTTATGTTGACAAGATGACTTGCAGAGGTGCCTCCCAACCAAGATTATTCTCTGAATCTATGATTCTGTGGCTCCAGATGGAGGGAGGGACTTGTTACCGTGACTTCAGCCTTTGTGTAATATTAATGACAAAAATCTGGAATCCAGTTTGTATCTCTGATGGATCAGCTGCAGCTGCTGCTCTGGCCAGGGTGCACAGAGGCCTAAGAGAACATTCATGCTTGGCGTGTGGAACACACACACTGGCACCAGCACCAGCACATCCACTTCTGAGACCCCACCACCAGTCAGTAAGAACTAGTTTGAGCTTGGCAAGAGCTCACACAATGGGCATGGTTGCAATAAATGTCCTCCATCCCCTTTACCTTTGCCTTTGCCTGCTTCCCAGCCACCTGCAGTACCTGCAGCAGCTTGCTAAGGTGCTCTTAGGGCTCAGCCAGCTCCGCTAAGTCAGATGACCAGTGCAGACCACCAGCAATGGTAGAGTTGGGACAGGTGAAAAGAAGCTCTGTCTTGGCTTCTAAACAATATTTAAAGCAAGAGAATGAATTGAGGCTGCAATAAATTCAGTATGCAGAGAGAGTCTGGGTGGCTGGTACAAACCAGCGTGTAATGCAGAATCCGAGGAAAGTCCAAATCTGGTGAGCTCGGCCAGAGCTAAAGGTTTGTCTTTACAGTGGCTGGAAGAAGGCAGAGAAAATCTGTTTTTGACAGATATGAGGGAAGATTGAAGATCATGAATGTTCATGCAGGAAGTGCAGTTACTTGGCTATTGCCACAAGGACATGGATGGCCTCATACCTCTGCCTTCCCTGTCACCAGCTCAGATACCTAGGGAAAGAATATAGGAATAAATAAAACATGTAGTGATAAATGCCCCAAATATACTCTTCCAGCATCAAGGATTTACAGCTTGGGGACTTCCTAGTGTGGAATTGACTTCTCCATATTCTACCACTCTATGGATTTCTCTCTCTTACACCATCTTGTGTCCCTTCAAGGTTATACAAATGGTTAGCTCTCACCAACAGCTGGCAAGGAGTTTCATAGTTTAACACTGTGTGAAGAAACTCTTCCTTTGGTTTGAACCTGCTACCTACGAGCCTTATTTGGGGGCTCCTAGCCTTTTTTTGGTAGAAGCAGCATCGTCTCTCTCCCCAGGCTGTTTTGATTTCATAGGCTTTTTATGTACCTTTCCCATGACCTCAGTCACCTCCATCCTAAATTGAAGAGTCCTTGTCTAGTTTTTCTCATACAGAGGCTTTTCATACCTTTTATCCTCACCATTGACTTTGTCCGTATGTTTTCCAATCCTGCTATGGCCTTTTTGTAGTGAAGGAGTAGAGGAAGAAGTTGGCAAGAAACAATTTTAGAACTGCATGGCAGTGGCATAACAGTATCCTTTATTTTCTATTCTTTTCCTAATAATTTATTAGCGCTCACCATGGGTTTTGGCCATCACTGAGCACTGATCTGATGTTTCCATGGAACTATTCATTTTCATGAAAGAGCCAACTCTATAATATGCAAAACAAAAAAGCATTAGAATTTGTTAGTTTAAGAGGGAGTGCTGTATGTTAAATGAATTTGTTTAGATCAGTCTAGATGATAAGCAGAAAAAAAATGTTCTGTATGGTTTTGTTTCTTGAGGGAAAAGCTGCAGGATTTATGCAGGCAATAAGGAAAATTCTGTAAACAGAATTCTCAAACTAGGAAAGTCAAGAATCCTGTACTTTTGGGGTCAAGAAATGCTGTGGGGAAGAGAGATGACCCAGAAACCCCACAGATCATTTTTGCCCTATTTACATGGAACTATGTCATTTAAAATAGGCAAAAAGTTGAATCACATTTTCTAAATTCATGTAAGAGAGTCTCAACACCAAATAAATTTAATTGCAGGAGATTTTCTGTTTGGGTTTTGCGTTTGTTTGGTTTTAGCAATTTGATCTGCAATTTCGTTCCAGGAAAATCCCATTCTTTTTCCATGCCTTTTAATCTACTGGCTTAAATATATGTCAACTATATGAAAGGAGGCAAGAATTTGGGCTTAATACTTTGAACTGTAACCTGGAAGATTGGTGTTATATTACTTCTATAATCTTAGTCATTGAGACTGTCTGATCCCTTTATCTATGAAATAGAGGCAAAAAAGAGAATGAACAAAACTTTTTCTACCAGTAGGAATTTTGATGGCCTACTGATGTGTACTTTCACAGATGATTCTTTGACAATTTTTTTTTTATTTTTAATCCTCCAAAACTGGGAAATAAACAACAGAATATGCTTCCAAAAGTTCATTTAGAAACTGGAAATGGGAAAACTTCCTTTAATGCTATGGAACAAAAGAAAGTTTTAGGGGGAAAAAATGGAGGGAAAAAAGTTATATAACACCTAATAATTTTCTGATCCACTGTACTTTCAATTTTTCATGTACATAATTTCTGTCTTGTCTACTCAGAAAGGGGAAAATACGGTGCTTATATAAAACTCAAAATAACTAGTAAGGTAGATCAAGTTTTATTTATCAAGTGATAAAATTTGTTCACCCTTGAACAGTATAGTGAAGAACATTAATCTTCACTCAATGGCATGTTATAGTCTCAGTTGGCCACCTGTTTACATGAATGAATATCAATATCACTTCTGTAACAAGAACACTAATCACTACATAGATATCCGTCCTGGATTTAAGAATCCTTGAGTTTGTTCTGCATTCAGTGAAGCAACTAAAAAAGGAGAGACCTTATTTTTCACAATGCAACCTGCCTGGAGATGTCTATGAGACTCCCAGTGGACTGAAGATACATAAATAATCTAGCACCCTAGGTAACTTCTGAAAGACACATCACATCTACAGCCTGATTCTGTCCTCGCCCATTATACTTACAACAAAACTCCAACATTTCAGTGAAGATCTCTTGGCATAAACTCAGAGGAAGGCACTGGTGAAGCCCATCCTGCAGAGAGCACTCTAATGTAAAGGAAATGGGAGATGCAATTACCAAGATCTATACCTTTGTCCAGTGACTGTGGAAGATAAAAGAATGGTGGTTCCAGGCTGTGAAGCAAAAATGGGGGGAAAAATAGGGTGATTATTCCAGCTTCTACTAACTTCTACTTTTGATCTGTGAAAGAAACAATCTGGGGACAGTAAAAAATCATCATTCCTCATTTCATACTTAAGCTTTTTTTTTTTTTTTATGGTTAAGTCTTTCTCTTTTTATCGTATTCCTTTTTTTTTTCCCTGTGTGCTTCCTGTGGATAAGTATTATTGCTCTTTCTATTGTAGCAATGCCCAGAAGCCAAGATAGATGAGAACCCTGATATATTTGGAACTGTACGTACAAGTCGTAGAAGCAATTTGTACTTCTAAGCATTCATTTCCCAAAGGGACATAGTAAACAAAGCGGGAAGCGAAAGAGAAAAATTATTGTGGTTTGGTCTTCTCGGAATTACACAGCTGGGTAGTGGAAGAAGCAAGAATAGATCAAAAGGCGATGGCTGCTATAGACTTTGCAGCATAACAGAACAACTGTAGTCAGTCTAGCAGGGGGCGACTGAGATGGTTGAGGGAATGGAGCACATGACGTGCAGTGAGAAGATGGGAATTCCATTGTTTAGCTTAAAGAGAAGGCTCAAAGGGATCCAATTCCTGTGTTCTTCTACCCAAAGGGATGTTGTAGAGAAAAAAGAGTCAGAGTCTTCTCAGAGGTGCATGAAGAAAAAAGTGGAGACAGTACTCGTGGGCTGGAACAAGGGAAATTCCAAGTGGACAAAAGAAAAATATTTACCTTCGCAAGAGTGTCTGAGCACTGGCACATGTTGCCCAGAGAGGATGGGGAATCTCCATCCTTGGAGATTTGCAAAACATGCTTGGATAAATTCCTGAGCAGCTTGATCTAGCTTTGAAGTCAGTCCTGCCTGGAGCAGGGGCTGGACTAGAGATGTCTGGAGTTCCCTTCAATCCTGCATCCCTCTATGATTCTGTGTATTCACTGTAGGATTTTGGCCACAAGCACTTTCACTAGCACAATACTGCTCATTCCCTGAAAACTAGATCTGGTGGGTTAAGAAAACATCTGTGTCTTAAGCAGGGAATCAGGTGAGAAGACAAGACAGTTTGGGAGAAAAGCAACTGTACACTTTTGCTTACACTCCAGTAGTTATTCTGTGATTTCATATTCATATAGAGGTTTTCCTACAGCCAAACCCACATCCTTTTTTATGGGCCGAAAGGGATATGATTATGTAGTATCACGTTGTCTTACTGGTTATAATAAGCCTGTCTGACTTTTTATCTCTGAATTGAACCTCTGGTTACGTAGATAAGACAAGTCATGGGCACTCCTGATAGCTAAGACACAAACACTGAAACAATTGCTGTTGTCACCCTCTATTACAACAAACATTTTTCTAAGACATCAGTGAATCTCTTTCTGTTGTGTGTCGTGGTGAAACTTACTTTTTTGTCACTGTGTTTCATACAAGCTGCATCTGTAAATGCTTTTTTATTGCAGAATTGGCAGAATCTGAGAGTGAACACTGAGTAGCTGGAGGTGAAGGGAAATAAAACCTGAATCCTCCTGATTAGAGGAGAAAACTCTAAAATATTAAGTTGGCATTGAGTAAAAAAAGTCTCACTTTGAAGTCTTTATTCTTTAACTTCAGTTAATTCATTTTTGGAGAAGAGTCAGAAGCCCTTAAGGAAGTGTTGGCATGGTCACTGCAGTGTACAGTTTCTCTACAACTTCCATTAAACAAGTATGGCATACTGATGTGGTATATTTGATTCTGCTTTGAACAGATATCCATTTATATGTGCAGATCATTAGCAAATATTATCCCAACAAGAATGCCACAAGATGGGGTTTTTTTGTTTCAGTAAGGGTTGATTCCTTTAAATATACTTGTTAGTTTTCAGGATGCCCAAGTGAAGGTCCATAGAAATAGACAAGATCTTACTTTTCAATAGAGTAAGTGCAAAATTAGGTCAGCAATAGTGCCCAAAGAATCTTCAAAAAAAGGTCAGCCCATCCTCAGTTTCTCTAACTAAATGGTTTGCTGTAAGCCAACATACTTAATGTAAAACATTTGGCAGTTTTACCTGCTCTGTTAGGCTGTGAGTTGCTGTCTTTAAAATTTCAGTGATGTGGATTTCAGTAGATTTTGCGTCAGGTCCTCAATCTCTTTAGGAAGAGGCTATTTTAAACATATATGACAGAACAGACTGTAGATTCATGTTTATTAACTTCTCTATTTTGAATCATCAAACAAAAGGGAAAAGGTCAAGCTATCTTGAAAGTCCTTGCATTTTAGATTGTGTTTGGATACTTCATATATTTCATATTTGTATATAAATTGCTCCTCAGACAATGTTCCATAGAATTACAACATGAGCTATAAGTAGTTGTTCCCAATAAAACAGAATATGTCTGTTTTTATTTATTTATTTCTGCAGAGGAAGATAGTATCTCAATATATTATTTCCAAAGTAAAATGTTTCTTAGAGTATTTTTGTTTGTTTTGTTTTGTTTTTTGCTTCTGGCTTCGAAACACAATAACATTTTATTGATCTGTGAACTTCCTGCCATCAGGTGTTATAATTGCATCAAGTGAAACATTTGGTCCATAATATTTAACTTTACTAGATCTAAGTACTTAGCCAATATTTAGGGCTCTACACACTGTTTTTGTTGGTTTAGATAGTGAAAATAATGACGGAAGGCAGCTTAGTCATTTAAAGAAAAATATCTCAAAATGGCACATAGTTTTGTTTTCTCACACTACAAAAGTTCTAATTTAATTTATTTTCTGACAGCTCTGGAGCTCCAGGGATGAAGTTATATCTCAGAGCCATGCAGTTTTTATGTGCCTGAGGCTGTGGTTATTTTTTGTTCTTCTCTAACAGCTCTTTTGATTGCCTTTTTTCTCTGGTTAATGGTGAATTAGCTTCTGGAAATGTGTGACATAAGTACTTAAGCCCAGTTCTGACAAACTCTTCAGGAAACCCTATTATCTACAGGACAATAGGCTGAACTTCTGATATACTTGAACTTTTTTATTAGTTTCGTCCTAACTTTCCACACGATTTTGACAGTCAGATTTGCTCATCATTTAAGTTTAACTTGTAATGGTCCAAAGGACTCATTCAGGTTGAGGGAAGCCTAAGCTGGAATCAGTGCCCTTCCTGGAGAGATTTTTCTCCCAAGCCACTCACTAGGCTCCAGGAACTAGTACAATCTAAGAGATGGCTCTCTCACAATTACCTCCCGAAGCACAGGGAACCAAATCCTCAACAATTCACTGAAATCAGGATTTTCAGCTTTTCCTTTCATCAGCCTTCCTGGAGGAAGTATTATGTTCGCATGTCTGTTATGTTAAGGGGAGAACAGCGGTGTTATAGGAGGAGTTCTGATCACATCAAAAGATGGGTTAATAAATTTACTGTCAGTCTATAGAGAACAGCAGTTACTCCACTTGGTTAGATTGCTTGCCTGGATTCAAATAGCGGCTCTGATAAAAGTTTAAGTACTTACATCAGGTATTAATTGAATAAGAAACTGGAATCAAAGTCACCTTCTTCTGACGTGAGAGCCTCGGCTCACAGATTAAAGAATCACATTTCATTCTCTCTTAAATTCAGTAAATTCACAGAATTATAGAAAAATGTGGTATAACGAACAGTTTTGCTGCCTAGGCTACAGCCTACCAAGAAGAGTATCTGTCTTAAATTGTATTGAACATTGCCTGAAAGAGCTCATTTGTCTCTCATTCCTGTGTGTTAGGATCATTCTCTTGTTTATGGTCTGTCCTAATTATGGCTTAATTAAATATACAAAATGCAATATATCCAGAGCTAGCATGAGAAACACTCTTCAGAGAACAGCCTACAGGCTAACGCCTGGGTTCACACCCATGCCAGAATGAGGCACCATTCTTGATTCTACACTGGTCTTGTCTGCCCTGCATGAGAATCTGATTATCATCAAGTTTTGGCCATTCTGAATGCTGCTTGTGCAATAACTGCCTGAAATTCTTCAGAATATGTTACCTTTGTTCCAGTGAAGACAATAAAAATTGTTTCCTATGCAGCTTTAGACAGGGCTATCTGCTCACTAGTGGCCCTGAGAAATGAGTGAGACGGAACCATCCAACAGATTCTCTGGAGGCATTAGCACTTGGAGAAGATTGGTCCCTTGGCTCCCACAAGGAGAGCGGGACGGCAGGAGAAGCAGCACTATAGTCAGCAGCACGATGGGATGTCCTTGATGTACTGATTACTGTGCCTGGTCTGCTGTAGGACTGAGCTATCCACTGTGTAGGGGTGCGTGTCTGTGTAATGTGTTACCACAGCCAGCTTTTTAACTGTCAGTGTCAGAGAAGAGCCCTTTTAGCATCTAGGGCTAAGAAGATATATGACAATATAAATGTAAAAAGGCACCTCCTGGGATTCATTTCTGTTTCTCGTTAGGTGCTCAATTCGTATTACTTTTTAATAAGAGGGAGGTTGGGCATCTGTTCACTTTCCCACTCCCTTTTAAAAGCAGTCCTGATACCTCAGAGAAGAGGCATGGACCCCCTCCAGATCCCTTCTGCAGCTGTTAGGTCCCTGCGATTCTGGTTTCATCAATCCCCATGGCCCAGCTGTCCCTGAGGAACTTCAAGAGGAACGTTGCTGCTGAGCTGGGGAGACAGTGCAATGCAATGGCTCAAAGTAGCAGCAGGAGCATTGGATGCTCTATCAAAATACCAAGTCAGTTATGCCTAGTACAGGAATTTTTAAACTTTAATATATATTGAAATTTCAAAGGCTCTTGCACATGTGGAAAACTGTGGTTGCTCAGCCAAGAGAATACACACACCATGCCACACACACACAAATACAAGAAGGAAAGTTAGGGGAAGGCATTTTAATTGCTTCTTTGCAATGCTAGTAAATCTTTGACTAAAGAAGTAACGGAAAACCCTCAGTAAAACTGACAGTTACTGTTACAAGTGTGAAGACAAAAAATGTGTTTCACATGCATCAGCAGCCAAAACTGAAAGTTTGGGAAAAGAGAATAACAGGGCTAGTACAGAGTGATACTGTTCTGTCAAATACTAAGAAGACCACTTGTTATGGGGAAAAAAAATGCAGAATTAATTATTCTTTAGTTAAGGTATTATAAACAAAAAAGCCAAATTCATGTCATAACTCCAGTAAAAGAAAGAGCAGGAAACTCTTTGGATGTGGTGGTCAATCCAGTCTTCCAAACCTGGCACTTCTATTTTGATAACACATTTCCTCATGCATTTTTTTTAATGTTATAGCTGGCTGTATTCCAGGATTGCAAGGCTTGAGTTTCAGTATGACTGGATTCATGGCAATAAAATGAGTGTGTTTTGCAACATGTCACATGTTTTGTGCAAAGTAAATGGGCACTTAAATCATAGTATCTATCTTTGCATCTGGTCAAAGGAGATAACACTGCTATTTGTTAGGCATATGCCATTTGTTATCTGCCCAGACTGTTCACGCAGTCGCTTGTGAATAGATGAGAAAATTTAGCATGGGTGCGCTTATGTCAACAGGCAAAATGGATGTCCTCATGCTAAGTCACTTCTTTGAGGGACTTCCCAAGTCAAAGGTTATATCTGCCTTTTTCATTGTAACTACCTTTGATGGATGATCTTCTGTGGGTTTGTCTAATCGTTTTTGCAAATGATTTATATTTTTGGCATGTATGGCTTTCTGGGGCAATGGATTCTATAGTTTAATTACACTTTGTGTGGAAGAAGTCTTTTGTTTGCTTCTGATCTGCAGCTTGGTAATTTCTTCTGATATTTCCTTTACAGACCTTGTCATATTGCCTCCCTTGGTTATTTCTTTTCCATGTTGAAAGATCCTAAATTCACTTAATCTCTGCTTGTATAAAAGCTCTTTCATGCATTTGGCTTGTCGTCCTGTGCCCAGCACTTCCAAAAAAGAGATTCTGAATGGGAAGTTGTACATATGTAAAACTAGGAAAATATTTGTCAAAAATTTACCCTGAATAGACAGTCTGTTGAGGTTGATGACGCAAGCAAGGATAACCTCTAGTTCTCCAAACCTAAACTGGTTTGCCTGAATGAAACTTCTTTTCTCCCTACAAATCTTTCTTTGCTGACTTCAGTAGCTGCAATGAATCTGTGCTGCCTTTCCCGCTGCACAGCCCCAAGTCAGCCCATCACCTAAATAAGGCACAGATCATGTGGCTGACACATAGGCCTATGCCTAAAAAGGTCTACAAGAATTCTTACTGGAAGCTATCAGATCAAAGTTGCAGAGATAAGAAATGCCAGGATTAAGATAAACTTTTGTCTGCTTGACTGTGGTGTGTGCAAGTTCTACATTTTCTTCTCTTCCAATAGAAACTGGGACCTCCTCAAGAAAATCCATATTAGATTCACAGAAAGATGTAGATTAGAAGACACTTCTGCTGGTCTTCCATCCAGCCCTCTGCTCCAAGCAAGTGCAATGTTGAAGCTAAAACAGGTTGCTCAAGCCAATGTCCAGACAAGTCTTAGGCTATTTTCAATGATGGAAATTTCACCATCTCTCTTGGAAATCTATTCCACCGCTCAACTAGCTTCAGTGCAAAATATCTTTTCTAATATCTGAGCTGTGATGTCTCATTAGTAACTTGCATGATAAGCAGGTTAGAATTTTAAATATTTTTCAGAGGTCCCTTTTAATTGTCCCAAAAGAGTGACTGGCAAGAAAAAGAGTTGTCCTCTTTGTTGATTTAACCACTGAAGAGGCATGCTCTACCAGTGGCCTTTACACCTATTTTGACAGAGTGGAGTTATACTGGTTGAGATCTTAAGTCCTGTTCAACGTTTCACCTTTTTCTGGACCTTTTTTCTTTGGTGTTAGTATACTCTGGCCCATGACCTCATAACACTTATTCCTGGCTCTCCTATCATCTCTTCCTAGCTCTTTTTCATTTTATTCCAATTCTCCCATACTCTGGTTTTTTCCCAATTTCAATGTCCCTGACCAAGCCATTATTCCTGGTTTTCCTCCTGACTCCTCCTTCGAAGTTTGCTTTTGCAACATCTATCTGGTACAGTCACACCCTCTGCATTCAACGTAGGTGACTCCCTCCGCTCGCGCATGGCTCCTGGTGGCCAGCAGGAGGAGTACCCCCATCGCTGGAGAGCCATCACCTCCTTTCACAAGGAGGTAAGATGCTAAAGCCGTATGGCAGGAATCACAAGTAAATTTCTGTTCAGTTCCTCAACTTCAAGCTCGCTTCAGATGGAGTACCCAAATAATTCTGTGTCTTGGCATTTCAAGAGGAAAGGTAAGGATTTGTTTCTGAAAAAAAAGTCACATCTGCATGGTTTGATTTGACTAGAACTTCTCCAACAAACTGTTACACCGCTTACTTGTATTCACATATAAGATATCTGAATATATTTTTTTTTCCTAATCTGATTCTTAGACTTTTTTTGTTTCCTTAAATTTCCATTTTGGAAAACAACATCTTTAGAAATTACATAAACATTTTCCAAAATAACAAGGAGTGCGGGGGATGTGTGAACCATACACCAGATGCTTTGTTTCTACCAAGATCTTCACCCTAGAGAACAGATATGTTCTGCTAAATCGTTGGTTATGGTATCACAATAAGACAAATACTGTATCTTAATAACAGTCTCTAACTGGCTTCTGAGGATCTGTTATGTATCAGTTTGATATCTGAAAACGAATTGTTCATACAGTAACATTATTATGCAGCTGACCCTGTATGTTGAAACGGAACAGATCCCTGTTAGAGGAGGCGGGTGTATGGACTCCTTCCTGCTCACATGACTGTTAGAGCCACCCAAATCTTAACAACAGCACAAGATTTCAGAGAACAAATAGTTAGTGCACTTACAGAACCTAAAGGAAAACCACTCTGCCTAGAGGTACCCTTGAGACTCTGCTTCTAGTGCATCCCTGGAGCAGCTTGTTTCACCCACTACCCTACTAGCCATTGTAATAGGAACAGTTTGTACTGCCTGTTTCAACATTCAGTTCTCCTTGCTCTACTTTCCTACATAGTTACTGAAAAAATGATTTTCTTACCAGCAAACAATACTAATGGGACTTAACTCTTTGTGATAATTTTGCATTTACCTATAAATTTGAAAATCAGCAGCTGAATTAAAAGTTCTAGTCAATTGTCACTTTATATAATGACTAATTTCTGAATAAGGTCTTCAAACCCCTAAATTTAAATTTATATGTTGATGACTGTAGTTGATCAAGGAGTTTTGTTAAATTCAGACTGATAGGGTTTCTTTTTTTTGCTATTTCTGTATCCTTTGTTAGCCCAAAACCCTCAGCACAATTTTTATACTGTTTTTCAACCTGAAGTACTGCCCAGAGAACAACAAACATAAAGCTTTTTGTTCTGTTGGCACTAAAATTTGATACAGTAATGATACTAATTGAAGTAGAGATACCATGACATAAAATTTTTAGGTAATTTAGAGAAGCAGATATTCCAGACAGAAGATACTATTAGAGTGCACGTATCACTAAATTATGGTGATTTTCTCCCAGTTTGGCTTCAGAGCCTCATAGTGCATATGGTATTAGGTCACTCCTGAGCCATTACCTGTAGTGAACCAATTGTCCAACTTGGTATATATTCACAGGTATAGCAGGCTGTAAAGTAGCTTTCTTATTGCCCAACTTTTCTGTCTCTTTATGGAAAACAACAGTGCAGGGCAGTATGAGCCACCTGGGACATGAGCAGGGACCGGTCTCCATAGGTACATATTCTTTACTTACGGCTCCCCTGCAAGCAGCATCTCCTAGGCACAACTGTAAAGGAGGCACAGAGTTCTGGTTCTGCAAAAAAAAAAACCCCTTTCAGCAATACAGTTTCATATGGAAATACTGGAAGTTGCTTATGTGAACGTTTGGGATACAGACCACAGCTCAGTGTGCATGTTTCCAGCACGCTGAGCTGCATTGGCTCTTTGGCTACTGTGGTGGTTGACCCCAGCCAGCAGCCAAACATCCACCCAGGCTCTCAGTCACTCCCCTCTCACATGAGGTAGAAAGAAAATAGAAGGAAGGAGTGAATACTTATAATAATACAGTTTAATAACTGAAGAAAAAGCTGCATACACAAGCAAAGCAAAAAGAGGAATTCATTCACTACTTCCCATCAGCAGGCAGATGTCCAGCCACTTCCTGGAAAATAGGGCCTCAGCACAAGTAACAGTTGTTCTTTCTCTGATCTTTTATTGCTGGGATGCAAAGGAGTATAGCACATGGGTGGGGAGCACAGTTAGAGGACCCTGGAAAGCCTTGTTTGGATGGGGAGACTGGCACCACATGGGTGCACTGACCAGTGCTAATGATAGTTCTCCAGAGTATTTTCTCCTCTCCACATTTCCCCTTGCTATACACCATCAGCAGAGAAGAGGAGCAATGATCCACAAACTGTCAGGGTTTTTTTTGTTGGTTGCTGATGGCAAGTTACTTCCACCCAGCGACTACACGCTACATGTTACTGATGAGCAGCGGTGGGGCTGTGCGATAGCCTGACTGCCCGGCAAAACCAGCCCTCAAAGGAATCGAGGCTTGTCTTAGCACCCAGCTGCGTCCAAGTTGCCTTCTCTGTGTAGAAGTGAAAAGGAGCTCGCTACAAATACCATCTTCTTCCTACTGACACCTCTGCGTTTTCATAAGAAATTTTTAAAATTGCACAGCGGTTTGTCTTGTTGAAAAAGTGGTCAAGACATCTATTAAATATGCCCCCACCTCTCTTCCTTCCCTCAGACAAGGTTTTCCCCACTCACATCTACTTATGCTGTGGTTCATAACCTGTTTGATAGTCTGTGGATAGGAAAGCTTACTAAACTCACAGAAACTGATGCTCCTTTTATGGAAATTCTAAAATCCATAGGGAATAGGCAGGGATTTATTTTCATGATCTTTCAGCTGTGAAACTTTCCCATATGATGAAAGTTCAAAATTTAGTTAGAATGTCTATAAAGGAAGGCTAACCAAGAGAAGAAATCAGCAAATAATTACTTTAAAAAATTCTGTTAATGAAAAAACTGAAGCCAGGTAGAAATTAGAATGCATGGTCAACATTAAGGTATTACCAAGGAAACTTTGATCTAATGGAAACAAATAAATTAGTTGAAATTAGCAACTTATTCTAATATACATATGTCCTCTCTATATACATATTTCCCAAAATAAATTATGCACAGCACAACCACAAAATTCTATCACCTTAGAGAACATTTTAGAGTATGTTTATATACATTTTGGCTGTACTTTGGACCGTCCAAAATGCAAACCAGACCTGTAAGCTATGCAGCTGTATTAGCCTGGCTCTAATTCTGAGCTACTATACATTTTAGAGAAAATTTAACTTCACTCCTGCAGTTCTGGACAGGAAGATACTTGAGTCTCATGGTGACTGTAATACATACAGACATGCATCAGCTTTGGGAGTTGTGAAGAAATGGGGTATGCACCTTCAGTGTGGGGAAAGCATATAGCCAGGTAGTTAGCATGAACAGCTCTGAGGTACTTGACCTCGCTCAGTGAAAAACAAGTCTTCAGAGATTTTACTGAATAAATTCTCAACATTCCTTAATAAATATTTGCAGGCTGAGATTTTTCAAAATCCTGTGTCTTAATCTCCAGTTATTTATAGTTTCTATAGCAGAAAAAACTACATTTGTGATTAAAATGTCATTTTTCTGCCAGGATCTTTGCATAAAAAATCATCAGTGTCTGATCTCAACAACTGTCAGACCCTTTTAATGCAAAAATGCACATTTGCATCTTGTAATGCAAAAATGCAAAAATCTCATTCTTGTCCTCAGGAACATCTGGAATATTTTTGATTGAACTTTCCAGAAAGTTTGTCCTGGGGTAGACCTGTCAGATGAGATCAAATTGCTGATTTGGCAAAAAATTATACATGGATGAAAACAGAATGTGAAATTTCAAGGGAACTCCATACAAATGGAGTTTGCTGACTTGAAATATGTATTTCCAATATTAATTGCATTTCATAGACTGGATTTTAAAAACTAGAAAAGACCAGCATTGTGTCTGTTTTGATCTCCTGAACAACTCAGGCCATATGATTTCACCAAGTAACTTCTGTGAAGGGTCTCCTTCTTTTAGTGGAGAATTATGTGAAGAGTTCAAGTTCTAGAGAACCATTCCATGCTTGGAAAATTGCTCCAGTGATTAGTAACTTAACTTAGTAGTAAAATTTGCAGTTTCAAGTTCAAATTTCTCTAGCCTCATCTTGAAAGTACTCCATCTTACTTTACCTTTTTTTTTTTTTTTTTCTTTTCCTGCTCTTTAAAGAGCTCTTTGTGATCTGGAATATTTCTCCCTTATAGTTACTTACAGGTTTTCATTTTTGTCTTTGATTAATTTAATAATCCTTTTTTTTTTTCCTTATCCCTGGTGATGTTCTTGTTTCTAACCAGAAAAAGTTGCAGAGCATTTTCGTTTTGAAAGTTTTTAGGTTTGCTGTACAGACACATACTACGATATGTTTAATTTAATGCAAAATGCATTAATTGGCAAAGGTATTTGCTATACTCATAACTGGTTTAACAGATTAAATAATTCCTATGAGAAAAATGTACCAACTTTTTGATTCTTGCCCTGGGCACTGAACTGCTTTTCATTGATTTAATCTCAGAAAGATTTGTCTAAAATTTTCTATGTTGCAAGTATTGATTGAGTTTGAGATGTTGCAAGGCACAAGCATATTTGAATGATTAATTTTTTTACATGTTAATGGGCACAACTGATGAGGTTCAACTGTAATGAATGTTACATGAGGGCAGGAATGCAGCACTGACTTTACAATGGTTTTAGTCAAGTCCATTTTATTTTTATAATTCCTTCCATGATTATTCCAGATTAGATTTCTATACTAAATTAATCAGTACATTGGAATATGTCCAGATGAGAGGAAATATATGCATGCAAATAAAGCAACTTAAAATCCTAATTATCATCAGAATTGACTTTTGCAGCAAGTGAATGAGTTTCATCTGACTTTTATGTTCATTAAAATTAAAAAAAGAAAAATTAATTTCTTCTTATAAAAAAAGTCATACTTTTTAATATTTGTGACAATGAGGTTTTTCATGGCTGGTTTGCTGTGGAAGTAATGTAATTAAGCATACATTGTTTAAGTAAAAATGGATAGAAATTATAGAAAAAATGGATAGAAATACTAATGTAGGGGATGAAGTAACTATGCGAGAGGGATAAAGCATCAGAAAGCCAAGATGAAAACTCGTTTGTCTGTGGTTAGGATTAAAAGAAAGTCCTACTGTTGTTAATAGCCCTCTTAAGTCATCCTAAGCTTCTCCTTTTCTTGAAGTAAGGAAGGATGATCAGTATGGTGTTATTTTTCTCAAACTTTCTACTCTTGTTAATCTCTGTTTTTCTTTTTTCTTTTTTTTTTTTTTCAGGGGTGATCTTATACTTAAAGGTATGATTTCTTAGAACAATAGTTGAACATTCCAACAAAGAAATTCTCTTTTTACCTGAATCATGCTCTAGTTTTATCAATTTTCTTTCCCTCTTTAGTACCATGACTCTTGTACTCATACCTGTGGACAGTGAGTACTTCAAGATCCTTGAAATGAGGGCACTTCCCTGGAATGTCAAAGATGTGGGTCAACCCTCTTCAAACTAGGAAAGCACAGAAACCAAATGTTTCACCTTCCTGAATGACAAATAATAATTATGTAAAAAGTGGCCACTTGCAGCGTCAAAGCTACTTGTAAGTGAGATGAAAACATTCTGAGTATGTAGGGTCTAGGTCTTGAGCATGGTTAACTTTCTGTGTCCCATGGAGACTTGAGCAGAACTGAGCTTGGTTTTGAATCATACCAGATGCGTGTGTGTTCCCCTCTCTCTCCAGACTGAGGTACACTCAGGAGTCCAAGGTTATGTAGCTTGGGAATGCTAGGGTTCAAAATTAAGATTATTTGAATAATTGTTCAAATCTGTTGCCAAGTTATTTCATTCCCTATTTCAGTTGGACCCTTCATCTTCTGGTCATCCACCGTGCTCTGATTTGGAACAAGCCAGCTAATTCTTTTCATGATGAAACATGGGTGTGGAAGGGAAGATGCTTTCTGCTAAGGTCCTTGTTCTACAGTTTGGTCCCAAATCATTAGTAGATTTTGCTGCTTCTTCCTAATACAATCTTCTAAGATATCCTAGGATGTCTTCTGTGCTCACAGGCTTTGCTATGCCCTAACATGCATGCCATGCGCTTGGCATTGTGCTCTAAAACATCAAGTCTGGCAGGCTGCAAATTGCACTCCTATTATACGTACTGTTGTGCTTACTAATTGTGATAGCTTAGGATCAGAGGAAAGCAACTTGTAGTCCAGAGGGGACAGGAGTCAGAGCCTGCATTTGCAAAGAACTTGCTCTCAGCCAGATCTCTGCTGTGTTATGGGGCTGTGCTGGTAGGCCTGTGAAAAGCCTGCAGAGCAGTTCAGCACTGCTAGTTCCCAGCACGGCACCAAGCAATGCTATTTTACATATAAGAAATTAAAATGGCCTATTTGAAGGTGCAGAACCACTGAACAGGCAAAAGCATTACCTAGCCATAAGTTTGCCATGCCTTCCCTTTCAACAAGCCGCATCAGTCCTTCTCTAAAATAGTTTAAAATAGAAGCGTATATTTGTGAGATGCTCTATGGTGAAGGTGCAAAGGATTCTGCGGTCCTAGCCAGGGCTCTCTAGATGATAAAAAGGATGGATATCAGAAATTCTATACCATCTGATCCAGGGACCAGGCTGTGTACACAGTGAAGATGGTACAAATGTAGCCTGAACATTTCAGTTTAGCTGCAGAGAGCGAGGATACAGTGTACCCTACAAGTGTACCTAGCTCCTATTACCTTTCAATATCAAAATGTTAGACATGGTTTAAAATGTGGTCTTTGTTTCATGAGAAAACTAGGATGTTTATAATTGCTTATCATTGTAATCTGCAGTATGCATTCTGTCTACCCATTCATCCAATTTATTCAATGTGTCTGTGAGACACACTTCCCTGTAGTGCTTCGATATTTCATAATTTTTCATCCGGTTACAATATATTCCCATGCTTTCTTTTTTAGAAGTATTCAGAAATCCCTTCCTTAGAGGGATTGTTTTCTATATCAACTGGAAATCATTCTTAAAACTTTTCAATTTAATTTTAAAAATAGATTTAAACATGTCCTTTTTATAGTTCCAAGTTTCCTCAATTTCTTGATCAGGTAACAGCCATGACAGAAGGTGTATCTGAAACATAGCATTAACTTGATATTTTACATTTATCCAAATGCTTTAATTTAAATAACTTTTGAAGGAATTACATTTTCATTTGAAAAAGTAGGCACTTTTTGAAAAGAGTTCAAATGTGAAAGAACCCTAAGGTCAAATCAAATGTTTTGAAGAAGTTAAATGGTGAACAAATCTTATGCCTAGAGTTACATACAACTGTCTCAGAGGATGCTCCCATTATTATACACATTTTCATGAGACAGATACATCATTTTAGTAATTGACTTCCCATAATGATTTAAGATAGTTGCTTCTAACTGTCATTCCTCATTGTTAATTTAATCTATCAAGTTCCAAATCATCTAGAATAGCAAAGAATCAAAAATATATCCTAAGCTATTTCTACCTAACTCAATTTCTGTATTAATAAATCCCTCAGGTTTCAGTGCAATTACAAAAAGTCTGCAAAGATGTTCTTCCACAAAGGATAAAAATGTTTTGGAAGACCACGAGAACATTTTTATTTAAAGATTTAAAGAGAATTATTCACTTTAAACTGATTTTACCTAGCACTTCACCAAGGGCACGCCACCTACCAGAAAGTGATCAAGTTCACTTGCTCAGTAAGTCTTCATCTGTCATCCAAGACTTCATAACAGACTGTAAATCCATTTTTGGTTTATTACAGTTGTGGTGCTCAACACCTTGGCTTAAATCACTTTGGGTGCCTTAGGTTATGAACTGAATGTGGAATAAGAGAAGTCTGGGACCATGAACGGCCAGTTGCTGCCTCCCAGCTGATGTGTAGAGGCTTTGCTGAACTGCAGGAATCTGTTTTTATACGCTTCTTCTCTGTGTTGCATTGCCTCACGTGCAATAGCATTTGTCACTTCAGTACCCGTACAAGGGGCTTTCACAGATAAGTTTTCTTCCTTTCGCTGGCTATGGAGATCTCTCCTTACAGCTTGGTGATATTCTTATTATCTCCAGGCGATATAGATGTGCGTATACTACAGTTTACTATTTTTTTGTCTCTCACTTCTCTGTGGGAGCCCCAGGAGTTCCTGTAAACCCGTGCTGAGACTCCAAAGTATCTGTGCTTCCCTGTGAGCCATGACATCTCATCTCCAAAAGGTCAGCTCTGAAGCAAGGCTTTCACCTTGTTCTGAAATTGTCTCTTCAGCAAGCTGATAACAAGGGATTTTGCAAAAAGAAATACTATCCATTTTCCTTCTGCCAAAGCAAAACCTCTTCCATAATACTTTCTACAATACTTTACTGTTTGTAATGATTTCATTTTGAAAACGCACCACTACGCTGTGTAGTCAGGGGAGTCAGGAATTTGGTTAATTTGGGAGGCAGTTGTTGAAAGGTGTGCTAGAGACATCTGTGGGATGAGCTTGGTACTCATAATTACTTTGCAATTAACACTGTTGATATTTGAAACTGATATTCTAGTTATTATCTCATGTGAGAAAAGGCCCAGTCACATCTCTGAGGTACCATCTCAGACTGCTTCTGAATAAGAGCTTTCAAAAAACGAATGGGTACTGCCACAGACTTCCATGGTTCCAACTCAGTGAGTAAAGACTTGAATGAAGTGGTAATTTAGCAGTTAAGTGGACTGAGTTTTGGAGATATTACAAATCGGAAGTATGCCTCCTGGAACTAGCAGGGTACATGGTGTAAAATTAGGCAAGGTGAATGTTTTATCTTAGAAATCTGAGACAGCAGATTTTGCAGGAAGCTGATCTTAAAGAGAAGGCTAAAAATCAGCTTTGCTCTTCACTGATATGAAAAGTCCAGAAAGTTTTAAGATTTTCTTCTAAGAAAAAGTTACTTTGCAAATAAATTATTTCACTATATGTGTAGTGATAATCCACAGAAATGAGTGCACAAATCAATAGAAGGAGAAGTTTTAAGGGAAATGGTTCAATACTTATGGAAAACATGAAAAATTAATGAAATAATTCATTCACTTTCTCCCTTATTACCATTTAGATGAGCTCAAAGCAAGCAGTTAGCACAATAAATTGTGATTACTTTTAAACTATTCAGAAAGATCTGAATAAAAGGCAGTGTCTAAGTATATCACAAAGTATTTAGAATGCAGTTTTTGCCGTGAACTTATTAAATATTATGTCTGAATAACAGATGTTTTAATGACGAGAAAAGATGAGAAAAGTGCTAAAGATTAATTTCCATTTTAGGGGAATGAGAAGTCTTATATTTCACTTGTGCAGCAGTAGCAGTGTTAGAACTTAGTCTTTCATCAAACTTATCATGATACATGACAGTTTGAAACTCCTTTCTTTTGATTGCATACAGTTCTGAGATTATTTTAGCTTTCATTTTTGAAACCAATAAATTTCCACGTCTTAAAACCACATAAAAAAAATAGTTGAAAATGTTCTCTAAGCAGCTCATAATCAAACAGCAAATAGTAGAGAAAATGGGGGGGGGGGGGGGGATTTTTAATCACATGATTTGGGTCTAAAAGGGAATTTATACAATACGGAAAAGCCCATGTAACATCAGGACAGTTCTGCCCTATGATGATATATTTCATAACAGCTGATGTTATGATATCATACTTGTGAGGCCACTTTCAATTATCTTTGAAAGGCCATGATGATCAGGGGGGTTCCTGAGGTCTGGAAGAGAGTGAATGTCACTCCTGTCTTCCAGAAGGGCAAGGAGAGCCCAGGGAACTACAGATCTGTCAGTCTCAGCTTGATCCCCAGGAAAGTGACGGGGAAACCATTTCCAGACACATGAAGAACAGAAAAGTGATTGGAAGCAGTCAGGGATGCTTAATCAATGTTCTACAATGAGATGACTAGCTTGGTGGGTGTGGGGAGAGCAGTGGATGTTTTTTATCTTGACTTTAGTAAGGCTTTCAGCACTGTCTCCCATAACATCTTCACAAACGAGCTGATGATGAACAAGCTAGATAAGTATACAGTGAAGTGGACCAAAAACTGGCTGAACTGTCAAGCTCAGAAAGGTTGTGATCAGGGGCATGAAGCTCAACTGGAGGTCAGGCCCCAGGCATTGAAAATGGGTGCAATCCTGTTTAGTATCCTCATTAATGATCTGGATAATGGGACAGAGTATACCCTCAGCAAGCTCACAGATGATACAAACCTGGAAGGAGTGGCTGATACACCAGGTAGTTGTGCTGCCATTCAAAAGGACCTTGAGAGGCTGGAGAGATCTGCAAAGAGGAACCTCATGCAGTTCAACAAAGGGAAATGAAAGCCCTGCACATAGGGAAGAATAACCCCATGCACCAGTACATGCTGGGACCCAAGTGGCTGGAAAGCAGCTTTGTCTTTCTTAAGCAACTCCAGCAATTCTACAAATCACAGATCTTAGCTGGAATAGCAATATGGTGGGAGGCAAGCAGTTATGGAAATTTTGGGTTATGTTAAGAATAGCTTCTTCATAAAAGCACTTGATGGGGCTAATAAGGGTGATGCACAGTTGGATCTGATGTTCACTAACAAAGAAGTGTTGCTGACTGAGACAAATGTTTTATTGATAGTGGTCAGATTCTGATTAGGAGATCACCGAGAAGATAGAGCCACATTCTTCATGGTGGTATATGGTGGGAGGACCAGAGACAATGGGTGTAAGTTAAAATGAAAGAGATTCAGACTGGCTATAAGGAGAACTTTTTTTCACCATGAGGACAGTCATGTAGTGGAACAGGTTGCCCAGAGACCTTGTGCAGTCTCCATCTTTGGAGATTTTCAATGCCACACTGGATAAAACTCCAAATAACTTAACCTGACCTTGTATAGCTGACCCTTCTTTGAGCTGGAGGTTCATCTAAATGACTTCCTGAGTTACCTTCCAGACTGAATTTTCCTATGGTCCTACCATCTCATTTTTCTATTATTTTTTTAACAAAATCAGTCCTTTCAGAAGGAAGAGTAAAACTATATTTTTTTAACTTTTTTTAATTAATATTCATTACATAAATCCCCCATACTAAGGCCACTGTATTTCACAGACACCTCATTAGTCATTTTTTCCCCGTTATAAAAGTGAAATATATTACTATTTATTTCTGTTAGTTGGTACCAAGTCATGCTAATTGGTTTAAATAGCTTTAAATGTATTAAAGAAGAGTTGTTATCAGTGCTGACCTTGCAGCACGCATCATCTTTTAGATATCCTGTTTTGTTACATTTTTAAGAAATCAGTCAAACATTATGCAAATAACCTGTGGTTCGTGATTATTTAAAAACTTTCAGCTTTGAACTTGTTTTCCTACTTTGCTCCAATTAGAGTCTGTTGAAGAGATTACTTCAACCCTCAGAATTTTGTCCTCAGCTGTACATGATACTTTTCAAACTTTAGACTGAACCTGCCCAACATGGTTTTGAGTTGTTCAGTTAAAGACGACAGTGGCTGTTGCATACGCTCTCCTCAAAGGTATATAGAAAAAAAAAAAAAAAGTGTTCTGAATTGCTCCTGTTGGTGATCCTTATTTGAAATGCAGATCAAATAACATTTATTCTACTGCTAACATTTCAGATTTCTTAAAAAGTTCATAAGAGAACTGAAAGGATGTATGTGAACAGCTGGGCTCTGTGGGACTCTCCTTTCACATTGGCAAGGTACAGAAGGAGTATCAGGAAGTGTGGAAAACTTTATTTTGCAAATTTCCTCTTTAAAATGGGATTAATGATATTCTAGCCCAAACTTCACACCCAGTGTTAAAAACATATGGATTGGGTTTGGGGGCTTTGGGGGGGCGGGGGGGAGGGGGGAGGTGTTTGGGGGCTTTTTTTATATTTTATTTTTAAATTTTGTTTGTTTCGCACACAGGGCATGGCATTTGAGGTTGAAATAAGGAAGTCTTACAGAGTGTAGGCTACTCTCTGCTCCGTTCAGGTTTAGAATCACTACTAGTCAGCATTAAGAGAATCAAGGGAAGCTGTTAGAAAAGGAGGTAGCAATGAGAAGACCTGAGCTGGGAAGGGTAAGGATGATTATATTTTGGGAGACTTTCAAGCATGTTCAGTGGGAAGCAGATGATGTCTGGTTTTTGAGAGAGTGCAGAAAAGGCACAGCACTTGCTCCCACTCTTGAAGCTTAGAAACTTCTTTGAAATGTCGTCTTAGCCAGTGAAGACAGCCATACTGATGTGCCAGGGATGGGGAAAAAAAGGCGTTCCTTGGGAAAGTGTTGTAGTAAGCCTGGATGTATGGCATGCTTTTGTGCAACACACACTCTTAAACATCTGAAGTGGAATTATAAGTTGCAGCTCTTTCTAGCTTAATAGCAAATACTGCTAATTATTTGAGCTGAGAATCTAGAAACTGATCAAGGTTTTTTGGTGAGCATATGCCTCCAAGATATGCCAGCACAATATTTTACTGTCATGACCAGTTCTGTTGCCTGTGCGGAAAACAAACACAAAAGGGCAGCCTAAGGCACAGTTGGAAGGTTTCTTTAATTACTGCCTTTGGCAGAATTTATTTCCAGAAATGTTATCACAGAATTGGAAATAAAAATGTCTCCTGGCACCACAAGAGCATTTTCAGACATCACTCTCAAATGTGACACTTCTGAACAAGTTGGAGGAAAAAAGAGAGAATATTGTGCCCACTGACTTCAAACAAAATGCTATAACCCCAGAAAAACTCATTTTAAGGCACTTTCTGTATCATCAGCACTTACAGTACAGAAGCAAACCTTAATCCCTCAACACCCCTGCTAAACTACCAAGGCGCAGTCACATTGCTTCAGCTTCTGCTACTTTATTATTTTATTTTTTTTTTAATTTCTGCTGTTGGACATGGAGAGGGTGCCTAAGGCTTCTCAGTACTAATCTGCTTAGCATTTGTTTCTGCTGTGCACAGAGAAGACTTGAGTCCCTTTCAGACTTAGACTAAGACCAGACATGGCCAATATCGAGTTAGATATCAGGTAAGGTAAGGCATAGAATGTAGAGAAAAGCATCTCTGGAAATGTTATGAGAATACTTTTTTTCCCAATATGCTGCTGCAGTGCTTACCTGGCCATAACTCCTTGATGTGTCATGTCCCAGCTAGTGGTGCCTGACGTAATCCTGTCTGGCGTCCGCATTTCTGGCTCAGTACGTGGCACCGGGTGAGGCAGAACATACTGCGGGTGGGTGAGGGAGGCTTAGTGGGCTCCAGACTTCAAGGCAGAAGGTGAATGTTTATAGTAGGAGGTGGTGAACCTGGGGTTGGATTCCTGGCTTTGACAGGTGAGATCTGTGACAAAAAAAGTGGGAAAAGTGGGGAGGATGAGCCGGGGGTCCCTGGAAAAGCAGGTTCTTGTGGCTCCAGACACTGGTGCTGGACCTTCTGCTGCATCAGGTAAAGCCTGCCATGAAGGGTGGCCCCAGAGCACACTGCAATGGGGAGTCCGGGGCTACAGAAGCATGGGTCCTGCTGTTGGCTGACCTATTCCCCCTGCAGGTAGGCAGCCAGACCTGGATCACTGCTCACATCAACTGAGAACTACAAGGTCAGAGAAAGTACAACCAAATTTCTTCCATGCTGCCACTTTGAAGTACAGAGCTCTTAATAAAAAAATACGGGAAAGAAAAGAAAGAAAGAGGGAGAAACAAGTTGCTAACATAGTACTGGGATCAGTTAAATACTTTATGGAAATACAGACATGTTACCCACTCATTGCTAAGGTTATTAACTTACTCTCCCGTTCTTTTCACACAGAAACTGGCAGTACCTGGATTTGAAAGCAGAAGGGAATAATGGTTTTGGATATTTTTTAATCATCTGATCATTCTCATTTTTGTCTGATTTTGAAACCCTCTTTATAACTTAAGCTAATTACAAAATAGAGAGTGACAGCTATACAAATCATGCATAAATAACGATCTTCATGCTTGTGTGGTTTTTATTTTAAAAAACCTTTCTTTGCATCTCTATACATCAGGTAATAGCCAAAGATTACTAATGTAAGCATGTTATTTCTATTCTCTCCAGTTATCTTCAGATCAAATGTGGACTGAATTTCTCACAGGTGGGAACACTGTTTTAGAAAATAGCAGGAGATGCATAGTCTTTTCATATCTAAAGCTGTGGATAGTATTATGGAATAAAATATTGTCACAAATACATTAACTCTTCAAAATAGAATCTAGATTAAAATTTTCACTAGTTTTATTGGCTCTTAAGATTCACCTTTAGCTATGGGTCTAATAAATTCAGAAATGCATTAGACTCGTTGTCATGATTAGTTTTTTTTAATGCTTGGAATACTTTGTCAAAAGACTTTCAGAGGATCAAAGTCATTTACAATAGCTCTGTTTCAAATGTGATCAAATCTTATTGATAATGAAAATTATTATAACTAAGAAATTAGGAGATATAGAGAATTTATGATATGAATATAAAAGGAAACTTAAGTCTCTTCAGCATACATTTCCAGATTTGAAATGTTAAAAAGTTGAAAAGTTCTTGTCAATGCTTATGCTTTTACTATCTTTGATTACATTGTGATCCATTCCAGACTGCATGTTACATTCTGATGTCTTGAATCATTGATGTCTACTATAAAATTACAGTCATATTAGCTCACCTTTTACTATAATCCTCTAAGCCCAAAAGCAAGCAAAACACCCTGTTAGAAGAAGAATGTGAAACCTGCAGGTTTTGCTAACCCAAGAGACTGACTGTGCTGCAGTAAGACATAACAGCTGCATGGCATGCTCAGAAAAACTGTACGTACCAGCGTACAGAATGTTGCACACAGTGATGCCTTTGCAATTTCAAGACTATTTCTTGCATCTTGTCTTTTAACAATCCTTTTTTGCTGCATTATCCGTACTGCAAGTGTAGAAAAAAAAAAAAAGAGTGTATACTCCTCTTTCCTGATTTTGAATACCAGCAAGACTCACTTTCACCACAGGGCATGGGGAGAGCTTTCCTGGAATTCTCAAAGGACACTTTCCTACAGGCATCTAATCTGCATAGACAAGCAAACATAAAGAGATAGATAGCAATACTATTTGATAGGATCTTACCACTGACTTGTTTATATTAGTGTTCTGTTTTACATGCTCACCTTACTACAGAAATCTGCAAAACTGAAGTATTTAAGTTACTGTATCTAAAAGCATGTGGCCTAATGTTTAGTGTCATAAATGCAAAAGGTGCTTCAAATGAGTTTGTATCTCAAAATGTAAATATTGGATTGCACGTTGCTTAGCCTTATGGAGAAGGAAATGTCATAATTTTTCTATACAGCTAACTAGATATTACTTTACCTCAATAATTCACATCATCACTTCCCAATGTGGAAAACCCCACACATTGACCTGCAGCATGTGAAATACTTCCATGTATTTCTGAACTCAGCAGCCATTGCTGTCACAGCATGCCCCTGTTTCTACTCCTTTTCAGGGCTGAATGCAATGGATTTTGCTGTTTGCTCCTCGTGTACCCAAGCAGTCCTATGCCTTTCCTCAGCAAAACTGGTTATTAGTCCTGTTGTTTGTTTACTTATCACTCAGTGGTATAACTGAGATCATCAGATAACAGAAGCACTTGAAATGGAAGGAACTCTGAAGGTCTTCTGACTGAAGCACAATCCTAAGCAAGGCTGTCTTCAAAGCTAATCCAGGTTGCTCAGGGTCTTGTCCGCATGAGTTTCAAACATCTCCAAGGATGCTGATTCCACAGTCTCCCTGAGCAACATACTTCAGTGATTGAATGCTCTTGTGGTGAAGATTTTTTTCCTTACATCTATTCAGAATTTTCCTTTTAAGAAGTGCTGCCTCTTCCCTTTTCTCTGTTGTGCTTGTAAGAAGAGTCATGCCCCCTGTTCTTTTTAATGCCCTTTTAGGTGGTATAAGACTGGACCATCCCTGCAGGGTGAAAACAAATATAGAAAAATATACTATTCTTGACAATAGGAGTCACTATTAGTATCATTAATTGTGATTTCACAGGTAAGAGTTGTTCTGCTAGAGATATTTTTGCTTAGAAAAAAAAATTTAAAGCAAACAATTATTAAAGTAGTCCCTGTTTCTTTCTCTTTTTCATATAAAATCTCTTGTACCTGTAATATTTCTATAGCTCTTGCAAACCTCTCCATGAATCTCTCATCCAGATTTGTTGTTGCACCAAGGTCTACCAAATAGGAAGCCAGTAAAATTAATTCTTCTGCTTTGCATTCTTATAGTATTTTCTCAAGGGGGTAAAACAATTCAGAACATACATTTATATGCACAGTATTTGACTATTCAAATGTCTTAAAGAAATTTATCATGAAAATGTGTGAGCTTGTCCAAACAAAAATATATCCAATTTCCCTAAAGGAATTATACTCAATGTTCCAAGTCTTGACATTTATTTTCTAAAAGTCTTTACGATTTTTTGAATACAATGTGTTAGAGGCTTACTTTTTAGGATTGTTAATCAGAGGACTACTCTGCAGAACACTTAACCACAGTCTACCTCAGAAGACAAGTAAGAAATGTACCTCATTTCCATGGAGACACTATATATTCTCTTGGCCCTGGTGGAAGAGTCCTCAACCTTGCTGACCTCAGTTCAGCTAGGAATTTGCAGAACAAGACACATGACTTCACAGAGGAACTCAAGTTCATTTTCACCTAGAAGGAGTTTATCTAAAAGAAGTCCTTGATTTATTTCTCTCTTTATTGAAGAGAAACTATAAGAAAAGTTAAATTCCTAGGATACTTTCTTTTTTTCTGGGATAATCTGAAAGCACAGTCTGAATGCACACACTAAGACTGAGAAGTATCAGCTAAGATTTGGAGATATCAATATATTGTATCAGCATATCTTCTCATTGATGAGAGTTCAGCATAAGAAGAACCTACTGCTTAATCAAATGTAAGTCTCTTCTTAGGAAGGGAAAAAAAACCCCAGGGAGTGAGACAAAAAAGAGAGGGAGGTAAAGAGAGAGTTCCTTTAAGTGATAATTCAGTCTCCCTGGGCATTTTTTTCTGTTTGTTTTATCTAGTAGACTGAGAAATATACTATTCTCTCCAGATGAAAAAGCGAACATAGAATTCACTGGAATTGAAAGAGGTATTTAATGAACTCTGATGATGATATCCCTGGTAATAGAACAATGGATTGCAGTGAAATGTCTGACTTGCTTTGTATTCACAGGAGTTTGACTTAATAGTAGAGCTTAATGTTCTACTAGTAGAAAATCAGGTTATCCATCCTGAAAGTGCTTTCTAAGTAATAGGAAGAATAAAACAAACAGGCAGGCAATGCAGCAAAAATGTTTTGCTCTTCTGTTGATTTTTTTATTAATAAAGCAGCTATACACAACGTTCAGCTTAGATGCAAATGCTGAAATGCTTTCTCCACGAAGTGATGTATGCAACCTCCCCACAAAGTCTTGGAGCTATTCCCCTTCAGTATGCAAAAAGATGGAAAGTGTCATGGGGGAGTGGTATGACAACACATATGTTTCTCACCGTTCCTTCACTGTACAGTTTAACAACTACATATCACAGGAGGCACTCTACCCCTCAAAGCCTTAAATGACATGTCCCGTCAAAGTCCTTAAAGTACACAAAATGAACTATTTATATATTTCATAAAGGAACTGCTAACTCCCCTCCTCCTCATTCAGCTGCACAGTCGCTCTGCGCCAGGAGGGGTGCAGGGTTCCTTCTGGATCTCAGTAGGAAAGGCACAGCAGCAAATGGTGTAACAAAACTGCTTTCATAATAATAATACTGCCACAATAGAAATAGGAAGAGAAATATAGTTAGTGAGTAAATCTTGTGTTTCTTTAGGTGCTGGGAACCCTACTCTCCTGCAGCACCAGACGTGCTCCAGATGCATAGCCACAGCACGCTGTGCAGATCCCATCTGTGGAGAGGTTCACCCTCGGCAGTACCGTGTCTCCTTATATCTAGTGTAGCAAACAAAACTATACATCTTGTTTTGACAGGTCTCTTTCTTCATGCTCACTGGAGCATGCCTGGGTAAACATATCTAGGAACTGTACTGAGGAGCAGTACATATCCGGAGCCTTCCATCACGTTGCCCTCCATTGCTGTACACCTGGGGTTATGCAGCAGTCACTCATGCGAACACATGGGTATATCAAGCTCGGGACCAAGCATGGCTGTCAGGTCTTGCTCAAGATCACTGACTCCTCAAACACAATGTCTTCCATAAGACTCATAATGCAGCAGTTGTTCTTTTTTGCTTCCCTTGTGGAGTTAAAACAGAAAAAGGTATACAAGGAAGAGCACAGATTGGAAAAGAGACTGTGGTGGAATGGGATGGGATGGGATGGGATGGGATGGGATGGGATGGGATGGGATGGGATGGGATGGGATGGGATGGGATGGGATAGGATGGGATGGTAGCCTGTGGCAATGAGTGTATCTTTCCACTCTGAAAAGTCTAATGGTACCTACAATTCTCAATTTCTATCATTCCTCTGCTGTCAACAAACATCTGTGGAATGAGGGCTGATTTAAACAGAAGATAACGCCAGCTGTTGATGTTAGTCTTTCCATTATCTTCAGTGACAAACAGGTGTGCAAGAGATCTACTTATGACGGGCTCTGTGACCATCCCCTCTGTGATGAGATCTGTGCTCTTTTACAACAGAAGAAAGGCTTACGAATGTCATACAAAGTAAATGAGTAGACTCAAGCACATAAAGTTCAGAAGCATGAACATTAATATTCACTGCAAAAAGCCTCTTCTTTTTTTCTCTCTTAAATATCTAATTCAGCACGCTAGATGTATCAGCCTTGTGGATGAAACAGGACAGTATAATACCAGAGGCAGCAGAACTGCCAGAGTTTGAAGGTATGGTGTGATCAAGGCAGGGGGCCATGTAAGACCACATCGGTCTCCTGATCAAGGAAATGAAATGCTAATTAGTAGACTTAGTATGCAGCCTTGCCTCTTCAGTGGTCCTGTAAGGATGCTTGTTAAATTAGTAAATGAAGTTACCTGAACGTAATAACTCATTTATGTTCCTCTATTCTTGGATCCCTTAACTGAGACTGTATTGCCTGATTTAAATTCATTTTTCTGATTTGCGAATGTACCAAGTACTTGCAGCTTGAAATGAAATGAATAGTGCAGTTTCTCTGAATCTATGAGAGTCTCCTTCCCCTCAGGGGTACTTTGAAGATACAATAACAATGTATCATGCATGCTCATAATGTTGTGATGAGTTCCAGACAATAGTTTGTGAATAAAATATTTGGTGTTTTCATCAGAATGATTTCTGAATGGTATATAGTAAACAAGGTCTCACTGGAAAATAAGGAGAAAATCAGATAATGAAGAGGCATTTGCTTAAATTATCTCCAGTTAGGCTGTACACTGAAAGAGGTAGGATGACCATGGGAAACATCTAATGAAGTTCTAAAGTTCACAGTAGACTCAGAGATAGTCAATTCAGAGTCCAAAATCTCATTATCTTCTGTTTGTGTAGTGTTAATGACAATTCTTGGCAGTTCCAAGAAGTGTCAGAGCCCTGAGGGTGCTAAGAGGCCTTGGTCAACCTCACCTGTGGGCTCCTTCCACCCCTTCTGCTCATGAGTCCAGGCCCATTTAAACTCCATCCTGGGCTTTTAGTCCCTGTTAGTCTGAGCTATGTTGTAAGTTTGCTTGTCTCTAGCTGTATCATAGCACGTGCCTGGCCATGGACCTGATTGCTGTGGCTGAGCTGTGGGGTACCTGGTTTGACCTCAGACTTGTCTTGTCACCTGCCTTGAAACTGTTGGACTGGATCTGACAAAAAGTAGCATTAAATGATTTTGCTTACATTAATAGATGAGTCCTTGTTTTGCTTCAAAGGTGGCCATGGATTTTTGCTTTAATTTTCAAGTGTGAGAAAAGCATAGTTTTATTGGGGCTTGGGAAAGAGCTACGTATGAAAATAACACTAGGTCTCAGAAATGACTTGCAATCAAGTTCTCTTTGGATCACAGTACTCGTTAGTGAGCTGGAGGGCAAAGCACTCTTTCTTGAGAGACGAATCAGTCACATCAAATCTTCTTATAGCAGTCAGGGAGTTCCAGATTAGACTTTTGAAGATAACCAGAGGTGAGGAAGGGGGGTCATTTACTTTTGTGGCTTTGAAGGACATTTTGAACACTATATGAAAATGTGCTGTATGAAACTGGAGTGTGCTTCAGGCGTAGAAAAGTCTTCATCCACACTTTGATACTATTCAATCACACAGGTTTTTTGTGCCTCAATCCTTACAGAATCTAATTAGTTAAAATTAATGGATGAGGTCCTCATTTTCTTAAATTTATATGACCACTTATTCTATGTAGTTTCTCACTATTCACAACAGCGTCAGATCTAGTCAACAGGCAGTCCATACTTCAGCCAGTATAGGATGTGTATTTCTTTCACTCTTTGACAGGTCACCTTGTTCTTATCAGATAGCTTGAACAGTGGACCATTAAGAATTTATTACTCCTTGCAGAAACTTGGCTGTGATAACAACAGAAGGCAAACCAGGCAATTTCCATAGCCCACAGCTGAAAACTTTTTGTCTTTTCTTTACGCAATTCATGTGACTCCTTCCTTATAAAATAATAGATTCTTCAAACTGAGGAAGAAAATAATCTAGTTATTCTGTTATTCTAATCTTTTTTTCTAAGAAAAAATAACTATAGCAAAAATTATCATAAATTTTGCTAAAGAAAACAAGGTAGTTTCTAGCTACACATTCTGTGAAGGCAATAGACACAGACAGAATAGTCTATAGGATTCTTTAATGTGAACTGCATGATGACAAATTATTTCTCAGTTTAGGATGACATATCCTTTTGTTCAAAGTAAAAATAGCAGTAAGTAAGTAATCTAGCATTTATATAATATTTATCTACAGTTTCTTCCAACTTTCTTTGGCCAATACCACAGAAAATTCTTAAGAAGGTCTGTGAGATATTGTGTGATGATTTTCTACAAAGCTTTGAAAAGAAATTACCAGATACTTTCAATTCACAGGACCCTAGTCAAAGAATTATAGAATACTTTAAGTTGGAAGGGATCATGTAGTCCAGTCTCCTCCTCCAAACAGGACTAACTTCTATCAGGCCTTATCTCATCACATATTACCCAGGAGGAGTCTGGCTCCATCTTCTCTGCCACTCCCTTAGGTAAAGGAAGACTGCAGTGAGGTATCCTTCTCCTCCTCCAACCTTCTTTTCCCCAAACTTATAAACCCAGCTCCCTCAGCCTCTCCATATACATTACATGCTCCAGCCTCCTAACCATCTTCCTCAGTGAAGACAGCTCAGCCTTGCAGGCAATGGCAATCTAGGGTGGCTGCATGTCACTCTAGCCTGAATGGCCAGCTCCCCATCCCACAACAGCAGCTGAAAGGTGGGCTCTGGATGCACAACAAAACAGAGCCAGACTGCAGCCACAAAATGATAAAAAGCAAACAAGGCAGTAATTATATATATATATATATATATGGATGGATGCAGATTTTAATACTGAAATACTACTTTGCATTCACATGGCACAGAGTGCTTAGAAGCAAGAAATTAATGTGAGCTGCTCTCAATGGCTTAGCAAATAGCAGGAGATACTTTAAGGAGTATCCCATATCTAGCTTTAAAGTCAGACTTGCTTGGAGGAGGAGGTTGGCCTAGATGGCATCTAAAGGTCTCTTCCAAATTCAATTACTCTGTTTTTATTCTGTACCTTGAAGCACTCAAGAAAATTCTATATCATACTTAACATTATCTGTCAAGACAAGAGCAATGGACTGACTGGATGAAGGAAAGAACTCTAAAAAAAAAATTTTAAATGGAGATAAAAGAATGTATAGATACTCGAGTCCAACATTTAGAAACCACAGGATGTTCCTAAAATACCCACTAACCTGCTACTTAAAACTCTCTACCAGTCTGCTTTCCCCGAATTTTCACTCCAACTCCAGTGTCTCACTTGCATCCCTGCCTCACTCTCTCCACTGTGTCAGCACAAATGCCTGTGGAGTGACGCAGTAAAAAGGGCAGCTCTTCCAAAAGGACATCCCAAACCCTGCTATTTCATATCCTTGTTAAGATCCTTGGCTCCCCTGCTCAAGTCCATTTTGTTTGCTCTCTTCTTAGCATGATGAGATTTATTTTGTGCAATACAGAGCAGATTCAATAAGATGAAGTAAACAAATACTCTTTAATCCCATCTGAACTAGACTGCAGGTTGTGGTATTTTTCTGAACTGAAACCAGAATTGAAGATGTGATGGTTATACCACTGGGAGAAGTATATGTGGGGAGGTGTGTCTCTCATTTTTGGTATGAAGTGATGAACTACCACACATGACTTGATAGGAAGAAAAGCAAATGAGAATAATCAGAAGTTCCTCCTCTGGGGGCAAGTCTAGGGCTTAACTACTGCAATGGGCAGAATTTAGGTCTACTAGATTAAAAACTAACTCACTCTTGGGACATAGTCTGTTCCCACAGGATTCTCACATACAATTATTAACCGGGTTTTTTCCCCTGTCTAGATAGGAAAGCTGATCACACTCTACAAGCCTTCTTAACACATGAGTTTTTATCCCCACTTTCTGTTTCCCCATACTTTTTCTCTCCCCATTCATCTTGAGCCCTCTGTTTCTTCACCCCTATCTCCTTCCCAAAAAAAAACCCCAACAGGTCTCTAATTAGTTTTTCCTATTGGACCCTGTTTTGCCAGATACGTACCCAAATTTAGTATTTCTGATATTGTTATCTAGGTCATTTAGACCTTACAAGATATTACTGATATTGTTATCCAGCCACTGGAGGTCTTACAGGATTGTGCTCTCCTAAAGATCCACAATACTCCTCCCCAATTGTCAGTGAAATTTGACCACCTCTCACATAACTCATTCATAACCATTTGTGAAATCTGGCCATTCCTCAGGGCACTTCCTGTAACATTTGTCAACTTCAAACTGTGTTATTCGTTATGTTCAATGATTTCCCATGTTGTGTCCTGTACTTTCTCATGTTGTGTTCACTTAGCTAATTCTCAGGCTGTGACCCAGTCACCTGCCTGCATACCTTAGGAAAGCCCATCCATTAAACAGATGAATTTCTAAGGCTAATTTGATGAGAGACAGAAGTCAACTCTCTAATGCTGTTATACTGTACTAGATTAGTTAACTAGTAGTGTAGATTTTTTGATTGCATTTACATAAAACATGTTCAGCTCTTTTTCTTGGTGCATACATTCAATTAATTTTGTTTTGCATGATATTCTAGTCTGGACAATCATTGTCAGTGCAGAGAACTTATAAAGAAAGCAATGCACTCAAACGGTGCTCCTGAAAGTTCATAATGGCAAGAGTTGCCAATTTTCTGATTACCCTCAGACAGTGTTACATGCAAGTTCACAGAAAATTACTAATGAGCTACTATTTGTCATCAGAGATCTCATATGCCCAGCCACAGAGCAGAAGTTTTTGTAGTTGGCAGATGAGGAGAAAAAAATATTTTCAATAGTGAAAAAATTGAATAAGACAAACTAAAACTGCTGGATGTGGGCTGCTTATTTATTTGGAAAAGGTAGGTGGAATATTGCTGGAATTATATATTATATTCCAAAAGTGAGTGTTGTACATGAACAATGTTGGACCAAGGACTTTTGCTCAGTCCTGCTACTCAGTCCTTTAAATCGTGACCACTTTGTGTGCTAGATCAAGTGACACAGCTGGAAACATTAGGCAGATTTATGAACACAAAAGCCCTTCCTCAAAGCATTTATGAAACCTTGCTGCTGACCTCTAATAAGCCTCCCAAACTCGCTAAATTCAGCAGTACATTTCCAACATACAAAGTATAGCAAAGGGATCTAGACTGTGCAAGAAATCTGTTGCAAGCAATCAAAAGCTTATCAATAGAACACCACTAATACCGCGATGTGACAGAATCATCAATACAAGGAAGGCCATGTTGGGTCAAATCTAAAATTCATCCACTTGGTGCTGATTCCAGTATCCTGCTTCTCCTGGCCAAAAGCAGCTGGAGGACTGAGCCTGCTCCCCTCATATTGCTTCATTTTTTTTCCAGCCACCTCAGAGCACCGAGCTGACATATGCATGGAAGCATCTTTTGTACCCACAAATTCTCACTCCCAAGGGGTAACAGTCAGCTCAGAGCCATCCTATTTATACGTGCAATTACAATTATTCTTTCTCTCATGTGCATTGCTACATGCTTACTAACAAGAATTTCATGATTCACTTAGTGCCCAGCCAGTACCATGATGAGTTTCTGCTATAGTAAAAAAGTGGGCACTTTTTTACCAGGCTGATACCTCAGCATCAGCTGTAAACCTTGTCACCTCACTCTTTACTTCCTTTTCTAGCTTGTTGACAAACGTATCGAACAGCACAAGCGTAAACCCAGATCCCCAAAGAAATCTACCAGTGACCTTCCTCTACTCTCAGATCTGACCTCTGCACACTTCACCCAGCACACCAAAAGTCCTCAGGAACTGTGGAGGTGAAAGTAAATAGCCAATATGAGCCGGAATTAAATCCTGTGGTAATGTGTAAAGGGTGAAACATCCAACCAGCAAGAAAATGCTTTGCACAGAACAAGTACTTCATCTCTCAGTCAGGATCCTAAGGGAGACTTACAAAGCACTGTGCACAGATTCACCTGGGAATTAAATGCATAACACCAGGACATCAAAACCCATGGATTCAACAGAGACACTTCTTATGGAACATTATAGTCTCCTTCTTCCCCCTCCAACCTTTTTGTGCTCCACAGAATACAAGACCTCTCTCCCTCTCTTTCTTTCCCCCCTTGCACTAATATCCTGTCTGCTCTGAAGACACCAGACACCTTTCCTTTCAAAGTTAGTCTGATAAGTAACTCACCTCAGAGGAATTAATCTGAATCCCTAATTATTTCTGATGTTTGCTGCTCCTGGAGAAGGGATTGCCTGCTTAAAACTTGTCTACTTTTCTCTTTATTATACCATTTAGTCTAATAAGAAATTACAGCCTATAGGCCTTATCCTGATGATATCTTTAGACCATCATGTTTATAACAAAATGCAATACTTTGTTTTGGTTTTGCTTTTTCGTTGTTGGTTTTTTACATCTGCAGGGGATGCAGCTGGAATGTCATATCTCCAGCCTTGAACACTGCCCTAATATTTCCCAAATATGTTTACACTGGGCAATAGCCCAATGCAGCGCGTGATTTCAGGCTCTGCTCCCAGGCTATGCCAGCCCAGTCTGACCTTGAACTTCTGAAATACTTCCAGCTGTCTTGTATACATATGCAAAAGTTCATTTACGCCAGAACCCAGACTGTCAGGTATCCAGGATATGAATCTTCAGCAGAAGAATCCCTTGATTATCTTTCATTCCCATGCAAATCTGTCAGATAACATGTGCAGGCATCCTGTTTCTCACAGGCAGTGAATGGAAATGGAAAATAATACTCTTATTTGATATACTGAAAGGCACAACAGAACTGCAAGGTCCACATGTTATTTATGCAGTTCTTTTGTTTAATGCCTTACAAGGAACTGCAAAAGGGACATATGACACAAAGGATGCTGACCTTCCATGTCCTTTTGAAAGAGGTCAAACTTTGAACAAAGTTGTTGTGCTTGTTCTTGCATACCTTCACTCAAAACAAACGTGAATGCAGTAAGCAGCCACAGCCATGTTCAGGTTACACACCAGTGCTACAAGTGCCAGCCAGGAACTAAATTATATACAGCAGCAAACCAAGCGCCTTCCAGATTCACAGGAAACTGCTGTCCAGACAAATACACATTTCCTAGCACAGTCTGAAACTAAATGAACTGTCATTAGGGAAGACAATATTGATATAGGAAGTATTCGTGCACAAAAACTTCCCTCATAATATCATTTATTCATGTCCCTTTAAATTGCTATAATGTTTGGGGATTTTTGGTTTTGATTTTAACAGTGACATGTAAGCAAGTAACGTGTTGTTCTTAAGCATTCAGAAATGCAGAAATTAAGAGCAGATACAAAGGAACATTCAAAGATCTGTCATCCTCTCCAAGCAGAATTTCAAGAATGATGGAAGAAAAAGGTGAGTGTTGAGTAGGTACTGGACCCACTTTTATCCTCAGCTAAAAGTCTGCTGTATTGTACTTACATTGTTTTATACTTTTTGTCCACTTAAATGGGCTTATTTACTCTACATGCCCATGAAATGAAGCAAGAAAACCAGTCCTGTGCTGAGGTACTTCTCTCACAACTGAAACCAATAGAAGATCTTCATTTTACTGGCACTGAGAGATTAAAGTAACAGTTCAGTTGTTTCCTACTTGTTTCACTTTCCAGCTTCGAATATCATTTATCTTCAGTAGGCAAGTTTATTTATGAATGACAGCTTTTGTTTCCTCTCCTGTAAAAATAATTTTACAGTTAAGTGCACTTTAAGATAATATTTAGACAACTAATAGCACTGATAACATAGAAAAATTGTAAAAAGCCACAATCCTTGATCAAACTGCTGAAAACAGTTTCACTGGGGTGGGATCAAACTTGTGTGGATTCAAGGGAAATAATTCCCCATTAGCCTGTTTCTCCTACAACACTGCCAAGTCCCTTGTTGCCAGAACAGAGGCACAGCTCCTTTCCAACTTTCTGACCCCATGCAGTAGATACAGGGAGCCAGACCATATGTCTCTCTCACCAGTTACAGATTGTAGCAGCTCATGTCAGGCATGGAAATAATAATCAGTGTGATAAACATTTAATATAACATGTCTGGAATTCCCACCATAGGAAAGATCTAGGGATCAGAGAGTTTTTTTCCTTTCCTGAGATGCCTCTTGAAGACATACGAAAAAGGAAGTGGAAAAGGACACGAAACTTTAGGAGAGAGGTATACCTTGACATTAGGTACTTCCTCCCACAGCATCCTCTTTTGAAAATTGAGAATGAGTGTTAGACTAGTGAGGACAAGACTGTTAGATGGGCTTGAAATTGTCTGCACTAACATGCTCAGAATGTTGTGATTAAAGTCCAGCTGGAAGATGACAGTGAATGAAGCGAAGATTCATAAGGGTTCCCATGTGGTTCAACATTTTCATCAGTGGCCTGAATGGTGATGAGGACCCTGACCTAGAGGTATGGTTATGACCGTTAGGATTTGTTAAATACAGTAGCCCAGGAGAGAAAAGCTGCTGCAGCTCCGTGCCTCCAGGACCAACCAACCAACCAACCAGTAGCAAGGCTAAGCGTGTATTGGCCACAGGCACATTCACACGTGCATGTGTGAACAACACATATATACGTATACACACATCTAGCCACACAGATCAATGCATACAGCACACTCAGTTCCCACACAAACTCAGACAGCACCAATGGCCTTGTTCTGTTCCCTCCTCTGCCTGAGGAGGATTCGGTAAAGAGACTGGGAGGACCATGTGATCGCTGCCTACACTGCTTGAAGAGGGAACTACAAGGTCAAGGGAAAAAAAACATTTCACCGTAGTGCCAGGCAATATAACAAATAGTGATAGCTGCATTCGGCAGCTTGGGGGCTTCACCAGGAAGGCAATGCAGCACCAGAGCAGGTTGTCCAGGGAGATCTGGAGTCTGCATGGTTGGAGACTTTCAAGCTGTGGCCTGGCAAAACCCAAGCTGACACAGCCTAGTGTTGTCCCGCTTTAGAGGAGGAGGTGAAGGAGCAACAAGCCAAGCGCTGCTCTGCAGCTTTCAGGGCAAGGGCTCACCAGTCCACCAGCTCCCAGTCCCACAGTGTCCCAGTGGGGTGAGCGGGTCAGGCGGGGGGACAGCCAGGGTCAGCCAAGAGTCCAGGCAGGTGGCGAGGCTGGTCCAAGATCAAGCGGGGAAGACAGTCTGCAGGTCGGCATCCAGATGAGCAGGGGCATGGCTGGAGACCAGCACTTCTACAGCACAGCTCAGGCAGGGGCTGAAGACCCCAGGCTCAGCTTGAAATGGGGCTCCGGGGCCATGGGCAGGATAGGGGGATGCCCCAGGTGGGGCTGGTCAGGGCCAGGAGGCTAGGCACCTCAGAGCTCTGGTGGGATGCTGAACTGGAACCCTCCAGAGATCTCCAAAGAGCATTTCTATGGTTCTTCAGATGGTGCTCAGTTAATCACAGCAGCGGCTGCATAACCTCCATCACTGTTCTTCTAATCTGTATTACTGGATCCATGGAGCAAGCCAGAGAACCAAATTTCTCTTACCTTTTTTCCCCTCCCCCAAGATAAGCTGGGAAGAGCAGAGAACCTGCCTAATCTGATTTTCATAAAGTAAATCTGATTATGAAAATGGAGAGTGCTTGCTAATGCAATCAGCATTTCAAAATATGTATGATTTTAATGAACAAACATGACAAAAGGTTCCTAATTACGCTTTTAAACATACATTCATCTTCAACTTTCTGTATTCCCATAGTGTCTGCAATGTATTTTCTGTGCTGACATGTATTTTCTGTTGTATTCCCTGTTGGCTTTTTCTGTGAGCCAAAAGCACTTGGTCATCCAGTAGGGAGAAAAGAAAGAAGTATCAATTTAATTTTTTTTACATACACAAGTAGCAACTAGAAAAAAAGGACCAAGTAAACCATGTGAGGAAGTACACCTTGGTTTCAGCATTAAGATGGTATACACAAAGGCAAAATAAATACTTCTTGAGTGATCAGCTACTCAAAATCATTGTGAAAGAGAAGCAAATTAAAAGTAATTATGAGATGTGAAAGCCAGATCTGTAGCAGTGTGTGAAAAAACTTGCATAATGAGGGGCAGAAAGGGAGAGATGATGAGAGGCAGGCAAGTTCAGCACTACATGAAAAGGGAGGTGTATATGAGATATGCCAACAAAACAGTGCTGGTTTCTGCTGGGATAGACTTAATTTTCTTCTTAGAAGCTGGTATGGGGCTATGTTTTGGATTTGTGCTAGAAACAGAGTTGATAACACAGGGATGGTTTTGTTACTGCTGAGCAGTGCTTACACAGAGCCAAGGCCTTTGCTGCTCCTCACACCACCCCACCAGCGAGGAGGCTGGGGTGCACAAGGAGTTGGGAGGGGACACAGCTGGGACAGCTGACCCCAAATGACCAAAGGGATATTCCATACCATATGACGTCATGCTCAGCAATAAAAGCTGGGGAAAGAAGAAGGAAGGGGGGACGTTCAGAGTGATGGTGTTTGTCTTCCCAAGTCACCGTCACATGTGATGGAGCCCTGCTGTCCTGGGGATGATTGAACACCTGCCTGCCCATGGGAAGTGGTGAATGAATGCCTTGGTTTGCTTTGCTTGTGTGCACGGCTTTTGCTTTACTTATTAAACTGTTTTTGTCTCAACCCACAAGTTCTCGCATTTTTACTCGTCTGATTGTCCCACCCCCACCCCACAGTGAGGGGAGTGAGTGAATGGCTGCATGGGGCTCAGTTATCAGCTGGGGTTAAACCACCACAAAAACCTATTGTGCTGCAGAAAGGAACACATTCAATGGGAAGCAAAAAAGCAATGAGATGCAAAAGAGAAAAAACATTTTCTGAGGACAAACAGAACGCCAAGATATATATAAAAATGAAGGTGTATGTAAAAGTGCAAAGTAAAACCTCTAAAAGTCATAGGTGAATAGAAAAAAGTCATGATGAAATGGAAAAATCATACTGAAATGCAAGTATGTAAGAAGAGGAAAAAAGTGGAAGAAATGCAGAAAGCATGGCAGGCTGATGTGTAATAATGAAAAATGTGTAAACAGGAGGAAATGCAAATAAAAAGATACATAATGTTATATAAAAAAAGAAACATAACAGCCTGGAGAAAAGAATATTCAGAGTAAGGTGGCAGAAGTAAAAGATTAAATAAGAGATAAAAATGAAATGCTGTAGTGTGATACTAAAAACAGCACATGTGCTTTGAAAGTAAAAATGAAATAATGCAACATAATGGCAAATTGGAAATAAGAGGTGCAAGAATACATGCAAGGGGAAGTGAGTGCACGTGATAGGAAAGTTAAAATGGATGGTAAGCTACGGGGAAAAAATCAAGTGTTAGAGATGAAAATGCACACTGAGTTAAAAAAGTGAAACTCTTCGAAGAAAAACTTGATGAGATGTGCAATTTAAGACCTAATCAATTATACAAAAACAACCTGCAGTAAGAACATATATAACAAAGGAAAACCTGAAAAAGATATAACAAGATGATAGAGAAATGGATGATGAAATGAGCAAAGATTACATCTGGTGCATATGAAGCTGCTCAAAAACACAAATAAGTGGAAAAATGCAACATAAGCAATGCATAAGGACTTGTAAAATGGAAATGTGTAATGGCATTTTAAAGACAAATGGGGAACAAGAAGTGAATGATGGAGCTGCATAATGAAATGCAGAACGGATATAAATATTAAGAGAGGAGACTCAAAAATCTAAAATGGGTAATGTTATACAACAAAGGAGATAATGCGTATGTTAAAAAATCAAACCAGCTGATTCATTCAGGAAAACTTCTAAGGAAAGTTTAAGCTTGGTGAGAGACAAAAAGGAAAATTCATTCTGAAAGGGGAAATTCATAAGGAAATGCAAAAATAAAAATGCATAAATAAAGAAGAAAAGCATGAAAGCATTCAAAATTGGAAATGTGTCATGAACTACAAAATCTGAAACGTCATTAGAAATAAATCAAGCTGCATAATCTCATGCTTTAGGGAAAGTGCAGAAATAGCTCTGAAAAAGATGCACAATCTGAAAAGGAAATATGTGCGGATTTGCAGATATGAAAATGTATGCTAAGAGGCACAATCACCCCCAAGTTTCAAAAAACACAAAAAACGGAAGTTCATTATGCATTCTGTAAATGAAAACCTAGTATGAGATACAAAAATGAAATTTGCAATATAATACGATTCAAATGAGTAATGAGATTTTAAAAGAATATGTTTATTGTGGTGCAAAAGAAAGGCAGTTTACTCAGGTGTAAAAAAAATTACAGATTTGAAAAATCGTGGTAAGATGCTAGTAGGAATACATAAAATTTATCATGAAATGTAAGAAGTAAAGTGAAGAACATGAGAAAAGGAAAATACATGGGGAAATCTAAAAGCTCATGCTCAGAATGCTGTGCATAGTCTGTAATGGGCAACAAAAAGGAAATTGACTAATAAGCAATGATACATGAAACTCCTAATTAGATCTAAAAGTACATAATGAGACGCTGAAGCAAAACCAAGCAGTGAAATAAAAATTAACCCACACAGCAAAAACTGAAACTGGAAACTGGAAATGAGATGTAAAAAAAGCATTCATATTGAGATGCAGAATCAAAAAAGTGGGTAATGAGATGTGTAAAGGAAAACTCATAATAGGATTTGACATCAGAAATGCATAGTAAGTTGAAAAATTGTAATAAGCCATGAAATACAAAATCTGAAAGGGTAATGATAGGCAAAACCAGAAATGCACCTTTAACATCGAAAAGGAAAAATTAAATAAGATGCAAAGGAGTGAATCATGTGATGCAGTAGGGGAAATGCAGAATGAATTATGAAAGATTAAATGCATGATGAAGTGCAGAAAGAAAAATCCATAACAGGTTGTGAAAAAAAAGTGTTTGACAGGAAGCAAACCCCCCAGTGTATGGTGTAACATGAACACTGAAATCCACAGTGAGGGTCTGGAAAAGGAGTAATGAGATGTGAAGTCAGAAATAAAATTAGTTGTGATAACGATCATTCATAATGGTAAGCATTGAAAGGTTAATAAAGCATGGCATGTGAAATGCCAAAGGAGATACAAGAGCTGAGATGCATAGTGGAATATGGAAACAGAAATATATAATGACTTGTGAAAAAGAAAACATATACCAACACAGGAAATGTTCATAATAAAGCATGCATAGCAAATCATCTTGACTTAGAAGGACTGAAGCGCATAAAGCAGTGTGAAAATGGAACAGTATGGGTGTTGAACTGTCAATGCTGAAACTTGCAAGAGGTTCAGGGCAGAAATTTTACCCAAATATTTTAACAACAGGGTTAATTACCAAGTCACTTTTTTTTGTGGGGTTATTTTACCATTTTTGTTCTTTTGGTTCTTGCTTCAAGTCAGATACAGGAAGGATCTGACCCTCTGTACACGCGAGTTCTTGACATCCAGTGATGTCTCATAATGTGCCAGCTTCATTTTGTGTGGCATCATCTCTCATCATGTCATAGCGAGGTTACGTAGGAGAAACAGCCTTTGGGAATTCTCCCTCAGGCATGTCAAGGCCACCAAGCAGCTTATTAACTGCAGAACAGTTTCAGCCTTAAGGCATCTGTGCCCAGGCCCACCAGAAGAAATGCAGATGACTTCATTAGATACAGGTCCACAAAGAATCAGATGATACATACACAGTAATTTTGAGCATATTAATAGTGTATATAAACAACAGGCGTAAGTGCTTAAAGAGGAAGGAAACAATTGCACTACAATTTTACTACCCCATGCTCTAGTCATGCCAGGCTATATATATATGTATATATGTGTGTGTATATATATAAATTCCCCAAGCAGCAACAGCATATTTGGCCTGAAGCACACTTGCAACCCTTGTGAGAGTGCTCTGTTGAAATGCTGGGTCTGCTTGGCCCTGACAATGCCTTCTGGGGTGCCTTCAACCATCGGGCTCTGACCTTGACTTTCACCTGTATTTAAAAATACTAAAGCATTTAATCCTAAAGCAGTCCTGTTCTCCAGTACATACCCCAAAGGCAAGGAGACATTGGCATTGTCTCATGACCCCAGGATAATTCCATCCCACGGGTAACTCATTTTTGCAAAGACTCTGTAGCACAGACACGTTGCAAGTACTGCTCATACAGGAGGCTCGTCACCCCCGCAGAGGGTGCCTGGAAAGAGGGAAACCTCTGAATCACAGATGGGAGCAAGACTTGTATCATGCAAGACATGTGCCATGGGGGCTACACAGCCACAGGTGGGTTGGGAACATGCTTCACCTCAACAATGATGAGCAGAAGGCTCTCTGGGATAAACACAGGGATGCAGAAACAGTAACTCCAGCTGACCCATACAAGGCCATCTTACCCTTCAGCCAAGTACTTCACAGGCTGGTCTGGGAATACGCACCAGAAATGCAGTGTAGCACTGGCTAAGTCACCCCTGGCTGGGTGGCCTCCTCGGGAGACGTCACTGCACTGAACATGTGATGCCTTATGTCTGTTGCCTGTCATCCCTGCCACGGACCATGAAAAAGCCACTGCTCAGAGAAGACCTGGTGTCAAAGCTGCTGTCATTCTTTCCATTTGGGGTAGTTTTTTGGAGAAAGGGTCTCAAACTCTTCAAGGGAGTTGGCTAAAGTAGAAGAGGGCAGTGCTGGCATTGCCCTCCCTTTGTGAAATCTCTCTGTCCATTGTAAAAATACTGTGGCATGCATGGTATAAACTAGCTGAGTCATCAGTTCTGACTGTAGAAGGGATCAGCCCGACATGCTGGTGTGGCCAAAGCAGAGTTCCAGCTACTGGGCAGAGAAAACTGCAAAGCCCTTACATGGTATCTCTAGAGTATTTCCTTGTTTTAGTATCTACCACTAACAAGAAGTGCTCCATCATCTTTGTAACTGCCCACAAAGATGTAGGGAGCAATTAGATCATCCATCAGTCTCATCTTTGTCAGAGCCCCTCAACATCATATGCTTCCTCAAGTCATATGTTCAAGTCTCTGATCATCTTTATCTCTAAGTGTTGTCTTATGCAGCTAGCTACTTTATCTTATTCTAAATGCTATGCCTAGGGTTACTGAAAAGATTGCAAATAAATGACACACCTTTCTTCCTTGCAGTAGTCTGAGGTCAAAGGAGCAGAGTATAACCAAGGTAGTTGTTTATCGTAACCATGACAAACATACATCAGAGAAAAGGCCTTTGCAGTCGTGCCTTGGACCATCTTCCAAAGACAGCTCTGCCTCAGATCCCGTTTGAAAAAAGGATAAGAAGTTTCTTCAGTTCTAGAAGTGGTGGCTGAAGGACAGCTGCCAGGAACAAGTGTGTATGAGCACATTCATCTTATACGGCATCTAGAGATGCCTTGTGCTGTAAGGTCAGGATAACATTCCATCTTAGCTTGGAGGCTAACATGAAAGAAGAATGTGAAGTGGCTTGCTTGGTGGAGCTTTGCAGTTGTTAGCATCAAATGTTTTGGCACAAGTGGTTCAGAAGTTTCTTTGGAGAGAATGGTTGAAGAGGGGTTTTTAATAGGGAGAGGCTTGTATCTCCTCACTCCTGATGCTTCTCCTTTTCTAAGTGCCCACACAAATTCAATCCAACCCCTAATTTCTTGAAAGAAGCAACATTGGATTTGAAATGTCCAAGTCCTTTCATCTCAGACCCATCCCCTCCCCCATCCCCCCCCCAAAAAAAAGAAACTCGTCATAGAAAGCTGACTGTCATCTAAGCTTCAGGGAAAACTCAAGCTGACTGCAAGAAAATTGGGATTTCACCAATAACTCTGCTTCAGAAACTCTGATCTTTCTAGTACAATAACCTGTGAAATTAGATCTGACAAGAGGCAAAACCCTCAATGGCATTAAGCTTATTAGACTGATTTAAAAGCAAATGTAATACTGTGATTAGTGTATATTGCATGCATTAAGACTGTAATGAATAAGAATACAATCAGTTGCCAGAAGCAGCTGGTAACTTGTTTTTTGCTGTAGAGTCAATCCAAATTACTCAGTGAACAGCAGAACACTTTAAAAATGGGTAATGTTTTGGATGAGAAAGAACACAAAAATACGGGCTCTGATAGTAAAGATAATAAAGCTAACAGCTGAATAGTATAGAGATGCTGAATGCAAATATAGACTCCATTATCTCTCCACAGCATGCTTCCCTTCTATATATCCTGCGGCCTCCATTTATACTATCTAGTAAAAGACTATTAAAACCATGCTCAGTGAGCTACAGAAAATGCTCACAGATTATTTTAAATAAATAAGCTTTCAGCAGAACTCAACTTTAATGGTGCAAGAAGCATTTTGTCAGAGCTAAAGAGCAACATGAGGATTGTATATCTTTGATACAAAATTTACCCTACTGTTGGTTAGTGAGCGTTCCACTTTGTGAAAATGTTGAATAACTTCTCTTTTTTGAGAAAATTGAAATATCTGTCACTACAGAATAGCCTCCTTGTTTTAGTTAAATGTAAGCCATCTTTATGCATTCTCTGGGCACACATTATTTCTCCTATAAATAAAACAGGCCTGTTTCTTGGAAAGGCATGTGCACACCTCACCTAAACCTCCAAAAATTTAAGGGGCTGTTATCATAAACTTTGTTTGTAACTCCTCTCTAGCTCACCATTTTGTTTTTCTTCTGTATGATGCTTTTGTGGTTCTCCTCTAGGAGATTGCTTGGGTGATATATAGCAGCACGACAGTCAATTGAAACTGAACAGAAAGTTGCACCAAGTTCAGAAAATGCTTCAAAGAAAACCAAAGTCTTTGACTAGACATTTCTGACTGAAACATATGGAATATGCTCTTGCCTTCTGTATTTTAAATTGTCATGTTACCATAAGTCAAGGATGTGGATGAGAGGAGGCTGGTATTAAACATCTCATCCTCTGATACATAACCTAACGGTGTTCCAAGTGAGTTTACACTGGCTGGCAAAGACCACTTGAATCTGATTTAAAATGAGTACAAGGGGTTCTCTAGAGGCCGCACTGAATAAACAGCACAAGTAAAAATTAGAGTTCCCGTAAAGTCATGACTCCCACATTGCACATTGAATGCTTCCACTAACACTTTATTGGAAGTGGGGGCAGGCTGACTTTTAAATCTTTCATGCTCAGAAATAAGTAACCGATTCAATATTTAGCATATAGTTGACTGACATTTTTTGCTATAAAACTTGTTTTCCATTAATTACAATTTTGTGAATCTTAAGCTGTTTGGGCTTGAATTCTCTCATTTACATGCTTGCTGCAATTGACTGTTATGTTTTTAATTTTTACCTCATGTAATACAGCCATTTCCAAGACAAATGTGCCAAAACACAATTTCCCTAGTCTGAAAATAATAATAATAATTAAAAAAAAAAAAAGCCAAAAGAAAAATCCCTTCTTATAAATTTTTCTTTTAAAAGCTTTAGTTCTTCTGCAGATGAAGGAGTTGCTACAGTCACTACATATGTAACAAGAAGGCTTTTTTTGGCTCTGAAGGCTGCCCAATTACATTCAAATTATAATCCTTTTGAAATGAGAAATTAGAAGTTCGCATGCGTTCAAAGGCTACAAAATAGTCTAACGATGTGGCCTTCCCTCAGTACGGTCCATCCCTTCACTGTTTTACACATCAAGCAAACAGCTCAGCGAGGCACGGAGCAGATCCGTATGTATCTCGCTTCAGCGCTGGGCTGAACGGACTTTGCCTGCTGATCTTCCGACCGACCGACAAAAGAGAAAGTCCCTTTTTGAGATTTCCCAGTGCTTCCTCCGATGGCACAGAGCACGAGGAGTGGCAGACTCTTCCTCTGCTGGTCCTCTTGTAAGGGGAAGGGGAAACTAGAAATAGGGAGGAACAGATTCTCAGCATCTCTCTGCAGATATATGGGAATACCACCAGCAAAACATATGTCTCTTTTTTTGTAACGGCAAGTTCATATACGAGCATCCCTTTTAACAAAGGGATAGAGGACTGTGCTGTGGCTCTTCAGGCCCCCAGCCAGCCGGTGACTCATGCTTTAAGGAGGCCTGAATTCTTTTTAAATATTTCCCACTAAATTCTAAGGCAAGAAGTCTAATTACACTTTAGGCTTTAGTGCACTTAGAAGAACAGCATGATTTGGAAATGGCTCTTTTCATAAAATGGCTTTGTAGAACACATTTGAAAGTGACTGCTTTCCTAAATGCAAATGTATGAATTCCTCTAATTATATAACTGGGGAAAAAGAGGCTTTTTTTAGACTGCCAATATCTGAAGAAACTACGAGAGGACAGGATGGCTTCTCCCAGTATTCCTTTTTAGTATGTTTTCTATTCTAGTTCTAAATACAAATAACCAGTGAGATTTCCAGAACTTTCTTTCTGTTATGTGGTAAGTAGATGTCACTCTTTAAAAAAAAAAACAAAAACCCAACACAATTTTAAGTTTCAGATTGTCAATCCTAATTATGCAGCATTGTCACACCGAAGTCGGGAGCCCCTAAACACCTTCACATGGAGTTCAGAGAAGTAGAAGGAATGTCTCCAGGACTTCCTATTACAAACCTTAACTTGTCTTTATCCTGACAGGTAAATAACATCCCTGTAGTAAGTACAGCATCTGATTGCGTGAAAAAGCAGTAATAGAAAGTGTATTTTTAGTTTCTTTTAATGTAATTTCACAGCAGGAAACTGGAAAAACAAGCATCATGGCAGCATCTGAGCTTCTTTAGAATATGATTTAGAGACTAAAACAGCTTTCTACCCTCACTGCTTACAGGTGGGAGCATCACCAGGACTGAATCTAGAGACCTCTATTCAGTTTTCTTGGGGGGTGTGAGTGGGGGGGTCCACTGCAATTTTTATTTATAATTCTCAAGGGAACATTCAGCTGCATTCAGTCAGCCCCCACCTATCTCACTGACCCTTCTGTTGACAGTATCAGGCAGCAAAAGGTGGTCTGCACATCTTTCCTGACTGCAGGAGAAGATGTGGTCGCAGGTATTAAGAACTCAGTCTGAATGCTTGTCACATAGGTACCTGTGTATCAGAAAGAGATGTCTATTCTTCTCATGACTTGTACTAGTGAGGAAGCCCTGGTCTCTTGGCCAGTGCCTGGGATTGGTGCTGTGGGAAGCTCAGGTACAAAAGGGGTCTGAACAGTCCCTAAAGAAGCTGTCAGTCCTGCTCCTGCAGCCTTATCTTCCAGCTGCCTCTCTTCCTGCTATCACGCTGTTTGCTGTCATCTGTGCACTTAAACTCCTATTTAAACTGCCAGTCATCAAGATTTTCACAGCTGGAGACCAAGTCTCTTCAGGTCCCCAGGTTAACCCTCTCTCATCCTGCTACCTCGTTAATTTGTAGCCAATATGACAGAAGGCAGAATAGTGAGAGGTTTGCTCTGCAGCTCAGCGGAGCTGTGCTTTCATGGTAGATGTGCTGGGATGTATTGCAAGGGTTTCTCAGCACGTAAGAGGTCTTCCCATAGAGCAATTGGCTTGGATAAAGGAAAGTTATGCCTACACCACTGTGTGTAGAATCAATTACTTTTTTGCACCATACTTGGCTTTCTTACCCCAGCCACTGTTTGGTTTACTCTGGATTGGATGCAGAAGATGACCTATTAAGCACACAGTGGAGATGGCGGGGGGGACACCAGATCTCTGGACCACTCCAGGCAGATGAACTGACAGCACGGTGGCACCGGAGCACAGGGGAATTCTGGTGAGTCCCAGAGGACCTGTGGCAGGGCAGCGCATGGGCACTGGCAGGAACTGCCAGATCTGGCAGCCCGACAGAGGCATGGCAGCCACAGGCCCAGACCCCCACGTCCAACAGAAGCGGGGTGGAGCATGTGTTCCCAGTAGGCACATGCACAGCCCTGAGCTGACCGGCGCTGGGGTCACGGTCAGGTTCAGAGCACAGCCAGGGTCAGATCCAGCCCAGAGACAAGCCCAGCAGCAGGATCCACATCGAGATGGACCCCTCTGTGTCCCGGGGTGCACTGATGGTGCTCATCCAGGGCAGACCCTGGAGTGTGGCTGGAGGGTCCCAGATCCTTCACAGTGTCCACTGGCCTGAAGGATGGTCACAAGCACCCCTGGGAGCATGGCCAGATTCCCTGCGGGGAGATTGCAGAGACAGGCTGCGGGCACTAGTGACAGCATTGACATGTACACTGCCTGCATCACTTGCAGAGGTAAGTTCAGTTCAGAAGTGGATATAGAGACACAGAAAGTAGGAGAGGGCTGAAAGCATCAAATTCTTCATAGAATGGTGAGGCTAAAATTTGTATGTTTAGTGCCTCCCACCTAGTTTTTCTTGTACAAATCGAAGCCCTGCTACCTGGCTCCATAAAGATTGAATTTCTTTTTGTAAGCTGAGGAAATCACTTTGCAGATGTTTATTTCCCATTGTAACTGGCTTTCTCAAATCTTTCTCTCAAAGGGCAGTTTGCAGAGAACCCAGTCATTGCTTTTTTCTCTCAGGTCTCTATCTGCTTCTTGGCTGTCACAGTTTAGGTCTCAATTTGTGGTGGGGTACTTGCTTTCAAAAGACCCTGAATATGTGCCTTTAAGTGCACATTTTCTTCAAACAAACCAATTCCACACAAAAGACCCAATTTACATCTCATTTTTGACAATAAGCTAGATTGTTCTCAATTCAATTACTTGATTTGTCCCAAGATTTTTCCTCACAGTCATTTAAAGGTTTTGTGAATAATTCTAGCACATGGGACACATTTGAAAAATTGTCAATCCCTTCTACACAGGGGAAATTCACCTCATGGCGATGGGAGTCACCTCCAGACTGTAGAGTGGAGTGGACTCCTGTGACAGCCCTGGGAGGAGCTGAGTCAGGGGCTCTGTTTCCTTTCTATTGGTCTGCATATTGGGTGCAGGTGTCAAGATTTCGGCAGCAATGGGGCCACAGGAACATCTTCTGTGAGAAGAGCCTCATTCCCTCCTGTGCTGCTCAGGATGGGGGTAGAGGAGTAGGGAACGAAGGAGTGACGTTGAGCCTGGGAAAGGGGAGAGAAAAGGTGATTTAATGTTATTTCACTATCCTGCTGAGTGGAGGAAGTGAGTGAGTGGCTGGGTGGGAGTTTGGCTGTTGGCTGGGGTCAACCCACCATAACTTGTCAGTATCTTGCCTGTCATGTTGCATCTGTGCTCCTTCATGTTTGTGAAGATGGGCCTTTTACAGGCTGATCACTCTCCTGTGATAAGCCTGGGAGCAGTCTGGCAGGGTATTATTTGGGTTCCCCACCACCACCATTGTTCCCTTGTGCACCTTTGCGTATGTTAAGGCAAACATTTATAACAAAACCTGGAATTTCCTATCTTGATATTCCTTAAGAGGCAACTCTTCCATGCCCTATGGTTCAATTCCTACAAGAACAAACCTCTTAAAGTCAGTTTCCATAGGATATTCTCTGGTATTTTTCTGTGTCTATTCTTAACGTTCCCTTCTCTGCAGCAAATTTCTGCAGATTTCGTTTCTATTGATTCATTACCCATTCCTGGGCTCCACTTAACCCAGCAATGAGAATAAAAATCTTCCCCTTTCCTTAGTAGACACCACAGAATAGTAGATAATTTCAGAACTTCCAAGTCTTATTTTTCTAAGGAATAACCAAGATGTTTTCCTTCCCAGACAAATCTTTAGCACTGGATATTTAAGTTATGCAGTTAAGTCTGCACGTATCAATAGCATGCAAGATACTACAAGCTAGCTGAAGGTATTGACCAGTTGCAAGCATCCAGTCCCTTTAGGACAGACTATCCTGTTGCACTATTTGTAAGTCTTATTATCTTCCCATGTTCTTCAGACATTTTTTATTGCATTGATTATTGGTCAAATAGTAATATATACACCCATTCAGCTTCTTCATGCTTTCAAGATGCATAGCAATGGCAATCTTATATAGTGATTTTCCTCCTGGACATGAAGATGAGGGCACAGGCATGCAACTTTTTGTATGTTAACTGTTTACTATAGTTTCAGGTGTCTGGGAAGTCATAAAGCCAAGGGAGGACTGAAAAGCAAGAAATCGTCAAACAAACATGTCTATCACATTGCAGCAGAGAAACTATGCTACCCTAATCCTAGTGACTTGTTCTGCACACACCAATGATCCTCACTGCCCAGAAGTCCCTCCAACAATACCATACAGCTGCACAGTAGATGGAAAATTGTTCCCTTCACTTGATCCCAGGCTCTGAGACAGGCAGGTATGCATATCTATATATGTTTTATATACATATAGATATTAATTGTTATATATGAATGTGTGTGTTATGTAATCTCATATGGCAATAGAAGTGCTCCAGCTCTATCTAAACTTAAACATTATTAATATCAGTAGTTGTTGGCACCAAATATTCTCTGGTCTGTTTATAGGATCCTATCCTATTTTTCCTATTCCTCCATAATGGTTCTTCTTACCATCTAAAACTTGGTGGTGTATTAGAGTAGAAAAATAAGAAGGTACAAACTAGTCTTTTCCTCTGTTGTTACCACAAAATCTGGATCTCCTCATCCCTCTCTTCTTCCCTGTGAGGTTGGTAAAACCTCCCTCTTTCCTACACACCAGATTTTTTCTGTTCCCATTAAAATATCATGAAACATTGTTGGTTAAGATGTATACACACCTGTATACAGATACATGCTTCATATCACATTAATAATATCAATAAACTTATAACTCAGATCTCATAATTAAAGATTGAGGAATACTACTACTAGATTTCAACTGCCAACTAGCAAGTCTCTCATTCTACTTCTCATATTTAAGTATAATTACCTCACTTTTAGCAAAATTAAGAGATCCAACTCTTCAAAGCAGAGAAGAGAGGCCAACAGTGTGGTCTGTCAGTGTAATAATTTCACATACAATCAGTGATCAAAATTAGTGATAATCGTAAAAAAAAAGTTTTCTGATTTTCCCAAGGTAGAGGTTTGGGTCTCAGAAGTGATACAATAAAAACACCTGAAAGAGCAGTTACCCATGGTTCAGTGAAAGACATTTATATGCTTCTACAAGTGGAGAAAGCATTGTCCTTGGTGTAAAACATTACACATAAGTACGCATTTTTCAATATATCCACTGCTGTCTGTTCCTAAAAATACGTCCGAAAACTGAAAATACAAAGGAATTTTTTCCCTGTCTCACGTTTTGTTTCTTCAATAGCACTGTTGAAGATGTGCCTTATTTTTAGAGTGGTATAATACAGTTATGACATTACCTTTGGGTCCTCATCATCTCTAAGGAATAATTATTATGATTTTGTCCTTGAGTATAACATCAAAGCTCCCTTCCAATATGTGACTCAAATATGAATAAGATAAAACTGATGTTGAAAAGTGGAGTTTTCTTAACCTCACATTATACTATGAAAAAAACTGGAAACAAGAAAATGTTACTATAATACTTTCCATAATAGACTTCTGTTTCAAGTTAACATTGACATTTCTAACATTACATGTTAGAAAAGGAAATATGAATATATATTAAGGCACACAGGAGAAGAGTACTTTTCGGAACACAGACTTTTCTGGTGCTTTCTTTTCCATTTCTGCCTAGTGAACTGTAAATTGTTTAACCAAAGAACACTTTTTTTGGGATAGCAAAGGAGCCAGAAGTATATTAAATTCACCCAGAGACTGCTGTGAGTCCATCAACTTCTACTCAGAAAAAATTATAAAAAAGCCACTTAGTGGCTTTGTAGGAAAAATTTTCTTGTTCTACATTGGTACCCCTTAACAGTTAAATTTTAATCCCAGCATGCAACTGGTAGATGTGACAACACTATCAAGAAATGTACATTAGAGTGTGGATAGGTGCATGCAAAGTAGAATTGTTCTTTCTGGCTTGAGTAAGAGTAATATATAATGACAGAAAAATCATTCTGGTAGATAAGACCTTACTGCAGTAATTTAAGAGATTATTGCCCTGACTCTGTATTCTGACTTCAGCTTGGTTTTTCTTCTCCCTACCTGTTAGCTGAACAGAATATGCTGTATTGCGAACATTTCACGTCCCAGTCTAGTATCATCTCAGACTGCCCATGAAGGTGGTTTTGCACATCTGACCTACAACCTATCATGTCCTCATTACTCTCTTTTCCTGCATTAGGTAGGTGAGAATTAGTGCAGATAAGCCTACTCACATTTTCATTTGCTCCATAGATCTTCCCTGCATATTGACCTCAAGAGAAAAACTCTGATAATTGAACACTGTGGAAACAGAAGGCCTCCATAGATTTATTCCCTGTTTTTATGTACAACAAATTTCTGAAGCACTGGTGAAATATTTTTTAAAAGTATTTAGAACATTGTAATTTCAAAAAATTTTTCCCCTCAAACTTCTCATTTGGGTCAGTTAGCTGTTCACTAGTGAAAAATGTCCACGGCAACCTTCCACACATTTTATAGCACAGCATAACTCATGAAGATATGTAAAAGGATTTTGTACACATGTATTGTTTTTAACTAATAACTAAAATGTTCGGTATCGGTACACTGCATCACCTAAAATAAGATTTTTATTCTCTACTGCCCTTTTGTCAATTACAATCACATGGAGACAGTGTGTGTGGATGGCAATTCAGAAGGATTGACCTCTTGGGGAGGAAACACCCTCCTTAGAGAGACCATTTCACTGTGATGGCTTGCGCTTTGACTGGTGATTTCAGTGTGAGCATGCTCATAAGCAGTGTAGTGGAAGTTTTGAAATCAGGTGTACAGGTTTGTATCTGTTTTCAGACCACCAAATAGAACGCTAGTTACTAGAACATCATTTGGGCACTAATTAAAATAACATTATTATTTTGTGAACTCACATTGGTTTACTCACTTGAACTTACCTTGGTATCCCCCATATCTATATTACAATTGTGTATAGCTTGCCATTTAGGTGTACCAATATGTTCCTTAGGCTGATAACAACTTAGGGAAAAACATTAAAGGACAATGAAGGCACTATGTGAAAGGGTTTGCTCTCAAAATGATCGCTCTATTAACAGAAGATTAAATTAGCATTTCTAAACATAAAATAGAAGCAATTCAGTTCACAAATAACTTCATAAACAGCTGAACTCCAAATATAGTCAGAGAATTGCTGAGTATTTCAGAAATAATGACATATTTATTTAAGAAAAAGCAGTGTTGTCGTAAACAATTCTTATGACATACAGATCAGCCAAACACCATCAATACAGAGCTGTACACATGAGCCTGTGTAAACAAAAGAACACTGCTGCTGGGTGTATAGTGGCTAGAAATATACAATGGTGATGAACTCTCCTTTTCTGAGAGGAAAGGAGAAGAAACTCCCAACGCATTTCCAGAAGTGAATAGATTTCTTACTAATATTGGGACAATTCCTATCCTATATATTCTGTGGCACAAAGCTCCTTAATATCATTTTAGGGAGTGACCCATTCTCTTAAAAGGTTACTTTTCTCTAGAACCCTCTAAAATATTGCCTGGGTTTGACACACTATGAGCTCTTCTTGTCATGGGATCTTTAAGTCTCTAGGTGTGGTCAAATAGCTATAACTGCATCCTTGGAGCAATCATCAGCACCATGAGGTAGCAGGTACTCCATGCAGATCTGTATGTATAGAAGATAGCATTGGCAGCTGCCTTTCAGCCCTCTGTGTGCTAATCATCTCCTATTCTTATTCATTTAAATAAATGAAGATACTACTAAGGAATGGGGAGCTGGTAAAAAACATTGTAGTAAATAGATTTCGTTAGAGGAAAAAGATGAAATCAGTTTGGCCACTAAATTAACTATAATATCACAGCAAATAAATAGAGATTTATTTGTGGCAATACTGATGAGGAGGGCAGAAACATCTGAAGGAATTAGCTAGAAAATTCACATCAAAATCCAGTGAAAGCCTTTACTGTCAAATATTGGACCTTGGCAACTTTAGCTGCTAAAAACATTGCTCATACCAGGGTGTCCTTAGTATAGCCAGTAAAAGAAATATTGACTGGGTCAGATGTTAAGGTTTTTTTCTTACATGGAAGTTAAGGTGTATTAATCCATGGTTTCTTCACCTCAAGCAAAGAGGTTGTTCACTGGTTCAGTTGCAAGGCTGGGATTAAAATTTAACTGTTAAAGGGTACCCATGCCACTTATTCCTAGTAGAATTGTTGGAATCAAAAATTCTGGGAAGTGTTGCATACTGGCAATGAAATTCGGCAAAGACTTTGGATTTTACAGTTTCAAAAGACAGTACTAATAGTGGAAAATCACCCATACGGCCACTGCTCTTGATGGACTTTATCAAAGAAAAAGGAAGCTGTTAACAGAAAGAATCACATAAAAACTGCAGACAGATAATTGATACTGTTTGAGGACTTGAAATGCTTGCTCACTTTATCTGCATACCTGAAGCCAAAATCCTGATCTAAAGTACATTTACATTTCAGTCAAAATGTCTTTGACCTATGTCTAGTCATTTTAACATTAGATAACTTCTGCACACACTTAATATTCTCTCACAGAGAGAACTAAGGGACCCATGAGTGCCTTTTGAGCTGTAGCTACTACTGTAGTTTAATTCATCCAAAAACATTTGAGACAATTAATATGCTTTTGTATGGAATAGTCCCTGCTTGCTTTGATTTACTACTGATATTTTATAGTAAGAGACATTTCCACTTCATCCAAGATGGACCTTAATCAGTCTTGTCTCTGCCATACTAAAGTCTTGGCTGGGCAAGGAGAAACTATTGAGTTGTAATTGTTGTGAATAGGAGGTGAAATGTGTCAGTAACATGTCAATGTTATGTTAGTTCATAGCAACATAACCCCCTCCATAGAAGACTACCATACATCATATAAACAACCACATCCTAAAAACCTTCATCAAGCAAAAAAGACTACTGAAGATGATTGAGCTGGTTCATGATTAAATGTACTCTACTGACTTACATTCTGTAGTTTTAAAAAGCTTAATTCCCTGTTAAAAAATCATTAACTAACTTTCAAGTACACCACAATTTTCTTTCATCCTGGATAAATAAGCTATAAAAGAGGAGCAGATTTATTGGAAAGGGAAAAATTTTTGCCTGTTCTTTTAGTCATTCAGATCTCTGCCATTAAAACTTGGTTTCAATTTTTATTTTACTAGAATTTGATCAGGTCACAAAAAATAAGCAACAATTGCATTTGGCTGTGAAAATACATATGTGCATTTGTCAACACAGTTTTGCTTTTCATCAGTACAAGGCTGCTCTTTTAGAACGCACACAGTCTTCTGCTGCAATAAAATTTCTATCTTCCCAGAGGAAAATATGTGCACAGTTGAAGAGAAATACAGGTTTAGAGCATGAGGTAATCAAGTAAAGGGGAGATAAATCAGTGAAGTCTACTAAATGTTAATAACAGCTCTCTCCCTTTCATGTCAACACACACCTGACACATCTGACATGCTGTGTCTGGTTTTGTGCTCCCCATTACAAGAGAGACATGGACATACTGGCTAAGTCCAATAGAGGGCCACAAAGATGCTGAAGCAGCTGGAGCATATGACATACAGAGAGCTGAAAGGAGTGAGCCTGTTCAGGCTTAAGAAGATAAAGCTAAAGAGACCTTATTGTTTTCTACAACTACTCAATCACAAGACAGAGAGAAGATAGAGCTAGACTCTACTTGAAGGTGTACAGTGGCAAGACAAGAGTCAACAGATACAAGCTGAATCATGAAAAATTCCAGTTAGATATAAGGATTTCTTCCTTTTTTTGAAACCATGAAAGCAGTCAATTACAGGAACAGGTTGCTCAATGAGATTGTAGAATCTCCATCTTTGGAGGTTTTCAAGACCCAGAATCAGAGAATCATAGAATCATTTAGGTTGGAAAAGATGCTTAAGATCATCAAGTCCAACCGTTAACCTAATGCTATCATCAAGTCCACCACTAAACCATGTCCCTAAGCACCACATCTACACATCTTTTAAATACCTGCAGGGATGGTGACTCACCCACTTCCCTGGGCAGCCTGTTCCAATGTTCGATAACCCTTCTGGTGAAGAATTTTTTCCTAATATCCAATCTAAACCTCCCTTGGCACAACTCGATACCAATTCCTTTTGTGATATCACTTGGTACTTGAGAGAAGAGACCAACATCCACCTTGTTACAACCTCCTTTCAGGTAGTTTTAGAGAGGCTCTCCCCTGAGCCTCCTTTTCTCCAGACTAAACAACCCCAGGTTGACTAGAGAAGTCTCTGAGCACCCTGATCAAATTAGGTCTGCTTTAAGCTGCGCATTGGATTAAATGACCTTTGAAGGTCCATTCCAATCTACGTTATTACATGAACCTAGGTTCTCCTGTACCAAATGTTTTTTCTCTTACCCAAGTCCTTTCTCTTGATCAGAAGGATTGAGAAGGTGTCCTGAAAGGTGTCAGCTGAGAGGGTTCATTTTCTTCACAGTAGCTAGTATGGGGCTATGTTTTGGATTTGTGCTGGAAACAGTGTTGATAATACAGAGATGTTTTTGTTATGTGGCCCTGTTGTTGTTGAGCAGTGCTTATACAGAGCCAAGGCCTTTGCTGCTTCTCGCACTGCCCTGCCAGTGGGACGGCTGGGGGTGCACAAGGAGTTGGGAGGGGACACAGACAGGACAGGTGACCCAAACTAGCCAAAAGGAGTATTCCATACCATGTGACGTCATGCTCAGTATAAAAGGGGGGCTAGTCAGGGAGGGGCAGCAGCAGCTCCAGGACGTGTGGCTCAGGGATGGTTCGGCTTCGAGACGGGTCTGAGCGTGCAGTCTGAGTTGTACGGTCCCTGGGTGAGAAACTGCGTTGTGTATCACCAGTTTTGTATATTCTGTTAAGTACTGGTTTGTTTTGTTTTGTTTGGTTTTTCCTTTCCCCCTCTCCCTTTGCTGTCCCAGTAAACTGTCCTTATCCCAGCCCACGAGGCTTTGCCTTTTCCTTCCCATTCTCCTCCCCATCTTGGTGGGGGGGAGGGAGAGAGGGGGAAGGGGGAGGAGGGAGTGAGCGAACGGCTGCGTGGTGCTCAGCTGCTGGCTGGGGCTAAACCATGACAGAAGGATGCCAGGTGAGGCCACATTTCCTTCTCCCTCATCCTCAACCTGCTCCCATCTTCTCTGGCAGTGTGACTGGTGCCCAGATGGATGAGCAGCAAGGAGCCATAGGTTGAAATGACTGGAACTTTTCAAACAGAAGACTAAGACATGGAAAAAATTGGAGTAGACGTAGAGATCAGCTTGCTTATACAGTGAATATTTGTATTCCTGCTTAGCTTTGGCAGACTCCGCAGTATTTATGAAGGTATCTGTTAATATGCCAGTTGCTGTCTCTTTGTGAACAATAGTAGGGCACACTTGCTGCTTTCACTTACAAAAATATCTTCAGCTCTGGGAAGAAACTGTCTTGAGATTTGAGTCAGTGGTATGATTGAGAGGCAAGACATCAAAAGAGGATGTGCCATTCAGGAATACCAGCCATCGTATACTATTTTTACCAAATGCTTACTAAGGTATGAAAGTCAAGGATGTGAATTTATCTGTTTCAGCCTTGGATAAAGATGGTGCATGGCTCTGTAAATTAAACAGCATGAGGCCTAAGAGAGTTACACAGATCATAGCGTATTACCTGACACAGAGCCAAATATAGTGACACTGCTATGGGTAGTCTGCCCCCCCTGTCACGGGCAGGGACACCCTCCACTAGACCAGGTTGCCCAAAGCCCCATCCAACCTGGCCTTGAACACTTCCAGGGAGGGGGCAGCCACAGCTTCTCCGGGCAACCTGTTCCAGTGCCTCACGACCTTCATCATAAAAAATTTCTTCCTTATGTCCAACCTAATTCTTTCAGTTTAAAACCATTGCCCCTTGTCCTATTACTACAGGCCTTTGTAAAAAGTCTCTCTCTGTCTCTCCATCTCTCTCCATCTTTCTTATAATCCCCCTTTATATACTGAAAGGCCATATTCTTACGGCTAACTGGTACTTCATTTCAGTAAGCAATATTTTGTACAGAAGTGAAATAATTTATAAGTAGTTGTAATGAAATCAATTCATAATAAAATGAATGTGAAAATAAAATTAATCTGAATAAAAATCCTAACATGGCCACTGTAGTTCTTCCTCTAGTGTATTACGAAATACATATTAATTGAATGCTCATGAAAGATCAAGAAATGATAAATTCTCAAACTGAACCTTTGTATTTCTTCCCAGAATGGATAAAGTATGTTTCCAGGAATCAATGCAAATTTTCACTGTTCCACTGCATACTTAGCAAGCCATTTCAGGCAAGAAAGTGAAGTTAAGTAACATCACATTTACATATATATTGAGCCTTTGGCCAATGTGCTAAACTGTGAAGAGTGATCACTAAAAAGCAGATACAGAATGTAGCAACGTTCTCTCATTCTTGATCTTAACTGAGTTTAATATGGCAGCTGGGAGGTGAAAAAATCAGAATCTCATTTTTCATTTAAACAATCAGATTTTTCAGTCAAAGGGGGTTTTTTTCATCATTCTGCAGTGACTGAGATTGTGTCATTGGGAAAATGTAAGAAAAAGGAATTAAACACTTTGCTTGACTAAAAAAGGTTTTTCTGAATGTCACACTCCAAAATACACCTAGTGTCAGAAATGTTTTTGCCTTTCTGATTACAAAGTTTTTAATTCTAATCACAAATGGTCTGACAAAATAAACATGGTCTGGATATATGTTAATGATCTAACTTAAAATCACAGGTTTTCCTGAACTTGCTACTCTATTAAATGATCACATTTCAAAGAAAGAACAACCCATATTAAAAGCTAGCATCAAATTGATATTAAAATTAATAAACTAAAAGACAGATTTCAAACTTTTGTTTGGCTCCATTCCTTTGCATTGTCATGTACATTTGCTGAGCCAAAAATAGGATTTAAATATTTCATTATCCAAGTCATTAGGATACTGGCTTGGGAGAACAAATGGGATAAGTATGATCATGAATTATCATATAACAGAGCATTAAAAGAGTAAACCAGAACATTTCAGTGCAGTATAGTATGCATTCAACTGAAATATCAGTTATGAAGCCTTCAGATTAAATTTGACTGTGATGGAATCTGAAAATAGACAAGGTATTGGAATTTCAGTCACGTGTTTAACTTCCCTCCTGAGCACATCACTTAGGGACCACACTCTCTGCTGTGATTTGTAATTTGGGAACACTTTCCTTTTTCCTTCCTCCAAAATCAACAACTAATTTTCCTGTGAATCAGCATAGCTATCACAACGCTGCATACAGACTCCTCCGACCCTGTGAAGGTACATTGTCAGACACAGAAGGAAGAAAACTCATCCCAAACAACAAAAGGAGAGAAGAAAAGTCCATCTTACTACAGCTGCTTCCTTCTAAATCAGCTGCAAGAAATAGGAGAAACTCTAATGTCTTCTAGTCACACCCAATATAAACTCTAATGAAAGATCCCTAATAGGAAGAGATTATGAGGGATGTATAGGAGAGACTTCATCAGTGCTGGATCTGGTGAAGCCTGACCAGTAACCATTACTCCTCATGCCCAGTTAATAAAATTTCTCTGTTCAGTGTTTCATTTCTTAACGTGTGTAGTAGTGGTGTGTTGGTAGACACGTCTATGCCACAGCTGCCATTAGAAGACACTGTGCTCCTGGGAAAGCAGGAAGCTTTGGGGGTATAAATCACCTGTTTGATGCAACTAAAGAGCAAATTCCCTCTCCAAACAAGAGCCAAATTGTAATGTGACTTGCAAACCAAGATGCTTAAAACTTATGTAAGGCAGCAAGAAAGCACTTTAAAATAAACAAGGTGATTGTGGCAGAGGTGGAGGCACAATGGCAACCTTGGTGGATATGCAACAGTTTTCCAAACACAAGGATGGTATTAAGGCCATCTTCATGGTGGCAGGTATATTATGCAGGCCACTGCATAATAGCCAGGGCTATTTTAGCACTGTTTTTACCAAGGGCACACCACCTCAGAAATTACAGACCGACTGGGAAAAGGTGTTTTAAGCTAGTCTTCAAAAAAGCTTTTAAAGATGTGTAACATTCGCAGCTTTGTTACTGCTAATGAAGGAAAAGCCTCCATCACAGAACACTTTCACAGGGCACTCAAAACCAAGATGTGAAGATATTTTATAGCACACAACACTTTTGCTACACTATTATCAGGGTTTATAAGGAGCTATAACCATAGCTGCCTCAGAACTATCACAGCCATACAGCCTGTGGAAGTGAAATCTTTAAACCTTGGGGGGGTTTAAATTTAGAAACTTAAATTAAATTTAAATTAGAGAGTCTTCACCTTTCATCAAAAAGGGAGGCCATGTAAAGGTGTCTGAAAGAAAAGAGATTTGAGAAGGGTTATAAGCATTCATGGATGACATTTTCAAAGTAGCTAAAATTGTGAAAAGGGATATCCATGTACCGCTCAATAGATCACAGTCACAAAGCAATCAAAGGGACCTCTTACGTAGAAGAACCTCAAAAAGTGAATCTAAATGAGGGCAGACTCTACAAAATTGAGAAGGTCATCACTGCAAAAGGGAAAGGAAGGAAAAAACAGCTGCTGGTGATATGACATGGCTCACCCCAGATATTTAACAGTTGCATAGAAGCCTCCCAAGACCAGGACTTCTAGTAATTGTGTTGGAGCAAGGAGAAAAGAATGGTGGACAGTCATTTATACTTCTCAATACCTAGCAATGGCAGCACCAGGATTTTCCCACACATCACAGTCTCAGACTTTATGATACAGCTAGGAAGGTCCCTGGAGCTCATGTGAGTAGGAGATGAGGCTAGCAGAAGTACAATACCAACACAGCTGGAATAACGTCAGTGAAAATGTCACCTTTGAAATACCACTGCTTGGCAGTAGACATGGCACTAGACCTTGCGGAAAGGTGGTCCGTTCTGGTGGAATATGTGAACCATCTTATTTTCCTTTAGAAAGTTGATTGTAAAGTAGAATCTGCAGTCCTGGAAGTCTCTGATATTTTAATAAACCCCACCAAAGTGGAAGAAGTAAATTGTTACAGGGACCCAGCCTTGTAAATGAATTGTACAGTCTAGGCTAGCAATGCTCTCCCTGGTTTTCCAGGCATTCCTGCTATGCATGCCACAGGCGTAGGTGGTATATTCTGTAGCCAGCCATATATTCCATGTATGTAGGAGGTACATTCTATATACTTCAGCTGTAGAAAGGCCAGACAACTTTTGAAAATATGTTTGGAAATTGTTAAGTCACATGTTGAAAGTATCACTCAAGACATTGCAAAAAATATGTTTGAACACATTTCCAAAGCCATGCTGGGCAAGTTGGAAACACCAGCAAATCTAGGAGAGTTTGTGGCTTATTTACATTCAAAGCTTTAAAAGAAAGAGAGACTTGTCATGCCTCATGGCACAGGGATGGCCTGTGCCTGCCCTTTAAAAAGATGAGGACAGGAGGCACCAGACAGGAGTCTGGCTCCAAAGAAGAAAAAGAATAACTCAGGCCAAATGGTGCAAAAGAAATTGAAAGCTCAGAAAAAAAAAAAAAAAAGAAGGCCTGTTTTACCATCAGAAAAGGAGATATATTTGAAGAGGGATGGCTTACATTTAATGCTGCTCATTAAAATACAGCAAATCAAAGCTGGATTTGTTTGAAGTGTCCCCAGCACAGACTAGCATTGAGAAAAGCCTGTTTGTGGAGGTGCCTCTACTTTCCACCATGACAGTATGCACCTCTGGACTTTTTCATAGCAAAGGAATGGGGAAGATCAGAGAGATCTGAACAACAATCTGCTGTACCTTTGCTGCAAAACTGTGAAAGCTGGAGGGGTCCAACCTCAGTGCCAGTGGAGCTGTGAGCCTTGACAGATTCTGTTTTCCATTGGTTATGTTGGGAGACTGACTTACACACCAGAGCAACAACTGCTACCCCTCCTGCACGCTAATTTTGTCACTCCCCAGTTACAGCAGTGACATTGTCCGCACATTTCTCCATGGGGCTGTTCTGCAAAGACATGGCTGGGCAGCCGAAAGCAGAAAATTGAAAGCAGTCAAGACAATGCTCAGCTCTGATGGCCCAGAGTAGGAGGATTGAGCACTTGGGACCACTCCGCTGTGATCCATTCTTTCAAGACAAGCTTTTGTAGAACAGAGTGGATGTAAAAATTAGGCTGATGCACAGCAAAGACAGCATTTGTTTGATGAGCTCCCTGGCAACAAGAGCCTGTAAGCCAGTTATTACCTATGGCTTGCTGCTTGTGAAGAGAGTGTAGGTGGTTCACAGGATGCATTTGGGACACACTGAGCCTTTATACATGGCCAACACTAAATACCTTGTTGACTGGGTGGGCAAGAAAGCATTCAACATAACAGGCAGGCAGCCATGTCAGCAACCAGGAAAATTTGTTTCTGGGACAGCTGCCCAAGCTTGTTGTTATTGTGTTGATAGATAACGATGCTTTTAGCACCGATTATGCTTAGAACCCTTTCAACTTTAAACACTAAGTTATAAATTTTGTGGCTCTGTATGTGGATAGTGAACAGACCCTAGCAAAACCAATGCAGCTTGATTTAGGAATGGCTGTGATGTGAGAGAATACCTGCAGCTCATACGGAGGATTGGCAGCCATATGTAAGACCACATATGCTGTCAACTGGCAGGGAAGAGTTCACCCCTGGCCATAACCTGTTATCCTTCAACCTGTCCCCAGATCAGCAACGTGCTGAAACACATCAGCAACAGAAAACATGAGAGCAGAAATACACTTTGTAGGGGTTTTGACCACCACTGTTAATATGATCATGGACAGCATATTTGGCAATGTGGTAGAAATAAACCAGAGGAGACGTATGCCTTTTGATTAAATGTGAAGACGGACACCAAGCAACTCTCCATTTTTTTTCATCAAACCCCTATGCCATTTCTACATTTCCAGGCATGTACCTGAGTGACTGATAGTATAGCCCTGAGTGCACTAACAGGTCAACAGCTCCAGAAGGTACAGGTCACTCATCAAATGGTGGGACATGATGCTCCTAAGCCTGCCCTGATAGCAAGGCAGGATATTGGTCTAGGTTCTCCCTATTTAGCGCTGAATGCCAGTAGCTTTTTTCAATATGTAAATGGCCAGCTGCACTGGCAGAAAAAAAATCAGTTCTTATCCTGAAAGCCTCTGGAAGCATTTAAACTGACAACCAGGTACCCATATGATGCCTAAGTAGCAACTTCAAATGCTTCTAAAAAGAAGTGGGCCTCACTAGCATACAACTGCTTGGCTAAGGACACAACCTGCAGCTTACTTCAGAGTTTCTTAAATATGACCACATATTTTAAGTCGAGGGCGAAGGTGCAGCTCATGTATTTCAATATGTGCCCATTGTCTCTTGTTCATCCATGGAATAACACCAAGAAGAGTCTGGCCCCATCTTTTTTACACCCTCCCATTATATACACACTCATAAAATACTCCTAAGCCTACTCTTTCCTAGCTAAGCAATCTCAACTCTCTCAGCCTCTCCTCATACAGACAGTCACAAAGATCTTCAGCTAAGTCCTCCACAAATTTTATTTAAAAAATATTTGCAAAGCAGTTCTGGGTTTTTTTGCAGATTTGCAGTTCTGATACAACAGATGCCAACAACTGTAACTGAACAAAATGCCCTTAGGCATAGCAAAAAGCAAAAAGTTGGCACTCCTCAAGACTTTTTACAAAGTAATTTTTTTGTATTCAGCAGCAGCACCATGTATGGTCATCCTCTTGACATCGCACCATGCACCTGAGGGACAGGAACTCATCCTAGAAAACAGGAGGTCTTTATGAGGGCCCATCTCTGAAGCAAAGAATGATTTGTATTTCAGTTAGCCCAAAGCAATGCCAGGGGACAGCAAGACTGGGGCTGCTCAGCGAGAGGGGACAACCCAGGAGCTGAAGCCCAGGCACGTCCTCACTGACAGGACACAGTCCCGCAGGGTCAGGACATTGTCCCACGGTATCTGCACACAGTGGGCAGGGCACGGTGCTGGTAACGGTCTCTATCAACAGCTACGGACAAAGCAAAGCAGTCAGTTGGGTTTGGGGGTCCACTTAGGACTGACAGGAGACAGGGCCAGAGGTAGGAGTGGAAATAATGTTACCTACTGCGTATGTCCAAGGACTGCCCAAGGAGGAACTGGAGACCATTGTGCCCACAACATAGCTCATGCAAGGACTAAAGACCCAGGCTTAAGCTTAAATGAGGCCCCAGGCCCATTGGCAGAGGGGGTGAGTGGAGTGCCCATGTGAGGCTGTGAGGGCCATTAAAGCTTACTGATGCTCTCAGGGCCTTGAACATCCAAGAGGTCAGATGTTGTTGTAGCAAGGAAAGCTCCATCTCCTCTTCAGTTTTAGGTAACATTTTCAGACAAAACTATTCTATACAAATTTTTGGTTATGTTTAGGTCTCTCAAACATGCATGTTTTAGCAAGTGCACTATTAAAAATCATCTTCAAAACTACTCAGCTCTGCCCTAAATACAGATAGAACCTTTTTATGATGCTAGAGTTACCACAAAATCACCTTGTTTTAATTCAATGAATTTTGACCCCAACTCTTTAGAAGCCGAAAGCTGTTTGTGAGTGGTTCTACTTCCCTTGTACTTCAAGACTGTCTCTTTTTAGAAGAGGTTATATGTACTTGTTTGTGAAATCTTTTCAATGAGACTCCAGATTGGACATTGGAAGTAATTTTTTTGCAGATCAGTCCCAACTGCTTGAAAATTGAAGTATTAATTTTCTATTCTCTAGAGCTGCACAGACAGCAACTGGATCATGAAAAAACAACTATTGCTTCTGACTTAATTTTCCAGGCATACATATCACCCACAAGGAAGCTTGGGGCTAAGTGCAGTAAGGCTATTTGTCTTACTTCAGGGACATATAAACAAACCCACTGTGATTTATTACTACTGACAAACTAAATGAAATAGGGAATATCCATTCATGAGGTACTAACAAGTGCAGGAGCAATACACCGATGTGTGAATAATAAACATGATCTATCAAGATAGACTGCATGATGTAAAGGCAATTTGTTATTCTATACAGTTTAAAAAATCCAAATATTTTCTTTCCTTATTTTACAGATACTTTTGCAGAGCAAAATATACAAAAATCAGAAAAGAAATTAGTCTTTATCTTGATTATTATCATTTACACCTTTGATTGGATTCTGTTCTCTTGAGCAATCCTATTCTTAGCCCAAAAAGGGTTACTTTTTCAAAACAGTTTGCTAGCAAGATGGCATTGAACAATTTCTCTCCCAGTTCATCACTGTCAATATACTGTGAGTACTTCCTTCAGGTATTTCACGTCTGTTCACATTTTTCATCTCTATTATTCTCTTCTCTTTCCTCTGTAAACGTATGCTTTGAAAACTCTGCAAGCCCTGGATGATACTTTCAATCTAAGTGTCTATAAGTTTGTATCATTAATTTAAACTGAAAAATATTTTTATGGATTGTTTGTTTCTTCATCTTTCCTACATGCCTATATCCAAAATCATCATAACATGCAATTGTCTTTGGAATACACTCTAATTCTTTGTCAAGTAAATTTGGTGACTTTTATCCTTTTAAATATTTATTTTTCCTTTTCTAGCACACTCTAGCTGACATGTTGTGGTGGGTTGACCCTGGCTGAGGGCCAGGTGCCCACCAGAGCTGCTCTATCACTCCCCTCTTTCATTAGACAGGGGAGAAAAGGTACAACGGAGAAAAAAAAAAAACAACTTATGGGTCGAGATAAGGACAGGGAGAGATCATTCTCTAATTATCATCACGAGCAAAACAGACCGAACTTAGAGAGGGAATTCATCTTATTTATTACTAAGCAAAACAGAGTAGAGGAATGAGAAATAAAACCAAATCTTAAAAACACCTCCCCCCACCCCTCCCATCTTCCCGGGCTCAACTTCACTCCCGGCTTCAACCTCCGCCCCCCTCAGCAGCACAGGGGGACGGGGAATGGGGGTTACAGTCAGTTCATCACGCGGTGTTTCTGCCGCTTCTTCATCCTCAGGGGGAGGACTCATTGTTCCCCCGCTCCAGCGTGGGGTCCCTCTCACGGGAGACAGTCCTTCATGACCTTCTCCAATGTGAGTATCTCCCATGGGGTGCAGACCTTCAGGAGCAAACTGCTCCAGCATGGGGTCCCCCACGGGGTCACAAGTCCTGCCAGCAAACCTGCTCTGGCATGGGCTCCTCTCTCCACGGATCCACAGGTCCTGCCAGGAGCTTGCTCCAGCGCGGGCTTCCCACAGGGTCACAGCCTCCTTCAGGTGTCTCCACCTGCTCCGGCGTGGGGTCCTCCACGGGCTGCAGGTAGAATCTCTACACCCCCTCATCCTTCCTCCATGGCCTGCAGGGGGACAGCCTGCTTCACCATGGTCTTCACCATGGGCTGCAGGGGGATCTCTGCTCCAGCGCCTGGAGCATCTCCTTCCCCTTCTTCTGCACTGACCTTGGTGCCTGCAGAGTTTCTTACATCTTCTCACTCCTCTCTCTGGCTGCAAAAGCGCTCTCTAACTGTTTTTCTCTTTCTTAAATATGTTATCACAGAGGCGCTGATTGGCTTGGCCTTGGCCAGCGGCGGGTCCGTCTTGGAGCCGGCTGGCATTGGCTCTGTCAGACACAGGGGAAGCTTCTAGCAGCTTCTCATAGAAGCCACCCCTGTAGCCCCCCCCGCTACCAAAACCTTGCCACACAAAACCAACACACATGTTAATCAAAGTCTCCTCCAGATTTTTTCCATGAAAAAGTGGTGACAGAGTAGCAAAGACACCCAAGAATCCAGAGCTATGAACTTAATTCTTGCCCCAAAGGCTCCTTCCAGCCAACCCATCCTTGCACAGATCCTTTAGATGGCATCAGAGGCCACAAGATGTAAGGCTACATGTAGACTTTGACAGCAGAAACTGGATGTGTTTTGCCATGCTGGTGCAAAGAGCCATCTGGGCTTGGACGTATCACTGATTTTATGTCTTTGATCCCTTTTATTTCTTCTTCCACCTATATTACCTCTTCCCTCTAATACCAATCTTCATCCTCCCAAATTCTTGGAGCCTGTCCATGATGCTTAAGTCTTAGACTTGTTACAAATGAAAAGAGAGAAGATTTCCAGGCGATATAACTCAGGCATCCAGACTAGAAATAAGGAATTGCAGAATAAAGCTTAAAAAACCATGATGCTTATGCATCATTACAAAATGTATAATGAAATTTTCATCTATTTTAAACATTCCTGTACCTGAAGTGATGATTTCTTTTTTGCCATGTGAAGCTCTGAATGCTATTAAGGAGACTAGAGACTTGAGACTCAAAGTCCTAATTCTCCAAATACACAATTGTTTGGCTGGATTTTGTGGACCATAGCAATTCCCTTAGTCCCCCCAGTTAAAGGAGAAGAGAGTTCTCCGTCCTTTCTGGGTGGGGTAAATATCGCTCCCACTCGCCTCCTCCCCAGTCACTGGTTACAGTACTACTGAATCCACTTTTAATGATTATCTATTATAAACCAAAGCAGATACAATCCTAATCCAAATACAGGTGCTGCACAGCACCTGTGTGACTGTACCACATACCATGGGAGCCTGCACCATGCAAAGACTAGCAAGAGTTTAAATCCTATCACAACAGGGGCTAAATAGGAGTCTCTGCCTACATCCCATGTTCATAAAAACAGGAGCAGAGCTCAAGACAATTTCACGATTCCTTTTAGTTTGCAGGTGGGAGCAATGACAGCATGTGTGTATTTGCTAATGTCTTGTACTCAAATAATTTAATTTTTGTATTGCTATAAATTATCATTTGTTGCATTACAGAGCATTTTAGTTGCACTAGTGTGTGACTGCTGTCACTTTAAACTCCTTGTATTTTAATGCTGTGTTCAGAAAGGAGTACCAGCTGTACTGTAATGACAGGTAACAGTCAAACTACCGCTTGTAGGTGTACCCGTCAGACAGAAATTTCAGACTGTTAGATTGTTTACACTCAAATTAGTAAAAAATGGTGTTCTGTCTGCTCTAACAAAATGAAAATGTTGTCTTTGTACAGACAGTGTGGCTCAGTTTCCAGTTTAGCAAATCAAGTTGAAGACCATGTGAGGACTCAGCTCTCACCCTGGCCCACCCCTCCAGAAGACAGTGCAGCTCCCGCAGCGAGGTGGACCGGGCAGCTGTTGGCACAGCACACAACATCAAACACCGTGCTGGTTGGGGATGTCACTAGAACAAAATATGCTGTTTCCTCATAACTCTCTACTTGTAAAACTCTATGTGTCTCCACTAACATCCGGCTGTAGCTGGAGTCCCAAACAGTGAGGATCTCACTGCTGACAGTTATTGGTGAGGGAGAAGAGCAACTCAGGGCTTCCTGAGGACTCTGGGTAAACAGGCATCTGATGAATGAGAGGGGGCTTCTGGTAAGCAAGGGGAGTGTGTAGGTCAAGCCTGACTTAAATTTAAGCTAAATCACAGTTCAGGGCGCTTTTTTTTTTTTTTTTGTTAAAATATGAATTTTGACTTTGAGTGCAAAACCTGCTGCAAACCCTTTTGGGCAGCAAGCAGATAAGAGAGCTGTCTAGAGCAGAAGACCTTCTGGACTCCAGGTCCAGAGGACCTTGACAAAGCTACCCAAGGTTTTCTGGTTTGGGATAAGAGTTTTTTTAGTGGATCCCATATATCTCAGATTCCCCTTTGGAGGCAGAAACAGTGGAGTGACAGCCTCAATCTAGAAAGCTAAGGTGGCTTAGCAGCAGTGCTACAGTAGCACGCCAAGGTCGAACAAGTGAGAGTCAAGTTCAGATAGTTACCTAATGGTAGGACTATTCAGGCTGCTGTTGTACAGACCTCTGAACTAGCTGAGGGACGTTGGTAGGGCTTCTTTATACAGTGTCAAATGGGCAACAGAGAGATGCACATGCACTGTATTTTTGATCCGCAGTGAGCAGAGAGGAAGTTCTGAGTGTGTAATGACGCAAAGCAAGGAGGCCATAACGATTGCCTTGATATTGTCCCAGATGCATTATCTTCTTCTGGTGAAGATGCATTGCCCTCTCAGTGAAGTTCCCTTGGTTTTGCAGGAGTGTTAGTCATGATGGAAGCCTGGATGATGTAATTTAGTTCTCCTTGTTTGCAGCTTTTCTCATTATTTATTTTTAAGGAGGCTACCACCTCAATAATTGAACTCAACCTTTCTTGTTACTTGTGCCAGCTGAAAGAACCACTAGAATTTTACCACTTGCTAGCTCATTATAGTTCATTGTCAGATTTTCTTCTTCTTCCCCCAGTAAGAAGGAGGAGAATGTGATCACTGGAGCTGTTTCTTGAGGGCATAGTATTTTATAGGAAATGACTGTAATGTTAAGAATTTGTCATGTTTGATTCTGGCAACACTTGACTTTCCCGTGTGCAACAAATCTGGAATTCAGCAGTAGAACACTGTGAGAAACCGGACTGAAAGAACTTTTGTCTCAAAGATCGCTTTGCTCAAGTGGGAAACCCCTTCAACTACTGAGTGCGATAAGGGCAATTGCCGGGTCGTAAGGACGATTGCTGGGTCTTCGAGACTTTCAATCTTCTAAAAACGCCTTGCAGGATCATGCGCCACGGCGTCAGATAACAGTCGTGTGAAGAATGGGGCTGGAACTGTGTGTACGCATGTGCAGGAATGTGGAAGCCGTGTCGTACGTGCCATCGTGAAGACCACCACGAGTATAAAAGGGGACTGCCAACATGAGGATGGCGCGCCTTCGCCCACCGCCACAGAGCAAGAGATTTGGACTCTCCCGAGACGGACCTCCGAGACGCTGTGGACCCGCCTCTTCGTCCGCCGTCGCAGAACGAGAGATTTGGACCCCTTCCCGCCGCCCACCAAGGCACCGTGGACTCGTGGTGGTGACTATTCTTGCGATTCTATCCCGGAGTCTTGCTTGGTTTTCTGCCTTTCTTTTCTGCCCTGTCCTATCGCTCTTATCGGTTACCATTACCTTTTCTTTTTTTTACTCTTTTCATAATAAAACTGTTTCTGGTGTACGGCATTTGACCTCGTTTGTGTCTTAATCTCGCTCTTGGGATCATATTGAAACCTCCCCGATATTGGATCGGGACAGACACTTAATCAAACATGCAAAAATGCCTTATAATACTGAGTTCTGCCTTGTGAGAAGAGAATTCCTTCAGGATGCATAATTAGAAATCCCTGGATAAACTGCTAAATCCCAAAGTTTTGTATGTTGCCAGTTCTATAGATTTTTAGTTTGTACAAAGCTTTATGTCAGAATGTATCCAGGAACAAAAAAATTACAGCAGAAAATCAGACAAATCTCTTGTTAACTTGGTAATAAGTAGTTACATAAATGTAAGCTTAACTCTGGTTAATGTTAGTCTCCAGCTTGTCATGACAAATGAAATTTTCGGGTCACCTATAGTCATGAAAATTAGTTGTGGGTCCATGGATGCCTGGCATGTACGCTGAAGAGTGACTGAAGTAAATGAATTGTTCCTTTTCATGTTGTCCCTAGTTATCTTTCCTCACTGATGAGTGAAAACAAAAGGTTGCTGTGGTCCTTAATAAGAAGTGGAACATTATGTTTTAAAATGGAATTGTACAGTTTCTCATTTCCCTCCTATTTTAAATGTTTATTACTGCAGTTTTTCATCTCCGTCTGAATTAAAAAGTACACTCTCAGCTGACCATTAAAGTCTTACTTTGCTGCCAGCTTATTATGTATAATCTCTTCCATCTATGTCATCTTCATAACTAATAGCATATATTTGGAATCCCTCAGGAAATGTAGGGAAAAAGTGTCAGAGTAGACACTGTTAAACATTGTCCTCAAAATGAACCATAGCTTTTTCATCAGACATAAGGAATAATTTGTCCCTTGTGGATAAATAATAAAGAAAGATAGGCTAAGTCAATTTCTGAGCATTTTCTGTTTGTAAGCTGAACAGTTGGACCACTTCAACTTAATAAAGTCATAGTTTAATCAAGTCATACCAGCTGTAACAAATGATTTGAGAGATGCACAAAACAGCAAATGGAACAGGGATGGAAACATATTCTAAATCTGAACTCCTCCACTTTGTTTTCTCCTAAATTGTGATAAACAAGCTACAAGTTCATTTATATTTCACAATGACATAAAACTTCAAGTTTAGTCTGGGGTCTGGTTCCAATTCACTGCAGGTATTATCAGCTTTGCAGTCTTTTGACAGTCAATCCATAGAGAAATAATAATGGTGTTGTAATTTCCTTTCTTATTTCCCAAACTATTACTGCACATTCTCCATATGTATTGAATTTTAGGAGGAAAAAAAAAGGTGATTGTTATTTCGCTTCCTGATGGATAATGTTCATGACAGCAAATATGATTTGTGACTATTTTAATATTTCTTCAGTCTTGATAGTTACTAATGCTACCTGCTATTTGGGCTTCCTAAGGTCAGCAACCTAACAGTATCCTGGTTTCAGCTGGGATAGAGTTAATTTTCTTCCTAGTAGCAGGTATAGTGCTGTGTTTTGGATTTGGGATGAGAATGATGTTGATAACACACTGATGTTTTGGCTGTTGCTAGGCAATGTTTGCACTAAGTCAAGGACTTTTCAGCTTCTCATACTGCCCCACCAGTGAGGAGGCTGGGGGTGCACCAGAAGCTGGGAAGGGACACAGCCAGAAAAGCTGACCCAAACTGGTCATACCATATGACATCACGCTTAGTATATAAACTAGGGGGAAGGCTGGCCAAGGGGTTGGACCATGGCTTGGGAACTAGCTGGGCATCAGTGGTCTGCAGGTGGTGAGCTATGGTGCTGTGCATCACTTGTTTTGTATAGTCTTCTTCTATTATCATCATCATCGTCATCTTCCTTTTCTGTCATATTAAACTATCTTTATCCCAACCCACAAGTTTTACCTTTTTTTTTTTTTATTCTCTCCCCCATCCCACTGGGGGTGGGGGGAGTGAGCAAATGTCTGTGTAGTTGTTTTAGCCACCGGCTGAGTTAAACAATGACAGAGTCTTCATTTCATAACCATCCTTTGTCAAGCTGATCATTCCTAAATAGACAAACATTTGGTAATAGCTTATCCCAGACATAAATTGGCAGAACTAGTGACACATGCTCAAACCATCGTTGGAACCTCTCTGCTGTATGTGTCATCGGCCTCCAGAATCCTCTTTGACTTTTTGTTTATTGCGGTTTGTAACTCACGCTGCATCAACTAGAGGTCCCATTTGATACCAGGGGTTTGTTATGCAGGACTCTGCATATACATGGGAAGTCAGTGCCTCTGCCTGAAAGTCCACTCCATGGTCTGCTCTGCCCAGGAAGTGTGGAGGGTGGCAGGAACTGCCCTTTCCAACACTCTTTCAGCAGGCCTGTCCCCACTCTTACCTCCTCTCCCCCTGCCACATGGAGCTCATACCCTTGGCATCATCCTGTGGAAGCAAGCCCGGAGATAGCAGCATTATTACTCAAAGGAAATAGATACGGGTCCTTGTAGCTGTCTGTCTGAAGCTCTCCCCAGCCTCAGAGGAAAGAGAGGAAGGAGAGAGATTTGTAATGCCAAATCACCATCAGCCTTGTACAAGGTACTGGCTGTATACAGAGAGGTGAATAGTGTGCGAAGCATTATTTCAGATAGACATCTGCACATATGGAGGTGTCAGAGGTGCATCAGAAATCTGGTGCTCTTTTCCCTGCCCCTTTGCTCCCCCCTCACCACCCAACTCGAGAAAAATCCCAGTTGCTCTCCAGTAACCAGCCAGTGTGTGAGCAGGTTACTGGGGAGTCGACAGTAGCCTCAGGCAGGGAACAGAGGAAGTCATCGAACTTACCTTGGGATGAGAACACTGCTCACTTCCTCATATACATATATATAAATGGTATAGAAAAATATGGCAGAGAACTACCACACCCCTCAGTCTCCCCTGCATTCTGCTTGCTATAGGTAATCACCGCAGCATCACTCTCCTCCCCCAAGTCGGAGACCACTCGCACCAGCATTTTGTAGGCCATCCTCCATGGAGTTATCCTCCAAGTAGTTTTCTTTGGGCATGGTCTGTAAAAGGGCAATACAAAATTGGAAATCAAGTTACACCTAAGTGTGCCAGGAGCAGCGGTTATCCTAGGGCAATGGTTTCTGAGTCGAGGTTACAGAAGTTACAGCCTGACAAAAGGGCAGCAGATATTGGTTTAGAAATCTGCTGTAAACTGTAGAGTTGTCACAGATTGCTGTGCAGGCTACAGTTACAGTGGTTAAGACTGGATAGATCTCTCTTGCGATTTAGAGACAAAATAATATATGTTTAAGCATCTCTTTTTTGCTGTACTGCATACCCTCCACTTAGGAGCTGAAATAACAAGAAACTGCTAGAAAAACTGCAGTCTCAGCTACTGCAGCAAGCAGAGCAAGAAGCAGGTGTGGCTTGAAGAGCAAGCAATGAAGGAAAACAGCAGCACAAATGGAGAGAGCAAAAGCCGCTCACAGCACAAGCTCTACGGCAGATCTTCAAGACTTGACCATAAATCTGTAAATATAATTGTTGCACAAAGAACAACCTTCCTTTTGTTTCTTTTGAACTGGTTTCTTGCTAGCTTTAGTCATTTAGGCCTCTAGGTTTTGTATTGTAGAGCAGTGAACAGATTTGTAGACCCCTATTATATCCTCTCAGTCTTTTCTAGGCTGTAAAGTTACATAATAGGTGAATGGATTTATACAGTGGAACAACGCCATAGTGTTTTTCCTAAAAATTCCCATTTGGTCTGCTGTTCAGACCTTTACTGGGCACCGAGCCAATGTCTTCATGGAATCATTTTTCATATCCCTCCCATCTTGCCCCGAGCTGTACAAATCAGCTTTTAGCCCATCATTTTACAATTGAAGCTATGTATATCTTCCCCCAAAGTGCATCACTTTATACCTACCTCTGTTGAATTTCATCTGTGTAAGTTTATTACGAGACTGAGTGATTTGGAAATGTCCTTCAACTCTTCATAGCCTGCTCTGAACCTTACTACTATGAATAACTTTGCACTATCAGCAATTTCCTTAACCCATTATTCATCTCCTTTTCTGGTAAGCAGAAAAAGTCATTGTAGATCTCTCTTGGTGATCTCTCTCTCTTTAGCTGGACCTAACCATCTACCCTCTATTTCTTAGCTTTTTAAACCAATTATATACTGATGCATGGGCCTTCTGTCCCACGTCACATTTAGTTTCCTTGAAAGGTTTAGTGAGGGACTTTGTCCAACTGTTCTATTTCTTTGTCTGTACTCTGGAAGTGCTGACGGCCCAGGTCCCCCAGGACATAAATCAGTCTGCTGAGGAGGCTGGCCCAGTGATAGGCCTCATGCAGTGAAAAGCCCACTCAAACACAAGCAACAAACACAGCACTTAAGAAGCACTAACAGCAGCAACAGCTGATGCAACAGGCACAGTGTCTAGTGTGGTATATGAATAAGTACGTGAAAAATCTGCAGGGCACATGTTGAGGCAAGGGTGTCTCTAAACACTACACTGTATGAACAAGGACAGTCATTCATAGTGGGGAGCACTGGGGACAAATCCAAATTGTTTTAATATAAGCCAGCCTCTGGCAAAGGGCTAGGGATCACCCTGTGGTGTGATATAATGTCTATAACTACACATATATGTGTGTGCATGTATGTATGTATACACATATATAAAATTATAACAGTATGCAGATAAACCCAATAGGCATTTTAAATGTTTCATTTAATATTTGTGTTGAATAATATTAAATCATTACTTATTAATTTAATCATCAGTTACTAATTTATTATTAAGTGATGGCTATTAAGTTATTCAATATTTACATATTTATTTTTAAATTATTCAAATTTTTAAATCATTTTAAAATTTCTCTGTCAGGAATCTCCATAGCCTTTCATATCCCTTACAGGAACTGTCAAGATTCCCAGTATCATATGAATATTACAGGTGATAATGCAGGAAGAAAATTTACAACCAGACAGCTGCTTTTCAGATATGACTGAATCTAGAAAACCCAAGAGGTTCATTTCTGTTGCTACTTTTCTAAATCCAAGTGCCTCAAAGGTCCCAGATTATAATAATATTATATTTTAATTATTATTAAATATTACCGAGAAAGATTTAAAATAGATCCCTGAGAATGTGTGAAAAGGGAAATATCGTAGTCATAAACTGAACCAATAATCTCTTGGATGCAGAAATGGAAAATAATAAAAATTTCAGATGTTTAGCCTTTGTTCTCAACATATTATTGCAAGAGAAGATCTTTTACTAGCAAAATGCTTTATGTAAGACTTCATTTCTCTTTATCTTTTATGAAAGGCAGAGGAGATTTTGGAAGAACTTTGTTGTCATTACCAATGCTGTGAAGAAACAGTAGGTAAAGCTTTGATTTCAACATGATCAGTGCACATCACAGTACACTAGATCAGGTGGAACTATTCTGGTTTTATAACCAAACAGCCAGTGTCATGTTAGTTTTTCTTTCTATACGCAGTGCTGGGGCACTTTGCTCAGGTATGCCTACATAAATTGCTAGTGTGATATGGTACTAAAGAGAAGGAGAATAAAATCATAAAATCTGTCAGCAGAGGTATTCCCAGTAGATGAAAAATTGCTCTTGTGGGTCATTATCTCAGTAGTGGGTCCAAGTTTGATGACCTATACTCAAGAAAGATGAATCTTAAAAGGCGTGTGGAGAGGGCCTACCTGAGAGATGAAAGGAGTGGGAGCCTGTTTTAAAAGAAACTGTGAGCAACTATTTGCTGTTTGGTTCCAAGCAATACTCCTCTAAAAGGCAAAAATTATTCTAGCATATATACCTATGCACATAACGGTAGATATTGCAGTTAAAATCATGGAAGAAAATGAACTATTATGCATGAGAACAAATGACTCTTAATGAGCCATGAATAAATATCCATTTGAAATGAGAAGAGGATATCTAGACCATTGACGCAATCATGTTCTGAAGTGGGATTTTGAGAGGAAGAGTAGGATCAAAAACCACAAACAGTTTAAAAATGGGTCTTGGTAAGCTTATGCTTGCAATACATCTGGACTGATTTGGGTACCCATGAGCTGTTTGCAAGTTCCATTGAACAGTGGCAATCACAGTTTGGATAGGACCATAAGCTTATTACATGGCTGCTTCCCTATCTGTAAATTACTGTGAAGCTGAAAATGAAATCATTTAAGCCCATGGGAATGGCCTTTGTGAAGCAGGAAATGAAAGAGCCATACTAAAGAAAACTCTCCGAAAATGAACTCTTCTATTTGTATTTAAAAATATTTAACTGCTTTTATATTCAAAGTTTTTTCTATTTATAGGCACCTGCATCTAAATTCATATTAAAACTGCATCTTAAATAACTGCTAGTGATAAATTTCTATTCCTAGCCAGCCTCATCCTTACTCTTAACAGACAGATTTTTATTCAGGTCCACAACTAGATGCAGCAGGCAGTCTCAGACCTTCCCAGCAGAGTCTCCTGAAGGTTAGGTCTTTAATGAAAATTAATTGACTGACATGATATTGAAACATTCAAAGCCTATTGAAGAATACCCGTGGGAATAGCTCTTCCTGTAGACAAAATGAAAAGTAAATATGCAGTGGCTAAAAAGTACAGATAACCTGAAAGGCAATGAAAGTGCAAACACTGATAGCTCACCTCCACTCATCTTAACCTGGTAAGGGCAAAAAGACACAGGACAGAGATAACACAGGCAATTTGAATGCCATGACATGAAGAGCACTATGAACCCATGGGTTCAAAAGTAGTAAGGCAAGAAGCTTCTCCCAGTATATATAGGTGAGATGTTCTTCAGCCTGTACTGAAGAATAGGCTGAACTAAAAGCAAATCAGTGTGTTCATACAGTCGAAGTACAGAAAGTGCCACCACAACTCAAGACCTATATTATGTGCATCTTAAAGAGCTCGTGCTATATGTGGCATTTTCTGGAGCCTGATGTCATGGCCACTAAACTGAACAGGCTAGTTCATTGTGACAGAAATAGTGCAGTATCCAATATGTGATGATGTTAGAAGCCAACAATTTACTGTACTTAGGAACTCCTGTTTCTTGTGCATAATTCACATGGGAGGAACAACAGATCTGAAGACAATTAACCAAAATCTGGAATCAAATTATTAATAGTTTGACCATGTAGCTCTGTAATATACTTTTGCCACGGCTAGTGACAGACCATAAGCTTTGTACTGAGTTTAAAAGGCATCAGATATGAAGCTCCGCAGACCTGTCCTGTCTCAACTTTACTTGACCTGCCTGCAAGTTTGCTTCTTTGCTCTAAATTAGTTTAATTGGTTACCACGTGTCTATGGCTAATTTGTTTTACTAGTGTTTATTTTGGTATTGTACAACCATAGCTTTAGATAGATAGTAGTAGTAGTAAAATACTCTTTGTAGAATGAGATATTTATGCCTCTAACATAATGATAAAGTATAGAGAAATATAGGCCTGTGTCCTGGTTTCAGCTGAGAGGATTGATTTTCTTCATAGTAGCTAGTGTGGGGATATGTTCTGGATTTGTGCTGGAGACAGCATTGATAATATAGAGATATTTTTGTTCTATGGACCTATTGTTGAGCAGTGTTTACACAGGGCCAAGGCCTTTTCTGCTTCTTGCACTGCCCTGCCAGTGGGATGGCTGGGGGTGCACAAGAAGTTGGGAGGAGACGCAGACAGGACAGGTGACCCAAACTGACCAAAGGGATATTCCATACCATATGACGTCATGCTCAGTTTATAAGGAGCTTGGGGGAAGGGGCGGGGGGGCAGCGGCATTCAGAGCGATGGCGTTTGTCTTCCCAAGTCACCATTACGCGTGATGGAGCCCTGCTTTCCTGGAGATGGCTGAACACCTGCCTGCCCATGGGAAGTGGTGAATGAATTCCTTGCTTTGCTTTGCTTGTGCAGGTGGCTTTTGCTTTACCTATTAAACTGTCTTTATCTCAACCCACGAGTTTTCTCACTTTAACTTTTCCAATTCTCTCCCCCATCCCAATTGGGGGGAGTGAACGAGCGGCTGCGTGGTGCTCAGCTGCCGGCTGGGGTAAAACCACGACAGGCTGGTAAGATAACATGTTTATTAGCAGTAATAATTAAAAGACTCCAGATATAGCAAATTTTGATGTAACACAGAGCTGGAGATCAGTGAAGAGCAAAAGGGTAAAAGTCTGTTAGGAAAAGTATAGAAATGACCTTAAGTGGATCCTAGAAGGAAGAAGACAAAATTATCAACATGAATATCATATTCCTCCTGGCAAAGGACACCAGGTGCTGACAACTCACCATAACACCCACCAGCACCACCAGAATGAAACCAATGAAACCACAGACAGTAGGATCCAGAGGAGCAGGGAAAGGGTGAGCATAACATCAGGGAACAGAGTAATCAATGATCTGGATGAAGGGGCAGAGTGCCTATCAGCAAGTTTGCAGATGACAAAAAGTGGTGAGGAGTGGCTGATACGCCAGAGGGCCATGCTGCCTTCCAGAGGAACATTAACAGGCTGGAGAAACAGGCTGACAGGAACCTCTTGTGAAGTTCAATAAGGGGAAGTCCATCCAATCCTCCCTCAAGCCCTTCCCTGTCATTGGCTGGAATGAGGAGAAAACCACCTGGGTCTCCATGCACTTGACCCTGAACACCAGAGACATGCAGTCACCCTTGATACGCTCGAGGTCTCCCCAGCAGAATCGCTGATGGGCGCATGGAAAAGCAGCAGAGGGGAATAGTGTGAGGACTGTCCTTGACAGACTTTCCACAACGCCCTGGATCCAAGCCCCAGCAAGAAGCAAACGTCCCTCGACAGCAAGTCAGATCACAAGTGGGGGCTTCTGTTTCCAGCAGGAAGGGAGTCTCCCACTGTTACCACGGGTCGCTTCCTCTTGGTGCTTCTGCATGGTTCAGGTTGGCCAGCTCCGATTCCTGGTGTCCAGCCCCTCGCCTGCTACCAGGGCACTGAACCTATTCTGCTGGTGCAGATCTGCAGCTGGAGAAGGAGCTGCCCTCCAGCTGCCTGAAGTCACAAGACTCCAGCCTTCACAATCATGGGAGCTTCCATTTGCTACCCTGATGAGCATGGGGTCTGGCTGCTCCTGCACGCAGCTGAGAGTTCAGTCTCTTGTTTCTGCAGTGACTGGGTCCTGTCTGGATCCAGCCAATCTGTTTCTCGTCATCCCTAATGCTGTGCTATGTGCCACCCTCCTCCCACAGCTCCTTAACTTGATGGCACACCTCCTACAGGTAAGGATCTCGTGTCCCTCTGCCCCAGCCTCAGCCAGCAGCACCAGGCACTGCCTGCAGCTCCAGACCTGGAGAGCAGCACCTCCTCTGGAGCTGCATCTGAGCAGGGACCTCTGATGTCCCTGGGGTGGTTGCTCCAGTCCGTGCTGGGAGGCACAGTGTCCTATGGTATAAAGTTGCTGTCACATATGCAGTGTCATTCTGGGATTAGCCAAAACTATGCCCTTGCAAGGAAAATACATGTCTACTATGATTTAAATTCTAGGGCAGAGGTATGATAATAACAATTTATCACACACAGTAAACTAATAACTAATAGGCAAATTGGAAAAAAAAGTCCTCCTTACTGATACTACCTGAAATAATTACCATAGTCTTTTTTTCTCTCCTTTCCTATTAGCCTTTGAAAAGCCAACTCTGAATGGTACTGATAATATTTAATTAGCTTCTTATTTATCAATTACTGCTCCTTTCAGAAAGAAAGCATATTTTTCAACCATTCAATACCTTCCATAAATATTCTGGCTATTTAGTGATATTATGAGCAGTTAAAGCAGATCTTTCAGTATATTTTCTCAGCTAAGTCAAACTTAAAACATGGATTTTTCACTTATAACAAGAAAACCTTTTGTCTAGCCTAAACCTCAAAAATATAATGGGCTGGTTTCCTCTCCCACCTCTTTTCCCTGAAACTCTTTTGATGGCCACATAGTGTCCAAACTAATAATCTTCCTTGTTTGGTTATTTTTCTCTGAGTCTTATCTAATGTTGTAGTACAGGATTTTATCAATAGCAGAGAGCCAGTGGTTTTCTGAACCACTTTAAGCTCTTGACTTCATATTGTGGCTCAAGGGAAAAGAATTCCACTTGTTAATGACGTAAAAGAAATATTTCAATCATATCACAGATGTAACAAGCCTTCTTCAGAAACAGTCCTGATTTTTAAAAATAAAGACACATCAACTGGTTTATATCCAGAATAACCATATCAGGATACAAAAAAGTCACAGTGGTGCATAGAAAGGGGATGCAGCAGTCACTACATCTCAGAAAGCTTAAGACAGGCGTAGCAGATTCATATACACCGAAGATAACATCAAGGAGAAAGCCAAAGTCATCCTCCCAGGCATTTTCCACATTTAAGTGAAGCAATTTGGCAAGAAATATGAGGGGTATTCCTGGTTATCTAGGGTGATTCCTTCCTTTCATGATTTGGGAAGCATTTCCAAGAATGTTTGTAGAAGGAAAAAGGCTCTGTCAGATGTCAGTGTACAAGACAGTAAACACTCCTCTTAAGAGAATGAATTATTATGATAGGAGAATTAAACTTTAAAAAAATAACTATTTTATAAATACTTGGATTACTAAAGACAAATGATATTAATAAATATTAGAACTGTTAAATAGGTGGGAACAGAGATGCTTAAGTCCCTTGAAACCCCTTGCAAGAGAAACTGAAATATCAAAGCATAAACAGCTTTCTTCAGTTCATCTTGCACAGTGGTCCTGTTCTAACAGAAGGGTTTTCCTCACTTCCCTTGATCTGCTATGGGTGTAGGAAAAGGTTCCCTCCCAAATATTACCAGCTTGCTGTGATGGAGAGAAACAAAATTTGTACCAATTTTTATTGCAAAATGAACCTTTTTTTCAAGGGAGCAGGAGGGGCAAAAATGTAAAAGCAATCTTCTGTTGATGCAATTCCCTGTATATTTCATGCAGCTATCTCTTGAGATCAACCAAATTGAACAGAAAAATAAGATCATAGAAAAGCTCAGATTGGAAGGGACTTCAGCCTCAGAAGGTCATCTAGTACAATCTCTTGCTCAAAGCAAAATCAGCAAAATATTACTCAAGGTTTTATCCAACCTGATGTTGAGATTTTCTAACGATGGAGACTACACAACCTCTCTGGGCACCCTGGTCCACTGTGTGACAGTTGTCATGGTTAAAATTTTTTTCCTTACTGAGTCAGAAGCTCTCATGTTTCAGTTGATATCTGTTGGCTACTATCATCTGCACTGGGTGACTGAGATGGAGTTAATTTTCCCCACAGCAGCCCTCACAGTGCTGTGCTGTGTATCAGCAGCCAGCAAGGTGTTGGTAACACACCGGTGTTTTGGCTCCTGCTGAGCAGGGCTGGCACAGCACCAGGGCTGTCTCTCTCCAGCACTCCCCACACGCGCCACCAGCAGTTGGCTAGGGGTGGGCAAGATCTTGGGAAGGGACACAGCCAGGACAGCTGACCTCAACTGACCAAGGGATATTCCATACCATGTGACGTCTGCTCAGCAATAAGAAGCTGAGAGAAAGGAGAAGGAAGGAGGCATTTGTTATTACAACATTTGTCTACCAGAGCAATTGCTACTTGTACTGAAGCCCTGCTTCCCAGGAAGTGGCCGGACATCACCTGCTGATGGGAAGCAGAGAATAAATGTTTTGTTTTCCTTTGCTTCTGCGCATCGCTTTGGCTTTATTAAACTGCTTTTATCTTGATCCATGAGGGTTTTTTCCATCTTATTTTCTCCCTGCCCTGTCCTGCTGAGGAGGAGAGTGATAGAGCAGTTTAGCGGGCACCTGATGTCCAGCCAAGATCAATCCACCACAGTCCTTTTTGGTGCCCAACATGGGGCACAAGGAATTGAAGGTAAGGATAGTAACTGGGAGAGGTAATGAGCAAAACACGGACTGAACACAGCTAGAGCCTGAAAAGTAGAATGATTGTGGGGAATTTCTGTTGTGATTGTGGTGAAGGGACAAGGGGTGGATTGTGTGAAAATTGTACACTTTCTGTGCTGTGATGATGTTGTTTTGATTTTGCTGTGAGAAATTCTTTTTTTGTTGATGTGATGGACATTTGTGAAGATTGTAAAGATTGTGTGATGAATGTGGATTTTAATGATAATTCTTAAACATGTGATTCACAGAAGAAAGTGGTGGAATGTATTGGGTTTGGATGTCAAGGTCTTGGTAGCAGGGGGGCTACAAGGCTGGCTTCTGTGAGAAGCTGCTAGAAGCTTCCCTCATGTCCGATTGAGCCGATACCAGCCGGCTCCAAGACAGACCCATCACTGGCCAAGGCAGAGCCCATCAGTGATGATGGTAGCACCTCTGGGATAACACAGTTAAGAAGGGGAAGAAAAAAACCAGCAGGAGCAATTGGAGTTGGAGAAAGGAGTGAGAATATGTGAGAGGAACCACTCTGCAGACACCAAGGTCAGTGAAGAAGGAGGGGGAAAAGGAGCTCCAGGTGCCGGAACAGAGATTCCCCTGCAGCAGCCCATGGAGAAGACCATGGTGAGGCAGGCTGTCCTCCTGCAGCCCACAGAGGGGGTTAACAGTGGAGCAGATATCCACCTGCAGCACACAGAGGACCCCACACTGGAGCAGGGGGATGCCCAAAGGAGGCTGCAACCCCGTGGGAAGCCTGTGCTGGAGCAAGCTCCTGGCAGGACCTGTGGACAGAAGCCCATGCTGGAGCAGGTTTGCTGGCAGGACTTGTGATCCCGTGGGGGACCCACGCTGGAGCAGTTTGCTCCTGAAGGTCTGCACCCCGTGGAAGGGACCCAGGCTGGAGCAGTTTGTGAAGGACTGCAGCCCGTGAGAAGGACTCACATTGGAGAAGTTCATGGAGGACTGTCTCCCATGGGAGGGATCCCACGCTGGAGCAGGGGAAGAGTGTGAGGAGTCCTCCCCCTGAGGAGGAAGGAGCAGCAGAGACAACATGTGATGAACTGACCACAACCCCCATTCCCCATCCCCCTGTGCTGCTGGGGAGGGAGGAGGTAGAGAAATCGGGAGTGAAGTTAAGCCTGGGAAGAAGGGAGGGGTGAAGGGAGGTAGTTTAAGATTTAGTTTTTATTTCTCATTACCCTACTCTGCTTTTGATTGGTTATAAAATAAACTAATTTCCCCAAGTTGAGTCTGTTTTGCCCATGTCAGTGAGTAATCTCTCCCTGTCCTTATCTCGACCCACAAGCCTTTTGTTGTATTTTCTCTCCCCTGTCCAGCTGAGGGAGTGATGTAGCAGCTTTGGGGGGCACCTGGCCTCCAGCCAGGGTCAACCCACCACATCATCTCATCAGACACCACTGTGAAGAGCCTGGTTCCACCTTCTTGGTGGGTCCTGGCAGCCCATTAGGTCCCCCTGACCCCTTCTTTCCTCCGTGCTGAGCCAGCCCCAGCCCCTCACAGCTGCTCTTTGTAGAGCACATGGTGCACAATCCCTGAGGTAACTCACTTTCTACAGCTTCCCTGAAAATCTGCAGCTAGGTGAAGGGGAAGCATGAGAACGTGAGCACCCTGACATCACACCACAGGTGTAACGCAGAGGGTGCGCTGTCCATACGGCAATGGTCAGCAGGAAAACTACAGGTGCAGGATAGTTAGAGGCTTCTACTCAGTGGTGATGTCACAGGAGACACGTGAGGCACTGGAATTGAGGGTAGGAGACAGAAAGAATAAAACCAGAACAGACTGAAATTCATTAGTTCTGCTGCTCATAAACCAGCCTGCTCCTATTGGGTTTTGTTTTCTTCAGATACAAAATTCAATCAAGCTCGTTATGTAAGATTTGTATTTGCCATAGCCCTTTGAGCATGTTGCTTCTGCATAGACATTATGATTATATCTATTCATTGTTCTCCTCTTTTTGTTAAAAATGGAGCATGAAGCAAACAGAGATCAGCTTGAACAATTTTCTCGGCATTGTTCAACTCAATCCAAATCATCAATATGTGACTTTTTCAGAATGATAACTGTTTTTGAGAATAAAAGTAACTTTTGCAAAACTGAAAAGAATTTATAAAAAATGAAAATAGCTTCAATTGTTTCCACTGAATGGATATACAGTAGTTATTCCTGGTAAATTACAGTCCTGTGCATGGACATTTTACTTTCTGGGACTCCCTGAGGTGAGCTATATTTTTTTTAAGACTATCATCTCAAATAGCGAACTTAATTAGCAGCAGGATTTACATTCTAAGAATACACAGAATGTACCTGCGGCAACAAAGGAGACAAATTTAATCAAAATGTTCTCTGCTTCCAAATGTTGATATCTGTCACACACGAAAAACTGTGGTGCAGTGGGATGCAAGACTGATGAATAGGTCTAGAAGACCATATTTTTAGGTAGGTTTCCTAAGAAAATAGAGCTTATGCAATTCAATTTTCTAGCTGTCCCATCTACATGCCTTCTGTTAGAAGATTTGATTCTGTTGGCCAGCTTCAATCAGGCTTGAAAGGAGTCAGTATCAGGAAGATGACTGAGTTACTCTAAGTCACATGAATGTTAGCAGCTTGGTGGAGGACACTGAATCACAGCAGTGTACTTGAGGAGGGAAATATGAGGAATTCAGCTTCTACACACTCCATTTATCAGCCACTGAAGATGCTGACGTTTGAATCTTAATATCATCATCTCAGATTTTTATAAGCACTTATTAATTATTTCAGTATTTTACACTTTTTGAGACATTTTACAAATATCAAATCCTGCATTATATTAAAATTCTCGAGGCACTTTCTTAGCTGCTGTAGATCAGTTAATTCCACAGCTGTATTCCGACGTGCACCAACAGAGGTAGTGTACCCACAGAAAACAAAGTAATACTAGATTGCAGCTAAGGAGAAAAGAATTACCGTGATGATGCATTATACAGTCTGCTTGATCTATTTTTTCTTTCCATATCAGGGCATACTAAATCTTTTTATAATGAAGTAATAAAAGTCATCTAGATTTCATCTTCCAAAGTCCATGTATAAATGGAGTAAAAATGGATTAATCTGCTACATGTGAAATCATTGGATTTTCAGGAAGGAAAGTGTTTTAGTGTTAGACATTAAGTACAGGGATTAAGAGTATTCCTGTATACCTCTAGTAAACCCTGTGTAGTATGAATTAAATACAGAGAGAGAGGACATATTTAGTTTAAAAAAACTCTTTAAAAGCATGACCAAGGGATTCCCACACACATTACAGCAGCTCTCAGGCTGCCCTAACCTGCACCCGACCAAAACTGCCAATAGTCCAAACCAGAGGGCAGACTCGATAGGCAACACTCAGAAATTTGGTGCAATTAAAATAATCAGTGGAACATTGAAATACTAAGGTACAGATTATATAAAAGGCTTCTACACATTAGAGAAAGCTTGATTTCATATCATATATATATATATATAAGTACATTAGCCTTACTAATATTTACCACAGACTCCACGGGCCTGAATCCCGCGTGTGGGTAGGAGCAGAGTCATACAAGAAATGGCATCGGCCACACGACAGAGCGGTGGCAGTGACAGGCTGAGATAAATCAGAGAAGGGGAGGATGGCAGAAAATTCAACAATAACTGGAGGCTCTAATGCTATGCAGTATTACATGGTGAGTGGCGCAGTGGAGCACAATGGACAAAGTATTAAGGCCCCATAAATGGCTGCAAACTTTCTCCCTTGTTTTATTTTTCCTCTTTTTCCTCACCCACCACAGGTCCCACAGATCTCTCCCTCCACTCCCCCTCTCCAGTACCTGTGTGCAACTAGCTCACCTTTCATTTTCTCCTCACTCTAAAGCTCTTTACTACTCTCCACCCTCCTGTGTATTTGGAGAAGCCAGTATCACCAGCCCCTTTTAATGCAATTTTCTTTAATTTCATCTTATTATGCCTTTTCTCAGATCCTTTTCATTGCAGAAACTCCTTTTCTCTTCTGTCCCTTTCCTCCTCCACACAAACCACTCTCAGCTTATCTGGAGACAGCTTAGCTCACCCTGAAGCCAGCCAAAGCTCTGGAAGCTGCTGCCTGCCTCTGAGGGGGATGAAGAGAGATGCCTCCATCTGGACCACCCAGCCCCCCTTTCCAAACCAACCCCTTTGCAGTCCTGGTTGTTGCATCCAGAGGTGTTATCTCACATTTAATAGCCTGAACGGGTTTCGTTTCTTGGGACTTGTCCAACTGTTTTTCAAACTCAAACATTTCACATGCAAAATCTTGCAGGAGGAAATTCTGCAGCTAAACCAGGAGTTACAAAAATTGTTCCCTTTGCTCCCTTTCAACCTGAGCACCTACATTATTTGTTTGATGCTGTGAAACTATTATTAGAAGAGACTGGCAACTATTCCCTTGCCTGATATTTTAAATCTTTGTCATATCCTCACTTATCTTTTGTCAAAGGTGAAAAGTCCTAATTCGTGTATTCTACGTAGTCTTATATGGAAACTATACAGTTTACATAGAAACTAAACAGGACATTCTCAGCCTCTCCAAATGTAGTAATACTTTGAATAGATGGCTCAGATTGTTAAATTAATCTGAATTGAAGCATGCATGTAATGACTGCGAGCTACGTGGAAAAAATGACATATGGGCTAGGCTGCATTGCTGAAAGCTTTTTTTTAAACTTATGTTGAATTCAAAGTAAGAAATACAATAACAAAGCAGGAATCTAAAACATTTGATAAACCTCCAGCAGATAAAGGTTTGGCAAAACACAAAAGTTTTGATACACAGTAGTGACAAACCATGATTTTTTCTGAAGGACTGCTCATTACGCAGCCTAGGAAGTAGCTGGAGAGAGAAACAGGCTCTAGCACAGGTTTCTCACAGTGTCAATATAAACACAAGACAATGAAAGTCTTAGATGCTCTTACTGAATGTTAGTCTTAAAATGGAAGCAGTACACCAGCAAGAAAGTACAAGATGAGAAACAGATGTTAGTACCCTTATCTCCAGTAACTTCCAGGAAGAAGTGGGGAGGAAGATAAAAAAGAAAAGCTTTAGGGTGAAAATCAAACATAAAACCAGCACTCAAATCCAGAGTGAAATAACTCTCATTCTGGATCAAGAAAAGGTAACCTTGTGAACAAATATAGTTGTGTTTAGAAGTTCTTTAGTTAACATAAGAGCCTATTTAAATACAAGGTCTTCTGATTCAGCCTGTTTCACTTGCAATTCCAATTCCTCTTTAAAAGCACAAAAATAACTCTTAAAGTCATGGTAACGCAGACTCCCTGCATACAGCCTGGACTGCACAGAAGAATTGAATGAAGTTGTGGCTTGCACACACCTTTACTCTATGTTAGAAGTCCTATTCCTATTTATTCTTCCCCGAGCACATTTAGTGAACACAAACCCATTTGCCATGATGATTGCTGATATTACGTTACTAAGTAAAGATTTCATTCTATCAACTCTTTAACCTTTAGAAAATAGTGGTAGTGGCAAATTGACCACTGAACTAAAGCTGGGTAACGCAAGTATTACTACCTGTTTGTACAAAGCAAAGAATCTCCCATCTGGATGATGCTTGGAGCTGTTTTCAAGAGTGTCTTTTACATCCATGCTGAGTATACTCTATTTTCAGCTGTCATCTTAAACTTGAAAGGAGGAAAAAAAAACCCAAAACCCCAAACAGCCATTTCAGGTTAGCTAGAGAAAAACCTGTCCGTGTCCCAGTTCCATTCCCAAGAGCACTTAGGAATAAAAAATCTCTTTTGCATGCTAAAACAATTAGGAGCTCATGCACCTGAGCTGGATTTGCGTAGTTAAGGGACTGATAGATCCCTAAGAAGGAAACAACAATTTAACATCTGGAAGTATGAAACATTATGCTAGTTGTATAGCAGCACAGTGCAAATCAAATGTAGGGTTTCCCAGGTACGATTTTGATAGAAAAACAACTAGTCTGGTCAGTGACCATTACTTATTACAAATAAACTGTTCTGAGTATTATCCCTATGAAAGAAAATGAAATTACGCTTAAAGCTACCCTGTGCCTCAGGAAAGGTTTTTTCAGTCAAGGCAGCACCACCTCCAGAACAGAAGAGGTGAGCTGTTTATTTTGCGATGGAACATAAGAGCAGTGCAAGAGCGCACCCTCTCTGCAATCAGGGCAAACTGAATTTAGCAAATTTCATTTACATTATTAGCAGCAGAAAATCTTGTAATACGCTGTAAGGAGATAAGTTAAAAAAAAAAAATCCTATATTTGAGTCAATTTAAAGTCTTATTGCTAGATGAGCAACATTTGGTTCCAGGACTCCATGAGGACTTTCATTTAAATTAAAACAAAACACCTCTGAAAAAATGCATAGGCAAAAAGCTCTTTTTTTCCCCCAGATTCATTTTTTACATAGAAAGAGATAAGGACAAGCTAATTGTAAAGTATCTACTGATAGCAATCTGCTTAAACAATGCTGAAAAAATTAATTCATGTTCACCGCAATCCTTTTCATAAAACATCTTTAGAAAGATCCTGCTGAGCTCTACCTCATGTGCATCAGAAGTGTCTTCAAAATTTAAATGCATAATAAATAGCACATTTTGCCTTGGTAATTTAAATAGCATGCATACTAGAGGATTACAGTCCTCACAATCTCATGTGCCTCTTGCCCCTCCTCCCCCATGGTCCTCTCTCCTCTCAGGAGTTCATGAGAGCCAGAAAGCACAGGTTTTTCAGTTCCTACAAAAGAAAAAGGGGAAAAGAGAAGATAGCTGTGAGATGCATGAACAGGTGGATCATTTTGAGAAGTGTTCATTAGCCTTTTCTTTCTCTGAAGCTTGGTTGACATGACTGTTTATACCTTTGGATATGACAGGCAGCATCCTACATCTTAGCATCTCTACAGGCAATTCTGAGTCTTCCAAGCAAATAGTGATCTTAGCACTGCTCTGCAAAATGCCGCTATACACTCAGATATCTCAACAGTTCCATAATGTTTGATGAACATACACATGGAGGTCCCATCTAGCTGTTCTGAACACATTGCAGATGGAGACGTTTCTAAGCAAAGCTCCATGTGTGGCTTATGCCTTGGTGGAACATGCTCTGATCACTAAGGTGTATTTTGTGATCACAGTGTGATCATGTAGCAGACTTAACATGATCTAGTGTGCCCCATCAGTTTGAATGACAACTGCATAGTCAGGGTTGGTCACAACATCCTCTCTGCTGTAGGTACAGTATTGGGACTAAGGCTCAGGGCCGTGAGCATCTCCTAGATGTCAAGAGGACTTCAAAAATTCCTCTGGCTTGGAAGTATCTGCTTTGAGAAAACAAACCAATACATTAATTTCCTAATCCAAAATGTACTTTAGAGAAAGCTACATCAGACACTTGAAAGGACTGAAAGTAAGAAACTAGCAAGGATAAAGACTCAATAAGGCCAGATGTCATTAAGTTCTGATTCTTGACTCTTTCCAGGAGACAGGCAACAACCACCAAAAATTCTGTTGTATAAAGCTACAAGACCATGCTATAATCTAAAGGCATATTCATGATGGATTTCTTTTTTTTTAAGCATCAAATATAGAGCTGCAGGGAGTGTACAGAGAAAAAACCCCAACTATATCCTGCATAAATCTGAGAAGACCGATATTAAGAATATTGTAGAGCAAGTAACTGTTAAAATCAGCTTAATGAAGATATTTCTCCCCTGTGGGACAGTCTATACTATCCATACCAAGTTAAAGCAAATACACAAATAGCTGAGAAGAAAATTCTTTTGGGTCACTGAGACCTGACTGTACAAATAGATGGGAGAGGGGACAGAGAAATTTATTCCATTTAGGCACAACAATCCTGTGGCAGGTCTCTCCTTCCCCATGGGAGGACCCTTCTCATTGATGAGGAACTAGCTGGTTTTCAAGCCATCGCAGCCAGCCAGGAGCCACGCAATGAAAATTTAAATAGCTTTCATGCCTACAGGATTACATTCCCCACAATCTCAGATACCTCTCCACCCCTCCTCTCCCATACATTTGAGTTTGGACCTATCTGTATCAGTAGGTCAATGAACAGGAACAGGAAGCGAGAGCCATCGGGAACTGAGCCAGGACTTGTATACCAAGCTAGGTCAAAGGCTGTCATGAAATTCCCATCCTATTTTATCCACAGAAGTGCTCAGCGTTGTTGGAAGGGGTTCTCAGGTGTTGCGTGCCTTTTATCTTCCAGATACCACAAAAGCACCTGACAGGAAACCCACAGCAACTGCATGCATTTCTCCACCAAAATTGAGAAAGGAGGGCTGGCTATCTCAGTCATACCACATTCCCTAGACCGATTACATCCAGTCGAATCTTCTACTTGTCATCCATAGATCTGAAATGACTGCCAGCTAGTATGGTCAGCATCCCCAGGAGGCAAGTCACTCTTACATCAAAGCCAAAGATCAAAATTTGTCAAATACAAGAATGGTGCAAACTGATGCAAAAAGCTGGGTAATGGTATCTGTCATCCCTAGTACTTCACATCGTTTTGATCTGACATCATAAAAGCTAACTTGAGCTTTGATGAATCTCCAGATGAAGGAGATCTTCAGGTGTCAAAAGATTCTTTAAACCTGTGTCTGTAGCTCCTGCCATGACTGAATAAAGAACAAAGAAGATTACACTTTTCTTTTTGTCTTTTTTTTTTCCCCCCTGAAATGGGGAAACCCACAGGTAATTTAACCAGTAAAACCCTGGACTTGTAATAAAAGAAAATCACTAATACTACTGGAAATACTTCATCTGATATGTCTTAGGTTCATACATCATCTTTATGAGACAGGTTGGTGAATTCAGTCATACTGTCAACAAATATGCCCAGGTCTCTCTCCTCTATCATTTCTAACTCATAAGCTTTCACTGTTTGGAAGTGGCTATAAATTTTTGATTTCCAGTCTTATACTTTGTATTTAATCACATCTCTAATACTCAATACTGCAGAACTCTTGTTGTGTATCGGCCACACTTCCCACATTTGTCACATCAGCAAATCCAGCCAGTGCACAGCAGTTCTTGTGTCACGATCATTAGCAACCACAGTCAAAAGAATCTGTTTCCAAAGTTAATCTCCAACTAACTGCACCACCTTGGCCAAAAATTTGCACTCAGCGCCATCTATTGATTCCATTCTGGTTAAGTAGAAGGTAACACCCTGGTTGATTCACCATGTGGCACTGAACCATACCGTAGGCTTCACTGAGCAATTTTTCAAAACTATTTATTTTTAATAGTAGCAACATTGAGTTAGGCATTACAAAACATTTGATAAATTAGTGTTAAATTTTGCCTCAGTTTCTAATTGGCCCTATTCTACTTTCCCACAGAAATAAAGATGAAAAACTGATATGAGTTGTCCAGATAATTACTTTTGGCATTTCTTAGCAATACTACTGTCTTAGAGATCCTGAAGCTTTTCTCCCTACATTACACTAGCACTAGGAGAGGGTTTTGCTGGTGGTTTTAAGTTCTTATTAGTAGATCCACAGCTTGGCATATCACAATTCGCATTCTGCTGGGATGGTTATTTTATATTTCAAATTAAAATTATTAAGCTCTTAGATTTTGCTTCCTTTTTCTTTGTGGAAATTTCCTTTTCTATAATGCCTACTCCTGATGAACGTTCTTCTCTCTCTGACTTCTATAATGCAAAGTAAGGGACAGCTCTGATCTAGGCAGATACGATCTGAGAGTTATTTAGGTAAAACCTGGGCTAACAGCAGCTTCCAAATCTTACCTCTAAAAAAGCCGTTTCATGACACTTTAAGCTCCATCGGTGCTGTTTTACTACCTTTCAAGCAGCGTAAATAATCCACCTACTCCTGCAGAATAAATGCAAACAAGCAGATTTTAATTATCAAAAGATTCCATGATGAATTTTTGCAAATGTTATCAGGAAGAGGTGGTGAAGGACTCAACATTTTGGAGTATTTTGCTGATGTCCTACACCAACCACTACTCCCACACATCCTCATTGTGTTATCATTGCAAATGCAAGTTGACTGAAGTCAGAAGAGACAAAAATATATATTTATCAATAATAATAATAATACAGAGAAAATACAAACAAAAATGCATTTTAGTCAGGAAAATTTATTGGTTTACTTCTTGATCAGTAATCTATGTTTGGGGGACTATGCATTTCCAGGGATTATTAACTTCAGAAGTCAGTATCTTCTTAACTGTTTCAACCTGTTGGTCCTAGAATTTGCAGATGCATTTTTATCAAGTGCAGAACAAAGTAAAAAAAATGAAGAATTTCCACCTGACTTCTGTCCCCATTAAAACACTTCATAAATCCAACAGAGATAAAGTAAAATTAAAAAAAAAATAGTTATCCTTTTTTGTGATATAGAAAAATTTTGATTAGGAGGAGCCCTACAGAGGTCATGTGGCCCAACATCCTGGCCCAGCAGGACTGACTTTGAAGTTAGATTGGGTTACTCAGGGCCTTGTCTAAGCAGGTTTTTAAAATTTCAAAGGATGGAAATTTCACAGCCACTCTTGAGCACTTGTATTCAGTGCTTAATGAAGTTAGTGCACGGTTTCTAACGCTCACATCCACACGGTGCACGTAACTCACATAACCTTCCATTCCTTTACCAGTCCTTTTTAACAGAGGAGTGGGAGGAAACAGCAACCCATTTTGTTCAACTATTGTATCAGGAGCTATTCAGAAAACTGTGGCACAGACCTGCTTTTGAGCAGAAGTAGCAGCATTTCCTCTTAATCTGAGGGGCACACGGATCTACTGGTCTGACTTTGGTCCTCCCGAGGTCCTTATACGGACAGGAGAAAGTCTTGCACTGGCAGCTGAGAACTGCAACTCTGCTCTGTTCATCCGCAGAAGACTGCACACATGTGTATGAATAACTAATAGATTAATCTTCTTCTCTGTTCCTCAGTCTCCTAAGAAAATTTCCCTGAGAGAACAGAGATGATTTGATGATCTCACCCATGTACCAGTAAGTCATACTCAAGTTGTCTGTTATCACCTGGACAGGCAACTCTTGACAAGGGTGAGATTTCACTTACTTGTCTTGGCTCCTCAAATCAGCCAGATGAATCCAACAGTAATCCTGGAGGGGTGGATGTAGCCCATGAGAAGATTCAGCTTTTCCTCTCTGGAAGGTAGGAGCAAGAAGCAAGGAATCTTCTTGCAAAGATTTTCTCAACAGAACATCCCCAAGGGGATCAGTGCCAAGGTTTTCACTGATAGAAAGTGAAATTGCTTTAGCACAGAGGTTATGAACTTCCAGTTTAAACGCTTTCACCCTCTCACACAGAAAATCCTGTAATAGGAGCTCCTAAATCCTGCTTGTTTTAGGTTTAAAAATCAGGCAGTGAAGCATTTATTTAGAATCCATTTTTTAGTGAGACAATAAATCAACCTGCTGTTCAACTCTCATAAGTTACAGAAGCAGGAAACAGCTTGCTGCACAGCTAAGAATTCACAACAGAAAAAATACATCACATCAGTGGGTAAGGGGAAAGTAGCTGGGATTGGATGACATGCCCTTTGTACCTACAAATCCTAGCATGAAACGTAGTGCCACAAAGGCCATTAGCAATAAATTAGCAGAAAATTTTCCTGATCTCAGGCGTAGACCAGTATGAGCATGCATACGGGCTATTCCCTGAAGAAAAAGAATCCCGCCATAATTTTTTATGTTCATACAACTATCCCTCAATAAAAAGGGCTTATTAAGAAAGCAAAGGGGTGGAGAATCTTTAGTTGATTTGAAACTGGAGGGCTGCTGTGCCACAGGCAACATTCTGTGCCAAAAACTTTTTCAGGAGCATAATACCGAGAAGAAATGTGACCAGAGCTTTAGGCAGCAATTCTGCATGTTTCAGGTACAAAGATGTTCTACAAGAGGCATGCCTATCATCCTTTCACTGAAACACAACTGTAGCCTGTGACCATTACTTTAATCAATTATAACAGAAATATATGGCTGATCTTCTAGTAAGAATCCTTGGTTAAAAAGTTAAAAACATTTGTCCAATAGATCTCTTGCAGACACAGGCTGTCCATAGGTTTCCTTAAATAATCTCCTACTGCCAAGAAAAAATAAAGGACTTCGGTCATCCAAAAGAGGCAAGGCACATCCAGGACTGAAACTTATGTGGTATGTTGGAAGTTAAAAAAACAAAAAAAACCCCCAAAAACCCCAACCCCCCCAAAAAAACCCAGAACCCCAGAAAATCCCACAAAACCAACAAGAAAACAAAACAAAAAACCCAAACCTAATTTGATACAAGTTAATATCCCAGTGGAAAAGAAAGCCTAAAGCCATCTGAAGAAGATTTTAGGGAAAGGTCAGCTACAATAGTCTTCTGGCTGTGAACCAGAGCTTCAGTTAATGGTCAGCATCATCATTCTGACACCATTTTCTGTTACAAGTGAACAACCACCACCTGTACTGGGTCTGAATCTCAGGGTTTATTTACAAACCAACAAGGTTAGAGCTTTTCTCCCAGCTGATTATTTCACACACTCATCCACTCACTCACCCAAAGCATTACACTTGCTACAGCCTCAACGCCTTCCCAGCAGGGGAGCTTGCTGCCAGTGTGCGAAGGTCAGGCAGAAAACCACGTCCTTTCAAGCCATACAGCTACCCACACTTACCGGTCCAAGGCCCCGGGGCATCCCCTGGTGTTTTTCTCCATGCATCTTCCTGATCTCCAGGATCTTTTCTCTTTTCAGGCTTCCCTTCCTTCTAAGGCTACTTCCAAAATCCTTTTTGGCACCACATCTACTTTCCAGAACACTCCAAGCCCCAGTCAAAATAGTCTATGTGCAGAACTACAAGACATGATCATCCACCTTATCAATGGCTCTGTCATGTCTCTTAGTTGGACAATTCAAGGCATAACTAACTTTGGTTTAGTGCAGGTGTTATTGAATTTATAACCAGACTATATCGGCAGTAGCCAGCAAGTGGAAGGCTCATTGTCTGAGAGCTCAGAAGTTGACATGTTCACCCTCCACACACATATACACCCAGTTACCTGTTGCCTGTTAGCATTCAAAACTTAAGTTTTTCTTTTTGCCCACAAATGATAGAGAGGTCACATTGCTTGAAGGTATATTTCAACACTGCTGTTTCACAGACTGCTGCTATGCCTGTTGTGAAGATGCTGTCCCACAGCTGTTTCTGTGGAAACACTGCTGAACCAGCAACACCGTACCAACAGCCACATTTCTGTTCTCTTACCCTAACTCAGTGCATGGGGATGGAGTTACAGGAAAAGTCCAATGCAACACCAGCATTGACATCTCTTGGAGATGGCAACAGGTAGCTGAGCTCTGTGGGTCCTGCTCATCCATTCAATTTGTGATCTCTTCCTTCCACATCTAAAGTCCATGGCTAATTTTGCCTATGAACAGTGTACAAAATAGTCAGTAGGGCTAGGAAACAGATCAGGTGGATACCCAAGATTATTATCAGAGAACAAGGGTTCAAAGAAACAAAGTGAGACTCCTAATGCATTAAAAGGAGACTACTAACAAGGATAAATAGTTGGGCAGAATCTGTGGAAAGAATAAAGCAGAGTCATCATCTGGACAGGAAAAGGGAAAAGGTGGAGCCCAGAAAAACTGAAGTTCCAAGACCAATACTGCTGCACTAAATCTTTGTCTGCAGAGATTTTTATATATATATATATATATATATATATCTGTCATGTCCCACTCATTGACTGACCTTGACAGAAAAAAAAATTGTTATTATCCCAGCTATTACTAAGGGTTTATTATTTTCCCTTCCCACCACTTCTCTATTTTTCTCCAGTGGATACTCATTAAGACTGACCAAGTACCACAGACCTCTCTGATTCCGAATCCCTAGCCCTGCATTACTGCCTATTTAAAAATACTTCAGGGAGTTCACGGATTTACACAAGTTCCTTCCAAAGGCTCAGTTTCTGAAATTTTGAATTTGAGTCAGTTATTGACATTTCAGAGTCCTCTCAGAGGGTTAACAGAAATCAACAAAAAAAGACAAGGTATGTCCAATCTTTGAGGAGGTTGAAAACTGGACAAAGATTCTGAAAGGAATTTAGAAACTACAGGGAGGGACTAAAAATTGTATGGAAAGTTAAGGTATCTCAAGGGATCAGCTAGTAAAGCTCCTCTTCTAAGAATATTGTTGGGAACTACCTCCAGCTCCTTTGCACTCTCATTATCAAGGGATCAAATCCACAACTATGAAACCAACAGCTGTGTTCATTACTGCCTTTATAAACACATCACAAAAGTTTGCAGAGGGCATCCATCCAGCTTCCAAGCTCATTATGAAGGTGTTCAGCATGAACAATTTAGAGCAGATGTTCAAAGCATACATCAAACAGTGTGATAAGGTCAAGTATTACTTCATCCATTAAATTTCCCATAAAAATGTACAGAAGAGTGACTGGTCTCCAAAGTTTATTAAAAATCAAAGAATAGAAAACTTTACATAAAAATATGTCAATTTTAGCTTCCACATAGTTGTCCACACAAAAAATTTAAACATGATTTTTTTTAAACCTGTAGCACATAACCACAGTGATAGCCAGGCCAATTTATTTGGTTCACCATGACTGAAGTGTTACATGATACCACTTTTCGAATGAGTTTTGCTTTAAAATGGACGCTAGTATAAGACACCAACTAAAGCCTTTGAAGGCTCTTTAATGTAGTTATGCTCAATATTGCTAGTGTGTGAAGACTAAGCATTACAGGCTCATGTAACAGCCCTTAGATATTATTTATGAATCAGCTCACAATTTTTAAAACTTTTTTTTAAATTGTGATGAGTCTGGAGCATTAAGACAAACTTTTTGCAAACAGATATGCACTACTCTACTTTGGAATGTTGCCCTCTCTCCCCTCAAGGACCTGTTTGTGTTTGACAGATTCAGTAATAACATGAACTACTTCTGCTTCAAAGGCATACAGCATATTAAAAAGCTTCATGCTTGACACCTCATTTTAATATTCAGATATCAGTTTTAAAACCTTCTATATCTGTACACAGTATAGACGTCCTGTTAACAGGATTCTTCAGCTTTCTCTGCTAGTGGACTTATATAACTGATCTGTAGTTTTCTGTATAGCTTAAGAACTCTCATTAAAAAAAACGGGAAGTAAGAGGGCATGAGATGTGACCTACTCCCAGGACAACTGTGGTGCTTTAAAAACTCAGGGTTAGGCAGGATGTACATTTTTCAAAAAGTTAAAGACAGTGTTTGTCATGGCAATACACACTTGCATAGTATACCTGTATGCATCTGTAAATTAAGTGCCAGCCACTCATACTGTGTGCAACACTGGGCTGTGCTCTCCTGCAATACATTAAAAGATACTTCTCGTAATGCTTAGAGCAGCTGAAGTACTTTTTATATATTTGCTCTTAACAGAACTAATGCATACTGCTATACAGATTCCTTAATGGAATCAACATATTTCCTTTCTCCACATTCCTTAAGCCGGGTACCTCTGTTTAATAATGTTGTTTGAACCCAAACATTAACAGGTTACGCTACTAAAAATGCATCAAAGCGTGTAGTTCACAGCTTTTTAATTTCACATCAGGACTTGAACCAACCTTTTTCCCCTGCCTCTCAAAAGTTTTACTTCTGGTACTACAAATGCTGGATTTGTTGTCTAGTTAAAGGAATAAAATTAAAACTCATTGGTCAGAGCAAGACGACTGATAGAGGCCAGACAATGAGCTAAAAAACACAGGGTCAAAATGCTTTGGAGCTTAATACCTTCTTAAAACCGTAAGCCAAATCGTACTTTCATTGTGAATCAAGAAGCCTCAAATATTACCAAATGTCATGTTTGTAACACTGCTCAGACAACCTGCCAAAACTATGAACCCAACTTAGATAATGCAACCTGGGAAAGGATCTGTAAATTAAAAAACCTCTTCCCCTTAAATATAACTTATGTGACAATATGAAATTAAATTAAAAATTCCAAGTTATTGCACAAATTATACTCCCAATATTTACAGAGCAAAAAATTCTGAACTTTGAAACAAAAACAGGAGAGCAGCAAATTTACTTTTATGAATTCCCAACTTGATTTGCTGCAAAGAAAAAACAAAAAAGAATTCCAAGGGGCTGAAGTTTCCTTCACTTCTAAAATAAAAGAAAACAGAACCCACAAAGGAACAGATGTAGCCACAGCAAAAAAGCCACAGCATTTGTAAATGTCCTTGCAGTTCTATTGTCAGAGCTGCTTCGGCACTGTATGAACCATTGTGGGAAGGCAGAAAACAAACTTCCACATTTAATAAGGCTTCACAGATAAGCACAACTACTTCTTGAAGATGGACTGAACCACCACACAAAGAAACATGCAAAGAAGTCAGCTGCAGATATTTGGCAACACCAATAAAACGATGTGCTGGATGCTGGTCTCCATCCCTCAAGTCGAGTGGCACTCACTCAGTTTGTCTGAACAGGGAAGGTCATTTTGGCATCTGCCATTATCTGCTCAGACTAATAGGCAAACTGTCTCTGTGTTTTTTTCTTCTCCATATATTACGATTGTACTGGTGGTGTCCTCGGTTACCAACTGGTTGCCTCATGCCTCCACTGCTGACGGGACTGTAGCTGTTGCCTTGGTTATGAGTTCCTTTCATGGAAAACTTCATTCCACTGTGCTGCTAAAAAACACAAGATAAGCACTCAGTTTAGGCATATGAACAACTGAAACAAAGCACACATTACCAGTGGTATTTCCTCAACATACAAGTCATTCCCACAGAATACTGCCTGAAGCAACTGGTCTTTTTTCATGCTTGTCTAATTTTAGCTGTGCAAGTCTGATGACACTAACAGCCTAAGAAGTGTTTTCTGAAGTAAATGTCCTGCAAATGAAATGGTGTAGATTTCAAAGCGTCCTTAAAACCCTTGGACCTCAGTATGAAATACACTCACTATGCATCACCCTTATAAGAACAGAGACCTTCCACAATAAATACTAATTGCTGCAGTCATGTCTATTTTGGAGGATCTTAGCAAGAGCGTGACCAAGTGAGATACTCAATAAGACTTTCAGAAACATCATGGATAAATGTAAGGGCTTAATCATATGAGCTGATACATACAAAGCACAAGTCTGCTCTGCCCATAATCTCACTCTGCTACAGGTAAACCAGCTATGGCTTGTAAGGACCTTGTAAATCTTACTGGTCTGATCATAGTGCTACATGGCTCCTAGACCATACCTCACATCCAGACCAAGGCAAAACAATTAAATAATCAGGAACATAGCATGACACACTTTCTTTGTGGGGAATCTCCGATAACTTGAAACAGAAACTGCCAAAAAGGTTTAGCGGCAGCCTGAGTAAATCTACCAACACCATAAGGTACTAAAGGCAACCCTATCACTTAATGGCACACAGTAAGTTGGTTTAATGTGTATGTACTTAAAATAGATACAAGAGTTTCAAAAGATGAAATTGAAACAGACTTCCCAAATACTGATAACTTCAATGCAAGTAACTTTTCTGATGTCTGACAGCAATAACTAAGACAGAAAACTGACTGCCTTTAACAAAAGGCACTTTTGTCTACAGTAAGTGCTTAAACAGGAACACTGCAAAGTAACATTTGAGGCAACTGCTTAGAACATGAAAAATCTGCAGCTACTTTAGTAACCTGTATTTCCAAACAACTTTGGAATAGAAATGAGAACATGAAGCCATCATTACAATTGTGTGCACAAAACCAAAATAGTTATTGAAGGCATAATTCCATAAGCAGCATTTTACTGTCAAATTATAATTAGAAGAGACACTGAGCATACAGGAAAAAAAACTGGTGAAGACTAGTATTGATGAATAATTAAAGTTAGCTGCAGGGTGGTAAAACAACCTTTAACCTGTTTTTTAATTTGTGAAGTGTGCCCTACATCAACCTAATTCAACATGCAACTTCTAGGCTCCCAAGACAGGCATGCTAAGTGCTAGCCTCAGACTACCAATAGTAAAATATTCAAGGACAAACAGAAAAAAGGAATGCAAGCTGAGATTCCCTCATTGTTAAGACACACAGGTGCCCAAACCTTATATATTGATGTATGTTGCTAAAACATCTACTGGAAGCTACTTAATGAAAGTCAACAACACAAAACTAAAAAAAATCAGAATGTTTTACATTTTTGGCAAGTGGTCCTTCAAGCAAACACATTATTTGTCACATTCTCATGCAGAAAAGTTTTCTAGTTCAATAAATGTATATCTGACTCTCAATTATATCAGCAGACAATTAAACATCTACATTAAATGAGGTCAAAATACTAAAAATAATCCTTCAACAGTCAAAACACTAAAAACAGCCAGTCATTAGTTACCCTCAACTATACGCTGAAAAAAAAAAAAGAGGAAAACTTTAGTTTTGCTACTGCACAACCAGAACAGAACTCTGACCAAGAAGCATACAAAGTCTCAGCGAGCCTATCCTTTTCAGCTGGAAATATGAAAAATCTGGCAACTTCATCCTCAAGTTGAGGATTCAGCAAAAAAATTATTTGGGGTAGGAAGGCAGGTGACCACAAAATGAAGCAAGTATCACAGCAAGTATGACTTGCTTCAATTAAGCCTACCTACCTGTATCCTAAAAGAAGTCACATGCCTGGTTTGTTCAAAAGGTAATCAAACTTCCAAAGAATGATTAATAAGCTAGCCTAAAAGTGATCTCTAGCTTGTCATGAAGCATTTTGCATTGGTTTTTAGGTCATCAATATAAAGACTGTCAAACTATCAGAGCAGAATCTGAATCCATCTATCTATCTGAGCTGACTCATCAGCTGAGAGCAGGTGCTTAAGAGCAAGTTGACTCAGGGACCTCTTGGGTCAGAGATGATACCTTTATATTTACTAGTTCTCAACTAGATATTGTTCTCTAGTTTGTCTAGAGTTTTGACAACACAAGCTTTTGGCATCCTGTGTCCTGTGCTATGGCAATTCACAGCTTAAATGACCATCATGTTTAATTTGAACCTACTATCTGACAATTTTTCAGTTCTTGGAGTAATTAATTTTTTGTCATTCTACTCTGTCTTTTCCATATACTGCTGATGACTACACAGACCTGAATCATCTACCTCTCCATTTTCTTCTCCAGGTTAAAGAATCATTCATTCTTCACAATGAAGCAATTCCGTAGTTTGACCACTCTTACCATCCTTCCCTATTCTTCTATTTGTATTATAACTTTCTTCTGATGCAGGAGGCAAGAAGTTACTCACTGTTCATGTTGGGGGATGTACACAGATTTTTATATGTTTTCATTTCTGCTCTTTATTCCTAATAACTTCTGAAACTTGGTTTGACACAATTCTCAGTAGGAAATCAAGAAAGCATTATCAAAGCAGTTTTCGGCAAAAATGTCAAGATCTCATCTCTGCAAGAAACTGTCAGCTCAGGGCCTACCACTCTCTACAAAGTTTAAAGTATTTCTCTCCCTCCTGATGCATCGCCCTGAAAGGTCCTTCTGCACTCCTCCTCAGTTGGCCCTTAAGGAGCTTAACAACATGAGCAAACTTCACCACGCTTCATCCATTGCCTTTCAGATGTTAGGCAGCACAAGGCCCAACACAAACTCCTGCAGGGCTTTCCTGGTGAACGCCATTTACTACAAAAGTTGCATCTTTGTTTTTCATGTTTTAAGTAGTTAATAGTTTACAAGAGGACACACATCTTAGTTTCTTTCAGATTCTTTGGTAAAAGAAATTGACTTCATGTCTTTTGGAAATCCCCAGAAGTTCTATCAAATAACTTTCTCTTGTCCCCACACTTCTGGATATTCACATGCTCAGGACTCCCATGATCACTGAGAAATGGCATGTCTGTAAGCAGATGATGGCTGGAGAAAGACAAGACAATCAAAAAAGAAAGCTCTTAATCTCTGACACAACAGACAAATCTTTGGTATAGATGTTTTGACTTCTTTAGATCTTTTTCTCTAGATAGAATCATCTACTCTCCCATCATAGGGCTATCGATTCAACAACTGAATGATAGAACTGGTTTCTGTTTTGGTTTTTGGTTTGAGTTTTGTCGGTTTGGGTTTTGGGGGGGTTTTTCTTGTTTGTTTGTTGTTGTTTTTTTGAGAAGTATATTGAATTTGATCCAGTGCAAATAAAAGCTGCTAGTTCTGAAGGGAAAACTATAAAATCGCATTTAAGGCAAGCTGGAGGGTAGGAGGGGAGGGTTGGGGTGGAATTCTGTATCACATACCAGGTTAAAAGAGTTTCCAGATTTTTTAACAGAAATTTAAGAAAAGGATGTTCCTGGCCTTAACCCCAAATGACAGAAATCTGATGAAAATTTAAATACAAATTAGCTATTTGCTAAGGAAACCAAACTTTTATTCTTAAATACTGGCAAATTTGCTATACAAAACTGCTGACACTCAAAGACTGTCATTATTCAAAAAGAAAATTTATAGTTAACAATAAATCGTCTACACCTTGAAATAACACAAGTAACATAACAGAGCTGAAGTCTAAACATAAACAGGGTTTCTGAATTGTTTTGGTGCTTGGGGTTTTTTGCCTGTTAGCATCTCTAAAGTAAGAGGAAAAAAGTAGGAGTGTTGAGGATGAAAATGAAGTATCAGTACTCTTAACTGTAAAAGAAGAAATTATACATACAGCGCTCAAAAATAATTGTAAGGACTTACAGAGATAAAGAAAATTTTTAGGAAAGGCATAAGACAGTTTAGAAAGAAAACCTATTTACTGTTTTGTTGTTAAGACTACAGGATTAATGGTCATGACTGAATCTAGTCTGCAGTTGATTGGAATTGTAATCAAACTCATACACTTCAAAATCATTTCATGTGAAGTATTACGGAGTAGTATTCAGAAGAACTTTAAAGCACCATTAACATTTTAAGTATCCTCTTAAATAACTGAATATACATCCTCAAAATATTTCACAAAGTTTTTTTCAATTTCTCACCATATTTCCAAATCCTCTATTTTAGGCTTGTAGCAAAACAAAACCAACCAACCAAAAAGGCAAAACAAAAAAACCCACACAAAATCCCATATGCATAAACTTCCCTTTTTTAAAGTATTTATGTTCATTTTCCCCACTTTCTGAGCATAACAACATCTGGAAATATATTAAAAAAATGCATCTTGCATGTCGGTAAAATTTAACTTCTTGTTCTTTATGAAATGAATTCACTGTTTCACAGAGAGACAACATTTTAATCATTACTGCCCAAGCAATACATCAAGTATTAGGCAGTGGTTCAACCTAGCCTCATTACTTTAAATTAGCTAACAGGATTCATCAAGATATTTGCCACCTGGGCATACTCTTAACCTGGTAAGATTTAAGTGCTTTAGATTTCTGAGCTGAAGTATAGTAAAAAACAAAATAAAGTTCTTACTCAGGCTGTTTAGAACTGGCAATCTGGAGAAATAAGGCCCAAAGCACTGCAAACAAAGACACTTCCCTTACTTTTGGGCCCCTTATTTAGACCTACTGGCTACTTTCAGCTACACTTGACAAGATCTTGAGTCCTGAACAGATTTTATAAGATGAGCCAAAACCCATTTCTGCTCCCATTAAAAGGTAAAAACAGCATTTATGCAGCTAGCTGTGAGAGCAGCAAAGAGTCAACACGAAGACTGGAAAGAGCTCAAAAGCAAGAAAAGTTTTAAATATTTCTTATCTTCCAACACTAGAAAACTGGAAGCCTCAAAATCACAAGGGAGCAGGTTATATCAGTCCTTCATATCTTATTTTACTTTGTGCAGTTGTTCTACTAGTAGCCTGTCACAAAGGGAAGCTTTTGGTTCTCTTCACCTTTAACAACAGGTTAGGCAACTATTAATATGACCAATTCAAAGATAAACTAGTATCCGAGAGATCAGAGGGCCTAGTCCCCAGAATGAGTGACTGACAGTAGAGACTACCATCATAAACTGAGCATATTTTCAACTACCTTATGGTAAAGAAACTAGAATGACACACGAAATAAACACCCTTTTTGATCTTGTCACCAGTCAAGTTTCAAAAGTGAGGGGCGAGAGTCAAAACACCACTACCAGAACACAGAACTCATACTGCAACTTTGCTACTATTGTGACATGGGCCATGAAGTGTTATCTGCATACTTGTCATTAAGGAGAACAAGAGATAATAGCTTCTCTAGCATAAAGCTGACAATTTTAGACCTTAAAGAGAAATCTTACCTCACTGAGATTTCTCACCTTTTTATTTGGAACAAAAAAAGTATTATTACAGTGAGCAGATGCAAAACACTTTCCAAATTATGAGCTGATATTAATATAGCACACGTGAAAAAGTCAGTAGAGGAAATGCATATGTGAATATTCAAATCAGTCTCAGTTTGGGAGCAACAATCTGATTACAGTGACATTGGGAGATAAAGATGTACTATGCAAACAAAAATCAGGTATTACTTCTACATTTCCATAAGTCTATCTTTTATTTATGGCTAGGTTTATTTAAGTTCCTAGAAACTACTATTTAGACTTTACGTCTTTCCTGCAACTCAATAACCACTCAGGAAGCAACTAACAAGGTGGCCAGAGACTTTATTAAAGTCATATAAACATCTAGGCTGGATGTTTATATTGAGACCTCTGGAAACCTGGATGTCTGTATGGAGGTGGATGTTTACATGGAGATCTCTGGAAATCATTTCATCCAACCTTCTATTGTAAACAGAATCAGATTAGGTTATCCAAGGTCTAGTCAAGTTGTGTCAGTTTCTACACACGAAGGGATATCACCACATAAAGACTGTCCATATAAATATATGACAATCTAAGATGAAAAATATCTTGAGTACTGTTTTCAGCTGAACAGCCTCTGAAACTCAGATGCAGTTTTTTCTTCTCTCTATTCTTTAGGAAAGGAAATAAAACATCATCATCTTTTCCTAATTTTGCATGTATTAAATCAAAAAACAATGTTCTGTCATACAAAGAAGATGAGAGTCTGACATTTAGAATTGAAACTGTTTCCAAAGTAGACAGTAGTATCCTCCTTCCTTTGCCTAAGAAAATGCATGGACACCAAAAAAGTATTCCACCCTAAATAAGAGTGCTCTAAAAGATAAGAAAAATGCCATTTGGTTGAATGAAAACTTCAGTAACCTCAACAGCTTAGTAATGCCGTTGAATAAACAAATCAGGTCTCTTCTAAATTGAAGTTAACATACTAAAAACTCTGACACATCACACTATACTAAGGGAATTTAAAATATTTGTACATCTGATCAGTTGATGACACTTCCATTCTCAGAAATATTTGGTAAAAATCAACTAGACTTTAGCCTTGACATAAATTAAAATGTATCTTTACAAATGTATCTTTCATCAAAGTGAACTACAGTTAACTGCTTGCATTCATCTAAAAAATACATCTTTGACTCAAGCCCCTGACCAACATTATTTTTGTTTTCATTGCTGCTAACTTTTGAGGAATCATTCCAGAGATACTAGCAGTATCAGCTTTACTAGTGGAGACAAAGCACCACCATTAACAACTGTTCTGGATAAGAGCAAACTCTGAAACAAAATATTTTAGCCAGTGAAGTGCCTGTAAAGCAATATAAACAAGCAGTTTATAAGTCTAAGTGTCTGGTCTTATATGGCCAAACACAAAAGAATCTGAAAAACAAACATTACTTCAAGTTCTTAGAAGAGTTATTTAGACTGTGGCATTTCAGCACTGACATTAAGGTTTTGTTTCCTAGTTTTCTCCCATGCTTCACAACTGAGCCAGTGAATGCTGCTATGAAATTTTCAATGAACATACTCATGATCAGACACCACTCATCTTAAGGGTCTTCGGTGGATGTTTTCTTAGACACACTGGAAGCCAGCACAGCAGAAGTTGTGCTTACTGGCTTTAGATACTCTTTGAATCAAAAGACCACTCTTTGGGGAAAAAAAAGCAACTTAAAAAGTAAAAGAAAAGAGTTGTTCTGACCTAAGCAACATGAAGTTTCTTCTGTCTCTTCATTGGTGACTAAACGACCAGCAATCCAAGAACAAATTGAACTTATTTCATCCTAAAATAACAAGGAAACTAGTCCTTTCTTCTCCACAGCAAGTCACCAAGCAATTTCTTCCCCCTCCATTCATCTGGACATGCATACCAATATCTGTTTTTTCTGCTTATTCCAGTGGGCAGTACTGCTTCATAAACTGTTCTGCTCTCCCAAGTGAAGTTTCAAACTGCTTGTCGGCAAAGTAGAGGAATGATTACCTTGAGAAAGTGATGATGATGATCCTGAAGAGCACATATCTTTTACACGACCCGTATCAGGAGCTTAATTAGTCCCTGAACTACCTGGAAATTATCCAATTAATTATGCAGTATGTAAATCGAGTTGGTAATCACACCAAAGCCATTTCAAAAAAAGAAAGTATTAGGAAGCTCTAGTAGCAGAGAATTTGCCTAGAAGGCTGCAAGTTGTTCAAAATGCAGCTAGTGCTCTTGACATTGGCACCTCCTGTTTTTGAGGGTAATACTGGACACCTAGGTACAGCTTCCAGGTTGAACTGAGGCAGAGAAAGTTGCCAGGGAAAATGCTGAAGACACCATCCAGGAAAATGAATCCCTTTCAAAGACTTTTTGAATATGAAAACACCTGCTGTTAAGAAAAAAGTTTGCACATGTTCAAGTCTATCGGGATATGTGTCCTCTGAGCTAGTAAAATGTGCCCATTAAAAGTTAGGAGCTAGCATGGTCTTAAGTTACATCAACTGCAGAAGGAAAACCACCAACGTAATCTAGCTCAGTCATGCTCCAGAAAGTTGCAGATGAAAAGGAGATGTTTACAGTATTCTGAGTAGAATGATTTAATTTCCCACTTCTGACTTGGTCATATAATCCTTATCAAAAAAGAACATTTCTACTTCACAATACATAAGCTTTCAGTAAATTCAATGCAGAAAAACCATCATCCCATTTCTGAACTGCAGATAGCAAGAAATTCTTCTGATTTATCATGAATCCCAAAGGCACATCTTTGTCAAGCAAAAGCCACATGAAGAAAATCCTTATTTTAAACACATAAGCATTGTACAAACTACTAAAGGAAGCGTTAACAAGTATTGGAAAGGACAGCCAACTAACAAAAAGCCAGAAAAAGTGCTACAAAGCAGTTGTTTTCCAAGATTCAAAATTCCAACAGAGATCCAAAACTCATGTAACACATTGCCTCTTCACAACTGAGGCAGAAACTCTGGATGCCAACTTGTTTTGTACCAACAACTGCATGCCTCAAAACTGGATTGTTTTTTTGTGTAATTTTGATGAAGTCAAGCTCCAGGGTACCTCTTCAGAAAAGCAGAGTTGTTAAGGAAAAGAATAAACTAGAGTAAGCTTGTATTTTAGATGCTGTTTAACTTAAATAGCTCTCCAGTTTTATTTAAAACAAACTTCAAAAGTTTCAGACTGTACACTAGCATGTGTGCCAATAGCAGACACTAAAATAGCAATACATTAACTATTACCTTCTCACTAATAGAAAACATTTCCTGTGCAGATAAGCTGTTTTCTCCTAGATAAGATTCAGCAGTAGAGAACAGGTAAAGGGGAAGAAGAGGGGGGGAAAGAATCTGTGTAAACACTTAGAAGATTAAAAGAAAAGGCATACCTTGAGATACAAGTGGGGCTTGGTAGATGACTGAGGATTGTAGAGGTAGCTGCGAAAAGCAAGTGATAATAGCTTTCAAAAGATGGTACCCCTTCTATGTTAACCTGCCTGCAAGGAAATAGTGGAATACCTGCGGTATGCAAAGGGAAGTAAGCCTGGTCTACATAAAAGAGAGGGTGAGAAACATTTCAGTGAAGTGCCAAAAACAAGCACTTGTGTAGCAACTGAAGAATTTGGGCATCAAGCTATAACATGCCCTAACTCAATGCTGATATTACCAAACACTGAAAATGCAGTCCAGATGAAATTTCTTCATTATTCATCTGAAAGTTTCAATGTTTAAAGCACTAACTTTTGATTTATTCTGTGGTAAGTGGCAGTTACCATCTCTAGACATAACAATCAAACTTACAAGCTGAATAAAAAGTATTCCCTTACATGCCAGGCTCAAAGTATTTTGATCAGCAGCACAAAGTCCAGCTCGAGGTCAGCAGCTAGTGGTCTATCCCAAGAGCTGATAGTAGGGCCAATACTAGTTAACATCTTCGTCAAAGATCTGGAAGATGGGAGAGTGACCCTCTGCACAATTGCGGATGATACAAAATTGGAAGGAATGGCTGATACATAAGATGGTGATACATAAAGAGGGACCTCATCAGACTGGAGAAAAGGGCTGACAGGAATCTCACAAAGTTTGAAAAAAGGAAATGCTAAACTCTTACCTTGGGAAGGAATAATCCCACACACCAGTACACACTGGGCACTGACAAGCTGGAAAGCAGTTTGGCATAAAATCACCAGGGATTCCCAGTGAACTTGAACATGAGCCAGCATCATGCCTCTGCATCAAGGAAGGCCAACAGAATGCTGGGCTACATTAGGAAGAGTATCTCTAGCAGGTCAAAGGAGGTTATCATTTCCCCTCTACTCAGCACTGGTGAGGCCACACATGGAGTGCTGGGCCCAGATCTGAGCTCCCCAGCAATAGAGACATGGACATACAGAAGTGAGTCCAATGAAGGTCCATGAAGGTAAATAAGGGACTGAAACATTTGTCATACAAGTAAATGATGACAGAGCTAGGGCTGTTTAATATCAAGAAGAGAGCACTCAGGAAGGATCTTATAGATAGGTCTAAGTAATAAGATGATGTAAAGAAGATAGAGCCAGACTCTTATTACTGGTGCCTAGTAAAAGATCAAGCAGCAATGGGCATAAGCTGAAATACAGAAAACACCATTAAAATTTAAGAAAACACTTTTTTTACTGGAACAAGTTGGCCAGAACGGTTGGGGAGTCTCCATTCTTGGAGATACTCAAAACCCAGACTGGACAAAGCCTTGAGCAACCTGCTGTAGCTGACCCTGTTTTGGGCAGGAGAGTTGGACTAAGTGACTTCCAGAGGCCACTTCCAACCTCAACTGTTTTGCAATTCTGCAAAATACTTGAACAATCTCAAAGCAGAAACTAAAGTAAATACATCTTGTGTCATGCCCAAAGTGTCAAGGAAGTGCTGATGGCCCTAGATTCCAAACAACTGTGATAGAAGGACTGAGAGAAGAAAAACATAAGAAAATAAGAAAACAGCTCATTATTTTACCATAGGCAACCTACAACCCACAACTTGCATTAAAGCTCATGTGAGGCAGCTCTTTTGACTAATAGTTTTAATAATCAAGATCAAGGGAATATTTTTCTACACAGAGGCACTGAGGCTGTAAGAAAAACTGAGGATTTTTCTCCCCCTTGTACTATAATGGATACATTAGCTAAAATACTTCAGGCTAGTTGAGTAACATACAGTTTCCTTGCACATTCACCTTCCTGCACATTCAAGCACACATTTAATATTTTGGTTAAAATTCTTGTACACATGCCTGTAATTAATTTTCTGTTCTCTATCTTTAAAATGTATTACAGGAAGTTAAAAGCATAATCACATCTGTTCTAATAATTCAAAATCAAGACAACTAAACAAGTCTAGACATGTCAGTATTATTTTTTCAGACTGAAAAACTAGCTTACAGATACACGACCTACATGAAGTTTCTATTTTTAGGACAGGAAGTTAAATGGCCTAAAGATCTGCAAATACCCCACTGGTTAGGCACCAGGAGTCTCAAATACAGCTTAAGGAGTCACACATCTGGCATTCTCCCTTCAACTTATTCCTAGGCATCTGTATGCTGTGGAAGGGCTCTTATATTCAGAGATACATCTCAAACATCAAATCCTTTCCCACCCATTCTTGTCCCCACACTTCTGACATGGCAGATAAGTACTTTTATGATTACATGAAGTTTAGCACATGCTATATGATGGTTATCTTCAGAGGTTTTTAGATTGACAGCACAGCGCAAATGATCTACACTTCCGATTTGATCGCTTTCTCATGAAAAAGTCGCTCCATTTAGTTGGCTCATACCTGATTACTGGCGGCCATTATCAAGGTTCTCGTAGGCGCAGATTGAGGTTTACCACTTGGCATAGGCAATGCGGGTGGTAAACTGGCCATAAGCTGAGTCGGTGCTTGCAGACTGAACTGGTAAACATTAGGAGCTGTGCAAGGTGGTGTATCAGAATCCTTTTGGCAGAGAAAAAGGGGAAAAGAAAAGCAACTTTACAGAAAGTACAGTATATACAGGCTACGCATGTGAAAATGCACCCAAATATCAACTCGTGAATACTTTAAAATTTAATGATTTTTTTCAATGGTAAAAAATAAAATACAAGCCAGCACTATGTTTATTTTACACATCTAGCAAAAGTTTAATTGAACCTGCATCAAGGAGACAATGTGAACATGTCTACGGCAATCACAGGTCAGTTCCAGTCAGCGCAATCTAAAGCCAAAGTTATATCTCTATCAAGTTCAAATTAAAAGATGGGAACTAAGGTTGGGAAAAAAACGGAACAAGAACAGCGACACTGTTAGTGATACAAGTGCTCACATTTTAGGTGTCATGACAATCAGCCCTCTGAACAGTGTTCTGGATTGTACTTATCTGTACGGCAAAGTTACTCACTGTAATTGTTATAGTCTTCTCCCATTCTACCCAGCAACAGCAAAGTTAGGGCTCCACCTACCAAGAAACAAGGAGACGGTCTGCCAGTCAAGACTAGTATATGCACACCAGTCACCCACTTCACTGCTAGTTAGGAGTTCTGTTCCCCTCACTTTCCCTTGGAAAACTGAATGATAATTCTTCAGGGGAAGCAAGATGGATGTAGGATTACAGAAAAAGATACTTAATGGAACTGATATTACCAATTACTATTCCTCCTCCTTCCAGCCTGATCAACAGCAATTACAGATGCACCAGAAGCAATCATACAGGTGATGTTAAAACTGTGTGCCTGGAGCACTTAAACAAGCAGCAAGGAGGCAAGCACAGATGCAGGGGTTTATAGTAATTACTGAAGTCTAAAAACACACAATTGACCGCCTCAATTCTTAAATGACCAATTATTTTCTAAGTTGAGAAAGTTGAAAAGCAAGCTATAGCCTTTTGAAACAACTTTGAACACAGATCTTGTAAAACTTATTTTTCAGCCATAACACAATGCTAACAGATAAGTACCTTTCCCTACATTTTACTGCTGCTTTTTACCTTGTACTTAAGTCCAAAGTATTCTGAACTTGAAAATAATGGAAAAACTTACTCTTTACCCCAAACCACTAGTGTTTTTTCCACTTCCAGCCATCTGACTCAAAATATAGCAAAGTATAGCAAGCGATGTGGCTTGGCCAATTACTAGTTTAGGAGTTACCATACTAAAAGACACTATTGCCTCAGCATCAAGGATCTTTACTGTTAAAGTAATTACTGAAATATTCTATTGCTCTTTCTTAAAAGATTCATTGCTTGGAAGCAAAGACTCTTCACTTAAACCAAGCAAACTTTAAATAGACCTCCAGCAGTACCACTTGCCCTCACATGGCCTTGCTTTCTGAATTAGATTCTTAGTTAGAGAATGGGCTGTCTAGGAAAATACTTTCAAGAACAGAAACAAGAAAATATTTTAAAGCTTTTCTTGAGGAAAGGAGAAGGTAATTTAAGAAAGACTGACAGTTGTGAATACTGAGCAGCCTAAGCAATGAACTAGTAGAAAGCAACATTTGCATCCCAACTGAAGTGAATATCCACTGTAGAAACAGTATTCAATAAATCTGTCAGCTATATAGAACAATCACTCCTTTATTGGTCCATATGAAGTTGTGCTTACTTAAAAATAAGTTCTTTCTAGAAGGAAGCTGCTTTCCTACTGGGTCAGCTAGTAGTAAAAGTTACAGTGTGCCTCTGTGAAGCAGTTTCAGATATTTGTGTCATGATCATACTGGTAACAAGAATCTGTGCAGAAATTTAAGTCTTATTTATGAGATGAGATGTTTACTATTTAATAAATATGTTCACAGTGGGCAACTACATGCTGTAGCACTGATCAAGAAATTCACCTTAGCTGTATGCACACACAAAGCCAACTGTCTGGCTGAGATGGCATTTTTCTCCTTTACTCAATCCTACAATATTAGCCACAGGAACAGGCTATGGTCTCTACAAAGATGAAGCCAATACATTGTTAACCAAGAAGGTTGTAGAGTCAGGTACACGTGCAAGAACTTAGTTTTCTAAGTTTCATGGAATTATTAAAAAGCTTACGAAAAGTGGGAAAAATAAAGAGGGGGTAGTCATGTTTGAACAGACAACTTGTGAGCATGCTCACAAGTAACCATGAGTGGGCAGATGGGATGGAAAAGGGGATCTTACTGTCTATCCAAACCAATGCGTTATCTTCTGCAATGCAACCTTCACAAACCTGACCAAAGAATAGTTTTGGTTCCTCCACTCAAAGAATCTCCCCTTTCTCTTCTGCTTAGACACAATTAGATCCCCTGCAGATTTCACATACCTAATCCAGATGGGACACTTCCCATTTATAAGATTTCTAAGGGATTTTGTGCAACAAAACATTAACTCCAATATGGAAGCAACAGAAGATGGAAGAGAAAAGGAAGTCATATGGTTTAACTGAGACTAGATACATTTCAGCACAGGGAAGCTTGTGTTGCTTTATTTTAATTTTGTAATAGATATGTTCTTCTGTCTCAATATTATTTACTGATACACATCTCATACAAGTAGATTGTATCTCTCTTCTGAGGCAATCCTGGATTGCTAACAGGATTATTGTCTAGAGTTGATATGCTGATTTATCAGCATCAAAATCCTTTTGTGAAGAGCTTTATCTTCCTTACTCAAACTGAAAGGTTAACCTCAGTGATCAGAAAATTGAGCCTAATGTGAACAAAACTGATTTTCCACAAGCACTGCCTATACTGAAGGATTAAGTCTTACTTGGTCTTCTGGACAGGATTCTTAAGTGTAATGTGCAAGCTTGAAACATTACAGAAGCTCAGAAGACCTACAAGTAAGTAAATGCATACAGGTAATACTCTGACATTTTAGATCCACGTCTGGAAGACAAGAGCTCTGACCTGTACTAAGGTAAGGGCTACAGAAGTCACATTGTAAAAAGATGAAAGTAAAATATAGGACTAAGATCCCTCAATTCATTTTAGCAAATAATCTAGGAATAAAGGTACAATGACTACACTAAGAGCCAAGATACTATGAATACCAATCATACTGAGTCCCTCATCCTGGAAGGAAAATTTCTAAAGATATGCTTTTGGAAACAAAGAGAGACTGCCAGATATAGGTTTATCCTACTGGGAAGTTTCTATTTTAAAACATACTCTTTAAACCAGTGTCAACTTCCTGAGTAAGAACTTAAGTACTTCTAAGGAAGATTCCTACTATTCATAGCCTTGATTGCTGAGTACCTTAATGTTGGAAAGAAAATAAAGTATGAAAGAGACCTAGAAACTCAAGTGCCACTGTTGAACTCCCATCTAACTGCAAATTTTGCTTGAGAAATGGGATCCCCTAGCCTCCTCTCTAGACACAAACAGTGAAACAAGTCATATGAAAGATGAAGAGCTGAAGCAATCTTACAATCCAAACTTCTTCTCTTCCTGACATCGGAAAAGAACAAAAAAAATCCTTCACTGTTCTGCAAAATGCATCTCCCATCACAAAGTCCCAGGATCTCATTAGCAAGAGAATATTTACTTGCCAGAAGCTCCTTACTAACTAGGTCGGGCTGAAAGAGCTTATTTCAATTCCATTAATAACTCAAGGCTTAAGATACAAGGTAAACTGTACTGGTACATTCATCCATCAAGACAGTAGTTCAGTTTCCACAAATTTCATGTGCACTCAATTATACTCATAAGCTTTCTTTCCATGATTCTAAATGCATGAAAAAGTGGTGCTTTCTGCTTTGTTTCATGATATACTCAGCTGAGAATTTTCAACTGACTGACAATAGCTACCATTTTAGAGCATTCAATTTCCAAGACAGTATTTTTTTTAAAAGCTGGAGTGGCCTGAATAGATTACTTCACAATCGCAGTCTAAGTTTTGGCCCAGTGGTAAAAGAGTAACTATCCTAAAAGTCAGTATTCAGAAATCAAAACTTAAACAATAGAATGCAAGTTTCTTGATAATGTGACAGATTTGGGTTCTTACACCCCACTGCAAGAATGAACTACAGAGGTCTTGGCAAAAAGGTTCTTACTGTTTCCATTCTCCAAACTTTTCCCACTAATTAAAGAATTTTTTTTCCTCTTTCCCACAACATTCAGGAGCCAGAAGCTGTGAGAACAATGACCACTTCAATAAAAATTATGTTCCATCTTTGAAAGCAAAGAACTGAAAATAGTGAGAAAATTAGTAGTTTTAGTTAACACTTTATACAGATTTTTTCATGTGCTCCTCTCCTTTCTTATTATTAAAGTGATTTAACAGATAACTGCTGCCAGTCTTACTCCTTTTGCCTCTTTTCCCATTCTGTCCTTCACCATTATACCTGCATTAGAATTTGACATTATGATGAGCTAATTCACAGAAGTGAACCACAGAAACAGTAATCCCCTTTTTACTAGCTTCACTTTCTGAATGAGCTCACCACAGGATTAGACGAACACGAGTGCAGAAAAGCAGGAGCAGCTAGTGAACAGAACCATCCCTAGCAAGAACACCTAGCTACTGGATTAGCTTAGTAAAAGTGTAAAACTACTCCTTGGAATATAAAGCAGCTCTAGAAAGCTTCAGACATTTCATAGTTTAGGGTCACATGCAGGAGCAGAACTTCAGTGCATGCTCTTGTTTGAATGGTTTTCATCCCAGAATACTTAACTCTGCTTGACAAATCAATGTGCTTCCAAGGTGATTTAATAGATTACACACCCCCATCTCATTTCTTCCACATCAGCTTGTGCCATTTCCCTTTTTGGTAGGTAGAGCCATAACTTTAACTATGGTGTAAATAAAGTAGAATTAAGATGAACAAAATTTCTACTTCTATGGGAGGTCACAGGGTAGAGAATTTACATCAATATAGTTGCACCATTTCCATTTGCTAGCCTATAAACAATACAAAACAGTCTTGAGTAAGACACAATCGGTTGATCTTTCTGCCTTTAGGTCAACTGCATTACAAAGGAAATATCTCGGTCATTGTGCTTACAGGAGGGGACAAGTGAAAGAAGGTATATAGGATGCACAAGCAAACTGGAAAATATGCATCCTCCAAAAGCAATAGTGTTCATTTTACAGAAAGACAACTAAAAATGTAATCAAATTAGTATCTACCAAGATTAAATACAAGCACAGCACCCCTTTAATTTCACCTCATCATAACCTGCCAGGCCTGATTGTGGGCTTATTCCATGTTTTATCAATACCCACTGTATTTCAGATAAGCCATCTGAAATAAAAAAAAAGTCTCAGAAGTATGTAATTTCAAATTTTCTTTCTTACTGCTAGTACTTTCATTTCACATGCTTTCAATTGGTCTGTATTGTTAAGACTACAGTAACATTTCAAGTTAGCCTTTTTCAAGTTAAGCACTAAATTATACAATTTATTACGCAAGCTGAACATATGCCATACTGGAATATAAATATTGAATTTAGGTTTTCTTCCATCCTAAATTGGCTTAGGTACCCCTATTCTTTTTCAGGGGAGGGAATGTTAAGATACAGCAACGACACAACTAGCCTTTGGCATCAGAATGTAGTCTGAGCTTGACTTTTACAAAATTGTGTGTTTCTCTCCTTACTTCACTGACATCATAGCAGCAAAATCCAATTTTACTTGCTGATTTACACATTCTCTCTGTACCCTTTGCTGCTTAGAACAGCTTGTTATTAAATAAAATTATAATTTTGTGTTCAAAATTTCTGCAAAGCTGCAGGAGGCACAATTTACTCTTACTTCAAGTAGATACAGATAAAAGCCTGCTCAAGCAACTGAGAAGAACTGAAGGACAGCATGACACAGTATACAACAGCACACGGTCGGAGATATGGGTTAAAAAAACAAAACCAAGTGTAGGACTATATGATGAAAGAGTAAAACAGGCAAAAGCAGCACTGGAAAAATTTGTTCCCCTCTGGTCCACATAAACTGTCAGTAATCTGCACAGCAAGAACAGGAGAAAAAAGTAGAGTTTTAAAGGATTTGGGGCTTACACTCTTATTAAGTGTCCCAAATGTGAATCAAATGCTTTTTCCTGGTAACATCAAGTTGTCTGTGTCTGCACACTCACAGTTACCCACTGCTTTATTTGGAGACTAGCTGGCTGCAAGTCAGAACTTGCATCTTTCTTTAAAGACTAAAGATTAAGAAGCCTACTTTTTAGAGCACTTGCCTCTATTTGTTCAGGATGGGAAAGAAAGTAAGATAGAATCTGCATTCTTCTAGAAAAAGATTATCAACTATCCATACACATATTTGAATTGTTACATGGGTTAGGACATAACAACATCCAGGCATGTAGAAAGAAGGGTGAAAATCTGTATAGTTCTTGCTCTCAGACTGAGAATTTTGTTAGGCCACCCCTCTTCTGCACCCCCTCCATACACATACAATTTCAATTGGAACTCTACAAATTAATCCTAGTCATTAAGATAGATTTAGCAAGACTACAAGAAGAGCTGTTACAGTAACTGTTCTGAAGTGTCTGTCCCTCTATTACAGATAAGCACATACCTTAAAACTGCAAATTTAATCACTATAAAAAAAGCAATATTTATCAGGTCATATGTCATATATTCTATCACCTCTATCTGTGACTAGGGAAGTACAACAGTTCCTGCTAATAAGCTGAAATTCAGTCTTTGACTAACAGGAAGGGGTCATGGTGATAACTTCATTAAACACGTTGAGTTCAAGTACTAAGCCACAATTACTGCAGAGCAAGTAACAGTTCCAAAGTCAGCGTGTATCTTATATGTATTCAACAGAATGATAGGAATAATGAGTATTAGTCTTATCAGTCATATTTATATACTGCTCTCACAATGTAAGCAGCCGATCAAAGTACTGAACACATCACACTTCAATACAGTGAAAAGACACATTCCATTAAACACTTAAGGTACCGATGGGCGTATCCTCTAACTGATGGGGGAAGAAAGGTGGGCAGATCAAACACTGATATTCTAATGAAAGGTTGTTATAAAGCCTGAACAGCAATGGCTACAGCTAAAATGTCAAGAACAGTCTGAAAGAACATATTGTAAATGCTAAGAAGTTAAATAGAGGCAAGGATTGCGTTCTCCTCCAAACTAGACTACACAGGTACATTGTTCACTGATACTTCAGCTACCTTGACATGACTGCATGGTCTTGAGAAGTCAGAACTCTTCACAAAATAACCTCATCATAGAACCCCAAAGAATATTATCACCAGAAACACTGAGATAAGTTGTATGAAATTTCTTACATCCAAACTTCTAACAGACAACTTTGAGATTCTGTGCTGGACTGGATCTGAGATTATATATCCATTAGGTAGCAGAAAAGAGGTTTTAAACTTTCCTATGAGCCATTACATCTGTTCCTGATATGCAGGTATCACTGTCACATAAAATGCTATGCTTTATCTGGCATAATAACATCAAAACTGTGGAGCATACTTAGCACCAAAAATTATACCAGACTAATAAAGCTAATAAAAAGCTAATGAGCTAATAAAAAGCAGCTTTCCACAATGCTTAAGCAACAAGAAATCCAGGTCACCAGTTACAGAGTGCAGGTCCAGAACAAAAAAGCACCCAGGAAAAAAAAAGACATTTTCAAAAGGAATTTGGTTACCACTTAGGTTCTCAGACTGACATCTGCAACTAGCCAGAACAAGCAGAGAGCTGGGGGTGAACATAGCTCATTTCATCTGGTTTCAGATCCTCAAAACAATCACTTAACTCAATATAAAGTTTAAAGTGAGATTTCCCGATGTCAGACGCTTATTTTCTATTGCAGAACAGTTTGACTCTTGCTCCCATACAGTAAAAACTCACAGACTTTGCACTGTCCTTGGTGGCAAAGATATTTATAAAGCATCTTCCATTATTCACATCAACATTTGTTGGATCATGTGGGAATGCGTAGTATTTTGCAACTTACCTGTTTGCACGAGTAAGTGAAGAATACATACCACCTTTTTGTCAGGGCAGCATATGGTATTTTAAATAGCTGCCCAGCAGAATACTTCATTGAGAAAAGACTTACTACAGAGATCAGTTTGATAATTAACAGAATTCCAGAAAAATGTATGTGCAGTTGAATACATTTTGATGATCAGATTCCTTGTATCCATATGTTTATTTCCATGTGTTCCTCGGTTTGCTCCTGACCACTAATGTTTATATTCTTCACAGAGCTGAAGTAACAGGGCAGGAACTTTAGTAATCAGTATTTTGCAAGGAACTACATTAGAAGTGCCAGTGAGAGAGTCAGAGCTCTATGTTGACATGTAAAGTAAGACAATCCCATAAACTGAACAGCTATCTCACTAACAGTAATAGTGATACCAGAAGACAGATTTCTCTTCCACACAGTCTTTGATCCAAAATTTACCAGTCCTTACAAAAGCCTTCTTTTGTGACTAAGATTTTCCAGTTTGCTAGGACCCTTAATAAAAGACAGCACAACTAAAATTTCATCAGCCAGCACTAGCATAAGGCATTTTGTGAGTAGCTTTGCTGCCTTAGAAAATCCATAAAAGGATACTTTTTGTACAAATTGTTATTTAAAGTCTCATTAGATCCAGTTCTTGGATTTTGGGCTGTGCAGACAGTGACCCAGAAGTGTGTTGCCATGCAAGCTAGTCTTGGACATGCAGAGATGAAAGCAATCATCCTCCTGAATTTGAGCCGGTGTACTGAGGAAAAACATCTAAAACACATGGGGAAAAGAGAAGGCGTCCTTGAAGGAGGCAGTTCTCTTGTTCCTCAGTGGTATATAAGTTCTCATCTTCAAAAGGTTACTATTGGTATGGTCCCCAAAGGAAGGAAAGTAGTAGCAGGAACAGAAAGAACTCAGGGTAGTAACTTTAAGGTCTTATATCCCTATACTTCCATTTATCTGAGTATGTACAAAAGTTGAGGCTGACTTCTAAATGTTAGCTCTGATTTATGCCAATCCAGTCTCCAGAAAAACCTGCTCCTTTTTATTGTTCTATTTGACACCTGTTCTCCTGCTGCTGGAACAGATCTATAACCATTGCTATCTCTGAAAGCAGTCATAAGTCCAAGACACCAGGAGCCTTATCTATTCAGCTGCTGAGCTACATTTACCAACTATAAGGCAAAATCTGTAACGCTGCTAGAACTTCAAGGAAGCAAATCTTTAAAAACCATACAGCATGCTGTATTACAACCAAACTAACTACTGTTACAATGAACTATTAAACTACAGGGTTTAACAAAAATTCTAGGATCCCTATGAGCAATACTACATTGCTTTGATAATGCTTGCATACTTAATATATACTGCCAATACTGCTTCCAGGACATAGTGACAAATATATGCAAGGCCTCCAGACTTATGCCAGTGTACAGTGATGAAATGACTTCAGAATATAGCTACCTCTGTGCTAGAGTGGATGGGTGGAATAGTTAAACTTCAGTAGAAGCTGAAGTTCAGAGAGGAGCAATACAATCAAGTAAAGTCACAAGTTGCCAAGCCTATTTCCTTTTCCTCAAGGCATATAAGCTGACTGCTATTATATTGGTGGGCAGATCTCAGAAAGGTCAAGGTGCAGCTGATCACTATTACTAGCGAAACTGTAGCAGTAAATTGAAAAGCAAATATACTGTCCAGTTCCTCTGGACTTAAGACAGCTAGGATCTTGCAGTTGATACACAGCAAAAGATATTATGCAGTCATGCAAAATACATGTCCAGAAACATGACACAGATCTTGTGCTTAAGGTTAACAGTGACATCATAGGGATGAGTAGTTTGCTATTGAAATAAAACCTTATTTATTGGGAAGAGAGCAGCAAATTCAATCTAGGATCTCTCTGCCTCCTGCATTTTCTTTATAATCTGTACCTTGCTTTCAGTCTTCAGTATCAGAGAAGCTCAAAAGATTTAAGTTTAAATGAATATATAAACATTCCTGAAGAAAAATCCTTCCACAAGATCAGAGCTAACACTACAGTGATGAGATGCACCATATTCATATTCCCCTGAAGCTAGTACCAAAGTTCACTTTATCATACCTATTTGCAATGCATCAGAAGTTTTGGCACAAATAGCAGTTGTCACACATGCTAGATGTTCCTTTGCTGGAACCTGGGCATAGTATCATGCCCCATCATGCCACAGATAACCTCTTCAACTCCAGCAGAATAGGTTTCTCTTCCTGAATCAGATGCAGCTCAGGACTGCTCACCCAGAACTTGCTCATCCTCACATATCCAAGTGTAAGTAGGATGAACTCATCAGTTATTTGTCAGAAAGCTGCCATGCCATTCCATTCCAAATTAAAATAACATGCTGGCAGTCTACTAAGGACACAATACCAATAAATGACCAGGGCTTAAACTAGGGTCTGTCACAAGCACATGGGCATAAGGCTTTTTATTTTGTTAAAAAGGGTAGCATTTCCATTTACTTTGTGCATGCCCAAACTGACTGCAGGTCTTAGAGAGCTGCTTTTTCATTTTTCATTAATTTCTCTAACATCAGGCAACGAAGTTGCATCTTTAACATCAGGCAAAAAGGGACTAAGGGGAGGTCATAACCTCTCACCACCCATTATGATGGGAGTGCACGAATCTTAAGCAGATATTTGCATTTTCTCATAAGACTTATTACAGCAAAATCTTTTTCACTGACATACTCAAACCAGGAGCATGGCTAGTAGTATCACTGGTAAGCATCATGCTGTTCTTTTTCCATTGGCCAGATGGTGCAACTAAAACTTCCACCATATTTACTGGAGGTGGAATGAAAAGACAATTCAACACAGAAAATTCAGTAGCGTAAAGGAATTACAGAAAGTAACCAGAACATATAAAGAAGGTACTCGTCCCTCAAGTTACCAAATTTTTATTGAATACAATTCTTAACTTTTAATTCCATATTTGACTAGATTTTGAAAACAGTCAAGAAAGGGGTACTTGGACCTCTCTTGGCATCATTCAGTTATTCACTGTTGTAGTTAACTGGATATTACATCTTATTCCAGTCAATGCCTCTACCTAGCACAGAATGCTTCTGTAGATTTATAATGAGCACCTCATGCCATGTAATGCAATTTCATGCTTTATAATCTGCATTACCTAATTCCATGTTGATTTAACTCCCTACTGAAATAAAAACACTTTATAGAATCTTAAGGGTCTGGGAACATACCTAAGGAGAATACAGCCTCCTCTTGCAGGAAGTTACAGTAAAACCCAACAATTACTTTCAAACTGCACTTTCAAAGAAGGAAGCTGACATCAAGATTTTACATATGAAGGCCCCATTACCATTAAAACATTAACTAACTGCTTGGCTGAAAATAGTAAGAAATATTAATCACCTTCACAGCACAACATGATGTTCATGTTCAATTTGGGGTGTGGGGAAAAAGGACCAGAATTTGACAGTGGGAGATTTTGCTTGATGGGAAGATTTATGAAGATGTATTTCCATTCTTCTACTTAATTAACTACTATTAACTTGGGCTTTTATCTTTTATTACATCTAACTACTACTACAAAGAGTACCAAATATTTAGGATGGAATTAAGACCCATTTAATTTAATGAAAAAATATTAAATTTCAGTACTTTTTTCTGAGCAGGGGAAGCTATTCATGTGCTGTAGCAGCTTAGGGATAGTATCACATTAACTGCTGTTATATCAGTTGAGGCTTTGAAGAATATGATAAACTCTGCTTGTTATTAGTTTAATTCATTAAAAGAAAAAGCTTACAATGTCACTGCCGGAGAGTGATGATACAGAAGAGGCAGATGAGCCAGAGGATAACTGTTGCGTACTAGCCAAAGACAAAGCCAAGCGTTGGTTGTAAGATGGTTCAGAGTCTCTATTCTGTTGCTGTTCTCCATTGCATGGAGTTATCTGGTCTCTTATTTTCAACCTATTATCTGTTAACAGAAAACATAAGCATCATTTAAGAGCACAGAATACAAACACACGGGCCTTGAAGTCTAAGAAGAGCTGCAGTTTAACAAGCTAATTGAAAAACAGGCTCAAAGAAAACTAGTCTTGGGTTAGAAAGTTACAAATTCGTTTTATTTTTTTCCATACATATCTGAATGATTCATTTCAAGGCATGAGTATTTTGAATTATATCAGATTCAAGAAAAAAATTTAAGTTGGTGTCAAAGATTCCTGCTATACCTACCAAGTTCAGGTGATAAATTAATTTTGCTCCCCCACTTCTTTTTAATCCAAGCCCTGTAGTCAATCACTTCTTGGGTCACTTTGATGATTCTACCTAGTGTGCTAAAAAAAATTTTCAATTAAATATTAAACAAAGACTGTTAGTTACATACTTGCAAGCATTTCAACAAGCAATCAAATTATGCTACAAGACAATTTAAGATATCCCGAACCAAAGAATCCTTTTGAACTTTCATTTTCTTAGCACACCATTTAATCCACTGGAATATCACAATTTTTAAATTAGTATATTACTTTTCTACCATACTAACATGCAAGCGCTGACACATCGGTAACACTTTGTATTTCTAAATGGAGTGCATCTTAGTTATCAAGAATGTACATGCAGATACCAGTGTACTTGATAGTAGGAATTTACACGTTCTTACATTTCTCCATGCAGAATATATTTTTTCCCCCACAGAATCTGGATTACAACAGTTATGGGATGTACTGAAGACATTAATATCCCAGCTGACCTTCACACTGAAGACAGAGACCTTCGCTAGTCCTTGCTCACAGATTCACAAAACAACTTAAAAGGTGTAAGATCCCCACAATTATAAAGGAAGTACCATGGATCGTGAGGTAGTGAAAACAAGAAACAGACTGGCTCCAAAACCAGAATACATTAGAATTTAAGAAAATTCATTACAGTAAGTCGTTCAGAGAAAAAGCCTACCTGGTCCTGCTGAACAGTGACCAGTTATCAACAAGTACAAAGTAATGTTTTTCCAACATACCTTCCCAACATTCAGCTATTTGAATTGTACTTCTTGAGCAGGAGTTGTGCCCTTGTTTGAGAGCTAAACTTTCAAGCTTTCCTTTCATCAGGGACTAGGGGCTGAAACACTAACTATAAACTCCACACTCAAGATACATGAGGGACTGACTATTGTACAAAAATGGGCTGTGAAAAGTTACCATCTCAGAGAAGGTAACGTTATTTTAGTTTTGAAAATCTTCAACAGTTATAATAAAGCTTATTTTGAATTTCACATCAAAGGCACATTGTACCTGTACCAGATTTTTCTTTTGGTTTAGGTGTATAATGGGAAGGGAAAACATATATAGCCTAAATGCATTTAGACTGCCTTTATTAGATCATTTCATAGTAACACTTTAAAAAGAAGCAATAATTCTCCTACTGGCTTAGCGATTACTACTTCATGCAACACCAAATACCAGATGTTCCATGTTTAGTCTTCCAACTTTAAAGCCATGTCAGTGTATTAGTACTGAAGAAGGCAGTCCAGCATTTTAAGCAAACATTGAATCAAATAGTATCATCTAAGTTACAAGCCAAATAGGTGCAGAAGGGCCTCACAGACAGAATGAACATCATCCACCATTTTATTTATGTAACAAATAAAATTATGCCTGCTGGAAAATAAAATCTCAAATTTTATATGTAGAATTAAAGGCGTGATTGTCACCACTCAGCAACTAAGGATCTGGTTTGTAATAGGTAATTCTTTGCAAACAACAGTCCAACAGCTAAGTAGAGCACATTAAGAAAGGAACAAATAAAACAGAGGATAGTATTTTGTCAATGTACACTCCCATGACACAGCAGCATTTTAAATGCTTGATGCAGTTCTGGTTTCTCAGTCTCAAAAAGGAAGTTAAGCCAGAAAAGACAGAATGAAGACAAGGATGGCCAATACTGCAGAGATTCAGCTGTGGCCCTGAAGTTGCAGTTCCCAAGACAGCAATGCCAGGACAGGACTCAAACATCCACATCCTGGGTCTCTTCAGCACTGGGACAGAGAAGGAAATCTTGCAGCTAAAATGTTTCATCTGAGAATGTCTTCAGAAAGATCTGAGCTTTTATTCCAGGATAACCCATAAATTTCAGAACAACTACTACTATATGTGGTCTTAGAACCAGAAAATGAACACAATCTCTTATGGAGGAGTTTGTCAAGTCTGAAGCTTCTCGGAGAACTTTCCCAGAAGCAAATCAATAGTCATGCCTTCATATACAAGGAAAATGAATTGTACAGGATAGTATTTTTATCAGCCTGGGTGACTGATATACCAAAAAATGCCTGCTTTCAAATAGGTGTAAAGAGTGAAACTACTGCTACACCAACAATTATGGCAGAGTTGACATACAGAACCTGAGATCTCACCTGGAAATTCTCTCACTATCTCCTGTCACAGAGAACAAACTCTCATTTTTGGCAGAAAGAGCGGGGGCGTGGGGAGGAAATCACTAAGTTATCAGGTATGGGGTTCAAAGGCAGATCCATGCTACATTGCTGGTACACCAAAATTAAAAACATTCATTATGAGACATCAGAAACTGAAAGGTGATTAAGGCTATACTGCCATATACTTAATATAGCAGCAAAAAATGTGGAAGTGTGATCAAACTAGATACTGCTCTCAAAGAACATCATTTCATACGTATGGGACTCAAGCACATCCATGGGTCAGAGAATAATTTTTTTTAAATAAACATTCTAAAATTGTGTTTATATCTGTTTTCAACACTGAAAATGCTTAGGAACAAAAACCCTATTAATCTGCCCTGCCTTTAGTATGAGGAAATTCCACACTTCCATGGGGTTTTTTTGGTTGAGGCCAGAATTTCTACACAAGACACTCCCACAATTCTTCAAAGATGCTTGTTTGGAAGACATGGAAAAAACACAGTTAACTGGTTAATAAAATTAGACCGCTCTCCTATGAAAGATGCCCTGTTAAGATTTTTTTCTCCTTAGTATTATCATATAGTAAAACCAGGAATAAGCTATTTACATACCTAGTTTATTTTATGATAAGAGTTTAGAAGTTGGGGTTTTTTTAAACACACTGCAAGCCCTCAGTTCACAGGGATATTTTTTAGCTGTCATTAAGCACAACTATGGTGCAAATAAATCTTAAAATCACTCTTAAAAGGCTCAGATTGCTGACATAAGATTCAGTAAAATCAAATAGCTAAAGCTTCAGCCAAGTTCCACATGAACGAGTAAGTACCACACCAGGAAAAAAACATCTAGTCTGTGAAAGTCAGTCAAATTAACTGTTCAGTAGGCCTTAACTGAACTTACGAAATATCTCACTGGTATTGGAAGGGAAATATAATCTAAAAAGCAGACTAAGGAGCACCTGAGAAGGATCTGCTTGAGCATGAGGATAAAAAATTCAAAACCTTTACCCAGACAAACACTCTGTATAGGAAAAGCTGATATTGCTGATACCTCTCTTAAGAGACAGCATGCATTCTAGTGACAGCCACCTACCATTCAAGATGTGAAGGAAAGGAAGGACTGTTTCAGACAGCATATTTCTACTTTCTATGTCAGCAGATCTAGCAGGCAAATTTAACATTCTCCTTGACAGCTCCCAGAGCTCCCAGGACTATCATGGCCAACCAGGGGCAACCCAAACCCTGTCATATAGGCCTGTCAGCAGTTAGATCAGTTGAATTGTATACTAGGAAGAGACCAAACAGTTTTAAAGCACAGAGATGGAAAGATCACTTTATGTATGGCCCAGACTACTGTTGTTTTGAAGATTACCACCTGTAAATGACAACTCCAGATGTGCCACAGCAAAACCCTGCCAAAGCTTCCTCAAACTCTGGTCTGTTGGCATGACAGTTCCTTTCCCTCATCCACCTGCACCACACGTCTGGCACAAATAAGGAGCAACCTGTTATCAACCTGCAATTCTAGGAACTGAAGAAAGGTTCCAGAAGTCTTAGTTATACTGGAAGGGCACATCACAGCACAACCAGTCTTCCATTGCTCATTTCATATGACCTCGACTGCCTCCAAAATGTAGCTACACTGCTGTTTAGAGATGCAGTCTTAGCACACATTTGTAACTGAACCATGCGACAGGCCAACGTGTAAGCCAACATCCTGATCTACAGATCTAAGTATTAACTTAAGGATGCATTTTTGTCACATCCATATCAGCATAACTTAAGGCTGTTAAATGGTACAATATCACTCTCTCCACCTTCCCGCAAACACAAACTCCTGCTGCTTCTCTTGCTTTTGATCTATCCATCACTTCTTGACATGACAGAAGTGTTGACGTATTTGTTTTCAGTCAGACCAGAAAGTTCATCTGACTCACATTCTGACTGCAGGATTGCTAGATCTGATCCAAGGCAAGTGTCTGAAACATACAGACTGAGAAGGAAGAAAAAGGGCAGCTGATATGAGATAGCCCACAGACAGTTAGGCTAGACAAGGTATAATATGAAATTGCACCTTAATATAGAGTCTACGTACAGGGTAGTAACAGAGTCCACTATTTTAAAGAACACGAATCAGTGAGAAAGAGTGTGTCGCCAAATATCTGCTAAGGTTTCCTGTGGTTTATCAAGAAACAGAATGTAACTGGGAAAATGGTCACTAAGTTGAAGCTTCATGTCCAAAGAGCAACGAAGCTGGTGAAGGGTCTGGAGAGCAAGCCTTGTGAAGGGCAGCTGAGGGAACGGAGTTGTTTAGCCTGAAGAAAAGGAGGCTGAGGGGAGACCTTACCACTCTCCACAACTACCTGAAAGGAGGTTGTAGCCAGGTTGGGTTGTCTCTCTTCCCAAGTAACAAGCAATAGGACAAGAGGAAACGGCCTCCAGTTGTGCCAGGTCAGGTTTAGATTGGGTATTAGGAAAAATTTCTTCACCAGAAGGGTTGTCAAGCATTGGAACAGGCTGCCCAGGGAAGTGGTTGAGTCACCATCTCTGGAGGTGTTTAACGACATGTAGATGTGGCACTCAGGGACACGGTTTAGTGGTGGACTTGGCAGTGTTAGGTTAACGGCTGGACTTGATCTTAAAAGTCTTTTCCAACCTAAATGATTCTATGAAAAACATCACTCCTTACAAACTTCTTCAGTTGGCTCACTTAAGATGACACACTCTTCTCTAGAGACAGGTTATGGCCAAAGAGTATACCTAAGCTACTCAAAGCACATACTGACACTGATCCTTACAAAGGAGCTATTCTATCCATAACTATGTTTTACAGCTAGACTCATGTCCCTCCGGTCCAAAATATTAAGAAATCAAACATGATTTTCAATCACCTTGGCTGAAGTCACAACACCAAACCTGACCTTGAGTGCAAGTTGTACAGATTCAAAAATGGATCAGTCTCCTCATTTTCCTGCTAGGAAAACCTCTCCTTCCAAGATAATGGGAATCTGTTTGCTCTAACAAAATCTACTGAACCATGAACCTTTCCTGAGTCATTCTTGAAAGAGGACGGGTGAGACAGGTTGGGGACAAAACAGTGTTAAGGTAATTTCTGTAGCTGTAAGAATTACCTTCAGGACTCAGGTGATTATTGTTTTCACTCCAACAGAAGACAGCTTCCAACTCCCACTACACTCCAGATATTATATTCAGAAGCTTGCATGAAGAGGCTGGTAAGAGTGATTTGATACCCCTTATCATTCTGTGGGACTTACTACAGAATGTGGGCAAGAAAAAGGCCGATGCTGAAGGACCAAAATCTGACTCTCTTTTCACACTGGAAATATCAGAAGCAGCGACTGGCTAGAACGCCTTACGTTAACTTAGGCTTGTGCTCCTTTGAGTTGGACTGACCCTGAAAAAGAGCGGTAACGATGATCACCCAGAAAGATTTGAAATCCACTGAGATTGTCATCTACAAAATAGGACTCTGTACACAGAATTTTTCCCTGGAAAGACTTGATATGAATTCAAACCCACTAGGTAGTTCAAGAACAAACTGTTCCACTGAGAGGAAAACTAGTCCAAATTTATGACAAAACTGAATAAACTCCAGTGAGCCTGGGAAGTTCAGCCTCCTGCAAGTTCCTACCCTTTCAAGTGCTCTTCATTTAGTTTCTGTTGATCCTTCTAGCAGGTCATATAGCTAGTTGCTGCTCTTAAAGGGACCCCATTGTTTACAGTTTAACCTACCACTAAAAAGCCTAGAAAAGGGAAGACATGGACCAGGACAAAGGGCTCCTAGATGACTGAGGCTGTAGATCAGGCCACTAGAAAAGTCCTTATACAGAGCCTGGATCACTCTGCCTAACAAGCGGAAGAAGAATCTGAAATATACCTGGATTACCCAAGGACATCAGGTTTAAATGAAAACTGAGACTGAACGTGGACTGCTGTTGAAGTTCTGCAACAAGCTTGTTATCAAACACCTCCACCTATACCACATCATCCACCTACAGGTCCTTTGGCATTGACAAGACTGGTGTTGGGGAAACTATTTGCATATAGGACTTTGTTGAATGCTGTTCCTCTTGCGACACCACTCCCTTTGACAGAACAGCATGATGAGTTCTGAGACTCAGACATCACTAGCAGAAAGACAGATCAGATGTAGAACACCTGAACACTGCTGCTGGGACTTCTCCCCGCATTTGAAATTGTGACAAAATTTAAACATTTTCCCAACTACAGTAAGTGTACATGTGAAGTGCACATACTGATGACATCTGAGGCTTCCATTATACATATTTACACATTACTTTTGATGTCTGCAATAATACAGGTACCTCATAAGAGAATGACTAGATCCTTTGGAGAACTACTGAGAAGTTTACAAAGGCCAGAACCCAAGACAGAAATAAAACTTCAGGAATCCCTAAGTTGTTCTATCTATACTTATGTAAGAATTAAGTTTCATTCAGCAACAACTGTCAGCCAGTACACATTTAAACAGATACACCTTTAATCTGTCTTAAAACAGGAGTCTCAAATGTCAGTGTGTAACACTATGTACCGTTCCTCCTGTATCTCCATGAATGCAGTCTCAATCTTCGTGAATTTAGTACCACAGAAAACCTAGAGATTCGTGGGCACTATTAAAATACTGTCAGTCTTAAATCCACAAGTGAAAGACCACGTCTGCTTTGTGGTAAACTTACTATAGGAGAACTATTTCACCTTCCAATGATGTTAATGCTGGAAGCTAACAGTTTGACTGTTAACTTTGAGTTTAGAATTTTATCTAGATGGTTTATGTGACTTGTTACAGTCATCCCTCCCTGAGATTAGCTGGGCAGCTCAAAGCCACTGGGATTCTAGTGAAGTCTCAGGGAAGAGACATCCTCTGATCTAGCCCCAATTTGTACCAAGAGTAACAACAGATGCTAGAGCAGATACATGAGTGAAAACACAATGTGGCTGACGTCTTTATTTTCTGTCTCCTCCCCCTTTCAAAAAACAGAAAACTAGCAGAGGTGAGAGCTGAGAAAGTACCATTTGTACTGGGTTTCTAAGACAGACATTAAGAACTGCATTAAAAATGGCACATCTAGAAGTATGCTACTTTTAATGGCAGTTCTGACATTACAGTCAAACTGAACTGAGTCTTTTAATAGCTTAATTACATATCAAGCCTTTTAAAACAGCTTATGGGAGTATGTATTAAAGAGCTAGGGAAATTTTTTGCCTTGTTGTGTAGTTTTGTGTCTAAACAAGCAATTTGATCACACACAGTTCTTTCTGCCATTGTAGAGACATACATCATAACCAACATTAAACCAGCAGACCTTCCTTTGAAATACTTTAAGCAGACTGTTTAAGGAAAGACCAATTATCTTCTGGCTCCCTTTCACACTAAGAGAACCTCATATTGCACTCATCCTGGGTGTTCTCATGCTGTCTTCATTTCAATGCTGCACATTAAGGTGTCACGCTCATACCACTGGGCAGCCTAAATTTCTGGGCAGATTTCAATACAGCCGCAGTTAAACATTAAATAACAATATTCCTTTTATTGATTTAGACCCAAACATTCCTAATTGATTACACAGACAAATGGATATTCAAAAAGTGGACTAATTACCTCTCAGAATCTCTATTTGGATATGATCTTGCAAGTGGTGATACTGCATGGCTAAGAACAATGTAGGCATAATCAAAAACTTGTTTCACTTGCATGGCACCGTAAGAACTTCTGCCAACGTCGTTTCCTGAAATAATGTGACAATCATCAGATCATCTTTTTTTAATATCAGTAACCAGAAAATTATTCATACTTAAAGCTCAGAAACCTTAACAATACAGCTTAACTCTGTTTAAACTGGTTAACTCATCCTACTCATATCAGGAACAACTAAGTGTGCCTATCTCAACAAAAGAGGCTAACCTTAGGAATGACACTTAACATTACGCATTCAATTTACCACTTTTAAAATACTGATGTGCCAGCGCCTGAAAGAAATAGAGATCAGCTTAAAGCTCTTACAGCTGTATTAAGAGGGGAACCTTCCAAGCTTAAAGCATGTCTCACTTACCAGTAGATTTTCTGTAGGCCAAATTCCGCTTAAAATTCCACTTGTGCAAGCACATTATCTTCATGAGGACAGGTATACTTACATCAACCACTACTTAACCTTATCAAAACTACAGATTAATAAATCAGCTCATACAGATTATTTATCTCCACAGGATAAACCACTTCATAAAAAACTGTCATAGAGGATTCCAGAAGTTTGTACAGCATTGTTCTTTGATCAAGTTAGTGGCACTTCTTGAGTGCCTCTCTTTAAGCATGAGTAACATTTATAGCAGAACTCCTTCCAATTCCAGTGCCATGTGCAAGGAACTCCAGGAGAACATGCTAATGCTTCTGTATCAGTGACAATGTACAAGCATTGGTCTCCCACTTGACAGCTAGAAAGATCCTACTATTACTAGCAAGAAGAAACTTTTGAGGTTTTTTGTAGATGTATGTGGCACCAGACACCAAAAGGTTCACTGTCATCACTCCATTTAAGAAACACAAGAAAACTTGCTTCGAATTACATGTCTAAAATACAGACTAGATCTTGAGTGGGTAGAAAGCTGCTTACAGTAAATGGTTCCCTCCTTCAGAATGATGCTTGAAATGCTGTGAGAACACTGGAAAGGGATGAACCACCAAACACGTTTATTTTAAGCTTGAAAATCAGATCAGGGCCCATGAACAGGTTTTAATGAAAAATCTGCTTTGAAAATTGATGGGTAAAGGACAGGATCTATCCTTTGGAGGACTGAATCCAATGAGGCTGAATTTGACTTCAGAGGTACCCTTCACTCGCTGAAGTATTTTGTCCAGCAAGCCGTTATAGACAAATATGCTGAGGTCTGCCATCCAGGGGAAAAAAACAGCCTTAGCTTTATTACTTGACAACACATTTTAGTCCAAGATTCTCCAACCATAATGCCACTTCAACAGAAAAACATAATCAATGAAAACAGACTGGGAACATAAGACTATTTTGGGAACACAGAATTTCTTCAGTAATTTACATGGTCAAATAAAAACTTATCAAGAAATACTTCCTGCTTACTGAAGTAACTGAGTATCTTGTTCTGAATGCACCACTGCAGTATCCAGCAGCTACTAGGCTCAAAATTACAGAAGCCTCTCTAAATGGCATATTTACAATTGGACTCCATCCTGAAGCAGAGACCAATGTGGGCCTAGAACAGTGAATCTAGGAATAAACACATCGTAGTTAAGTTCAGAGCTATACTATAAAGTAGCAGAGGCCTTCACAAAGGACTTGGTCCAAAGGCAGCTGAATAGACCAAGGTATTTCAGTGGTCAAGAACTCAAAATACAAAAAATGTTAATTCTACTAGAAGAACAATGATTAATTCAGTACAGGTTTTCCAGGGGCAGGACACATTGTCATGTCCTGCAATGATAGTGTCTTCTACATAATGACATGCTAAACATATATACAAAAGAGAATTAAATTGAGAAGCAATACAGAGATCGAATGTATATAAATGGCTAAAACCCCACAATTGTACCTAAATTCATGTCTATGTATGGTTGGACTTGATGATCTTAAGAGTCTTTTCCAACCTAAATGATTCTGTAAATTCACAGAACAGGAATACATACTTATACAAATTGCATTAGTCTAATCCAGTGCTAAGGAAGCTACATTTGATACACATCCTGCATGGAGTTACACCAAAATGAAGACACTGCTGCTACAAACTGTCGGTTACTCCTTGTGTCAGTTGTTGCCACCTCCACTGTTGTGCCAACAAAAGAAATCATGATCCTTCCCTAATCCACTTACGGCAAACTCAGGCAGTTTAGTTTAAACCACCAACGAAGTTGTGTATGAGTCTTGATTGAAGCAGATTTGAGAACAGAGGCAGGATAGCTCATGCCATAGCATGCCTAGGTTCCTGGATTGCCTCATTCTGCACCTGTAATTAGTTCATAAAAATGTCTGAATAAACAAGTCTTATTCAATTATACAGTCTGCAGAGCTTCTGGCTTGCACTGCAGCTGAAAAGCAGGTATGGAAGCCAAAGCTACTACACAAGCCACTGTGAAGTGTACCTGTCAGGTCTGTATAGAGGTGGCCCTACTCACTCCCAAAAGCAACTTAAAGAAGCCAGAACATGACATACTTGCAGTTGCTGTCTTGAATAGATTTTTTTTTCTAAGAGATCATTCTCATTAGCAGGTCATGTCTTACATACCTGAGCATCCTTCTTTTGTCACAATCTACAGACTGATCAGTTAAAGCACGTAACCCAAATGCTCTCACTCTTTAAAAAAAATCATAGACTTCAATCCTCAGACGTATATTAGTAGGTAACAATGGTGTGTGATTTCATGTATAATTCAATCCTCATTTTTTCTTACAAAGCATTCATTCCCTAAAGGAGCAGGTCTAAGATTTCTATCACTCGCTGTCAGCATTACCACTCCGACAGGTAGCCCTCCATTACCTGAAGCAGTTTCAAAAACATGGCCTGGAAAGGTAAAGGTAAGACCATGAGCTAGGACTGAAGCAGATCCATTTATGTTAAGCTATTATTAGGTAAGCACCTTTTTGCAACATTCAGCATTAAAGAGGCTTTTTCAGATGCTAACTTCAATGTATCTGTGTATTTTTATAAATGAATGTTTTATATACACACACATATATTTGCAGGTTCTAATGACAAATATCAGATATTGAAAAGCTGCAATGACTGACTTTGGGCAGCCACTAAGGCTAGAACAGATAATCTCAATAGTTGCTGCCAATCTCGAAATCTCATTACTTCCTGTATTTGTGACCCATCAAGATGCAGAAACAAGCAAACAAAGCGTAATTAGTCCTGCAAGTTAAAGAGTCTCTTTTCAAAGAAAATGCATTGAATTTAAGGTTTAGAATTTTTGTTAGTGCATGTAGCAATTCAGAATGAAGAACAACCTTGCATGAAGGGAGCTGTGCAGGTGGAACTCCAAGTCTTAACCAGTGATTTAGCTACTCTTGCTGCTGCCAGTCTGAACCAAGATCAAAATCATTACTGTTCTGAGAATCAGAAATGACTGAAGGACCTTGATAACCACGTGATTCACAAAGGCATAAAATAATAAGCTTCCCTAACAATCTGCTGAATAAATGCCAACTCTGTTTTACCACAGATTAAAGATCTGTCACCTGCAGAGTCATGTCTTCCAAGACAGAATACTGCTACACCAACACCGCACAAACCTCTTCTTGGATGATATCATCTACGTTGATCCAACATGTTCCTGCGAACAAACTTCTGAGTGCCTAGCTTTGCAGTGCTCCTAAATGAATGCTTTGACTTTTTACAGATCAAAGAAAGGACAACTACTTTGAGACACTGAAATGGTGGCAGCTACAAGATGTTTATAGAAACTCCCTTCTTTGGATGATGCTAAGGGAAAGATTTTCATCTCATTACCCTGTCCTATGACACTAACTAGATGAAGAATTTTAAGGTACATATGAAGATCAAGTATAAACTACTACTTTAAAATGCATCACTGGCTCGATTAGTCTGACATTTCAAATCCGGATACTATAATCCTCTAGCACCCAATAATCAGTCTTTTAGAATCTCAGAGGAAACCCTACAGCACCCAGGAGAATCTGAGCAAAACCCACTATGACCAAAACATCAACCCAACAGGTTGATGCCTGTTCCTTCCAAATCTAGGAACTAAGAGAAGGTACTGAGCAGGTAGAACTGAAGTATCATATCCTTCTGATTACATCATTTATCTGTTAGCCAGACATCACTATTTCACACTGAAGAAAAAACAGCTCCTCCAACTTTAAAGAACTAATCCCACTGAACTTAATCCTGTCCCCTACAAGACTGTCTAAAGCTATTCTTATGAGTTGTACCTTTCAGCATCCTATTGCTGAGCTACTGCATACGCACATCGGACAGACCTTTACACTACTTGGATAATCTTGAGAAACTGAAAGGGGTTTTTTTCCATCTCTGTATTTTTTAATCTGATTTCTGGATTAAGAAGGCACCTTTCAAAGTCTTCTTCCACAGCTTAACTAGAACTTTAGAGAAAGCTGTGATCAGGCTAAAAAAGATCACAAAAAACAAGATTAAAAACTTGTGTATACAGTGCAAAAACAGGTTTGAGGGAAAAACTCTACAGCAGCTTATGCTAACTTAAGTCAATAAACATCTGTGTCCACTCTTTACCAAAATACTCATTCCCACCTCCTCCACAGTACTGACACTGACCCTTAAGGAGTTAGACACTGACTGGATCTGACAACAAACTAATCAAGCAGAGATGATGACTTGTCAACTGGACAAGGACCAGAACCCTTGGAAGAGTTTTTTTGTACTGGAACACAAGCAGTAACAGAACTAAAATAATTAACAGAATTCTAGACGTCACCTACATACACTTGACAGGTACTTTTAGATACCGCAGGAATATGCGATTAAGTCTAGATCTAAGGAAGCTGCATTCATGAGATCCAATTCAAAGAGCCATCCTATATGTTCTATATAATTTTCCTCCTAGTTCTGAAGCTTTGTTGTAGCTGCCATAAAATATCCCTATGGGACACAGTGGTCAGATAACCAAGTTATCATCAGCTTTCATTTCCCTTGCCAAAACACTTTCTCTCCTGTAAGAATTACATTATCTCAGCCCATATAACCTCACCTCACCTAAATTTAATTCTTATCAACTCTCTGACAGCATATAATTAGATATGTTTCTTCTAAACTATAGTTCTTTGCTTCAGCACGATTTATGCTAGGAGGAACAGTTCAGAGCCCCTACTGGACTTGCAACTTATTTTTTTCCTTCTCTGAAGAAAAAAATCCAAACACTATTAGCTGTGATTAAAACACTGTGCAGCATATGCAACTTCTCTTTCAGTCCTCAGCACATTGGAAGGAACAGAACTGGAGGCCACAGTAAAGGTTTTTGACTCAAGAAACATGGCTTATGCTGCTACTCAAATGGGTCTTCAGGCAAGTAAGTACACAGCTATTGAAGGAAATCTCAATAATGCAATAAAAGTTCTGCCAACTCACAGCTATGCCTGGCCAAGTGCAACAGTCATGATGGACACAAACCAAGAGCTACAAACATATCAGAGATGTGGTTTGACAAATGAGTATCTTAGCTTGCAACCTGTTCTAGAGAACTACGAACATTCAGCATATTGAGTATTTAGAAAGGTGCCAGACTTCAGCTCCTGATCCATGGTATTTGCTTTAGAAGTGCTATACATAAGCAGTCTACCCACAATACATGACAGTATGGAGTTTGAGTGCCAATTACATTCTAGAAATATTAATGCTGAAGTACAAATTAACTGAAAATTGACTTTGTTACAAAGCTGTTTGGGGATTTCAGCTACTTGTGACAGTCTAAATAGAATCCAAACTGAGTACTATAAAGCTGGAAATTTTTTTCAGGAGCTCAGCCAAAATTAATCTTGATTACTTTGAAGGTTACTGAATCAAAACCAAATCTTAAAGGAAAAAAGTATTTTAAGTTACCTTCAAAAGCACATGCAATTATAACTGGCATTCTTTAAATGGCCCTGTGCAGCACAGAAGCCAGTTATGCAAACCACCCTTCTCACCATCGCCATAATACAGCTGCTCCCTTGCTACACATCCACGGATACACACCCATGTTTCTGTGCAGTCTCTACTGCACCGCCCTGCAGGACAGGTACCTCATCTGGAGCATTTCTTTCCCATACAGTACAATTTATCTGAAGCATGGCGTCACACACTGTGGCGGAAAAAGCTACACCTTCCATTCTCATATAGAACAATGGAGAGCTGTTCCTACTAATAAAACTCCCTTCCAGGATTTTCAGGACCTCTTTCTTTCGCTACCCCTTAGCACTGTTAAGAGAATTTTATTATACACTCAACACAGTTCTGAATATCCAATGCATTATCTATCTGCACTGTTTACAGGCAATCTGATTTACTCAGGCTATGAATCTTGGGAGACCTTCAGGTCCTTATCCCTTAGCCCATCTCCGTAACTGTACTTAGACACCAGCAACTGTCTCTTCTCAGTGCAGCTTCTTAACTCATTTGGCAGACTTTAGGAACTCTAACGTAAGCTGTGAGTGAGCATAAGTTGAGCCAGAGCTCTGGAATATTGCAAGAAGCGTACAATCTTACCAGGCAGGAGAGGATCTTCAATACATAGCATGGATGGTCTGTATCCATTAGTCATGACTTTCATGATTTCTTCTTTGGCAATATAGGCACCTCCATTTTTTATTCTAATACCAGTTTTCAAGTAGTTAAAATTCCTTCCATAGAGTTCAAAAAATTCTATCAGAAGCATTCCAAGGTTTTCATCAGCTCTTCTGGCATCAATTCTTGGATGCAGCTATGACACAGAACAGTTGTTAATTACTAAAAATTAATGTTTTTCGGACCATAACATAGTGCAACAAAAAAAGCTCTCATTTAAACAGTTGAGTATAATCTCTTTTCAAAAGTCTGAACAGAGTCATTAGTTCTTCATGCACTTAAACTACTTTCACATAACCAAGAGGGGGCAGCACTTCAGCAGTATCTGGAAGCCAAAGAATTCTTTCTTCCCTCCTCTTCCAGCTTTTTGAGGATTAGTAAATTCTTTTCCCCAAGCCAAAAGAACTGCATACTAGATTACAGTTTAGTAAAAGAGTAATACCTGATTTTTCACAGAAAATCCATCAGTCTTAATGGTTTCAGAAGCAGGGGGAGGGAAGGAAGGAGGAATCTATTTACCCCAATTAAAACAGAGCTCTTTTCTCAATATCCCCATATTATATACGGTATGTAAAATATATGGTAATATTTCAGTTAAACATTAACAGCAGCAAAATATGTAGGTTTTCCCATTATCACAGCTGCTGAAAAACACTAACATTGTACCTCGCCATACTCATACAAAGCTTACTGTCACAAAATTGTATTGAAAGAAGATATAACTCATTAGCTATTTCATCAGTTACCTACAACATCTGCTGGTTTTAAGTATGTCAAAGTCTATCCAACATATAATTAAAAAACAACTTGACTGTTTGATTTCATAATTTTAATAAATACTGAAATCAACTACTCTGCACATTCAGTATCACTAGCCTAGGAAGCAACAGACTTAAACTGCATCCTGGCAGATTTACAAAACACCAGTAAGATGATTCAGGTACTGGAACAGGCTGCCCAGGAAGGTAACATATTCCACATCACAGATCCTAGTATAGAAAGCAATGCACAGCCTCTATGCCATTCACAAGGCTCCTGCTGCTGTTTCAGTTCACACAGTGAACAGCAGTTCTTACATGTTTCAGAGGTAGTCCATAGGAGCTGCCAATGATCAAACACCTAGAGCCATAACAGTAAAGCTGTACATCACTGGGGGGGAGAGGGGGGGGTGAGTCTAAAGAAAGGGCACTATAACAGGGCATAAGTACAGAAACCAAAATATTTTAAAGAACACAAACAAATAAGGAACAGACTTACCTGCAGGAAACTAATTGCCATTAAAATTAGGCTGTAAGAGCTAATTCCACCAGTAAAAACTTCATTCAAGTCCCTCTGAAGGAGGAACTGTTTTAATACTAAAATCAAGTAAGGCAGCAAAGAGTATTTCTGCAAAGCAAAATAAGTCTTATCAATGACAATGTCAACATTCCAAAACGAAGAACTGCACAATCCCAACACAAGAAGAGTCATCTTCTAATACAAAAATGTTATTCAGTAGTATGCTATAAAGTGTTTCCACAGCTAGAACTGAAGCATACATATTTTTTATTCTAGAAACAGATGAACAGAATTCAATTCTTATTTGATCAAACAGCTTACATATCAAATTTATTTCCCCCCCTAAACAGGAAGATTTTTATATCCTTCTTTGAATGCCAGTGTCACTCATTATAGTCAAAGCTTTCCATCTAAACAGTACTTTTACTGCAGAGGATAAAAGTAAACTTGATTTTAAGTATGCAGCTACAGAAGAATTGTTTTTAGACATTGGTTAGCAACATAGTATTCATAATCAAGCATCACAAATTCAAGGTAAGCAAAACTTGAGCAGACTTGCTTTAGAAGCAAGTGTTAGTACCTATCTGCAGATGTAGATATGATTGCATAAGTCCTTTCAGTGTACAGGTTTATCCACACAAACACCTAGTACTTGAAGGCAACACTGAATAGGTACCAGTAGAAAATAAGTTAAAATATCCATGTTTAGTATTAATGAAAATAGTCTTCAGCAATAAATTTTCAAAAGTCTTAAGCCATACCAAAAAAGGTTAGCTAAGCATCTAGCACATCCTTGGTAAGTAGTATAACATTCATTATTATGGCTGATACCTTCATGTATTCCTTGATAAATCGAGCTGCCTTCACACCAGTTTCTACATTAAAACTGATGTCAACTTTCACTTCTGTCTCCTGGTCAGTAAGTTTTATTATTGGTACCTGAGAAGATTAAAACAAGGTTTTATGAATACCCAGAAATGCAACGCTGGTGCTATTCTCCAGCTTAATCAAGACACATGGATACTATCAGTCCAAATGAACGCAGCTATCAAGACAAGGAAACATGGTTTTGAGGAAAAGATAACAATCCTAACTTGACTGACAAGCAAAAGCTTTTTAGTGAGATGACTGAAAAACACAAGCATGTATGATCACATTAACTTATGGTCACTTGTGTAGTCTCCCATAGCTATCAGATATCTGCCTTCATAGCTGCAATATCAGTGTTTCGTAAGACAACCAAATTTACTTAATTTAATGACTCACTGCTGTGAATAGGAGACCTTCTACTCTCATAACCTGTGGGAACTGCAGTCATCTGACCCAGCACTGCACCATTCACTTGCTAAACTGACAGAAGACTAGCCTAGCAGAAAAAAATAAAGCACTGGTGGTTTATCAAGCTGAACTGGTTCACTGCAGAGTCAAACAAAAGCCAGAATGGTATCACTGATTTTGATAATCCCACTCATTCTCAGGTAACCCATAGATTACCAGACCTACTGTTATGTATGGCTTACTCCAACAGAAGCCATAGAAATCTTCTGGACCTAAAAGAGTCACCCAATTTCAGAGACCACAAAACGTAACAGCTTCCTAACAAAAGTTTGGAATAGTCTGCTTAGTCTCCTGGAAAAAACACCACTTGCTCAGTAACATAAAATTCTCATACTTTAAGTTTTTAGCATATTCATTGCTAAATCCGTTAGGCTTACAAGACAGATGCAAGAGATACCACACATCAGTTTCACAAATGTAATAAAGCTCTTAAGCAGAGTATTTTGGAAGGGAAAAAATGAACGTTAGGTTTGGAACACTTCACTCTGCCATCAGAAAGCAGACAACCTGAAAAATTGGGGTTTCAAGCTGGACAACTCTAATTACTGGTCACTGGCTAACCAAAGTCCTCTCAAAGGTCAGTGGAAAAACATTACACAAATAGTTAACTTATTTTACTAGATCTTTTGCAAATGCCCCATGTTGGGCACCAAAAAGGACTGACGTGGTTTACAAACCAGAGCCATGTGACCAAACAGAATATCACTATGACCAGCGACTGTTTCAATAACATTATGAATGCTTAAAACAACTTTGTTTTAACACACTTGGGTCAGACTTGTCATTATCACAACCCCTCAAGCTCCACACTGGGCACTAAAAAGACTGTGGTGGGTTGATCCTGGCTGGGGGCCAGGTGCCCACCAGAGCCGCTCTATCACTCCCCTCCTTCTCTAGACAGGGGAGAAAAAGTACAATGAAAAGCTTATGGGTCAAGATAAGGACAGGGAGAGATCACTCACTAGTTATCATCATGAGCAAAACAGACTGAACTTAGAGAGGGAATTCATCTTATTTATTACTAAGCAAAACAGAGTAGAGGAATGAAAAATAAAACCAAATCTTAAAACATCTCCCCCCACCCCTCCCATCTTCCCGGGCTCAACTTCACTCCCAGCTTCAACCTCCGCCCCCCCTCAGCAGCACAGGCGGACGGGGAACGGGGGTTACGGTCAGTTCATCACACATTGTTTCTGTCACTTCTTCATCCTCAGGGGGAGGACTCCTCTCATCGTTCCCCTGCTCCAACATGCAGTCCCTCTCACGGGAGACAGTCCTTCATGACCTTCTCCAATGTGAGTCTCTCCCATGGGGTGCAGACCTTCAGGAGCAAACTGCTCCAGCATGGGTCCCCCACGGGGTCACAAGTCCTGCCAGCAAATCTGCTCCAGTGTGGGCTCCTCTCTCCATGGATCCACAGGTCCTGCCAGGAGCTTGCTCCAGCCTGGGCTTCCCACAGGGTCACAGCCTCCTTCAGGTGTCTCCACCTGCTCTGGCGTGGGGTCCTCCACGGGCTGCAGGTGGAATCTCTACACCCCCTCATCCTTCCTCCATGGGCTGCAGTGGGACAGCCTGCTTCACCATGGTCTTCACCATGGGCTGCAGGGGGATCTCTGCTCCAGGGCCTGGAGCATCTCCTTCCCCTTCTTCTGCACTGACCTTGGTGCCTGCAGAGTTTCTTACATCTTCTCACTCCTCTCTCTGGCTGCAAAAGCCCTCTCTAACTGCTTTTCTCTTTCTTAACTATGTTATCACAGAGGCGCTGATTGGCTTGGCCTTGGCCAGGGGCAGGTCCATCTTGGAGCCGGCTGGCATTGGCTCTGTCAGACACAGGGGAAGCTTCTAGCAGCTTCTCACAGAAGCCACCCCTGTAGCCCCCCCCTCCCCCCCAGCTACCAAAACCTTGCCAGGCAAACCCAACACACTGACTTGCAGACCTTTAGTGAAAACATAAGCATAAAGTATGACATTCCAGCAAATACAGTACACAGAATTACTGTTGTCCATGTATGTGCTATTCCTAAGCATATACAGATTCTACTAAAAGCTCACACAGAGCAAAACATTGTGCTTAAGACAGTATCATTTGCTTCGTGAATTAAGAACACTATTTATCACCAACACCTTAAAGGATCTGAAAGTTTTTCAGTTCAGTAGTCCAAAGACTATTACCTACCGTAGCTTTATCAAGTACTTTAATGGAATATGGCTCAGCCACATTGTGTTTTCTTAGTGCTTGCTCCAGCAGCTGTAAAGGGGGCCGTTCCCATTTCCCAAAAACAACTAGATCAATATCACTAGACAAAAAGAACACAGCATGAGATCCGTTAAGTCTAAAGCATAATACTTCACACACACACAAAAAAAGGTAAAATTGGCATTCTACATATTACAAGTCCTCCAGGGTGACTATTTTGCAACTTTTAATCTAGGTTCCCAATAAGCTTCCTTTAGCAATGCTAAGTAAGAGATGGTCTAGTGTGCTTTAGGACTTAAGGTAGTATTCTAGTTTCTTGCTTCCAGTTCTTTGATGAGTTCTTTGAGCTCCTCTCCCTTTTACCTTTCATGTTCCCTCCCCTGACTTCCACAGTCTAACTCCATCCCTCACCTACCCATGTTGACAGGCATGTTAATAGTTCAAATAATTTTTATCAGTGATTGTTATTCATGGAAATGAAATTTCCAGTGCTTTCCTACTGAAAATTTAATTAATGTAAAGACAATATAGTCTTTAAGACACAGCTACACAGGTTTTCCGCGTCCATCTACTCAACCATTAAGCAATATAGAACAATAAACTAAAAGACATTTTGCTCTCAAAAAAGTGGGAAAACGCAGCTGTGATGACTCCTCTGACTTTGCACAGTAACTCTGTGATAAGTGACACACTCTCTATAATTCACCTTATTTAAAATATGATCTTTACATAGGGAATACTAAACATTCACTGTGTCTTGAAAACAAAGAACCAAAGACTAACCCCAAACGCAAGGAAGAAAAGGTAATTCACCTAAGTGTCAGTAAGTACCTAGAAAAGTACAATGATATATCAAATACTTATCTCACATCTGTAAGTTCAAAAGCTCTTCCCTTTGTCACATAGGACATTAGGCTAAAATTCTACTGTAAGTTTGATAGGTTTACAAATTCCAGTCTAAATTCCCCTTTGAAATTTACCATTACTCTTAAAATACAACAAGCTTATATAAAGTAAATTATCACTTACCTGGTTGGAAGATAAAGCCCTGTACTAAAGCTGCCAAATATCTGGACCTGGAAAAAACCCACACCAGTGAAATATCTTGCAATTATGAATGCTCACTTAATTTTACTTTCACAAGACTTAAAGATTTTTCTGGATCTGTTAAGGATACAGCCCAGTAAAAAAGTTATTGAATTTACTTTACTACATACTCTGTTAAGCCTGTACAAATACACTTTCACTTATAGATGTAACTTTAGAGAAGATTGTGTGGGGTTTTTTAATCATTAAATGACTACCAATCCTGCTAGCAGCAGAGTCCTTTTCACTGTTTATTTCCAGTTCAACAGAAGTTATTACTAAGAAAAATCACAAGTGAGGACAAAGTAGATGAGCTTTACAGTATCTTCTGCTCAGTATTGTGGCCACAGCCCTCACACTTCATCATGGAAGGCTATGAAATCACAGTGGGTTGAAATGTTTTTCTGCATGTTAATGACAACACTATTACGTGGTAATCAGAAATGTGATGCTAAAAATACAGTTTACATTACATTCCTTTTGGATGTTTTTTTGTTTGAAGGAAACTTACTCTTGGGGTAATAAAGGGTTTGAAAAATACAACTTCAGTGCAAGTTATCTCAGGAAGTCAAGTCCAATTTTCCCATTAAAGCAGGGCTAAAGTAATTTCCCAAATGTCAAATTTGTGAAGAGTACAAAAAAAATCTGGGAGCTTTAACTGTTCTTTTGTAAAATATTTATATTTACAAATATCCACAGAGTCAGGACTCCTTGCAGAAATAGATACATAGGTAGTCAGTATCATTTAATATTCAAACTGAAGTTATGCAGAGACAGTCAATTTAATAAGCTTTTACTTTAAGAAATGCACTTAAAGTGGACAGTTCTTCACATCCCCAGTTCTCAAAATGAAAAAATTATCAATAGCCTTCATTAACCTGAAGTCTAGGTTTTAAACTTCCTCCACTTTTTAAAATAAACTGCCAAGTACTGCAAGAGCTGTGATATTAAGTCAATTGCCTTAATTTTGACATCTTATCTGTTCATTTCTAAAACATAGAAAGATAATAGCAAGGTTAAGTGAACAGAGCTCTACAATTTACTAGAGAAGCAAATCAACACTTAAATTACACTCACGTCAGCTGTAGGCCAAAGATCTTTGATGACTGTTTCTATTCTTTTCACCACTTCTCTTCTCATAGCTGCTTCTTCAGGACGAGGGGACATGAAGTCATAGAAGTCAATTATTTCTTCATGGAGTCTAAAGGAGAAAGTAGCATCAGTTCTAACGATGATTTAACTATTATGATATATTTCAACAAAAATAGGCCATAAGTTTAATTTAACATCATCATTTAACCAAGCGGTACTTTCAAGAAAGATGAATGTCAGAACAATTAGACTTTCATATGGGAAACTGAAGGATTTGGGATCTGGGACAGATACGTTCATACTTGATTTTCATGGCAGCACCTCACAGTAATCTCAACAATACCTACACATCAGCCCTTGTTACATTACCTAAATGCTGAAAATGTCAAGACACCAGACACAAAAACTAGTAGACATTTACTAACCTTCTTACTGGCTCAACAGTGAAGGTCAAATTCAAGGATTATTTTCTTTCAAAACCAAAGCATAGTCTTAAAAACTACGCAATGATCCAAATGTGAAGCAGGACAAGAAAAAAAAAATCTTCAAGTAGGTTTATTCTTCCAGGGGTTCTTAATTCTGCATAGGTGGAAGCTTACACAGACTTGGAAAAAGGCACTGGCATTAATGGTTTTTGTATAGGGCAATAAAAAGGGACACGTAAGTATTCCTTGACATGAAAATGTCCACTTTGACAAACAGGGATTCCTTTGACCATTCAAGCCCTTTATTAGCCATTCATGCATATAGGAAGTGACCTTCCAACTGAACTACTCAAAGTGAGAAGTGTTAAATATATTCTCAAGTGTAAAGCACATTAATATTAGTGTTACATGAGGAGTTCTGACACTGGATCTTTATACACCTGTTAAGTCCTTTTGTTTCCCGTCTCCCAATACTACAGAACACTCGCTGCCAAATTTGAAAGACCAATTCGAGTTTTCAGGTGAATGTTGTTTGCTTTCAACGGAAAGCCATCAAGCCATGCCAAGCAAAAAAATGCAAATCATTACTGCTGTGATATTTTACAAAGAATTTTTTGATGTTGACATATTTGTAAGATTTCTAATTCAAGAAATGTATCAATTCAACATTGTAGTGAGATCTAATTACTGTCCTTAAAAAAAAAAAACCACACCACAAACAAACAACCATGGTCAACCCTTAGTTAACACAGCCTTCCAAAAGGAAAATTTTACACATCTCTAGCAGAACTCTTAACTCTGAGACTTTCGCAACTCATTTTAGTAGAGAATTCGCACTGTAACAGATAGCCTCCAACAGACCATATGCCCAATTTTTAAGTGTCAGAATTCCTTTCAATACATGAAGAGATTTTAGCAGTAAAGCACAAAAATACTTCTAAAAAGCAACATATTTAGAATTACTGTTCGCCCTTTCTCTTATCGTAAACTGGGCCTGGATCCATAATTGAATATTTAACTACACAGCAGACTTAACTAAACATTTTAATTTGTTGATCAATCTAGCCGATTTCAAAAATTCAGAGCAAGACAGAAAATACAGACTAACATGCTACTTTTTTATTTTGTTTCTAGAAAATATGCTTTTATTTTCCCTAAGATGACAAGACCAATGAAGAAAATACTTGAATACACCTAACAGCAGTGGGGCCAAACTGAAGACTCCACATTGTCCTGCTTATAAAAATCAGCAGTAGCCAGATACAGGGTGAAAGCAAGAAAAGACAAAGCATTTATCCAACTCCCTTGCAGCAATCCTTCCAAGTGTCCAGTAATTTCATTTGGCATACTTTTGGGGTGGATCCTAACCATAATGTGTATTAGCTCGAAGGACTTTTCTTCCACTGATTTTTCCAGGTCTTTTTAGTCCATTTATGCTTTTGTAATTCATGGCATTCTATGAGAATTCAAGAATGCATCATAATACATAACTGCTTTATTTTAAACTGCTGCCTGTTAATGATTTTATCTAATGCTCTTTTTCTTGAGGAGGAAAAAGTTATTACTGGTAGTTCATCTCCAAATGAAACACTTCTGAGGCTCTCAATTCATATCCACTTGTCTCTATTCACAAACTCTTTTTCAGGCTAGCAATCCTCAGGATCAGGTCCAAAGTTTGATCACTGCTAACCTTCTTCAGTTTGTTTTCAGTTGCACCATGTTTTCTGACAGGTGGCCAGAAATGCACAGTCAATACATAATTACACCATTCAGTCCATGACACACATCTGTTTTCATTTTATCGTCCATATCTTTGCAAAAAAACCCCTGCTATTTGAGGATATCTGAACATACAGCTGCTCTTTAAAAGAAACCATTATAAAGGACCTTCAAGGTGTTTTCTGAACAATAACCACCGACATAAAGCCCGCCCACTGGGTATATTCAGCCAGAATTATTTTTCTTCAGATTCATGATTCCATATTTACTAGAATTTAATTTTATCAGCAATTTTATAACCTAATGGAGAATGAACTCCCACTGTGACTGTCTGCAGTCAGCTGTAGCTTTCTATTATCCTTTCTATCCTTTTCTCATTCATTTCTTCCCTCCAGGTATTTATGAATATATGAAGCAGAGCTGAGTAATTCTACTGGTAACCTTCCCTTATTATAAAGTAAATAATTTATTCTTTCCTTTGGTTACTTCTAAGCAGTTAACCCATAAGCCCAGCAAGTCTGTGACTGTTGAGTTTTTACAAAGTCTTCAGAAAAGAATCTCAGAAACATTCTTCTGAAAAAATCCAACAGTTCTGTGTTATCAGACTGGCCACATGAATAAGGATTAACAATGAATCCTTCAAGAAAATGAGACCTGCGAGACACAACTACCTTTAACAAAGCATGCACTGGCCCCTTTCTTTATGTTTAATCACACAAATAACTTCTGTTTTGTTATGGTATCAACCCCATCCAACTACTCCAGAAGATCCAGACATTCCTGGAAAAAAAATGTGTTTACAGTAGCCATCCCATATTAGGGTTAGGGAAGGAGGAGAATAGAAGGGATCACACTGTGGCCTCTACTATACACAGCACAGTCTTTCAAAAGCAGCCCCTGGTGTGTCAGCAAGGTCAGAAAAACAGCAAGCCCACAAGCACTCTCTCACTTCAATGCCCCACTGAGCTTCTGTTCAGATGATTAACACTGTTGCAATTCTTAATCACATCATGAAAAACTCAAAAGAATACCACCCATCACTAGTCTACATTTCCTTCCCTGATGTATTTTCTAAGTCAGCTTTCTACCTTGCACTGGCAAGGCAACACTTCATTTAATGCTTCAGTTTGCATGGGACAACAGCACAAGAGCTAAATAATCAAAAATCATTTAAAGTTCAAACCATATGATGTGGTTTCATGGTTAAGTTCCTCTGGAATTCTTCAGCATATACCACCAGACATGGCTGTACAACAGTTATTCTGCTGATGGATTTAAACATTCCTTACTGAAATTTAAAATGACAGTTGCCTGGAGTCAAAGAAAGCTCTGGTGAGAAGCCTCTTAAGCCCTTCTCTGACAAAAAGCAATGCAATTAGTTCACTTATTTTTTACTACATGATCTGACTTCTCCTGGGTGCCCTTTCACATCCCTCTGAGCCCTAGTGACTCTGGTAAGTCTCTCACTTTTGATGTGCAAGGTTTTTCAGGTTGTAAGGCACTTAGCAAACAGGTTCTCAAACCCTCAGTCTTAACAGACTTCTATTTTGTTTGCTCTTTCCAGTTTTCCTAAATTCAACAGCTTCTACTTCTCTGAGAACATCATTTTCCTGATCTACATCCCTCTGGAAAAGAATCAATGCTATCTTCAGAGTCAGCATATGACAACATGACCATCTTAATACAGCATTTTCAAGCATTTTACCCTTTTGGTTTCCTCCTGAAGAAGCTAGAAACTAGACAGTGAAAAGCTAGAGACTTTGTTCCCTCAAGTAAGCATCCTGTTTCTTTTCAACATCACATCTACATAAGCACATTAATTTATTCTAAAGGAACAGATAGAAAGATGACTGAATCATTTACATGGAACTTTTTTAAAACATATTCATTCTAGCAAGTAAAGAATGTTTTTCTAACTAAAAAGTCTAACACATCAGCCAAGAATCCTTAGCAAATAATAGATGCCGCAGTTAAAGCATGTGGGTCTAACACAAAAGGTGAGTATGAAAGGGAGGTAAGGAAATGAGGAGGCATAGACAGCATTTCAACAGAAGCTTTGTAGAAATAAAGGTTACAAATAATAGGATATGTTCTTTCAATGAAGTGTGAACTGTGAAACATGCCTGAGGACTGCACTGTCTCAAGATTAAATGGTGAAAGGCCCAGCAGCCACTGTGCATATTTCAAAAATCTCTTGAACTAAACCTTCACCTACAACTACTGTAAAGCACAATTGCACTATCATGGAAATGCAAGTGAAATCTTACACTACAACAATCAAATGCATTCAATAGTTGAAATCAGTGTTACAGTCTAAAAGTCAGGAACACAATTTAGCGAAATAAAGGAGAAAATATATATATATGATTGAAAGCAACAGTCTGCTCTGAGATACAGACTTTTTCCAGTATGATATAAGACTAAGACACATGCAAAAGTAGCAAAAATAGAACTATGATCAAGGAAATGAACTTACAATTCTTCTCTTCCCACCCCGCTCACAACACCTACCAAGTGCCTTTACTTTTTTTTTTATACTAGTCTTCTTCACTACCAGTAACACTCAGGTAATAGTGCTCCATGCAATGTTGTAGGCTTACAGATGACAGATACTCTGAAAACTAGTGCTACATTCAGAGACTGTACTGCCACACCAGATCAGTCTCATACTACTACGTTATTCAGATAACAATTATCTTTGTCACTGTAATTGTATGGAAAGCAGTAGAATCAAAGACTGGCAGAATAAAAAAAAAAACCTCTCAACTATATAGAACTTATGAATCAGAGTTGTGGAACGTTTTACAGGTAGGTACCCTAAATACTAAATTAAGTAAGAATCAAGCTTACTTTGCAAGTTAGCTACTAAGGAGAGAATGGAAGAAAAAAAGTACTTTTATTCTTATCCACAGAACTAAGAGAACAGTTTATAAAATATATTGTACCTTTTCCATGAGAGATAGTACTGTTCTTATTTCCTCTCTAAGCTTTCTCTTTGCCCCACACTCTTACAAGTCAGAGCCAGTCCTAATTTTAGGTTGAGTTTCTTGCCAATTAAATTTTACCTCTTAGGAGCACTTTGACAGTTCATGCACTCAAGAAACTGAGCTTGTTAGCTTGTTGGACTGATTCACACTGCAAGTTTCCAGACTTAAGTAACAGAATTTGTTTGCATTTTGGAAGAGAAAAAGAATCAAAACCTAATCTATTTTTGCAAAGTCTGTCAATTCAATAAAACTCAACCAATTACCTTATTAATGGCTGATTGTACTCTGAAAGAGCTGCATTACAAAAAACTAGAAAAGAAACTGATGCACCTCTCCAAGTTAATACATGGCAAAATAGATCTGCTACATAAGCTTCTGAACAGCTGTACATTTGTCCTGGGTTTTGGCTAGGATATAGTTAATTTTTGCAAGAAGCTAGGAGGGTCACAGCCAGGACAGCTGACCCAACCTAGCCAAAGTGGTATTCCATACCATGACTTCATGCTCAGTTTATAAGGGGCAAAACTGGCCAGGGAGGAGGGGCTAGACATCAGGCTCCATGCAATGAGCAAACTGCACTATCACCCACTTTGCATATTCTGTTACAAAGTACTGTTGTTCTTATTTTCCTCTCCCTTTGCCAGTAAACTGTCCTTACCTCAACCCACAAGTTTTACCTTTGTCTTCCAATTCTCCTCCCCATACCACCAGGGGGGGAAGTGAATGAATGAGCAGCCAAGTAGTACTCAGCTGCTGGCTGGGGCTAAACCACAACCATCCTTTTTGGCACCCAACACAGGGCACAAAGGGTTGATACAATGACAGAACTGACCAGAGCATGTTAAAACAAAGTTGCTATACACATTTATTATATTAAATAGTCACTGGTCACAATGGTGTTTTGTTTGTTCACATGGTTGTGTTAGTAAATCCTTACTTGCTGTAGGTATTCCCTGCAGCACTGTGTATCACCTCCAGGAGACAGGTCAGGATTCTCATTCTGCTGTACCGTGTGATATTGACTTATGATATAACAACATCTCTCGTCATGAGGTTAAGCTGGTATTTGTACGTGGCATTGCTGTCATGCCTGTATCTTGAACAGCATCTCTCAGAATTGATTAATAATCACACCCAATCTATGGAGAAGACATAGTGCAATACTTTCTCCCACTTTACCTCCCCTTTTTCCTTGAGGCTAGTTAGAACAGCTTTTGAGAATTTTGAATACTCTTGGGATATTCAAGGCAGCATGCTCTTATTGCTACATCTCCTGAATGTGTTTCAAGTCCTGTTTAGGGTTACAAAATTTTAAGAATACCACCCAGAGATCTGTCCTGAGGCTGGATAGTCATGGGAGGCACAGCATGTGGGAGAGTATGGGCAGTTACCTAGAGAACTTCTCACCTCCAATGGTTTGGAACTTCACTCCCAAACAACTACAGGACCCTGATGAAGTGACAGAATATTTGAAAGAAAAACGCTGTGGCTATTCCGAAGAGGCACAACTTACTGCACCGTGCTGGGTCCTGGCCAGCATCTACCAAACACTGCTCAACAGTAGGCAGCACCATGGAGGGGAAGAGGGGGAAAACAGACTGACAGGCACTGTGGCTACTCAAACCCCAGTGACAAGCAAAAAAAACTAACCTGTGCCCATATCACTCACCCCTATACACAAGAAGAAATACACACAAAAAAAATCAGTTCACTTAATAAGGGATGATGATGAACCAGGACCATCACAGGAAGAGACAGAACCAGAGGCAAGCACCCGATCCCTGTCCCCAAGTGACCTGTGAGATATGCAGAAACATTTCAGCTGTCATCCAGGCAAGCACATTGTCACATGGCTGCTCCAATGCTGGGACAGCAGATCCAGTAGCCTGGAATTAGAGGGTAAGGAGGCCAAGCAGTTGGGATCCCTGTCTAGAGAAGGGGGCATTGATAAGGCAATTGGAAAAGGGACAGAAGGCCTCAGCCTCTGAAGGCAACTCTTGCCAGGCATGAGGGAAAGATATCCCTTCAGTGAAGATCTTGTATGTCATCCAGGCAAGTGGACCACCATGGAGAGAGGTATCCAGTACCTGAGGGAATTAGTCATGCAGGAGATGGTTTATTATGACCTGGACAACAAGCAGTTACCCACAGATCCTGACAAAGTCCAGTGCACATGGCCCATGTGGCAGAAGTTTGCATGGAGCACACCATCATCACAGGCCAATTCACTGGCAGTAACAGACTGGAAAGGTGAAGAGGCACCAATGGTGGATGAAGTGGCTGGCCAACTCTGGCAATACAAAGAAAGTCTCTTCTCTCCCTTGTCTCAGCTGTGGAAGAACTGTCCCAAAAGGTCCAGCAACTCAAAGAGAATTTGTTCTATTCCCCACCTGTACGAATCAGTATCTCAGCCATTAGGAATAAGCAGTCCTCTCCTCAAGAGGAAGGATACAGAGGGTACACACCACTAGGCACCCTGTGGTTTTACCTATGTGAACTCAGAGAGAACATGAAGTGGGATGGAAAACCTACCTCGACCCTAGAGGCACAAGCATGTGAATTGCAAGGAGAAGCAATCACAACAGTGGGTTCTTCCAGGAAAAATGCCACTCCAGTTTCCAGCAGGTAGCCCTCCACACAGAATGGAAGGCCTGATCATACTTACAAGCCTCCTGGAGCCTCCAAGTCATTTTTGCAAGAAGTGAGCAGTGAATATGATGACCAGGATCAGAGGGGCCCTGCATCCAGCCAGGTGGAGGAGAGGAACAACCAGGTTTATTGGACTGTATGGATCCAATGGCCTGGCATGTCAGACCCACAAGAGTATAAGGCTCCAGTGGACACCGGTGCACAGCATGCTCTAATGCCATCAAGCCATGAAAGGGCAGAACCCATTTGTATTTCTGGAGTGACAGGGAGATCCCAACAGCTAACTGTACTGGAGGCCAAAGTGAGCCTAACCGGGAATGGGTGGCAGAAGCACCCCATTGCAACTGGCCCAGAGGCTCCATCCATCCTTGGCACATACTGCCTCAGAAAAGGGTATTTCAAGGACCCAAAAGGGTACTGGTGGGCTTTTGGCATAGCTGCCTTGGAGACAGAGGAAATTAAACAGCTGCCTACCTTGCCTGGTCTGTCAGAAGACCCTTCTGTTGTGGGGTTGCTGAGGGTCAAAGAACAACAGGTGCTGATTGCTACCACAATGCTGCACTAATGGCAATATCACACCAACTGAGACTCCCTGGTTCCCATCCACAAGCTGATTCATTGACTGGAGAGCCAGGGAATGATCAGCAGAACCCACTCACCCTTTAACAGTCCCTTATGGCCAGTGCGAAAGTCCAATGGCGAGTGGAGGCTGACAGTGGACTGTCATGACCTGAATGAAATCACGCTGCAGATGAGCGCTGCTGTGCTGGACATGCTAAAACTTCAATACAAACTGGAGTCAAAAGCAGCCAAGCAGTATGCCACAACTCATACCACAAATGTGTTTTTCTCAATCCCTTTGGCAGCAGAGTGCAGGCCACAGTTTGCTTTCACTTGGAAAGGCGTCCAGTACACCTGGAATTGACTGCCCCAGGGGTGGAAACACAGCCCCTTCATTTGCCATGGGCTGATCCAGACTGCACTGGAACAGGGTGAAGCCCTGGAGCACCTGCAATACATTGATGACATCATTGTATGGGGCAAAACAGCAGAGGAAGTCTCTGAGAAAGGGAAGAAAATAGTCTGGATCCTTCTGAATGCTGGTTTTGCCATAAAACAAAATATGGTCAAGGGACCTGCACAGGAGATCCAGTTTTTCAGAATAAAATGGCAAGATGGATGCTGTCAGATCCCAATGGATGTGATCAAGAAAATAACAGCTATGTCCCCACCAACTGACAAAAAGGAAACACAAGCTTTCTTGAGTGTTGTGGGTTTCTGGAATATGCATCTTCCAAACTACAGTCTCATTGTAAGCCCTCTCTATCAGGTGACCTGGAAGAAAAACAATTTCAAATGGGGCCCTGAGCAACAACAAGCTTTTGAATAAATTAAACAGGAAATAGTTCATGCAGCAGCCCTTGGGCCAGTGTGGGCTAAGCCAGATGTAAGAAATGTGCTCTACATCACAGCTGGGGAAAATGGCCCTACCTGAAGTCTCTGGCAGAAAGCACCAGGGGAGATTCGAGGTCGCCCTCTGGGGTTTTGGAGTCAGGGATACAGAAGATCTGAGGCCCGCTACACTCCAACAGAAAAGGAGATATTGGCAGCCTATGAAGGGGTTTGAGGTACTTCAGAAGTGATTGGTACTGAAGCACAGCTCCTCCTGACACCCTGACTGCTGGTGCTGGGCTTGGATGTTCAAAAGGAGGGTCCTCTCTACACACCATGCAATTGATGATACATGGGGTAAGTGGGTCACACTGATCACAGCAGCCTTGAATAGGTAACCCCAATCCACCAGGAATTCTGGAAGTGATCATGGACTGGCCAGAAGGCAAAGATTTTGGGATATTGCCAGAGGGGGAGGTGACGCAAGCTGAAGAGGCCCCCCTGTATAATAACCTGCCAGAAAATGAGAAGCCATACACCCCGTTCACTGATGGGTCCTGTTGCACTGTAGGAAAGCATCAGAAGTGAAAGGCTGCTGTATGGAGTCCTACAGGACAAGTTGCAGAAGCTGCTGACAGAGAAGGTGAAATGAGTCAGTTTGTGGAAGTGAAAGCCATCCAGCTGGCTTTAGATATTGCTGACAGAGAAAGGTGGCCACTACCTCTATACTGACTCATGGATGGTGGCCAATGCCCTGTGGGGGTGGTTAACAGCAGTGGAAGCGGAGCAACTGGCAACGCAGAGGCAAACCCACCTGGGCTGCCCCACTGTGACAAGATATTGCTGCCCAGCTAGAGTAGCTGGTTGTAAAGGTGTGTCACATAGATGTCCACATACCCAAGAGTCAGGCCACTGAGGAACATCAAAACAACCAGCAGGTGGATCAGGTTGCTAAGATTGAAGTGGCTCAGGTAGATCCAGACTGGCAACATAAGGGTGAATTATATATAGCTCAGTGGGCCCATGACACCTCAGGCCATCAAAGAAGAGATGCAACCTATAGAGGGGCTCGTGATCAATGGGTGGACTTAACCATGGACACTATTGCACAGGTCATCCATTAATGTGAAACATGCATTGCAATTAAACAACCCAAGTGGGTAATCACACTCCCACAAACCTACCAAGGCAAGAGCCATATGCCTACAATGGTGGAAGCATCCACTGTGTGGCTGGAAACATATCCTGTGGCCCATGCCACTGCCCAGAACACTACCCTGGGTCTTGAAAAGCAAGTCTTGTGGTGACATGGCACCCCAGAAAGAACTGAGTCAGACAACAGGACTCATTTCTGAAACAACCTCATAGACACCTGGGCCAAAGAGCATGGCATTGCATGGGTGTGTCACATCCCTTGCCATGCACCAGCCTCTGGGAAAATCAAACAATACAATGGACTGCTAAAGACTACCCTGAGAGCAATGGGTGGTGGGACCTTCAAACACGGGGATACACATTTAGCAAAGGCCACTTGGTTAGTTAACACTAGAGGACCTACCAATCAAGCTGGCCCTACCCAATCAAAACTTCCATATACTATAGAAAGCAATAAAGTCCCTGTAGTACACATGAAGAATGTATTAGGGAAGACAGTCTGGGTTAGCTCTGCTTCAGGCAAAAGCAAACCCATCTGCAGGATTGTTTTTGCTCAAGAACCTGGGTGCACTTGGTGGGTGATGCAGAATGAAGGAGCAACTTGATGTATACCTCAAGGGGATCTGATTTTGGGTGGGAATAACCAATGATTTTAACTGTATGATGTTAATTGCTAAATAACTCTGCTATTTATGTCATCCCCACTATGGTTGCTACATGCCCTATCAATGGTATTACAGTAGAATCACCCAAATTAATGATGAACTTTCATGAAACTGAGCAAAATGCCGCGATGAAGGAACTAAAACTGGCTTCAGCAACCAGCACTCAGTGACTTCCTTGAAATTGACATCTTCAACCCACAGTCCGTGGGGATGGGCCATGCCAGATATACCAGCTGCGAGCTCCAGATGCAGCATGCAACAATCCAACAGCACATACCATATCTCCTGCCCTGAAAGACTGTTATGACAGATGGAGCCCAAAGTCATGGATTAAATGAACTCAACAGGCATTTTAGAGTGACAGCCCATGGACTAAGGGAACAATATCTGCCTATACATGTAAGACAAGAAAAGCGGTGGTGATTAATTGGAAAGTGTAGGATCTGGGCATGATGTAGACAGTATAGCATAAGGGGTGGATAATGTCCTGTTTGTTGGCTAGAACAGAGTTAATTTTCACAAGAAGCTAGGAGGGTCACAGCCAGGACAGCTGACCCAACCTAGCCAAAGCGGTATTCCATACCATGACTTCACGCTCAGTTTATAAGGGGCAAAACTGGCCAGGGAGGAGGGGCTGGGCATTGGGTTCCAGGCAGTGAGCAAACTGCACTATGTACCACCCACTTTGTATACTCTTTTATAAATATTGTTGTTCTTATTTTCCTCTTCCTTTGTTGTCCCAATAAACTGTCCCTATCCCAACCCACAAGTTTTACCTTTTTCTTCCAATTCTCCTCCCATTCCAATGGGGCAGGGCGGGGGGGATGTGATACACACAGACAGTGAGCAAGCAGCTGCATGGTGCTAAACCACAACATTACTCCTGACTTAGGCTGCTGGACTTACCACCACCATCAAGAAAACATCACATAATTATTTTGTTGCATCAGTGAAGGAGCAAACCATATGTTAAACCTTGGAACCAAATCAGCAAGCTCGCTATGCCAATAGAACCGCTAAACACTGAAATTCCTGTCTTAATACTATTCTTTTCAAATGCCCAAAGATAGCAAATGATTAACATCCCAGACAAGTCAGAAAGGTTGCAACAGCAGAAACACATTAGTGATGAGCGACTAATTATGCCCATGTAGATCAGGTATGCATTACACCAGGTTATGCACTGAAACGTTTAAGAGAAGCAACTCTTGACATAACCTGGAGCAGCAGTAATTCAAAATGCATCCATTAAAGCACCACCACCAGCAAAGCCTGCACATTTAAAGTCAGTGTATCTGCAAGGCTACAAAAGCTAGAAAAGCCTTTTCTGGATTTAAGTACTGCTGCAGCTGACCATATAAAAGAGGAAGCTTCTTAATTTAAGAATCTCAACCAGAAGAATAAGGTGTTTCAGAGACTATTAAAGATACCACACTGGTTGTTTAGCAAAAGCATGCATCACTAATCAGATTTTAGGGAAAAAAGAGCTTCTACCACCTTGTCACAGGATTCCATCAGAAGATGACTTCAGAAACCCTGAAGTCATGTACAAAGCAGGGAAAGAGGATTGGAAGATTAAGGATATCAAAAAGGATTATGAGGAACCATTTAATTAGATGCAAACCTATGCTTGAGAAAGGATAAACTAGCTCAGGAGCCCAAAAACCTGCTTCTATTAAGTGAATTAAGTGATCACAATGCATGACAAGTAGAGAAGCTAGTTGCTTTCTGTGAGTTTTTTTGTTTGTGGGTTTGGGTTTTGGGGTTTTTTTTGTTTTGTTTTGTTTTTAAATCCCTCAGAGGTTCCCCTGATCCCTAACTATATGGGGAGAACTTGTCCCAAACCAACTTTTTGGTAGAAAATACTTCGCAGAGAAATCTATTCTTGATAATTTGGTATTCACCAAAAGCAGCACTCACTTGATACTGCATTTGTAGCAGAAGAACATTAAGCAGCAATCTTTCTTTTTTTTTAATTTAGAAGCATTAGTTTTGACATTCATAATAGTCAAACTAGTCAAAAGCAGAATCAATGCAACACATGAATAGTTATGACTATATGAAGATGTCAACATATCTTTTGCAAATGGAAGTAGTGTCTTAAAGAAAACCATTAGGAATTATTTGCAAGAATCAGTGAACCACAAAGGAAATCCTGTTATCTACTTGAATTTCCAAACAGCATTTGATAATGATCCCACACGTCCTTATGAAGAAACTAAGCGGACACGGGATGAGAAGGGATACCTTTGTGTAGATAAAGAACTGTTTTAAGCAGAAAGCAAGCAGCTGGAACTCTTAGTTTCTATATTAAAGAAAGGTCCCTAGAGAAGTCCCAAAGTGCCTCATGCTAGCAAACATCCTCATAAGTGATCTGGCAAGTGGACAAACAGTAAAGCAGAAAAGTCTGAGGCTGCAAGGCTATCTAGAATAAGCCAGCTCAAGAACCGCAGATAGACATTAAAATGCAGACTGCACAATAAAGTAGCAGTCTTGAGACTGCTAGTATTGAGATAGAAAAAATATAAGCACAGAGGCATATGAGAAAATTCTATCTTTACAAAGATGCAATGAGGGGCTCTGTACCAGCTCTAAACACTGAGAATCAAGATCTTTAAATAAGAATTCTGTTAAAAGGTCTGTTCAAAACTCAGTAGCCAGAAAGAACAGGCAAGTCTCATGTTAGTAATCAGGAAACAAAGTACAAGATGGAACAAGATAGCCCAAGATGTAGGAATACTGTGACACTATCACACACAGGTCTGGTTTATCCAAGTCCCAAAGATACAACAGAACTGTAAAGCACACAGAGGTGATAAACATCCAGAGGCAGGAAACAGCTTCAACAGAAGGAATGATTAAATAGACTAGAAAATACACAACTGTCAGGTCATTCAACTTTCCCCTTCCCTCTTTCAAGTCAGCTGCAAAGACCACTCATGGACTGCCTCATTAATGCACAGACCTGTGGCTGGCAGCAACTACAACCCTAGTAACAGCCTCAGGACAAAAAAAACCCTGGATCTTTATATAATGCATAGCTTAACTGAGGAACACCTTGCCACAGGACACTGCTGATCCCAGAAGCTCATACCAGCTCGAGATGAGACAAACTGACACATAAAACACACAAGTTTAACAATGCACTGCCTGTAGCCCAGGTAGTCTGAGAACCACAGATCATTTAAATCTGAGAGATTATTCCAGGAAATATCACCACAGGCTCATGTTGATATATTCTTCTCCCAACATTTGGCATTGGCCTCTAATGGTCTCACTCAGTACAGCTGTTTATGTTCCTAGTGCCAATTATCTCTACTGCCAAAACCTAACAACTGTGAAAAGCATCATGAAGCTGATGCCAGGATTAAACTGCTCCAAACATGTCCCATTCTCCTTTACACACAGATGCGAGCACCTGTCATGCAAAGCCTTCACATGTTTTACTACCGTAGCTCACCCTTTCTGACTGACCTCTGGTACTATGTTCTCTATCAAGTCTACTGCTGCCAAAATATTCCTTTCATTCAATTACTGAAAGCATCAGTCTCTAACTTTACATTAGGCATCCACCTTGCAAGGAAACTTTGAGCTTTACCTACTCAACTCAGTCGACCACAAAAAAAGAGATGTTCTGTTCTTTTGACAATTCATTCAACAGCTACTCTTGAACTCTGCTGCCTACCAACCTTTAGGCATGAAAACAATCTGTTCAACCACATTCCGATGCTCTCTCAAGTCTCTCTCCAGAAATTTACTATAACAAGCAACTACTCCCACCCTCTTCCTTGCATACTACAGTACATACTGCCTAGTGCTGCCCTGATCCTAAAACCAGATGAAACAAGAATAAAGTGTACATTGCCAGCACTGCCTGCCTCTTACATTAAGACCTTCACTACAGGTATCCACCTAACATTGCAGATAACAGACACTAAGGATTTACAGTAGTGCGGATGAAGCATAGCAGACTGCGTTGATTCTTTATAAGAAGGTATTAGAGCAAGACAGCACTGTTAAGTATGGGGAGGAGTTTGAATACCACCACTGGTAAATCCTTAAAGCCCTTACAAGTGCTGGACACCCCAGTGTAGACAGTAAAGGCTTCACAGAGCTACCAAAGTCTGCACTTTTTCAGCTCAGCCAAAATACAAGAAAATAAAATTTGCAAAAGGGGCTGACTGTGGCATCCCTACACATTAATTTGCATTTTCCAGCTCTGACAGCAGCGTAAGCAGCAGCAAGGGTTGACAAACATGGAACCAGAGCTATGGAAGGTTCTGAATGCAATGCATTTTTAATAGCACATTGCACAAAACCCAGTAATTAAATTTATCTTGGTCACCAAAGTTCGGCAATACATCATAAACATGAAAAACCCAGTAAGACTGGAATTAGAAACACTTCAGCATACAGCTGAAGGAATAAAAAACCTAATATATATATATACACACTTATATATAGTAACACCACCACATCTGAGTAGCTACAGAAACAAATCTCCGGACATCACTTTCGGTACACTATCCTTCAGCTGCAAACTGGTGAACACTGAAGCAAGTTTTCCAAGGAAGCATCGTCATAAGCTTACCTTGCTTATGAGAACTCTTCCCAGGTTATTTATGGTCACCAGACAATGCTGGCCTGAATCCTTCTTCAGCCTAAGCAAATGTGGAGATGTTTGTGCTCTGCAACAGAACTTCTGTGTCATTATCAAGAGACAGCTAAAGACAACAGGTATGGAGGGGGGGAAAATGAATGCAATAAGTTGTCAGATGCTATGCAACACTAATTAATCCAGGCAGAGCATTATTCTGACATATCATAACACTTCTGGTATCCACACTAATCCTCAACAAGCCAGTTCTGCGGTTTCTACACAGCACTGTAATGTACCAAGCAGATATGTCCGGTATTTCAGCACTAATCTCATTCAACATCTACAATTAATCTAAATAATTAGTTGAAAGTATTAAGCAGAACAGGCTCATATTCTTAAAAATGCCTTAATTCATCATTCAATGTTAAATTCATAATAAGAAGCAAAATAATTCAGATATGATTTTATACTATCTATAAGCTATTAGCTACATCTTAAGAGAAAGTGCCCTGTTAGCTGTGTACCCAAGCAATGTAAACCTAGCAGCAGAGTCCTTCGTAAAAAGTTTAGAATAGTTTGATTCCATATTTTGAAACAAAATTCCAACACTTTATATATATAAAAATACTGACTTTACAAGAACAGAAAGTATTACTTTGATGTACAAAGAAGGCAGACCCTAAGATGCTAGATATAGTTTAAAACCACTTGAGAGGATGCTTTACAGTAGCAAGAAACCACATGTAGTCCTGAACATCAGTCAACAGTTAAGTTAACCTCATAATATTAAAGGACACTTATCTGCATTGCATATGAAACCAATCATTTTGCCATCTGTACTCCTAAACTAAACCCAGGCATTTAAGAATTTACACTGTTGCTATACTAATCACTCTGTTGAAGCACTGGAATAAACATGGCTTCATTCACCTCACTCCTTACCTTTCAAAAATCTGGAAAAAGATGACACAAGTCAATCTATGGCATCCTAAAGCTATGCTTTAGGATGAAATCTAATCAAGCATGGCTATTCTCACCTGTGTTTTATGAGAAGGAGGATTTCCTTTACAACACAAAGATTGGCATGCTGCTGTCAGAAGGTGGTAAAAGCAATAGGTATAAGTCCACTAGAGAAAAGGAATGCTGTACGTAAAACAGAGCAAAACACAGCCTTTACAACATAAAGCATTCCTAAACATCATCACACCTACCATCACAAAGCCACTGAATATGATCCATTTGAAACAAACGGTGACTTGCACTGCTACAGATCATCTCCAGCTCTGAATGAGAAAGCTGAGAGAGCACAGTACTATTTGAAAGCATGCAGGCATTTCATCAAAAGTGCAGCCTGGGAGAGGGCAGAGAGATTACCCTTCTTAGTCTGTTACCAAAAGATAATACAATAACACTGGGAGCTACTGCATATCACTGGGAAATTTCAGCATCTTGTAGAAAAACATTCTGCAGAGAACAATATCCATGGCAGAGTAAGCTCTAACCTTCATGCGTAATATGACCATAAGAGCATCTATAATCAAGTCATTCTTCCAATAATGTATGTCCAAAGCAGACTGCAACCAAAAATTTTAAGAATCACACTTTCTTACAGTCGCATACACCAGTTTGACACCACTGAAGATGCTCTGTCAAGACCACCACAGTTATGGAAGCGGACTGGGCTGACAGTTCTAAGTAACACCAGGCAACAAATCAGGAACATAAAGGATCCAGAAGAAACTTCTGTAGGGATCTGTTCCACCCCAGTCTTTCCAATGCATTTTTATTTGAACAGCCAAACAACACACCAGCCTGGCTTCAGGAAGATTAAGTTAAACTCACCAGTAGTCAGGAATTACTGCAGAAGATTGCCACTTAATCAGTGACAATATTTTTGTTATTTCCATCATCTAAGTATTTATAACACCAAACAGAAAATTGTTTTGGAATACACGTTTGTCCAAGATTCACCCTGGGTAACAGAACTCAAAGTTTAAATATGAAAAGCAGTTTCTGCCTTAAGTCTATGGTTTCAACTTCCATGCTCTCCTTCAGCACTAGTTCCCTGCTACTCTAAGGAAAGCTAGAACATGCTGTAGTTACTGGTGTCTCACTCCTAGTATCAGGTCTCACTGTAGTAATACAGATACTTGACAAGATCAGGAAATGCAGCTTCCAATTTCAAAGATATTTAGCCAAGAATTTGTTATTAATGCATCAGCAAAAGAACAACCTGTATTATGGAACTGAATAGTGCAACTGAAGCTAGGCTAAACAGTTTTCTTGTGTATGGATTCTCTATAAACTTATAGATGAAAAATGGCATAACCTTTATTAAAGGAAAGCCAACAGAAAACAAAAGGGTAGGAGATGAAAGACAAGGATACGTGATTGCCATAGGTGGTGTTGCCCAACAGCTAGAGGCACCTGCAGTGCCTGGATTTGATTCCCAGGTTTGCCACAGACCTGCTGCATGACCTCGGGCAGCTCCCTCATCCACCTGCCTGGAGAGCTACGTCAGCAACGCTGACTTGTCTTACACAGGTAAATTAAAATGTTAACTCAGTGTTCTACTGCATCTCTATGGAAATAAAACAAAGAAATTCAGACTATTTTTAAGACACTATGGGAATTTTAGACATATATCTTATTAGTACAGGACCCAAAGCTCCTAGCATGACACCTCTTAAACATCGACATCTTAGCTTTGTGTAAGCAATTTTCATTTTTGGCCAGTTTGGAATTTAAAAGCAGTAGTCACAAGTCTTGTCCTCCCAGGGGGGGCTATGGTTTGCAAAAACTAAACTTTAGAAACATCTTTTAACACTTCTGGATAACTAGTGTACTCAATACCTGATAGCACCACCCAAAAGAGAAAAGGAAGACATTGCCCTGAAGTTAATTTCTCACTTAAACTTCTCCAGCTCTGAAAGTGCACTCTGCTATCTTTATCTATTTCCCTCTACAAACATGCAGTGCCTTTACTCCATGGACATCCAAGGGCCTTGAATTTTAAGAGTTCCAAGAAACTATTTTTCAAATGACATCAAAAATCTGCTATGGTCAATCAATGCAGCTAGCACTTTTTCCATTAATAAAATAACCTTAACATTAGAAAGCAACAATTCCCCTTGACTGAGTGAAATCTGACAGCTGAAATACAGAAATCTCAGGGAACACCCCAGAGGTGCTTTGTTCAAGTTTAGTCCCTTCTACATGCTGATCAGACCAAACTGAATACTCAGCCTTACTAACTATCCATTTATATGAGAAAGTTATGGCCTCAGAATAGGATACGCTTCATAAAAGCATTCTCTTTAGAAAACCATGACTTCAGTTCAGATATTGGCTGGCTCAACCTATTCTAGAGCTACAATGTTTCCCTTAAAAATGTTCTAAGACCATGCTGACTTTCATGCTTATTTCAGCCAGAACTGGGCACTTCCCTTTCAACTGATGCTCCTAACACTCCCCAAAGTAACCAGTCTACTACAGCCTAGGCAGAGGCATTTAAAAATTAGTGCAAGGGTTTTCTTTGGGCTCCTCTGAACTGAAGCCTTCCAGTTCCCCCTTAGAATCAGAATTGAGCCCCAGTACCTTTGACAAGCCTCCCCCACCCATCTTTGCTTTAATTATTGTAGGTGCCTTTTGATAGTGGCCTGACAACTTCACCTCTCCACTTACTACAAGGCAAGGCCTAACCCCCTGCATCTATGGGTTCCCAGGCCCTGTCTGTATCACTGCTTCAGCCAGGACCCACCCAGCCAGCACAGACCAAGGTGATTTAGGAAATAACACGGTTTTGCACCCCACCATCCCCTATCATCAACCCCACTGCCGCAGCCAGCTCCAGAGGAGTTTGTGTGACCCCCCCCAACCCACCCACCCCCGTGCCCAGAGGGGCCGCAGGAGAAGCTGCCGAGGTCCCCTTTATCTCTGGGGCTACAGCAGCCCCAGGGGCCCCGGCTGCTCACCCCTGCACGCCCGGGCTGTATTTCCTGGTCTTCCAGGGTGTGCCGGGGCTCTGCAGTGCTGGCTGAGGCGGCTGCCGCTGCTGGTGGGGGGAGTTGTTGATGGCGACGCCGCGGCTGCCGGAGAGCAGGTAATTCATCCCATAGGTGCTGGCTTTATTCTCTCGTTTCCTACGGCCCGGGTGGTACTGGTGCTGCTGGGGAGACGCCGGCGGCGGCGGGTGGGGACTCCGCGCCAGGTGCGGGGGCTGGTGGTGCCCGTTCACACCGTTCACTTTGTTCTCGTGGAAATTAAAAAACTCCCCGGGTCCGGCCCCGCTGCCCAGCAGCCCGGGAGGAGCCACCGTTGCCGCCCGGGGGCCGCAGGAGGAAGAGGAGGAGCCGCCGCCTCCGCCGCCGCTGCACGATCCCGAGGAGGAAAAGCCGGGGCTCTCGGTGCCGGACTCCACCGACGAGCAGGAGGACGAGGAAGACACGGAAGGCGACTTCTGCAGCCGCCGCCCTCCCTCGCCGCCGCCGTTCACCGCCGCGGGGCCGGCAGTGGCAGCGGGAACCAGTCCGGTCAGCAGGGCCGGAGGGGAAGGTGAAGGCGAAGGCGGCGAGGAAGAGGAGCAGCAGGCGCCGCCGCCGGGCGCCCCGAGCCGCACGCAGCTGTGGCCGCGGGGCGGGGAGGCGGCGGAGTCCAGCGCCGGGGAGTTAAGGCAGAGGTAGTGCGGGAAGCTGGCGCCGCCCCGGCCCCCCACGCCCTGCGAGGTCTCCCAGATCTGCATCCACAGCGCATTCGCGGGGCCTTTCTGCTCGGGCTGGATCCAGGCCACGCGGGGATCCATCCACGCCCGCCCGCCTCCGACCCTCACGGCCCGGCCAGAGCGCCGCGCCGCCGCCCGCTCACCGCCCGCCGCGCACTCCCTCGCCTCAGCGCGCCGGCCCCGGCAGCGGCGCTAGACGCGGGCCGGGAGCAGCGGCATGTGTCGCGGGGAGGAGGGAGGGCGGCGGGAGGCGGGAGGGGCAGAGCCAGGCGAGGCGAGCGCGGCTCGGGAGGAGCGGAGGCGGCGCAAACTGTACCCGGCCCGGCGCTGCCCGGAGCGCTCCCCTCGCCGTTCCAATGTGGCGTCCCCCTCGCCAGGGCCAGAAGCAGCACTGCGCATGCCCCGCAGATTTTAAACCTTCACCGGAGACGGCCGCCCTGGCAACCGCACATGCGCGCTGGCCAACCCGGGGGGAGGGGCCAGGCCCGCCGAGACCGGTGGGAAGGGGGAGGGAGAAGGACGTTCGGAAGGCTTCCCTCGCTCCGGCGCGTTCGGTCTCCTGCGCATGCGCCTCCGGGGGACGTCGGAAGGGTTCGTAAGCCTTCGGGCGGGAGGAGGGGGTTTGGCGTCTGTCGCGCCTGCGTGGAGCGGCCCTTCTTCACCCCGGCTGCGCCTGACGAGGCGGCCCTGGGTCTGAGCGCCGCCGGACAGGGAGAAGGGGAGGCAGCGCTGCCGTCAGGCGCTGCGAGCTTGGCCTCTGCTGGCGGGAGCCCGTGGGAGGCCGCGGCCGTTAGCGGCTAGAGAAGCCGCGGTGCGGGGCAGCAGCCAGCCGCGGCCCAGCGACGGTTTTCTACAAGCACCGCGTTGTCTCCTTCCCTGCCGGGGCTTATGTCTGAGGAGAGGTGTAGCCCTGTTCCCACAGAAATAAAAAGGTGAATTTTGAGGAGTAGCGGAGATGACAAGCGAGTACAGGCAGACCTACTTCTAGAGGGGCTGAATGGTGGGGGCTGAGCGGGGCCCTGCTGACCCCCTGGAGGAAAGGGGAGGCCCAGGGGTGGGTGTGCTGTGCAGCACGCAAGTGAGGGCAGGCTCTCTTACTTGTCTTTCTAGCAGCAAGAAAGCACCGCGAAGTACTATGTTTCCACTGGATACTCAGGTTTTTATTGGGCTTGAAAGTCAGTGGGCCAGTGCCTCTTGCAGGGGATGTCTCTGTCATGGATGGGTTTCATGTGCAGTGATCACTGGGTAAAATGCGTATGGCTGTTGGAGTGGGATCAAATGCAGATAACGCTGTGTTTCTTCTGTGGTCCAAAGATCAGCTTTAACAGCCAGCCTTCCAGAATGCTGTTCATAACTGTGTTCTTTCTAATCCAGTGATTTGGCCTCTTCCTTGAGCAGCTTCAGCATGTGTATGGACCAAGTGTCCTCTCTCTGGGGTACCCTCAGAGTCTCCAGTTGTCCAGGAATTGCCGGTCAGTTGGATACAGTCTTTACCTGACTGCAGAACAGCAGAGAGAAGGGTTGTAGATGCATAATGACAAATACTATCAGGGAATCCCAGTTACAGCAGCCCTCCAATGCAGTTGTGTGGTACATCTTAGGTGATCTAACAACTTATGGCCACAGAACAGGAGGAAAGGAGGTGTCCCACTCTCCATAATCCTGCTACTCCCTTTCCCTGCTCCCTTGCACAAGCCCTGATATTGATCGGTAAGCCAATCATCTGACATGTTAATTCAGCAGAAAACTGCACTAGAAAGAAAAGCAATAGTTTTCAGCAGCTCATTTTGATTGAGCGTACTTTGTGATTAGAGCTGGCACTAAGGAGGAGGTGGAGAGAGGATGAGACAAGAAGACTGTCATTTGTTAGTAGAGGGCAGTTGTATTTGATGCAGCTGTATTCTCTAACTATACCCTTAGACTTCAGAGCAAGAGAAACTGATATGAGGGTGACAGCCTAATGTTTATTGTTGGAAGTCATTTAGAAAGAGCAAGTCATTCATTTGCTTTTGTTAAGAAACAGATCTGTTTTCAGGAATAACAGCCAAACTACACATACAAGTACACAATAAACTAACCAAAACCAAACCACATGAAAAGTCATTAAGCTCGTCTGATATAAATGCATGTTCACAAGAATTTTTCCATCTGATGAAATCAAAGCGCCCTTCTAACTTATGTGGTCTACTAGGTATACAGATCTTCAGCTGCTTGAGTTACTGATAGCAGTCCTTGGGTTTATAGTTCATCTTCCCAAAGAATTTTGGATATTTTTGGTTTGGTTTGAATTGAACTTGAGGAAAAATAAACAGGTCCCTCAACTCTATTCTTCTTATATAAATGCTGTAAGAAATAAACCACAGAATTATACTCTCTTCTTTTAGCTGTTAATCCTTTGCATTCTTGCCTCTATGACAGCCCAGGTTCAGCAAGGAGAGGTGAGGATCTGCTGTATTTCCGCAAGCCTAGCCAGCGTGGTATGTGGTGGTTAGAATGGTTACTTTGTAGATCCACTTTGAAGTATTGAGAAGGCTGAGCCGGCGGTAGAGCCCAGATCTCAGCCTTTTTAGTTCCATGTTCTCACTTTTCACACTACAGGTGAAGATCACATCTTCAAGCTGCTTAGTAAGAAATCTTAATAAAGAAGTACTGATCAGTGTTTTGGGAAGGAAGAATAAAAAAAGGACACAAGGGCCCACGTTATGGAGGCAATTCCAAGCTCTGCAGTTTGATGACCTGTTTTCTTTATTTCCTTCCTTGCCCTGCTGCCATCTTTTAAAAGTCAGCGCTTTCAAGAGGGCCTGATTTCCCACTTTGCTAAAATTACCTCCAACTTCATTTTGAGGTCTAGCTGGTAGACACCACTGCCCTGTAAGAGGCAGTAACTCAAAAGCAGCTTTTGTTTGAGGAGAGAGACAGTATTCCTGAGACTTCTACCAATCACACTGCTGTCTTGGAAAGGGCCAGACTGTTTCCTGAAGTAGCTACAGTCTTCTCAGAAGGGGTTGCCTCTCACTGACTTAAACTGTGTTCCTGTAGACAGAATTTCTGAAATGGTGCTTTGTCAGTTCCTTCTATGGGGTCAAGGCAGCAAATACCATAGGAGTGTAATAGTAGGCATGGGATGGAAGTTTTGGGCACAACCTGCTCAGGAATCCGCATTTTAAGAACACAGAGAAGAAGGAAGTCTCCTCTGAGAAATCTATAAGCAGTGGTTTGTTAACACACCAGTTCACTCTTGTATCCCATGATTATTCTTTGATGCTTGCAGCAAGTCACTGAAATGTCTCTGCAGAAAAAGAGACATTACATTTTTCCTTTGTAGGTGTGTATAGTATGGAGAAACAACACTCAATGGCCTGTTGTGGCACAAGAACAAGAAAAATTGTCATCTCCTAACATCAGTTCTTACTCTCCTCTGTTTGTAGCATCTCCATTGAGAAATCTACAAGTTTCTAATCTTGTCTCCTTAAAGTGAGAGTTTCCTTTGCAAAGTTCGATTTTTTTAAAAAGACTGGTTGATTTTAATTCAGTTGTTCTTTACTGAATGAAAGTACTCCCTGACGGTAAGACTTTCTGAAAGTTTGAAAGTCAACTCTAGTTTTGGTCATCAGAGAAAATGGCTTTATTTTCAAAAGAGCTTCCTTCCCACTGGTGAACTTGTGAGGACCCAGATATTGAAAAGATCCTAACCTCGGGAGACACAATGCCTTGTTTGGTGCGGTAAAGTTCAACTGCTTGATTTGATTCAGTTTATTATTGTCATATTAAAATGCCTCATACTAGTATTGCCTGTCTTATGCCAGTAACACAATGTCCTTATATCTGCTCTTTTTTGTGACTTCAGTTTCTTTAAGGTAGTATTTAACTTTGAAGTTATAGAACTAATGACTAAAAATGTAGTCTCATTACTTCTGAGGTCATTTAATTAATCTGTTATAAAGTGTTTTAATCTGTCTGCTTGTCACAGAAAACACAACCACAGCTCCCTCTTGGATAAAGATTATATTTCAGTTTCAGCTTCAGCCAAATACATTTTTCATTTGGCAACAGCGGCAGTGCTGAAGTCTTTGGTAACCTTGTAGTTGATGACTTTGATGTCCTGATGACTGCAATTCCAAATCTGTGAATAGTTCGTATGTTTTGGTAAATAATGGCAATTGATTTGAATACCTAAGTGGGATATATACAGGGTAGTGTTGCCCAATGCTTGCTATTAATCTTTTTTTTGTTTTGTTTTGTTTAATGAACCTTCTGAACTCATTAACGCAGGTAAAGGCAGACAGTGTCTCACACCTTTAATATGGCTCAGTTTACACCCCTGGAAATGATGAGATGCAAATACAGTATACCCATGTGATGCAACCTTAGTTCTGTTCCCTGAAGCTGGGAATCGCCGTGGGTGTGATTCCACCAGGACAATGCAGTGTCTGTGAGGCAACCAACAGGTTCTCCAACAGTTCAGACTCACCAGGACATCTGCAGGATTTTTTCCCATATGACCTTTGTTCTGGTCACCCACAATCTGGCTGCAGGCTTCTGGTGCATCACCTCCTTCACGCTCACCAGCTCTGATCTCCTTCTTCATAGCCTTTGTGGCCCATAGGATGGATGGAGAAGGCACAGAGAGTAGAGTTCAGCAGTATTTCTGATCAGTCGTGTATCTGCCGAAGGCAGGAAGAGGAAAGAACTGAGAAAAACAGAGTCTTGAGCTGGATGGGGGCATGAGAGAAAGGCTGTCCAGCCAAGGAGATACATCTCTAACAAGTGACCTTCAGAGTGTGCTAGTCACCAGGAGACAGTGTTGGGGAGGAGGTGAAGGGGAGACAGTTTCCTTAGCTGCTTTCTTGTCACTTTTTTTTCTCCATTAAATACATTTCTGGAAGAGTTTTCCTCTCTCAAACGGAGCTGATCACAATGGGGAGAGGAGTGAAAAGGCAGAATGGGAGTTTCTGATTCTTACGAGGCATGATTTAGGGCACACTTGAAATCTGTCCTCTGGAGAGATGGGCTTTTATCTTCTTCAAAATGGTTTCTGTCTGCCATTAAGGAAGGCCTGGCACGAGTAACCCTGAACAGGCTAAAATCATGTCATCTTTTCCTCCTTAAATCTTTCACTCTGCTCAGGTCTTCCTCTCTCTGTGGCTCAATGTCCTCTTCTGATGAACACTGAGCGTCAGCCAAATTTAGGGTGTTGAGGCATATTCAGAGCCAATTAAAGTGCAGAGGCTGAAACAGCTGTCAACTACCAGCCGTCTCCTCTTCCCACTCCGTCTTCCCCCACTCTTCCGAGGGTTGCCAGCCCCATGTCAGAGAAGCTGAACAGATGATAAATCAACAGCTGAACAGCTGCAGCTTCCAGCCAGGCATGTTCATGCACATGAAAATCTTTTTCTAGCTGCCTACGTAAAATAGCTGCGTGGTAAATGCAGAAAGCTTGGGAGGTGGTTCACAAGCCATTCAGTTACATTTCCAGTCAGGGTGGCAGCTTGGGGGAAGAGAGGTTGCATGGACAGCCAGGCGTCATTCTTGCTTCACACTGCTGGATGTGTGTCAACGTGTCTTGCAGGAACTGTGTCTTGGAGACCTTTTGTCACCATGTACGTTGTATAGATGTGCAGTACTACAGTAGGAGCAAGATAAACGTGTCACCTTGATATACCCACGTTCTATTTCCATTGATATATTTGGGGCTCTGATAGGGATTACTTTCAGAATGCTGCTTTATTATGAATATTTATATCGGCTTATTGCACAGCAATTAAATACTTAACACAGCATTTTTAACAGTTTTCTGTGGCATAAAACATCATTATTTAATTGTTCTGTTTCAAGGATGGTTTATGCAAATTTTTAAATTGTTCTTATGTTCTATTTTGTTTCTCTTCCTCAACTAGAGAAAGTTTGGAAGGATACAGATTTTGGAAAGTTTATTTTTTAACTCAGATTAAGAGTCCCTGCCTTTAAGACTTTCTGAAGAGAGAATATGCTGCCAGCTCTAACACCTAATTGAGGAGAATTAAATCTTACAGACTTACTTTCTTCAAAGGCTTATTTAGACATGGAAATTAAATTGTGATAACAGGCACAGAGAGGGTTTTAAGAATAATTTTAGGTGTAGAAAATAATCTGTGAGAGAGATCATAAACAAGTGAAGTTTATGTTAAATATCTATGAAGCTCTTGAAAATATTTTTCTAAGTGGGATCTGAAGAGTTGTATGAAATCAGGTGCTCTGTCTTCCTGTTCTGGTTAATGCAGAACCCTGCAGAGAGTTGCTTTTGTAAGAAGGATCCCTTGCCTTTGAATGACAGGTTGAGAGAACACGTTAAAGAGACTCTCATGGAAGTTCATGGGAACGAACTGGTTAGGATTTCTCCCTTGCTCCTGTTTGCAGTCTAGGAGGTCCCAGGATCATCTTTAAGTCGCCATTCTCCAGGCTATTGTGTAGAGGATAGCTGAGGGCATACAGGACTTGCCGTGTGAATCCTGGCAAGGGGAAGGGATCACAGCTCACGGTGTGGTTACACATGCTCTAAAATGGAGGTAAAAAGTACATCTGGCTAGACCTTCTGCTAGGAAAAGAATCTGTAAGTAATGCATTGTTCCTCCTAGGAATAATATTACAGTAAAGATACTTTCCTTCAGATCTGTTGAATGTAAGCTTTCTGCTGAGTAGAGCAAGACACTGTTAAAAAAACAGGATAAGAGAAGTCCTAAGACGTATGGGACAAGCTGTGAGAGAGCTGATGTAAAATTTGCTTAGTGAGGATGTGCCCTGGAGCCCTCATCTGCCATGTTAACATGGCACCAGATAGTGTGCCAGCTGCTTTTATACTAAACCTGGAAGAATCGTTTATGCATAACAGAATGACTGTGGGTAGAATTAAAGAAAAGTTAAATTGGGTGTCAGCAAAGACTATCATGGTGAAAGATGTAGCTCACTTTTATTAGCTTCCAAGCCAGATCAAAGCCATATTTGATCTTGTACAGATTGCTAGAAGCTGATTTATCTTGCATGGTCAGCTGCCTAAGTATTTTTCATTGGTTCATCCTGCCCACTGGTCCTCATCTATAGGCAGCACATGCACATACCTATACGCATTTGCTCTTTAAATAGAAACTGCACTCTGTTGCAGTGCACCTCCCTCTCCTTAAGTATGTCTGTGTCCTGTATCTCCACCTTCAAAGCTATTATTTTTAACTGTTCTTGGACCACAACTAAATCACTTGGACATCTCAGGAAGGAGGTTTCCAGAAGAGAAACAGCTTGATGCCAGTATAAAAGTGCTGACCTGAGCCATATTCACATTGGCCCATGGATAAGTGAGCAGCAGAGTACAGAAGATCAAAGGAGAGCAAGATTTTTTGGCAAGGTTTTTAGGTAACATTAATGTACAGCAGCTGTAGGATAGATTAGATAGGGACTGATAGGAAAGAATAATACGGTTTAGCAGGTCCTTTAGAATGAGAATAGAAACAAGGATGGGAAAAGTGTGAGTCAGTAAGAGAGCATTTAATCTGGCTGAACATTTCATCTGATGCAGAGAAAGACCTGGACTAGGAATAAGGTGAACCAAGGAGGTGGAGTGGACAGATGCAGGTGTTTGCCAGGGTGGGCAGGAAAACTGGCAGAGCACTGACTCATCTGTCAGCACACACATTTGCCTTTTGCTTTTTGAAGGAGCTAAAGTCAAGGCCAGGGACCAGCAGAATAGTATTCAGACATCTCTCTCCCAGACTTTCTATTAGCGCTCCAACTTTCTTGCACCAAATCCTCCTGAGCTCAATACTGGAACCACTTTACAACTTCCTCTGCCTCCCTTGAGACATGATTAACAGCCTCACCATCAGTTCTTTCCAGTGCATGGACAGACTGTGGACAGAGATCAGCTAGGACTTCTCCAGGACTTCTTCAGTTTGTCAGTACCATTTTATCTTGGGACCTTACACATATGCAGTGGAACAAACATGCCTTTGGGATCCTGAAAACTGTAGATGAACAGGACATACCTGAATGTCCCAAAGGCCCCTTGTGATGGCAATGCCTGTATCTCCTGTCTGTGGGTATTGGCAGTGAGCATTATAGTTACGTGCAATGGCAGTCTCCACTCCGCAGTCACGTGAACTGAGTTAAGGACTCTGTTCATGATATTAGTGTCCAGCCTCAGCAAGCATCAACTCCGTAGTACGTCTGTGCCCCTGAGCTCCTGGGCCAATGAGCACTCTATGGACATGTAGGTAACATTGAAGAAACAGCATTCATGTACTGTGATGAGAGCAGAAAAGGCATGAGGAAGGAGGAGTGAAATGTCAGTGTTGAGATAGATCAGGATTTCTGGTTGTCTGTGGTGACTGTGCTTAGGCTGAACTAGGAGAATAGCTGTTGCCCCTCCAGGCAGGTCATGGGCTGGAGCAAGGAGAGGCTGCCATTTCTGCTGCCACATGCCAAGGTGAAGTACCCATCTAACTTCGTAAAGGGGCTGATTCAATTTTTTCCCATGCCTCAAAAACGCCATTGGCTCAAAGCATCCAGATGGCTGGAAACAGCTCCAGGTTCCTCCAGCAAGGCCACAGGGAGGCCTCACAGGCCAGTGATCCTCTCTGCCGAGTCCTGGTGTCCAGACAGTTCACTGATAATTCTTGTGCTTCCCAGCTGAGTGATAGGTCTGCCCTGCAGCCAGGAGCCCGCCTTTGAACAGCCTGGCCTCCAGTACTACAACTCTAACTAGAAGCTGCTTTTTTGTTTGTCATAGTTGCTGTCGGATGTAGCTTGCAATGGGATACTCTTTTCTTGCATAGTCTCTGGCAGAGCTCATGGTGTGGCTTTCCCTGATGCCATGGAGCAAGTAGATGCAGCACTCGTTCTGCTCACAGAAACAACTTGCTCAGCCATGTTTTTCTTTTGGTGTGGTGGCAAGAATGCATGGACCTCTTTCTCCTTGGAAACAAGTTAATTTGGACAAGACAGATGTGCTTGTGGCTCTAAGATTGCCTTGTGGGACCTGGAGAGCCTCTTTTCATCACCAGGCTGTAGCTGTTTTCTCATTCGGAGTTGCCTGGTGATATCTATGAAGCTTATCCCAGGTGGTGACAGACATGGTTCATGAGACCTAATTTTATTGGATGGAAATAATCTCTTGAGCATGTACTGAGAAGATGACAGACATTAACATGATGTAAACCTCAGGCTTTTTAGGATTGTGCAAAATTCTCAGAACCTGGCTAAGCCATGTGGCTGCCAGTGAGTCTGGCATGGTGGGAGAAAACTGTAGAACAAAATTTATTGAATGAATAACTCTTGTACAGTCTCTGCCTCTTACTTGATCAGTTCTTCTACCATGAGTTAGGAGGAATTCAGTCGGACTGGCCATGAAGACAACTCCACAGAAGTGATTCTGAGCATAAAGTCATGCTACTGCCTTTTCCAACTGCACACATAAATCATTTATTGGTTGAAAAGTGCTTCTCTGACAACTTTGTTGCCATTTTTTTTAAATGCTTCTGTTGATTCCTTCCCTTGTTGACGGTCTAGGTCATGCTAGAGGTGATCCTTTCTGACAGTAGTGTTCTCACGAGATGCTATGTCCAGGGACTCAGCCAATTCCTGCATGATACAGTCATCTCCCTCTAGCTCATTTTTTATATAGATTGACCAGTCCCTCTGCACCTCTAGTGAGGACTTTCTCTTGATCATTCTCTTCCTTAACTGACCTATGAGAACAATACATAGTACTAGTCTATACCCCATCTATCCACTGAGATGCTTCAAGAGTGCCATTGCATAAATCTATGGCTGACTTGGCTATGAAGTGCAGACCACCTCAGTCTTCCCTTGGACTGTATCTGTTAGGAGTGGAGAGCATCCTATGCTCTATGAGGATCTGTCTACAACCGCTGCCCTGAGGATGTGGAAGCTGCCTCTTTCACCTTTTGCCCTGTATTTATTCCTGCTGTTTTCTACTTTCTGCATCCTTGTGACAGGGAAAATCCTTCCCTTGCCCTGAGTGTAATATGTTTCTTGTTGAGGACAGGTTACGGTGCATAATGTCCTACTTAGCCTGGCTGTAAGGATCCTATTGCCTGGTGCTGGCCTGGAAACAATCAGTCGTTACTAGCAATGGCTCTGGCACAGGGCTAGGAGACAGGGTGGAAGTGGTTTGACCTTGATTGTGCCATTTATGGGATAGACAGCTCTGCCTCAGCTTTCTGCACAGCTGCTAAGAACAATTTCTTGACATTTGTATTGCATGGTGTAATTCTTTGCTGGGCCTGATTCAAACTCCCTTTCATTGTGAACTCTCTTACATGGAACCCAGAATTATGAACAAAATGTTTAGGTCTCACAGAAATCACATCTGCAGTTACCCACAAGGAAGAAGAAATGGTCTGTGATGTCTCAGGGCAGATCTCATCAATCACCCAGGAAAGTTTCAAATCAGATCTGCTAGAACAAAATATTTACAGCATACATTAGGAAAGAGGAAACCTTTTCTAGATAAAGTAGAGCTCTGGATGAGTGCCCAGCCTTGCTGCCAAACAGCTGGCCTTGCTGTTGGAGCAGAAAGTAGAAAAAGGAAGTACATTTCTTTGGAGGGACCTATATAGAGGTTAAGAGAGGTAAGAGACCTTGTTCTTGCAGACCAAAATTACCTGGAAACTTCACTAATACCCATTCCAAATGCTTGTTGGAGAGCCTTTAAGAAAACGGATTTACTTAAAATGAAAGCCCATTCAAAGGCTGCCATTCAAAATACCCATGGAGGCGTACTTCCCTAGGCTGAAAAATATGGTGTTATGGAAAACAACCTCTATAAACGATAGAACTGTGCTTTGTATTTCCCCCCTACGTCTTATACTACACTCATGTACTTTAGAACATATTTAAGTTGCAAATCGCTAATAAATGTAGGACCAAATTCTGCTTCTGATCAGTACCAGAATTTCTGCTCCTCCTGTAAACAGTGCTTTGCCTAAAATTCACCACCACGAACACAAACTATTCTATGTTAGAGTCTTCATATATTTTTTTTTTAAAAACCCACAAAGTTGTAAAACTTTGCTTTAGTAAGCAATCTTTTCATATATATGTACATATGTGTTGTAGATGGGCATTTGTATGTGTGCCTACTGGGAATACATGCTCAGCCTCGCTGCTGGTTGGACCTGGGGCATGGAGCTGCAGAACCCTTGCCTCTCTCAGGCTGCTGGATTTGGCAACCCCTAACACCTAGAAGTTACAAGTCTGTTATGCTTACACTTCATCATACATCTGTGGACATTTAGGAAGAAACTGAATCCCTTATATTTGTAGTATTTATGTCACAACAGCTACAGCAGCATGTCTGAAGCTTAACACTCAGGGTAGCTTCTAGAATTACCAACTACTGGGGGAAATAAGTTTGCACGTGCTTTATTCTTGTTAGTTTCTTGTTCTTTGCTCCATCTGATATGCTGTTGTTATTTTCATCTGCTGCAGAAGACAAAAGTCTCTCTCCCTCCAAATTCTGACCAGGAAAACTCAATCTTCCTCTACTCTGCTAAGTCTTCAACAATGAAAAGCAATCCCTGATCAGCAAGCCACATCAAACCCTATTGTCTCAAAACTGAGCGCTTTTAGAGCTCCAACTGTGTGTATACCATACAATGTTTGGAGAGATTCCTGGTTTCCTACCTATTTCATGGGCCTTCATGCCTGTTTGCCTGGATGCCTTTCTAACACCAAACACAAGTTCTGCTCCTAGCACCTCTGTCCCCTGCACAGTACAGCAAAAAATGAAGTCCTCTCTGGGTAGGACGGCTCACTCCCCCTGCCCTTCCCCTGCCCCTCCAAAAACAAAAACCCGACCAAAACCAAAACAATCACCAAAAATCTTCCAAACACAAACAAAAATCATAAGCCTCTGAAAGGCTGAATTTAAAAATTCTCTGTATGGGTTTCCATCTTTCTTGACCTGGCTGAGTACTATGATACCAGGTGAGGGTCTATGCCCTAGGTGCTGGCAAGGAACTGGTCTAGTTACCCATAAGTTCGTAGAGACTGGTGCTCCTTACTAGGGGCTACCATACTGGGGGCTGGAGGAGAAAGAGGATCATGAGTAGGAAGGTTAACATCCCTTGTTGTTCTACACATTATGAAACATAGACACAGATGACTGGTGAAGACCTCTGCTGATGACATTTGGGTGCTTGTTTGGGGGTGTATTCTTGTCTGCTTCCATGGTCCACATCTGGGAGAAGCATAACCCTGAACTAGAGGAGGGGACTGTCCTTGAAATTGCTACTGTGACTAGTGATTTCTGCTCTAGGCCGTGCTTACTAGGGACTGGAAGCTATGATGCAATAGGTACAAAGTAAGCCCACATCTGTGCAGTGCCCCAATAAAAAAATTGAGAACAGTGTTTGACTGGATTTTATATGTAATACAATAAGTTAGATAATCAGTTAATGTTTCTAGTTAGCCTAGTGTTAATGCAGACACCAAGTGCTAGAAGATGACATTATTTCTTGATAAAAAATAAGGCATAGTTTGTTATCTGCAGTGTTACTTGTAATTTATCTTTTTTGATCTGCATCAGAAATGGGAATATTCAAGAAAATCTCTGATATTTAGCCACAGTAACAGATGGGGTTACATTAGCAAAAGAAGTTGCCTGTTTTGTCTACTTTGAATTGAAATTAAAAGCTGTTGTGATGGCAATTTATCTAATATGAAGAATTAGGAAACAAAGTAAAATTACTTCACTTTTAAGGACTTTTGCTAGTAACCCTTTTAAAAGTAGTAATTATAGAGTATTATCCATTGACGTTTGAAATATCTACCTTCCAAAACATTGCATGACAGTTTCAGTTTAAGAAAACTACTTAATGCAGTTGACAAAAGACATGTGCTATGTAATTGTTTTATTTTGCAATTTTAGAAAATAAAACTATTGGGTTTGCATGGCAAGGCTTTGGTAGCAGGGGGATTACAGGGGTGGCTTCTGTGAGAAGCTTCCCCCATGTCCAACAGAGCCAATGCTACCCGGCTCCAAGACAGACCCACTGCTGGCCAAGGCTGAGCCGATCAGCAACAGTGGTAGCACCTCTGGGGTAACACAGTTAAGAAGGGGGGGAGGCAGGGGAAATGCAGTGAAATAACAGCAGCAGCCAGAGAGAGGAATGAGAATATGTGAGAGGAACAACTCTGCAGATACCAATGTCAGTGAAGAAGGAAGGGGAGAAGGAGCTCCAGGTGCCAGAGCAGAGATTCCCCTGCAACAGCCCATGGAGAAGACCATGGTGAGGCAGGCTGTCCTCCTGCAGCCCATGGAGGTCCATAGTGGAGCAGATATCCACCTGTAGCCCATGGAGGACCCCACGCCAGACCACGTGGATGCCCAAAGGAGGCTGTGACCCCATGGGAAGCCCGCGCTGGAGCAGGCTCCTGGCAGGACCTGTGGTCCCATGGAGAGAGAAGCCCACGCACGTTTGCTGGCAGGACTTGTGATCCCGTGGGGGACCCATGCTGGAGCAGTCTGTTCCTGAAGGTCTGCACACCGTGGAAGGGACCCATGCTGGAGCAGGTGAAGTGCATGAGGAGTCCTCCCCCTGAGGAGGAAGGAGCGGCAGAGACAACATGTGATGAACTGACCGTAACCCCCATTCCCCGTCCCTGTGTGCTGCTGGGGGGGAGGAGGTAGAGAAACCAGGAGTAAAGTTGAGCCCAGGAAGAAGGGAGGGGTGGGGAGAAGGTGTTTTAAGATTTGTTCTTATTTCTCATTACCCTATGCTGACTTTTGATTGACAATAAATTAAATTAATTTCCCCAAGTCAAGTCTGTTTTGCCCATGACAGTAATTGGTGAGTGATCTCTCCCTGTCCTTATCCGGACCCATGAGCCCTTCATCATTTTTTTTTCCCTGCCCAGTTAAGAAGGAGAGCAATAGAGCAGCTTGGTGGGCATCCGGCATCCAGGCAAGGTCAATCCACCACAAACTTGCATAAACATTTGCCTAATCAGGAGCAAATGATGATTCATGAGAAAATTTGATAGCAACAGGAATGATGTATTTTATAGAAATTTTATATATTAGAGGAAGTTACAGCATAATAGAAAGGACACTGTACAGGGTAAAGGGAAAAATAGATACTTATAACCAAGATTTTAAAGGACAGCAAATCAACAAAGCAGGGAGTTGCAGGGACTAATTTACAAAGGGGAGAAATCAGAGGAAGAAACTCCAGTAATAGCCACATGGTGTCTAATGAGGACACCAGACCTCAGCGAGCAAAGGAAGTAACAAGTTGAGATCTGAAAGAATCACCTATCACAGGTACAGCAATTTTGAATAAAACTTGACTTTTTTACATCTAGTTTTATTAAAAAGTGATCATTTAAAAAACAAAACAAAACAAAAGGTTAACTTATAAAATGAATGAGTTAAAACCAAAATAATATACACGCAAATCTACCTCAGTGGACTTGCGTAGTTAAAGAGATAAATTTCAGTTTCACAAGCATGCTATTATTTTTGTCTGGTGAGATTTGGGGGGTGAGAAGGTATGCTGTGTCCCAGGTGCTTGCATCCTGATCACTCCAGCAGTACAAATGGACCCCTTCTGAGCTGTGTTAGAGGTCTTCCACATCAGCGGGCCAAATGGCATCCCTTCTCAGGAACAGCTCCAGGAGATTTAACGGTATCTTCTTGGAGACATTGCTGAGAACACGATAGAAAGCAATGAGAAAGCTGTGCTCAATTCAACAAGCATGCCTCGGATAAGAAGGGCTGCTGTCACATGCTCCATGGCACCCTCCTTCTTACCACTCTAAGCCATGGATCTAAAAATGATGTCCAGGAACAATGCTACAGGAATACTTCTTAGGGAACACTTGGTGGGAATTAAACTATTAAGGCAGGAAAACCTTACCTAATTTATCTGCACCTAGACACCATGTTTCAAGGAGGGTTTTGAGTGCCTTCAGCTGGGAACCTCTGGGCGAACACAGGTTCAATGCATAGCACAAGATTTTTCCTTTACTATTTTAATGACTAATATGAAATTATCACAGTCTAAGTAATCAAATACATTATCTCAATTTAAAATTAATAAAAATTATATCATGTTCATCAACAAACTAGCTCTCTTTTTGCTTATGAAAATATACCAGCTCAATTTTGTCTCAGAGCTGATATTTCTTGGTCATTTAGCTTTCAGTTCATACGACTAAGCTGCTGTATGCTGTCTGCATAGATATTCATATTTTCTAAACTACTTTTCCTAGTATTACTTTATTCCATCAGTAATGGTCATATACTGTATTGTTTTATGCTTAATATTACACTTAATCTACAAGCCTTCAGTTTGAGGCCTAGTGAAATTTGCGAGGATTATTTGAAGAATCCTAAAGAATATTTTTATCTTTGGTTACCGATATTAGTATATATTAATGACTCTGCTTTAATGTTTGAACACTTTCAGAATACTATTGGGGACTTTCAAGTCGGTTCTCTTGTTTCAATACAGCCACCATTTTTCAAAGAGGCAGGCAGATAATGAAAGAGGAAACATTTGCCTTTGCAAAACATTAAAATATTGCAAATCTGTATTAGTGTTTTGGGCTTCCTTCTCACAGGGTTTCCTCCCAGAGCCACTTGCATATTAGCAAAATCCTGGCTCTGCACAGCATCTGGTTCTTGGTCTCCTGCAGCCAACACAACACTTGGGGCGGGGGGGGCATAGCTGGAAGCCTCTCGGACTGTTCACCGATGCGCTGTTATGGATTAAAAAAGTTGGATCCCAAGACAATACAGCAGCTAGTACGACACAGTAGTAGCAGGTACCTGGGGTAGTTTTTACTAGCTCACATTGGACAGGCCTTTATTTAGTCTTGATGGTGTTGCTCAACATATGAAACCCATTTCATGGGTATGATCACACAGGTCCCTCTTTCCTGGTAAAAGTTTATATCTAAGTTTGCACTCTTTTTCCCTTTCAATAGCCCAAAAATGAAGTGGTGTGCTCCCTCCCAGAGCAGCTGGAACACATGGCTTTGCTAAGTGCTCCCTCTTCAGATCCAGCTACCTGCATCCCCTCAGAAACTGGACAGGTAGACAGGCATTTCCAAAAAAAAAAAAAAAAAAAAAGAGGCTGCAACTCCTAGGGAGCAGGGACAAACATCATCAGTGCAAGGCTCCTGTGAGCACCACTGGTAATGCATCATCTCTGGAGAGGCATTACACCAAATGTTGTACCAGTTATTATATATTCTTTCATCTTTGAACAAATAACCTATTGCTTCTACCATCCACTTGTACGTAACAAAACATAGCGTATTTGTTTTGCTTTCAAAGCAAACATGGTAAATCAAGCAAAGGATCTACAAGACTTTTTTTAATTAAAAGAAAAAAGCTCAACAGCAAGTTGCAGTTGTGCAGCTCTCATATGCAAACCTTGTTTTAGGCTTATCCCTTAACTTGTCTTGCAACAGAAATTTCCACAATTGCTTGTTCACATGTGTGTTTGCGTGGGCACATAGGTGCCAACAGATACATTGCACCACTACAGAAAGTGGTGCAATTTTACCCTAGAGACCTGTTTTCCTTACAAAACTGACTGATGTAGGTGTGAAAGGCTGCCCAGAGAAGTGCAACTCTTACTGGTAAAACTTAGTAGCATAGAACAGACTGGGACATTCTCCTACTGAAATTATTCATTTATTTAAATTTATTTATTTAAACATGTGTTACAGGTGTTTTTCCCAAACACCTGTAAAAACTCTGTGGTACTCTCTCAGGATTTCTTGCCTGCTGAAAGAATACAAGTTTATGTGACAACTCATTTGTACACTATCTTGATTCCTCAAAAAGACAATATGCTGCTGAACCACAATAAAAATAGTTGAAACGGCAGGTGCTACAGTTGTTCCAAATGAAAAGTTCACCATGACCTAGCAGCAGAAGAGGAACCCAAATAAGTAGTCTCTGCTTCTGTTAATCTTTGCTCTAACTGCAAGTGTAGAACATCTCAGCTACATACTTTGTTTTACATAGTTAAGATCGTATCACAAGACAAATTCTTGTGACTTTGGATATTTTCTTTTTTTGAGTGTATCTCATGAAGTTCATATATGCATTTAGGTTATTCTAATACAACCTTACTATTACAGTCCTGGAGACCTCATTTGGGATAATGAAATCACTGGTACAAAAGCCTTGGTCAACCTCCACAAGTTATAGGAAGGATTACTAACAGAAAAAAAGGATTCAAGCAAGACACTGCAAACAATGTTTTATTAGTAGGGGATTTTTGGGAAAGATGTAGGCAGTCTGAATACAAGTGTCCCTTAAAAACTGCTACAGATACTATACCCAATTGCAAGTACATGTTTTCTCCTTCTGGAATGGAGAGAGATCATTTTCACACAACATATTTTCAAGAAAAAATTCAATATCAGATATTTTCTAACAGAAAAATTCTGTCAAAGCTGCTGAAAGGGGAAGGGAGCATGAGTGAAGTATGACAAATAAATGGCATATTATTTAAACAAAAGACAGTTCTAGCATTTGTCCAAGTTGTCATATGCTTTTCACCAATGCACCTTGGTCTTGAAATGCAAGAATCCTAGAATGATGTAGGTTGGAAAAAGACCATTGAGTCCAACCGTTAACCTAACACTGCCAAGTCCACCACTAAACTGTGTCCCTGAGTGCCACATCTACATGTCGTTAAACACCTCCAGAGATGGTGACTCAACCACTTCCCTGGGCAGGCTGTTTCAATGCTTGACAACCCTTCTGGTGAAGAAATTTTTCCTAATACCCAATCTAAACCTGACCTGGTGCAACTTGAGGCCATTTCCTCTTGTCCTACCACTTGTTAGTTGGGAGAAGAGACCAACACCCACCTGCCTACAACCTCCTTTCAGGTAGTTGTAGAGAGTGATAAGGTCTCCCCTCAGCCTCCTCTTCTGCAGGCTAAACAACCCCAGTTCCCTCAGCCGCTCCTCATAAGACTTGTGCTCTGATGAACTGCCTCAAATTCTGTACTTAAGGAAGGTTCCAACAGTACAATGAGAATATAAGATATAAACACACAAAGAACAAAACCTTCTTCCTTTTTTTTTTTTCCTTTTCTTATAATCCAATCAACTAGAATTTCTAAATGCACTGACATTCATATCCCATAGACCTTATCCTTTCATCTTCTGTAACAATAGAACACACACAGATAAGCTGTCAGAGCATCGCGTCTCAGATCCCCATCCTGCTACAGGTAAACCATAAATTAACATTATGTGAGCAAACCAGCTGAACTTTTAGTCAAGATAAATATTTAACAACATAGCACCAGAGCAACACTGAGGCATCAGTACAAATTTTCTGTAAACTATGATACAGATTGCTGACTAGAGAGCTACAGCTCTTGAATATAAGGAGATCTACTGAACACCGAACAGTTTCTCCCACTATTTACTATTAAAAGAATCTCTGCCTTTTCATAAAAGGCCAAAAAAAGAAAAGAGATGGTAGATTAGAGACTAAAGTGCTGCAGCCAGATCTTTTTTACTGGTTGGTTGTCCTATTAGTGATTTTTTTTTAATCAAATATCCCTAAAGATACAAGATTAATTCATCATAAACTATGCAAGTATTTTAACATCTAGAGTAGATAGTGCTCTTTGAATCCTGTATTTTTTCCCTCTAAACCACATTTTGATAGCTGGATGATTTTGATACCAAGATTTTAAAAACTGCCACAGGGATATGTTAGGGTTTAAAAATATTTCTATATATAAAGACTAGGTTTCTAAAATTCTCTTCAGAATATGCTTTAAGTGATCCTATTGAAATTTTATTGTCCACTAACTCCACTTTAGCATTGAGGAGTAAGTCATCCTCCCCACCATCCTTTCCCCAGGGAACTTCATGACTGTCAATCAAAGAGCTAGGATCAAATGCAAAATTATAGTGTGATAAAAACAAGAGGAGAAGCCTCAAACTTCCTGTAAAACAGTAAGGAAAGATGTCAACACTGAATAAATGATTAAATTTGAGAATCAAGTAATGACACTGGCAAAAGAATGAGCATTCCTATGTTCTCCCAAAGCTGGACTTTTTGGTTATTGGCAGAGAGCAGGATTGGTCATCCCAGTCTACATTATGAGGAGCAACTGGCAGCCCAAGGGCTTAGTTGCAGGTCAGTCATCGTCACCACAGGACTGCCAGTTTCTCTCACCTCTTCCTTTGACTATTTCAGTTAATAACGATAGAATTTTTTGTTACACTTATTTACACCACTGAATAGATCCTTAATAATAGCCAAGACTGCAGTGCAGTAAGTACTGTATAAATATGGCAGGAAGGAGAAGAGGAAAAAACAATTGTTAAGCAGAAGCTTGGGTCCAAGTCCTTTTTTCACTGCCCATTTATGAAATGTACTTTTTTTAAACTAGTATCTAAAATTTTAAAGGTAAAGTTCATCAGATATGTTACTTTGATTACTACAGCAGTGTAACCCAACAGCAAAGACAGAATTTTGAGCTTTAGATAAAGCTTACTGCAATACCATACTGGAAAACTCAGCATCTAGTAAAATTATGTTACCAATTTGTTTTGAAGAACATAACCCAACATATACAGTGTCAACAGATCAGAAGATACTTGGCAAAAGTTTGATTTCCATTGATTTCCAAACTATGTTAGCAGAAGAGTTTGAGTTTTGTGGGGGATTTGTTTGGGGGTTTTTTGGGGGGGAGGGTGTTTATTATTATTTATTATTATTGTTGGTTTGGGGGGTTTTTGTTTGTGTTTGTTGGTTGCTTTTTTTAAGTTTTCTGTAGAATTTCTTAATTTTTTTTTCAGCAATTCTAAGAATTCTTTAATATCACAAGCATGCAAAGGACACAGATGTGCCTGAAACTTGAAAGTCAGTATGCTTGGGATCCCATCACATTTTTGAAACCCTTCTGGAGCCTTTGGGAGAAAAATATGGGGGTATGAGAACTGACATTAATAAAAGTAGCACTAAAAAAAATCCAGATTTTTGGAATATAAAATCATCTAAACTTATCAACAGGAGAAGGAAGACACTTGATTTTTTTTAAACATCATAGAAAATTTTGTAAAATCTTAAAGTTGTTTTTATATAATACAATTGTTAACAGGGCTAGACTGGCCTAAGTATCCCAAATAAAGAATGCCTTCTAAAAATAGCATTGAGTGAGAAAACACATACTGAAGAGAGATAGTTATCAAATTTGAGAGGTAGATGACAAAATGTATTCTTTAGAAAAGGTAGCACTAGAGCTGTTTATGCAAATGGCATTAAGTATTATCTATACAGTGCCCATACCTGTGTACAAGTGCAAAGAGGAGGAAGTATACTGTCTCTCACCTAACAGCAACTATATTCATCTAATGTCCTTGCTCTGCATCATCCGTTCTCCTGGAAATGCAGGTGGGGGAAGCAAGGATTAGGAAGGCAAGGGAAAAAAAATCAACCCCATTTGTGTATGCAGGCAAGTAACAGGCAGAACACACCATCCAGATTGCAGTGACAGTGACTGGGCTCACGGCACAGTCCTCAGGACAGCGTGGCTAGATCAAGTGGAAACAGCAGAAGCTTGGATAGGCAAAAAAGAAAACACCAGAACTCCTGCAACAGTACTTTCCATGATGCAAAATCAGATGCATTGCCTAATTGTATTTATGATGGTGCTCCACTGTTGCAAAAGCATTTCTGTTCCTATTCAGCATGTCCATCACTTTCTGGGTTTTCATTAAGAGGAAGAGCAGTATCTAATAGCAGCACTGATGCAAAGGCTTTGTCACAGTGGTGATCAGAGTATGTTATTAACCTGCTAACAACTGTAAGGCATTAGCTGTTACAAAAAGCATCCATTTCAGAAACAGTGTTAAAAGCACAGCTCAGTAGAGAAATGGGATCACAATTTTTCTGCACTTTGGGTAGTCTTCAAATTTCTCAAGGTACCATCTGAAAAAGAAAGACACAAATCTGATGAGTATTGAGTCTTCAAAGTGCTGTCGAGGAAATTAAGTAATTGTACCATGTGTCCAATTTAATCCATATATTTTCTGGCCACAGACCATAAAAATGCTTTTAGAACCTACTCTGGATAGAAAACCACTATTTACCACACTCATCCTAATGACGTCTAATCACCAACTACAATGAAACAAAGTTACTGCTGCCAGCAATTGGAAATCAAACCAAAGGTGTGGTGAGAGCAGCCAGGGAAGGAACAGCCTGTTGTTGCAAGAAGTATGTTGTTACACATCCTGGGCATTTGCATTTTAGAATTAGGGGAGAAAAAAAAACAAACCAAAAACATTCAAGGCGATAAAATGTCAAATTGTATAATGACTTCATGTGGAAGCAAGGGATACTTCACATACTGGAACAATAGTCTGGATAGCTCTGGATAGAAACATCTTCAGTTCCAGTCAGGATTTGGATAATCAATCTGAATGTGACAAGCACTACACTACCCTTACTGCCAATTCCCCTCAAAGATCATCACTATTTTCAAATCCAGACAATTTTAAAAGAACGCATAGCACTACCAAATATTATTTGTCTGGTTACCTTTATATAACAGACATTTACTTCCATTTTCAAATATTTATTTTTCTGCTTCTCAATTAACTTCCGCTGGGCTCCTCAAAAGTGCAGGTATTCACATTATCAATAGCTAAGTGCAAGATCAAAGCTGGAATCAGCAGAGAACAAAGCATGCAATGCATGATAACCTGCAGCTGTGGAATACCAGCATTACACTATTTACCCTTTTCAGTCATTTTCTTTAAGTTTTTCAAACTTAACTACACCAAAATATTTCTTTGCTTACATGGATTTGCAATTTTTAGTTGTTCTTATTTTCTGTTCCCCTCTTCCATTTTTATGCACTTTTCCTTTAGTGCAAATTACTTCCTTTAATAACATTTAGCTTTTCATAGTGCTCTAAATCAAGAGATCTGAAAGAGTGGTATCAAGGCTCAAGATGGACAGAAACCAACCATGGAATTTGAGCCTGAAGAACATAATATACAAGGAGAGGCTGAGGAACCCAGCACTGCTTAGTCTGGCAAGGAAGAGACTAAGGGGTCCTGTCATTGCTGCCTACAGGTACTGGGAATTATTTAAGACAACGGAGCAAAACTATGAATGAAATGCAAACACTTGCAGGTGGAATGCAATAGCCCCATGCAAAAGTGCAGGCCAGAGACTGGCTAGGTAGCAGCCCTGCACAAAAGGACATGGACATCCTGATGGACAAGTTGAACACGAGTCAGTAATGGATCCCTGCAATGATGAAAGCTAACTGCATACTGGTCTGCTTCAACAAGTATAGAGCCACCAAGTCAAGGGAAGTGCTTATTCTCCACTATTCAGCAGTTAAGAGCCTGCATCTGCATTACTGCCTCCAGTTTTCAGCTTCCTGTGCAACAGAGATGTCCACAAACCGGAGAAGAATCCAGAAGATGGTCATTAAGATGACTGCATAGCTGGAACAACAGGGGAGATGTTGAGGGAACTAGGCTTGTTCAACCTGGAAACAAAGTTGAGGCAAATCTAATTTCAGTCTTCCACTACCAACAGCAATATTCAAGAGAAGGCAGAGCCTTATCGGTCCTGGCAGTGCACAGCGAGTGGACAAGTGGCAGGGGATAAAGGTTACAAAATGGAAAATTCCAACTGGACTTAAGGAAAAAAACCCTCTTCCCCATAAGAGCGAGAAAAATCCTGTTCCAGTGCTTTGCCAGAGATGTGCTGAAGCCTCCACCCTTGGAGACACTCAGAACTCAAACTGCATGAGGCCTTGGGCAACCAGGTACAGCCTAGCAGTTAGCCCTGCTTGGAGCAGGTCACACCAGATGACTGGACAACCTTCAGATGCTCCTCCCAACCTAAGATATTCTGCAACTCTGCTCAGTAATAGCAGGTGGTAAAACAAACAGAGATGGTCACAGGTGACAGGCTTGGAAGGTTCAGGTTGGATAGTAGGAAAAACTTGTTCACTTGGAGGGTAATACAGACCTGGAATACCCTACAAACAAGGTGCAGGACAACCTTTGTTTCTGGAGGTTTTCAAGACTTGCCCTGACAGACTTAGCAATGGCAATTTTTTTTCAACCTATTGCCTACATATATTCATTTTTATTTCCTCTTGCGCCATTAAGTTTCAGCATGAGAACCAAAGCAGGAAGCTGAAAATAACCAAAATAAGATTAAGGTGTTCAAATTATTTTAAACATGCTATTCCTTAAAGAGAATCCTTTCAAGAAACAAGTCTTCCCAAACTACAATCCTTCTGTTAGCAGGAAAGCCACATTATGAGTACAGTACATTGTCAGACTGTTTAATTACAGAGCAGAGACTTTATTAAATATCATCTACCAGAACTGTTTTCACATTGACTATACACTTGATTATAGACAGTGATACAGACTTGACTATAAAGTGTGCCTGTTACAGAAGACTTTAGAGTGATTTTCAAAATTTTAATATTATAGAAACAAGTTTGAGCCGCAGGGCAAAGTATAGTATATGATCAATTAAAACAATTTGCTCAAACTTGTCTATAATCCTTGCAGATCCAGGATGAACTATGTTCATTTAAACATTATTTTGACCACCTCATACATAGTGCGTGTTTATGCTCAGTACTATCCCATTGAAATTCTGCAGTGCTTAATACTACTCAGAGTATTCTCCACTGCAGTAACAGAGTCTTTCACAAGACTTGCTCTGCAACACCCCTACGGGATGAGGCATAATTTGTGAAATGGAAAGGAAGCGTGGCATAGAGACTACAGAAATTATAAGACACAAACACTTACTGGTGGTGTTGTTTTGCCCTTGAGCCCAAGATGAAAAGCGTACACAACGCAAATGCAAGGCTTTCAATGGTGCAGCAGGCAAGGGCAAACCCAAACCATTCCAGGATCTCTCCAAAAAAGTTGGCTCCACTGACATACTCAAACATTCCTCCTGAAAGCAGGACAGAGTTATTTTAAAAGCACCTAAATCAAGGATATCTCCAATGCTATCTTTTACTGTAAGTCAAGTAAGAGTTATATCACCAATGTATCTATATAATTTTTAAAGGCAGTGTTTTTCAGTTCAAGCTGTACTATGAAGGATCATTTCAGACCTCATTCTAAGACAGACCTTCTCCAGCTCCATTTTTATCTCTTTAAATCATGAAAGAAAAAGCAGATTTACCAGTATCTGAAGCAAGTTCATGACTCTAAATAATTACTTAACAGTGATATGAAACTGGCTCTCTGATCATAAACTAAACATTTTTTAAAATATGTAAAAATAGAAAATATTCTACCCTTTGAATCACAGAAAACTCAAGGGGCTAGTTAGCATACAATGCTTAATTTCTTTAACTTCTGAAGTACATAAGTTAATTATGAACAATATTATTATTATTATGAATTAAAGTTCCAAATTTATCCTCTAGCTTAAAATATGTTGCCCTTTTGTTCCCATCCCCCCATCAGGTCTATGGCTTCAGCCCTGACACTCAGTGAAAGAAGTAATTGGCAGTCTGCATTTAGTGTGTTTTACAGCCAATTATGCATAAACAATCAGTACTCACCTGCTGGGAACTTTGTAAAATAAAAACTTTCACCCTAATTCCAAAGTTAGTGTACAAATTGATAACATCTCAGTATGTGCTTTACCAGTGGCACTAAACAAACAAGTATTTGCCAAGTGTAATAAAGGACACATTTTGACCTTGCTTTAATTACTTCACTTTTGTGACAAGAGAAGTGGAATTCTAGTACTTAAACTGGATAAGCAATATCAAAGACCAACTCCTCCTGATCATGCCACAGATAACATCTTATTTCCTTTACAACTTTTTTGTACACGGAACAAAGTAAAGTACATTCATATTAACTTTTCACATGGCATTTGGGATTTACATCTATTAAAATTATAAAGTTACCTTCATGGAGAAAAATGACAGTCTACTGCTTTATATATATAGTTCTTCCAGTTTTACAAAAAAATCTCACTAAAACCAAGAGAGAGTAAGAACTAAAGGAAAAATTTAGAGAGACACCAGAATTCAGAGGTAACTATTACTTTTCTGCTCTCATTGAATGTAATATACCTGGAAGAGTCTAATGTTTCCAGAAGTGTCAATAAACCTTAACACTTCAATAGGCTCCATAAGAAGTCCTTTCATATTCTCCATTTTATTTTCCCCACGAAGGCCAGAATTTATAATGCCTAGCTTCCTTTGGATTTCTGTCCTCTTTCCCCTGTATCTCCCGTACTGAAGTAGTTGATGCTCTCCAATTACCCAAGCTCCCTCCCTCTTCAGACGTGGGACAACATAAGGTGGGCCAGCCACACACAGCAGCCAGGTACTTTCTGCCTTCCCCTCCTGTCCCCAAGCTGGAATAATAATTTAGGTCTTTCTCCACCCACCTGCTGATTCTCACAGAAGTTGTGAAATGCTATGTTACATTTTTACCACTTTTTAAAAATACAGCCAAAGTTGGTTAAGAAATTCAAAGTCTCACATAAGCCATGCAGTATCATGAAACAGATTCCTTAGTATACTTGGCTTAAGAGGGGGAAAAAAAAAGTTTCCTACACTGAAATAACTTCTTGAGGTAGACAAACTGCTATTTCCAGTTTCCTCTTATATCATAAATGACTACCTCCCCTAAAATATACCAAGCCTTAGAAGGTCATCTTTACACAGAACCATTTTAGGTTGGAAGGGACCTCTTGAAATCATCCAGTCCAACCCCCCTGGCTCAAGCAGGGTCAGCTACAGCAGGTTGCCCAGAACCATGTCCAGTCCTGTTTTGAGTATCTCTACAGATGGAGACTCCATAACCTCTCTGAGCAACCTGTTCCAGTGTTTGACCACCCTTACAGCAAAGAACGTGTTCAGATGTAACTTCATGTGTTTGAATTTTGTGCCCAGTGCCTCTGGTCCTGTCACTGGACACCACTACAAGCCTGACTTCCTCTTCTTCCTTCCCTCCCATCAAGAATTTATACACATCGATAAGATCCCTCTGAGCCTTCTCGTCTCTAGTCTGACCAGCCCCAGCTCTCTCTGCCTCTCCTCATATAAGATGTTTCTTTGCTATATAAATTTCTGTAATGGTTTTACTCACCTCTGGGTATCTTGTAACCGGTTTCCCCTGGTTTTCTCAGATTTCTGAGAATATGATCAGAATGAATATTGATTGCCATGCCAATCAACCATCCTATAAAACCTTAAGAGAAATATTTAAAATACTATCTTTAATATACTGAGCCAAAGTGCTTATTCAGAAAACAAACTACAGTCATATATCATATATTAGGCATATTATCTCAAGGCAGTAGTAATGTAAGCAGTATAAGCAATTCTGGTGACATCCTGCACAATCACAGTCCTACACTGAGCTCTTCAGTCAGCAGAGCTCACAGTAATCAACAGGTCTCTAGATAGGAATAGTACTGTAAGTATAAAGTTTATTCTTATATTGCTAGACTTATATAAGTGCATGCACATGCATATATACAGATGTAACATGTATTTCCCCAACCTCCACATAGAATAACAAACACACTAAAATTTTAAACACTGAAAGAAACAGCCTTTCTTACTCCTGCCAGAGGGACACATCTCAGTCCCCTTCTTTTTTTTTTTACTGACAATATACCAGAATTTCCACAACAGACTTATGTGCAATAAAAAGACTAATGAAATTGTGAAGGAATTCATGTACCATTTACTTGTATCATTCAGCAAAATGGTTTAACCATTTATACCAGGCTTTCATAGAAACTGAGATTATCATCACATTCTGCATCCTTATGTATTGTTGCCGTAATTGCATGGGATAAATCACAAGGAATATAGGACTGAAATTCAGTACTTCCACCCTTACATTTTGAGTCTTTGGCTACACGTTACCTATGTTAACTTCCTTTGAAAGCAGCATTCCTCGTTACTAGCAGCAGGCAAGATTTGGGTTTTGAGGGTAGATCCATTGTATTGTTTGGAATCCACCTCCAAAGTTACTGCTTTTTACTTACATTACCAAGAAAATGCCAGTGATGTGCTTCTAGAGCAAAGTCACCTCAGAGGCCAGGTAAAGCTTTGCCTTTTTGGACCCATAACTTGAGTCTTTCAGACGGTTCTCTTTCAACACAGAGAAATCCAGTAGTACGACCATCTCAGCTGAGACACTACGTGGATATCCAGATGCATAAGGCCACATGTTGCACGACTAGTATGTTGTCAGAGCATACTTTATCAAGACTTAAGCTACATTTCAAAGTGAAGCTACAGGTGTAAGTGGACCTTGCCTCTCAAACAAGTTGATAGGCAGCTTTCATCTCTCAATCCCTTGTGGGCTGCATTTACCTAAAGGACCTAGCTGTCTGCTTCCACATGGATTAGGAGGAAATGACTTGCTCTGCAGAGAAACTGAGGTTTCTGCATGAAAGCTCTCTCCATATTTACCTATATAAATAAAAAATGTTGTTTGATTACCTTGTTACAATCTGCTTACATTACAAAACTAGTAGCAGAATTTTGTCCTGTGAACAAGCATGTTTCTTAACGTTTTGTTCATACAGCACAATGCAGTAAGTTTCCATTAGCAATCAATGTGCGCAGATGCCATATGTAAAGGGTCTTTTGTAGCAAAACTTTATGGTAATCCTTTCAACTATACATTCTATGTAATTATATCATCATGAGATAGATTAGATGAATGTAACGAGGAATTTACAGACCAATTCATGTAATGACAACATTCAAAACCGCAAGGTGAATAATTCAAACGCTGTTGAATTCTACTTTTAGGTAAACAGATCATTTTAACTCTTTTCCTTCAAAACAGATCTCTATCCAGAGAATATAGAATCCTCACTGCATTCAGCAATGTAAACAATATTTTTACTAGTTTACTTCAGTATTAGCATGAGGGAAAATCTATACTGAAAGTTAGTATCAGCTCTAGAAAGAATATGAAATTTTTAAGAGAGGAAATTAGAGACTCTGATTTCTCTGAAATGTCACTGTAATTTTGCTGTTTGCAAATTAGTATATGAACTACTAAGAACTTTTCAGATAATGAAAAGACTGGAACTTGCTTTAAGAGTGCCCAGTTATTATAGAAGATTAGTTTGATTCAGTGCGTTTTTACCCTCCCTGCTTGACAACTATGACATGTCAGAAGGAAACAATCAAATCTCTCTTCACGGACAACAAGCCGACGAACATAGGCTATTTTCACAGCAGCCCTCTTCGATTTGAGGATTCGCTTTCCTCTGAAGTGCCACATAACCACGTTCCCTGCGCCTATACTCTGTGGGCATTGTACTTCACTGTCCTCATCCTCAGATTCTCACCACGCGGCCATGAGCCCTAGGACTGCACTCTACAAAGCCAAGAGCTGGTTATGCACCATGATCTGCATGACTTGGCTTCCACCCGTAGCAAACAGATACGTAAACAGAAAGGGAGCTACAGCGTACTCCAGTAGATTCTCAGGACCACAGGAATGGCCACACAACATAGATGACCTCACAAGACTATTAAACTCAAGAGGTTTTTTCCCTTCATCAGGATAAACCTGGAGATTAAGGCCTGGGTTCACACTAGGACAACACTTGCATAAGGAAGACAGTAACTAGGTCTGTATAACCAAACGACCTAGTGCAACAGAAGAGCACGAGTGTGTTGCTGCACCAGTGCCCTCTTCACCCTCGCCCATGTAGAATCTCATGCAAAAGGACCTAGTCCTGCTCCGCTGGCTATTTCAGAGTGGCAGTACATTAACTGCTGCCTGGCTCAGCTCCCCAATCCGGGTTTCAAGAATAGGCAGTGCAAGATGCTGCATAGAAACAGCAGGATGCCAGTTTCTACAGCTGCACTGAATGTGCCTGGCACACACTTCAGGTGAACCAGTGCCTCATCGCAGATGGTGGGGTTAGTCTTTACAAGAAGGCACAAGATCATCTGGAGCATCCAGATGCCTACAGACATTAGGGGAGACACTGACCAACCCACATCCCTCGGTCACAAGACCACATCCAGATACGGACAACGCCTACGCCCTCTTCGTGTCTGTTCTGTGGAGAGAGCTGAGGTGGCATGTGTGCTTGGTTGCCTGACCGCCAGATAAAAAGCCTCGCACAACATAGAGGGAAGTAGTTGAATGGGGATTGAAAGAAGTAAGAAAAGATGTCTGGCATACTGCAAAGGGTTTGATGAAGCTAAAGCAAGTAAAGGAAGGAAGGAGTTTCCAAATAGAAATGCAGACAGATTAGGAAAGAGCACAAGGCTGAAACATTCACCACTTCAGGGTACCATGGGTACTACTGGTAAGTTCACATGCTTTTTATTGGCACACCTGTGTAAGGTACAGACTGAAAGATTATGACCTTGTTCCCACATTGGCTTGCAAGCTCATGGTTTTATCAAGTATTGTACTGCATTTGAAGTGGAACGTTTCTATTTCCTCTGAGAACAGATGAGTTCACTGCTCTGAACTAAACAACACAGTCCAGAGAAATCATGAGGGAACCACATCAAAACTGTGCTGCTGCTCCAAATCAATCATTGGTATAGATACAAGCTATTGCTTTCCCCAAATTAACTCCTAAACATCTGAAAACAGTTAATCCATATACTAAGGCTCCACAGACAGAACACATCAGTTGCTTGAAACCTCCCACCATCATGGTTAATCAGCTTCGCTTCTCCAAATTTCTGTCTTCATTGCAAGGTTATCTCATTTCAGCTTCCAACTACTGAACCTTGTTTGGTTGCTACTTGTGGACGCTCTCCCATTTCTCTTCCATATGTAACTTCATATAGACTGACTACCTTATTAGGCCTCAGCAAATATGCTTTCTTGCTATTGTTATTTTCTAATCTTCTACTCTTTTTTTTTAGTTATTTTAAAACACAGGCTTAAAGACACCACCAGATATTTTTTAAGAACTAGAACATAATAGTCCAGTTGTTCAGGGAGTGCCCAGTGTACAATATAGCACTTCTGCATTTGAGTTAACTAAAGTTATGAGAATAAACTGCAGATATTTAGAGGTATCTAGCTGGGATGAATACCAAATAGCAATTATAAGTGTCCATTAAGTTCCAATTATGTTGATGTGTGCTACAAAACAAAAAAGCACAAAAGATACTCTAGTTACAGGAATAAAAGAAACAAGTAGTCTTAGGTTTGGCTGTTTCATAGCCACATCAAGCTTCATCTAAAGATTTATTGTACTAACAGTCTCAAAAAAGCCAGCAAGTGACACTATTAAAATGGTTGCTATATATACCAGGATTCTTCACTTTCTTAGTTTTCAGGATAACTTTTTTAAGCAGTATTTTGACTTAAAATAGTCATGAATCGACACTTCACTTATGATTAGCAGTAATGGAAATAAATATATATAAGCATATATTCCAAACTGGTATTATTTGGAAAAAAAAAAAAAGCCAAACTAATTATTCATAGCTGAAGGCAGATGAACCTAAATATTATAATTTATACATTTACATCTTTCAAAAATCTTTGAAATTAAAAAAAAAAACCCACACAAAAAACAACCCAAGGAAACCTGAGCAACAGTTTTGTTACCTTAGGGTTTTTTAACATCTTTCAGTAAGGAGGAATTGATTTATGGCTCCTGACTCATGATTTGTTTACAGCACTGTACTGAGATATCTTTTAAGATACTAAACTAGGACACCGGAAAAAAAGTCTGTTGCATCAGAGTCTTCAACAGTTTTGATCAACACATCTTTTAATTGTTTTTTGTTTGGTTTTTTTTTTGTTGTTGGATCCAAGTTTAAGGAGACTGGAATTTCAAAAGTACCAAGAGAATTTCAAGTATATCCAAGTGCCTAGTGCCCACTGAAGTCATTCCCTTGTACCTCAACTTCTCCATTTTTAGAGCACAAGCAGTACTGCCTCCTAATCTTGGCAAGATCATCTATTTTGATTTAAATTCTTTGATCTTATAGTCATGACAGCATTTAGCACAGTAATCCTCTATTGTCACCCACACTAACACTGCAATAAAAATAAAACCTTTTTTTTCTTGCTGTAAAAGGCTTGAGAAATCTGGGAGAAACACTAACTAGCTCTGGCCCCAGAACAACAAGAACAGTAGTACTGGATCAGATCAAGGATCCACACAGCCCAATATTCTGCCTTTGACTGACAAAGCAAAATACTCTGGTTTATCGTCAGATCAAAAAGATCTTTCTGTAAAGAAATGGAAAACGATACTATGTTTTTGACAGTAGGCAAAAGTAGATGCCTCCAAAACAAAAAATAGGACAAAGACAATACTTTGGCACTGAACATCTCAGCTGTTTAATCACGCGCAGGGCTTCAGCTATAAATGTAATCTCGCTTCCTGATTGGAGTGAATGACCAAACCCTCCGCCCCTCCTTGTGGGCCAGTTTTGTTCTTTGACAAAGCCCACGCCTATTACGAGGGTGGGTAGGTTGGTGCACACGTAAATATCCTAACACTAAGGACTTTTGGCATTAGAAGTAGTATCTTGGTATTTAGCAGCTACCCTTACTGGATTTTTACTCCATGAATTTGTTCACTTCTGTTTGACCACATACAAACCTTTAGTACCTACAAGGTACTAAACAAGGGATTTCAGTTTAATCTACATGTTATGTGGGAAATCTGCTTTGTTCTAAACCTGTATGCTGCTGGTTCCATTTAAGGCCTCAAGTTCCTATATTGAAAAAATACACAACCTGTATTTACTTTAGTGTGAAAGAATAAAGATGACAGTCAGCTCATCTAGCATTGACATTGTGGGAAGAAGTGTTAATTCACAGCTGAAAACTAAAAAAGGTTAAAAGGCTTCCAGCTACAGCTAACAAGAGAATTAACTATGAGAAAATTTATGAAAGGAGATGGAAGATATTATAAAATTATCATAAACAATAAAAAGCTGTGAAGACAAAGGAAAACTACACCTAATGTTCTCATAACATGTTTTAACTCACCTGTAATGAAACACGGATCTTTTAACCAGCCTGAAGGGTATTTTGCATAGTTGCTTAAGCTTCGGCCTTGCAAGTATCCATTGTAAACGCAGAAGAGAAGCGCTAGCACAAAAGTGAAAAATGGTGTTGGTTTTCCTTCCCGGATCAGAAGAGGAAATATGAGTGCCCTACAGTGAACAAGGAAAGAAAAAATATTGCACTAACAGAAAAAATATTTTTGATGTCCAAAACTGTAATCCATAGTCCATATTATCCTGCTTTTCAAATTCTCAGCAGAGTCTTTGATCCCAGTTCAGAAGGAGAGTTACGCTTGCTTTAATACCTAAATATTAATTTTGTTGCCCAATTGGAATTACAAGATTTAGTCCCCCCCTCCCCTTCTGACAGAAATTTTGAACTTTGTATCCAAGGCAATTACTTTGACCAGAGCAGTAAAGGCAACTATTGCTACACAGAGCATATTTTTGCACTCCTTTGTTCCCAAATCCTCAGTGGTATCATCAAATTTTCTGAACCAAGCCAGGTCTCACAATCCCTACACTAAATCCGCCAGCACTTCTGGGGGCAGGGGGGGAGTCAATCCCCTTGAAATTAAACTAATTAAGCTCAGTTTCCTCCTTGCCTTAAAAGTCACTTAAAAACATTAATTTCTTTGCCTTGACAATCTTAGTCTGCCCTATGACACCTCTTAAAGACATGACAAATCCACAACTGCCATCCCATTTGGGAAAGGAATCTTGATTGCTTTTCCCAGTAGATTACCCAAGTAAACAAACAAGCTCCAAACAAGAAAATCAGGTGAATGTTTTTGTGCTCTACCTCCTGTAGAGCAACTAGCCAACTCCCAATCGCTTATCAATTTAATTACAATCTATGATGATATACGAGCCTGAGCATTCTTCACGTTTTCCAGTTTCCCAAGGACTACTGCTTCAAAGAGGCACTCCCAGAGCAAGCAAAGCCCATAAAGGCTCTCAAGAAAGCATAACAAATTCATTAATATGGTTATTTAAAGCCTGCTACATTACAACAAATAAATGGATAATAGAGGTCTCTTCCAGTCTACATTCACCTACAGAACAGTCCCTCAGTCTAGCAATAAACAACTAGAAAAAAGACACCACGGTACAGCTCAGCTTTCTGTACAAGCCTTTGCCTCGCGTTTCTAGCTTTTCCCAGATATCGAGGATGAGTTAAGATCCCATGCCAAAGCTCATCTCTTTACTCTTAAGAATGGAGAAAGAGGGAGGAAAGACACACTCCTGGGTTTGCAAAGCCAGTCAGCCACCAGGCCAACCGTACGTTGTAGCCCTCTCAACCATGAGGATGTGGAATATTTTCAGTCAAAAGCAACAGCCTCTCGTAATGAGCACTGGAAAACATCTGCATATCAGCCACACGCTCGGCTTAAAGTTAGCCTGACAAATTTATCTCGGCTGTATTAGTACAGTGGCAAAATGACTTGTGGAGTGTTACTAGTATCTACTGTCAACGACTTGAAGGGAACACCAGAATCTTATCTGAGCTCTAAGTTGCCTTCTCCCAGGCAGTTCAACAAAATGCCCAAACGCCATCGACTGCATTAGCAACAGGGTGCTCTCGGCCTCAGCTTTGCCGGTATTTTAATGAACCATTGAATATCCTGAGCTGGAAGGAATCCATAAAGGATCATTAAGCCCAACTCTTGAAACAAGCGTTATGTTGAAAGACATAATCAGAACATAGGTACTGTTTCACAATATTAAAATTACATTATAACAGCATCCAGAGCTGAACTTCCCTTGTTGGAACAGTGTCCTTAAGACCACCCGGTCAAGTCATTGCTTAAGCATGGGTTGTCACAAGTGCTACAGCATCCGGACGGTACGGCACACTGACAGAGCACCACACGCTCCATTTTTATGCCATTTCTGAAAAGCACCACAGCACTCCACTGCACACCACACAGCAGCAAAACACCAAGCAAAGCAGCAAGCACTGCACCGCCACAATGACTTGCTGAGCTCATGTAAAAAACACAGAATATCTTCACGTAAAGAGGCGGAAAAAACCTTGATTATTACGTTAAGTAATAAACATGAATTCGCAGCAGCACTTGCATCCCCGCAGTCGGAAAACAGTAGCCAGCCGTTTCTCTCAAGCCTGACCCTGAACTGCCACAGAACTGCGCTTCTCTCCTGCCACCGGCCCCCCCCCCTTCCACCCCCCCGCCGCCGCCGCCTTCTGGCAACCCGGAGCGGGAGCACCCGCAGGCCGGCACCCCGCCGAGCGCTCCAGCGCCGCAGCCCCGCCGAGCGCCCGCTGACAGCGCCCGCCCCGCTCCCCGGCCGAAGGGCCGCACCTGTGCGCGTAGTGCACGACGAAGCAGCCCAGCAGCAGGCGGTTGGGCCAGGCGGCGGTGGCCGCCCCGCCGCAGGCGGCGAGCCCGAGCGGGACGAGGAGGGAGGGCAGCTCCTGCAGCGCCCAGGCGGGGCGGGCGGGCAGCAGCCAGCCGAAGCGCCGGGAGGAGTACCGGCCGTAGGGCATGGGGATGAAGCAGAGCAGCAGGGCGGAAGCGGCGCCCAGCGCCACCAGCCCGTAGGCGAGGAGCTCCAGCAGCCGCTGCTCCTCCGGGCCCGAGGCCCGCCGCCAGAGCCCGCACACGCCTTCTCCTCCTCCTCCTCCGCCGACCCCCATCCCGCGCCACAGCCACGCGCCCGCGCGCGTCCCCTCGGCGCCTCCATTCATCGGCGAGCCGCCGGCACGCCCACCGCCGCAGCGGACCAATCGGTACCTGGGGGCGTGACCCGCCCCGCCCCCTCCGTCCGCCGGTTGGTGGGGACGCTGCAGGCGGGACACGTGCTTGGTGAACGGAAGTTCCGCCGGGGCGGCGACGGCGGTGGCGCCGCCGTGACGTGCCGCCGCCTAGGAAGAGCGCCGGGGGAGGGCCCGCGCATGCGCGTAGCGGCGAGAGCACGCGGCGCCGCAGCAGCCGTTTGGCCCGGCGGTGCCTCTGGCCGGCAGGGACGGGAGCGGCGGCCCCGACGGCGGGACGCGCGGTGGGGCTCGGCCGGCGCCTGGCCGCCATGGGCCGCCGCGCGCGCGACCGCAGGCGGCAGCAGCAGCAGCAGCGGCGGCAGGAGCGGGACGGCGGCGGGGACCAAGCGGTGAGAGCCGGGGCGGGCCGGGGCGGGGAAGCGACAGGGCCGCCGGACTGACGGTGGCGGCGTGTTTCAGGGCTGGGCCGGCGGCTACCCCGAGATCGTGAAGGAGAACGAGCTGTTCGAGCGGTACTACCGGGAGCTGGGCATCGTGCCCGCCGGCGAGTGGCCCGCCTTCATGGCCGCGCTGAGGGAGCCGCTGCCCGCCACGCTGCGCATCACCGGCTACCGGAGGTAAGGGCCGCGGGCAGGGCGGGGGGACCCGGCACGGCCCCCTCCCCCGGGTGCCCCGGGCCGGCGCGTACCCGCCGCTTTTACCGCGGAGGGGGTCTGGCGTGCGGAGAAGGTGTGTCTCGATCCGGTCTTGTTCTGCGGGTGTCCCTCCCTTGCAGTCACGCCAAAGAGATTCTCCACTGCTTGAAGGAAAAGTACTTCAAAGAGCTGCAGGACCTGGAGGTAGACGGCCAAAAAGTCGAAATGCCGCAGTCGCTGAGCTGGTGAGTGAGCTGGAAGTGAAATGAAGCGCCCTGCGTAAATAATCCCGACTGACAGATTGGTTTCTTTCCTTTGCCTCTGCCTTTTTTCCGTCTGTTTCCCCCTAGGTATCCAGAAGAGTTAGCCTGGCACACTAACTTGAGTAGAAAAATCTTACGCAAGTCGCCACAACTGGAAAAGTTTCATCAGTTTCTGGTTAGCGAGACAGAATGTGTAAGTTTTGGAAAGATCTTGATTTTTTTTTTTTTTTCTTTCATATCCTGACCGATGTTTTATTTAAATGCATCGTGAGAAATTGAAACTGTACCTTTTCTTTCAGAAATTGAGAAGCTCAGAAAAATCTAGATTTTACGTTGTTGGCAGTGATTGATCCCATGACTCTTGACACATGACCACAGTTACAAATATTTCTCCTAAACTAATTGCAGGACAGAATGTGAAAATGAGTCTCTGTAAAATAGTTAGTTGCTGATAGAAAGCAGATGTTTGAATCTGGTAAAAAGTGCATGTGTGTACATATCAAGATTTACCTTTAGTGATGAATGTTTCTCACTTGGTTGAAGCCAATTTGTCATCTCTTGAGCAGAAACTACATCAGTAGAATGAATAAAATTGGAGTAAATATGCAATTATCAGAAATTTCAGTTGGGTGAAATGACGTGATTTTGTTTGTTAAATGCTAAGAAAATTTAATCCTAAGTTTATAACAGTCTGGTTTTGATTGCTGTATCATTTTACTACATAGAGATTTAAAAAACAATATTGTAAAAGAAACGCGTTCTTTTGGAATGGAATAAAAAGGAGTTTGTTTTGGTTTTGTTTTTTCCTTTCAAGGGAAATATCAGTCGTCAGGAGGCTGTCAGTATGATCCCACCTCTGCTGCTTGATGTCAACCCTCATCATAAGGTAACTCTAGCATATACTGTGTGCTAGAGTTTTTTCCTGAAAGATAGTTTGATTAAACTACAACAGCTGCTACACAATTCTATTTTGTGTTGGTATGTTTTATGTTTTCTGCGTGAAAACCACAGCAGTCAAATAGCGTTCAGATCACAAACAGGCTGTCAGGGGAACATCTGCTTTTTCAACTTTATGTAATACCCTGTAAAAACACTTAGTTTTTAAGTAGTTATATAATCTTACTTTCAAATTGTAAATGTATTTAGCTGCATCTAAGTTATATATTCATTTTCCAACCCCTTTTTAAAGATGACTGTTTTTAACTTCCTGCTGTCCTTCACACTGCGAACAGATGTAGTTTTCCAGATCCAAATGGTAATGTTCTTTACCAGGTAGTTCTTTACCACCCTTCTGTGCCTTTTGGAGAAGTTGCAAACTTCTGCTGTATAAATCTCTTAGGCAGAATAATTTGGGCAAGCTGAAACATGCTATTGATGGTGGCTAAGGAATATAGATTGCTAACTTTAACTGAGGTGTCTAAGGAATGCCCATGATATTTTCTAATGGCAGACTGTAGGAGTGGGGATATCTGGTAGCAAACTTCCTGTTGTAACAGTAGTGATGTTTTCATATACTGTGTTTGCAGAATGAGTCTCTCAGGTGACCTCATTCTCTTAATCTGTTAAGTTAATGAGCTAGTTAGAAGTGCCTTGCTATCTCAAGCAACCAAGTTGTGCGCTTCTTTCTTAAATTTTCAATTTTTCAAACTTCTGACCTATATGTTTTAGACACTCATTTGTACATACTTGTTTTGTATTAACATTACTTAGCATACATAACTTTTCAGTTTATTTTCTCCTACTCTCACCCCAACCCAATGTATGACACGTGGCTGATGGATATGTTACGTGAGGCAAGGTCTTCTGACCTCCCTTAAATGAATAATAAATAGAGTGATAGATTCAGTCCTCGTGTGTAACAGGTGCATTTTGAGTTTTGTCTGGAGTTGAACAGGTAATGAATGTGTTTGAGTTAACGTAAAGCGCAAATTGTGACAATATTTTTGCACGCAACTTACATTGCATATACTAAGATAGCAGTATATGGTTTTTGCATTGAATATTTAACTTCAGTGACTATATTTCAATGAGCGCTTTCCAGAAATGCCTGTAAGATTTCACAAATTTGCTCATAAATCAGGCTCAGAATAGGTTCTTTATCCTCTCTTGTGACAAGACAGCAAATAGCTGCTGTAATGGTGCCTTGGCTGTTGTCATTTAAGACCTTTATGGTTCTTAGTGCCTTATTTCCTGAGCTGCTTGTTATGACCAGAATTGCAGGTTACTTTTCACGCTTAACCAACGTGTTCTGTACATCATGTCTTACATGCTGATTCCTATCTTACACAAGTGTCAGCTTGATGACTGTCAAACCTCTTTGTAGTTGTGTTAATTTTTAATCTGCTTTTCACAATTCGGTTTTCCCTCACCATTAACTTGCTGGATGATTTTAGAGCATGTTTAGGCTTGCTTAGTCTTCATTATCTTTTGCATTATCTACAAAAGTCAGTAGAAACCAGTAGCGTCACAACCGTTACTTTAAACAGCAGATATGATGCTCTCTTACCGAGCGTGCCTCATGCTGCATTAACACTGGTGCATGGCAGTGCTTATCACCTGCTCTCTGGAACTGTCAGTAAATGCTCTTTGCGTTTCTTTGGGGTCTGTCTTTCGGTTTAGTCTTGTTCAGGCCAGGGGTTTGCATAAGGATGTGAGCAGATCCGTCCCCATCTTTTATCATGTTGCACTATTTCAGCTAACATTTATTGGAGCTAAAGGTCCAGAAGATAGGTAGTCATAATGTTTCTGAAAATCTTTACCTAGGCAAGAGGAAGGACTAAGCTTCCTTACTTAAGAAAACAGTGTTAGCTGTCAAATAGTTTGCTGTGAAAATGACTCTATGAGTGACTCTATGAAGATGAACCAGAAGAGAGGAATATGCTAGAAATCAGGTATTAGTGTCTGTGCTGCTCTGTTCTGCTGCCCTATGACGGTTTGAATACTTCCCAAGTACTTCTTCCAGGCTAGAGAAACAGGCAGTTTATGCTACCCTGATGTTTTGCACTAAAATGCAAATGTCTGAGGAGGGATAGCCATTCATTTTTATAAAATCTATATGATCAACTGTGTTGGATAGTCTCTAATTAATTTACTGATAGTTAAAAGTACAGCTTGCTCTTGAATGTAACTTTTCCCTTAATGTTTGTGTGTTTATGTAAAGTTTCAGTTAACTTCAGTTGGAATTGCTTGTGAGCTGATAAAAAGACCGTATCCCCATATCTATATTCAGATTTCTCTTTCAAATTTTTTCAGCTGATATATTTGTTCCCTACAAACTGAAGTCCTTGTTATATTTTAGACCTTCAGAGCTAAATCTGCATTCCATGATGCATACAAAGTACAGAACTTTACTTTGTGCTTTTTTGCAAATTGGTGTTCAGAACAATCATAATGCTGCAATTATATGCAAAAATATTTAATTTGAACAAGAACACATAGTAAATTTGTCAAGTACTTAAAAAATACAAAATAGGACTGTTTTAACTTTCTGGTGTTTGTAGATTCTAGATATGTGTGCTGCACCTGGATCTAAGACTGCACAACTCATCGAAATGTTACATGCAGACATGGATGTTCCTTTTCCCAGTAAGTCTGGAAAAACTACCAAAAACTTTTGTGACTTTGAATTTCCTCTTTTTCTTGTAGAAGATTACTTTTAGTATCACATAAAAGTAACTGCATTTAACAGCATATTGAATTCCCGAGTAGTTGAGCTACATGAGATGGGAAGTATCCCACCTTTTCCTTAAAACTTTATGGACTTCCTTGGCTTGAAGGAGAGAGTTGGATTATAAGTCTTCACAGTTCAGAATACAGTAGATGTGTTCAGAGCTTAATTTTAGATGGTGGCTTGTGAGTCCTTGTGTTTTAGTGGTATCCTGCAAACACTGGATTAAGCTGCTTTTGCCTTCAAATGGTCATGATATTTATCTTTTTTTAAGCTTCAGAATCTTTACTTTCAGTTAGATGCTCACAGAAAATATTGTCCATAAAAATTGTCAGGTTGGGGGGAGTGGATTCTTTCTGTGTTCTGCTGAAAATATGCTGATGTGTAGAGATTGTCTTTGGTAGCAGTGGAGCTTTTATCTGTTACAAGACTTTTACTTTGCAAGTGAAAAGTTGAAGGCCCTTCATTGTGTCTTATTTCCACTGCATGCAAGCTAGAACTCTTGAGACTTTGACACATCAGTTAAACTTTGACATACTTTGTTATTTTATGTTCAACAAGGGGTCTTCTATTCATAAGTAATCTTATAAGTAAAAATCTCTAGTGAAAGGTTTACACAACTCTGAAGATAAGGCAATAAATTCTGTAAAACTATTTAACTGTTGGACAGTAAAGCATCTTCCCACTATTTTATATTCCCAGAGGGTTTTGTAATTGCGAATGATGTCGACAACAAGCGCTGCTATTTACTGGTTCATCAAGCGAAGAGATTAAACAGTCCATGCATCATGGTGGTAAATCATGATGCTTCCAGCATTCCTAATCTACAAATAGATGTTGATGGAAGAAAAGAGGTCCTCTTCTATGACAGGATTTTGTGTGACGTCCCCTGCAGGTATGTTGCATATAATCTTCAACACACATATTTTATTGCAATAAATGCAGTGCTAGAATTTTTGTGTTAGTGAATTGCGCTTTTTGAGTTGCTTAGTGAGTTATGATTTATAGTAACTTCCAAAATGGGTGAATGCCTTAAACTGTCTTAGGTAAGGGGATACCAACTCCAGGTGAACTTTTTTCATTCCAAGTGGTACTTAAATTTGGTCAGCTGAAGGGCTTCAAATTTTGAACTTAGACTCAAGATACTGAAATACAGAGATAGCATAGAAACAAACAGTACAGCATAGGAGAGCTAGTTAAAATGGGAGAGGGACAGTTAATTTTTTGCTGCTATATGTGACTTGGATATGAAATGAGTTTTACCCACAAATAATACAAATCTGTTCAATCTCTGTTACAGTGGAGATGGAACCATGAGGAAAAACATTGATGTATGGAAGAAGTGGACAACACAAAACAGTTTGCAGCTCCATGGGTAAAAATGCTTATTACACATCTGCACTGCTTTCATTTCTCTCCCCTCCTTTTCCCATATCTTTAACATCTGCATGCATTCACATGTTAATATATGACAAAGCAGAGACCAAGAAGAGTCGCTTTTCTCTCAAATCAAGCGCTTATGTGCTATTCAGAGGAAGTGTACTATTTCAAATGTGAAGTCAACCTCCAGTGGAGTGTGTGAATATAAATTTCTTATATTCTTATGAATATCTGACATACTGAATATTCACTTAATTGATTTAGACAAGGTAGCTAATAAAACAGGGAACAAATAATTTTGTTATGATTCCTAGCATTTAGGCAGGTAAAATACTGCTGGAAAATACAGAAACTTATAAAATTTAACAGTAATGTTTTAACATCTTTAGAATGTTAGAAACCATACATAAATGGTTTCAGTTACCTGAGAATGATTTATGTTAGCTGATGGTGAGTACTTAGCCTAATGCAGGTGCATGGTAAAAAGCAGTAATATAAACACAGGTGAAAATGCTTAGAACCTTTTACTGTGCATTTGTAACAAGCTGGGAATGCAGTCAGTTACTGCGATTCAGCTGGTCTATGGTGACTTGCTCCTTGGTAACTCATTCATAATTACAGGTTTTATTTTAGTTGTAAGTATGCAGGTAGAGTATAAGCTGGTGATCCAGCTCAGTGATACTTTTCTCAGAAGACCAATGCTAGCTAAGCTGTGTTGGCCATAATATTTGTAATAGTCAGATTGCTCCTCATTTTAACTCTATATTTCAGAGAAGAAGAGTAAGGTTTTGGGTGGTTATTTTTCTAGTGTTGAGTACTTTATTATAAACTGGATGGGGCACTAGAAAGAACAAAATACAGATTGTTATGTTAAAAGTTACCATGCAGTAGTGTTAATGTTTGACCTAATTGCTGTTTTAATAGGTGTAATTGTGAGTGTGTCTGCAATGTAGACTGCACTAAGCTGACTTAGTTTAAAACTGACTTTAATTTGTGTACTGGTGACAGCTGTGGAACTCAGTATGTGCTGACTTAGGCAATGGCGAGTTATGTGTCCGCAATACAGCTTCACCTGTAAGAAATTTGATGGCAAATCTTTCTGGTTCCTGAATGTACCTGGCTAGACCAAGAGTGTTCTGTTAGATTGCAGTTAAGAATTGCAACTCGTGGTGTTGAACAACTCGCAGAAGGCGGGAGAATGGTATATTCTACGTGTTCGTTGAATCCTATCGAAAATGAGGCTGTGATTGCATCACTGCTGGAAAAGAGTCAAGGTGAGAATACAAGCTTGGACTGAGTGGGGGAATCTTTTTTTTCTCAGCCCAAAAAAGAATATATGTATGATAGTGCTAGTAATAAGCTTAGTGTAGGTAATGTGCTCCTAATATGCAAAACTGCATCAATTTTTTGGTAGGGTTGCATTGGTATTGATGTGAGCAGTCTTCTTAAATGGGCCTAAATCGGGTGCAAATATAAAACCTGAAGAAGTTCTGTTAATGATACACAAAAGATCAATGTCTGTGTTGTCTGGCTTCTGCTAACCAATTCCACTGGTTGGAGTCCCTGTCTGACATTCCTGTTTCCTTTGGAAAACACAGCGTGGGACATTACTGCTGCGCACCGTAGGGGTAATAAAAAGCCCAGAGTGTACTTAAGCAGTTAGAGGAGTGTTATTGTGCACCAGTGGGTGGGAGTCACCGATACCTTTGACATCCTTTGACTGACATTGACATGCTTGGAATTTTAATGTCTTTAAGCCAATGGTTTTTTTCACACTTTTGATTTGCATATGAAGGCTTGCATAAGTTGCTGTTAAGTCTCCATCATCTGAAGTAACAAGAGGTGGAAAAATTGAGATGAGCTGGGAAGCTCCACTGCATCAGTTTATGATAGTAGGGCTTAGTAGCCCGAATTTCTAGTCTTGAGCTGATGGACACTGGTTTTTTTTCTGAGTCAGTAACCTGAAGTTTGGAGACATCTAATTGGATTTTGCATGAAAAGTTCCACAGAGTTTGTTAAGTTGAGCCTTGTACAGAGCAGAAGCAGCTGTATTACTCCTGGATCTGAGCTGGTTCTGGAAGTAGAATAGCCTGTTCTGTGTAATGTTTTCTTTGTGCCAGTCGCTATTCTGGCCCCAAATTATGCATGAAATTTCATTGTCTCCCAAAGAGCAGTTTAGCTAAAATGCCTGCAGATAATTATGAATTGACTATTTAATTTCCACTCAAAGGACATTTTTATTTAGAGGTATTTTTTATGGCAGACAGTGAAAAAAACACGTAGACATGTTTCTAGTAAATTATAGTATGCTTGGCTTGTTGAAGGCTGTAGTGCACCAGAGTTAAGTTTAATGATGACAGGATTGGAAAGCAGTAAGGACTAGTTTGGATAGGAGGATGAAGCAGTACGGATGTTGACGGAGGCCAACAATTGCAGTATTTGGGTCAAATTAAGTACTCAGAAGTAAGGATCTTGACTGCAGTATTGGGCTGTGGCATTTGGATATTGTTTCTCCCCACTGCAGGTATTTTGAGGCTTACTTGGAGGCTATGATGCGTCCCAGCGAGCAAACATCCTTGGGGCTTGAACATAGGTGTAGTGAAAGGAGGGCAAGGTAGTGGAGTTGTCTGCAAGGGGCATTAGACCTCAAGTTTTTGCTCAGGCCAGTCCAGAAGGTTTGTTGGTTCTTCAGTCTTAATTTAGTTCCTAGCATTGTGGTACGCTGCTACTTGTGAAACAGATCAGAGATTACTTTCCCCTTGGGGCTGAAGGAGTGGGGAAAAGGCATTTCTGTACCATATTTATCTGCTGGGCTTTGTAGTACTTCTGATGGACCATTTAATGGCTGATCAGTCTGATGTAGCCTTGAGGCATCAGTTGAAGTCATGCTGTAGGTAGGCAGGAATATTCAAAGGATGGACACAAACAATCAAGTTTACTCAGATTTGAAATGTCATTTTGGAATTTGTCTGTGAATTCATGTATCACTTTTTCATTTTTTTAAAAGACTTGCTTAAACTGCCACTGCAAGAGTAAATGGTTAGTCATGCAGAACAGGTTGACAAATTGTGTACAACATGAGCAAAAGCCTACCTAATTGTCAAGTATTCAGAATCATAGAAAATAAATTTTTAAGGTTATTCTTCTCTAGAGAGATCACCTATTTAAACAGCAAGTTTTTATATCATTCTTTCTGGACTTGAGGCAGTTTAAAGTTTTTATTCAGTAGATTAAATTATACTCTTTTGATATTTCTTGTAGTAATCTGACATATTTTAGGTACATAGCCTTTTGACCTGTTAGGTTGATAGTACATCCTGTCCTGTTAAACAGTTTGGAATTTTCCTCTCCATTTAAAAAAAAAATAATAAATTCTTTTTCCTCTCACACTGAAATATATTAAGATGGTAAGTCTATCACAATATATCAAGCATTTTAAAAGCCTTAGTCATCCCAAAAGAGTACTTCTCCGAAAAATATTTAATCAGTGTAGTAAATCCAAATACTAAGTAAGTGAGAATAAAAACTTCTATGACTGCATTGCCTGGAACACTGATGTGTAATGATACATACAGGTTGTAGAGTATTACTCTATGCAGCTGCTACAAAAAATATCTAACCATTATATTTTGGTTAATTTATAGGTTGCAAACTTCTGTAGTTATTATGAACAGTTCTTACCATCTTTCTTGTTAACTTACATAGTAGTAATTGTATAACATTTTGTTCCTTGAAAGGTTTAAAAAGCAATAGTCTTAAAATGATCTTAAAACTTGAAGGAAAACTATTTTTATAGAAGTTAATTAGGAGCACAGCTCTCAAATTCTGTCTTCAAGAATGTTTATATTCTTGGGGTTTCAGGTGCCTTAGAACTTGCTGATGTCTCTTCTGAGTTGCCAGGTTTGAAGAGGATGCCAGGAATTACAAAATGGAAGGTATTTACCTGATATTTCTGTCAAGCTCTTAGTCTATTATAGAGTGATAAATTAGGGAGATTTTGAAGTGTAAAATTTCAAAACATTAGATTGAGCTGAAGTAATGGAGTAATGGTAGTGATTTGCTGTTTAGACCTATAGACAATATAGCATCGTAGAGGAGAGGGCTAAAAATCTTTCTGATGGTAAGTTCTTGTTTCCTCATCTACTGTCCTATTTTTCCTCTAGCCTTCTTTGCTCTATCTCCTGTACTTTCTTGATAAATTCCCTTTTCTGTTGCATGCAGCATGTGGCCTGTAGATGGCAACATAATTTCAGCCACTTTTTAAGTTATGCTGCCTCCTCCGCCTTTATAGTCTGTGAATGTTAGATTCTATGGTTCTTTAGCTGGTCCATTTGAATCATTTGGAAGTAAAAGCTGTTAAACCCTTTCTGGAAATAAGCTATAAAAACTGCAGTTATGTGAGTAATCCTAGAATATTAATAGAATCCTGTATTTTGTTCCAGGCCTTACATGATTTCAATTCTGGAAACAGACTGGTAGGGAGGGACAAAAAACCCCAAAGCTTCTTCAGCTTCCTGTTAAGAGCATAATCAAGAGGAATAGAAGGCCATCCTGGTAGTAGGGAAAGAAGCTCTGATTAAATTTTAATTATGAGCATGTGCCTTTACAACGGCCTTGGTTGTTCTCTCTTCTCTCACCGTTTCACTAGTGTCTTGCAGTGGTGCAGTCTGCAGGTTTGTGCCTGTGTGTAGCCTAATGAACAAGATGCAAGGAATAAAGATTTGCTTGTGTTCTGTCATTGGAAGTCCAGCTTAGAAACTAATCAATTTCTTTCTTCTTACAGTTCCAGAAGTTCAAATTGTATGCTTGTACCTGAAGCATAAGCATAAAATGCATGATTGCACCTCTATAATCTTAATTTTACTTTTTTTTTTGTTCTGCATAAGGCTACAAAATAGATACATAAAGATCACTAAGAGTATATTGTATTCCCTGTAACATTTATTTGCAGTTGAAATATAAATCTCTGTAATGAGTATTTTAAGAAGTAGGCTAATTAAAATCTGTTGAAAATTTGCAAGATTTTCTTCAGCCCTTATTTGCTGATGCTGTATTTTTTCAAGCCTCATTGGCTAGCTTGTCATTGAATGTATTTGCTTGCTTTGGTGCTTTTTTTTTTTACTTGGGGTGGTCTTTTGTATGCTGGTGAAATGTCTATTCAATGGGAGCTCTGTGATTTAGTGATTACATTGAGTATTCCTGAGCATCAGTTGACTGTAACTCTCTGGAAACAGCAAAATAAAAACCAGGTTTTGTTCAAGGGACACTTAGGTGCTTGGAAATAGTGTTCAGTGCTCTCTCCTTAAGCCAGATGATGAGTGACCACAAATGAGTCATTTCAGAATCTTGAAGGAAGAGACCTTTTTAACTTCAGAAATGTTACTTTACTTCTGCAACACTTCCAGTCTTCATTCTACCCTAATAAAAGGCTGGCAAAATGTGCAATAGAGAAGACTTCAGCATATTCTTTGATGCTTTGTCATTCCAGCAGTCACATTGTGTGGTTAGACTGGTAAACTGAAACTGAACAGAGTGGGGCTGTTAGGCAGTTGTTCTAGTACATCCAGAATAATTCTAGACTTGTTTGTATTTCCAGTTATTTATCAGTCCCGTTGTTCAGCTCTGAAGCTGAACTCATGACTCTGAAAGAAAAGGAGTTCAGAATCGCAGTCTATCTTGTCTCCATCTAGCAATATGACATGTAGCATATTTGGACTTGAAATACTAATTCTGGAAGTACAGTCATTTCTATTTCAGGAACATGCAAAGGCACAATATTTTAAGTGTGATCTGATCCGTGGCTGAGAAATGCTAGACTTCATGATGCTGAAATCTGTGTTCTAACATTATTAGTGAAATTGTAATCTAGATAAATCTTACATTTCAGTTTCCAGTAGAACACTTAATTAAACCGCAAGACAATCACAGCGAGGTGTATGAAAACGTTTTGTGATACTTGCCAGTCCTGAAGGTGCCATCGCTATGACTTCTTTATTTTGTTGCCCTAACAACAAAACCAGGCCTTAATTTCAGTCATTAATTTTATGCATTTGCCCCACACATTTGTGGATGTGACCTTTGTTGCAGCCCTAGCCCACTTCAAAGAACTTAATTTACTGTACCAGAAAATAACTTGTCTTTTTAGCATGTGAACCTTGATTTGAAAGTATTTTAATTAAAACTTGTAAAATGTTAACCCATATTCTTCACAGTATTTATATTTACTCCTTCGAAGGTAATGCTGAAAGATGGACAGTGGTTTGAAGAGTGGAAAGATGTGCCTTCAAATAGACAAACACAAATACGTCCTACTATGTTTCCAGTGAAAGATGAAGAGAAGCTAAAGGCAATGAATCTAGAGCGTTGGTAAGTTTTCCCAGAGTAGATTTTATGAGGATTTGATGGTTACCATGTATGGTGGTGGGCAAATTATGATTAGGTCAGATTAGGAATGTTTTGCAGTAAAGACCTATGTTTGTATAGGTCTGAGTATATTTCGATTGCTTCATATTTAATGGCAGTACACAATATTTAAATTCCAGTGAACTGAAAGAAATTATTGAAAGTTACTTACAAGGAATAAATACTCACACAAACACGCCAAATTCTTTGCATCCAATAGAAATACATAGCCAAAATTACTGGAAAAGTATGGAAAACTTTAACATTTTAACAGTGTGACTTATTTTCTATGAAAGATTTTCCATAGCTATACTAAAAATAGTGTTTAGAAATGAGTCATTAAAGCTCAGATGTGAATGGTGAAATGAATGCGTTGCACTGATGCAGGTTATTTTGCCAGAATACTCTATTTTAGATCCTGTTTCTAGCTTGATAAATTAAATCTGTGCAATCCTACTAGGAATACTTAGTTTATCCTGAAAGTAAATATAAATGTGACACTTACAGTACTTTGTGAGAGCCTGAGTGCTGATGATTAATACACTGTGACTTTTTTTTTTTTCTCCCCCCTAGTCTTAGGATATTACCACATCACCAGAACACAGGAGGTTTCTTTGTTGCTGTGTTAATAAAAAAATCTCCAATGCCGTGGAATAAACGCCAGCCTAAGGTAACTTATTTTAAAAGAGCTACAATGTTAGATTTTAATAATGTTTCCGGAATCTTTTTGAAAGCTTACATAATACAAAACATACTATAACTGTTTTGTATCTGCCATTCAGTTATAGTTCAGTGTGTCAATTGAAAATAAATTCCTAAATCCCTTAAGAACTTAAAAAAAAAATTTCTTTCAAAATGGAAAAAAAAAGGGGGGGCTTTGAAATCATGGTAAAATAGTAAGTTAAAACTTGAACCTAAAATTAAGGCTTTGAAAGAATTACAGAAGCAGATTAGATTGAGTAGCTAAAGCTATCACATCCTTCAGCTGTGTGTGGTCCCTCTGCTGAAGGCTTTTTTCTGCTGTGTTTTAAGCTAATTCTGATTTCAGTTTATTTTACTCTGTGGCTGGTTGCTCAGGAGTGATTCACTAGCAGATTGGTCTATCAGATCAGCAGCAGAAGCAATGGATGTAAAACTGTTAGGAGCAACAGCAGCTTCGGCCATCTGACTTTAATCCATTTGTTGTCAATTGTCTTTAAAATCCTGTCAATAGGATTTTAAGTTGACATGGTTTATTTGATCTCTTAGATTGCTCATATCTTTGAGACAAACTTCTTGGGTGAATCCCTTTTAGCTGTTTCTATTTATTTGATTTGCTTCATTAGAACATCTTATGAGTAAAATGTATGTGGCAGTAAGGAAAAAAGCATTTCTTCAGAAGCAAGCATCATCCGAGTAGTTTATGCTGTTCCTAGTGTAATGTTGTAGCACTCTTACAGAAAGTGTGCAGCAGCAGGATGTGTGTGTCACTTTGAGTGCTAGGAAGAAAGCAGCGGATCCTGACTTATAAATAGTTTTCTCTGTGAGTGCTTGAACATGATTTTGTAAATGGTACAAAAATAGCTTTCTTGGACAGTTGGTAAGAAATTGTCCAGAGCAGTACTAGAGGTAAATACTAAGTCAAGATACCATTGTAAGTTGTAATCAGATTAACTCCCTGAATGGATCTGTTCAAGCATTTACATACAAATTGATAAGAATTAAGCACATGCAAAGAGAGAACATAGGTAGCTTTTGTTAGAACTTAGATACTACTTTTGCTTTGTTGAAAATACTATAATTTGAAATAGGTTCATCAGAAATTACCACAAAGAACAGGAGATACTGAAGTGACAGCAGCTAATTCAAATAATGGTTCTGAATGTATTACTGAAGAACCAACACTTGCTGAAAATGAAGAGTCTAAGAAAATGCAAGAATTGCAGAATTCAGACACTGAGCAAAGCAAAAAGGAAGGAGTATGTGGGTAAGACACCATGTCTAAGTATTTGTCTTGTGACAGCTTCATAATTGCTGATTATTCTATAGTTCTTTTGTTATTGGACTCATTTAGAAGTCAATCAAGAAGATTTGATGAATTTGCTCAGTTGTCCTACATTTCCATGTTTTCTGTCTTGTATTTTAGCAAGTTAGGGAAATAACCACTTTTATTATTAGCATTTGCAAAGTCTGTTAGTCCTTTCTTCTCTGTTAAGGAAAAAACTACTTTCAGAAGTTAACCTTTGGAAGATCTTTACTGACTTCACAATTACTCCCTCAAATCTCTGTTTGCTTGTTTTTGTGGTTTCTGTTTTCAAGCACTGCTTTCACTTCCTTATTTAAAGAAGTTAAATTGTGGGTAGTGTTGTCTTAGTGAAGCACAGGAAAATGTCAGTATTTTGTTTGGCATGCTACCATTACCATAAGGCAAGTGTTGACTAAATGAACTAAATTATACTGATTTTAAACCAAGTACTTTTACTGAAATTGACAAAGCAATGATATTTTCTTTTTAGACCACCACCATCTAAAAAAATGAAGCTGTTTGGTTTCAAAGAAGACCCTTTCGTGTTTCTCCCTGAAGATGATCCATTATTCCTTCCTATCCAGTAAGAAAAAAATGTTTCTATTTTGGCAGTAAGATTTCTAGTAGTTCAGGAATATTAGTAGTTCAGTTCACCACAAAAGATGGGTCTGGTTGGTTGTACATAAAACTTTTTCCCTAACTTTGCACCAAGTTCCCCTCTCCTCAACACCTAAGCTTTTCTCAAAGGAAAATAGCCAACTGTAGTTTGCACTGGGAAATTTTTAGTGTATCTTAGTGTCTATGACAACTTGTCTTTTCTGATGTCATGCATCTTGGTCTAATCAGTGTGTTCTGGAGCCAAAGTGTTAAGCATTTGCAGAGATAACTCAAGGAGATGGGCATTTTGAGTATGTAATTTCATTGTTCATTTAATCAAAACAAGTATTATGGTCACAGGAAGTTTTATGCATTGGACCCATCATTTCCCAAGATGAATTTACTAACTCGAACACAGGAAGGAAAGAAGAGACAGCTGTACATGGTTTCTAAGGAGCTAAGGAATGTGCTTCTGAACAACAGTGAGAAGATGAAGGTATGGTTCATCTCTTCAGGTTTCACAATGAAGATCATAAGCATCAGTGGATGTCTCCTTGAACTTTATTGCCAAGCTTATTGTTTATCTAGAGGATTAGCCTTCTGATAGGCTTTTTCTTTTTTTAGGCTGAATGAATGTTTTTCTCTCTATCCCTCCTCTGTTAAACAGATTAAGAGTTCTCTCTGAAAGGTGAATAACAGTCTCCAAGATTAAAATTGGTATGTTTTTTGGCAGATGAAAGGGAACTTAAAAGTAGAGGAAAGGAATATATAACTGTGGTGTGTGTACCAGCATTGTTATGAGGTCTTCAGATACCGTCACAAGTTTACATCAACACTGTTGTATTTGTGAGCTCCTTAATTATAAAAGTACTGAGAGCTCTGAAAGCCTACCAAAAGTAACTGATAACTTCAGCTGAATTATTAGCTGGCTGTGTTACATGGGGACATTGTTTCAAAGTAATTTCAACAACTGAATATTTTGAGAAGTTTTTTAAGCTGAATGATAATGGGATAAGAAGTAGTTTTTGTGAATTGGAGGGAAAAAAGATAATTTGTTTTATATGACTCCCCATGGAAAATGCCTTGTAAATGCTAAAGATTTTTCTTAAAAGTTATTAAATAATTTAACTTAGAATGAGGTCATCTAGTTCAGCTTCCTTCCTACACCAAGCAGGACTAACTTCAAAGCTAGATCAGTGTGATAGAGCGGCTCTGGTGGGCACCTGGCCCTCAGCCAGGGTCAACCCACCACAATCAGATATGGTTCAGGGCCTCATTCAGTCAAATCATGAAAATTTCCAAGGATATTCATTACATCTTTGCAACAGATCTTTGAGATGGATAACTAATTATCCTTTTATCCCACATGCAGGAAAAGGCAAAATTTCAAGAAACTGGTGCATTATATTAGGCAGTAAGACTTAGAGTACCACAAAGGATACTGTGTCCTAATATTAAGCACTCGTGCATTTTTAAAATCCCGTCCTTTATTGACTTTCCCAGAATCACCCAGAAAATTCTTACCCAAACTAACATTAAAATTAGATCTTAGTAGTTCATTGTCCTCATTTTAAGACTGACACTTCCTCACAGTGTTCAATTTTCAACATGGAATTAATGTTTATGTTGAGAGAGAACTATGTTTTGATAATGGGAGTTCCTTTTTCCCTTGAATGAATTTTCGCATGAATTTAATTCAGTGTCCAGCGCAAACGAACAAGCATTACAGCAGAATTATCCTTTTTTTCTTCCTTTTAGTCAAACAGTTGTGGAAAGACATAGTTTAGTATTGATAATTTAGAATTTATACTCCTTAATGATGCTTATTGGCTTTGCCATTGCAGGTTATTAACACAGGGATAAAAGTTTGGTCTCGCAACAGTGATGGTGAACAGTTTGGATGTGCATTCAGATTAGCACAAGAGGTAATTACATAGCATTATGTTTTCAAAGGAGATACTTTGGTTTCCTCTAGAGCCTGTAGCACAGCTGGCATTAAAATTGTCAGATTAATGACAATTTGCATTATCAGTATGGTTTGAAATGTGTGAAACTTGTTTTCTCGTATTAGCTAAAGGACATACTGTTTTTAACACTTTTTCCATCAGAAAGTAGAGATTGCATTTTGAAATAATTATATTTATTTATTAAACAGGGAATTTATACTCTATACCCATTCATTCATGCAAGGATTATCAGTGTCTGCATAGAAGATGTTAAAATTCTGCTAACACAGGAAAATCCATTCTTAAGTAAATTTAGCAGTGAAACACAGAAGAAAGTCAAAGACATGGGTAAGCCTTCTAATTTGTCCTATGACAAAATTATTATTATACAGTACACAGAAGACTATGAAAATCCTGTTGCATAAACTGTGTTTGCTAAAAATTTTGACTAAATTTATCTTAAATATACTTGTTAATTAGGTAAGTAAGCATTACTGAAACCCAGTGTGCTACTGGAAGCTGTAGTCCTTTCTGATCACAGCCTTTAAGGTTTATGAACTCCAGAGAATGGAAGAGTTGCCAAACTTGTGACTTCTATGAAGCAATGCTCTGAGGCAGCATTTAAAATATCTGATGAACAAAGATTTTATGTTTGCTACTGATCTTTATGCCTGTTAGTGCTCCAGCTGAAACTGTCTGTCATCTGCAATTGTTTGGCATGATTTTGTGTATCAAATATAGTTATTCAGATTTGATTTTCTTAAATATGGGGAACAACATCTACTCATATTAAATTTTTGTTTCCTCTACACTGGATGCTTGAAGCAATGACAACTGATTTTCAGTCTTTTGTTTATGGTATATTATTTCCAAGTCATAGCTGGTCCTTGTACTTCAGTGTTTGATGGGACAAAATGGGAAGAACAATTTTTCTAAAGTTTGGGCTGGCATACTTGTGTGTTCATTTTACTTAAGTAAAAGTTTCTTGCTAGATTCACTGACTAAATTAATCCACTATGTGGTTTTGTATTTTAATTTGTTTGTTTGGAGGTTGGGAAGGGGCAGGGGTGGCAATTGCTTTTCTAACTATATAAATACTTTGGTCTGGAAAAAAAAAAAGGAAGAAAAACTGATATTGTCTGTAGTTTACTGTACTGATGTAGATAACAGCTAACCTGCTTATGCTGTGTGGCTGTCTAAAATCTTGTTTTCTTGAACATTTTCAAATTAGACTCATTTTAACACTGTACTAACACATCTCTCTTGTTTTTGTTCCCCTCACCTCCCTTCCCTGTAGCAATGGGAAGTATAGTTCTGAAGTACGACCCAGACCCTGAGTAAGTAGATGTGTTGCTTTCCATTTATGCAATTTTAAAACTTGGACAATAATTTATTTTCACTCAACAGAAACAGAAGCAGAGGCATAGAGATGCAGTGAGGTCAACAGCAAAGCCAGGCAGCATACAAAGAATATAACAGGGAAAGAAGCTACCTTGCTTGTGTATTCTTAAAACAATTGTAGGATTTAGCTTTATAAATGAGAGCTAGTAGTTCTGCCAGAGGTGCACAGTATCCCTGCATGTTTGTTTGTTTATTTCCCTATGAAGTCCAGCATTTGGAATAGAAAAAGTTAAACTTTTTCATTGTTCACTTTTGTTGACAAAGTAGTATCAGAAGCTCTTGAGAACTTTGTGAATGTAAAATTTCATCTTGTTATTGCTTATATTAGATTTGAAACCAGAGCCAGAAAATTATTTTGTCTCTTGCAGAAATTTAATAGCATTGAGCTTTTGGTTGTTTTTTTTTTTCCTTTCTTGCTTGTAGACAAGCAGGTACCTGTTTAGATCTTCTCAGGGTATGACTGTAAAATTAAGTTTCTCATAGTTGACCTCACATAACTGCTTGTTTGTAGAAAACCTGATGATCTTCAGTGTCCTATAGTGCTGTGTGGTTGGCAAGGAAAGACATCGCTCCGTGCCTTTGTGCCCAAGAATGAGAGACTTCATTACCTGAGGATGATGGGAGTTGAAGTGTTTAAAGCAAAGAGGAAAGAGGAAGAATCAGAAGGTAAAACAGAGGAAGAAGTTCAACGTAGGCTGGCACAAACAGAGGAAGGAATGGATGTGGAAGATAAAGAACATGATTTAGTCACAAAAATGGAAGCAGAAATAGGTGAAGAATCTTCCCGTAGTCCTGTGGAAAGCAGTGCTATGGAAGTAGAAAATAAAATTGAGGATTTAGATCAATCTAGTAAAAATGACAACAGTCATGTAAGCCAGGAAGGCAAAGACACGGATGCGAGTAATGTGAAAGATTAAGTTTCTTTCTCTATTACTTGGCAGCTTCCATGAGGCTCACATCCAGACTTTTGCTTTTAACATGGAAGTATATTTTAAAATTTCGATTGGAATGGGATGTTCCTCTTTTAGAGTTTCACCTATTTTATTTTTTAAATGAAAACTATAAAGATATTTCTCTTCAACTGTGTCGTCTTTTTACCATTTTAAGCTCCATATTACTGGTGGGTTTATGTGTCTGTTGCTGGCAATGGACCATGCACCAGTAAAATCTAAAGTCTGTATTTGAAATGGAATAATGATATGTACAAATGAACTGCCTGTGTAACTGGTCAAGAATTCCTTCAGAAGAAAAAAGTGGGGTTTCATTCGAAGCACCCCAATTCTAGAAAAACATTTTTTTTCTGTTAAGATTGCTTACCCCATCTACCACCCAGTCTGATTACTACTTACACAGGTTCTTTAATGAATAAGGGAATTGGTGCGAGTATGCATACAAATGCATGTATAGGATATCTAACTAACAACCTGGTTAACATTCACAGTAAAACCATGCACAGCATCCTGGGGAAAAAAAAGCAGAATACATTTTGCCAGAGACTGATATCTGAGGCTCTTCTTCAGAGAGGTGAATTGCTTGACAGGCACAGCTAATAACGGTCCTTAACTACATCTTTAGGTATGCTGAGCATGCCTCAAACTCCTATCTTGAAATGTTCCTGTTTAAGAGTCTGTGACCATCCCTGAAATGTACTGCGGTCATCTGTTTTTCTGTCATTTCTTCCAGTGGGAGTAATCTCTAATTTTTGCAAGATACTTGTTCATAGCTGAAATAATAGTTAAAAAAAGAAAGCATGGTGGTATATATATTGTTGTGTAGTAGATGTTTAAAAGAGGTTATTTAGGTCCAAAAGGGTAATATACTTAATCTGACTTTAAAAAAAAAAAAAATTTAGTTGCCTACCTCAGAAACTTACAATATAAATTCCATCCTTTGTGGCTTAGTTTCAGCAATACTTTTTGTACTTGTATCAGGTTGATCTGAAAGGAAGGTGACCAGTGGTACAAGGTTTTGTCCTCCGCAAGGACCATGGTGGTGCAAATATCTGTGTTGCTAGTCAAACTAAATTTTGCCATGTGTATTTTTACTGATGAAGTCCTAATGTGGCTTGGATCCGTTTGCTGTACCTTGCTACAACAGACTTTCTGATGCCTGCCCTTGAACTACTTTATCAACGGGAGTATTCTTGAGGGAGAGACGTAAAAGTGAAATAATGCCATGTCCTCTGATATTAGTCTCATGCAGTGAAGACCATTGACAGGACTCATTTTCCTCCTGAGAGTCCATAAAATAGGCCAATAAAAAATCAGTTCTTGCCCTTGTATTTTGCAAAGGTTTGAGTTTGTTCTTTGAATCAAGAGCTGCTATTGGATAGGTTCTTTTTTGGCAGCTCCTTGGGCTGAAGAGCAGCATAGCAGAATTTTCTTTTGAATGGAGATGTATGCAAAGTATAATTTTTAATTCTTAAGGAATTATAATGAGGAAAAAAATTATAGCAACTTGAAACTTTAAGCATGAAATGGAACATTGGTTTTCATATCTTTCCATTCTGATATATTGGGCATTTGAAATGTAAGAAGGATGGAAGACCAGTGTCATTTTTAAGTCCTCATCACCATCACACTCTGCAGTACTCAGCCCTGAGTATGACTGATTTTAACTAGTCTTTTAATCTTTTTATGCTAAAATTGTCAGAAGGTCAAGTGTTAAAACTTAAATGAAGAAACCAGAATTTGTTTTGAATTATGCCTGCTGTTACTGTATCTACTGATGTCCCTGAGCAGCAGTTTAAGCTTCCTTTCAGTCAGTGACTCTAAGGATACAGTATTATGACAAGTTGGTAAGAATACTTGTTGATACAGACAGTCCAGACAATTAAATTAGAAAAAAGCTAACTATAGAAAATGAGCAGTCCTGATTTTTTTTTTTCTGAGCTAACCACTAGCAGAATAAAAAGAGAATAGAAAGCTTTTATCTGCGACCTAAAGAAAAGTAGGTTTTTGGATCATAAACTGACTGAAATCGGGTATAACTTAGACTTGTAATAGAGTAAGAGCCCACATCTGCATCATTTTAAATCTTTTGAGTAGTCCCATTTTCCTGCATTATCTGTGAAATTTTGCTTTGCTCTTGGCTTCTTGGAGGTTGGGTTTTTTTTTTTTTCTTTTTTCCTGTCAAGTGCAAATGGGAGATTTCAGCCAAGAAACCAGGAATCTAATTTTCTTGTGCTGATCAGCACTTTTACTCCATATCTCAAAAAAAAACCCCAAACCCCAGAGACTGCAGATTTCTTTATTTACTTATTTTTTAATACTGTGAGTTTACTTATACCAGTTGCTCTGTCCCAGTTACTCTGGCCTTGAATGCCAGAAAGGAAGATGCCCAAAACTCCAGGTAGTGGCTGAAAATGCTGTCCTAGCTTCCCAGGCTGGGAGCCTGGTGAAATGGGGTGCGCTTTGTTCATCTGTCTGTACTGAGCGATGTGCTACTGCAGCTCTGATGGTTGGGTGGCTGAACCTCTGCTTGGCTGGTTTTGAATGTGGGTTGCTGTAAATAATTTAAAAGGAAGACGAAAGAGAAGTGATACGCAATCATTTCAAGTTTGAAAATGTGAAAGTCTTAAAAATCACTAGGTTTGAAGTTCATGAATGATTAAGTCCATCCTTGTAAGCAGTCTCTGTTCAATGTGAGGTTTCTCTTATTAACATCACTGTTTTTTAGAAATAGAGGACTGTAGGTGTTTGCACTGATGGCAGGGGGTTTTATATCTGATAGAGGGGAAACGAAAAAATTTCCTGCTTTTCAATGAATAGTCTGTTTATTTTCTGCTTAGAGATGCCCTCAGGAGAAGCTGCTGGAGCCTTCAGAAAGTAATCTGTTGACTGAAAAACCTAGAAAGAAAAGGAGGGAAAATACCATGTGGGATACTCTTTGTAGCTTTTTCTTCAGTATTTACCTAATGTTAGTCATTGGTTTGGAAGTTTGTGGGGAATTTTCATACTTTAGTTCGCTGCAAAATTAGTATACCATAATCTGGTGCCACCAGGGTGATTTTTTTTTTTCCTTAAATGTCTGAATCCTATTAAAAGTCAATGGGACTTCTCAAAGTATACAGACCCCTTGAAAAATTCCTGCCTACAAACTTCAAATTTAGTCTTAGCAGTAAAAGAAAGCAATTTAGCTTCTGTAACAATCCCTATCTGAGGCTGTAGCAAAGGGAAATCGGAGCATTTTTTTCTTCCTGCGGGGAAAACTCCAGCCCAGAAAACAGGCAGCGGTGTGCTTGTGCCGCGTTGCTGCCGGAGCTGCACTGGGCACGCCGACTTGCCCTGCTGTCTCTCCAGGACAAATCTTGTAAACAACCCCCAGCGAAGCGGCACGGATACAACAGCAGTTCTGTTATTCCCAACAAACGCCCCGATAAAGTCGGCTGGCACGCTCATGCCACCGCATGTTTTTGCCGCTCTGCTTTGCAGCTGGCGTTCAGGAAAGTCAGCGTGCGGCACGGGGAGACCCGCAGCCTGCATAGGGGTGCGAGGTGGCGAGGGCCCGTTTTGGAGGGACTGTGCGTACCCTGAAGGCACAGCGTTGCTTGCAGGGTGTCCCCCACCTCTGTCACTACAGGTGGATTTTCCACACCTACCACTGATCCTTGTATGAAACACATAGTTGTATTTAATTACCATTTAATTTGTTGCTCTGTGTTTCTTAAACAAACCTGAGTGTTGTTTTTTGACTAAAATCTGGTTCACTTGCGGTGTGGCTGCTTGTGTTACAAGTTTAAATTAAGTTTCTTCTGTACTTGGTATTCCATTTCAGTTACATTTAAGGAGGTTGTTGGCTACATAGGTATTTGCCTATAAAGCTGCTTTTTTCTTTAAATGAGTTACCTATGCATGGCTTTGGCTGGATGGGTAGGTCCGGGCACTCTGTCACCGAACCATCCTTCAGGAACGTGCCCATACACTCTTGCCTCACCTCTGTACCTCTGTATTTCTGACGCTTTGCGTCTTCCACTCCTGTTTGCCATTTGTTGTCCCTTGAAATTACTGACTCCTCCCCAGTTTTTGTGTAGCTCAAAGGTTTTCAGGTCTGTTAGCAATGGACTTTTGCCTGTTCCTAAAGGGAAAAGCAGTATGAGCAGTAGCTGAAACAATTCTTACAATTTATATAAGAACAGGGCAAATATACAATGATCCTTGCCCGGAATATTCTCCCAGACTCCAGGGGTTTCTTGGACCAGAAATGTTGTCTTTGGGTTTAATGGTCCTTTGTATATTTCTGTGCCGTTAATTTGCCAGTCGCTCCCTGACATCGTGTGCACTTTTAGCACTCAACATCCTGTGTCAAGGACTCCCAAGACCCTACCTGTTGTGTGAAGTATTGCCTCCTTTTGGTTATTTTGGCTCCTAATAGTTTTGTTTGATTATTCCCACCTTTTGTATTGGAAGAAACAACAAGCAATGCTTACTAGTTTCTTGAGGACTCCTGCAATTTTATTGTCTTCTTGTCATACTCCTTATCAGTCATCTTTTTTCCAAGCTGAAGAGTCCTAGCTGACTTGTTTGTTCCCTCTGTATGGAGACTACTCCAAACCCTTCATCATCTTTATCAAACATTTTTGAACTTTTCTCAGTTTTCATATCCTATTCCAGGTGGCAGAAGGAGAACTGCACAGGATGTGGCATTTGTGTGTGTGCACTGTGTGTTCTGTCCTCCAGTCATCTGGTCATAATTTTTTAATGCTACTAAATACCAAGCTGATGTTTCAGTGGAATTGCCTATCAAAATCTCATTATCGTGTTCTGAGCAGCGACTGAGAACCTGTTGTCTCAAGTCTGATGTTAATGTTATTTTTCCCCACATAAATTGCTTTCATCTGTATTGAGTTTCATTTGCTGTTTTATCACCCAGTTGCTCAGTCTTGTAAGGTTCCTCTGCAATTCTTTGTAGCTGGACCTAAACCAATAGCTACTGATTGAATTGTATCCTGCCCAGAATAGCTTTCTGGAAGACTGCAAGTCCTTGGCAGCTCTGAAGGGATCCTGAGCTAGTTGTTTCATTACGAGATCATAGGAGAGGATTTTCACATCAAAATCCTGATGAGCAGGATGACCAAGCACCGAAAAGAGTATAGTATTTTCTTTCTAAATTTTTTTTTAAAAAAAGTATCTGTCCACAAAATACTCTCATAGAATGCTTTTCTTCTGGAAAATACCAGCTTATTGGAGGGAAAAACGTGTCCTTAGGAACACAGCAGTCACACCTTCTGACAGCTTCCCCTGAATCTTTTCCAGGGCTCCTCAACCTAGAAATCTATCTGGGAGGCTCTTGAGAGCCATTTCCTGTGGCTTCTCAGGCTTCAAATTCACCAACTAACTTCTTGTGCAACAAGGTGATACCCTGAATATTGTGTTACCAGGATTTCTTGCCCTTGTAGGTCTGAATGGCTCCCTGGCCAGCTGTCTGCTCGTAGCTTCAGCTGTCACTCTAGGCAGTGAAGAGGGAGTTGGGGAAACGGCCTGAAATACTAAAAATGTCTGTTTCAGATGTTCCAAGTGGATTTTAAAAGCCATTTTACCCTGTAGAAAACTTTGCGTTTTCAACTCTTCATTCTCCATCATCTGAATTTTTACAAATGCAAAATCTCCTGGGTAATGAAATTCCAGGTCCTGCACAGTAGCATACAGCATCACGAACCTAACACTACGTTGTAACATTGGATTATATATGATGGCATCTCCCAATAAGAAATAGGAATGTATTGACAACTGGCATAATTAATACTACCTAAAATGTTTTTGAAACCCACTTGCTAATGTATCAGCATTTGATTAGTTTCGTCACCCAAAGAAAAAGGCAGAAGTAAGGGGGAGAAGGGAGGGCAGAACAGAAACTGTTCAGTAACACCCATGGAGCTGGATGTAGATATGTAGGATGTAAAGCTAGGTGGCGGGTAACTTAAATGGTTCAAGGTGAGCTAGCTGAAGGATGGTTCTCAGCTGCTACTTTTGAAATGTTACAAGAATTGTATGTTCAGTTAGGCAGCCTTGTAGGTTCCACATACTCACCGTGGAGAGGTGAGCCAGTCTGAGCTTGCAGATGAAGACCTGCTACAGACAGCAGCTGAGGACTGAGCATCAGGAGCCAGTCAATCACTCGAGTTTTTTCTGATTTTAAACTCACAAAAACACAGAAGCATTTAGGTTGGAAGGGACCTCTGGAGGTCACCTCATCCAAATCCCGGCTTAAAGCAGGCCTAACTTCAAGGTTGGGCTAGTTTGCTTCAAGCCACTTGCACCACCTCTCTGGACAAGCTCTTCTAATCCTTAATCATTCTGATGGGGAAGAAGTGTTTCCGTATGTCCAGCTGGAGTTTTCCCTGCTGCAACTTCTGCCTGTTGCCTCTTGTCCTATCGCTATGCACCCTTGAGAAAAGTTTGGCTCCATCTTCTCTGCAGCCACATCTTGGATTGAAGAGAGCAACTGAAACCCCATTAACAATCTTTTTTCTAGGCTACGCAAACCCAGCTCTCCCCTCCTCATTCATCATACACTGTAGCTTCCTTACCATCTTGGTGGGCCTTCACTGGTGGGCCTCTCCAGTTTGTTGGCAGATCTTCTCATGGAGGACCTAGGCTGGACACAGTACTGCAGATACAGCCTCACAAGCAACAAGTAGAGGGGAATAATCACTACCCTCAAACCCCTGGCTGCTTCACGACTGCTTTAAATTTCAAGGAGTTTATGCTGCTGCATTTATTCTAGAATCATCTTGGTGGGTTTCCGTTCCTCATAACTTCATTTTCATATTCTAAGTTTTCAAATTGCTTTTCTCTTGATGACAGAAAAAATCCGTGCAGCTGTGCAAAATGTGCCAATTTACTGAACAACAAGAAGATATAACTAGCTTTGTTCAAAGTTCTCTGAATACAAAAAGAAAATAAAATGAAATGCAAAGATTTTCCAGTAATCATTGCCTAAGGGCTTTTTATGTAGTGACACACTCATGATGATAAATAATGTAAATTATTTTGAATGAGGATTTTAAAAAATGTAATATTTAATGTGTGGATCATCTTTAATGCAAAGATACATACCTTCTTGTCCAACTCAAAATACGTACCTCAATGCAGAAAGGGGCTGGAACTCATGGGAATGCCTCAGTGGATCAATGAATTGTTCTAGAAATCTGGGCTGTCGAAGCTGAAAACATGTTTCTCAGCTCTGCCTGCAGTACAGAGTGAAGCCAGAGGGCGTGACTACATCAGGGTAAAAAAAGGAACAGCCAGAAGCTCCCAGCTTTGTCCACTGCCTACACACATATGTCCTACAGGCAAAGAGCGTTTGAGTGCTTTGAGTCTTGCTGTCTGGGTCGATGTATAATGGATCTATTCTTGGAGACAATCTCAAAGTACTAGTGAAAACAGCAGTGCAAACTGCTGCTCATCCCCTTGTCTGAGGTCCTGTCTGGATTTCTGAGGGGGGCTCTCTGCCTGAGCTTGAAATCCTCTTAAACCTGCAGGTCAGGATTTTAGATAACAGAGTTTCTGATCCCAAGGAGGGCTGAATCCAACCAACTTCTTCCCCCTTCTAGGAAAAAAAAATAATTAACTGCTAACTGTGATAGAAGGATGGACGGAAGGTAATGTGTTTTCTTAGGTTTGGTCTGGTGCTAAGGTGCCTCTAGATAGCCAGGGTGGCAGAGCACATGCACCATTTGGTGTAAGGCCCTCGCAATCATATGAGGTCTCTGTTTGCAACAGGTTACCTAGCACACTGATGAAAAAACTCTCTTAGCTGCGGAGATAGATATGTTCTTTGAGCTTTCACCTTCTCCCACAGATAATAGGTGGAGCTGGGTGTTAGTGACCCATAATCAGATATCCTATCTTTTCTGAAGAAACCTCCCTCTGTCTCCTGTAATGTAATTTCTTAGTGCCTATAGGGTCTTAAGCGTGAATCCACAGAAACGATGAGTCAGCAGCTTCTTCCCGAATGGCCATTTACAAGGACAAAAAGAAAGCAATCCCCCATTTTCCAAAATGGTTGAACATTGCTACTTCTCTTGTGCAACTGTAATTGCTCCTACTGACATTTTCACACCACCTCGAGTTTTGTGGTCTAGGTCAGTCTATTCTCTGTTTTTAAATGTGTCATTTGCATAGGCACAGACCTTATGATGTTTATAGTAAACTTATTTATATATATATTTCTATATTCTATCATTTTCCTAGCTTTGAATCCCTTTTTCTTTTTTTTTTTTTAAAGTGTAGTGGGATAAGTGCACTCAGCTGGTCTGAAGTGGTCTACACCTTAGAAATATGTGTTCTTTTACACTTTAGTAACATATTTTCACGGAGGGAGAGGGACAGTTTAAATTGATTGCTGCAAAATCAGCTTAGGTTACCTGGATTTAAATTTTTTATTGTTATGGTAAAAATCATTTAGAGCTTGTGAAAGGTGCCAGATTGACAGCCTTGAAGTTAAGCTGATTGTTCCATTATTTCCCAGCTCCTCTCTTTCAGCCTTTCAAAGACATCTGCTCTTTTCTAATCTCCCATAACTCAGTTTTTCAGATGACTGCTAAGGCTTCTGAGACAGTGAGAACCACTTCTCTAGGTATCCTTAGATGATGCTTATCAGGCTTGTCTAATTTGAAGATGTCTGATTTGTTTCATTAAGTCTAACTTATTTCATTATTCTCTATCTTCTTCTTTCTCTGGTCCCTGAGACATTTCATCAATATTACGTGCATTAACAGCCTCATCTTTTTAAAAGGCTAGTTCATCTTTTTGGATACATTAATTACTATTTAGAAAGGACACATTCAAAAGAAGTAATAGGCAATCCAGCTTGAAATCATCTGCTGATTCCTTTCTCTTGAATATATTTATCAGTGTTTTCTTTGGGCCACTCAACAAGGTAAGAAAAAAACACAGAGAATCATTTCTTGTTATCCTGTAATTCTCTTGCTAAATTGAACCTCATTTTGCACATATTTTTTCCTTATATGCATGTGTTCTTTTACATTCACCTTAGCAAGCAGAAAAAGTTTCCACTCTTTTTCTGAGTCCTTTTTCTGCTTGAAAGTCCACCAGTGAAAGACCACCAACATGGTTAGGAGGCTGGAGCCCATGCCCTGTTAGGAGAGGCTAGGAGAAACTGATTTTTTAAGCCTGGAGAGGAAATGGTAGGTGAGATCTAATTGCTATCTTCCAATAAATAACAGGTGGCTATAGAAAAGACAAAGTCACTTCTCAGTGCAAAGTGACAGGACTCACAGCAAAGCACAGAAGATGCAGCAAAGGAGACTCCAACTGGACATAAGGAAAAATCATTCCCCGCAGGAAGAGTCGAGCACTGGGGCAGGTTGCCCAGAGAGGTGGTGGATCTCCATCCTTGGAGATCTTCAAAACTTGGCTGAGTGAGGCCCTGAGCAAGCTGATCTAGCCAGGAAGCTATTCCTGCTTAGAGCCGGGGACTGGACCAGCTAACCTCCAGAGCTGATTCAAACCTCAGTCTTTCTCTGATTCTAGGATCGCTCCCCAGGTGAATGCCTTCAGCCACGTACAGACAATCACAGCCCTCTGAGACTCTTCTGCTCGATACACCTTCAGACACCCTCCGGCTATTCAGACATCGAAGTACTGCATTTAGCGACTAGGGAAGCATGTGCACATGTTTAACTCAAGTTAAACGAGAGTGCAATGATTTAGCCACGCAGTCGCTGGATTCCCCTATTGACTATGTACAGTAGTTTACTATTGCTAGTGCTTTTCATTTATGGTAATTCAAGTTAATTCAGTGGGATCTGCCAAAATGCAGTAGGAATAACTTTATTGTTAATTCAACTATATCCTAAATCAGAGGATAAAAGACTGAGTTGAAATTGTTGATGAAATTCTTAATGTTCGGTTGCTATGGTAGAAACAAAACCTTGGTTTTTTGTATCACCACACCTTACCATTACGTCAGTAATGCTACAGAAAGTACAAGGCTGGTGAATTGTGTCCTGTGTTTCAAAATGCTGCATTCCTAGCTGAAGGAAGCTGTGGTACATGAGTAATGTGAGGCACCTACAGATCTGAATTGTTCCTGTTTTTATTAAGTCATATGTTCAGCTGTAAATGTTACATTGTCTCTAGAGGCAAAGGATGAGTTGTACATAATGACTGAATTTCAGATAGAAAGGGCAGATCTGAGCAATTTTAGGACATTTTCATTTCCTGCAAAAAAAAAACCCCAAAAACCACCCAACCTGAAATGAGGGCAGGATTATCTGGTTACTAGACAGCACAGGAAAGCCCATGCTCACTTTGACTAAGAGGTGGCCATCCGTCCAAGGAAGTGCCACCCCAGCACTGTGCCCAGGCCTGAGCTTTGACCAGAGGGGATATAAGACATTGCCAATTGGCATGTGGTAAAATCAGGGGGTGCAGGAGATTCAGTTTCTGAAGTATCTCATTTTAGAAAGGAAGCCTCGGCACTGAAGGAGTAACAGCCTGTGAGGCACTCATCCTGGCGGCACTACAGTATGTTTCAAGGAGGTTCGGAAGTTCCTCTCTAGGAAAAAAATACCGGAGGAAGGTATTGATAGCAAGTGTTTGCTTTGCTCTAGATGGCTCGTGAGACCATCTCAAAAACAAATGGTCTGAGGAGAAAAGTAATACATTGTGTGCTGATGGGCCTCCAGGAAGTTCCGTGTGATGTCAGCCCATCCCGTGGAGATGTTTCCAGTGCTGTAGAACATCTTAAAGACGGTCAGAGATGATGTTAAGGCAACTGAATCTTACATCTCTGTGAGTGGGACTTCAGTGTTTGGCTAATAGCAAAAGCAATTCAGTTAATCTGGGTTTTCTTTCTGAAAAAATATTTGGGTTTGGGTGGGTTTTTTTAGCAAGACCTTTTGAAGCAACACTGGCATGCCTTGCAGTGGAAAAAAAGGTGAGCTAAAGAAAAACCTAGAAAAAGTGTGTCAAATAACAAAAGCAGTCATCACAACTGCCAAACATTGTATTTGCTTCCTATGGAGAATCCGGTTATTCTGCTTTTCACATCCAAATAGGATTTGAATCCATATCCAGTGTTCGGGAAAACTCACATAATACCTCACTCAACCCCTCAAACAAGAACTAACTCTTTAATGTTTCCTTTGACAAATTGAAACAGGTCATGTAAGTGACATGCTTTATTAAAAACTGATGCCATACAAAAGGGTTTGCAGGGTTAAAAAATACGAAATCTCTGACCATGCTATTACAGAGGCTGTGCTGTTCCCTCTGAGAAGAAATAGGAGGAATAATGTAATGCTAATGGTGAAAACAGTATTTTTCTGAGGAGTCTGAGCACGGACATCATTAACATTTTTTACTCCAGTCTGTCTTGGTACAGTGTTGTAATAACAAGGTAATGCTGTTGACCTCTGTGAACTACATTGGAAGAAGAGCCAAACTCAGCCCAATTCTTTCCTGAAGTTCATAGAAAAGGACATTAAATCAGATTTGATCTGAAAAGGTAAACATCATGAAACAGGGTATTTTCCCTGATATATTCTATGTAGTATGCCAACCGCCTATGAAAAACTGACATAACATTCCGTCTCTTCAGATTAATTTCCAGACTATGAGGCAAAGAAGGCTGTGTTTCAAATTGACCCTGTCCACTAAACCAAGAACACAGGAGGATGGAAACAGTAGGACGGAAAAAGTTGGGTTGGAAGGGAGTTGGGGAGGGTGCACAGTGCAGCCCCCTGCACCACCAGCTTCATAGCTGGAGCTGGTTGCTCAGGGTCCAGGTGGGTCTTGGGAGTGTCCCAGGGTGCAGGGTCCACCGCCTCTCTGGGCAACTGCTCCAGTGCTTACCCAGTCCTGCAGGGAAGGCAGTCAGCAAAACGTAGCTAAATAAAAAGCTGGCCCTTTACACACCTGTACTGAGATACTGTATTTTCCTGAAATACAGTATACATGTTTAACACCAAAAAAAAAAAAAAAAAAAAAGGAGAAAAAGACAGTACATGGGAGGACAGAGAGGTCTCAGTAGGAAACGAGCGATTACCCACAAATTACTGTTGATTTACACAGAGAATGTACAGGGATTTATACGAATGATACCTTTTGTCAGGCTAACTGCTAAAACTGCCAATGGAGGGACCTTACCGTGCAAAAATGAACAGCAGATGCTGATCATAAAAAGAAGTTAAAAGCCTCAAACAGCTGGTAAGGACAACATCTGAATTTATGGCTGGCAGGACCAAGCAAAACTGTCAACTGTTGTTTCCAAGCAAGGTCTGGGGACAGTAATCTAACAAATGCACCATGATTACTGGAAATCCACTGTATTTGCCTCCAGACCCCTGGCTGAGCTTGAAGGTCACAGATAGAAAGGCTGACTCTAGCTCTAGAGCTGCTCGCCCCCTCAAGTGTGGAAGCTGTGTGCTAGGAGCAACAAATTGCTCTCACATATGGCACACGTAAGAAACGGCCCAGAAACAACCTGTCAAAAGAAGCCGAAGCACATGCAGCCCACGAGATCTCATTATGTAAGCGTTCGGGGGACACACACACCGTGTTCAACGAACTGTTCGAAAACACCGTCTCCCTGCACGCCTGAAGGATGTAGGCTGGGCCCGCAGGAGCCCAGGATGCTGAAGCAGCACTGCAGAGCGGAGCAGTGTGTGGGAGTGACGCTTCCTCAGAGGTGGGCAAGGGGAACCATTGCAGACACCAAATAAAAGCCGCTTCCTCCGATGGGCGCCCCTGCAGCGCTTTCCTGGCTTAGGGGAAAAGCTTGTTTGGCCTGACTATGAATATGCTCTTCAATGCTGGGAGAAACAGGAATCCTGCAACATTTGGAATAATAAGCAAATGAAGAAATTGCAGCTGTCTGCGGATTAGAGGAATATTACAAGGATTCTCAAGATCAAATATCCAACATTAAAAGGAAAAGATGCACCTGGGGCATTCTGTGTATGCATAGCGCTAACCCAGTGGCTTTCCAGGAGTGAACACCACATTTAAGCACTGATGCGCTTACAGGTTCCATCTCCTGAGGGAAACGTGTCTGCGCAAGACCCGATCTCTTGAGTGCTTAAAGGGAGCAATTAAGGGCATTGCTAGCAAGATACTTAATTTCTTAATGGCAACTGCCTCTGCAGACAGTGTTGAAGACAGGCCGGTTCTGGGCTTGGCAGTGATGATGAAGTCTTAGGAGGATGAGAAGTACCAGAACAAACTGGTGAACAAAGTAGTAGGTACCAAATCAAAACAGCACATAAAAGAGTAGCCTGTTCCAATAGGCCCAGTTGGTGTGTGTTCAAGAGCTTGGAAAGGGCATAAACCTGACACTGAAGAGCTGCAAATAAAATTATGTTATAGTATATAAAACATCGTAAATATTAATGCATACTCTATATTCAATGTTTATTAAATATATATACTAAAATTAATTTTATAGATTTAAATTATGTTAAATGCTTGTTTCATTTATACTTTAAAGCTATTATTTTAAAATTTTACTTATTTATAAACTATATTTATTATATATTATAAATTATATACACTATATACTCTATATGTATATTATATATTTATATAACTCATAGCATATAATATATGCATGTTAATATAATTATTAATAGATTATATATTATTAAATTACATAATAACATAATATCACACATAATTTAATATTATTATGTTTTATATATTATATAATATAATGTAAACAGTTTTCCTGGACACATTTACATATATTGCATTATATATTCTATCTATATAAATATGTATTACAGAATGTATAAAATAATATATATTACATATTAAAAAAATAATTTCTCACTGAAACCTGCTTTTGTGCTAGAGGGTTAAAGATACGCAAAATGCTGAGTATCTGTTTTGTTCTGGGTTTTTTTCAGATTAAAAAAAAAGCTTTCTGGGTAATCCAGAGAATCAAGGGCCAGTAAACCTTGTGCCTGTAGCTGGCAAATAGGTTTAATTGATCATTTGGAAAAAAAACCCAAACAAACAAAAAACCAGATAAAGGACAATATAATGTAATCAATCATTCAAAAACCTTTGAGGAAGTCCTTTTTTAGCAGCTATAAAAATGCAGCATCTTCTTATGGCTACAAATCTGGCCATTATATAGAAAACAGAGTAGGACTGAGTAATTGATTTTCAGGATGGGAAAAGATTAGAAACATGAAAATGTTTAAAAACATTAAGCTTTAACAGTCGACCTACATAACATAGTAAATACTTGGAAATTTCAGAAGAGGATGTGAACAGTGAATTAGCAAAAATCTGCAGAGGCCACGTGGCTATTTGTTTTAGTTAAAACCTGAGAATACGACAAGGCAAGTTGAACGAAGAACCACCTAATGAAAGACAAGTAAATGGCGGATACTGTCACAAATGGCCTTCCATAGTGAATACAAAGGAAAGAGCAATGGAGGGAAAAGATAAAACTCTTCAAACACTTTTTTGGAGTTTAGATGGAGAACATCAATATGGTGGTGAGATCTGGGCGCCGCTGTGCGCAGCTCAGGAGAGACCTCTGCTTGATGGGTGATTCCAGGTGGATAAAACACAGAGATGTCACATTGAGACACAAACCGGGAAAATGTAACAATTATTTTCTCTCCTTTTGAACTGGTTTTATTAGCTTATCCCAAATGCAGGTTCCTCTCAGAAGTGCTCATGAAAGAAGACAAGCGCCAGCAGCCACAATACCAGTCAGACGGGAGGAAAAGGTGAATCTCTCAGAGGGTCACTAAGCACTGGAACAGGCTGCCCAGGGAGGTGGTGGGATGTCCACCTTGTGAGACCTTGTGGGACTCGGGCAGAAAGTGTCCTAAGCAATCTGATCTAACCCCAAAGTTGGCCTTTTCTGGAGCAAGGGGTTGAACGAGATCATCTCAATTCCAGCCTGAATCACTCTGATCCCCACGACAAGAGTCTGACACTCCTCTCTGAGCCACCAGGATATAGAGTTAGATGACTGTCTCATCCACCTGGACAATTCATTTGTACTGATCTCAATGTTTCTATATTATATAAAAAATACAAACCAGATGCCTGTTTCAAATCTTTCCAAGCACGAGATAAACCAGTTGTTTTTATTGCACGTCATGAACACAGAATGGAATTTGCAAGTAATATTGAAAGATTATGAGATATAATATATAAATATTGTCAGACATTCTTTAGGAAAAGCCTGTATGTTTGTACAGCATGTTCAGAGTCTTCAAATGCCCTGGCAATAAAGTTACTGACTAGCTAAAAGCTGCCGCACACATAACAATACAAAAACCAAGATTCCTTTTTGATCAGCTTTGAGCATGTTGAAGTTTCCAATGGGATCAGGTGCAGTAATAGACAAAACCAGAGCTCACTGCAAACTGTGAAGCTTTGGTGGATGAAAAGCTGGACCTGACCCAGCAGCGTGCACTCGCAGCCCAGAAAGCCAACCGTGTCCTGGGCTACATCAAAAGCAGCATGACCAGCAGGTCGAGGGAGATTCTGCCTCTCTACTCCGCTCTTGTGAGACCCCACCCGGAGTACTGTGTCCAGCTCTGGGGGCCCCAGTACAGGAGAGACATGGAGCTGTTGGAGCGAGTCCAGAGGAGGGCCACGAAGCTGATCAGAGGGCTGGAGCACCTCTCCTATGAAGACAGGCTGAGAGAGTTGGGGTTGTTCAGCCTGGAGAAGAGAAGGCTCCGAGGAGACCTTAGAGCAGCCTTTCAATACTTAAAAGGGGCTTATAAGAAAGATGGGGACAAACTTTTTAGGATCCACTGTCGTGATAGGACAAGGGGTAATGGTTTTAAACTAAAAGATTTAGACTAGATATAAGGAAGACATTTTTTATGATGAGGGTGGTGAAGCACTGGAACAGGTTGCCCAGAGAGGTTGTGGATGTCCCATCCCTGGAAGTGTTCAAGGCCAGGTTGGATGGGGCTTTGGGCAACCTGGTCTAGTTGAAGATGTCCCTGCTCACTGCAGGGGGGTTGGACTAGATGATCTTTAAAGGTCCCTTCCAACCCAAACCATTCTACGATTCTATGATTACCAGCCTTTACAGTTGTTCCCTGAGGGTATGCACAGCTCTGAGGCAGGGCGAGCGCCTTCTGGCATCCTTCAGTGCTGTGCAATCCCACACCCAGTGCTGTGGCATTCAGAGCAATCTTCATATCCTCCGAATGATACATCGAAGTCCACAATTAACTCTTAGTGATTTCCATAAGGCCACTTTCTGCTTTCTGAAACAATTGAGTCTCTTTACACTAAGTAAAAGGTAATTTTTATTTGAGTAAAAAGCATGCTTCTATGCTGATAAAACGAATTATTTTTTAAATTACTTTTGTCTCTGAAAATGGACAATAAGGTGAAACTTTATTTGAAGTAATTTCTCAGGGTCAGTCCAAAGTATTACATCACTCAAGAAGGAAGAGACTGATGTATGAAGGGAGGGTGAGGTATTTCCTATGAGCTGAGATTTAATCGTGTGAGTCCCTTTTATGGATTTTTGCCTTATTGATAGAAAGTGGCAATCAATGGGATTACAGAAGGAGTGGCGTGAAGGTGGTTGTCTGTCTCAGCTTAGTTTTTTCTTGTCAGCTGATCTTCTGAATTTACTCCCTTCGGTTAGATGAGTAACACCTTTGCTGGTTGCTCGGTGATAACTTTGCTTTCCTTTCCTCTCCCCTTACCCTGCCCTGCTCTCCTCCCTCCATTTCCAGCCCACCACAAGGAAGCTGGTAGGTTTATCCATTAGGCAGCAGCAGATGATTCAGTTGGAGAAGTCAAGGAAAAAACTGGGAACAAAAAAAATCAATCTTTTCAATATGCAGCCCGTAGACAAAGAGAGCTCTCTGGTGAAGGAGCTGTGAAATAAAGGGCAGTCTCCCTTATTTCCTCCTGAGGTCAAGAAGGTAAGACTTCAAATTTTCTTACAAGTGGGTGGATTCTATCAAAGATACCTCAATGCTTCTCTTCCAGATTGAAAGAATTTAATGTAATTGAAATAATGCCTACAAAGGATTACATTTTGACTAGTTGCTTGAATCAAAGAGGATAATCTCTTACGTTACTGATGTTGACTAAACTTCGCCAGCATTGTCATCTGCTGAGGGGTGGTATTCTTAGTTTGGCTGAGTCTATCAGGGAACCAGGGGCAGGACAGGTTTGTGGGAGCTGGAGCAATGCACAGTGGCAGGGGGTTCTGTTTAAAAAAGACTGCTCTTAGTGTAAACCAAGCCTCCGTAAGAAGTTAAGGACATTCCTAAGGATCCTTTGAAGACATTTTTCAATTGGAAACGGGGAGGTACTATTCTTTTACTAATTTTTTCTAATATAGAGAAAAATTTGGCTAAACATTTAAAAACCCTTTGCTGCTTTGCCCTGTTCAGTGGAAGCTGGATATGCCAGCTGTTTAACTTCATGAGTTAATGACTATACTTAAGCTTTCATCAGTTGTTTTACAGCATCAGTATGAGAGGACAAAGGGATGTAGGCATTTGGAAACAAAATGCTGCTTCAATTTCTCTGTTACATTAGAGCTACTGTTACATGTCACGTGACAAAATCTGAGATCATTTGAAAAAGCGTTACGAGATGTTTATTGACATTAATTTCAATGATAGAGATGGCATGACCATGTTATTAACCAGGGCTGTCTACTCGTGGATTGATACACCAGCCCTAACAGGAGATAGCTGTCACTGTTGCCCTGATCCAGCAGATTGTAACTTTAAACCACACAAAGGCAGCAGCAATGTTTATTTATGCTCATTAAGTTAAGTGCGCACTTCAATTTACTCGTTACACCAGCAGCTTCCCACTTTCTTTCCAGCTGGTAGGTTTCACAAAACTTACCTAAAACCATATCAAATCAGGTATAGTTCTGCAAAATAGATGTGAGTCATGCAAGTTACAGATGCCTGCTAGCTGAGAAGGGAGGGAATACACAAACATTCGTGAGTGCTTTCCCACCTACTAGCACTCGGACCTTTCCATTTAAGAGGAGTCCACACTGGCCTATGATGGTGTCAGTGACGAGGCCCCTTGGGTATGATCCAGGTGTACTCCAAATCTCTTGGGAGAACACTGGGAGGGTAAAAAGGTCTATTTAACTGAATGGCTGCTCCAAACAGGTGAAGTAACATAGGAGAAAAAGATACAACGAATTTCCTAGTAGTCTTTCAGATTTCTAGGCACTCCCTGACTTCTCATCCTTCCCAGTCTGGCTTGCTTTATCAACAGGAATTTATGTTCTTCTCTTTCAAAAGAAGCTTTCAAGAGAAATCAACAGCATAAACTGAAGCTGCTTCTTCAGAAGGCTACAATAACTTCTGCTGCTTTTCCTTCCAATGAACTTGTAAGTTCTTCCAGGAACATGGTTACCTACAATAATTTATGGTCACCAGGTGTACTGGTGGAGGCTGTTTCGGACGCCTCCTTTGCCACCTTCACCATGGTGGATCCTCACCAGTCATACCCCAGTTCGCCTAGTTACATTTATGCTTTTGCCATAAAGAATTTACCATGGGTGTTACGGGCAGTGTTCAGCTGTCTTTTTCTGAGAAGTGGTGCATGAATTGTAGATAGCCCCAGCTAGCAAGCGGATCATGTCATCTGTCAGTGAAATTCATGTCAAGAAATACATTCTCTCTTCAGGTCACTTCTAATGGGCAGAAACCTTTGAATTTAGTACTGCCTGTACAGAAAGAAGAGCAGAAATAGCCTTTATTAAGTTGTCATTTATACCCCAAGTGCTGCAGAGGATGTATATGTAGTTATGCTCCAGGTTTGAAAGCTTTATGGGTGTTACGGTGGAAAGAATAACTGAATAATCTGTTTCAGCTTTGGTCTTGATTTGGGTCCAAGTTTCCCCTGAATATATATTATATATACATATATATGTAAATACAAAATATAGAAATACAAATAAAAATATTTTAAAAAACCATTAGGAATAACTGAGTGCCTGTAGAGTAGCTGCTTAGAAGATAAGGCCGAGAGTCAGATTTTTTTTCTGTTTGGTGACGGAGGAGAGGTGACAGGCAACTCAACGCAGGTACACTTTGTTTGCAAGAGCCCCCGTGAAAAGGCTGGGCATCACTTGCATCACTTGCGCTCGCTGAAAGCAGCAAAACTGCTCTTGCGATGCTTGACATTGAAATCAACTGCACTTCCAGTATTACTCCACTTTGCGCCGTAGCTGAATCACACCCCTATTCACTGTTGCAATGTTAACAGCTGTGCTCTGGGGCCAGTCACTTTGAATACATTAGTCCTTTGTTCGATCCCTTTGTTTTTCCAAGTGCTCTGACTGTGCTTGTGAGGGAGGGGTACTTGACAACACAACTTTCTCTCAGAAATGGGGTCAAAATAAGTGCAGTCACAGAAAGCTTTCCTAGCTGGGAACAGCGATGCAAAGCATCCCAGGGAGCAGGGAAGGAAAGACGAACCCAGGTCCTTACAGTCTCTTTGACTCTACGAGACGGACAGGGGCACTAGGTGTATCGACCAGACTGGGATCTATTGTGCAGCAGAATGGGGACACCAAACACAAGCAGACGAGCTGTACAGTGATGATATTCCAGGTGAAAGTCCCTGTCAGAAATGCCACCAAAATCCTTTCTGCCTCAGACATTAATTTGCAGAAAGTTTAGAGGGTGCAGATAAAACCTGGGCAAGTTTGAGAACAGGGGCTTTGACCCTAGGAATTCAAGAATAGCTCACCTTAGCAAATCATGAAAGCCTTGCAATGCGAGACAACTTCAATCACAGTAACTTGCTTTCCAGAATTAAGAGAATTTTCCTGCAGAAGATCCCAACTGTAAGCTCCAGGCTTGTTTTACGTGATTTCCTTCCTATTCTCTCTATTGAGAGAAGTACTTTTCAATCGTGCATTGCAGGAAAACACACAACATAAAAAACCTGTTAAGCTTAAAGTTCTTCAGGGAAGACAGAATTAAAAGTTCTCTCAAAACACCTACTTACATGGAAAATATTTGTAACAATGGACTGGTAGCTGGTGTATGTGTGCAAAAATTTTAGTGTGGATATGCTAATTAGTGACACCTTCAATAGGTGTTGGCACTTTATACATATACATCCATGCAGTTAAATTAGACCATAAGGTGCTTGGGCTTGAAAGAGGGTACTTTATTCTATGTATGAAGTCATGATCAGCTGGCCCTTCCTGGAGGTTAGCAGCTTTATGGAAATTTTTGGCCATGAAATTTGTTTCCCTCATACCTCTGAATAGTAAAATTTATAAAATAAACAATATAATAGAATAATAAAAACATTTTGTTTGAAAGAGACCTATGCAGATCTGTAGTCCAAACCCCCTTCAAGCAGGGGTAACTTCAAAGCTGGATCAGGTTACTCAGGACATTATCAAGTTGAGTCCCAAAAATCTCCCACGATGGAGATTCCATTATTTCTGGGCAACTTACTCTAGTGCTTGCCTGCTTGCATGATGAAGAGGTTCTTCACTCCATCCACTTGGGACTTTTGCTTGCTGCAACTTGTGTCTGCTGCCTCTTGCTCTTTGGCTCTTGATCTCAGAGAAGAGTATGGCTCCATCTTCTCTGTAATCCCTTTCTATGTAGTGAAAGACTGCACTCAGCCCCCTCTCACCCTTCTCTTTCCAGGCTGAGCAGAACCTGCTCTCTCAGCCTCTTCCTGCACATCACAGGCTCCAGACCCCTAACCGTCTTGGTGCCCCTCCACTGGATTTCCTCCAATTTGTCAAAAAGTGCCATGTTCTGGGGGGGGCAGTACTCCAGATGTCAACTCACAAGTGATGAATAGAGGAAAAAAATCACTTTCATTGACCAGTTGACTATGCTTTTGCCAGTGCTGCCCAGTATGTGGCTAGGCTTCATTGAGACAAGGGCACACTGTTGATCCCTTGTACATCTGCTGTCCACCCGGGCCCCCCAAGCCCTTTCCTGCAGAGCTGCAAGCTAGCCAGATAGCCTCCAGCCTGCACTGATGAATTGGGTGGCTCCATCCGAAGTACAAGGCTCAGCACCCACCATTGCCAAACTTCATGAAGTTCCTGTTGGCCCATTCCCTCATCTTGTCCAGGTCCCTCTGAATGCGAGCCCTGCCTTCCAGGGCATCGATCACTCCTCCCAATTTGGTGGGATTATAATAAATTCTATTAATACATTATAAAATTATATTTGTGTAATAATTAAATAATAAGAACAATCTCATCCATTATAAGGCATTACCTGTGTTTGTGTTGTTATCACACATACTCAAACTAAATAATGCTGGCATAAATGAAGAAAAGGTTTAAATTTCTCTTAAGGATGGTCTGCTTTCATTCCCAAGATGCAAGCCAAACCATGTCAGCATGGATTTTGTGCTGAAGTCTTGATTTTGTTGAGGAACTTCAGAAGGGGAATCTTTAGTAAAAGCCTATGGATCTTGTTAATTCAAATGGCAAATGAAGAACTCCTCTAAATCACACAGACAATTAGATTTGGTTCAGTTACATTTCACTGATTTTGCCAAGAGGACCTGGAACATACTTCAAATATTTCTGTTAGTAAACCACAAATAATTTAAAACACATGAGGTCACTGAATAAGAAAACACAAGAATATTTGACAGCAAAAGAAAATGAATGCTAAGTGTTGTGGCAAGCACTAAGTATAAAATGCTAAGTTTTCAGAGTGTGAGGAGTTATCTCTGAATTCTCATTTGGTGAAACACAACTGCAATGAATATTTATTGCCACCTTATTTAGCAGCATGAACAAAAGGAATTGTTATAAATAAACAACACTATGACAGTTTCACTGCTGTTAGCTTGACGTTCTGGTCCGGTCAATCAAACTGAAAGACAAAGCAATCAGGGAAAAGACTAAGTGAAACATCCAAATCACACAGTTTCTATTTCTGTGTTAAATACCGTCATCACTGATTTGTCCAAGACTTACTAGTGTGAGGAAGCTGTTGGTGAAATTTGACAGGTGTCAGCATAGCATTTGCATGCTTCTAGATAGAAATGCAGGCTTTAAATGTAAATTTACATGACTTGTTTTAAGGTTTCCTTAGCATATCAGTAAAACTTTGAAGTGATATAAAGGGAGGTAAAATTTACAAAGCAGAGCAATGTACATTCAAGAGGGTACAATTAAGTAGTCAGTAACATGGGGGGAGGGCAACAGAGAGGCAAACTGTCTCTGTAACTTCTTGCAATGTCCTACTGTCTGCCTTTGCTGCAGTACCTCACCTCTACCCTTTGATGTACAAACGAAACCATGTCTCCAGTGCAGCTGTGCTGATAATAGTGATAATAGCAGGTGACTCACTTTCAAACTATTTGTCCTCAGACCTAGTTTGACAGCCACTTTATTCTTCCGAGCAAGCAAAGTAAAACTTTAAATGTGTCACTAACTTACACGAAAACCTCCAGTGCATATTTAGTAACCCATCTGCTCTGCAAATCTGAACTCAGGTCAGAGATGTACTGAACCCTTTGACTCAGTCCAAGTAATATACATGTTTGTAAAGTATTTGCAAGGTGGGTATGTGAATACAAGACAGGATGCCTATTGCCTAGGTAAGCTCAGAGCCTTGTTGCCCCCAGCTTCCCACAGCTGGCACTTTGCAGGGGAGTGCACGCTCTTAGTGCGTGTGCACAGCCCTCATGGTCTCTCTTGTTATTGGGGCTGCATCCCCAATTAACTATTTAATTGCAACCCCTTGAATGCACTGGAAAGGCTGGAGGAGATACATACCCAGTTTTTCTTCAGCATCTCTACCAACTGTCATCTTCTGAAATGTGATGTCTGTAGCAGATTACTTAATATAGGTCAGAGCTTGTCAGGGAGGGGATACGTAACTGGAAAAGTATATTGTACCAGCAGGTTGGCCTGCTTAATTCTGTTTGTAAAGTTCATAGTACAGTCTGAGAGGAGCCTTCTTCACCAGAAGTTACCTTCTTCATGGAAAAGACAAACCTTCCACACTGACTCTATGCAAATGCTTCCCCATGTAATTTCAGCTAAGCTTTCAGATGCCTAAGCATGCATCACATCTGCCCATGTAACACTAAAAAGAAAATCCTTGGTACATCAGCCCAGCTCCACACCCAGGCATTCAGCTGGAAGACAGTTCTCTAAAAACTTCATCAACAAGAAGTGTGTTCATAATCGACCGCCTCGTTGGAATCATGTCAATAACCACGCTGGCCACAATGCTAGTGTAAAATGAAGACACAGTGGATCCATGTCTGTGCCTGAAAATCTTGGGGGGGGGGGAAGAGTAAAATGTGGCAAAGAAAACTCTAAGATTTAAATCCCAAATGCCAGTTAGTTCTACAGTATTTTCTCTATAAAGCCAGCCTATCAAGAATAGATTTCTCTCTATTGCAAGTTCTTGTGGAATGGCAAGTACATACACATCACAGCACTGGCCATCAAAGTGATCGCTGTTTGGCAGCTGTGACTTGAATGTCTTTCTAAATGAGTTTTCTAAAAGTATATATATTACACAGTCATATCACATGCATTTGTTATACTAGAAGGGCTTTGTCCCAACCCTGCTATTTATACAAGAAGCTCCGTTCTTATGAACCACTTTGGACAAGGAGAATAAAGTGAGTATATAATACACTGTCATAGCACTAAATAAACAGACCATAAGTATTATTTTTCTTTGGACTTGGAACTGGAGTTTAGACTGGAATGAAGGAGACACGCTGCCTTTAGGAGAGAAAACAAGGCAAGTTCAAGAGGTCTTTGCTGAGTTTTAGATTGTTGAACTTTTAGGACTAATTTCTAATGACACAGAAATAGAAATTATCAGCTCTGTTCTTTGTAGAGATCTTTCAGTGTTCAGGTATACAGAGAGAGCTTTCTTCCTGTATCATTAGCTTTCTGCATTCAATGCTACTCAGTTGGGTAGCTTTTTCAGACTCAAAAGTCCTCCAAATGGACATAATCTAAAAAAGCCAGGAAGTAACTTCCTAATACAATTTCACACCTCCCCAGATGCTAGTTTCAAATTAATCATCTGTTCTGCGGACAGCAGATGGAAAATAATATTTCTGATAAAATGGGTCTATGAGAGCTGGAGGACCTTTACAAGAAGTCCTACGGAGATTTTTGACTGGATAAAGAGGGAATATTGATGCTTACTGTCTGCAAAAAAAAATCCTCTCACTTCTTTGATATTGAGGAATTTTGACAAAGCAGATGACTGGCCAATCTATTTTGATTTTTGGCCTGCTTAAGATCTGGGAATGACACCTGGTTTTATTTCTCAGTCACAGAAGTGAGGCGATGGCCTGATTTGAGTTCCACACCACAGCTCCAAATCTTAACATCCTTCTCTGCTGCCAGAAAGAGGACAGAACAAGGAGGAAGTACATATGACTTTACTTAGGATACAAACAAAAAGGACGTTATAGGACCTTTTTCACTGAAGCTCCCTCAACAGAAAGGCACCTGGAGCAGCTCTGCAACCAGATCCTGCAGTACGTCCTATCTAAACTGCTGTCCTTCAGCCCTCCTTGTTGCTTTTTCTGGTACTGTGCTGTGCTGTTCTCCTTTGATCCCTTGTTTTATATCTTTCCATCATCAGGCTTTTTTTATCCTGTGTTTTAGCTGCCCAATTATACCCTCCCCAGCCCATACCTCTCTTTCTCAGGTCTTGCTCTCTTCCTTCCTCTCACACACCTTTCCTTTCCCACTTTTCTCATTTGCCTTTTTTTTAGTCTCGTCTGTTGCAGAGAAAGCAGAACCTGTCCAGCCTACAGCTAGACAAAACCCATGAACTAATTTTCCCTCAAATAGATCAACCCTCTTTCTAAATCTCTTAATAACTACATCCCCAGCCATCTCCCTTCCTCCCTGGTCAGAAGCACAATGCTTCCGTGCTCCCTGCTGTCCCCTTTTTCCTGCATCTCCCCCAGCACAGGCTGCTCCTGCTATAAGCCGTCTCTTCAATAGGAACAGACTTATTTTTGGTGCGGCAGGAACTTCATCGTGCCCTAGTTCATGCAGCGTACTTTTCCTTCTTTCTTCCTCGCACGATTTGTTGCTGCGGCTTATCACACGCGCTCTGCTCCCCTTCTGCCACAGCTTCAAAGCACTCCAGATTTTTTGATTTACCTCTCCTACTGCTCCAAGACTCTGAGTGATACAGAGAACCTCCTACAGCTAGAAAGTAACTGTGATTTTTAGCGATGATGTTTGCTATAACTATTTAAAGCACACTTAAGACGACACATAATAAGTAGGTTTGAGGGAAGTGGTAGCAATCCACCCACTACGTTCCTTTTAGCTAACCCTTTAATTAAATATTAAAGATATGGTTCTCAGGAAGATTTAAAATAACCCACTGACAGAAAAAAGAGGCAGGTTAAAAAACAGCAGAGAAAGAAATAATCCCCCCCCAAGACTTACCACACCTTCACACTGCTTTTAACATGATTTTACTGTGCTGATGAGGGAAGAGCTTTTCCAAAGGGAAATAACAAACCTTATGCTTTCCAGTGCTAGATCCCTCTGTATGTTCTCAGGGAGTCCCACTAGAGATTGCAAATTATTTTATGCCTATCTAAACATACTAGTTTCCTCTTTCATAAAGGATAGCAAGAAAATATTTATAAAACTGTGTAAATAAGTTACTTGAAATGTTATTCCTCACTCAAAAGAGTGCTGCAGGATGCACAAAACTGATACACAGTTTGAGGGGAAAAGTATATATACATTGATCATAGCATCATCTCCAAGTATAAAGCAGGGTGAGATAAATCACAGCAAGATCGGTGCAGATTTGTGGTACGAAGCATTTCCATTTATAACTGAGATAAGGCACACCAGGTGGGTACCACAAATGGTTAGAGGAGAAAGAGAATAGGCAGCTGGTAGAGATGAGAAGTGTAAGAAACCAGCCGCATCCACAAAACCGAGTGGCTCTGACCTGTGCAACCATTTTGGTGAAGGCTTTAATTATTTTTCTCCCTGTCTAGCTGACGAACAGCCACACTGGCAAAGCATTTATAGATAAACTGAGGAGTGTTTTTGCACAAATATCTGCTGTGCTGCTTCCCTGCCTGTGTTCAAACTCCTTTGTCCTTCATTACTCTTTTGTTCTTCTCCACTGTTTGTAGTTTTAAAACGAACTCCAAGCCCCAAAACTCTCGGTACAGTGTCCACTGTTGCTGTAATACAAACAGAAACTGGTCAACCATTTTGATTTGGTCTTGTGTTAGTCATAGAACGGGAAGTGTTTTCACACAGAGACCTTCCCCCCCCCTCCAAATTAGTCTTACAATCGATACTGTTCTGCTTTCAATTAAAATATCGCCACAACAGATATAATTTCACAGTAGAAAACCTATTACTTTGAATACAAAGGTTGGTCAAAATGATTGAATTCCTGAGGCAACAGAAACGATACTGGTGATTTTATTCAGCATGTGTCCAATACGATTTTCCATTCGGAATCCACATTGTTTAATGTTTTCCTTATACCATTCTAAACATTACCTTCAGCTTTTATGGAGTCCCTTAGAAAGTTTTTTTCAAATTGTTTACCAGAAAACTTAAATCTTAATGATTAAATAATAGGACATTTATATACATCAGTGGGTTTTCTCAGATACTGGGCTCTAAGTACATACAATGTCTATTGAGTGAAAATAAAAAAGAAAATTCCAGTCATGCAAATCATCTTACAAACCATGTTCCATTCACCTTGAAAATTTTTACTCTGTTACTGGCATATCATTTTAAAATTAAGCAGATGATAATTTTTTAAGGTTGCTTTGTCCATTTCCATTCGTTTGTTTTGCCATTTTGAAGAACTGACAGGCCACATGCTACTGCAGAAGGTACCGGCAGGATAATAATGGTTCTGCTACCACCAACCACTCCAAGCCCTGGCGTGGATGTGTTTAAAAAAACCACCTAACCTTCAGCTAACTGCACTGGTTTATTTCTGAACAGCACATCACAATATCAGCATAGATAGCACATTGTAATCGGTTGGGTGATTCCACTTTTCAACACTAGGACCTTTCAGCATTTTAATTCTGGTTTCATTTATGAATTAAAGGTCATATATAGAGCACAAATGAGGTCTAAATTTAGTCACAGCAGACCACAGTTCCACATAAAGACAAATCTTCAAGTTATGTTGACCTGCTAGGACACAAAGATAAACAGCACAGCAAACATGTACCTGCAATGCACTGCTTCCCTATTAAATATTAACTGTTTCATTTACATTTAAATGAACTGAGCAGTAATGGATAGACTTTCCAGTACTGCTGTTTGGTGCTGCTGTCATGGAAAGAAGCTGAAGACAATGTGGGCTGTATGGGGGCAAATGACGCAATCTCAGCATCCGCTCAAGTGACTTCAATGATGACCATTCTCCAGTCTTGAAATATAATCCTACACAGCATTTTTTTTTTCTTCTCTCTCTCTGTAAACACATCTGTTCATAAATAACTTAGATGTCTCCTTGACATTCATGGTATGTAACTGAAGCTGAAGTAGAAAAGGATGGGCGGTGTACAGCACTGAGGAGATGTCACAGTACTTTTGTTCAGCATTTTTGTCAAGTGCAGGTTGCTAACATCAGCCATCAGAGACGGGCGGGGTGACCCACCCATATTTTTCATGGGTCTTCACCAAACTCTTAAATGTTGCTTCAGCTTCCTTTCGACTGAATGACTTTTTTGATTTGCCAGCTTTTCTGCAGATACGGCCCTGCACCAAACAAAAAAGAAAACCTTCATTAAACACGTGAACAGGCAGCTGGAAACCACAGCCTAACTTTTCAACGCATCAGGCCAAGAGGCATTCGCTTACAGATACCAGAAAGCAAAGTTCCCAAACTGGAGCAGATAAATGCATTATTAGAGATCATTAAAAACGATATGCAGTGAAGTTAAAAAAAGAAAAAAAAAGACATCTGCCAGGCTATTTGTTCCCAGCGAGCCCCTGTGCTGACACGCTGCCCTGCATGCAGCAACCAGCGGCCGCTGCTGCGGCCATACCGCGCGGCTCGCACGGGGAGCCCTGCAAACCGACGAAGGGAACTCTAACATACGGTATTTGGCGTGTGAACTCTACCATACAGTATTTATTTGGCGTGCAGCACCTTGTGCCCGCCCCGTATGGTCAGAGGTAAGCAGACAGGAACCGCAAGGAGCACACCAACGCGCCACAGAAACGGCACCTCAGCATGGCGGGGTGCTGCTTCCCACCGGCTCCTGGGAGCAAGTGGGTTTTGGGAGCGTCCCCACGGCCCTGTTCAGCCACAGGAGAGGAAGGGGTTCGGAAGAGGCTGTTGCAGCCAGTGCCAAGGCACCAGCTCGGGGCTGGGGAGACGGAAAGAGGTTTCAAACTAATTTTCAAGCCATGCTCGTAATGCAGTCCAAGGTGTGACTATCACGGAGTCGATGACTCTGGAGAACCATCACAAAAGCAGAGAGTTTCTGCGTGCTACATCTCAGGGCTGCCCGTATCTCACCCCCCACACCCCGCTGCAAATGCAGAGCGTCACTAAAAACTACACCCATCCCACAAAACACACTCCATTTTTCTTCTTCTAATCTGACCTGTGAGAAACTAATAGGTCTGGCATTTCTTAAAGGCAGGAGCACCTTAAACCAACTTGCTTCCAACCTACATAAAAAAAAATCTAATTTGTTTATTACCCTTTCATGACAAGTTTGATAATAAATGAAAATATATACATTTAAACATACTGCATCTTTATTACTTTGCAATTAAATATTACCTCTAAATGCACAACAGTATATAATTTCAAATCCTTGTTTTGCAAGAGAGAAATTAACTGAATTATTAATAGCTTACCTTATTTTTCACATTGGTCCATGTCAATTACCAACTAACAGACACAAGAAAGAAATATAGCTGCAGATTTATTCTGGCAATAATACCCTTCAAAGTATTTATGCCTATTGGATTTGTCACAAAATAGAAGTTTATTAAAGTCCCAAGTCTAATCACTTTAATAACTGTTTGATAGCCTGCACTGAAAGCCTTCTTTAGAATAAATTGTATTTGATGTGCAGATACCCCATTATGGTGTTACAATTATTAAGAATTAAGTTAGTATGTTCTCATTTTTTCCATTCTTTTGCTCAAAATGATGCATCAGGCAGCATCTTTTGCCTCCCATATTTTACTGTCAATCTGGAATTTAAACTGAAAATTGTCATTTGTAATTGCATACAACAAATAATACTGAGAAAATAATCAGGTACATGGAGGGAGAAAAAGGAAAAAGAAAAAGAAAACAAGAAAACAAACTCTGTTCTTGGAGTATCAAAGTTACTTTTACAATCTAAAATGAGAAAGATTACTCTGCAGCGTGGACAAACCATTTTGTTCTAGAAGGCTGTTGCAATATTGCACAGATATACACTTCTGTGCTCAGCACCACTCTCAGTATAACAAAGCTATGGACACAAGATAAAAAAGCTGTTTCCTACTTCTGTTTTAATAAGTCATTTTTCTGTGTGGTTTGACTTATCTTTCAGAGCCAATCTTAACTAAAGATTAGGAACAGCCTCGAATTCCCACCTCGATTTATTCATAGCCAATTTATACCCATTTGGTTTTCACAAAAATAGCTATTTTACCTTTAAATGCTTTTCCTTGCCTTTCTCCCTAGTTGCCATTTACAGACTAGCAACGTATTTCACCTTCAAATATCCCTTGATAGACTAAACAGCAAGACACATTCCCCCTCCCCATATTAATTTGGCAATTAATATTTCCCAAATAAGGATGATCTGAATGGTACTTGATTTAACCCTGCTAATAAATTTCCTTAGAAAATGTTCCTTTTTAGTTTTCACAAAATAAATAATTAAATAAAACTGGGTAACATTTTAAAAATTTCATTGAGTAATTATCTTACATATCCTGCAGGAGTATTTTTGTTGTTACAAAACATGTTTTGTATTTTCTTCCTAATCTGCACTCTTGTTGGAAGCATACTTAAAGAAACATAGGAAAAGATAAAGCACAGGAAATGCTGTCCTCAAAATCTCATCAATGAGATACTTTTGAAAGTAAATATAAACTTACTCTACTCCTGGATTAGGAGTCCATTTGCCATCTCTTGTCTTATAAATATGATTTTTTTATCATTTAAGACTTCGATACCTTTCTGAATTGTGTGCATAGCACCTAGCACAGTATGATGCATGTCTTCCCCAGCTTTATCAACGTATTAATACCAATCTGTACCTAGAAATAGTATCTTTACATTGAGAACAGCCGTCACTCATGTTCAGTGTTAGCTACTTACTGCTTTCAAACAAGGAAAGTAAGAATTCTTTGGTGTTGCAATAACACAGTGAATATCATCACATCATCTAAAACGTTACTGGAGCCACAGCAGATGAAATAAGCATCATTCCTTGAGTTTATTCTCATACTTCTTTGTCATTAATGTAAAGGATCATTAAAGCCACTTCTAAAACGTATGCTGGTACCATGTGCACGTTGTATGTAACCTGCGTCATCAAACCCCGGCTAATTCTACCCCACTGTAGTCCATGTATTTCTGTGTTTATACAGAAACTACGGGTGGCATGGTTAGCACTGTCTCTTATTAACCGATATCCTGCCAGGTGTTTATAATTTGGATAAAATTTAACCTCGTGGACAAGAAAGTTTCCCTTTTTGGTGCCTCAAGTAAGCCTGAGGTAAAAAGAAAGAAGGGTGGAATTTCAGTCAACACAGATGCTTTTGAATCTACATTCGAGTGGTACCTACTGTCTTAATAATTTTTAGCTTTTTGCCATTCCCACAAAACTCTTCCCAAGTTTAACTAAAAAATGGCATTTTGCATGCAATTATAAAAGAAAGTGTCAAACATTTTAGCAGGCACTGTTACCAGCTCTGACTACAGTTTATTTTCAGACTGCTACTTAAACATGCAGTCACTTTAACTCTGGTCAGGAGCCTATGAGCTACTGCATTCTGTAAATATGATAAATATGGCAAATACAGTATGCAAATACAGTGCTGGCCATAGCTCAACTGCGCACAACTGCATTGTGACCAATCTCTAAACCAGGCACGTCGCTACTGCCGTGGTAAGGAATACCGATCATTTGCACAGCCAATGTTTTGTCGTGTCCAGCACCAAATCAAGAAAAGATATCAAACCGATATCTGAACAAGATCAAAACATTCCACAAAAGATTAAAAACAACAGAGAAAATCCAAGAAAGCCTTTCATAAAGATATTAATGTCGACTTTAGCTCTGAGAAGTCGCACCAGGAGCTTATTTAAATACTTCCAATACTTTCAGACACTCACAGAGTGCTTTTCATAAAGGGATAACTGAAAACCTAATTAAAATAAAGAGTTGCAGGGAACATTTCAGATTTCGCCATCTGCTGTGACTTCATGTACTTAGCAAGATATAATTTTAACAAGCTAGAAACATATGAAAGGTGAAAGTAATGCCACAGCATCCAACTGGTTTACACAGCCATGCTGAAATGCAGAGGGACATGTGCTGCACTCAAGACTCCTCACTCACTTGTGCTCCTACTGCGCCTAGTTTGCGTGGCACAGTGAGCAATTCCATGCCACTCATCTACTCTTTGCTCAAAATAATGAGTTTGAACAAACAGCTGATAAGGATCCAGTCTATAACCCTGATAACTGCTAGGAGAAAGACCTCCTGGAGCAGAGTCTGCTGCGGGTAGGTTTCTCAGGACCCTGGCCATACCTGAGGACCACTCCCCTCCAGTTATATGCAGCAAAAGACCTGAGGTAAATCTCACGTGTGATTTGGCACCCACATTTACAGACCATCATGGGCAAATCTGGGAGCTTTTCCACTTCTCAGTGATGATGCAGTAGCCTCCATGTTTTTCCACAATCATGAACGCATCAGTACGTCCTCCCCTTGAGAACACTATGTGACACCGAAGCGCACGCTCAGAAATACTCAACTCAACATCTAGTAGCTCTTTAAAGTCCTTCAGCATCATTATCAGCAATGTGCGACATCTTTTCTTCCCCAACAACACCACATCACAGAGCCACCCGAAGACAGAGTTAAGTCCTGTAGAGAGATACCAAATATGAAGCCTGAAGCTCTTCAGCCCTGTAATCCCACTACAAACACGTATCTGCCCACGTCTGGCCTGTGTGTCATGAAAAACAGTCCTGACATTTCTTCTGGTATTTCCAGAATCAGGATGGCCTCAAGGGGGTTTCTTTGGCAGTGACAAAGGGACTTATCCATCTCATCAAACCAACTATAGCAGGTCCCAGACAAAAACCCAACGGTTTTGGCAGAGCACACAGCGCCAGGTGTGCTTCCATGTCGTATCACTTCTGGCACTACCTGGAAGGACAGGACTAGGTAACAGTGGCCGGCCTTTCACAGGATCACACAATCACCAAAGTGCTGGCTGGAAGGGACCTGTGGAGGTCTCTAAGTCCAACTTAGATACCTGGAAATGAACTGCCAACGCAGGGCAGCTGTGACACTGCAAAGCCTGGTCCTCAATCCTTCAACGTTGTGCTCAGTCCTCTCCTGATGCAAGTCTCTGTGTTACTAGGTCCTAAATTTTCAGAGATTTATTGTACGCAGTCATCAGCCCAAACTGGACTGAGGTTATTCTGGAAACAGCGTACGCCCCTGTGCTACCCACCTCTGAGATGACACAGCAAACACTTCAGGCACATCCAGACTTTTTTTCCTGGACTGGTTAACAAAAAGTTGTATTCATTCCAAACAGTACACAGCTAATCGACTCAGAAGCAGGCAAGCCTTCATGCGGTTAGCACTGATCTTAACACAAACTCATCAACCCTGCATTCCTTTCATTAATCCTGGATATGCAAATAACTCAAGGTTGGTCTTCCAAGGGCAAATCATACAGACCTTCCGCACATGGGGCTAAATGTGGCCCATCATTTAGCCCAGCATAAAGGGTGCATGCATATAATTTAATTTTCTCCCTTCATGTCTTAAGAGATGTCTATAGCAGGCTCTAGTTACCCACTTCTAGATAAACGTCAGGAGACAGAAAAAAGCAAAGGTTTAGAGAGGTACACAAAAGACCGTAGGAAATCACTGTGCCACACACTGCACCTGTGGTGATCCCTCCAAGGACAGGGAGGAGACCTACAAGGATATACCCATTTTCCAAGTCTGTTGTGCCAGGCTCCTCCATGGATGATGCAAAACCTGTGGATTTTCTAAAAGCTGGAGCACACTATGAGTCTCCAGTACATAATGTGTTCCACAAACGTGCCAGCAACTAATGGCTTTGGGCCTCAACTGTTCAACGCTGCACCCTACGCAAACATATTCAAATCTTTTCTGATAACTAACAGAGGAATACAGTGCTTAAGCCTGAACTGGTCTTATTCTATAATATTTAAACAACTTTTCTGAGAAAAGTATTTCCACTTGCTTTAGAGAAGCATTCAAAAGTAGAGCAATGCTGAAGTGAGCTACTGTCATGCTCTCAGTGCAATGACTGCAATGTGTCACATCATAGCTACAGTGCAATATACACAGTCTCTCCTCCCAAGTACATGGTTTACAATTTTTTTCCTTTAGGTATTGATGAGGCACAGTTAATCCTGTCTCAAAAACTGCACACATTTTAAATTGTACTATATATAATTATTAGCTATAGCTAAACCAAAGCAGTATAGAAAATTATGCAGACAAATACTGTTAATGTTGCAGCACAAGTGAACTAAACATTGAATGTTTTCCTGCAAATGTGTAATTTCTGAAGCAGTATTTTCACACCTTTTTGGTCTCCTTTTTAAGAATAATCCATACAAAGAAGTGAAAACTCAGCAAGTTCCAGCTTTAAAGCATCCTATAAATTGCTCCTTCTGGGAGTGTAACTGTTCTTTGTCCAGGAAAAAGAAATCTGAGTTCCAGCTGAGTAATTAACACTCACTCGTCTGTGTGCAGCCTAGTGCAAGTAGCTCCTAATCGATATGGACACTTACAGCCCCGATCCCTGTTCCACAGCTACAGAGCACTGCCCTGCTCTTCCCCGCCTTTCCCTAAAGCCGGCACAGAGTCAGCGGCATGATTTCAGTACAGATGAGAGTTAAGAAACTCCCTTCCTGCATTTTACGGGTGGGATGAACTCTGTGTTGGCAAAAGAAAAAGAAAATTTTGACAGCTGACCGTGTTCTTGGAAGGTGCCTCCAGCACCTCCAGGGGCAAAGGTGCCATCTTACAACACGGCGGGCTTCTGTCAAAAGAGATAGTCGCTGTCTTCTGGTGTCAAATGGGAGCCTCCTAGTCTAGATGATGAAAGGTCGTTTTTTCTGTCAGTCTTCTGCTGAGCTCCCTGAACTACCTTTCTGTGGAATCAGGTATGAGCAGAGTCACTAAGGGCAAGTCCAGATGAAAAGGCTCCCTGCTCCTCTTTGCATCAGCCCACAGGTTGTCCACATCAGGAACCTGAAGTTACCCAAGTTAAACACAGCCACGGGTGTAAACCCAACCAAAGCAAAGCAAACCAAACCACCCTCTATGACAGGTTCTAAAGACGAAGGAGCTACAGCCCAAACAATGTCTATCTCCACATTTCCCAAAGTTTCACTATGCTAAAAAAAAAACAAACACAAACCCAAAAACAGGAAGAAAAAGCACAGTACCCCTGGGGATATTTAACTGAGTTAAGACCAAATTTGGTAAGATTAGAGTCAGAAGCCGATGCGCTTTTCCCCCTGCTATTTATGCAAATGTGTCAATCTCTTCACTACGGTATGTTTCATACTGATGCACATGGACATCTACTCACAGAGCCCTCACTTCTGAGTGCTTTCAGTATGTATCCTCAAATGACTTTTGGAAAGAGGATATCTGTACTTTACAGGTGGGAAAGAGGAATATAGTGAAGGTATATGACTTGCCCATGACCATACCTGAAGTCACTGGCAAAACCTGAAAGCTAAACTTGGATCACCTCTCCTCAGCCTAAGCGCTCTAACTGTGAAGTATCCTTTCCCCCCAATAATTATAGAACACTTCAATACTAGGTATATTTTATTAGAAATAATCTTGTCAAATTTATAGAAAATGTGATATTTATAGAAATTAATAGAAAATTCAAAAAATTAGTATCATCAATTTCCTCTGCTTTGTGACGCTTCAGATTTTGTTATGGGTGTGTATTACAGAAATAAGTCCTACGCTTCTTCTAGCAGCTGGGGGTTTGTTACCATTTGTGACACAAACCTAGAAACAGGAGAAATATCTAGTCATTCCACAGCTCATAAAGCCTGGCTATGAGAAGCATCTGAGCTCCAGGCCATTCCATAACACAGGCTTATTCTTCCTTCCTCAGGTTTATTTTCACTCATCTTCGAATGCAGATTTGGGATTGTGACTGATTTGTAACTCAACCAAGGAGTCACTGCAGAAGTTCCAGGGGTTCTGGAGAGCCTGCGCAGAGAAGGATTAAATGAATGAGGATCATCAATTTTAACAACACCCACAAAATCGTGACGCAGGTAAAAAGACATTTTCCAAGGACAGACTCTGCACGTGCGCAAGGCAGGCACGTACCTGCCACGTGTGGCTGAGGACAGGTGCACTTGACGTACCACTCCTCAGTTTGACTTTTAACTGTAATGGTGCAAATCTGGCACCTTGATCCTGTTTCAGAAGAGGAATCACCTGAATGTCTTAAGGCCACTAACCTGTTTCATGCAGACCAATAAGGACCGCAAACTCATTTTCCACAAAGCACACCTATGTTTCTCCCCAGCTTATGCTTTTCCAATTCCCAGTGCAGTGCTGGTTTGTTTCACTGTCAGCCGGGTTAGGTAACAGTACCATCACCTTCCCATGCAGCTTGTCCTGCAACTTCCAGGATCTACTCAATTGCCACCATTTCCAGCCAGAGTTAAAGACCGACGCTGTGGAGTGCTCAGTACCCTCTAGAAACGACTCTGTGGAGCAGGACTGAAGCCCCAGGCCACACGCTTTCAAAAAACACAATGATATTCAACAGAAACCTGGTATTCCATTTACAAGTGAGACAACCGGATCCTGCGCACATTCAATTTAACATATATTCTGAGCCATTCAGACAGCATAATCACCGTAGCCCCCGAAGTTCTCCCTGTTTAACTGCAGAGTAATTGCACCTGGCGATCCTTCCATCTTCCCATCTCCCTTCGTGCCTAATGTCAGCGTTACCTTTTTTGACAGTTACAGGAGAAATAATTTGTGAACTGGAAACTGCATGTGAAGGACTGAATATGTCAAGGAAGAACAGAGATCTTCACTGTCTCTCATCAGCCCAGAGGAGCTTAGATGGGAAAAAGCAATGCAGCTAATATCACGTTACTTAACCAACGTCCCATGTTGCGACAGCAGATGCTCACTCGGGGGACATGCCTCGGATCATGCCTGGCAATAAGACTCTCACAATGTGAGGACCAGAATTACTGTGGAGTTACAAATCTTCGATCTGGAAGTCTCTGGTCATGCACAGAAATCCTTGGGCATTGCACAGATGCCAGGAAATCTGCATATTTTCAAGGCTAGCCTGTATAAGGAAGAGTAAATCTTCCTCACAATGGAAAGTGGGTTATTTAAGTTACTCCTCCCAGAGAACCCTTGGGACTGGGCTTTCTGCATTTGAAGAAGTACAATTCTTCAACAAAGTATCTGACAAAACACCCAAATGCTACACGGTTCTACATTCTACATTGCTACATTCTCTCTATCTGAACACTTTCACTGAAGAAAATGAGGACTTCTTTTATACTTCAGGGAAGAAGAATCTTACTCTTTTGAGCGAATTCCATTTTCTTATGACCCAAAGCGGCAATTCTTTAAATTCTTATTTAGGAGATCAGCCAAGTATTGCCAGGAAGAATTAGTACTACCTGCCATAAAAGTATGTTTTAAAATAAGCAGTTTGTTTCAGCTTAGTGATTTAACTTATTTGATGACTATTTTAACACTAAGGATGATAGTTGAAAGTATTTTAAAACTTTCCTTTTTATGCTTTGAAGGGGTAAAATGGAGATTATGTTCCCCCTGCTTTTTAAAAGAATTAAAACAGCCTCCTACTTCAATGAGTTGGAATCCCTGTGTCTTCATTCCTCTCAGTAGAATATATTTGCATAATAATAGTGGATAGTCAGAACAGCAATATATCAGAGTACACGTGAAGAATGTTTTTTTCAGCCCATTCATCAGTCCCAGCAAATATATATGCCTCCACTTAAACTTCAGCTTGAAAATCCTAGCTTTCCCAATTGCAATAAAAAAGAAATCTTACATGGCAAATATATCTGATTTTCCTCTGTAGCTAAACAATACTCTTTGTTACCTCTTTGGCCCAGCATTTCTACCTTTTCATGGGGAACAAGCCCCATAATACATTCTTTGTCTCCTCTGTAATTTTGGTATAGGAGTTGATGTGTTTTTCAACTGTGCACCTAAAGCAACATTTCTTCCCTTGATGATAATTGGCATCATTTGCTCAGGCAACTAATTGAAAGCAAAAAGCAAGCTGGTTTTATTTTTTTAAAGCCCTAATATGATACAATGGCTCCAAATAATTCAGAGACCACTGTGTTCTCTATACACTTCTGCAGCTTTTGAGATTAGCTGATTTATTCATGGCTACAGTCCTCAAATCCAGCATCTGGAGTATGAAAACGCATGGATTTGCAATTAATTTCTGCTATACATATTTGAAAGACCCGGAGTCTGCTGACCTCCTGGACACCATGCAAGTCCCATCTGCTATCTGCTCACTCATACTTTTGTTTGAAAGGATGAAGAGGGAGTCATTTAGACTATGATTAACTGCTACCTTCTGTATCTGTTTTTCATAAAAATAAGCCCATTTCTTCTGTTTCAATCTGGTAGAAATCATCTGGGATACTCGTATTTTTTAAAATGGAAAGATAAATCAGTCCAATGGTCATACAAGGCACCTACCTCTTGAAGCAAACTAACGGGACTCCACTGAGGTATTTCTAATACCACAATATGAGAGATGAAAGTACTAGATACTGACAACTTTTATTTGAATTCAGGAAATTTTCCTATAGTAAATGAAATCTTAATTACAAATTATATTTTGTTTTTGATTTAAATCATTATACAGAAGCCCACCACAGCAAGAGTACTCGTAACTAGGGGTTCCCCATTCCTATTTTGTCTTGACAAAATTTTTATGCTCCTATTCACTGGAAGAATAAGGGAGTATTTTCCTCGAAACAAAGAACTTTTTCCATGACATAATATGCAGAGTCAACAGTTACCTGAGAGCTGCCTTTGGCTGGCAGTCCTGTCCCCAGCCTCCACAGAGAGAACAAGGGACTCGTAAAAAGGAGGACAAGGCTGCTATGGGTCAACACTACTGCAAGCTTAAGCCCAAAGTCCTCAAGGCATCAAGTTCAGCTATGTTAGTCATTCTCAAAAATAAATAATTCCTGATGCATTATTTGGACATTGGCATACATAGCTTTGACTTCTCTCAAACTTCCACCAATCCAGCATCAAATCACTACCCTCCAGTGAGAAACATGTCTAGTAGAGGACGCAAAGTCTTCTTCCACTGTTGGACAAAGTCTGCTCCTTTTCATTTGGGACCATATCATCCGCCATGTTTTCAAAGGAGAGCCAGGACAAACCTCCTGCTGTTTCATCACTCTCCTACGACCCGCACTGTTCCCCCTTCCTTCCTTCATTTATTAGTATTATTGTGACAACAGCACTATCGTCAGGAAGCAGAGAGCAACAGGCACATTTTTCAATCTCTCTCGTAAATTCTCAATAAACCGTTTTAAAGGGTGCTGCTAGGAAGGCGTAATGCTCAGCAGGCCACTTCCACAGCCTGGATAGACAGACAGACATGGGAGGCTCTGCCTAGACATGCACGTTGAACAGTTGCCTCCAGGACAACAAACAACTGGTATTTAAATTATTTTCTCAGCATCACCGCACCTCCTTGGCTGACACCCCAGCTCCGCGGCAGCTCACAGCTACCATTCTACTGGTTCGGCAGGGCCAAGCTTCCACCCATGACAACGGGAGCCAGCAAGCAGCTGACAGTGCAGGAAGCAAGTACAAAGTTATTCCCTTAAAACCAAGGCTACAGTTGAGTTAAGGACAATACCAAGTTTTTAAAAATAAGATTCTGGATCCCAGACAGATAAACAGTCTTAGGCCTTTGATGTACTGAGAATTCCCCTCAAGATACTGACTGGAACTGTGTGAATAATTGATTTTCTCAGCTGAATAGCTGAAGCAACCGACCAAACAAACCCCAACTTGTTTGTTAATTAACATTTTTTTCCCAGGAAACTGGGGGGGGTTGGGGGGGGGAGGGGGGCAGGGGGAAAAGCGTAGTTTGGGACTATTGAACTGTTTCATTCAAACTGAAATTGTCTCTCTTCCATTTTAAACATTTTTTTTTCCAGACAAAAAATATCTAAAAATGCAATACTAGATTCATGATAGGAAGCAAGTGTATGCATCCCATAAAGTAAGACATCTCTCAAGCAAGGTCACCTGAGGCACATGGTTCCTGTTTGGTGAAATCTGGAGAAACAGCTACCCTGCCTTAAAATCCAGCCCCTAGGAGACATGCTCAGGTTTGGGGACCTGGCTCCAGGTATCCCTGCATACAAGAGCAATGCTGGAAAGTGATGGAAATGTGCTACCTCGTAATTTCTGTGCCGCACCCTAAGCCTCCTCATGGACGTAACTCCTGAGTCACATGTGTCACCTGTGAGATGTCAGAATGACTTCTCCCAATTTTTCTTTTACTCTGCTAAAAGGTCTGTGAATCCATTAAAAAAATCTGAATTTGTCAAGAACCTTGACTGCCCAAAAATGTATTTGCAATGTTAGTTTTGTCTGCTTTTTGATCACTTCATCAAAAAAAGAAGGTTATGTATGTTCATAGGTTACTATTAGCTCTGACAAAACAACAGACCAAGAAGCGCTGCGTTTCTTTTCGAAGAACTGGCAGAGAACAGCAGCGTAACAGTTAGCACGGCAAAATGGGACTGACGAGAAACGTTGAATGAAATCAGCCACCTTGGTTTTATCACTCAAATTACCAAAAGGAGGAACGTATGCTGGCAGGAAGTTCAGTCCTGCCTACTCGCACTGGTGCCCGCGACAACGAGGCGCGCTTTCGGATGCGTCACAGGCTCGAGCATTCACTATGATTCCACGCTAAATCACGGCGCTGCGAACCAGTGACATTTCTCTGGAAGGCCCCATTTACCCACTGGCGCCAGCAGCACCCCATCTCCCGCTCGGCCTCATGGCTGCCGCCATTTGCTCATGCGGGGTCGTTTTGAGGCGGTGGAGAATGGACTTTGCCCTTCCAGCCTTTCTGCTTAATAGCAAGCGTGCTGAATATTTCACACTATTGCAGGGTGCAGGCCGCTTACAGATATTACATAATTAATCTGGTGCAAGCCATCGCTACTTGTTCGGGACGGCTCCCCGCAGGCACCAAGCCTACCCACATCACAGCACGAGTTACCCAAAACCAGCCCCGCAGCTCAGGGAAATGCAGTGCTTTGGCTCTCAATGCTTCAGTGGCTCTATTTTCATAAAAAAAAAAAAAAAAAACAACAAAAAAAAATCCAGTCAAAAGTAGATTACCTGTAAAATGAAAAATCAAATGGGGATAGGGGGGCGCCTGTCGTATTTTGAGCCCTATTATGCAATGGAGTTGAGATTACATAATGAGGGGAGTGCGATTACAGAAACGTGGCTCCCATGACGTGGAGCCTGGCTATGATGACAGGTTGGTAACACATCACAGGCTACACCTCTGTAACCCAGAAATTAAATTTATTGTCAGTATTACCTCTTAACATTTCCACTTGGAAGGCATGTCCCAAGACTTTGAAACATGCATGTTACACCTATTTAACTACTAAGTTACTGGCAGCAGTTTATTTCAGCCTTTTATTTTGTCCCACACACATTCTCTTTTTTTTGTAATTAACTTCGTAAACTTCTGGAAGAACATTACTGAAACTCTCGCACTTTAAATGTGTTTATTAATGATGCATGCATAAACATCCTCTGTTATCGGAAATTACTACTACTTTCTGGAAATCTCTTCAGTGGTTTATGGAAGAAAATTATGAGATTATATAGCTTAATATTTATTACTAATAAAACAATTTAGTACTTTTCTGCACTGAGCCATTTTATGATCCCAGTAAACCTTAATTTAACCAGTTTACATTCAACATTCAATACTGTAGAAAGATGCTGAATTGTTAAAAAATGTGAGAATTGAGTGTTGTCCTTCTAAACCCTTGTTTAAAAGAATGAGAAATATGATCACTATAAAAACAGATGGGTTACCAAATAGTGAGATGTGGTAAGAGTAGCTACACAACTTCAACATACCCCAGGCTCAATGTAAATTAAGGCTCTTTCTTTTCTGGTAGATGTTTTTTTATATCCCAAGGTGACCTAGGAAACTTGACCTCTTCAAATGAAGTGCAGAGAAAAATACTATCTGGTTAAAAGGAGCAGTAGGCCCAAATCAAACAGTGAAAAAGGAGAAAAAGGCACTTACAAAAGAGTCTGCTAAATAATCAAAATTAATTTTCTGTCTTAAGAGAAACCAAGCCTTACTTCTGCTCATGCCAGCAGTTCCATAGAGGCAAACAGGAGTTACCTCATTTTTAAGCAAATGAAAAATATGTTATTATTTAGTCTTTCCCCCTCTCCTTTAGTCTTTCCCCCTCTCCTTGCCAAGATATGAATTTAAGAAGTTACTTAGCATCATTTACTGATAGATGTGGAGCTGTGCATGTCCCCTGGGTTCAAGGGCATTCATGAAGTGAACAGGAAAATCACCCTGCCACAGCCATGTGTATATTGCCCACTACAACAACCATAAAGAAGGTCTGGCTATGAGTTTCACCAGCAGTATTTACCCATTTATTAAAAGCGCCTTATGAAATACTTCTCTTCCTAGCATTTTCTGCAGGGGAGTAAGAAAAAAAAAAAAAGCATAAAACGCATTGATTCAGCTCAGGCGAGATCCTCTGCCGGGGGAACCTGGCACCTCCTCCAGAGAGGAGAGCTGGCAGGAACCATCTAGCTGCTGTAACTGCAGTACATACCCGAAATTACATGTTCCTTTCAGGCAGGGAGATTTTAAACTGGTACAACTTTGCTGGCAGCTCAGGCAGCAATTCCTGGTGTGATTCCATGCCACACCTCTGCCCTGTGCTCCAAGCCCCAAACCTGGGAGCACCGGGGTTGCCTCTTCTCCCCCAAGGGATGCTATATGCAGGACAGCACCAGACAAAGACGCGAGGGCAGCAGCTCCAGTGTCGTGCCCTATGCCAGAGGCAGCAGAAGACCAGCAAGCATGGCCGACTAGATGGTCAAGGGCAGGAGGTGGAGGACTCGAATCCCAAAACCCACTGGAGCCTGAAGAGCCCCTTTTGCTTTGGGGCGAGGGAGGTGACCCTCGGGGGCAACAGGCATGACATCTCGGTGCCACATGCAGCAGAGCCAAGCATAGGGACAAAAGACATGCAGGAGGACACGATGGATACATCTGCTCCTTGCCCCTCCAAGCTGCCCCATAACTCCACTGCACCTGCCTCAGAAGGGACCTCAGAGCAAAACACACATGTCCCTGTCTCCTTCCTACCAGTGACGCCAGGTCCTGAGGGGCTACCTCTTACCCCCACCTGGCCAAGGTCAGCCACAGGCGGGGCTTGACCTGCTGCCCTTTGGGGTTCTCATCCAAACAGGTGTGCGCACACACACACACACCCCCCCACGCACGCCCACGGACCCCCTACCTGCCCCTTGACCAAGCTGGCTGCAAACTGCCTCATGACGGCCTCCACAGTGTAGGCACTGGACCAGCCGCGGGGGGTGAGCAGCTCCATGCAGATGGCTCCGCCGTCGAGGACATAGCCGTTCTCCAGGCGGGGGCTGAGCACCCTCATGAAGGGCGGCGAGAAGGGGAAGTTGTCGGGGAAGGTGAGGTTGAGCAGGATGTACTCCGTGTTGGTCTCCTTCATGTCCTGCCACAGCACCGAGTCCTTGTCCACCTGATGCAGCTTCACGTTCCAGTCGAAGAGGCTCTCGTCCACCAGCTCCACCGAGATGAAGCGGTCGCTGAGCCGCGCGATGTCCTGGAGCTCCTTCATCAGCCGCCGGGTCCGCACCTGCGTGCAGTGCTGCTGCCGGCCCGCGGGCGCCAGCGGCCCCGACCCCGAAGGAAGCGGCAACAGCGGCGCCGGCCCCGACCCGCACCCGGAGCCGGAGCCGGGGCCGGGGCCGGGACCGGGGCCGGGCCGCTGCGCTGCCTCCTTACCGGCGCCGGGCTCCCTGGTCGCTTCCCGCGGCTTCTCCCTGCCGCCGCCCGAGCGCGGCTGCGGGGGCTGCTTGGCGATCTCCGGCGCCTTCTTGTTCTTGTGGCCCCCGGGGCTGCTCTCGCTGCTGCTGCTGCTGCTGCAGCCGCCGCCGCCGCCCCCGGGGGGCCCCTGCGGCTGCGGCTTGTTGCTGCTGTTCTTCTGGTTGCCCCTGCCCCTGAGCGAGGAGCCCTGCTGGCTGCTGCTGCTGCGGTGGTGGTGGTGGTGGTGCTTGGGGTCCTCCGTGTCCCGGTTGTGCAGCCGGATCAGCCCGATTTTCCGCAGCAGAGTGGCCATGTTGTGCGCGGCTCTGCTCTCCCTCTCGCCTTTATGGGGCTGGTGGGGTTTTATTATTATTATTAATTTAAAGTCCGGCTCGGCGGATTTGCTGTTCGCGGGCAGAGGGGACGGCGCTGGGCCGGCGGCGAGGCCCCTCTCCCGCCGGTCTGGGCGCACGGGGCGCGGGCGGCGGGCAGAGAAAGGCGGCGGCGCTGCCGCGGGGAGGATGTGCGGCCACCGGCCGCCGCTCAAACACCTCCCCTCGCTAGGGCTGCTGCAGGCAGCATTGCAGCAGTGGGGCTGCTCCCGGGGACATCACGGCCCCGCTGCCATGGCCATGATCCCGTGAAAAGGGGAAAAAAAAAAGGGGGACGAAGAAAAAAAAAACAAACCCCAAACCACCCGCAAGGGAGAGCCCCCCTCCCCCCCACGCAGAGCGGGCGAAATCGCCTGCGCTGCAGATGGCTTCCCCCAACACCTTCGGCTCGCACCCGGCCGAGCCAATCCCCGGCGGCTCCCCGGCGGGCCGGTCCCCGCGCTGCGCCGGGCACCTCCCCCCGGGGAGGGGGGGGAGAGGCCGGCAGCGGCGGCCCCTGCCTCCGCGCCCTCCCGCAGCGGCGGAACGCGCTCCGGCCCTTTGTTGGTGCCGCTCGGGGACGGGAGCCGCGCGGATCCGGAGGGGGGAGAGGGGCCGCTGGGGGTACCCCTGCCGCAGCCCCTGCCGCCCGCCCCGCCGCGCCACGCACCCCGCGCTGCCTACGCGCCTGGCGGCACCGCCGCTGCGGGCCTCGGCGGGGCGGGGGCGGGGCGGCGGCCGGCAGGCGGCGGGGGCCCGTCCCGCAGCGCCGCCGCCCGGCCGCGCCGTCCCGCTCCGCTCCGCCCCGCGCTGCGGCAACGCGGGCGGCCCTGGCAGCGCGGGCGCGGCCCTGCCGGCGAGGCGGGCCGGGGGCGGTGACAGCGGGAAGGGGCGGCCGCGCCTCGCCTCGCCGCTAGTGGCGGGATGGGGCGCTGGGAGCCAGCACCCCGGAAAAGACCCACGGCTGGGTGGGTAGGTGGTAGGTACTGCACACGTACACACATGTATGCGCCTGTCATCGCTCACAGGGCTAGAAAATTAAATGCCATCAGAGTTTAGTGCACATGTATGATGATGTATAAGGACATAATTGCATTTAAATGCATCTGTGTTTGTGTATTTACTGTGCATACATCTACCCACCTAAACACACACACATATAAAGCATATACCAACAAAACCTGATATGTAAACATGATTGAAAAATAGGTATAACTATATATATGTGCATACATTTATGTGTGTGTGTATTCATTTTTGTGTTGGTAATGACGTGAGTCTTTGTTCCTTCAGCACAGCAGATAGGCATATCCCATCCCTCTTACACCTGCTCCCCTCTAGACCAGGTAGGTCCATCCTCCTGGGACTCTAGCACAGGAAGGAAAAGCCAATTCTCAAAAGTTCCATCCCCACAGCCCTCTTTACCTTCAGAGACTGGAAGAGAAAAATGAAAAAAAAAAGCAACAAATGCCTTGAATTGGGAAGTAGCGAAGGCAAGGCGCAAAGTGTGATTCCATCTGTTGTGGAGAGGACGTAAAGCACTGGGCTGTGTGTGCATATAACAGCATTACACTCCATAAAACCTTTCCCAAGCAAACACCCCCTTCACCAGGAGTGCCCTAAACCACTGTCTTCCATGGTTTTGAAAAGTGGCCTAGGCTGGAAAAAGACTGCTGTGCTTCTGTAATGAGCTCCTGAGAAAACTGTCTGGGTTTCTTGAAAGCTATCTGCAGGGCGCACTATGTTTTCATCAAAAACTGAGTAACTGACTCCCTCCAAAAAAAAATTTTGGGGTCAGTTAACTTTGGGGTTTTTTTCCCCCCTTTCTTCTTCCTGTTACTTAAACCACTTAATCTTACAAACAAGTCCATATTCAGCAAGTGACCATTCACCAGTGACCATCATGTCAGACTTACTAACAAACCCACGTGTGACAGGTACCTGGTGCATCTCTCATTAGCCTGCTTTGAACAGAAAGAAGATGAAGAGCTGCGAGCGAACTGTAAGTGATGGCCCGGGAAGCACAGATGCCACCATGCTGTCCTTGTTTGCCCCTACCCTCCATGCCGTTGACTTGCCCAGTCCAAAAGCCTGTCAGAGTGATAATCCTCGGGGTTGCTTTGATCCTTCCCTGCGCACAGATACCTGGGGTCTGTTGCAGGAGGTGTTTGCTACATTTGCTTCCCTGAGAAGATCTGCATGTGAAATGCTGTTGACAGAGTGTTTCCCAGGAGGTCAGAAGTCCTGGGGGATGTGACGTGGGTGGGCTGAAGGGGCTGGGAATGTTCTGTCCATCTCCTGTTCCTCTCCTGCCTTCCCTGTCTCTACAGCCCACCCTGCCAGAGCGAATGAGGAACTTTAAGTTCACAAGATAGTGGAAAGTGTGTCCAAGCCTTCCCCTAGGAACCTTCTGGAGTGCCAGGCACGCTGCATCCCCAGAGCTACTGATGGCCCACCCATGGAGCTGGGAAATTTCTGGAGCGCAGTCAAACTGCACGCAGACATTTCCTGGTGCGTGATGCTTCCAGGTCACAATCTGTCCTTTGATGGGCATACGACTCGAGCAGGACTTGCAGGTGGAGAAGCGAAGGCACAGAAGGAAATATCTGTTCCTTTTGTTAGCAGTTGGAGCAGGGCACAGAGAAACATGATGGGATAGGTCGTGGGGCTGTTACAGCTCTGGTGCAAAAGCCTGAAGTCACAGAAACTTCACTTGCAGTTTCAGTCCTGGCGGGTGGTCCTGCAGAGCAAGGTGTTCAGTGGTTGCCCCTTGTTGAATATCTAGCGCAAGACCGGACGGTTGGGCACATACGTTGAACTGAAGCAGACTGCCAATTAGCAACTCGAGCCTTTGTGTTGGCTACATTAATGTTTTAAAATGAAAGGTCTCTGCATGGTGTTCCTGTGACAGTTGGCAGCAGGAGCCGCTATCATAAATTTAACATGATGAAAGTTATTTACCTGTCTCATATAACTGCTGAGGTATCTGTCCAGCAGTGAAGTCACAAAAAAGAGCAAGGGCTCTGCAAAGGGAGACCGGAGCCAAGAAGCCCCTCCATGGCCTTGTGCCATTGTTTTATAAAACGGTACGAGATTAATGATGGAAGCCGTGAGAAAGCCGTCTCAGCGGTGTGGAAGGTGTACTAGGTGTGCCTGGCCAAACGATGTTCTGCTGTGACAGGGCACTGCTCTGATCGTGCTGGAAGTAGTGAAATCTGGTACAATCTGTGTCCATACTGTCTGCAGGGTAAAAAAGCTGTAGTGATGTAGCCAACTCCTATTTTTCATTACCCAGGCTTCCTCAGCAAGGGAATTAGTTGGTTAGTCCAGAATGGACTGTGGGTGGCTGCAAGTCTAAGGCCTTGAAGCAAAACAGGGAATAAAACAGCTTGCAAGGGAGACTCCTCCTGCATCATCTAAACTCTCCTTATCCACATATTTACTGACTGACAAAAAAGTCTGAACAAATTTAGTCCATGATGTCTCTTTACAGATTCCTCATCAATTCTTCTTCCATGGTATCTTACATAGTAGAAACATATCTATTAACTCTATTCATTATTATACATTCTCACCAGTTTGCCAGGTACAGGAGTCAAACTGAACTAGTCTGCAATCTCCCAGACACGGCCCTCCTATCCTTGCCTTGGAGCAGGACTGGTTGATCCACTTAATGCTAGTAAAGACATCCAAGAGTGATGCAATGACTTCAGAATCAGGGAGGTAAAAGGGCATCTGGGTATGAGAAACAGGCTGACCTCTGGCAGATATTTCTCCTGCATATTTAGCTGGAGAGCTGCTTTCACGCTCAGCTGTTGTACACTGATTAGTGAAAAAGGACAGCGTTCAAAGCTCGGGTCCAGCAGCAGCCCTCAGCTTCAGGCGCAGCAGGCTGCAGCTGATGAAGGGCATCTCAGACTCTTCTTGCAGTAGAGAGGCACCTGTCAGTAGCTGGAGATTCAGAGCTCTGACCTCCTATTGCAATACCAATTTGGTGTTGTTCGGGGCTACCAGCAAGGTGGTTTTCTTTCTAGCGGGATAATATTGGCCAGTGATTTTCTCATTTTTACTGAGCTTGCAGAAAAGGAGTTACCTGGGGCTCAGCAAAAAAAGCTCAGATGCATATTGTTTGCTTCCATTTAAATGCAGCATAATTTAGAGGCCTGAGTGTGTTAGAAAATGTTACTTTAATTGAACATGTGCAAAGCAGCATTTCTAGGATGATGAGGGGAACAAAATACACATCTTCTTAGGAGAATGAGAAGATCTTGTCTTGTTTAGTATAGACCAGCAAAGACTGAACAGGAGTGTAATAACATTTTATAAATATATTTGAGAAGTAAATTTCAGAGAGGGTTATTGACTTCATCACATGATCGAATGGCTGTACAGTGAGTAATCTTGAATACATTTGGACTGGAAATCCAAAGGCTTCCAGCTATCTGATGAATGAAGGGCTCAAATACTCTCCTGAGCACTGGAAGCAGTAGCTTTCAGTCTTGTAGGATGGAGGCTGAGAAGCTTATGGACATAATTGTATAACACAATAGAATAGGAAAATGCCTGAAGATAGAAAATTAAGCTTATATTATAAGTCCCTGGGCATCTGATGTGTCAGTATCCCCAAATGTGTGAGAAAATAGATTAGATCACTGTCAATTTACATTATACTTATAATAATTCCATGCCTCAGGGCTTCCACTGGAGTTGGGAAAGATTTTATTTTATTCCTCTTGATGCATAATTTGTTCTCTACTCATCTTTTTTGCCTTCCTCTGCAGGTCTGCAGATAGATTGTTATAGGTGGCATTAAAATCTTAGCGTTTATGTGTCCTGCTCGTATACTGAGGATTAGGCCAGCCTCTAGACCTGGAAATCTAACAAGGTTATTTACCTAAATCAATTTGGTAGGCACCACTGATTTCTTTTGTGGCATGGGACACAGCCTGCTTCCTAGAATCGAATGGAGTTTTATTTCACGAATTCTTTGTAAACTTGCAAACAGGCAGTTTTTCAACAAGCAAGCTATTTATTCATTTCTCCCTCCTTTGCTTGACTGAGTTGTCCCAATGCTTACTAGTACCTCACTGGGCACCTTCGATTATTCATTATTTGCCTCCCTCCTTTCATCCTCCAAAGTGACAACATCACTTATTCACTTATTGTTAAAAGGATATCCAGAGGAAAGGAATTTCCAGCAACAAACAGCAAGAATGGAGAAAGACACAAAAAATGTTCACTCCTGGAATGTAAAAGCCTATTAGAGAAGCACGTGCAGTCCGTACGTTACTGTTGACACATCCTCCAAAATTACCTTCCTCTCAGTGTTGTAAGTCCATCTGGCATTTCTAATCTCTTTCACTGAGTTAGATAAACAAAATACTTGAGGCAACCTCCACTCCATGGACGTGATAAGTCCAGGTAAATGCAAAGGATACCTGGGTAAATGAATAAATGAGGTAAATGAATAGCCATTATATCACAGCAACAGCTTTTGGGAATGAGCGAGGTAAACAATATCACAGGAGAATACGATCGTCTGTCTGCTTTTTAAGTCTGAACAGCATTGGAAATTTTCAGGAGAGGCTTTTTATGTTCATGGTGTTCACCTTCATGTATTGCTACTTACTGACTAAAAGATATTTGCAGCTAGGTATTCTGAATCATGGAACTTTGTGCCAGAGGCAACCCTGTCATATACACACAGGTATTTTTAAATTATTGCACTTATACACAAGATATGGTCAGTAATCCTGAGAAAAGTCTTACTGTAAAGCATAGAAATCATTGATAATTCTTTCCGAAAATAACAGTACAATGCATCCTTTACTTTGTCCATCTTCAGCCTTGACATCATCTGGCCACATTTTCATCTTACAATATCACCTTTACAGTCATTCTGTAGCTGCTCAGTGAGGAGGTTGTGTCTCGTGGAATGGTTGGAGGAATAGCAATGATCTGATGGTCATTCTAGTCTGGATGCAAAAATTCTTGTTTGTCATTGCAGACAGTGACTTTCTAGATTTTCTGGCTAGAATTTCTAAGGCTCTGACACCATGAACTTTTCTGGGCTTCTGCATATAACTAGAGAACCAGAGCCATTGTGGAGGCCTTGCAGCTCTCTTGCTTTTAACTGGGGCAAGCAATACACACCTGAGCCCCAGGTAGCTCCTTTTTTTGCAGAGTCTCCAGCTAATGACAGATGGCTCTTTACTCCAAAATGAGTCTGAGAGATGTCCAGCACCAGTCTGCTCTGCACGACGTCTGGCTGCTGCCAGACCTGTTTCACTAGTCAGTGCACAGCAGCTGAGCCTGAAAGCAGTGGTCCAGCACTCCAGCACCAGAGCACAGCACCAAAGGGACACACAAATGTAGCTTATCACCAGCTAGACAAAGGCACTAAGACTCTAGGTCACCTAAGTAACAGATAGATGCCAGTGTGAATTACACAAAGTTAACACAGAGAGACAGTCAAACCCATTGAGTTCAACTTTAAAGGCAGAATGCTGGAATTTCAGTAATTTAGTCTAAAATATTTTATGGTGCCATCAAATAATTTTTGGCTCCTGAAGTTTTAAAACTGCATCACAGACCTCTTGCTCACCTGAACTGACAGAAACAGGATAAAATTCAGTAGCAGGAAGTACAAAGTCATGTGCTGAGGAGCCAGCAATAAGGAATTTTTACATAAATCTGGAGAAGCCAGAAAGATGAGATAAAGAGGAGTGTGTTGGTAACAGGATAAAAAGGATGTGCTGCCAGGGTGAAGTAGATTTAAAAAAAAATACTGATGTGACTGAAGACGGCACTCAGGGAGGTACTTTTAGTAAAGATGGGGAAGTATTAGGACCTTTGTGTAAGATGTTCATAAGATCACATTTGAATCCCAGAACAACACACTCTCATCTTTGATGCCTACTAAACACTTGTGCTTTGACTCCGGCCAATCCTTTACCTTCATGTTCCCTTAAATCTCACCATATTGTCTCATTTTCCTCTTTACAGCACACAGCTGTAAGAAAGGTCAATTGCAATGTATTTATGGGTAATGAACTCTTCCTCCTTTTTCTTAAGATCTTAACATCAGCATTGTCATCACATGCTTTAGCTTTGTGTTTCTCAGTGCCAATTCTAAATTCCAAGCTACAATGGTAAAAGTTCAAAGGGGGTGACAAAGGATTAGAAAAGGTAAATTCTTTAAAAAATAGTTAGATTAGTTGCTAGATTACTGGCAATGGCTCGGTTCCTTAAAAGGGATAAGCGTGTATTTACATACACTGTCATACACTGTTGCCAGGACCTGTGATCAAGTCCTCACACCCTCATCTTGGAGAAGCTGCTGCTGCCACCAGCTGGTAGTTCACTGGTCCCTGGCTGGAGAGATGAATACATAGCTTACTCAAAGAATGTAGGCCCTGAAGGAGGTCACATCTACAGAAAGTTACAGAAACATTGCTCCTGCCCAAAGCACATTTTGGAATTTGACAATAGACAAGACCCATATTACGCTAACAGGAGCAACTAATGACAGCATTCACAGTCAGCAGAGTTGTCCATGGGCATGGTTAGAACAACAAGCATACTAAATTCATAGCATCAGACACACAACACTGGTCCTTTTTACATTTAGATGACAGTCATTTGCTTCACCACTAGCCTCCAGAAATACATTTTGGGGTGGCAGCTCCTTTGTATTTACAGAATCATAGAATCATAGAATGGTTTGGGTTGGAAGGGACCTCAAAGACCATCTAGTTCCAACCCCCCTGCCACGGGCAGGGACACCCTCCACTAGACCACGTTGCCCAAAGCCCCATCCAACCTGGCCTTAAACACTTCCAGGGAGGGGGCAGCTACAGCTTCTCTGGGCAACCTGTTCCAGTGCCTGACCAGCCTCACAGTAAGGAACTTCTTTCTAACATCTAATCTAAATCTACCCTCTTTCTCTTTAAACCCATTACCCCTTGTCCTGTCACTGCACTCCCTGATAAACAGTCCCTCACCATCTTTCCTGTAGGCCCCTTCAGGTACTGGAAGGCCACAATTAGATCTCCCCAGAGCCTTCTCTTCTCCAGGCTGAACAACCCCAACTCTCTCAGCCTGTATTCTGGAAGTAGAAATGGCAGTTCCTTGCATGCTTCACTGCTCCTTCTGCAGGGCCAGTGTAAGGAGGAACCTAGTGAGCACTGTCATGTGCCATGCAAAGAACAAACGGTTTGGTGGCCTGATGAATGTTCTGCTGTCACTCTGTGGCCACAGTCATAGATGTTGTAAGAGAAGGGCTTTTGCCCTACCTATGGGATCAGTGCAGGTCAGCAGTTCTTTCCTGCCCTCTCTGTACACATGAAGATGCCCACAGAGATCCTGGATTATCAGAAGCTGTATACATAGTTGTAGATCAGCTACTGGGTTTGTCATTAGCAAGCCGAAAGATGGAGGCTTCTCTCTATTAGGTTTAGCAACAACATGAACTTTCTCCTGCAACATCTCCTACAAGAAGACAGTAGGAGTTTAAGTCCTGGAAGCACCAGGAGGTACCACAGTCACTGGGCTGCTGTATACTTCAGAAGATGTTCGCCAGGATTGGGACAGCTGTACTGCAGAGCAAATCTCAGCTGGCTGTTTCGTACCTGGTTGTTCCTGTGAAAGTCAATATGTTGCAATTAACTATATTAGAAGACATCAGTAACTTCTTTGTTTTCTAAAGAATACTGCTTTATCTGGATGTCTGAGACAGAATGGATGACCCTGTGCATCCTTGTTTCCAGACTAAGACATGGGAATTAGAAACAGAAAATCTGGGGTTCAAGACATGCCTTCATAGCAGATTACATTAGGGCTGTTGTAGACCTAAACCACAAATACAACAGTGGTGATGAATAGTGCTTGTTGTAAACACAAACACTAAGTCATAGCTGGCTATCACAGCAGAATCACATGCAACACTACAGCCTTCACAGCTTGCCTGACTTATGATGCTTCAATCTTTCTTTTCCAGTGAGGCCAAGCTCTCTTTCTTACCCATTGACATCAGCATCTGACATTCATGACCTCTGAGTGTATCTATGCTGTACCAAGTGTTGCTTACCTGCTCCAGCCATTTTTCAGATGTAGACTGATCTCTGAACATCTGCAGTCTCTGTGGCATATTCATTTGCCCAGCGATTCGTGAAGTGGTGACATCCAGCAAGCCTCCAATGTGTGCTTTGTATTCCCATTGCACCTTATGCAAAAATGCTGGTTGGCCATTTCAATGGGGTTTTTTTGTTGCAAGGCATGCTTCTGCCGCTTGTAATACCAAGCCTGGTGCTATCATTGCTAGGGTTTGCCAGATCCAGAGAGGCTGCATGAGCACATCTGATGGCAAACCAATGCTCAGCAGCATAGCAGCAATAATCCATCATAAGACTGGCCTCCTTTCCCTTTTTTCTTCTCTTAGACTCTGTCTCCATAGCTCTGTGACACCAATGACATACAAGGTGCATGATCCTCCATGAACCCTTGTAAAAGCGGTACCTTTCCTAAGTAAAGACAGAGTCTATTGAAAACTGTCACTATAATTTCTGGCTTTTACCTGCTTTCCCTCGGGCCAGACAACTTTTTGGCTCAGTTTCCCATGCCAGCTTCTGAGAGGTTTCCGCCCGTGACCCACGCAGGAGGATCTGGGAGCTAATGCCTAGCATGGGGCTTGGCTCACAAGGAGGTCCAGGCTGGGAGGGACATGGCAGGCTCAGCACTGTTGTGACTGCATGGGTGAGCTGAATGCTCAAAGGTCATTCTCGGTGTGACCACAGGATATCAGGAGAATGAGAAGACGGGGCGCCACCCTGAAGTTAACTTCTTTCCTTTTCCAAGGCTGGGCCACTCTACCAGCTTGGTCTCCTCTCACCCATTGTCAGATATGGACAGACATTTTCTAGTGGGGAGGAGGACTGCCAAGTGCAGCATGTTTACCTAACCTTCATGGTGTACAAAGCCAGATAGTGGTGTAAACTGGGTCTTCATCTACCTGCACCCATCCTCACAAATCTTGCTGCAAGAATCACGCATATTCTTGGACCCTGAGCCAGTGGTGGCATTTGTATATGAAATGTGAAAGCAGAAAAAAAATGTGAAAACCGAAAAAGAGGATCTATCCAGACTTCTAGGTGAGGTATGTTTATTTTTAAAAGTGTCTCATGAGGCTTGGCCAAGGCCTCATTGCTATACCTGTGGTAAATGTCCAAGGAGGCTGTAAGCAAATCTGCCACTGTAGTTCCAGTGGCAGAGGGAAGACAGAGAGTGGAAGGGTTAATGTCAACCCAGGAGCACCAGGGGCTTGAGCAGGCAGGGGACCAAACAATTCCTGAATCAGTTTATCTTATTTGATTTCCTCCTGTTGTGAAAACAGATGGTCCCTTCATCTTCCATCAGCTTCTCTCTGGCACCAGGGCAGGGTGTTCCCTACCTTCTTCAGTCTTCTCTGTCATGGCCCCTAGGACACTCAGTGTCTTCTGTTTCTCCATCCTCTGGTGAACAGTACATGCCCATGTCCTGGTTTTGGCTGGAATAGAGTTAATTTTCTTCCTAGTAGTGGGTAAAGTGTTGTGTTTTGGATTTAGGATGAAAATAATGTTGATAACACAGTGATATTTTGTTGTTGCTAGGCAATATTTACACTAAGTCAAAGACTTTTCAGCTTCTCATGCTGCTCCTCCTGGGAGGGGACACAGTCAGGACAGCTGACCCAAACCAGCCAAAGGGATATTCCCTACCATATGACATCATGCTCAGTATATAAACTGGGGAGAAGTCACAGCTCGTGAACTAGCTGGGCATCGGTGGTCTGTGGGTGGTGAGCAATTGTGCTGTGCATCACTTGATTTGTATATTCTAGTATTAGTATTAGTATTAGTATTAGTATTATCTTCTCTTTCTGTCATATTAAACTATCTTTATCTCAACCCATGAGTTTTACCTTTTTTTTCTTTTTTGATTCTCTCCTCCATCCCACTGGGGGTGGGGGGAGAGAGCAAATGGCTGCGTGGTTGCTTTAGCTGCTGGCTGGGTTAAACCACAACAGCCAGGCCAGGTGAGATCAGGCAGAGCTTGCAGCTCCTTTTCAGAAGTGTCTGTGGAGGGACGAGAATCAAGGAGGAAACACTGGTCCCCTGCGTTGACACACGACAATGAACTGTTGCTCATATTGATTTTCTCTGCTGACACCTCCATCTCTAGGCCACATTTTTTCAGAGGTGTTTTGCCTGAACTTACTGAAACTGCATCGCAGAAGAACTGCCGACGCAGGAGGGCCACCAGGCATTCCCCAGAGGGTGGCCATGGCAGTGGTCTGAGGTTTTGTCTAAAGACCTGTGCTGGGGAGCAGAAGGGAAGCAGTAGGCACAGAGAAGAGCCAAGCTACATGGTCTTTGAGATAGAAGGTCATCACAAGAGAGGGCTTTTCCTGCTCTATCTTTTCAGCCTTCATAGTACAGAAAGCAATCTGAGAGCCTGTGCTACTACAGCTGCCCTCCTGGAAAGTGAGGGACACTGAATTCCCCTGAAAAAGGTGCTTTTGTAATAAGATGATAAGGATGTATGTGGTATGGCCTGAGGCAGGGCTTGTGAAGACATGCAGGGACATGTTGGGATAGGGTTGGACTAGTAGGCTGAGCAAGGCAAATCTGGCACAACCTCATCCACACGGTTTGTAAAAAGAGGACCATGGAGCAATCCCTTCTGCCAGGCTTCACCTGGAATTCATCTCACATCAGGCTGGTCCAATCACTCTGAAATCACTTTTGGGAGCAGTGTAGCAGACCAGGTAATCCGCTCCTGGGGCCGGTCCCAAGAAGGATTTTATTTGGCAATATTGCCAGCAAAGTTCCCTGAAGGACTGCTACTGGCATAATTTAATAGTTGTGTTGATGATCTGGAGGTAAATATAAAATTGCAAATAAAAGAAAGAGTGTACAGAAAGGCCAGTGGAGTGCTAAATAGGGTTGAGGCAGACTAAATTGAATAGTTGTGCTTGTAAAACAAATAAATTAAAAAAAAACCAAACCAATTTGCAAAGTCACCTTACCAGGAGGAGATAGTGCAAATTCATATAACTGGGGACTATATTGCCTATAGTGGCAAACTTTAAAGGAAATTAGTGGTTGTAATGTACTGGGTCAGCACAAGCTTCCTGTGGAATCTTGTGGCAAGAGGAGTTTTGCAGTCCTGCGATGTACCAGCAAGAAAGGAATGAGCATGCGAGGCGTGGGAGAACAGGGACCAATACCAGATTTCGATGTGCAGGTCATCTTCCCTTTTCTGATGATGTTGAAAAAAATAGAAACACTGAAAAGGCTGAAAGTCATTAAAGAAAATGTTGTAAAGAGTTCATTGTGTTTAATTTATCATATAGAAGTCCGAGAGATGATTCAATTATTTGATTAAAGCACAGAATAGATACCTCAGAACAAAACTAGCTGGACAATAAAGCATTTCTTCAGCAGGTAGACAGAGGTGTGGAAAGAATCGATAGCTATAAATTTGAGTCTTCCTCAGGCGACTTCTGTAAGTAAAACCTATTTAAAGACTGCATGCTGGACACGAATGGTAAAGTATCTTTCCCAGCGATGCAGGCAGATTGTAAAGAGGGTGGGATATGAACACACAAGAGTGTGAAGAATGAGTTTAAAATTGAAGAGTTACTTGAATCCCCCCAAAAGAATAGTAGAGAGCCTTAAGCTCAATGCCTGCCTGTCTCTTAGTGCCTTTCAGGAAGGAATGCCGACCTACGCAGTAAGGTATACTGGCTATAGTAGTGCCCAGAGTGTCCACACGACGGGAGAGACTAAAGGAGCTACACATTCAAGCCTTTTGCCCCACTGTCTTCTGAAGTCCCCAAAGCTACAGCTGCCTGCACGCTCACGTGCTGCGTCATGGGTTTGAATCTGAGCAGTTCAGAAGTAGCCTGGAAGACCCGGCAGTCCCAGTTTGAACTGGAGGCAGATTGCAGGCTGTTCTGGTGAACGTGAGACCTTTCATGTCGATCAGGCTGAACCCTGTAGTGGTCGCTGATTCCAGCCTCTCCTGCACGACATCCATGCAAGCTCCAGGACTACTCCCAGCCCCAAGGCAGCGGTGCCGATAGCTCCATACCGGCTGTAACCACGGCTCTGCACAACTTGGTGGTTTAAACGCTTTTCACCACAGGGTATACTTGTGAATGCTAAGTAATTTTTCTGACTTTCTGGTTTGTTCTGTTTTGAACCCATGTGAACATTACTTCCTTTTTCTTGTGCATCAAGAATGATAGGTCTACCTTAGAAAAACTCTAAGTGCCAGGGAATGGCACAAGCACGTGAACACAGGCATCCATGCTGTTTATCTGTTACGAAGGTACCCAGCCATTTTTTTCATCTGGACCACCAACATTCTTCCAGAATTGTTTTCAGACACATTTCAGAAGTTGGAATACAAGTAAGGGCTGCTCCATGCCAGTTGGACTCAGTGCTGGAGAATGGTCCCAGGACCATTTCATTTGCTAGCACACATGTGGTCTGGGAGTCAGTAAATCTGGTGGCCTGGGATATTCCTATGCCTTCTTTCCTGCATCTCTGGTAACAAAAAAAATATATCAGTTTTAAATACAGTGCACTAGTTATTCCAAGTTACAGAAAACAAAAAACCACTAGGCAAATCAGCTTTACTTGTTGGTATTATATAATGAAAATAATATTTTTGTAAAAGCACTATATATATATATGTATTTCTCACACCTGTGGAAAAAAAATTCACATGAAGCTACTTGATAAATATTGAAAGCAACTCTGCATTTCAGAAGAATAAATCTTAATTTTGCTTCAAATGACATATGGCAGGATTATGGATGCAATAAAAACTATGTTATGCAAGTTTCTTCACTCAAGGTTTCCCACAGTGGTGTTTCAGGCTCTAGGTCCCATGGGATAATTTATTCGGGTGGTACAGCAGTCGTAACAGCTCGAGCTAGGTGCCTCCGCAGAGGGACCCCGAACAAAGAAATCCTGTGGCAATTATACCCTTAAAATCAAAGTTCCCCTCCCCTCATGTGATATTTCGGGCCAATAGTAATATTAGGGTCTGGGGTCTTCACGTTCTTCATTGGTTCCTTTCCTTGTCTCTAGGTGGGCCATTTTTACCTCTTAAGGCTGCAGCTTCTGCTGGTGGTCGTAGCTTCCTTATCTTCTGGCTTGGACCAGCTCTGGGGCTTTCTTCTACTTAACTTAGCAAAAGTTCAACAAAAGTTCAACATATCCAGGTGAAAGTTCACAGCTTGTGGCCTAAGGCTTCCACAAATTTAGCCAGTTATGCTAAGCTAGTTATGCCGATTGGCAAATGGTGATTCCAGCTGAGCTCGACAACTAATATTTTCCCAACAACTGAGTCTGATGAATAAGATTAATACTCTAGGGGAAAAAACCAAATAATTCTACTGATTTCTCAGCATATTTTTTGTAAACAAAATTAAGAATTAATTCTTTACGGGATATTAAGGGTCCTATGAAATCAAAGTTTTCAGTATTGCAGAGCTAGATGAATTGTCACTACACTATGGAAATAATGTTTCTGTCCTGAGACATATATAAAGTCCGCTGCTGTGTCTGGCTGACCTCCTTGGAGCCAGAGTTGTGAGAACAGAGTCTGTCATCCAATATCCTTTACCATCAATAGAAAGAGTCCCACAGGGCTCAGTTATCTTTGGATCAGGTCTCAGAACATCTCAAGGTCTGCGGGACTTGGAAAAGCAAAAATTATTGTATAAACCAAATCCTGATCTTGCTGTTTCTTAGATAAATAAATTTAGATGATTTCAGCAAGACTGAGATCCAGTCATGATGCATAAACACATTATCCTGCTAATTTGTGGTAAGACATGTACTATTTTGAGTCATTAACAAGCAAGTTGCTAAATATCAAATCTCTATGGAAACTATAATTACATCTCTTAATCAGCTCAATAACCGGATTTTTTAAATTGTTTATTTTATTGTATCACATTATTTTTATACAGTAAAATGTGAAAATACAGCATGCTTCTGAGTGAGTCAAAAAACATCCTAAACATAAATACCATCAGCTTGATATATCAAGAGCAGGTAACAGGTATTCTCTGTGCTGCTTACATCTATTTTCCCTGCTTCTCTTTTGCTTATCACCTGTTGTAATTAAAACAAAGAAGGGTAGCTGGCTCATAAAATGGAATTCTTAGGCAGGTGGTCCTCCCAGTTAATGACCAGAAATTTCAACCTCCATTTCTGGGTTTGTAGAATGAAGAAGTGATTGGTGCATTACATGCAATCATACAGAAGAAAATAGTAATAAAGTCAAAGACAGAAAGTGAGAGAGACAGAAGGAGAGAAAACATACATCATCAGAGCTCAATGTGTTCTGTTTTCTTTATTCACTTCTTTCACTTTATTGGCCAGCAGCAGAAAACAGGAGATAGAAGAAGAATCACAGTTCCAGAGATAGACAAGCAGCCAAATTGTCACTTTTTATATTTCTGAGAAGAAAAAGTGACTATACCAGCACTTTCAGTAATTAATCTTAAATACTTCAATGTGCCATATTATACTGGAAAAGTCATATATGTGGGGGTGTGTGTGTATATATAAGTATATACACCACCAAGTAAGAAAACAGTACAGAAGTTTCCTAGTACAGAAGCTATTTCACATCTACAGTCATCTCAACAGCCCTTCTCTAATCCTTTTCCAGGTCTACTCCAGAGAACCAGAACTGCACACAGTATTCGAGGTTGGGGTGAACTGTGGATTTATCCAGCAGCACCATGACATTTTCTACTTTGTTCTCAAATTCCTTTCCTAATAATTCTTAACTCTCTGCATGACTTCTGACTATTGGTGAGCACTGAGCTGATGTTTTCATGGAACTTTCTATTGTGATCCTTGAGTCTTGTTCCTGTATGGTAATGGTCAAGAGGCCATGCCATGAAAATTCACATGAAATTAGGATATTCTTGCTTGCTATGTGCATTACATTACATTATCCATCTGAATTTCTTCTGACAATTTGTTGCCCAGCCACCAAGCCTTTTCAGGTCCTTCTACAGTTTTCTACAACCTGTATTCATCTTTACTCCCCCAAATAACTTTATCATATGCCAATTTTCTCATTGCACCATCTGATCTCTTTTCTGGGTCATCTATGAATGCATTGAATGGCATAAATTTCAACCCAGTTCCCTGTAGAGCTCCTCTGGGAACCATTCTCCCCTGCAAGAATTAAATGTTTGCCCCTATCCTGCATTTCCTATCTGGCAATCTGTTCTTTATTCGGTCTAGGATTTCTTCCCTTATTCCATGACTTTAGTTCCTTAAAAGACTTTGGTTAAGAATTTCACCAAAAACTGATGAGAAATTCAAGCAGATTGTATCAGTTAGATTACTCTTATCTACATGCTTGCTGACCCCTTGAAAAATTCATTAGAGGTTTACAAAACAGGATTTTCTTTTATGTAATCTGTGCTGCTCTTCCCAAATGGGTCATATTGATCCACATGGCCTCTCACTCTATCCTTTATTACAAACCCTACTTAACTGCCCAGTGCAGATGTTCAGCTTACAAGCCAGTAATTTCCCACTCTCTACATGGAAATCAGGGTAGGAGTGCAATAAGGTTACTTAAATCATGAACCATGAATCTTTCTTTCTAAATCTATCTTCCTATTGATTGATTGGTTGATTTATTATGTGTCAGACTTCCTTTCTTCCTCCCTTTCTCCTTTTCTCTCTTTCCCTTCCTCCCTTCCCTTCCTTCCCCTTCCCCTTCCTCTTCCCCTTCCCCTTCCCCTTCCCCTTCCCCTTCCCCTTCCCCTTCCCCTTCCCCTTCCCCTTTCCCTTTCCTTTTCCCTTTCCTTTTCCCTTTCCTTCCCCTTCCCCTTCCCCTGGAACACAAGTTTCTTTGTTTTGCTTTTCCCACCCTCCCCAAACAGGAAAACACTGCCCAAGTTGGTGATCATGAGAAAAATTTAACAACTGGCAATATATTTATAGCAATTTTTAACCTTTAAAGCACTGTACATGTTTATCTAACAAAATTCATTATTCTAACCTAACCAGCCTAGTAAATATAGATTTAAGATGAGCTGAATATCTCTGCATTTAATGTTCAACTTCCATGCATTTTTCCTGTCAGGTACTTTACCCAAGTTAGATGTGGTAATGGACATCTATCAGATTTCAGCCACCACAAGCAAGCTAGAAGTCATGCTTGCTCAGTTCTAACAGCCAAAGGCTTTCCAACAAAGAGGAAGGAGAGGAAGTTTTAACATTACCTCAAAGCCCATTTTTGGTTACTGAATTTAAAGCAAATTATTCTGCTCCGTACTTCTGTTAAATGTGATTGCCCGTCAGCAAGGATGGACATGAAGCAACTCTTCTGTTTGAATCCCAGCCTCTTGTGCCTGCAGAGCCACATCTGACACAATCGCATATATTTAGACTGTTCTTTCAAAATTCGGCCCCCTCTTTTCCTCATATTTAGATCTAATCTGGTAAGTCCGTCATATTCTACATTCTTCCTTCCCAAATATTAGAAAAAGCTATTCTGTTCCTCAGACCAAGATCTCTCATGTGACCAGTGCAAAGTACTTGTATTAAAATCTTGTAACCCTGGGACTTCTGCTGTCCAGAGAATGTTCTGCCAACTATGGAAACTGGATGGTCAGCAACTGCTGATCAATGGACAATGGATTTATTCTATCATAGGATGACAATACTTGTCAAGGTCTAGAACTGATTAATTGCTTTTTGCAGCTAGGATTGTTTTTAGAATTTCACATTTGCACAGTATTGTATTCTCCTTACTATTTAGTGCTCTTTACAGTCACTCACTTTTTAATTTTGGGTTAGCGTACTTAATCTTATGAACTCCTGATTTGTGCTTTGTATTTAGCAAAGACCCAACTTTCTGCTACTGAACTAGCATGGTAATGCAGAACAGAAACTAACCAATAGAAGGTTTTTTACAGTTTTGTTGATGTCATTGATATCATAAATGGAAAAATGTAACTAATAAAAAGATACATCCAAGAAACTGAGAATTGCTGATTTTGATGGTTTTCATTGTGTAACAGAAATGGTTGCAAAAATACACAGTAGGCATAAAATACATTAAATTTGTTGATTGAATATCATATCTATTTTAGTTTAGTTCTTATTTCAAACATTCATTCAAATCCGTCATTGTGCATCAAAGCATCAGATTCTTATCTGCTGATATGACTGGACTGATCTTCTCAGATTCAACTGAAAACAGACATACTGGAAATAAGCTATTTATAAAACATACAGTTATTGTGATATGCCACAGGAATTTAAACGTGTCAGATAATCTTCCCACAGGGAAAATGATAGCTAGGTTATTTAATATAGACTGATATTTTCTCATTCCCCAGATAATTCCATTGTGGTTTTTATTATCGTGAACCTCTGTCTGTTACTGCTTCTATTTCTTACACAGTTTAGAAAACCACTCATAATTAGCAGATATAAGACAGGTGGAGAAGATAATGAGCCTTTATCGGATAATCAGTCACTGGTTCCTCCGTTTCTTTTTGTGTGGTATGCCAGACCCTGTCTTCCCGTTGCTTAAGCAATACTTAATTTTCGCACCGAGTAGAACAGCCACAGGGACTGAACGGACTCCACTGCCAAATACATCCCAGCCTATGAGGTCAAGGCTTTTTGTAGGCTCTGACCCTTGTGGCTAAAAAAAAGAAAATTGAAATCCAGGTATCCTGAACTCTGGGTGTGCATTTTTGTTACTGGATAAAAGGGAAGCCTGAGGGCTCCCTTTGTGAGTGGGGCTAGGCATGGGCTGAGCATATCTACTGATCAGACATGGGGAGTGAGGCAGGCAGAAAACTATCTGCTCTTCAGATCTATGCAGTTACCCATATCCCAGTCGCACGTATGACCTTTACCCACGAGTTAGGTCCTTTTGTGCTAAGGAGTTCACAGAGATGATCTCTAACCCAGAGCCTGCACCAGCAGGCAGCAGCTGTGGATAGTGAGGCAAATAATTTAATGAGGAATTTGATGGGATGCAGTGAAGGGATACGATAGTCACAGGCAGCTCCACCTAACAGTAAAGGGCAACATGGGAAAAAGCACAAAGCCATCTTTTTGAAAAGGTTTCAAGAAGGGATTGGGCTCTGCACTGCAAATGAATCAGGACTAGAGTTCGACCTGGGGTGCAGGGCGGGGGCGGTAAGCAAATTGGAGCCAGACACAAGTTTTGAATGGGTCTGAAAATGTGGAACGGGTTTATGTCTGTGCAACACAGGAAGGGGAACCACTGGAAGGCAGAGAGATTCCAAATGATGGTCTAAAAATATAAGCAACGTGCTAGTGTTTGTTAAGGACAGAGAAAAGGATAACTGACAAAAAAACCCCCGCTAATGGGAGTTAATTATAGAAGTTTTATAGGAGTGGACTGACAGGAAAGGCTGTATGTTTAAGAAGTCAAGCAGAGAGACACTTCAAGATGTAGATGCAGCAGTCCATGTCTGGCAGGCTATAGCAATTAATCGTGAGTTTTCAAATCTCACCATTTCGAAAGAGGTGCTGGTAATTTTTTCAAAGATGTTATTAATCACATTATGTACTTCCCGCTCCACTGGGATCTACTGAAAAATTCCTAGAGATGTTATATGGTAACAAAAGAAAGGAAAGCAGCGCCTGCCGAGGGCTGCTGACTGATCCATATTGTCAAACTCCAATCATCTGGCATTTATAAAAGATGCTAATTATAATTTAGTATTGATTACCTTCAGGGTAAAAAATATTTCCCATTATTTGCGATCACGCAGTTGATAAATCCAGAATACCCAAAGCAAATACTGACTTGTGCAACAGATCTTATTTTTGTCCAGAATTCATTTTCTATCTGCTGTACAACCGACGAGCCGAGCATCCTTCCGGAAAGTGAGACGCGTAATTAAAATAAGCCATCAGAAAGGGGAAAATTGTGCTCGAGCTCAAGGCGGGAGGGCCAAAATTCTCATATTGAGTCGTGATTTTTGGATAGAATGCGCAGATGCCGGACTGGCGACAGGATCCGTCCTCCCCTCCCGCGTCGCACCGACCCCGCTCCCGCCGCGACCGCGGCGGGAGCGGGGTCGGTGCGGCGCGGGAGGGCGTGGCTTGCGGTCTAGGGGGCGTGGCTTGAGGCATGGGGGCGTGGTTTGAGACATAAGGGGCGTGGCTTGAGACATGGGGGCGTGGTCTAATGCAAAGACGGCGGGGTGTCTCAGTCCGGCCGCTCCGCCTCTCTCCTTCCGCGCATGCGCCGCTGGCCGGAAGTAGGGAGGGGGGAGTAGATGGCGGTTATGGCGATGGCGGAGAAGTTCGACTCTCTGGAGGAGCACTTGGAGAAGTTCGTGGAGAATATCCGGCAGCTCGGCATTATCGTCAGCGACTTCCAGCCCAGCAGTCAGACTGGTCTCAATCAGAAATTGTGAGGGGCTCGTTGTTTCGCTATCTCTCTTCGTTGCCAGGTCGTGGGGCCCTTACCGCCGCCCCCCACTCCCAGCCTGGTGCTTCAGGGTACCGGAGGCCCTGGCCGGCGGATCTGTCGCCCTTCCGCCGTAGCGAAACGTTGAAGGAGTCTCCTTCGCTGGGTTTCTTGTAGCTGGCCTGGTAGCCGGGGTCAGGGTTAGCGCAGTGTGCCTGTTTTTGGCTAAAAGCGACCCATTTTCTTCTTACAGGAATTTCATGGTGACGGGCTTGCAGGATATCGACAAATGCCGGCAGCAGCTTCACGATATCAGCGTGCCCTTGGAAGTCTTTGAGTAAGTAACCTTGTGTCTGGAAGGGACGCTGCTGTGGTCAGTGTGATTTGAGGTGACGTGTCTTTGCAGCGTGGATATTTTCACTGAGGACTGCTTATTTTTTAAACTCCATCTTCTGAATGCATCAGGAGAATGTGCGCAGGCAGAAAAAGTTAAGAAGTACCTTCTGCCTGTGAGAGGGTGGAGAGATAAGAGAAGTGATAGATTATACGCTTTCAGGTCTTTTTTTTTTTTTTTCTTTTGTTAATTTATATTGCCTTTACATACATAGGCAGTAATACAGATTCTGCCGAATCTAGTGATCTAGTAAGTAAGGTTTCATTTTGGAAATACACTTTTATGCTAGGTTAGAATCAGAATGCAAAGTTGCAGGTGAAAATAAATTAGGCCAGTACTTAGGTGTTCAGTTTCAATAGTGGCATTCTTCTTGTTGGCAGAGAATTAGATCATTACAAGTGAAATCATGAATGTAGAGGGAGAGCTATACAAGACAGCTTTTATGATATAGCTGACAAGTTAATTTTCTATTGTTTCTTGTAAGTCCAGATGTCATTGGTTTGCTGTATTCTGGTGTATTACGGGCTATGCAGGGCTTTTTCAGTTGGGCTTTCACTCTATCTGTAAATCTATGATGATAATCTTAAATGTTCCGTTTTCGTTATTCAATGATGGGATTTCCCTTTGTCAGACACTTACATTGCAAAGCAAAAATACAGGTGAGTTAATTTTGTGCTCTGTACTATGGTATGTACATTTCCTATTCATCCTTGAATTGCTGGATGCCTTAATTCCTACGTGCTTATGGCTCACCATGTAACAACTAATCTACTTTGTGGTTAGTGCCCTATCAGTTGCTTGGAAAAGGACCATCTTTCTTCATTCATGTATTCTTATTGCTTTTGAGGAGCTGGGGAGTAACATTTTTTGTTTGCTTTTAATAAGCTCCAGGCTTTCTGGAAACAAAGATTTAAAACAGTATACCAAGACAGCTGTTTGCTGGCCATGGCCTAGTCCTCCTTGAGCTGTCTTTTTGAAATGGCTGCATTAAACTGTTTTGGTTTTTTAATGCACGTTTCGGATGACAGTAGTAACAAAAAGACAGCAGATGAATAGTTCTGTACCTTGGAGAACATCCTAGTTGGAACATGACTGTTTAGGTAGTATCTTTTCTGTTTTCAGATACATAGATCAAGGCCGCAATCCTCAACTCTACACTAAAGAGTGTCTGGAACGAGCTTTGGCTAAAAATGAGCAAGTAAAAGGAAAAATTGACACAATGAAGGTAAATCAGAAATAATGAAAGTACTAATGTAGTAATGTATTTAAGAAATTTTTACTTTCCTGTAAATAAGTGGGGGCTTTCACTTGTGCAGTTATTAAATTACCTTACTAAGTGTGGTAGGATGACTGCCCACCAAAACTCCTCTATTACTCCCCTCCTCAGTGGAACAGGGGAGACAAAAGGCTCGTGGGTCGAGATAAGGACAGGGAGAGATCACTCACCAATTACTGTCACAGGCAAAACAGACTCAGAAAAAAATTAATCTAATTTATTATCAAGTAAAACAGAGTAGAGCTATTAGAAATAAAACCAAATCTTAAAACATCTTTCCCCCACCCCTCCTTTCTTCCCGGGCTTAACTTCACTCCCCATTTCTCTACCTGCTCCCCCCTCCAGTGGCACAGGGGGACGGGGAATGGGGGTTGTGGTCAGTTCATCAGACGTTGTTTCTGCCACTCCTTCATCCTCAGGGCAAGGACTCCTCATGTTCTTCCCCTGCTCCAGTGTGGGGTCCCTCCCATGGGAGACAGTCCTCCACCAACTTCTCCAACATGAGCCCCTCCCACAGGCTGCAGTTTTTCACAAACTGCTCCAGCCTGGGTCCCCCATGGGGTCACAAGTCCTGCCAGCAAACCTGCTCTGGCGTGAGCTCCTCTTTCCACGGGGCCACAGGTCCTGCCAGGAGCCTGCTCCAGCACGGGCTTCCCACAGGGTCACAGCCTCCTTTGGGCATCCACCTGATCTGGCATGGGTTCCTGCAAGGGCTGCAGGTGGATATCTGCTCCACCGTGGACCTCTATGGGCTGCAGGGGAACAGTCTGCCTCACCATGGTTTTTTCCATGGGCAGGGGAATCTCTGCTCTGGCACCTGGAGCATCTCCTCCCCTTCCTTCATTGACCTGGCTGTCTGCAAAGTTTCTCACATACTCTGACTCCTCTCTCTGGCTTCAAAAGCTCCCACTAGGTTTTTTTTCCTTCTTAACTCTGTTACCCCAGAGACACTATCACTGTCACTGATTGGCTTGGCCTTGGCCAGTGGCGGGTCTGTCTTGGAGCCGTCTGGCATTGGGTCTGTTGAACGTAGGGGAAGCTTCTCGCAGAAGCCACCCCTGTAGCTCCCCTGTTACCTAAACCTTGCCATGCAAACCCAGTACATTAGGTGATTTGCATTAGGGATTGCTCTGCATCCCTGTATCTTAACTGATGCTAATACAGCGTGTTCTGGAAAAGAAACTTAAAATTCACCCCACAATTCATAGAATGATAGAATGGGTTTGGAAGGGACCTTAAAAAATCATCTAGTTCTAACCCCCCTGCCACGGGCAGGGACACCCTCCACTAGACCAGGTTGCCCAAAGCCCCATCCAACCTGGCCTTGAACACTTCCAGGGAGGGGGCAGCCACAACCTCTCTGGGCAACCTGTTCCAGTACCTCACCAGCCTCACAGTAAAGAATTTCTTTCTAGCATCTAATCTAAATCTACCCTCTTTTAGTTTAAACCTATTACCGCTTGTCCTATCACTACATGCCCTTGTAAACAGTCCCTTTCCAGCTTTTTTGTAGGCCCCCTTCAGGTACTGGAAGGCAGCAATTAGATCTCCCCAGAGCCTTCTCTTCTCCAGCCTGAACAGCCCCAACTCTCTCAGCCTGTCCTCACAGGAGAGGTGCTCCAGCCCTCTGATCATCTTTGTGGCCCTCAGTTGGAGATGCAGATGTTGCTATAATTTTATTTTGGCTAAAGGTGCATGTAGCATTATAGATCTCTGTTGTTGTTTTCATTTTGAATTCTAATGAATACCTCACAGTGTTACAGATCTGTAACTGTGATTTGTGTAAGTTTAGAAATAAGCAAAACAGAAGGGGTATTTTTTCCAGTCTTGGATGGATCTTAGAGTATTAAAATATCGAACATGCTATATAAGCATGAATTAATCTTTATAAAATTACTTAAAATATATGCCAGTGTTCAGGGTTTTCTGAACTTGTACTTTAATTTAGTATAAACCTAAGCATTCTACTATACTGTTTAACTGCTGGAATTAGTCCTGAAAAATAAAATGTGAAAAGGAATTTTAGTGAGTTTTGAGAAAGTGATCTTTGTGTTTCAGAACATTCCTTGCCCAAACTTAATGTGTAGGATGCTGCAGAACGTAGACATATCTCCATATGTTCTAAGCTTCTCTTTCTTTAGATGTGCTCTGTGCTTGTAAAAGTTGTAGGAAGGATTACGTATTTCTAAGCCAGGTGGGAGTTCCTTTTTGGAGTTGGAGGCGATTCCATATCAAATCAAGAGGACATGTCCTTTATCAGCTTTGCATTAATAAGGTCAGACAGATATTGATGTACCAGAGTGTACCACAGAGGTCCAACTACTATTTTTTTTTTAAGTGCAAATGCTAGTTAATCTGTGGGAAATTAAAAGCATTTTAGTTTTCCTGGTGCTTTCCTAGCGCATTTCACTTGACCATTTTCTGTGTATTTTGTAAATGTAAATTTCTATGGTTTTTGTGTGTGGTTTTGGAGATTTTTTTTTGGATACTATTCTCATAGGTCACTGAAATGTAGAACTGTGTTGTATATAAACCTTTCTGTTAATCAGATAAGATTGCTTGGTGAAATCCAAATAAACAGTGCAGATTATGTACATAAAACTTTTTTTCTCTTTCCAGAAATTTAAAAGTCTGTTAATTCAAGAACTGACAAAGGTGTTCCCAGAAGACATGGCAAAGTATAAAGCTATTCGAGGAGAAGATCCTCCTCCTTAAGTTGGCCTTTGATAACTCTAAAAATGTCAGTTCCATAAAAACATTGATTGAAGAGAGGGGGAAATCCAAGCCTTCATAACAACTATACTAAAAATGGCAATGATGGACTGTGAAGGAGCTTGATGATTTTCCCACAAAGTACATTTCCAGAGCAGAAAATAATGGGTTTTGTCTTCTGAAAAGCGTGCTCCAGGATTGTAGGCTCATCTGGTTTTTAAGAGAAATGAATTTACTGTACTTCATTATTTTTCATTAGTAAATTGCTTTTTTTATTACAGGACAAACAATTGACTGCTTTAATCTTGCTAAATTCTACTGAGCAGGAGCCTGTCAAGGGCTGCAGTTCTCATGTGTCATCATGACTTGCAGCCAAGAGAACCTTCAGATGTTTTTGTTTTGCTGTATGAGCTGCAGTGCAGATGGCTGAGGACGTAGAAAGTGAGTGTATTAGGGGACTAGCTCCTCAATGTTAATACTTTGTATAGTATTTAATGTTAGCTTTTGTTTGATTCTGCTCATTTTCTGTAAGCTGGTTGTTGAATAAAAATTTGAAAAAAAAAAAATTCTAATGGTTTTTCAGCTATATGCAACTCTTTGGAGAACAGAAGCTGTGAAAAATAGCGTGTTCCTCGGTCTCACAGTGGTAGAAATAAACTGTACATCAAAACTTGTCTGTTTAAGTTTATATCTGAAGATAATATCAACTTGGTATTTTGGTTTTGTGGGGAAAAACTTCCCTTTAGTACCTGAAGCAGGAGATTTTAGAGATCAGTGATTGTCATCTGAAGTGGTTCTGATTAGCTGTGGACTCACCTGTGAAATCTGTAACTGTTCATATGTAAGGTAGTCCCAATGTAAACCAGCGTGCTGGGTTTGCTGCCTGTGGTGTCCTGCACGTGCAGGCTAGTTTTACAGTGGAACTAAGAGGACCTCTCAGTCTTGGGGATTTGTGAAACTTAAACACGCTTACGTTTGTCCTTCCAGATACTTTTTTTTTTACCAGCAGATGAATTTATTATTTTGTTAACTTTCTTTTAGTTGCTAAACTTAGTGGTTTTGGGCAGGAGCTCCAAAAATAGCACTGTATGCGTGTGCTCTATGGGAGACCTGCCTAGTCCATTAAAGACCTTAATGGTGATTTAGGTATGTTTAAGTTGTTGGTGCCATAGTTTCCTCACCTGAAGTACTGTCTGTGCTCAGTTAGCTAGCTGAAGCGAAGCCCATCCCTAATGCCCAGTAAGACTATGCCTCATCAAGCTTTGGCATAACAAAAGGAAAAACACAAAACTAGGCATTCCTCTGCATTTAAGACTTGTTACCTGGCAGTCTAATCTAATTGCTTCCTGCTATTATCCTGCCCTAGTCTGCACGCTTGCTTTTACTTGTGTTTGCTCCAACCTTCATTGCACTTTTCCCTTCACAATGTTACTGTACTAACTTGGCAGAAAGCAGCGATAAAGAAAAAGTGCGTCACGTTTGTGTTTTACTCTGCCTGGCTTGCCAGCTCCCTGGGGGCTGTTGAAGCGAGGCTTGTGACTGGCACGTGGGATGTACACAGGGCACAAGCGAAAAAAGGAAAGAGTTTTTTTCAGGCACATATAATGTGGTGGGCAGCAGAGCTAGAGAGAAAAAATGTTGGCAGCGGGCAGGTGAAACTACATTTAAGTGGTACTTGAGAGAAGCCAGTAGATACTGGTCTGCATACTGGAATACTCTGGATCCTAGTGCTGACATCAGCTTGTGTGTCAGAGTTGGTGGAGTAGCGCACTTAAAAACTGATGCTTCTAGGAAGTCTTATTTTTATTACAAAATGTTTTACTCTAGTTGTGTGCAAATTCTCTTAGAAATTCATATTAAAAATACGGTCATCTAGATAGATTGTTCTTGCTGTTTGAATTTCTGTATTTGTAAACTTTACAGGATGAGTCTCCTGATGAACATTCTTGGTAGCTTTAATTTTTGTAACACCAACTTAGGAAAATCAAATGAAAACAAACCACATAGGATTCCCCTGTAGAGCAAGCTGGCATTTTGTTTGAATGTGGACGCACTCATGGGGGAAGCACTGGAACAGGTTGGCCAGACAGATGGTGGACTCTCTGTCTTTGGAGCTTTTTAAGGCTCACCTGGACTAGGCCCTGAGCACCCTAGTCTGACTTAGCAGTTGGGCCTACTTGGAGCAGGAGCCGGGCTAGGTGAACTCTAGAGGCTTTTTCTAATCAATATGATTCTGCAACTCTGTGATTCAGATAATTTTTTTTTTTGTTTGCAAGTACAGAAAGGATAAAGGCTAGGGGCTAAAATCCTATCTTTAAGCAGGAGGAAAAATAAGATGACCAGCTTTGTGCTGATCAGCTCCGAGCTAATGAGCTTAATATGGTATGGCTTTTTTGTAATGTGTTCTTTCCATATCTATATTCCATGCTATATATTCTGTGGGAACTAATAATGGATTAGTAGAGCTTATAATGTATGGATTTACTCCTACTGCTGATAGGAAAAGAAGGCGTGAGGAGAGGGATACTCTTATAGATTCGCTGGAAAGAGGATTTGTTCCTTGAATATAAAAACACCAAATAGAATTCAAAATTTAACTTTCTGAATATTAAATATTTTTGTGTGTGTTGAAAATTTCAGCTGCCCTCTGCCTGCTATGCAGCTGAATCATTTCTCCACAACCCTGCCACTTCCCACCTCTCAAGAGGACCAGCAGGGTAGGGCAAGATGAGACTTTTTTTTTTTTTTTTTTGGCAGAGGATGGTGATGGAGAAACTCTGTTCACAGAATCTGTGAATTTCCTATGCTTTGGTGGGATTAGTGTGGGAAGCCCTTGAAATTAGTTGAATTTTCCAGTAAGCATCCTTTCTGTGCCAGCCACAGGAGTACTAATGTGCTTTAGCATTAGGCAGTCTCCTGTACCTCGTGGAAAAGGCTGTTCATTTTGCTACCATTACAACTCCACCATCCTTCTAGAAATGCTGTACCAAGGACTCGGACTAAACCTACGCATTTGTTTGTGAAGCATTGTTCAATTTTGGCCGTGTTCTCCTGATATTAGCACCAGATTATGTATTTGATTGTGCCAGCAAGGCCTTGTGCGTTCTCTCTTCTCGCTGCTGTTAACGCTGCTACTGCAACATTATTAAGTAGTTGAGTAAGTTGATTTTTGCAGAATGAACAGGAGTGGCAGAAGATTCTAACAAATAACAACTCTCACGCTTCCAAAGCCAAAATCAGAGTAGCCTCTAGGGTCTATTTTATAAAAATACAATAGCACTTTTATTTTAAAATTCTATTCTGTTGTTATCCAAATTAACAGATTCTTCTGTTCTGAAATCCAGTATTTAACAATTAACTTCTATAGTATAAAGGGTAGTATTTTCCTCAAGCTGTGCATTTCCTTCTGCATCTTCTCCCTCCCATAAGAATTGTTACCCAATCATATTTAGTGGGCATTAATGAAGAATATTTTTCCAAAATAATATGAAGTATTCCTTTCTTTCCACATTTTGTGATGAATGAGCGGACCTTTTTAAAAAATTGTTTTGTCTCTTTTGGCTGGTGCTTCTGGCTTCTCCACATCTTACGAGACCTACCTTCACAAGCTCCTCTTTTGCAAGGGAGGGAGAGTAAGGGAGATGGAGCAAAATGTAGCTGAGCTCCTGCAAGCACATGGGTACACTCTCTGCGGCATGGAGTCGGGGCCTCTCCAGAATGACATCTGGGGCTGGGCAGGCCAGCCCTGGCCAGCTCCTCTTTGATGGCCTTGGTCAGCCCTAACCTTTGGTGGACAGTAAGGGCTTGTTTTTCCTATGTGGTTTCTGCAGCCAAGCTCATAAACTGAGTTGTGCCTGTCAGCAGCCAGCTGAGCCCCTGCCAGGACTCCAGCAGCAGCCTTGGCACAGCTGAGCAATTGTGTCCCCTCCCCTAAACCAGCTCCAAAGTGATGAATAAATCATCAGGGTGGTGCAGCAGCGTTCTGGTCGTGGTGGTCCATATGAGGAGTGACACAGCCAGAGGCTGTTGGTAAGAGCCAGGGTATTAAAACTGCTGAACAGCTAATGCCTGCCGGATAAGTCCCTGAGTAGGCAGTGATGATTAGCTGCATCTGGCTGATAAATCACCATATCCCCACCTGATCCCCTCTGAACAGTTTGGGGAGCTGGGGAGCCGGCACCACTCTGCATGTGGGAGGTGTTAAGAAGGCTGAAGGTCTGCAGTCTGCTTCTGTGTGCTGGCCATAGCTTCCTGCAGGATTTAGAGGTCAGCCTAGAGCCATGAGGGGCAAGCACAACCACAGGGCTCTACAAATGTGTGAGATGTGTATGATATAAGTGTATAATTTGTTGTTGTTGTTAGTTAATAAATTAAGTACCCACTGCTGGCCACAATGGAGATGTTTACCCCCATAACACTGATGTCCATGCTTGCTGATGGGAGGAAGGTCTCAGGCTTCCCTGGCTCAGAGAGCAATGATTTACAGTGCATGGACCATATGCATCCCCTGGATATCTAGGTGGTCATGGTAAACACAGTGGCTGGGATAGTTAGTGGTGACAGAGGATAAGGGAATAATACTCCTTATAGGTGACATCATCATGGGATCCCAGCAGTGTGTGTTTTGTGGGGACTCTGGGTGAGAAAACTTTCTTTTTGCTTGTTTGTTTTTTATTTTGGGGGATATAAACATCAGGAATAATAATAAAAAACCCCAAACAAACAGAAAAGCAAAAGCTGAACCATCAAGTTTCATGTTCTGCTCAGCTCCAGTTCTCAATTTGTGACACTTTCTTATTCTATTATTTTATACTTGCTTCACTTACTGTTTCTATGCTAGCATGTTTTAGAGAAGAAAAGGTAGCCAGAATAAGTGCATTTGAGTTTATAGTGTAGAACAAGAATTGCTAGAAAAAATGGTGTTTTCCATTTCCAGTTGCATATGGAACACAAAAATCTAACCCAATTTTTCTCTAGTTTGTTAATTGGTTCTCTGAAAAGGAGCATATGTATGAATTACAGCAATGTATGCTCTGGTTAGATGGTGACCTTCAAGACATTTGTTAAAGGAGAATGCTACATCTTTGCTCTTTCCCATTGTGCTACCTGGATTGCATAGTTGGAGGTGATCTGGCATTTTATTTAAAAATAACATCAAAATAACATCAGCTAGGCAACAAAACATCTAAAATAATTGAAAGCAATACAAATTTATCTAAAAGACTGGTATGAAAGCCTATGAGCATTCAGAATGTTGTGTATCCTTGAATTTCATTAAGCTTTTGGAAATAATAGGAAATATGTAATTACAGGTAATTGCTTATTTTTAAAACCATTATCCTTATTATATACACTATGAAATGAAGAGATATTAGATAATGCTGCTGGGCACATGGTTCTTTAAGATGGAGACGGTGCTCCTATACTCCATTCAGGATAAACAAAGGCAGTATAAAATTCTTTTGTCCGGGCTTGAAAAGAAACTGATCAAGAAAGTGCCAAGGATTTTACTGCAACCTGTTAAGGTTCAGCACCCTCTCTGTCCCTTTTTCTACTGGGAGTAGCAGCAATTGGGTGCCCAGCCTTCCCCCATCCTTGAAACCTCTTTTTGCTTAAGCCTCCCTACGTAGAATGCCTCGCCTAAAGCTGTGAAGCCTAAGGGGTAAAGACATACCTGTTACAGGAGTTGCATGCTGCAGCTGATCAGAAGTTCCGTGTATGTAACCCGTAGCTCTTGCTAGGGTTTTTTTTTTCTTTTTCGTGCAGATCAAGCCACTTGGGTTGTAAGCCAGTTCTCAGAATAAGAGGAAGCACCAGTGCTCCTGAAGCAATCTGTTACTCTCATACCATTCAGAAGAGAGTTTCTTGATGCAGAAAATCACTCTAGGCAGAGCAGTTTAGTTTTCATTGATTCACCTTCCTAATTCAGGTGGTTGATAAAGTACTGCTAAATGGTGGTAATGTTTTGATGATTTCCCAAATATTTTATATTGTGAATATTTTATATTGTGATGGTTTTGCAAATTACTTTCTTTGATGAATGCAGTTCCCAGGTGATTGAAAATGCTTATTGTATGCTTCCAATAAAGTTATCCCAGGTACTCTGTAGTCTCATCTTTGACTCTCTTATGATCACAGAAACAGAGGAGATAAACCATCCAATCTATTTCTTTTTGCCCTGAGTGATCTTTGAGATTTTAACTAGATCAGTTTGAAACTAACTGAACTTGCAGTTTTACTGAAACCTCTCTAAATCAATGTATTCAAAAGGTAAATGATATAAACAAAGACTTAAAAAAATGTGTAAGAAGTGTTCCAAATATTGAGCTTAACAGCAAGTTAATAAAAGAGAAATATCGCTGCCAAGAATATTTCTGGATTCTCATGTGTCAACAGAAAGTCATTTCTTACTTTACTATGATTAATAGCCGTAGCGTTTCTGAGCAGTTGCCAGATGTCCTTCCAGCTCCACCGAGCGCAGAGTCAAGGTGACACGAGTATCTGCCCTGCTCTGAGAACACTGTGTTTACTGCATGTACTTCAATTATTTCCATATACTCAAGATCCTTCTGTATATTTTCTTAATTAAAAAAATGGAGGAGCAGACATTGCAAGGTACTTCTGTAACAGCTTTTTTAATATTCATAATTCAAATCAGGAATCTGTATTTTCTGTATTGTGACATATTTCATACTGAGAACTAGATTGTATTTAGTCTCAACAAGATGTAATGCAGACAGTAAAAAAGAAACATCTTTCTGCGCAGTATGAAGACTTTCAAAACAATTCCTTCTCTTCTGCTGAAAGAAAAGTCCCTTTATATGCTAAGAAATGGCACATAATATTCCCATTCCTAAAGATCTGACTTGCATCTGGGTGTTTGTAATTTGGTCATTATATTAAAAAATCTTCTCCAAATATTCCTCAAAGAAAGATTAAGCTACTTTTATATATAATATGGGAAAAGGCCTTTTGAAATTATTGTCATATTGCATTATTTAACAAGTTACTTTGTGGGAATCTGGGCCATATTTATTATTACTTCTGCTGCAAAAATAGCATTTACTCTTCATGTTAACATTCATAAAGTTTTATTTGGAATGTTGTTAAGGATTCAAGATTCCTGTGGTTAAATAGATGTAATGATATATACCAAGCCAGTTCTGTACTGTCATGGGAATTTTTAATCCTCATGAGTAAACAAAAAGAAGCTTATAATTGTCTGTCATCAAAAATCACTGGTAGGTGGCATTTTTGTAGGGAAAATGTTTTACCCATAAGCACCTTAGAAACACACTGCTGAAGTAAGAGATTATAATTGAAATATATAAGAAATTCCATCTTCAAGCTTATTATTTGTTTCAAAGTAGTATTATCTTTTAAATAATAGACTATTGTCCATTATTTTTTTACATTTGACCAATAATTTTTTGAAAGATTCTCTCATATGGTAAAAGTCCAAGACCCAAGAAGCTTCAGCAGATGAAAATGGCTTTGAATAGATCTCTTATCAAACATGAGATGTTAATTGGTCTAAGATTATTTAATACAATTTATGGTCATCACATATTAGGTTACAATACTTAAATGAATAATGGAATAGGCATCTGCTATTCAATAAAACAAAAGATGGATTCAGTGATACAACAAATGAGAAGTATATTAAAAAAAATCTTCTTCCTTATTAAGAAACTTGAAAAACTTTCAAATCAAGACATGTTTTCAGAGTACAATAAGCATAAATTATGTGACAGCTCTTTTTTATTGCTTTTTACTCAGCCTGGGAATTTCTTTTCTTATAGCACACATTGCAGAAGATGCATAGCTTCATAGATGCATTTTTCCTTGGACAGAAATTCTGCTTTTATGTAAATGAACTTCCTGAGGTTGCTCAGCATACGTGTAAGCTCTGTCATCTCCAGAGGTTGACAGTCATGCTTGCAGAGCATTAAGCTTGCAAGAAAAATCTAATTTGCAGCTCAGCAATGAAGATCTATTTTGATCAAGTGGAGAGGAAAGAACCATTTTGATCGCATGCTGGAACTCACTGAGATTATGGTGAAAGCAAAAGAAAGGAAGCAATTAGTAAACCCCCTTCTTTCTCTCATTTATTGGGCTCCAACTTTTACAAACCAATCAGTTATAAAGCTTATCATGGAAATATTGCTGTTACCTTTATTATTATTATTATTATTTGAGGAACACAAACAGCCTGAAGAAACATGATAGACATGTGTGAAGAGAGGATGCCCAGGCAGAGAAAATTGTGACTCAGAATGATGTGGCAGTTACACAGGTGACTCTGTGTACGCTCCCCTTGCCGCCACTGATTTAGCACACAGGGACATCCTCATCCTGATGTATATTACCTTTGAGCTTTGTAAGTCTCGATGGATTTTTTTTTTTCCTCCCGGAATTTGTTGGGCTGCACCTTGTACCCCTTTAAACTTTAACATCTATAAAATCTCATGGCGAGAAGTGTCTGCTTCCATTTGTTTTGAATCAGCCATCCACTAATTTAATTCTTAGTTGTTGCACTAGAAGGCATAGGGAGCAGGCATCTCCTATCTCTCCTCTTCACATCACCTGTGGTTATATAGAGTACTTATAATATGCCCCTCCCAATCGTCTTTTTTCCCTGCTGAAGGCTACTTTTTTAAGCTGTTTCGTATTTCAGATCGTACTTGCCGCTCTTCTCTGAACTGTTTCCAAGTTTCATTTCTGTCTTTTTAAAACCTGAGATTCTTTAAGATTCTTTAAGAAGGGATCTTGTTGAAGGCCATGAGGGAATGCAAACAGAATACATCTGTGCATCATCGATGTCCAAAAACTCACATACACCTTTAGAGAACTCCAACAGCGTTCCCTGTATATATGTAAAGCCATCTTGGTACCAAAAGCAATGTTAGCTTTCCCCTAATACATACTTTCCCTAATATATAATCTTGCTTTTGCTATTCCTGGATGATTGAAAAGTTCTTCTTTATAATTTCAGGATTAAAAAACGTAGTTGGGCAAGTTAGATTCCTGCCCTACAACGATTTCTGCACACACTTTGTTTATCCAGAAATATGCTATTTAAGGAAAAGACAGCTTTTTGCATAAAACATTTGCATTAAGTACATGCCAGTTCAGAGTTCATATATACAATCGTCCAATATTTTTTCAGAGGATGAAACTATCTTTTGTCAACATTGATAGAATGTTTTAAAATCGTCTTTTATACATTATGGCAAAGGACAACAAGGAGTGTTTTCTTCTTTGCTGCATCAGGTACTTGTGCTTTTTAAGAGTAAATATTAAACTGAGGGACATAAAGACATCCTCCTTTGCCCAGGGATCCTCCAGCATAAAAATCACATTGTTTTGTCTAAGTCCTTTTACTGCTGGTATAAAATTAAGTTTACTTTGAAAACAGCCCAATAGACTAAATTTTAATATTGTATCATGTCAACTCACCCCTGCAAACCACCTGGGAACTAGATCAAATGCATTTTGAAAAGAACAGAAAAAGGAATGTCTATCTTACAGCTTTGGCATTTCCTTTTCTTATCTATGCTGCACTCTGGGGCTGTTCAAGTAAACACAGACACATTTAAATGAATATGTAAAAGTTCAAACTGGCATGGTCTGCGGTCGTGAAAACAACCATTTGAATAACCTCAGGTGCATGTTGGCAATTATATGTAAATACACATAAAATGGTATTTAAATATGCAGGTATGCAGTCATTCAACTGCAGACAATCAGGAACCGTGCATCTTTTAGATTCTGATGAATTAACAACCATACGGTACTGTACATACTACACTGTACTGAAATTTTCTCATGTAAGAACCTGGGAGCCTTTTTTTGAACAATAATTCTATATTTTGTAATAATTTATATTTTTATAAGTAAATATATATACTTTGTGCAGTAGTATTGCATCAGAAAGCTCTGGTCATATTGTAGCTCCAATAGCTGTAACAGTTGTTTCCTTTAATCAGTGCTTTAGTAATTTCATAACAGATTAAAGCGACAGCATAAGAGAGCTATTAAAAATTGAAGTGAATGGTAACAATTTTGCTAGTCTGTTTTCTGCAAGTGATCTGGTATACTGAAGAGCTAGAAAACTGCAGAACACTTTCCATACAATTTTGTCCAGTTATCAGTAGAATAAGAGGGGGTTGAAGTACAGTCCTAATAATCAATACATAGTTAATTGGTCATGTATTTCCTTCAAAGACTGCATCCTAAAGACTCATCAATAATTATAAATTTCTGCAAATTATTGGAGCTGGTTTATCTTCTGGGCCTAGCTACAGAAACAAAGTATTGCACAGGCAGCAGTATTTTGGGAGAGATGATATTAATTTGAAGGACAGGCAAAAACATTGCTCTGCTCCGTTTTTATAGTAGTTGTCTTTGCAACAGTTCTGAGACAGCACCGGAAAGGATTTGCCTGCAGAACTGACAATATTCTGCCATTATTCCATTTGTCTGAATTGACTTTATACGATGGAAGAAAAATCTTGTTTAATTTTGCAGCTTTTGCAATAGCTGCCCAGGGACCCGAGTGCAGGCATTGATTTACCGCCTGTTTCTCATTTAGGCACACTGGCCAGCAAATTGCTTGCTAATTTCAAAGGACCAATGTGTCTTAAAGTAATATGCTGCCCCATCGTTGCAGAGAGAATATGCAAATCGAATGGATTTTTTTTTATACAGTTGTAGCTCTTATACAACACCATCATGTAGTTTTATTGTAAGATAAAAGAATTAGAAAACCAGAGTGACTACAAACATTAAACCAAAAGACTTAGCAAGAAGATAAAGAAGCTTTAAAAAAATGCTTATATATAAAGCCAGAAGAGACTAGATCATCTTACTAGCCTTACCACATTCCTGTAAAATTCTTAATATTGGAAATGTTAAAGTTTGTTAGACTAACTTACTAAGTTACTTAAACTTGAGCTAGGTTACGTTTCACTAAAAATCAGGCAGTCCAAAAGCAGGTGTTAGACCCAATGGTTCTGATGCAATTTGAAAACTAAACCTTATGACTCCCAAATTTATGAGCAAGCTATGTCAGTTATGTATCTGATCTGAGCTACCAAAGCAATGATTCACCGTACCCAATGTTTTCTCTCTGCAAGCGACTGACCAACCTTGCTAAAGGAAGCCAGGAACAAAGCCAAAACCGTAACAGAGTAAGTCTTGTTAATGGCACGCTGGGAATAGCCTGTGAGGGACAGAAGCCCATCCTGATGTCCTCATCAACATCGTGGGTAAACAATATTAGCTGCAAAACATTCTACGTGCAGATACGGACATGTGAAGGCAAGGTGCCGCGTGCAGGTGTGTCAGGCTGCGCGTTAACGGAGGGGCCCCGTAGTGCTCTTAGGGTCCTGCCTGCCGGTCCGTGTTCCCACAACATCCCTACCCCGCGTCAGGAAGAAGCCCCGGTGTGATCTGAGCCTAGCATATGTACACCCTGTTGTTAAGAGTAAAAGTCACCTTGGTGCTCATTTATGTGAAGAGTCTTTTTAAAACCGAATCCTACAGCGTAAACAAACTACCAGCCCACTTTCATCAAGAAAATAACAGGAGTTAGGGTGGAGCAGCTCCAAAGAGTGGTGCAAATACTAATTTTCACAATATTCCTGTGGCAAGTGTGGTTCAAGCTGAAGATCTACGAAGTGAATGAGAAACATAAACCTAGGCCACAGGTGGAGGAAATGTAGGAACTAGGTTCCAGCTGCCTCCATAACTGTTTTTCAGGTAGACTAGACATTACAGGTACAGCGCAGATAATCAAAAAACATGCCAGCCTGAAACTGAAAGAGTGCTGAACTGATCAAGATGACAAAATATTTTGAAGCAGCATTAGCTTGCAGAGCTGGCCAAATCCATTTCATTCAGGCTGTGTTAAAATTAATTTTATTGCATTTTAGCAAGTGCATCAAAAGAATTCTGAGGGTAGAAGTCCACTGATACAAATCACTTGCCAGATCTAGAGTGAACAGTTTTACAGTCTGGCTCATAAAAACAACTTCGGTCTCTTTAGCAAGATGACCCAGCAACCAGTTTTCTAGAGCCATTGCAATTGCTTACCATGAAAATTACAGGTTGTGTTCAAGAAAGGGTAAACACCAGAAGAACCTTTGTGCATTTGCTCCACTTTCTGCTGAGCAGCTTTGGCCGCAGCTTTCTGAGCATCGTATCTCATTTACAAGGTGACCCAGAACACAAAACCTTTTAATTAGCCTGAAAATCCATCCTGCTTTATATACACGACTGTCAGCCCCCTTGCCTTCTGCTGCCCTTCGTTGCTATGGCAGCGCTCTCCCAACAAAGGAGGATATCTTGCAGAAGGAGAAAAGCATCGCCAAGATGCTCAGAGCTTTTGCATGTGGCCGGATAAATATTCATGATGCAACTGTGCGCTTAAGAGCTGCTCTTTGAGTAAGTTCTAGGGCTATTGTTCACCCTCAAATAACACCCAGAAGAAACTTTTCCTTATTAAAATATAAACAAATCCCCAGGTAGACCACAAATGTTAAATCACTTTCCTTCCCCAAATAGCAGTTGGGAAGTGCCAAGAGATTGCTGTACAAAGAAAGATGAATCAGGTGCTTGACCAGTGCAAATCAATCTCTTGAGACCTGTAAAACCTCTCCAGTTTTTACTAGTTGACAATTATCATTTGGCCCATTGTATTGATGGTACAATCAAAAGCAGAATAATTTTAACTGATAAGAAGTTATGTCATCGTCTATGTATTACTATTAACTATGTGGTACAGATTTATTATATGCTACAAATTACAAAAGGACATAAATAGATACATCTGACAGTTAAGTATTAAGCCACTGGTCGTCTTTTTAAATAATTTTCCCTCTTATACTGTGTGGCTTTCTCTATGGCATCTTTTTTCACATCACTGAATTCTTTTGTTTATCTTGAGGTGGTAGAGCAACCTTCAAAATGTCTGAACACACTCTGTCATCTATTCCAGTGCTACAAACTGGGAATTGTGAATTATTTTAATATGTCATCATTTAAAATAATATTCTGGGATGTAATATTCTGGGATGGTTCTAACATCATTTTTTTTAAATTGTTAACATCTGTGCTGACCAGGACTTATTTTAGCTTATAAATCTCATAAGCATCAAACAAGATGCTGTGCCTTCAGCAGAACACTGATTACTGTAATATGTCTTTCTGTCATGTACTGACAGAGATGCAAATACAAAAGAAGGAGGACTGCAGTGATAGAGATCAGCTTCAGGTTTGGTGACATTAAAACATCTCAAGGAAAGGGGGAAAACTGAGGAAAGAAGGCTGCTTTCATCTGGGTATCCAAATTTGGATTAAGGACTTTGTATTTCTTAATCAGTGTACGAAAATGTTTGTGGCAGGCTACTGTAAAGCAAAAAAGGACTGAGAAGTACTATATCACTACAAAGTAAATTTTTGTTTCCTCTAATTAATATAGACTGTAATTCATTCTTTAAATGACAAAATTTACTTTATCTTGAAATGAGTACCTATTATATAGTTGCTTAGCAACTCAGACAATACTGACATCCTTGGCCAGGTGGTACCGAGTTCCTTTTCTGAATTTCCGATGGTATCTTTCCATTCGTTTAAAGCTCTGTAATAGCTTCCCTGCCTCTTATGCTTTAAATCCAAGACTGTCCCTTTCGTTTCTCTGCACAAGAGATAGCCTTGATTTCGGGGAAGTGATTCCATAGAATTGAAAGCTGTCATGCGTTCGACATATCTCTATGTCCCTATAATGGCTTAGAACCATTTATAGGGAAATGTAGCCAGATTCTGTTTTCATTAATTCATTTGGTTAATTCTCATTGACTTTTCTACATGGTCTTTGTCCTGAAGCGGACACATTGCTGATGTGAATGTGAAAGGGAACATTGTGTGGTACAGGAGCAAACTTCCCTTTCATGCTGTGTTCCAGGAAGACATGAATCCACTTGGAGTGAGCCTGGTGGAGGGCCACCAAGATGGTCATGTAGCTGGGGTTGGCCAGAGGTATGGATCTTTCTTATCCTGGAGAAGAAAAGGCTGAGAAGGAATCTAATTGCTGTCTTAGAGTAGCCAAAACTGGGTTATAGAGAACATCATTGCACCAGACTCTGGTTGGATGCGCACAGTGAAACAACAAGAGGAAACTTTTTCAGGAGCAAGGTGCAACAAGAGAAATGCCAGTGACATGTGAGAAAGCAATTCTTCCATGGTCAGAGATAGTGAATTTATTTCCTTGGCAATTCTCAAGACTCATCTGGATGACCTCCAGAAGTCTTTTCCAACCGGGTTTTCTATGATTCCATGCAAGGGTCAGATTATTTGTATTTTTCTGTAATTTCTGCACCGGTACATGTTATGGGTTACGTTCCCCACTGAAATAAGTAGCGAGATGACTATGCCCCATCCTGAGGCTTGGATAACAGAGCAGAGTGTGAGAGAATACTGGACATAACAAAAGAAACTGACAAACATAACAAATACCAGAGTGAGCAGCTGACAAACATGGTGTGACACCATGTGAAATGGCTGGATTTCACAGTTCGTTATAGAGGACTGTGTGAGAGAAGGACAAACTCCACAGGTAACTGGAGAGGAGTATTGGGGACCTTTTGGAGAATGCAATCTTGGAAGGAAAACAGTGTCCAGGTTACCATATCAATAACACCATACAAGGCCTAGATGTTATAGGTAACTATAGGAAACATCAACTGTGGTTACGGATGTAACAAAATGGGGGGCAATGGGGAAAAAATGACTAAAGTAGGTTGTTTATTTGGGAGGAGTCAAGGGTGGATGTTCTGGTTTTGGCAGGGATAGAGTTAATTTTCTTTCTGGCAGCTGGTGTAGTGCTGCGTTTTGGATTTAGAATGAGAATGATGTTGATAACACACTGATGTTTTTAGTTGTTGCCAAGTAGTCAAGGACTTTTCAGCTTCTCATACTTCCCTGCAAACGAGAAGGTGGGGGGTGCCCAAGAGGGGATCGAGATGGGTGGAGGGAATTGTAAGCATGGGAAAATGGAGACAAGTGGGGATAAGGGAGGATGGTCATGTATAAGCAAGCTGCTGGTCAATATGATTGTCTGATTGAGCTCTGCACCAATTGCAGTCTCTAATCGTCTCACTAAATCCTATTTTTAGCTATTTTTTCCTGGGTAATCTCACTCTCTAGCCTGTGTTTGCATGGAGAAGTCTAAGTGTCAGCAACCAGAGAAGAGGCGGTGGGTCATAAGGGCCCATAGTGCCAACAACTGGACAGCATGGCACGCAGACATTGCCGAGCTAATTTCAGCCCTGGGTGTATATGTGTGTGTGTGTGCACACATGTATGTGTAATTCACATCAAGCTGGACTAGCTGGCAAGCAGAAGACCTGTGTCTGAAAGACTTAAAGCCTGAGCTGATGACTGGGTATGGGGCCCCTGGCCCAAGCGTGGGTATCAGGCAGGCTTGGAGCCTATGCTAGCACCTGAGGGATTTGTGAATGTGCTGTGCTTGTGAGCCTAGGGAGCGAAGGTGTGTATATTCTTGCATCGCTGAACCTTAAGCATGATAAACTGGAGAGGAGGAACAGGACCCAGATACTTGTATTTATGTTTACGCGAGCGCTGCTGTGCTCACACTGGTGCCAGTAAAGGCGCCGTTTGGTCTGCGTCAGTCTATGGGGCTGGTCCTCTTAGTGCTGTGCATATTGTGCACACGCGTGTGTGTGCGCATATGTGTGTGCGTGTGTGTATGTGTGTGTCCGTGGTCAGTCTCGCTCCTGGCCAGGCCTGCAGACCGAAGAGCATGAGCCACAGCCATGACACTGGGACAGGAGAAACCTGGGAGGAGAATCTCCTGTGTCCCAAAGCCTACTGGATTCCTCAACTCCCTTGATAGTATCTATTTCGGGTCATGTAATACCCACAAATTAAGGTAGAAGTGAGGCTGATGTTCAGGGCCCTAGAGAGGCACACACCTTGCACCTGTAAGGGAGCCCATCTTCCTGACGGACCTGGTTTTGAGCTCAGTGAGCTCACCCGGCATGAGGGAGTCCCAGGTTTTGGAGGGAAGCCCAGACCTGCACAGGGAAACACAAGTCACTAGCTCTGTGATGAGGGAAAGGAGACCAGGGCTGGGGCTGCAAGCGTGAAGGGAAGACTTGGCAGACCTGCTTCTGGGACGAGCTGTTGGCTGATACCTGGTGGTTGCAATACTCACTCCTTAGTCCCTCCTCATTCCAGATCAGGCAGGATTGGGCTGAATAACTAGCTGCAGCAGGAACAAGACTTTCAAGGGCTGGAGATAAAGTGGTTTGCACTGATTACATGACTCTTAACCTTGACATTTTCTGATCCAGACATCATAGTACATATTACTAGCAAAAAACAGAAAACCAGGAAAAGGGCGGAGGGAAAGAATTATGCAGCAATAAGTTGTTTGCTTATTCTTCTCTAAATTGCTTAGCTGCCATGGAGATAAGCATAGCACAGATACCAAGAGGAACTACTGTTATTCCTGCACAAGCCATTCTGTAGCACTGTGAACATGTATTAATCTTTAAAAATAAAGTATCTTACGAGAAATTGAATTTAGGAATTCTGAAACTCAGATCTGCAAACTTATTGCTTTTCAAGAGAAAAAGAAAACTCCAAAAAGCACAAGACTTGAGACCAAGGGCTGTGTCTTCATATCTGAGGTTTTGAAATGAAGCTTGGAGAACAGGAGTCTTGTCTGTGTGTTGCTATAATAATTTATTTTATGGATTTTGTTCTGTGTTTTATTTATTCTATTTCAGTAAGGTTTAATCAGCTGAGCAAAAAAGGGGAGGTAGTGGCAAATTAATAACACTTTATTTGATATTTGATATTTGATTCTTCTTTCAGCAGGGAACTCCTCCAGAAGGAGGATATCTACACTTGACACCTTTGGTCGGTTCTGCAGCTGGGAACAGTATATCTGCATGTGTAGACTGCTGCTCTTGTTTGAATTAGCACCTCCAAAAGGGCTTAATTGGAGTATGCTTCTTTTGGAGACTGGACCCAGCACAGCTTCATAAACCCACAAACCCCCTTGATCCCTACATGCCTTCTGTTCCCTACAGATAAGAGTGCAGAAAGCCCAGCGCCTTGAGAGCCTCTCCAGCTCATAACAAATGTTGAGGAGAGACATGTGCTTTAAGCCCTCCTCCCATCAAGTCTGTCATGACTTCACCCAGGTTGGAGAAAAATATCTAACCTGTAGTCAAGATTCGTAACTTTGAATCACCTCTAGCCAGTTTTGCTTAGGAAATACAAAAGTACCTCTGGGGTGCATGGACTAGCTTCCCTTATCTTCTTGAGAAAATCTGGATACTCTGACAAACCAATACTATACTACGAAGACACCAGCTACTCTGAGAGCAGAGGAAAGTTAGTTTGCAGCCCCTTCTGACAGCAGTGTTCCACTTCACACTGAAGTGGAAGCTGATCAACTGCTGAACTGAACATTCATCAGTTGAGAAAGACACTGAGTCTGGCCAGTGTTGCAGTTAAAGCACTCTCCTGTGATAAAGGACATGCAAGGATTTGTAACAGAAATATACAGATTGACATGGTGGCATGAACAGAAACAGATTTATGTGAAAGCACCACAAGAAACACTAGAGCACAGGTTGGAAGAATGGCATGTATCAATAGCCCAATGACATATGTGACAACAATAAAATGAGTAGAAACTAAGGAAGGTGCTGCTTGCACCAAGGCAAGAGTACAATTGACTCATCAGCAGACGGCCTGCACTCTGACAGCACGAGGATGGCAGCACAGTTATGCACGCAGGTTGTGCCTTTCCTCATCCTTGTATTCCAATAGGAAGACAGACTGCAGCCACAAGACACCCAAAATGAGGGGGAAAAAAAAGACATTTTTGGAGGCTATTGTAAGCAAGCTCCTGAGGCAAAAAATGATGCTTTAATAGCTGGTGACTCCTGAAGGGTACAAAATAACTGCCCCGAAGCAGTTAACTGTCACCAGCAAAGAGATTCAGAAGGCATAGTGAGGACTCAATAGTTGGCACCTCTCATCCTCCATGTTATGCACAAGTGACCCATCCTACTAATACACACATATCTTGGTGTTTATATAAGTAAAACTGAGGAAAGAGTGATTGGAAGGGTGGAGAGTAAGTTTTGTTTCAAATAAGTATCACCATCCCTTCTTATAGGTTCTTGTATTGATTTTCATTACCTTAATCTGAAATGGTTCCAGTCCTTGTTTTGTGAATATATGCCTGTCATATTAGGTATTCAGCAGCTTCTAGGCAAATGCTCTAAAAATTAAGCTATAATTGCTGTAAATCTCTGACTCAATAACCAATAATTATTCCACATAAAGTAGGACAAGTTGAGAGACTGAAGGCTTTTCACTGCAGAATACTTTGTATCAAGGCTGTTCCACTGATTTTTTTTTTTTTTTTTTTTTTTTTTTTTGGAGGGGGGAGGGCTGGGGATGGGATGGTGAGATCTGGCAAACTAAAAGAAGGTAAATATGTATGTGCATAAGGTTGGATTGAGGGAGCAAGGAATGAGCATTGGTTCTCAGTTCTATTTGCTCTACTCTTACTGCAAAGTCTAAGATTATCTCTGGTCCTTCCCTCATTCACATGCATTTATCATATCCTGTGAAGTGCTTGATGCAGAGAAGGTCTTCTGCTATCACCAAGATATTTATTGGTTGCTTGCAGTCCAAATTAGCCCATGAGCTGCCACTTGAGAAGCTGCCATATATTTTCATGGTGAGAATGTTCAAAAAGCACTTTAGATCCAGATTTCCACAGGCAGAGAAACACCATCACTGCAGCATAGTCTCTGATGTCAACCTCGGGGTTCTTCTATAAAACAGATGTTAGCACTGCTTTCTCTACTCACTGTATTCTTCTTCCTCCTCAGCTCCTGTCCATGTACTAGGTGAAACAGAGGTGTTTACAGAGCGTGAAGTGTTAGCATACATATCTTGGTACTTTTAGCCAAAATTTTTAGGGCTTAGGCATCAAGCAAACAGGACTTTTGAGAATCTAAAATTTCAATTTGGGCACCAGGAGGGATAATTGGACAACACTTACAACGCATAACACTTGTAAATCTTACCCCACTAAAATTATCAATGGCACTTCTTACTTCCTGCACTTTGACCTTCTCAGAAGGTCATCTGGTTATTCCCAGACTATTTTTCACTTATGAAACAAGAAGAGAGGCCAAGGTGATATATATATATATATTCATGCTTAACACAAATGCAGTACTACTACACTTGTAATTCAGAAGACAGATGACAATTTTCTCTTTTTAATGAAATAACTAATTTTACTTTTACTTGAATACAAAGAAGTTTAAATAGCAATTCTAGCTCCAATGGTTAGCTATTTCATTATACTTTCACTGTGTGAGTAAACACGCAAAGGGAACACTGAAGGCTATAGCTATAGAAAGCAATGAATAGAACACAGTAACTTATTCTACAAATAAATATTTATAATTTTATGATTCCATAACTCACCTTTGCAGCAGTCACTTATTCAGTTGTAAAGAATAATTTGCTGGGAGCAGGTCTCTGCTTTGTGATAGAAGCCAAATATGGATTACAGTCATGAACATTTTAATTCAATGTGTACAGAAATGGTAAAACAATCCAAGCAAGTAATATTACCTATGGATAAGCAAACATAAGAAAACAACCCACCATGTAGTAAGGATCACACAGACAAATATCAATGATTCTACTGGAAACTGGGTAGAGTTCCCAGATCAAAAGCTGTCTATGGAGATTCTCATCTCTGCTTACACAGGTGCTGCCTCTCTCTTTAATGGGATGGATTAAGAGTTTTATTATGTGGCCTGGGTGAACTCTAAGACTGCAACATGTGGCATATGGCTAGCTGGTTATCGCTATCTTTGGTCTGCACCTTCCTACCACATCTTGATCAGGAGAAACCAGATGCAAATGGGGGATTTATGGCTTAGGATACCACCCACACACTGGGTCTGAGGAAGAGGGAGGGACACCACGCAGGCCTCCAAGTGAAGACCACCAGGGAGAGAGCTTTAAGGTATCTACCTTGACCACCTCTTCATGAGTCTAGGGGAAAAGGCTTCCTGCTGTTAAGGTAGCTGGCCTGCAGTGTGCCTGGTGGTGGTCTTAGAGAGGAAAGGTTAAGAGGGAGAGAAAGAGCTTCCTCACTGTTAGCTCTAGAAAGGCCTTGAGGGGACTTTATCCCTTGGACTTAGCCATCTCCCTCAAAAGATGCAAGCTATGGCAGTCCCCAGGGTGGGAACTTCCTCCCTGAAAACCCTCCAGAAGGCATAGCACAAACTCCCAGAAGGTATCATATTGTGACAGCCCTCTCAGATAGGATCCAGTCCTGTGCCCTGTATAGTCACAGATGTGCTGGAGGCTGCTCTCCTACTCAGTCCTAAAGGACTGTCTCCTAATTTAAGAGAAAACTTCTTCCCTTGTGGAAGTCCTCTTGCTTTCTGATGCCTGCCTAACACTGTTGGTAGCAAGGAGCACAATTTCTTCTTCAAGCTGTGTGGTTACCTTGAATGCCAGGAGCAGAACTGCTCAGAATTTTTCTGCTCTAAACCAATGAGAAGGGACAAATAAGCATCCTGTGCAGGGCCTTTCAAGGAGAGATGGTGGAGCGCAGGCAGGAGGATTTAGATCCCCTCACTTGGCATTACATTCAAGACCTTGTCTATGTGCAAAGAGGAAGCGCACCTTGTATATAAAGACCAAGAAGTTATTGCTAGTAAAGCCTGAAATCTTAACAGTCTAATTCAGGAATCATCATTAGTCTAGACCTAATTATTACAGAAAAAAGAATAACAACACAGGTAGAATACTTTTGTACAGGCAAAAAGCTATAGTAATAACAGTAATACAATTTTAATTGTAATGCACACACAATTTAGTTTCTGCTTTTTTCCTGACGTTATCCTCACACTTCCACTGCTCTTCTGGCTCCATAGGTCAATGGTTTCATGCTGGTGTTGGCAGGGGAGAGACTATTACAGCAAGTGGACAACATCTGGAGTCCTTTACCAGAAGAAATATGATGTTCATGTTGACAGTTTTTTCTTCCTTTTTTCTTCTTTTTTCCTATCCTTTCTTTCTTTTTTTATACACACATATATATATGTGTGTGTATAATATACATAATATTGTATATACATATCTTGTATGTTTGCTAACGTGCCTGTACACCTTTCTCTTTCTTCCTCGGTCTGCATTTCCAGGTTACATAGAACCATATATACTAAATTTACAATGCAACGAAAATCTCTGCTGGTTTTTCATGGAAGTAAATATGAGAATATCTTCCCTATATCTGCAGCAAGGCAAAGCTGTAAGTTGGCATGTGTAACTATTTGCGTAAATTCTTCCTTCATTTGAAGTCACTGTGGTCAGAAGCTGCTGAGAAACCAGGTGCTAACTGGTAGAAATACTAGAGAAATTTATCAGATATAGTTTTTATTATTTAAGTCAAGAGAAGGAAGAGTGTTTCGAAAGGGGCTGACAAGTGCTAAAGGCAAGGTCAAAGTCATCCACTGCTCTCCCCTTGTACACAAATGCAGTCATTTTATCATAGCAAGCAGTCAGATTGTTCAGGCATGACTGACCCTTGGTAAACCCACGCTGACTCTTCCAAATCAACTCCTGCACCTGCACAGGCCTAGAAATGTGCTCCAACGGGGCTTGGTCTGTGATTTTTTGCAGGGGAAACAGTGGGGCTGGCCAGCCTGTAGTTCCTGATCCTCCCTCTCAGATCCTTGCAGTCACTCTTGACTCCCCTGGTCGTCGTCGTCCCCCCCCGCCCCCCCCCCCGGCAGCATCATTGGCGTCCGCGTGGATAAGCAGCAGGGGGTAATAGCCAGAGAGCCTTGGCGGTTCCTCTGCAACATCTTGGATCTGAGCCCCTGGCAAGCAACAAATCAATCTAGACAGCAAGCCAAGTAGGCAGATGGGGACTTCTGTCCTCCACAAATGGAAACCTACCACTACTATCCCTTGCCATTTCCTCCTGTCGCTAATATGTGGTTTATGCTTGGACAACTCTGATGCTTCCCCAGGTATGATGTTCTGCTTTTTGCCTGCTGTTAGGGCACCAAACCTGTTCTGCAATTGTAGATCTGCAGGTGGAGAAGGAGCCATCTTCCGTGTGCCTGAAGTCAGGTTAGGTGAGTCAATTATATTTAATTCAGTAAAGGTTCTTTCCTGTCTTTCCCTTTGATGTTTCATGTTACAAAGAATAAATTCATGCATTTACGCTTCACTGCTACCTGTGGCCAGTCTTGATTCTTCAGTCCAATAATGACAGGAAAGTCAGTCTATGGTTTCCAAAATACATGCAAATCCTTGAATAGCTGGATGTTTTGCTATATCTCCAGCATTAGAATCGTGGAGGAGGAGGAGAAGGAAGATTATTCTAGACAAGACAGCATCTAAACCTGATGGTTTGTTCTCTCCTGCAGTAAGGAAGATCTGAATACTTCTCAGAGTGCAAGGAATCATCCTAAAGGCTAGTAAACAAAAAATACTAAGGACATAGCATAGCATGCTTCAAATCTGGTTGCTCTTGCAACTGTACTTTTCCATTAGAACTAGCTTGTGAAATTTGAGGATTATTTTTATTATTTACTCCTAATTTAGTTGCCATAAACTAACTGCATAATAGATTCTCTACAATAAAATATTTGTGGACTGTTGTATTCATTTTATGTTATACCTGCTTTTAGGGGCTTTTCACACATTTGTGTTCTTTGTAAGTGAGTAAGACAAGAAGATTTTAATTTGGATCCCAGGATGTGGGGCTGGCCATGAATAAGCCTTACAAGAAAATCTTTAGAATCTGGATAAACATGAGAGAAACTTACAGCAAATATATTTGTTCTTGAAATTTCCTGGCTTGTTACATAATCTTATCTTCCCATTTCGTGGTACCACATGACTAAAAAAAAAAAAAAAGCTACAGAGCTTATACAGAGTGTTTTTTATTATTGTAAAAACCACAAGACTGGATTTATATGTAACTTTAACATAATTAATGCCTGATAGTGAAACAAAGTGTACAAAACCCCAAACAGTTTTCTCCCCACTAGAACAGATGCGACGTTTTTTATTGAGGAAATGAGACGGGTGTAGTCATGCCCCATGCACGTCAGCCACTTCCAGTTCTGTTAGTGGCTGTACACTGGCAACCTGCAGATGCAGTGGCTAGCATTATAATCATGTTTTTGCAAGGGACCTCAGATAACACACTTTAAACACTGTTTGTTAGAGTCTGTGATAAAGCCATGCTTGGTGCCTGACCAGCACAGTCTGTCCTATCTTCTCATTAAACTCTAACACTTTTCCTGGGTGCAAAGCTCCCTATTCTGTGTGTGTGCATGGGGTCTGCGTTCAGCAGTTGAGGGATGGCCATGGCTCTCAGGGACACCTGTGTCCATGGTGCAGCAACCAGAGCAAGTGAGAGCAGGAGCCGGTGCGCTCTCTTCCAGCTGCCTTCCAGACACTCTGCAATTCCACTTTAAACAGCTGTCCTGGTTTCAGCAGGGATAGAGTTAATTTTCTTCCTAGCAGCTGGTATAGTGCTGTTTTGGATTTAGTATGAGAATAATGTTGATAACACACTGATGTTTATATTTGTTGTCAAGGACTTTTCAGCTTCTTATCCTGGCCTGGCAACAAGCAGGCTGGGGGTGCCCAAGAAGCTGGGAGGGGACACAGCCAGGACAGCTGACCCAAACTGGCCAAAGGGATATTCCATGCCATATGATGTCATGCTCTGTATATAACTGGAGGGTTGTCCGGGAGGCAGGGCAGCTCAGGAACTAGTTAGGCATTGGCTTCATGTGGTGAGAAATTGTGCTGTTCATCACTTGTTTTGTATATTCTATTATTATTGTTATTATCTTCCTTTTCTGTTCTATTAAACAGTCTTATCTCAACCCATGAATTTTATCTTTTTTTTCCCTTTTGGTTCTCTCCTCCATCCCACTATAAGTGTGTAGGGGTGAGCGAATGGCTGTGTGGTCATTTTAGCTGCCTGCTGGGTTAAACCATGACAGTCCTTTTGGCACCCAATGTGGGGCTCGAACCCACAGCCTTGTGTTGAAATCAGTTTAGTGTTGTTTTGTGGTATATATGTAGCTGCTGAAGAAGCTGTTTTGCTGCTTCTTCAGAAAAGTCCTTGTCTTTACAATTTTCTACATTGCAAGGCAAGAAAACAACATTTTTAAAATTTATTTAAGGGTGTTAACAAAGTTTTCAAAAGATTATGCCATAAGATTGTCTGCAACAGAGTAGGATATTGTGCTGTGAGACCCTATATATTTAACCTTGTCTTTCAAGAGGATGTTATCATTCAGAAGTATGGAGAAAATGTAAATGCAAAGAATATTAATGACTTCAAATTTGTAATAACAAAAGTGGAACAGAGGCAACAGCTGAGAAGGTTATACCTAAAATCATAATGATAGTAATCATAAAGTATAAAACTGGCTTCTTCCCATAAAACTGGTTTTCTTGCATCTTTTTCTGTACTGTTATTGCAAGTTGCTATAACTTTCACACTTTAAAAATTCTGTAAGCTCTTCTAAGAAGAAGTCACCCCCATTTGCTTGACCAATAAAACTGCTTATTCTGTTCAATAATACTGTTCTGCTGAAGAAGATTTGCATTTCTGGAAAGAGCTAATACTGCAGTGGATTATTTCTTTTTGAATTTCTGCTGAGAGGAAATGAACCTGCAGAGAGACAACTGACTTGCAAATTTCTCGTCTAAGGTTACTTAAGGTCTCAATGTGCATTCCGTGCAACTCACTCATATTGAACAGATCTGTATTTACTTAACTGAGCATATGCTAAGTTAAGTTATTATGATTTTACTAAAATGACAATGCATTAATAAGCACAATAACCAAATTCAGGTAAAAATTTAAATATAATCCATAAATCGAACACCATACGAATGCAGCAAACAATTCAACCAGTGAACCACAGAGATTACATTGTGCCAGTCTTCTCTTGGATAATTGCAGATACGTTTCTGTCAGTACCTAAGACACAGTGTCTTGGTTGACTTGTATCAGTAAATAGCTGTGCTACTGTCAAAAGTGTTTGGCTTACTTCCCTCCACTTCTGAAATCATGCTAGATATAAAATTTAAGTACTAACCTTCAAGAAATTATTAGTTTCTGCACACATAATGTTGGCATGATTGTTTGCATACAGTTTCTGCACACATAATATAGGCATAACCTACTGAAACAGCTTTCAAAAAACCTTGCTTTTGAATCAATGGCTACATTGACTTTTTAAACACCAAACTTACCTTTAGAAAATTGATAAATTTTATGATATTCCTCTGCTTTCCACTTGTTGAAGGTAATAAATTAGAAGTACTTCACCACAGCTTGTAAGAGAAACAATGTAGTCTGCTGTGTTGAGCTTCTGGTTTTTGAAGTGAGCCTCTCCAATAACTCAAGTCTTTCATCTCATCTTTCTTCACCAGATTTTCACAACCAGGGAAAGGCTTGGGGCTCTATAGGTCTTTGATGAAGAGAGAGAAAGCTACTTTTCTTCTGCAGAATCTTCGTTTCTTCTTTGAGTACCGTTGCTTATTTTCATACCGTAGTGATACCTCTGTGCAAATGGTGTTAGAAATGGAACTTTTTACTTTAGTACTGCTATACACCAGCTCATCTTCTTAACCTTCAGAAAGGGACTTAGAGTGCTCTTACCTCTCAACACTTCTTTCCAGCTTGTGCTCTGTTGATGTCAGATTGTGTTGTCCCAGAGTTTTAAATTATCTTCCACACTCTTTTTTGATACCTTTGCTAGCAAACTCTACTAATCCTTGACTTCAGTTCTAAGACAGCCTTTTAAGTTGTGTGCTGCTGATAGGGCTTCAGTCTTCCTACCTGCTTTCAGAATGCTTGCAGCTAGATCACATGGGGCAGCTTGGATAGGAAAAACACCCTAAAACTGTAAAAAAGTTGTTTGGAAGGGACCTCTTGTGGTCTTTACTCCAACCCCCTGCTTGAAACAGGACTGTGGCTGTGCCAGATTAGGTCAGCCATGGTTTTGTGTAATGAAGTCTTGAAAACCTCCAAAATCAGAGATTCCAGCCGCTCTATGAATAATCTGTTTCAGTGCTGCACTACCCTCCTGGTGATCGTATCTTTTTCTAATGTCCACCTTGAGCCTCCCAAGTTACAACTCAAGTCCATCACCGCTTGTTTTATCACCAGCTTCTGCAAAGGTGTGGCACATCAGCTTTCAACTGCCATTTATATAGCCCCATATGCTCTGGGTCTCAGACCATCTTAGCTGTTCCCTACTAAACCCTCCCCAGTTTCTCCATGGCCTTTTTCAAACTTAGGGACCCATATCTGCACACTGATGAGTATTCATCAATAATACCAAGTAGAGAAAGCTAATAACCTCCCCCAGTCTGCTCGCTATGATCTCAATGTGGCACAGCACATAATCTGCCTTATTTACAATGAGACCACGCTGTCAGCTTATATTCAGCTGCCATCCCTTGTTACCTCCAGGTCTTCAGCAGGACTGCTGTTCACTCAATCAGTTTCAATGCTGATTCAGTATTTTGCACTTCTCCTTATTGAACTTCATGTCTCTGTTCTCCCTAATGGCTAGTTCAGTGTTAAAGTGCTTGACATTTGTCACAGTCACCAAAAATCTCCTTTTATAAAAATATCTAACAACTTGCTGAACATATTCACTTTATTATGCCCTCTTTTGTAACATGCATACAAGTATTCTTCAGCTTTCTACACTTCTAGCAATAAAGCTTTTGGGATACTAATAGAAATTCATGATTTGTCCTATTGGCTTGCACCTAAAAAACCCTAGACAGCCCTACTTCTATATTTTGTCAGAGTAAATCCTATGTACAATTACATTGCTACTATTTGCCTTGAGCTAGCTAAAATCTGTGTTCCTCATTGAAGTGTCTTTCCCCTAGTCTATTTTATTCACATGAAACACAGTGTTCCTGTTCATCTCAAATATCAATGGAATAAGCAGAAAAAACTGTGATGTACTGCACCTGTACTCTTCCAAAGAACCAACTAAATAACTTCCTATTGACTTCTCTAGACAGCAGCAGCTTTCTGATGGTTCCCAAAGACTTTCTGTCCTTGGTTCAAAGTGTCTCTTCATGGCTCAACTACATTTCAAGCACATGAAGTTTATTTTGAACCCCATTTGCTACTTGGTTAGATGCGTCTGTAGGGGCCACAGAAGTGTCTCCCTATGAAATCTAGAAATGTTTTCTCTCTTCTTATCAGATGGTCATGTGAGTGTCGGTATGTTTTACTAAAGTGAAGATGTCACATAAACTACTCGGTTCATCATAGCATAGTGAACCATTATGAAAGTTTTCATTAGTAGAGATGCACCAAACTTGATCTTCAAAAGTCCAGCAATGATGAAAGAATGACGGTTTGTAAAAATAGTTGTGGGTGTACATACATTATCAAACTCTGATTGTAACTATTTAATTAATTGCAAATATTTAGGACAGCCACAAACAGAAAACAGGTGTTCTCTGCTTCTTAGACATCATTTCCCACTTTTCTGATTTCTGTTTTATTTGCTTTACAGTTATTATAATGGCTGCCACCAACCACTCCCACTTCAGTGTGCTAATCATGACTCACATAAGTAGCTAATAAATTACATCAATGGGAAAGCAGATGAGCACATGAAGAGGAGGTGCAAAACTCATTAGTCATGCAGGCTCCTTTTCTGGGGACTGAATTGCCTGACAGAAAAGCATTGTGAGTGGCTCGTACATCTGTCAAGTCCACCAGATGCCAATCTTACTCTCACAGTTTTTGTGAAAGCTATTAATCAATATGCATTATTCACTATTGTTAAACAGGACCTTAATTAAGCAGCCAACTAAAGCAGAAGGAAAAAGGTAACCACCCAATACACAGTGAGACAAAGAGAATAACATGATTTTGCCACTTGAAGCAAAATTAGGATCACAATCCATTTATTTCTTTTTCATATATTATCTTGCATAATGATACAGTTGAGGACAGGTATTCTGGAACAACAAAGTGAAATGAAGAATCTCTGTGTGCTAGACTGATTTTGATTAATCTGCATGAAATAAAGTGCATCAGTGTACTAGATCAGAATCAAAAAGGACACAGTATTGCACTCTGTCCATATTGCTGGGGATGAGCCAGCATCTTCATTATAAGCTGTGTGATTTCAGGGATTTATAGCATACCTAAGGCTGAAACTGTACAAAATCTCTGTATAGCATTCCAGGACTTTTTTTCTTCGTTTATTTTCACAAAAGGGACCATGGTAGATTTACACAGAAGCACAGTACATTAAAAAAAAAAAAAGAGTCCATTTTTTTTAATCTCAACAGCTGCAAAGATGTTTTCTGCTTGAAAGTCTCACTAGAGAGCAGAAAGAACTGCAATCTACCACAGCCATTCTCATAAAGCAATCTGTTGGTCAGATCAGACTACCATTTAGTGATAAAATAAAAATGAAAGCTGAAGACTACCAACACTAGCAAGTGCCAAAGCGAATCTACACTACCCCTTAGCTAGGAGAAAGAGCTTAGGAGACTACTTATGACAACCTCAAGAAATAAAATAATGAATATGAAGGCTTTAAAGGAACAGTAGATAGAGCATAGAAAAAAACCCCAAACCAAACAAATAGAAGAGCTGAGCCCCATGAAGAGGTGTGACACATAGGGATTTGTCTGTCCTGAAGCCAGCTCTGTGAGCAGAGTGCAATGCAGGTTTTTGATCCTAGGACAAGAGAAAAAAATGACTTTTTCTATATGAGGATGCATTGAGTCAGAACCATGTCTAATCTGTGCAAATGCTTGTTACTTTTATAACATGATATAAACAACGTGCCTCACCTTCTCCCAGCACTTGTCTGCACTCAGGCAAAATGCAAATATAAACTACCTGAATCAGGTGTCAGCAGCAGGTCCCTACAGCTGTTTCAGGAGTTCTTTGTACCAATTTATCCAGCTATTTGACTTGACTTCATAGCTGAGCTGTCTTGTTTACAGCTAACATGGATATGTCAGGATTTCTTGGCAATACTGCAGACATACCCAAAAGGACAAAGCCATTTGAATCCACTTTTAAGCATGCATTGTTTGTCCAGATTAATGCAGGAAGTTCTAACTATCTTAAATGGACTGCAACACCTAGGCAGAACAAGAAAAAAGGGAAATAATCAATAAGTGGGTTTTGAGTCCTTCTATCTTTTGATTCTCCACAGCTTTTACTTTACTTTCTTTTTGTCTTGTGTGTGCTAATACACTCTTAAATTAGTTTCTGTAACTCAAGAACGGAATGCGCACAGAAAATTTTGCAGGTCAAGATGCTCCTGTGTAAACCAGTCTTTTCTTGTATTTATTCCACTATTTTTTCAATGAGGATAGCAATTTATCTCCAAAAAGTTGTCATGATTCTACTCCTCATTGTAAGAAATGTTATATAAAAAAAAAAAAATAGTGGCTGAATTGCACACATCTTGTTGTATCATTAGGAATACTCAAGAGAAATGCAACAGTAAAATAAAGAAGTACTGCACAAGTTAATTTTAGCATTACAACAATAATAAGAAAACAACCTGTTCATGAGTAGGGGACTTCCTCAGTAATAATTAGCAAAGTATATGTATATTCTACATATTTTATGAGACTGATTTTGCTAAATTGATAAGTTGACTGCTTTGTATACCACAACAATTAATAATATACAGATTTACAACTACCAGCATTAAAAGCTGAAAATGTAAAGTAAATTTAGCTGTCAGCTAAAATATTTTCTTGGGAGGTGGGGCATATTGCTATGAAAATATTCACATCATATGTTTACAGCGCTTATATGAAAAATACTCTTCCTCGTGGTAACTGGAACTTGGAAGGAATTTTCAATGACTAAAGCAGGCTGCAGAAGGGGCATTGCTGTGAATGGATAAATCTCTGCCTTCAAAACATTAAACAACATAAAAGCTTGATGAATACATACAGTTTAGGAGAGCACAAATTTGTCCTGGTGTGGAGGAGCTGGGGGCTGCTAAGGCCAACAGCATCTGGGGCTGCATTAGGAGTAGTGTCACCAGCAGGTCGAGGGAGATGATCCTTCCTCTCTACTCAGCACTGGTGAGACAAGTCAGGACAGCTACGTCCAGTTCTGGGCTCCCCAGTACAAAAATGATATGGACTTACTAGTCTAGCACAAGGACACAAAGATGATGAAGGAACTGGAGCATCCAATTCCTGGAATGTGTCGATGACAACTTTGTCCTCCAAGTGACAGAGGAGCCAACGAGGAGAGGTGCCATGCTGGACCTTATTCTTACCAATAAAGAGGGCCTGGTAGGGGATGTCAAGTTCAAGGGCAGCCTTGGCTGCAGTGACCACGAAATGGTGGAATTCAGGATCCTCAGGGCAGCGAGGAGGGCGTGCAGCAAGCTCACTACCCTGGACTTCAGCAGAGCAGACTTTGGCCTCTTCAGGGATCTGCTTGGTAGAATACCATGGGACAAAGCCCTGGAAGGAAGAAGGGCCCAAGACAGCTGGCTAATATTCAAGGGTCACCTCCTCCAAGCTCAGGAGCAATGCATCCCAACAAAGAGCAAGTCAAGCAAAAACACCAAGAGGCCCCCATGGATGAACAAGGAGGTCCTGGGCAAAGTCAAACAAAAAAAGGAAGCCTACAGAGGGTGGAAGCAAGGGCAGGTAGCCTGGGAGGAATAGAGAAACTGTCCAAACAGCCAGGGAGCAGGTTAGGAAAGCCAAAGCCCTGATAGAAATTAGTCTGGCCAGAGAGGTCAAGGACAACAAGAAAAGCTTCTACAGGTATGTTAGTGATAAAAGGAGGACGAGGGAAAATGTGGGTCCCCTCTGGAATGAAATGGGTGAACTGGTTACCCAGGATATGGAGAAGGCTGAGGTACTCAACGACTTCTTTGCCTCAGTCTTCATTGGCAAATCCTTGAGCCACACTGCCCAGGCTGCAGAAGGCAGGGACTGGGAGAATGCAGAACCACCCACTGTAGGAGAAGATCAGGTTCGAGAATATCTAAGGAACCTGTAGGTGCACAAGTCCATGGGACCTGATGAGATGCATCCGAGGGTCTTGAGGGAACTGGTGGATGAAGCAGCCAGGCCACTCTCCATCATATTTGAGAAGTCCTGGCAGTCCGGCGAAGTTCCCACCGACTGGAAAAGGGGAAACATAACCCCCATTTTTGAGAAGGAAAAAAAGGAAGACCCAGGAAACTACAGGCCGGTCCGTCTCACCTTCGTGCCTGGCAAGATTATGGAGCAGACCCTCCTAGAGACTATGCTCAGGCACATGGAAAACAAGAAGGTGATTGGTGACAGCCAACATGGTCAGGGACTGTTTATCAGGGACTGTAGTGACAGGTCAAGGGGTAATGGGTTTAAGCTGAAGGAGGGTCAATTTAAATTAGATGTTAGAAATAAATTCTTTACTGTGAGGCTGGTGAGGCACTGGAACAGGTTGCCCAGAGAGGTTGACCCTCCAGGACAACTTCCAGGATGCCCCATCCCTGGAAGTGTTTAAGGCCAGGTTGGATGAGGCTTTGGGCAACGTGGTCTAGTGGAGGGTGTCCCTGCCCATGGCAGGGGTGTTGGAACTAGATGATCTCTGAGGCCCTTCCAACCCAAACCATTCTATGATTCTATGATTCTATGATCTTCAGCATGAGCGAAGGCTGAGAGACCTGGGGCTGTCCAGCCTAGAGAAGAGAAGGCTCAGGGGGATCACATCAATGTGTGCAAATACCAGACAGGAGGAGGTAAAGAAGACTATGTTTTTCTCAGTGGCATCCAGTAACAGGACAGTAACAGTGGACTGGTTGCATAGACTCTGCACAGCCTTTATAGACCAAGGGAGACTTGAGCCGCTCTGAGATGCAGGTATTAGGTATTGTGGGGTTTTCATTCAAAGTCTTTGGGACACCATGAAGAGCTCTGTCACATCTCATCAGAATGGTTGTTTCTAAAATGTTCCTATAATGTATGGGGGTGTGCTCTGTCCTTGTGTCAAGGTGTTTGAGCTTGGCAGAAAGAGCCAGCCAGCTCTGCCATGTTCTTACCCATATTTCCTATTTCAAGCAGTTGTGGGAACTGTATTTGCATTTTTCTCAGAGAAAACTAGTTGGGCTTACTCTAAGGCAGTGCTTGGAAACAAAGGAGTCTACATGTGTGTATGCATTTTGAATGATCAGGGAACTGGCATGGAGCAAACCCTTAAGTCATTTGACTGGACAGATGTTCCCAGAAAATATTTCGGATTATCTGGAGAGTAAACCAGTCAACACACACTGGAATCAGGGATTTGGGTCCAGGAACAAGAAAAAATAAATCTCTGAAACACTGCAAATGTGGTTGTTAGAGCTAAGTCACACTCTGCTCCCTTCTCTATTTAGTGTAGTATATTTGAAGAAAGGATAGCACGTTTACCCCAGTGAAGTAATTTCCAACAAATGGTCTTGCAATAGCTGATATATAGAGAGAAACAGCAGAGTAAATGCTTAAATGCACATGAGAAGTCAGGCTCTTTTTACACCAAATGTGAAAATAAGCCTCAGACTATGCTTTGCATAAAAGTCAAGCACAGGATTCCTCAAATGTATTAAGAAAATCACAAACTGACTCTTAAGGATTTCAGGCTTCTCTTTATCTGTAGACTTCTGCCTCCATGCTGTGACTCAACTCTACTGCATGCCACACCTTAAGCAAACTCAGTTCATTCCCAGGGAAGGAACAATCTCCTATTCCCACCAGGAGGTCCTGTCACTTATTTTTACAAGACCATAGTCACAACTCAAGGTCAAAGCAAAAATCTAGATATTTCGGTCACACCTCCCTGAAAGCGATAATCCAGACATGCCCATAACTCATTTCATGAGTTGAAAAACTTGTCTGAGAATTGCTCAGAATGGTCTCTTTTTCTCAAGACTTCTGACATTTTTGCTTTGAGTCAGAAAACTAGTTTTGTAGATGACTAGACCTTTGTGCTTTGGTTTGGGTGTTTTGTTTTCCTGAAACACGGGGCAGTGAGCTAGCCTTTGCACACATTTCCAGCACACCAGTTCAGTCTCTGTAGTGGCCCCTTCCATGATCCAGATATGGCAGCAGTTTCAAATTCCTCTCCGTGTACATTGTGTCCTGGCTTCATAGTGATACCTTGGAAGACACCACAAAAAAGCAGCCCAGGTTTACATCCCACGAGTGCTACAGCCAGGTGCCAGTCAGGGTGAGGGGCTGATAAGACCCTGCCTGCATTGCAGGCTGCATCAGCAGGTTAGCATGATTGCAGCCCTTCTCCCGTGATTTATGAGCACTCCTGGCCCAGAGCAGGCAGCCCAGATTTCCAGTGATTTGCTTACCAATAACCCATCTGTGGTGTACATCACTAAAGACAATTTCCGAGGAAAATTCTTTGAGGTCTATCTGTGACACAGATAGACAACTATAATATCCTTCCTTCCTTTGTCCCACAGAGGTTTGTTACTCTCCACAAGGCATATATCCATTGTGAGCTTTGCTGTCACTTGCTTTCACTGAAGCCTGTGCCCTGCTGCTGTTTAATTTCCTGGCACAGGCAGAGCTACAAATTAAAGAAACGATTACATATTTTTGTATTGTTATTGCCAGCAAGAGCCTGTTGCTACCTCTGTATCTGCAAATAAACCAGAGCCCATGCACACACTCAAGCTCTGGCCCGTAGTCATCTATACCTCTAAACCATCAGCACAGTCCCTGGCAAGGCTCAGGGGCAGCAGGCAAATTTCTGGATTATCGCTTTCAGGAAGGTGTGAGACCGAAATATCTAGATTTTTGGGAAAGGGCTGCCAGCACCTCTGCGGAGCGTTGAGATGGAGAAATGTTCTGGGGCTCAAGTCAGGGTGGGCAGAGCCAGGGGGTCACGGGAGCACTCTGTCAGATCAGGTTTTCTTAGGGATCCAGAAGCACAGTGCGGTGTTTGCTATAGCTATAGTTTCTGCAATAACTTGAGCTGGATAATCAGCAGGGATAAAGTTATTTACAAAAGTTGTTTACAGTGGTTCGGGATTATGTCACCTAAAAGAGCTGAATTTTCACTGTCAGCAAAATTATTTTATTCCAGTTTGTGTTCTCATGAGACCTAATTTTAAAGATAGAAAGGCCTTTGGGTGGTTTTGATAGTTTTATTTTAAGAAAGGTGCAAGCAGATCTACACCAAGGTTCTGGACAATGTGATACTCCATCACTAAGGCAAATATGTTGTAACAGGAGCTTGGAAGCCAGGGCATGTAAAGAAAACCAGACTGGATCTGCAGCCAAGGAGAAGGCTAATGAGTTCTGAGAGACAGAATATCAGCACTTTGGAGAGAATAACACATAGAGACGGCGAGCCAAAATAAGGAAGGCCGAAAAAAGAAAAAAATATCATAAAACATTGTGAAAGACAAGGAGTGATTACTGCAATAGATCTAAAAAAGTTCAGGTAATATTCAGGTACTATTATGATAAACAACTGTATTTCATCAATATGTTTTAAAAATATTTCTGGATACTTGTAGTGGTCCCAGCTTCCTATTTTGCTGTCTGAACATCAGCTCTTCACCAGCAAAGTTATACAAGGGGGAAGAAAATAAGATTAGTTTGGAAGGCCATACCCAAGTAGATGATTCTGGTACTAAATTTGAAGAAGGCTATGACTTTAGTGATGTCTTTTTTTTTTTTAACAGTTGTTTTCATCTCAGAATTACAAACCACTATAGCATTTATTCTACTACCAGCTAGGTGGATATGTTTTATCAGTTTAGTTTTCATTTGCTGCATGAAAAGCAAAGCATTCACTGTACCTACAACACCAAATTAAGGAAATAATAATTCCAAGCTGATAAAATGTTGGAGATTAAAAAAAAAAAATCATGATACTAGCTAACTTGCCCTGATACACCCCAGTCTGTAGTCTCTGACTAACTTTCACTCTTTGCAGAAAGTGTGAGTGTTCCAGGAAAGCAAAGGTTCAGATCTGGTTTGCTGAAAAGAGAGGGAATGTTGTTACAGGCTACTGAAATCCAGGTACTGTCTATATGGAGGCTTGGGGCTAACCGAAGCACGAACTGTTGTTTCTCTTCTATGTCCTACTTTGCAGTCTAACCACTACTATTCCCATTTCGTTGCTTGATTCTTAGAGACTTCAAGTGTCTTCCAGGTTCATATCAGTCATTTTACCCTGGCTGTAAATTGGGATGCAAAACACTTCTCTTTCCTTTCCAGCTTGTGGCTTTCTGCCAACAATCAAGAAAGAGCATGTGAGGTACGGAGTCCTACCAGAAATCGGGAAAAACAGACAGCAGGGTTCTTGTCCATGAACTTCGTGTGCTTAATTGCAGCACACAGGCAAGTAATATATAAACATGTCAGGGAAGGTGAAGGGAAGGTGCCCACACACTAAAGTATCAGAGCAGCTTGATAGCTTCCAGTGGTCAACTGAAGAGAGTCACTGAAGGCAGTCAACAAATGTAGGTTTCATTGGCAGGGTAGACAAGGACTAAATTTCAGGTTCTTACACTTGAACAATTAGAGTTTATTAGTATCAAAAGTGAGAAGAAAATGATGGCTAATTTCTAGAACAGTTTTGTTATGGAGGTAAGATGAAGCTCTGATATATTAATAGTTTGTGTCACATTCAAGTTATTGTGGCAATAAGATGAAGTGAATGAACAGTACTCTATTTTGACAAGCTCAGATTGAATTGCTTGAATGTGTTTAACAGTGGACGCATCTCATACTCCTCTTGTTTATTAAATCTTTTCTTTGGATAATGCCAGCATTAGCCAGTTCCCATTTGTTGATGTCATTTGCTGTCAGAAAGGACCGGACCTGGAATCCTCAAGGACAAAATGCTGAGTCAGCAGTGCACCCCTGTGTGAAGAAGGCCAAAGAATTTTGAAACCATAAGCAAGAGTGAAGCCAGCAGGTAGAGAGAAGTGTTTTCCCCTCCCCTCTATGCAGCACTGCTGAAATTGTATCAAGAGTGCTGTGTCCAGTTTTGTGACTCCACTAAGAGCAAGACACGGGCATGCTGGAGCAATTCCAGCAGAGGGTCACCAAGATGGCTAGGGAGCTGAGAACATCACATGCAAGGAACAGCTGAGCAAACTATTTGTGCTTTTTTTAGAAGGGAAGGATAAGAGAAGGATCTTGTTGCTTTCTTCAACTACTTAAAGGGAAGGTTTAGAAAATGGAGACAGATACTTCTTAGGGGTAAAAATGATAGGATGAGAGGTAATGGACAGAAGTTGCAACATGTGAAATTCCAATTAACTGTTAGGGAAAAAAAAATTGCAATTAATGAGACTGCTGAGAGACTTAATTGAATTGCAAGCTTCAGAATATTTAACAATCAACTGGTCAGGGCCCTGAATAATGTGATCTAAGTTGGCCCTGCTTTGAGGTGGAGTATAAAATTCTATAAAACTACAACCCTGCCAACTGATGCCTGCAGAAAGAATAAAATCCTTCCTCACCTCAATGAGGACAAACAATTTAGAGATAATTTTTTTTAAAGCAGTAGCTTAAATTCTCCAGTGATATGGCTGCACAGAAGAATGGAATTGCATTGAATGTTCTTGAATTTTTGTAGATCAAGTACCAACTTTATAAGTGGATAAATATTATGCTGGAAAAATATCTGTCTAAGAGTGTGATGTGGCACAGTTCCTTGTTTAAAGATAGTGTTTAAACCCTAGATGTATTTACTGTGGGTTTTTTTGGCCAGCCAAGGTTTAAATATCTTGGCAAACTTGCGTTTAACCTGCTTTTGAATATAATTTCTTATGTATGTTATTACAGTAAGTCTGGATTGTGATATCTGAGAAAATTCTTTCAGAATTCAGAATGCACAAAAACCTAATCTTCAATTTAGCCTCAAGCTCAGAAACAATACTGTGCACATTTTCATTGCAATTGTTCTTCCATAATTTATAGTGAATGTAATTGGACTGAGACCCTCATAATAATGTGAACAGATGTCTTGACTTGTAATATGTTATTCCATATTAGAAGCTATTTTTATTACCATGGAAATGGACCTTTATTGAATATCTTCTTCCCTTGAACTATGAAACAATTTAGAAGTCCAGGAGCACTATTCAACAGTTAAAACAAATACAGATGGGAAGCAGAAAAAATTTGTATCTCCCATCAGAGAGAAAAGCCCTAACTTTATGAATAAAGTGTTTGACATCAGAGAATGAAGTTATCTCCTCAACATTTCTTGAACTTTCCTATCACAAAATCATCAGCACATTACAAGATAAAACAACCAAACCAACAAGGGTTATCATTGTCTACTGGGTATTTTCCACAAATGCTTTTTGTCTTGACAAACAGTCCGTCTGTCATAGATGCTTTAGTGAAAAGGACCAGACAAACAGTCATTTAAAAATTTTAATAAGACTTGAACACATACCTAAACGAACTCAATATCGCTAGTATCAAGGAGGAGAATATCTTAGTCTGTTTTAAAAGGTGTTGGCAGAAGAGATGGGGAAACAAGTAACTTCAGACTTTGTCTTCTACAGTAATGCATTGATTTACCTAAATCAGACAGGATTTGGTGCCTGCTTCCCACTAGTGAGCTTTGTAATTGCAGTTCATCTCACCGTAATTAAATTCTTCCACTTGACAGGTCCACAGAGGTATTCTATATTAGGTAAAATGAGATCTCTGGATGTAGACACAGATTCTCCCAAATGTAACACTGCATCAGCTGAACGCACTCCTTAGTTGCCCGTAGCACTGCCAAGAACCAACGCATTCTTCACGTCTGTGGCATGCCACTGCGCATCGCTCCAGTGAATTTGGTGGTCTTCTGTCCTGCAATACATTGCGAGAGAAGGGAATTACTGTGATTGGGTGCCAGAAGGAAAGTAGTAAAAACATTATTAGTTTTTTCACAGGGAAACCCTTTGTGTATTGTTTTCAGAGAGATAAGAAGTTCAATTTAATTACTGAAATCACTTGTCTGAAACATGTTCCTACCTGTAGCACAGCAGAACTAGGTAAATGCTTATCTCCTACTGTGGCAGCTCAGTGAATCAGAACGGTCAATCTCCCTACTCTCCATTGCTGTACCTACTATCCATCCCCAAAGCTGTCACAACAAATCAACATTAAAGAGAACGGGGTAATTCAAAAAGAGCTTGAGAGGGCTACAAGAACGGCTGCATGAGCAAGGCATGGAAACCGCTGAAAGCAAGATAATGAATGGGGACTGACCCTCAGAAAGCACAGCGAGTGCACATGGCATGCAGAGTGTCACTGGTAGAGTTCTGGACAGGTAAAACACCTACCAGGAACAATGGACTCTCTGTCTCTTCTTGCTTTACCTGGGTCCTGGAAGAATACTAGCACTTCTCATTTCTGAAGCTGGTACATTTAACGAGAATGGGATTCATACGGATATTTTGAAAATGTATTAACTAATGTGCAGTGCTTTGAATCTGTGAAGTCAACAATTTATCTTTGATCCATTAATATTACAATTTAATGGGAACAAGAAAGAAACATCTTTAGTAGTGTTGCCCTAGAACTGGCAGAAGCACTCATCGGTCTATGAACAGATGGCAAGCTCAATAAATAATATTAAAGCCAACTAAAGAGAATGCATGATTTTTAGGACAAGGGTGTTCTTCTCCCCTGCCCTTTCTCCACCTTTACTTTTTGACTCTCGATTCCTTACTTTTGCTTCCATTTTCTATTCCTTGTGCTAGTTTGTTTGTTGTGTTTTTCTCCGCAGGCTTCCTTTACGTATTTTCACTTTTCAGAGACTGGAGGAGGATGGTACTCGGTGTTATAAATGAGCAAAAGAGCCAATAAGGACAGTGGCAGATAGCAGATGCTTGGAGAATACTCTTATAATCTGTGCCCAAATGAGAGCTGCCTATTTTAAAAAAACTTCTAAAGAATGCTACCTGACTAACTGAGTGGTGAATAAAAATTATAATGAAGCACTGTGGCTGTTCACAAACTGCTATTCACATTTTGGCACCTCAGGAGTGCTTTCCAAGTTGCCCTTGCAAATGGTTATTTTCCCCTGAGCTCCACCAGAAATGGAGGTAAGGACCTATCTGAAGAAATACACAAAGGAGTGAAGCATATTTTAAAAAAAACTGAGTTGTGTTAGCTATTCTGCCTCTCCTCTGCTACAGTATCAGTTGCAATACATCTTCACGAAGCACTGTACCCTATCAATTGCTCTTACCAATTTTGTTACTACATGCAATTTTTGGTCTGGTGTGCTATATATACTTAAGCATACAGTTTTATCGACACAAAATTCTCAGAACCCTAGAAGATGTTCACCTAAACTTTCATTTCTAAACTGTTGTATAGCAACATAAATATTTGGTATAGAGCCTCAAGACTGCAGTCAACATCCTGTAGTGTGCAAGATCTTTAGCAGGATCTTTGCTCAGTCATACTGGCAAGCTATAAACCAAGTCTGTTTCAAGGGTCTTAGAAAACAGAGTTATGCAAAGTAAAAAAGGAAAAGCAGAAATACTGCCAGCTCCTGTAGTCCTCTAAGGGTCACATGATTTTTGGCTGGAGCCAATACCAGTTTTGTGTGGAAAAAAATCAGTCTTTCACAAAGGTCAGCCCCGATTTGCAGTTTCCTCTTAGCAGAGCTGTCCTACTCACATGAGTGGAGAACACTGACACTTTTTCTTATGGAAAAGGGAGGTAATCAATCAGTTATTACAGTTTGATGTCAGAATAGGGCTGAGCTATAGAACAAGGTTTTTCTAGAAAAAGTTTTTTTCTAAAAAAGCAATTCACTGGGTATTACTTTATTCATGGGATAAAGACCAACTCAGCTATCTTATTTTAAGGCATATATACAAATATTCATGAGACAGAGGAGGGCTTGGGAGATTGGAAAAGTGGTGAGAACTAAATAAAAGGGATAGGAAACTTTCACAGCTGTACAGCAATGGTAGTTTGCAATATATAGTAATACTACAAGAAGTAAAGCTGCTAAACTGGTAGTCTCTCTTGCCCTGATGAGAAGGACTTGGAGGTATTGATTGATGAGAAGCTCAACATGAGCCGGCAGTGTGCGCTTGCAGCCCAGAAAGCCAACCGTGTCCTGGGCTGCATCAAAAGAGGTGTGACCAGCATGTCGAGGGAGGTGATTCTGCCCCTCTACTCTGCTCTTGTGAGACCCCACCTGGAGTACTGCGTCCAGCTCTGGGGGCCCCAGTACAGGAGAGACATGGAGTTGTTGGAGCGAGTCCAGAGGAGGGCCACAAAGCTGATCAGAGGGCTGGAGCACCTCTCCTGTGAGGACAGGCTGAGAGAGTTGGGGCTGTTCAGCCTGGAGAAGAGAAGGCTCCGGGGAGACCTTAGAGCAGCCTTCCCAGTACCTGAAGGGGCCTACAGGAAAGATGGTGAGGGACTGTTTATGAGGAAGTGTAGTGACAGGACAAGGGGTAATGGGTTTAAGCTGAAGGAGGGTCGATTTAGATTAGATGTTAAAAAGAAATTCTTTCCTGTGAGGGTGGTGAGGCACTGGAACAGGTTGCCCAGAGAAGTTGTGGATGCCCCATCCCTGGAAGAGTTTAAGACCAGGTTGGATGGGGCTTTGGGCATCCTGGTCTGGTGGAGGGTGTCCCTGCCCATGGCAGGGGGGTTGGAACTAGATGGTCTTTGAGGTCCCTTCCAACCCAAACCATTCGATGATTCCATGATTCTACGATTCTTGTTTCCTATATATACATGCTGATTCTAATGGTGAATATAGTAGAAAGAAATACAAATTACAACTTTTTATATACTTTCCCAAATTATAAAAAAAAAAGAAAAAAAACATTTGAATTACATCTTACATTCCTACCTTTTGTTTCTCAGTGTGTGTGTCTCTGCTGTCAGTTATCAGAGTGCTCCTCTAACAGTGTGAAAGGTAAAAACTGTTTTATTTTCTACATGATTGCAAAGTTATTCTGAACTGAAGACCTGAAGGAGGGAGGCTTCATGCAGTCTTTCCCTACCTGAGGGGGTGGCATGGAGTATGGAGTCAGGCTCTTGGAGTGCCCACAGAAAGACCATCAATCACAAATTGCAATAGGGAGCATTTTGGTTGGGCGTAAGGAAGAAAATCTTCAGAGGGAGTCCATCTTAGCCTGGGATGAGATTTTTCTGGAGACTTAACACCATCTTCATCTTTGGATATATTCCAAATTTACCAGCACAAGCTGAACAACCTGATTCAGTTTTGAAGTTAGCCCTGGTTGGGGGGGTCCCTTCCCATCCAATTTTTTGTGCAATACTATGCAACACTATTTAATACAACAATGAGAAGAGAGGGTTAAATTGACTTTGCACAGGTATCCTCTTCTTTCATTTACACAAAGTCTGAAAGGGACTAGGGAATGATAATAAATTGGAAAGCATGCAGTGTGATGTGCCAAGTTTTGTTTGGCACATGGAGAGGAACTACATTGCACACCAGGAAAAGAATAGGCACTCTTTAAGTGATTCTTAAGCAACAAAATACTCTATGTGCCATTTCATTTGGCTGTTCTTGTTACCAAGTATTGACATCCTGGAGATATTTGAAAGAGGAGAAGTTAAAACGATCTCACTTCTGAAAAGACATATGACAACATAAAACAAGTACAAGCCATACATCTTATTTGAAAGCCATAAATTTATTCTGCAAGTAGTTGAAACAGATTAACACTAAAAAAAGAGGAGCATTAATCAGGATAAAGAAGATGTAATTAAAATAAAAGAAGAGAAATTTAGATTGCAGTGGAGAAAACCTTTCTAGCAATGAGATATAGTACGGGCTGACATGTTTTGTTTTAACTCTGAAGAAATTTGAATAAGTATATAACTAGAGCTGCTTTTTTGTTGGAAGGGCCCTAGAGTCATTTAACTACTTTCTAGCACTAGATTTAATTAGCTAAATTAATTTTTAGTGTACTCCTTTCAAGCAATGATCTGCATAATACTCAATATCCCATCTCCTTTTATAGGGGTACACTCTTCTTCAAAAATAACAGAATTAGTTTTTAGGAAGAAAAAATGCCTGAGCTTAGTAACACTAACATTTTTTTCTCAAAAAGCAAAATAAAGACATTTATAATATAATAATGTGTATTAGGTTTGCATGGCAAGGTTTTGGTAGCAGAGGGGCTACAGGGGTGGCTTCTCTGAGAAGGTGCCAGAAGCTTCCCCCATGTCCGACAGAGCCAATGCCACCTGGCTCCAAGACAGACCCACCGCTGGCCAAGGCCGAGCCCATCAGCGACAGTGGTAGTGTCTCTGGGGTAACAGAGTTAAGAAGGAGAAGAAAAATACGGCAGGAGCAATTGCAGTTGGAGAAAGGAGTGGGAATATGTGAGAGGAACAACTGTGCAGACACCAAGGTCAGTGCAGAAGGAGGGGGAGGCGGTGCTCCAGGCACCAGAGCAGAGATTCCTCTACAGCCTGTCTAGAAGACCTTGGTGAGGCAGGCTGTCCCCCTGCAGCCCATGGAGGTCCACAGTAGAGCAGATAGATACCCACCTGCAGCCCATGGAGCACCTCACACCAAAGCAGGTGGAGGCACCCGAAGGAAGCTGTGACCCCATGGGAAGCTGATGCTGGAGCAGGCTCCTGGCAGGACCTGTGGCCCCAAGGAGAGAGGAGCCCACACTGGAGCAGGTTTGCTGGCAGGACTTGTGACCTCATGGGGGACCCAGGCTGGAGGAGTCTGTTCCTGAAGGTCTGCACCCTGTGAAGGGACCCACACTGGAGCAGTTCATGAAGAACTGCCACCCATGGGAAGGACTCATGCTGGAGAAGCTGGTGGAGGACTGTCTCCCGTGGGAGGGACCCCACTCTGGAGCGGGGGAAGAGTGTGAGGAGTCCTCCCCCTGAGGAGGAAGGATGCTATATACTACTGAAGTTTGAATACACATTATCTTTACCTGTTGTCCCATCAGAATAAACACAAATGTGTTTTTACCATGCATACAGAATTTACTACTTATTTATTTCAAGTGTTTTGGTCTTCCTGGCTCCCCAAGAGTCTTTTCTACCTTAACAGACTGATTGCAGTATTCTGTCCATCTTTTGATCTTTGAAAATGTGAAGTAAATACTCTATGAACAAGCTTACAAGAAAAAAAGGTTGAGTGATTCCCTTTTTAACATACAGACTACAATATAAACAAGCAAGGACACAATTACTGTAGAAATATTTCCTGAGAAGAATGTTAAGTAATGCAGTCCTGGAGTATTAATGATGTTCTGTGTGCATGTTCACATATTCCTGTGTGATATGCAAAGCCACAGGTGTATTTTTGAAATCTGCTTTTCTGAGAGTTTCACAGAATGGAAATTCAAACGTTCATGCGGGTGGAAATTCATATTATGGCCATAATCTAATTCAGCTGATTAGGATACTGCTTTAGCTGTAATAGCATTAATATCCTGTGCCACTATTAAATTAACACAAAAAGCAATCTAAATCAAAATTTAATGTAATTAAAATCAACACAGTTGAGACCCAACCCCCATTGCTGAATTATCCAGATCAGCTGTACTTCATTGATTATAACCATTAATCATAGTCTGGCACATTTTAATTTTGTTATCTCAGGACTACATCCTTCTTTTAATCTCATGAATTTTTATTCTGGGATTTTTTCTGCTGGTTCAGTTGCAGCATTCCTATCTTAAATTTTAGGAAAACAAATATATATATATATCCCTGAACTGGATTAATGGTACAATGTCTTGATACTCCCTGTGCTAAGCTGAAAATGGTACAGAGATAATAAATTGGTGATAAGGAGTTTTTCTACAGTTGTGTTATTTTTAGTCTGTCTCTTCTTTATCCTCATCACTTACTGTTTCTGCTGATTCTCTCTCTGCCTTCCATCTCCTGAAGCATTCAAAAAGGATCTATTGTGTAGTTATGGTGTCTTTTAAAAATTAATACTCATACACCATGTGGACAGTGTTAGGATGCTTTTACATTTAATCTATCAGTATTGATCATCCTTCCTATTTGCCTCCTTTCTGAAGGATCACAGTGCTCCTTGTTTTTACTTGTCTCTTTCACACCGCTGTTCACCCATGCTAGCTGCTTTCTGGCCTTTCTGAAGTTCTTTCCAGTAAGTGGCATGCATTCTGTATTTCAATGTGATGTTCAGAATGCTCTTCATGCTGCCTGGGAGGGTGATTTATTTCATCAATAGCCTCTTTTTGAAAAGTCATGGACTCAGAAAAGGATTAAGGTTGGAAGCTCATCTTGTAAAGTCACCTGCTCCAAGCAGACCTAACTACAAAGCTAGATCAGGTTGGCCAAGACCTTGCCCTGGATAGTTTTAAAAACTTCCAAGGACAGTGATTCTATCACCTCTCTGGGCAGTGCTTAAATCTGCTTTTAGTAAAGATTTCTTTCCCCATGTTCAATCAAAATTTCCCCTGCTACTACTTGTGGCTGTTGTCTCGCGCCCTTTTGCTGTACTCTGAGGCGTTCTCTTCTGTTTATGGCATCCCTCTTGAGACTGAATGGATGCAGTAGATTTCTTTGTTGCTCCCACACTCTGCATATGTTACTGTTGTAGGATGACTCTTCAATGGTAATATTCTGAATCAGGTCCTCGTGCACTGCTCAGAAGCAGGCCAACAGATGTTGATGGTAACTAAATATTAGTCATAGTCCATGACATTTAAGTTGACTATTGTCTTTCCTGAGGGTGCTGTTGACCCTTCATATGCCTAAAGTGTCTGGTCAATATGTATTGAAACACAATAATCCTCCTTCTAAGTAAAATAAGTCTGTAGCTCTTATAGAAAATAGTTTCCCTTCACAGAAAAAGCAATAATTCCTTAAAAGCAACCTTTCTCCCCTCTTTTTGCAAATGCAAGTGTGTTTATTGCTGTATCGCAGGTGGTAAAAGTGTCTGAAGAGAAGGACAGCAGACCACATTTTAAATATCCAGAAATAAATAAGCTGGATCAATATACTGTAACAGATTGTTTTGCTCATTAGAAGGTAAAAATAAAAAGGAAACTTGTCAATGTACCAAAAATCTAGCCTTTCAATAAGGATATAATTGGAACATGCTGTCAAAAACAACTTTGAAATTAAATTCACAGCAGCTGGTACTCAATACACTTCATGACAGGTCATCAAAGATAAAAATTTACCTCTGTGTGTTACTTCTTTCATCTCTGTCAGATATTTCAAAATGCCCAGGATTTTTAAAGCAATATTAACTCTTTCGGGTTAGAATAACACCCAAATCATGTCTTTATCTTAACTGGAGTCTTTTCCTTTGCAGGAAAAACAGAAAAAGCCTTCATTAAGAGGAATACTTCACTCTGCTACTATGAGTCACAATCTTTTCCCCACCCATCCTGTATAGCCTTGACTAGTCCTTAGCTTTGTTGTAGTTTTTTAGTAGCAAATTATCTCTTTAGTAATAGATTATTTTCTTCCTTCACTATAAATAATGTGCAATATTTAGCAATATTTTCTATCAATCAACAGACTGTGGATACCATCTTACGTGTGAATGTTTCTTAAGCACCCGAGCATACAAATCCAGCGATATTTAGGTACTAACAATTAGATCTGATAAAGATCACTACAATTCTGCTCTGCAGCTCACTATTAAAAAAAAATAAATCACCTTTTTCATAGTACCCTCATTTTAAAGGAGCAACAAATTACTGTTTCTTTTCCACCTGGAAAAGTCTCTTTTGATATTTCTTATCCCGCCAGAAATCTAGAATAGTATAAAATGCCTCAGGTGACTAGTTTCCTCATTTGAGATAATATACAATTTCATACAAAATCAGGGAAAGCTAGAACTAGAGAGGAAAGAAGTCCTGCTCCACATGGGTAGCTGTCATAGAAGATTGCTAGAAGGCCAAGTGATTAGGAGGTTTTCATGTGCTCCACTCTTCCATCATCAAGGCTGTCGAATGATTAAAACTTGCCTGCTATTTATTTTCTTATTCACACTCTTGAGTTTTGTACCCGTCTCCACTTTGTGTTGCATCACCTTTATTGATCCATTTTGTGATTTGCAAAAAACCATAACGGTGGATGAGATACGTTACAAAAGTGGTTAAGAATGACAGCTAGCAATTGAGGTCTGCTTGGATTAGGAGATTGTACAAGACCTCCAGAGGTCCCTTCTAGCATAACTCTTCCTATGATTTTATGAAAATGTAGAAAACTATTTCAAAGAATAAGCTCAGACTAGGACTCCAGACTGAACTTGCTGCAATTCATTACTCATAACTGGATGGGTGATACTACTGTTAGGACTGTCACGATGCTGCTGCTTTTTCTTTTTTTTTTTTTAAATCTTGAAAAACTTGATTGGTTGCTCCTATCACTGCTGTCCAGTTGTGTGAAAGAGTGAGAAGTAATGGGTAGGGCTGGAAAAAAGTTATTGCAATTGCACTCCCTGCACCCTTATTCTGTAGTCATGCCAGGGCATCAAGGTTCATAAGGGAAGGTGTAAACTCAAGGAATTACTGTATACCTGTAAGCTTTCAGAAAAAATGAAGTCCTTAATAGTGAACTGGGGTCTCACTGTTCTGCCTTTTTTTATGAATAAATTAGCAAAACCACAGGACTTTCGAAAGTTTGAAGTTAATACAGCAAGTGTCATGTTGAAAGTCACCACTTGAGCTGTCTTAGCAATACTAGTTTCACTAATAAAATGTCCTAAATTAATTTAATTAGCATTTTAATTAATTAAAACTTATTTTTCAAAATACAGAATAGTCAAGATCTAAGCAAGCCTCTTGCCTTTATCTTACTATGTTCAAGAATAAGACTGTATTTTATTACATGATTCATTCAGTAGCTGGGTTACATTTTATGGGAAGGTCTGTTTCATCAACATTGAAAGTAAAATATGCTTCTCAGTGAACAAGTGCAATATTTAATATTTGTCAGTTTCAGTTTATTAAATATGTAAGCCACAGAATAAGATTTCCTCTTCATTTTCCCCCTAAGTCCCTTTGCAGCTTTTTGTGGACTGACTTAGCATTACAAAATTAAATACAGAGCTATGTTCTTTTGACCTAAAATCTCTGACCTGTGAGATAAAGTGATGTTGTTTCTGCTTGAGGACCGGTTCAGCTAATTGTTGAGTGATGGCTGTGACACAGCTGGTACATGATTTTGTTCCCAAGGTAACTCTCCCATACAAAGTGATTCAGAATCAATCATTTGTTTTATAGGGATACAGCAGGTGTTACGTGCTGTACATGGGGAGAATAGACAGTTTTACTGAGAGGGTCACCCTTTCATTTAAATATTCTTTCATCTTCCTTTGTGATGTAGAAAGAAAATTTTCAGTATTACAGGATAGGAAGGATACTCAGGAATTTCTCCTTTGCTTCACACGAGTTCTCCAGGACTAACGTGAACCTAAAAAGAGGTAATAAACCTGCAAAGAAATACCTTTTGATTTTCTCTTACCTTCAACAAATTCCCAGCGTTTCCCTGCTCCCCCACTCCCAAAAGCATTGGTTCACAATAATAGTCAATAAGCTACTTTATATTTACAACACACAGCAGAGACCATTTTATTAAATACGAATGTTAGGTGGTTAGGACATGGTTCATCTCCCAGCAAAGTCTGCTGGATGTCTGTGCTTCCAGTCAGGGTAGCTGGACTGCATTTATAGCGCTGGAATTATTGCTGGAGAAAGCAAAAACTTCTACACAAACAATTAAATATGCCTTCTTGTTTTTGAGACAAAATCAGTAAAATAAAAGGTAAAATTTATTCCTCTCACATGGATGAAGAAAGACTAATTTTTCACAAGTTTGAACAAGAAACACTTTTAAGCACAGGCCCTAGGCTCCGATTATCACGTTTCTGAATAAAAATAGAAATAATATCTTCTTCAATGCATTGAGCTATCTGTAAGGCTGAAACAAGGACATGGTCTTTAAATTGTTGCTCACTTTTAGTTGTGCAAAACATTCCTCAATTTCCATGAGTTTTTACATGCAGGCAACCCCCCCAGAATTTGGCTTATTATTTCAAAGGAAAAATATAAAATTTTGGAGATGGCACAAAAGAAGCATTTCTAATCTTGGTGAAAAATAAATTATTAAGGACTGCATGAAGAGTTACTCTTTCAATGATTTCTAAATATTTTCTGGGTTTTTTTCTGCTTCTTTTTTTTAAAGAATATTACAAAAGGTTTCTTCATTTAAATTACATTGAAATGTTTTAGCTCAGAGTTGTGAAGAAAATCTGTGATTGAATTTCATGAAATTGACTTTTCTCTTAAAGCTAGTTCCTGTTTAATCCAACCACAAACCAGCATTAGTGTAAATTCCTATGAGACGGAGAAGATCCTGTCAGATTAATTTAAAGCTATGGGAAATCCCTTTCAGATTTATTACAAATTTACAAGTTTGAAAATTAGTGATAATTTTTTGGCTGCTCTATTACTTGGAAATATTCCTTGCAATTTCAATTACTTCCTGGACCTTATTTATTTTCTCGAAGGAATACTTTTGTTTGCGGATGGTTCGCGTAAAGGAGTGTGTGGTGGGTAAGCCTTGGCTAACAGCCAAACTCCCACCCAGCCACTCAGTCCCCCCCCCCCTGCAATGGGGCAGGGGGGAGAAAATGGGAAAAACAGGAACAAGAAAGCTTGTGGGTGGAGGTGAAGACAGGGAGATTACTCACCAATTACCTTCATTTCTGGCCAATTAAAATACATATTTAATTACCGATTGGGTAGTAGGGAACAAAAAGACAAACATTAAAACAACTTCTTTTCTCCCCCTTTCCCAGGCTCAACTTCACTCCTTCAATCCCAGCTTCCCCCCCCGCCCCCCCCCCCACCCCAAGTGGAGCAAGGAGATGGGGAAGGGGGGCTTGTGATCAGCCCAAAACAGCTCCTCTCTGCTGGTCTTTCCTCCACACACTTTCCCCCTGCTCCAGTGTGAGTCCTTCCCAGGCTGCAGTCCTTCAGGGTAATCCTGCTCCTGTGTGGGTCCTTCATGGCCCACGGCTCCTTCAGGGTCTGCCCACTAGTTGTGGCACGGGGTCCTCCACAGGCTGCGGTGTGGGGATCTGCTCCGGCGTGGTTCACTCCAGGGGCCGCAGGGAAATACCTGCTGCACCAGGGTCTCTCCAGGGGCTGCTGGGGAATCTCCACAGGGTGCCTGGCGCACCTCCTCTCGCTCGTCCTGCTCTGGCCTTGCTGTCTGCAGAGCTGTTTCTAACACATTTTTTGCCTTAATCCTCTCTCTCAGAGCTGCTGAGACATGTTTTTACTCTTGTTGACGTAGGTTTTCCCAGAGGTACCACCAGCGGTGCTGAAGGGCTCAGCTGTGACCTTTTGGCTCACTAAGAAGATACTATTGAAAGCCTTGCAATTCAGAAATTCAGTTTCTCTGATAATTATCTCATTTTAAGTTAGAAGATCTGTAATTCTGCACTTGCAGTTCTTGTATTTCCTTATTTGGAATAAAAGTTTATTACATCTTTTGGGTTTATGCATTAAAGTGAAAGTACTGAATATAAAAGCAAACAAAATTTTGCATTCGATGGGATCGAAACACTATCTGTAGGTGACGCATCATTCAAGATTAGGTTTACAAAATGTACTTGCAGGATATTTAAAAAACCAACCAGGGTATGTAAAAAAACCCAACCACCCTGACGTGAGATGGGACTCAGTCATTGTTAGGGTTAAGTAATGCTAACATCTAACAATCATTTAAGTCAATAGGTAGACTCATATTGATTTCAATTAGCACAATTAGCAAGGCCCTGAAGATTCAGAACAGAAAAGTCTATTGCTCTGAAACACCCCAGGCCTAAGACATCGCAGCTCATCCCAGTGAAGACACAGCACAACCCTTAGCAAAGGGGAGGCAATTCAGTGCGACACAGCCTGCTATTAGTCCTGTGGCTATAACCACCAGTAATGCTACAGGAGACTTGATTCGCATGCGTTTGAGGGTTAAATCTGAAGCACTTACTTACATAAAGAAGATTCTGAGCTTATTTTTTTATTGATACTCGTGAATATGGAGAAGCTCAGCTATAGCCTGCATAGCAAACAAACCCCAGAGATTTACGGGAGCAAGATGTTCCTTAATAACAGTTCCCCTAAAAATGAAGTTCTTGATATTTGACAATACTGTTTAGTTTAGCTGTTTCCTATGCATCAACTCTAAGCAACAGTATAGAGGAATTAATGTATGCATTTATATATGAAGTGATACATGAAGTATTACTAATCAGCAATATTATCAATATTAATAATTAGCTTACTATTCAAATTAATTAATATGCACATATAAAAGTACATAAGTCAATGTAGTAAAAATCTTTCTGTAGTTACTTATCTAAGTCTCTCGTGCATTTCTATTATTCTCTTGAAATAGGCACTATCACTTTTTGTGAAAGTCTAGCCTTTTGCAAAAAACTACCTTAAAACAAAAGATTAAAGCATCTAACTTCTCATCCATTCCAGATAGTTTTGTATATTCAATTCCTTTTGACAATCTCAATCTTGCTTCAGTCACTTAGAGGCTGTCTTGTGTTAGAATTAAATAATTATTTTCTGGGCTTTTGTTGTCATGGTATGTGTATGATTCTGACTACATTTTGATTACACTGAAGAGATCTAAAGATGCATTGTATCTGTCTTTTGAACTATTAGAACATGAAGTCTAGGCAAATCAAAGAGACAGGTGAAGTGAAATAAGGGAATGTGTTTCTATTATATATCAACTGTCTCAATAGAAAAACATTTTTTTTTTTTTTTTATTGACAAAAGTAAGTGTCGACTGGCTTTTACCCCTCCTGCCCTTACAGGGCTCATAATGTTAAGATTAAGCCTCTGATTCTCTAAGACCCCTGTGTGAATTGAATATATCAGTAATCGAATCAGAACTGCAAAGTCCATTCTACATTCTGAGCATCAGCACTATTTACTTCTTTCAGAACAACCCCATCAGCACAGACTGGCTGAAATCCATCAGGCTGCACACATTATGGATGGCTTAAATAAGCCTGCAGAGGTATTATTACATAAATGAGGTCTGGCTCAAATGGAACTCCTATTGACTTAGGTTTACGACAGTGGAAGTTAGAGCCTGTCACCACTACATTGCTTCCCAAATGCACAATCCAAGCTAAGTTCTAAAAATAACTAATATACAATTTTCAGTGCATTTTTATAGATCTTTATTTCCTATTTCTTTAAAAGGAGACCATTTAAATATAATTTACAAGTTCTAGAACGTATTGATTGCTGAAAGTTGGATTTTTATAGAGGAAGAAACAATTCTAGCTGTACAGAAGCATTGATAATCTTCTGAGAATCGCTGGTATGAGGGACAAATTTTCTCAATATGCCACTCATGAGAGACATCAATCCTTTCACTCTCTTGATGGTTTTAAATGTCTTACTTTTATTTTGTGCTACCTTTTGTATCACCAAATATGTATCATTACATGTAGGCCCAATTATTAATTTTGACCTGTTTTCCACATTTGATTCTTTCATCGCATGTGTTTATTTGCTGTCTTTTTAATTTTCCATAAATCTTACCTGTCTCTTCTTCCCTCTGCCTCTGCCTCTGCCTTTCTTTAGTCGTGTTGGCAGGATGCATGTATGTATTTTTAAAATCACTTCAAAAAATAATTATATTGTCAGAGAAAATGTCATATTGTCAAATATTTATGTTCTTTAAAAATTTTATTTTCATTCTTTCCTAGAAAAGATCCACAAAGTCAAAGCCTTCTATTAGACATAGTAATAAATTAACTGTAATACTACATGTTTCAGATGATACCATATATGTACATATTAGTTACTGCAAGCTGTAGAAGTATTATTCCTCAACAAAAGACAGTGGGCTTGAGCAATTGCTGCTCATGGGCAACTAATTTGAGTCTTAGGGGTTTGGCTGGGTTTTTTTGTTTTTGGTTTTGTGGTGGGTTTTTTTCCATTAACAAAAAGTATTTCTTTTTACAAAGCTGATGAAAATTGAAATGTGGGCAATTTTCTGTGGTGTGTTAAATCTTTTTGAAAGATTGATGACTAGATGTGCAAATGGTCATGCATGGCTAAAGAAAGTAGGAAAAGAACCAACAAATAACTGTCTGTCTGATCAGCTATGTGGAAACTAAAATGTCATTACCCTATGCAATATCAATTGCATTTTATTATTTTTATCAAGCCATCACTACACCACCAGATTGAAGAAGAAATTACTGTATCTTCAATTAAACTGAATCTTCATATATGTGTACTGAAAAGACTGCTCCTTTTTTCTTCTCTTCCTTCAGTGCCTCTGGTATATATCCTGACCCTTTAATAGAGTGATTAAAAAAAAATTTAATAGTTGTCCATGTATTTGGCTTTCAAGATAGCCAGGGTTATTAATTTCATCAGGTTCTTTAGCAAAGGCTGCACAGCCCCCATAACTTTGCCATCTTTTTTTAACTTACTCTTACCAATGATATTTGCAACATATTTCATTGCAGGTTATGGCAGTTCAGTGTAATGGGGCCCATATCAGGATTACACAGGTAACTCAGACTGAATAGGTTGTTCAGTCAAAACTCTTCAAAGCTAAAGATTAACTCAGAGCACTGCCCAGCTGATAGGATGCAGTCATTTGAGCTTGTCACTGTCAATGCACTTTGCATCTCAGCAGAGCAAAAAAAGAGGGCTTAGCCAAAAGGCAGAAAATCAGGGCTGGCTCAAAAATTAATAATTTTTTATTTATAGATTTGAAAAATAGACTTTCCCCAGTGCAGTTCCAAAACAAATGGCTAATTTCTTGTTTGGGTCTTCATTTTACCTTTGTCCCTTTTCCTGTTCTCCTTGTCTTTGTTTAACAAAAAGCCCGAGCAAATCAATGTATTGATTTTCTGCGAAAGACTGAGTATCTACCTGATGTTTCAGATGCTTTTGAACTGAGAACTGTAGCACTTGATTTTTTTTGTTTGTTTAGTTTTTCATGTAAATAAATCATAGCATTCTCTGTTGGTCTTACCCGTAAAGGAAAGTAAGCATATCCTTACCTTACAATGACATCAGCCAGCAATCTCAGCACTTGTGGGTGCATCCCATCAGCTCACATGGACTTATGTCTGTCCAGTTTGTTTAAATATTCCCTAACTTGATAACTCAAATGATGGTGAAGTCTTTCTTGCTCTAGACTTTCCCACTACCCTCAGGAACCTGATGTTCCCAAGGCTGGTCTTACTGGTAAAATCTGAGGCAAGATGCATTGAGTACTTTGTTCTTTTCAGTGTCCCCTGACGTGCTCCATGCAGCACTAAGCCCTATTTTCCCTAGTCATCTGTTTGTTGGTGATGCATCAGTAGACGCTCTTCTTGTTGCCCTTCATGCCCCTTGCCAGATTCAACTATAGATGGGCTTGTGGCTTTCCTAACCCCACTGTTGCGGGCTCAGACAGTATCTCTGTATTCCTTCTGGGTGACCTGTCCTTGCTTCCACCTCTTGCACACTACCTTTTTATATCTGATTTTAGTCAGGATCTCCTTGCACTATGGTAAGCCGCTGGCTACTTCTGCTTGAATTCCTGCAATATCAGGATGAACTATTCTTGAGCTTGAAGCCCAGGGCTGTGATCCTGCAATTTGTCTTGTTCCCTCCTCTCTGGATCCTGAACTCTGCCTTCTCATGGTCACGGCAGCTAAGGCTGTCCCTGACCTTCAAATCCACAAGAAGATTGTGGAGCTTCTAAAGACCTGACAGGCTCAGGCTATTCCTCCTGTGGAAGACTCAAATGCTGGTACAAATGGCCAATATACAGGAAAAGGCCTAAGGTGTTTTGCAATTATTATAAAATCATGTCTTTATTTCTTTATCAATCTTGAGATGCTATCACTCTTGGGACACACTAAGTAGATATAATCTTCAAGAAGATTAGATAAGTTATCTTTCTTGCAGCCAAGTGTTCTGGCTGTATTATTAAAACTAATAGCTCATTTTCATTTATACACTTGCTATAAGATGTGTTAATATTGTGTTGATATTGTTAATAAAAGCTACATTTTTCATTCTCACTTATTTGTGTTTATTTGACCAGAGTTCAGAGTTTAGCTTTAAGACTTCTTAATATTTCATTGAGAATGTCATGCCCCACAAGATACAATGCTCAGTTCTAGTGTAAAATCATCGTGCCAAATCCAATTAGCAAAGATTTTTTGATGAATTAACCTTGTCATGGCAGAATATACACTGCACCTGCTGTTCTGCTTTAGCGCCAGACTTTGGCCCTCCTACAGTTAAGTCGTAGGTTGTTTTGCTGATCCCTTTCAGCTTGCTTTTTCCTCCTTGTGTTCAGATGTCACTACCTCCAGATGTCCAAGATTTTTCTGTCTCATTTATATGTATGATTTACCTCTTCAGTTTGTTCTTTCATCATTCTCAGTACTCTCTTGTTGCAGAACTCTGCAGCAGATGTTTGATTTTCCCTTGTACCTTGCTTTACCTCCAAGGAGGCTTGCAAATGTTGCTGCTTTGGGTAGGAGAGAAAGGCTGATCATTGGAGCCGATGAATAACTGAAACAGAAGGTTATTTAACAATCAAGCTGGGGAAAGAGCATTTACAATTTTCATTTTCATGCTTAGGAGACCTGATCCCCAGGGTAGCATAAATCCCCATTCTGGAGAACTGAAAAGCAGTGTTCTGATCTGGTGGTGATTTGCATGTTCCCTCCACTTCTGGCAGTTACCTGTGAAGAAAAAGCACAGGAGAAGGAAAGAGTTTGCCTTTGCTGCATCTCCCTCACTGCATGGAGGGACACAGTGTGACAGTGTGAGGAATGCAGACTGTGAAGCAGTGCCAGGGTAAATTTAAGAAGTCTATAATGGGCTTTGGGCAGACTAGAGACCTGAATTGCAGATCTGGCATAACTTGTCATGGCTGACCCTACTCCCCTAACATCACCAAATATTTGGTTGTGACATTGCTTCCTGTCTTTGGGTACTAAGGGCCTGCAACACCTCCTGTTTTCCTCAGTCACCATTGTCCTTGGCCAGAATCCTGGCCTACAGCATCAAAGGCTGCCTCTTTTGGAGCCATTCCTGGGTGATCTGCTTTGATGCAAGAGGAGTCACAGCTCTCCTTCTCCATCACCAGCACTAGTGGCATCTGCCTTGAGAACAGAGGCAGATGTAAGAAGTGTCCTTTTCCCTCTTGCTGATAAGGGAGGGAAGAAGAGAAAACTTGGACTCGGTTCTAGAATCAGATGCTTCATGATACTGGGCAGCAAACACAGAGGTTTGAAGCGTGGACTGTCTGTCATCTCTTCAGGTGACAGACTGCCATGAAAAGAAATCAAAGAGCCAGTAGCTGGAGAGTAGGTTTGCATGGCCAGCATCCGTGTCAGATGGACTGCTGTCTTTCAAGTACAAGGAACATGACTGCAGCTAACACAGCAGGGCCCACATGTCTCCTGACAAAGATCAGCTGTGGCAAAACATTCATCTGCTGTTCACAACTCTCAGCGCCTCCTCCTGCTCCCAATACAGCAGTCCCTCCGTCTCCAGCCTCCCATCCTAGTTGGCCCAGTCCAACCTGAGCAGAGTCCAATGTGCCCCTGACATGCAAAGGAGGTCTACGCACACGGTTCACGCCTGACCCCTAGGTTTGGTGGCACCTCCTGTCTACCTAGGAAGGGAAAAAGGAAACATGGCCTCAGAGGACAGGGAGGAGAAAACTCTTTCAACAATGACTAGGATCAAAAAATCATTCTCCAGGATTTTGGGCTTCTTCTGGAGCATGGCATAGCATCCAGACTCTCCACCAGGATGAGATGTACTTCTCCTGCAGGAGGAACTCTGGTGTTGGTGCCCTAGGAAGGGCAACCTGTGGTGATCACAGCAACCTTTGCTGGCTCACTCCTGGGTCTGGCCAGACAGCAACATTGCACAAGCATGCCCATAGCAAATGGGCACAATCTTCCCCCATTTCAAAGACACTCTCTGTTCCTGCACCGGAGTTATAAGGATTCCTTTCCTGCTCCCAAGAAATCTGCCTGACAGCAGAGCCCTGGATGAGATCCACCAGGTATGCCCCAAAATGGTGGGGGCAGCACAGCCTGTGGAGTGTGCTCAGTGGCCACAGACCATCACTGACAAGCAGCTGGAAGACAGAGCTGCTCAAGACCTGAGGGGACACCATATGGTGAAGTGGAAAGGAACCCATTCCTACAGTTAAGGGAGGCAGAAAAGACTGAGGAACTTGCAGGGGGGTTGTGGCTAACATTGGGTGTGCATGAGGAGCTATTGTCATAAACACTGCTTCACTCAAGTGGCATCATGCAAATCCAGCAGCATTTGTTACTTTCCAGAGAAACTCTTTGAGGTCAGAATGAGTGATACCCCATTCTCTTCCAGGGCAGGGAAGTAGAATCATTTGGATGCTGTGTGTCCCAAGCTTGATCTTGTTTGGGAGATCCAAGTACCTAATAAAATTGTTTCTTAATAGTACTGTGCATGCACTAGGAGGGGGTGTGGGACCCTTTTGTATGACATAACTGGTTGCTATGCAGCTGTATGCCTCTGCAGCTATTGCTTTTACTGCTGCAGTTGCTATAGGAGACTATCAGATAAGTGATGAAAGATTTCTCCCCTCACTCACCATGGCATATTGCCCGGCTTTGTGTATACTGCATACCAAGCATCTGATCCTAGCAAAAATATGTCCCTGCTTTCTTCCTTCTCCCCCGCTGGAAACCATGGAAACCAAGCTGACTTGATTCTTCCACGGACAAAGAATAGAGGGTTGGTCTAGAGACGAAGCCCTTGTCAGCTCCACTGAGCTAACCCTGTTCTTTGCCAGGAATGCTCTCAGAACACAGTCTATAGGAAAGAGTTAAAGCTTTATTTAATTACAGTTGCAACTTAATAATACCATTTAAGAATATTCATTGATATGGTACTTGCTTCTATATACTCACTGTCATCACACCAGGCATCCCCAGCCACCATGGGGTAATATGTGGATTAAGACCACTCAGATCCATTGCACTCCTTGAAGTTTTCAAGAAAATGTTTGGTTTTTAAATACCCAAATGTTGAGCTGAGCCACATACACATCTCCTGATTGGTCCACGAGTTGGCCAGGGGCTTGCAAGGCCGGTACTTTCCAACTCATGGAATGATTTGTTGAGCTGAAACATTTTCAGAGTTGCAGATAGGTGCACACAATTAGTTTTCCTGACTGAAATGAGGGCCCTTCATCTGCCTGGTCAAGAATAAACTAATTTTGTGGCCTTGCATGCAATTACTGACATTCAAGTGAATAGCGCAACTACCTCCCTTACATGCAGTCTGTGTGAGAGGACATTGAGTGGTCACAGACCTTTGTGGCATTGTCAGTCTCTTTTTCCCCTTGCAGCACATTCGGGCAAGGAGAGGCCTAGCTGACAAATGGGACCCTAAAAAGGAGCCACTGGATTCCTGCCTGGATTGCCAATGACCAAAGGCTCTGTATTATCACCCAATCTGAGTATTTCATAGAATCATAGAATCATAGAATGTTCTGAGTTGGAAGAGACCCATAAGGATCATTGAGTCTAACTCCTGGCTCCACACAGGACCAGCCGAATCAGAGCATATGACTGAGAGTGTTGTCCAGACGCTTCTTGAACTCAGTCAAGCTCTGTGCTGTGACCACTTCCCTGGGGAGCCTGTTCCAGTGCCCAACCACCCTCTCGGTGAAGAACCTTTTCCTTATATCCAACCCAAACCTCCCCCATTGCAGCTTCATGCCATTCCCTCAGGTTCTATCACTGGTCACCAGAGGGAGGAGATCAGCGTCTGCCCCTTTGCTCCCTCTCATGAGGAAGCTGTAGGCTGTGATGAGGTCTCCCCTCAGTCTCCTCTTCTCTAGGCTGAACAGACCAAGGGACTCCAGCCTCTCCTCATAAGTCTTCCCCTCTAGACCCGTCACCATCTTTGTTGCCCTCCTTTGGACACTCTCCAATAGTTTTATGTCCTTTTTGTACTGTGGTGCCCAAAACTGCAGGCAGTACAGTGGTGAGGCCGCACCAGCACAGTGTAGAGTGAGACAATGCCTTCCCTAGACTGGCTAGCAATGCCGTGCTTGATGCGCCTCAGGATACGGTTGGCCTTCCTGGCAGCCTGGGCACACTGCTGACTCATGTTCAACTTGCTGTCAACCAAGACCCCCAAGTCCCTTTCAGCATGGCTGGTCTCCAGTGTCTCATTGCCCAGACTGTATGTATACTGTATGTATAGCCAGGGTTGCCCCTTCCCAGGTGCAGAATCCGGCACTTGCCCTTGTTAAACCTCATGCAGCTGGTGATTGCCCAGTTCTCCAGTCTGTCCAGAATTTGTCACAGTTTATCAAAGAATTGGGGATCCATGCTGAGCTACATCAAAACATGGGCTGCACTCTTGATCCTGTGTATGCCCCATCTTAAACTTTTATAATTTTTCATGGTTTTCCATGTGCAGCTTATCTCTCCCAGCTGATGAGCTCTCTTTAGGTGGCAAGAGATACAACAGCTGGTACCCAAATCTTTCTCCAAACCCTCATTCCTATGGTTGTCAATGCACAAAGAGAGACCATGGTTGCCATCTCCTTGGTGCACATAGCCTTTTGTTGTCCTTTGACTATAATGAGAACTGAGAAGCTTTCCTCCCTTGAGTTCACATTCCAGGAAGGAAGAAAAAGGTGTTTCTCTGCTACAGTGCTAGTGTCTTTGACATGGCCCTAGGTGAAGTATAAACATGGAAGAGAGGATGCAGTGTCAAGGTCACCTGGGATAGGGCTGAAAGACTGCCAGAGTGAAGATGACAGAGTGGCATGGCATTGTCCATACTGCCTACTAGGATTGCTCCCACATCCAGACCACATTCAGGCACAGCTGACAAGTGTGCCAGTTGGAGTGGCTAAACACCTGCCACAGGGGCTTATTAAATGTTAACCAGCCTGGAGAATCCTGTATCACTATTAGATTATGTGCTTGGCACTGTTTAGTTCATGTTATGTCAATGCACATAACCCTAGAGTCCATGGAGTACATTAACACTCTGGCCAGAAGATTACAAGAGAGACAGTAGAGTGGTTCTACTAAGCAAACAAATTTTCATGCAGAGACAGAATGAAAATGCTGTGCAATTATCCTACTTAATACAAATAGAGTGACTTTCATAAGTGGTATAAAAATGTTTGCACCGTTAAAGCAAAAACACATAGCAGCAGTGTCCTGCTCTTGATTGCAGTAATCCTAGTTGCCAGAAACAATCATTTTTTGGAAAAGGAGGCAGATAAGGGCACGTCAAAGAGCAGCAATGGCTGGCTGCTCCCTAAAGGACAGACAGCCAAGAATCGAGAGCAATAGCACAGCTGACAAGGGACTCACCAGCCAGAGCCCAGTCCCACATTACTGAAGCAAGGCAAGCAGAACAGGCCCAGTGACAGTGACCGGGTTCAACCAAGGGTCCAGATCCTTGGGCAAGTTCATGGTGATGAGGCAGATCCCAGGTCAAGCCAGGAGGTTAGTCTGCAGGACAAGGTCTGGATCAATGGGGACTTGGGCTGAACTAGACACCAACACTCCAATGACTTAGCTCAGGTAGGGACTGAACGTCCAGGGCTGAGTTAAATAGAGCTCCTGGGCCTTAGGGCAGGGTGATTAGGTGGAGGTCACAGGTAGCACTGGGTCAGGGCCGTTGAAGCTTATTAGTATCCCAAGCACTGAGAGGGCAGACTGTGCCTGCATAGCAAGTAGACAAGCAGAGACGAGGCAGAAACCACACAGTCTGCACAAAGAGAGTCTTCCACGGTCGAAAGGACTTCAAAAAGAGGATGAAGATTTACATAAGAAACAGCAACAAGATTTCCCTGTGGAAATTGGTCAAAAGATAGTATGGGAATATGGGAAAGGAATATTACATTGAACCCTGACAAGTGTTTCTACCAGCGAATTAAACGTGCCTGGTAACATTCCCAGGAACTGAGGCCAACTGGCATGGGATAGCCTGTGTCTATGCTTGTAAGCTGCCTTGGCTGTTAAGTACCAAACCACATCCAGCTTGGGAAATTCCCCATGCAGGATGCAGAAGGCAGGACAGTACTCTGGGAATTTTTGGAGCTTTGGCTACCTAGCAGCAGGAGAGCTATTTTTCCTGTCCCAAAGGTGTCAAGTGTCAAGAAAGTAGTTGGTAGGTAGGACACTAGCCCGTAAATGTGTATGACAAGAAGATGCTTGGATCTCCTGTCCAGGAGAGTGCCTGCCCACCAGAGTGACTTACCATTCTGCATTTCAGAAGCGGGATACATTATGAGCTGTGGGAGCAGTTAGAGCTCTCTCTAACTCTGCCTGAGCTCTTGCAAAAGCCTCCACAGCATGTGTGCTAACAAATCCTGAGCTGTCATGGGCTGACAGCAGAGATCATTCTGGGACATCCTCAGCCTCAATTTTGCTACTATCCAAGATGAGTATTTGGGCTGTGGATTGCTACCCAGCCAGGCTGTGATTGCTTTCTTGCCAAGGAGAGACCTCCAAACCTGAGAACAGATCACAGAAAGCACAGAATAATTTTTCACTTTTCTGAGGCCACTAAGGATTTTCCATATCTACGTCATTCCCTTCTGTTCTTTATACTTTTCAGGCTAAAAAATTCCACATAATTTCTGCTCAGTAGAAGCCAATATACTGTGATCGCTCTTGTTTCTTCTGCTGTACCTTTAAGTTATGACTCATCTTTTCAAGACTGTGCAGTCAAAACCATATACAGTATTCTGAGATGGACTGTGGATTTGCATAATGTTTTTGGTTTTGTTCTCTAATTCCTAATTTACTTTTTTTTTGTCTTCCTTGAGCACTAGTGTTCACCAAGAACGATTACCAATAGCTCCAACATTCCTTTCAGGAGTAGCAATAGCTCGTACATGGGCAGTCAGGGGTAATTCCTGCTGCCTTTCCTGCAGATTTGTGATTACTAACGTTGAATTTCCTCTTCCATTTTAACACAAAGTCATTTCAAATTCTAAGATCTTTTTCAAATCTTTGTGATCAGCTTTAGTTTTGTCTACCTTGAATAATTTTGACTTATCATTATCCAACAACTTTTATAGATACTGTATTAATATATTGAGCATACATCCCAGGGTATATTCCTGTTAATACAGGAGATCTGTTGTAAGAACTAGCCATTTAGCTTCATCCTTTCTTTTCTTTCTTTTAATGAGCATTTTTTTTTTTTAATGAGAGCATTTTTGATGACTTTGGATATTTTTTAAAAAATCCAAATATATTTATCCACTCCTTTGTTCACTGCCTAAAAAAAAAAGAGATCATCAATTTGTGAGGGACAACTTCTCTCTGCAAAAACTGTGTTGATTTTTGCTTGTTTAATCATTAATCATAGATCTAATAATTCTTTCTTTCATTCCACTTTCACTCAATTTTCTTCGCATGAAAGACAGATTTCCTGGCTTGTAGTGCCCAGAAGTACTTTTTGCATGACATTTATCACTTTCTATTTCTCTGGTAGCAAAGTAGATTTAAGCAATAGATTACACACTACACACTTAACTATTTAGCAATCTGTTTTACAATCTGGCCACAACCCACTGATTCTGAAAATTTTTCACTATTTTTCACTCTTCTTTGTATTTTCTAAGTTGTTTGTCTTTCCTCACCTTTCCAAGGGAGAATGTATTTGGGTTCCCAGTTTCTAAGGCCCTTTGTGCTTGTTGAAAGTGAAGAAACATTATGAAAAATGACCACAAAACTCAAGGTTCATATAAATCTACATGTCTGAAGAGCATTCCAGGAAGAATTTGACCCACCTCTCCCACTTAGTTTTGTTTTGATCAACGTTGTATGTATCCCTTCTACCAGCTATTGATCGCAACAAAAAGATCTGGGTTCAGTACACAAGGAATGATATTAGGTAGTCTGTCCCTTTCCAAGCAGAATGTTTAGAACTAATAAAGACATATGGCTTTTCTGTCAGAGCTTTCCACAAAATTCCAGTTATTTTTTCAAACTTCATATTGTATTGTATCGTATTCTACCCTTTAAATATATAGATATAGAGGTAGAGTAACATATAGATATAAGGGTAGAGTGAAAAAAAATATATATATATATAAAAAAGATAAATATCTAAATATATCAATAACCAATCAGGAAACTACTTTTGCTACAACATCAGCAAAGTGTTCCCCCCTGCTTTTTGGTTATGATGTCTGCTATATAAAAAAGTGATCAATTAACAAAAGAGTTACAACAAGGTCTCTTGATCCTTGAAAAGGTCTATCTTGAAAAAAATGGACACATACAGTAAGCTTCCATTAATCTAGATCACACAGGTCTAATCAAATAACTGTATATATGGGCTTCTGATTAAAGAAGCTAATGTAAACACAGCAGTTTCAACCATGTGTCTTCCGCTACCCACGTTATGAAGAGGAGCACAACTTTTAAAAATTTACTACTTCCTAGGATATAAGAGCAGCCTACTTGGGGATTTTTAGAGACACCTAGGTGAGTCTAGTATTATGAAGGGCTCTTTCAAAGTTGATAAGGAGGACTTTACAGGGAAGTTGTCACTAACTCCACCACACCATTGCAAATGTCTCTTCTGAACACAGAATGTGCATGTTGAAAAGTCATTTGGTCTTTGGTACTACAATCATTCTTTGGAAAGTGAATTCCTTCACTAAAAACACATTGCTCAATCATATTATCATGCTGATCACTTTGGGTTTGGTTTGTCTTTTAGGTGGATAACGCTACACAGATTCTATAAAACACTCATTGCAAAAAATGCTTAATGAAAATTGAGTAGGTTTTCTAGGACAACTATACAGACTGCATTTTTCCTGGTCATAGGCTCATAGTAGGATTTGGGTTTGAAGGGACATCCTGAAGTCATCTAGTTCAATCCTCCAGTTGGAATCAGGACTAACTTCTAGGTTAATCTGGTTGGTTGGTTGGTTGTTTTTTTCCCTGTCAGAGAATTCTGAGGGATTTTTAGTATTTGTAGCCTGCAACTAGAATTTTAAAGTGCCCCAGAAATAACATATTGAGACAGCTAAGAAAAGTGACCTTTAGTGTCAAAAGAAACGCAGCAACTGAACTCTGTTCATATTGGTGTACTGAAAACCTAGGAGTAAATGATAACTAGCAAATAGGGTAGAGATGAGTAACGCTTGAGCCTAGGCTATAAACAGACCCCTAGCTACTCAGGTGTAACTCCCATAATATGGGTTCATCTTGAGTGGAGGAGGTAATGAACCGTGAAAGCTCCTGCAGAATCACTGGCATGCTCAATGTGCACCACCCCACAGTGGAGTAGTGGGAGCTGTTCTCCCAGCTGAAGTGTTTCAGCTTCACAAAAATGTGAGTGGAGAACACTTAGGCCTAAGAACTGAGTTGCATTACAACAGGTAGGTTAATAAATAGATTGCTCGCTTAGATGGAAAGGTCACAGTGATCTCATTTATTAAAGAAAAAGAAGAGATTTTATTTTTTTATTACTTTTCAGTATATGATTTTGTTCTTTTTGGCTGGCAATGACGTGCAGGTTAAGTTACAACAATAATGTAACCATGGTAATAAAATAATGAGTGCTAATGTGAGCTTAGTGAAAATGATTTGGTTAACTAATTTTACTGAGTGTATTAACTAAGGGCTCATGTAAAACTAACAGTGCGGGTCTTTCTGTCCTTTCCTAATATGGTTTTTCCAGAAATCAAGCTCCTCTGCTTCCACTGGGGTAAGTCAAGGTGAAGGAGGCAGGCTACAGCTTTGATATTAGGAATAATTGTTGTGTTGCAGAGTGTTTTAGTTTGGGTCAGGAGGGTACTTCTCAAGCAAGTGCCCTGATCATCCCTATTTCCCTGCTGCGGTACACATTGTGGAGTAGTGTCACAGTATGAGCACCGGATTCCTTTGGGATGAAGCTAAACTAAAAGGTGTGTTTCAGCAGGACACCTAATAATGTGCTCCAACTCCACGTGACCATTCAGTCCCTGAGACCAGGCCAAGGCTTGATCAAAATAAGGCTCCCTGAAACATATGTAGTCTGGACATTGGTTTCTCAGCACTAGGTGTTTCACTCTACATATTTGTACTATTCTTTAATGCAGACATAGTCAAAAGATGTTAACTCTGTTTCTTGATATCTACTTAAGTAAGCCTTTGACCTTCTGCAATAGTTTTGATGTCAGAGCAGAAATTCAACCCAAGAAGAGTCTCAAGTGTGAGCCAATCCTATGCATTTATAATAAAGTCTGATGGTTGACATAACTACAGGGGTCTTTAATATCATCTCAACCATTTTTTAACTCTCTAGTCCCGGAGATTTATTTCCTGTATATATTTGAGGTCTTATACCTCTCAGACTTATGCAGATTTTCCCATGTGGATTGTATGGTGAAAAAGTTATCCATGCCTGGTAGAAGAGAGTACAAAGCAGGAGGTGCAGTATTGTAGTTTACTTTTTGGCACTACTTATACAGAAAGTAAGGATGGAAAAAAAAGGCCTTGTAGAGAGAAGAGAAAGTAAACAGCAGAAAATAAACACAAACAAAATTCAAGGAGTGCTTGCTGCAGTGTAATTTGAGCACAGATACCTCATAGTCATGAGCTAAAATAATTCCATGGTTCATGGGAATGGGATCATTAGGGCATCCCCAACCTTGACATAGTAATGTTGCATCAAATAGATACGGATATACCTTAAGTTATATCTCCTGAAGAAGCTCAGAAAAAGAAAAAAAAGCCAAACCACTGAAGGAAAAGACAACTGCAGTAATAGTGCTTTCATTAGAGGCATGGCTGTAGGATTTTGTAGAACATTGGGTTGGGTGTTCACCATTTGATTTGGAATGACAGAATTTGGACACCACCTACAGCTGCTATGATGCCACATAATCTGACGAATCACTGCTGCATATAAGCACTGAGTCCTTGCTGACTGAGACTGGTTGTAGAATTTTGAATCCACAATTAAATTATAACTTAAAATAATTATATTAGAAAATGGAAAGGAAAACTTTTGCTCTCTTTAATCTTCAGTTATTAAAATTTTATGTGGCCGTTCACATGGAACATAGTGATATGACTTAAGAACTGGCACAAAACCATCATTCGTTCCTGATCTTAGAAGTCATGTAAGCCATAGCATTTCCTCCCTTATTAATGCAAATAGTCTTTACTGATCTTATTATCATAAAACATTTACCTCTTCATGCTGTGGTGTGAGATTTTTCAGATGAAGAGTTCAAATTTTTAAGTAATTCATACCATCATCTTCCTCATGCCCTCAAGAGAAACACAGGCAAAGAAGCAGGATAAATAATATCAATCAATAATAAAGTTAATAATGTCATTTTTTACATGTGTAAATACTACATTGATACATGTAGGTTGCATATATCAGTAACCACAAAGTATTAAAAAAAGCTATATATTTAAAATGGAAGCATGTAAATGCAGGGCTAAAAGGAGAACAAATCTCTTTTCAAAAGAAAAAAACATCTTCTATCTATCTATCTCCTTTAATTTGGACAGTAATGCAATAATAGCCAAGTGAAAGAGACCAAGCTTCCAATATGAAACAGCTCATCATTATGACAAAGGATAAAAATTAGAGACAATTCAAGAGATGAGCAAGAGAAAACATTAAAAATCTAAAGGGGCAACAGAAAAGTTTGAAGTAAAATACAGCTTAGCTCTGTGATGCCTGAGCGTAACAGCTCTCTACAAACTTAGTAACTGATGGACTGGGGGACTGAAATGGGGATCATAGCAGAATATTGGGAAACAACTCCCCCCTGACATCTTTTATATGAGAAAGACTCTCCTCCTAAAGAAAGATTATAGAAAAAGTGAAGAGCAAAAATATGATCCAGTGTTGCTTTAGTGTCTTGTGGGGCCATAAGACAGAAAGTTGAGAGTAATGTCCTTTAGGTTAAAACAGAGCCTAAACCATTGTGGTCTGGATAGCAGAAATGAATCATCATTTAAGACTGGAAGAAGAAGAAGAAGAAAGAAGGAGAAAGAAGAAGAAAGAAGAAGAAAGAAGAAGAAAGAAGGAGAAAGAAGAAGAAAGAAGAAGAAAGAAGAAGAAAGAAGAAGAAAGAAGAAGAAGAAGAAGAGAATGGGCTGCAATTTCTGTCCCAGAATCCTCATCCATGGAAACCCACCAGGCTCCGTACACTCTCTAGCCCCTTTCTACCTTCACACACAGTTGGCCTTAAAGATCATATGCAGAGGTTGTGAATGATCAGGCTAAACTAAATTGTATATAATCTACCCTAGAAAGTTGTTCTGGCCTCCTTCATCCACTGAGGCGGAAATTGAGACAAGAAGATTATTAGAGTTCAGGATGACTATATGATGCTGAAATAACAAAGCTTCATCAAGGTTCTCAGGACGTATATTTACAAAAATAAGTATTTCTTAGGTTACCTGATAGAATGCTAATCAAATTTAGCACAAAGATCCAGTTTTCAGAGGAAAAACGCACCAAGACTACAGCACAGACTACAGCACAAAAGGGAAGACCTGCACTCTGACAGCACAAAGATGGCAGCACAGTTACAGCACATGGGTTGTGCCTTTTGTCATCCTGATATTCTGACAGGAAGACAGACTGCAGCCACAAGACACATAAAATGAGGAAATAAAAGAAAATAGGCAGACACCTCCTCTAAGATTTACAGAGGATGAAGTAGGCAATATTAAGAGGTGAAAGATAATGCCTAGGAGTCAAATAAATATTGATCCCTGAAAGTTGTGAAAGATCTACCTAAAAATCCCTTCATTGTCATCAATTAAAGCCGGAAGATACAAGTAGGGCTTATGTCACATGTTGTGTTCCTTGTTACATACAAATGATCCTGGCCAGATCCCTTAGACACATGCCTTTGTGCTTGCATGAGAGGGTGATGGAGTTGAGTCAATACTTAGAAATCTAAATAAAACCAAAATTATCTTCCTCTTCCATAGTATCTCTTGTTGAAATTCATTGCATTAATTCCTACATGACAAATGGGAGAGGAGAACCCCACTGTACCTCCAGATGAGGAAAAAAAAAAAAAAAGAAAAAAAAAAGAAAAAAAAAAGAAAAGAAGAAATTAAATCTACCTCCAGAAATCCACAAGACATTTGGATGCTGGCATTATAAAAGTTCAAGAAAGAATTTCAGCTGGCCTGAGTATGTCTACTTTGCAAAAGCTGTAGCCAACAGCTTCTGCATGGTGGGTGTGGAGGGTATTGGTTAACACATACTTAGTGTTCAGACTGATGTGTTTCTCCTCAATGGAAGAAATCTTGGGCTGTCCACATAACATCAAGATTCCTGTGATCCTCAGATTCCATACTTCCCATCCTTACTCATGGCTTTTAATCTTCTGACTTGTTAGCAGAGTTTATCAAATCATCTAAAAATAACCATATTTTCCAATGTCTGGAAATTAGCAAAAGGATACACTTCCACAGAAAAAATGAACAAGAAGTTGTCAAGCAATCCTTCGTACTGAAGTTGCAAGCAACTATAATACCACACAGTATTTTTCAGCAGACAACATCCACACCACACTCTTCTTATTTTCTTTTTTTTTTTTTTCCAGCTGCACTATTATCACGCTTTTTAAGTTCCAAAGTAAAACAGAGAATAACTGTTTCTAATGTATATCTGTTTTCTAAAACAGCTGGGGGGAAATCCTTTTCTGCGGTAACCAACCTTTCAGGTTAGATACTTAAAGGTTATTTTCCTCATTTTTCCCCTGTTTTTTTCTTCTGCATGGTTGATACACTTGGTGTATTTCTTTTTCTGAGATAATTTTTCCCAGCCACAGTACAGTTGAGGAGAACCAGCTCTTTTTATACAGTCAGAACAGATTTCTTTACCCCTTCATTTTGTAGCATTCAGAATAATCCCTTTGATGCTCATGCAGACCTCCTGCCCCTCCAACAAGTTATAAATTTTTGGTCATGTGAACACCAACATGATGTGTTGGTGACGTCAGGTGCTAGTGGAGGGGTGTCTCTTAAAATACAGATCTGAGGAAGGTTCCACCAACCCTCTGATTCAGAAATAGCACAGAAGCTGATCCAGGTTTGTGTAATTCTAAACAAATCTAAGCAGTGGAAAATAGCCTCCTAAAACACATGTATTTCTGCCAAATGTGTAATAGTCTTTGGCACACTTCCAAGATGCATGCCATTTCACCACTGATTAAATCAGAGGATGACACCAGTTGTTCTGTGGGGAGAAGAGACAGTAAAAAAAAAATCAGGATCTCTCACAGCACTGAATGGTAAAAATTTGTTCTTCAATTAAGTTTACCAGACTTTAAGTTTACACAACATTTTTGCAATTCGCTCATCAGGCAAAGTTCATTCAGCATTATGTGCTGTGATAAGGATAAATACAGGATTGTTCCTGTACTACATGGTACTATTCTGTACTTATCCTGTGCCATGTAAATGCACACCTAATTTTTGGTGGAGCTTCTTTATTTATTAGAAAAAATAAAGCTAATTTTTTTCCTTTATTATATCTCAAGCACTGTACCATATAGGAAATCCCAAGCTCTCTTTTTCCTGTCTGAGATGTAATTTTACCTCGTTAGACAAAGGAAGGACAGGTTTATCTCCAAAACGGCAAGCGATGCTGACTATGCTCACACTTTTCCCCCTTTATACCAGCATGATTGGTTTCCCAACACACTAAGCCTCTCCAGTGAGCATGGCTATACATCTCCTCCTGCTGGCTTTCCCTATCTGAGCAGCACAGGGGGACAGAGCTGAGAGCTGAGATACATTTAGCAAAGCTCTCTACCCACCTCCAGCACAGCCTTCCTGTCATATCCCCAACAGGCCCTGCGGTGAACTTCTAATTAAGATACTCAATCTCGTTCTATATCTGGTAATAAAGAAAATAGTATATTTTTTTCCTTATTAGGCTATCCACTATGTTTCACAATAATTGGAGCAAAAATCTTGGAAAAACAGTCATTATATTTAAAGGTGTCCTGTCAACAACTGCATAACTTCAAAAGAATAAGAGCCCTCCTTTAATTCTGCTCCCACGATCTATGACAAACCTCAAGGTTTCTTTTGCAAGGTATCTGTCCACCACTGTATCAATGGGACTGGATATCTCTTTGACTATAATAGCTGTCTAGACAGGCAAGCACTATGTCTTGTGCCTTAATAACACAAACCATGTGGCCATGCAGCTGATAGGGTTACAAACCGGGAAAGACCTGTACATCATTTTGATTTCCCAGTTCTATTTCCTCTTTGTGACGGGGGGCTGCTTTGCCATCCCTTTCCCACAGATAGTTCAGGCTGACCTTAAAATTTTAGCATCTCACCAGTAATGAGGGTAAATGTTTCCTCTGAAGGATAAAAATCTTAGTCATGTTCTGATGATTTTTGAATAAAACTTCAGCTTGTGCCTGGACTTCATTTCATCAAAGTCTTCTGTAAAGGTCAACAAAATGCATATTTTTAAGCACATTATAAAAAAAAAAGTGTGCGTGAGGGAGGAAATACTCTTTAGAGCATTTAAACCCCATAGCCTGGTGGAGTTTGCTAAATCTTATACTAAACAAAAATGCAAAGAAACTGTTAATCCAGAAGCTTCACTTTTATGCACATCAGATCCTGAGTGATCAGGTTTACCTTTTCCTTCAGCAGCTACTTGTTATAAAACAGCTCTTGCAACCTTTGAAAATGTTTCCTGCATCCCTACATTTTGTGCCCGTAGGTTTCTTAACAGAGGCTTTTCTTCACTCTTATGTTCTCAAGTTTTCTCCAGCTCCAGGATCATCCCAGAATTGTATTTGGTTACATGTCTTCCTGTCTCAAACATGCATTCAGAATCATTACAAAAGTTATTTTCTTGAGTCTTTCAGGTCTGTAATTTGGAGGCTGACACACAAATGATTATTCATTCCAAAGAGCAAGAAAATAACACTTATTACACTGCTTTCTTTTGCCTTTGTGATTCCTGCCTATATAAGAATGGCAGTAGCACACTGAGTTTTAAATTGGCACTCTGTATAGTTCTTACTGATCCACAGCTGTGTGTGTGTTTAAGTGCTTTTTTGAACACATATACTACAATTAGGCCAATTCAAAGACCACTCACCCGAAGTTGTCTGCACATATTGCACTCAAATAAACAAAACAGAAACCAGCAAGAGGGCTATGACCACCTGATGTCTAGCCAGAAATTTCTCTCTCTGGCAAGTTATTCACCATGGTAACTGTCAACCTGTAGCATGGCAAAACACATCTGAATACATTGGAGTGTCATGCATTTTGAAGACATCCCAGACCTTTTCTCACTGCGTGGAACACCCCGAGAAAGAATTGGCAAATGTTTTTCAAAAACCATCACATCATTTAGCAGTATATCTCCTTTGATCAGACCATCTTATACCTTGGTTTGTGCACCTGCTAATAGTTTTACACCTGTGCAGTCCCCAGTGGACATGAAGTCAACTGCAGAACAGGTTATTGCCTAAAATTATAACTCTGTGCGCCCACAGCCCGTGTTCTTTAACTGCATGCCCATTGCATCTGCGTGTGTTTGCTATAGGAACCAGAAAGGGGAAAAAGTGTATTTTGGACATAGGGGATACAGGGCAATCCTCCCTCCTGGCTTGTGAGGGCAGAGACCCCAGGTATTCCTCCAGCCCTGGGTGGCAGTGCCGGGCTGGGGTGGTTCCCTGTTTATAGGTAGAGCTGGCAGCGAGATGGGGTGCATGTTCTCAATAGACACATGGACACCCCCTGCAGTCCCAAAACCTTTCACATAACTCCCCCTTACCTGCCTGTGAAAGCCAGCCATCCCTCACAGTGCTATCTGTAACTCTTGTCTGCTTCTCACTCTGATACTTGTTATGTCCATAAATTTCTCGTGTTGTGTTCAGCTCAGTTACTTTCAGCTCAGGCCAGGGCCCTAGCATTTGCATACATACTTCAAGAGGAATGGTACAGATTACTGAACTGATTTAAAAAGTAGTCATTGGCAGATGGATAATCCAAATTCATTATCTTGGAATACAAATTACCAGCTACATCACACTCCTGCAAACTTTCCTGTATATCCTTCCACACCTCCTCAAAAGGTCTAGCAAGGACTCCTGAAGAAGCGGACACATCCTAGTGGATAAAGACCTCAGAAGGCTAGTCATCAGACACACAATGTAGATTAACAAAGCAAAATGCCTTTGAGTATACCCTCCCTTCTGAAAACCCAGTATGTCTTGAATCCATCTTATTCATGTCAGGCACATTCTGAGTAGAGCCCTTTTCGACCTTAGCTTTACTAATCAAACAGAAACTCATGTTTCCACTTTTTTATCTCTGTCCCCAACCAATATGTTAAAGACTTAGTCCAGGGTATAAATACTAATGAGAGACAATGGAAAACGTAACACAGATATGAAAATCATGTGGACACAGACTGAAAATCCAAAGTTTATACCTAGCTTAAGATTCTGGAAACAGTTATCATCTAATGGCAATAATCACAGATTAAGCAACATGCTTTGAACTGGAGAAGTTCCAGACAGATTCCTGGTCTGTTTGAGAGAAAACTCCCAGTAGGTGTGGCCAGTTCCACCCCCTCTCCATAGGACTGTTGGTCTCAGACAAAAAAAGTGTATAAATTAGTGAAAGAAGTCTCAGTATCCATAATATTTTGCATATAAACTACAGATTCATGATTCCACCAGGAGCTATACAGATATCTGAATCTGAAGTCAACTTGCTGACTATAAGGTCTATAGACTACTGCTTTGGTGATGGAATTTCCCATTCAAATATTACAGATTAGAGGTTTCAACTGTGCCCTGGAGATTACAGATATCAGACATACTAAGATCAGCTAGAGGGACAAAGAAGTCTTCACTGCAGAAGAATCAGAAGTCAATGTGTTTGAATGTACATACAACAGTCAATATATTCTGTTGAAATGTTGCACTGAAATATATTGACAAGAACACAATGGGGAAATTTAGAACTCAAAATGCTAACCAATAAAAGCTACTTGTGTTCATGTTTGAGCAATTGGCAGGTGTTAAAGTATCTCAGTGAGCAAGCATTTTGTGGCTTTCTGAAAGTAATTAACATCTGGAATATACAAGTTTTCTAATGACTCTCTATGTTGAAGATAGGAGTTTCAAAAGCATAAATTTTCCAGAATGGTATTAAACTTAAATTAGTGATGTAGATGAGAAAAAAGAAATGTTAGTTATATGCACAATTGCTGCTTTTGGAAAGGATTTGCTGAGATCAGAGGAAGCAAAACAATCAATCATTAAAGTCCCTTGAGAAGTGTGATTGTGTAAGTCCTCAAAATGTTCCCTGGTACAATTATCATTGAAAGGAAAGGAGACCTATCAAACTGTGCAACATCTTGTGTTGGTGTTGCAAAATTACTGTAATGAAAGTTAATCAGAAAATGTAATGAAATTCTGCACAGCACAGCCTAATTTATTGCAAAGCATTGATGTAGGCATCAGTTCACATACTGGCCAATCAAAGACCATGAAGTGATAACAATCCATGCTAATAATAACACAGAGATCATTAAGACATGACATGATTTTAATACAAATGAGAAAAGAATATTTTACTTGCCTATAGCATGCCTTCTATAGAAAAAAAATCACCCACTCATCATCATACAAGGTACCTCCTGCTTTATAATGTCAGCACTAGCAATCTCATTCTAGAAACACACCCATTTGGTGGGTTCATATTCCATATTTCCTCTATGACTGAAAGTAGGATTCTCTCACGCTGTATATGTTACACCCACTCCTCTCTTCCTGGTTAACAAAGGTATTTCTCAACACATGCCCCAGGTCCAACCCGTAGCAAGGCTGAGCTTGTATTCCCAGTAAGCACATACACATGTACACACACACACAGAGCGCACTTATGTACATGGCTGGCCACAGAGATCAGCACAGACAGACACACTCAGCACACAAACAAACAAAAATGGCACCAACAGCCTCATCCTGTTCTCCTCTCTGTCCGACCAGGATGAAGGTCCAGTAGTGGGATATACATAAAGAAACATGTACAAGGTGGATCCCTCCCGCAGCTGTGCTCAGGCACCCAGTCTGCCCAGTAGCTGCCCTGGCATCCCAGTCTCCCCATCTGCCATCACCTGGACATAGGAGCCCCTGAGGCTGCAGCCCTGCTCCAGCTGCTGGTACAGAGACCCCTCGCTCACAGCCACGCACCAACGTGCACCACACACATGTCATCTCCCAGTAGTTGGGCCTTGGACAAAGAGCACATCTAGTAGCTGGTCCTGTGCCTCCTTACTCTTCTCAGGCGCCTTACCCCTAGAGACACATACATGCATACACACAGACACATACCTGTGCACACACACATGCACACACACGCGCACGCCCCTCGCTGGCAGTTTGCTGGGAGTTTGCTCCTCTGGTCCCTCCATAGCCAGCTTCCCCTGTGGTCTCACCCCCAGAGACACCCCTGCCCTGGCTCCCAGGCCACATCACCTTCTCAATGGCTAGTCTGGCTTGACAGCCAGACTAGCAACCTGGCTTGCATGCACACACTCCCTTGCACACCTGCACTCACTCCAGTTTCTGGCAACACGGACACAGGTGCTCCCGTGACCCATGGCCATACCCCAGCTGCCACACGCAGACCCCATGCACACACATGTGCACACAGAATAGGGAGCTCCCAGGAAAAGAGTTAGAAATGGAGTTAAATGAGAAGACAGGACAGACTGTGCTGGTCAGGTACTGGGCATGGCCAGGCAAACATACTGACCAGCAGCCTGTTTAAACACAACCAGCCCCATTTCTCTCTTTATCCCTCTGTTTTCCCATGCTTGTTCCTCCACAAACCACCGTGATCCCTTCCTTCTCCTACCTTTGGTTCCTCACCTAAACATCCCATAGTAAGTTTTGGGCAATCCTGAAATGCTCTACCCCTGCATTCCATAATGTGTCCCATACTCCTACAAGCAATGACCCCTCTCAGCCTGTAAGATGACGGTGACAGCCTCTCCTCTTGACTTGTGGTGCTGAGATCATGGTGCTGAGGGTCTCCGGGGGTAGCCCTGGGAGGAACCAGGGCAGCGAGTCTATTCCTCCATTGCTCTGACTGGGTTATTGGGGTTGCCCCACCTACCATTGCATGTCTCTGCTCATTCCTGTGTCTGAAGATGGGATTTTAAAACACATATTGTAACATTTCTATAATTCTGTGACCTCACAGTTCTGTGACAAGATCATTGCGAAAATCAAATATTCTTCAAAGATCTCTGCTAGTAACCTTCTTCTAGTCTCCTTCATACACACTACTTTCCATGCCTCCTGCAAGTCTTTTCTGGTTTTCCTCTTAGCTCTTGGTGAAGGAATATTCATGTCATGAATTTATTTTGCAAGCCTGTGCTTAAAATATGGTTTAAGTCAGGTTTTTACTTTCCTATTTCTAAGGATTTATTCCTTAAAAGAAGAATTGACTTTTTTGAATAGAGACAATTTCTTTGTATGGAACGTGGATTGAAACCAAGCTTCAATAATTAGATTTTAATTTTTACTTTAATTCATTCACAGTTGCATCATCATATGATGATTTGATTCTGATATCTGCTTTTGACAAAGTGAGGAAACAAAGGCTGGGGAAGGGGCTTTTGTTTCTTTATGTCATCTCAAACTTGCAGATGACATTGTAGAGATCAGACAGAAGTCAGAGTACTGTATAGCTTTTGGTTCTCACTAAACAAAGAAGGAGGAAAAACATTCATTACATGTTAAGATTGCATGAACCATGTTATCACTGGATGCTAACTAATGGCATGGAGTAATGGTTGAATAAACTCAGCAATAAACCTGTAATTTATAATAAAATTTTTAATATCATATTCTTCCCATTATAAAGTGAGATAGAAGCATCAGGTGAGATTTAGGAAGAATCTACTTAACAGCTGGTGTTTTGTGGGTGAAATACACTTGCGCTTGCTTGCCTTTTTGTTTATGGGTGCACACACAACAATTTTTCCATGTAATGCTGGTCTGAAGTAATGCTGGTCTGAAGTAATACTGGTCTGAAGTGACTTTGTCAGCTTGTTTAACTGTAGAAAAAGGAGAAAAAAAAATCACACAGTGTACAGGACAAAAAGTCTTCATATCAAGTTATCTGGCAATATCTCAGACTTTTTTCTTGCAGTACTTAATTTTCTCTGAGCAGGCTTGAATGTGCAGAACACCAGGTCAGAGACATTTTTTTAGAACTTATAAGTTACTAAAATCGTAGTAGTCAAATTCCTGCTTACAATCTGAAAAAGACAGTAGGGACTATCTTTCGGGAATGAAAGGATGTAGTATGCAATAACAGAAGATAAATAGCTTCCTTCCCAATTTCTAAAATGTAGAAGGCAGAATATTCTGTTCCTGGTGGATACTTGATTTTATTGCAAAAAGATACTGTTAAAATTTTGAGTTTTTAAAATAGAAGGGGCTCCTAATTTGTACTCATTAATTATAAAAGCCTATCAAAATCTAAAATCTAGACTACTTTCTGAAAATAACTGTAGCATCTAAAAGGCATTCCTAGACCTCAGACAAAACCCAGCATAAGTTACTCATAACCGTAGCTTGTTACATGAGGGTGAACACTGTAAGAACAGTAACATTGGAGCACTTTATCAAAGTACATGGGGGAAAAGAAAACAGCTTGAAGGGAAAATGCAACGCTCTATCTTGGATATGCTCTGAATAGTATTCTTTCACAAGAAAATCCAAGTAGGTTGTTTTCAAACAATGAAATTGCTTTGAAGTGGTTAGGAAGAATGGTTCCTCTCCTGTGCTTCTCTCACTTGTCTTCCACTGTGAACCACAGCCACCTCCTTCACTTCACCTTCCAGTTTCTGTTAGGCCAATATGCATTTGGGATCGACCATAATACCCCTACACTGAAGCTTCCAGCCTGGAATTTGTTAACTCCTAGGTCTCATCGTGCTCAGGGATCGACTGAAAGCATTTATCATGGTTCAACTTTCAATCATCCACAATTTTTCAGCACTTCGAGAAGAACAAGCATTCAATGATATCAAGTGAAAAGGGCAGATGAAAGGAGAACCCTGCCTGGGAAGGAGTCATCTCTTTGACATATGAATCTCTCTTGGAAATTCAGTAAGAGTAACAAAAATCTTCTGTAGAAGCAATGAGAAACGGATAGAGAAGAAACATTCAAAGAAACATTCAAAAAATGGGAATTTGTTTCAGATATTGATCAGCAAACACCTACATTTATGAAGGTAGTTAACTAGTTATGTTTCCAGACTGTAGCCAATTGTTTTTTTAAGCAGGCAAAGGTATAAGAACATTTTTTCTAACTGGAAGGACAAACCATGAGATATTAACACACACACATAACTCAGTAACCTTTCAGAAAAGAAAGAGGTCTGAGAGCTTGAGCCCTTAAGGAGGCAGTCAAAGCATTTGACAACCCATTTTCTTACCAGATGATCTTTAACATTTTCTGTGTTACTGCCAAGGCCTATTAAATGTAAGTGACATAAAGGATTGACAGAGATATTGTTCTTCCCCACCTTTTTTTTTTTAATAAAAGTTATTTAAAAAGTAGAGCTCTATATATATGTTTACAGGACCTGGTCAGGGAAGAATTTTTCCCTTAAGTTGACACTCTAAAGATGGCACACATCAATGTTACTATATGTTTTTCTTATGCTCTTAATCCACAGCTCAAAAACTGTTTACAGCACAAAAATGAAGAGGATAGCCCAGTCACAATCTTCATCGCTTCTGATGTCACCAGTATAGCAGTTCAGAATGCCAGTGGGGGAAGGAAGAAGAGAAACACAAAGACCTCATGATGTAGAGGGGACATGATTTTAAAAGGGGAGAGAGATGTTAGGGTAAAGATGACTGAGTAGAACACAGTAGGAGTTTCAGTGAGAGGAGATATATTTCCCCATATCATTCCCAACCTGTTGTTTTGTTCCCAAAGTCTTCCAAAGAGTGCCATATGATGTTGCACCAGCAACATTTGCACCCATCTGTCATGTTCTCCAAGAGCAGAAATACAGGCAGATTAGGATTTTCTGACCACTTGACTCTATCAGGAATTAGTAAAGCTGTTTGGAAGTACTTTTGCCAAAAAGTTCCAATGAAAAGACGAAGCTCTCTATAGAAAGTGAAAAAGAAAAGGTTTATATCTTTTACATACACCTCTACTCAGTGAAAACTTCCTCAATGTTCATATTAGAAAGAGATGTCAGCATATTTTTAAGACAATTTCTTACATAGTTTGACTGATACCATGCTTATGCTGAATTTTTAATTTTCATCTATACTTAATATTTAATACAGTTGTCTTAGGCATATGAGAATGTGAATAAGATGTGGCTTAGTTTTTGGAAGTATCAGATACTTGTTGCTTTAATTCAAATCAATGCATTTCGGTAAGTTAAAAAATTGTGGAAGCACAGAATGTCAGAGGTGGGGCTCGCATGGACCAAACTTATGTTTAAAACAAACATCAAATGACTGTGCCTGGGTGCAAAGAAAGTCCATAAACCATCTTATTGCTATTGTTTAGTTTCAAGCACTGTAGTCGTAAAGTAAAATGGATACTATCAGGTTAAATAAATTAAACCAAATGCTAAAAATAGACACCTGTTATTCCTCCCTCTGATTGCCTTTCATTTTTTTTACAGCTCAATTAAAAATGTACTGGCTCAGAGAATGAAATGAGAAATAAGTTTGTCCAGTGGTCAGTTCAAAGGATAGATGGGCAACTGGCTTCTATTCCTTGCTCCAGTGAATAACTTCATATTTGATTACAAGATATCTAGGTGGCTATGATGTGCTGTTGAGGACTTAAGGAGCTCTATCCCAAATCAAGCACAAAAAGCATCTAAACCTGGGTCTTCTGTAACCAAGTGGAGTTCTTCCAACAGCTGAGTGTAGCAGACTGACAGTTACCACGCTCAGACTGTTTTCTACGAAGCTGGGAGGCTTAGGCACTCTCTCGTAACCAATTCTCTTGTGTTGAGTCACCTGTGTGAATTTATGAGATGAATCCCAAAAGTGTATTGGTATTCCTTCAGTTCCGCACAGCCCACACAGAAGTGATCCTGCACGTGCCTGCCAACAAACATATATAGAGAGCAATGAAGCCATGTTTTTCTGAAGATCCATTTGTTTTATTTGAATGCTTACTAAGGCTGTCAAGCATATAAATCTTCCTAGTGAATCTAGACTTGTTTTCCCTTCCAGAAACATACATTTAGACCATGCAGTCTAGTGCTTGTTTCATGAACTCAATAGGAAGAACTTTCACTGATATGATGTTAAGTATCTCTGATGAATTTGCTCCAAGACAGCTTTATTTAAGAATAATTCACTAGAATAGGGCACTCGCTCATGTCTTATATCTTCCCGATGTATTTTATTCAAGCAGAGGCTTGGCTGTGTAAGCCATTTTAATTAACACTTTAAGCTAAGCCTTCACCATCTGCTCTCCTTTATAATTACAAATGTAAAGGGAATCTCATTCTCAGTAGTATCATTAAAATTCAAGATATTAAAGAAAAGACATAAATGTATGCCATTTTATTCATTCCAAGGGCACTCATTTGCTGTGTTCCTTTTTACTGTTTTTGTCTCATCTAGGACTCAAAGGACAGAGCAGTGCTAAATGGTGCCAAAATATTTCCTTGATGGAGCTCTTGGGACTGCCTTTGAAATCATGGATGACTCACATGAGCTTCTGAATCACAGAAAAGAAACACGTACTGTAGTAATATTATTCTAGGGCAATAAAAATTTGGTTTCAGGAAATTTCATATATTTTTTCTATATCAAATTTCCCACCTTTATCTGTTATGAGGAAAAAGGGTATTCATCAAGAACATAAAACCAGGAGTCATACTAGCAAAAGATGCAAAAAATGAGTGACAGAAGTAAATAAGTTTCCTTGAAGTATAGTAGTACTTAAGAGTTATTATTTCTATTCTCAAGGCACGGTTTCTTGTGTCCTGCACTGACCTAGCAACCTGGTCAGCAGGGAGAATATTCTCAGCTAACTTCCTCAGAAATGTCCCAGTGCCTCCTACAGTATCAAACAGCCATAAGCATCTGTTATTAGATGTACACCAAAGATGAAGCTGAGTCAACAGCCAACAGACTGCTAGAGCTGTGGGGGAAGAGTCCTTTCAGCAGCATTGATCAATAAGATTTTGTATAATAAACAAGGAAACTCTTAGTATTTAGTTCCCTGTATACTCAGGAAAAGTTTATGTTCTGAACTGTCTTTACTGATAAAGAAGAGTACATGAAAGAAGTGATTCTATCATCAGTTTCTTTTGCTCATGGAAACCCAACAGAGGACTGTGAATACTAGTTAGTCTCTTGGCTCCCCACAGTCCATCTGAAAGACCCTTTCCCTAACTTCTACATCCAAAGAGACTCTCTAGAGATATTTTTTCTACTGTTCAAGCACACAGACAGACAAAGTTCCTTTGCAGAAAGGGTGTAATTGATAGTTTGAATGAAAAGAGTTGTACTTGCTATTAAATTACTACTATTTTTAGATGTAAACAAACATGAAGTCATGCTATAAATTATTCAACTGCTGTTAAATAGAAACATTAGGACTCACAAAGGTTTTAACTTGCCCAGAACTGGAGTCTGATTTGTTCCCAAATGCCGAAGAAGCAGAAACAATATTTTTGAAATTAATTCAGATACAAAATTATTCAAATAATATATTAATCTCAGATTTATAGCTCGTAATCCCAGAAGTTTCTTCATTCTTTCAGCATTTCATATTTACTTTGACTTTTTTCTGTAGTTCGTAGTAGTTAATATTAAATATTCTTCATTCATTAATGTCGCTAATACTTAGACTAATGGAATTATTTCAGCTTCTTTGTTGGCCCATATTTCCATTAGAATTGATCATTCCTGACATAAGCACATTCCATTAATCAAACTAAAAATGGGACATATTAAGTGCCAGTAATAACTTAGATATGATCTATTATCTCTTTAGTCATAGCAAGTGATTTCTAGACTGTTACTCAATATTTATTTTCATTTTTTCATTTCAGTGTGCTAGGGTAAGTAGCAAAATATATAATATCATTTTAAATTTCCTTGCAAGATTAAAAGATGAGATTAATACCACTCCTGATTCTATGCCTTGTAACTTGAGGATCTCCCTTATATAAAACCTGTTGAAGTTACATGAAAATTAACTTTGAAATTCTTCTGCTCACGACAGGGCTTGGGACAAGATGAATTTCAGATATGCCCTCCAAATGTCTGGCTTCACTGTTTGTATCAGTGGAAAAGCCATTCTAATGTGATGCTCAAACCTATGCTGATAAAATGTATCAACACCAGCAGGAGCAGACAGACCTCAGATCTTGCTCCTGCCCACCCAGCTGCCTTGACAGAAACTAGTTCCCACCCAGAAGTGTTATGTTAATCTAGTGCTTAAAAGGATCTAGAAAGAGCTTAGGACCATTCCACCAGGTGGTTACATTGATTGAGAAGTTCATAAAATCATATACGTTGGAAAGGACCTCTGGAGGTCAGCTATTCCTCCACTGCCAGCCTCCCCAAGTTGGGTTAACTTAGATCAGGTTGTTCAGGACCTTGTCCAGTTATGTTTTGAATATTTCTGAAAATGGAAACTCTACACCGCCTTGGGGCAGCCTGTTCCGATGTGTGTTTGTGTTTGACAGATGAGGCTGACACAGGCGGACCAGAGCCACAGGCGGACCCTATGCAGTCCGATCATTTTTAAGAAGGGTAAAAAGGAAGACCCAGGGAACTACAGGCCAGTCAGTATCACCTTTGTGCCTGGCAAGATTATGGAGCAGACCCTCCTGGAGACTCTGCTCAGGCACATGGAAGATAAGGAGGTGATTTGTGACAGCCAGCATGGCTTCACTAAGGGCAAATTGTGCCTGACAAATTTGGTGACCTTCTATGATGGGGTTACAGCATCGGTGGACAAGGGAAGGGCAGCTGACGTCATCTGCCTGGACTTGTGCAAGGCATTTGACACTGTCCCACACGACATCCTTGTCTCTAAATTGGGGAGACATGGGTTCGATGGATGCACCACGCAGTGGATAAGGAATTGGCTGGGTGGTTGCACTCAAAGAGTTGTGGTCAACGGCTCAATGTCCAAGTGGAGAACGGTGACGAGTGGTGTTCCTCAGGGGTCGGTACTGGGACCGGCACTGTTCAACATCTTTGTCCATGACATGGACAGTGGGACTGAGTGCACCCTCAGCAAGTTTACCGACGACACCAAGCTGTGTGGTGTGGTCAACATGCTGGAGGGAAGGGATGCTATCCAGAGGGACCTTGACAGGCTGGAGAGGTGGGCCCGTGCGAACCATATGAAGTTCAACGAGGCCAAGTGCAAGGTCCTGCACGTGGGTCGGCACAATCCCAAACATGACAATAGGCTGGGCGAGGATTGGATTGACAGCAGCCCCGAGGACAAGAACTTGGGGGTATTGAGTGATGAGAAGCTCAACATGAGCTGGCAGTGTGCGCTTGCAGCTCAGAAAGCCAACCGTGTCCTGGGCTGCATCAAAAGAAGCGTGACCAGCAGGTCGAGGGAGGTGATTCTGCCCCTCTACTCCGCTCTTGTGAGACCCCACCTGGAGTACTGCGTCCAGCTCTGGGGGCCCCAGTACAGAAGAGACATGGAGCTGTTGGAGCGAGTCCAGAGGAGGGCCACGAAGCTGATCAGAGGGCTGGAGCACCTCTCCTATGAGGACAGGCTGAGAGAGTTGGGGCTGTTCAGCCTGGAGAAGAGAAGGCTCCAGGGAGACCTTAGAGCAGCCTTCCAGTACCTGAAGGGGCCTACAGGAAAGATGGAGAGGGACTATTTATCAGGGAGTGTAGTGACAGGACAAGGGGTAATGGGTTTAAGCTGAAGGAGGGTTGATTTAGATTAGATGTTAGAAGGAAATTCTTTACTGTGAGGCTGGTGAGGCACTGGAACAGGTTTCCCAGAGAAGTTGTGGATGCCCCATCCCTGGAAGAGTTTAAGACCAGGTTGGATGGGGCTTTGGTCTAGTGGAGGGTGTCCCTGCCCGCAGCAGGGGGGTTGGAACTAGATGATTTTTTAAGGTCCCTTCCAACCCAAACCATTCTATGATTCTATGATTCTATGATCAGTACTTCACATAAGAGGTGATTCTTTCATAGAATTCTAGTTAGTTGTAAAATACTTGTACGATGCTACAAATGAATGAAAATTTCATAAATCTAAGGTCCAATCTTTCAGACTTTGTCATATAGATCATCGCTATTCCTTCAAGTCAAGGTGGGAACAGCACTATCTAAACAAGAGCAACAAAATTTACATGTTTATTCAACATCTCAGCACAGCCATTTTCTTAGCTCCTGACCACGCTGATACATCAGAGAGTATTCTTAAGGCTACAGAACTACATGGAAAAGGTAAAGTACACATTTTCATTTTTTGGAGTTAGTGCAACCATGTTATTGAAAGGATGTACTTGAATGTGATGAAAGAAAAACAAGATCTGAAGAATTTCTAAAACTTTCCCAACTGTGAGTCACCACAGAGAATTTACTGGAAATTTGCAGGATGATATTTTAGAGCAGTTGGACATTTTACAGTGTGCTTTTTTCCTTGCAGTTTTTTTGGTAAAACTTCTTGTTTGCCTGAGAGTACACAAACATTTTGAAGATAATACAGGGATGCTGTATACTCAGGCCTTTAATGCTACTAAATGATGCATTCCATACTCTGAAGATTACAAAGAGGCGATGGAATGAGACTGCGTCTCTAGGAATTTGGATTTAGATGCAATAAAAACCCTAGAAATGTATGCTATCTGAGTTATGTACTTGTGATTCTTGTGCATTAGACAAGGGGAATTAGACATTTCACAAAATAGCCCAAAATTCAGCATGGTGACCAGGGAGCTGTTTAAAGTTGATAACAGAATGAACACAGTGTCTTTCTCCATGAATAACATAAGACAGCCGAGAGGTTGCAGAAAGGCAATCAATTTTTTTTCCTCCTTTTTTTTTTTTTTTTAATTTTTTTAAGACGGATTGCTGAAACTGCTAGCATTGCTCCTGAAGACCTCTTCCGTAGCCACAGTTACAGCATTGATTCAGTAGTTCTGAAACAAGGAAGGCTGAAGTTCTGGGACTCACTGTCCTAAGTCATTTGCCCAGTAGTGGGACTTCTGGATTCTGATCTCTGCTAAAGCATCTCTGTTCTCTGTTGACCCTAAAGCTGTCTAACATAAAATTGCCTCGGAGATCCAGACTCAGGGCTCTTCTTGCTTGTTGTCCTTTGGCTCCATGAATTTGGCATTACCTTCTGCTAATGTATATGTACCTATGGAATAAAGCTCCTCTCTGAAGCTGTAAGATTTAGTTATTTTTATGGGTAAAGTGAACCCTCAGTATCCTTAATGAGTGTGCAAACCACAGGTTCATGACAGAAGGATGGACATTGACACCTCTGTATAAGGGAAAACTGGACATAGCTTGAGATTTCACTGCTGTTCTTTCTAGTTTCAGCATCCCAACTCAGTTTAGCCAGGAGATATTTTAGCAGACACAAAACTTCAGCTGTAGCATATATAGAACCTGTAAGCTTATCTGGGAGATGGCTAGTGAATTTCAAATGCTTTTAAGTTCAGTTAGCAACTGAGCAAATGTTTTCTCATTTGTAATTTTGAAGCTTGACACCTGAGATTTATCTATGTTATATCTGGCACTGAGGGCCTTTCCTGTATGTTCTCATTATTGCAATTACCATTGAAGTTGATGATAGTTGCCCTTTTCTTATCACCAAACTAAATTCCTGCTGGCAGCCTTTTAATTAATTCCGATGTTCAGTAGACCAATTGTCAGAGAATGGCAAAAGGGGCTCCTAAGATTTCATTTTAGCCCATGCTTACTCCTACTGAAAATTATGACTCAGTGGAAGGAGGCCAATACGTAGCACTGAATGATTCATTACAAATATTTCAGAACTCTGACAGCAGTTATCATTAAAGCTTTTATAAATGTGTTTCCTGGAGAGAATCCCATAGTTCAGATCTTCCAGTGTGGGCAGACTCAGTTTCACCCAAAACAAAAGTGGGCAACAGCAGCTTCAAGCAAGACTTATAGTCTTCCAAATTTCTACCTTCCTGTGAGATAATCTCAAGAAATTTCGGATTTATGTCCATTTCCCCAAGCTTTTGGAACTGGCAAATAAAGACTGTATGTGTTCTGTAGATGCAACCCAAACACAATTCCTGGGGAATTCAGTAGTTAGGTGTTAGTCAAAGATCTGAAAAAGTTCTTGAGAACTAAGAGAAGTGAGTATAGTTTTTATTAGATTAACTTGCATAAACGGAAAAAAATAGAAAAATGTTAATGTACAGAAACTTTTCTTTGTGTATTGAGCAGAAGGAACAAATTTTAAAGCTGAACAGAAAGTTGTGTTCTTCCTTTTGTGCAAACCAAAAATAAGCATATCCTTATACCTGATAATTTTGCTATAACTGCTGAAGCTTTTCTGTCTGAATCTCACTCAACCAAAAGAACACTAGATCTCTTCCAGATGATTACATATTGTACCAGTTAAAATCTGCAACAGCTGAAACAAAAGAGTGATTGAGCACCTTCATTTAAAAGGAAAAACTGAAGCAGAAAATTTTTAATATTGGATTACAAAAAGTGTGATTGAGGTACAATCTGAACACCAATAAGCATAATAGTGTCCCAGGTACCACCTGCAATTTCTTCACAGGCACCAAGCTGTAGGTGATAACATTCTTATAAGCACCTGCTGCCAGGGAGCTCACACAGAAAAAGCTGTCTCTCCTGTGCATCAGCTTAGTTTCAACATCCACACTATTCAACAAAGTTGTCTTGAAAGAATGGGTCACTGTAGAGGGGTCCCAAGAGTTCAGTCCTCCCACTCTGGGCCATCAGAGCTGAGCATTGCATAATCCCTGATCACCAACACCATTCAGCATAAGCTTCCTGCTGCCTAGATGTGTCTTTGGAGAAAAAAGCCTGTGAAGAAATGTGTGGACAGCATGACATAGCTGTAGCTTAGAAACAAACTAATGACTGAGTGGTAGGAGAAAAAGCTGCATCCTTGGCTTATAAATCAGTTCTGGACTTAAAAATCAGTCCAACTGCCTGAAATTAGAGCCTATAACTATTTCACCACAGGCCTACAGTATCTCTCACACTGAGCTGAACCTGATGCACAGCGTCTTAGATGCCCAAGCAATTTGTATTGCTATGGCCTTCTATCTACAAGTCTGTAGCCTTCTTGACATTCAGAGTTTTGTAACCCTTCACACAGCTGCCTGGGCAGTATTTTCCCTTGTTTTCCTCATGCTATCGCTCTCATGCTGCCGTGGCCATGGTCTTGCACCTGCAAACCCCAATACTCTTGTTATGGCAGGTTCTCACGGAAAATGGTTGCCACCAGTGCGAGAATCACCCCTTCTTTCCCACTTTTCCTACTCCTTGGTTGTAGATTTTGGTTTGCACTATGGGGAAATACTACCTGGGGTGAGGAATCGAACAGGTCACCTTTCTCCGGGTTTCCCATTTCTTTTGCACTGCTTGGCACAGCTTGTTGTTCTTTTTCTTCTTCTTGTCTTGACCAGGCTGCTGTCCTGTGCTATCTTTCATTTTTCTTTCAAGGGGCTGGGGCAAGCCTTGCCTCTGCCTAGTAACTCAGTGGGCCCGTGACACCTCAGGCTGTCAAGGAAGGGATGCAACATATAGATGGGCTTGTGATCGAGGGGTGGACTGACCATGGACACTATTGCACAGGTCATCCATGAATGTGAAACATGTGCTGCAATCAAACAAGCCAAGTCATTAAAGCCTCTCTGGCATGGAAGACAGTGGCTGCAATATAAATATGGGGAGGCCTGGCAAATTGATTACATCACACTCCCACAAACCTACCAAGGCTAGCACCATGTGCCTACAATGGTGGAAGCAACCACTGTGTGGCTGGAAACATATCCTGTGCCCCATGCCACTGCCCAGAATGCTATCTTGGGCCTTGAGAAGCAAGTCTTGTGGTGACATGGCACCCCAGAAAGAACTGAGTCAGACAATGGGACCCATTTCCGAAACAACCTCATAGACACCTGGGCCAAAGAGCATGGCATTGCATGGGTGTGTCACATCCCCTGTCATGCACCAGCCTCTGGGAAAATGGAACAATAAATGGACTGCTAAAGACTACCCTGAGAGCAATGGGTGGTGGGACCTTCAAACACTGAGATACACATTTATCAAAGGCCACCTGGTTAGTTAACACTAGGTGACCCACCAATCGAGCTGGCCCTGCCCAATCAAAACTTCCATGTACTGTAGAAGGGGATAAAGTTCCCGTAGCACACATGAAGAATATGTTAGGGAAGACAGTCCGGGTTAGCTCTGCTTCAGGCAAAGGCAAACCCATCTGCAGGATTGTTTTTGCTCAAGAACCTGGGTGCACTTGGTGGGTGATGAGAAAGGATGGGGAAGTCCGACGGGTACCTCAAGGGGATTGGCTTTCGGGTGAGAATAAAAAATGATTTGAATTGTATGATGTTAATTGCTATATAATATTGTATGTCATCACTACTATGGTTGCTATATGCCATACCAATGTTATTACAGCAAGAATCATCCAGATTGATGAAGAATAAATTTGGTAAAACCAATAAAAGTGCAGTGATGATAGAATTGGACAAGTGCAGCTGTGATGGAAGTGGAATTGGCTTCAAAATGCAACAATCCAACACAACACATCATCTCTCTTGCCCTGAAGGACTGTTATGACAGATGGAACCCAAACATTTTAGAGGGATGGCCCATAGACTAAGGGAATGATATTTCTATCTATATATATAAAGACAGGAAAGGTGGTGGCGATTAATTACTGAATCACAGAATCACAGAATGGTAGGGGTTGGAAGGGACCTCTGGTGATCATCTAGTCCAACCCTCCTGCTAGAGCAGGATCACCAAGAGCAGGTTGCACAGGATCATATCCAGGCCTGTTTTGAGTATATCCAGAGAAGGAGACTCCGCAGCCTCTCTGGGCAGCCTGTTCCAGTGCTCGGTCACCCTCAGAGTGAAAAAGTTTTTTCTCATGTTGAGATGGAACTTCCTGTGTTCCAGTTTGTGCCCATTGCCCCCTGTCCTGTCACTGGGCACCACTGAAAAGAGTCTATCGCACCCTCCAGACATCCACCCTTTAGATATTTATAAGCATTGATAAGATCTCTTCTCAGTCTTCTCTTCTCCAGGCTAAACAGACCCAGCTCTCTCAGCCTTCCCTCACACAAGAGATGCTCCAGTCCCCTAATCATCTTTGTAGCCCTCCACTGGACTCTCTCCAGTAGTTCGTCTTTTGTGAACTGGGTAGCCCAGAACTGGACACAGAACTCTAGATATGGCGTCACCAGGGCAGAGTAG